>NC_067312.1:37476404-39883904 GCF_020740795.1 Apus apus | reverse complement strand
GTAATCTGTGGGTTACTCCCAGAAAGAAAACTTTCTGCTAGGCTTTGTCTTCCTTGTCTCCTGCACACGCTGCGAGTAAACTGCTGCAAAATTTTAGCGTGTTGTGTGCTGTTAAGTAAAAACTTAGTCCTGAGCTCTGTCTTTAAATCATTTAGTTTCATGAAATATCTCCTAGATAAGATAAACATACATCACATGGTTAGTCAGAAATTATTCTAGGAGTTCATTAAATCTCGTCTGGGGAATTTAAATGAACCCAAGTAAGTAAATTAAGTGCTGAGTTAATTAAGTTGTTAATTAGTTAATTAACTGCTATGGTTTCAAGTGATGCCATTAACAAACTGACATAAATTTCAGTTTAGTTTTTTATATATAGGAAGTCTTTATGGAACTGTAACAGCTTGGGGGCTTAATTCTTTCCACAGAGTTTTGCACCAAATGCTAACATATTCATAACAGGGATTTTATTATCCATTGACAGGGGTGGGTTTAAAAATCTTTTAACTAATTGCTTTTTAAAACAAAGTCTGATTCCTACAATGTTATTTTATCCTGGAATAAAACTTTGGACATGTATAAAAATCGTACAAGATGAAAGAAATTTTCTAACAAACAGATGTGTTTGGAAAAGCTGCCCTCTTTCAGAACCAGATCTCTGCTGATCACTAAAGAATATTACACTTGTGCAAGATGACAGCATGTGCTGGTTTTGTGTTAGGGACTACCACTTGTGGCATTATTATTGTAAAAGACTGAATATTCTAGTGTATAATTTTAGCTCTGGGTACTGTTACTCTGTTATACATTTCCTCAGGTGTATGTAACTAAGTTTCTCTTGTCCTTCCCCCCCCCCCCCCCAAATTACTGACGAAGAAGACAGGATCAGAAAGAAAAGAGACCTTGGCCTGCCTTAAGTCCCTCATTTAGGAAACTCAGTTATCACCTGGTTGCAATTGTGTGTCCTGCTATTATTAATAAGGACAAAAGTGAAGGTAAGAAATACAGAGCTGGAGAAGGCTGGCTTCCCCTACTTGCTTTTGAAGAAATACTGAAAGAAGTATTCCACAGGTGGTACTGTCATAACCGAGTCTGTGATGCTGAGCAGGGCTGGAAGTCTTCCTTTGGTTAAAAACACAGTGTAGGCACTATTATAATACAAAGAACATGGATAGAGACTCTGGGTAGGAAGTCTCTCTTTCTTTTTCCCACGTACCTCCACGGGGCTGCTTGCAGGTAGTTTGAACATTGGTTCTGACAGTGATGAAAACATCAGGAAGGTTTTGAATTTATTAACACCTAGAGATGGTTTTGAAATTATGCAGCCAGAATCCTTGAATCTGCCAGTTATCCTCGTTGGAGTTTTGTCTCCCTTAGTCTCTTTCCTTTCTCTCTACAGTAAGAGAGAGGGGTAAATAAAGAGCATCTGTCATTTATTTAATTAACAGCCCAGTGTTACACTGTGACTCCAGCATGTTCTATCTTAAAATTGTTTTATATCTAGTGATTCTGTATGATGATTGGGGCTTTTTGTTTTCTTTTGTTGTTTTTTTTAAGCTAAAAGAATGACAGGAATACCTGCCTCTCCATACCTTAACACTAGCTTTACATTAGTTAATCTGCTTGCCTGCGTTGCACCATATGGTACTCAGCTCAGTCAAAAACAATAGTTACATGAACTCTTGACTTGAGTTCCCATGTGTTTTATGTCCAAACCCAGGAAATCATACAAATTATAGCTGGAAAGACATACTAGGTTTATTTCCAAGCCAATGCATTCCCTACAGGGCATTTCTGTGTGTTCTCTGCATTCTAATTTAAATGACTTGAGCAACGCACCTCCCTATTAAAAAAAGCTGTTTCAGTTTTATATAAATTTCATGGTCAAGAAGCTTTTACCACTTTGCTTAGGGTAATCCCACTATTCTTAAACATATTCCATGTATAATACTGAGTAATTATTTTAATGTTGGAGTTTTTTGCCTTCAAATATTTGGAGATGATTATTATGTTCCATTCCCTAAGCTAGGAGAGCGAGATGTAGAAATGATACCTTCACCAGTTTAAGAAAAAATGCTTTCAATGATCCACTATTTTGTATGAAGGCAGAAGAATCTTGCCTCTTTGAAGTGCCCGATGATTTTGATTCACAGTACTTTCTGGGACAGCCGATATTCTTGATACATCCAGCAGAAGAAAAGGAGGTTGGGTAACAATTGTTGTTCGTGTAGACTCACTTCTGGCAGCAATGAATAATAGTACTGTTGTAATTGCAATCTTGTTTTAAAGTTCAGAGCTACATCAACATAATGCTAGATCCTTGATTCTTAATGTGGAAGTCGGATGTACGAATATGCATATATATATATATATATATATATATATATATATGCACACATATGTATGTATGCACATGTATGTATATATTTGGATGCAATAAGCAGTATTTGTGGGCAAATTCACAGAGAGCTTGTATATGCTCTCAGAAAGCAAAAGACACTTGATACTGTGTTCTACTTGGGGATGTTGTGTTTTGTCTGAGACAGAACTTTTTTGATGTTTTTTGTTTATTACTACTGAAAATGTAACACAGCTTTTCTTCACAGAAAGGTAAAAATACAAAAAAAAATTTCATCATTTGGAAAATTCACAAGCCACAGAACGTACATTCTTATTACTTTGAAAGCTATTTCAAACATCTATCCAGCCCATGTTATGCATGTGTGTGAAAGGGGAAAAGCTGAAGAACAACAACAAAATAATAATTTTGCCACTCTTCCCGTAGTCTCCTGTACTATGGTTGTTTCTGCTATGCAGGCTCAGTATTTCCTTGGGATACTCTAGTCAGTTCATAGCCAGAATGTCAGAATAATTGCAGAAAATATTCTTGAGCAACCATGAATAGCCCTGGTGGTAGCACTATAGGCCATTGCTGGTTGAAAATTAGTAATAATACAGAGTTATTCTGAAATCAAGTGTTGATGTTTTATGCACTATACCCTCGGTCAAATACATTATCAAGGGCTTGTGTAGTTCGGAATTCATTCTCAAAATAAAATAATTTCCTATTCAAGGAGGCTGAGGAATTCCTGAGATCACTCTAAATATGTTAGGTGGTGGGTTTTTTTTTGTGGTGTTTGTTATTGTTGTTTTGGTTTTATTTGGTTGTTTTTGTTTGTTGGTTTGGTTTGGTTTTTTGTGGGTTTTGTTTGGTTGGTTGGGTGTTATTTTTTTTTGTTTGGGTTTTTGTTGTTGTTGTTGTTGTTGTTGTTTTTATGTTCTCCGTGCTCTTGGCACAAAACTGTGTTTTTTTCTGTTTTCACATAGAATTGGATAAACTTCTGTGTACCAGACCATGCATGTCTGCCGTTCTTGCTTTAAAAACAAAAACCAGGTTTCAATTTCATTTTTGAGTTGTTGAAACATGTATTATCTTTTCCTAGGAATTGTGTCTTCATTTGTAAAGACCTGAAAGTGTTTGGAAAATGCTTGCTCATGGCATACATGATACAGTGAAACTCTCTTTTCCATATTTTTTCTTACAGTGCATGTTGTCAGTTTCTCTCAGCTAACATAGATCAATCCAATTTAATATTCTGTTTTTTAACCTGACTGTATGTTTCTCCAGACGAGAAAATAATGTCTTCCCTGCAGACCATATGTTTCTCCAGATACTGCAAGTGTGACATTGAGAAAGGTGGAAAATTCAAAATAATATCTGGCAGAAAAATAATTATTTAAAGGTTAGAAATTTATTTGCTTTTCCTTAGTTAGGATAAGGTGAAGCAAATCTTTAGTCCCAGAAATATTTACTGAAGGGATGATCACTTCAGCATTAACTTTTTGTGTTCACACAGCTCCCACTACAAGACAGAACAACTGCAAGTAATAACAAGAACAAAACAGAAAGGATTGTGTGTTCCAGAAGTTCATCATTTGTGTGCTCTTCAACATGAGTTTGGGTTAAACTATCTTTGAGGTTTTACTT
The DNA here is from genome assembly GCF_020740795.1 of Apus apus. Taxonomy (NCBI): domain Eukaryota; kingdom Metazoa; phylum Chordata; class Aves; order Apodiformes; family Apodidae; genus Apus; species Apus apus. The sequence continues at coordinate 39,879,919 of NC_067312.1, read as the reverse complement.
TTAGGTGCTGTACAACCAAAAAAGCTGTTGTTACAGAAACAAAAATTAGCATGCTGTGAATAGCCATAGACTGTCAGTCTGTTTACTTGGGTAGCCAAATAAGTAAGGGGAAAAAAATTACAGGAAAAATAGTAGCATCTGCTGCCAGAGGTACTAATTAGTGACTGTTTAAAGCTCACCTCAGAAATTTCTCTTTTACTTCAAGAAAATACAGGATTTTCTTAGGCACTTACCTCAGATTTAGATCTGAGGTAAGGTGTCTACAATAGGATTCATGAGTCCCTTTCTTCTCTGCTCATGTAAAACAAATCAGCAAGAATACCTGTGCTGTTTTTTGACAACGCTTCACAGCACTTCTGTGTGGTAAGATGCTATAAAATTCCATGCTCTAGATGTAACTGTTAGAGATGTAAGAATTCCAACTTGTTGTTTATCAAAGGCAAACCACTGTGGACAAATTACATACACGTGTCTGTCTTTGAAGGAGACTGTGTGGAGTAATATGGAGGCAGGGGGAAGTATTAAGTTTGAGGACAGGCTGCAAATTACATGAATTTCCAAGAAAAGGCATTGCAAAATAATTGTTGAAAGTAAAAACATCAGTCCTTTCAAAATAAAAGTGTTGTGCATTCGAATATTATGGAGAAAACATCACGCTTGACTTTATGTATTTGTTTATAGTGAGGTGTTTGGGGCTGTATTATGCAGGTGTATAATGAAAAATGAACAGCAGAGTAGACAGAAATGCTGTGTTTAGAGAGCATTTGTTTTTATAAATGAATTTCATATCTCCTAATAGCTCTGAGAGATAATACACAGAAAAGGTTGTTGCTGTTATTAATAATATTTTAAAATATATGTATTAATTCATTTTTTCAAGGGTTTTAATCTGTACAAAACCTGGTTTGAGCAACTGCTTCTTTTGGTACGGCGCAGCTCTTTAACCAAGCAGTAGAGGGCATTCTTTCTTCAGGAGATGGTACCTGTTCCTTTAAAAAGGCCAGTGCTTTAGTGAGCAGGTTGGTGTTTCTGGGTCCTTTTCATCTTTAAATGTAGCCTATTCACATGTAGATGTCGAAGACAGAATAAAGGGATAAATTCTTACTTCAAATGTGCAATATACTCCTCAGGGTTGAGTTAACAGTTACTGAAATTGTATCTATTTTTAATGACTTAATTTGGGGATGAGAGAGTATATACTTGTTATTCGAATTCACTGAGCAACATTTTTCATAAATTCAGTTATCTTAATATGGTGTTGGATATAGGTCGACATGTGAGATACTTCAGTTGGATGTGATCAGTAAATAATGCTAACAAAAGCATTTTCAACAATACTTACAGCAAACTGCTCACGTTGACAGCAACACCTGGGTAGGTATTTTGAGAGCATGTTCAAATGCAGCTGGGGACCTTGGTAAAATTCCAGTGGATATATTTGGGTTTTATAGGTTTTGACATTGTCTCAAACCAGCCCTTTTTGAAAATAAATGTGGTGTGATGTCTTCCTCTCCCATTCGAAATTGCTGTCTCATCTGGAGCAAGTGAGCACTGGGGGCTAGACCTCTCCATTCCAAAGTTGGGAAATTCCCTCCTGCATCCAGCAGCTGTTTGGAGACTGTCCAGACAGAGCCCCGAGTTGGAGAGCAGCAGGGGAGCTGCACACCCTTGAGCACAGGGCTAATTGGCAGTAGGTGTGGATTAACATTTTGGAGATGTTGGATGCTGTACTCCCCTTACCAAAGACCTGACAACATGCTAGGTGATTTGAGAATATGATTTTAAGTATTTGTCAGTTCTGAGGTGATTGACATCTTTTTAAATTGATGTGGAAATGAGATGACTAAATGGCTTCTAAATCTGGGTATCAGGCATAGGCATACTCATTATAGCTATGGGTATAGATTAGGCATAGGCAGATCTGTTGTGTTCCAGATTTCCTTTCAGAAGATGGTTGTCTTAGTGAGTCCAGCACCATCTACTTCTCCGGATTGTGCAGAATCAAAGGTAAGGTATGGAACAGCATGGAAAACAAGATGTTTCTATATATGGATATATATATATTCACTTTAATAACAAGAGGGAAACAAAACGATCTAATAGCAGAGATGAAGATGTTTACATCTTAAATTTGAGGCTGCATATTGCAATTGTATTTGCAGTGTTGCATCTGAACATGTGAAAGTAAAACTCTTTTCTGTGGCATTGGCCTATTGATTCACATCTGCTACTTAGTGAAATTTTTTCCTGATGCTGCTTAGTCATCAACAGAGCATAACCTCACCATATATTAAAATGAAACACCATGGGAGAAGTTATAATTGAGAAATATGGAAAGAAACCTAAATCATCACAGAATCATAGAATGATTTGGTTTGAAGGGACCTTAAAGATCTAGTTCCAACCTCCCTGCATGGGCAGGGACACCTCCCACTAGGTCAGGTTGCTCCAAGGCCCATCCAAACTGGCCTTGAACAGTTCCAGGTAGGGGGCATCCACAACTTCCCTGGGCAACCTGTTCCAGTGTCTTAGCACCCTCACACTAAATAATTTCTTCCTAATGTCTACTCCTCTTCCAGCTTAACAGTCAAACTACAGAATGCGATCTGATAAATCACTACTAATCTGCTTATGCCATATTATTTAATTTGATGTCTGATGAGTTGTTTTAATTTTGTACCCCTTTTGCTTCAGAAAAAAACTAATGGTTTTGATTTTGTGTCATACTACTGTCAGACCCTTCTTAGAACATAATTTTTGATCTCTATTTCAGGAATTTTCTCCAACCTGGTAAGAACCCCATACATAACCCTGCAGGCCTGGGGAAGTGTGGCTGGAAAGCTGCCTGGCAGAAAAGGACCTGGGGGCTCTAATTGACAAGAGGCTGAATATAAGCCAGCAGTGTGCCCAGGTGGCCAAGAGAGCCAGTGGCATCCTGGCTTGTATTAGAAATAGTGTGACCAGCAGAAGTAGAGAGGTGGTTGTCACCCTGTACTCAGCACTGGTGAGGCCACACCTGGAGTATTGTGTCCAGTTTTGGGCACCTCAATTCAAGAGAGATATGGAGGTGCTGGAGCGAGTAGAGAGGAGGGCAATGAAGCTGGTGAAGGGCCTAGAGAATAAATCTTATGGAGAATGCTTGAAGGAGCTGAGAATGTTTAGTTTGAGGAAGAGGAGGCTGAGGGGAGACCTCACCAGTCTCTACAGCTACCTGAAAGGTCATTGTAGAGAGGTTGGTGCTGATCTCTTCTCCCAGGTAATTAGCGACAGAACAAGAGGAAATGGCTTCAAGCTGCCAAAGGGAAGGTTTAGACTGGACATTAGGAAAAAAAAAATCTCAGAAAGAGTGGTTAAATACTGGAATAGGCTGCCCAGGGAGGTGGTTGAGTCACCATCCCTGGATGTGTTTAAGGGTCATTTGGATGTGATGTTGGTGGATATGATTTGCGGGAGAATTTTGTGGAGTAAGGATGATGGTTGGACTCGGTGATCCCAAGGGTCTTTTCCAACCTGAATAGTTCTGTGATTCTATGATTCTATAAAAATAAGTTTTACTGTTGCTCTTTGTGAGCATGTTTTTGTTTTTTTTTGTTCATTTGTTTATTTTTAAAGAATTAGTGTTTAATTGCCATAAAATAGCAGTATGTTATGAAGGAGACATAAAGCTCTTGTTCCCTGGAAAAGGGAGAGCCCAGCAGGTAGTGCTGCTTCAGCTGGCAAATATTTTTTCTGCTATAACAAACCTTCAAATTAGTTACTTGAGATAATATTTGCAAATAAAATGCCTTCCTTTGTCACTGGCCTACTGATACACATATCATTTCCTGGCTATTTTGATTTTAAATAAACAGCTTTTGCTTGCATAGCATTCAGGAATCTAACTGCAAACCAACACTTATTTCTGTGGATGACTGTGAGCAGAAGACTAGTAAAATTGGGTATTTTTAGACTCTAATTATGAGTAAAATAACAAAATAATAATGAAAAGTAAATATCACAACCGTATGCAGCTGTAGAATTTTGAATATAGTTTTGAGACTGGAATTGTCTCTTGCTTAGCTGAATATTTGCTGTATGTTTTCCTTCAATACGAATGGGTTTGCAAAGCGAATATCAGAGAAAGGCTATGTTAGTATTACAATAGAGTAAAGGAAACAAAAATTATTCCCAGCTGAAAACTGACATTTGTGGAGAAGGGCCATGGATTTTTTACATGAAAAAGGGCTTTCTGGTCACTTGCGGTAAGGTCTGTCTAATGTTTACTGCCTCCCCTTAGGTAGTAGCTCACATGCTTCTTTCCACTTCCCTATGCTGGCTTTGAAGTTACTGAATTCTGTGCTGGGCAGAACTTAAGCCAATGGAGAACTATCCTGAAAAAATCCCCAAAACACCTTTTGTTTTGTTTTGTTTTGCTTTAATGCAGAAGAGGGTTTATGATTAGAATTGGTTTAATGAAGAGCCCAATAAGCACTTCTGGTGCAAATGAATGTGATGGGAATGCAGAGAAAGAAGTATTGGTGAGACAGGAGAATGCAGGATCTCTTTGTAAAGCAAAGAGCTATGAGTTGGGTCATCTTGCTTATCCTCTGGAATATGGATCAGTAGGCTCCATCCTAAGACTTCTATTCCAGATAATAAAGTAGGTAAAACATGTAAAGGTGTTTACATCAGCTACTGGATTTGGTGAGCTACAAGTGAACTAGATGAAGGAATGCAATATTTATAGGTCTTGGCAAGTTCTGATGCTTTGTTGCCCAGCACTAGCACCTCTGTACTTGAATGAAAACAGTTTTGTATCCAGTTTTCCCAGTGAAAGGACGCTCATAGGTCACTAGAAATTGAGCAATAATTTGACAGAATGTTTTAGTACTTCAATTTTGGTATTTGTGCACAGATGGGAGAATTTAGGTTTAAGATTGATCCATGCAAATTAGTGGACTGCAGTCAACTTGCTCAAAAACAGACAAGATGTCTGGCATGAGAAGATAATTTAATTTGAGTGTCCCAAGTTCTGTATGTTCTGCTTGAAACACTGGTCTGCCTTCAGTTTCATGTGCAACATCCTGGTTTTTTCCTTAAAGATGAAATACTGAACTCTTCACTGTGCATCTGGTTGCTTTACCAATGAACTTAGCACTTTGTAGACTCAGACATTTGGGTAGAAAATATTTAACAGATTAACTAGAAAATGGAAAGTTATCTGGATAAAATACTCTCAAGTCTAATGTTAATGGTGGATATAGTTGACTGGTAATGCTCTTTATATGACATCAGCAGTCCTGAGCAGAAACAGAAAAGAAATAAAAAACAAAAACATTGCACTACTGCAGTATATGAGAGCTGGCTGTCTTGGCACTGAAAAGGGAGTTTGATCTTAACCTTTTAAAAAAGGTGTACTAATGCTGAAGTAATGATGCTACCTATCACAAACGTTAACCTACAAAATAATCTTTGTCATTGCCCTGAAAAGCATTGCATTTTTAAATTTTTTATTTCTTTTTTTTCCAGGGAAGAATGGCACTAGCAAACATTAAATATTGTGTTTAAATATTAAGCATCAAAGTGCACCATTAATTTTTAATAAGCCAATTAACAAAGAAATATATCCGTTTGTTTCTGTGCAAATGTAAGAGTATTGCAAAGAGTTCAGCAGAGAGAAAGTGAGTTGTGATGAAAGGAAAAGACAGCATTATAAAGCAAAACTGCAGCTCCCAGAAGGCACATTATTAAATCCAAATAATACTTTGAAGAAAGGGAGAGCCTGGGAATTTCAGAAACATCTCCATTTTCGTAAATGGTTGAAGGATATAACCTTTAAATCTTTAAAGGTTCATTACAAGGGAATTGGTGCCCTAACATGAAGGAGACGAATGTCACAGAAAAGCAGAAGGGCAAATTGTGTAGCTGTAGCTTTTCATAGGCAGGAGCGTATTTTCAAACAGAAGTATTTCTTCAATATGCTATTTCAGATTCCTGTTGATGACAATGTCAGGCAAATTTATATAGTAGTTTTTTATTCTAAGGCTATTTTCAAAATACAGACTCTTCTCCACCTGGCCACATACTAGGGGGTTCAGTGTCTGGAAATCTATGAACATAAATGGGAGCACATATCTAAGTAGGAATTTCTTTTATTTGACACAGGGAACATGTCTTGCCGCAGTGTTCAATAAGCACAACATAAAGTTTATGAGGTGGAACAAAATCTGAAACAGTCTTATTTCTTGGCAAATCCCACCAGGTTGAGTTGCATGACAGTCTGTGCAAGCAGCATCATTCCAGGAACTTGTGGTTACATATCTGAAGTACTGTGGCAGGATAAGGCTAACACAAAGGTCTTAATGTGTAAGAACGGTTCTCTTTCCCTCACACACCTACAGCTCATAGAACATAATGGTAAAACCAGGAATTCCTGGGGTTAAGGTTGGTTTATTGTTGTTTTTGTTTGTTTGTGGGGGTTTTTTTGTGTGTGTGCGCTTTTGTTGTTTTGCTTGTTTGTTTGTTTGGGTTTTTTTTAATTGTTAAATTGAAGCAGTAGGAATAAATTTCACATTCCTTGTATTGATTGTCTTCTGCCATGGTGGGAAAAATCTATTGCATCACTGAATGATGTTTGAGAATAACTGTTAAGATATCTGTTTTTTAGCTTAGTGGGAGCATGAGACCATATATTTTCTAGAGCCAAAGTCTACTGGAGTAGGCTTCATCTAGTCTTAAGTTTGAACTCTTCTCACTTTGTCCCAAGTAGACACATATACTCTCCTCCTTTCCCAACACCCTCTCAAATAATCTTTCCCTCTCAAAAAAAACCCCAACACCCAAACCCCAAAATGTTTTAGACTTAACTTTCTGAAGGCAATGGGATATTAAGAACATTAATCAGCATAGCAGAGTGGTGTTAGAGAGTTTTTCTTCATGAATACCCTGCATGAAATAGCCCTGAGAACAAGCTGTCCTTTCTTGCTGTTAGAGAATTGCTTTTTGTGGCACTTAGTACCTTACTGAACTCCATTGTTATTTTCCAAGACCTTCAAAAACTGCCTTTAGCCTGCTATATTAAAGCTGTAGACTGAAGTGTGGAGCTTGGTGCAGTCCTTTTCTGCTAAAAGTAGTCATTGGCTGCACATCTCAATTTACTATTCATTACGCATGAGCAGCACTTACATATACACTGGAAATCTATGATACTTCTGATGGCATCTCAACAGATGCAGAGGAGAAATTTTTCATGTTTTCACCTTGTAATTGGGTTAAAACACACAGGCTGCTCTGTAAAAATTGTGTGAAGTTTGTAGGACCTAGACAGGCCGTATTGTTCCCTCTTCTTTTTGTGTGGTGCTTATGAGCAAGAAAGAGCTTTTAATTGGTGACCTCTTCTTCATTTCTGCTATTGAAATGGGGATGGAACTAAATACATGGGAAGAAAGAAGAGTCACTGCAGTTTAAATAATCAGGGCTGATATTTTCTTATTACATTGATGTTTACAGCTAGAAGACATTCTAGCAGAACTCAGTGGCGTAGTTCCTGTTACTGTCCAATTGTAAATCATACATAAATCTCCAACATATTACTAGTGTGATTACTGAGACACTGAACTGGAATGCAAAGAAAGGCATTAAGTAACCATGTAAATATTTTTGTAGTTTTCTATCTGTCTATAATTATACGTAAGCTGACTGTGGTTTTCTGATATTCCTTCAGTTAAATTTGCTTAAATACCTTACGTTTTAATTTTGTAATAGTTGCTGACAGTCAAACTGAGGAACTGATATTCTGTCAGAGGTTGCTAGATGAAACTTTCAGCAGAAGAGTCAAAGCTAATTCATTCTGAAAGTCAAAATTAATATGAAAAACTTTTTTTTTAATCCCTCCATCACCATCTCAGTTCTTTTAAGCCTTGGAGCAGAATTTAACTTTTGTTAATTAATTCACTGGTGGCCACAGTAGAATCCCATGAAACAGTCTGTATATATCAAATGTCATGTGCCACTAGAGTGGGAAGCTATAGAGAAGCAGCATGTCCTTCAGCTGAGGAGAAAAGGATTCCTTCAGTCTACTATTCCTAATTCATCCACTGAAAAAATTATTTCACTGCTATCAGTTGACAGACATCTGAAACATATGCTTCTCACCTATTTTACACCATCTTGCATCACGTATGGCATTGCTATTTCTATAGCTTTTAGAAATCTTGAAGCAAAAATGTGAAAAGAGTATGAATCAATCCAAAATAGCAACATTGTTGCTCTTCTTGTTTTTTAAAGGAGGAAGGATCTCATTCAAATGACTTACCAAACTTAGACAAGTACAATTTTATTTCTATATAGTGGAAGTTACATTTATCACTGTAACTACTGTTACTACTTTATTTTATCAAAAGAAAGAGAAGAATACATTACCCGGGTGTTCTGACATACTTCCACAGACTGGATGTATCTTTTTAATAAAAGATTATGGGTAACTTTATTAAACAGAATATTGGAAACTGAGACTGTGGTTTAAACACCTGCCATGAATGTAATCTACTTAACATGCGCAGTCAGTCTACTTACTCATATGAATGTTACTGTGTTTGTCTGCTTGTGAGATCTGGGCTGTGCAGAGGGCTTGAGATAATACTGGTCCACATGTACTAAAGGCAATGGAAAGAAGGGAGATAAACTTTACTCAGAGCTTAGTGCAAAAAAGGGGAAAAGGGCAACAACATCTGTTGGCCATATTGTCTTTTTTTTTTTTTTTTTTTTTTTTTTTTTTTTTTGTATTACTCTTATCTATACTACTAGCAAGAGAAGCAATTTACAATATGTAAACACTGATTATTGGTAGTTAAATCAGAAACATTTCTGAATAGCTACAATTTACAGAAATAACACCAGTTCTAAAGTAAAATATTTTTGTTGAGTATTAAAAAAATGAATAATGATATGGAATAAGAGTTCTGAATTTGGAGTTCTGAAGGCACTTAAAAGCCCTAGGCAGTTTATGCTCAATTTACTCTCTAAGGTAGACAATAATTCTATACAGACTTAACATACTATCCTTCATCTCTACCTTGGACTTATCCATCTGAAGGAGAGCTAGAGGAGAAGTAGAAGTACAGACTAGCCGGAAAAGCAGATAGGTCAGTTGCTCAGCATGCAAATAATTTCTGGGAGTCTTGAGAATTTGCTTTAAAAATCAATTATCCATTCTATACTGTGTCCTGTTTGAAGCAAATAATGCTAATTTGGTAATTTTTCTTGAGAAAAAGAAATAATGAGTTTCTTGCACATTTTAACAGCTTCAGATAAATTCTGCTCTCCAGGAAATTATTAAATTGACTTACAGTTGGCTGTTATTCAGATTACAAGCAGTTGCTTTCCTGTAAGAAGTTTCTAGACTGTAAGTGATCAGGAAGCATGAAGGTGAGTCTATAGGTGTTCAACTGCCTGAACACCATATTCCAAGAATTATATGTTATTCTGCTTACAGAAGCTATGGACCATAAAACAAAATCACATTTTTCTGCCTGTAATAACACAGTTCAAATATCTCTGCTCCTCAGTGATTTCATGTGTTCTGGGTAGACAGAAACACTTTAAGAAGTCAAGCAGTTGTATGAATGCACAACTAGACTAGCTATGTACTGCCAAAATAAAGGATTCCAAAGGGTAACACAGGAATGGCTTACCAAGAGCCATAATCACAAGAAAAACAAAGGAGGCAGTTTTTAGTACTATGTAAGTGGTGTCATCCAAATATAAGCCCATAAACATGACAGGATAGAATATTGCCAGCAAGAAAATCAGTATGAAATACTGTAAATTTGGGGACAGTATGAGAAAGATGAAAGTAATACTTGGTTCTAAGTTTTAGTTTAACTACCAACAAAAGAATCATTCCTGTCATGAAGCTGAAAATGGATATTTTTTCACTCCTTTATTCTTTTCCTTGTTGCTCCATGAAAATGCAATATTTGTGGATTATATAATTTTTGAGGCTGAAGAGGAAATGAAGATAAGTATGAAGTAGGAATTTTTGACTCCACTGACTGTGGTGGAGAACCTTCTTGTTAACTTTAGTAGATGAAGTCTTTCATTTTTTATTTAAAAAATCAAATCATCACTGACAAAGCACTGCCATTTGGGCATAGTGAGTTAAATAAATGTCAGGTGACTCGACAAAGTTCTGCCCTCTTCAGGGGAGAAAAGAAATATAATATAAACATAATTTGCTCTTTTTAGAGCAGAAGAGATACCTAAGCAGAAGTGAATTGACTACCATATTCAGGGAGTCATGATAAAAAGCATGTGCTTTTTCTTATGCTTCTTATTTCAAAGATGAGTTAGTTCTGACACCCTCATTCACTGATTAATCTATTCCTCCCATACATTTCACTCTCAGTGGTTTATTCAACAACCGTGCAATTGCCAACAAGATTCTTTTCAGGCTCAGTGTTCATTACTCTAAGTATTATTTTTATTTTTTATTTTTTTTAAATGTGATTTACTTGAATTTTACAGTTTTCTCCAGACTGTAAATCTTTCTCATAAAATAAGTTCCTGCTAAAGTGGATGGAACTGCTCACTGAGTAATTAAATAGACTGAACTCAGCACTCAGAAAAGCCTGTTGTGGTATATATTTAACTGTCCTGCATGTTAACGTTATGATTGCAATTATCTCATGACTATGAAGTCACTGTCTGTGTAAAGTTAGCAGATGAGAAGGGCACAACTCCTAATCTGATCTTTCTCTCTAGCTTTGCTATATTTACTGGGATTGAGGATATATAAGATGCAAAGTAGTGTTTCATTCCTTCCTGATCTCCTTAACTATGTAACCTCTTTTTTCCTACTTCCATTAAAAAGGTTTCCTTCAAAAAAGAAGGGCAGTTTTACCCCACCATTGATTTATTCTGACTTGCTGAGTAAATTTTACTCCTTCCTCCTGTATTTCTGAAACAATACTCAGATAACTAAAGAACGTATTTCACTGTATCTGAGTTTCATGATGTAGAATGGGAGATGGGGTGTCATAGGAGCATCCTGAAGTGTCTCTCTCTTCTGAAGTGAGTAAACACCCAAAGAGAGGGATTATGCAGCAGTCACTTAGGAACAGACTGAATCCTGAAGAAAGGTTGGCAGCAGGAGCGTACATATTGAGGCACACACCAATGTCGCTAACAATTTTTTTTCTGTCCATGGAGGAATTACCACCAACTGCAACTCCATTCACAGATACTAGTTTCCCTCAGGCAAGTGGCCTACACAACATATTATATTTTTAAGTGTTTTTTTTGATATTTAAAACATTAGTCTTTTCAAACAAACAATACTTTAGATTTATCAAGACAATACTGATCACTTTCAATAATCTCTTGTGCTTCAGGACTGCTTTGTAAAAAGCACACGTTCAAATTTTGTTTCCTATTAAAAAAAAATAAATGCAGATGATACTGATAATCCACATTATAGTGTACTTACTGAAAAATGTAATTCTTGGTTTTGGAAAGGTGGGCTTCATCTTAGGAGGGCATAACATTACGTTCTTATCTGTCTTAGTGGCCTCTGCCTAACAGTGTTTGAAAATTATTATACTGACTTAATAAACACATTACTCATCCTTCAGCAAGAAGCACACAGTTGATGTACACTGACTTTTTTTTTGGGGGGGTTGTTGTTTTTTAATATTCTAAATGGGTATTCTTAAAATAAGTTATTGAACACTCATATTTGTTTATTGGAATTTTGTGTGGTAGGCTTTATGGTATTGCCAGTTTTATAGTCTGTGTTTATGTATTTCTGCTTCTGTGCTGCATAATAGAGAAATAAGCCTTCCATTTCAGCTCCAGAGGGCAGGACTTTGGGACAATGAATCTCTGTAGATTCTCATATGGGTGTTGTTTATCTCCTAAAAGGAAGCAGCCCTGAATAAATAAAATATAGTATTTTAAAATATTTCTTTTTCTTGTGGGTGATTAACATTACAAGTGATAGTTTTGGTTGGTTGGTTTTAAATTTTTATTTTCATAATGCTATGCTAGTTAGAAGGTAGAAGCTTGAACAGACCGTTTGTTGCTCTACCATAGTTCTTAGTAACTTCTCTGCTTCTGCAGCTCTTATCTGTAATACAACTTTATGCATCCAAAACCAGAGTGTTTGCCTCACAGTGCAAAGATTCACATTTATTCTGTTCTTTCCCAATGAGAATAGGAGTATCCTTAGTCATTTCCAGAGCTGCTCAGGGAAGCTTCTACAACAGCTGCCTGGACTGTATTTGCACTGTGGGTAAGTAGGGGAGATTGAATAAATACTGTAATTAGGAACATAATAACACATTTTGATAGTTTTAACAAATAACACCAACATTAATCTTGTGTACGTGGTGACACTAATGATCATTAATGGCCAAGCCTGTTATCTTTACAGTATGAATTCTTAGCTGAAAAGCCTAAGTCTTGAACACAGGGCATGCTAGTATTGAAACAGAAAATAAATGCAAACTCTTGGAATTAATCTCATTGGTTCATAATAATCCTCTAAAATATAAACCAGAAATAACAGGAAAGACTCCATATCTTTTGTTTCCTTTGATTTGAATGCAGAAATAATAGGGAGCCACATGGATACAGCTGGTTTCCATATAACCATATTTACTCATTATATACAGTCTAAGCTACCTTTGTGCTCCAGCTCTCTCAGGTTCATAAGCCACCCACAATGACTACCAGAAGGGGTTTCATACTTTCAAAAAGGCATGTTAGTCAGCACTGATACTACAGGTTTGAGGTAGTGCAAGTAGACACAGCTTTGTGGGGAACTTGTGTTAAGTGCTGCATTTAGTTAGCTCAGTCTACACAGAGGTTTGTGTCCCTTGGGGCTGGGCATTTAAAGGCATATTGATGGTGGACATGTTTTCCCTGTTATGTGCTACTAGTTAAAGCACATGCAGGTCTTAACAATGCTTTTGGAAGAACAGTATCTATTTTAGGCAGTCTTTCTTTGGAAATGGTTACTTGTGCGTCTATTCCTGTTTTCTAGCAATAACTTTTGAAAGCATTGATCAGTTTCAAACATATTTGAAAGAATTTCCCACATATTTAACTTGGGGAGATCAGTGTCTTTCTATTAAATGTCAGATTATCCATTGAGAGGGTCATACAAGCATTATGTCCACTATCAAAAGTTTCCAGGCTTCCAGTGTAGGCTCCAGAAAGTTCTCAGAACAAAATATACCTGTTCTTAGAAGACACTTTGTTGGTCTGCTCCTCTGTGTTGCTCATGTAGCTGTTACCTTCTGTGGTATTCCTTCCCTTGAATAGAAAAAGATGTTTTGCTCATTAAAATGCATTAATGTAATTAAATATACAGCATTCTACATTGAAGTCTTACAGATGATTTTATGAAGGCATGTGCCTTCTGGCCTTTTTTCTTCAACACAATCATCCAGCTGGGGAGCACTGGAATCACACTTGAATTGCCTTGCAGGAGCAGGGATGTACAACATACTGGTGGTGTTATGTGATACTGGCTGTGCTTTATTTCAAAAGAGGTATCAACATTGCATAATCTGCAGAATTTATGGAAGCTGTCTTGCACCTTTGACACACCACATTGTTGTCTCTGGTATCTCATGATATAGAAAGAACCACAGGCTCTCATGAAGAAACATTACTGTCTCCAGATTTCTGTTATTTTTTGTTAGCTTATCAGTTCATCAGTGACTACAGGGCTACAATAAAGCTGGACCTGCAGCTCTGTCATATGAAACACCTTTAGTCACCTTATAGGAAGGCAGTATATTTGCTATTCCATGTTGTTCCATTTATGGTGAGTAAAACACAGCGCAGTGAGCTGTTGCCAATGTCTTCTGTTTAACCACTTTATCAGGTGCTTTTGAAGCTCTGTGGGATTTTTTGCAAAACTTGCATTGACATGTTGAATTTTAGAAGCAATTTAAGGGCTAAATTTAATTTAGTGTGCGTATCTTACTTTGCATGCCACATACTAGTTATTCCCTGAAACTCTTCCAAAATGGAAGAATTTTATTATTTTTTTTTTACCCACTTCAGTCACATAGGAACAGTTGAGTTGTTATTTGACTCTATATGTAAAAATGGAAATGTGCTGCAGGCTTAGGAAGGAGTTAACAGAAAAGTAAATAGTCACAGTCTTAGGAAAAACAGTTTCCTGCTGAGTTAGAAGGCTCTGAAGAGAGGAATAAATCATAGATTTTTACCTTCTACTATGACTATCAATAATTCTACCTTCAAATGTGCTATCTTAGTGACCACTGTAAAATGTTATAGCCTGTTTACTAAAACAGGCCATCCTTCAGTTAATCTGTCAGGAGCATTTGCTTCACTGAGATGTTAGCTGCTTTTGGAAACATTAGATTGAACACTTAATTCATTAGTCTTATGGCTGATAAGATGTATTCAGTTTCACCTTCCTAGCTCTATTTGGGATACACTTTGTCCCTTGTAAAAGAGTTGCCTAAATAGAGTTACTTGCTTTGGTATTTATTCTGAAGCAGTACACGGGGTAACCATAACACAGCAAAACTGGGGTAAGTGTTGCAAAATACTTCCCTGTGCAATATGGTGCACTGGTGTCAGACAATTTTTGAGGTATACAGAGTCAGCAAGCCTTATTTGGACTTAAAAGGATTGTATATTGTAAGCTACATATTTCTGTTTCTGGCATAATTTTTTGGTTCATTGATTGTTTTTTTGTGTGTGTGTGGTGGGTTTTGTTTTGTTTGTTTGTTGGTTGTTTTTTTTCCCAAAACAAGATTACCTGAGCATGATTTCCTCTCACATCTTCAGATCAGCATGACTTTTGTAATTTCACGGTTGTATTTATATGCTTCATTAGGAAAAAAAAAAAAAGTCAGAGGCAATTTTTTACCCTCTATAAATACCCTTCTCCATTTAAAACAAATTTCATCTATGGAATGCTCTTTACTGTACTTTATTTATAATATAGAACATTTTAACTGGTATTTCAGACATTTGTAGTAAATGCTTCTCTACTTCCAGATAACGAAATCTCTCATCGTCCTCACACCATTTCACAAGGTTTCATTTTAGCCTCAACATATCTACACAACATTCAGTATTGTCCTCAAGGTAGAGGTCCTACAAATTTGTTGAGTATGTATGAATTTCAAAGTTCAGAATAAGAATTGTACTGGCTTTATAGTATTCTTTTTACAGAAGTAATTGTAATTAGCTGTGATAGTTGTCTGTGGAAGGTGAAAACTTGGGTAAAAATTATATTAGAATTTACTAATTGAGTGGTTTCTAACTTAAGAATTACTTCTAGCTGATCTGTGACAAACAGTTGCATGTTCTGGTCAGCTTGCAAAATCAGAAGAACTTCTACTACTCCAAAGGTTCAAAAAGTAATAAATATAATATTCAGTGTAATATGTTCCCCAATTAGGTTTATTGTCACAGGGCAAATATTCTGTTAACACTATAATCTCTAATTCGAAATTTGGTGAACATATTTTTTTTTAATCTGTACTCAAAATAACATTTGTAACAATGTTTCCTTGTGTGCTTTTACTAAACAACTCAAAAGTCAATAGTCAACTTACTGTATGTAATTGATTAATGTTAATCTGTAAAACAGCAGATGTTTTATGTACTGTTTACTCTAATTTTCTTAGAATTAACTTGGAAATACCTTGTGCTCCTTGCAGCATAAAATCTTATTGTCAAAGGCATAAGATTGGATGCTGCTGAGGAAGGAGATGTGTTTTCAAGGACTTTGACCCATGTGCATGGGAAGCAGTGTTAATGATTTAAGTTAAATGGCTTAAACTCTTTTCCCCCATTTTGACAGTGATTATGCTCCCTTGGAACAAGTTTCTCCCTAGTTTAAATAGACTAGTGTATGGCAGTGTAATAGAAATAAATTTATTTTAATTAATTTCCAGGTGAGGGGTCAGCAGAGAGGAGGTTTGGTAACAGCTTTAACCTGCAAAGCTGAGCACATCTATCAGAATTACCTCTTTGATCTGGGCCTAGTTTAATACAAATAGCCTGTATTCAGTCTGTGCAAATTAAGTAATAAACTCTGTCTCTTAATAAACTGATCATTTGAACAGTTTAGGATGTATTTATGTGGGAGATGCAATTTACCTACGTTGACAGTACAGGTGCGATAAGAAAGGCAGCAGCACAGCAGGTTGACTTCTGTAATAACCTGTTTTAGTACTTGGGTTTATTGAAATGTCTCTAACAACCAGGTGTGGAGGAGGGCCTGTGATACCTGGAAACTCAGTTTCCATGGGCTTGGTGCTAAAGGGAGATGAATTTGGATTCTAGCTTCTCACTAAATTTTTTCTTTGGTATAAGCTGAAGTTTTAGAGGGGCTAAACTCACAGCTCTATTGTCTGTGCTTATTCGTCTGTACTTTTCAACAAAGAAAGCTATTCAATCAGTCATTGTTTGGGATACCTCCAAGTACTTTTGGTATTGATTCAGTAGTGCTTTCTGGCTTTGAATTAGTAGCTAGCCTTGGCTTGAAAACACACGCTTTGATATCTTACTCAGTTTTGCATGGAGGAATGGAACAGACAATTATTGTAACACAAGAAGTATGTGCTATTCACAGCTAAAATAAGACTAATGCGTTCAGTCTTTGGTAACCTCAACAGATACTGGTATTGGATCTTCAGGAGTCATCTCCTACCCAGCTTCTCCTTTCTCTTTCTCTGCCCCTCAAGAATAGTGACAGCAATTTCATTTTTACCATACCTGACATTTCATAAGAATAATGGGGTCTGATATAAAGCTTTCTACTTTAAATTTATGGTTGGGAATGAGGTAATCAAATAAACAACAGTGATTCCCTGGAGAACATAATTTCTTATTAGTTGGGCAGACCAGCAGTCCAACAGGAACATTGAGTTCACTGGCTCCTTTTCATGCCCATCTTCTCCAAAGACAGGAGGCATTCACAGTGCAGAGGTTTTATGCATTGTTGGTGGACTGTATTCACATTTGGAGGACAACAGACATCTGATATTTGAAAAGGTTTCTATAGGTGCATCAAAGGCAAGAAATGTTTCCACAAATATATTAGCAACAAAAGGAGGACTAAAGAGAATCTCTGTCCTTTATTAGATGCAGGGGAAACATAGTGATCAAGGATGAGGAAAAAACTGAGGTACTCAATGCCTTCTTTGCCTCAGTCTTTAGTAGCAGGACCAGTTATTCACTGGGTACTCAGACTCCTGAGCTGGCAGACAGGGATGGGAAGCAGATTGAAGTCCCCATCACCCAGGAGATGTTGAGAATGACAATGATGATGATGAACCATTTAGAATACATAAGTCTATATGGCTGGATGGGATCCACCCAAGGATACTGAGTGAGCTGGCAGAAGTGTTACCAAGCTTCTTCCCATCATTTACCAGCAGTCATGGCTAGCCAGGGAGATCCCAATAGGCTGGAGATTTGCAAATATGACCCCCACCTACAAGATGGGCTGAAAGGAGGATCCAGGGAACTACAGGCCTCTCAGTCTAACTCTGGTGCCAGGAAAGGTTATGGAGCAGATCACCTGGAGTGCCATTATGCAGCACATGCAGGACAACCAGGTGATCAGGCCCAGTTAGCATGAGTTTATGAAAGGCAGGTCCTGCTTGACTAACCTGATCTCCTTCTATGATAAATTGACCTGCTTAGTGGGTGAGGGAAAGGCTGTGGGTGTTGTTTACTTGGACCTTAGTAAAGCCTTTGACACTCCTTCCCACAGCATTCTCTTTGAGAAACTGCCTATATATGGCTTAGACCAGTGCAATTTTTGCTGGCTAAGAAACCGGCTGGCTGGGCCCAAAGAGTTGTGGTGAATGGAGTTAAGTCCAGCTGGTGGTCAGTCACAAGTGGTGTTCCCCAGGGCTCAGTGTTGGTGCCAGTTCTCTTTAATATCTTTATCAATGATGTGGATGAGGGGATTGAGTGCATCCTCAGTAAGTTTGCAAATTACACCAAGTTGTTTGGGAGTGTTAATCTGCTTAAGGGTAGAAAGGCTCGGCAGAGGCACCTGAACATGCTGGATTGATAGGCCAAGGCCAATTGTATGAGATTTAACACGGCCAAGTACCTGGTCCTGCACTTGGGTCACAACAACCCCAGGCAACTGTACAGGCTTGGGGAAGAGTGGTTGGAGAGCTGTCCAGATGAAAAGGACCTGGGAGTACTGGTTGACAGCCAGATGAACATGAGCCAGCAGTGTGCCCAGGTGGCCCAGAAGGCCAACAGCATCCTGGCCTGTATCAGGAATAGTGTGGCCAGCAGGACTAGGGAAGTGGCAGAGTCAGGTTAATGGCTGGACTTGATGATCTCACAGGTCTTTTGCAACAAGAATGATTCTCTGACTCTGTGATCCTTATAGGTTGGCCAGTGTAACTGAAACATGTAAAACTGTGAAGTGTAAGTAACACAGAAAAGCACTGCTCACCACAGGAAGTGAAGATGCTTGACACAGAAGACTGCATAACCAGTGACTCTAAGTACATGTCTTGTTGGTAAAACCTGTAAGAAAAAAGTAGTAGCTTTCCATGTGAAAATTTTATGGAGATGCCAGAAGTAAAAAGCCTCAAGTGCCAGCATCAATGCCTGTCAATCTGCTGTTACTACATGCAGTTTTGGTCTTTCTTGTTTCTTTGGGTGGTCGCCTGGAGAATTATTCCTTCAGTAATCTGTGGAATCATTTTCTTCCTTTGAAATTATTTAATAATACCTTTTACAATACGTAAAAGCTGTGTACTGGGTGCATGTTTTTCATCTTGTATTGAAATGATTATGTAACATTTTAGTTCCACAAGGCAGAAACTACTTATTTGTACTGTGGTAGTACAGCAACTCTTGAAAAGAGAAGCCTTGTTTGTCATGAAAACAATTGTTAATATGGTATTGCAGTGTTTATCATAAACACTACTTATGACAGAAATGCTAAACCACTGGAAGCTGCGTCATGACAGCTCTTCAAAATCCTTGCTAAATTGCAAAGATGAACTACAGAGTTCAGAGTGGTATTTTCCTTAGACACAGTTAATCCTTGGTAATAAAACCAGTTTCAAGTGTATGACTGGAGAAAAAAAAAAATTGTATGAACTACAGTAACTATGAAAGATGGCAGAAGTCCCTGCATTGTTCAGTATTGCACAGTATGTAAAAGGACACAGGTTTTACTAGGATACTTTGCATATGATGAAAATTCTTTTCCCCTGGATGGTCACAGTGAAGATGAGAGTAGAGTTTTAGAAGATCCTGTAGTGTAAGGCATTCCTGTTTCAAAATCACTAGAGCTATATATTTTTTAGAAGACATAAAAATTATACAGTAAAGGCATTATGTATTTCAGCATGCTTTAGTAATGGCTGAAATAAATAGGGATACCTGTCCTTCCAAACCATACTCTCTCTCAGAAATACAACATTATTTGTACCTACTTTTTCAAAACCACAAAAATACACAAACTCATAGTCCACAGGTTTCAACATGACAAGAGGTATTGCAAATGTATGTATGGGCAAGAAAAAAATCAGCATTGCTCAGCAAATCTACTTATTAATAACTCAATTTTATACAAGAGATGTACAGTACATTGTCATTTTGGAACATGTACATGATTCCCACTGATTTAATAAGGAATTCTGTTACATACATCAAGGGAAGAACTCCCCTTAGGAAGAGCTTCTGCAAGACTGTGAGTTGGTTTTGGTTTGCTACTTCAGAAAGATGAATTTTAAAAAAATAATCTGGGTCCTGATTCATCTCTAATTTAAGCTTCAGTCAAGTGGAAGTAATTTAGTGGCTGCAAGTCGGGTAGAAGAGAGGAGAAGCAAGCTAAGGATTTTCTGTAAAATATTAAGCATTTAGAAATACTAGTTCTCTGTTCATGGTTTTGCACAATGGAATATGAATAATTAATTATACAGTACCTAAACCATACTGTAATTATGGAGGCAAATGACTTGTTTAAAAAACAGTTTCAAAAGGTATATTTTACAAACATTTTCAGAGAGCTCGGGCACACTCTGTTCTCAATACAGCTGTACTGAGGCCATCTCTGGGTTACCAGCATGTGGATCAAAAAGAATCCACAGAGTTCTTCTAAGCTCAGTGAAAGATATTACAGGGTAGGTGTGTATTTGCTGACTGTGTCCATAAACGTGTACAGAGACCTATTAATTGGATGTACAAAGAAGTAACCAACCAAAAAACTTTACAGCATGTGGGAGTAAGTGTGCTGATAGGAATGAGGTGTCAGAACATAACTGTGCTACCTGTTCAGAAAATTCAGCTTTTATTCTCCTAACATTTGCTGTCCAGAGTCTGCCTTCTGACATCACGTGTTTTCAATATGTATGCAGCAAAAATGACCTCTTTAAGCATCAGTTTCCTAAACTCCAGTCAGCTGCTGTAGCAAGATGGATTTTTTTAAACCTTGTTTTGCAGACTTCCTTGGAAGGAAATATATACTTTACCCTATTTTTTGCAAGATCACATTGATTTCTTACCTGGCAAAACATTTTAGCATACCTCAACTCTGCATCTCAAATTACAGAGCAATGCCTGTATCGCAATATTTCACTTTCCATTTAAAATCACAAGTATGATGATGCCTTGTGCAAAACTTGTAATCTTGCAAGACACCCATGTTTCTATGGAATAACGGGAAAACCCAAATTCAGATAGAGTTTTGAAACATACTAATTTGTTTCAGAAGATGAAATGTTCCAGTAGCTAGCAGGATTGAATTTTTTTCTGTGTAACACTGGCATTTAGAAAGCTTTGCTTCATGTCATTTGCACTGTGATTCAGTCCACTCAAATGTTTTAATGAAGATTTACCTTGCAGTTTAAAATGGTTATGATACAGATTATGGTTTTTTTCCTGTTCCCCAGAACACTTTGGAACAGGAACGTCTGACGAGGCAGAGCAGATTGATCACAACAGGCAGTGCAGTAATAGGATCTGCAAAATATCATGAAAGAATTAAGAAATAAAATGAGAGTGAATTGCACTGATAAGAAAAAGTTTATTAATAAGGGAGAGCTTTTAGCTTTTACAGTAATATCTTGAACAAACTGTAAAATAATACACAAGAGAAATATCCTAGATCTTATAGCACTGAATTTATTAATAATTAGCCATTGCTAACTCCTCAGTGAGGCACAACTTGATTGAAATGATAAATCTGTGCTATTCAGGTTAGTTATTTATAGTGGGCAAAGGAAACAGACTGGTGAGTCCTGGTGTAGTGCGAGCATTGGGGAAGCCATGAATCCCGCAGTTTATTTCCTGCACTACTCGTAGCATGACCTCCCGTTGACTTCTACAGTCCTGGGCCGGGACTCCAGCTCTACAGCATCTCTCGTTATTTCTGTACATAGTGGATGCTACGCTAGGAGACTCCTCTGTGAGTTGTTCAGTCGAATATATCTGAAACACGACCGTGGGCACTACAGTCCGAGGGGACGCCAGGTCTCAAGGAGAGGGCAGGGTTTCCGGAGCCTACGCGCTGTCTGCCAGGCTCCCTGCAAAGCTTGTGCCCCACAGTGATGGGAGCCCGGAGCGGTCACAGCCTCTGACCCCCGAGCCGCGCGTCGCGGAGTTTTGCCATGAGTAGAAGGGAAAACTGAGAAACCCCGGCCTCAGGACCCGTGCCAGGCACCGGCTGGAACCTGTTGCTGTCACCCCCGAGACGGCTCTCGGAGCGCCCGCTGTTTGCGTCACACGTCATCGAACACAACAACCCGGAGCTCCGAGGAGTCCGGCGGGCTGGGCAGACCAGACGGCAGCGGCGTCCGGAGGGCAGGGGCCGACGTGTCCGCCGCTCCGCGCCCTCCGCACCGCTCCGCGCCCCTCCGCACCGCTCCGCGCGGCCTTGCGGCACGGCCTGACGTCACCGCCCGCGGCGGGGCGGGGCGGGGCGGGCTGCGGGGCAGAGCGCGGCGGGGCGGCGGTCCTGCGGGCGCTGCGGGTCCTGCCCGCCGGCGCCATGGAGGAGTTCCTGCAGCGCGCCCGGTCCAAGCTGGTGAGTCACGGCCGCGGGTGCAAAACTTCGCCCGACTTGCCGGTAATGGGCGTCGTCGGCCGCTCGTCCCCTCCCGCATCCCCGGGGGCAGCACCCGCGGATGCTCCCGGAAACTTGCGGGGGTGTTTCAGCCGCGCTGCGTTCCGCGGCGGTGCTCAGCAGGGCGGGCGGGCGGGCGGATGGGGCGGGTGACCTTTGCGTCGGCTGGGGGGGTCTTTTCGGGGTGCGTTTCGGTCTCACACGGCGCTGCCCCTGCGTAGCGCTGAGTAATGCTCTCCTCAGCGACCGCACCGACCCGTGTGGGGCAGGCGTGTGGGGGTGGCAGCCTGGCTTTCGGGGATCACTGGGACATCAGTAGAGACTTTAAGATGCATCAAGTTGCACAGTTGAATGGGGGGAAAAACACGGTATCGGGAGTCACTGAAAGCCTGTCATTTCAGTGGTCTAAATGTCGCGAGGAGTAGGGTGTAAGTTTGGATAAGCAAGACTTAAAATAACTGAGGAGTATGCTGAGGTGGCCCCATCATTGTAAGGGGTTAATACTGCGCGTTAGGAATCGCAGAGATAACAACATAAGGTTGTGTTCTCAAATGACTCTGTTGTAGTGAAATTGCAGTGCCTTCATTTTGTTTACAGAGACTGATAATCTGGCCGCAAATAGTGCGTGATTTCCTCCTCCCCCCTTATATGTACTCAAAAGTAGAATGTTTTTAAGACTCGGGTGGTCTCAGGCCATCTTATTTCCAGCTGTAAGGGTTGATTTTCTGTGCAAACTCGGTTTTACAGTTGTTACCTTTCATGGTCACCCTGTGCTCTTGCTGGCTATGCCAGCTCTAAGAAGGATGTTCCCTTGTAAGGCTAATAATGACTCAGTAAAAAAAAAAAAAAAAAAGAAAATCCTGTGGCTGGTGGTTTTGACCCATAATTTTGGGCACTTGCGGGTTTTCCTCCTCACCTTTTGGGGAGTTGCTGTAGATAACTAAATGTAAACTTCATTGTTGATAGAATAGTAGGACCTTCCCAGTGGCAAAGACCTGTTACAAGTCTCTGGACAGTAAGCAATCATAAAGCAAAGAACATCTTTCTGTGGTGGCCATCAGTCCCTATATGTAATGATTTGTACCATCTTTGCTGTCATGCATATGTTGAAAATCATAGAGTTAAGGCTTTTTATTGGAGGACTGGCAAAACAGAAGAGAAAATTAATGCTATGGTGGCTCCCTTAATATTTAACTGTGTTGGCAAATGTTAAGGGTGAAGATGAGGTGTGTCATCTTGGTTACATGCCAGCTAGATTGTTTTACTATGTATTTTTAGGAGCTTGTAAAGTGTTTTCCTTATGTTTTTATGTAAACAGTCTCAACTTTGCTAGCCTTGTTAAAAGAATATGCATAGCACAGTTAGAAAACCTTAATGCATCTTCATATCAGCGTTTCGTATATTGCAACATTTGAACTGGAGATTTGGTTTTGGCAAATTTTCTGCTCAAGTTCATCAGATGTGGTCTTTCTTAGTAGATATTAATTATGTTAGATAGCGGTCCCCTCTGCACCATTTGTAAATGGCAGACTATGAAAAACTTAAGTTTACTACTGAAAGCAAATACTGCATCAATCTTTCTGAATAGCTATTGATAATCAGTAAGGAGCTGTCTGGAAAACTGTGATCTGAAGAGGCCCATGGGTAATAGGTAACATTATTTCTATAATTTAGACGAAACAAAGGATGAAGCAACTGAGCAGTAGACCTTGTTATTCCTGCAGCGTGGATTTTCAAAATAAATTCTGACTTCTCTTTGTGCCTTCTGAACTGTGGGACAAAAACCCTCAAGTAGGAGAATCACAGAGGACACGTGTCTTTCTGACCATGGTATTTCCTTGTATCATCATGTCAGCTGAGCATGGCTGAGGAAGAAGCATCTGAGCACTGGTGTGTTCAGTTCAGAACAGATTTATAATTCTTATAGGTTGACTTCAGTTTGCCCATTTACTTTGTACCACAGTGGCCTGAAAAAGGTAGTGCAAAGCAATTGAAGATCTGCAACACGGAAGGCAGATTATGTCTTTTCCTCCTGCTTGGTCAAGCCCTTTGTAGGGAATCTGCTGATATGAGGAAGCCATAAACTGAGTGGAGGGCAAACAGAGGGTTATGTTTGGTTTGCCACTGGTGTAAGGCAAAGCTGCCCCAGTAAATGGGCAAGTGGCTCAGGTCTCCTGAGCTGCTATGAGTTGCTGTGCTACTGCAGCCACATCTATGGAAGACACTAGAGCCCTGCAGTTGTGGCTCAGAGGCCTGATGATGCCAGCCTTACAGTGCTAGTATTTCACACCATAGGTAATCTTGTTAGGTTAAACTGATTACAGTGCACTGACTACATGAATACTACTCAGCATGAGTAAAGGAAAATTTTCGTTACTCATGAACAATAGCTCCAGAAGAACAGTTGCACCAGACTCTGCAGGAGAACCTATTACTGCAAATGCTTCATCATTCATTTGGGTCTGGCTCCAGCCACAACATTAATCAAAGCTGTTTTTCCACATGGAGCAAATTCTAGCCTCAGAGCATACCACACAAAGGGCTTTGACATTTTTTGTTCTCTAAGACTCTTGCATTGTTTACCTCCATTGATTGTTAGAGAGAAAAATTCTCTCTGTGTTATATATTAATAATGAAGTCTCCATTAGGCTATTCTTTCTTTAAGAACAGTGAGTTTTGTTTTTGTGACTTGTCATGTAGTCATAGAACATTCTCAGTAGTTTTCAGTACTGGTTTTTGAAATTGTTGTATATGATCTATGTACAACCAAGGGAGAAAAATGTGAAAGGCAAAACATGGCAGAATGTCAGAGATGCTATACTGAAATTTTGGGGCATTTACAGTTCAGTCCTGCAGGTTTTTTTCTCCAGTTTTTCCTAAGTCTAGTAATAATGTGAAAAAGGTCCTTCTAAACCAGCATTCCGTCTTGGCTAAAGGAGGTTTATATACAGTGGAACATACAGGTCTGCTGATCAGATGTTGAAAGCTTAGAACAAAATATCTATCTGAACTGCTATGTTAGCCACAGTTAGAGCCATCTTCCGTATATTTGGCTGTGCTTTGGTTTGTGTGTGGGGTTTTTAATTTTTTTGTTTGTTTGTTTTAATCAACTTATGCTTTGGCTTCCACAAAATTCGTGAGACAGTGAGGTTTTACAACCTTATTATGTGCTCTGTATGAGTGGGGCAATATCCCTGTTTGTTTGCTTTAAACCATCTGCCTGACAATTTTAAAGGGTGTTCCATGCCTCGAGTAAGTATTTGTTGTTAACTCTCTCCATGCTATTTAGTTGAGTTTTGCCATATCCCTCTTCTTTTGAACACTTCCATGCTAAGGTTTTCTGTTGCCCCTTCTTACACAAGCACTTACTGTATCACTCTGTTCATCCCTCTGGCCACCCTGAAAATGTGTAATTTTTTTAACCCCTTGAAAGTTGTGGAGTGCAGAACTGCCTGCCATATTTGAAGCATAAGTGCTTAAAATACTTTGGCAGTAGTATAACAACATCCCAAGTTTTTTTTTTCCATTTTCTTAAGTCTTGGTATTCTACTTGCTTACTTATTTTAATGTCAGAAAACATTTTTCTGATGTTTTCTAAGTATCATTTAAAAAGAATGTATCATGTTTTTATTTGCTTAGTAATATCCATTTTAAAGCTGTCTGACTGTGTATGGTACCTAAATACAGTTAAAAAATGAAAGTGGGATTGTTACCTCACATTTTCTCTCATCTGCACTAGTTGGCCCTCATTTCCATTTACTTTTATTACCTAGTCCTCAGTGTCATGAGTCTTTTCTGCAGCTCCTGTAGGCAGTTTTAGTTTTGACTCTCCTGAATAACCTGGTGTTATCTGCAGCTTTTGTCACTTCATTATTTGCCTGACTGTCCTACTGGAAGTAATATTATTTATTATTTATGTATATGAAGAACAGTGCATATCACAGTACATATGCTTCTGGAGACTCCTTCACAGATATTTTTCCTTCACTGTGAAAGCTGACCATTTGTAGCTGTCCTTTTTTTGCTAACTTTGATTTCTTTACTATACCATGGGAGGACTACACTGCCTTTTTCTTTGGTGATTTAGGTTCTTTACTAGCCTGTGGAATACTTTTCAATAATAGTTTTGGAGACCCATTTACAATGCAGTCACTAGCTTGCCCTTCTCTGCATGCTTGTTGAATTATTAAAAGAACTTTATAAGTTTTATTACAAAAATGTTATACTTCACAAAACCTTGCTGTCTTTCCCTATTATATTATTGATACATTTGGTGGCAACTCAGTCTGTGTGTCACCAAGTCAGACTATTTCAGGCACAACTAAGCTCTCAAGTCAATACATCATATTGTATAGTTTACTTAGAAAAATAAATCAGAAGTTTACAGCTTCAGTGTCATAACTTCAGAATGATTATCAAAATGTTGAAGGGAATTAAATAGAGAGGTAAAAATTCAGAAGTTACTTCTTCAGTAATTCTCTGATGTGAAGTACTGTGTGATGATGCATGAGGTAAAGTTCGATATTTTTCAAGTAATCTCATGTGCTTCAGACTGTTTGTTGTGAAGCTGAATGACTGTGAGGTGTTAAATCAAGGGAGTCTGTCAAGAAGGAGCAATTGAAAAAAAAAAAAAAGTATATATAAATTAAAAAATGGACAGAATTCTCCCTGAGAGATGCTGAGTCTATGGCTACCAGCCAGTACTTTTTCCCTGGCCTTAGGTCTCTGCTTAATGGGGAGCCAAATGCCTCATAAGCTGGCTTCAGGGAAGTCAGATAGGACAGAATGAACCCTGGAAAGGGCTTAATGCACAGATGATGCTGAGATACCCACATACTGCAACAAACCGCTTCGAACTAGCAATTGAAAGATGGTCCTCCCTCTGCAGAGAATAGCAAATGAGCTGGTGAAATAATCTTTCTAAATGCTGTGTCATCTTCAGCAGTTAATACTATTTGGAAGAAAAGCCAGAACCTCCTAAAACTTAATGCTTTTAATGCTTTACTGCCATAAGAAAAGAATCTATAATGCTACACAAGTGTTACAGCTGGTAGGATAATACACTAGGCAAATGGGGAATTATGCCCCTAGATGTGCCCAGAGAAAAACTGGACTGTGTGACTGGACATTTTCCAAAGGGAGGGGTAGGCCCATGACCAGGGAGATGTCTTTGAGAATAGTAAAATAGGCTTTCAAGTCATTGCTTTGATAGATATGAAAAATGAATGTTGCACTTGTTTCTGAGGCAGAGAAGTTCAAAGAACAGTTAGTGATGATGGCATGACTTGAGCAGACTTACGTGACCATAATTTAAAAACAAGCTGAGTCACTTACACATTTATTCGTATTGCCTTTTATTTGGCTATCTGGAGTTTTGTTATCAATTATAGGCAGTGGTTACTTTGAAAATAATATTTGATTTAGCTGGAAACAAGTGATGGCTTTATGGGAAGTGAAAGACACTACAGAAGTGAAGCAGAAGTTATTTTCCCAGAAATTGCTGGACTTCTTCAAGCAGAGGGATAAAAAAGCTTTCAAGCATTAAGACAAAAAATAAGTCTTACCCTCTCATACATCTTCTTTGCATTATTCCAGCAGCACACAGGGGACTTGACTCCATTTAGCAGGGCACTTAGAGTATGTAAAGAATTAAGAGTATGAATAATGATATTGACTTCAGTCAGAAAACTCGCATGTGTGAGTTGTATATACACCTAAAAATGTTGCAGAATCAGACTCTTATAGCTGATTAACCTTTTGTTCCTTAAATCAGTCAGAAGAAATTATGTACTCTGCAGCAGAAACTTCAGAGTCAGGGTTCATTAGTAATGTGGAAAAAAGAGTAAACATTGTGCTAACGTAATTGTGAGATAAATATTTAAACAAAGAACATTTGTGAGCTGTGCTGAGCACATGCAGTAATATTAAAGGGTTTATAGAGATGAGTTATATGACTGGAAAAATTTTTAGGGAAATTGTATTGAACAGCATTTCCAAATATGAATTCAGTGTAAGGGGAAAAACCCGAGAGCATGAAAATAAGAAAATGGAGGTGAAAGTGTCATTGTAATGCAAGTAAGACATGTTTTTAGGGTGATATAAGTGTTTAAAAATGCAGGTTTTGGTTACAGTCTTCATATTGCATAGTAAGGCAGTAATAGGCCTTTGTATACTTTTACACACTCATACACGCACAGTTATAAGGGAGAGTTATGTTGTGTAGGCTTGATCTGTCCCTTTTTTGTCATCATTATGCAATTTCAAGTGGAACACTTCTTTCTGTTTTGGGTACCATACAGCCAAAAGTATTTCTTAGCTGGAGGAAGAATTCAGAGAATCGTAACGAAATTACTTAAAGAATTGAGTTCCGAGGAAATAAAAATGAACTTAAACATAAGACTTGGTTAAATTACTGCTTAGCTGAGACGTGAGTGCAGTAAAAGCAATGCAAAGAAAGGATCATTCCTTCATGTACGTAGGTATACATAAGAAGTTGCAAAATTCTCAGCAAAGGCTTAATAACGAGAATATTTCCTGAAAATGGTCTTTTAGCTGAGTGAGCAGTCTACCACAGGAAAAGGAGGAAGCCCCTCCGTAAAAACAAACCAAAATAAAACCTGAATCTGATGAATTTATGTAAAACACACACACACACACACACACACACACACACACAAGCAGATCTCGCTGAAATGGTTGTCAGGCTCTGGAACAGACTGCACAGGGAAGTGGTTGAGTCACCCTGGAGGTATCAAAAAGACTAGTAGATGTGGTACTTAGGGACATGGTTTACTGGTGGACTTGGCGGTGTTAGGTTAATGGGTGGACCTGATGATTTGGGTCTTTTCCAACCAAGACAATTCTATGATTCTACACAGAAATAAATTCCAGAAGTGTTTCAGTGCACTATACCTCAGTTTACTAGGGTATCACACTACCCATGCTATTATTTCATTGTGGTACTGTGGGATTGACCAGAATCCTGTTGTGCTAGATACTGTGCAAAAGATTTAATAAAAAAAAAAAATCTGGTAAATCTTTGTCTTAAAGGGTCCATAAGGTAAGTTGGAAAGCATAAAGGAGGAAGCAGATGAATCCAAGGTATTAGTAGGATGGTAGTGGGTAGATCTGGTAACATTTATGTATCCTAATCCTATTTGTTAAAATTTTATCAAAGGACAGCTTTGTTTAGGAGTTAGAACAAGGAAGGTGGGGAGATTTGGAAATGTGTCTTTAAGGACAGGGACAACATAGGAGGAAACAAGATGATCTTATTACTCTTTCTGTTCCTCTGCTATTGAACAGCTGAACATAAATGTTAACATTTCATTATTGAATAAGAGATGATAGATGAAGCAGAGGAAGGTTTGAAAAGGTTACAAAATGTAGATTAGAGATTCTATTTAATGTGTTAATGCAAGGAGAGCCAGGAGAGAGAGAAGCCTGCAAAATGGCAGGCTCAGAGCCACAGGCGGGGAAGGTTTTCCACAGCATGGTTCTGAAAGTTGGCATCTTACGTCTGCTGAAGTCAAATAATGTTTCTATGATTGAACCATCAGGTAATGATAGCCAGAGTGTTAGCTCTGAGGGCAGATAGGAGAGGATGATGAGAAAAAAGAACCTGTGGGACTTTGCAAGAGGCAGGACGTGTATGTCTAAACAGAACACGATGCCAAGATTACAGGCTGGAGTGACGGGTGGGGTAGTTTTGTTAATCCCTATATATCTCCATTATATATGTCCCTGTGAGAGGGAGGTGCAACAAGAGGAGTGTGAGTAAATGCTCAGCTGTAGCCCTGCTGGGCTGGAGCATATGGTGAGGTTCTGCTGGGGAGGTGGGGAGAAGATGTAGGACTTTGGTGTGAAAGGGACAGGGCTGGAGCAGCAGCAAAGTCCAGTTTTCCAGCCTGAAAGGCTGAGTGAGTTCAGGTTCAGAGCTTAAATTGCTTGGTAATGTTCCTGTTGTATTCCTTTACTCCAAAGAAGAGAGCCTGGAGTCAGCAACAGTTAGACAGGTCGTTAACAATTGGAATGATATCACTTGTTCTAATGAGATAAAAAAAGATTGAAGGACAGTAAGGACAGGATGGACAGTGAAAAGGTTAGGAACGTTTTAGAAAACGGTGACATCTGGATGATGTCATGTAGCTCTCTTTCCTTGTTTTCTGTATCATTTGACAATAACTGAATCATGTGTAATAGACCTAATAGACCTAATGTGCTGGCCCAATTCCATCTTGCGCAGACACAGCCTGCTTTTGTACGTTCCCTTCTAGCCTCAATTTATTGGTCTTAAGCCTCCTTATACAAACTTCTCTCTAGAGCGCAGTGAGATTTTGCAGTACACCTGAAATAAATTGACCTGTTATGTACTATTTAGGAAGTTTTGATTTTGCTGTATTTTGATATCAATAGTTGTGGTTCTGTCTCTTTTGTAATTGATACAGTTTTGATTCTGGTTCTGTTTTCTGTGTGGAAGTGCATCTGTATACAGTGCCTGATAGTAACTCACCAAGTTAGCTGCTGAACCAGCCTTTAATTAGGTGACAGATCATCATGCTGAAGTGACCTTTTCCCCAATGGTTAATCTTACTATGCTACAAAGCATAGGAGTTATTATATGTAATAAATACTTTCTTGCTCTTGTACGATAGTGATTAAAATATCCTGAGCAGAGATGAGTTGGGAGGGAGGAAGAAACCTCTGAATTGTATGCTGTTCTGCTGTGAGTGGGATAGGAGGAAAGAACCTTTTATTTTGGTGGTGTTGTTTGGTTTTGTTAGTTTGGTTGTTTTTCTTTCTGTTGTTGTTATTTTGCTTTATTTATTTATTTATTTAATGAGGAGCAGAATTGCTTTATTTGGAATGTATTTGACTCTGTGAAGTAGTGAAAAATGGTAAACTTTTGAACACTTGGAGGGAAAGTCTCTCCTAAATATAGACCATTGGCAAGCGATAAGCTGATTGATTCAGCAGCCTTTCTTTTACTTAACAAGGTTTTTCACACTCAGTCAAAGTCATTGGCAGGCCTGGCAGGATTATGGCTGAGTCAGAAGGGGTGCAGTAAGTTTAAGCTGCTGGAAGAGTATACCACTATTTTGTGATGATGCATGTGTGCAGTCCACAGAAGCTTCGTGTATGGTTACATGGTCTTTCTATTTGAGACTGTATCCTCAGCATTCATATTACTCAGAAGAGCAAAAGGCTTTACATGATGTACCTGTGTAGCGTGCATTTATGAGGCTTGAGTCTGTGTAGCATCTGGGATAGGTTAGCCTGCCAGGTTTCTGCATGACTTTTTTAGACATGTTTAAAGTGGATAGCCTTATTAATCTTTGTACAATTCTTTGGTTTCCTCATATTCTGAGAGGCTAGCTACATACATTCATATGCATGCTACTGTGTGGAATTTGTTCCCTCCCTTGAGAATTTGATGCACATTAGAACTTCAACATCTGCAATGTTAGGAAGAATAAGCAAAGGCAGTGACTTCATTGCTTCTTTGAAGGCTGATGCACATAACTGCATTAAAGCATTCATTCCAGAATGAGAGAGTGGTGCAGATAGGAGTTCTAATCTTCTGTCTCCAGAGACATGAATTCATATCCTGTTTTAGATCACATGTGGTAATGAGTTAAGTGATCTAATCTTAGCAGTTACTTGTTCACCCTTCAAAAACATTATGCAGCTGGCAGCTTTTGCTTAGGAGGAGAGGGATTTCTAGAGCTGGTTTGAAGTTTTTTGATTGGTATGTTTTGCAAAACTTGTGCACTAGTTGTCGGTGTGAGCCTATCTCAATATCAGAGTGTTAAGTCTTCATTTGAAAAAGGAATCAGCCAAACCAGCCATCACCTTACACCCCCTGGGCTCCCTTTGCCCTCACTGTGTGAGAACTGGGCTGGTTACAGTCTCATGGCCTGAAAAGATAATTTATTTAGGGATTATAAATAAAACACGAATTACAGTTGATGGAGAAGATGAACTGACCTAAATAAATATATTTTTTTTGTTAAGGTTAGGCATGTTTGAAGACTATGAAGTCTGCTTGACTGCAAATGCTGAGATCTTGTTCCTTGTATATAGAGCAAGTTAAAGTATATGGCTTACTTATTACGGAAATAGTTTAGATGCCATTTCTGCACCATGTATCTGTCCCCTTGTAAATTATTTGAATGTGTCTGTTTACCAAATTGTCTGTGGTGGCATAAACCATTGCTGGAGAAAATTTCATGCTTTGTATTGATTTTTTTCTTTCCCCCAACCATCTTGTGGGACTTACTTGAGATGTTATTCTTGCTGTATTCTAGTAGGCTGGGAGTTCAATTCTGTGTTACGTTGGTGAAAATACAGAGTATCACCAGTTCTGGTAGCATGACTTTATGTCTCCATTGAGAAAAACAGAAGAGAGTTTTCAGTGTGAAAAAATGGAACACTAGATATAAAAAATGCTGTATTTTAATGAAGACAACAATAAGCAGGTAAGCTTACCTTCTTGCTTCCATTTCTCGTCAATTTTATAGCTTCCAAAGAAGGGAAAATAATGAGATCTTTGGTTTTTATATTTGTTTTTGCTCTTTGCTTTCCTGCCAGTAGAGTATTCGATAGTCAGAGCCATGGTATTGCTATATGGTTTTTAGGAGATAGGGCATACATACCAATGTATGTGAAACTAGTATAGTCTGCCAGTAAATTTCAAACATTTCAGTATGCTGTAGTACTTTGTGGTTCTCCTCAAGTGCTTGTAATATTGCAGTTTGAAATTTCATTCTGTGCCAACCAATGAGGTACAGATTGCTGAGTTCTTTTGCGTGGCTTGTGTTTAGGATAAAGTAGCCTTTTGACATATGGTTGTTGATGAACTGCCGTCTTCTGTTCTACCTTACAGTAAGCTGTCCATTGCTAGATAACCAGACAGTTCATCCTGTCTCTGAGGTTCTTTCTTTCTCTTTGTGTTGTGCTGCACTGAACAATAAGCAAGGGTGCTAACAAGATGTGAAATGACATTCTCAGTCTTTCTAGCCTCGCTTAATTACACGAATCCTCCATTGTAAGCCGAGTGCTTAATCACTTACCTTGTAAGCTAGTTAGATATTAATTTTAATTCCTTGCATATCTCAGTTTTTTAGAACCTGGACTGGTGCTGTTTGATGATAAAGTAGCCTAGTTAGTGGCCATATTAAGTAGTGATTAAAATGTAGCTGCTTCTCTGCCAACCAGATAATAATTACTGATATTGAATTAACGTCTGTGAGAGCAGAATCTACACTTTGCTTCCATAAAATTGAAAGTGGTTATACAAATTGAGCTTGTGGGTAATCAAGAGACAAGGAATTCCATTCAAGAAGTGTTAGGCTTATGGCAGAAAACAGGAAGAGCCCAGCACTATTTGATGGCATCGTTTTGAGCTGAGGCAGCAAACCTGTGGTACACTAACAGAAGTTGCAACTGGAGTAATAATCTGACTTCTGTCCAATTTGAAAGGTTAGAAGGTGATATAATAGGTTGCATTGCAGGCACTGCAAGGAGAGAATATTTCTTTCAGATGCATGAAAATGCCTGTTACAGATTTACTGCATTGTGAGAGCACAGGTCTCGCTTTGAAGTGCAAGTTTGGATTTTACTGTTTTCAGAGTGACTACATAGATCCTTTTGGTAGAGAGCATATATGCTGGTGAAAGGAAAGAAGCCAAGAAAGAAGAAATGGGAGGGAAGGTGAACGTGGCTGCCCAACCTGACATCCAGCCTTACCAGTTTTCACTTAGCTTGTATTGTTAAAATACCACTTCCATCTCATTCACTTGCTTGTGTGCAGACACTCTCTGTCACTTGCACGCACAGGGAGAAACATCAACTCTCTCTGCAAGTGAGTTAATGGGCTGGGGAGCCCTTGGGCACAGTTCTCTGCCTTAAATGACTCAACAGACCACAGTGAGAGGCTGAGGACTATTTTTGAAATCCCACTGAACTGGCTGGGGGACAGTGTCTGTTCTGTGTGCAGGCACATGCACACAGGTGCACTCCCTCGTGCATATGCTGTGGTGCATCTCCCAGCAGGTATAACTGGTAACAAGTTGAGGTGATGCCAGGGGCTGCAGTCTGTTGTGTGAAGTAAAACAATACATCTCTAGGGGGGCTTCTTCTAAAAGCTGTTGAGATGTGCAAGAAAATTCCTGAGGTGACAGGGGTGGAGACTTTACTGAATAATGCTTGTCCGGTTGGCATCTTTCATCAATATGGGAAAGACTGTCCTCTAAGATAAATTTACACTTCTGAAAAAATGCGAAAACAGACTTCCCTCATGCTGCCGTTGTACGCTACAGCTTTTGCCTTGCTTACAAAAACTGTTCAAGAAATAAAGTAGTCCTACTGCTCTATTTTCACTTTCATTTGAAGGAAAGTTTGAAGACCTCAAGGGCAAGACTTCTTAGGAGTGGCTGAGGTCACTTGTGTTTTTCAGTTTGCAGAAGAGAAGCTGAGGGGTGGCCTCATGGTGTCCTACAGCTTTGTCACAGGGGGCAATGGGGCAGGAGATACTCATCTCTCTGGTGATTGGTTACAGGACATTAGGAAATGGAATGAAGCTGAGTCAGGGGAAAGGTTCTTCACCAAGAGGGCGGTTGGTCACTGGAACAGGCTCCCCAGGGAGGTGGTCACAGCACCAGGCCTGTCAGAGTTCAAGGACAGTCAGGACAATGTGCTTAGTGATACAGTTTAGTTTTAGATAGTCCTGCAAGGAGCAGTGTGGAGGGCTCAATGATCCTTACATGTCCCTTCCAACTTGAGATATTATGTGATTCTGTGATTTTATGAAGTAGAAGATACCTTTAGTTCTTCCTTTGAAACTAGAAGAAATATGGTAAACAAAATGTTGCAAGCTTGTCTGCAAAATCTAAAATAGATTTCTTTTTCCATATACTCATAATTTTACATGCTCTTATGTGTATTTTCAAGGCTGCATATTAATAAGTAGATCATTAATGTTCAGAGCACCACCAATTCTTGAGAAAGCATTTCAAGTCAACTGACTGTCATTTTTAACAGGAAAGAGGCTAAGCTCTATCCCTCAGAGATCCTAGTAGAATCCTAGCTGCACTAAACGGAATAGGTGAATGGATGTCACCAGCACTGTACCAAGCTGTAGCTGAAAGATAATTTATCTTCAAGTTAAAAAGATTTAATCCTCACATTAAGCTGTTAATCTATGACAGTCCAGAGAAGCTAGGGAGTGGCATCCTTTCTAATTTAAAAATTAATTAATTAATTAATTAATTTTAAGAGTAGCACACTATTGTGTTTGTTTTGAGGATCTTTAAAATTTCTGAATGTTTAGAAATTAACCCATTTTAGTGATAAGATGATCTGAGTTAGGTTGATGGGTGATAAAAGAGCATGTTGTGTGGACTGAAAATTGGAAACAACTGCTGTAATAAGAAAAAGAACCAAAACTGTTTAAGAAGAGATAAAGGCAGGGCAAGGGAGTTTTATTGCACTTTCTGAATCTTTGCAGAAACTCGGATACTCACAACCCCCATTTTATCCCTTTGCATAACACTGAGTGCTATTTTGAAAAATATTGTGGTCTGACACTTAAGTTAGGTATTTGTTGCTGGAAATCATGGAAATTTATTTGAAATGATTGGTGAGACAGAGTCAAGGCCAAGATTTTGTGAAAAATCCCCCAAAAAATTACGCCAAGAAAACAAAAAGAGAAATGAAAGTAGAATGATAGTATGAAAGCTATTATATATTGAATTTCAGAATGTCCTGTGTGGTTCCTGGTTCTGTTGAGAATCTAAATTAACTTGAAAACTTGACTTGAGTCTTGAAAACTTCCTCCTTTCCCTATGCTTTCATTCTCTGTCTGAAATTTTTAGTTGCTATTGTTAGAGAGATATTAATTTCAGGGGCCCAGCTTTACATAATTACAAATGTTTTTGAAGGCATTTAATTAATGTAAATCAACATGCATAGAGTTTAAAATAGCTCAAACCTACTGAGCATTACTAATTAGGTCTTTTTCTTGGCAACCCCTTACAAAAACACCTATCTAGAATTGCTAGTTGTACAGGGAGGCTAGTGAGCAGTGGGAGACAAGTGTCAGCTGGATATAGTGGGGTTCTCCTAGTCGCTGAGAGGTGGGTGTTCCCCTCCCTCTCCAGTGCTGTAGCATCTTCTGCTGAACAGTCTGTGAAGAGAAACATTTCTCTGTTCCTTCTGAAGAAGGCCATGCTGAGCCACAATGTTATCTCTGGTTTTGACAGGGTGGTCTGTCATCCAGCACCTAATGCTAAAGCTGTCTAGTGTCTGTCTCTTAAAACACATCTCTTGTAAGTGCATCTTTTGAAGTGCCCTGCAGGAAAGAATCAACAAGTCCAATTTTAGCTTTTATCATCTGCTCTTTAATGACAGAGATTAGTGTCAAATCCTTGAATTGGAGAGTGAGGGATAAAAAGGAAGAGGGCCAACATCTGTGCAATGTGCTCTTTTTAGCTAATGACAGCCCGTGAGGTAAATGTCCTCAGTAAGTCAGGTCTGATACCTTTGTTGTCCCTGTCCTCAGGCCCACATTGCTGCTGTACCAGCAAACCAGTATAAGGAAAGGAATGGAGTTGGGTGTAATGTGTTCTGGTGGTGAGGAGAACTGGAGCACACATGCAAAGGATTGACCATAGAGTATTTGAGGTGGGAATGGAGAACAGGATCTCTTGCTGTTTGTACACAACTTCTATGCAGAGTGTTATTTTCTAAGCAGGTATTCCTCATATTTAAAGTCTTATAAACTTCTATATGTAAGTAGTTCTCATATATTCCATGTTATTAAATAGAAGGATATGCAGATACGCTGTCCTACTGAACACAGTGACCATGTCTATCTGAATATATGTGTGCACACAACCACCCCTGACATGTAAAGTGGCCAAAGTTCCTATCTGTGAGCACTTCTGCATCAGTAATTTAAGAGTCTTACCCTTTGATGGTGAAACTGCTCTGTAGAGGTCACTGTAACCTCATCCCATCACAGACAATTAAATTAAGTTTATTTTCTTCATAGCAATGAGTAAATCCTAAAAGGAAAAAAAAAATGGGGATATTTTAAAATAGTGAAAGACATTTAGGGAAAAGTT
The DNA here is from genome assembly GCF_020740795.1 of Apus apus. Classification (NCBI taxonomy): domain Eukaryota; kingdom Metazoa; phylum Chordata; class Aves; order Apodiformes; family Apodidae; genus Apus; species Apus apus. Next base: position 39,842,713 of record NC_067312.1, on the reverse strand, counting down.
AAGTCAATACTTTCAGTAATGTGGAGGTGGGAGCTTGGCTAAATAATAATTTGTACAGTAAAGTTTGAAGAAAGGGCAAAGTATCTTTACCAAGATCAATAATAAGAAATTGAGTAGGTAGCACTAGCACAGCTCAGCACTCTGTGGCAAGACCAAAGATGTTTTGAAGGAAATAGGCGAAACTCACTAATACTATTCCAGAAAGCTGCTAAGCTTCATGCTTTTTCTGCAACTGTAATTTGAGGTTCAGTTTGAGCTGCAATTTGTATTAATGTCAGATCTGTGGTATTTAGAGAATCAATTGCTCTTACATAATGTTAAAAAAGGCACTTTTGTATCTGGGAACAATGTTGGGAGCAAGTGTAGGAGAACAATACCATACTGCTGTATTTACTTTGTACATAATTTCTGAAATGTCCTGCTGTCATCCCTTCCCTCCCCTCCTCACCCCCCTTTGACCTTTGGAAAATTTATGCAGAGTCTCTGCTAGTTTATTTTTTGGGTATGACTGTCATGTTACTGGTATAGTTTAGTGATGATGAAGGAAATTCTTAGACAAGGATGATACCTGTTTTCTGTGTCCTGCTATTTGCAAAGTGTTCAGACTTCCAAAACTTGATTGTATTTTTTTTCTGATGAGGTATGTATTAATAAAGAGGTTTTTGTCATTTAAATATTTTCTACAACATACTCTGAGTTTTTGTTTTTATGCTGAAAAGTTCCTGTAGAGAACTCCATTCATGAGAAGCAGTTAGGTATAGATTTCATTTAACAGTGTTACAAATTTTCTGCATTATAAAATGGCATTTTAACTTGAGTTTCTGTTAAGCACAGCTGTCACTTTGTATTGTATCAATTGATTTAACAGACTAAATGTCAGCAGAGTAAAACCTGAAGTTTTTCTTGCTAGTGTTAACTTGAGGATGTTGCACAGCCCAAATGCTTCACAATATACCCTTTATAACAAAACAGGTATTTTTGGTCATACTGTTGTTAAAATGGTATGTATTTTGCTATCTATATATCCTATATGATGTTTCAAAAGAAAAAAAAAATTAACACAAATTAAACTAATGCTAATTATTTAAATTTAATGCTAATTGTGACACTAACTACTGTAATTATGAGCATCCTGGTTCCCCGAGTAGACAAAAGTCATTACAATGCATTTGTAAGGCTGGTTTTATAATCAAAGGAGTGCAATATTCATGTGACTTCATCAAGTGGACATGGATCTCCTCTGGGAGACATAAAAGTCTATTTTTATAAGTAGATCTCATTCTCGAAATTTGCTTCTCCTGTAATCCTGTGCCTGTAATAGATGACTCAAATCACAGAGCTTCTGCGGTTTGGTCATTGTATAAGTTTAAACAACTTACTAATCTGTTTGAGTACTCATTTAGTGGAATACCTCAAATCTCTTCTAAGTCAGTATGTTCTTTTAAGACCTGCTGTGCTTTTTTGTTCAGAAGTGGTAAGTGTATGTTGATGTTTATACATATGTACTCCGTCTAGAGCCAGAGATTAAATTTGTAAATAGACTGCGTAGAAATAGGTTGCCATTATACCTCAGCCTCTTTGACTGATCCTGGGAAAACAATGTTGCTCTGCTTAGCTGGTAAAAGAAAGGCAAGAATTATGCCGTGATTATCTTTAACAGTCTTTCCTAATTCCATTAATGCTAAACAGATGCCCTTTCAACAGGTATACAGGGCCAGCACACGCTTCCTGTTTAAGGGAAAGAAAAGAACACAAAGTTATTCCTATTGTTCTTTCAGTGCAAAATGCTTACATTACATAAAATGCTGTTTAACGGTCCTCTGGTCTGCTGAGATTTATGCAATTAACTAAGTAGAAAGAATAAGGTAAAGAAATGTCACATTGAGAACAGACCTTACACTGCAAAGCCATAATATCAAAATCAGTTTTTAATATTGCTGCTGGTCTTATCCTGACACATGTTTAACTGGATGGTTGTCAGTATCTCCATGGGTGATGAATCCCTTTTTTTTAACCTTGAACACCTTACATATTTTAGTTCACTTGTTGCAGCATTTTCTTAGCTGGAAAGACAGGAATTGTCTTATTAGCACATACTAAACAACCATGTATGTTGTGTTGCTAGTCATTGATGTGGAATTTAATTACTAGCAAATTCTAAATGCTCTTCCAGTGTTCTCAGACTTCACCAGAAGAAAAATACAGGTCTTGCTGCTGTGGTTAGTATTGTACACCAAATATATTGGCTTGAGTAGGTCACAGAATCTTAGAATCATAGAATCGTAGACTGGTTTGGATTGGAAAAGACCTTTAATGGTCATCTAGTTCAATCTCCCTGCAATGAGCAGGGACAACTTCAACTACATCAGGTTGCTCAGAGACCTATCCAACCTGACCTTGAATGTTTCCAGGAATGAGGTTTCTATCACCTCTCTGGGCAGGTTATTTCAGTGTTTGACCAGCCTCATTATAAAAAATGTCTTCCTAATATCTAGTGTAGATCTACCCTCATTCAGTTTAATCCACTGCCCCTTGTCCTGTCACTACAGGCCCTGCTCAAAACTTTGTCCTCAGCTTTCTTGTAGGCCCCCTTTAGATATTGAAAGGCAGCGACAAGGTTCTCCCGAGAGCCTTCTCTTCTCCAGGCTCAACATCCCCAACAGTCTCAGCCTTTTTTCCTAGGAAAGGTATTTCATCCTTCTGATCATTTTGTGACCCTCTGGACTTTCTCCAACAAGTCAATGTTTTTCTTGTGCTGAAGACTCTCTTACGTACTTTGATTTGGGTTTTGGTTTTTCTTTTATTTATTTTGTTTGTTTGTTTATTTATTAGTTTGGGGTTTTTTTCCTCCTCTCCCCAGAGATTTGAGGGCTTCACTCTGTGCAAGAGGTGATCTAGGAGGGATGTTGTGCTCTCAGATATTTTTACCTTCAGAACTACTTTAAGTAAGTTTAGAGCTCCGTGACTTTCTAGAGGTAAGATATTAGCCTGAGAGGAAGCACATTGCTCTTTGCTAGCTTCTGTATGTCTCCTGGCCTTTGGACCCTTTATAATTAACTACAGAAGACACAGAAATCAGTGGATGATGTTTTTCCTAATAGTATGCTTTTAAATTGAAAACCAAGAGCTTGACTGTTGAGGAAAATCAAGCAAGTCCGTTTTGGGGGAGAGTGCAGTCATTAGTGTTTTTCATAGATTAAAAATACATCATAGTATGTTAAATATAAAACTAGAAGGTACTGTTCTATCTGTAGGGGAATTGTCAAATGAAAGTTAAAATTGAAATATTAATGACATTTATTTTGTTTGTTGTTACCATATATTTTCTAAAATACTTGTCTTTTGAATTAGCTAGAGCAGCAGATTTGCCAGGGATGATGAATTGCCTGTTTTGGCATTGGCTGAGAGGATTCAGCAAAATTATCACAGAAGAGGATGTCGTACTTAATCAGTCATTAGTGTCTCTTCACATGTGAATTTGTCAATTTACGTCTGCTGTTTCCTTCTTCATAATAAAATTTGAAATAATACATTGTGAAAACCTTAACTGAAATGGATGAAATTGAACCAAACCTTAAACAAAATAAAATCTCCCTAGGTCCGTTCTGTGCTCTCATACTCTGTTAATGCTTACCAAGTTTTTTAACAGAATGGAATGATGTAACGTATCTTTAAAGAAATTTCTTTGTAGCTTTATAATGTAAACAGAGCTTAAATTTACTTTGTAATTACACTTTAATTTGTTTTTTTAAATTTCCATTCTTTAAAAGTAATGGTTGATATGCTCACCATGAAGGTAATTCTTAAATCCTATATACTGTCCATTTTTATGGTTCTTCTCTATGTAACATTTTTATTGAGATGAAATTGAGCTACTGTGCCAGATAAAGTCTGTGTGCAATCAATAGGCTATTAGTTATTCCACGTTAGTCATTACACCTCTGTTCATGGTGGGGTTTTTTTTGTAGCTACAGTGACATTCTGGCTATAGCTCTATATGAAGAAGATGTGTTTATTGTGTTGTGGTTCTTGACAGATCTTGGCTGTGATGGAATATTACTGTGATGACCAGCAGTATTAACATGATTTTTTCCTTTTTTCCTGTACCAATTGTCCTAGTGTGTTAAATTTAAAATAGAGCTAAAGTACAATTATGTTCTGCATCAAGACAATGTAATTTGAAATGGAGCTGTGGTTCAGAAGGGCAGTAATAATTATTACCATAAATATTGTTTGCAGTATCATCATCTGTATGTCAGTTCAATGTGTCATGGGGACTACACAAGACTAATAAGGTGGGAGTCTTATAAAAAATGTGCAACCTCTATGTTCTTACTCTTTTTGGGAATCTTTGTAGTGGGCACTTTAGTGCTCTGTGAAACTTTTAACTGTGCATTGCTGAATCCCTGAAGTGCAAGAAGGAATGGGAAATGCAGATTTGAGTGTCTTCCCTCATATCTGTTTTTCCCAGATTGGTCCAGGTGTAGGAGGTAATAATGATTTCACCTTCTTACAACTTTTTGCTCCCTCTAGAGGATGTTTTTCAGAGTGATTATTGTCTCTTCTAATTCTTCTACTATTTTTCCACTGTCAGATGTGTGGGACAAATACAAGGATTAGATTCAGTGTTTTCCCTGATGCACTCTTTTTCCCTAGAAAGACAATTAAGAAATCCTGGTAAAACTTTTTTTTTCTTTTTTTTTCTTTTTTTTTTTTCTTCCCCCCCCCGAGAAATCTTATATCCTTAACAGTGTTTTAAATATTTTATCTGAAGCTCAAATATTCTGTTTCAGTTTCCTAACCTTTTGTCATTGAATAGTAAAAGAGGAGATTTTTCAATAGACTAGAACTAATGTTGCATTTCTTCAAAGAGCAATATTTGTCGTATTTTTGTCTTTTTACGAGAGTGTACTTTATGTGTGCTGTCTCATTAGAAGGAAAACTAAAATAAACACAGCAAAAATGAATGTTTTAGATTGCTACTGTATATTGTCTTTCAGAACACTGTAATTAAAGTGGTGTTTGTTTGCCCTATAATATTACCATTCCCTAATCAATGTACTGAGCAAGCACCATGGTGACAAGATAAGTTGCTTTGTTTTGTTCCATATGTCTGTGTTCCAAATTTTCCATAGTTTTAATTGGTTCCCTGCAGAATAACATTTACAAGCATATGGTATGGAAAATGCTGACTGCATTTGTTATCATATATTTTAGTACACTGGTGGCACTAGATCACTAAGCCTTTAAATGTGATTATGAGGTTATTTAATGCAGTCAATAGTGTGCGTAAAACACAGTGAAAATCTTCAGTGAGCCAAATGGTATCAAGGAAGTATGTTTGAATGCTTTCTTAATGCTTCAAGGATAAATGGGGAAGCGTGATTCCGAAAAGGTTTTGGGTAATGGTTGTGCTGAAAAATACTTTGTCACCTAAAAATGTTTGGAAAGGTCTGTGGAGGCTGCTTGCCATCCCAGTAAGAGGAAAGTGTGTAGGAACACAGAATGCAGAAAAGGCAAAATACACAATACATCAAAGTTTATTGGCTTCTGAAGAAGGGCACTGGCATTAGCTGATGAAATAGAATGCAGGATCAGCTCTTAAATCTCATGAGTCTGACTTTGGAGGCATCAGCACTACATTTTTACACCACTTCTGCTCTGGCAGAAGACGACCAGTCCAAAGGAGAATACGATTGACTGAGAAGACACTTGTCATCTCAGCAAGTGTGAAGGCCTGAGTTCAACAATATTGACATAGGTGTTGGGTTATGCCTTTTTTGATTGTGCTGGAGGGGAGGGTGTGTCAAGATGAAGAGCAGCTGAATTGGATTTCTTTCTGAGACAAATTGACCAAGGTTGTTCCAGACTGCTTCGAGGCGTGCTCAGTGGGCTAATAGGTTAATGACTCCTTTAGTTTTCATGAGCAGACTGGAAACTCAGGCACAGCCCAAGTGATGAGAGAAAGAGGCACTCCATACGTGGAGATTTCTGATTTATGGATTGCATCCTTTATGTATGGATTGAAGAGGTACCATACACATTCTTTCCCTAGCCTGAATCCAGCCTAATTTACTAAATAAATTTATTCCTTTACTGTTTTCATGTCATCCATGTGAAAAAGAGTATTAGACACAAGTATTAGACACAAGCAGCACAAGTCCTGCTACTGAATGTAAGAATGTGATTATGCATTTTCTCTTGCTCATATGCAATACATAGGTGGTTCTAACATTAGTATTATGGGGAGGGCAATTCAGTGATTTGAATAGTATAGACTGTATGAATAAAAACACATTCATTTGAAAAAGTAAGTTAATGCAGCAGAAGAGGAAGAAGGGAACTTTGATTTTACTTTAGTAACTTCATGAAAGAAAATCCTATTGATAGACTGTTGAAATAGTGCTGATTCAAGCTTAAATAATCATTCTGCTGGAAACATATTCCTTTTTCAGCCATATGAGAGTATATCCTGTTTTTTCTTGGAAGGAAGAGCAATATGATACCTTTGCTGAGCCTAAGGTCATTTAAATAAGTTTTTCTCCTCCTCACCTTTTAAATACTGTTTCATAAAAATTAGGTTTCTTTAATTCCCTAAGACAAAACACTTAATAGCTGTCTGACTTAATGGGAGTTTTATCTCAATGTAACAGCAAAATTGGGATGAAAATATGTGGTGCCCAAGTCATGCTTCACAAGTGCGTGCAAAGATGTGCATGTGTGTGTACCCCGTGTATGACCCATTCTGAAAACCAGATGCTATTTGATACCCTGTATTATACCTACACCACATGATCCACTATGGGATGGTGTCTCAGAAGTTGGCCTTAAAGGCAAAAATTTGGAGCAGCAAGAGAGTGTGAACATGTAAAGCTTATAAAACATGGTGAAAATCAATGCCAAATCAATTGATGGAATAAATCTAATTTTAAAAGGAGCCAACAAGATTTTGATTGATGTTTTTGATTCTGTGGTGTTTCTTTTGATATTGCAATGGCATCTCTGCATTATTTGATCATGCCAACTATTCTATTTCTAATAAAAATTACATATAGAGATCATTTTAATTTTCTTTCTTTTTGTAATGTGAATAAATATAGGGGGTAAGTTAGAGACCATGTATTTGAAGATCTGGAATAGCAGCTTGCATGCTCTTACTTTGTGCAAAATGACTAAAAGATTAAAAAGGGTAGAAGTTTGCAATTGTTAGGAATTCTTTCCTGAACAGTGTGAAGTTTGTCTGTCTGAAAAATGCCAAATTGCAGACTGATGGTAATGCAGAAATATTGATCTGAATTCTCAGCAGCAACAGCTGACCATGCCAATGCTTGATTATAAGTGACTGAAAAACAGAGATCCTGTCTTGTGGAAATTCCAGGAACAATGTAGGGACAGGATTTCCTTGCCTGACTGGCATGTCAGAGAGTTAACCTGACTTATTTCCATTTTAAGTTTTGAAGGGTCAGCATGCTTCTATGGAACAGTGTCATTTTAAAATAAAGCTCTCTTTAGCAAGCTTTTGACTCTTAAATGGCTTTTAAAGCATTAACTTCAGAAGACCAGTAATTCTTGTTCAACATGGCTATGCTCAACCTCCTATGGGAAGTGCAGTCACCATGAGAGAAGGGAATGCAGGTAAGACCAGGTAAAATATATATATCAGCTATGCCCCAGGTAAGTTCTACATGTGTGACAAGTGAGGTGTGAAGACCTTTTCCTAGTCTTTATTATAGACTAGCCATAGTTCTTTGTCATCAGATCTTACTCAGCACAAAATATGAGGTGATATTTTGTGCGTATCCAACCACATCTGAGGGTAGCTTTAAGTTTTTATGACTGTTCCACTTTTGTTTATCTTGCTGGTAAGGCTGTATCTCCCATACAAAAGCAGATGGTGTGGATTACCCCTAGTTTTATTGTATTTTATTTTGCTAGTGGGATTGATGTTTGTTCTAAAAGCTTTATCTGTAAGTAAGTGCAATATAGAAGCAACATGTAGTGATTAAAATATGGCACACTTTACATTTTCTCTGTTAAATTAAGTCCCTTGGGGGCTACTACTTAACCATGCATTTTACAACTAATGCAGTAAACTACACAGTACATGATAAATGTTATACCGCAGCGATAGAGAAATATAATAGTTTTTCTTCTGTCCTCAAAAAACCAAGAGGAAACAAAGACTTATCAGATTAGATAATATCTTTTTCTTCCCAGGCCAGTATAAACCTTTTTTTTCTGGAAAGACGTATGAAATATTAAACTAATTCGGACTTTGCATGAAATATTAAATTAACTTTGCCTTGGCTTAGAGCCATTTCTATGACAACAGAGAAGGATAATCAACTTGAAAACCCTCAGGCCAATGGAAGTATAATACTGCCTGATACAATAAGGCAAAGGCAGGATGAACTCCAAAATGACTAGCCAATAAATTGTACCCGTGGGCTGGAGGTACAACTCCAAAGCTACTGAGTAGGTACACAAATCCTCTGTCATGTAAGTAAATGACTTAAAATCTCTGTTGGAATATTTATCACTATCTTGTGATAGGTCCAGGCAGTTAAGCTTTTTTCCCATGCATCTCCAGGCAAGCTAAGTATATCTGTGCAGCCGTGCTCCCTTTTTAGTGCTTCAGCCTCAAGGCTGGAAAAGCTTTCAGCATTTTATCTCACACTGCATGTGAGTCTGCAGCTTCTTCCTTTATTAATATGATTCTGTTGAGCTGTGTAACTCCCCCTTCAAAGCCTTACTATCCATGACAAATACTGTCCCATCCCATACAGTAAAAGGCAATGATTTTGTTGCAGTTGAAGGATGAAAGATCCTGTAAGATTTGACACAAAAATAAGAACAGTGGCTCAGAAAACAAGGCTGTGTGTGGCTGCATGTGTGTGAGAGAGAGCATTTTGTTCTGTTTAGACTAGAAGTCTTCAGGATTTCTGTCTTGCAAGATCACTTCAACTTCTGCATTAACAGAAGGAAAAAAAAAGAGAATGCAATTTTTGACTGGGATATTGTAGTTTGATGAATCACTGTATGACACTATGTGTCATAGCCAAAGCTTTTGCCAACCTGATTGCCAGTGTCTGCAGTATGTTTGAATGAATTGGGGGTTTCATGCAGGTAAAAAGCAATAAAAGGTATTTTTGACTGCAGCTGCATAAAGGTACAGTTGCTGTAATAATGCTTTTATGTGATCAAGGAGAACAAAACTGGGCAGGTATTAGAATTTGTTCACCATAAGTATCAAAGTATCCGAAGAGATCTCTGGCTAGATAGCAGAAATAGCCTAATGTTTATAAATCTCTTTTTTGAGCATGTTAAGTTAATTTTGATCTGTGTGGGTCTGATCTGAATTGAGTTATTCTGCCTGGTGCCATCTGAGAATGACACGTCATTTCTTTAATTCATTTTATCTCAGACTAGCAGTGTTTATGCATTTTACAACTTTCATTTAATCTAGCTAAGCAAAAACCTACTAGCACTAAGAGAGATCAGTGGTATCTTACATAGTTAACTTATGAGTTCTAGTTTAATCACTGACCCCTTAATTTTTTTAATTCTTAGAAATACTGAAGGTTAGCGATTCCTATCACGTTTAGCAGTGGTAGCTGCAGCAGGTAAGTCACATTTTAGTCTTGTTGCAGCTAAGTCTTACAGAGTTTAAGAATCTAAAGCTGCTTCTCCTTAATAGTGGGCTTCTCTGCTGGGGTCTTTTCTTGGAAGACCTGGAAGAGGAAGCCTAACTTGCATGTACCTGCTTTTATTCTAGCTGGCCGATTAGTTGTGCAGCTGCTTGTATCTGAAATTACAGAAGAGGAAGCAAGCTCAGACCAGTAAGAAAAACAATAAGCGTGGATGCCTTGAGAGGGCATACTTCAGGGTGACTTTTATGGAGAGTATACTTTTTTGGAAGGTTATTATTAATAACTAGTAGTAAGATACTAAAAAGCCACTCAAGGAGCTATACACAGGGGAAGGAAATGCTAGTGAAATCACATATCTTGGACCTGCAAGAGAGGAAGGAGAAGTGAATAAAACTATGCTTAGTGAATAGAAGAACGGAGATCAGGAAGGCTGAAAAGAAGAAATCACTGATCTTTAAAACAGCATGTGAGGACTGTTAGTGGAAGGTCTACCTTGAACCTTGGTCTTCTAGAAAAAACAGATAAGAAATCAAGTAAGAAAAACAGACACTATCTCATACTGGTTTTGTGTTGGTTTATGAACCACGAGCAACCATGAAAACTGAGTTCCCCAGCCTCAGAAGACGTGGCACCAATTTACCAGAGGAGAAATGCCACATAAGTTTGTCAGAGCTGGAGATGTCACCTGAGCTAGAGAGTGACATTTCCTTTATATGCTTTTTGGAAACCTTCAGTGAGAACTGAGAGGCTATCAGGAGCGAATGTGGTCCCAGAGGCTGCCAGCAGTCAGGATGTGCTTCCATGACTTCTGCCCCCCGGTCTGGAGGGGTTTTTAAATGAACCCAAGGGCACATGCGGCGCTCGCGGCTGTGGCGGGTCTGTATTTTAGAGCAGAGATTAGAATCCCACCCTCACCGCACCTGCAAGTTGTTACTGAGTTTACTTTTGTTTAAAATACACAAAAAAAGGTAGCACGTCATAGGAAACACTTGTTTTGTGCAGTGTTATGTTTATATTATTATGGATAAGTTTGGATTTAAGCCCTGGAAGATGCAAACAAAGGTTATTTTGAAGGTTCTGTTGACCTTAAAATGTCATTCTAATCAATAAGAAAATAGTTTTGTAAAAATTCTTTCAATTATTCCTCTTAGCATAACTTCAGATATGCTGATATCCTCCTTCTTGCTTTAAAAGTTGTAGTGAACAACATTGTGGTTATAGATTACAAGACCTGGTTGTTACTGAAGCAATATCTCATTATTTGTTTTATATATGGATGGTGATATCTTTTGCTAGTATTGGTTAGATGAAGAAGTAATGTCATGCTGAAAGTACGGACTTCTACAAATTCTAGCATGCTGCAGATCATAATCAGGATTAGAAATGTTACTTCCATATTTTTATGTTCAGAATTGGTAGATGACACCCGTTTGTCCTAAGAGGAATATTTGCAGAACTGTTCAACTTTTTACCACTGCAGTTTCGGCAGAGATGATTTTTTTTACCCGATATACAGATGTCAGATTTTCTTTCCAGCACAGGATAAAAGAGTATTTAACCTGCTCTCACATATATAAAACTGTGGTCATCACTAAGCTTTTGCTAAAGTATCTGTGCTGTTTGTACAAGATTTCCTGTTTTAGAATAGACTGAAGGAGGTGCTATCTATCTATCTTGCATAATCCATGAGCATATGCATACATTGTTGTGATTCTGGCATCAGATAAATACCCAGTTCAAATAATAAAGATGCTTAGAATAGAAAAATGTTGTCCATGTGAATAGTTTATGCAAGTGTCATCTTTATGTGTCACTGAATTATTATAGTGGTTATCACTGTGGAATAGGAAGGTATTCAGTAGTAATGTACTGACCTGTGCCAGGAATAGCATGTGCCTGTTTTTGCTCTTCTCTGTAGATGTCCTTGGCTGGTCAGTTTTGCATGTAGCAGCTCCCAGACCATAGCTCCTGGTCTCCAGTTTGGAGTTACATCCCTGGGCTTAGAGGAGTTGCTGCATAGCCCAATGTTTCTATTCTTCCTGTCTAATGGGACAGCACAAACTATATGAATGCAAATGCTAGGATGGAACTTCTGACTGTGGCTGGTGCAGATTGTCTACAAGCCTGATCTGTTTCTTTCTATATTAAATTGATGATGTTTTCTAGAATGTATCATAAAATTATAGGTTATCTCAAGTTGGAAAGGACCCAGAAGGATCATCACATCCAGCTTGTGTTTGGGAGAACAAATTACTTACTGGATAAGAATATTCAGAAAATGGAGGACTTTGTTTGGGGAAACAATAACAAACATCTTTTTGCTTTTTCTAGTAATAATTGAGAATGAATTTTTATATTGTTTTTGTTATGTTTTGCTCCCTTTGTCAGTTTCCAGAACTACAGTAAGAATTCTCCAAACATATTTAACAACTTTATTAATATAAATTTAATTTATTAATAATAATTAATTTGGCAATGTATTATTTTCTATTGGAAGGCATCTCTTAAAAAAGAATGCTTTCACATTGTTTTTCATGAAGAAAATTCTTAAAGCTGATGAAACAAGATGGGAACCATTACTTTTCTCTCTTGTCAGTGCACCTTACATCATCAGAATGTCAAGCACAGACTTCCTTTGCTGTTTGCTCTTTCCAATTTTTGCACTGAAATCTGTGAAGTAGAAACTTCAATAGCTTATTAAGATAGTTTACAGGTTGACGTTCTATTTAACTTTAGTAGAATAGCTGTCATATTTTATTAGAAAAACCCCACTGCAAAAATACTTTGCTAAAAGTCACAAATGAGAGCTTAGGGAGTGAAATGGGGTAGGTTGTGTGCAAGTGAACAGATTCTTACTTGGGGATAGGTAGAATAATTAAAATAACCACTTCTAGTGGATGAAACAAAAATACATCCTCTCTGGAGTGACTGGAGAGAGGCAGTATGCAACAGAAACCCCTGACTGACTTCAGAAATTTGTTTTTAATTCACTTTCCTTCGGGAAAGAGTTGACAGTAGCTAGTAGGTTACCTTGACTGCATGTTTGTCTTAGGCAGAAATATTCTGGAAGAAATGAGCATTTGTTTGCAGAGCTAGTAGGTTAACAGCCTGACACAGAAGCACACCACTTTTAATCTACTTATGTCAAGTTAAAAACTCAGTTTAGTAAGCTCCATCTCAGAGTGTCTCTTAAGTTCTTGATAACAGTCCAAGGAGATGGCCTGCTCTTCCAGTCTGTTCTGGTTCATATGTGTTGATGAAATTCTGGTGTGCTTGAGTTAAAAATTCAGCCCTCAGATGGCTAGTTGACCTGTTTGGATTACAAAGAGATGATCTCCAGTGCTTTCTTGCTCTTATGTGTTCTTTTTTTATTCTGCTTTTTGTAGTCATTCTTTTCTAATTTCTTCAGAATTCAAATGCAGGGTTCAGAAATATTTGGCCTTGGAATTCTTCAGTTTTTTACGAAATTATTCTGTCTCCATTTCTGAAGAGGTAATAAAGGGGGGGAGGCACGCTAGCACATACAGATGAGTGAAAGAGGGTGTCTTGTTTTGTTGTTGTGTTGTTGTTGTTTTTTTTTTAGAAACGTGAATCTATCTTTTCCTTTTAAGCAGCTATTAAGGGGGGTTTTCCATCTTTGGTGGTTCTCCTCCTGCATGATTTTCTACAGGTTTTAGTACTGTAGTGTATACCTGTGTATACGGTTAGGCTACAGCTAACATGTGCGTCCAACAGAGCTACATCTAACATGCGAGTTCTAAAAACAGGCGAGCAGATTTTAGTGCCTGAGAGATCGAAGACAGCACAGAAAAGGTCTTAATTTTTTGGAAGAAAGCACTCACGTACCTGATGGCTGACATTCGTCACTGAAACTCAAATGACTGTTGAGGATTCTTGCTAGTTCTGTATGGCGTAGTGTTTTGTAGAATATGAGCAACAGAAAGCAAGTAGTTTTATAGGTACAGAATATGTAGATATAGAGCAGCATCAGATGCCTTGAATTTTTTATATTATTGTTTGCACTGGATTCCTAGAGGTGCTAACTTTGTAGATTTAATAGTCAGTTTATCAGTTCATTCAGTGTCCTTATTTTTCAAGGCTGAGTAATCTGCTAGGCAGTTTTGATGAATCTAAAGAAACAGACTTCTATACATGGAATAATACTTAAAAGGGATGAGCTCATGAACTTTATTTTAATTCATTAGGGTATGTGGCAGATCAATCAGAAATGTATGGTGGAGGAGAACAGTATGAGAAAAAATATATTGAAAAGAAGAAAATGGAGACAGTTTGTTGCTGGTGAAGGCCTACAGCTTGAATGAATCTGTTCTGGACATTGTACTCTTCAGAAAGCTGTCTGTCTTTCTTGATACATAGCAAATGGAGAATGTACGTCCTAATTTTATTGCCCAAAGGTGTTTTGATGGCTGTATTCCATATAAAGGAAGGACAACTACGTTTCTTCCTTAAATCCAGATAGATGTAGGATTAGACACAGAGAAAAAAGGTTAGTTTAAAGAAATTGCACATTTATAATGATTGAGGATAATGTACTAATTATACACTATGGTAATTGTGGTAGCCCTATTGGACACCTTTGGGTCAAAATGAGAGGGGTTGTCTCTTAAGGGTGGCCTTGTAGTGGGCATGTGTTACCAACCCCCAAACCAAGACAGTGTGACCAACAAAGAGATACTTGGGTTGCTCAGGCAAGCTTTGGGTCAGCAAAACCTGATTGTTATGGGAGACTTTAACTGCCCAGACACTTGCTTGAAGAATAACACTGCAACTCACCTAACATCAGTCAAGTTCCTGGAATGTGCAGAAGACTGCTTCCTCACACAAATGTTGAATGTGCCAACAAGGAATGGGGCACAGCTGGATTTACTACTCACTAACCAAGAAAACCTGCTCTGTAATATCTCAGTTAGTGAAAGACTTGGCTGCAGTGACCACAATATTGTGGAGTTTGGGACACTGCTGGGCACGATGAAGGTTAATTCCATAACAAAGGTTTTAGATTTTATAGGAGAAAACTTCAGCTTGCTCAGGGCTCAGTTGGAAGGGATTCCATGGGAAACTTATGTAGAGGGTAAAGCAGCTAGTGATTGCTGGGAATTTTTCAAGAACACTCTCCTAGATATGCAAAACTGGTTCATCCCCTCTAAAGGCAAGGGAAGCAGATGGAGCAAGAGACCCCCTTGGCTTAACTGTGAGCTTCTGGGTCTGCTCAGAACCAAAAGGGAAGTGTACCAGAGGTGAAAAAGTAGAACATCACTCATTGGAAATTATAGGGGCATTACCAGGGTATGCAGAGATGAAGTTAGGAAAGCAAAAGCTCAGCTTGAGCTGACATTGACCAAGCTGAAGGAGTGGGCTAGCAGGAACCTTATGAAGTTCAACAGGGAGAAGTGTAAAGTCTTGCACCTGGGAACACATAACCCAGGAATGCAGTTCAGACTGGGATCCACCTGGCTGGAGACCAGCCCTGTGGAAAAGGACCTGGGGGTCCTAGTGGGTAACAGGCTCAACATGAGTGAGCAGTGTGCTGCAGGGACACAGAAAGCCACCAGGATGCTGGGCTGCATCAACAAGGGCATCACCAGCAGAGATCAAGAAGTCATCATCCTGCTCTACTCGACACTTGTCAAACCACACCTGGAGTACTGCATTCAGTTCTGGTCTCTGCTCTACAAAAAGGATGCAGACAGGTTGGAGAGGGTCCAGAGGAGGGCCACAAGGATGATCAGAGGACTGGAGGACCTGCCATACGAGGAGAGGCTGAGAAAACTGGGTTTGTTCAGCCTTGAGAAAAGAAGCTTCAGGGAGACCTTATTACCATGTTCCAGTACTTGAAGGGTGGCTACCAGAAAGACGGAGACTCCCTATTTACAAGGAGTCACATGGAAAACACAAGAGGTAATGGGCACAAGTTGCTCTTGGGGAGATTCCAATTGGACATGAGGTAAATTTTTCACCATGAGGACAATCAAACATTGGAATTGTCTCCCAAGGGAAGCGGTAGATTCCACCACATTGGACAGGGTGCTGAGCCATCTCATATAAACTATAGTAGTATCTAGAAAGGTTGGACCAGATGATCCTTAAGGTCCCTTCAAACCTGGCATTCTATGGTTCTATGATTCTATGATATACTTCTTTTGAAAGATTAAACCTCTAATTGAAAATAAATCCTAATTCAAAATAATAATAAAAAAGTACATCATCAACAACAGATGTTTAATTGCCTATGTTTCATTCTGAGACATCTACCTAAGCATCAGTCAGATATTTATTTTAAATTAGGAAGCATCTCATTAAAAGAAAATAAACTGGATTGTTTCTGTGCAGCTAGCTTGATATTATTGGTGTGCACAAGAAAAAAACATCACCTTACATTTTGTTTGTGGAATTGTGAAGAAGGTAGACATTTTCCTGCAATATTTTGCTTTCATGCAGCTGATCTGTCTTTTCATGGTGTTTGTAAGGGTCCTCATTTTCTTAAATGAAGAACAGTCTGAGTTCCCTTTGTGAGTGATGACAACTCAAAGCCCTCAGAGCTGCATTTGGTGTATCCAGCTTCTGAAGAGTCAGGGTGAAAGACATTTACTTTGTCTGGTTGCTTATTTTAGCCAAGCGAGAAGGGGAAAATTAAAATTACTATTTCCTGTGTACAGTTTGCTGTGTCTATTTTCACACTCTTTGGGGCTGCTTTGATGACTACATTTGTGAGGTATTTTCAAAAGCTTTTTCCCTGTGTACATGAAGCATCTTACCTGTTACTTGGCTGCCAAAGCAACTTCTCTCAGATTAGCTCTACTTCGGGTTCTAAACTGTGGTCTCTTATGAAACTCAGATTTCTTGGCTGTCTTGGGAGCTGAGAAGCCAAGGAAATGTCTGATCCAACAGTCAGTGTATTCCTTCAGCCAACGGGAAAAAGGACTACAGCTGAGGACATTACCTAATATTTAAATAGTCTTTTGAAGTGTCTTGGTAATGGGGATTTAGTTTTTCTCATTGCTGCCACTCATTGTTGTTGTTTTCTAATATGTTACAGAACAGGAGCAAACACCTGGAGAAAGTCCATGTTGTTCTTGGGAATAAATCCTGTGATTTGGATTCACTCATTTCTACTCTGGCCTATGCATACTTTCTAGACAAGGTAATGAAAAAAATGGACTAAATGGTCCCAACTCATTTGTACCAGGTTATCTTATTGTTAAGTTAATTAAAACTTAATGTAAAAACACTATTCTGGACGACCATTTTGTTACAATCAGAGGTGATATTTTTAAATAAAAACAATATAAATTTCTTTCCATTAAAAAAATTATGAGTGGGTATTAGGTTGGTTATTAAATAACAGTGAAAGGTCACCCCTGTACTTCATTCTTTCTCCTTTCTCCTTCCTAGTATCCCAGTGATGCTGTAGAAGGCAAACAGAGATGGAAGAACAAGAAAAAAAGCAAAATATGTTTTTTTTAAAAAAATAAGTAAAAAGGAAAAAAAGTCGAACAAAAATTCAGGACTGTTTCTGATTGTTCACTCTGTTAAAACATCTTCCTAAAAAAAAGAGGTCTTATTTTATGCAACTCTGCCAAATTCACACCTATGTTACAGGTCAGTCCTCCTGATGTTCTTTGCTTACCCGTGTTGAATATACCAAGAAGAGATTTTAACTACTTCACAGAGACAAGATTTATACTCGAGGAGCTGAATATCCCCGAGTCATTTCATATCTTCCGAGATGAAATCAATTTGCACCAGCTGAATGCTGAAGGGAAATTGTCTTTAACACTTATAAACAGCAACATGCTGACAAGGTATGTACAACAAGATAGCTTATGCGGGTTTAAGCTGTTTTAGAAATCGTAGTTTACTTTTTTTCTTCAATAATATTGGTATTGCTGTGTTAACACAGACCAAAAAAGAGGAAGTTAAAATACATGTTATCTCCCATTGTCCCACAAATGTAACAAACTAAACAGTCACCTTTCCATTACTTTTAATGGAATTCACTTTTTAAAGTAACTTGTATTTTCACACGGCTTAAATTAGGTATTTTAATTTAGTTTTAGTAGTCTAGAAATTTCCTGTGACCAGTAAATAAGAGGTTATTTTTTTTTTTCCCTGCTTCACAGGTAGTTTTTGTTAAAGTCATTAAGACTCTCACATTGGTTTGAAGATGGCCAGCACGCTTGCATATGTTCTGTTAAGATGGCTGCTAGATTATTGCAGTCCTTAAAAACTACAGCATTTTTCTCAAAATGTCAGCAGTGCCAGGGGCTTAGAGTTGCTCAGTGTAAAATCACAGTCCATATACCCATGGTTTAGAGGGAATATTTACAAGTCCGTGGTTAATCTTTTATAGGAAGTCTCTTTATAATGGTCTGCCTGTCTTTCCTAGAGTGAAGGATGCTGTTTACTTCCAGCTCCCTTTAGAGCCTCATTTAGGATAAGTAACATGCTGTTGTGCTATGGCCCCATTCTCCTCTGAGGGGTTTGTAGATTAGAATAAAAGTAAGAAAAGTCTAAAATTAGAGAATGCATAAATCTCATAGTTACTGACTGTTTAACAGTACATACTTCTGTGTTTAGAAATAAAAATTATCCATAAGATTTGCTTTGTGTTTATTGCTGTCCCTTCCTGTGTTTCTTCCTTCTAAAGAATTATGATTGCTATTTTGTATTATTAAATATAGTTTGGCTTTGTTATTGCTATTTTAAGCAGAAACATAAGGTGTCTAAATGCAGCAGAAGTTCTTTTGTAAGTTGCCAAAATATCCAATGGGAAAATTAAAAAATCTCCCCCTATATTAAGAGTGATATTTTCAGTATGTGTAGAATTTTTTTTTCCAAAATATTAATTTTTAACTATTTTGATAATGGAAATGTAAACATTTGAGTCTTAACAATGTATCAAGCAGTAAAACCACTGTGAAGATCTAATTAAAGAAATTACAGTTTTAGGACTTCATTGTGACATTCTTTGGCTTTATAGCAGACTTCAAGTAGCAATAACAATAGTGTTATAGACTGGAATAAAAAAAAAAAAGTACTGTTTTACTGGGTTTTCTAAGCAGCTAGAAAGAAAAATCCATATGATTTTTAAATTTGCTTGATAGTGAGGATAAAAGTTTGGAATCAGCTGTTGTTAAAGTCATCAATCCAGATGAGCAATGTGACGGAAGCCTGGAGTTACAAGCATCTTCTTCCTCTTTAGTAATAAAAGAGATTCTTCAAGAGGCACCAGAGTTAATCACTCAGCAACTGGCTTATCTCCTCAGAGGTGAGAGATTACTCTTTATATTAAATACTGAAAGGTTTAATGGAGTGTTTCTGAATCTGCTCATGCAGAAAGAGTGTGATCCATTCTTTGGTTAACAATCCCTTTAAAGACCACAGGAAGCTTCATAAAAGAAGCAGGGAGTAAAGAGTTTGTTAAAGAGTAACATTATATTGAATATTAAAAATGTGCATTTAAAAATAGGCATGAGAGGTCTTTGCTGTATCACTAGAGAAGAATATTAAATGGAGCTGTCGACACGCCAGCTGGGTAGCTGGAAAAGCTGTGCAGTTTGTCGATTCCAGGGGCTGTGCAGTGCTGCCAGTTTGGCTCAGCCTGCCTGTGGACAACAATATGGATTGGAATCTAATATTTACAGTTAAAGCTTCTCCCGATGGCGGTACCTCTTTACAGAATGATACTTCAGTGGTGTGGTGCAAAACTTTTGCTGCTTAAAGATGCTGTAACCTGTAAATCTTCATGGCGCCCTCCGTTTCTTTTGTATTGCATGCCCGGTAGAGGCAGAATTGTTTTCATATCTGTCTTTACAGTTCATAATTTGTCTTAGTTTCCTCAGTTTATTTTCTGCAGCAGAACTCTACAGTTGGAAGTAAAACAGGGGTTGAAAGGAAGTGTTTCTTTTGAGTTATTGAATGAATTTTAATAATGTTTAATGAATTTTAAAGGTTTTAGAAATGCCCTTTTAAGAAATCACTGTAGGCATGTTTAATGAGGATTATGAAAACTTGCCTACACGTAGATTTCAGAAGCTACTGGAGTCTTCACTGTGATAACTAATCATCTTAGAACCATAGAATGGTTTGGGTTGGAAGGGATCTTAAAGATCATCTAGTTCCAAGGGCCATGTCCCACTAGATCAGGCTGCTCCAAGCCCCATCCAGACTGTCCTTGAACACTTCCAGGGAGGGGGGAACCACAACTTCCCTGGGCAACCTGTGCGAGTGTCTCATCACCCTCATAGATAAAAGTTTCTTGGTAATGTCTAATCTAAATCTACCTTCTTCCATTTTGAAGTCATTACCTCTTGTCCCATCACTACAATCCCTTGACAAAAGTCCCTCCCCAGCTTTCCTGTAGCCCCGTCAGGTACTGGAAGGTGCTCTATGGTCTTACCAGAGCCTTCTCTTCTCCTGGCCAACCCCAGCTCTCTCAGCCTGTCTTCATAGGAGAGAGGTTCCAGCCCTCTGATCATTTTAGTGGCCCTCCTCTGGACTTGCTCCAGCAGGTCCATGTCCTTCCTGTGTTGGGGCCAATGTTCTGATTTTCCAATGTTCTAATTAAAAGAGATACTTTTTTCTTTTTTTCTTTTTTTCTTTTCACATAACACAGCATTTAGCTCCATCTTTTAGTACCTTTCCACGCTAATAAGCTCTGGTGAACCAGCCATGAAATGTATTTGTAAGCTCCAAATTTCTGTTGAGTAGCTGTCCAGGAGTTTAGGCAAATGACCAAGCATAATAATTGGTTTTGGAGGGAGAATCAGAAAGACTTTTGGGGATCTCTCAGGGTACCTGCTTGGTGGTGAAAAATGGCCAAGAGGCAGTGCTCAGTGTAATGAACAAGAATGTGTTCAAGTACTATTAATGATTTTAAGTGTCTGCATGTTTTGGCTCTCTAGTCAGTATCCAAGGTAAAATAAAGTGCTTTTATTAGAGAGTATTGAGGATGTTGGCATTAGAGTTAGCACTTCCAGTTATGAGGGAGATAGTAATTAATTTTTTTTTTAATGATTACTAATTTCATTTTGATTATTGTGCTCGGTAGCACATATTTGAGGAATTTAGTGGACATAGGAGTTCCTGCATAGCTTCTCTTGCATGGTATGAGAAGTGATTGACAAAGCATAAACAACACAACACAGCTGCACTTGTAACTTAATGGTTTTCTGCTTCTCCCCACAGTGCAGTTCATACATACAGAAGGCCAGGCAATACAGTGAGTCTGTGGTGCTCTTAAAACAGAAAGGGTTTTTGGTACTTAAGAACCTCCCATTGCAAATTCAGAAGATCCAGTAAATCCCATTACTGGTTTGGGAATATATTAAAAAAAAATAATCCTAGGCATAAATTAATATAGATGGCAGATCAAATTACAAGCAATCTGAAAATAAAAATCAGCTACAACCTACCCAAGTCTAGCTTTCACATTTCTTTGTGCATATTATGGTCTTTTGCCTTGCCCATAAAGTATAGCTTTTGAAATTCATCTCACCTGTGAGCACAGGAAATAAAGGGACCATATCATGGTCTGGAAGTAGCAGTGGCAGCTTCGTTTTTACTACCTATGAATGTGTGTATAGATGCTCACAGGGTGGCCAGTCTCTCTGGTTGCAGTCCACAAGCATACAGCCAGTAAGAGGTCCTATTGGTGTTTTTCCTATTTTGTTATCTTACTGCCAACCTAAATCTATATATTGTTAGTATGTATACATTTTGGGGGGAGTTAGAACAGAAGACCAAGGTGGAAGTCAAAGTGCTAAGAATTAGGATTTTATTTTTGTAAACCAGCAGAGAGATCTCAACATCTGGGTCTCTGAGCTGGGAACTAATCTTTCATTCTCTGGCTTTCCAGGGAGTATTTTGCTAGAAGACTTGTAAGATGATACAAATACCTCATGTTTTAATAATTGTCACGTAGTGGCTGTGACAGTTTTGTTTGTTGCCTCTTTTTCAAACATTTTTTCTTACAGTCTATTAGCAATTTTTTATCCTAATAACAAAGGCAGATGTTTATAACGTGCCATATTTCCACTTAGAAAAATTACACCTGCTCTTCTGTGTTTAAAAAAAAAAAAAAAAAAGTCATGAGAAAAGACTTTTCCTGTGAAACTGAGCATTATTGATTTAGGCAGTTTAAGACTTTTTTCAGCTGAATGCTTTCCTGATATCTTTGTCTCCCCGGCAGACATGCCCTTGGGCTTTGAACAGGGCCTGCTTGGAGAGTCAGGATGTTGTACAGCCATGTTTGCCTTAAGTTAGCTAAGCTTGTGCTGTCCCTGGATTTGTGCCAGAAGCAAACTGTTATGGAACCTGCCAGAGTCTTGGGCCTGTATTATTTTATTTCCCCAGAGATGTTTACAAAGGGACTGTTGCCAAGCTCAAGATCCATTAAACTGCTGAATCATTACATTTTCTGTTGCAGCCAGCTGGCAAGGATGTGATTCCAAGCACTCACTGTCAGGTACCTTGGGTCAGTGCACTCTCAAAAATGCCTCCTTATGTTTATTTGTATAAGGCCTTGAAGGATGCCACAAGGTGCAGACTGCAACATGTAAACAGAGACAGATTTACAGCAAGGGCATCAGCTTTTTTTTTTTTTTTTTTTTTTAATGTGAATCTTCTTTTTCTAGCTATGAACTGCATAGCTGAGATCTTTTTGTGCCCTGTTGGGGCAGTCTGTCTCTCAGTAGAGAAGATTAGTTATTCTAGCCACCCAGACAAATGTTAAGAAATGCCCTTTTGAGGATTTTGGGAATGATGACTGTTTTTTTGCTATGTCTTGTACATCCATCAGATGATTCACATGTTCCTTAATTGGTTCATCCATAATATATATGCCAGGAATAAAGAAACATTTTCAAGTGCACCAAATGCTGCACTTAGTTGTACTGATAGTTTTGGTTTTATGTATGAAAACAGTTTTCTTGGACGCAGAGCTTCCCTCCTTCCCTTCCTTTTTTCCTGCCCCAGCTACATTTAATTCCAGCTTTGTGGCTTTCCTGTTAATTACAATGAAGACTTGGGTCTGCTTTACAATTCTAGTTTGTGGGATTTTTTGGGAGTGGGAAGTGTTGAAGTATACTTTCCATGAGGGACAGTAGGCTTTAATCTTTTCCCTGTCCTTTATTAGTCCAGGTCATGGAACAAAGCCTCAACAGGATAAATGCCTATGTTTTCGTTGTACAGTTTCTCTCAGTCATAAACTTATAATTCAGGAGATGCTTGTGCGGTTCTTAATGTTTTCCCAAAACGACTTCTGCCTTCATTAGATCATGTTTAATATTAATGAACAGCAATTGCTTTTGGCAAAACAAGGGCTCCACTTCCAAAGTGCTTTGCAAAAGGAATAAAATGCACATTGTTTTTAAGAGTCCTAGCCTATTTTCTAGTGACCTCTGCTTAGGAAAAAAATATCTGTAATTTAGTGTGATGTACACAAGAAATAATATTGAATCTTGTATTACCTATTATATATTTCATTTTTCTGTTCTTGTCAGCAGACAGAGCAGCCTCCATTATGCTTTCAGAAACCCTGGGGGGGCTTGCACCAGCACTCAGTAAAATCTGCAGGAGATTTCTGAGCCCATGTATCTGTCTTACATCACATACTTAGAAGAGAGCACATGACTCAGTGGACAACTGACCTGTGACCAAGGAAAAGTACCTTGCATGAACTGTTTTTCTAAACTACAAGGAATCTTAACCCTTGCAGGAATGCTGTAGATGCCTGAGGGAGAAGACGTGTGACTTTATTTCCCAGTGATTAATGCAGTATTAAAGAATGAAGGAAGAATAGATGTTGACCTTGGGACTTGCTGACACCCTATTAATTTGAGAAAGATAGTCTTGCTTTCTTCCTGGTAGAAAGGTTAGCAGTTGTAAGCACTACAGTATTGTTGTGATAAGTAGGAAAAACAGCCTTTTAAAAGATGCCTTTCAAAGCTTTTCTGAGATGTCTTCCTATGATGAGATATTATTTCAGTCTGACTGCATTCCATGTCCTAGGCAATCTTTCCATTCCTTTTTGGAATGGACTCTTCTTTCCTCAACTGCTTTCCTGTCTTGCCTCCCCATATCCCTTTACTTGGTTCTACAAGGGCTGGGCTCTATCAGGCCTGGAGTTACTCAGTTTCATTTGGCAGTCCAGCCCTAAACTTTACAGTAGAAACTGCCTGTGCTGGATAGCAATATTACCCGTTTGAAATACTGATATAGAACAAAGGTTATAGAAATAATCCATTGCATTTTATTTAGTGGTTTGGGAATCGTTTGAGAAACAAGAAAAAATACTTTTCCTTAAATTCTGAGACTCAGAAACTGTCTTTGTTTGCCTTCCTCCTTGGTTGAGCCTTTATTACCTTTCAGGAGGGACATGGTTCTGCATTTGTCTTATAGCTTACTGGGAATCAAGGACTGATGGGATAAAATCAGTGGTGTAGTTATTGCTTAATTCACAATTAATCCTGTAATTAGGCTGGAATGATTTGTGATTTATGGAGTTAAAATTAATCAGAAGTTGCTGACCTGACCGAACCCACTACATAGTAGATATTTCTATATAATTAGGCAGACAATGAAGCTTACGTCACATTGACTTCAAAAAAGATGAGTTTGATTATATACACGACTCACCTCTCGTTTGCTGTATTTCCAGTGTGTTTGTGTTAAAATTTTATATTCTTGGTCTTCCCAAATACACTTTCCCCTGAAGCACACACAGCTGTGGTATGAATTTGACACATTGTGTTTCTGAGCACCTCTGCAGATGGACAGGCTGCCTAGGAAGCTGTATGGGACATGAAAGAGCCTCCCTCCCACAGGAAATTGTGTGATGAATTTGAGAATGCATTGTTGGTCCAGTACTCCATTTCCCTTGTGTGTGCTTGAGCTATTTCCTTGTCTGCTCCTGGTGGAAGAAGAGGGTACTGAAAAAGCAGAAGACTGCTATTGCTAAAATAATTTATGCAACCTGGTCCCTGAATTGCCATTTGTAATTCATGCAGCCTGGTCCCTGAGTTATCATTTATCCAGGTGCACCTCTGTGCGGGCTGGGGATTTACTGTGGGCCATCTAACTCATTCTGGTCACTGCCCTTCCCAAGGTATGGAGACGAAATGTAACGCAGGAACTGTTATCTGGTTAGAGGTAGCAGCAACATACTGTTACATGAATTATCCTGGAGGCTGCTGACTGAGAAACTTGCTTCACATAAAAGGGACTGAAAAATAGCCTTTTCTAATTTATGTGGATATCTTGGGTGCTTTATATATCAGTTATTTACCCGTCGTCCTCTGAAATCTGCTTGCTGTGAAGGCATGTGTGGGGAATGGTCCATCTTCTCTCCCCCCCACGTAAGACTAAACAAAATGCCTTTCAAGCCAGCAAAGCAAGAGTGGTGTCTTTTTACTGATGTGACAGCATGTTTGGTGTACCTAAATTTACAAATGTCAGTCTGGATCAACATACATGATTTTCATGCAGTCTATATTTCTTTGGTATTTTAATGCTATGAAATAGAGCAGGAACATTGTCTTAAAGTGGCAATAAGACTGATAAAGAAAGTGAGCTGAGAGTTAAAAGAATACTGGCAGTTACAGGATCTGTAACAGAAGCACATAATGGAATTTCATGTATGTGAATTTCCAGAAATCAGCATCTGATGGGAAACAGCTTTTGGCTTATTAAGCGCTATTTAGTATTTAGTCCACACAGGATTTGTCTAATAAAGAAGTGTGTGCTTAGTATGTAAATTTTTATAATTTTTTTTTCTTTGCAAATGCTTTATGAATTTTGAATAAATGCTTTTTGTTATTTTTTGTGATAACAGTGTAGGAGAAGAATGGATACATGCTAGATGTTTGGGTGCTAGCCAGTCTAGTGAGATTGAGGATGGCTGTGTCCATGTTTTTTTCTTTTCCTGTCTTGGCTCTGTGCTGAAGACTAAATATTTTGCCTTATAGTAACTTATACCATTGTACGTATTTGCTCATTGACTTAGCATGATGCAATGCAATCATACACTTGTTTTAAATCCCTATGCACAGTATAGCAATAAATAATTTCAGTGCTGAAGTAAAATATTTTATTATCCTTAATGTTGGAGGAATAACTGGAAGTGGAAGTGTGAATTTATAAATGAGATCCCAGTCTCCGGGGAATGAAAGTGTGACTTTAAACCTTCAACCATCGGGAATGTTTCGTGTCCAGGATGGCAAGCATATGTGCAGCACATAGTTGTCCAAAAAGACCTCAAACTAATCTCTGTATTGTCAGAGCATAGAAATTTTGATGAAGTTATTTATTGGGTAATTTTTCTCTTTAATTTTAAAATTGAATGCCTTCTTTTTTGGGGATGAATATTCTGTGCTTTTTCATTATGTTAATTGATGAAGAATTAGCTGGAATCACTTACCCCAAATGACTTTAATACTATCTAGTCCAACCACCCTGCCACATATGTGTAGGGACATCTTTCACTAGATCAAGTTTCTTGAAGCCCCATCCAATCTGACCTTGAACACTTTCAGGGATGGGTCATCCACAGCTTCCCTGGGTGACCTGTCCCACTCTCTTGCCATCCCCATGGTAAAGAAATTCTTCTTTGTGGCCTTTGTAGCAGTTCATTGACACATCTGTAGAAGGAAGGTCAGCAGCGTGGATTTACTGTTTCCGAGCATACCAACACTTGGTCTAATGTTTAGAGAGAGCAACAAGTGCTGGTGTGCCCCAGCCTGCTGTTGGCCATCCTGCAGAGCTCTGCTGGACATGCAGAAGCACACTGCACCCTGATGGTGGCACTGGGACCATATGTAGCATAGACGAGCCACACAGTTCAGATTTTAGAAACCGCCTTCAGGTTGGGAGGATGTTTCTGTGTGAAAAGAATGCAATAGCTAATTCAGTGAACTTGTCGGTGGAAACAAATGCCAGAAAGAAAAGGGCCTGGATGGTGATACAATAAGCATTATTGTTTCTGTAGTACCTCTGCTGTTGACAGGAGGCACTGGTTTTTGTTTTTTGATGTTTCAGGAAGCATACTCTTCAAGTGCATGTCTTTGGAGGCTGGCAGAATTACAGAGCAGCAGGAGAAAGTACTGTCAATCCTAGAGGAAAAGTTTCCAGATCTTCCTCCACGAGAAGAAATTATCTCAGTTCTCCAGGAGACTCAGTTTAACCCACAAGGTAGTGCAACTTGCTTCCATTTTTCACACCTTTTATGAGTTTAGTTATGTGATTATATCAGAGTACATTGGCCCATTGTGTGGGGTGAAAATAGCTACAGCATGGACTTTAGGGACAGTTACATGTAATATATTTAATTTTAAGTTAAGTGACTTATGGAATTATGATTTCTGTTGATGAACTACTAAATTCCTAAATCAACTTATTTCTTTTACAGATAAAGTAAACAATAATTTATGCCATATATTGCTTTTACAAGTGTTTGCTAGTCAAGAATTTGTGTTATTGAAGTATATGTGCATAATCAATTCATGTGTTGGCCCAAGAGCAGAAATTATGCTACAATTACCTGCATGATGTGGGAGTAGATTTTCTCTTTGGAACCTTCCCAGATTTATATACGGTTCTGTACAGGTGGAGTTAGTTTGACTTCAGACTAAGATTAAGGAAGCAGTGGGAAAATTGCAGTTTTTCTGGTCCTTCTGCTAGAAATAGCTGAACACAGTTGTCATTGTTTCAGTGATCAAAAGTGGGAATGTTTGAACCCAAAATTTGGTAGCAGGCTTTTGAAGGGATGCCTGAAGAAAATGGTTGCAATAACTCTAGAACATTTTTGCTTTGTTAAATGGTGTTTGCTACCAGGTTCTTACCAAAGAGTGAGTATTGAATTGCTGAGATACTTTCTTTAGGTGTATCAGCTAAGCACAGAGTCCATGCAGACTTGTAGTCTTTTTTTTTGCATTCTCTATCTCCCCATCTGCAGAACCCTCTCATCTGAATTCAGATCATCAACCTCAGACGGCTGCTCTGGCTGATAGTTCAGGACAGAATCTGTGGTGCTGCTTCAGTTGCTCTTTGTTTCAGAGAGGTTGCAGACTAAATTAGTTCAGGGCTAAAAATCTTCACATAGTTCTCTGAAGTTCTTCCAGACACTAGTCAGGGACTCATAGGTCAGAACTGAACTGAATGGAGCCTACATCGGAGAGACCCAGTGACAGGGGCTTTTACAGGACGAAGTTCTTAGTTCTGGCAATGAATGGCCTGGGAAGATGGCTTGTCGTGTACTTGGCCCATGAAGTTTACCTTAATATCCAACACAAAACTTGGACATAATGGATTCTGTCTGTGTAGCACTGATTGCCAATAATTTTTATATGCTACATGAGGAGGGTAAATGTCATACACTTGTGGGGGTTTTTTTGTCTCAGAGTTGCTGTTCGTTGTGCGTTACGTATTTAGCACTGCATATATTCATATGGAATTTGTTTTCATTAAGGTGCTGTTGAGTTTCTGAAGTCCTTCAAAAGCACTCACCTATTCTGAAATTATACCTTATGTACCTGTTATTTCAGGCGATATTAGGACAAATCAGCCAAAAAAATTCTCAGTTTCAGACAGATATAATGAGTTATTGGCCTGAATTCATGAATATGTTTGTTATTTGAGACACAGTGGACTGTAGCCCACCAGAAAGTCTACAGGTTACTTATAAATATTTTTAAAAGGACAGAGGTGTAAATATAACAAATATGTGAACATCAGCCAGTTCATCTTGTCATTAAATGGAATGCAGTAACTGGACTTTATACAAGAACAGTAATGAGAGGATTAATTTACTTTTTCTAAATTGATATTTGGCTTTCTATTGAAAATAACTTATGCAGACGTTTTTTGGATGTTATGCTGCTAAGTTTTAAAAGTCTGTGGACATTTTAGTTGCCATTCTGCAATGAAGTAACTGGCTTGATGTTTGTTATCACATTTATTTTTGTGTGTGTGTGGTAAAACCGTGTGTGTGATAAATCCTATACATGATATATATTTCTGTTGAGAATATCTACAGCATTTTAGACAGACATCTTTCATTAGAGAAACTTAGTTGTGGATTTTCAATACATTGTTTTCAACATGTCTGCTTGAAATGCAAAGCAATTCCAGTTTTACACTGTTGTTTCTGATGATATTAAGTGCTTCAGTTTCTATGGCATGTAAACATCTAGTTGGTTCTTTCACCGTTTGATGTACATAAGAAGAACCTGTTCGTGTTGGTAAGGAAGGACAGAAAGGTTGAATGACTTTGTGTTTACAAAATATCTTATGTGCTTTCCTTCTGAATATTTTATAGATACTGTAGTGTTGTGTATGCTCTTTTCAGTATATTACCCAGTCAAGAAGTGTTTCACATTAGACTATAGGAATAGTCTACGCATACATTTTTCATCAACTGGAATTCAGTTTGCTTAAAAAATGTGTTTGCACACCTTAATTGCAGGAGACTTCTCCATCCTTTGCTCCTTGTGTCCCTACTCCCCTTTCATTTATTCCTTGCTTAGAAAATCCTTCTAGAAACATTAAGCACTGGAATATCAATGTTGCTTTTAATTTTCTCATAGGATGTCCTAAAATATAGAAGGCTCAACATTAAGGTCTAAGCTGTGTTTTTAATTTATGTTGCTGCATCTGGTCAGCTCTACATGTATGTATTTAAATTCCTTTCTCTTCTCCAGCAGGTGTAAGTATTGATGAGGTTATGCTGAAGGATCTCAAGGAGATTTCAGATGGAGAAATCAAAGTAGCAGTTACCACTGTGTACATGACACTGGAGGTAAGAGGAAACCTAAGATAGTTGATAACAGCTCTATTGCATACAGAGGTGGCTCTTTAGCATAGACTTTGAGACAGTTGTCTTCTCAAAATTATGTATGAGCAGAATTTTCAGTGATTTAATTAACTTTGAGAAAAACGGCCCTGCTGTTTTGGATGTGTGTCATGAAGAGTGGAAGTGTTGCAGCTCAGCAACTCAAGCTCTGATTTCAAGCAGAGTTTCACAATAGTAAAGGCAGAGATTTTTAAGTCTGGTGTTCTAACTAATGTCACACCTCAGTAGCACATTCTCTAAATGATTCTACACTTTCTTTATCTCGAGTTTTACAGATCTTAATTGAAAGTAGATTCTAAAAAAATTGTCAGTTCTTGAGAGGGTGGAAGTTCTTTTTAGGAAAGTCTTGACCTGGAGCTAAGTTCCTTTCCCTTCTCTACTGCTAATTCCTTATGTTAAATCAATAAATATTTTCCTCGGTTTCCCCTCTGTAAATTACTATGGACATGAGCACTGCAAATAAGTACAGTGCTCAGACATGTAGGACACATGCAGGTGCAATCCTGCTCTCTGCTTTTTCATGAAGAAAGACATGATTGTAAAAATCCTAGTACTATTGATGTCAATGCTTTATTTGTGTGTACATAGTGATATCAGTCACCAGTATGTGATTTACATCTATTGTCTGTTGGCTTACTAGTTGTCAACTCCCTGATTTTTGAGTGTCTTGACAATAAAGAATCTTTCAGATATTAAAGGAATTGACGGTGTTTGCCTTAGCGATAAAGGGAGAGGAGGAATTCCGTGTGGATGTGTTTAGGTTTCCATAAAAGTCTATATGCAGATTTGCATTTATTTGGATGCATAACTACCTTTGGTTCTAGGATTCCTGGATTTAGGTGGCATTAAAGCTGTCAGTTAAAATCAGACCTGTGTCTCCAGTGACTGGCTGCCAGAGCACATGCTACTTGGATTTCAGCAGCATAGCAGCATTTTTTCAAGACAGTGATGGAAGTGATAGAGCCTAGATCAGAGTTATTTTTGTTGTCTTTGTTGGAAAGTTTCCCCAAATCATAATAATGAGTACTTGCAGGAATTGTAGCAAAATGTAGTGCATGTATTACAGTTAATTTCTGTTATGTTATACCCTGAGAGTATATTTCATTTGTTCTCTGCTGGAATTCTTTTGGAAATGAGAAATATCTTTTCAATGTGACTTTCTGTGAAAGGCTTTCTTTCCTGAGGAATGGATATTTCCTTTGTAAATTGAACTCTGATCTCTGCTTTCTCAAGTCTAGTGCACCAGAAGGACAATCCAGGTTTTATAAGTCTTGAGGCTCTTGATATTGTACCTTCATAACATATTTATTGGATTGTGTCCTTAATATTTTAATGAGAATCATGTCATAGAATCATAGAATCGTTGAATGGTTTGGGGTGGAAGGAATGTTAAAGATCATCTAGTTCCCATGCCCCTGCCATGGGCAAGGACACCTCCCACTAGATCAGGTTGCTCCAAGCCCCATCTAAACTGGCCTTGAACACTTCTGGGGAAGGGGACATCCACAAGTTCCCTGGACAACCTGTTCCAGTGTCTCACCACCCTCATAGGGAAAAATTTCTTGCTAATGTCTAACCTAAATCTGGCCTTTTCAGTTTTAAAGCCATTACCCCTCATAACTCCATGCCCTTGTTAAAAGTCCCTCCCCAGCTTTCTCGTAGCCCCTTCAGGGAGTGGAAGGCCTCTCTGTAAGGTCTCCTCAGAGCCTTTTCTTCTTCCAGGCTGAAAACCCCTACTCTCAAATTGTCTTCATAGTAGAGAGGCTCTAGCCCTCAGATCATATTTGTGGCTCTCCTCTGGACTCACTCCAACATCTCCGTGCCCTTATGTTGATTCATGATAATTTATTCTAACTGCCCACATAACTTGCAGTAACCTAGGAAGACATAAAATCAAGTTTCTCCAGGGCAGGCAACTGAACACAAGGCAAATAGTTTATGGTTGTCTGCTATTGACTAGTACAGGCAAGGGAATACATATGTTCTGAAGTCTGACCAGTTTGTTGAAGTTCTTGTTCGTGTTATTGGCCATGGTATCTGAATACTTCAAAGACAGCTTTGAGGTTGGAGAGGTTGTGTGATCTTTTAGTATTGAAGGGTTGGAGCCATGTCTGTGTGGGTGCCAACCAGGAGGTTTAGAGAAAATGCCAGAGCCTCAAGGGAGATTGCTATCACCAGTGTTGGAGTCCCACAAAAGCAACCTGCGAGATCCTGCTGGCACAGTGCCAAGAGAAAGTCCTGGCTCTTGCAACAACTTTCCTCTTTGTCGCTCTGTGTCTGAGAGAAACTCACAGTAGCTGTTTCAGCAACAGCAACTTAAGAAATTCAGACATGTCTGGGCACAGGGTGGATCTGCTTCCCAATGAATAAATAGTTTGATCCCAAAGAGACAGTTTAATTTTCAGGCTATTTTGTAGTAACTAGTATAGCATGCAACTATGTTACTAACTGACAATTTCATTTGTGAGTTATAAAAAGGAATGTTTTTAATACTTCTATAAAGCAAATCAAGAATCTGTCTAAGATGGAGTGTGTCAAAGAAGTGCTAGGTAGACTATTGGACTATTGCAAGCAGTTAAGTCAGATTACATGTTTGTTTGAAGATTTGAACTTTTGGTGTTTGTAGTGTCTGGACCATAGTTAAGTATTGGGAACATTTTCTTGCAGTATACATATAAACACATTTTAAATGGCATCAGATTGGTCCATGGATTTGTTTTTGATGCTAAAAACAAAAGAAGAAAACCCCAAGTAAACATGTTAACAT
The DNA here is from genome assembly GCF_020740795.1 of Apus apus. Classification (NCBI taxonomy): domain Eukaryota; kingdom Metazoa; phylum Chordata; class Aves; order Apodiformes; family Apodidae; genus Apus; species Apus apus. The sequence continues at coordinate 39,810,429 of NC_067312.1, read as the reverse complement.
TTAATCTTCCAGTAATGGAATTGAAAACAAAATTCTCAGCAACTTACAATAGCAGTGCGGTTCAGAGATATTTTTCTGATGCCTGTTGTGAGAAGTTAGGGTATGTAAAATAAATGATGTATGGAGCTGTAGGAATGCGACTTTTGCAGACTACCTTATGTCTAAGGAACATTAAACATAGGGTTCTCGTTTAGCAAATAAATAACCATTCATTTCAATGGCTGCATAGTCTGGACTTCTGTGCATATTTTTGCAAAGATGAGACGAGGCCATTAGGGATTTAATATAAAATAAATCGCCAAGGGGTCTTCTTGTAGTCCTAGTCTTTCTGCCACATGGTGTGTCACTAATGTGCATAAATGGGCTTAAATGAATTTGTTATCTGTATTACATTTGCAGTATGTATATATTTATATATTATTTTTTAATTGTGTTTAAAAATAAAACATTAAATACATCATTTCTGAGAGCTGAAAACATACAATTTGTAAATAAAACAACCTTAATTAAAGTCTTAAAATGTCAGTATGTGAGATCTGCCAGTTGGAAAATGTACAACATATGTAGTACACAAAGCTTAAACATACTTTAATTTCCTTTTTCAGAAGTATTAGGCCCCTTGCAAAAGATACTATGAGGATGATACAACTTAGTTCCCCTACACAGTGGGATGCATCTCCGTGAATTCATGTAGGATGTCAGGCGGGGTGTTCATTATGGCTCCTTGCAATATGAGAAAACAATAAACTTGTAAAACCAGCCAAGGCCTTTATATTTATCAGTGCAGTTTGGCCACTGCTTAAAACATTAAATATTGATTTATTCAACTGTCATAGTGCTGTGATAACTCACAGAAAACCTGAAGAATCAGAGATTTTGTAGTTACAGTATCTCTAAGAATGCACGAGGTGAACAGTGGTATCAGGTTTGCAATGGTATGTATGTTGGATTTCAGTTTATTTTGGTCTCTGAAGAAATTGTATAGACTTCATTGGTTCTAATTTGTGTGACACCTGGCCTAAACTGGCCCATGCTTCTTTTTATGATTTTGCCTCTACAGGTTTTCTTGAATCTTGGTTCAAAGGTGAATGAACAAATACAACTATGAGAATTATTAAAGGAATAACCATAAACATTAGATTAATATACTAACATCACAGAAAACTGTGCTTATGTTTTCAAGTACATTGTTCAAGAAGCTGAAGTGTATTTTCTTTTGTATCGTTTATGAAATGTTGTTTTTTTGAAAGATTTTTAAAAATGAAATACAGCTGTATAATATGCCCTATCTCTCAACTAAATAAAATGCTGTCATCTACAGTGTCATTATTGGACTGCATTCCTGACTTCTACAAAGCTGACTAATTTATCATTTGTGTACTCTCCTAGTTCTTGTCAGTAGTGTCTCAGCTCAGCTGTTCATGGGGCATAGACACTGACGGCGGGAGGTGCCTTTTTGAGAAATGTTCAGCATAGAAAGAGATTTGCTATGAAATGAAAATAGGTTTTTTGGTTTGTTTTTTGTTTAAATTTCAATGTTAAACCCAACTTGGAGATTTAATGTTTTAAAATGTGACCATACTGTTTGATAACTGATAATTGATAGGAACTGATAATAGTTAAATTAAAACCAGTATGAATATTACAAAAAAAATATTTTTTATTTTCTGCTGTTTGTTTTTTTCTTTGCTATTGTGTGGGAAACAACTTAATTAGAACAGTAAACTGTCAATGCGTGATTATGGTATAATTCCAGGTATAAGTAAAAAGACTTCCTTTAGGTTTGCTGGTGTTAGTGTTGCATACTACAGAAGACAGCAATTCAGTCAACAGGAGGTAACAGAGATACATGGTATTTCTAAGCAAATGTCTGTCTTGGTGATTGCTTTTGTATTTTTCATTTTTTTTACATTAAAAAAATATAAGCAAAACCATGAACCACATTTAAAATCATACAATATTTGCTTAGAATAGTGATTTTTTGATGCAGAAAACCAACAAAATATGTCACTCTGTCTTGAAATATTAATTTTGTTCCATCTGTTTGGCAAAGCGTGTGCTTAAAGCACCTTCTGAACTGTAGTGTAAGCGAATGCGTAACAGTTGTAAACATTACAATAGCCCATGTTTTTAACATACCCCGTTGAATTTTATACCTTCTGCTGTATTCCAGAAGCCTAGCCCTGAAGTTACCGGGTTTTTTAAGGTGTAGGAATATCCTGGAATTGTTAATTAGTTGAATGAAGTGCTCTGTAAGATTTTTCAGCATTTATGATCTCGGTTTAGATGATGATAAGATCTTTCTTTTGACTCTGTGAAACTGGGTATGCTCTCAGGCTTACTGTAAGTCAAGGGTTGTGTCTTATTGAAAACTTCAGGGCTTACTTCATTTTGTATACATTTTGATATATTTCATTTATAAAACAGGGATCAAAAATACAAATTTATTCAAGTTGAAACCCCTCAGCCACTATTCGAGTAGTCAAGTTCAGAGTAGCTAAGAACTTCCTTCCGTCTGTCTGTCCTTCTCTCTCTCTCTTTCTCTCTCTCTCTTTCTCTCTGTCTCTCTTTCTCTCTCTCTGTATTGTTTTGTTCTGAAAAGTTTGTAATCTGTACATAAATAGTATTAGCAAGATAGTTTATTAGCATTTGTTATTAAACAAGACTTTCTAAATAAAGGAGCTACAGATATTTCAGGAACAAAAAAAGTGATTTTCCTTTTACATCTCTCAGTTGAGTATTTGCCATATGGGTTGCTCAGCATCACACTCTCAGCAGGTCTAAATTATGGTAAACACACAGAGAGTGAACAGGAAAAAAAAAAGGCAATGAAAATATTAATATTCTCTCCCCACCCCTTTTGTTAAAACTGAACATGTTCAGGTTCAGCCCATATAGTTGTGGCATTTAGTTTAGTATGAATGTATGTGCCACTCTGCTGAGAGGCTTCGAGGACTGAAATGCTGCACTTTCCTTGCCATGTGGCTGAAGTACTGGAGCTTGCATGGCAGTGTGTAAATTATCCCTTCCCTGCTCTGATCTGGCATGTTGCCAGGCCCCTCAGGGGTGTGCTCTCTCCATGAAGGGCAGTTGGTGAAAACATTGCTGCTCTTGCTGTGGCATGGGGAGCTTTAGCTTTTCCCTGGGCCGCCAGAAGGGCATCACCAGCTGAGTGAATATGTTGATGCTCTGGTCCACTGCTAGGGTTTGGAACAGGCAAAAAAAGAGAGAAAATAAAGAATTGTATGGATTTATCTCAAGACTCACAACCGTGGAAATCCACAGCATCAATATTTTGAAAATCTCCTGTCTCACATGAGTTCTTACTGTTGCATATGTGCTTTCCTTTTCTCTGTGGGTTACCTTCTCCTTCTAGGGACTAATGCCACCATAACTGTCCTTCAGGGACTCTGTAGAACTTGTTCAACCCCGCTCCTTAGCATCCCTATGTGGAAAATCAGTGGAGAGCAACAAAAAGTACTAAGCATGTATCAGCAACCCAAGTGAGTGCTCTTTCATCAAAGCTTCCAGGTACCAGTTTTACAGGTACAAACAGGCGTATCTGAGCAAAAGAAACTCCACTGCACAAAGAGAATTCTGAGAAGTTGCTGCCATTACACACTTGTTATTGTAATTACAAACAGGAAATAATTACGGAAGAAAATGCTTTTAAAAAGGTGTGGTTTGAGTGCTGCCCCTCTGCCTTACGGTCATACAATAGACCTTGGTAAAGCACATACTGTCCTTTCTGTCTGGCGGCTTTTGGTGCCAGGAAGAAACCTGCACATTCCCATTCTAGATTGAGGATTCAGCCAAATAATTGAGAACGGGTCCAGATTTAGAAGAAAGTGCAATAGTCCTTCATGGAGCAATCATGAAATAATTTCCTTTAGGCAAGATTTTTTCTAAGTCTTAAAAAGGAAACACTGAATTTACAACACCTGCAGATATTTAGTTCAAATAAATACAAAACTCTTTTTTTTGGAACCTGCTATATTTTTGTTTCAGAAAAATCTCCACAGGTTGGCAGTAAGGTCTACAAGTTGCATATTTAACTTGTTTATTAGCATTTGCAGTTGTGTTTGATTTCCCTGTGATTAGTCTTTTGAACTTAATTGGAATAGCCAGTTTTGTTTCTCTGCTTATTATTGGGTATTTTATCCTCCTGTAGTCTGCTGCAGCTTGTTCGTGTTCTCCATGAACTAATCTGTAAGTACTTGTAGATGAATAAATAGAAAATATTGGTTGTTTTATCATCTAGTATGCATTCTTCCTTCATGTATATCATTAGCCTAATTGTTTACAGTGTTCCAGTCAGTTAACACTTACACAGATCCTCTGAGGTAATGGAGTTGTGTTTTGTAGTCTAAACCAATATTTACTCAGAAGTCAAACCTCAGCCCCACTTCCTGTGGACTTCTAGTACTATCAGTGCAGCAGTAAAATCCAAAGTTAGATTTTCAAGATGCTTGGGTGGATAGAACCATGAAAGCAGTGACTTTACTAATTCCTATTTATGCATCAAATCTGTCATTTAAATTTATGTGAATAACAGCCAGCTGAAGTCAGGTGCCACCGGTGGACTATTTTGGACTCTATTTTATACTTTAACCATTTTATGGAAGTGTTAATTTACAGCGTCTTCTGTCAAACAGTAATGTTTGGAAATTTCAAGTAAATTAAGGGATAAGGAATCCTTTGTGTGCTGAGCAGTTGGTCATTGTGAACTAAAGTTTTGAACACATTTAAAGTGGAATTGAATTTGGCTATGTTTTTTATCCCTTATTAAAGACTCAAAAAACAATCGTATTTTCAAATCACATTCTGCACAGCCAGTGATGTATCTGTGCTTGATGCCACTATTCTTTACAAAATAGGATAATAGTGTTATCTGTTAACATAAAAGCAAAGTTTGACTCCACAGAGGCAGCTGGAAGCAGATAACCACAATATGCTTAAATCTCTTAGGAGCACACAGTTTGACATATACTGCTGAAACTTCCTTGTATTTAGGAATTCTCTTAAGCGAAATGCTTGTCCTGAGTCTCAGCTGGTGTGCATAAAGAAATATTCATTTCCCTGTGGTAACATGAAATTTTATTTTTTTACCTTTTTTATATGTATTTAATGGATTGAAACACTTTGAAGAAAAAAATGCATACATTTCTGGTCCTAATCTAATTCAGAGGGGTTTTATGGTTCTTTCTAATGTTTTATGTATAGGTAAATTAGAAGGTTTTGTCTTGTACAAGCTAGCAGGGAGCAAAATCAATTCTTCTCCATGACATGCAGGAGGATGATCAGTTGGGCGGTGACAAATGGATGTTTACTGGGTTGATATTGCGGGTCATTTGAAAAGGTGTTGTCAACAGCTTGCAAGAGGGTCCTGATGACAGCAGTATGTGCTAAAACTTACTACTTTTTACTTGCAAGTTGCAAGAGAGGGGTATATGAACCTCCTAAGATATGCTGGGTTTTTAGTGCCTTCAACTTCATTATTGTTTAAAATTTTAAAGTATGGTTATTATGTTGCAGTGTTCTGTGCATAGAGCCAGGCAAAGTTCCTGCAGTAGAAGTGGGCGGTGGAGGCAACTGAAAGGAAGGAGCTTTCAGGGTTTCAGTGTCATGTCAGAAAGGACACTCCAGGAGTTGGAGAAGAGGTACAAAATGATTGCCGGAGAGTGAGCTACTATGGCACAGAACATAAAGGCATAAATTAGCATGAAATGTGATATGACTAGTCAAGACTGTGCCATAGGATTGTTCTTAGAGATGAGGCTACCACATTGTGGCACTACATGCTGCATAGAAGTGTGCCATACATTTGTGTGTGTGTATATATATGCACCACATATGTGTGAGGAACATGTGAGGAGCCATGATGGAAAATGAATTAGGCTCACTCAGTTTTATTTTTAATTTCTCATTTTCTTTATTCCAGTGCAATTTAGTTTGCATTTCTGTCTGCGACAGTGCATCTAGATTTCTGACTCAGATCCTAAGAAATAAATTTCTAATTTTCTGAAACTGAGACACCTTGTCTCAAAGTTCCTTTTCTCAAAGAAATGGAGAGAGGCTGGAACCTTTGCTGGCATAACTGTTACCAACAGGAGTGTCATTTCTCTCTTATGTCTGTCCACTCACAATCAGTAAAAGTGACTCAGTTACAATCAGAAGCAAATCTGTTTCCAGAACAGCTTATTCTGTGTATGATTTGGCTTGAACTTTGCTATTGACTATGCAGATTTCAGAGCTGGAGAAGTATTAGTGGTGAAAGAAAACTGCTTTTAGATGTGGAGTGACTTCACGTTGTCCATAGGATTTTCCAGAAGCAAGACACAGTCTGGTTTCCAGTGAGGGAAGGTGTATTTGTAAGCAGATGAGTAGCAATGCTGTTATACCAGATGCATAGCTGAAGACACTATCTTGAATGGTACCTACAGTAAAATATTCTACTATTTAGGCAAAGCAGAATGAAGATCAACATAATGATGTATGTGGAAATAACTGCATAATTTCACAGATCAAAGAAAACTAGAAACAAAAATGTCATGCAGATACAAAAGATATTTCACATCAGGTCTTAGTTTCATAATCACAGACAGTGAAGTTGAAGCTCTTCACAGAAGTTTTAGTGGTTTAGTTACAGTGGGCAATTACATATTTTAACAAAAAAAGAGCTTATTTAACAAAAAAAAGGAGGCTATAAGGTAGAAGCTTTGTTTTCCTGCATTAAAATCTGCATTAGTTTTATAGCATCTGTATAATGCTGGTTTTCTTGGTTTTAAAGATACCCCACTGGTAAAGCTTTAAAAAAAATGATCTCTTGACCTCGTGAAAAAGTTAGTTATTTTGAATGTTAAATGCAATTATATTGACATATGGTGATAATGTGATAAAGCGTAAGGGTTAAAGGTTGAAGGAACTATGGCTTGGCAATTAGCAATGTAAATGAAACATTCATTATCCAGCATGCTGAGAAGTTGATGAACTGTACAATAAATCTGATCCCAAGTCACTACTGAGATAACTCATTTCAGACATAACGGTATTTATTAGGATCCTGGACATTGTTTTGCATTCTCTGATGAAATCTCTTGCTATATAGAATTTTTTAATTAATTATTTTCTGTGAAATAAGTCAATACTAAAAATTCATAAGGCCCTAAGAAATTCCCAAATAAAATAGAATGAAAAAAGGGTAAACATGGAAGACATTGAAACTTATCCTACCTGGAAATAAGTTTGTTTAGATGTATTGATATATCTTCAATGCATTGGTATTGGTATGTTTCCAAACTAGGTTGTCTCTAGCAACTTATATTAACTCGTTTAAAGTAATTTTTAATCTTCCAAGATATAATTGAAGTCATAATGTGACCAAATAAGTAGAACGCAAATTATTTACTGTTGTACTTTCCATTTATACATAAACCAGGGTATTTTTAATGAGAACACAGGATATAGATTTGTTCAAGAGATGATGCAGAACATGTTTACTCAGTATTTATAAGTTCCATGAAGATTAGAACTGAGTGTTATCAGACATTATTACAGTTAACTGTACTTGCGTCTCTCTTAGAACAATGCTCAGTACCAATAAAACCACAGTGAAATTTATTAAATTAATGATAACAGTGGTAGATTACCTCCCATTCATTAGGCAGTCCTATGAATGGCTTAGGAGGAGTTCCTAATAAATACTGCATAATGTGTCCAGTAAAAATAACTAAGGAGAAGTTAACAGAAGTTACAAGACACACAAGTATGCGCTAGCTTTCTTGAAGATGAAACACAAGAATTTTATGTTGAAGTGATATGTGGAAACAGAGTATGTATTTGGTTTGTGTTAGAAAATGCTGAAGATGTTTCTTCCTTTCAAAGGCTACCAATTTGTCATGACCTTAGGAAGTGTTACATTTTATTTTCTGCTTCAGCTTTGCTCCATTTGGCATTGTTATAAATTTTGCATTACATTTTATTTTACATAGATTTCCCACTGTGGAACAGACAAATTTCTTACTATTGAGTCAAAACATTTGAGTACATATAAGCTCTGAGAGAGTACCACGTCTCATGTAGTATTCATGCTACTTCTCTGAAATTTTATTCTTACGGATCATTATGAATCCTGAAAAAATCACAATAATTTATTATTTGAGCCAAAAACCCCTCAGTACTCCCTTAATCTTTTCCTTTATCAGTATCTGATGTGCATAATTCTAACTTCACTCATCAGTGTCAGCAAGAAATGCAGTATTTTTTCAGTAGTACAAAGCAATGTAATGCACTGTTCAGAAAAAGAGCTTAATAATATGTATTCTATATGGAAAATATATCATGGTATATTTGCATGCTATTCTGTACTACATGGAAAGTACAAACAACTTGCGAGGAGAACTCTAAAAGAGTGTTTGCTCCCTGCTCTCCTTGCTTCATTTAGTATACAGAAAACTTCAGAGAGTTACCTTACCATGATATGCATCCTGAAGTGCTGAAAATTGCTTTTTGAGTAGGCATCTGTCATAATTTGGATTTTGACTGAGAAGTTTCTTGGATCAGCATGGTGGAGGAGGCAGGATATGTTGGATATCCTGTGGAAAACCTGTAAGACTGGCAATAATTTAATTTATTACTCTGAGTTCTTCCAGTAGCAGCTTAAGCTCAAAAAAAAAAGATGTCTTCTTGGAGTAATTGAGATGGCTATTATATATATGTCTCCAACATAGGTGAAGAACAGTTTTAATTGCAGAAGCTACTTTGTTTCTGCTCTGGTTGTGTTGGAGCATGGCTGTACTTTAAAACCTAGATTGTTAAAATTTAAGGATGGGTGAAGCACATCAACCAGAATTCTTACTATAAAGACAGATCCAAGTGCTGTGTTGAGCGCATTTCTGACAGAACTAAGGCTGCTACTACTAAGTTAGTATAAAATTGTGAGGAAAATGCCATGAAGAAAATATTTAATTGCTCTTAAGCTTTATTTATATGAAGAGTTCCTTATTCAACTGCCTTGGAATTTTTTTTTGTGACTGTATAGCTTTTATTTCAGTGGCTGTTGCTGTGCTTTTCTGGAGCAGTGATATAAGTTAGAAGAATCTGAAGCATTAATTCTAAAATATATAACAGGTCATCCTATATCCAAACTTTTAAAATTAAAAATGACTACAAATAAGTTATTATGTTACATTTAATATCTTCCTTTTCATAATACTTCACTGAAAAATCTCTGATCTAAATAAACTTGCTGACCCACAGCTTATTTGTACTGTTTCTATTAATATACAGAGTTCTGAATGACGGTATTTGTAAAGTCCTGGTTTTCTGACTACATACTGATTGGCTGTACCGGATCAACTTGAAGGGAATTGTGCAAGCAGCAGTGTATATGTGTGTTTATATACTTACAAATGTATTATTTGACAATTTGCACACGGTTGAAATATGAAATAATCAGTATATACATAGATTATATACACTGTCTATAAAATATTCAGTACATGTACAATACAAAATACACACAGGATTTGTTTGAACAAGTTTATTTCTACAAGCAGCTTTAACTGTAGACAGAAGTTTTTAGAACTCATGTCTGAGTGTTGGCTTTTCTAATTCTTAGGTATTTTCTTTAAGTACTGTGTTTTCAGTTTCTCACAGTTCTTTGAAAAGGTACAAGAGTTTTAAAACAAGGCTTCATCTCCCATCACAGTCTTCTTTTTCAATTTCTTAAGCTTTCTTTGCTATGTTTGTAGCTGAGCTTGAAGCCAAAGGTGAAAAATCCACCAATCATTTGGTGTCATGACAACCCAAAACAAGTAAGCCAGAAGACTTTATAATCTTTCATGACATTCTAATATAGAGGCCACTTGTGATGATATGTCAGAATATGTCTAACTTGTTGCAAAGTGCTCAAACAAAACTTCTGGAAAGATAATAAACAAGATGAAGGAAAAATAAGGCATTGGGAGACTTTTTGCATACTAACGTGAAGGTACCTACACAAACACTGTGTGCTTTTCAGACAAGGAATTTTTATTTTTATGGCATTCAACAAAATTACATAATATTGTGACATACGGGTAGTTCTTACAGCTCATATCCAAGTGGTTTCTTGGAGTTCCAAACCTAACAGATAAATTATCTTTCTTGTAGCTATTTATGAATTTCTCAGTTCAAACCAACCAAAGGCATTCAGTGGCATATCCATAGGCATGAGGTCCTCATGTAAGATAGGAGGATCCTTGTAAATGGTAAAAATATCTGTCTTGAATAAATATTTTTTCTTATGTTTTTCTGGGTAGACTCCAAAATCTCACTGCTTGTTCTCGAAGAGTAACTCTCCCATCAACAAAATGGGATCATTTCAGTATGATGCTAGTTAGTTACTAGTAACTAGTAAGAATCAGGCTTGAGGTGATTTTGTCTGGGTTTTTTATGCCAGCAGGTTTATAGATACCAGTTGTGGGTTTTGCAGTCTAGTCTCATTAGTGGATTTTTTTCCTAAGCCTAAGTCTTCTATAGCTGGTTAGAGAGAGAAAGTATTTGTATTTTACTTGATCACATTTAGATTGTTTTTTTAACAATTTTTTAAATTTTAAATTGCTTTCTTCTTATCAGCTGCAAGGTCAGAACTAAATCTTACCATAACTGTCTTTGCAAACATGGGGGCAGACAATAGACCTTAGACCATATGTCCTGGGAGAAACAATACTTTTATTAATGTTTAAGAACTGCTTCTTGCATGAAAACATATGTCAATAGCTATGCTTTGCAGAGAAAAAAAAAAAAAAGAAGGAAAAAAAAAAAAAGAGTAATCCAAAAAGTACTATCAAGTGATGGTAAGGTATTTCTTCCTTTAGTAAGTTTCCTGATTACTTGAGACAGCTAAGTGCTTATCAGGCCACAGAGGCAGAATGCAAATCTACAGAGCCCGGCTGTAGCTGACTTTGCTATCAGCTAATTATCCAGGAGAACGTTTATAGTATGGGTGAAAGGTGCCTTTTTGTAAGGCAGCTGCCCAACAGTACTCACGAACAGTAGCCACTTAGCAGTTTGATTATTCACATCCTGCTTACTGCATACCAACTCCCCTGCTCTGTACTGTGGAAATTAGTCTTGGCTGCTCAATCTAGTTGAATCTTCCTTCTGTGGAAAACTCGAGCCATCTACTGTCCGAAGAGAGCATCGTTGAAAGTGAAGTGTGTGATTTTTCTCTTGTCCTATATCCTCAAAAATTCTCCTGTGTTTGTAGGTAGTAGGATGGTTGCTCACAGCATGGATGCAAAATTAATTTGGTCTAGATGTTTGTGGGGAAAATTTATCCATTAGGACATATACTAAAGGGCATTTATCCAGATTTCAGTGTTGACTGTTATTTTAAAATTTGTATTACATAGGCAGCTTGAGAATAAAGAAAAAAGCTGAAAAACAGCCATCTGATAGCATGCAACATCTAAAAAAATCAGTAAAATTAACAATTTTTCTGCTCAGTTCATAGTTAGCTTCCATTCCTAGTTATCTTCTCAATACTTAAAAAAAAACCCAGACAAACTAACTTTGTAAAATACAGTTAAATTCTGAACATGACTCTACTGAAAAAGCATGTCAGGGTCCTAGTTTCCTGTTTCTTTCTGATTTCAGATCTAGTAGGTATAAAAAAATACTTGATCATACATTTAGAGAAACCCTGACCAAAAAAAAAAAAAAAAAAAAAAAAAAAAAAAACCTCACCCAAACCTGTAAAAAGTAATAGGGTTGGATTTTTTTGTTGTTGTTGTTTTATCCCTGTCAGGTCTTCCAGCTCACATCCAACTTAGGAAGCCTGTCGAGATCTTTTTCCCCTGATGCTTCCCCACCACTTCTGCAGGTCGCATTGTGCCAGTGTCTGCTGGCCAGTTGCTCCAGCTATACCCTTGTGACACCTTGCTCTGCTTCAAAGTCTTAAACAGGTGCAACTACATGGAACTAAACAAATAATCATGTCAGTTTGAGACATAAAATAGGCTGTAATCAACGCAGCTGTTTCTTAATTGGAATGAGCTATTAAAAAGCATGAGGAGAGAGAAGAAACATACAAAACACTTATTTGCTGATAAAGTCAAAAGGTCCACACTAATTATTTTAGCTTGTAAGATTCCCCATCATTTTCATTACCAGGGTAGTTGCTCATGTCATACAAAAATACACAAACACACCCAATACGAATAAGACAGCATTTATGTATAGGTTGAACCAAATGATTATAAATGAATTGAGAGATGTCTCCTGGGATTGGACATAAAGGTCTTGTAAACTGAAAATTTTATAAACAAACAGCTGTTGGGAAAATACCATTATGCTGTAATAGCTGCTATTAAAATCCATTAGCAGTCTTGATGGCCTGTTTGAATTTGATGCATCATTTGCTCTGACAGCATTTCTTTCTAAAGAATTTTGTAAAATATATGAAAGACAGCAGTAATAGACTAGGTGATTAACACTGATTACACATTTTACTTCCATGTGCCAATCAAGCTTTGAAGAGTGCTTTGTATTCTCCAGTTTAAATGTCGGTGGACAGACAGGAACACAGCAACCTGAACAGCTGCAAAGCTTTCTGCGTCACTGTGGGAGAAATAGACAGGTCTGCAGAGGTGAAGTATTTCCAGGTTAAAAACCATGTTTCAGTCAACAAAATAAATCTCTGGTGTTTTTTAAGAGTTTGAGCAGTCTCCGAATTGATGCCAAACTGTCATTCTCCTGCTCACAGATCCAGATAACATGGTGGATACCAGCTGCCACAGGGGTAGGTATGACCTGCTTCCAAAAGTAGTCAGACTTCTAATGAGATTTTGAAAAATCTGTGTGCCAAGCACTATCTAAAAATTCTTCTTTTCTAAGAACAGTTCAAACATCAGTGTTCTATCTGAACTGTCTCATCAGGAGCAGGGACAAATGTGTCTGTCTGGAGGCAGACACAAGGATGCACTTGCCCGTGGATGCTGCAAGGGCACCATCTCGTGGGTGAACCAAGATTAAAAGACTAAAGCTTGTTAGGGCCATCAGATTTAAATGTCTTTTATTCAAAATTTCTTGTCTGCTGGCTTTTTTTTTTTGTTGTAATGCTCATGTTCAGATAATGTAATGCTTGTTATTTGGTATACTTTATTTCCTTTTTCATCCTGTACCTTGTGTCTTTCAATGTTTTATTCAATGAACTCAACATGACAGAGAATTATTTAAAAGTATTCTGTTATAAACTCCCATGCCAATTTTATAGGTGCCCTCTTTCCCCCCCTATCTTTCTACCTGTATACGGCAGGGCCATGTTCAGTTCCTTTAGTAAGAGGGAAGAGGGGTTCGTGCTTTAGTGTAAAGAGAGATAAGTCAGTGCTTCTATATCCTTCTAGCTCGGGACCATTAGTCTTATATTATTACACAAATAATAATATTTGTGGTTTAAAATGTTCTTTTTGTTAAGAATTATGATACAAGTATCTTAAAAGAGCTGGAGGTCTATGATAGCACTGTTTATTTCTGGTGTTGTTATAACAGGGTTGCAAGAGGTTGAAAGTAGAGTAATGTGGTAGCTGCACTGTTTAACGTAGAAGTTGTTCGAAGAGCCTTTACTTTGCTACTTATCTGCTACAGTGTGGTTGTGATAATATATCATGCATTCCCCTGTATGCCTCCCTCTAGCACTCAGCAATAGATGGTTTTGCAATGTAATGTAGCAGAGGTAAAGCCCTCCTGTAATTTCATATTGATTTTTTTCATGGTTTGAAAGAATGCTGGATGCTGTTTGGAGCCCCAGCTTTCTGATTTACATGTTAACATTTTTAATAGTATTTTCAGAAAATAAACGAGGCCCTGAATTTAAAGACATCAGTTTCACTGAGGTTGAAATGAGAGCACTGTAAAAACAAGCCAGCAGGATGGGCAGTCTTAACTACTGGCCTAATTAATAAGGTGCTCATGCACATATTTTTTACTTCTGTGAATTACTTCAGTTCCATGAATTTGGTAAGTTTTGAATATATTTAAAGTACATTTTACTGCTAAGTGTATTAGTGGTTTGATCACTATAGCACCCTATCTTACTTCATTTACTTCAATGTTCAGATGGCACAAATTCAGCATTTAAAAATTGTGTTAGAAACCTTAGTTTTGAAATCTCAGATTATCAATAGGCTACAGTGAAGTCAATGGGTAGAAGTACAAAACTTCATGAATAAGCTGCATCCTTTGTTAGATGAGATTTTGTTTTTACATTGCTAAGTAGTACTTGTTTCTTTCCTTACTGTGCTAGAAGGATGCTTGAGTGACAATGCATGACTGGATTCATGAAGGAGAAGGTAAACAGATGCTTTTTTAAAGCATTACAGCTATGCATAGCATGCCTGTAGCAAGCTCATATATGTGCTTTTGACTTGCTACGTATTTACCTTGTTGTTAATTCTTTTAGTTTGTTATTTATTGAGTTTATATTTAAATGTATTTATTTACTTCATTAACAGTATAACAATACAGTTTACCAGACAGATTGGGTCTGGCTCAAGATTTAAGAGGCTGGAAGAAACCTGTGATGGTGTGAGGAGAGACAGTTGTGCTAGCTAGAGTCGCTAGTGCGCAGGGGTAATTGCCAACAGTTGGTAAATCCCATTTTAAATGTGTGTTAAGCTGCAGGAGCAATATTGACCTAATGTGATCACACCAACAAAAGCTTTTGGAAACTAATTGACCTGGCTGCTGAAGATACTGGAAAATAATGATTTTGCATGCCACTTGTCCTGTGATATTAAAATTTACAGCCCTTTTCTGTTTATCAACGCCAGCAAAAATGATGTATTAGTGTTCTTCAGCCAAAAAGCCAAACTTTTTTTCCTTCTTTTCACACTCTTAGTCACAATTTCTTTTAAACATTGAACTTTCCATGTAAGTATAAAAAAAAATTAGAACCACGTTAAATATATTCCAGCTTTTTTGTCTCCTGAGGTCCAGTGGTTGTTGAAGTAGATGTACATGCCAGTGTCAGCAGAGCAGTGGTCCTGTGCCTCAGAATGGTTAACTCTGGGTTGGAATCAGGGTACTGTCTTGCGTTGCATCTCAGTTTTCACGTTTTCTTCTCTAGAGAGAGAGAGAGCAAAGCACAACTTTCTGAAGCATACAACCTGCATAAAGCACCTATGCTGGAGAACTCAATCCGGCCAGTTGTCATCCAAAATCTGCCTTACACACAGCTTTTATTTTGTCAGAAACTTGAACTGTCTCAGTGGGAAAAAGCTGCTGTCTTAGCTACTGCAAATGTAAAATAGAGATGAGGGTGCCACAACTGAGCTTCTGCCCAGTGTAACCAAGGGTGTGCCCCCTGACAAGCATCTGCAAAAACTTTGGTTTATCCTGTTTTGGCTTGTGTTGGTAATGACTTATCTCTTCTGAAGGAACTGACTGTTTTAACGAATGAGTTGCTAAGGGCATTTTTCTTGCCTAACTGTAAGTGCTTATTAGAGGAATCCTTAGGAAAACTTAAGTGAATTACAAGATAATGAATTGCTACTGTCATTGCTAAGAAGACTGATTTTTTTAATTTTTATTATTATTATTTATGGTACTATTCAGTGTACAGTGTTCAATTATCTCTGTCCAATTCCTGGTTCCTGTTCAGAAGTAGCCAGTGCAGATGAGACTCATGCCAGTACTACTGAAAACACACTGATCCCTGTTTGTTTCTGTGTCTTGGAGGAAGATGTTCAGCTTCCTCAGTAGAGAGATTAACTGAAAGAATAGGAAATTAATTACTCTTTTGTCTCCATAGTATTCCAAGTGAGGGTTACCTATTTCAACAAGGCAGCATGGGCAGCCAAGCAAGATGCCAGTGATTTAGCACACACTGCAAGACCGAGTTAATAAAAATAATTCAAAATGCATTTCTAAAATTTTTACATACTTCGCAGAGAACTTTTAATTCTTGAAAGGGTGTTTTGTTAAACTTGAGTGCCAGAGCAGCAGCATGAATATTGTCTGTGTAGTGTGCTGATTGAGAGAGTACTTACTTACATGTGCATCAGTAGTGTGTATGCCAAATCCTTTGAAGTCAGGAGAGGCTTTCCATTGAATTCTAGCTTGTGTGATTCTGAATTGACCTATTCATTCAGGCTTGCAGAATGAACATCTAATGGTAATAATTAGTATTTGTATTTTTTAATATGCAGAGACCCCAGTTAGAGTGGGACATATCAAAGCCATGGATCTGTGCTGCTGAAAGGAAAGCATTTATTGTGAACCAAAGGATAAAAGTATAATAAAGGCTGAGGTACAATCAAGGAGCGTTTTGCCTCAGTGGGAAACTGTCTGTAATTAGAGAGATTTGGGGCAATAAGAAAAAAATATAAAAAGGTGAAACTAAATTCTTAAATTGGCATCAGTGTTTCTTACTGAGAATTCAGTTGCAACAGTAAGAGAATGAGAAATCAGAAATCCGAACAGAGAGTTCATGACATGTTATAGGGAAAGTAAAAAAGAATTTAAGTCAAGAATTTGCAGCACTGGAGGAAGAAAATCTGTAGGAGAAAAGAGTATTTTGGAGTCAAGAAAATGAAGAGGTACAGTTTTTTGAGAAAAATGGTTTGTAATCGAAAGACTAAGGGAAGAAACAAACAACTAATTTAGAAAGTCAGAGAAAGAGGTAGCTATACAAAACAGAAGGCTTCACCAATTACTAAAATTTGATGAAACAATGCAAAACTAACACATCAACAACTTAGAATATATTAAAAGTGATAGATCAGATTACTTCACAAATGGTTGTTTTGATTCATTATCCGCTGATAATTTTCAAAGCAGGATTTTTAATGGGGAAAAGCAGTTTGGATCCTGCACAGATCTGGATGCCTGATGCTTCTGTGGTGAGAAAAGTGGTCCATTTTTTAAATTCTAGATTAATTATCTTGCCAAAGTCATTTCCCTGTCTATGTGAGTAGAGTGAAGTAGCTTTAACAATTATGTAGCTGTGGTTCATTCCTGTAGTAAGATTGTGAGATTCTTACATAAATTAGCAAAGTAAATGTGATGGGGGTTGGGGGAGGTAAAAATTAAAAATGTCAGTAACTTGGGATTTACAATTTGTACTTAACCTTTAAACAACTTAAAGAAATTTAAGGAATTAGAGGTTTTGTTGGGGCTTTTTTTTGTATTGTTTTAATTGACTGCAAGTTTTTTAGTTCCATCCAAAAGATTGTTGCTGTTTTCATAGTCTATATTAGTGTAAGATGTTTGTAGTTATTGTTAAATAGAAGTAACACTGAATTATTTGTTCAGAGGGCCACCCTGTAGGAAGAACTGCAGGTTTCCTTCTGTCTCCTATGCAGAAATTAGTTTCCCCCCTCAGCATAATGGTGTTAAGGAACAGAGAGGTTGGTGGAGACATGGTGCCATGGAACTCTGCCAGGCCATATCCTAACAATATGAGGAGGAGACATTGGCGGGCTGCTTTCTTTGGACTACAAATGAAGTCTGGTTGGGTTTTTATCTTCTTTACCAAAGAGGGGACAGGGTTAGCTTCCCTTGTATCGAAAGAAAAAAAGCCTTCAGGACTAACTCAGCTCTGTTATTTCTAAATAGGCTCTTGGCTGATGATTTATTAGGAGAAAGTAATTTCCTGTTACAGGCACCAAAGGATATGTGTGATAGGTATAATACAGAAGATATAAACACACATACAATTTTTCAGGCCCTCAGCCTGCGATGGTATATCCATTTACAATATTGCTAGCTTTTTGCTATTGAAAGTGGTTTTAATGTTTCATGTAGTCTTGCTGTCTCAAAACAAACAAATTGTTCCTGAAAGAAGAAGAGAAAGCACTGTTTAATCCTGCTACAGTGACAGCAACTAAAGAGACATAGCACTTTTTTTCCAGACAAAAGTACGTGTTTATGGGAAAATGACAGTAGTATACTGTTGCCATTGTTACAGTGAAGCAAATCTCCATTTCCAGTTAAGTTGCAAGCATTAGAAGAGCACATAAGAATAGCTCATGATCCTTCCTTGGTATTTTGTTTTTTTTTCCTTGATTGTATCTTCAGAAAGATTTAACATTTTGATGCAACATTTGCTCATGGATTTGCAGTGGTTAAATCAATAGTTAATGATGTTCTTTGTATAATTTGAGCTTGTAGTTTGTTTATGCTAGACCAACTTTATCCATACTCCAAACAAATTATCTCTTATAATCACCAGCCTGAAGATAAATCTCTAAATGTTTTTCTGATGATAGTGCTGTGGTTGGCAGGTGTTAGAAGTGCCTCCCAGGGACAAAGATTGAAGATGGGCTTGTTCTCTCAAATCCTTCAGGCGAGGTTGTTTAGCTTTCTATCCTGTCATCTGCAGAGGAGCCTTGTATGGTGCCCTGCTAATGAAATCTAATAGGCAAAGGTCATATATCTTTATGAAGAAAAATGCAAAGCTGGTGAGTGATAAATGTGCTTCATGGGGTTCAATGGACGACGCTTGTGATAAAATCCATGTTTAAACTGTGTTTCAAAACGGCTTGGAGTATCTCTGGTTTTTGTGCTGTAACTACTTTTTTTAACAATTCTCATTACTACTGATGGGATTAGATAAATACAAAAATAGTTGAATATGCATGCAAAGTTGTCTGTGTAATTAAAAAACTGAGTGGCGAGTTGAAGTGGGCAATTATTTTTCAGTATCCATAGCATAATTAATAAGATGGGTCTCACAAAATACGTCAGTGTTGTATTTATATCTGAAAGCTGTATTGATTAGCAATAGAAACATACTGGTTAGTGTCAAGATGAGAAGATTTAGGTAGATTTTAGCATCAGTTGTAAATAAAAAATGCCTTGTCAAAAGTAAAAATCTTTTTTTAAAAAGGGAGAAAACAAGCCATACTGGCATAAAATTGCAGATAGAACTTCTAAAGAATGCAAGTCAGTGCCTTTAAGACATGGCTAATTTGAAGTTAGATGGAATTAAATAAACTAGATATTGTTGAATCACTGCTGTTTTTTGAGAAGTTACCAGTTCATTTGCTATAGTTATACTGCTGAGCTAAGAGACAGTTCAATAAATCAACTCAGGCTTGATGGATTCTACAAACCATTGCAATGAGTGCGTGGAAGAGGAAAGAAATCTCTTAGTATTCCCTCTTTGACAAAAGGGTATGCAAAGAGCCTGAATGGATGAATAGTTGATTAATTTTGCCAGAAATTTTCTTGACAGCCAGAAATGTGTTTTTGCAATCCCGTGTTTGCATGGGAATTATTTTGTAAGGTATGAATTATTACATATAAACTTACACCTGAGACTTAGCTGGCTAAAACAGACATCTCCTGGTCAGTATGTATATGGTTGGGATATTTCTTATGTTTTAATTCATCACTCTGGCAAGTCAGCCTTTGGTTGTTACCAGTCAGTCAACAGTGAAATCAAATATTGTATGTGATTAAATGAACCTTGTAACTGAAGTGGTAAGTTGTGTCCCTATTTTTTAATTGATTTACAAGCTGTGGAAAAATCAGATGGCAGCTTGTAGGCTAGGGTAAGAAAGCAGAATAACATAAAGGTGAATAAAAAGTGTATCGTGTGCTACATCCATATGTCCTATTGATGAGTAAGACTCATAAGCAGTGTTTCTTTTTCTCCTCTAAGTTTCTGGGCTAAATAATGTATTAGATTGTATATACTACACTGTACTTTACTATGGAGATTTTTCCTTTTCACTTTGTGCATATTTTGTTCATGTTTTGTACAGGTGATGTTTGCTTATAAATGGGGTGCATTAGCAGGTCCCTGTATTCCTTTACTGTTAGGGTTTGAACACATCCGGTTTCATAATAAGCGACATTCCTTTCCGTGCTGTTCACTCCAGAAAAATACGTACATACTTACTTCAGCCTTTAAAATGACTGGAGGGAGTTAATTTTAACATAGTTCAAGTGCATTTCCCTGCAGTTCCCAGCATTTAATCTTTTAAACTTGAAAATCGTATCTGTAAGTTTTGCTGTATTTTTGTGTTTTTAACAACTCCAAACTACTTATCCTTCAACTGCCAAAAGTGCTGAAAAATGGCAGCTTTATCAGTCATGATTTTCTTATTACAGAAAGCATTCATTAACAAAACATCCATGTCTCATTAGACAAATGACAAGCGCTTTGAGTTTCTTCCCTTGAAGATGGAAATAAATAAGCTCTTTCACCTTTGTCTCACCAGACCAGATGATCTACATCCCTCCTTTGATTCCTGTGCTATTGTGAAACATGATTTCTTTGAGATTTTTGTGGTCTTAGCCATCTAATATTATCACATTTTTCCAGTGCACACCACAACAGTGTGCACACCACAACAGTACGCACACCATTACCTGTGTTTGATTATGTCTTTAGGCTACCTGCTTAATGTTTATCTCCTGCAGTAGCAGCAGTATCTTAACAGAACTTCATCTGCAGCCCTGCTGATCATGTTCACTCTTTGAGTGTTCATGCAACAGACCCCACCAACAGCAGAGACCATTTTTACAGTTGTATTTCAGGCAGTCAGCTGTACACCTCTGTAATCAGGGGAGGCTGCCTTGCTTAGGGATGAGAATTTGTGTTCCTTCAGGTGGGTGGCAGTGTTGGCCACCAAAGGCTGTCCAAGGTATTCCAGATGGAGGAAGAATGTTCTAAGCCAAATGGTCCATGATGATTCCCTTATGTTACATGGATATTATAATGTCTCTTAAGATACATGGCGATGCTGTACCCCAGCTGCTAAATTCAAAGCTGTCTCAGCTAGCTCTGAAAATGTGGAATACTGGAACTGAATTTTGCCTCTTTACCTGAGCAACTTTTTGTATTTTAAAAATTTTATTAATGAATCTGAACTTTCCAATCGTTCCTGGAAGTCATGTGATGTGGTAAATACATATAAAACATAGACATCTTTGTAAGTTCTAGTTAAACACCGATGAAAATGGGCAAGCTTGAATTTGAATACCCAGAACTTGTATCTAGTGAAAGTAAAACTGGTTTAGCTGTAATCTCGATTCATAAAGATCAGTTAAGACACACTATGATATAATTGATGTGCCAGTGCTGTGGAAAAGGCACTGGTTCCAGTGTGTATCTGGCTAAACACACAATTATGTTGAACAAAGCATGATAATTCCGTTTATTTTAGGTGAATTCTTCTTCTTTTTTTGGCTTTTTTTTTTTTTGTTATTCTGAATTTAAGGAAAATAATAGACTAAAAAAAAGCTCTCACCTTTTAGTAAGGGAGTGGGATCAGTGCTGAAGTCAGTGACATCAGTGCATTCATCACTTTGTTCAATACACAGTAATTCACAAAGCTATAGAATTTCCTTTTTAAATTGCCTTTTAAGTTAAGCTCAGGATGCCTAAATCTAACCATAAGGTGTGACCGGGGAATCTATAGAGCAGGATAGCACAAGCTCTGTTTAGGGCCTAATACCTGTTTCTTTTTGGAAACTTTGGACAGCAACACAAAGAAAGCAGAATTAACTGCTGGTTTTGCTCTTTTTAGAGACTGATAAATATCACTACAGCAGAGATTCTATTTGGTAGATTGAAATGCACAACAGAAAATGAAATCTTTCCTTACAAAAACGATAGTAAATTTTGTGTAGGGTGTCTTTTTTCAACAGTGGTGTTGATACAAAGAAGAGGTAAAATAGTGAAATCATGTCTGTGTTTCTGGAGTCTTATAAGCACTGTACTGTTTATGCTGTTTTTCCCCTTTTTAGTGACCTTACCTCAAAACTTTGACTAAAAATTGAGTATTTTGCTGCTTTTTTTTTTTTTTTCTCCTTTTTTCCCCAATAAAGGAGGGGGCTTCTTGTAATTAGCTGGATTTACAACAAATGGCACACAGACTGTTAGCTCTGCATGTGTGCTGTAACATTGGTGTTTACCCTATTATATTGCAATTTAAGTATGTCATAAAGTTTTGTCAGTCATCACACAGAAATAAACTGGAATACAGAAGTACTGACCATGAAATATTAAGAGAATATAGTCTGAAGCAGTATGTATCGACTTCTATATTGTGATAATTGCTTTGGTAGTGAAAATTGTAATGGGATACAGTGATATTCCTCATTAATATTTTGTGATGGTTGGGTATTTTTAGCAAATGAGTTGTCAGCAGAAAGGCTTCATTAGACCCATCAGGGTATCTGCCCATGAATAACGAATCCCAAACTGTACTGACAGTTTCCTTGAGCCAAAATGATGGAGCACCTCTGACAAAAGCCATATTGTGCTCTCCATGTGAGGAGCATGAAGAACAAAAGAGACAGTTTGTTCTTAATTTGGTCAGGTTAATATTGACACAGTTAGCTTGGAAGAATCAGAAGTCTGTGTAATGTACATTTACAGTTATCTCTTGGGTAATTGAGTAAAAAAGAGTAAACTATGGAAGTCTGGGGGAAATGATGGAATTAAAGTTTTTTAAAAAATATTACTTATAGTAATAGTATTTATAAAATTAAAATTTTTTTGCTTATTTTAAAATTAATTATTAAATTTATGTTTTGATTAATAGTCCAGACAAAAAAAAAAAATTATGAGGCAGAGTCATAGTGCTGTCAGACATGTAGTCTTATCTTGGTTTTATTCAGTAGCTTAGTCAACAACGTTTTCCAGCAAATTTAATCTTTGACCTATTCTTTTAAGGAGATCTGTTTGTCTTGTTTCCTTTCTGGATGCACTTAGGGAAGTAACGACTTAGGAGAAAGATTTATTTTTTATTATTAAGGTATTTGTGGGAAAATTGAGTAACTTACATTGACAGGTATTATTTGAATATTAGTTGTTAGTCGTAGGAGAAGCTTCTATCTTATTCCTCATGCCACAGAAAGAACAGGGTCTTGGATATTACACCTTTGCTGTACAATGACTTTTTTGTCAGAAAAAATTCTTAATGTCAGGCAATGGGGTAAAAAAATGGGATGTGTTCAGCATAGTTTTGTTTGACTGGGACTGTGTTCTGGCATGCTTTCATTACTTCCTCAGTATTATTGTTGATTGGATGTCACTGTAGAACATCTCTGGCCCTCTTGCACTTTTCAATCCTCAAATAATTTGCCTGTTTTCTTTGAAAATGATATCTTTCAGTGTGGTGTATGATGCTAAACCCATTCCCATGCTGCTCTGAGTAGTCTCTCACCAGTTGATAGTGTTTTGCATTGGCCCATCCATTATGATCCCAGAAAGAAAAGAACTCAAACTCTATGACATTGTTTATTAGATCTGACATCATAAGGAAAAAACCCTCTAAATAATGCTACATTGATTTAGGTGGTGGGAGCCCTGAGGGTGTAGCATTGAATAAGCTTCCAATCCAATGCACAGCATGCTCTACATGCCCTGTTCCACCATTTGGTCATTGCAACTCTGATAGGATTTTCTTACAAGGAAACAACTCTATTCCTCATTTCTACTGTCAAGCAGAAAGGATGTTCATATGAGAACTTGTTGGTGCACTTTTAGTTAAAGGCAAAGGTGCACAGGTGATTTCTACTACAAAGAGGATGCTGCCTGTGGGCTTCTCCTGTGCAGTTTGCTGGCCAAGTTTATTCAAGGAATATGCGTAGCTCAGCACAGTCCTAAGGCCAAGCTAGATGTGAAGAACAAAAGAAAACACAGGTAGTACAAACCTGATCTCCTTCTGCAGCTTGTATCAAATGGAGAGGGCCAGGTAGCTTGCTCAGGGTTAATCCCTGTGCTTCCTTCAGTCATCAACTTGCTGAGAACCTCAAGAAGAAAAATTCATACTCTGAATAATAGTAAATGTAAACGGATGGAAGAAATGGACAGAACTACAAGTAGCTGGATCAGGTAATTACACAGGTTGTACAGATCCATTATTGTATAAATGAATGTGGCCCAATGTGATGCTCTCTGATCTAATTGTTCCGCCAGGGATACATACTTGGCAACTTCCCTGCTTACAGCAGCAGGCAGCTGGATCATCTGTGGTTGTATCAGTTCCTCAATGTTGCTCTTGATTGTGACATAGGTTAGCAAAAAACAGGGCACAAGGCAAATTCAGATTTTAGCACCTTCAGGAGCTATACCATGGCCATTTACACCTTCAGCTCCTGCATGTGAAGGTTGTCTTGTTCTGTTCTATTCATAGTCTTGTTCTAATATGCCATTGTGGTCCTTGTGCTTAGACGTTCAAAGTATCAGCCTGCATACACATGTTGATTCTTCAGCTGGCCAAGGTTGTGACAGAGGTGTTTTCCCTTGCCAGGTAGGCGGGTTAAGAGGTTCCTCCCTCAAAATGCTGCAGAAAGTAGAATTTTGGGCACTCCCCAACCTACCACTTTGGGAGTGGAAAATGAAGGCTATCTCAGAGAATGTCACTTTCTTGAGGCTTCCAGTTCAGTCACATGATTCCTTGATTGGTCCATGTCCTTCCCTGTGACCTCCCAATCTTCTTCAATTGTCTGTGATTGGGTAACTGAGATAAGGCTTTATTGGGAATTTTCAGGTGGTTTTGAATCTGCTGTAGTTCAATCTTTTTACTCAAATAGATTTTAATTATTGTAACTGCAGTTAGGAAAGGGAAAACTGAAGGAACTCTTCCCAGCTTAAGAACGTTTTGATACTTACTCTAATTCTAATATATTCAATACTTGACTCTCTAGAAAAATATTACTGGTTTGGACATTCATACCTTATTAATGATAATTCCTCACCATAACCACTGATTCAGTTTTCCTATCTGAATATTCACTAGTAAACTGACTTTTTGTTTTACATTAATCTGCAATAATTACATATAAAACTAATTTTTAGATGCTATACGAACATCAAAGAGGAACTTCATCTCTAGTCTTGGAAAGAAAGTACTTCTCAACTATTTGACAAACCAATTTTTTTGTTTAAAGTTTGACTTGGAGGGAGGGAGATGCATTTTGTGGGCACATTTGAGTAGATTAATAAATAGTATTTGTATATATGTAACCAAAACAGTAATTTATCAGGTAGGAGACAGATGCAAGGGAACAACATGCCAATCTGCATATACAGTTGTGTTGTGTTCATGATGAACTGCTGTTTATACAGGGCCACTGTAGCTTGGCAGCATCAGAAATTGCTAGCAAGAACATGACAAAAAAAATCTTAAATACAAACAGCAAAAACATAAAGGAGAAGATCAAATTTCTAAGACTTTGTTCACTGGCAGTTATTAGAACTGAGGACTGAAGAGAGACATTTATCTTGTGTGCATTGTATCCCCAGTTAAGAAAGAGTGATGTATGGTTTATATTGTGAAATCTAGGTAATTCAATATTGGGCTTGTACAACTATAAATGAGAATAGGATTAACAAAAGGAGTGTTTACCTTCTGTGTGTTTGGTGTGCGATGTGTGTGAAAATAAGCATTTTTTAAACACAAAGATATTTTAAGACTAGTTTGCCTTACTCTGTCCTTTTTTGTTTTGGTTTGGTTTTTTGGGGTGAGGGGCAGTTATTGCACAGAATTAAAAGAGCAGAAATCAAGGAATCTAAAGGAATAATCCATGGTAAAATTTTGTACAATCATGTATCATCATAATGGATACATATACAGGGGTGTAAAATTAATTTAGAACATAAAATTTCCTTTTGAGTGCCTGATTTTGCACTTCAAGACTATTATTTTAACATTAATTATTTTAAATTAAATGTTGACATGAGAAATTTAATAAAAGAGGTGTGTTTTTTTTTCAAGAAATAGAAGCATCCCAGCACTTCTAAGCAGCCTTGCGAAAGAAAATAGCAGGAACAAGTAAGAATTCTGCTTCAGTGGCTGCTTCATAAAAACAAAACCTACACTTAATATTTTAGCATTCTTCAGAAATGGAAGTCTGTTACTGTGCTGTGAGACTGGTTCTTGATTTTTTTTAAGCACATAGATGTTTTGACAAATGGAATTCTGTCACCAGTTACAGACACTGATGTTTATTAACAAATTAATGTTTCCACTACAGATTTGGATGGAAAGAGCATGGAAAAGACACTGACATTTCTTTTACTTCTCACCATATTTCAGGACTGCGTGTTCCACCGGAGTCTCATCGGTGATCTGAAAGCATTCATAGATAAATATGGGTTTGATGTACTTGTCATTTTGGCCAACTGTTTGTCAGATGAGAAGCAAACAATACGACAAATAGCAGTATACTCAGAAAACTTAGAGCTAGGCAATCAGGTAAGTACCTGGAAGAAGAATCAAATAATGTCTATCCTGAAAAAAAATGGTCTTTTAAAGTGTAATATACCAAAGCGTTGAATAATTAAGTGAGGTTGTAATGACCACATTATGGATATGATGCAAAACGAAAGACTGTGATATTTACGACTGTTTCAGACCAGCCTAATAGAAAAAGTGTATGGTTACAAGGAACAGAGAAAGAGACAAGATTTTTCAGTTTAGCTAAAACAGAGGGGTTTTTTGTTTGGTTGGTTTTTTTTTTACTACTTTTGATTTTGTGGGTCTTTGGCAGTGAGGGACAAGCAAACACATTGTAAATGGCAATGAACATAATCCTATGTGTGTGTTATAGCTGAAGATCTAAGCTCTTATGTTCATTTACTCAAAGCCAGGTGCTGTCCATTTTATCTACTACATTTCTCCCCAAGTGGAAGAAATCGTCTCAGTGGCAACTTTCTCAACCTTTTTCTCATTCTTAAAAACTTCTGATTTTAGGGCCAGAAGGCTAAATTACTCTACTGTTTTTCAGGTGAAAATATATAATATATATACAGTGTATTTATTTTATGAATCTGATAGACTCATCCTAGAAATACTTTTCTCATGTACCCTTACCTATTTTATTCAGGTTTCTTAAGGCAACAACTAAACATTTATCTGGATTTTAACGTACTAACGAAAAATTAACTTGAAAGTCAAATGGTATAATTTCAAGTAATCTTCTGACCAATTAGAGAATACATATTTTTGATTGATCTTTTGTTTTAATACTTAATCTATTTAAAGAGCATAATAAAGTTGTTACAGCAAAATGGCTAAAAAATAGATTAATAGGAATAGGTATGTGCTGTTATGCTCATGATTGCAGTGTTTTGAAACCTCCTGTTTTTCAACAGATCTGCTGTGAATTAGAAGAATGTCAGAATCCTTGTTTGGAGCTGGATCCTCTAGAATGTGGATGTGACCAAATTCTCATTTATTGTCAGGAAAATTCTTTGGTGACCTGTGATCAAATTTTTCTTCTAGTTAAGGAAGTTATAAATAGAAGACAACCAGAAATGGTATCAAACAGTAGAACTTCTTCTACTGAAGCTGTTGCTGGAAGTGCTCCACTTTCACAAGGATCTTCTGGTATTATGGAGTTGTATGGTTCTGATGTAGAACCTCAGCCCAGTTCTGCCAATTTTATAGAAAATCCTCAAGATCTAAATGGATCTATGCAAGCCCATGTTGATGTTAATGTTGACCTTGTGAGTCCAGATAGTGGATTGGCTACCATTAGAAGCAGCCGGTCTTCCAAGGAGAGTTCTGTTTTCCTTAGTGATGATAGCCCTATTGCAGAAGGTGGTGCTTCCCATCACAGCCTTCTGCCTGGCTTTGATTCCTACAGCCCTATTCCTGAAGGAGCAATACCTGAAGAACAAAACCCTCAGTCTAGAGACAATAGTGATCACTTTGATCTTTTCAATTTTGATCTGGCACCTGTGGTTACAGCTCCATCCGAGTCATCTTCTCATTCTGTTGATTGTTCTCCAGCAGATGACTCTTTCCTCAATAGTGATTCATCAGAAGGACAAGTCACTGTGCAGAAAGAACTTGATGAGGCAAACCTGCTGGAAAATGATACAGCAAATTATTCAACTGACTTACTTATGACAACAAATGGCAAAGACAATTTAGCTGAATTTGATGAGAATCCAGAAGAAATATGTGAGAAAACATCAAGTTTGATTGATTTAGTTGCAGGTGATTCTTCTTCACCAAAAATGTTAAAATCTGCTGATTCAAGAATTCCACCAACTCCTATGAACAGTCTTGTGGAAACTTCACCATTAGATAATGGGCAGCCTTTGTTTTTCCCACAAGAGGTCATAAAAAAAATTAATGAAATAGATGGCACAAATTATTCTCAGTCTCGTGTTAGATATGGAAGCTGGTGGGATGGCTTTGACCTAGAGTCCAGAAATGCTGACACGTGGAGTTCAAGTGAGCAGGAATCTGTATTTCAGAGCCCTGTCTTATGGAAAGACTGTAAAGAAAGTCCCTTGCTACGAGAACATATTGATAGAAGAGCCTCAGATTCTGTATTTCTCCAGAAACAGCCGAAGCAAATGGATCACATGAGAGCAGGTCTGTGGGATAATAAGTTTAAACAAGATAATTGGAACCATGAGAATAAAGAGAAAAACAGTGAGCATTCACGTTTGCAAACTGCCTCGTTAGAGGAGACAAAGCAAGAACCAGAGAGCTTTATGGACCCATGGAATGTCAGTCAGCCAGCATCTATGATGTCAGATGCATGGTGTAGTGGAGAAGGGAAGGGCAGTCAGCTAGCTGGAGGCTCATACAAAGTCTGGACTAAGTTTGATGCAGGAGATATTGCTAGCTCATCAGAAAATGTATGGAACATGCCCATGCTGGAGAGTGAAAAACAATCAGTTAATATTCCTGAAGAATGGTCTGTGACAAAACCTAGTTTATCAGATTCTTCAGAAATCACAATGGACAATGACACTGAAAATCCACCTATCCAAGTAGATCCAGAAGCCTGGGATAAAGAAAGATATTATTCAGTAGAAGAATATGTAAAATCTGAAAATACAAATTCTGGTTTCAACAATAGGCAAAATGATTCCAATCTGGAAACAGAGGAAAATACTGTATTTGGTGACCCTAAACATAGACCAAAGCAATTTGAAAATATAGACAGCTGGAATATATATGATAAAAACATCAGGAAAGAAGTTACAGAAGTAGTGGTGCCATGGGAGGACACCTTCTTGTATAAACAGTCAGATCTTAGTTCATCAAACATAGGTGAAGATTTACTTGTTTCTCCACCAGACACCAATTATTCAACATCTGATTCATATATATCACCTACATATGTGGAAGATGAAAGAGAAAATGAGAAAAAAATTTTTGATGAAGAAACAGTCATTGATAAATTGATAAACCCAAATTTGGCTGAGACAGAAGTACTAGAGAAAGCAAATAAGGAACCATTATCTCCTAGAAATACGCCTTTTTCAAGTGCTGGAAACACAGATATCTGGAACATTCCTCTAAATAATGTCACCCAGTTAAAAGAAAGAAAATCTGAAATTACTGCTATTTCTGCCTCTACTAAACCTTTCCTTAATTCAGAACAAGCAGCTAGTCAATGCTTTTCAACTGAGACACATACCAGTGAAAATATTTTTTCTGTATCTGAATACAGAAGAGTAAGACCAGTTTACAGTCAAACAGTGAATGACTTATCACCACCACAGAACAAGTTAAATGCTAGAAAGGCTGCAGCTGAAAATGTAGAAACAGTGGGCAGTATTCCTGTAGAAGACACAGAGACATCTACACCAACTTCAGACACTGGGAACGGTTTGGATCTGAAAATATCTGACTTAGGGAGCAAGATACTTAGTAAGAGAGCAGTGCAAAACACTGCTGATGTTGATGAAAAGCTGAATTGTGAGGATTCAGCACAGCAGCTGAACTCACAGAGCTTACAGAATGAGGAGAGTTGTGAGGAAGGCAGGGACAATGCCATTGTTATCTCTCAAGAAGGAAAAGAAGAATATAAGAGAACAGATGAGACAAGTGGACAGCAAATGCTTAGTGACAATTCTAATAAACCAGTGCAAGAGGACAGCGAATCTTTATGTAACACAGATTCAGAAGGAAACAGGTCATCAACTGAAGTTCCCAGCTCTCCAGAAAAAATGAGGAACAGTGTCAGTTTGGAAGCATTACTAACAAGGAATGAGTCATTTTCCAATCAAAGTAATACAGTTAGTTGGGAAGAGAGGAAAGACATGTCACAGAATAATGTAGAATCTTCCAGTGCTTCTGAGGAAGGTAGAAATAATGACACTTTTGATGACTCCAGACTGAAAAATCACAATTATGGTGAAATGCCACAGCTGCTTTCTGAGAATGCTAAAAAGGACACTACAGTAACAAAGGATGCAAAAAGTCCTGAGATGGAAAGTATTTATGAAAGTTCTGATAAGGGTAGTGATGATCCTGAAGATAATTATTCTAGAATGTCCAGAAGCTCAGGAAATTACTCTGAAAAGAGTGGTTATTGCCTAGCCACATCAATTCCTTTGATGAATGAACCACAAGAAGTGCTGGGAGAAGGGAAAGATGACTTAGATGAAATAGTTCCTAACCATCCAGGCATTCCTAATTCTGAGTTAGTATCTTTCAAAGATAGCTCAGAAATGAACAGGACTCGTGAAAATTCATTCACAGATGAGTTTAAGAAGAGTACTTCTTCTGGATGTGTCAGGGTTTCTGACATTACAGAAATGTCTTTGGTGGAAAATTCATTTTCACATGAAGTAGATTCTGGAATAAATGAAAATTTTGAAAACGTAGAACCTGCTAATAATCTTTCTGAAGATCTGTGTGTAATGCCTACTGACAGTTTTCCCAAAACTGCTTGGAATTCAGAGCCATGTGAAAATTTGCAGTCTCCTGGAACGAGTCCTGAGGCAAGTGAAGTCCTTGAAATGGCAAACACCACAAGTAGCTTTTCAAAGGATATACAGACCAAAAGTTATTTGGAAGGAGATAATGTGTGGAGTGATTCAATAAATGATTATGTACACTCAAGTGGAACAAGTCCTGATTTAAGTGATGCATCTGTGAATGTGTGGGGAGACCTCCCAGTTGCTAGTCCTGACAAAAGAGCCAGAGATATGTGGGACAGTAAAAATAATAAAAATCTTGAAGATGCTTGTAAAAGGAATGAATATGGCAACGAATGTGAGGAAGGATTTGAAACAAATGCGGAACAGAAAAAGGTTCCTAGAAGCTTAGATTTTTGGAATGCCCATGTAGATGATGATACTGTATCTTCTTTATCAAGTCCTGACATAAATGAGGATTCAGAGAATTCAGAAGCGTGTCCAGCAATGATTAATGAAGATTCCACGTATGAAAACAAACAGCACAAAGGATCTGAAATTGTAGAGGATTATGCTCAACCCAGTGCAACAAGTCCTGAAGCAAATGGAGTCAATGTAGATACAAAAACTAAGGCGGGAGAAGAGGTCCAGTTAGGCATCTTCAATGAAAATTCTGAAACAGTTAAAGCTAGGAAAGTATTGCAGGAAGACATGACTATAATGGAGTGTAATGAAACTTCTGAATATTTAGGTTACTGGGAAACACTTGAGAAAGAAGCTCAGGTGAGTGTTTTCAGTGAAAAAAGAGGTAGCGAAGAAGACTTGTATTTGTATCCAAGGAATGAAGATACTACACCAACTTCTGCTGTTGGTGGTGAAGAAGAGTGTTCTTCAAAATCGGTAGATATGTGGAGTATGGTGTTGGAAGCTGATTCAAGAACTGATCCAAAATCCACAGTAGGTACATTGGGTTTTCCAGATGACAATTCAGAATGGTGGAATTCACAACCTTATGAAGAAAATAAATTGAAAGTTCAGAGTTCTCTTTCAAGTCACCCTGCATCAAATCAGTTAAAGAATAGTAAGGAGGACTCCTGGGGATCACCTTCACCAGATGAAGAACTAACAGAAGCACATTTCACTAATGCAAGTAATGATGGCAATCAGTCTGCCCTGTACTGTGATGAAAAAAAACATGAAAGGCTAGTACATCCTATGAATATTCCTGATAGTCAAATAAATCAAGACATGGTACAGTTCAAACAATTAGATCCTTTCATACTGGATAAAGAAGAAAGGGGCTTGAAAGATCAGTTGTTTCCTACAGATGAGGAAAATCAACTGTCCCCACAGAATCCTTTTTCAGATGAGGAACTAGGTACGCCAAATACATCAGTTCAAGAAATCACTGAACTGGATCTACCAGATGAGAATGAGGACAATGTAAGTCTCATTCCTCAAGAACAACAGCAGGACACCTGTGAAAGATTAGAAGTGCACAACTCCTTGCCAGTGTCTTATACTGGAGAGAATTTATCCTCTGAAGTGGCAGAGAAGTCAAGTCCAGAGTGGAGTATATTAGTTCCTCAAGCTGCACTTATCCCAGATATTTTACAGGATAAGACACAAGAAAGTAATCAGCTGTTTTCAGTGGAACCTGACCTGTGGACTAATGCTGAGCAGATTGTCACTTTAAAGTCAGATGGTGAAAATCCTGATATATTAAGTCATTGTGATCAAGACAATTGTTCAGAGGCATCAAGCAGTCCTGACGTGTGCCAGGAGCATGAAGCTAAGCATGTATCTATCCCATCTTCTCAAACTGAGGTGGAGCCTGAAGACAGTCAGCTGATTCACACAGGGTCAAATATGAGTAAAGAGGCAGATTTTGATTCAAATTGTCGCTTAGTAATGCAGAAGGTAGAGACACAGTCTGAAAGTGGTAGCCCCCAGGACTATGAACTAGGAAGAACTGATGGATCCTATCAGCTAATCTCTTCCAATACTCAGGAGCCTCCTGAATTTGTAATTTTAGAAGAATGTGGTCTAGAAAATAAACTTGTTACTGACGCAGTTGAATCAGCTGAAATTACCGATCAAGTTTTAGAAGCTATGTCCTTAGAGCTGAAAGACACATTCCATGAAAGTCCTGCAAGCCATGAAGGAACACCAACTGATGCATCTCAAATGCCTTTAATTCCCATGGATTTCACTCTACCTGACAGGGCAAAACAAAGCTTAAAAGAAGATAGCGCCTTGGCTGAAGTTGGAAAATATTCTGATACTGCCCATACAACATTAACAGGTGGTGAGTTAGACATGTCAGAAGAATGTGTGGATGAATCTGAGACAGGGGTTGAACATAACATCAGGAACGCATCAGTGACTACTGTCCTGGGAAGCACCTGTAGTGGAATGAACATACTGGGAACAGTAGGCAGTGAAGCAGCAGAAGGGGAACCAAAGGATGAACAGATATTCTTTCCTGAATCCTTTCTGCCTGGCAGTAATGAAGGCCATGAAATGGACTCAAATAATCAACTGGTTGATGACATAGTAAAAGAATATGAAGACGTAACTGAAAATGATGTTCTTGTGCTTAAGGAAATGCCAAGTGACCAGTCACCAGTGGTGTGTGCTCCACCATCCTGTGTATCTTTTGATGCTGAACTTTCTGGCAGTGGAAACTGTGCACAGGATGAGCTCTTGTTACAGCAGCCATTTTGTAACACTGTTTCTTTGGAAAAACCTCTTCCACTCTCAATTCCTTTGAAAAGTGCAGGAGGCATCCTAATGACCAAAGACAGCAGCAGTGAAGATCAGGTGTCTGAAACATCCACAGAGTGCCTTCAAGAAAATCACACGTCGCTACCTTCACTCTCTGAGTCTGAAGTAACTGCAGGAGCTTCTGAGATTCCAGTAGGGAAATATGAAGCAGAAACAGCTGATCTCGACTCGCCGCCAGATGGAGATAAAAGATCACCTGACGGTAAGAAAACCTGCTTTCCAGGGCGAGTCCATAGGACAAAGAAAGAAGGAAGCATCTGGAGGGTTACTGCTAACGATGGGGCTTTCAGTAAAGTTTGAAGTTTGTGTGTCTCCCTGATGTACAAAACCCTGTACGTTGGAAAGACATCTAGTATCAACCTTCTAGACAGATTAAAAGCTTTTAAATATTGAAGTAGAAACATTATTTCTGTTGTCTGTATGTGGCCTAGCACGTGGACACTGAATCATTTGTCCCTTAGGAATGATTGCAGTGTTAATGTATAATGTTTAACAACACTGATGATGATGATGTTATAAAATTCAAGTACACATTAACAGAGCAAAGCAAACTGAGAAGAGTTTTATCTCACTGTGCTGATTTAAAGAAATAATGGTGATTGAAATAGTAGTTGAAAAACTAAAAGGAGTTTCTGTTTGCCTGTTTTTTAGAAGCTGGCACTGACTACCTACTCAGTAACGAGAGTAAGCCGAGAAATTTCTCTGAGACCTCTGAATTGAAAAGTACAGAGGATAAGGAAGATGTGAGGCTGCAGGTGCACCGAGATCCAACTTCACTGGAGATGGATTACTTTCTTGATACTGAGGAAGGAAATACACCTTCAACAAAGGATACCATTGAGAGAAATGAAAGTGGTTTTTCATTTCAAGAAGCTAATGTAGCTGAACAACCAGAATCTTGTGAAGGCTTAACACAGGGCTCCATGGATACCTTTCAGCCAACCTCCATTACAAATGAAATGGAAGATCACTCTGTTTCTGGGACTGAATGGGACTCTGTTCACTTAGAAGAGAAAAGTTCTTCTGTTGTGCCTCAAAAACTGGATGACGAAGGATCACAGGAAAGGTGTGGGCAAGATGAGGGCTGGATTATATTGGGCCAAAATGAAGTCAGTGACATATCACCTGAAGAAATTTCTGCCAAGTCAGAGGTACCAAAATCAGAGTCCATAAATTCTGGCGAAGAACCTGAAAATGTTGTAGCACAGGCATTAATTCTTGACACTCGGGCAGAATTTCAGGTAGAAACTCCCCTTCAGAAATCTTTTGAACATGAGGGCTGTTCTCATTCAGACAGCCTGACTACTGAGGACGAGAGTTTGGGCATTTCAGGAACCCATGTGTTGGAAGTGGTTGATGGTGATGGCGCGTGGGAAGCCAATACTGAACAGAGACTCAGAAATAACAGAGCAACAGAACAAGAAGTGATGGAGAAAACTGTGCTTTTCAGCAGTGAAAGAGAACCGATTCAAAAATCAGGGTAAGGAAAAACTGACCTGTTTCCTTTCAAGAGCCTTCTGTTCACTGTTGTTATCAATGTTATTGAAGTTATTTGATGTTATGAATAGGTTGCGGGACTTTCAAGTTTGAAGTACTAATTGTACAATACGTACATTATCTAAGGATCACTGTATTCCTCCCTTTCTGAAAAGACAGTCTTGGTTCTTGGTTGCTTGATATGAGCAAAATAAGAATTGTTTTGCAATGCAGGAAGCTTGTAAGGCCACTTCCTTGCAGGAGTAAATCCATCTTCCTTCTATGAAGTCCCACAGGCTTCGTAACCTACTTTTAAATCTGAAAAAGATGTGGGCAGGGAACGCAGGCCAAAGCCAGCGATGGTGTTGCCAGTCCAAATACTATGCCCAGGATGAGATTATGGAGGGATCAAAGTGAAAGGAAGTACTATCTGTACCTAATGCAGAACCACTGGGAGGAAGAGAGGACGGAGTCAAGGCCCAGAGTCAGAAAAAGGTGCTCCTTATAGAAGAAAGAAAAGAGTGATGGGAAATTTTGGTCTTTTGGTTATTTCCAAGCAGTATTCAGGTCAGAGCAGCCTTTCTGTTGGTTCAGCCTGCACTGGCAGTTGAGGGAGTTGTGTGTATTTGCACATGCCTTTCTTTGGGTGAAAGGGCAGCTTCTGTGCTGACAGCATTACTACTGCCTGCTGTCTCTGCTGTATCACCAGATGGAGGGAGAGATGACCCTCTTCTGGACTCCACTTACTGTAGCATTGTGGATGGGGCACTTCTGTTGTTGACTCCTGTTCTACAGCCAGGAGGTTGTAACTGCTACAGTGGAGTTCTAGGGTAGCCCCAGAGACACAAGTGTAGAAGTCTGACCTCAGTTCTCCAGGGCATCTGCAACTGACATGCTGCAGTTTTACAAAGAGGAATCTGGCATTGCATTTATACAGTTAAATCCTTGTGAGTAGTAAAAGAAACTTACCAGTACAAATAAAACTAGGGGCTGAAACTGCTTTGTACTTGTTACTCCTTTTGAACTGCACTTACCTAAAATAATGTGTCTGGTCTGACATGCAAATGTCCTGTTTGTGTGAAATGCAAGACAGACTTTTTACTTTTTTTCAAGGTTCTCCCGAGCAGTTGTCAGTTCAGTGTGGAACACACATCAAATTCACAATTTCTATTAGCTGGTTTTAATTGCCTTGCAGTTTATTTTAGGCTATACTTTTTGAAATTTTCACTAACAATTTTGCAGTTTTAGTAGTAGGCTTTTTTTCACCTTAGAGATGGCATACCTGAGTATGATAGTATAACCCTGATGACAGCATGTACCAATAATCTGTGATAGAAAAGCAAGCTTTTTGCTGCCCCCTGGCCCCAAACAGTTCACATTTTATTAAGATTTCAGAACAAATAGTTAAATTGCTGTGATTTATCTTCCCTTAGATGTTAAAATACCTCCCCTCTAAACATTTTCACATATTTTTCAAATAATGTATCCATTACCACAAGATCAGATATTGTCATAGCTATTTCTAATATACTGTAAGTGCTGACTTCATCCTAAAGACAAATCCCAGTCACAGAAACTCTGGACTGTAATGATGTTACTTGCAGGCTTAAACTTAAGCATTGTATAGGACTTGGAAGTTTTCTTGACAGACAAGATTTTGAGTAGTACACAGAGCATAATTTGCCCTCACACACTGCCCCTGGCTGAAATGCTTTGATCTAATTGGACAGACAGCACTGCGAGGAATATAAGATGAGAGGGGCTCTGTTTTGTTAGGGCACCAACAGCTCTTATTGATGCAGGTTAGCATTTTCTGCCCTCAAGAAAGAGGCAAATCTTCAGATGGGTTAGCAGAAGATGAGCACTCCTCAGTTCTGCACTGACTGAACTGTCTGCACCCAGTCCTCCCAAGTTTCTGATTCCATTCCAAAAGGAGAATTAGAAATTTTGGAATTTTTTACAAAAGAGAAATCTGGAAGAAGCAAAACAAGCAAAATCTCCAAACAGTTGTTTTGTATCCATACTATTGTGTGGAAGGGCAGCTTGGGATTTGCCAATCTGGGAAAACTACATGTCCGTTTACTTTGAGGTGGTTTGCTTGTTAGGACTAGTCCACACTGTGGAAGTCATCTTCCTGCATTATTTTTGCAGGATTTCACAGGTATTTCTTAAAAACCAACTCATTTCAATGAAAAAAAGCTGCTTTTTTGACAAGCCAATAATTCGTAGTGAAAATCTTCAAGTTGAAGAACACTACCACCTCTGCTTACAATAAATGGTGAACGGGATGGGAAAAAGAAAAAGCTGTTTAGAGGTGCTGGCTAGTTGCAGGCTTGCAAATTTGACACAAACAAATCAGCTGTCAACTCCTCTGTCTCCCTTAAAGCATTTTAAATTAAAAACAGCCAGATGCTGACCCTGCTTAAGTCACACTGATTAATTACATGCAGGGAGCATCCTCGGGTTTAACTCACCATGCTTATGTGCCCACGATGTTCAAAGAGAGCGAAAGAGAACAAGTTTAGGTGTCTGATTTAAATATTTTTTTTAATAAATCAGCATAGTGGAGTAGAGGTAACTTTGTAGCAGTAAGCTTCTAAGATACCTCAAGGAGAGAATGTGATTTTTGAACTTACACTAGCCCTAGAAAAATCATTCCTATGGCCATGGGTTTTATAAGAGATTTTAACATCTTACTGTGATGAATTGTTAGATACACTTTGAGAAGAACTATGCTGTTCTTTAGGAATTTCTGGAAGTCTCCAAAGTAAAAACTTGAATCTTGTATATGATAGTAGCTTCCTCAGATGTTATACATTTGTTATTCTTAGAACTTAGTTTCTTATCTTAGACTGATTCCCATATTAAAGTCCAAAACTGGACCATGTTAATATAAGAGTCTTTTCAGTGAAAACTTAAATGCACAATGGAATATGGTGCATCCCGAAAGGACACAGTAGTTCTTGGTATACAATAACCATATATATTATATTTATATACACACACAAATCTATACACACACACACACACATATTTTTATATGTATGTATGGTCACTGTAGCTTCCACTGTAGCTTCATGGAATCATAGAATGTATTAGGTTGGAAGTTACTTCTAAAGGTCACCTAGTCTAACCCCCCTACACTAAGCAGTGACATCTCCTAATAGAGCAGATTGCTCAGAGCTCCATCAAGCTTGACCTTGAACATCTGCAGGGATAGGGCCTCCACCACCTCTCTAGGCAACCTGTTCCAGTGATCCACCACTCTCATATTAAAGAACTTCTTCCTAATGTCCAACCTAAATCTACTCTTTTCTAGCTTAAAACCATTATCTCTTGTCCTATCATTACATGCCGTAGTGAACAGTTCTTCCCCAGCCTTCTTATAGGCTCCTTTCAGGTATTCAAAGGTTGCTATAAGGTCCTCCCAGAGTCTTCTCTTCTTCAGGCTGAACAACCCCAACTCTCTCAGCCTGTCTTCATAAGAGAGGTGCTCCAACGCTCTGATCATCTTTGTGGCCTCCTCTGGAGACACTCCAACAGGTCCATGTCCTTCTTGTACTGGGGCCTCCAGAGCTGGACACAGTGCTCCAGGTGGGGTCTCTCCAGGGCAGAGTAGAGGGGCAGAATCACCTCTCTTGATCTGCTGGCCACACTTCTCTTGGTGCAGCTCAAGATGCGTTTGGACTTCTGGGCTGCAGTTGCACACTGGTGGCTCATGTCCAGCTTTTGATCCACCAATATTACCCCCAGGTCTTCTTCCACAGGGCTGCTCTCTAGCATGTCTTCCTTCTGCCTGTATTGATATTTCAGGTTGCCCCAACCCAGGTGCGAGACCCTGCACTTGGCCTTGTTGAACCTCATGAGGCCCACAAGCTGGTTCTCCAGCTTATCCAGGTCCCTCTGGATGGCATCCCATCCCTCTGGCATATAGACCACACCACTCAGCTTGGTGTCATTGGCAAACTTGCTGAGGGTGCTCTCAGTGGCACTGTCAATATCCTTAATGAAGATTTTAAACAACACTACTTCCAGTACTGACCCCTGAGGGACATCACTTGTCACACATCTCCATCTGGACATCAAGCCATTGACCACTACCCTCTGGATGTGACCATCCAGTCAATTCCTTATGCGCTGAGCAGTACACACATCCAATCCGTATCTTTCCAACTTTTTTTCCTGTCCTCCATGAGCCTTGTCAGAGCTTCAAGGGAGGATCTGTTCCACGATCTTCGCAGGCACAGAGGTGAGGCTGACAGGTCGGTAGTTCCCAGGGTTCTCCTTTCTACCCTTTTAAAAAATGGGTGTAATGTTTCCCTTTTTCCAGTCATCAGGAACGTTGCCTGACTGCCATGACTTTACAAATATCATGGAGAGTGACAACTGTAACAGCTCTCCATAACGACTCCAACTGTTGAGATGGGTTTTAAGAAAGGTTGTGATTGGTGGTATAGTTCTTCCCTTCTGTCCTATTTTTCTTCTGCAAAAAAAAAGCAGAAGCAGGAAGAGAAGTATGAGGAAGCAACACTAAAATGCTGATGAGAAGGTATAAACCTGTCTCAGTAATATACAAACACCCGAAGTAATAAACCCTGGAGGTTTCTTTCGCCTAATAAAAAAGTACAAAAATATTTGATAGCACATTATTAGTCAGTGTTTCCAGAAAGAAAATAGCTTTTTGTGTGACTTTCCATATATGAACAGCTGAGAGTGACTTTTGAGGATGAATTTGCAGAGCACTGTTTGAATGTTGGGTGGACTGGATAACATACTTTGCTGCTGCTGTGGCTGGAGCTGTGCCAGCAGTAAAATTTATTACAACTGGAGGTAATTTTCTTCCTGATAGAAGCTGTCGTGCCTTACAGAGTTGTATGAAGCTCAGTGGTGATACAGCAGTCAGAACGCAGAGAAGGAACACTGCAGGTGACTGCTAGGTTTAACCACCAGCACACTGCTCAAGCTATCTTAGTGGTTTGGTTGTGTATACCAAATAATTCGTGCTGTTTTCACACCTTTGCAGTAGAGAAAAATTATCCTTTTCCTTAGTGGGAAGAATTAGAACGAGCTGAGGGAAATACTATTAAATTATGTATTTTACTTCAGGAATAAAAAGTAGTGAGAGCAGTAGAGATAAGGACACTGATCTTTGGAAGATTGGGGAGAGAGCTTGGAAAACTGGTGGCAAAACTGAGTGAAAGACAATTTCATTTGAACAACTGTGAAGACTTACCTACCTACTAGAATAAGGCTTCCACAAAAGGAAGCTTAATTTATCTTCCTTATAGCATGTTCTCAAAGAAGCAGGAATTAGTCTTTTCTGTTCAGTTGTACAGTGACTTTTGGGAAAAGATAGTTCTTCCACTGCCTCAGTCCAAAATATCTCTCTGTAGCTATTGCTGTACCGTAAGAAATCCAGTAAATTTTTAATAGATACGTCTGTTTTCATCACATTGCCTATGGTTTTCCATTAATAAAGATAATTAAATATAATGAAAGAAAAAACTGTGACTATTTAAAGACTAGTAAGTGTTCTGAGACAACTCTGCTATCTTTGTGATTTAGTCAAATATACTTCATATAGCTCAAAGTCATTAATGATTCAAGTAAAATGTTTAGACTGACATGAGCAAGAGCTCTGGAATATTGCTGGCTTAGAACTTGAGATGTTTGAAGTTAAGGAAGGGAAAATAGATAATTAATGTACTTTATTTTATTAAGTATCATAACATTATAATAATTATAGTAAGATATATTACATACTAGAAACCATGTTATATATTAGACTTTGTGAAAATGTTTCTTCTTTGAAAACAGAAGAAATCCCTGGGACAGATTCAGAGCAGGAGACTTTGCAGCAACATAGCTGTACATTCATTAAAACATTTTATTGTGTTTTTTTTTTTTTTAATTTTGTAAGAATCTATTTTACATGTCAGTGAATCTCATTGCTAACCATCTTATTGGTGGAAGTAAAAATATATGCTGTTCATGCATGGACTTTAGTAACACCATTTATTTACATCTACTTTATTTGGCCTGCGAATTCATGACAACGGTCTTTTTTTGTTATAAATTTTGGGGTGATACAGTATTTTCTATCACCATCTGGAGGTTGAAAATTAATTAAAACTAAAAACCCAGTTTTCCATCACAGACCCAGCTGTTAAGTAATAGCAGCAGCCAATATGGCGATGATTCAATTTTTGTAACAACAGCATTAATATTTACACGCCAAATACCAAGTACTTTATAAAAACCTTTTAACAAGAAGAGAA
Organism: Apus apus; assembly: GCF_020740795.1. Taxonomy (NCBI): domain Eukaryota; kingdom Metazoa; phylum Chordata; class Aves; order Apodiformes; family Apodidae; genus Apus; species Apus apus. The sequence goes on along the minus strand of NC_067312.1, from coordinate 39,769,272 downwards.
CACCACTTCAGTGACTAAAAAGCAATTTTAAAAGGAAACCCCCCCCCCCACTTACTATTATTCACCTGTGGTCCTGAAATTTTACTTACAATTGTGAGATTAGGCTGATAGAGCCACTTTCTTAAAGGAAGCAGAGCTGGGCTATGCCAGTACAGTTTAGCAGTCACATGGAAAACTCCCCTGCTATTCAAAAACCCATGTTTTTCTGAACTAATTCACTATAAAATTTATTCTGATCAATGTGATCAATGACATGAGATTTCAGCCTAAAGCATTAGTGAGCTTTGGAACATAACCCTGTGGATGGAGACCTGACTTTGACAGTGAGTCCCAGGGAGTTCAGTGGGTCCCAGCAGGATGGGCAGAAATCTCAGAGTTCTGTGTCATTCTGAGCATAAAGGGTCAAGACCATAACTAGTGCCACATTACCAATTTCATAGCTTCGTCATTATCATGCTACTAATGACTTCTATGGTATTTAAATACCTTGTAGCTGTATTTCCTCAATACAGCTTCTGGGTGTCTGGACTTTTGTTTTCAAATTAATTAAAGATTGTCCAGTTAAAAAGTACTAAAAACATATTCCTATCGTTGGAAATTTTATGCAGAGCTCTCTGACAGAAGCATCAAAGATCACGTCTGCAGCAGTGGCCTCTTTAGAAATACGTGTGCATACCCATGATGACTTTTGCATTTTTTTAAGTGCTTGGTGCTCCTCTGTTGTTCTTTGCAATAGCATCTGTGGACTAATTTCTCAGGAGACCTGCAGCAGATAATAACAGCTTTCCCTGTAGGATTATCAATACCATAAAGAACCAAGTGGGAGCCACTGAATTTATATTTACACTGTACTGTAAGTATGTATGGAGCTGTATTGACAAATGAGAATGAGGTTAGCCTTTGGTTTTGACTGCTTATGGCCTAGCATACTCTGTGAAAGCATCTCCAGTTCTCACTTATCTTCAGGGTGGAAGCGGCACACTGTAAAGGGAGAAATTAGTTAAAGGTTAGGCCATCCTTGGGCCTGCTGCCTTGCTGTTTTGTCTCCACAGGGTTGCAAGGGAATAGGACTGAAAGCTGTTTTGCTTTGGAGAAATCTGGGAATTCTAGGGACCCTACCCTCAAAAGGCTTATATAAAAGGCGACTGCGCTGCATGGGGAGAAATATCCTTCCTTCCTTCAAGTACACCCCTAAGAAATACAGTCAACAGCAAAAGCCATGAACATTGCTTCTTGCTGCTCATACAGTTTGTGTTCCCAGAATTCACCTTGCCTTCTGAACTGGTGGTTGTTAGGGGTTTTCTTAAATTTGCATGTGCATTCCCATGGCGGAATTGCAAACTGAACAAATTACGTAAAGCATGTTTGAATATGCATGTGCTCTGTAACTATTGTCGCAAACAGAAATGAGGGCCGAGAAGGGTTTAATCCGTAGGACCTTTTCTCTCATGCAGTCTCTCATAACGAGGTTTCCTTAGGGCTCTGAAATGAAGCAGCAGGGAGCATTTCACTGCTGGCAGCTGACTCGCTGTATCAAAGTTTGGTGATGATCCAGCGAAGCTCCACAGAGAATGGGGGGGAGGGGGAAATAATTTTCTCATCCGAAGCAGAGTTCTGCATTCATTTAAGCACTCCTTTAACCAAAGCTGCTAGTTCACACAGCCAGCTCTCTGAAGGCAGGTGATAACCCTTATTTAGCAGTACCACTAGCCACGTGACAAGAAAATGGTGGAGGATCTGTATTCCTAGTAAATCGCTACAGAGCGAGGGATGCTGAAGTGCAGCAGTAAAGCATCTTTATTATTTTTCCAGTAGAGAGGCCTCATCAAGTCTTTAGAAGGTAAGCATCTCTTTACTTTGAGAGGCTGATATGCAGATGGATTTCTGATTAACAGCTCTATTATTGCAGTTACTTTAGACAGAAAAACGGGAAATGTTTGTCAGCAGGATGCAAAGCACCCCGGACCTCATTACTGAAAACGGGGCAGCTGTGTTTTAATTCTGTTGCAGCTCTTTATGAGAGAAGCTTACATCAGTTCAGTGGGATTTCTTTTGTCTGAGCAAAGGCACGGTATTTCTAATTAGGAAACAAAACTTACAGTCACCTAGCATGTTTGATTATTTTCAGCTTGTTTGCCTAGCTCTGAGGACTTGGTGGGGGAAAAAAAGGACAAACGTTGGGCATTGTCAGAGGATAACTCGCTTTTAAGGCTGCTTAATTGAGGGCAGAGCAATTGCTTGTGATAGCTGTCCTAGACTACTTAGCAATGGTATTGTTTTCAGGATTTTTGCTATAGACTGAAGCATGATTTTTTTGCAATGTCCTCTTAGAATGTTGCAGAGAAGAGAATATGTTATCTTTAAGGGTTAACTAATCAAGGACGCAGCAATAATCTCAGTGGTAGAAGAACTGAAAAATTACTGCAAAAGTTGGTTTCTAGAGGCAGTATTTTTGTTTAAATGTAATTTCAGGAGCTCGATTTGGCTCCATTCAGTTGTTTACTTTTCCTGTCTGTAATGAAGGAATTAAAATATTCTTTGGTTTTAAACGTGGTATGCAAACAGATAATAGTGATGCACAGGAGGCACTGAATATTTATAGAATGTCTAAATATTAGCTCCTTCAAGCAACACTGAGAGGAAATGTATGCAGGTTTGGTACATGTATTTGGCCAGACTTATTCTAAGTAGGTGGAGGCAGGCAGAGATTTAATTTCTGCACTTACCTTTATTCATATTCTTTGGGAGCAGAGCTGTGTTGAGAAAGGGAGGATGCAGACGGCTCTAGCAGCATGTTCAGGGGGCAGAGGGCAACTGTGGGGTTGAGGCAGGGAACAACACACACCAATCCTTACCTTGCCAAAACATTTTTCTTCTAGGGCTTCTGTGCTCCTCCCACTGCTCTCACCCATGCTCTCCACTGCTATGCCCTGTGGGGCAGGGTAATACTGAGGTATACAATAGCCTTTTTGTTCATGTCTTTAGTAAGTCTGGCTGTTATTTGGCCCTGCATAAATCTGGACATTATTATAGAAAATTAATGTAGTTAGACACAAACCTAGCATTTGCATAAGTTCACTACCTTAAAAACTGAGGTCCTGCTCCAGGCAGTCTGATGTGGTTTTGTGGCATCTCTGTAGTAGTCAGCAGTAACAGGAGAGCAGTGTTTTTTAACAGCTTGTTGTATGTCTGTAGAAAAAGGCAGAGAAAAAAAAAGTCCATCTTTAAGCCACAGTCTTTGTCCAGACAAAAGATGCAGCTCTCAAACTTAACAAGAAACAACTTATAGGTGGGAAAACAATTTTATCAGCACTTGTGAATATTGGTAAAGCTATTTTTATCGCTGTAGTGTCTACAGGACTGCAGACACTTCCTATCAGCCCCTGTACAAATACCCAGAAAAATACAGTGCTACTGCAACAACGAGACTGAGGCAGAGGGGAGAGTGGGAGTCACAGTCCAGTTGCTTGACAGGTATCTTAGTTTATTTACTTGGTTTTCCTTTGGACATTCAAAGAAATGGCTTATCTGGTATGAGATTTTATGAATTAACTAGTTCAGATATTTCTTACTAGTTCTTCACTTATACTTAGCCTGTATGGCGGTTTTCTCTATAGCCATTGCAGCTGTGAAAAACAGTAGCAGATCAGACTTCTTATTTCAGACTGCCAGGTGAAAGCTGATTGTATCCTACAAGAACAGTCTCCTTAGCAGAAAACACTGGTAGCAAACTCTGAAGAGCTGTCAGTTGGACAAGAGTCCAGCAGGATACACCTTTGCCTGCTTTCCTAAAGAAGTAGAGTGTATAGCTGACCTTGCTCTTATGTTTCCCAAGCTATAACATGAGAGTGCCATGTGGCAAAAGGAGGAGCCCCATCTTCTCACCTTGTTACTTAACATTACTTCTTCAGTCTGGCATTTCCTGTAACTCTGGCTCTTTCACAGCATTTTTGATCTGACAGTCTGACAGTCTTCTCTTTCACACACTTGGATTGTTTTTTATTTTCCTACTGCTTCTGCAACCCTTCCAACTCAGTAACAGAGTTTTGCTTCCAAAGGTGACTGGTGGCTTTCTGCATCTCCTGTCTCCCTTTGCACTTGCCTTTTTAGATCTGCCTACTGTGGAGTACGACAATCTTTCCTGCTCCAAACACCACCTGACAGTGCCAGCAGGCTGCAGGACTTGTCTTGCTTAGTGCCAGTTTTATTGCTTCATTAGAGTTTATGTGCCTTGATTAGGTGTCTCCTCTGGCCCGTGTTTGGGCTTTTCCTGTATTTTTCCCAAGATACGAATCACCCAATATGGATGGGAACATTTAAGTTACCAATTTACACTCATCAGGGCATTTCCATTTTAATCTGCTAGTTTAAAATGCTTGCTCCACATTCTGCACTGTCTCTTATTTCTATTACATCTCTGGCAGCTGCAGCTTTAAGAGAGACTCAACGTTTAAAATCCATGGTTTTTTAGAGCCTTTTCTTTAGCTCAGTCATAGCCAAGATAGGGAAGAGGTAGCTGTTAGTTATTTGCAGGTTTGCTGCAGTAGATAAGAAATTAAATTATAATATTGAACATCAGAAGTTGTGGAATCATAGTTGTATTAACATAAAAAGATAGAAATTTGGCTGTACAACAGCACAGAAGTGAGAAGAAAAAATTGCCATATTCACAAGAATGTAAGGTATTGAAGGGATAGAAGTTGTTTGAGAAGTTAAAGGAATGAAGTCATAAGTAGGACCAAAGAAAAAGCACTGGGCGGGGAGAGGAAAAACAGAGCTCAGACACTATTAAAAAAAAAATTGCCATGTGTGTTGTCCTGTCTCTTAGCATATTATCATCTATGCAGAAGCTGAACTTGAAATCAAATTACTACTAAAAAAATCCTAATGTTTTAATGAATGGATCTATAAAACTGTTATGATTATGCAGATCTTGTTGTTATGGTTAGCAGCCCCTCTATATCATCCCTAAACACAGTTTATCACACAAGCTAGACAGAATTAACCTGTTGTAAGGTGCTTTGTTAAAACATTTGATTCCAGCCATGGTAGTAAGTATAATAATTTTCCTACATGTCAGCATTCATACAAATCCATTAAGCAATGCAGAAAGTTTATAGTATTACAGAAAAGCAAGGTAGAAAAAAGGAATAGTCACTGAAGTTGAGAAGTGGGTGCAGTTGCAGAACTAGTGGTTATTACTCATGGTTAAGGGCAGTCTGAGGCATTTTAGCATGTCTTCATTTGGAAGCATGTGGTGTTAATAAGGTGTAGACTGTAACAAGGAGTTCTCAACTCCACCAGAGAATCTTAGGAGGGTGCAAATGTAAAACTTAAAAATATTTTCTGCTTCTGATCCTGCAACCTCTGCTCTATTAACTAATCTCAAAACATTAGCGTACTTCCTGAAAGTGCAGATGGCTGCACTGGGTATAAGGTGCATGCTGCTTTTTCAAGTGCTGTTTATGTGCCAATTGCATCATTTGGAGCCGCAGGTATTCTGATGAATGGTCCTGACAGCACAGTATGGCAGGAAAATGGCCACTGTGAACCACACGTGCTGGAAGGAACGCTGGTTTTAAATGGAGGAAAACTAAAACTGAGTTTTTTTGAGGAAAAATTAATTGCTTAATGGAAGTGGAAGCTGGGAATCAGGTCCAGATCTGTGATTAGGTCTAGCATTTTAGTAAATTTCTAAAATACAATTTTCAAACAAAATGTGTTTTCAGGTTATACTTAAGGATATTTGACATCAGATTGATTTAACTCCTACTTTTTCTGCTGGCATTACTGTGTTACAGTGCATTTGTACCATTTGTTCAACAGTGGTTGTTGATTAATAGATCATTTAGATGTTATTTGTGGAATATAAACAACATTTGTTGTGTGGAGAGAGATAAGTTTAAACAAGCCTTCCGAGTGCTCTGAACCGACGTAGCTCTTTGCCAGACCACGTAATCTTCCAGCATTGATGGAAGAGCACCCATCATGCAGGCTACACAACTCTGTGTTGTTAATTCTGTAATTTTCCACTGGCTTAGTAAAGATTAAGCAGAGTTGAGTTAGGCATGTAGCAGAGAGCCTCTACTCTGAAGGCATTTGGTATTCGAATGCAATGCCAAAGCAGAGCAATAAATATCAAGTTGTTTGTTGTTTCTGCTTTATAATTTGTTACTCACTACCTACTTTTGCACGTAAAATACTGAGTTAAGGGAATTTTAAAATGGTAATACTAGGAAGTGTGTAGCAGATTCTACACTCCACTGTAAGAGGCGTAGTTGGAGACAGTGCTATTTCATGGCTGCAGTTAGATAACAGTGCCCTAAATTATTGTTTTCTGTCTGTGTCTGTGCAATGGAGTTGTGTGGTGTGGGACAGGTCAGTACCAGCTGCTTGAACTGTATGCACCCTTCTCCTCTGACCTCTGGCTGATTTGTTATTTTTCTGGATGCCAAAGTGAAGCCACTGTGGTCTGACCATACCAGTCTTTTTCACTGGCATCTAGTAACGGAGATCAGTAGTGGCATATAGAAGATGTTACAAGATGCTATAAACTTCAGTTAAAAAGTCAAAGGTTATTAGACAGCACATCTCAGGAACTCATGAAATGTGGACACTCTCAAAGTTAATTTCTCTGCTTCTCTTGTGTAACAGTGAATAATTCCTTATCCTTAACTAATAGAGCTGTTTTCTACACTGTCTTAAATGGTGTTTGGAAATGCCCAATATTCACGTGAATAGCAGCTCTGAAAAGCACCCAGAAAGTACTGATTGTCCTGTCTCTAGATCAGTGTTTGAGTGGTGCATGGTTAATAATGCTTGGGATGCTGAAAGGGCAATATAAGTTATGAAATAGTTGTTAGCTGGGTTGCACTGTCTTTCCTGTAGCATCATATTATCCACTGGTCACAAACCTTTAGGAAGAGACTGCTGGGGACTCTGGGATCTGCTGCAGGCAGCATCTGCTTGGCTTGCATTCCTGAGACCAAATCTCAACATCACATATAGGTTTGCGAGTTGAAATCCAATTTCCCTCATTCTATATTGAGATTCCTTTTGATTTCAAGTGGCTGGAAGTCACAGATAAATGAAGAAATCTGGAGCCCCGGATTCTTCCCATAAGCCATGGTCATCCAAAGGTGTACGCATAAGGTTGCTGAATTAGCCTAGTGAATCCACCTTACTTAGATTTACAATCTATTTACTTAGATTTGTCCCTCTACAGCTCCTTGCGTACCTCCCTGGCTTTGCCTGCTTCTCTTGTGCTGTGACACGGGGAGGGACCTGGCAGGGAGTCAGGACAGTCTGTGGGTGCCAAGCAGCAGCATGTGCTTCAGAATAGCAGCTTTTATTTTTTAACAGTCTTAAGCTGGTAAGAGCAGACAGGAGACTCTACTACTGTGAGTGGTGACCTGAAAAAAAATGGGTCTTACAGTATAAATTGAAGAAGAAGCATAAGGAACAAGATGGCTAGATAAACAGATAAAAAGCTCTAACGTTGGTTGGACACTAGGAAGCATTTTCATGAAAAGTGGTTAAACATTTTATGCAAAATTTTAACGTGTTTTCAGTTAACATACTGAAATTCAAACAATTTAAATCATCTGGCCAGAATACAGTATTTTCCTACAGATAGAATATTACCTCTTACAGACATACCTAAATTTTTCATCCAACTTTGATGCTGAAAATGGAGTAAAAAAAGTCACAACATGCAAAACATCAAGTAATGGTATAAATCAGTAAAAGAAGCTTTAGATCTGAAGAGTGAAGTGTTAACAACTAGGAAGTTATGACTTTCACTAATTCTTAGCAATATTTTATTCTCTGGCTGTTGAGAAAGTGAGTGACATGTTTTCCTGTAAAATGGGAATATCAGCATGTATCAGCATGTGTTTTTTACTGTGCAGCAGTATGACAATGATTAGTTAACATTTGCACAGATGTTTGATTCGTCAAGCTTTTGGCTCAAACAAAGCACCAGAGGTAACTTTTTTTTTTTTTTTTTCATCCAGAGGTGGGAATAAAAGTCTCATGCAATAGGTAAATTGCAGTGCTCAGTCTGTAGATTTTTCCTGAACCAATTTGTGATTAAGAACTACCAAATAAATAGCAACAGAAGCACAGTTATTTTAGTATACTAATACATGGTTGCTAAATGCATCTTTTGGGAGGTTGTAAAATTAATCTGTTTTTACAATTCACCTGTATACAGTATACTGTATACGTTAATTGATTTTTTCTAGTCTCAGATTTCCTGGAGTGGATTCCTTCCAATATGCTTCTTTTCTTGGTATATGGATGTAGTTAAAACACAGTCTCTGGTTGATATTGACTGAATCCTGCACAGTATATGTCACTTTGATTTGTTGCATACTCTGCTACAGTTTAGGGATCTTTCTTTCTACTGAAAAAAAATTCACATTACAGTCTCCTTCATTTCTGAATAGGCAACTGAAGAATTTTTTGTTTATTGTCTTGTGTTACAGTTTTGTAGCGAAGAACTTGTTTTAGAAGGTAATTTGGGGGGGGGGGGTTGTTCTTTGTGCATTTGCTAATGGGTTTTTCTTCTCTTAGCGCCAATCCAGTTCAGTTTTTTGGGGACTTAACTTCCCAGCTTCTTTCTCTGTTTCTTTCTGTTTTCATCAAACTTTTGTCAGACTAAAGTCTATATTTTGTTGTGTCCTGTTTTTCAACTTTAGCTACTAATGCTTTATTTCCAAAAGCATCTCCTTTTGGCTCTAGAAAAGATTGACCAATATTGAAGTGTGTCCAAGAGCTCTCAACCTCAATTGTGGAACATTTCTACCCATCTTCCATGGTTAACAAGCATTAAAACACAAACACATGCACGTTAAGTTGGGATTTGTTATTTGTCCATTAGCATCAAAGGTCTCTACAGATATGGATGAAAGCAAAACACTCCATGTAAGTCAGCTATCTGCTGAAATATTTTGGCTTTGAGCTTACATAAATTTTTGTAGCACAGAATTGTAAACTGAAGAGGAATGTAGCAATTAAGAAAACGTTTTGCATCAGCTCTTCCTTGAGATAGATTCCCATTTGTGGAATGCCTAAAGGTTTGCTTTAGGCTCCACTTCAGAGGCTCTTTTATTGCTCCAGAGTGTGGAAGAACAGCATTCTCATTTTATCTGAAAGAGGTTAGACATCCTCCAGGTGGAGCAGTGGAAGTGCTGTTAGAGCTATCCTAGGCCTCCTCTGGCAGCTGAAAGGCCAGAGATGGGCTCACATGAGGTGGTGCCTATCTGGCCTTGGCTTGGCAGAACTCTTAACCCTGCTCAATCATAAGGGCCCTTCAGATGCAGCAGCGCTGAGAGTCAGCAGCCAGGCGTTATTGTGTAAACGCCAAGAGCTTTTTCATACATGCCAAGGAAAATACTATGCTGTCACCTCCAGTCCCTCCAGTGCTCATTTCTCCTTTCCTGATCTCTGGTGCTTGCGTAAGGGCGGTGTTACAGGGTGGGGATGGGAGGAGTTCAAAGTAAAATAGGACTTTGTGCTGGCTATGTTCTGCAAAACTGACTTGAGGAGGAACCTAGGTTCCCTGACCTTGTTTTTGTACCTAAAATTTCACAGCTCATGCATTCTTCCTCAAAACAGTTAAGTTTTTCACTGAAAACAAGTGAGACAGTGGGCTATAAGCAGGAAGTTTACTTCATCCAAAACCAGGGTGTACCTGCGTAATGTGTGGAATTTGAGAATATGAAAGAAGCCAGATGTCTAGTCTCTGAATAATCTTTTCATTTGTACTTCCTCTCCCCTCCTCCCATTTAGTTTCCAAAACAAGCGTGTGGTAATAAAGAGCTGAAGTGATTTCACCTCTCTCATTCCTTTTACTAATCATGCTTTGAAACTTTATAAAGCCTTTCAACGTCTTGTGAAAGTTTAGGTGTATCTGTGTATAGACAGAAAAGCATGGAAGAAACATGATTTACTTATCTAGAAAATGTGTTTGGTGGTTGTGGACTTCACTTCAGGTTAAACTTTTATATTGATAAATACAGAAGCCTGGAAAATGTATACAATTTAAAGTCTGGCTGGTGAGTGAGTGAGGGATTCACTTTAGAAGGGCAATGGTCACCATTGGATTAATGTTGCAGGCTGTAGGTGTTCATTGAGAGCAACCTATTGGAGAGATTATTTATTTTAGACTAAAGAAATTAACTTCTTGGTATGCAATAGCTGCAGAGCAGCTTGGGATAGTGGTGATATATCACATGTGACACAAGGGTGAGGCAGCACAGCCCATAGGGATTATGACATAGTGCTGTGAATATTCAGAGCTGCTCTTTCCAAAATAGCAGAGTGCTGCTGTACCTAGAAAAGTCACAAAGGATAACTTGTTCTGTGAAATGCTAATTGGAGAGGGCACTAAGAATTATTTAAAGATTATTAATTTATTGAGCCAGAAGAATGTCTGAACCAAGAAAGAGCAAAGAAGGAATTTCAGCCTTCAGCTCCTCTCTCTTTTGTTCACAAAAATTTGGTATCTATCTCTGATCCACCTTTCAGAAACAGGTTTTTAGCTACTTCTGAATAGTTATGTAGACCTGAATTATCAAAGCAAATATGCAGTAACTTGATTCTCAGTGCTGTTGATCCTTCAATGGCTGGTCTGTGTACCACATAAAAGAAGTCATTTATGACACAAAAACCTTACTTGACTTTGACCACTCTTCTGAGTGAAAGATCTTTTTTTTCAATCCAGTAAATCATACCTGATAAGAATGGAGCTCTTAAAGTAGCTTCAACAAGCAGTATTCACTGAAAGGAAAAAAAACAAAACAACAACAACAAAAAACCAACAAAAAACCCCCAACAACAACAAACACAAACAACCCACAAACCAACCCAAAACAAAGCACCAAAGTTTGTTGTTTTTTTTGTTTGTTGGTTGTTTTTTGTTTGTTTGTTTGTTTCTATTTAATACTTTTGGCTAATCATCAATGGCATCTGTTGCAGAAGGCAAGAATTTTGAAAGCCAGAATTTTTGAAGCATGTGAAGTAGTCTGCAGGAAAGGAAGAGGAGGTAGTTGCTTAATTCAAGTTTCTGGAGTTCATCTTATGTTACTAGGGTTCCTGCTGAGATCTGCCTGCTTGTGCACAAACAGGAATTACTCTACAAGGTACTGAGATGCTCAGCATAGTATGCTCTCCAAATCCATCAGAAAATGGGGAGCTGTATCTGTAGAAAACATACTTCATCCATATCTTGCTCATTCTCACTGATGGGGAGTCTGGAGCCATATGTTGTGAGGTACAATGTCACAGAGCCATGCTTTGTGACTGGCTTTCTAAACCCACCAGATTTGAAAGATGCCTGTATTGCCTATTAATTTATGACTGAACAACTATTAACTAGGGCTTTTTAAAAATAGGGGCGTTCACTGAACACAGAGTATATCTGGCAAGGAATCTGAAATCTGGGTGAAGCACAAGGATTCTGGAAAAACACTACTCCCAAGCCAGACTCTTTTCTCTGACAAGCCTGTCAGAGCCTGTTTATTTGACACTAAATGATAACCTGACACAATTAAAAAAATAAAATAAAATAAAATAAAAAAGAGGAAATCTAATCTTAGTGAAAAAAATAATAATTATGTGATGTAAAATACAGTGGATAACCTTGTGTCTGCAATGCTTTTCATAACTGGGCTTGAACTGATTTTTAACTGCCTGTCTTGCCCCACATCTTTCAGGACTACAGACTCTTAATTCCCAAATCAAATATCCCAGTTTGAATGATATGGATTATTGACATTAAAAACACTGTACCATCAAAATAAAGTTAGAGATTTTTAGACAAGTTTTGATGCTGTTTAGTTATAAGTCCTAGGCGAAGGGTATTTTTTAATATATTGCCTGCAGCAGTAGCTGTATTTCAGTAGAAAATCAAACAAAGAGATACGAAACACATTTATCTTTCAATCCCCTAACAATGTACCATCCTTGTAAACACAACTGTAATATAAAATTCTGGTTTATCTCAGCTGTAGTGGTCCCACTGAAACAAAAAAACATTTGAAATTTATGTTGTGAAAGTGTAAGAGATTCTAGAGGAACCACCAATGCCAGCTCCAAGTACATATGCATTTTATGAAAAAAGTTAAAGAAACCACAGGAAGAAAAGCAGTCCTGAGACAATTCTGGAAAAGTCATGACTTAGGATAATTCTGTACCAGGCATTGCAAAAATTTTAGGCAACTCAAAATTCTGAACTAATTACTTGTGGGAAATGGCTTTTTTGAGGTGATAATTGTCACTGTTTCTGTAGGAGCAGAGTATACAAAACTCAGTCATGCTCTTATCGTACAGAGAAGATGATCTTCAGTCTGCAAAAAAAAATATTTTTACAGGCTTACCGCAAGAATTCACTGTCCTCTGTAGCTTACTCTTAACACAACTTGAAAAAGAGCATTTCTATTCAAATAATTTCCTGCAGTAATTTCTGAAGGTTATTCACAAGGAATTGTCATTTGGTGTGATAAGGCTGTAAGAGATTTTATAAATGAATACTTTATGTGTTAGTATCAAAACCCTGTTCTGTCCAACTGAGCTATACACACTAGAGTACCTGTAAGTCATCATCTGAGTAGTCCTGACCTGCTTTAACCAAGAACTTTTTATAGTTTGGAGAGTTTTTTGAGAGGTTGATAAAGCCCCAAATTACATCTTAATCTGAATTCAAAATGAATTTGAAGTATTCAGCCTCTCCCCACACTGTTTCCACCACTATTCTTACCATATCCAGTTGTTACAGCACTTCGTTAGAATTCAGATTTGTCTCTAAGTTCAAATGAATAAATTAGACTTCATTACACATATTTCACTATGAATTGAACAGACACCAAAAAAAGCCAAAGACTTAAATGACTTATTTACATGTTCTGAGTAAATTGTGATGGTATTCTGCATATCAGTTTTATATACAGCTTTTAAACACAAATGATGATACAGAGCAGATTGCCAGATTGTTATGCTTCAGTGCCATGTCTTGATCCAAGTATAATAGGCAATGTGTGACCTACAGCCTCCAAAGGCTATCCAGGCATGTGCATAAACAGGAGGTAGGAACTGCAGAGTAGAATTAGAACAGCTGTGTTGGATTCTTGTTTACATCAATTTGTGATCAGACTTCTGTACTAGCTGTTCTGGTTCTGTATGAGACCACATGTGCTGTATTGGTAGCAAGGTCAACGTGAGCATCTCTCTAAGGTTTCGCTTTGTGTTTACCTCTCAGACTGGTACAAGAGGATGTGGGAATGGACATCCCCTTTGCTGAGGATGTGTTAATCCCCACTTCTGCAGAGATGAGACCCGGTAAGAGAAGCTCTTACTCATTTTGTTAATTATATCTTATTCCCTGGGCATTTAACTATGCAGTGAGGTTATTTCTGTACTAGTAGAGACAGTAGAGTTCAGTGTTAATAAGGTGTTAAGTTTGCTTTATTTAGTCAGTTTTCTTCTTCACGTAAGAAACTATAATTGTAGTATGCCATTTTCTCTTGTGCGTTAGTGTTGTCGCCAAGTTTAAGTAGTCTCTATGATTTATCTTATATTTGATTACTAAGTGAACTAAGTTAGCATTAGAATACTTCAGACAGAACAGCTTGAAATGTGCTGCACAGTGCAGTGACATGGGGCAAAGCCATACCTAGCTTTTGTCTTGATGAGGACTGCTTTTATTTAAGAGCAATTAAAAGACTCAGAAGTATTTGTATTTCTGTTACTGTATTGAATAAGATATTAAATAGTTAAAACTAAAGACATATATACTTGCAAATCAGCACTTTTCAAATAGCAGCAAGTGTATAACAAAGAAAATATTTACAGCGCAGTTTCACTCATATGAGTTTCTCCAGGATTCAGAAATGTCTTGGTTCATAACTCAAATGATTTGTATATAGCTCTTTAAAATCTTAAACATTGTGTGATAGGGCGTGTCCAAGGCTTGATTTTCATCTGATGACTGCAAAAAAGTGAATGTGGATTTTTCATAATTTAAGAACGCTGAGCTACAGCTGCTATTCCTGTAGATGCTTGGTTGGTTTCTTTAAACATTAATGTTGATATATATGTTTTAAGTTAGGTGAACTTAAATGGCTTGGTGTTACTGAAATTGAACTGTCCTAGTGTGTTTGAAGGTGATTCTCAAGTATATGGGAGATTAATTGTAGGCAGAGGAGTTAAAGTTATTTTTTTCTTCCTCTGTTTTCAGAACCTCCCAATTCTCTTGATCTTAATGGTTCCAATCCCAGAAGAATAAAGCTCACTGCCCCAAATATCAATCTCTCTTTGGACCAAAGTGAAGGGTCCATACTTTCTGATGATAATTTGGATACACCAGATGAAATTGACATCAATGTAGATGACCTTGACACTCCTGATGAAGCAGACTCTTTTGAATACACTGGACAAGGTAATGTTCTAGATTGTCAATATAGAGTTCATCTCTGTTTACTTCTTTACTGCTTACATGATCAGTCGTATGTCTGTCAGGCTATGAATATGGTTAAAACATGTGAGCATTAATGCTAAGTGTTCAGATATTTTTTTCTGTCTGCTGTTTTTTGACCTTTCTTCCCCTGTGTAAAGTGATACATAGTTTGTAATGCAACATGCTGAAAGAAATACTACAGATTATCAAAAAAATAAGAAATGCTACCCGGAGAGAGTACAATTCAAAGTTGTGTCGTTGTCCAGTACCATAGAACTTGCCTGAGAAGAGCTGTTCAAAAGCAGAAAGCAGATCCTATCTGTTGTAGAGAACGCTATAGCTAAGTGCACCTTCATGCAGCTCTGGCCAGTGCTAGATTACAGTTGCAACAGTAGTATTTAGGGGTATAACCTTGTGCAAAATATGTTGGCTGACATAAGCTGTACTAAGGAGCTTGCAGTGCAGTGTGGTGAGACATCTTTTGTTGCTGAGAAAGGTCTTATTTTTATTCCCATGTGTAGTTGGAAAGCTGATACATGGAAGGTGTGTGCATGGCATGTTAAAGCTAGTTTGGGTAATGGAATAACAGAATTCCTCATTCCACAAATTTAAATATGCTTTCTCTGCAGGGCTAGTCGTACAGTATAGATGCACATTGAAGTGTGCAATGGGTGCTTCACTCTTCCTTTGCATGTTAATGTTACTCTGTAATGTGGGGTAACATTGTTTTCCACTGTCTTACTCATTTTACTTACCCTCATAATGTATGAAGTAGGGTGTTAAGGCTCATTCCTTGATAGTATCTTAAGACTCATATAAGAACTGTGATCAGTAATGTAGCTGTATAAAGATCATGAGCTATTTGAGGGGAAAATGATTGTGACCATTTTACAATCTACAACAGAAAAGAAACTTTAAAATTGGATACACTTAAGCAGAATTATCTCTTGCATTCGAATTCTCTGTAGTGAGGTCACTATAATTTCAAAACTGTGTTGTCTTCTGAGTGTACAAGAATAGTTGCATGAGTTTAAGTGATACTGCTAAAGAGGCATTACTGTGTACTCGGTGATGCATGAGCCTCTCTACTGTTGCTTCATTAGAAGGCCGGTTTCCTTAGGGATATAGGCAGAGCATCATGATGCATTGCTTGGTGGTTAGAATATTTTGTAGCAAAAGGTAAAACTAACATAGGCATGTGCACACTCACACGGTCACACAGAGAGCAGCATGTGCTTCCAGTTTCAGACTGTTGAGACCACTGTGTGAGAGCGAAAGTCTCTGTATGTAGTAGAACAGATTTTGCCTTTAAGCCCTCAAGTAAATTAATTCAACTCCAGTGATTTTGGTGGCAGTTATATTTATGGCAAACATTTCTCTCCAGCTTTTTTTTTTTTTTTTTGCTTTCTAAATGTGATGATTTATTCAATTACTAAAGTTGGTCTAGTTTCCCCAGACTCCTAAGTGATGAAGAGCTCGAGGTCCCTGTGTTTTGGTGACATTTTTACAGTTCCGTAGTTTGATTTTAGACATACTTAATCAGCAAAATGTCATCCACTGAGATGACCCAGGAACAACATAGAAAAGAAAAGCAAAAATCACACTTGATCAAAATAAAATAAGTAAGGTATGAATATTTTAGCTAAGTGTATAGTCATTAGAACTAGTGCAGAATGGTTTATTTGTGTAGTAAAGAACATTTGTTATCTTCATACTTCTGTCACTCTACTGTTAACCCCTGTGCGCTCTTCCGGTTACCAACATTCATTCTCCCACAGATCAGTATTTCTGAACTGTTGTGCCAGACCCCAGGGAAGTAAATACTGAGAAGACACAGCTATTGAGTCTGTGTTGAGAAGAGTGATTTTTAGTTTACCACCCTCAGACTGTTGAAGGTCCATTTGAACTGTAAAAGGCAGCTGAGAAAAGCAAGACTGTTGTTGTGACCCAGGGGTCCACCTCATTGCTGGAGAACCAATGGCTCTGTAATACAAGAGATTCTGAAAGCCATTTGTTGAAAAGAAGGATGATGAAGAATCATCAAACTGCACGTGCAAGAAAACAGATGAGAGGGAAAATACTAAAGTACTTGTCTTAAACTAGCTCCTGACTTATTTAGGGATTGTTCAATCATCAGATCCACAGGACATTTTTTTCATCACTAATACCTTGCATTTAAACATTGTCTTTCAGAACCTGCTCTTGTTTCTAAGCTTTTTGTGGTTATTATAAAAAATGTGTTTCTGAAAACCATATGTGCCTCCCCCCGTATCAGTGTTATTTGCAATATAAAAGTGAGTTTATTATTTTGTCTGCAGTTGCTTACTTCCTTTCTTAATTTCACACTGGTGCACCTTTCAGTGCAAAATCAACACAGCAGGCAGTTAAGCGTAGCTACTTCTTCAGGAGGAGGTGATTTAGTGCCATTTCTATAAAAAATAGTTCATTTTGCCAGTTCCAGCTTTGTAAGTTTCCCCAGAATCACTTTTCATCTTTTTTCATCATTTGTAGTTTCACATAAAAAATTTTAAAAGCTGCCAAACTCTGAATGCAATTTCAGC
The DNA here is from genome assembly GCF_020740795.1 of Apus apus. Classification (NCBI taxonomy): domain Eukaryota; kingdom Metazoa; phylum Chordata; class Aves; order Apodiformes; family Apodidae; genus Apus; species Apus apus. Next base: position 39,752,253 of record NC_067312.1, on the reverse strand, counting down.
ATTAGTCTCACAGTGACCTAGCCTGGCATCATTTCACTAAAAGTGTTCTGCCAGCTGCAGCTTATTCCCTCAGCCATGCTCTCTCAACCCTCTGAGGAACAAACTGATCAGACAGTTTTCCTAGGCTGTTATGATAATCCTAGCTATCTGTGCTGAAAGCACCTGAGTGCATAATGACATCCCATGGGGACCCTGTGTCCTTAAGGGACCGCCCTGCAATGGCCTGTGAAAGTTTCCATAGCTTGACTTCATGCATATAGTTTTCAGTTGTTTCCCTTTTACAAGATTAACATCACACAAAATTGCATTGATCTCTAGAGGAGCAGGGTTATGCATTTTGTAAGCTTGTTCCCAGTGTCACAGAATATGTGGTATTTTCAGAACTAAGTGCTAAGAATGGCATTAAACATCATGAGCAATATACCCTGAGAAGACATGAATGCATACTTCAGTTCCACAGCAGTAACTGTTAAACCAATTTGAAATAGTATACTTGAAAATAATCTCCTTTTGCAATTTGTTCTTTTTCCCCAACCTTAGATTTCCTCAAACTGCCTTTATTTGCAGTTCCTAAGGAAAAACGCTTATATGTTCACCTTGTATACACACATGTATGTATTTCTTGATTTTTCATCCCTGTTTCCATCATTACTGCAATTTTACTTGAATATGTTTTTAACTCATTGGCTTGTTAGGCAGTGAGGTAGGAGGCTAAATATTACTGCTTTCTGGCAAGATTCCAACAGGCAGAAATTAGGAAAAGAACTGGTGACAGACTCCACTTTTGTTGCACATGGGAGAATCTGCCTCAGAGAGACCTTCTAACAGTATTATCCCCTAGTAATACTTTGTATTAAGGGCAGAAAATACAAGACACGTAACAGTAGAAGTTCACACTTCATTAAGTCCTAAGTGTTAAGCTACACTAAGCAAAGACAGATAACAGCTTCTCAGTTTTTTCCTAGTTTGTCAGTGATCTCTTCATATCTAGCACCAGCAAATAGGAAGAAAACCCATCTTCCTCTCCTTCAGTCACGTGATAATGCTAACTCCTCGTGCATCTCAAGTAAAGTGTTTGGCCTTCATCAGGCCCTTTCAACTGAGACTAAATACCAGCTCCCTCCCAGAAGTGAAGCACAGAGCAGCCAGGCAGTCTGGCCTGTTCATACCAGCACCCATGAGAGAACAGGTACCTGCAGTTCATGTAGCTGTCTTTGCTTAGTCTAGATAAGGAGCACCACTACGCTCACTTTTAGTGCCCTGTTCTGCTTTTTAGTATGGTTCTCATACCTGCAACACAGATTCTTAAAGGCCTGCAGTTCAGTATCTCTAGTGAGCTGCTGATCAGTTTTACTGGACAGATGCAAAAATCCCATAGTGGTACTCTGCATAGTAGTAATTGCTGCAGTTCTTTTTATGTTCGTAATGATGAAAAGTTTAAAAAAACCCAAAAAGCTTCTTGCTTACTGTCTGTTGGATGATCAAATCTTGCTCTTATTTATACCAATGAAAATCCAGGATAGTGCTGTAAAAATCCCATTGATTTCAGTCATTCATTTCAAGGGTATGTAATAGAGAAAATACTTAGAGATTTTACAGGAAGATACAACGTATACAATTTTGGTTTTCAGAAGAGCAGACAACTACTAAGGATGCTTCCCAGGAGGAGTCTGAATCAATTCCAGAGTATACTGCTGAAGAGGAGCGGGAGGACAACAGATTATGGAGAACAGTAGTTATTGGAGAGCAAGAACAAAGAATTGATATGAAAGTCATTGAACCTTACAAAAAAGTCATTTCACATGGAGGTAGGAAAACCCTGAATGCATTTTTAGATTGATGTAAAAAAAATATTTACTGAGCCTGATTTTTTTCTGTTTCAGTTCAATTAGCATACTGGCAAGGGGGGAAAGAGTTTATTTTTCAGCCATGCCTGAAATCAGCTTGATTTTCAATTCAGTGTGGCAATGACTAATGAGTATTTTAAATACAAAGCATTTTCAGGAGCAAGAAAATAAAACTACATTTGTATGTCTGTAACAATATGGTTATTGTACGCTAAAACTGTCTTACACTAAGGAAAAAAACTTCTATCCTACAGAAAAAAAAATGTTGAAAACTTTATTATGTGGATTTTGGCAAAAACTTTTGCATGAGAAAGTATAGTGCTTTGTGGTTAGTAGAATTATGTATGTGTGCATACAGACCTAAACAAGTAGAGTGGCAAAAAATAATGATACAGTTTTCCTTGGGGCTTCCTTTCATCTGGCTAAGCTCCTCATGTTATTTTTCTGGCATTTATGGTTGTCAGCTGATAGTATTTCACCAGCAACCATTTTATGGGTTTTTTTGCATAATTTGTTTATGATTGTATCATATGAAAGAAAACATTTGAAGTAGGAAAATTACCTTGTGTTTGCTGCATCATGTCCTTCGCTCATCTGCACCCTAACCTCCTCAGAGACGTAGTTCTGATGTTACTAGTTACTAACACACTTCTGTATTAATTAATTCTAATAGATAAATATTACTATAGATATTGAAGGAAGAAAGTTAAACAAGTATTTTTTCAGTGCTTTTTTCTTGGTGTGTCAGAGTTAAGTCATCTTTGGATTCTGTATGTTTGGGGAACACCATTTGCTGTTAAGTAAGGTATTAATTAAGGATTAATTGCTCTGTTCCTGCAAATACTTAGGCAGGTAACTTAGCATCTCAGAGGAAAGATCCTTGAGTTTGTATGAGGATGCTGCTGTCACAGTGTTGCTGTAATGTCATTTAAAGGTAAACCATTATTTCTGGTATATTTTCAGTGTTAAATCTCTGCCTGGTAAAAGTGACATAAATAAGTTATATTATATTGCCTGAGGATGTCGTCCTCAAATTTGCACATTTACATTAAAGCAGCTACCTGGTATCTTGCAGATCTTCACAGTGGCCAGTGAACAGAAGTTTTAGTTGGAATTAATAAAGACTTTTAAGCCTCCAAGCATTTTCCCACTATAACACCACCACCAAAGATTTATGAATGTGATGACACCTCAGACACAGTTTAGCAAACAGACACAGATGGTATAATTTAGGAAACAAACATAAAATATTTTGAAGCCTTGCTAATGATGTTTATTTATATGTGTTTTGTATGCTGTAAACTAGCCTAGGTATGACTAGTGGTGCTGGCAAAAACTGTCACATACAGTTCCTAGTAGATACTGATGCATACATTTATACCAGCTTTTATGAAAAATAAATACCAGTCCTGGGAATAGAGGATCATAGAAAGATGGAGTTAAGGCTAAGGACAGAAAGCTTCCTGCGGTGTCTAAATTATTCTTCAGTGGATGAGGTCTAGGCTAGCTAACATTCTCAACTCAATGTTACGTCAACAGTATGTATTATCAGCTTATCAAATGCATTATATTTAGTCAAATCTACAAAATCAAATATAAAAATAAAAATGTCCAGCATCATCTTTCAGTGGGTTGCTTTGTCAAACCTTGCTTTGAAACAGTATGGCTTGAGGCAGGGGACTTAATTCTGACATGCATGTTTTTCACAGACATATCCTTCTTTTACTCCCCTATGGAACTGGGGGAGCAGTGGTGTCTTTCTGCCCTTTAAGGAGCAGCTGAGAGCGTTGAATGAAGGGTGCCTCTTTGCATGTCCTTACAACTGAGATGATCTTGAGATAAATCATCTGTAATTATCCTTGGAATGGAAGACTTCATGGGCAAGTCTCTTGAAGCACCCATTTTGTCAGGGATTCTGGATTCTTTGAACATCTCTACAAAACCATGCAAGAGATTACTTCCTTGACATAAACATACTGTCCTTATTTTAGCTAGTTGAGTCTCAACTTAGGTGTTGGGTGAGAGTAGAAAGCAAACAACTCTCTCATTCTTCTGTGGTTAGCACACACAGATTGTGTGTTAACTCTGTATTTCAGTTGAGAGTTTTGCTTTGTGTAGCTGGCTACAACGCAAAAAATTCTACAAGATGACCTTTAAAGTGCCTTCCAAGCCAAACCATTCTATGATTCCACAAAATCCGGGAGTGTTTTGTATTTGTTGGTAATAATACAGAAATCTGTAGCAGTTGCAAAGGAGGAAGATTAACCAGCATAAATCCATCATAAGATTTTTGCGTTTCAAGTGATTGTCTTGGACTCAAGAATCGTAGTGCTGCAGCTTTGAGGCTTTACAGCTATGATTAGGCAGTGGCACAACCCAGAACATGCCAGTATTGGACAACAGCAGTGTCCAAGGTAAATACGTATTTTATACAAAGCTTGCAGCAAAGGATTTAACCAATCCCTAGGTGTTTGTAAGGTGTTGCGGGGTGCAGTCGTAATTGTAATACTCTGAGGCCATTGGAGTGGCACTAGCCAACTGAGATCGCATCATGAGACTTTGTGAAACATCATTCAAAACATAAAGAATAACAAATGTAGGCTGTTTTATTTAGCCACTTATCCTTCAGCCTAAGGTGAGTGTTCAGCACACAGTTGCTTTAGAGGTGCAATGAACTAGGAGTTCAGGTAAGATTTTATTACACAGTAGAATAAGGGGTTCTGCCACTCTCTATAAAAATGTTTATTAATAGTTTTGCTAAATGTGTTTTTCAGGAATTCTGCATAACTGACTATCTTGCTTCCTTATCACTTGAAGATAGTTTGAACACTTTCAGTCTTCTTTAGCAGTGGTTAAAATCACTCTGTTCCAGGAATTGGAGGTTTCTTTTAAAATTTATCTTAAGAACCTTTGACAAAGATGAAACTGCCTTTTCGTTTTTTTTCACAGGGTACTATGGTGATGGTCTGAATGCTATCATTGTGTTTGCGGCCTGCTTCTTGCCAGACAGCAGTCGGACTGATTACAACTATGTCATGGAAAATCTTTTCCTGTGAGTGATATGTGCGCGGTGTGACAGAGTCACAGAGTTAGTACTCATAATTATGTACTGAGAGATAACGTGTCTTTAAGAGGTAATTTTGGTCATTAGAAGGGGAGTAACATGAATGATAAGGAAAATGAAAGTTTTAGGTAAACTGCTCAGTGGAGTGTTATTTTGGTGCTCTTTACCTGCTCAAATTAAGGCACATTTTCAAGACCAAATCTGGCAAGTAGTATTTCCCTAAATGTCAAGGAATGCAGTGCCTTCAGCCTCACAGGCCTACAGGTATGGCACTGTTTCACTAGTGATTTCCAGCCCTTGCTGAAAACAGTCAGCAGAGACTTAGGCCACCTGACTGGTTTTCACTATTCATTGTTTATTATCTATTATGATATTTTTCATATACACTGTAGCTGTGTTTAGGAGTCACAAGACCATTTTGTGACACTTGTAAAATTAGAGGATAAGTGGCAGTTGCTGGCACAAATAGCTCTAAGTATTTTTTCCTGACTCCAGCTGCTTCTGGTTCAGTGATAAGTAGCAGGGGCGAGTTGGACAGGACACAAATTTGATGACATGAACCCAAATTTATCACAGGAAAGTTACTGCTAATAACAACTTGTTTTGGCAGCCAAAAATTGTGAAGGCAGCACTCCCTGCCTCCAGCTGCTTTGACTTATAGCTGTTAAAAAATCAATCATTCTTGCATTATCTATGGTAAAACCCAGTAGGTAATTTCTAAAGCCAGTATAGACCTGGCCTTTGCCATTTGCAGCTTCCAAGGCACCAAGAATACAGACCCAGTCTCCTTAAAAACTCCAGTCCATGCAGATACACTTGGTGACAGCCATTGTCTTCGACATTGTATCTACATGCGAAAAACAAGATTGAGTGCTTTAGTTCCATATCAGACTGCTGGCATTTGTCTGGTAGAGCCTCTTGGACTTCTGTGTCGTGTACAGTAGCTAATTTACACAATGCCCAGTGATTTAGAGGGGAGGAATTACAACAGTTGGCTTTAACCTGATAACTAGGGAACAAAGCTGAGAATAACTGTGATTGACATTAAATGGTTGTTATTTTACAGTATCACAGTATCATTCTGGTTGAAAAACACCTTCAAGATCATAGAGTCCAACCACTACCCTAACTGCAGTGTCCACCACTAACCCTGTCCCCTGGCACCACATATGTCTTCTTAGATGTCTCCAGGGATGGTGGCTCAGCCACCTCCTCAGACAGCCTGGATCACCCCGTCCAACTCCCACCCCAGAACAGGACAACCCCAGAGTTCACACCATGACCCTGAGGGCCTCATCCAAATGTTTCTTGAACATTGTCAGGTTCTGTGCCATTACTGTTTCCCTGGGGAGCCTATTCCAGTGCTCCACCCCGCTCTGGGTGAACAATCTCTTCCTAATGTCAAACCTAAACCTCTCTCTGCATGTCTTTCTACCGTTCCCTTGGGTCCTATCGTTCGTCACTGGAGAGAAGATGTCAGTGCCCTCTCCTCCTCCTTCCCTAATGAGGAAGCTTTCATATCAAAGCAAGCACTTCCTGCCTTCAGAGTAAGACAATTGGCCTAGTTGATGAGAAAAATTCTGTCCCATCATTTCAAATAGTGAGGAAATTACCATTATTACAAATTAATAAGAAAATACCAGTTAGGTGAGGTTTGCTACAGAGCTCAGCATTCCTAAAATGGCAAATGGCCTAATTCAGACCACTATGAATAAGAGCTGTTCAGTGAAAGTATAGGAGATAAGTGAGATAAGACTGAAAAACTAGCAGATATGCTTTTTTGTCATAATATTCCTGTTATTCCTGATGAGGAATATGCATATTATAGCTGATTATTCATAATATTCACAATTCCGTTTTCATCTAGGCAAGCACGGACATTTTTCAGGGAGTCTTTGTTTCTGTAACTAGTGTTTTCAGAAGTAGTTGGAGAAAGCTTTCTGTATTTTTCAGTGCCTTTAAAGCACTAGATGTTTTACTGTGTCAGAAAGGCTGATTTCATAACTTGTCAAATAGTCAGTAGGTTCAGTTAAATCAAGCTTTTTGCATCAGAATGTCCATGCAATTCTTCATTTTGATATTTCACTGTTAGACATGACCCTTTACAAATGCCAGGCAAAATCAAGGAATGCACAACTGCCAGGTGAGAAAGAGAGCAGTGAAAAGCATTGAGTAAGTAGTGATTTAGATTGGATTTATCAAATGCGTGCAACTGCTCAGTTAATGGGTGCCTACTTTATGCCCAGGTAAAATACCACTCTTTGGTTAGAACTAGGTTTCCTACTCTTCCTTTAAAGAAACTGTATCTTAAGGAATTTAAGGATCAGATTAGATTATGTGTCATTCCCATACACCTGTGAAAGGGGGTATTATCCTTAGGGATAGAGCTGCCTTTTGTAGTGAGCACACTCAGACATTCAGGTTTTTAAGACACAACTTGAGATTTTTCATTGTAATTTTGGGCTGCACAGTAGAGAGAAAAATTTGAACATTCCTGTGATTAACACCTCCCAGGTGAGGTAGGAACTACTGAAACTAAATTTAAAGCTACCCTTTAATTTGACTGAGTACTGTGCTCTTCTAGGTAAGGTGAGTTTGGCCTCAAGAATACTCTTCTGTCTGAATTATGATTGTCCAGCTGAGGCACTTAATGAGTATTTGGGGTGTTTTGCTCACAAAACAGAGTGCTGTGTCTTGTCAAAATGCAGTTTGAAGGACAGGTTTTATTGCCTTTGAGATTTGAAGTGTTTGAATTTGGCAGCTACAGACTTGGTAGCAATAGTGTGAGGATCACAAGAATCATAGACAAGTATCTTCACCTGACACTATGTGACAACTAATAGTGATGACAGGTTTCTCAGCTGTTAATCTCAGAATTTCCTGGAACTTTACATGGTCCTGCCATGCTGTCCCTTGAAAAATCTCATCTTTTCATGCCCTTTTAAGAAAAAACAAAGCCACCTGTGGGACTGAAAAACTAACTATGAAACTCTGTGTTAGGAAACAATGTGTTTCTGAAGACACAATAAGACTGTGGTTTTCTAGTCATGCATCTGCAGGTAGCCTGGCAACTACTGCTAAGTGTTCATGATTGTTTAAAGGAAAACACTGTCTTGTCATAAATTGGTTATTTTGCCTTGATTTATTCCTAGTAGACTGATTTATTTTGGGCTTAAGTGGGTGATGTAAGTATGTGCTCTCTTCTGTACTTTTATCAGCTATGTAATCAGTACCTTAGAGCTGATGGTAGCTGAAGACTATATGATTGTCTACTTGAATGGAGCAACACCAAGAAGGAGGATGCCTGGGCTGGGTTGGATGAAAAAATGTTACCAGATGATTGATCGACGGTGAGTATTGTTTTCCTTTCTGACCCACAGCCATTATCTTAAACACTGTCCATTTTTGTTACTCCCCTGTAAGACAGGGTTTGCTGTGTATGATCTTTCTTTGTGTTTTGTGGGGGGTTTTGTGGCTTTATTTTTGTGGGTTTTTTAAGAAACCATTTATTTTTTACTTAGATTACGGAAGAATTTGAAATCATTTATAATTGTTCATCCATCATGGTTCATCAGGACAATTCTTGCTGTGACACGACCTTTCATAAGGTATGTAGTGAATACCAGTGAATTTCTATACTGTTAAGTATACAGAAGCACCCTAACTCATCAAACATGGCTGTTAGTCTTTCACAGAAGAGTACTTATTTTACAGTTCATGTTGGGATTTTGACAGTTGAATATGACTTTCCTAAACTGAGTGGAAAAATACTTGTGATTTATATGAGTATCTAGTTGCAAACTTCAGAGGCATGACATTGTAAATGTGTATTGGGTGTGCAGAAATCACAATTCAGTCCTTTACAATTGTCTTTGTTCCAAGCCCAGCTAAAAGGCATGCAGAAAAGGGATCTGCATGTTATGATAATCACTTCAGTTAAAGAATCCTGGCTACAGGGCAAGATTAAGTTACAGTTCTGAGTTTATGAAAAATTAGTTGCTGCTCATGCGAGAGGACTGCCAGTACCCTGAGCTGTTTCAGTGCATAGGAGTCCTGGTTCCAAAAAAAGGTTTTATGCCACCAAAAGAGTTCTCTGATTAGGAAAAAAGCAAATGTTACAGACCCTGAAGACCTCCAAAGCTGTTGAAGAAGACCGGCAAGTATTCAGATGAAACCCTGAAATCAGGGAGAGCAAATTGACAGGTGTGAGAAAGAGTTGCTTCAGGCCAGAGAAGACAGATCAACTACAGAAGCAATCAGATACACATCATTACAGACCTCAGAGGGGTCAGCCCCCAAGCTGCAGGTGAGGACACTGGAGGTGTCTGTTGTGGCAGGGTGCTCTGCCCTGACAAGTTGGCATTGAGATGGGGAAGGACATGACTTCTTCCATCACTGCAAAAGTGTGACAGGCAGAGTGTCATAGCGGAGCATCTTTCAGATGTTGAGTCTTTAATTCCCAGTAGAATTTGGCAATTAAAAATACCAGAGTCACAGGGATACAACCTTTGGAATTACCGACAGTGATGATGGGAATTCACTGAGTTGCATTTGATGTCCAGGGTGTTTTTATTGGCATCCTATTTGCTCCCAGAGGAAAGGTAGGCAGTAAAATTTAAAAAGAATCAAATATGCTGTGTCTCTTTCAATTCTTTAGTCATTTATACAGAATGACCATACTGAGCAGCTGTGACTAGAGGGTTTGCATTGCAAAATAGGAGAAAATGTTTACTCTAAATAGTTTTGCAAAGCAAATTAGCAGTACGAAACTAGGCACAATAGAGGCCAGTTAAAACTCTCAATTTCAGCCATCTAAATTCAGTCTCTGTACAAGAAGAATGTGAAGTGCAAATGGGAGCTGAAAAAAGGTGGGCAGGACACATGACCAGAGTGATGTTTGTGGAAGATGACATAAGATATTTGAACCTTCACTGAGGACAGAAAAGCACTATGAGAAAGCTGAGTTAAAGACTCTGGGAGGCATGAGAAGAGTCAATTCAATAAAAAGCAATGTAAGGAGATTGAAACTTGATTAGATTTCAGGCTGTTGGCTGTGGCTGTTTGCTAGCCCAGAGCTATTCACCAAACCACTGACAAGTACAGCGCAAATCGCAGAGTAAGAAAGCAGGAAGAGATTTCAGTGAGATAGGATTAAAATCATATTGGTAATTTTCAGCTATTTTAGCTGAGATGTGGGATAAAAACTAGAAATAAGGAAACTGAAAGTCAACTGAATGACAAGGGATGTTCAAGTCACTGAGGCTGTGCTACTGTTGATTCTGCCTAACAAAAACTGGCATGGTTGTTCAGTGGAGTCTGAAACTTATCTCGACTAGCACTAAACAGTTGCCTGAATACACAGGATGAAAGTACTTTTGGTTGCAAAGATAGATCCTAGAGACTCTCTACAGACCACATATCCGCACTAGAGATCATCTTAGTTATAATCAAGTGTCTGTGAAAGATATTTGGCATTTCATGGAAATACATAGGACGTTTATCACTGTTGGCAGTACTTCTCCCCTAACATCTGAGAGAAACAAGGACTTCTTATTTCAGTCATGTATTTGGGATGCCCATATGCAGGTTGTCACATAAAGCAATTACTCAGAAATCAGTCACTGTGATGGAACTAGTGGACCCAAGAGAATATGCAAGTGGAAAAATTAACACTTGAAAGGTTTTTATTTTTTTTTTCTTCCCACCACCACATTCCAGAAGCTTCTGATGGGATTGCAGCTTGTCAAGTTATGCATCTGCAGTTCAGGGTGATGCAGTCTACAAGCAACATTTTGGATAAAATGCTAAGAATGTTAAAATGTTGACAACTGGTTGAACATGATGCAGCAGTTCCCAGGTGGCCCAGAAGGCCAATGGCAACCTGGCTTGTATCAGGAATAGTGTGGCCAGCAGGAGCAGGGATGTAATTCTCCCCCTGTACTCAGCACTGGTGAGGCCTCACCTCGAGTTCTGTCTACAGTTCTGGGCCCCTCACTTCAAGAAGGAGGTTGAGGTGCTGGACCAGGTCCAGAGGAGAGTAGCAAGGCTGGTGAAGGGACTAGAGGGAAAGTCTTCTAGGGATAGGCTGAGGGAGCTGGGGTTGTTTACCCTGGAGAAGAGGAGACTCAGGGGGGACCTTATCACTCTGTCTAATTACCTGAAGGGAGTTTGTAGTCGGGTGGGGGCTGGGCTCTTTTTCCAGGCAACTAGCAACAAGACAAGAGGGCATGGCCTGAAGCTGCTCCAGGGGAGGTTTAGGTTGGATATTAGACACCACTTCCTCACAGAGGGGGTGATCAGACATTGGAATGGACTTCCCAGGGAAGTGGTGGAGGCACAGTCCCTGGATGTGTTCAAGGAAAGGCTGGATGTGGCACTTGGTGCCATGGTCTGGCTGATGTGGTGGTGTTAGGTCATAGGCTGGACTTGATGATCTTAGAGGTCTTTTCCAGCCTTGGTGATTCTGTGATTCTGTGAATTATCTGAATGTTATCATGGCTTTGACTGGACAATTATAAGAGATTCGTATGTCTTGAAATATGACCATTGGCCTTCTCCACCAGTGTGTGTGCCTAGCAAGGCTAATCTGGTACAAAACCCCCAAATTTTTAAAAATGAACTGGAAAGACCGGTGCCAGCACCTTCGTGTGTACCTGTTTCAGTAGTCTCATGTTACCTTATTGGAAGTTTGTGTGTTGTAAAGGGAGGGAGAGCATCTTTCCACTCAGACCTATTTCAGAGGCTTCATGTTGTCTGGTCATACACCCAAATCAGCAATAAGTAGGAAGAATATGTGTTGTTTTTCCTGGCCAACACGTAGAAACATATATTGTCAATGTGTACTTGTCACTGTTAACTGGTGTTTAAAAACTGAATGCAACCAGTGCTAAATTTGCAAAATTGCTTTATGAGTCAAATTACAAAGGTAGATTTCTTGTAAGCTGATGCATTTAAAATAATCAGTTAGACAAGTGAATAGCCTTATTTTGAAGTGTGTTTTTCTGAGTATTTTAGCCTTTTCCTGAGTGACCATTTCTCAAACACAATAAAGAATCAAATAGCAGAGCTGAAATGAACAGGGGAAGTATTTCCTCATGATAAGGCCCTGCAGTAAGAATAGGCATGCACATGCATAATAAGATATGTACTCATATAAACAAATGAGGAAGTTTAGTTTTATCTTAGATTGAGAGTCAGTGTCAAATATAAATGTCAATTCATCATGATCACTTGATGTTAATTGATTGTGGCCATGTCAAGTGAATGTTTTCTATCTCTTTTTGCATATCATGTAGACGATGTTATTCAGAATTTCAATCCATCTCCTTCGAACTGTAAAACTAATTGCATTGGTTAGTATGTGGATATTATAATTTACAATGCTGCCCTAAATACTTGCCTAAGCAAGGAACAACAAAAGGTCTAGACTTGATTCCAGCACCATTGGAACTCAGGCATGCTCATGATCAGCTGAACTTTGTAATTGAAATATGAATGATAAAATCATTTAATACATTGAGTACATGCCTTTTTTTTTTTTTTTTATATATCATGAAAGATTTTTGGGGAAAGTCAGTTAATATATTGTTTCTGTGTTTCAGTTCTAAGTTCAGCAGTAAGATACAGTATGTCAACACGCTGGCAGAGCTTCGCGAGATGATTCCAATGGAATACATGCACATACCAGACAGTATTGTCAAGTAAGTGATGTACAGTAAGCATGTACTTATTCTGGAGGTTGAATGCAATCTCTTTCCACAAACTAAAAATAATATCTCAGAGTCTGTAAGGAAAACAGAAAGCCCCTTCCTGATATTTTTACACAGGCTTATGTGTTGTTCCACAAAAATTTCAGTCAAACTCAGCAGCAAACGCTGTGTAATTGAAACACAGCATACAAGGATTTATATACACTTAGGGGAACCAGTCTTTGTAGGAAGAGGAGGTTTTCATACTGGACCATATGATACTGCTGGTAAAAACGAGGAAAAATTTCAGGCTCAAAGTCCGTTTATCAGTCCTATGACTATATAATCTGAATTGGAAAAGACTGGTAGCTCACTAATTGCAGCCCAAAAGAAAATGAGGTAAAGGTTTAACCCTTCCACAGCTGTCACCTGTCCTATATTTTTCCATAGCTTTTACCAGTATAAGTAAAAGCACTTTTAAGTTTTAGTCATAGAGAGAGCTTTGAACTGAAGCAATTACTCAAAGATAGCCTGTTCAATAGAAAACCACAAAGAGTCCCTAGGTTCACCCTTCCTTATCTCATTAATTTTCATGGTTTAACCCAGAAGCACTGAAGCGTGGTGTCTCAGTTCTTGCTTATTATGTGTAAAGGTTTTTTAAAAGCAGGTATTTCTAAAGGAAAGATGCCTACTAAAATACTGTAGAAATTTGATTTGGATTACTCACCTCAACTGGCCTTTTTTTCAGACCTGAAAACAAAAAACTGAAATGGCATGCCAAGACTGAAAACCTTGGAAGTCTATCATGGTTTTCCTGTGGGTCGTTATTGAAAAGACGTGCTGTTCAGGAATGCTTTTTCTTATTTTTCTTTTTATCCAGTACCCTAGGTTTTGAAGAGTCAAACATTCTGTACTAGAAAGTATTTTGATGAGTAAAGGCACAAGTATGGCTGCCTTTTCCTGATAGTTTGTCAGTGACAAGGTATGAAGAGTGCTCGTTTTAGAGCTCTCATAGACCTCTTCAACCTAGGCAGGAGTTTTCATACCTGCCTCACAGTAGTTGTGAAAGCAGCATAATTTCCTTCATCAGGCTGGTGTTTGCTCTGATATTTGTGTAATTCCAGGCAGCAAACAGGAAGCTCAGTTCTTGCAGAATTGCTTGTAGAAATAGTATATTAGAGTCATGAAATGAGGGATCATAAGCACTTTCTCTCAAATGTAGTTTCTGCTGGAACTTCTTTAAAGGTGGGTTGTTGCTAAGAGTGTGGAGCACAAAGGTTGTTGGTCACCTGATAAAGAAATGTCCAGAAAGTTTAAACATCCCTAAAATGTTTTCATTCTCCTTCCATCTCTTCCTCCTTCCCTCCCTTCCTCTTCTGATTCCTGTAAAAATTTTAGTTTCTTACAGTTCTCCCTGACCCAGACTTTTATCTGGTAATTCATTGTGTTTCTCTGTTTCTACTGTTAGACTGTCTGTAGCAGAACACACATCTGTGTTACACACATTTTTGTTCCCTGTAGACTGAAAACTGTTTAGAAAGTCCATTCACTTCTCAGACTGGAGGTGAAATGACAGCCCCAGTACCAAAGAAACTTTATAACTTAAGGAATTTTAGGGAACTGACTACTGCATGTCTTCAGCAGCCAGATGAGAGATCATTATTTTGCTTAAGAAAAAAAAATTTGAAAGATGGCAAGCCAGCCCATTGGTGGCAAGCATTTTTATGATGTCCTAATAAGATGATGTAGTGAGTATGTGCATTCAAGGCACCTTGAGTGGTTATTCCCATGCCACAGGGAGAAGAGCAGCATTCAGCTGATAGCTTCCCTTCTGCTTCAAATTGAGAAAGATTCCTGTAGCAAAATAAAATAAAATTCAGCTTTCAGCTTCGTAATTGCTGCACTGGCAAGAACAGAAATACCACTATTGTCAAGAGGAATCCCCCTTGTAGAATGTTATATAGAGTTACAACAGGATTTGGGTTGAGTGGTTGGTTGATAGTTTATACGGAAGTAGGATACATTGTGCCTGTCATATCATATGAACTTGTACATCTTTTCTCTTCCTTCACCCACTCTTACCATGTAAGGTATGATGAAGAAAAGTGTATTAAAAGAAGAATGAGGTAAAACTTGCTTTCTAGCCCATGCTGCTGCTCATAATGGAGTGAGTTTGTGTGTCAGCCTTTCACCTGCAGGTGACCTCAACAGCTGAGTGAGAGAGGACTTGCAATGATGTGGAATCTTACTTTCCCCTTCAAGCTGTTGAGATCAGCCTCCCTTGCAAATAAAATTTACTCAACTGTACCCTTGACTTGGCCCAGGCTGCAGCTAGTTTAATACTATCAGAGAGAGCAATTGAATGCTTTCAGCTTTCTCCACTGGGCATGCCTCAGTTTTCTGCTGCTTTTATATTTCTGCCTCCAAAAGAGCTAAATAAGGAGTTTCAAATTAAAGGTGGATTCAGCACAAGGATAAAAGGTATCCTACTGAGCCAAAGAGCTTTAGGGTCAGTGCATAATACTGGGTGCCTATTTTAGAAGCATGTACTATGTTTGTTATTTGCTCTGCTATTGCTCTGCTTCTCTCTTATGCTCTGCTTGCTTCTTTGTTTCTATATATCAATAACTTTTACTCACGCAGACTGGATGAAGAACTGAGGGAAACTTCAGAAACAGCTAAGTAAGATAGCTTTCAGCATAATGCTGGCATTATATTTACTTGCTTCACAGGAATGGATTGAATGCAGTAGTACATTATGTGTTTGGTACAGCAATCAGCTTGTAGCTTCAGTTACTGTGTAAGCTGCCAGATTTGTGAACTGGCTTCCCCCCTCACTATAAGCATCCTGCTTTTGTAACATTTGGTCTCAGTAAGGAAAAATAGTATGCTCACACTATTAAAAAAAATATTTCCTATTTATTGATGTTTGTTTCTATAGTCATTGGGAGGACGGAAACAACTTTTTTACCCCACTAAAATGGTCCATTAAATATTTTCTAGTGTTCACCCATTATGTAAGATGATTAATAAAGTTTTTAGGAGGCAATTCTTTTTTAAAAAGTATTTTTTACAATTTACTAAGTTAGGGGTAGCTATTATAACTCAATCTCAGTTAAGGTAACTTTTCCTGTCTTTCCAGTGTTACTTGGATGGGCCAGTGAATTAGTATTTGATAAAACTGTATTGTCTCTAGTCACTTAATAAATTAGTGTCAGCTGATAATCAAATACTTCCAACCTGTAACTCTGGGCTTTGACTGTGACATAGTGAGGCAGTGTAAAGTACCATAGAAACCCCTAACTGGAAGGGGACAATAATTTTCTCACTGAGCAGAGCTTAGAAAGTATCCAGTATACTTTTTTCACTTTGGCACACAAGATTCCAGAGAAGCGAGCTGTGTCTGTTAGGTCTAATATGATATTTTCCCTGTTGTTTTTGTAGCCAAAGATACTGAGGTTTTGAAGTTTCTTTTCCATGTCCTTTCTTTAGCTTGTGCAATTCAGAATTTTCGTCTTACCACTACCTCTTTGTTGTATTTTTTTCTACAGTTTCTTCTTTTGCAGTACAAACTTTCCTCTGGCTCTTCTGAGATTAGCTTTTAAAACAGCTGTGGAGAAATACCCTGTAAAACACTGGGGACTGCTTTTTTGATTCTAGTAGTTAAACTGCCTCACAAAGAATAAATCCACTTACGTAATTATCTGATAGCACCTGAGTATTTTATTAAACAGAAGAGGCCCACCCAACCTTGAAATGTGACTTCTACCCTTCTTTTCCAGTGTTTTCAGATGCACTGTAGTATATGACAATGAAAACTCTGTAGAAGACAGTTGTTTTCTTGTTAGTCCTTTCATTTAAGAGTGCAGGCTGCAGCATAACAAGTGAAAGGGGAACTAAATATTCATATGAGGCATAACTGATTGTTGTTACTGTTGGATGTATGAAGTCACTGTAGTGTGTTTCCCTTCCCCAACTTAAAGAAATAGCTTTAAAAAAATACTTCTCAAACTAATTTGTGGTGCAGGAACTAAACTCACTACATTCCTATTAATAACATTTGTGTGTTTCTGCCATCAAAGTTACTCGCTACAGTTAGTTATTACATCCACCAAATTTTATGTCATATTTAAAAGGAGAAAATAAGAAAAATAAAGAAGAAAATAAATAGAGAAGAAATGTTTACTACTGCCTCTTTTTCCTTGTGCCCAGAACTAACTGCCTCTCAAATGATCCAGAAATGACTGCAGTGGAGCAGGAGTAAGAATTTATACCTAATACTGTCATTACATTTTAACATTATTTTACAGCCACTGTGCTAGAAACTAAGGCTGGGTAAACTCCATAAAACTTTTCTGAAACATGAATGCTTATAATAATAATTTTCAGGAACTGGAATACAACATATGCAAGCAAAGAAAGCATTGAAGGTAGTGTTCAATATATTTGCATTACAGATATGTTGCATGTGTCCTCAACCATGTCTAAACAGAGACAGATAGAATTCTTAGCCTGAGGATGTTCAGGTTAAGTTATGTGAAGAACAGATAGAAAATGTGTAACATGATCAGAGTGAAATTGGTCCTATGTGTTATTGTCCATTTAAAGTAAAGTGGTAAATTTGCCGTTATCATTCAGAGATTGAAAAGTCTTGTCTTTTACTTTGGTCTGGGTCATGCTCTTGATGTCTTCCTTCTCTTTGCTTTTTGTGCTTCTCAGCTTCTTTTATAGTTATTTGCCTGAATAAATCTCCAGTATCTTTATGTCTTTTCCTTTCAAAGCTGGACTGGTTCCCTTGGAGCTGGGAATGTGTTGGTCTACTGGCATGCTGTTCCTCCAACTGATAGTATAACCAAGGCATGCAGGTGGAAAACCCTGCGCTGCTCTTACTGTACATCATTGGGGGTGTTTGAAGCTGCAGCGAGTCACACCAGCACTAACAGTTCATTACTGGAATAGCGTGTCAGGAGGACTAGCCCTTGCAGCAGTGTGTGTATTCCCAGCCAGTGTGTACAGGAAAGGGGTGACTGGGGACACGGCTGTCCCTACCCATCTCCCTGATGTGTAGACATATACTGCTGTCTCACACTGGAATATTGTTCAGGAAAGAGCATGTAGTAAACCTGACACCTCAATAAAAGATGCCATCAATAACATGAGCATTAATAAGCAGGCAAATAACTAGGGATACATGTAGCAAACATGCATAAGTAAAACTGAGCTTTTCCTGTCACTTTTAAAAAATAAAGTTATACTCTAGTAAACTATCACAGTATTATACCTGATCTGTATGTTAGAACCATAAGTTAAATTCCTAATTCCTAGAGCAGCTGACATAAATAAAATCTTCAGGCATCCTTTTTTAATTACTCAGACACTGTTTATTCTGTAATGAGTCAATATGAGAACTGTTGGGGATTTTTTAAAGCAGGAGAACAGTCTTTACAGAATATGGTAAAGACTGTTTATGATTTTGGACTTTTTTGGCTTGAACAATTTTTGTCTTTTTTTTAAATGAGAAGCTGGGCAGCAAAAAGCACTATGAGAAGAGATTTTGTTTTACCTTAAATAAACATAGTTGAGGCCAAATTAGTGCTAATTCCTGGGATTTATTTTCTCTGCATAAATATTAATCTGTATTCAGAAGTGGCGATAATCTTCTGTGGTCATATCACTCATGTCTGGTGTTATTTCTTCAGGAAATAGGGTCTCCCATGTAAATGCTACCACAATGATAATAGCAATTTTAGACAGACTTTTCTTTTGTATGCTTTCTACTGAAACCTTTCTGGAGTCTGCCCAGCTCTTAGTTGGCTTCTGTGGTCCTTTTATCTATTGTTATGCTCCCTTGTGTTCTGTTTTGTTCAACTTCATGCACTTCCCTGTGACTTATTATGGTGTGTGTTTTTCATAGATAGTAGATAGGATGTGTGTAAATTATTTCACACCAGTGTACTAAGTATATGAGAGATGAGGATGCTCAAGACTTTGCAGGAGGTCAGGACTGGGGAAATAAAAACCCATGTGTTTCATAGCACTGATTTCTTCTTTTCTTGTTGTTCTTTTGTGTTTGGTTCTTGTTGTCTTTGATGTATAGCATTGACATGACCCTGAAATAAAAAGCATCGCTGCCAGGCATTTGAAGAATAGAGTTCACTTGGATTTGTATCAGCCGGACACCCAAGACCATGGTGTACTGTAGACAATTTGGGTTAATTTTATTTGCTTTATGATTTTTCTGTGTCATTCAGCAGCTCAAGAAGACCAAAAGGGCCCATCCTGTTGCCATGGAAACAGCAGGATTTTTGGAACTGGTTATTTGTGTTGTTTCAGAAACAGAGTTTTCATTAGGAAAGCTATGTCATCTAGCATTGGTTTCTATGCATGTGTGTGCAATTTCTGTTTAAAAGGATACCATTTTACCAACAGTGCACCTCATGAACATGTCAATGAGGATGTGGATTTTTGTTTCATTTCCATCTTCAGCATATTAATGTTTATGCATAGCTAAACAGAATAGTTACTGTTACAATAAATATTAGCTTGGTTGTGTCACAGAGCAGCAGCAACTTTATTGCTTAACAGTAATTCTAGAAATTATGCAGGACTTTCTTGAATTTGTCTATTTCTTGCTGTCTGAGAAGTCATTCCATGTTCATTTAACCCTTTTTATTTGGTCACATGGAAGACTGATATACTACAAAAAATATATGATTAGTCATCAAACAGACATCCCAGAGGAAAAAATAGTAACTGAAATTTATTTTATTTTAATAATTTAGTTTAGTATCTTTATTTTAGGGACATTTTTATAGAAGCACCTAGTCCTATAAATGGTTTTCATACATTATAAAAGCCTTGGAGTATTAATTCATTCTTGTTGGGTTTTAAATCTGTTTTTCCAATTTTATTTTATTTTTTTAAGTATTTTACATGTATTCAATGCTATCAATGTAAAAAAAAAAAACTTAGTGTTTCCTGCTCACATCTGAAGGTTAAATGTATGAATCCACAGTTGGGACTTACACTCATTTCTTAGGAGTAGTTGTCCAAGTATTATTCATAGGGTATCTAAAAAAAAAAAAAAAGTATTGGAATGCAGTTTATTGTCTGTGTCATAAAACATGGCAGTAAAAACATGAAAAGGAAAAAAATCCTAAGCATTTCTTGTTTGCTGCTGTCCTGTGCACTGACATAAAAGACATTGAAATTTAAGTCCTCATATTTGGAAAATAACAGCAGTCTCTTAGACCATTATTTTGCAAGGAGTCTGAATCAATTGTCAGGTGAATTCTGTTTGCTTTAGAAGACAAGAGTCAAGAATATGCCTGATGCTTTATGTTCCCCTAGTGAACACATGCATGTATCTCCCAAACTTTCTGATTCTCCTGCCTTGTGGAATGTCCTAAAAGAAATAGCGTTATAGACTCCCTGAAATATTTTTCTTGTCTTCAAGGTACTCTTATATGCCCTAGAATTACATCTCTATTTTGTGTGTAAGTAAGCCCTTAGACATAACAGTTCAATAACATTTACACCTTCTTTTTAAGTGTGCACTAACACCAGTCCTACTTCCAGTCCGGGATTATTAATTAAAGAGAAGACAAGCAAAATATTTCTTCAGGAATAAAGTTTAAGTAAAAGGCAGGACAGAATGGGCCTGTTTTTTTTCAGTAGGGTCTAGACTGAGAGTGAAAATTTTATTTTGCCCTTTATTTAAAAGATGCATTTTATTTTTTTTCCCCGTGATTTGCACATTTCCACCTATTTGAATTTGTATCCTTTATTTGCACGGTAGTCTGCAGGCAAGGAAGCAAGCATCCATCATTGTGTGCAGAGTTGTTCAGCTACTGTAATGAAGATTGACAAAATAGCCAGAAAGGCAAGGACTTGCCAGATGCTTCTTATCTGCCAGTATCAAAATGGAAATATCTGCCCCTCTGCAGTCCTTGCTGTGATCTGACAGGTGGTGCATTGTATCTCGGACATACTAGCTAGCCTCCTGTATTGCATCTTTCTGTCAGTTCCTGTTAATTTGCACAGAGGAAGGGCTGACAGTTGTTGCTGCTCTATAAACTTGCCCTAAATTACAATCTGGTAGTTTCCACTGTTTCTCAGATATTTGAATCTTGGCTTGTGTCTGCCTTATAAAAGTGCTGTCACTTAGTATATTGGGGATAACGTTTTGTGTACATACTATTTGTATTAACTTCCAGATGCTAATTAAGCTTCACCTAGATCTGAACTATTAAGAGCATTTAGTAGCATGAAGTCACATCTTCCGTAGACCTGTAGTTTAAGCCACCTACAATGAGTCAGATGATTTGTGTTTAGCTGTAGGTGAGAGAAGTGTTCGCGAAAGGAGAAATGCACCACAAAGCAGAGGTTCAGCATAAATCTTTATATGCTGTTTGAGACCTAAGTGGGATATTTGTGGCCCTAATAGTGGGTGTCAGCTCAGAGGTGAGTTTTAATTCTAAAGGCTTTGTGTGAAAACTACTAACAGCAAAGCTATACATGAATTAATATGATTGATGTGCATGGACTAACAGTAGCAGCCTGAGATGGAAGGAATTTGTTTAAGTGTAATGTCACATTAAAACAAAATGGGGCATCAATGTGGTGGTGGAAAAGTGATTGCAAGATCAAGATGTGGTTATCTTTGCTTCATAATATATTTTGAAAAGTTTTTTAGTTTTATGATATGGCAATTCTATAATATATTAACAGTAATGTATCAATATTAATAAATGAGTAGTTTGTTGAAAGAGGAATATGGTACGTATAATTGCACAGATATAATCTTTTATATATGGATTTTTTCTACCGTGTATCAGAGTGCTCAGATAAAATAGTTGCAATTTTTATTTATTTATTTTTTTGTTAAAAGATTTATGCTGACTTAAATTGTAGATTAAGCAATACAAGGAAATCTGGTATCATTGTATGCATATATATACACCTATGAATCAGAAATAAAGAACTGCAACCCACCATTGGAAGTGTTTCCTTTCAGCTCCAAGTTTCTTCTTTATTCCCTGGGTGTATGGAAGCACTTGACTGTTTCAAATCATAGTTCTTTGCATAGTTATGTATTTTTTTTCTTTCCATTCCCTACTTGTCCTTTCAGAATTTGAATCGGAGTAATTGCTGTGTCTCGTGATGTTACTCTCCACCTCCGTGTATTCAAATCCTTGTTTTGCTGATACTAGCATTATCATTCCTGAAAGAAAGCAGGAGGTGCACCTATTTGGTGCAAAGTCAAAGAGGGTGGATTAAACTAACCCATCATGCTTGTTGAAAACAGGTATATTTTATAGGTTAGAAGATTAAGGCTTGATAATTTAGGCTTCAGTAGCAGACAGTTTTTGTTGGTTTGTTTGTTTGTTTTGTTTTGAGTATCTTTCTCCAGATCTTTCCAATATATTTTAATTACAGTTTAAATGTTTTGTTGGCAGATATCTCTGATGTACATTAGTATGGGATCACATATACCCTACATTGCAGGGGTTGTAATGGCTACTCTTGCATCTAGCAATAATGCTGTGGAAGGGAGAGCCGTGTGTCACCCTAATACCATCTATCAGTTGCTGTAATAAGAATTCAGGTATTTTCTCTTCCTTATCTCTCTGTGTGCCTCACCACCTGGCATTTCATGTATTCCAGTAATATGACTGAGGTTTTCAGAGTGCTGATTAATGGGCTTTGTAGCTGGGAACACTGGTGCAATAGACACAACTATTTATATAAGGAGAAGCCGAGAATGCAGGTAAGTAGTGACACAGAAGCCTTATTTTCAAGAAGGAAAATCCTAGTAAATGAACTATTGACACTGTGCTGTTCTCTGATAGCTTGTAAGTAGTCCATTTTGTGAACATTAAGGACATGTTCAAATTTTTTTTCAAGAAAAAAGGTGTAAAAAGGTGTAAAAGTATTTAAACTGTATGTTCGGCTCACTTGCTGTTTCTTCAGGAGTGGAATAATAGTTATTTTCTCATAGATTTTCAGTGGAGGGTTGTAACAAGTAAGTTTTCTGCACAGTTCAGTGGCGTAAAATACCAGCTGAAAGGGGAGGCCATCGCTTTGCGGCAAGTTAACGTTATCGCTTCCCCACTATGTTGATTTTCTGCCTCTCTCCTTCTCCAAGATTTATGTTCCTGTTAGCTAAGGCTTTAGAGCTAAAGCAGAAATTGATGACCTCAATTGTTTGCTGCTTGGGGGAATTAGTTCAACACACTGACTTCGAGATATTATGAAAGGAGACCATATTTATTTACAAATCTTGAAGAGATTTGATCCCACCCGCTCACACTCCTCCTTCTAATAGGCTTCATTCACTCACGCTGTCACACCCACATGCTGAAAAGCACCCAGACTTTTGTTCCCAGGGTGGCCTGGCCAGGAGCAGCTGTTGACTGCGCAAAGGACCAGAGCTGCTGGGCACCACGTCCTCAGTGGGTTTCTGATCTTTTTTACTGCAGACAGCAAACTAGTTTCAGGGTGTGAGGATTTTGAGTCATTTGAACAATTTAGGAGTCAGTCGTTATTATCAGGTGGTCCTTTGCTTTACAGACATGCTTGCTTCAGTCTCATAAATCGGCGAATGGTGGTTTTCCTTTTGTAAAGCATATGTCTTTTTTGTTGGTGAGTTATCACATGCATCACCCTGTATGTGATACACTCTTTTACCTTTTTGCCACCCTGCTGGGCTTGGGTGGCAGGGTCTTACACTACCAACCTCCAGTCTTCTCAGAGTACAGGTCATACAGTCCTCACATAAAAAAACAGATTTTACTGCTGGGATCATAGTCCTGGGTGGTATGTGTCCTGCATGGTGTTGGGAAGCTGTACTCTTTGTTATCTATCCCTTTTGTTCTTTGAACACTTCTGCTGCTATACTCACCCACTGTTTTCATACACATGCATATTTCCTTTCATACAGTCTTGTACTAATGTCTTTTGTCCTGTTACAAAGTTCTGCAGCTTTGCAGGACAAAGAACTGCAGTTGGTAAATGAGGCATGTGCTTCTTGCTGGAGCTGTTGTAACTCATCACTCTGTGTTGGAGTAACTACAGAAAAAATAAAGGAAATCTAGTTTTTTAATGGAATAAAGTATTAAAGATTCTTCAAGTGTAAGTACAAATACAGAGTTGGGAAATAGTTCTATATTATAATAAGTCCCATGGCAGTTTGGAATTTATTCAGTTAAATTAAAATCTAGCCCAGCCCCCACTCTATTCCTTTTGAATGATGGGACATTTTAAGGTGTGAACTGTAAATGCTTCTAAAGCGAGCAAATAAGACTTCATTACCATTCTCTGAAGTCAGTTTGTGGTAGATGGGGTTTTTTTAGATCCACCTGATTTTGGTGTGTCTCTTCTGCCCTCTGAATCCCGCGGGCTGATGAAATTGCATCCCCTAAAATTTCAGCTTGTTAGTGTTGAAGGCCTGTGAGAGTGCCAGCAGTGTATTTTGTTGTAAATACAAAGTCTACAAACACAGATACTCAAGTTTGTGGAGTGATCTTTTGCCATTTTTGAGTGTTAGAAGTGCCCCTCAATTTCCTACTAGTGCCACTTGTGGGAATAAATGATAGGTCCCAGACTCTGTTAGTTGTATGGTGATACAGAGTTGTTTCTGGATAAAAGAGACACATTCCAGTATTACCTGGCACAAATGAAGCCAATGAGGCAAGTGTCAGGAAAATTGCTGTTCTGCTCTTCATTCACTGTCCCTTTCCCCCAGGTGTGCAAGATCTCTAGTGCCCTGTTCCCATTGCAAAATACAGCTACCATGCAGGCCAATGGTGACAATTGGCTCAATGTTTATGAAGCTGTAGAGCAAGGGCCTAAGCTGATGAGGAAGCTCATAAATCCCTCAGATGTATGGGAAACTTATGAGGGCTTTAGATCAGTGTGTTGTTACTGTAAGCTTTTAATTTTTTCCTAATCCTTTCTTTGATGCAGACTTTAACACTGTTTTTTCCCCATGGGCTTACTCTTTGCATCAGTGCTTGAAATAGGAAGAGGTAAACATTTATGACAGGTATTTTGTTGGAGCTTGTTCTAGTCTCTAAACAACAGCTACTGGTCAGCCGTTCAGCTGGTTGGTCTTTCTTGATTCTTGCTATATTTGTATCTAATTTTCCTGTGTTGTCATGTGCCAATTACCACCATCTTTTCATTTGAACCAGTAGCTTTGTGAAAGTTTAAAACAACCAAAAAACCCAAAAAACCCCACCAAAAACACATTACTTGAAGAAAGCATTTCACTTTCCATACCTGCAATTAGAAAAAAAAAAAAAAAAATCACAAAATTGGAGTCATGGCTTATAGCATAATTTAAAATTGCTTCTTGGTAGAAGACAGTATCTTGTGATGAACAAATTATTACCTACTTTACTTATAGATGTTGTTCTGTATGAATATCTTGAATATCTACTTGTCCTGAGGGTAGAATCAAAAAACAGCACAGTGAAGTTACAGTGTTGGATTTTCCTGTTCGCCCTGTTTTGGTTTACAGTTCTGCAATCTTTGCCTTAACAAGTGTTCAGCTTCTGCAGAATACAAACTCTCTCCCAAATAAAAACTGCTGAAGTATCTTTAAAAACCATGTGCTTGGTTCTTCAAGTTATTTTTTCTAGAAAGATCCACCCATTTAAGAAGAAATAATCACTTGTCACTTGCACAAGGTGGTTTCTCTCAACAATCTCTCTAGTGACTTTCTGGGTTTGTCCACTGGGAGCAATGGAGTTGGCTGGGCTGATATCTGCCAAATTTGAGACTCTGAAATGACATGCAGCCTGAGCCTGCTGTCTCTTGGTTATTCCTTTCTGCTTTCCTCAAGATAACCCTATTAAGTGCAGTTTTCTGGAAGAAACACCTTTCAAGACTTACAGTATATTTAAATGTGCAGACTGGTATAAGCTTTTTGCTGTATCTTTACTGCAGTCTCCTTATTTTTCTCCATTTCAGAAAACCCAGTGTCTTGGTCTTTCAGGAAAGACAGGAATAACAAGGCAAAATTACAATTTATTTATTTATTTTTAATAATTGAGTACTATTATCAAATTTAATCTCTGTTCGAAGAAAGAAGTTTAGTCATTTCATTAAAACTGTTTGAAAAACTGTTAATGTGCTGAAGCATGCATACATTAGCATTGTTAGCAAGGTGTTTGTTGGCTTCAGTAGACTAAAATTTTGGTCTCAAATCCAGAATTATGTTAGGTGTGAGAATGCTCTGTACCATGTTACCAATATAGTTTGCATCACATTTGAATTGTAAATTACATTTGAAGTGAGTATTTCTGTATCATGAACAAATAATTTGACTCTGGTGTATCACTATTTCTGAATTACCTTTAAATACCTTGAGGACACAGATCAATCATCTCTGCCCTTACATTAACTAGTAACCTGTGAACACTCTTGGAAGTAGATGACAACTTCCAGAGAATGAGGTTTCTTTTGAGATTACCAGTGTGACCTCAGCGATGGGCTGCTGCAGAAAACAGTTTGGACTGTGTCTGCTCATACAGTACCTAGTCTGTCAGAAAATCGATTAAACTCCAAGGTTGGCAAGCCACACTGTTGAAAGGAGTTAAATTCAGGTGAAGAAATAAAAAGCATAAGTTCCTTTCCCAGTATTATCTGTTAAGCCAGGTCACTACTTACTTCAAAAATAGAAGCAGTTAAAATTCCAATTGGAAATGTCAGAACCTTCTCTTCTTGCTTCACTATTTTGTACTTCAGTAGGCAGCAAGCAAAGCAGCCTCTGGCAATAGCAGGGAAATAATCCACAGAGTACTCTCCACACAGCTCCCTAAGGTCTGAAATGTAAAGCAGACTCTCTCCATAAGAGAGTGACTCAGAAAATGAAGAGCTGGCTTTGTATGACAGATGTGTGTTAAGCCATAAAGACTATAAAACTTTATCTGTCTTCATCTCTGTCTTTATCCCTTTGAAGTTTGATTTATGTTGCATTAAACAGTCAACCTAAAGAACACAGAGAATATTAATGTGAAATTTGGGCTTTATAAAAGAAAAAAGGGGAAAGGATCACAGCTAAAATTACCAGTCTGGAAAAGGAAAAATAGGGAAAGAAGCACAGGTCAAGGAAATTACCAGGGGGAGGGTAGTGTTACAGAAATCATTCTGCTTGAGGCTCCAGCCTTCTTCACAATTCTAGTTCTCCCTGGGGAGAGTGTCTGAAACACAGCAGGCCCTGTTTGCCTGGAGCCTTGACCTGAAGTGTGAGTCAGCTGTTCCAAATGATTTTTTTTTCCCCATTTAAAGAAATTATGGAATCCCTGAAGACAAGTAGCTTAATCTGGTTTTCACTCAATGTAGAATAAAGCCCTCTCAGCCATTGTGTAGGTAGCGCAGAAGTGGAAGCTAGAAAAAATGTGAAAAGTTGCATGAATTTAGAAAAAAAATAAATTACGTATTTCCCAGTGATGTACACAGAATAAGCATGAGACAGAAGACATCATAGGTGTGAATGGAGAAACAAACTAAAAACCGAAAGGAATAAGCAAGATGCAGTAGAGGCATGTATAGAAAAGAGTGTTTCATAGAGGAAAATAGCTGCAGGAGGGAAATGACAGGAGATGAACTACACCAAAGATGATAAACAAGAGACCAGAAATGCAGTGTAAAACTAAATAAATGCTAATTGCCTCAAAAGAGAATTCATGTGCAGTTTAATGGGTAGATAGCAGTACTTGGTGGAGAAGCTGCCATCTCCTTAAGATGTTTCAGTGGTGTATATACTGCCAACTGGTTCAACCAACTTGACTTTAATTTCAGTAATCCTCAGAGTTATTGGTGAGGGGAAATGAGAAAATATTCCTTCAAATTTTCCTCAGGCTCATCTGAACTTCCACATGCCCACACACCCCTTTACCCAAGTGGGTGGCCTCCTAATAGAGAAGAGCTGCGGCCTGTCACCCTGCACAGGATCATCATGCTGCTACTATTATTGACATCCCTTCAGAATTTTATTAGACAATGTGTTTTAGATAAACTCATTGTCAGCCTGTCTTCCAAAATCAGTTATGTTGTACTCGCTGTATTGTGGAGCACCCAAGGTATATGTAAGGAATGTTTTCTGCATACAATAGGTAAAATAAAGTATAATGACTAATACTTCCTTTTTATATTATTGAGAAACATTCAAACAACAACTTGGGTTGTGAGTTTTTTTGGTGCTCTTTTGGGATGTCAAAAAATTAAATTTTGAGGTTATTCCTCTTTCAACAGAACAGTTGAGTTCTAAAGGATATGAAGAACTGGTGTCTCAGTTTTGGAGCTGGCCCACTCATCTGGTTGAGAAGTCTCCCTGTGAGTTCCTGGTTGGTAAGGTATATGACCGAGAAGAATATCTCTTCATCCAGTGGGTTCTAACTGCTCAGATGAAGACAAATAGAAATGTGCAAATGTGTGGGAGGGAAAATCTTGAGTAATGGTATGCGGCTTTTACCTTGGACTTTGTGTTTTTGTAAATTGCAAAGTCTGTTGGATGCCTGGATATTTTGTCTACATTAAAGAAATGCAAATAAGGAAGTAATCGTAAGTAGCTCTGACAACACCTGATAGAGAGGAAAAGGAGAAGAGAGCAAACAAGCATTATTGTTTGATAAAGAAGGGGCAAACTAGGACATATTTTGAATTAATTTAGAAAATAAAACCCCAGATTATTTAAACATCCTTCCTGAGTTCAGCAGTCAATATTAATAACTTCGAACTTCTGTGAGACTCCAGTGGGTTTTTTTAATTTTTATTCATCTCTGTCCAAGGAGTTGAACAGTTTAACTGCACATTCAACATGCAGAAGTTACAGGTGCGTGTTCTGTGCCTCCAGTTGGGAAACACAAGTGTTTGAATGTAATGCAGCTGTGGTCATCAGAACACACTGTTATCTCAGGAAGATTTCTCTGTCAGCTGTTCCAAGCTTACTCCAGATTTGCAAACTGGCTTTGTGTGTGTAAGACATAAATCTAAATTAGCCATTTGGCGATCCAGGTTGCAAAGCTTTTCCTGAGTATATTATTAACAAGGAAAATAAAAACCTGACCACATCTATCTGCTGGCAGGTTCTTTACATAGAAATATCTAAAAGTAGATATGTGTATTAAATAATATTTTTTTTTCTATTTTTAAGAAGTGGCCCTCAGCACTCTGCAGTGGCTCAGAGAGTCAGAAACCTCCCTTACTCCGCTCACAACTTAAAGGCAGCAAACAACAACTTCCCCTCAGCACTTCTTCACTTAAGACAGGCTTGTGCTATTTCTGCTTCCCAGAGTAGCCTGTGAAGGGGCTGTTGTTGCTCAGAGCAAACATTTTATCTGGGCACCTTCTTTACCACTGCCACATCTACTCCTGTCCCTGGCTATTCACTGTCCGACTGCTGCCCGCACACCACACACTCCTCACTGAGCTGTCCTTTAGACTTCTGCATGTTCTAAAATACTTTTCTTACCTGCATTACCCTTCTTTTCCCCTGTGTTTGTG
This sequence comes from Apus apus, assembly GCF_020740795.1. NCBI lineage: Eukaryota > Metazoa > Chordata > Aves > Apodiformes > Apodidae > Apus > Apus apus. The sequence continues at coordinate 39,723,142 of NC_067312.1, read as the reverse complement.
CATTCTTGAGAGTGTATGTAATAAGTTGTAATGATTTGCATAGGTAAAAAACTGGTGTAGGGCTGGTATGCTTACACATCTACATTCTCTGTCTATTCCGTTACCAGTGCACAATGCTCTGTAACTATAGTGAAAGCAAAGAAAGCCTGGTTTTACCTAGTATTGTGATGCTGCTTCTTCAGGAGAAAACTGGTATCAGGTAGAAACTAATTCTGGACTGGTCTGGATGATACAGGATTAGTCTGCTACCTGACAAAAGTATTATTGCAATATTTAATTATGAGGCTTTGCTACATGCCTTCATTTGAAACGTTAGCCAGTATCTATCAACTCTTTTATTTAGTTCAGGAAATAGTTGTAATAAAACAAACTAAGCTCCTCTCAACTTGCACTTTTTCTGAATTCTGTTTCTGTCTGGCACAAGCAGGTCATTATGAGGTGGGGAAAACACAGCGAGAAACAGAACTCTGGTAGTTACCAGCAACTCTGCTGAATTCAGACTATTTGGCTCAATTTCTACAGCTATATAAATCCCCAAGGAGAAGTCTGATTTGAAAGTTTTCTGCCCTTCCCCAATGAGATGTTTTTTTTTTTAGTTTCAGACCTCTCACATCTTGATACTGACTACATAGTTTTACAGTTATTCTATGCATCAACTTCACTTCAGCTTTTAAAGCCTTCCTATTGAATGCCCTTTCAGGGTTTTTTCACTTCTGTTCAGGGGAGAGGAAGGTTTGAGAAAATAGGCCCCAAACCCATTGGCAGTACTCAGCCTGTGAAGACCTCAATGTCTGACTAGCATTAGTTTTGTTATTCTTAGAAGACCTTTATGTGGTAAGGAGGTGTGTACGTATTCTAAATGAAAGGTGTATTTAATGTAGTGCTATATCAAGTGGAATAGCACAGTTTAAGCTAAGACCTTACAAACATGACTGTATAAAGATCTGTACAAGACTGTACAAACCAGAAAGTCTGGGTCTCGGACCTTCAGGAGGATGAACTTCAACTATGTGGGAGACAAAGTTCAAGTAGAAAATAAAACTAAGCAAAGAACTATGTATTTAAAAAAAAAACAAACAATAACTTGGAGTTTTTCATAGCAATATGCTCATTTGTATGCTTTACTAAGTTTAGAAGCAGCAGTACTGGCTGTATCTGCCTTTGGTGTTCCCCAGCACACCACTGTCTTCCAGGCCTGAACACCTACTCACCCTCATTGCTTACACCTAGGAGCTAAGGAGAATTAAGTAACACCATTTGGTGCTTAGCACCAGATTAAACATAGTCTGGATAAACAAATGTACTGTATTTCCAGTTGCTCTCTAATTTGAGTACTTATTGTGGTGTCTTTTAAAGAAGAAATTGCTTAACTGGAACAGCATACTCAGACTTCTTTAGCTAAAAGGTGAATCATATTCTTATGTTTTCCTTCTGGTCCCACTGCAGCCGCCTAATAGTTTGCTCATTATTTTTATAATTAATGCTCAATTTTAAAAATAAGGATGAGCAATCTATTAGTAGCTGAGTGTTAACTCAGAATGCCCCAGAATATTTTACTAGCATTTCTACTAGTGGTAGGTGGGAAGTACCCTGATAAGTAGTAAAAGTTGGTATGTGGATACTCATCTTGACAAAAACTTTCCAGCATGAGTCAATGCAAATGTGTGCTGCTAAAAACAACAAGCTGGCCTCTCCCGTTTCCCAAGATGTGAACACTTACATTGCATGAATGCTAAGCTGCTTTAGCTTTATGTAATGTGCTGGTTACATTTGTGGTTCTGCTTCTTTCTTATTTGTGACTTTGACCAAATAATGAAATAGTGAAATTTTAGTTGTGAGCACAGTGGTCATGAATTCAATTTCAATAGCACTGAAATGGTCAGCTAATACCTTTTGAAGATTCCTAAACAACAATGAATACACATGAAAATTCCCATGTATCTATATGGATTTTGGAATATAAGTTTCAGAAAGTTGTATCTGTGCTTTTTTGTTCTTTGGTATAAATGGGATAACACCAGTGGTGTCCAAACAGAATTACACAGTCCAGTTCAGGCTCTCTTTGCAGCCACAGGAGATTCTTTTGTAAGTATTAACCAATGTAGAAAGGGTGTTACGGATTTTCTGAGAGAAGTTGTGATGTGTTGACAAAGTATTAATATTCTCACACTCTGATGTACTATAAATTTGTTTTTAAAAACCAGAAATATTTTAAAATGCACATGAACTGGCTTGGAGACTGTGGCAGGAGGGTGAGCCCACTGAGGCCTGCTCATTGTCATAAAGGTAGCCTCAGCTGGCTTACTTGTCTCCAGACATCCTCGGTATGTGTGTATATATATGTATATATTTACACACATGTAAATCAGTTTTCTCTTCAGAGACTTGCTATCTTCTGTTTGCTGTTCTGTCCACCAAATTTGGAAAGTATTTCTTCAAAGTGGCTTATACTATTACTTTTGAAATCCTCTTTCATTGTCCTCACAATGAGTCAATATATAATATTAATCACAGAACAGATAGATTTTAGTTCAAATAGGAGTAACTACTGCTTAATAAAAGAGTTCAGCTCTGCTGAGACTCCTTCATATTAATTTGGCTGTGTATCAGTTTCAGCCATTGCAGTCTCGAACTGAGAATAAAACCCTCATTCACTCAAATGGTCTTATTTACTAGCCTCTTAAAAGTTTCCACTGGTATGTGGTCAGGACTTTTCAACAGAACTGGTATTTTTCTCCAGTTTTATTCCTGTTCACATTAATTTAGACAGGAGAAAATCTGTGTCATTGTAGTCAGTCCTATATAACTATTTTGCTTTGAATCCTCATTCCCAGATTAACAGAAGTGACTTCAAGACCAACACACAGTCAGTTGGGACACCCTTTGTATTCAGTGAATTCCTTTCAGCTGGGTACAGAAGTGAGCAGCTGGGCTAGAGTCTCAGACTTGAAAGAGCCAGCATATTTACAAATGTTAAACATATTTAAAAGGAAAGAGGGATACCGCCAAAGCTGATCTGTTCCTGAAAATAGACAAGCAACAGTAATGAGAATTCCCCTCTCAACGTGATAAGCATTTCCTCAGGGTTATCCACTCTCAGGCAGCTGAATGTGAAGTGTGTGGAGCTTCCAAGATAAGGTGGTTTTGTATCCTGAGGGGATATGGCATGGAGAACTTCCGTTCCACAAAAAAGGAGAAGAAAAGAAGTTGACTAAATTTTACTTCCATCCAAAAAGTAGCCCCTATCAGTTTTGCTCGCATGTTTCTTTGAAGGGCTCACACAAACAGCATGTGCCAGTGTTTGCAATGCTGCACCAAGAATGGCCTAGCATGGCACCATGCTGGAAATAAGTACAGTTGGATGACTCTGATAGGTTGCCAAAATGATTAAAAAGGAAACATTTGCTATCCATCTTTTCCTTGACTAGTCCCTTTACAGGAGAAATAGTTCATAATAAAACTATATTTTCCCTCTGGAAAGTTACAGTTCATTAAGAATAGACCTGACAAAATAATGGGCAGCCTAGAGCTTAGACATAAAAGTAAATTAAGGTACGTAGTAAAGTATCTGCAGAGACACAGATTCAATTTTTAAGAAATACAGGAAGCAATGTTTCAAATCTAGATAAAGAAAACTCCAGCGACTCCACAGTGTCAGCGAGTGACTCAAAGAACTGGGATGGTTTGTGGTATTTTCCCATCCTTGAAGATCACAATGCTTGCCTCTTGTTTACTTCAGTTGTGACAAAAAGAGTTGACATTTCCTAAAAAACAAGTGTATTTCAAACCAGTATTATAATATGCTGTGTTTTGTTCAATTAACTTTAAAGCCCATTTGCAGTTTGCTGGATGGTACCTACATTCTTTCTGATTGTAAGCTGACTCAGAGCAGCATTTAATTTCACACTTAGGTTTAGTTCTGTTCCTTTCTGGCATTGCTGCCTCTGCCAGGGACTGAGTGGGAAGAGACCTGGTGATGTCAGCAACGCCAGTAGCACCAGAAGCAGGAGTATGGGGATGAGCCCCAGAGTAGGCAGGTTTGTGTCATGGCCCTGCAGCTTTCCAGACTGCTGGACAGGGTTAGATAATCATCATTTGATGGTTTTGTGGCTGTCTGCTGAAGTGACATCTTACGGTGCTACTATTGGGTGACCATTTGTGGAGGGGTTCATGTTTGTTTCTTTTTCCTTCTGTGTACAGAAAAAGAGCCAGCTTGTAATCAGGACAATGAAGTAACTTGCAGTGGTTTGAAATTTAACACCTGGCCAAATTCAAGTATCCTGTTGTTATACTGCAGGGAGCATGTGTAGCAGCATTCAGGAACACTGACTGAAGTCCTTAACTAAGGAGTGAAGTGGCTTACTACGGGTGCCCACAACTCAAATTGAGTTTATCATTAAAGCAAATTCATTGTCCATAAAAATATATATCTGAGTAACCACAAATTCATAAAATCACAGAATGGTTTGGGTTGGAAGGGACATTAGAGATCATCTAGTTCCAACCTCCCTGCCATGGGGAGGGACACCTCCCACTAGCTGTGGTTGTTCAGAGCCCCGTCCAACCTGGCCTTGCACACTTCCAGGGATGGCCAACCACAAATTCCCTAGGCAACCTGCACCAGTGTCTCACCACCCTCTCTTTTTCGCTCACCATTTATAGACTGAAAAACATCCTAAAAAGACAGTGCTCTGTAATTAGATGGATAAAATGTTTCAGGTGTATACACATTTCCTTGGTATTTCCCCAATGTTCTTAAAAAAGTTAAATGTATATGTTAACTAATATATGTAAAAAGCTACTACATCCCTTTTAAAGTCAGGGAAGTTAAAGGAAATACAGTAAGTGTTCCAGTACTGGTAGAACACCTATGGAACTGGAATTTCTTGGTGACTCTCAGCTTATGGCAAACTGAAACTTGCCAAACAGGTTTTGTTTCCTTTTAAAAACCTTATCTGGCATAACAATCACTTTAAACTTTTAATTATTGTTTTTTAAATGTAAATGATTTCTTGACTTTCCTTTCTGACCTCTGCTCATCTATGAGCCTTAAACAAACATGCTTTCTGCTGTGTGGACTGAACTAGTAACCGAACGTCCAGCCAAGAAAAACAGTTGTCTTGGCTTTCATTAATGAGGTTAAATGCAGGGCTTTTCTGCATATGGGTAAATCAGTAGTGTAGTTGTACATCAGGACTTGCTGCAGAGGTAATTTCCTTTTAAAATGAAACCACCAATAGAAAAAAAAAATCAAGATAGGATTGATTTCAAGAAAGACAGGTCTCGAATAAATCTTGGAAAGTGCTAAATGGAAGTCATAAGTCAAGGAAAATGGATATATTTGGAAAGTAATATACCTTTCATGACACAAAGTTCTTTTATCTTTTTGAACGCTGTTTTATCAAGACCCTTTTTATACTACAAAGAAATATTCCCTATCTACTGATAATGAAATTCCAGGTGCAAAGTAATGGAAAAATTAAGAACAAAACAAGGAGAATTTACATCTGATTTTGTTTAGTTACTAAACTTCCACATCATGATTGCCCTTGATGGGTTTTTTTTATTCTGAATTTACTTAGTTTCGTAATATTAATGATTACTTTCTGCCATCATGTTCAGATTTTTTTTTTCCCTCTCTAGTTTGTTTGTTTGTTTGTTTATGTATGAGTAATTCTCCCTGTCTATGGACAGAGCAAACACTGGAGAATACGAAGCAGTGCTACCTAGTTGCAGCTAGTCAAGGTGTTGATCTCACTCCCTGTAAGATACATCTTCAGGTGTCTATCTTTACCTAGGATTTATAAACAAGATTGGGATTACTTAGTATACCTGCACAGAATATGAGTTGAATCCTTACTCTGTTCAGTCAGCTCCTGTGAGAGCAAGATTCAGTGTTGAGCCTAGAAGGTCTTTGAACAAATGATCAGTCATCAAGACGAATTACAAGTGTGTGAGACACATGACACAAATTACAGGCACCAAACTTCCTAAAGGTATTACAACTGCTGACATGACTTCCCATTGTTTATTACCAGATGGAGAGAGAAAGGCAGCTGGAAATAAGAAAATGTACAACTCTGTGAAAAAATGAAATTAAGCATGTACTGTTCTCTGAGGCTGCCAGTCTGTCCTTGCAAAGACAAGCAGGACGATGGAAAGCTGAAGACTGATGCAAGTGGAGTAAAATTAGCCCTAGAGTAGCACTGAGGAGACCAGGTTGGCATAGAGTTCTTATGTGCACCACACCATAGGCAAGCATTGTGATTTTTGGAGTCAAAAAGACATCTCAGGTGGCCTCAACAGTCCAGATGAGGTGAGGAGTGAGATGGTGTCCAAAACCAGTTTGTTTCAAACAGCTTGTTTCTGTGTTTGGAGCAGGGCTAATAAACAGAGGACAGGAGAAATGTGAAAGGAAAATATGTTTAACCTGAAATAGATGGCACTTGTTGATACAAAGTAAATTCAGGAAAAGGACTTGACAGGCTTGTGGGTTTGGGATCATTTTTCTTCAGAGGACTGTCAGCTTAACCTTTAATAAGATCCACCAAATTATGTGGATGTGTAAAGCAGGATTCAGGCACTTTGTTGTTGAATAAGCTCCAAACTGTAATCTGTTCCCTTCTACAACACTCTCTCAAGAATAAACCTACCCAGTTTCTACCTAAAACTACCTTAACCAGAGCCGCTCAATACCTGTCTGTTGCTCGAGTCCACCCAGGATCCAGATACAGAGGGGACAAGCAATTCTATAGAGATTGAGCTAAAGGAGATTTTGTTTCGCATTGATGCAGCTGGACCTCCTTAGTATGCAGGCATTGGTGTCTGCTTTGTGAACAGGATATTCACCTGCAGATGTCCTTCTTAGGCATTCAGCATCACATGTCCTGTTCCCTGGAAGTGTCCGCACCACTAGGAGAGGCTCAGGCACAGGGTTGCTCTTCTGTCAGTCTTGTATGTGAAAACAGCCATTCCATGTAAAACAAAAAGCTGTGCAGGGATCTTGGGGGAAAGGTTTTCTTTCTGTGATTTTATTATATCCAGGATTTCTTAACAAATAAAGTGACATCTCTGGCATTTCAAAAACTGGGTTTTCTACAGTGTAAAGGAACTTCCCATTATAGCCGAGACATCATGCCTTTTAAAAAATTTCTTGTGTTTACTCAGGTATGCATCTAACTAAGCACAAACATAATTTGCTGTACTTCTCTTTAATTTCTCTGTCATGGAGACAGTAGTTCTACTTAATGGTTTGATTCATAATGATAATCTAAATAAAAAGTTTACATGTAAAATTGCATTATTGTTTTAAATTAATTGCATAAAGGTTTATACTGAATGGAGGCATAAAACTATACTGATTGGTTTTAAGTATCTAGTGAGAATAATGTACTATTTTTTAAATGCCTAACTTACAATTTTTATAAATGCCTAACTTGGCAAGAATTGTGCACGTCCTTGTGTAATGCTACATGATCCTAGGAGGACTGGGACAAAAATAAAGTGGAGGAATTTAAGAAAAATTTAGTGGTGAAAGAATAGCAAAGGAGGGGGCAGCTGGTTAATGTTAGCTGAAAGTCTTCTGTTTAAAGATTGTCTGATACTGTGAGACATACCCCTTATTTGGCTCTTTTGAGGTTAGTCAGTTATCACCTTTAAAAAACCAGCTGAGTTTAAATGTTTCATTAATTGTGGTGGCCCACTAAGAATAAATATTTTGTTACCTTTGTGGAAATGCTACTTGTAAAGATCAGCAGGCTAGCTGAAGAAAGGTAACATTTTGATATGTAAAATACACATTTAGTTTGCCAGCTGGCTGTAACAAATCCCTACTCTCAACCTTTTCCATTTCTGGTGAGTAAAAATTATTTTAACGCTTGGGCTAATTCTAAAGACATCTAGGATTCTCTGATTTTTAAATCTGACAAGGTACACCCCACTTTTAGAGTGGAGGAAGGGGAAGTTTATCTTAACTGTTACACCAGGGGTAACTCAGCTCAAGGCAGAAAAAAAATGCAAATTAGAGTGTTCACCCAACCCAGTGTCTTCCTGCCTCAGTTTAGCTGCAGGATGTTCGAGGTGCCCCATCTTCCCTCTCCCTTTCCTCATCCTTCAAGTCAAACTGGTGTATTTAGAAATACATTGTTTTCCCAAAAAAATGAAGTAGTATAGAAAAAAAGAAGAAAATACAGAAAAAACATCAACTAAGAAAAACATGTCATCCCATCTCAGGATGGGTCCTGAGAAGATGTCACCTCTTAAAATCCATGCCAGGGAAGTCAGCAAACAGGATGTTTAGTCACTGTCATAATGCCTCTGCTCCCATGCCTGCTCCCTGGGGCGACTAACCTTTTGAGTGCTCTTACTCTCTTCAAATGACCAAAATGAGAAGAGCCAGAGAAAAACTTTTTATTTTTTTCATGGGAGCTAGTAAAAAAGATTTGTCTTCACTGCTTTTTACACCTTTTCTGACTGCTTAACAACTGCAATTGAGGGCACAGAGAAAAAGAAAGTCTCTTCCTTGGTATCTCCAATCTCATTGGTTCTCTTCTTCCTTGGTGAGCAAGACTCTTCCCCTCACCTCGCTGGTTCATAGTCTCCTGCCTCCTTTTCTCCTCCTGCCATAATGTGCTGGGAAGAGAGCACACCTCTGAATGAAATGCCAACAAGACCTTGCCAAAAGTTACTTCAAGTGGCTAAAGGAAAAGAAGAAGTGAAGTTTCAGGAAAACCATTTGCACATTGGGTTGCAGATTCTACTCAGGGCAGGTACACTTGATTGCTTTGCTCCTGAAGGCTCTCTTCCCCACTCCAGCTTCTCATCCCAGAGGTCTCAGCAATATCTAGGATGAAAATATGGTGCAAATCCCCTTTAACTATGTATATAAGCAAGAGAATCCTTTGGTGTTCTATCTGTCCAGCTTTATTCCACAACCTATGCTGAATCTGAACATCTTTCTTAAATGATGTAATTATTATATATTTAGGTACATGAGGAAAATAAATGAGATTTCTCTCAGCAGCTGAAATCTTTCTAAATACTTCCTAATCAATAAAATTTGCAAACACACACTGTTTTCCTTTTTGAATTACAATTCAAAATAAGAACTGCCACATACATCATATTTCATAGAATCATAGAATCACAGAATGGTTAAGGTTGGAAGGGAACTTAAAGATCATCAGGTTCCAACCTCCCTGCTATGAGAGGGACACCTCACACTAGACCAGGCTGCACAAAGCCTCATCCACTCTGGCCTTAAACACCTTGAGGGAGGGGGCTTCCACAACCTCCCTGGGCAACCTATTCCAGGGTCTTACTACCCTCATGGTGAAGAATTTCTTCCTGATGTCTAACCTAAATCTCTGCTTTTTCAGTTTAAAACCATTACCCCTTGTTCTATCTCTACCCTCTCTGATGAAAAGCCCTTCCGCAGCTTTCCTGTAGCTCTTCCAGATAGTGGAAGGTGCTCTAAGGTCTCCCCAGAGCCTTCTCTTCTCCAGGCTGAACAGCCCTAATTCTCTCAACCTGTCTTCACAGCAGAGGTGCTCCAGGTCCTTGATCATCTTGGTGGCCCTTCTCTGGACCCTCTCCAACAGGTCTGTATCTTTCTTGTGCTGAGGGCACCAGAACTGTACACAGTACTCCAGGTGAGGTCTCACCAGAGCTGAGTAGAGGGGCAGAATCACCTCCCTGGCCCTGCTGGCCACACTTCTTTTGAAGCAGCCCAGGACACTACTGGCTCTCTGGGCTTCAGTGCACACTGGCAGCTCATGTTTAGCTTCTCATCTACTACCACCCACAAGTCCTTCTCCTCAGGACTGCTCTCTAGCCATTCTCCCCCCAGCCTCTATTTGTGCCTGGCGTTGCACCGACCCAGGTGCAGGACCTTGCACTTGGCCTTGTTGAAGTTCATGAGGTTGGCATTGGCCCACCTCTCCATCGAAGGTCCCTTTGGATGGCCTCCCTTCTCTCTATGGTGTCAACTACTCCACGTAGTTTGTTATGGTCAGGAGACTTGTTGAGGATACACTGAATCCCACTGTCCATGTCTCCAACAAGGATGTTGAACAGCACTGGTCCCAGTACTGACCCCTGAGGGACACCACTTGTCACCTGCCTCCACTTGGACACTGAACCATTGACCACAACTCTCTGGGTGTGGCCATCCAGCCAATCTCTTATCCACCAAGTGGTCCATCTGTCAAATCCATCTCTTGTCAGTTTGGAGACCAGGATGTCATGTGGGACAGTGTCAAATGCCTTGGACAAATGCAAGTAGATGATGTCAGTCCTTCCACCATTATCCACTATGTCTGTAGCCTTGTCATAGAAGGACACCAAATTTGCCACATGACTTGCCCTTAGTGAAGCCATGTTGGCTGTCACCAACCACCTCCCTATTTTCCATGTGCCTTAGCAGATTTTCCAGGCCAATCTGTTCCATGATCCTGCCAGGCACAGAGGTGAGACTGACTGGTCTGAAGTTCCTTGGGTCTTCCTTTTCCCTCTTCTTAAAAATAGGGGCTATGTTCCCTTTTTTCCAATTGGAGATTTACGATTTTGCTGCACTTAAGTGTAGGAGTAATGGACTGACATTCAAAATACAACAGAAATTTGAGTCATGGATGTAGGTTAAATTCCATAATTTAGAAACAGTTTTCACTATTTTAAGACAACACTTTCAATATATTTCTTAGGTTCTATAGGACTTTTCATAAAAAAACCAATCAAACAGTAATGTTTTGAATTTATTACAATCATTTCTGCACTGTTGTATAATTGAGAGAAGTACTCTATTTATTTAGAGGAAGGATGAGCAGAGTGATTTCTTCTGTATTTCAGCATAGCTCTAGGCTTCAATACCCAAGAGCAACTTGTAGAGAAAGTGGGATCTAGAGAATGGATTACATTTTGTATGTAAGGGTGATGTTTTTTCTCAGTTTGGTACCTATTTCTTAGCTTAAGTTTGGGGTAAATTAAGAATCTCAAACCCTCTTGAGCATAATTGCTTTTGCATGGCTGCCATTTATTTGGCAGAGAAGCATATTTGGACCAGCTGCTGGATGGAGGGCAGTGATTTAATGACAGAGGCTGAGGTACTTGGTGGCATTCAAGTGAGTCCTCAACCTGCTCACACCCCTGAGACTAGTTGGGCTGCCCCAAAAGGTACTGAGGGAACTATCCAACATCCTCACAAGGCTGCTATCCCTCAGTTCTGGCAGGTCATGGAGGTGAGAGGAGGTCTGCAATGATAAAAGCAAAGCAAATGTTGCACCTGCCTTCAGAGAAGGGCAAAGGGAACAATCTGTGGAACTACAGACTTCCTTTTTGGTCTCTGGGAAAACCATGGGCGGAGCAAGATCACTTGGACATGCATGAGCACACAGCAGAGAAGACTAGGAACAGTCAGCAAGGATTAACCAAGGCTAAATGACACCCGACATGTTGGAGGGTATTTTCACACAATCACAGAATTGTTGTGGTTGGAAAGGACCCCCAAGATCACCAAGCCCAACTGTGATAAAATGACTAATTTGTGGATGAGGACAGAGCAATAGATGTTGGCCTGGATGTACATGAGCAAGACTTCAACAGACATTTTGAGGAAAGGCAGTAAGAAGTGGATGAGAGAAGGGGGGCTTCGAGGTGCCCATTCTACCTACAAGGATTTTACCAGGGGCCAGACTTTTTGCCAGTGGTGACCATAAATGGAAACAGGAGAGTTTCTAGCTACAGAAAGCAAGGATGGGAAATTTCCAAGGCAGGAGGCTGTGCCATCTCTGTTCTTGGGGAATTTGAAGCCCTGGTTGCATTAAGTCCTGAGCAACAGTGTCTGACCCCACAGCTGAGCTTGCCTCAGGATGGGCTTGGATTGGAGACCTCCTGCAGTCCACATCAGCCAATCCTTCTGTATTTCTCCAGCAGTTATGCAGTTAAAAAAACACTCCAAAGCAATGGAGAGCTGAAGAAAAATATTTCCAGTTACATAATGAATTTCTTATGAACTTAAGGCTTTAAATAATAGGTGATACCTCAGGCTTGCTGTAACTCATTTTCTCATGTTGCACACATCCACTTTTTCACGCCTACAAATACCAGTCCCCACAAAGTTCCAACACATTGTTCCCTTTTTTTTACCTGTTCGGTTACTTTTACCTTAGCATTCTTCTCACAAGCATACTGCTACATCTGTCTTGGATTAAATTTGGTCAAATGTTTGCTTACACTAATGACAGAGATACACTCTGAGGTGGGCAGGCTGCTTACTACATGTAATGTACACGTATCTGCTCATTAATGGCAACTGCATTTCAGAGGACCAGTTAGCCCAGATGAAGCCAGGAATAGTGATTAAAAAGCAACAAACAAACTGGGAAATAACAAAGACACTTAGTTAACACTTTCCAGTACTGTTGTGACCTCCATTTGGCTTTGCTCACATCCTCAAATGAAGCCATAGACAAATCCATTTGTGTGACAGAAGAGTGAGATGTTAAGAGATGGTTCCCCACTTTTCCGTGGAGCACACTCAGAGGAAAATCAGTCTGTGTTTGTACAAGTCTCTCTTTGGACAAAAGAGAGGACAGCAGAATCAGGTCAGTCTTCTCCTGTGTGCTGCTCTAATAAGGTATTTGGCTTTTTGGACATTTCAGGGTTGTTTTAAAGGTAGCTGTAATGATTAAGTGTAGGAAAGCAAATCTCTTCTGTGTGATTTTCATGTGTGCTCCCACTTGCCTAGGAAGGTCCGTATGCCTGGATTTGTATGGTACTTCTGAAAACTACTGTAAAGAAGGCTAGATGTATATGTGTTAATATAGCTTGTAATCTCTTTGGACAGGGCCTGATACTTGAAATAGTTTAGATTGAAGAATAGTATTATACAGGCCTTTGATGGGAATTTGCTGTGGTCTAACAATCCATGCAAGATCTTGGCTTTCCATTGGTAGATGAAAATATACCAATGGAAGTATTACTCTTTGTATATAAATATACTCTTTGTATATAAAAGCATTGGGGTTATAGTAGTAGAAATTATTTTTTGCAAAAGACAGTATTTGGTTAATATTTATTAAGTGCTGCTCTCTTTAATTGATGGGAAAAAGAAGAAAAAATAATTATACCAATATGATTTCACTTTTTGCTGAGTGCTCTGTGTCATTTGTTGGCAAAGGTAACGGAAGGAAAAATATCTGCAACAGAATGTAACCATGAAGTTGTTTTTTTACAACAGCACTGGCTCCAACTTTCTTTCCCATATTTGGTATTGCTGAAATTACAGTAAATAACTATGATACAATTTATATTTCAAGCTGCTAGCCTTGGCCAATTTTCAAAAATAATTGAAAGCACCTGATGTGGGAACTTGAATAGTTATGCCCAAAATTACATCCCTGCCCCACTACACCTGAATTTAGGAGCATCTCCATTCCATCATATTGTCATCTTTGATCTTTTGTGCTTTACCTAAGCACATGAATCTACATGTCTATTTCCACCTGGCCTGGCCCATGCTGCATAGCTCAGTGCTTAGTTAATTTTTAAGTCTACACAAAGACATAGTGCTGTAGGCACACTCAGAAAACTTTCCTCTCCCTCTCCTCCTCCTTCCTCCCCTCCCCTTTGTGTTGGAAGAAAAGCACACTGTTTTTAAAAAGAATAGGAAATACAACTGTGTCTACACAGGATTTTGTTCTCTGTAGACAAATCACCAGCTCTATAAACACAAGCGGGTTAAACACAAACCCTCCTCCATACTTCCAGGCTTGGCCAGCCCCATGTAGCTTATAACTCCCTGTTCCAGTTGTTCATGCCCTCTGTGGAGCCAGGCACTTAAGCCCAGAATAGGGAATCAGGCACATGCTTCCAGCATCCCTCTGGAAAAGCATTTTAAGTGCTGTCTGTAAATACAGCCCAAGGTGTACATCTTGACTGATGTTTGCAGTTCTCTGCAGATGCTGCATGCTATTTGCACTTCATAACTCCAAAGGAGGAAGTATCACTCTATTTGTCTGATGTGAGTTTCTTGTGTCTTTCTCTGAGGTTATGGTACAAACCAATGAGGATCAGAGACACGCTGCCTGACTTGTGGGGTGGCTCAGACTGATGGGAAGTCTCAAGAACTGACATTTGAAAAATGTCAGGCAGGAGAAGTCAAGAAAAAAAACAAAGCAATACAAGTTACAGTAGCCCAGACTCTGCATAGTTTCAGGAAGAAAAGTTTATCAGCCTCAGAATGGTTATGGAAATGAACCACTGCTGCAGAAAAACCCTTCACTACCCTACCTTTTAAACACCTTGCCTATTGCCAGATAGAAGATTATCTGCCTTTATTTAAAAAATGGCAGGTAGAATAAAATGTCAGCCCCTATATTAGATGACAATCTGCAGAAAAATTTCAGTCTATTGGATAAAACACTGTCAAATAATATCTAAGTATATTTCAGAAGGCCATCGGCATTTTTTCCTTATCTAATCAATTCCAGTGCAGCAGCTCAGCATGCCAGCCCTGGCTTCAGGGATGCTTCGTTCCACTTTGATCACTTTATTCCTGCCATAAGGAGTCCGTCTGCTGGGCAGATTTGAAGCTCCATGATGTAATTTCAGTGCTCTACAGTGCATTATAAGAAGGTTCACACAGCACTTTTTTTGTTAGACTAAGAAAATCAGCAGTCATTTAGGAAGCAGAAGTGAATTGAAATTGTCTAGCTTAACTTACAGCAAAAAAAAGAAGTTTTCAAAATGAGCTGTGAAAAGCAGAACCTTTGATGAGACTGTGCTTAGCAGAAGCACTTCCTTTTTTCTCATAGCAGGGAAAAGGGAGGAAGGGACAGAGCATCCAGTCTTAATTGTGAAGAAGTGAAGTGGCTCCAGAAGCCCATGTAAACCTTAGGAATGAAACAGAAAAATAAAAAACAATAATGACATGGATCCAGTAACTTTTTCTGCAGTCCTGACAGTGGATATATACTCAGTGGACATATATTGGAAGGAAAAAAGAAGAAAATTTTAAAAAATTAGCCACAGTATGGCTTTTACTAGAGTTAAATATTAACTTTTCCAGATGAAATGAAAGGCAGAAAATATCGCAAAGTTATTGATTTCATTGTAACTTTATCCAAATGCCCTACTGTGGCAAGCACTATGTAAATAAACAGGAAGACAGGTGACATTCGCCAAAGAACCCATATCACAAAAAACACAGGGTAGTGTTCTAAAAGGTGAGACATAGAATGTATTTTCTTTTACTGACAAAAGCAGAACGAGAAAAAAAAGTGGAATAAAATAATTTGAACTAATGAAATGGGAAAAAAACCAAGAAAACCAGAAGGCTGATGAAAGAAAAGAGTGCAGAAAAGGAGGAATGGAAAAACTAGCAAAAGGTAATGACAGTAAAACGGCTGGAGATGGCACAGCCTGCGCATGGTGCTGGAGGAGCCTGAGGGGAGGAGCTCCCACTCAGTGTTAGTGATAAAGCCTTGTCTTTAACAGTGCAACAGGAAGTTCTCTGGGGAACATCCTTCCTGTTTGACAATAAAAATGGTGAATTGAATGGCTTTCTTGCTAGAAAATCCTGTAAGAGCCTGAATGACTATCAGGGGCTACTCGCTTGCTCTCTCTGCCAAGAAAGGGTATGCAAGGCATCTTGCCTGTGGATCAGAGGCCTGTTAGCAGCCTGGGGCTCCCAGCACCTAAAGAGATGTATGATCAGCTGTGCTTTTCTCTTCTTATTAGCTCTAATATATAGCATTATGGGTGATACCTTACAGGGTCTGAGCACTTTTCTTACTGGGATGGCAATGGGCCAACACCTTCTGGGGCAAAACTAGAAGCCTAAATGAATATCACTCTAAGGAGCTAGAAACAGCACCTAGTAATAAAACTAAAACTTAATAAAACTATTTATTTATTTATTTATTTGCTTTATTCTCCCAAGAACAACTGACATAATCTCCTCCCACCTGCAAGGTAGTACATATGCATTCAGTATTAATGTCATCAGGCAGTGACAGAAGATTTGACAGTAAATGGAAATAAAACCCTTTCACAGAGACTCCTAGGTCTTTTTCTCCATGGAAAGCTGAATTTCCATCTTACCTAAAATGGAAAAACTATTTGGGAAAATATCTCCTTGTGGAAAATTAGTTCAGCATAATAAATGCCTTTATCCTTCTTTCCATCTCAGTCTTGCCTAAAATAGGAAGAATGCAAATGTTATTCTGAAACAAGACCATCCACACTAACTTTTACTGAATGAAAAAGTCTGAAGTAACTGCACAAACAGAACTGTGTAGTCAATATAAAAGTTGAAAGAAAGGAAGTTAAGCATCATACTTCAAACATCTTAAACAATGAGACATACCTCTTGCCCCTGTATGCAGTCCTATCCTAGCATTTTCTCACAATACATTAACAACCTTGCCTGAATCATAGCAGGAAGCCTTCTAGAACCCACTGCATAACACATTTTAATCTGGGCTGTGTAGGCTGTCATTTAGGCCTAAAAGTAAAATAAATTGAGTTTTAAGGTTTATGACTACCAGACAGCTTTCTTCCTTTGGGAGCACACACCCTGCTTACCATAGTGATTATGAGACACTGTAATCCAGATATTTTTTTCATGAGTAGTACAGTCACTACAATTAGTACTAGAATGTATTTCAGACACCTCCTACACACTAAATGGAGATAAAACTACATTATGTGCTTACACTGAAAGAAAACTATCTTATTCTGTGTACCATCAGCATGTGGGTGGTTTCAAGATGTCGATCCAAGGTTAATGAATTACAAGAGCACAAACCCAGTATCAGCAAAGACCTGAGTCAGTGCAGGAGGTCTGGGTGTCAAAATCCCTCTCTATCGCATATAGATAAGAACATGCAGCCTGTCACAGCAAAGCAGGACTGAGGTAAAGTCATGGTGATTCAGGGAAACATTGCCTCAGCCTTCCTGCTATTCCCAGCCCTGCAGATGCAGCCTCAGGTGGCTTTGGATGAGGAGGCTGCTTCCCAGCACGATAATCTTCTGGGACCTCATACAAGTTTGGTGGTGGTCACTCTAGCCTGGGGAGCACTGGAGAAACACACAGTGGCATTGGCATTGGTGAAGGATGAGGTTGTCTTCTTTTTCTTGTAAAGCTCTATTACAGCTATAGAAGACACAAAAATAAGTACTGGCAGAGCCTGTAAGAATCCAATCATGAGTAAGACTCCAACAGCAAGGAACAGTTTCAGAGACACAGAATTTAAATGAGGGCATGGAGTGAAGTATTTCCCTGTCTGAAGATACTGTAATGTAAGACAAGGCAAATAAGGGAGACCAAAATGGAAAGACAAAGGATTGGTTTGAGTTGATGAAAAAAAAAAAAAAAAAAAAAAAAAAAAAAAAAAAAAAAAAAAGCAAGCCACAAACTGTTACTTATATGCAAAGACTGAGAAACGGACTAATTTCAGTTATGAAGCAGAAAAACTCGGGATACAATATGAAGAAAATAACTTGATAAATCAAATCAGTGTAGGTTCTTGAAAATTCTGAAAGAATATCTGGAAAAAGTTGAGTGACTTGATTTGGGAAAAAGAGCATAACCTAGAGGGTATTGCTTTTTTGTGTCTGCTGTCTAAGGCAACTGGAAGGCTTTTTGCCTGTCAAAAGCAGGTTACTGTTAATTTACCACACAGCAGTCTAGGGTATTAAAAGCGCAGTTAGGGAAACTAATCTATTGGAAAGAAGAAAATTTTTAAACTCTGGAAAGTGGTCTTCTAGATTATTGAAATGTTAAGCTAAGGATGAATGGCATTACTAACTGGAATTGGGAAACCTTTATGTAATAAAATTGTCCATGTTTTAATGAACTGAAAAGGTGCTCACTATATTTAAACTCTTTTATATATTCTATAAGTAACTAAAAAATTTCAACTTTATAATTTTCAAGAGTAAAAGAAGCTAAAAATTAAAACAGTGAAAGATTGCAACAGAACTTTATTATTTTAATGACTGCCACTGCCATTTGGAGCTAGCGATAGCACTGAATCTGGAGGAAGGGATTATGTTCTCCCCATCACTACAGTACAACTATATTGTAGCAGATGGCCTCTTCTTTAATTTTTATCCTCTAATGCATTGATGTTACAAGCCAGATAAATTTTTAATTGTCAGACCACTCAAAAGTGCACCAAGTAATGGTTATCTGGCTGGCTACCTTAAAATGCAGTATTCACCTTGAAGGTTCCCTGTCTTTTTCTGTTGTGCTAGATAGGAAGCAGCGAGAGTGCCAAGCACATGCTTCCTGTCAAACCAAATCTAAGGCAGGAAAGAGATGAAAGCACAGGTAGCCAGTTTCTGGGATCAAATCAACCTTTGAGCCTAAAGGTTTTCTGCCTGGTGACCCTTAGCGATAGAGGTTACTTGGTCACCACAATGATTACCATTCAACCAAGCAAATTGTTGTTAGTTTTTTTCAACTGATGTATTAATAGCCATTGAAGGCCAGGTTGGATGGGATTCTGAGCAACCTGGACTAGTCAGGGTTGTCTCTGCCAGTGCAGGGGGGTTGGATCTAAATGATCTTTAAGGTCCCTCCCAACCTAAATGATTCTATGATTCTATTACTGTTTTTAGGGCCACTCAGAATGTTTTTGTGTGAGGGCTGAACCGGAGCTGTGCCTCTGATGCACTGAGCTCTCTTGGAAAATTCTTCTATGGAAAATTAAAAGTTGGGGTATTTTTAATAGCATATGTATTACTTCAACAACAGTTTCACTAGCTACTCATTCCTAGCATTGGTAAGCTGGACTGGAAAACTAAACAAGCTCTAACACAAAGAAAAAAGAAAATATTATTTGATAGGCAGAATGCAAACCAGTTTCCTTCCTAGCTGCCAGAATGACTGTAAGGTCACAGTCTGGGGTCTGGTGTAAGCTACATGCATGCAACAGGAACCGGAAAAAGCAAGTGCCCTGGGCAGCACCCACCATCACAGCTTTGATTTTAACTGCTCTCTCCTCTGTCCAGCTTCCAAGTCCAATCCTGGTACAGGTCTGTATGTTGCCTTCTTCCTTGAGAGGGAACTTGGAGGTGATCAGCAGTTTTCTTGTACTGGAGCACCACTGTATTCAGAATGGTTTTCATTATGTTTTTAATTTTTAGCTATTCCTAACAAGAGTGTCTTCAGCAAAGCATCAAGATTGGCTTTTTGCTTCACTGTCAGTGAAGCATTCTTCCTTCATGTTCATGCAAGCTAGTACTATACTTTCACTCCAGTCCTCTAAATACCTCCTAGAAAACTGAGACAAGTTATGAAAAACCTACTCCTGATTTCAGCAAGGGATATAATCCCCTAAAATTTTATTTGAGTTTTGTTGGTGCCATACAGTTGCTTGATCCTAGAATTATTATTATGAACGATTCTATGATTTTGGCTAAGTTTCTTGGCAGATTCAGTGAAACACTAATGTAAGTTAACATAGTTTTCTCTACCCATTATAGCTGACCATAATGTCTTTTCTGTACTGTGTAGTTGAAATACTGTTAATTAATCTATTATTTTCCCTTGTCATATTCAGTACTTGTTCAGCAGATTAAGAGTTTTTTTCCTGAAATTGCCTTTCTAGACCATTTAAAATCTACTCAATTAGAACATCTCTTCAGTCAGTTTTAGAGAGAGGGGAGGTTTGTGATTCACTTTCCCCCAGAAGAAAAAGGAAGTCTTCCTTCTGGAGAATGTACACTAAACAGCAACATTCTCCAATTTTTCCTTCGTACAGAATACAACATAGTTTCTTCACTCCGAAGACTCCACTTTGCTGGGAGCAATGCTTCTGACCACCTCTAAGAGTAACACAGTGTAATAGGCTGCCCAGAGAGTTGTGGAGTCTCCTCTGGAGACATTCCAAACCCATCTGGACCAGTTCCTGCATGATCCACTGGAGGTGATCCTGCTCTAAGCAAGGGGGTTGGACTAGATGATCTTCAGAGGTCCCTCCCTTCCAACCTGGACCTCTGTAGCAACATTCAGTGAGTGTAGACAGGATCTCTCTCGATTCTATCCAAACAGTAACATTTGGAGCACCCCGTCAAGTAGCATCTTCATTGTCTATTTACAGTAGCAGTGTCATTAACACAAGAGATACAGATAGGCATTCCTTGTATTAAACAAATGAGTAAGTACCAAACAGGCTGGAATAGGTAGGGAAATGGGTGCAGAGAACTTCATTATCACTTTTTCAGTCTATTTGATCTAGCAGTGTAGCAGTTCTGGTCTTATTGAACCTACTAATGTAGCTTGTCTTTAGGTGGAAATTCTTAAAAACAGTCAGCTTCCTTTATGCTAAAAATGTAACAAGTGCCTGGAATTTCCCAATACTATATGCAGTAAAGTTACACTTGGTTGTAGCTTGTGCAAAAGTGGTAGAGCCCAACTGTCTGTAAGAGCATTCTTGTAGAAAAGCCAAAGGGTGGGGAAGACAAGGTATTTCTCTCCACTGCCTCAGCTCATAGGCTTCAATTACCACTTTATGCATCATGTGAGAGTGCATGAAAACTTGCTAAAGAGCTTTCAGGTGGTTCTGAAGGCAGGGTTGGCAAGAATAGGACATATTTCAGATTAAATTGCTTGCCTCCCTACCTGTTTGCATGATCAACAGTAAGCAGTTCATTATGCTAATGTCTAAGTGCTGGGGCACACCTCAGGAGAAACTTCATGACAAACTACCTTTGTAAGAAACACATGCTGCCATCACAGCAACAGTTAAAGAAACAAAAAATGAGTCTGTTTTGCCATTTGCTAGTGCCTGTTATGAAATTCCAGTGTCATCTCAAGAGTAAGATGAGACACCTGGCAGTAACTATGCTTGGCTAACCTGAATTGATATGGGAAGAAATACTATCCCTCGCACTGCCAAGTTCTCACACCACCATGCTTCTGTGCCATTTTGCAGTAGCTAAACTAAGCGGGAACATAAAGTGGAACAAAACTCATCCAGATTTCCTCCTTTCCCTTCTATGAAAAGAAGCAAGTAAAAATCAGCTGCACCAGCTGGTGCACCAGAACAAGCACAGGGACATGAATGAATGAATGTGTATATGGAGGAAGGGTAGAACTTGTATCAGCTGCAGCTTCAATTGTGTATGGCACACTACAGTAAAAACACTTCAGGATTTTTTGGTGGTGACTTTAGGACTTTAATTGTAGGAATAGGCAGTATCATTTAGAAAAATAACTTTATTTTTGCATCTGGAATGATGAAAGAATCTGGAATGCGTTGAGCTTGACAAAAACCAGAAACTAGCAGTTCCATGAAAGACATGTACACACAACTTTGCAATTCTTTTAAGTTTTTTATAAACTTGAGTCACTTTACATACAAAAGCAAGACCCCCGATACAGTAAGAAGTGTAAAATTACAAGTCTAACTCTCATGAGGCACAAAACCGAAGTTTCCCTGAGAATATATAATTGAAACCAGCATATAAATTTTATGTCACATTATCAGGGGAGTTTAAGAGTACAAAAGAAAGATTTGGCTACGAAAATTTAAACACAAGTGCTTAATACTCCATGCTTAAGATTAAATTCTCAGGAGGATTAAGAATTACATTTTACAGAACTACAGCAACCAGATTTAAGTTATGACAGGTGGCTTTGGTATATTCCCTTCTGAATAGTTTTCAAATAAATTCTAATATTTTTTCCTGAGATATTTCAGTACCCAGTATGAAGTCTGTGCAGACCTGCTGCTTTTTTTCCCCCTTTTTTGTTTCCCCCCTTCTTCATCTTTCCCTGCCAGGTGTTGTTCCAAAAGTGGGCTCTGTCACCCAGTGTGCAAGAAGCCAATTCACACACAGAGTCAAGAGATTTTCTTCTAATATCCAGATCTGCGCAGAACAGGGAGCAGGGGGGTATTCCACAAGGCAAGCTCTGTTTGCTGAAACACAAATGCTACTTTTATACCAAAAAAATGTGAGAAATAACTTTATCTCTAAAACTATTCTATCACTGGCAGACACAATTGGTCAAGTCATTCCTTGCTTCCACTTCAAGTGACAATGCTCAGGAATCTCACTGCACCTGCTCAAAGAGCAGGGGGGCTTGTCGTTAGTAGGGTCCCTCTAGCCTGGGGGTGTGAATTTTAGTATGTTAATAGCTCATTAATATATTAATATGGTATTCTGGTTTGGTTTGTTAGGTTTTTTGGTAGCAGAGGAAGGGCTCCAGGGTGGATCAGATAAGAAGCTGAGAAGCTCTCCCTGCTATAAAACCAGCCAAGGAGCCATTAGAGGGACAATAGATGCACCTCCGTGATTAACATTCCAAAGAACTGAAAAGAGACCTGAGCAGAGCGAGCAGCTGGAAAGGAGCTGAGCTGGAGGCAGAAGAAGGTGCCCAAGCAGAAGTTTCCCTGCAACCCATGGCAAGATGGCAGGCTGTCCTGCATTCATGGAGGAACGTTGTGGAACATTCCCTGAAGATTCCAGGAGTGGTGAACTTGGATTTTTCTGCCAGTGGACCTACATTATGCATCTTTGGAAGACCCTGGTGCCAGGGGAGTTGGCTGTTCTGAAACAGCCTGTGACTCTGTGGGAAGCCCACACTGGAGCAGCTTGCTCTGGACCTTGTGGGAAGGACTCATGAAGGAGAGGTTCGTGGAGTACTCTCTCCCATGGGATAGACCCCCCGGGGAAGCAGGGGAAGACTATACAGAACCACCAGCCTTTGAACTGACCCTAGACCCCAACCCCTGTCCCCTGTGCCGCTGGGGGGAAGAATGGAGAGAAACCAGGAACAAAATGATTTGGGCCCAGGAAGAAGGGAGGGGCGGGGTAACATATGCAAGCCCTGCTCTGTGTGTTGTCTGTGTCCTGTGTGTGTTTGATGAGTGTGAAATTAAATTATTATTTTTCCCTACACTGAGTCTGTTTTGCCCAGGACCTTAATTGGTGAAGAACCCTCCTTGTCCTTTGTCTCAACCCACAAGCTTCTAGTTGGCCTTTGTCCTCCCCATCCCAGAGTGTGTGTGAGGGGGAGAGGGCATGAAGGGTCACATGGCGTTACCACGAAATACAGTGATTTCAGTTACTCTTTTTTTTTTACCCCAGTGTTCAAGGCTGTAACCAACATAAGCTGTGGGGAGTGCTCCTTTCCATCCCTTTAATCTGTCCTGTAGGCCTGTCTCAAGGCCAGGCTGGTGACTGCTTGGGGCGTGTTTTTCTCTAATTGGGATCTGGTTTTGTACAACTCCCCGTTTCAATGTTATCTGTTTTTATTCTGCATGTCCCTTATGTTCTCTGGGATTTTTTTCCCAAATGTGATTTCCCCACCCGCCCCCCCAAACTTTACTTATTTCAATTAGTAACTGACATCACAGCTAGCTTTACATTTGTGGGGAAAAAAATGAGGAATAACCATGAGCAACATGCATTTTCCAAGCCTTAAAAGAAACAGTCTAACCAAAGAAAAGAGTCTAACCAAAGGAAGCCCACTGATTACACCTTTTAGATAATAAATATTCCAAATAGTTTGCTCTCCAAAACTTTGTCTTCAATTTTGTACCCAAAGTTTCAAGCCTCAGTGTGCAATACAATGCATCCCCATTATCACTTAAGATATGTTTTCTCTTCCCTTTGTCCGTGGACAAGACAGGGGAAGTGTCATCACCATAATATCAACATGGCGAGAACAATTATACCCACCATCAGCACAACCACCACTAGTGTTACACATTAAAGTACATAGCTCTATACTACTTGTACCTATGTTCTCTGACAGGAACACGCAGTACTTCAGTTCTTTTGCAGATACAAAGTTTTGTGTCGCAAATACTCCTCCAAACATTTCACTGCAAAAGGGTCAACATCAGTGTCAAACTTATTAGCAAAGAAGTGGTGGTTTCGTAGCATCCAGTTCAGGTCTCCTACCCCAAAAACACAGACAGACCGAACATGAACTCCACTGCATGGTGGGTAGGGTGCACCTTTGGACACATCACCTTCAAAGTACTGCCACTTGACAAATCTGGCTAGTGCATTCATGTCAGAAACGTCGTACTTGTCACTAGAAGAAACTGCACCCGGAACTTCAGGGATTCTCTGAATTGTTGCCCATAGGTACTCATCTGGGCTGTAAGTATCTTTTGCCCATTCAATGAACTTGAGTATTTTGCTGTTTTCTAATACATATTCTACAAATCTTCTGCTAACTACAAAATAGGCACTACCAGAAAAAATTGGAGTATTGAGAGGTGGTAGTTGTTTGTCTACACCTGTGTTCTTTATTTTACCATCAATAATCTCATGGTGTTTTTTCCATCTCACTTCTTTATAAGCAGGCATTTTTTCTGTTTCCAGGCTGTTTTCACCTTTAAGGGCTTTTAATTTTTCTACTATTTCCTGGTTCGTCTTTATAGGAAAGTCCATGCCACAGAGGTTTATTAGGTATTTCCAGCTGGAGCTTCTTCTGTAGAGATCTTTCATGCAATTAATGTCTGCCTGCACCCTGCTCCATGAAGCATACACAACACTCTCTAACTGGCTGGAAATAAAGACATTATCAAAACATGAGACTATTCCCTTCACAGCAGCAAAAAAAGATTCTGGAGACTTTTTGTCAACATGAATGCAGTAAAAATTCTGAGGGGCATAGATTGATCTTAGAAGTCTATCAAGCATCTCAATTTTGTGATAAACCACTATTGAGTAAGCAATTGGAAATTCTGCTTCTTCATTGCTGAGAGATTCCATAATATATTTCCTAGTCTTCGTGAAGGAGGCACAGTCTGCTGTCATGTTAATATAGTCATTTGTTGTTAGTCTGCGGCGTTTCTTAAATGACACTGACAACGTCTCAAGCTTTACCTTTTCAATTTCTTCTATGTCTCCCTCTATAATCTTGGTGCAGTTAACACTGCCAATAGGATCTTCTTTGGTCAGCTCTAGATGTCTCCGATTTAAGAAGTCTTGTTTCTGGTTGACTTTCAAAACAGAAATTGTTACTAAAATAAGAGTTAGACCCAAGAAAAGCCTGAAACGTGAGCTGTGGCAAACCCGTAATTTCCTCTGCAGCATTTCAAATAGCAGGTAGCTTTGCAGGGCTAAAAAAATTGCCCTCCACTCTACTCATATCAGCTTCAACAACTTCAGAAAAAACATTTTCTGTTTCTTTTGAATTTGGTGAGTTTGTCATGGAGATGGAAGCAAAAATCCTAGAAGAAAATGATGTATGACTGTCATTCAAAAGATTAAAAAGCTTCTTTAAAAATATTACTGGCCAATAACTACAATGTTATTTAGTGACAGTAAAAAGGTGAATAGTTCAGTCAAAAAATATTCCATTGGAAATGAGAAATTAATTAATAAAATTTGTTTATTTTGCTAGAAAAATATTGGAAAAAGCAGATCATTTTTTTGAGACACTGTTTCTGCAATTCTAAGACTACAAAACCATGCTCGGTAAGAAAACAGAGATTATTCAGCTGCCTCTGACAAAATTAAAGCCAGTAAGTTAGATCTGTTGCTGAGAAGCAAATACTTGGTGTTAATTCACACTTCAGAGTTTGATAAAAATGTTTTCTACTCACTTCAGCAGTGACATAGGTTTCATTATAATTATAACTTACCACTCACTTCCTGAATGCTAGTCATGCTTCATCTTCTCACTGGGAAAGCAGTCCCTTGAAGCCCTTCAAGATTTTTATGTGAGAGATCAATTTCTTCAACCTCCTGCAGATGAAGTTAGAAATACCATCAGGGAAGAGCTGCTAAGAAGAGGAGAAAGAAATTAATATAGCATAGCTCCTCAACTATCAGAGTTGTAAGAAAAGCTGTGACTGAACTGCTGGAGTACCTTTTTAAGGTAAAAGGCAGTACTTTTGGCCTCACTCTGCAGCTGATTTGTGTTAAGTCAATGCAAAGGCACAAACCTAAAAGCACAGGTGTATTGTGTTACCACTGTTGAAACACACTTGCTTTTATGATTCAGCTATTGCTTTTATGTGAAAATATGCTGCAAGGCTGAGTTGCAACAAGATTTATATGCCAGTCTTATTTTCATGTTGATTTCAATGGCACTACATCATTTTAATTTGTTAGTCCTGTTTCCCCTTAAGCACCCTTTCTCTGTTTCAGTACTCCATGCAGTGATCACTGCACAGTTACTCAGAAAACTGCAGTCTAGAACTGGATTTACAGAGCTGGTGTCTTTTTTTTTTTAAGTACTACCTCATGCAGGTGCGCACTGTGTCCCCTCCTGGGTTTTGCTGTTGGCAGTTCAGCATTAGCATCTTCTTTTTTCCCCCCTCTTTAAGCTACCCCAGCATCATTTTAGCATTAATACTCAATCTGTGGCTTTTACCGTACTACCTGCAAATCCCAAAACAGGTACATGTACTCTGGCATCAGAGTTTTTTGGTAGTTAGGCTGCCACTGGGATGCACTACACACTGGGTCTACTGCTATGACTACAGCACTGCAAACTGACTTGGGGGAGTTGATCCCCATGTAATTGGTGCAGGGAAGGTGCACCAGCAGGCAGAGTCCACAAATGCTTTGTGATTAACAGCATTATATAAACATCTTACTTACTATCAAGTGTACTTTGTTTTCAGAGTTACACCTGTAATTATTTTATACTGCATTTCTAATTTATCTTAGGGAGGTAGACATTTGTTCCAAGTCTGGTTTAGGTGTACAGTCAAGTCAAAGTAGAAGAACTACAATTTTAACCCTTAAGGTAAGTAGCCAGATGAATTAAGTGTGCAATTACAGCTGAAAGCATTGAAAAGTACCTTTTCACTATCAAGTCTCACACTTTGAATTCAAATAAAAAAAAAAAAAAAAAAGAAGGTAATTTCCACAATTACCACTTTTAGTTAGCAATGTGGCTTCAAACACAATGACATAACTTAGAGCGAGTTTCAACATGCTTTATACCTTACCACGCTCTCTTGCTTATTTAACATCCTGCTAGTTTTGACTAGTAGATCTGATCCAACAAAAATAACACAAATTAACAAAGGTAGGGTACTAGCTATGTGATAGTCTCCATAATCTCTACTGAGTATGTTTACACAGGATGAAGATTCTGATAGCAGTTACCTTACCTTACTGTTTTCTGCCTACCAACTTAGAAATGAAGACTTGTCCTAGAACTTAAAATGTACTTCACATGCACTTATATTTGTAAAGCTCTAGCTAGCACAAGCTGGAATCCTTCTTTCTTAAGGATGAGCATTAGCACCATTATTTTATTCTATTCTCAGTTTTTACAGTAGCACCAGCATTGTGAAGTAACAGACTTCAATCCCCCCTGCTCTTTACAATGTAGGGAGACAAAGCTTTAGCTGAAAGATGTAACTGCAGTCTTCACCTTCAACAATTCCCAAAGAATAAAGCTTGCTAAGAAGTATTTCCCACTCCTGTTTTAGAATAAAACATAGCTAGAAGATAAAAAATCTTTCAGAAAGGTCTTCTATATCCCAGCTGTGTGCAATTCCTCTATTGTTTTGAGCTCAGAATAATCAGACCCTGAATTTCCATTATACCAAAATGAGAGATCTGCAAACATTTACACATTAACATGGCTCTTATCTTTAGGTGGAGGTTTTTCCCTACAGTCAAATTTATCTCACTGGCATGTTACTTCCTCTCAACAGTCTTAACAGTAAGTTACTACTTGTTTATGCTTGCATTAGGCTTCTAAAAAGTCCTAAAACTTGATCACATCCCATTATTTGCAAAAACTGACCTTTAAAGGTATGGAAGGATTTGACACCTTTCATCTAATAATATACCTGCTCTTTGGTTTGCAAAGTTTTATGAGCTTGGAACACTCCTTTAACATAGCTTCAGGGTGCATTCAGTAAAGCTTTTAACATACTTTTCTGAAGCTCTGCATACCTTTAATGTACGCATGAGAGAATGTGGTGTCAACGGCAGCACATTGCACTGTGGGAGAACTAGAGGGAAGTCTGTGCAGCCACAAGATAGAGGACTTTATGCCTTGGTCTCGCTCTCAAATGAAACCCAGGTGCTGAAGTTATGTACTTGACCCACTTGCTACCTTTACAGCCTCCCTCTCAAGTCAGAGCCTGTGTTTCTGATGCAGTAGTCATTAAAAGGGGAAACTTAGAGCAGTTGCTGGTACTTAAAGGAGTTAGTGCAAAGGTTGAGTTACCTGCCTACTTCCCTCTTTCTCGCCAACATTATTCTTCTGGGCTGTATACAAACTGTATGGCATGACTTGAACACAAACCCAAGATAACTTCAGCACGAGCTGGCAGAGAAGTGCTACCCCAGCCCTGACAAAGGACCTGTGCCTCAGCCCAGCAACACAAAAATCCAGCCTTTGGCCACTGGCACAGCAGAGCTCTTCAGCTGCAATTTCACCCTGAGACCAGTTTGGTATCATGATATACTACAGATGGAAGAAGCAGCCCTGCTTCCACCCCTGCTGGCCACACCAGGAGGGGTATGACAGCAGATCCACCCAGCTGGCCTTTGGCAGATGCCTGAGGCCACAGCTACCCCTGTGGCCCCCAGCTGCCCAGCTCCAGGCCGGGGTGGCTGAATGGGCCTGGCTGCCCGTCCCTACCCTGACAGACCCGCCACGAGGTGTCCACAGCACCTGGCACCCTGGACTCTTCTGCTCATCACCTGCAGTCCAGCAAACCTGGGTTCTGGGTTTTAGGCTCTTGTTTGGACTGGTATGGCGAAGAGCGAGAGATTTTTCTCTGAGGCTATCCATTTTGCCTGAGTTACAACACCCGGACTGGGAAAACAGGATTTCCAGTTCTTGACCATCGCACAGCCTCCCTCGTGCCAGCTCACATAAAATGCATCACCTGCCTCTGTCCTGTCTGAAGTCATTTGGAGAGCAGAGTGAAACTGTAAACTACATTTTTTTGTATTTAAGCTATTACCTACATTGGGTATATTTTTTTCTTGGAAAAAGCAGTTAGGGCTTGCTGTGACATGGTACAACACTCATTAGGGGCTGGTGACACAGGAGCAAAAAAAATCTGGTATCTTTTGATTTTGGCATTTAGGTCTCGTCTCACATCAGCAAAAACTGTTGAGGCAAGATGTTAAAACACCAATTCAGCATCCAAAAGGAAGAACTGTAGCCTCCAAAATACACCATGGGCCAGTGTCAGCATCAGAAGTTCAGAAGGGGGTAGGCAACGGGTAAGAAAGTACTTTGGGGTACACTTCAGCAGCCTGTAAATCTTGTGGAAGACCAACAGAAAGGCAAGGAAGACCTTAGAGTTAGGCAGCATCGAGGCTCTCAGGAGGTCAAAACAAATTATAACAAGAGCAGGTCTTGCAGGCTTAGCTGCAATGTTCTGGTGTCACAGCTCTCTCAAGACTTGTGGGCTGCTGGACCAGCTCTTTCCCTTCATTTTGCCTCCTATTCTGCTTCCTTTAACAAATACTAGAGCAAGTAGATGGTGACATTTGCTCTCTTGTAGCTGCTTTGATGACTTGCCATACAGCTACTGCATAGAGGACCAATCAACATGAACATTATGCAGGCCTCTGTATTATGTCCACAGACACAATGGTTTTTAATCAAAGTTTTGCAACAGGTATTTGAAAACCTCCTGCCAGCTGCACTAATATTCTACATCTAATCATGAAAACCTGAGATTTTTGTTTTTACAGAAATATATTAAAGGAAAGCCATGTGGAAAATGTAGTCCTGAGAACAAACACCCACCTCTGAAATGGTAGTTGGGATGGGCTAGGAGACAAGTAATCATTTTAATGGGTGGGGAGTGAGAGTCAGAACTGACTTACTTTTCCCTTTTCTTGCCTCAGAGGGTGGGATGACAGAAGGAAACTTCAGCTACCCCTGAGAATAGTAAGTGAGCAGGTCTTGACCAGTTCTTCGCAGTTCTCTTTCCCTGTTCAGAAATTCCACCTGAAATACAAAACTTTACTCAACACTTCAGAAGAAGGTCCTTCACTGAGGGTGAATTTGCTAGAAAGTCCCTGAGTTTTACAAGGGCATGTCCAGGATGTTTCAAAGCATACATGTCCCGCAAGCAGTTACTACAGTTAACCTGCTTCTATTCAGGTAAGCAGACCAGTCTTTTTTCAAGGAAGTGATTTTTAAAGACCTTAGCAGCTTGAATAAACACATACATAAGCACAAAGACAGCACAGATGCAGAGCTATCTGCAGAAATCTGCCAGACACGGTGCTGGGAGTCACATTTACTCAGCATTTCCATTAGATCAAGCAGCCCGATCTTGAAAGTAGATACCTATGTAACTGAATGAAAGTACTCCTGATTGTTCCATGACATAGTCTTCAGTAATACTGAAAATAACAATTTATCATAAGCTGAGTATTTGGGTGACCATTAGACTTCACAGGACTCAGATCTTAATTCTGAAAGCCAGGCAGAGACAACAGCAGGGTTCTATATGGGTGCAGTTGTCTGCTCACTGACAACACTGCCAGATCAGGGGTTTTCCTTCGCAGCTGCTTAAAAAACAAACAAACAAAAAGACACTTCCTTCTTACAGAAAAAATAACACCTTTCTAGTCCCTTGTTACCTTACAAGCAGCTTTATGCCAAACTCCACAAATGACTAGTACTGCTACACCTACCACTACATTGAGATAAAACAGTGAAGAGCAGCTAAAAGGAGATCACATTTTTTTCAGGGAAAAAAAACTATGCAAATATATTCAAACCCCTGGGTTATTTGGTGAGCTTGTGTTCCAATGTCAGGAATCTGATACACTAAAATCTTTCCATTTTATAAAATGAGTAATCCCCACATGAACATACAGTCAAAGTGTAAAATGGCATTGAAAAAATGTAAGTTCTGGTAGCCTTTCCAGTATTCTCTCGTACTACTGGATCAAGTAAATCTTCCCCAGAACAGTTCCAAGCCTCATTTCCATTAGTGTTCATGTTTGGTCTTAGAGGTCCAACAGAGCTGTAACAGTAGAAAACTTCAACTAAGAAAAGTAAAACCATTATGGCAAAGTCACTCAATGACCAGTTCCAACCTTGAGCAGTTGGTGACTCTTTAGTACTGATGAAAAGATATGTTTTACCTCAAGGTAACTAACACTGAAAGTACACTCACAAATCCCAAACCAATCTGTAATGTAATGCCACCCAATTTACCCTGGTGATGTAACCCTAATATTCTAGATGTTACCCTAGTAAAACTGCCTGGTGTCGTACAAGGTAATTTGTACACATTGACTACTTTAAAGTAAAATGCGTATCTACTTTTTCACATTATTCTAAAGTAGGAACTGTAATTTTGCCAGGAGCAGAGCGGTCACTGCACTCATTGCACCCACCTACACAATTTTGCTAATTGCTGCCTTGTGACACTGCTGTATTTCAGATGGGAGACACTGGCAGACACTGTTAGAGGAAAGGAAGTATCTATTAAGCCACAGCTAAATTACATGGGAGAAGGAAGATGCCACCAAATTTTTTACTACCTGGATCCTTCTTCAAGCATAACATGTAAAATATTATTCTAAGAAAACTTTCTTTAGGCCCATGTGAGGCAAATGTTTTAGAGCCATGCCTACAGCTCCAGTTCAGCAGTGATCTAAGAACAAACAGCACCCACAGCACTGATCTCTGAGAACAGATGTCTCGCATAGCTACAGGACCAACAAGGATCAACACCATGCTGAAGCGCACAGGCTTAACTCTACTGGGCAAGCAAATAAAATAATACTTTCTACTTTTAATCTACAGTTGAAGAAGTAATGTATTTTTTTTTCCTGTTTTTTCACTGTTCACTTCAGGTGAGATGTGTTTAACCAAAACTGCAAGACAACTGCACATAAAAATACAGTTCAAGAATACAAATTTTTATTGTGTAGGGAGCAGATACTACCTGGAAAGAAGGTTCCATTGCAAAATGCACAAAACGCCACAATCTCCCCCCTCAGCTCCCTGTTATAGTTTAGTGCTGTAGTAGTATAGTGCTGTAAATATCATCAGCAATGGGTAGCTTTCACTGTAATCACAGAAACTTGATACTAGGTGAGAACTGCCACCTTTTTTACTCCCTTCCTTACAGGATTTTTCAGTAGGAAAATGTCCTAATCCTTCCAATTCCTCAAAAAGATAAGCAAAAGAAGGCTTTAAAATCCAATTGAGAACATTATGTACCATTATAAAAGGAGAACCCACACTTGGGAACATTCTGGAAGCACACCACAGTTTCTGTTAGGATTTACAATGTTCTTCTCTGGTGGACCTATACAGCTGAGATAACCTGTGAGAGTTTTGTTTGGTTTACTAAGCTTCTCTACTAGCACCACAATTATCCTGAGTACCATAATGCTTCACAGTGCAAGAAGTGGTTTCCCTGGAGCTATGAAGCAAACCTAACAGCACAAGTTATTTTGGTTGTACCAGTCAGGCATGCTACATTCCTGTGGTACTACCCTTTTTCAGTTCACATAAAACAGAACTCGAGGTTGATAAATGTAGGTGTTTTGAAGTTTCAGGAGTCCGTGAACCAAAGTAAGTGGAGAATTTCTGGATTATGTTGGAAACCAAAGGAAAACAAAGAGGAGATATTTAAAAAAACAAAATTAATTAAACAAATTTCATTAGACTAGCAGTGGGTTTTCCACTGTGGCAACAAATTTGGAGAGTGAGGTTTTGTTCAGTAAATCACCACATTCTCAACACAGCACACAGTACAATCTTCAGCTTGTATGTTCCCCAGTGCATTTTGTTTAATTTAGAAAAAATGGAACAGACTTAGCAAAGGTATTCATAGGAGTTTCTTAAGTGATGTTTGTGTCTTCTGGCTTCAGGACAGTACTACTCCAGACAATTCAGATTCATATTAAAGAGGTGATGTGGACAACCGATGAATACTATAGGCAGAATAGATAACTGAGGAGAAAAGTGGTATTTTCCTTGGCAGACAACTACTTTTGAAAGCAATGTACCACTGTTAACTGAACTCCAGCTTCAGCTACAAATACTGCATTATTTTTCACAGGAATTTTCATGTTGAAGTTGATAGACTGGAATCCTAGATTTGTCCCCTCTCTCTTACTACCGTTTCTTACTGTTACTCTTGCCAGCTCTGAGGCTGCCTATCTCATATTCCATTAAAAACAGCTCCCAAACGGCAATTCCCTCCTGCTGCCACTCCTCTTCTTTCCTACAAAGAAATCTACTTTTCTGAGCGACACTGAAAGGAGGCCAAGTGCCAGAGCGTAACTAAGCGTCCTGTCAGGCCTCTGAGTCCTCCCACCCAAAGCGGCTCACAGAAAACTATTTACAACCTTCTGAACACTTTTGCTGTTCTGAAAAAAAAAAAAAAAAAAAAAAAAAGAAAAGAAAAAAAGGGGGGGTGGGGGTGGGGAGGTGGGTGTTTCTAACCAGTTCTAGCAAGTTTAAGAGAAGGGGGGAAAAGGAGAAAAAAAAAAAAAAAAAGCTGCACCTCAGGATGGCAATACCTCAGAAGCATCAAGTATCTCCTCAATCCTGTGCTCGCCAAGAGATTTCACACCAACCCAACATTCCTGAGGCCAACAGCATGCCCTGGGCTCCCCTGTATGCACTGCAGCGGGAAAAGGCCAACGGGAGGAGGAGAAGAAAAAAGGGTGAAAAAGGGGAAAGAAAAAAAAAAAGGAAGAAAAAAAAGGGGAGAGAGAGAAGAAAAGAAAGCGAAGATGAAGAAAGTGAAGATAATGAAAGGGCAGGAGAGAGAGGAGGAAGAAAGAGTAAGAAGAGAGGAACAGAAAGAAAGGGGAAGAACAGGGCAGCGGAAAGAAAAGCAAGGGAAAGGAAAAGCAAGGGAAAGCAAAGTAAGGAAAAGCGAAGCAAAGCATAAAGTAGGAAAGAGAAGAGAGGAAGAGGAAGCAGGTAAAGAGGAGCCAAAAGAAGAGAGAGAGGCAGAGCAGCTGTGCCTCCCCTGCCCTCCAGTGCAGCACCTGAAGCCCGCGATCCCGCGGAACCCGGGGCAGGGCCGCGTCCCTCCGCAGGGCACGGAGGGGGCCGGCGGGCAGAGCGATGCTCACAACGCGGCCCGCGTCGCCAGCCGCCCCGGGGCCGCGCCGCTCCCGGCCCGCCCGCAGCACCCACCTGCGGCGCCGCGGCCGCGCTCGGCCGGCGCGGAGTGGCTCGACGGGGAGGGTCGTGTCGGTGACGCGGCACGGGGCAGGCAGGGCGGCACCGGCAGGGCGGCACGGCACCGGCAGGGAGACGCGGCACCGGCAGGGAGACGCGGCACCGGCAGGGAGACGCGGCACCGGCAGGGCGCTCCGCAGCACCGAAGAGCACGTTCCCCTGCCGAGCGGCCCCCGCCCGCCCCGCACCTCCCCCGGCACCACCCACCGCCCGGCCCGGCCCGGCCAGTCGCTCCGCGTTCCGCCCCTGCCCCTCCCGGCCCCCGCCCCCCTTCCCTCACTTGCGACAGTGCCGAGCGGTCGCCAGCCCGTTGTGCAAGTGCTGCTCTTGAGTCTTTTGTTGTGTTTCCTCAAGGCTTCCCCTGGCGCTGCCGGTGAGGCTGAGACCCCCTCGGGCGCGGCCGGGGGGACTGCTTGGCGGCTCATGGCAACAAAGCGCTTTCTGGCGGCTCCCCAGGCCACCCCAGGGGACGGCCTGGCCGTCAGAAGGAGCCAGCATCTGTCCAAAGCCGCCGCGATCCCACCTGGGCTGCCTCCGGGGGCGAGGGGGACAGGACGGCGCGGGAGGGGCTGAGCTGGGCTGCGGCAGCGGCGCCGGGGCTGCTGCCGGCGTGGGTGTCGGGCGCCGGCGGGGCCCGTCCGGCCTGAGCGGCGGCCGCCGCGCTGCGCGGAGCCTGGCTGCTGCGGGCGGGCGTGATCTAAAGTGGGCTTGAAACGAGGGCGGAAACATCGAGAGGAGGAAGGGAGGGGGGGTGGGAAGGGAGCAGACCTGGCTGGAAAGCCGGGTACGAAAATTGCAGCTGTGAAAACAAAAGCGTGTCTAGGTGGAGTCTGTGGACGAGTTTGATTTGTTCTTGACTTGGTCCCATCAAGTGACTGCCCAGCGATGAACGCACTACATAGCGTCTGGAGAGCTGTCAGACGCGAAGGTGAAGCTCAGGGGCAGGCAGCTTCCTAACATGTTACCAAAGTGCTTAGAACATAAAATTAAATTCCAAGGAAATAGGAAGTTCAAAGAAAGCATCTTCATAATTAAAAATCGAAGTGCTGCAGCCTGCAGGAGCTTGAACAGTGCTTGCAGCATTCCCCAAGAAGCCTGGCACAACAGCATTATCTAGAGTGCAGTATCATTTGCCAGGTTCAGACATGCCAAGAAGACTCTCCTGCACTTTTCTCATCCCAGTTGAGAGTTCCCACCGGAGGTCTATGCATCTGCCCAGTAAGCAGGATCAAGGAGCTGAAAGTGAACATAAAAATGAGGTTTGGTTTCAAGGCTGGCAGTTGGAGACGCTGCCAGGAGAAAGGGGAGTTCCCTTCACGTGTCACCACTTAGATCAGACATGTTAGTCTGCAAATGGACTGCAAGACCTCAAATTTGCATTGTTGTGTTATCAAGAAAAATTTCATTGTATATGTACCTTCTGGGTAGAGAAGCAGTGTACAGCAACATGCTAGCTTGGCAGTCCTCTCTTTTTCCCGACAGGCAGAAGGAAAAAAAAAGGGTCTTTCCAGTTACTTATAGGGCTGAACTTCTGGTGGGGCACTATATTAAAAAGGCCTTTCCTTTGTAAACTCAGTAGAAGCTGGTGACAAGTTTCCAACAGGGATGAGAAACTTGGGGGGAGGGGGCAAGATTTCCCGATTGTTTGTTCCTATGGACAGTAATGGTTTATTATTACATCTGATGACTGTGTCTTGTTGGTCTTGCATGTAAATTAGAACAGTATATCACAGGTAGCATAAATTTAAGTATTTGTTCTCTTGCCAAGCTGTCTGCAAAGCATTGCAATAATGCCATTGCAGTACAAGAAGTAGTAAAGTAGAATGGAACACTGAGTATTCGTAAAAAAGCAAATTGGGTAAGCTCTGGGGGCAGACATTTCCTTCATTGTTTTTCATTCCCCCTACCTTACACATCTACAGATGCAAAGAAATGTGTTGGATCAAAACCAGCAAAGCACCAGAGTTGGTGCATATTGCTGTAGTAACAGGAAGTAACCTCTAACACGTACTTTATGTGGAGGAAAAAAAAAAAAGGAAAGAGGATTAAAGTAGTTACTGAAAACAGTTACTGCGGGTAGATAACTGAAGTTCAGAAGTCTGTTATTCTCTAACTTTTGCACAGGTAGAAAGTTCCTCACAGATTAACATGATTAGAGAGTTTGTGATCCTTGGCTGACTGTGCTGGCAGTCTCACCATTTGTTCATTGCAGCTTTGTGAAATTTCAAGGACTGTGTTTCAGTTATGGTTCCTTTCACAGACAGCTTATGTCAGCTGATCCTGAAAGGAAATGGCTGAAGTGCATGTGCACCTGGTTTTCTCTCTTCTAACGTTGAATCTGGAATGTGAAGATGACAGAACCCACAAGCTGCCCTTCCTGCTATGAGGTAGACCAGTGAGAGATGTGACCGTATGGTAGCTGTGAAACAAAATAAAGTTAAAAAGAAAAAAGAGTCTTATTCACCATTATTTAAGTACTGATAGAGGAATTAAATAAAATTATGGCAAAAAGTGCAACTTTGAGTCAAAATCTAGGCAAAAGTGAACAAAACAAGTAAAAAAGATGGGACATTTAAAAGACAAAATTGATTTTGTTAAAACTTTTGACTGGTTTGCATTAAATCAATTTGTACATTAATATTTGATAGCAGTGGTGAGACCAACAATCCAGTGAGAACAGTGCATACTGACAACATAACTGAGGAATTTTCAAGAACAGTTTTCTCTGTATGCCTAAACCTATAAAGTTATGGTTCAGGAGAAAACAGCTTAAATATATTTCCACTGGGAGGACATCTGTCTCATAGGTATGTTTGCTCTAAATTGGTATCAGTATCCCATTTGTCATTTGACAGCTGCCTCCAGGCTTTTAGACTTTTTCTCGGAAAACCTAAAGACTATAGAACAATTTTAAAGAGTTTAGGCTTTTTATGCTGTCAGAATTTAAAGCTGCAAATAATTTTTTTTTTTAAACCTAATAGTTGCTGCTCATTCTTGTATCTTCTAAATTTTACCAAGTTTAAGGGAATAAATTTTCTTTTTTTCTGAAAAGCCAGCATTTTTCTGAAAAGTGGTCTAGCATTTTGTATTGTTAATAGCTTCTCTGCTAACCTTTTGAAAAGATCACTTGTCTGATTTTTATGTCTAGTAATTGTAACCCCTATATCTGATTCTTGTGATTGTTGAGACTTAACTTAGGAAGATGTTAGATCCTAATGTCTAACCTTAGGTATACAGGGGATCCTAACTCCAGTTTTGAATCCTGCTAGGACTTGAAGTCTATGCTTAGCAGCATAGAATCACAGAATGTGTGGGGTTGGAATGGACCTTTAAAGGTCATCTAGTCCAGCCACCCTGCAGTGCACAGGGAGATCTTTAATGAGGTCAGGTTGATCTGAGCCTCCTCAAACCTGACCTTGAATGTTTCCAGGGATGGAGCCTCAACCACCTCTCTGGACAACCTGTTCCAGTGCTTCACCACCCTCATCATAAAGAACTTCTTCCTGATATCCAATCTAAATCTATCCTGCTCTATTTTAAGACCATTGCCCCTCAGCCTGTCACACAGCCCTTGTAAACAGTCCTCCCCAGCTTTCCTGTAGGCCCCTTCAGGTACTGTAAGGTGCTATATGGTCTTCCCAGAGCCTTCTCCTCGCCAGGCTGGACAATCCCAGCTCTCTCAGCCTGTCTTCGTAGGAGAGGTGCTCCAGCCCTCTGATCATCTTTGTGGCCCTCCTCTGAACTTGCCCCATGTCCTTCTTGTGTTGAGGACTCTAGAGTTGGACGCAGTACCCCAGGAGGGGTCTCATAAGAGCAGAGTAGAGGAGCAGAATCACCTTTCTTGATCTGTCGGCCACACATATTTTGATGCAGCCCAAGGTGTGTTTGGCCTTCTGGGCTGCAATTGCACACTGGTGGCTCATGTCCAGCTTTTGATCCACTAGTAGCACCCCCAGGTCTTTTTCCACAGGGCTGCTCTCTAACATGTCTTCCTTCTGCCTGTATTGATATCTCTGGTTGCCTCGGCCCAGGTGCAGGACCCTGCACTTGGCCTTGTTGAACCTCATGAAGTTCACCTGGGCCCACTTCTCCAGCTTGTCCAGCTCCCTCTGGATGGCATCCTGTCCCTCTGGCATGTTGACCACATCACCCAGTTTGGTGTATGTGGACACTGTGCCTTTACTACATTAGCCTTCTCTAAGGAAAGAGTTGCCACAATCCAGAAATTTGTACTATCTTTTCTGTCAGCATCCCTAGTAAAATTTCGCTTTGTTGTAAAATTGAGGAGACTTAACATTCTTGCTTAGATTCCCCACACTGCCTGCTCTGTGTCTGAGTCGGATAAAAATAAATTCTAATTTTCAATTAAGTTTCAATGAACTCTTGAAAGCTGAGCCTCAGCCTAAGTCAGAGGGGGAATGCCAGAATTGCAAACACTATGTGCAGAGGGTAAAGGTCTAAAGAAAATTATCACAGCTGCCAAAACCACTTTAACATAAAATATTGTATGACGAAAGGAAGACACCCCACCCCATTTAAGCAAATATACCCGAACCATATTGTAGTATACTTCTCTTTGGAGCAAAGTGTCCTCTGATATGGGTGAGTATTCATTTGTAGGGATGAACATGGCTCAGGCCTTTAGTTAATAAGGGAAGGTCATGTTTTCTTCCTCAGATTATGTGTAATACATATTAAAAATAAGAAATACCCTTTCATTTTACTCACTGGGTGTTTACACAAATTCATCATGCTTTTTGAGAGGCAATTTTTTCAGATAAATTTAAACAAAATTTAATATGAATAAACTATGTCAGTAGTGCATGATCAAAGCCACACTGGGACAAACTTCTTCCAAGACATAGACTGGCAGCTAGCAGTAATTTCAGAATCAAAAATAGAGTGGAGTAGATTGCAGCCTTAAGTTGCCAAAATTAACTGTAAAACATATACTGGGTAAATTAAGGGCCTCCCATTGTACCACTGTTTTTTGACCTTGGTCAAAAGATTTGACCTTGACTTGCTGCCAGATGCTCTCTTACTTTACCTCCTCAACAGGACAGGAGGAGAAAATAAGATGGAAAAGCTCATGACTGGGAATACAGACAAGGAGACATTACTTACCAATTACTATCTTGGTCACAACAGATTTAACTTGGGAAAAATTGATTTACTGCCAGTTACAAGTAGAGTAGCATAGTGACAACAAAGACAGAACTAAAAATACCTTCCCCCAAATTTCTATGGCTTCTTCCCATGACTCTTCTACCCTCTTCCCCTGAGCGGCACGGGAGAATGAGGAATGGCAGTTGTGGTCAGTCTGAAGCACCTCCTCTCAGCCACTCCCTTCTCCTCATCCTGTTCCCCTGCTCCAGCATTGTTCTGTCCATTAGTGTGGTAGATGTGGTTTATCTTGATTTCAGTAAAGCATTTGACACTGTCTCCCACAGCATCCTTGTCGATAAACTGAGGAATTGTGCTCTTGATGGTCAGGTAGTGAGGTGGATCATGAACTGGTTGAGAGGAAGAAGTCAGAGAGTTGTGGTCAATGGGACAGAGTCTAGTTGGAGGTCTGTGACTAGTCAAGTCTCTCAAGGGTCGGTACTGGGACTGGTACTGTTCAGTATTTTCATCCATGACCTGGATGAGGGAACAGAGTGTGCCCTCAGCAAGTTTGCTGATGACACTAAACTGGGAGGAGTGGCTGACACACCAGGAGGCTGTGCTGCCATTCAGTGAGACCTAGACAGGCTGGAGAGTTGGGCAGGGAGAAACTTGATGAAATTCAACAAGGGCAAGCGTAGAGTCTTGCATCTGGGGAAGAACAACCCCATGCACCAGTACAGGTTGGGGGCTGACCTGCTGGAGAGCAGTGTAGGAGAAAGGGACCTGGGGGTCCTGGTGGACAGGAGGATGACCATGAGCCAGCAATGTGCCCTGGTGGCCAAGAAGGCCAATGGCATCCTGGGGTGTATTAGAAGGGGTGTGGTTAGTAGGTCAAGAGAGGTTCTCCTCCCCCTCTATTCTGGTGAGGTCACATCTGGAATATTGTGTCCAGTTCTGGGCCCCACAGTTCAAGAAGGACAGGGAAGTGCTTGAAAGAGTCCAGCGCAGAGCCACAAAGATGATTAAGGGAGTGGAACATCTCCCTGATGAGGAAAGGCTGAGGGAGCTGGGTCTCTTTAGCTTGGAGAAGAGGAGACTGAGGGGTGGCCTCATCAATGTTTACAAATATGTTAGAGTGTCTGGAGGACGGAGCCAGGCTTTTTTCAGTGATGTCCAGTGACAGGACAAGGGGCAATGGGTGCAAACTGGAACACAGGAGGTTCCACATAAACATCAGAAAAAACTTCTTTACTGTGAGAGTGACAGAGCACGGGGACAGGCTGCCCAGAGAGGTTGTGGAGTCTCCTTCACTGGAGACATTCAAAACCCACCTGGACATGTTCCTGTGTGATGTGCTCTAGGTGATCCTATGCTGGCAGGGGGATTGGACTAGATGATCCTTCGAGGTCTCTTCCAACCACTAAGATTCTGTAATTCTGTGATTGGATATAGTCCTTCATAAACTGCTGCAGTGTGGGTCCTTCCCATGTGATCCAGTCCTTCAGGAACAGACTGTGCCAGAGCGGGTCCCTCCCCAGGCTGCAGCTCCAAGCAGAAGTCTACTCCTTTGTGGGTTCTCCATCAGCTGCCTCTTCCTTCAGGGCATGTTAGCTGCTTTGGCATGGGCTCCTCCATAAGCTGCAGGTGGGTATCTGCTCTACTGTCATTCTCCATGGGCTGCAGGAGGACAGCCTGCTTCACCCTTGTCTTCTCCACAGGCTGCAAGGGAATCACTGCTTTGGCACCTGGAGAACCTTCTCTCTTTCTTCTCCATTGACCTTGCTGTCTGCAGGGCTGTTTCTCCCATGCTTTTCTCACTCTTCTCTCTCACAGCTGCTGTGCAGTGTTTTTTATCCTTTCATCAATATGTTATCACAGTGATGCCACCACCTTGCCACTGTCATCTTTGGCCAACAGTGGGTCTGTTCTGGAGCTGTCTGGGACCAGCTGTGTACAACACAAGGCCTTCCCTGGCTTCTTCTCACAGAGGCCACTCCTGCAGCTCCCACCCCAGCCCCCTGACCTTGCCAAGTAAACCCAAGAGAATGGCTTGGGTTATTTTTTGTAACTATGATTCATTGAGAAAAGTGTGACTTGCTGATTGCCCTGAAAAGGTGAGAAGCAGGCCTGGTATTAACATGTCTGTTGGAGGAATGAATGACTGCTGGCTGCTTTGGCAGGAGTGATGAAAGATTAGTCTGGTGTGGCCTGGCAAGTCCAGTGTTTTAATTTTAGGGAGAAACAGGCAAACTCCTCCTAAGACAAACTTCAACCTTTCAAACTTTTCAAAATGCTATTTATGAAAAGTA
Organism: Apus apus; assembly: GCF_020740795.1. NCBI lineage: Eukaryota > Metazoa > Chordata > Aves > Apodiformes > Apodidae > Apus > Apus apus. The sequence continues at coordinate 39,681,592 of NC_067312.1, read as the reverse complement.
TCAGTTGGGTTAGAAAGTTCCCTCTCTCACAGTAAAAAAAAATCAATACCAACATTAGGTATATAAGTAAAAAAATATGTACATACATACATACACGTGGATATATGCTTATGTAGACACCAGGAATTATTAACTAGTTTCTGAATTGGTTTCATTTCTCCTCTATACTTTTGAATCATTTCATGAATTTCAGAGCCTGGTCTCACAATTGCTTTAAGTTGATCTAAGTGTAGGCTTCTGAAAGAACTGCAGATTATGTATCTGCAATGCTCTGCTCAAGCCTTTCCTTTGATAGTCTATCATTTATCAAGTACTTTATAGCTCAGATTTTCCATTTAGGTTTATTTCATTTCTCCTTCCTCCCTTTGTTGAAGGTGGTCTGTTATTACAGCTATGAGGAACAATTCTACAATAAACCATTTTGTAGTCTCTTATGTTCCTGTTTTGCTAGATAAACATGTATTTTCTTTCCACTAAAATGGTTAAGCTCATATGGTCCTATATCACATGAGCAACATCTTTGATTTAGTTAAAATAGTTCTGCAATGACCGAGTTTCACTCTCAGTTGTTACATAAACTGCTAATGTGGTGCTAAGCTTCCTATTTGCATTTTGGTGATGTTGCAGACTGTAGGGTTGTTGGTATAACTTATCTAGCTAATATGATTTCATGCTACATTGTCTGGCATTGCTACTGCTAGATAGGAGAAAAGATGAATTCAGTATCAATGCTTATCTTCCAGCGTATTTCCATTACCTGGGATCAGCTGAATTTTTCTCAGGAGGCAAGCTGGTTTTTACCAAAATATGCTCTTCTGGGAACAGAAAGCCCTACTCTGTTCCACTAGGCAATCAGTCTGTCTGTACAATAACTTAATAAAAGTAACCTTTAAATGATTCCTGAGAAACTGCAGAAGTATGGGATCTGAACACATTATTTTTCTGGTATTCCCATGGGAGTTCTTTAATATTATGTCAGTTGTGAATAAAATCTATAGACTGACATTTTCCAGTACTGGACTAGGTGCTTCATTCCCAAAAGAAATCAAAATCTGTGTATTTCCAAGTGCTGAGAATTGTTGGGATTAATAACCTTACTCGGCGCTAGAAGCTAAAATAGTTGAAGCCTAGGCCACAAGAGCTGTCCGAAAGTAAACTTTTGGTAATGCTAATGTTGCAACCACAAAACTAGCTGAAACCAGTAGACACAAGCAGAATGAAGAAGATAAGGACCAACAAAGCAATTCTGAGAGAATGTCGTAACTTCAGAAGGCCAGCCCAGCAATCAAGAAAATAAATAAGAAATCAAGAGACCACTGACCAGAATTAAGTGACTGGACTTGGGCATTGGGTAATGGCTGGTATGTTCCAGGACATGTATCTGTAATGGTATTGCTGGGATGTTTGGTCTGCAAGGGGGATCCCTCTTTGGATATGGCCAGCTCAAGCTGCTCTGCATGTTGGATAAACAAGCCACTTACTTACTCAGCCGATTGGTGACTTGTCTTCTTTGAGCAGGAGCCTAGGACCAAGCCCTGTTGAGGTGGTAGCTGCATAATTCCTGCAATGCAAGATTGCCTTTAACTTGTATATTTAGAATACATGAACCTATAATAAGAATTGTCCCCTGGTCTATCTTCTGATTACTGTCTGTTTGTGACTTTACTGTAAGCTTGGACATTACATAATCATATAATCTGCACATTACCATAAACCACAACTGTTTTATTCATATTACTAGTTACAGCTGCCTGTTGAACTGTTCATAAAATCAGTATCCATGTAATATAAAGTAAGATTATACTTCCATTTTTATTAGGAACTTAATCTTTGTCCATAGTCTTTTTTGCAGATGTCTTAAGTTCTTGGCAATGTGGTAATTTCATCAAAAGGGCAGATACTGCTGGGATGTGTATTTTACTGCACACTGTATATAGTCTTTCGCAGTGCACTTTCCAAACTTATCCTATTGAATTTGCAGACTTACGTTTTTAAATCTGTCTCATTTCTTTATGTTCCCAAAACTAAAGTGGTTTGGTCATGTAGTCTGTTACTGTTCTGCCCTGGAGAGTAAATGTGGGGTCCTAATTACAAGCTAGTCAATTTATGTTCTGCAGTTCACCACTCCTTTTTTTATTCTAAGTCTAAATCTAGGCTCTGTGTAAACATTTTGTTCAAGGGTGAGTGTCTCATGTTGGTCACAGATAGATGCTGAATAAGAGGTTCCCTAAGACTTTAAGACTGCTTGTAAAGTTGAAGTATCTTGTACGCGCTTCCTCAGTTTCCTTTTCATACCTCGTACCTTTCAACGTACTTTCTAGGTCAAGAATATTTAATATCTTTCCTTAGTACAGTCTGATAAACATGTAGATTCACTTAAATCTGAATTATTAAAGTAATCTTGCATATCCAGGACAAAACAACTTTCTTCTCGTATTTGTTTTCAGCAACTTCATTGAGCCTTCCTGAGGGACAAAATTCCTGCTGGATCTCTTTGAATTTTTTTTGCATTGGTCTTTCTTTTCCTAAGCCCAGTTTTATTATGTAATATTCATAGGTGGTGGTATTTTGTAGCAGAGGTAAAAGTTCCAAAAATACTCAACTAAAAAAGCAGAAAGTATTTAACTCTTGATGGTGAGCTACAACTGAGAAGCTTGTGAGAAAGAAGGGGTTTAATTTCTTGCTCTCCCTACGCAAGTTGGGAGATGTAAGTCCTCAAGAGCAGCTCTGTTCTCTTAGAAAATTTTCAGTCCTCAAAATAATGAAACTTTTGAAAAATACAATACCTTTTTCCTAGCCAGAAGTCCAGAAGTCCATCTTATGCTGCTGGTAACTTCTTGAAACTGTTAACAACTCTATGTAAGGAAGAAGTCTGTAAAATAAATAAGTAAACACACAAAGAAACAAACAAGCAATATTCAAGGACTTGCACTATAATGTAAAAATGTTTAATAGTGGAAAATATTATATACAAATACTATTACGTGTTTTTGTGTCCCAGCTTGCTGGCACATGCCTAAAAATCATATCTGTAGCTCTACTAGGAAGTAGGATGCTTGCCACCCCAAGGGAAACAATTTTTCCTTCAAAATCCACATATGAAGATTTGAACTGCATCTTCAAAAACACTCCAGTGTCCTAAAGAAAGGTTTCTTGGCTCAACTATCTTCATTTAATCCCTATAATTTATGTTCAGTTCACTCTCAATGTTGCTTGATCTGTTGATTGGCTGCTCTGTGTACCCCAGGACAGTGTTCACCAAAAGGGTTTAAACGAGCACAGGAAATCAATGGAGTTAGTTTCAATTTACCAAGAAACCATCTAGTAATTTAGACAGCACTTATTTCCCCATGTTGTCTTAAAGCAGGGAAATGAAGATCATAAGCAAAAGTGATGCTAAAACTCTCTATTCAAGCAGACAGCAATGAGCTGTAGTGATAGAAATGGATACAGCAGAGAAAATCATTCAAGCAAATCACTCTTCTTTCAATAATCTGAAGTGAAAAAACTTTTATGTGAGAAGATCTGTAGCCTGTTATTTTCTAGCACCAAGCCAGAAAAGGAATGAGGAATAAAGAGATATTATCTCGATCTGGGAGACTGCACTTAAGTAAATACAAAGCCTTTGTAATAATGCAGCTTTAAGCCACACCCTTGCAAAAAAAAAGTGTTTCTAATACACACTAAGAAGAAAGAGTACTTATTTTTAGACTTTCTGGTACTCATGGTTTCTGAATTAAATAAAAAGGACAGTTATTCCTTCAGTGAAGTGCTTTGAGGTTTACTGATGAAATTATGTGCATAGATGCAGATGTTACATTGCTGCAGTTTGCAACCTTTATTTCTTGCAGCCACCTTCTTTGTAATAACTCAAAATGTATTCCAAGACAACTTATGGTTCAAGTTCAAAATAAGTAAAAATTCACTTAAAGCTCAGTGGTAAGTCCAGTGGTGACAGTTTTGTTTCTTTTGCATACAGCTGCAACTTTCTGTATGAAGAAGTTTAATGTACTGACAGGCCATTCTGAGAAACTGGTCTGGTGTTCTCACAGAAATAAAGAACTAGCCACGTGTCATTCACTCTGTTTCTCCTGTCTCCTATACATGCTTTGCAACTGCTATGTTCAAAGCAAAGTCAAAAGGAAAAAAAACAACAAATCCTAGTTCCTACCACAGCAAAATACTGCATTGCGTATTCTACTTGTGAAGAGACATAAAATGGAGTGGTAGATGTTAATCATACCAGTTAATGCTGAACATACTAAGGCTCTGGTAATGAAGCAAGTTCACATTAGAGAACATCTTACGTATCAGATATGAATTGTCAGAACTTAGTTCAGGACCAAAATTTGATTCAATTAAAAAAAAAAAATATTTTTTTAAAAATATATATGTAATGCCAACTAATGCATAGGAAAGAATTACCTTAACTTTGGAATTTCTGAATAAAAATCATTCAGCTTTTGTATTAATTTATAATTGAATATAATCAATATTCTTGGCAAACGTACATGGACAATAAGCCCACATAGGTAAAACTGATGAGGTTTCATTACTTACTTCAAGAAGTAAGGTATAGAGTGAGGGTCCCCTGTAATTTATTTTTATTTAAACTATTATAATTAGATTTATTTAAAAAAATCTACTGGGTATTTCAATGGAGGTATATGAAATCAGAATTCAGCTTGATGTTTAAGCATCTTACTAGATCAAGGTGTTAGGGATATTCATTGGGCAGAATTTTGTTTTTAATAATACACTGTGTTCTAATACTTACAGAGAAATGGTCATAAATTCTCTGAGATCCTTCATGTGCTCTTGGTCAAGCGAGGTTGTTGTTAATGTGCTTGTGTTCTGATATAGTTTATTAATATATACCTGATAGAGGAAAATGTCCAATATTTAGCACAAGTACTTGTCAAGAAAGTGGAGCACAACCTTTAAGTAATTCTCGAATTTAGTGATATTTTAAGTACTGAAATGGAAGGGCATTCAATTCCATATTTATATTCTCTTTGTTTAAATATAGCATTGACATTCACTCAAAAACTAGCCAACTAGGATAAACAAGTTGATACCAACTTGGCAGCATTGAATGGTCAGGTAAACAATTGTCTTTTGTTCACTTTTTCTTTATTATTTCACTAATTCATGCCCTTGGAGCCAATCTATAAAAAAGCTACAATAAGAGCAGTAGAGAAGTTGATTAAATTCCTATACAGAAAGGTCAGAATGACAGGTACTAGTCTTCCTTGAACTTCAAGGTTCAGCCTTGTGCATTTTCCATCTGGCTGCAGTGAGAGTGCATGGGAGAAACCAACTGTAATAATGTAATTCACACTGAGAAAAACTTGCACAATTGAGTGTTCTCATTGAATCGGGTCACACCACCAACTGTGAATCTGAACCTTATATATGCAAAATTTTAGCCCAATGTAGTAATTAATAAGGTCGTGGTCTCGTGTTACTGCAATGAAACTGGATACAGTGATACCAACTAGCCCTTCATGGGTCACATTTGTGCTTTATCTCTGAGCGTTGTCTTGAGATTGTTGGTGGGTTTTTTTGTTTGTGTTTGGTTTGTTTTTTGTTGTCGGTGGTGTTGTGGGGTTCTTTTTGTTTGGTTGGTTTTGTGGTTTGTGGTTTTTTTGTGTGTTTTTTTCCCCTTGTTTGTTTCTTTTTTTCTAAATCAAACCTTTTGGGTTGCCTATCGAGGAGGCCTGTAGGAATGGGGCAGTACAGTGAAGTGAAAGGCCTGGAAAAGCACGATTGCAGCTGGTGTTCATATGTGTTACTTCATAGCTTCTTCTCAAATATTTTTCAGAATAGAACTAACTTCTGGGTCACTGGTATTAAGGTCCTCCAAAAGGCAACAGTTTCAGAAGCACATTCTAGTTAACAGGCTTAGCATGGGCAATACAAAATGATTAAATATTTAGCATGAAGACAAAATTGTAGTTCAAAATAGATGTTCACACAGATCCTCTTCCATGGCTTCATTTCTCCTCAAAAGAAGAAAATGTCAGTCTGCTAATTTAAAAAATATTCTTTAACATCAGAAAAAAATGGTTTGAATGCTTTTGTGCTGCCTTCTCACCTCTAGAAACAGCTAATAACTGTTGAAATTGCTTGTTTGATTTGAGAAAATATTGACCTGAAAACTAAACAGACTATTTATTCTCTTCTGTCAAAGCAGGAAGTGGAAGATTATTCGAACTGTGCCAGAATACGATGCCCTTTTTCACTCACAAGTAAATCTTTCGCAATACCTCAAAATATCTGCTCCATGTTAGTACATTCTGGTTGCCAAGTACAATTTTGCTAAAATTCATGAAGGTATTTACTAATCTCTAGTTTAAAAGGCAACAAAGGACTATATGAATCTCTTTATTAAACCTCTCTGATACTACACAAATGATGGCTATAAAAACCCTGAGAGTGTAGAGATAATTAGTTCTGTAAGGTAAAGCAGGCTCTACAGAGAATCTTCTGCTCAACCTGTTTTGTGGCATAAATTATGGGTTTCCTCTGCTATTTGGCAATGTAAATAGTGTGGGGCAAAATGAGTAATCCAAGAGCAAGAATAGTGATATTATTAATGTAGAAAAACTGTTAGAACACCTCCACATTAATCTGGTACTGAGTTAGATGGGTTGTTTTGAACCTCTGCAGCTCAGAGAAACTAAGTGGAATAGGTGTCCTAAAACCATACTGTTCTGTGATTTGGTTTGTTTTTTCTGCCTTTCCCTTTGCCTTTCCCCTTTCTTTCCCTTTTTCCCTCCCCTTCCCTTCCCTTCCCTTCTTGTTGTTGTTGTTTGGGTTTTTTTTGGGGGGGATGGGGTGTATATTGTTTTGAATAATTGATTTTTAATTTTAATTATAGCTCCCAATGAGTGAAACATTCATTGCTTTAATTTCTGATGGATGCAGCTTAACTGGGAGAACTGGGGGAGAAGCACACAGTGCTTCCACAAGGTAATTAATTTGGCAACAAACGTAACAGCTGCATTATTCAGACGATTTAAGCCTTGTTTGTCTTAGGGCAAGACCAAATGAACCAGCAGCAGCTTGGAGAGCAGCTCTGGCAGGCTCCACATACAGCATGAGAGTTAGCTTCCGATATTACTACTCGCAGTTAAGTTTCCATTGTCCATTAAGGAACTCACTTGAAATCAGCAGGACTCATTTAGGGAAAAAGTCATGCTGGAACAAGCCCTGCAAGACAAGTTGGTGATGCAAAAGTGGATGGAATAAGGCTGTTATCCCAGTTACAAAAAACTATTTAATACAAACTTACAAGTAAGGATATAAGCTACTCCATGCTTGATCCAAAGGACATATTCTCCTCATTTGTAACCCTGTGTTTGGCATCTCCTATGTCACCAGATCCAACTGTGGATTATGCACCACTGCCACCTCTGCAATGGTATTAACCCAATAGGTTTCATGCATCTACGAAAAAAGTCAAAGAAACTGGAGTTAAAGGAGAAAGCAAATATGGTGAAAGGATTTGAATTTCAAAGGAGGTGGAAGGAGTTGTGTGAGGAAGTGAAAGTGATTTAATGGTTCAATTCTAAGCATTGCAGTAGGGCTATTTTCTTTTTTGAAATCTTGCTTACTGATACAGGTCATAATTATTTATTACACAATGCACACCCTAAATGCATTATGGGCTGCAAAAAAAAAAGAGCAGGAACCACATAGGTAGAATAACATTTATTTGTTAGCAGCCCTGACCTTAGCAACAGCCTTTTATCCTTTTGTATTTGGTAGGGTTTTGCAATTAGATAGCATGTATTAGAGTTGTGCTTGGTTTGACATAGGGATAGGATATGATTTAGCAAGAACTAAGCAGGAAAAAATGCTTATTGTTTCTAAATATGTCTTCTAATAAGAATTTGCCTGCTTATGGGAGAAGTGATAGCTTAGAAGAAATCAAGCTTGATTTTGCCCTTAATTGTTTAAATCCATACATGGCTAAAATAAGTGGTTTTATGCTTTTTCTGGTTTATTAGAGTGCCACATTTACAGAACCAGTATTACTGTTGCTTGTGCTATGAAATCATGGGAAAAAAGCAGTCTTGAAGGAACTGCTTGAGACAGGCTCAACATTTCTGCTTCCTCTTTTAACTTCAGGGCTTTATTCCCCTTCCATAGCCCACAAAGGAAAGAAATCAGAAACTGGTCTTCTATTACTTCCAGGTTTCTTCTTTGTACGTGTCTTTTGTATTCATAGCTTTGGTTTGATTGTGCAGACGCCTATGGCAGCACCAGTCTGCCACAGTGAGGCATATTTCAGGAAACTGATGTGGAGTAACCCTTCCATCCACAACACAGGAGGGTCTGGCACAAGCTGCTTGCAGGAGTACTGGCCTTGTGCACAGCAATTGGAATGTGGCCCAAAAAACAAGAGTGGAAATTAGGGCTAACATTTTCCCTTGTTGTGCAAATATTTCCTGTGTTGAGAAAACACAAGGTTGCAGTCAAACAGCATGCATGGAGAAGGATCTCTCCACGGTGGAAGGCAGGAGTGATGATCAGGGCTCTTCAAAAGGCAGCAGAAAAAAGATTGCTAAATAAAAGAGTGGTTGCCTTGTAATGATGGCAGTACTGTCAGAAATGAAGGCACATTGTGCATGTGCTTGGGAGCCAGTATCACATACTGGTATTATAAACTCCAGGTTCCTTTTAACAATGAGACTTTTTAACTAGGATCTTTCTTGTTTGCTCAGCCATTGCTAACAAGGCTGTAACAGCAAGCCTGGAGTAGGAAAGAAAAAAATTATCTTAAAACCTGATAATTAGCATGCAGGGAAAAAAATGCAGCCATTCTCTTCATTACCTCCTCCCTGCAATGTTATTCATTATTACAATAATTTTCATCTTCTGCTCTTTCAGATGCTATTACATAGGTGAAAAAGCTTTCTCCCTTGTAGCCTGAAAAATAACTAAGCCTCTTCAGCTTTCCATAAACAGAATAAAGGTTATGGTCTGCACAGGGTATTTCTGGACATTAAAAAAAAAATAAAAAATCTTCCCCATGAAAAGTGGAAATTAAGAGCCTAGTAGTATGTAAGTCCTAGGTCAGAAAATATTTTCATGGAATCACAGAATTGCTACAGTTGGAAGGAACCTCTAGAGATCATCCAGTCCAACTCTCCTGCTGAAGCAGGATCCTCTAGAGCACATTACTCAGGACTGTATCCAGGCAGGTTCTGAGTATCTCCAGACAAGGAGACTCTACAACCTCCCCAGGCAGCCTGTTCCAGGGCTCTGTCACCCTCACAGCAAAGAAGTTTTTCCTCATATTTAAATGGAACTTCCCATGTTCCATCTTGTGCCCATTGCCCCTTGTCCTGTCACTGGGAACTATTGAAAAGAATCTGGCTCCATCCTCCTTGCACCCACCCCTTAGATACTTATAGGCATTAATAATCCCCTCAGGCTTATCTTCTTCAGGCTAAACAGCCCCAGCTCTCTCAGCCTTTCCTCATAAGGCAGAGGCTCCAATCCCCCAGTCATCTTTGTTGCTCTCTGCTGGACTCTCTCTAGTAGTTCCCTGTCTCTCTTAGTTCCCTGACTCTCTTTTGGTATGTTTGGGTGTTTGTTTTTGCATTCCAACTCATCAGAAACAGAAAATATTCAGATTCACCAAAATATGAAGATATTTCTGGGTTTTTTTGTTACATTTAACAAGCTAAAAAAATTCATTTCCCACCCAGTTGTTTGTGGCTTTCTTAACAGGTTTCAGCTAGTCACCTCCTGTAACACATTATTATTTCTTACATGTAATTTCTGCAGGAATACTGATCAGAAATAGCTTGACACTAGCCTCCAAGTAGTCACCTGCAAGGCATTACACAACTCATGAAAACAAAGTAAACATCTCCTGACCTGCCTCTCTGAGATCCTCAGTCTCATTCTTCTACATTTCATTGTGGGATTCCAGGTAGCAATCTGTGTTGATTGCTGAGAAATGCAAGGTATTTTGGAACACGGACTCTCAAATAATACATGAGAATCTTACTTACCTTCAAGGGCGGAAGCTGCCCGAGATGCCTTGCCTTGTACTACTTGTGCCTCTGTGCGTAGGATTCTCCTGAAGATTGCACCAAATTATCATTCAGACTCTGCTGTATCTTTCATGTTGTTGCAGACTGGAAATCTAAATCACAGGATTTTATTTATTTGATAGACTGGTCACAAATATTTTTATCTTAGTCAGCTGTGGCTGGAAAAAAATATGTGTGATATACACCTGACATTCAGATGGCCATCATTATGATTCAGCCTCATCAGAAGTAGTTAGATCACAGTTATTTGATCTGAGACACCTATTAAACTGTTTTTGGAAAGTGGACTAATAGGGAGGGCTGTAAAATACATTTAACAGCTCTTTGCAAAAAAACGCTTGGGTTCTTCAGCAGTTTCAAAATTTAGAGAATTTTAAGTGCTAACCATGATGTCCACATGACACAATACAATGGTGGGCAGAGACAAGGGAAAGCAGTTAAACTAGTTGAGAGCAGTGTTGGGGATTTTTCAAGAAGCCAGTTGAGCCTTTATTGTGGAGAAAGGGCACTAGAAAGAGAAATAGTGATTCAAATGCTGAGGGAATTTTTTAACACATTTGTATTAGCTTTCAAAAAGCATCACACTCTAAACCTTTATCTCATATTTCTACAATATCTGAATTGCACCAGTAATTAATCTGACAAGCTTTGTCTCTCACACATCATTTAGTAACACACAAATGGTAGGTGCTAGAATTTTCTATAATTACCAAAAGCTGTTCAGTATGTAACATCAACTATGCCTTACTATGCAGACATGGATAGTACCTGTTGCTTCACTGTAATCTAATGCAGTCTTGTTAGCCATCACATTAATCTGCAGTTATTTCTTTATTTCTTCTAGAAGAATGTGGTCTTTTCACATAGAAAAAAACTTCAGACTGTTAAAAAAAAAAAAAAAAGAAGTAAATTCAGTGGTTAAAAAAAAGGTACCTTCTGTTGTTCGCTATTCCAGACTAAAATACAGTAAAACTAGCTTCAAAGCAGAAATGTTTCTGAGACATTCTTGAAAGAGTGTTCTGTACATACCTTTGTACTCTGAATTCATCACTGATTTAGCCCATGAAGTCAGGTGTGCCCGTGTCCTTGGATTGAACTCCTGAATCAATGAGAGTTTTGTCACACTGGGAAAGGAAACTTCCAAGCAGTGGGATTAAATGCTACTAGTTTTACTATATAGCACTCTTTTCTGTAAGTCACCTCCTGAATATTTCAGGAACCTGTTGTAACCAGAATTTCCAGCTTAGCTAGGACAGCCCAAGAACATCCCAGTATACAGCAGATATAAATGTAGATATATACAATTTTTTTTTTTTTTTTTTTTTTTTTCTATTTTTCCAGCTTACATGGGGGAAACAGGATATTCCTGATCCCACCTTAAGCCATGCCTAGGAATGCACCCTTTTGCAGCATGGCAGCAGGAGACAGGAGCTCTGGCATAGGTTTGCAATGTGATACAAGTCATTTGTTTTACTATGACACAAGAAGAGTATGTTCTGTGTGGTGTTAAACCTTGTGTAGCATGATCAGTCCACAAAACTTATCATGTAGACTGACACTGATGGTGTAACACATGCTCTCTGTTCTTTATTCTGGTTTCTTTGGCTGTATATATATACTAGAAAAGTATTTACACACTTCTCACTGACAACAACAGCTGTTGTACCATAAGCAGGGAACAGAAGTTTCTCCCTAGCTGCCTGAAATAATGCCTGAGTTTTCTCATTGCAGGTATGAACTATCAAACTTATTTTCTTGGCTGACAATGCTAGCAGACATACATATGACTAAAATTTGATTACATTTTGGAAGAAACATGTCCACTAACTCTACTAAAATTTAATACTGGTAGTTAAATGTATTCATCCAAGACCCCTCTCTCATATGAAGTAGGTGCAATTAACAAGAGAAGAAAAAACATGTCCAGTATCAAGGTTGGCTTAACTTTTAGCTGGACCAAAGTAACCATAATAATGGCTGATTAAAATTACTAAAATTACAACTATTTGGCAGAATGAGATAAAAGTAATGTTAGACTGCTATGAAATTACCTAACTACGTAGTTCTTAAACAAATACTTCTTTTAACTTTCTCAAGATCTTCTGTTATTGAGAAGGTTGTAAACCTAATCCCAAACCTACGGACGCTAAAAAAGAGGACACTGCATGCCATCTTGTGGATATTGCAAGAACATCAGCATTCATTCCGAAAACACGTATTAAATTAAAAAAAAAAAAAAAAGCAAAAAAAAAAAAACACTGAGGGGGCTGAGGGGACGGGGGCGAGGAACACAAATGTGTATCTCCTTAAAGATGAATTACAACCTGATCTTGTCACCATTCACTCTCTGAGTCCAGTCATCCATCATATTCTGGAAAACATAGTGTTTTGTTTTGTTTCCTGCACTTCTGCTAAAATAAACTAACAATTCTAATGGCCACAGGGTCACATTTTCAACTGTTATAGTTTGCCATTCAGTAGGCAACTACATAATGTCTTTGGCAATTGGACTTAATCTTCAGCACACTTCTATTACAAAGTATTGCTGGAAACACTTTCTGTAATACTATTCTCTATATGGTGGGAGACAGCAGATTGGACTATAATATGCAGCAGTAGCTACTTCAGACATCTTTCTCCTCCACTTCCTCTTCTATGTATGCTACCACCACTCTGCTGCACAGTTACGGCTACATACCTAAGGATCCTGTAAGTCAGTCAAACCTGTGCAAACTGAAGTAATGAATTTAAGTGTTGGCATGAAAAGGATGGGGAGAAATGGTATTTTATAACCTAGTTTGTGTTTGCAGCTTCCATGAACAGTGTTTTATGGTATGACATATAAGTCACTTTATCATAATAGTTCCCATTTTAAAACATTACTTACTTGGAATGCAATTTAAATATAAGGACGAGTCACAGTGTGAGAAACGTCTGTCGTGCCAATGAGCAGGCCCACACAGATCCTTCAGTGAAGCACAGCTTATTTACACTCTTGCAAGAATGGGTGACCTACACAAGTAGGCACACCCATAGGAAGGTGAATAACGGTTTATATTCCCTATTCCCAATGCAAAGTTCCCTCCCCTGTTTCCCAACTGGCTGGGTAGTCCAGGGTTTACAGCCTTTTCAACAGTTCTAATTATCCTATAAGTTTCCAGCCTCTGTTTAAACATTCCATTCTAGCAGTTTACTTTTTACCTTTTAAGGTATAATTCTCACCTTTCTTCCCCCCTTGGCTGTCTTCCCAATCACCAAAATGAGCTACACCTACTGGTGTCATCCTGCCCCAAGAAGCAAGATAGGAGTGGCTTTGTTCGGTCTTATCTTGGGCCATAAATCCTTCTCCATGTTTGGATCCCCCAGGTGGAGCCCAATTAAGTCCCTCAGTTTCTTGGACCATAAACCACCCCAGGTGTCATTGGAATGTGCAGGTATCTCACTTCTCTCTTAAACTATTATATTCCTAACACTAGGGTATATAAAAAAAACCAAACACAGCAACATGCTTCTAACACTAAGATGTGAAAACAACACTACATTTCATCTCCAACAACAGAACCACAGAATCACCAAGGCTGGAAAAGACCTCTAAGGTCACCAAGTCCAGCCTATGACCTAACACCACCACATCAGCTAGACCATGGCACTAAGTGCCACATCCAGCCTTTCCGTGAACACCTCCAGGGACGGTGTCTCCAACACTTCCCTGGGCAATCCATTCCAATGTCTAATCACCCTCTCCTTGAGGAATTACTTCCTAATATCCAACCTAAACCTCCCCTGGAGCAGCTTGAGGCCATGCCCTCGTCTTGTTGCTAGTTGCCTGGAAAAAGAGCCCAGCCTCCCACTGACTACAAACTCCCTTCAGGTGGCTGAAGAGAGTGATAAGGTCCCCCAACTCTCCTCTTCTCCAGGCTAAACAACCCCAGCACCCTCAGCCTCTCCTCTAGTCCCTTCACCACCCTCATTGCTCTGCTCTGGACCTGCTCCAGCACCTCAGTATCTTTCTTGAAGTGAGGGGCCCAGAACTGCACACAGTACTCGAGGTGAGGCCTCAGCAGTGCTGACTACAGGGGGAGAACTGCATCCCTACTCCTGCTGGCCACGGTGTTTACACTGCTTTTCCCCCATTAATGAAATAGCTAACAAAATTAGAGGTAAGATCAACTATTTTTATACATAATATCAAACTGATAAAATTAGCAACTGTGTTTTAGAAAGGAAAAATACTGGAAATTCGTTTCAGGGACTTCAGTGGTCCAATTGGCTTATATACTACTGATACAAACAGAAGGATTGTTGTCAGGCTGCCTGCTTATGGTTAGACAATGGACATTTTTTGCATTTAATATTATCTTGAACTCATGCAAACTGCATTTATTTGAGCTGGATCAGGGCCATAGAAAAGAGCGTTAATCAGCTAGACATTAAAGAGATTTATCAACCCAGCTACACTGAAGGGCAACTGGAAACAGGAAGAGGGGAAATGCCCAGTTACTCTTCTCTAAGTATGTAGAGTGAACACAGGATGGACACTCCTGTCTTGAGGTGTGTGTTTTTTTCCAAAGGAAATCTCTGCACCACCAAGGGTAATGACACAAAAGGAGATGTGAGCATGATGGAAAATCAGAGAGGAATTCTCTTTCTTTCTTTCTTTCCTTTCTTTCTTTCCTTTCTTTCTCTTTCTTTCTTTCTTTCTTTCTTTCTTTCTTTCTTTCCTTTCTTTCTCTTTCTTTCTTTCTTTCTTTCTTTCTTTCTTTCTTTCTTTCTTTCTTTCTTTCTTTCTTTCTTTCTTTCCTTTCTTTCTTTCTTTCTCTTTCTTTCTTTCTTTTTCTCTTTTTCTTTCTTTCTTTCTTTCTTTCTTTTTCTCTTTTTCTTTCTTTCTTTCTTTCTTTCTTTCTTTCTTTCTTTCTTTCTTTCTTTCTTTCTTTTCTTTCTTTTTCTTTCTTTCTTTCTTTTTCTTTCTTTTTTTCTTTCTCTTTCTTTCTTTTTCTTTTTCTTTCTTTCTCTTTCTCTTTTTCTCTTTCTTTCTTTCTCTTTTTCTCTTTCTTTCTCTTTCTTTCTTTCTTTCTTTCTTTCCTTCTTTCCTTCTTTCTCTTTTTCTTTCTTTCTCTTTCTTTCTCTTTCTTTCTCTCTCTTTTTCTTTCTCTTTCTTTCTTTTTCTTTCTCTTTCTTTCTCTCTTTTTCTTTCTTTTCTTTCTTTCTTTTTCTTTCTCTCTTTCTCTCTTTCTCTCTCTTTTTCTTTCTCTTTCTTTCTTTTTCTTTCTCTTTCTTTCTCTCTTTTTCTTTCTTTCTTTCTTTCTCTTTCTTTCTCTTTCTTTTTTCTCTTTTTCTTTCTTTCTTTCTTTTTCTTTCTTTCTTTTTCTTTCTCTTTCTTTCTCTCTTTTTCTTTCTTTCTTTCTTTCTCTTTCTTTCTTTCTTTCTTTCTTTCTTTCTTTCTCTTTTTCTTTCTTTCTCTTTCTTTTCTTTTTCTTTCTTTCTTTCTCTTTTTCTTTCTTTTCTTTCTCTTTCTTTTCTTTCTTTTTCTTTCTTTTCTTTCTTTCTCTTTTTCTTTCTTTCTCTTTCTTTCTTTCTTTCTCTTTCTTTTTCTTTCTTTCTTTCTCTTTCTTTTTCTTTCTTTCTTTCTCTTTCTTTTTCTTTCTTTCTTTCTCTTTTTCTTTCTTTCTTTCTCTTTCTTTTTCTTTCTTTCTTTCTCTTTCTTTTTCTTTCTTTCTTTCTCTTTTTCTTTCTTTCTTTTTCTTTCCTTTCTTTCTCTTTCTTTTTCTTTCTCTTTCTTTCTTTCTTTCTTTCTTTTTCTTTCTTTTCTTTCTCTTTTTCTTTCTCTTTCTTTCTTTCTTTCTTTTTCTTTCTTTTCTTTCTCTTTTTCTTTCTCTTTCTTTCTTTCTTTCTTTCTTTCTTTCTTTCTTTCTTTCTCTTTCTTTTTCTTTCTTTTCTTTCTTTCTTTCTTTCTTTCTTTCTTTCTTTCTTTCTTTCTTTCTTTCTTTCTTTCTTTCTTTCTTTCTTTCTTTCTTTCTTTCTTTCTTTTCTTTCTTTCTTTCTTTCTTTCTTTTCTGCCTGCCTGCCGTAAGCAGCTACAGTTCCTTGCTACCACGTAACAAACAAATCAGCTCTGCTCTCCCAAACGTGAAACCAGAGTTACCAAGAAGAAACGACCGTTTTCCCTACACACGCACGCCGAGCCAGGCGTGGCACTTTTGAGCAGCCCTGCCGCTGCCGCTCCGTTTCCACGGCGGGAATGCTGCTGGGCCGGACGGACCCAGCCGCGCCCCGGGAGCGCAGCCTGCCGGCAGCCGGGACGGGAAGGACACCCCGGTGGCCTGGGCTCCCCCGCAGCCCTCCTGCCTCCCTCCCTCCCTCCCTCCGCAGACACGTCTTTCCCGAGCTCCCAAAACCACTGGCCCCGCCAGGCTTTCCTGCCCAGGCCCCGCCGCGGCCTGCCCCGCGCAGCGGCCGCCAGCCCCGCTGCACCGCCCAGAGCCCGCGGCGACCCTCCGGGCGACCCACGGGCGTGCTGCCGGCGGGGCGCGGCGGGGCGGGGCGGGGCGCGGCGGGGCGGGGCGGGGCGGCAGGGTTTAACCGCGGGCCGCACGCACACCCGGGGCCGGGCCAGCCCCAGCCAGGCCTGGCGCCACCGCCGCCTCCGCCCGGAGCATGCGCAGTCCCCCCGACGGCGCGGGGGGGGCGGCGCCCGGGCGAGTCCATTCCCGGGGGGCGGCAAACGCCTGTCACGGCTGCGTGGCTTGGAAGCGGGGACGCGGCGCCGTGCGCCTCCCCTCTGCTTGGTAGCGCCCGGAGCGAGGCGCTGGGGAGCGCGGCGGGCGGGCCGGGCCGGGCCAGTTGGGCGGCGCGTCGCCCTGGGAGCTGCGGGCGGCTCTCCCGGCGCTGCCTGCTCGTCCCGGCGGCCGCCATGAGGCACCTGCCGTACTTCTGCCGCGGGGAGGTGGTGAAGGGCTTCGGCAGGGGCTCCAAGGAGCTGGGCATCCCCACCGGTGAGCGGGGGGCGCGGGGGCCTGGGGAGAGGGAGGCGCCGCCCGGGAAGGCCGCGGTGCTGGACCCGGCCTTGCCCCCCCCCCCCCCGCACCGGGGCCCGCACCAGGGCCCTGTCCCGCCGCCGGGGTGGCTGGAGCGCACCTGCCGCTGCGGCCGGCGTCGGGCCCGCGGGTCTTCGGGCAGCCCGGGCTGGCGGGGCGGAGACGGGCCGTGCTTGCGGCGGGCTGGGGCGGGAGCTCCCGGCGAGCAGCGGAGCGGGAGCGCGGTTGCGGGGGCTGGGGCGGCTGGAGCTCCGGAGACCGCCAGCAGCCCGGCAGGACTAGAGCTTCTTGTGGATAGGCTTGGCGTGTTCCCTGCTGGCGTTTTTCTGACAGTATTTTTGTGGTTTTTTTGTTTGTTGTTTTGTTGGGGTTTTTTTACGTTGTTAGGAGTCTTGTGTCTTCTTTTGGGTCATTTCTCCCCCGTTCCGTTGGTTTTTTCAGCCTTGATTTTTGTTGTTGTCACCACCTAACGATTGCATGATGGTGTGCAGGATGCAGATAAGAAGTCGCCCGCACGCAGTTGTGGTGCGGCAGCTTGGAAAATACCCGTTCCCGTAAGCGCTACGTCAGAAGGAGAGAGGGAGCAGGCTTCGGGAACAGCTGCAAGGAAGGAAGTGGAAGGGCAGTCAGGCAGAGCTTACAAGGCAGAGCAAGCAGACTTGGCTTACGGATGACTTTATTTTCCTATTGCTCATCTGCTTCAGCTGTCTAAATACAGATAGATGTGTAATTCGAATGAATTTTGGCTTCTCTTAAGCAGACACGGAAGTCAGCAGTCATGTTGCACCACTCCTGGCAGACGAGGGAACTTTGTGAGAACAATCCTGAGGTGCTGGGTTTCCGAGATCTGTTTAATAGATTTCTCTTTTTAAATCTTGTTTGTATACAGACGGTGTATGGGTATCAGCTAATAGGGGGGGAGGGAAGCTGTTACTGCTTTTGAGCTTTCATGTAATATGCGTTCTTCCAAATCAACTGGCTGCGTTGTGTGAAGAGATGGACTCACTTGAGAAGCAGAAGTAGGCTACTGATTTTGAAAGAAAGTTAGGTTCAGTCGGAAGGAATTTTATTTTACTGTAGATAAATCGTTTTCGAAGCAAATCCCAGAAATCCACAGATGCCATTGAAAGGCAACTTGTACAAAGTTGACAGATGGCTAAATAATAATTTAGTTTATTTCTACAGATGTTATTTATTAAGTGTATGGATTTTTTTACTATTATTTGTTATTTTATTAGCAAACAAATAGTTCTGAGATACTGTTTTATAGTGCAGAAGAAACTTGATTTTTTCCCCTTCATCTTTCACCATATTAAAGCTGTGACAGCTATCCTAAGGGTGCAATGCATTCTGACTGGATGTTACATGTTTATTAATTATTATTGCAGATTAATGTGTATAACTATAAAATTTAGTATTTGTAAGAGATGTGATTAACTCTGGTATTCCCACAGGGACTGAATTATATTAAGCTGTTTCGTATTTTATACTTTGTGAAATGGCACTTGTCGTCATTCTCATCAGCATCAGTGTTATGTTTGTAAATAGTATGTAGGCAGAGTTTGGCTTTTAATTGTTTGAAAATTTCTGTTGTGTTCCACAAAGTCACTTACTCTTTACACTTTTTAAAATTTTTGCAGCTAACTTTTCTGAGCAAGTAGTCGAAAGCTTTCCATCCGATATCTCTACTGGTATTTACTACGGATGGGCCTGTGTTGGAAATGGAGATGTGCATAAAATGGTTTTGAGCATAGGATGGAATCCTTTCTATAAGAATATTAAGAAATCAGTGGTAAGAATTTTGCCTTGTCTGGGACTTTTATTCTAATAAACAAGTCTTAATGTTGAATTTGAATAAGATAAGCAGAATTTGATCAATAAATGAGATCTAGAAGTTCCATTTGCTCTGAGAAATGCATTTGGTATCTGTATCACGTGTTTGTATTCTGAAAACAAAATACTCTTCGTAGCCACAGAGTCTGCAGCTGTAGGTGAATAAAGTTTATTTCCTTCTTCCTATTCCATTGCTACTTAAATACTGACATAATAAAATTTGAACAGTATTTCCGAGCTGCTGGTTCCATATGCTGCTGATAGCTAACTAAACGTGAGTTTGACAGATGCATTGAATTTACGTGTTATGAGAGCCACAGCATGAGCTGGAACATACTAATCTGTGGTTCTCTGCAATCTGTCTACATTTCAAATAGGAGGTGTTGGGGCATCTTAATTTGTAGTGTTTTTCTGTTAATTCTTCTCTTAAATTATGAAACCCATACATGTGGTGCTGTGGTTTGATGTACAGAATAAATACTCAAAGGTACATAAGAACAGGATGGAGAAGTTGAGTTAAAATCCTGAGCTGTGACAGCTGTGTTTTTCTTGCTGTCAGTTTCTGGTGCTTTTCTCAGTCTTCAGAGCTTTCTATAACGTTGAAAACACTTACTATAAGCACATTAATATTTGTTTCTGAGGTTCTAAGTGTTGAAGAGTTTGTGATGTGCTTGTCTTACACAACTGTACACTTTTTAGAATTTTTGCAGGTAACTCCTCTGAGCAAGTACTTAGAAGCTTTCCATCTGCTATTTTTGATGGAATATGCTATGGGTGGGCTTGTGTTGAAGAGAGAGATGGGCATTAAATGGTTTTGAGGATAAGGTGGAATGCTATCTTGGCTTTCACTCCTTCTTGAATGGTATCATTCACTTCACATGTGAGCTGGTTTATAAAAGCTCTCCTTAAGCCAACTGTTTCAATCAAAATGTTTGTAGTTATTTGGATACATCAACTTAACAATGAAACATTAAGTTTTGTTTGTGACTTGCTTCCTTGGAAGTACTACCTTCAGGAAGTGGTGAAACATTTCTCCTGAGTAGTGGCTTTCTTATTTTATTTTAGGCTATGAGAATACTCTTAAATGAGCAATTTTTCTTAAAGTCCATGCAAAGTACAGTTCTTCCTAACACAAGCAAAAGCCCTAGCCTTTTAATCTTAATTTATTCAGGCTAAACTAAATTACCTTTTTACTGGTATGTGTTGGGGAGAATTTCAGTTAGGGGTATTAGCTGTACATCTCTAGCAAGGGAAATAAAGTTCATCAGAAATATGAAGTTATTTCTTTTCCTTTAGGAAACGCACATTATCCACACCTTCAAAGAAGACTTCTATGGAGAAATTCTTAGTATAGTCATAGTTGGATATATTCGACCGGAAAAAAACTTTGATTCCTTAGGTTAGTATTGCAAGTCTCCCTCAAACTAGTTTCTTGTCTTATTCATGCAAGTACTGTGTCTTCACTGTCTCTTTCTGTTATGGGAAGCTTTATCTGTTAACCTTTGAAATTTCAGTCAAATGTTTGCATAAGCTAAATGTAGAAGTTGAGTTAATTAAGAAAAAAACCTGAAACCTTGGAAGATGTGTGGGTATGTTTATGTATCACACTAAAAATTTTATTGTCATGTCGCTTGTTTGAGGAGTTAATTTTAACATCATAGGCCTTTCAAAAAGCATCAGCCTAGTCTATTAATTTATTTTTACAAAGCAGCTCTCTTAGAACTGAAACAGTTCATGAAACTGTTAATCTTTTGCTAAAACGTGTTTTGAACCAAGGAGAGAGTTCTGTTTGTAATGGTGAAAAAAGCAACTCTGGCATGTTAAAAAAGAAAAAGAAGGAATTTTTAAAACAAAGTGTTTTGCCTTTCAAACCTTGTGATAATAATTATACTATACTTTTGTGATTGTTGTCTGATACTCTGTGGTACACCTTATTTTCATTTGCTATTGTGTGTTCAGGTTTCCAACTTTTAAATATAACTTTTCTTATCTTTTTCAGAGGCACTCATTTCAGCAATTCAGGAAGACATTGAAGAAGCAAAAAGACAGCTAGATTTACCAGAACACCTTAAACTCAAAGAAGATAACTTCTTTCATCTGCCAGAAGGCAAAATAGTGAATAACCACTGAGCAAACCCATGCTGCTTTTTTTTTGCTGCTTTTTTTTTTTTTTTTTAATTCCCCCTGTCATGGAGCTTTTATCTTTGCACTACTTTAGTAGTTACTGTGTTGTCACATGCCTGTGTAGGTGACTGAAGTTGGAACCGACTTCATGTCGTCACCAACAGGATGATGTCAGTTTCCATGTGTTAATGAATTAACCTAGTCATGCAAAAGGAACAGAAGGCTGTTTGAGGTTCTTACAGATGAATTGTGTATCTTAAAGTTAGCAGTTGTTCAGGTATTTGAGCACATGCAGAACATGACCAAAGTTAACGGTGACTTCTTCTGACAATAAGGTATGGGGTAGTTAACTTAAGAGAGGAATGTCTGTTTTTAACATCCAGAATGTTATTTCAGCCTCTTTTCTTTGATTTATGTTACTCTTACGTCTGGGTTTTAGCTAGTAACTTGAAAAATTTTGCTGTTGATTGAGTCACCAATTTCATGTGGTGTAGGAAGCCAATGATAACGAGTAATTCTCTATAGAGTTTATTTTTTATATGCTATATAGCTGTCATGGTTGAAGCTGTCATTTTAACTGAAATTACTTATTTTAACTTCATGTGAAATGGGGGAAATCACTGTTGCTCATTGAGTTATTTCAATCTGAGATATACTTCATCATAGTTGACTGTACATACGACAACACATGACCTGTACAGTTTACTTCTGAGGAAGTGTTTCACTGGAATTAAGGAACTGAATGACAGTGTGAAAGTTGGTAAACTTCAAAGGTTCAGGCATAAAAGATACAGAAACAGTATCACCAGACTTGTGCTCATTGGGCCTTAAGGCAAAAGAGTTAATTAAACCTTGATAGGTTTGAAGAGGTAATGAAGCCTAAAATAACCTTGCATTTTATCTGCTGCTGTCATTTGTTGTAGGAAAATGGGTAGAACCTTGGGTTATTCACTACACTGGCAATAAAATGGCCAGTGGTGTAAGGCAGAGAAAAATCTTACTAACTTTGCACCAAGTGCAAGTAAGAGCCAAGGTTTTGGCTGACTAAGTAGATCAATATTAATGGAATGTATCAGCACTATAATGGGGATTGGGTTTTGGTTGTGGCGTGGCTGGAACATTATTCTGAAATTGAAAATGTTTCTGCAGATATGTCTCAACTGTAGTTCTGTGTCTGAAATACTATGTACAATTTGGAATGCACAATTTCTGTGAATTTCCTCAGTCCTATCCTATTTGAATCCTGCATTTCACTCTAGTGTTTGAGAGTTCTGACAGGTTAGCCGCCTGGGTTTTTGTGGCAGGTGTTGTCAGGATGTTAGTTCCATTTCATGTTGTTTTAACTTTCAGCCAATATATGGGGATATTACTAAGGCAGAGGTCTTGAACAAAGCAAGGACTTGTGTTTGCTCTGTAGGACTTCAGGAGAAACTCCATTTGATTTAATTTAAATAAATTGTTCACCAGTGATGTGCTGTAGTTCTGGTGCTTTAAGAGCACCTAGCTTGCCAGCTGATAGTACATTGAAACACACACAGCTGGGTCACCACAAATACATTGGGTATGGATGATGACAGGAGTCTGTGGTGAGTTCTACCACGAAATGTCCCCACCACATGGTGCAGATTCCCTCAGTGCCAGTCCCAGTTACAGACACAGAAAAAAGTCAGTGCACAAACCACTACTCACTAAAGAGAGAAGCAGTACATAAGAACACAGCAAACATAAGCACAAGATCACAGGGCTCCATACTCACAGTCCTTAAGGCAAGTGAGGAGGAGTCCTGAGAGAGATAGTATGGTAGAAGCTTCTGTGCTAGTTCCTCTGAAGCACCTGACAATTTGGCGTCTTTCTCTAAGATATTTTAAATTAGGAAGAGATCCGATAATCTTTTGTGGGTGCTTTCTAAGTGCCATCTAAAAACAGTACTCAGTGCATGCTCCAACTTTAATGGCCTTTGTGGCCAGCTAAAGTGGTAGTCTTCTAAAGTGCCATGGGTGCAGTGGCTCCCCAAGCAGCAGAGCACTTGAACTAGATAGACCAGGATGAAAGGTCATAGTCACAGGGCAGGCTTTAGCAACAGTAATGCACATGTCTGAGGCCTCACACAGGCCAAAGCCACATGTCTCCCTGTATTATGCTCCCTGTATAGCAGAGCCAGATGGATTCAGAATTGGTGGGGGGGACTTATCAGCAATTAGTCTTATAAAGGACAACAAAATCATTTAGTGGACTTCTGCTATGTAATGTGTTGGAAACTGGGGATATGATGTAGTGCTGGATTTGGTAGAGTAGGGTTAATGGTTGGACTCTATGATCTTGAAGGTCTTTTCCAGCCTAGGTGAGTCTGTCGTTCTGTAAAAAGTCTGTAAAAGAATTGTCTTGCAAGAGTGACAGTGAGATTTTTTTTTTATGGAAGAATGAAGGGAATATTTTTTTTACAAAGATTTGAGACATTCTTGAGATTGTAAAAATGTCAAAATCTTATATTTTACCCTTTTTTTAAAAGAATAAATACACACTATTCAACTGAAAACATTGTCAGGAATGTACTCAAAGCGTAGATTGTTGTTCATTGTGGTACAGTAGCTAAACACTCAAAGCTGTCTTTACAGTTGTTTTTTGCCAGTAATTTCATGTGTCTTTTGTGGAAACCGTTGTGCCTTAAGCTGGTTGTCTGAACAATTCTGTATCTGCTAATAAATGCTACTGTGAAAAATGCAATTCACTGTGTGGT
This sequence comes from Apus apus, assembly GCF_020740795.1. Classification (NCBI taxonomy): domain Eukaryota; kingdom Metazoa; phylum Chordata; class Aves; order Apodiformes; family Apodidae; genus Apus; species Apus apus. The sequence continues at coordinate 39,657,791 of NC_067312.1, read as the reverse complement.
TATAGAACTGTCTATCACTGTACTATCTGAGAACAGTGGCAAAGGGAAAACTTGAATTTTGCTCTCAAATCTTAACTGAGGTATGATGTATGGATACACGGAACGCATGAACTGCTTTTCCTATGTTTGTCTTCACATTAGAAAAAATGTGACCACATTCATTTGGCTGAATGTACCTGTCCACATAATTTAAGATAAAATGTTATGTATCAGAAATTTAAGCTCCATATGTAATTCCTAGCACAGTGTAAACGTTATGAGGGGTTATATTTTTGTATTGCATACAAGTAACTGTATTTATTTCAGTTAATGTTGCTGCACTGGACCATTAATAAAGGAACTGTAATTGACAAATACATCCTTTTTGTTGGAGGTTTCCTTTCCTTTGCCTTGCCTAGCAAAGTTAGTTGTCTTAGTCTTACGCAAAGCTCTGTGAGGGTGACTCCCTAGAAAGCTAGACTGACAGAAAAGAGTAGGGAAATGCTGTTCAACCTTCCTACTGTGTTTGGAAATTGGCCCCACTCTGTGCTTTAATCAGAACTTAGGGTAGCTGCAGCCTTAGAATTCACAGTCTGAAACCTTGAATTGATTTATCTATACACTTGCTTGCAAAAAATTTTAAAAACTGCTTGGTTTTTTTAGGATTCAGATGGAAAAATTTGCATTCTCCTTCTGTGTTCTGCTTCAGCTGTTAGGCATTGGTCTAGATCAGGGCAAAGATTTATCTGATGCTGTCCTCTTTTGGGAAAAAGTTTCTCTTTGAAACTTGGAGTGTTGGCAGCTGTTTATATGTAAATCTTAAACCTCTGCCTAGCATCACTGCAGTTACATTAGGAAGAAATGTAATATATTGTGGTGCTATATGTGGTAAGAATTGCTTATTTATGCCTCATGCAGTGGACTCCTCAGTGGAGGCTGTGAGAAATCACCCTGTTAACACCTGATTTCCCAGATGAGGTACGGATTTGAGAGAGAGAAATCCTGAAGCACCTATGTTGTTCTGGGCTTTTCTTTAATGCCTAGTGCTGTAATTTCCAAGCATCTAGATTTCTTCTGGAATAAAAATTAGATTGAAAAAATGTAAGATTGCCTTCTTCTGTAATGAATATGCTTTCTATAGAGGTATAACCTTTTTTCCACACAAGCTTGTATTTTCTGAAGGGAGAAGAAAGCTATATAAAAAAAACCAAACCCTAAATAAGCAGAAGGCCATCCTTGGTACAGTGATGGCTGGAAAATTCACGTTACCTACTCTTCCAGAGAAACATTTGAGTAGATTGGTGGCTTTTTTTTGTTTGTTTCTAAGGGGACTGGAGATCTAAAGACATTGCAAGCAATGGCAGTTACCTAATTAGGTGCATAAGTGAAGAAAATTGCCTCTATCATAATCTCTAATGTCTGGGAAGTCATTTTGCCTTTCTGTTTGCGGCTCAGAATAGCCAAGTGCTTAAGTGTTAAGTTTGCAGTTGTTTTGCTTCTCCCATGGTGTTAAGATTTCTCAATGAAGGAGGAAGGCACAATTCATTGCAATCAAGGAATGCAGTAAGATTTGTATTTGGCAATTTTATTTCCTAATGATGATAACTTAGGACAATAAGTCAGGGTTTGGCCTATAGGCCAGGAAAAAAAATAATTTGGAATTGAAGGTTGTATTAAATGACAAGGAAGAGAAGGGAGGATGCAGCAAAATAACCAGATGGGCATTTTTGTTATGGGAGGTGCAGTGAGTAAAGATGTAGGACCTAAAGAAAAAAATCAGGAATAACAGTTTCAAGTAATGGTTGTTAAACAAGTGTAGAACCTGAAAAAGGAAAGTCTGTATCTAGATGCTGAATAAGCAATATAGATTAGTAATAAAATATAATTTATTTCCTTTTTTAATACTCAATTGTGTATTATGAATCTACAAGGTAATGCAAAGGAAAAATAAACACATCTGTTTCGTTGGTCAAGGAGATCTGCCTCCTGCTTAAACTTAGTCTGAGAAGGGACAATGGAAAAAAGTTGTAATTGCTGCCTACTTTACAACATTATCTACTGTCCTAGGGAAAAATTATCTGGTGTGTCCACAATTAATGAAGTCTCAGCAGATTTGTTAAAATCAGTTTTTAGACATGTATTAGGCAACTAATATTTCTAAGGCAACATAAATACTTCTAAGCAGTAGGAATCAGCCAGTAAAAGTCAGAACACATGGTACTTAGAATGAGAGCTGAAGTTACATGTGCATATGATGTATACTATTAATTTTGAATCTTAATGTATATAAATTTGTCTAGTTCATTGCAAGTATGGGTGTCCAGCCAGAGTCTTCAGCCATCTGTTGTTTGACTGTAAAGTGATAGCTTATGTGCCTGTGTACTCCTATAAAGGTATTATGGTATTTCATAATCACAGAATTGTTATGGTTGGAGAAGACCTCTAAGGTCACCTAGTCCTCCAGGGCAGGGGGGAGGGTAGGAAGCAATGCAACCCACCCAAACAAACAACAAAAATCCCCACAACCACACACCCGACAAAACCACCAACACACAACCCACAAAAAACCCACCATGCCCACTAGAGCATGCCCTGAAGTGCCACATGTACATGTTTCTTGAATACCTCCAGAGACGGTGCATCTACCATGTCTCTTGGTAACCTGTCCCAGTGGCTGACAATTTTTCAGTAAATAAATTATTCCTAATACCCAATCTGAACCTTCCCTGATTCAGCACTTGAAATAAGTTTCTAAATCCTGATTCCTAATCATATAATCTTTGGTATTGCTATATACCTACTAAGAAAAAAAAAATGAGTCGGCGTGGAAACAACTTCCTTGTCAGGTTGTTTTTTTGGTTATGCCATGAAATTCAGGCTTGAAACCATGCTTGTATACTTTTTAAGGTTTAGGGTTGATGAGAAATCTATGGCTAACACAGCTGTCTTCAGCTGAAAGAAATGTACCTTTCCTTCCTTCCCATCCCCATATATAAAATGCAAATACATGTTTCTCTTGAAATGCCTGTAATTTTTCTTTAGAAAATCAGATGTCTCAAAATCCAATTGAAATGCTTCTATGATAACTTATATAGTTGATTTTTTAATATTTTCATTGCTCTTTATAGTTTGAAATTCCAGCCTGAGTCCTTAGCCAGAAGTCATGTAATGGTCATACAAGACCCAGAAGCAAAATTGCATGGTATACTACAAAAATGTAGTCTGTTTTAGGAACTACCTCTTGGGGGGTGGAAACTCACAGCACTTAGACATTAACTTCTACAATGTCCTTTCCTTCACTTCCTTTCTAGCAAAACTTCAGAATAGAGTCACAGAAAAGAAAAAGTTTCCCTATATACATATGTTCGTTTGGAAAGAGAAAGAAGAAAGAAAGCAAATTACTGGATTACATGAGAGGTCGGTGGGTGGTAAAACTGTGCAGAAGATGTGAACTTACATGATGATTTTGAAAAAGCATTTTTACTGATAGACTGATGAGAGATGATTGCCTAGGAAAGAGAAAACAGAACTAGCCAAAGAAGAGCTTAGGGCTTGGGAAACTCCACAGGTAAATGAGAATAGCAAAGAAAGAATTACAGGGACAGGGAAGAAGAAAAAAGAAAAAAGATCTGAGATTAAGAAAAGCTGACAAAGAAGTTTTGAAATTTTTTTTAACTGTATTTGTTCCCTTTAGGACATCTTTCTTGGTATGGTCACTGGTGAAGGCAGCAGAATAGAGAGAAGAATCATTGGCTTTGTGGGATCTAAGGATTTGTGGGTATGAACAGGCGTGGAATTAAATTTCTCTAGCTTTTTTTCAGGACTGTAAAAGGCATACACACAGTAAGTCCATAAAATAGAAAACAGTATTTCAGATCCTTTTGTGCCTTTTTGTGTGTTTATAATTACTTTCCTTGGTTGTACAGTTTTCTGTGAACTTTCTTTAGAGATGTCAGTGACCAATGAGCCAATTCCATCTGAGTAAGTAGCTCTTGGACAAACAGCCTTTTATAAAGTTTATGGTTCTTCTTGGTCTCCATGTGCACTCTCAGCGGGCAGTTCTAATTTAAAACTCTATAAAATGGATATGGCTCTCTAGGTCTCTACTTCAGATATCCTTGACCACTTTTTTTACATCATGACTTAAAAAAAAAAAAGGCTTTCCTCACAATTCTCTTCCTCATACTATGTCATTCTAATGTTATCCACCAGTTACTTGTTGCTCGCTCAAGGAAACCCCTTCAAGTCAATTATCTGCCATTTAGTAAAACAGGGACATTTTCATCCCACCAATACTACATAAAATAGCAGTCTTCCTGCTGCGTCTTAGAAGAAGTCTTCTCCTCCAAGATGTCATTAGAATCCTGCCAAAAAGTACTGCCTTTCTGGGAGGAAAGCAGATGCCAGTACCACTTCTCTTCTGCAGCTGATGAATTAAAAACATGGTTGAAAGGTTATGCTCAAAGCAAAGAAAAAAAAAATCTCTGAGAAGAATTGTCATTTGAAAAGAATTCTGAGCTCTTCATTTTTTGGATGTATACTCAGAAACGCAGTTTTTGTTCCAGTCTTACTTGCACTAATGGAGATAAAATAATTTTAAAAACTAGATTTAAAAAAATTAAAGCTTATTTGTTTTTGGAGGGGTTTTTTGATTGGTTTTGGGGTTTTTTTATGTGTATGTGTTTTTTGTTTTTTTAACCATTCAGTGTTGCTTTATATACAAAAATTCTTGTAAACTGATGATGATGTTAGTCTGAAAGCCCATAAGCAAAATACTTGCTACGTCCTTTTCTTGCAGCAATTTCAGGCTGCTCAGTTACAGCTTGGATTAAGCTTTTGAAATTTCATAGGGGTCAAGTTATATAAACCACTAACAATAATTAAGCATAATATTAATCCAAACAAGTATAAAAGAGCAGGGTATCACAAATAATAATTCACAGTATAACTTCTTAATTTTTTTGTTCTGTTTTTGGGTTTTTGGTTGGTTGTGTTTTGTTTTGTTTCTTCCTTTGTTTTTGCTGGAGAACTCCTCTAGGAAAGAACTTGATTGAAACAGCAGATCAGATTTGCCTTTCCAAAGTACTTTGTTATTATATTTTTGAAATATTGGTTCTTACTTTGTCCTTTGTAATCCGTCATATGATTTTTAATTACTCTCTCTTACTGAAGGTGCAATGATTAAAAGATTAAAATCCAAAGTGGATTCAATCCTTCAAAGTGGCATTCTAATAGAGAAGCATTCTAAGGTCTTTAGGAGTATATAATAATAATAATAATAATAATAATAATAATAATAATAACAACAACAACAACTAGAGAATTGTTTCTCACATTTAATTACTTTGTAAAGTAAATATAGCTGATCAGCAGTTCTAGAGGTGTGTATTATTGTATGGCAATTAAAGGAACTATGTGAGAGAGTAGGTAGCCAAAGACAGACTTCTGAGGCTCAGTCCACTCTCTTAGTCACCTGACCATACTGACAACAACTAACAGTACTTTCACAGAGGTTTTGTGCAAAGAAGTTGCCCTTTCATAGCAAGGGGCCATAAAGAGCATCCTTTTCTGTTGTATGTATAGTATTTCTGTAATGCTAAAAAAATAATACTGTTGTGTGCCATTAAGTTAAACTACTCGTTAAGCACTATTTGTGCCCATTTGTCATAGTTCGAAATTCCTGAACCATGTAAAAGATAAATGGAAAATGCCTGTTGTAAATGCTCTGTGCCTATTTCAGCCCACTGTATCCCAATAAGGCAGTTAAAAGAACAAATTCATTTTTAGCCAGTGTACTTACAGACTGTTTTTCACTTTGCAGTAAATCCAAAATCTGTGTGTGTGATGAAAGGTTATTTAAAAACCATGGGAAATGAGATTAATTGGAGCTGGATGACATGTAAAATATTTGAGATGCTTTCCACACAAACGATGAATACAGTGGAGGTACTTGGAAGAGAGTCACAACCATAAATTCTAAACATCATGTCACAGATGCATTTTCACTGCTAAACATGCTACAAGATTATGAGGAAAAATATGTTGGATTTGAGGAGCACAGGTGCACCAGATGATACTAACAAAGAAAATCTGGATAAAAACCAGGAAGATAATCTATTGTATTATGAATTGCTTTGCAGACAGAATCCCATAGCAGTAAACTACTGGAACCCCATCCCGGTGACATCATGTAGACAAACACACCCATCTTTTTATGACTACATGTTTTTGGCAGGGATTGGCATGGTTCTTTGTGTGTGTTTACAGTGTGAATGGATGTTTGCATTAGTTACAATGCAGGTGCATTCGTGTTGGGAAAGGATATGATTTCTGCACAACACATGTCATCTCTTCAGCAGCATACATATAGAGTGCTAGTTAAGACTACAAAGTATTTAAATAAAACTTCAGAGAAATCACATGTTTTTTAGAAACCATTCCCCAGAATGTACATTGGCCCAAATCCTGAGCTCAGCATGTTAGGAAATAATACTGCAGTGATTTGGTAAGAAAGGCAGCAGAGCAGAAAACTCATAAATTGCTAAGGAGGTGTCTAAATTAGTAACTTCCATCCTGTTCAAGCTCATCTTCCTCATTGTCTGACTCATACTGAACTGCCCAAGTAATTGATTTTGTGTTTGATATGCTTCATTCTCCATCTGATCTTTTTTTAAGGAAATAAAGTGAGGCAGACATTTATTGTGAAAAGACTATAGCCTTAACCAATTAAGTCCATAGGATGATTCTCCTTCCTAAGCTGTTTACCCAGCTTTTTTATTTTCTCACCCACTCCACTTTCCCCTGCCACCCACAATTAATTGTGGTGCTGGTGTGAGCTTTAAGGGTTTGTCTCTTCCAGTATTGCCAGAGGCATGAGAGGAATAGATTGGGACAGTTACAACTTGAGGTCACTTTCAGTGAGCAACAGAGCATCCAGGAACTAACCTGGTAATGCCACAGGTCACTGAATAGTGGAGTCACCTCCAAGCAGAAGTAGTGGAGCAAGAAGAGCCAGAAGATGCTAGCTTGAGGGGGAAGACTCAGTGGGGGAGGAAGGAAAGGCAGCAACTCAGCTCCCTGAGACTGGAAGCAGTCATCTGTTGAAGAGGTGGTGGCAAATTGCCCTGAGAGGTGGAAACTGGGATCTCTGAAAAGGGCTGGGGTTAGGGAACGTGCCTAGCATGCAGAAGCCCAACCTCTGCCCCCATTCTGCTATGCTCTCTTTTCTATTTCTCATTCCTGAGGGAGAAACCTTTTTCAGTCAAATCCACCTGACCAGGTAGGTGGTGAGGAAGTAAATCAATGGCTACAAGAGGACAATAACCTGTGATTTCAGGTTCTCCCACTTTAGAGATAATAATGAAAATAATATAAAAGATGGGTGAATCTTGGAAATCAGGGTGTTAGCAAAATGATCGCTGTCTCTTTTGAAAGAAACAAAAAGCCAGGCCTGTTCACTGTGGCCTGTTCCATTAACTCCTCCTGCCCTCTGAACTCAAACCCCCTGGGCAGCACGGGGCACCCCAGGCTCCGCACTGCCCCCAGCAAGGGGCGGGGGCAAGGGGGCAGGGGGAGAGGGCAGGGGCAAAGGGACAGAGGGCGGGGGCAAGGGGGCAGGGAACAGGGGCAAGGAAGCAGGAGCAGAGCAAGGGGGCAGGGCTCGGGCCCAGCCTCGGGGCGCGGTGCTTTGCAGAAGCATTTGTGGTGCTGGGGAGGCGGCTGCCGAATTCATTGAGCTTCTAGGGTGAAGGGAGGTTTCCTGAAGGAAGTCCTGACTGGCCTCTGTACTTAGCGCTGTCTATGCATTAGTTATATATTTATGTAATTCGTGGTAGTGTAGGTTAGGACGTGAAGAACTAGAGTTGCAAATACTTTTAAAAACGTATTTTAATTTTTTTTTTTCTTGTAAGTTTCATCCTTCTTGGGTAGAATGGGCATTTTGTTCTGCTTTCCTTGGCCCTTTTCAGTGTAAGGATGTGGATACCTGCAAGGCTGCCTGCAGTGGCAAGGTCCTATCAGTTTAGATCTTTTCTCTCCTTCACTGACATATTGTCTCTACACTTTACAGAGTGTATCCTTCTTGGCACCATCTGCAAGAATATAAGGAATACTCCGGGAAAGCTCGGTGTTTGATCTTAATTGCACTGAATTGAGCAGTATTCACATTTTTTCATTTTCCTTTCCCTACCTTCCTGCAAGTCCTAAGATTTTTCCACTTTCAGAGACTACTCACTTGGCACATTCAAAAAGTGTTGAATGATTGATGGCATATGGGATACCCATACAACTTTAATTATTGTTTTTCACTTTATCTCTAGAACCTTGGCTGAAGTAAAGACCCTTCTGTTTCTGATCCTTGTCTGCAGTTGGACATCCTCCTTTCTGCTGCCACTTCCTTCCAAAAACTTAAGAAATTGTCACAGCTGAATTCTGATTTTTCCCATTGAAACTGTCTATGAAGTACTAGGTAATAAATACGAATTCTTATTTCTCTTCTTTGCAGCTGGCTACCTTACCCTGGTTTATGTTTTGTCTTATTTCTGGGTGATCTTTAAATGCTGTAGATTAACACTGATAATGTATGTGTAAAAAGAAGCCAAAGCTATTAGCCAAGTGTGTATTAAAGAGACTTTGATCCTGATGAGAGGATTGTTGTAATATAAAATAGAAATAACAATAGGACAAAGTTATATCGAGCAGAGGTTAACTACTGCTGAAGAATGCAATTTCAAGAACACTCAGAGCCTCACAAATAAAAATAACAACCTCTAAAATAATGAAGTTCTTCCCCCTGCTCCATTTAACCTTTGCTCCCTTAACAGCATTTGCTGCTTCCTGTAATATTCGTCAGTCACCCCCAGAGGGCAATATACACAAGCAATTGAGCTACCGACACTTGACATGAGTGACAGCCTTTAGCTTTACAGTCAGATATGGATGGTTAAATGCCCCAGCTTGAGTACTCCCATTGCCTACAGAAGGAGTGGAATTAGACTTTCCTCTATTTAAAACAAACAGACAAACAAACAAACAAGTTCCCGGAAAAGACACGTATGTTACAAAAGATTTTGCTACAGAAACTCTGCAGGGGACTTCCAGTGATGTAACCAGAGCTGTTCCAAGCCCTGCAAAGGTGCTGGGAAAATAAGTCGTGAAAAGGCAAAATGTTTAATGAAAACAGCAAATGACTGGGTTTAGCCATAGAAAGATCTTTCACTTCTCAGTTGAAAGTTCACTCAAAATAGTGGTACAAGTTATGTTGAATAATGCTACAGAAGAAGTAATTAATGACAAAGTTGCCTGTCTTTATGGGAAGACTGCCAGCTTGAAGGCTTCATCCCTCTGTTCTGGCCTATCATTTTTGCCTTGTGTAAGAACACGTCTCAAATAAGGACAAATGAGTTAATTACTTTTTTTTTAACTGTTCTTTGTATGTCTTTTTTCTCCAATGTCTACCATTCTGTACTTGAGGATCCTATAAGCCTATGTTTAAAATTTGCTGACTGTCACTCTTCTGGTTGCAAATGAAAGGTGTAAACCTGAAAGTCACATGTAAAATGTGTGATTCTGAAGTAATTATAAAACCATGTAAACTAACTAAACTCTACAAATGAGGCACTGATTCTGGAAAAAAACCCCACTATTTCATTATTATACTGTTCTGGATTTTTCAGGGTAAAAATTGATTACATTTTCAGACCTACTGAGCTGTTTATATTACTATTTTTATGTTTTTCATGTTCTTGGTTTGGTTTGTTGGGTTTTTTGGTGGTTTTTTGTTTGTTTGTTTTTCCCTAAACTGAAATGCCCTCTATTTAAAACTCCTATTCAGGCCAGGCTCTGATTCAACATCACATGGATTCTTGCTTCTTTGTTGGAATGAGTAACAATTTTGACGTATATGCAGCTCAGTCTCCCCTGTTCCTTTCTACAAACCAATCACACAATGCCATTTCTTGAACTAAGGTTTACTGCATCTCTGAAGCTTCTGTAGTGCTCTGCCCATTCAGTCTATTCCAGCACTAAAAAAAATGAAAGGCCTTGGAAATCTTAGGTACAAAAATTGAAAACTGCTAGAGGTTTTGTTATGTGAGGAGACAGCAGCACTCTTCCAAAAGGCAATAGAGATATCAATACTCTAAGGTCTAGGTGGTTTGGCCTGATGGCATGAAAATTGAGGGGTTTTTTTCTGTGGTTTTATTTTCCCCAGATATCTCTGTGTAAAACACAAAATAGATGACAAGAAATACATAAAATCTAATGTAATGCAATTCTGAACAGGAAAGAATAAGATCCTGGTCCAAAATTCTGCCTGTGCTAATCCCATTTCAGCTGTAACACAACTTAAATCAGTACTGTTTCTCCAGCTGTAATTACTTTTTTTTTTTTTTTTTTAGTCTGCTGAGGTCTGATCGTAGTTATTTGCATTGTAAATTGTAGGATTGTTTGGAATTTTTTTCCACAGCTGTGCAAAGCTACAGATACTCTGGACCGGGTGACAGAACAAGATAGCCTCAAGCTGTGCCAGGGGAGGTTTAGACTAGACATTAGGAAGAAATTTTTTACTGGAAGGGTTGTCAGACATTGCAACATGCTGCCCAGGGAGGTGGCTGAGTCGTCATCCCTGGATGTACTTAAAAGTTGTCTAGATGTGGTGCTTGGGGACATGGCTTAGTGCTGGGCTTGGTAGAATAGGGTTAATGGTTGGACTTGATGATCGTGAAGGTCTTTGCCAACCTAAGTGATTCTGTGATTCTATGACTCCTGTCTTGTAATTCATCACTGTTGTGACTGCAGCAGTTGTGATTTTGAAGGTAAGACAATGGAGGAAAGACTATTCCAGCCCTTTACAGACAATTTTCTGTCTTTAAGGGAGTAATCTGGTAAAACATAAGCTATCTATGTAACCCATGGTGTGTTCACTTGACATGTCCTTTCTCACTTTCTTGTCCTGCTTCTGTTTCCAATAATCATCCATTGCCTCTTGAGTCAGCAAGCTAGTACTACAGACTGTACAGCCACTTGTCCAGCTGCTGAAGCAAGCTTGTGCTGCGTGGTGCTAGGAAGCATTTACCTTGTGCTTGGGCATGCCAGAAGCAGTGTTCCCAGCACCTCTAGGTACAGATTTTTTTATTTTTTTTTTTATTTTTTTGCATCTTCTTCCTGTATCTTCTAGGCTGCTGCTGCAAGACTCTCCTCCTGAAAGACCTTTATTTCTGTCAAAGACTTAACACAGCCAACTCATATTTATGCTTATTTGATGCCCAAATGCCCTCCTGTACTTAAAAAATAATATTTTTTTATTAAAAGAGTTGTCTGAAGACTGAGGGCAAATGCCCTCAGATCATGAATGCAGTAATACTGTTAATAGCACTGAAGTGCACAGTACACCTTTTTTTTTAGTGAATACTCATTAAAATATTGTTAGAAACTGATAAGCTTTGTCCTTCCTAACTCTCAGACCAGAGAGACTGGTTTGGTAAGTGGCACAAATTTTGTATCTGTGTAAAGCATCATGGAGGGACAGTAAAAAAAATTTATCAAGCAGAGTTATATAACACTAGATTGAATGTTATATGTTAGTTTGTTATAGGAAAATTATTCTAATCACATCTAGATGTTTGAGAAAAATGGTTGTGCCTGCTTTTTTAAGTAACAGAAGAGGCTGGGCCAAGAGTCCTGTATAAAGTCCTGCCCATAAAGCCTGCAGTCATATTGTGATTCTGTAATTCTGTACATAACCAGGGAATACCATCAGCAATGCATCTCAACTGTGCTGTAGTTCAAGCAATACCAATTAGCTACTTGGGTTCTTCCCATGTTTAATCTTCACGTAGTGGTCACTTGGTGGGGAAAAAAGAAAAAAAATGTACTGAAAGTCTTATAGGAGTTACCTGTGTTAACAGACATAAATCCTCATCATTTGAAGATTTTAAGGTATAGTCTTTTTTTTTTTAATCTCTTGTTAAAAATGTTTCTTGGATTCCACACGGAAGCCTGTGTTACAGGATCAACAGCACTCCTGATGTGTGCAAAAGGGCACTCTGGTCCATGAGTAGGGAAGTACTTCACAGTGACAGAATTTCTGATAACCTCTCTATCTCTGTCTTGGATGCTGCAATGAAAACATCCCATTAGCAAGACCTCCTCAGAGATCCCAGCTCTGCTGAAGACCCAGTAACTTTGAAAGACACTGATTAAACATATTTCTGTGCATTTTGCTCTAATGTTTCATGACTGAATTCATACTCAATAGTAAGTGAGGGTTTTTTGAAAACCCTCACTTTGTCAGTACATCAGAGAAAAAAACACTATTATATAAAGTGTCCTTCACGTGAACTCTACCTGATCTACGAAAACTGAAAAAGGAACATCCTCTGTCAGTGATGCTTCTTTCTGCAGACTCTCTGGAGTCACTTATTGTTGCATGTGTTCAAATGCAAACAGTTGTAACCTGATATATTATAGACCAAACTGGTCTGTCAAATGTTTGCATGGCCAAATTAATACCTACCAAGACATGAGTTACTCAAGCTCTATTGCATTAAACCTCCTTTTCACTTATCCATCTATAGCTAGCCTCTGGATGAGTTCCAGGTTACAAGGACACTAATTCTAATTTCTTGATAGAAAAAGGTTCCATGATTTGTTTTCTAGACCTCCACCATGACTCTACACTGGACAGAAAACTTTTCAAAGTTAGCATGCCTAAAACCCAGTAGCAGTTGTAAACAGAAATAAGACTCAACCCTGCCCTTTTTATTTATTGGGTTTTTTTTAATCTTCAATAATACTCTTACTAAATCCAGATGAAGTGAGCTGCACGCTAGAGTTTGCTTTTACTACATCTGATGCTGGATATTTCTCAGACTGTTAAACACTGGTTTGTGTTCTGGTATGATTTTCCTGTTGGGCTGCACTTGGACTGTATAGACTAGTAGCAACATTTTTAGGGAAGCATGACATTATCTCAGTGCCTGTGAAACTGTGATGTCTGAAAGGAAGTAATAGTAGTGAATAACAGAGGTGACTGTGCAGTGAGAATGATACATTGGTTGCCTCAAAGAACTCTAAGAAAGTGCAAGTCCCCACCATAAATTGGATGCGCCTTAATTCCCTAATCCTTAAACATTGTCCCTAAATACTGCTTCTTTTCCTCTTGCTACCCTGGCACAGAGGTCAGACTGACAGGTCTGTAGTTCCCAGGATCATCCTTACAACCTTTCTTGTAGATAGACATCACATTTGCTACCTTCCAGTCACCAGTTATCCAAGACTGTTGATAAATAATGGAGACTGGCTTGGTGAGCACTTCTGCCAGCTCCTTAAGTACCCTTGGGTGGATCTCACCTGGTCCCATAGACTTATGCACATTTATGTGACACATAAAGTCACTGATAATTTCCTCCCAGACTGTGGGAGCTGCATTCTGCTCATTCCTGTCTTCCAATTTGGAGAGTTGGACTCCTGGGTAGCCATTAGCGTTGCTAAAAAAACTGAGGAAAAGTGGGTGCTCAGCAGCTCAGCCTTTTCCTTGTCCTTAGTCACACGGTTTCCTCTCATGTCCAGTAGAGGGTAGATACTCCCATTTACTCTTCTTTTACAGTTAATGTACTTGTAAAAACACTTTTTATTATCTTTAATGATGCTAGCCAGATAGAGTTCTAGCTGAGCTTTGGTCTTTCTAATTTTCTCCCTACATAACCTTGCAACAAACCTGTAATCTTCCTGAGTTGTCTGCCGCTTCTTCCATAGCCACTAGACTTTCCTTTTCTTCCTGAGCTCTGCCCAAACCTCCTTGTTTAACCAGGCTGATCTTCTACCTCGCCAGCTCTTTTTGTGCTACATAGGGACAGCTAGTTCCTGTGCCTTGAGGATTTCCCTCTTGAGGAATGTCCAGCCTTCCTGGACCCCTTTGCCCTTGAGGGCTGCTTCCCAAGGAACGCCATCAAGCAATCTCTTAAAAAGGTCAAAGTCTGCCTTCTGGAAGTCCAAGGAGGTAGTTCTGTTGACCTCCCTCCTTAATTCCCTAAGAATTGAAAACTCCACCATCTCATGGTCTCTTTGCCCGAGACAGCCACCAACCTTCACATCCCCCACTAGTCCTTCTCTGTTCACAAACAGCAGGTCTAGTAGAGCACCTTCTCTAGTTGGCTCAGTCACCAGTTGTGTTAGGAAGTTATCTTCCACACACTCTTAAACTCTACAGGACTGCTTCCTGTCTGCTGTATTGTGTGTCCAGCAGACATCTGTTAAGTTGAAGTCCCCCACAAGAACAAGGGCTAGCAATTCTGTAACCTTACCCAGCCACCTGTAGAATGCCTCATCAACCTCTTCATCATGACTGGGTGGTCTATCACAGACCCCTTCCATGACATCCACCTTGTTAGACTTCCCCTTGATTCTTACCCGTAAGCATTCAACCCTACCATCACCAGCATCATCATCAACCTCAAGTTCTGTAAAGTACCATGACTATTCTGTGAATAGACATCCTCAGAGGTCAGACATGGATAGACAGATAGGGATTATGGGAAATTGGGTCACTGCCTGAGCATCTTAATACACCTGTTTGCTCTGCCTTACTCCATCTCTGTTTGAAAGCAAATGAGTATGTATCCCACAATATCGGTTACCAGTAGTATTTGTTTTGTGTCTGAACTTTCCCAACAAGTAGGACAATGGGCAATAATAGGAAGAAGTTATTCACCATATGACAATCTGATGTGGACAGTGTAGAAACTTGATACTTGGCAATAACCTACTGATTGCTGAGCAAGATCTTAACCATTAGCAATTACTACAATAGAGCATGAGTGTAATTACCAAATACGTCTCAACTCTAAGTGTAGAAGTCCCAAACAAAAAAGAACAGGGTCCTAGTTAAGAAATAGTGTTTGTAAGAACTGTGTATATGGGAGAAAGAAAAACCTAATTCCTCAACTGGTTTTGATTGAGATTCAGGACACGGTGCTACCTAACAATAAAACAGAACTAGGAGCAGCAACAGGTACTCTGGGTTTCTGGTGCTCACACATTCCAGGATTTAGTATATTAGCCAGATCCTTACCTGGTCTTTTAAAGTAAAATACCTTTTGCTAGTGGCTTCCAAAACATCAGGAAATCCTAAACATGTAAAAAGAGAATCCATCTCTAGGATGTATAAACACTTCTCACCCTCTTCTACGGGGGTGTGCAGAGCAAAGGTGCACTGTGTCTCTAAATGTTTCAGTATTTAGTTCTCAATATCAAAATCTGTATCAGAATCTCCTCCCATAGAGGAGCAAGCCCTCTTCTCTCCTCTGCCTGCCCTTCCTGAAAAGCTTGTGTTCATCTGTTGCAGCACTTAGGCAGGCAAGCTGTCCCACCATATCTCAAAAATAAGCCCAAGTATTCTTGGTATGGGTTACATAGCTACCATGCAAAATGTCTCCATTTCACTTCAGTTCTCCTCTTCCATGGATGCCATCTATCTGGACATCTGTAAGGCCTTTGACATGATCCCCCACAACTCTAATCTGGAGAGATATGGATTTGATGGGTGAACTGTTTGGTGAATGAGGAATTGGTTGGTTATTTGCATCTAGAAGGTTAATGTTCAGCAGCTCAAAATGCAGATGGAGATCAGTGACAAGTGATGTCCCTCAGGAGTCAGTACTGGGGCCAGTACAGTTTCATATCTTCATCAGAGACACAGACAGTGGGATTGAGAGCACCCTCAGCAAGTCTGCAGATGACACCACGTTGAGTGGTGCAGTTGGCACGCCTGAGGGACAGGGTGCCATCCAGAAGGGCCTGGACAGGCAGTGAAACACTGGAACAGGTTCCCCACAGAGTTGAGAGATGCCCTATCCCTGGAAACATTCAAGGTCAGGCTGGACGGAGCTGTGAGCAACCTGATCTATTGGACAATGTCCTTGTGCACTGCAGGGGTTGGGCTAGATGACCTTTAAAGGTCCTTTCCAACCTGAACCATTCTATGATTCTTTGGAGTTTCAGGTACTTGGAGTGATATGTAGCATGTGATGAAAAAGGACCTAGATATTTTCCTATTTCCCAGATTAAGTCAAGACAGTAAAAGGCTACAGAGAAAGCAATGTGCAGATCCAAAACATAGAGAACTTTGAGCTCATGAGTTAGTAGATGGTAGGTTTGCATTTTTCAGACTTGAAGTAACAACTTGTTGCCTTATACTGAAAATAACTTCTTTGTTCTGATGTAAGTTCTTTTTTCAGCTTGTATTTTGAAAGCTAAAATGAAGAGTATGTTCGAAGAAATGTGAAATCAATGTGAAGATTTACAGAATCCCATTCACTAGATGAAGTGCAGATACCCTTTTTTTTCACTTGTTACAAATAAGCTGCTAGTCAGATAGGGCTGAAATCTGTGCTTTGGCTGAGCAACTTTTATTTTGGCTACATTTTGTGGATTTGGCAAGGTAAGATTGGGGCATCTACTCTGAAGCACTGAAATACATGGACATAACTTTTTCCAGTGACTTGGTATTAATGAGCTTTCAGCATACTTACAGTATCTGCAGTTTTAACTTAAAGGAGCAAAAGGCAAAATTATAGAAAGTGTCACGTAAAATAGCATGTGTACAATAGGCTGCAGTCACACATGCATGGTTGAAAGTTACATGTTGACTAACAGCTGAGTTGGAGACCGCGAAGAGCATATAGTCATAGGCAAGGGCAGTAGCACTTGGATAGCTGTCTTACACAGTATTGGGTGTTAAAATCTATTGCTCCAAACCCTGGTCCATAAACCCCCACATAAATGTTGATTGTGAGGGCTTGATTGCAAGATGGTGGTCCAAGGTGGCAGGTGATTTTTTTTTTTTTCTAAGGGTTTTTCTTAATGCTGAATTTTCAGGTAGAAAATCAACAGAAATGCATACATGATGTAACTCCAAAAGTGGCCTAATGATTAATGTTTTCCTTTCTTTGTATAAGACGTTAAATATTACTGTAACAGTTTCAAAATTCTTCCTTGAGTGCTGGTTCTCCACCTTTCTCTGCTGAGGCAAGTGATGTCAGCTGAGCCAATGGCCTGGTTTATTTTCTTATAATACTAAAAACTCCATTTTTCATGTTTGAGATCCTCTGTTTTTCAAAGTCATGTCCAGACAAGCCCAACATGTATAAAATTGTTTTGGCTGAGCTGGAGAGAACAGCACAAACAGCCAAAGTAAATTCCTTATTCTCCTTCTTCAGAGCACATCAAGCGGAAGAGCAGGACAGACCAAGGTCATGGCAAACTTTTTGCAGGGAAAACCTGGGGGAGGCAAAAGGAAGGCTCCGTAGGGCAAAGAGATTTGTCTGCCCTTATCTTTGCTCAGACTACATGTGCACAGGCACACAAACACACGCCGAGTTTTGCCTGCCAAACCTCCTCCTCTTGCTGGGAAGGGCGCCAGCAGCCCGACATGCAATCCAGTGGCTTCCCTGACACTACTCCCAGGAAGAGTTATTTTAAAACTTCCAGCTTACAGCTCGGTAACAACAGTGACCAAAGGAAAAGGGGCCATGGAAAGAGGGTGGGAGGCAGTACGTTAACAAGGGGAGCAGACACACCCTGCAAGACGAGTACAAATTGATCCATGGAGTAGCAGCAGCTGGCGGAGTCTGGCTGGGACGGGCTGGTGGGTCCTGCGGCCGGGGGAGCCTGGAGGGCAGCGCCGGGCCAGCCCAGGCACCTCACGGCAGCCTTGATTCGCCGCGGGGCAGCCCTGGCACCGTCTGGGGGTGTGCCCGGCGGGCAGCCCGCTGTGCCCCGGGTGCGGCTGGAGGCCAGGGCCGTGCCCCCCGGCGGGGAGGAGGGTGAGCGCAGAGCAGCGCCACAGGAAGTGGGTGCCCGGTGGGCTGGCAGGGCAGGCGGAGAGGCGGTCCCGCCCGGCACGACGCCCGCCGCCGGCGCCGGGGAGAGCGTCCGCCGCCCCCCATGTCCCTGCCGGTGGTGCTGCCGGGCTCCTGCTGCCCCGTCCCGGGGCTCGCTCCGCTACCGCAGGGGGCGGCGGGTTCCCTGCCCGCCGCGGCCGCCGACCCGTCGCTGCTGCCTCTCGGCCCCGGCGGCTGCCGCAACCCCGGCTTGCCGCAACCCCGCAACCCGGGCGCCGGCGAGCTGCCGGCCCGCCCGCTGCTCTCGCTGGGGCTGCTGCAGATCTTCCTGGGCTTCTCCCTGGTGGCGCTGAACTTCGTGACGCTGTCGCTGAGCGGCGCCCCGCAGGTGAAGAACGCCTGTCCCTTCTGGACCGGCGCCTCGGTGAGTCAGCCCCAGCCGGGCACCCCGCAGCCCTGCCCGCCGTGTGCTGGGGGTACACGGGCGCTCCGAGGCGCAGGAGCTGCTGCCTCTCCTCGGGGAAAGTGTGCTCCCGCTCCTGCAAAGGAGTGAGCTTTCTCTTAACTTGGAAATGTCAAGCAGTTGCGCCTTGGGTAAAAGTTTTATCAGGGTGATACGGCATAAACCCCGACAGGAGGACAAACGTGGAGACAGCTGGATTGCGGATTTGTTTCCCGGTGTGCATTTGAGCCCAAAAAAATATATGTACTCGGTTATTATCTACAAGGAGAAGCGAGATTTTCTCCAGTGGCGGTAGATGTTGTACGTGGCTCTTGTGCATTGCATACCCTGCCCTAGCGAGAGAGAGGAGGAAACGGCGATGTTCCTGGGGAATAAAGGATGGGCTTAGGACTCTTGTAAACAGCAGTGAGTGAAGTTATTCCGGCTCCCGTTGGGTGTTGCTTTAAAGTGCACTATATGAATACAGAGCATACAGCAGTTGGCGTTGGAGAGGCTGGGCAGAAGCGAGCGGGAGCGGCAGGCGGCTGGGTCGATGGTGCCCGGTTTGCAGGCCCTCGAGCCGTGAGCAGGTCCTGTTCCCTGGCTGGCAGGCGTGCTCAGCTCCTGTCACCGGTGTGGAGAGCCGTCAGCCGGTCCCCGGGCTTAGAAGTTTACATTGCCTTTCCAAGGGTGTTCACCACCTGTGGAAATGTACAAGTACTTCCTCTTTAATAGAGCCCTCATCCCAGAAAGTAGACAGCCTTTAAAAGGCTGGGGGGAGAGGCAAACTCAGACCATCCCAGTGTACATGTTGGGTATCTGTCTTGTGAGCTTTCGTTTTTTGGTTTGGTGGTGGTTTTTTTGTGTGTTTGTTTTGTTTTGTTTTTCTGTGTTTTGTTTTGTTTTTTCTTACCCTAGGTTAAAACAAACATATATGTAAGCCATGGACTTTGTTTTAACCCTGCACACAGAACCGTGCTTAGGCATTTAAAATGTTTTAAAATTACACGTGTAAAATGGGAGTATTCAGTCACTTTAATAATGAAGAAGGATGTTTACTTTTTTAATGTTAGTTCTGAAACAATAATATATTTATTTGGAAAAATTACCAAAAGTGCTTTTTTGGGTGTAACAGCATAAGTGAAAATTTTAGCCCATAAACAACTTGGAAAGGTAGAAGCAATTAAGAACTGGAATTGAGGCTGTGTCTGTTTTTTGTTTTTGGTTGTGGGTTTTTTTTTAAATATTAGATGCAACATGCTGATAATGATGTGCTGTTTAAGTGCAGATCAGGATCCTCTGAAGATCTTTTTTTTTAAAAAAAACCTTAAAGCTTTAATAAACGTAATAGAACATAATAGAATTGGTCCTTAAGGCAAAACAGAACTTCACATCAGCATTGATGTGTGTTGTTATGAAACCACCTGACTGTTTTGTACTCACAGAATTAAAAAATAATTTGTTATGAAACTACAGAGTTACATATGTGGTTTTTTGCCACACCTGTGATGATATCACTGTTTGGCCAACTCATTTATGCATGTTACGCTAAATCACATTGATCGTGTCAAGTGAATGAAGTTACGGAAGGGATTTATTAAAGATGCTAGTGGGCAACTTCCTGTTTGTTCTAGTGTTCTTATTTCTTTTTAGGGTAGAAATTTGGTGCAAATTGGCTTGGTCACAAAAAGGCCAATGGATTAAAAGTGTACCTGCTTGCTTGCAGGACCTGCTGAAAAACTTATTTGCCTTTATTTATAGGGTTCCCATCCTTACTGTGAGAGTATTTGGACAGGCTGTTTGCTTCAGTTCTGCAGCAGTGCTTTCTCTCTCCTTAACTGTTTTGCCCTCTAAGGTCATAGAGTTCAGTTCTGTGATTCAGCAAGTTTGGTCTGAAAACTACAGCTGCAGAAGGTGATGCGTTTACTTCTTTCCTTGTGCTGATACTGGCATTCGCCTGTGTAAATAGCAAGTCAGTTCAGGAAGACAGCTCTGTTGCTCTTCAGTGTGTTTGGTAGGGTTCATGCTCTGGGAGTTAGTTCACTGAAATAGTCACAAGAGGGCCAAAGTTCGCACAAGGGTACTCACAGGCACTTGAAGAAGTGATGGAAGGGTGGAGAAAGGGGTAGGTGGTTTTTAGATTTGCCTAGCCATGTTGTGGGAAACAAGTTGGCTGAAAGTAATTTTTTAGGCAGTTGTTGAAGTTGGTGGCATAACATTTTGTCCCCATACACGTTTTCTGGGAGGAGAAAATGAGAGATCAGCAGCTTAAAATTTAGTTGTGCTGTTTCATAGGTTCTTTGAGGAGTGAAGAACTTCATCAGCACAGGCCCTTACTCTCTTCATTAAAATGCAACTTGGTATCTTCTTAGTATTGTTGTAGTGTTCCAAAGTACCTTTAATCAGGGCATTGATAAATACAGTGTCAATGGCCTGTTGTGAACAGTTGTTTACTATGTTTTTTGATACTATAGGTAATCTTATCTGGAATCTTAGGCTTAATGACATGGAAGAGGCCGATGATGGTCTTGGTAAGTATACATTGAAACATGTTTTAAGGAAATCATCCAGAGGTTATACTGATTTAATAGTAATTGTTAAGTAATTTTGGGTGAAAAGTCCCTCCTCAGTTTTCCTGTAGACCCCTCCAGGAATGCTGCTATAAGGTCTTCCTGGAGCCTTCTTTTCTCCAGGCTGAATAGCCCCAACATCTTGGCTCACATGCAGGTCTCTACCATTCAGTCAATAAATGGTATTCTTACAAAGGTTTTCAGGTCAGTCTAAGCAAATAAAAAGAAGTATACTTTTAAAGTGTAAGACTATGAAATGCCTCTTGGAGATGCTTTTAGCCTCCATAATCAGGTCAAAATCAGGTCTCTTCTGATTTTTAAGTTTATTTTTATGCTGAAGAAGCTTTTTCTCATATGGTGTATTTAATACTGCATTTGAAGTATGTAACTTCTTTATTAAATTAATTAGTTTGTCTTCTGCATACCTTTTTCATGTTGACAGTTGTGTTGCAGGCCCCCATGTGGTACAATAAATAGCTCTCACAACTGTCAGAAAATTAGCAATGTCTCAAAATAAATGCTTAATTGTTGTTTGTACTGCTGTGTATATGGAAAATCAATGTTGACTTGCTTTTTCTTAGAAGGGTGTTTATTAAGTATATATGAAGCATGTAAATTGACATAAGATCCTGGGCCAATTATGAATGTTGTGTACAGTGGGACAGGGTGCATTCTCAGCAGG
This sequence comes from Apus apus, assembly GCF_020740795.1. Classification (NCBI taxonomy): domain Eukaryota; kingdom Metazoa; phylum Chordata; class Aves; order Apodiformes; family Apodidae; genus Apus; species Apus apus. The sequence goes on along the minus strand of NC_067312.1, from coordinate 39,636,278 downwards.
ATCACAGACAAAATAAAATTGGAACAAATGGCTGATAAACCAAGGAGTGCCATTCAGAGAGACCTGGACAGACTGGAGACATGGGCTGAGAAGGATCTCATGAAGCTCAGCAAGAGAAAATGCTAAGTCCTTTTTGTGTGAGGAGATCACTCCAGCCACCAGTACACATTGGGGAGCAACCAGTTGGAAAGCAAGTCTGCAGAGGAGGACCTGCAGATCTTATAGAATCATAGAATAATGTGGGATGGAAGGGAGCTTTAAAGGTCATCTAGCCCAACCCCTGCAGTGCACAAAGACATTGTCCAATAGATCAGGTTGGTCACAGCTCTGTCCAGCCTGACCTTGAATGTTTCCAGGGATAGGGCATCTCTCACCTCTGTGGGGAACCTGTTCCAGTGTTTCACCACTCCCATTACAAAAAATGTCTACCTTCTATCACAGTTCAATCCATTCTCTTTGTTTAAAACCATCACCCCTTGTCCTGTCACAACAGGTCCTACTAAAATGTCTGTCCCCACCCTTCTTAGAAGCTCCCTTTAAGTACTGAAAGGCTGCAAAAAGATCTTGCCAGAGCCTTCTCTTCTCCAGGATGAACAACCCCAGCTCTCAGCCTTTCATAGAATCACAGAATGGTTCAGGTTGGAAAAGACCTTTAAGATCATCCAATCTAACCTTTAACCTGACTCTATTAACCAAGCTCTAGAAGCGCACTGCTAAACTATGTCTCTAAGCCCTGTATGTGTGTGATTATTTTTTTTTTTAACACTTTTGGGGATGGTGATTTAACCACCTCCCTGGCAGCCTGTTCCAGTCCTTAACAGCCATTTCTATACAGACATTTTTCCTAACATCCAGCCTAACACCCCCCTCCTCCCCCCCCAGGCCTACCGTGAAGCTACTGCATCTTGTCTTGTTGCTAGTTACTGGTGAGAAGAGGCTGACCCCCCTCACTACAGCCTGCTTTCAGGTAGTTGTAGAGAGCAACAGGGTCTCCCCTCAGCCTCCTCCTCTTCAGACTAAACAGCTGCATTTCTCTTAGCCACTTCTCATAAGGTTTGTTTTCCAGACCCTTCACCAGCTTTGTTGCCCTTGTTTGGACCACTCCAGCACCTCCATGTCTCTCCTGTTCTGAGATGCCCAACTTGGTGTTGTCTGCAAACTTACTGAGGGTGCACTCGATCCCCTCCTCGAGATCACAGATAGATACTTAACAGGAGTGATCCCGGTACCGAGCCCTGGGGAACACCACTTTTGACTGGCCACCCACTTAGGAGAGGTGCTCCAGCCTTCTAATAACGTTTGTGGCTCTGCCTATGTCTTTCCTGTGCCGAAGACTCCAGAACTGAACACAGTACTCCAGGTGGGGTCTCACAAGAGCAGAGAGGGAGAGAATCACCTTCCTGGACTTGCTGGTGTTATGTGAGGCCCTTGCCTCTGTGAATCACATATAGAAGAATCATTAGCAAAATCTACATTCAGCACAAAAAATTTCAAAAAACCAAAAACTTCACTTGCACAGAAAAAAAAAACCAACCACAACAAACTGAACAAAAAAAAACCCACATCAAAATAAAGATAGTACGATACCGCACAGAAATGGATAATTTGCACACAATCCACCTCTTGTCCAGTTACCACAACAAAAAATCCAAATCCTCATGCTCTTGCTTTAATCAATGTTTTGACCTTTACCTCTCCTTATTTTTATCCTTGTCTCTGTCCCATCTAGGTTGCCATTAAATGTTGAGGTTTAGGCCCAACACGACAACAAAGAAGAAGTCCCATGGCTGCTCACTTAATGCCCCCCCTCTCACACGCACTTGGGGTTGTGGAGGACAAAGGCCGACTAGAAGCTTATGGGTTGAGACAAAGAAAAAGGAGGGTTCTTCACTGATTAAGGCCCAGTTTCTCTCCCTCCTTCCCACCAGCAGCACAGGGGGACAGGGGATGGGGTTTAGAGTCAGTTCACAGGCTGATGGTTCCTGCTGCTCCTTCCTCCTCAGGCAGAAAGATTCCTTACAGTCCTTCCCTGCTTCCCCACGGGGTCCCTCCCATGCGAGAGAGTCCTCCACGAACCTCTCCTCCATGAATCCTTCCCACGAGGTCTGGAGCTGCTCCAGCCTGGGCTGCCCACAGAGTCACGGGCTGCTTCGGGAACAAACTCCCCTGGTGCTGGGGTCTTCCAAAGCTGCGTAATCAGAGTCCACTGGCAGTAAAATGCAAGTTCACTCCTCCTGGTGCCTTCAAAGAATCACAGAATAGTCATGATTGGAAAGGACCTCTGAGATCACAGAGTCCAACCATAAAAAAACCAAACAAAACACAAAAAACAGCCACAAACAAAAAAACCCACAACCCTTCCCCCCCCCCGAAACCACAAAACTCCACAAAACCACACCCCAAAAAACCCCCACAACTCACAACCTACAATCTCAGCCACCAGAGCCCTGAAGTTCCTCATCTGCACATTTCTTGAATACAACCAAGGATGGTGACTCCACCACCTCCCTGGGCAGGTTGTTCCAGTGTCTGACCACTGTTTCAGTAAAGAATTTCTTCATAATATCCAGTCTAAACCTCCCCTGCTACAACTTCAGACCATTTCCTCTCGTGCTGTCATTATTCTTTGGGAGAAGAGGCCAACACCCACCTCTCTAGAACCTCCTTTCAGGTAGCTGTAGAGGGGAATGAAGTCTCCCCTCAGCCTCCTCCAAACTATACATCCCTAGTTGACTCAGCCGCTCCTCATACGACTTGTTCTCTATGAATGCAGGAGGGAAGCCTGCTATCTCATCATAGGTTGCAGGGAAACTTAGTCTTAGGCACCTCATTTTCCTCCTTCCTTACCAATTACAGGCAGCTCTGCCTCTCCAGCTTATCTCTTTCTTAACCGCTCCCCTGCTCAGGTTTTACCTCAGTTCTTTTATTTGTTAATCGCAGAGGTGCATCTGTTCTCCCTCTGATGGCTCTCCTTGGCTGGTTTTAGAGCAGGGGGAGCTTCTCAGCTTTTTATCTGAGCCATGCCTGGGCCCATCCCTCATTACCAAAAAACCCACCAAACCAAAGCAGCACAACTGGCCACCCTTCTTTTCATGCAGCCCAGGATACAGTTGGCTTTCTAGACTGTGAATGTGCATGTTGCTGGCTCATGTCCAGCTTTCCATCCACCAGTACTCCCAAGTCCTTCTCCTCAGGGCTGCTCTCAGTCCCATCATCCCACAGCCTGCGCCCTGATGCAGGTGCAGGACCTTGCACTTGGCCTTGTCATGGGTCATGTGGACCTGCTTCTTGAGCTTGTCCAGGCCCTTCTGGATGGCATCCTGTCCCTCAGGTGTGTCAGCTGCACCACTCAACGTGGTGTCATCTGCAGACTTGCTGAGGGTGCTCTCAATTCCACTGTCTATGTCTCTGATGAAGATACGAAACTGTACTGGCCCCAGTACTGACCCCTGAGGGACATCACTTGTCACTGATCTCCATCTGGACATTGAGCTGCCGACCACTGACTCTCTGGATGCAAATAACCAACCAATTCCTCATTCACCAAACAGTTCACCCATCAAATCCATGTATCTCTAGGTTAAAGAAAAGGATGTTGTTGGAGACCATGCGGTAGGACTTACAGAAGTCCAGATACATGGTATCTGTAGCTCTTCCCTTGTCCACTGATGTAGATGCTCCATCATAGGAGGCAACCAAGGTGGTCAGTCAGGACTTGCCCTTGGTGAAGCCATGCTGGCTGTCTTGAATCACCTCCCTGTCCTCGATGTGCCATAATGTGTCATGTGCTTTTAGGAGGATCTGTTCCATGATCTTCCCAGGCACGGAGGTGGGACTGACAGGTCGGTCATTCCTAGGGTTCTCCTGTGTAGCCTTTTAAAAAACGGATACGATAATTCCCTTTTTCCAGTCACCAGAAACTTCACTTGATTGCCATTAAGTGTCATGGTTTAGGCCCAACATGACAACAAAGAATCATCCCCATGGCTGGCTCACTTAATGCCCCCCCTCACACACACTGGGGGTTGTGGAGGACAAAGGCCAATTAGAAGCTCATGGATCAAGACTAAGGACAAGGAGCATTTTCTACTGATTAAGGCCCAAATTGCTTTTCAGGTATCTTGGAGAGTGTCTTGGCAACTACATTGGCCAGTTGCCTCAGAGTGCTGGGATGCATCTTGATGGGTCCCATAGATTTATGCACGTTCAGATTCCTCAGATGGTCACAAACCTGATCTTCTCTTACAGTTCGGGGGAGTTGTTCCCCCAGTCTCTGCCTTGTAGTCTATCTCCTCAAGAGGTGTGAAAAGAGTGGCCAGAGAGTAGTGAGGCAAAAGAGTTGTTGAGTGCCTCAGCCTTCTCCTCATCTGTTGTTACCGGTTTGCCAGTTGTATTCATTAGGGTGGAAGTGCTTTCTCTGACCTTCCTTTTCTGGCTGACATACCTGTGAAAGCCCTTCACGTTATTCTTTACATCTCTTTCCAAGTTCAGCTCCAGCTGCTCCTTGGCCTTTCAGTCCCCATCCCTGCACATCCAGGCAATGTTTCTGTACTCTTCCCAAGACACCTGTCCCTGCTTCAACTGCTTTTGCAGTTCCTTCTTGCCCTTTGGTTTGACAAGCAAGTCCTAACTCTGCTGTACCGGTCTCTTGCCTTCCTTGTCTGATTTCTGACACCTGGGGATTGACGGCTTTTGTGCTCTATGGAAAGTGTCCTTAAAAATCTACATGATCTGTGCTGCTTCCTTGTCCCTGAGGGCAGTTTCCCAGGGGGTTCTGTTGACAAACTCCTTGAAGAGCTGGAATCCAGGGTCCTGGCTTTACTCTTTGCTTGACCTGTATGTATCCCTCAGGACTGTGAACTCCACCAGCGCGTGGGCCCTGCAGCCAGGGCTGCCTCGAATCTTGACATCACTTGTGGTGGTGACCCCCAGCACAATATTTCATCCCCTCTGGTAGGGCTGTCTATTACCTGGCCTAAGAAATTATTCTTAATGCTTCCTAGAATTCTCCTGGATTGCCTAAAGCTCACTGTGCTACTTTTCCAGCAGATGTTGGGGTGGTGGAAGTCCCCCAGCAGGATGGGGTCCTGTGAGTATGATGCTTTCCACAGCTGGAGTAATAACTTGTTGGCAATAGACTCCCCTTGATTGGATGGCCTGTAGTAGACAGCAGCCACAAGGTTTCCTTTGTTGTCTCAGTCTCTAATTCTTACCCAGAACCTTTCAACCTGCTTGTGGCTATTCTTCAGAGACAGCTCTTCACACTCTATCCATTTCTTGATGTAGAGGGCAATGCCTCTACCCCTCTTTCCTCACCTGTCCATTCTGAACATCAGGTAGCTGCTGATAGCTGCATTCCTGCCATGGGATTTGTGCCACCAAGTTTCAGTAATGGCAAATAGTTCATAGCTTTCTAGTAGCATGGTGGCTTCCAGCTCATGTTTGTTGCCCATGCTGTGTGCATTGGTATAGAGGCACTTCAGCTGGACTGTTGTCTGTTGCACCTTCTTAGAGGAAAACTCTTAATCTGGGATACTTCACTGGTGTTTCCCTGTTGGCTCCTTTCATGTCAAGAGCCCTGGCTCATCTTTGCAAGACTTCCAAGTGTGTTCCAGTGTAGCCAGCATGTCTCAGAGCAAGAGGCTGACGGCCCTCACTAGCACCCTGTCCCTCTCACTATTGCATGTCATCCCACAGCTTGTCACAGGCATGCCTAACATCCCCTGAGCCCTTCAAGTCTAATGCAAAGCTCTGTCAATGAGCCCCACAACCTTCTGAGCAAAGACCCTCTTCCCCTTTTGAGAAAGGTGAATCTCACCTAGCACGAGCAGGCCTGGTGTCATATAGACCATCCCAGTATTGAAAAACCTGGAATGTGACAGTGATGCCAGCTATGGAGCCATTTATTAATAGACTCTGGGATTTGCGCTGCCATGGGTTCCTTGAATTAGGTTTGTGATCTTGTTTCTACTGATGTTAACTTTGTTTTTCCATTCCAGGTTAACCTGTTTGTTACGCTGTCTGTCATCTGTGTTCTGCTGGGCTTGGCTGGATTTATATTAGGATGTCAAGGCCTTCAGTTTGTGTCCAGTGTACCCAGATGCGATTTGGTGAGCAGACATACTGATCTACACATATTTCTTCATGGCATGCCACATAAGCTTGCCATGCTGGGATCACAAAATGTGCTAATGTAGAGATGCAAGTAATGCAGCTACAGCGAGGCAGGGGGAGAGGAGAGACAACTCTCTGTTTGAGGTCTTGGTTAAATTCAAGTTGTGAACAGACTCACTGAAATCCACAACAGTATTTTTATTGTCTCTGTTCCTAAACACTTGGGTTTTTTTGAGTTGGAGTCTTCATAAGCCGCTCAATTCATAAATCAGAAGACCCCGAAAGGGGATTTTTTGAAAGGTTTTACTCTTCATTAGAAGAGCATACTTAGCCCAGGAATGGTTTTGTTTTACTTTATTGAGAGCTGCCCTCTGTCTTTAGGGTCTGAAGACAGGGCTGATTTTGTACAAGGCTTCTAAACAACTTTACGGGGCCATGTAGGAGGGACTTGCAAATGTATCTTTAGAAAACCCCCTTGGCAGCATTATATACTGATTTTAATATCATAGTAATGTAAGAAGTAGGACAAAGGATTTTTATAGTAATGTGATAATGATAAACTGTTGAAAAAAACCTGAGTGGGTATTGGTGAGCTACCTACAAAAAGCCAGGAGGATAATCTGTGGGTGGGATTATTTTTCCTGGTTTGCCTCACCTGGTGAGGACAATTGTGTTGATACCTTACAGCAGGAACTATGAGGAGAAAATGAAGGTAAAGCAAATCATACTAGCTTTTCAGAACACTGCTACTTAAGGAAGAAGCAATCTGCACAAGGGAGGACAAAATGCAAAAGATTTTTATCAATTGAGTGTCATAAGAAGTAGAATAATGTCTTTAAATATTTCTTATTGTTAATTTATTACTTCAAGAAAGCTCCTTTTAATTCCTTAACATGCCGTTTGAGTTTATTACAGTGAGAGTACAAGATTTTAGAAGCACTTTGACAATCTAGATTCACCCAATATCAGTGTACTGAAGCAGCACCAAGAACTGGTAATGTTATTCCAGATGAGATGGCTAAACTTTTCAGGAAATTTGAAGCCCACTGTGGTTAGAAGCATAGGTTACAGCCAAAAGGCATTCCTGAGATAATAAATTATTCTGTAGAGTGGTTTATGTAGATGGAAGACCTGTGACACTATGACTCTAGAGTGTGATCACTAAAACCTCTTATTATCTCTAGATAAAGATGCATTTCTACTTGAAAGCTAAGATGACAACATTAATTTGAAAGTTACAAACAATAGGGGTGTAGAGATATCGTTATTATTGATTTGACTGGGCTAAAATTCTAGTTGTGGATTTCATTTCCTCTGAATCAAAGAAAATGTGTAGTCCAAATACAGTGACTTACACATCAGCCAAAGATAATTTCTACACTGCTTTTTGAAGGAGCATGGATGCTAAAATGGCTTAGTAGTCTGTGCAGCTTTGGTTACAACTAAGTTGCATTTCAATGTCTTGAGCTTGTCAGTTGTGCCTCATTTTAGATAAGAAGTATGCATAACATAGCTCTATAGTGCATTAATATTTGGTGTATCGCACTGTACAAATCTCATTTAACAAGCCCATATTCCCAGTCTGCTTTGCAGTCAGAGATATAGTTTAACACATAGGCTCTACATTATGTGGGGAAAAATGTTGCATAAAACAGCTGATAAATTAGAAAGTGGCTATTTCTGTTTTTAAAGATGGATATAGGTGAAAAGAAAGTTTGTTTCTGCTGTCAAGAATTACATCTCACTAAATGCTCAGAAGAGACTGCGCTGAAGCTTAACCACATGAAGTCCTGCAGTGCTGTTCACCTTCGCCTCAAGGTACCCTGCACTCCCTGCTTAACATGACTGCTCTGGTAATGTTCCTGCCTGTGTGACAGTGCAATGCTGGGGTGACTGCTGCACACACTGAGAAAAAAAATCTGTTGTATTCTAGTCTTCCACACTGGTCAGAAGCTCTGTATGGTTCTGTAACAGGTTTGTTGGTTGTTTTTTTTTTCCTCATCTCTGGGTTTTGACCACTGCGTTGCTGATCCAATATGCAGTTCTTGTCCTTTCTGTGTTTCATGCAATCAGAAATACAATTGAATTCAGACCAGATTGCATGGTTAAATATGGTGTATATTTTAGCTAGTGATTTGATGATGCCTTCACTCATCTTTTGATCTTCTCAGCCTTTTATTATCTTAAAAACTGCTAAAATAAAACTTCTGAACAGCATCATCTCCAAATATATATAAATGCTTTAACATTTCTTTAATGGTGATTATCTTGCATCTGGATTTCCCATGGAAAAGTTAAGAGGAAGGTTATAAATTTTGGATGAATAGGTGGACTACATCACATCTGAGAGGTATTAAACCCTGCTGTGTCTTTCTGTTAGGATATACAATAGGGCAAAACAAGCTTTTACAAATTACTCTGGTCTTGGACATTACCTGTCCTGAAGATTTCATCACATATGTTTCTAAGAAGTAATTGTCATTATAATCCATGTGTCTTCTGTTTGGTTTTATTATTACTATTATTTTGACATTTACAAATACCATGATGTAATATTTTAATTTCCATAATCTTCATGTTCTTCAGAAATTACTCTTTGCTCTTTGTACCCTGAGTGCTCTCACCACCACAGTTTGCTTGGTAGCAGCTGCCCTGCCTTACCTACGTGTTTGTGCAACAGGAAGATCCAACATAGTAAGTGGGTGCAAGGTGTTGCCTGCTGTAGACAGCAGAACTAACAATACTACTAGATTACACAGTTCCACATTTTTTTATCTTAGGAGGTTTTTAACAGAAGTTTCATCTGTTTAGGGTGAAGCTCAGGTTGAAGACCAACATCACTTTTCAGATCCTGATGATTTTGTCCCACCTGTGCCACCTCCTTCCTATTTTGCAATTTTTCATCCTGGTACTCCACAAGTGAGTCGCAGGTAAACTCTACACTCTCTTCCTTTCCCTTAGTGTCTTTGGAAACAATGCATAATCTTTTTTTTCCTTTTTTATTTATTTTTTTATTTTAAAGGCCATTTTCTCTGTTGAAAAACTTTAGTGACTTTAGGAAAGAAAAAAAAAAAAGAAAGGAAAAAACCTGTTGAATTAGAAGGCAGCATTTTCTGTTTTCCACTTAATATTCAGTAGTAGCTGTTTCTGTGTAAGAGAAATACTGCAGTTTGACAGGGCTGAAAACTTTTAGGATGCTTCCAGGAGCAGGTCAGGGCAGTGATGGAAATTGAGGGGCAGCTGATCGACAAGGCTTGTGCCAGAGAGGGCCCTGAAAGGCAGCCTGGACCCCTGCATGGCTTCCTGCTTGACCAGTTCCGCTCCTCCCTCTTCGGCAATTAGGGCTGCTCTGGTTGTACTGCTAGGCCAGGTAGTCACTGCCCTTTATCTCGGTACTCCTATCAGGCAGGGCTCACACTTGGTGTTGTTGCTGGGCTTCTCTGCGGGAGAGAGGAGGAGTGAGGGTGAATGCTCGGGGATGCGTTCACATATCAGAAAGGAGGGTAGACACAAGTCACTGTAATCTCTTCCCTCCTCACCCTCCTTATTTTTTAAACTCATTACTACAAAGATGAAGGAAGAAGGATTTTAAGGTGAATAAAAGAATAGCTGCGTGAATTTTCTTGTAGGAGGAAACATACATAAAGTCTTTAGGTTGAAGAAGACAGCCACCTTTGATATAAAATATTGAATGTAAATTTGGTGGATTTTCTCATGTTAATTTGAAGAAGAGTAGGACTGAAAATCATGAAAATCATGTTGCTTGTCCATTAAGCATCAACTGTTACTTTGCTGTACTGGGACATACTAGTGCCTATATTGCAATTCAGTGGTGACTTGTGGGTTTTGTTAGCCATCATTCTGCAAGTGATTTGTACACTCTTCTCATTAACTTGAAGGTTAGCTTTTTTATTAGTTTATTGCTCAGTTGAGGCTGCATTATTCTGCTGTGAACACACAATGTTTATACATAAAATATGATGATATTCAAGCAGACTCTTGTTTAAAACTCCTGCTTTTTGCAGTATACATGACTGTTTAGTTTATTTCACTGCTTCATCAGAAATAGCGTGCAGGAGTTCCAAGATTCCGTGGTCCTTGCAGAGGTAATTGCACATCTTGGGATTACCTACAACATGGTAGTATGGCATAGGAGTATATTTTAGAATAAAAAAATAATCTAAATGCCAAAGACTAGGATTGAATTACAAATATTAATGAAAACCTCCTGTGTGAGTCTTGGTTCAAGCTGTTTATGAGAAGAGAGCAGTATGCACAATGTTCTCTTTGGAAGATTAGGTACATATTGAAATATGCTTGTCACAGTTCCTCTGCTTTAAAATGGGGCTGTCGTTCTTCATCTGGTATGTCATTCTAGATGGTTATCTCCTTCCGAGCAGCAGCATTTCTCTTCGTCTATTTTCAGCACAGTAGGGGTTGCCAAACAGTATTTAGGGCTTCTACAGTCTGATATTGGGTGTGACTGCATTAAAACCTGTTGATAATAACATGGGATGGTGATATCTTTCTGAAGTCAGGCTGCTTGTTTCAAGGTGCTCAAGGTAGTTAGTTATGCAGCAGTACAGAAGTTAAAACAACAGACAGACTTAATTTCCATTCTTGGCAGATGAGGAAATATGACTCAGCCCAGGCTGGATCCGGGGTGTCCAGCAGCTCAGCTTGAGATGGGACCTGGCCTTTTTTCAGTCAGCCTCCTTGCACTTCTGCCTCCCCTCCCTGCCTGGCCTGTACCCGGAGGGCCATGCTGTGTCCATGTCCTGGCTTTCTGTGCTGAGTTCTGGTGGACCACACATCCAAAATCTTTTTGCAAAAGGGGACTGACAGGAACAGCATCCCAGCTAGTGAGCCGCCATCGGCAAGCTGCACCCGGGTCAGCTGCAAAACACATATATCCCTTTGAGAAAGTGTCATGGTTTAACGCTGGCTGGCAATTAAAGGAGCAACAGATTGCTCTCTGTTAACCCCCCATCCTTCTCCTGATAGGGAAAGGAGAAGGAATAAGGGAGAGAAACTCTTAGAGGTTGGAAACTAAACTACACAGTTTTAATGAGACAGTAGCAATTACAAGGAAAAGTGATGAAATATATACAAATACACACACAAGCATTACTGTGCATTCATCAAAGGCAGATGAGCAAATGGAATCCTCGTGGATATACTTTGGAATACTTTGGTTAATTTTACTCACCTGTCTGGTCCACTCCTCCCCAAAGGAGCATCTCAGGTGTGACCCTTTTACTCCCTTCTGGATCTAGAGCACAAGTGTTTTTTTCAGACCCAAGCAGTGGCAAACCACCCTCCAGCCGTAACTATAGACGTGGAGCATTATCAGTCTGAGAGGCAGACATTGACTGAAAACCATGCTGTTAATTTCAGCAACTGCATCTACTTAGAAGGGACTTAACTGAAAAGTAAAATCACAACAAGGAAATTAGTTATATCCTGGCTCAAACCAGGGCAGAAAGGAAACACTATGTTAACTAAAACATGTGCCAAGGGTGTATTTGGAACAGGTAGCCATTCTCCTCCACCCTTTACATTGCAGAGCCAGAAGCACTGCTAGCAAAGCAAATTAATTGGTTCATTCATGAGAAAACATCTACATTTGTCTTAACTATCGGTAGACAAAACAAACTAGCGTTATGAATATTTGATCAATTTCTACTTATTTCATAAATCTTACTTGATAAATAAGGAGGTAGCAGTGAAGTTATTTTTCAGGTTTGGCACAACATTAACATTACAGTTCCCATGTGAAGAATGAAATACAAAGTGTTGTAAGGCATAGGACTTTTAAGGGAAGAGGTGATCCATGTGGGGGCAGCAGACCAATCACCAATCATGTTGTAGAAATCTAAACCAGACCAGTTTAAAGTACCTTTTGGGGACTAGGTGCATTTGCTAAACACAAATCTGCTTTTCCAAGTTATGTATTCTCAGAGTCAGTATGTGTCTCCAATTGGACCTATATGCTGATGACAGTTGTTTCTTCCACTGAACGTATTCCTGATACTGAAACACTGAAGTTTCCAGGAGGCTAAAGCCCAGACTCTATTGTTCAACTGAGGTACAAGGGCAGAAGGTGGGTGAGAGGTGGCCAAGGATGCTTCTGCCCCTTCATGTCCTGCTTACCAACATCAGTACAGAGCCTCCTCATACTCCTGGAGCAGTCTCTTGACAGTGGTGTTCCCTGAAAAATCTTTGATTCCTCTTCCCTACCTTCCTGTATCATCACTTCAAAAAGGTGCTGGCTTCTTGACTAACACAAGAATTCACTTTGCTTGCAGAAAAAGAGGGAGTAGAAATTAAGAGCAGACTGACAAATGAGCACATCCTGGGATTTACTTTTGTATTAATGTACTTAAGGGGATGGTTTTCCAGCTGCATGTTCTTACTAGTTTTAATGTCTTATAGTTTCTGGATGCAACATTAATTTTAAAGGTGTGACTGAGCTTGGTAGGCCTGATCAGGCATGTTTAAAAACAAAACTAAGGTTGAAGAAGTATATAATTTGTTACCTGCATAGAATGTAAGCTCAGCATGAACATACTGGAAAAATGTGAAGAAGTAATGTCAATGGAGCACCAATCTCCACTGTACTCCAAAACTATTCAGAAGCTTTAAGAGGCAGATGAAATAAATTGAAATTAAAACCAATTTTAACCTGTTATATTTCTCGTATTTTAAAGATTAAACAAGTGATGACCAGTTATCAAAGTACTTTCTTTCTTTTCCTTAAACTTCTCAATGCAATACCTCCCTCCATTACTTTGACAGGAGCCTTTCAGAAAAGTGCCCCCCAGTTCTCTTTTTGGAAGTTCTGTGCTTTCCCACTATAAGCAGCCTTCTGTAGGTGTTTTCATTCACTCTGCCCTTTCAGTTTACAAGAAGGTAAATTTCACAGTCATCTTTGTTCCCTCCAGCAAGGTTTAGAGAAGCCCTAAACTCTGGGAGGAGGGACTTGCTCTTGTGTAACATTTCTCTGTAGAGAGATCACATCCATTAGTGATAGCCTGACATGAATCTAGAAAGGAAAACACACGGACTTCTGTGTGTTGCTTGTGGTTCCTGCTCAGTACTGAGTCAGAAATTTAAAATGCAATAGAAAGCAGAGAAAAAATGATGCTTTTGGTCACAGACTTCTCTGAAATCTGTGTGGAGAAGGTCCCCTCTGCAGCTCTGCTTTTGTCCACAACATTTTGTTCCAGTGTTAATGGGATAATGTAAACTTCTGTTACCAAAATCAGCATTTGCCAAAAAGGGTTTCTCCAGGCACTCTTCTGATTTCTTTCCTCTCAGAGTTGCCTCCTAAGAGTATGATGATACAGCAAAGGATCTTTGGGATGTATTTAAGGTTTCAGAGAGCTCTTTGAAAGCCAAGATTAACCATGAGGTGCACTTGCCTCATGCAAGCCTTTGTGAATTGATCAACTATAAAATTCTTAGTCAAGCATAATCACAAAAAAAGCCTTTAGTTTGAGTTTGCCTTTTTCTGTGAAATAAAAATGAAATGGGTTCCTAGGCACCCAAAGATGTTTGAAGCTCTGGTGAACATGCTGGAGAGGTATCTCCTAAGAAGGAATTTTCTGCTATCTTATGAGCTACCACAGGAAGCCAGTGGAGTTTGTTAGCAGATTATTTTTTTCTGCAGCTGGTAAACAAACCGTACTGACAGAGTTGCTTGGTGTTTGTTACAGGATGCGTGGCTCCGATGTGATTCCGTTGCACCATATTTACGGAGCGCGAATCAAAGGAGTTGAAGTGTTCTGTCCTCTGGATCCACCTCCTCCTTATGAAGATGGGCCGAGCCAGAGCAGCTCTGAGCAGGTATGGTCTATGGGAGTTTAAGGCATAATTTGTTTTTCCGCTATAACAGTAAGGTTGCACTGAGGCATGGTAGACATAAGTCAGGTATCTTCTCATTTCAGGATAGCAGGAGGATATGTTTGTTTACGAATAAGGCTTGCTGTAAATTTCACTGAGGATTTTAATTAATCACCTTTAGAATTGAAAATTTTTCCCAGTTGCAATACTCTGTCTGAGCATGGGAGAAGAAGCAAAATACACTGTGGAGTTCACCTGTTGCTGGTTATTCTAGAGTACCCTTGTGCTGCCTCCTTGCCTTGCTGCCCTTCCACACCTGTACTCCTCCTTCGTGGGACTAGGTCAGGGTTTTGCCATGCTTACTAATCCCTTTTTGCTGGTGTTTTCAGAGGACAGGTGTTTTTTTTTCCCCAGAAAACAGCGGGATAAAGTTTGCTGACCTGGATGTTGAACATTAATTTTAGACAAGCACTGGTCTTGGTTTTTCAGTGGAATTAAGACATCTTGCATAGTCACTGTGCAGTTAAGCAAAAGTGTTCACGTTCTAAGGTGGATGTTGCAGTTCTTAGCAAGTACCAGAAAAAAGGTGGAGGGTTGTGATTTTTTAACTTTTCTGTTTTATTCCAGGAAGGTGAACTCCAAAGAAGTGTTGTGGAAGTTGTTGATTTGGGGGAAGTGAGTAACAGGCGGGCCTCTCAAGGTAAACAGTACATGTTAAAATTTCTTCTAGAGCACTTCTAGCAAACCCAGATGACTTAGTAATGGGGCTGCTGCTACCTTTCTTTGAAAGACAGCCACCTTATTGCAAGCCAGAGATACAGAATCGTTGACTGGGGCAGTAGGAAGAGGGATTAATGTTTAAAAGATGTAATTTTTTTGCTCTTAAGATACAATAAGAAAGATATATTTCCTACTTAGTAATCTCCAGGTTAGTTGTTTACATCCATATGCTGTAAGAAATCATGTCCAGCTCCAGTGCATCCATTTGTTCTGTAGATGTGATGGTGCCTGTTGGCATTTTGTAGCAGATGAAAATAGGAAAAGGATAAAAGAGTGCTGTGCTGTGTTGAGCTAAATGTGGAAATTGCTCTGTTATTCAGCCTGCAAGCAGCAGAATTACTACATAATTTCTGCGTATTCGTACAGGACACAGCTAGACTACTTGCAGAGGTCATATCAAGCTTTGTTCAGCATTCTTTTAGAAAACCATGGAAATAGTTCCAAGTTGTTTTCAGTCTAATCTTTGTTGTGCTGTATGCTTCAATAAAACATTTCTGGCTCCCAGATAAGTCACAGGCAACTTTTCCAGAACAGCCTCAGTGAAAATCAGTTCAGCTTTCATTTGAATTTGCCATTGTGGGATAGATTGTCTTCTGTGCTATAGATCGCTATGTGCCTCTTTTCACAATGTTCACATCACAAGAACATAGAGACTAAAAACAATTGGTTGGGGGTGAAGCCCCAGATCTCTTGTTTCAATGTTGCTTCTCTTCTGCCAACCTACTTCTGAAGCTATAGGAAAACTTCTGGGAGAAGTTTAGCAGTGGAAATTGTCCCTACTATACATAAAACCACACTTTAACCAAACAAAAGCCTTTCAAAATTCTCTTAAGCTTTGTCAGTCTACCTGAAACCTTTGAAAACAAACACTTGGATGTTTCTGATATCAGCTGTGATAACCAGAAACAAGTTCAGAAGGGTTGTAGCAAAAAGTTTAATTCTCAAGGACTCTAATTGATAAAACTGCTATTGCTTTGTCTGAGCACTTCAAATAGAAAAGAAAATAGGATATCAAACATAAGGCTGCATGAGGTTATGCGGATGGAAAACAGGAAAAGTGGAACTGCTGTAAAGGAAGAGTCAGGGAAGTTAAAAACAAAGCTGTGGTGAAGCATTGTTTGATGTTTGAGATATTGTTGCAAGCAAGCAGATGTGAGCACGTGTGATAAATTGTACCCTCGTCCCCATCTTTTTTAACTGCTTTGTCCACCTTTTTTTATTCTTCTCTCCTTCTTAAATTATTAATTTTTTAAAAAATAAAAAGGACTGTAAAGAGACATTTAAATCTCAGCCTGGCTGTTAAAATCAGATGAAGAAGAAAATTAGCATTTTCAGAAAGAAAATAAACACTGCCTTTTATAGATTCCAAGGCTTCCTGGTGGCAATGAATTTAAGTAAATGAAATATGCTGAGCAATACCTCTTCCTTTATTTACATTTGGGGAGGTGTTTTGCATCTGCCTGGGATTAAAAGTTAACTTCCTTCATAGCAGCCTATATGGTGCTGTTTTGGATTTGTGACTAAAGCAGTGTTGATAGCACACCACTCATATGCTCTTGCTAAGCAGTGCTTGTGCATCATTGAAGCTTGCTCCATCTCAGTCTGCCCTCCTGCTGCAGGTAGGCTGGGGGTGAGCAAGAGGCTGCAGAGGGACACAGCCAGGGCAGCTGACCCCCAGTGACCAAAGGGGTGTCCCACAACACATGACATCATGCTCTGCAGTAAAGATGGGGGGAGAGTTTCCCAGGATTGCCATTGCTCAGGGACTGTCAGGGCATCAGTCAGCTGGGGGTGAGCAATTGTGTTTGTATCACTTGTTTTTCTTTTATTTGTTTTTCAGTTCTCCCTGCTGACAGCCATTAAATTGTCATTATCTCAACCCACAAATTCTCTCACTTTTGCCCTTCCAGTTCTCCCATCCCACTGGGGAGGAGGGGGGCAGAGAGAGGGAGTGAGCAGCTGAGTGGAGCTGAGCCACCTACTGGGGTTAAACCACAGCAAGGGGGAAATACAAAACGAGGGATATGTTGGAATTGTGGCAGAATAACTCCATGGGCCATCTCAGCTGCTCTAGAGTGATAGTCTATAAATAAAAGCGGAATTTTTGGTAGTCTGTCATGCCAAGGCATATATGATGCCATGGTTCCCTTGGCATCATCAGGACTGACCGACTGAGCACGGCTCCTGACAGAAGTTAAAGCTATGCTCTACCCTACCCCAGCAGACCCGGGGGAGTCCTGGCTGCCGACTGCAGGAGGAGCTGTAAGCTTCCCTGTGCCAGCGGAAGTGGTTTTACTGACTTCAAAAGCACTCCTGTCAAGCAAAATGGGACTTGCTCTACCGACTGTAGCAGGAAGACATGCAGCCTTCTGCTGATGGCTGGGGGTGCTTGGCAAGCTGCTCTATATCATCACATACTGGGTATCATAGAATCATAGAATCATAGAATCCTAGGGGTTGGAAGGGACCTCGAAAGATCATCTAGTCCAACCCCCATGCCAGAGCAGGGTCACCTAGAGTACATCACACAGGAAGGCATCCAGGCGGGTTTTGAATGTCTCCAGCGAAGGAGACTCCACAACCTCTCTGGGCAGCCTGTTCCAGTGCTCTGTCACTCTTACAGTAAAAAAATTTTTCCTGATATTCCTCTTAAACCTCCTATGCTCCAACTTGTATCCATTACTCCTTGTCCTATCACTGGTCTTCACTGAAAAAAGCTTAACTCCATCGTCTTGACACTCACCCTTTACATATTTGTAGACATTGATGAGGTCCCCCCTCAGTCTCCTTTTCTCCAAACTAAAGAGACCCAGCTCCCTCAGCCTTTCCTCATAAGGGAGATGTTCCACTCCCTTAATCATCCTTGTAGCTCTGCGCTGGACTCTTTCAAGCACTTCCCTGTCCTTCTTGAACTGAGGGGCCCAGAACTGGACACAATATTCCAGATGTGGCCTCACCAATGCAGAATAGAGGGGGAGGAGAACCTCTCTTGACCTACTAACCACACCCTTTCTAATACACCCCAGGATGCCATTGGCCTTCTTAGCCACAAGGGCACACTGCTGACTCATGGTCATCCTCCTGTCTACCATGACCCCCAGGTCCCTTTCACCTACACTGCTCTCCAGCAGGTCAGCCCCCAACCTGTACTGGTGCATGGCGTTTTTCTTCCCCAAATGCAAAACTCTACACTTGCTCTTGTTAAACTTCATCAGGTTTTTCCCCGCCCAAGTCTCCAGCCTGTCTAAGCCTCTCTGAATGGCAGCACAGCCTTCTGGTGTGTCAGCCACTCCTCCCAGCTTGGTGTCATCAGCAAACTTGCTGAGGGTACATTCTGTGCCCTCATCCAGGTCGTTGATGAAGATATTGAACAACACCGGTCCCAGTACCGACCCCTGAGGGACTCCACAAGTCACAGGCCTCCAACTAGATTCTGCCCCATTGACTACAACTCTCTGACTTCTTCCTTTCAACCAGTTCTTGATCCACCTCACTGCCTGATCATCAAACCCATACTTGATCAACTTATCTACAAGGATGCTGTGGGAGACGGTGTCAAATGCTTTACTGAAATCAAGATAGACCACATCTACCGCTCTACCATCATCTATCCACCTAGTAATTTCCTCATAGAAGGCTATGAGGTTAGTCAAACATGACTTACCCTTGGTAAAACCATGTTGACTGCTCTTGATGACCCCCATCTCCTTGATCTCCTTGATATGTCTAGAGATAGTGCCAAGGACAAGTTGTTCCATCACCTTTCCAGGGATGGAGGTGAGGCTGACCGGTCTATAGTTACCCGGGTCCTCCTTCTTGCCCTTCTTGTAGACTGGAGTGACGTTTGCTATCCTCCAGTCCTCAGGCACCTCTCCTGTTACCCATGACTTACCGAAGATGATGGAGAGTGGCCTAGCAATGACCTCCGCCAGCTCCCTCAGCACCCTTGGATGCATTTCATCCAGACCCATCGATTTATGGATGTCCAGATTATGCAACTGATCCCTAACCCAATCCTCATCTACTATGTCCTCACCTATCTTGACTACTTCTGGGGTATATGCATTTCCAGTACACACCAGCTTAAACCAGTTATACCTCTGACATCTGAAACATTAATACTATAAAGAATTATCAGAACATCATGAAAAGGGTAAATTCATCTGTGTAGTAATTTAAAAAAAAAAAAAGGCAACAAAAAACAACTTCTCCAAAGTACCAGCAGCACTGTACCTCAAGGTCTGATTCCTAGCACAACTCCACTGGTGTTACAGAATCACAGAATCATTATGGTTGGAAAAGACCTTTAAGGTAAACAAGTCCACCTATAGCCTAAGTCTACCAACCATTAACCTAACGATACCAGCCACTAACCTAATTCTACCAAGTCCAGTGCTTAAGCCATGTCCCTAGGCACCACACCTATACATCTTTTAAACACCTCCAGGAATTCTGATTCAACCACCCCCTGAGCAGCCTCTTCCAGTGTTTAATTACCCTGTCAGTGAAGTTTTGTCTAATCTAAACCACCCCTGACACAGTATGAGTCAATTTCCTCTTTCATGTTTCTTGTTACTAGGTTTAAAAGTTTATATTGTTGATAGATGCTTTCATCCTGCCTGATTCTTGGTCTGGCATGCTTTGTTGCTGGGTCCTACCTTCCAACTTTCCAGGCTGATACCTGCTTTTATATAGGTTGTGTCACTGTATCTGCTCTTCAAGAGATTCTGGGTTCCATTTGTATTGGAATGTGTTGGTTTGGTTTTGACTGCTGTTTTGACTGCTGCTTGGTAGCAGGGTAGGGGTGGCTGCTCCAAGAAGCTGCTGAAAAGCTCCTCTGCTCCAGAAAATGCAGCCACACCTCTGGGCCAAGGCAGAGCTATCAGGGACAGTGGATGTGCCTCTCTGATAAACTTGTAAAAGAAGGGGAAACAAGCTGATATGAGACCTTAGAAGAGAGGAGAGGGGGGTTGGGGAGCCGAGGGAAGAGCAGTGCTGGAGCAGTGATACCAAGGGAAGGGGAGGAGGAGGTGCCTGAGCAGAGGTTCCTCTGCAGCCCACGTTGAGATGCCAGGCTGTCCCTCTGCAACCCATGGAGCAACACAGTGGAGCAGCCTGTGAAGGGCCATGCTGCAGCAGAGGTGGACCTGCAGCTTATCTCCCACACCAGGGATGGGGACTGTTCCCAAAGCAGCTCATGACTCTTGTGGGAAGCCCACAGTGGAGTAGTCTGTTCTTGGGGGACTGCACCTTATGGGAGGGACTCATGTCAGAGAGATTCGTGGAGGACTCTTTCCCATGGGAGGGACCCTGTGGGGAAGCAGGGGAGGACTATAAGAATCCTTCTTCCTGAGGAGGAAGGAACAGCAAGAACCTCCAGCCTGTGAACTGACTCTAAACCCCATCCCCTGTCCCCCTGTGCTGCTGGGGGGAAGGAGGGAGAGAAACCAGGAACAAAGTGATTTGGGCCCGGGAAGAAGGGAGGGGTGGGGTGAGGTATTTATGAACTAGTTTTAGTTTTTTCTTTATCCTGTTTGCATCTGGTGATGTGAGAAATTGGTATTTTTTTTCCCAAGTTGAGTCTGTTTTGCCCAGGACCATAAATGCTGAGTGAATCCCCTTTGTCCTTTGCCTTGACCCACAAGCTTCTAGTTGTTTTTTGTCTTCCCCATCCCACAATGTGTGTGTGAGGGGGAGCGAGTGAGAGGCTGCCTGGTTGGTTGTTGTCAGCTGAGCAGCCCTGTGGTTCTTTGTTGTCAGCTAGGCCTAAACCACAACATGGAGATAAGGTGCTGGTTTTACTGTTGTGTGAACAAGAACAGTGTTTTTTTCCAGGTGCCATCAGATGGAGGTACAGAACCAGGATTGGTGAGAAATACATCCTGGTCGCTAAAAGGCAGTTGTGGGAATTGCAACATGTAATTTCACCCTAAGGAAAAGGAGGAATGGTATTTAACTGGAAAGATGAAACAAGAATTCAGGAAAATCTTAATTATAATAAAGAAACTAATGAAATAAGGTTTTTAATCACCTGGTTCTGGTGACTGGTTCATGAGCTACATAAATGCAAACAGTGACTGACCTCCGTGACTGTATGCTGTCATATCTTAGTACAACTGCTTATATGCAAGAGAATTTCAGGCTCTGTGAGGTTTAGTTTTCTCTCCAAGAAAGCTGCAGCTCCCTTCTCTCTGATCCGGTGGTTTAAGGCAAGGTTTATACTAGGCAAAGCTGTATTTTTTTGCCATTCTAGTTGCGTAAGTCTCAACAGCTTACTGCAAATGTTTACACAGGCTTTAGGGCAGGTTACCTATGAGTGTGGGTGTGGGCACACATCCATACACCTCTAAGCTTTTGTGTCCCATCATTACAGATTTCTGGGGAAAGCACAACAAAAATCAGTAATAATCTTTAATAATGGCTTCTAGAGATCTGCTTTATTCCAACTACTTTTCCTTCATCTTTACTATCCCTAATTATTCAGATGAAGAAATGCCTGAGTCTTCCAGCAGAGTGAGCCTTTCACCTTCAAATGCAAGCCCAGTGCCTGGTGAAGGAGCAAGCAGGAGAGCCTTCAATCTGTCACGGAAATGGTCTAGAAGTGACCCTGTGCTGCACTACCAGTTGCCTCAAGGTGACTTGATTTTCTCTTACCAGAGTGTCATGGTTTTAGCCAATAACCACGTGAGAGATGCTTTCTCTCTGTCATCCCCCTAGTACCCTCCCAGGGGAACATTAAAAGGGGGGTAAGGGAGACTTTAAGGTTAGGAAAAAACAAACAAACTAGAATAGGTTTAATGAAGTAGTAATAATAATAATGATGATGGTGAATTACAAATATATACAAATATGGAACCCATGCTCCTCAGCTGATAATTACTTCCCAACCAGGAAAGTCCCAAACTGGGCTTGGCAGCAGATGGGAGTTCCCGAGTCCAGGGTCCCAGTCACAGTCCACAAGTACCTTAGAGCAGCCAAGATGGTCCAACTCAGGCAGGCAGAAGAAGACAACTTGTCTTGATGAACAATGTTCTTCCCTGGTGAGAAAACAGGATGCAGGAGCCCCTGCAGCAGCAGAGGGGCAGATGACAGACAAACCGCTGTCCAGTCAGAGGAGGGGTCTCTGAGGAATCATAGAATCATTTAGGTTGGAAGGAACCTCAAAGATCATCTGCCATGAGCACGGAACCCTACCACTAGACCAGGTTGCACAAAACCTCGTCCAACCTGGCCTTAAAAACCTACAGGGATGGGGCATCAACAGCCTCCCTGGGCAACCCATTCCAGTTCCTCACCACCCTCATAGTGAAGAATTCTTCCATTTTCTACTGAACACCATGGCCAGGAGCCCTGTGGTTACTGACTTGACCCAGCCTCTCCTCCCCAGCGGCTCAGCTGCTCCCCCCACCGGCACTGACACAGGCTGGTGTGGGCATCCAGAATGTCTCATGTCTCAGGGCACAGAGCCTGTGTACCAGGTCCCTCAAAGAGCACTTGTCAGGAGGTTAGTACCTTCAACCTCATACCTGCAGAAATCAGCTACTGTATCTCAACAGAATACCTACATTACAGCAGTTCGTGCTTTGCCAAATCTTCTCCACCCAACATCTAGGGATGCTAGGCTCCACCCAGCATCTTGCTGCTCTTCAGGATTTCACGTCTAGGAACAGGGTCTGTAGTAGGCATTGCTAGTCTGGGGAGCAGGGATGGGTGGTAGAAGATGAGGAGGAGGGAGCATATCAGATTTTTCAGTGTACCGGCATCTAAAAGTTTGCAAAGGCAGTCATCAGTGTGAGCAATTTAAAGCAAAATGAGTTTGGGTGATTAAAGCCTATAGATTTGTACCCCTTTTCATGATCCTCATAGCATCAAAAGACTTACATACACAAAACCAAACCAAACAAACAAAAAAAACCTCACAACAAAATGAAAAAAAAGAAAAAAAAACAAACAAAAACCAAACACATGGTGGAGAGCTGATTAAGTCTGTCAGTTACTTTTGTGTCAGTGATACACTTTGAATTGCTGTGGGAAGACTGCTAGTGTGACTGCAGAGTCCTTGATTTCTGTCTTAAATCCACTAGTCGGAGTCTGGCTGTTTTTATTAGAGCTGTTGGAATAGCCATAGTAGCTGCTGATACATATTAGCACTCTCAAAATGTGAGGAGGGGTATGTTAGTAACAACCATTTATTTTCAATATGGGGAGCATGCCTGTCTGGGTTAG
Source organism: Apus apus (assembly GCF_020740795.1). Lineage (NCBI taxonomy): Eukaryota > Metazoa > Chordata > Aves > Apodiformes > Apodidae > Apus > Apus apus. The sequence goes on along the minus strand of NC_067312.1, from coordinate 39,613,313 downwards.
TATCTTGTTGAGTGTTTTCAAGATTCTGCTACGTCAGTCTCTTTCCCTCTGCACCCCCGAGAACCTGCTGCTGAAGCTGTAGTTACATGGCGCAGCGCCAGTTCAAAGCTGTGAAAGCAGAGCAGAGCGTTTCTGCTGTAGGGAGACTCCATCAGTCAGAAGCACTTGGGTGCTTTAGCCTTGGTGTGTGGGTGTGTCAGTTCAGCCCAGAACTAAGGGTGTGTCAGTTCAGCCCTGGCCCTAAGTGTTAAATACACAAAAGGGAACTCTGCAGAAGGGGAACTCTGGCTGCAACAGAACAGCAGAAGTAGCTTCAAGTCAGTTAGTGCTCTTCTTGCTGGAAAGTTTTGCATCTTCTCCTGGTATTGTGTTTAGTGAAAAGCCAACATTAAAAGTGCTTCCTGAGCAATCTGTAGGTACTTTTATTATTTTTTAATTTTTTTTTAACAGGGTCCAAAATTTGATTGTTGTTTAGACCAAAGGCTCTGGATTTTTATTTGAACCAAAGGCAGCGGAACTGATTCCCTGCTGTCCCTTGTTTAGTCCTTGCAAGGCAATTTAATATTTTTTTTTCCCTTAAATTTCCACATTAAATTACTAGCTTCCATCTTGACAACCAATTATTTTCAGATATTTTGTAGCTATCTCACTTGACTGTTAGTAATGGAAAGTTAAAAAGAGTTTAGGAGAGATCATAAAAGCCTTCAAGCTTTGCTTAACCTGCTTGGTATGACTGTATGTGAACAGTAGCACTTAATGCTCATTTCAGGTCTGTTCAGAACAGAAGCAAAAGAGAAAGGAACTGATGTACACAAAATGGCAAATAGCTTTCCCAGAAATGTCCAGACCCTTTGACATGTAATATGCACTCAACCATAGCTGTTTTACAAGGATTTTTTTGTACTGTAAATCCAATATAGAGTGAGCCTTGTGTGCCACCCTGACCTGTCAGACTGCCTAGTCCTGTGTGGTTAAACTGTGCCCTGCATCATCAGTGAATCGGGACTGGTATCTCAGGAGATAAGTGTGCAACAGTACTGTGCACCAAGCAGAATTTTTGCTTTTTTTTCAGGGGCAGTGCTCAGCTGTGAAGCTGCAACTCAGACTGAAGTAAAACCAGAACTCTGTGCTGTCACCTTGCGGAAGAATCTGAGAGAAAGAGTCTTGAGGGGAAGACCCCATTCTTTGATAGATTACAAGTTTTACACAGACACTAAACTGCTTGTGTCATGGTTCCTAGAGCAGTCCTCCTGGATGATGAGCCCTGACATACATGAATTGGTGGAAGATATCAAGTCAGTTTTAAAATCAGATGAGAAACATATGTCAGAAGTGATCACCAGTGCCACCTTCCTTGAGCAGGTAGTTTTATTACTTGTATTTATCAGGTGATGTGCAAACCCAAGCTGTCCTTGGTTTGGGAGTATAGGTTTACATTAGCCACTCCACTTTGTTCAGTACTTCAGTTTCATTCAGAGACTGTGCAAGAGGCTGTGCAGGTATGATTGATGTCTCTTGCTGTATCAACCACATGGCCAGGAAGGTTTTCAGAAGATTGAATACGTGTGTATCTAAAAGCTGAAGGAGATAATCTTCTGTGATAGAATAATGAACTGCAAATAATATGACACTGTTTTATACTGAACGTGGCAGGGGTAAGGGAAGAGATGTTATAAAGCATTTAATATTATAAACTGGAAGGAGTGTAAGCTGATGAGGAAATTTTTATGTAAACCTACTAGAAGCAAATTTTTGTAGTTGGCTTCCATGATGAAAATAACAGTACAAAAGGAAAAAAAAAAAACAAAGTAGAAAGTAGAAGACATGTACTTACCTTAGTGGAATTACTATTAAGAATTTTCAGACATAACAGACTTCATTAAAAAAATGTTTTGGTTGCTTACAGACTATTTGGATAGATTCACATAGGGTACAAGTGATTTGGTGTGACAACTAGTTTTGGTTTGCATTCTCACACAAACCACATCAAAGATTGTATTCTGGGCTCTGCAGATTAAGTGAGATTTCTCACTGCAGCCTACAGGCAGCAAAAGCCTTGACTGATTTGACAGAAATGGCTGAAAAAAAAGTCTTTATGGGAATTTAGTATACCACACTGGCCTCTGAGATTGCTTTTTCCACACCTCCTTGAAAAAAATAGCACTTTTAGTTGCAGCTTTTAAAATTATTCTTTAAAAGTAACCAAGTGCTACACGAAGCTTCTTTCTAGTTGGGTAAGAAACTATTTTAATGGAACAAGAACCTGAAAATAAATGTTGTGTTGTTTTTTTTGTTGTTTTTTTTTCCCCTCCTTTTAAAGGCTATGGCACCTGCCCAGCAAGCCATGTCATTGAGTGCCCATGAGTTACCGTCCAGACAACATCTACATCTTGAATTTCTGCACCTGGACAGCTGTGGTGACCTGAATACTTTCACCACATATGAAGATCATGTAGCAGACAGGAGGATCCAGAGAGCTGAACACAAACGGCCTCACAGTCTTATTGGTGTTGTCAGGGAAACTGTACTCTGAGCTGGTTTCTGTTTATCCCTCAATAGAGCATTTCTGTCAGATATACCTGCTGCACAGGAAAACTATCTCTGAGAACTGGGTGGAAGAGTGAATCATAGAACCACAGAATATGCTGAGTTGGAAGGTCCCCATCAGGATTCTCGAGTCCAGTGCCTGTCCCTGTGTAGAGCAGCCCAAGAATCACAAGTGCCTGAGAGCATCATCCAAATGCTTCCTGACCTCAGGCAGGCTTGGTGCTGCGACCACTGCCCGGGGGAGCTTGTTTCAGTGCTCAGCCACCCTCTGGGTGAAAAGCCTTTTCCTGATAACCAACCTAAACCTAAAAGCAGGATTCAGCTCCCTGCCGTTTCACACAGTCCTGTCACTGGTCACAGGAGTGAAGAGATCAGGACCTGCCTCAGCTCTTCCCCTTGTGAGGAAGCCATAGACTGCAATGAGGTCACCCCTTGGTCTCTTCCAAGTTGAGTAATCAAAGTGACCTCAGCTGCTCATCATAAATCCTTCCAGATCCTTCACCATCCTTGTGGCTCTCCTTTGGACACCCTCCAGTAGCTTGATGTACTTTTTATTCAAGGTGAGGCCACACCGATGCAGAGCATCAGGCTCGTAAGGGGAAGCTTGTTCTACAAAGCCTATTAAGCAGATTGCAAGCTGGCCTTTATTGGGTTCTCAGGTGCAACTCCTCTGTTTGTGACATGGTACTGTCCTGCTTCATCTCTAGTCTGTCACCACTTAGGATGGCTTTGCCTTTTTTACTCAGCTTCGAAGAGCAGTGTCAGAATGGCTCTATGCCTTGGTTTACCAAGGTGAGGAAAGGACAGTTAATGCATGTGTGCACTTTGTATCTCACTGGAGAATGGGGCCAGTGTCAATGCCTGTGTTCATCTGGTGTGTATTACTGTAGCTCCACTGATTATTTAGTTTTATTTATTTGTTTGCTGGCATATAGCAATGTACCCTTGTAGAGGTGCTTGTTATGTACTGGCTGCCATCCATTCTGGAAGCACATATGTAGCCATTTGAAATCCTCTGCTGTCAGTGCAGGTAACTACCTAGCACTGTTTTGGCAATTGTAATACCTAGGCTGCAGTGACCCATGAGTTGACGCCCTCTGGCCAATAAACAAATGTATATGCAAATTGGCTCAAGCTGTTGACTGCAGACAGTGTGTCAAGCTCTGTTCTGTATGTTTGCTGCTAACGCAGAATACATTAAGTATTCCCAGAGGCTGGGATCAGACAGATAAATGTTATTTGCAAGGCTAGTTGTAGCCTTCTGTTTCTCAGTAGGATGGCTACATTCTGTTGCTATTTTAATAACAAGGCTTAATTTTAAAATAAAAGTATTTCCCACTGAAAACCAAAAGGCTTGAAAATGAGTTTTAATTGAACTCGTTCAGAAGTTGAAGCTTTGCAGTACAGATTAGACATTAAGAAGAAATTATTTAGTGTGAGGGAGTTGAGACACTGGAACAGGTTGCCAGGGAAGTTGTGGATGCCCCATCCCTGGAAGTGTTCAGGGTCAGGTTAGACGGGTCTAGGAGTAACCTGGTCAAGTGGGAGGTGCGGATTGGCAGCGGGGATTGGAACTACATGATCTTTAACGTCCTGTCCATCTCCTGAATTTCCATGGTCTTGCCTGAAAATGTCTTTCTGGAGAAGGATCAGCAGACACATCTCACTCAGTGAGGAAATTTACAGAAGCCATGGAGGATGCTGTATGGGATGGAACAGGGAGAAACAGCAGAGTACTTGCAGGCTGCAGCAAGGTAAAGACAGTAGGAAGAAGCATCAGTGGGTAAGTGGTAAGTGGATGCTCATAATTAAGGATAAGAATGAAAGATGGACTTAAAATGGAAACAAAAATTGCATCTGGTTTCTGTTTACTTCTCCAGAAGTAATTCTTAGGGCTTTCCCCTTCTCTCTACCCCTATGCACACAGGCATGCAGTTAGGAATGACATTTATAGCACCAATCCACCTTTCTAAGAATGTGCTACAGCTCCCTTCTCATATATGATGCCTTTACTTATTTTGCACTAGGTCTGAGAATCATCTCTGGTAATTAACACGCAGTTAAAATTCTCTGGTTTCCTAAGAATTGCTGTTGCCCTCCCTCAAAAGAGTCAGCAAGCAGATTTATGCATAATGTCCTTTTATACACATTTCTGTTTGCTAAATGTATATATCCACCTTATTCCTGTAGCCCAACCACAACAATATCTAACAGTTTTTCCTAATGAGGTAGGACTATTACATACAACTTATGACCCACAGCCACAGTTCATTGTGGAGGCTGATAAAATGATTGTTCAGTGGTTGTCATATTGCTGAAAATCTAGGAAGAAAATCCACCAGGATGCACATTCACAATCTGGGCATTTCATGTGCCACCTTAGTTGAAGTTACAAAACAAACATTTTCTTGGCCCTGAAGCTCAGTAACCTGTGCAGTGAATATGGGGCATGATTATACACCATTCTTGTGGAGGCAGCTGTCAAAAGCAGTGTCAAAAAACCTTGCAAATTATCAGCACCATTATTTAAATTAAAAGCTCCAGTCATAAAATACAGACCTTCAGATACAAAGCAGGCTTTCAGTAAACACTGGTGTTCAGAGTGATAAAACTAACCTTAATGAAAGACAATTGCTAATTTGCAAACTGTAATTAAAACACAGCAGTGCTCTTTTGGCTCAGTGACCTTCTCACTTGATGGCAGGACATTACTCCTGCACTACTGACAGAACCGAAACCAAAACCCCGGAGGGGTTTTGCACCCGTGCTGGTTTATTATCATCCCAGTAAGAAAGGCACTTGAACTCTGAAAAGTCTCATTTAAAATGCTATCCACTAGAGCTAATGCTATGAAGATGATAGCATAGCTAGTTTTATATCCCTTCAGATGCGGGGAAGCCCACATTGTGCAGCATCAAACAGGTATATGATCAAGGTGCAACAAATTGTGCAGCTCCCATCCATGCAAGGGTCAATTGAGATATTACAGGATTTTTGTGGAAGAAAACAACTCCCTTCATCACTTCTACTGTCAAAAAACGATGTTCATGCGATAACTTACTGCTGCACTTGTAGACAAAGGCAAGGACACAAGTGGTGTCACCACCAGCACCAAGTGGTAGTGCAGTGCCTGCAGTCTCCTCTCTTATACTCAACCAGCTGAACTTAGGCTGTGGCAAGGGATACATCCCTGAAGGCCAGGCACAGCACAGGTCTGGGCTGCTAAGGCTAACTGACATGTAGATCCCTGACTCCTCCATGTGCAATGTTCCTCAAGTCAGGATTGCTACTGTATGCTCCCTCACCAAATGTTAATGTAAACCACAGTTCCAGTTCTGTTCTCAGACGTGCTCAGTTCCCCCAGAGGACCAGGACCACAGCTCCAGCCTGCAAGGCACCACAGGGTACTGGAACTGGGGTGTGATCTGCTCATCCTCCCTGTGGGGATCCAAACCATTTCAATTATTCACTGGAGGTGAGGGCTAGAAAAATGTCCTGTGAAGACAGCAATCTGTGAGATTTATATCTGCACAGCCAAAGGAGAAGCCAGTCTTGAATTTATCCACTGTAATGCAAAGAGCTTTAAAAAGAATGGGAATAAATCCATTGGAAGATGGAGGGTGGCTCGCAGGCAATCACAGAAAGCAAGCTCAGCCTGCCTGCTGCACCACTTACCAAAGACTTCACAATTTATCCAATTTACCATTTAAGCAAATAAGGTGAAATAGGTCATTCTCCCCTGTTGGCAGTATTTGTATTTCATTTTAAGAACAGCCACTCAGTGGCTGAAGGCCCACATTTAGTTGTCTTCTGAATCAGCTGTGGTGTATATTTTCTGTAGTTTCAAAGTCCTTGTGACAAACTATCAAGTACAGAAAATCCTATAAAGCCTCACCTGAAGAAATGCTCCTGTGTTGGCTTTTGATGGTTGACTTTCAAACACCATAACATTTTTCATAAGCTATGTATCTCTCATTATACAAATAATTTTATCCTTAGCACAAGCAGTTCTGTGATTTATTGTAAGGACAGACATGATACAATTCTGCTTTTTATTTATTCAAATGGTATTAAATCTTTAAGAAAAAACCATGCTCACAACTTTGGAGGAAAAATAGTGGTTTCAGAAATGATAGAAAGTGTAAGGGACTTTTAGCAGAGCTTCATGTATGAAAAAAGCATATTTAAAGCTATTCAGACAACAAAATAATATTTCTATCACATAAAAGAAATCTTGAAATAATGTATTTTTGGAAGATTCAAACATGGTGACATTTCACATGATAAAAACTGGGATGCAACCTTAGATAAGGAATTAGCCTTATTGAGGAGCACTAGTGTCATTTATTACCTGAATACAACACGGTTTTAAAAAGAAAGCTAATATTATTGGTTCTCATCTGCAGACACACATACAGCATCACTCCAGACTAGGAGGAAAAAGAGAAGTCCAGACACCTTCCAAGCATTCACACTCTCAGTATGGGCAAGCCAACCCCTAGACCAGTACGAGCAAACTCTCAGCCTCGTCTGAGGTATTTTTGTTTTGTGTTTTATTGTTGCAAATCTTACAGACATTAGCGCTCTGTTAAATAAAGGAATGTATCACAGTAAATACATCACAACAAAATAGCTGGCCAGAAACCCCCTACCCTGCCCCACCCAAAACAGCCCACTCCTGCCTGCCTCCCCCCAAATCAAACTACTGCAGCTTCATTACAGGGGTCAGAGACCTGTGGCAAAAAACATCTGAGGAATTACATTCAGTAGATGTGCAGTATCAACATTCCAGGCTCACATATATTTATATATATATATTTATATTTTTATATAGAGATCATTAAATGTTTACAAAGAACAATATTGTTACAAATACAATACTATACTTTTTCCAACGCTTTACAATAATTTCTATTCACCCTCTTTACAGAACAATAGTACAATACTTAGCCTAGGTACTGTGCTAAATATGTACAAGAGATCTCAACCACATCGCTGTCTTCAGAAATAAATCTCATTTAGAAAACAAGGAAAGCTAGGAAACCTGAAAATCCCAACTGAGTCTCAAATTCAAACAAGATTCAAAAACAATGTGTGAAACTTGCCAACAAAAAAAAATACAAAGGATTTTTCATCCTTAATGTAAACACAGAAGAGTTAATTTAGACTGTATGAAGCAGCAAGGATGAAAAAGAATTAAGGTCTGTCACCACAGAAGAAATGTAAACCAGCAGTTTGTTCCTCTGAATCCGTCAAGACATTCACGTACACAATCTAACCAACTGCTGCAACAGTCTAGAGAACTGCCAGCTTTTTCTTTGGAGCTCCTTTTTCTTGAGACTCTTTCCCTTTATGAAGTTAAATGGGATTGTTTACCGGACTGTTATCAGAAGTGTGCACAGACTATGGACCTCCCTGTTTAGAAATCTCACCCACACTCTGTAATTGGAAAAACTGAGATTTTTTTGCTAGACTCTGATCCTGCAAGCATTCACTTGCTTAATGTTAAGGACCTGTTTTACCATGAACCAAGCACTCAGAAGTGACAGTAACTTAATAGAATAATGGAAGATTTTCAAATAAACAGTTGTTTCATCCCCAAATACATTTGCATGGTCAGCTCTTCATCACTCCCCAGTGAAGTGAGTAAAAGGCCCCACAACACGAGTTGGACAGAACCACAGAAATGAGTGAAGCTGAGAGAGTAAACACAGGAGGAACCAGGAGCATGATAACTGTGTCTTCAAGAGTATCTGAGTTTCCTCAGGCAACTTATGGAAAGGCTGCACTGTATATCACCTTCTAAATTGTACATGGTTATAGATCATATTTACATATATTACTATATATATGGAAAGCTCTGGAAAAAACTTCAAATTATCATAAACCAGATGTCTACATTTAAACTATATACTCACAATTCATTCACTATCTAGTTGCATCAGTCAGGCAGCAGAGGTAAGTACTAACCTGGAATGCTAACACTGCTCTCTTGTGCAATCTGCTATTCTGGAGACTGAGATTAAATTATGTAACAAGAAGTGCAGCAAAAATCAAGTCATCATACATTAATCGCAACACTAGAACATATTCACTTACTACAATAGTTTATGCGTCACTTCATTATCTCCCTTAAGTAGTTACTGCCCACTGAATTTTGATCAGCCCATGGATATCCATGATTTCTGAAAGCCAAAAACAAAGCTCTGGCAAGAATGCTCAGTGGCTCTCAGCAGTGTTTGCACCAAGCGTGTGTGTGCACACACACACACACACACACTTCCCAGCCATCTCCATCGTCATGTCTAGGTATCGTTACTGGACTGCAAACAATGCTTACATTGCACAGTCCACCCCACAGTAATTGAGAAACAAGTGACTCCAACCAACAGCACATTTGCAAAGCAGAAGTGGTGTCTGGCTGTGCGTGGCCTGCTTTTGTTTTCATCTCACTGAGCCCTTCTGTCACAGTGCAACACAGAAACTGTTTCTTCAAAAGAAATCAACAGATTAGCCTGGACTACATGTATGGTTCAATTTCAGCATTAACACCAGTACAGAGTCCTGGTAAAAAGTAACTAGGGAGAATAGAGTATTTTCCTCTCAGCAGGAAGAAAAGCCACTGCTTCTCTTTGTTGTTGTTGTTGTTGTTGTGTATTTCAATCCCCCCGCCCCGTCTAAAAAAACACCCCAAACCCAGCCCCTTTATCCCCTTTTGCCTCTAGCATGCAAGTTAGAGGCAAGTAAAATCCTAGATTTCATACATCCCTACAGTTTATAATCTTCATATAAGTGCATATAGTACAGACATATCCCCTTTAAGTGACATATATATGGAAAAAAAGTTACAAGTTAAATTACTTAACAAAATAAATAAGTTTATTCTCACCTCACCTCTTCCACTGTTACCTGTATCATGAACTAAATAGAAAGTTGATAAAATTAAACAGGTCTTTGGACAAAAATACATGTTAAAACTGGCTCAGGGAACAAAATTACTTAGAATAGTCTGCAGATGTCTTATATTCAAACTTCATAAATAGCAAGCACAATTTTAAAAATGTCTATATACACCAGCACACATGGCGGTGTGCACCAAATCAGGAATTAAGAGGCTAGAAAAAGTGCAGGTACTCAGGAAAGCCCCTCACTATTTCTCTTGTAGATATTTAAAGATCCTCCCCCCTCCCTTTAGCCTCTAAAAGAGGCAAGGGACTATAAAAGACATGTTGCATTTAAAAACAAAGTAGAAGAAAAAAAAGAAGAAAACCTGGGGCCAGAAAGGGGGCGGCAGCTGCAAAAATTGCCTCCCAAATTACTTAGTGTAAGTAATCCAAGTTGAAAATGTTTCAGCAACTCACAAAGTACCTTTTGGGTCCTACAATCATTAAGAGCTGATGACAGGGAAATTAAAAGGTGTGTATTTTGACAGTTCATTTTACAACAGCAGCATTTACTGAGTTTTCATAAGCATGTAATTCTTCCTGAGGGCAACACAGTCCTTTTGGTATTCTACTTTCCCTACAGACATAAATGTTTAATACTGAGCTCAGTGCCTGTGGGAAAACAGAAAAAGCAAAGTGAAGGCACATGCAGGATACCCAAGAGAACACTTTGCACTCCATACTTTTATATGTTTGATAAAGACATCTTTCATTCAGCAACATTTAATTCACCCAGTTTGTCAAATTATAGCCAGAATATAAAACTGATTATGTAGCATGAAGCAGAGTCAAGCTTCTTTGGGAGTCCTGCTGTGAGCAATGCTGCTGTTATTTTCCTGTTTTGCATGTTGAACTGCCTGAAGTTTCACTTGTAAAAAGATGCCATCAAAATAGTCCTGTAGATATATTTTGCCCCTTCCCAAAATATGGGAAGATGGTGGGAAGGAGAACAAAAAGGGAGGGAGAAGAGAGAGACTGTGTTAAGAGCCTGTGAAGGTGAGAGAGAGGGAAAAATGTCTCTGCAGACACAGAAATGCAGCACTAGAGACAAGCACTAATGAGGAAAAACATCCTCCATGCACATTGTGATGGTGAGGTGTCAGCTTTAGATGTAAACTGGTTGCTCCTGCGCAGTCAACAGTCTGTACATGGCAGCTGGCATGGTCTTCATATGAATCTACAGGAAATACAAGTTAATCAACGTTCACCCTATAACAGAGCATTCATTGGTGAATGAACTAGCTAAGGTCATACAGGACAGATGGGTAAGGTAAAATGTGAGAGTTTGGATACCCTTATGAAAGTATTGCAGGTGGTGATTTTATGAAACAGTATTTTTAGTATCAGAGAACCATCTAAAGTAGTGGACACCTAACAATTTCAGATTAGGATTCTTATAATCCTAGAAGAACTAAGGGTCAACGGTAAAATAAAAGCTGTGGTTTGCTCTCACTACCACTTTCTAGATCTGAACAGTAACAGGGTAATAGGGGTAGAATCACAGAATTATCATAGAATCATAGAACCCTAGGGGTTGGAAGGGACCTCGAAAGATCATCTAGTCCAACCCCCATGCCAGAGCAGGGTCACCTAGAGTACATCACACAGGAAGGCGTCCAGGCGGGTTTTGAATGTCTCCAGTGAAGAAGACTCCACAACCTCTCTGGGCAGCCTGTTCCAGTGCTCTGTCACTCTCACAGTAAAAAAAATTTTCTGATATTCACCTTAAACCTCCTATGCTCCAATTTGTATCCATTACTCCTTGTCCTATCACTGGTCAGCACTGAAAAAAGCTTAACTCCATCTTCTTGACACTCACCCTTTACGTATTTGTAAACATTGATGAGGTCACCCCTCAGTCTCCTCTTCTCCAAGCTAAAGAGGCCCAGCTCCCTCAGCCTGTCCTCATAAGGGAGATGTTCCACTCCCTTAATCATCTTTGTGGCTCTGCGCTGGACTCTTTCCAGCACTTCCCTGTCCTTCTTGAACTGAGGAGCCCAGAACTGGACACAACACTCCAGATGTGGCCTCACCAATGTAGAATAGAGGGGGAGGAGAACCTCTCTTGACCTACTAACCACACCCTTTCTAATGCACCCCAGGATGCCATTGGCCTTCTTAGCCACAAGGGCACACTGCTGGCTCATGGTCATCCTCCTGTCTACCATGACCCCCAGGTCCCTTTCTCCTACACTGCCCTCCAGCAGGTCAGCCCCCAACTGGTACTGGTACATGGCGTTTTTCTTCCCCAAATGCAAAACTCTACACTTGCCCTTGTTAAACTTCATCAGGTTTTTCCCCGCCCAAGTCTCCAGCCTGTCTAGGTCTCTCTGAATGGCAGCACAGCCTTCTGGTGTGTCAGCCACTCCTCCCAGCTTGGTGTCATCAGCAAACTTGCTGAGGGTACATTCTATACCCTCATCCAGGTCATTGATGAAGATGTTGAACAACACTGGTCCCAGTACCGACCCCTGAGGGACTCCACTAGTCACAGGCCTCCAACTAGATTCTGCCCCATTGACTACAACTCTCTGACTTCTTCCTTTCAACCAGTTCTTGATCCACCTCACTGCCTGATCATCAAACCCATACTTGATCAACTTATCTACAAGGATGCTGTGGGAGACAGTGTCAAATGCTTTACTGACATCAAGATAGACCACATCTACCACCCTACCATCATCTATCCACCTAGTAATTTCCTCATAGAAGGCTATGAGGTTAGTCAAACATGACCTACCCTTGGTAAAACCATGTTGACTGCTCTTGATGACCCCCATCTCCTTGATATGTCTAGAGATAGTGCCAAGGACAAGTTGTTCCATCACCTTTCCAGGGATGGAGGTGAGGCTGACCGGTCTATAGTTACCCGGGTCCTCCTTCTTGCCCTTCTTGTAGACTGGAGTGACATTTGCTATCCTCCAGTCCTCAGGCACCTCTCCTGTTACCCATGACTTACCGAAGATGATGGAGAGTGGCCTAGCAATGACCTCCGCCAGCTCCCTCAGCACCCTTGGATGCATTTCATCCAGACCCATCGATTTATGGATGTCCAGATTACTCAACTGATCCCTAACCCAATCCTCATCTACCAAGGCAAACTCCTCCTTTATCTTGACTTCTTCTGGGGCTATATGAAACTGGGGCTCCTGGGGAAAGCCTGCAGGAGTAAAGACAGAGGCAAAGAAGGCATTCAGCACCTCTGCCTTCTTTATATCCTCTGTCACCAGGGCACCCGCCTCATTCAGCAGTGGGCCTATATTGCCTCTGGTATTAGTTTTGTCAGCTATGTATTTGAAAAAGCCCTTTCTATTGTCCTTAACCCAACTTGCAAGGTTAAGTTCCAAGGAGGCCTTAGCTTTCCTAGTTGCCTCCCTACATTCTCTGACAACATTCCTATATTCCTCCCAAGTGACCGGCCCCTCCTTCCATGATCTATAGATTTTCCTTTTCCACTTGAGTTTGCCCAGCAGTTCCTTTTTTAACCATGCTGGTCTCCTAGCTCCCTTACTAGATTTTCTACCCATTGGGACACACTGATCCTGTGCTTGCAAGAAGTGGTCCTTGAATGTTGACCAGCTATCTTGAGCCCCTTTACCTTCTAGCACTCTGTCCCATGGGACTTCCCTTAACAATTGATTGAGGAGGCCGAAGTTTGCTCTGTGGAAGTCCAGGGTTGTGGTCCTGCTGGGTATTCTGTTCCTCCTACACAGGATCCTGAACTCCACCATCTCGTGGTCACTGCAGCCAAGGCTGCCATTGACCACCACTGCTTCAACAAGGCCCTCCTTGTTGGTGAGCACAAGATCCAGATCCTCTTCTAGTCGGCTTGTCCACCATTTGCATTAAGAAGTTGTCATCAATGGAACAGTTTTGACTTGGAAGGGACCTTTGAACACTATCTATTCCAAACCCCCTTGCTACAGGAAGGTCGTTTGGAATTCCCTATGTCAGGATGCTCCAAGACCCATCCAACCTGCCCTTGAACACTTCCAGGGATGGGGCATCCACAGATTCCCTGGGTTGCTTGTTTCAGTGTCTCATCACCCTCATCATAAAAAATTTCCTCCTAAGTCCAACCTAAACCTACCCTCTTACAGTTTAAAACCATTGCCCTTTGTCCTGTGACTGGAGACCCTATTAAAAAGTCTCTCTCCATCTTTCTTATCAGCCCCCTTTATATACTGAAAGGCTGCTATGAGATCTCCCTGGAGCCTTCTCTTCTTCAGGTTGAACAAATCCAACTGTCTCAGCCTTTCTTCACAGGAGAGGTGCTCCAGCCCTCTGACCTTTTTTGTGGCCCTCCTCTGGACTCACTCAAACAGGTTCACATGCTTCCTCTGCTGGGGACCCAGAGCAGAAAACTGCAGGTGGAGTTCTCACAAGAGTAGAGTAGAGGGGGAGAATGACCACCCTTGATCTACACCCACACCTCTTTTGATGTGGGATATGACTGGCTTTCTGGTCTGCAAGCACCCTGCCATGCTGGCTCATGTCCAGTTTTTCATCCAGCAACATCCCCAAGTCCCTTCTCTGCAGGACTGCTCTCAACACATTCATCCCCCAGTCTATACTTATGTTGGAGATGGGCTAGACCCAGGTGCAGGACCTTGTTGAACTTCATGAGGGTCTCATAGGCCCACTTTTCAAGCCTGTCAGGGTCCATCTCATGGCATCCTTTTCCTCTAGCTTATCAACAGCATCACTCAGCTGGGTGTCATCTGCAAACTTGCTGACAGTGAACTCAATCCCACTATCTATGTCACTGATTAAAATATTGCAAGTATTGGTCCCAGTATGGCACCTTGGGGGACACCACTTCTTACTGGTTTCCACCAGTTATTACTGGTAACAGTGATAAACTATGTTATACTGCCTGGACACATTGCCTGCTCTTACCTCACCAACAGCATTTGAGAGAATGTGAACAATTTTCTCATGAGGAGTTGCTACAACACTCTGTCCATTGATTTCAATGATCCGATGGCCAACACGCACACCTCCTCGCTCTGCTATGCCTCCTCTCATAAGGCTACAGATCTGGAAAGGAAAGGACAAATTTATCAGGGTCTGGATAAGGAACAAAGGTTTTAGATTACCCGTTTCTTTGCCTGTAAACTGTAAACCAGCATTTAAACACAGAGGCCTGCAAGAAATTCTAAAATGCAATCAATCACTGATTCAAAGTAAAACTTGTTAATGACAAGTAACTAATGCACATTCTCTTCCAAGCACAGAACAAACTGTTAGAAAAGGCAGTTTTGTACATCATATGTGCTGTGTTTTGGAAATTTAAGAGTCTATGAAGGACCATAGTTTAACAGTACTTAGGATGCAGATGCCTTACATTTAAAGAGGATCAAGGACTGTCTTCTTTTGTGATCATGCAATGGCTTGGTTATAGACAAAGCAGCTTCTGATACACATTTTTGCTTCTTTAACCTAAAACAGCTTTTCTGTCTGACTATAAAGTTGAGAAGTAGAGTCAAAGAAAAAAATTAACTGATTAACACAGCTTTTACATCTTAGGCTTAACATGTGCTAAGTCCTGCGTGCTGTAAGGAAGAAAATGGCAGCTTCCTTCTTCTCACACTGAAACTGTGTACTAAAGCTTAACCAGTAAAAGTGGAACTACTCACAATCCCATTCTGCACACTGAAGCCCAACTGATATCTGAGGTCTGGTCGTCTGATCAAGACTGTGGTTACTGGAGGACACCTAACTATGTTCAGTTTAACACGGGCCTGGTTTTTCAAACCCTGAAAAAAGAAATGATGATTAAAAATGCTGGCAAAGACAGAGTGAAACATTTAACATAAGCACTGGGGATGGGGAGAAAAAGTATTAAAATCTCAACATGGGAACAGCCCTGAATATAAACAGCTCTTTGTATGCAATGTAACAGAATCTAATCACTAAATGCCAGACACGAGTATCAGAATATTCAGTGAAACAAGTAATAAAATACCATCCTTTTATTGCCAAGAAGCTGACATGGTTGTTTTAAGAAAACTAGCTTAATGTCAACAATTTCTTCATTCACTAACACGAACCATATATAAACAGGTCTACACAGCTTCCCAAAAAAAGCCAATGACTGTGAATGAGAAATAAAATTTTAGTAAGTAGCTAAGATAGTTACAAGTGGCTTCCCTAATAGGATGTATTAAAATTCTGTCAAGCAAACAGCTGGTCCTGCTCTTATCAGGCCTATATAAGCACTGCACCTTACTTCCTTTCCTTCTGCCTTCTAAATGAGTTATATCAGATTCATCATGAACTCCTAGTTACCAGAAAAAAAACGGAGAAAAAATTATTTTTACTGTCAGGGTTGTAATACACTGGAACAGGTTAATCAGAGAGGTTGTGGAGTATCCAGTGTTGGAGTTATTTAAGCCTCAATGGGCACAGCCCTAATTAACCTGCTCACTTTGAGCCAGAGTGTTGGTCTGAAACAGCTTCATTGGTGTCTGCCAGCCTCAGAGACTCTGTGGTTGTATGATGCCATGAAAGCTGAAATGTAAAAAGGCAGATAACTGCAATACGATATGACTCCTTGCACAACTTTCAGGATTCAGAGCTTTTGGAAATTATTAGCATATTTTTCTGAAATCACAGAATCACAGCATTTTTTGAGTTGGAAGGGACCTTAAAGATCATCGAGTTCCGACTCCCCTGCATGGGCAGGGACACCTTCCCCTAGAACAGGCTGCTCAGAGCCCCATCCAACCTGCACTTGAACATCTCGAGGGATGGAGCCCCCACAGCATCTCTGGGCAGCCTGTTCCAGTGTTTCACCACCCTTACACTGAAGAATATACACCTGCTCTCTAACCTAAACCTCTCTTCTTTCAGCTTAAAACCATTATCCCTCATCCTCTCACTGCAAGCCCCTGTAAAAAGACCCTCCCCAGCTTTCCTGTAGGCCCCCTTCAGGTACTGGAAGGCCACTGTGAGGTGCCCCCAGAGCCTTCTCCTCTTCTTCAGGCTGAACAGCCCCAACTCCCTCAGCCTGTCCTCATCAGAGAGGTGCTCCAGCCCTTGGGTCATTTTCATGGCCCTCCTCTGAACAAGTTCCAACAGGTCTACATCTTTCTTGTCCTGGGGGCACCAGAGCTGGAACTAGAGTATTCTAAGTGAGGTCTCACCAGGGCAGAGTAGAGGGGCAGAATCACCTCTCTCAATCTGCTGGCCACACTTCTTTTGATACAGCCCAGGATGGAGCTGGCCTTCTAGGCTGCAACTCCACATTGGTGGCTCATGTCCAGCTTTTGATCCCCTCGTACCCCCAGGTCCTTTTCCACAGGGCTGCTCTAAAGTGTGACCTACCCCAGCATGTATTCATGTCTTGGGTTACCTCGGCCCAGGTGCAGGACCTTGCACTTGGCCTTGTTGAAATGCTTCATTCACACAGGTAATTAGCCATAAATAAATACTTAAATATAATGCACATTAGGAAAGAAATGCCTTATAAATAACACAGCAAATCCCATTATAATACAACTCCTACCCATTCCAGTACCTACTTCTGAATTCCTTTTACATGTACAATTGAAATCTGGGTCTCACTGAAACTAACCAGTGTCTGGCACTGATTTCAAAAGGTTAATTCTGAAAAGTAATTCCTACTCTAGCTATGGTAGTATACCAAAGCCTCAGCATCCAGCTTCCTGCTGCTAATTCTGTTAAGCTGAACTCCAGATTCAGCAGTGACTTAAATAACTAGACTTGCATCTTGCCAGAATGTGCTGCATTACAGTCTGTTTTCTTGTCAGTGCCTTAAACTGGATGCAATCATCACATGGGAAACAGCTGCCCTCACTTCCACACAGTGCTGAGGTCAGCTTGGCTCATTATTGAAAGTGGCTCCAAGTGATGGGCTTGTGAACACAGTCTTCTAAAACCAGCAGAGTAGGAGTCATGCAGAGCACTAGAGGTGAGGACTATGAGGAATTTAGGTGTCCAGCTTGAGTCACCTGAGTTCAGTTAGGTTACATGCCTCAACAGAGTTGGTATCATTGCACTTAGATTTCCCTGCTGAATGAATGTGCAAGTTATTTCTACATATTTCTTTAAAAAAAAAAAAAAAGTTATGTGGTCCCCAACAAATAATTTTCTAATTTTACAGGAAGTGGCTAATTTCCAGTATTATCTATACTGATAATATATGATGGTCAGAAGCAAAACAGGTACATCAGTCGACCAACTTATTTTGCTTATTTAGTTCCTCTGTCTGCTTCTGATAGCAGCCACATGCTTTGGAAATAGATACAAGTAACATAATACAATTAGAGAATAACCACTACATACGGAAAGCTTCTTCAGAACTCTGTCAGTTTGCAGTTGGTTTATAGTCAGTTAGTAGCACAGATTACATCCATAATACTGAAATAATATACATAATACTGATCTGGAGTGTTTGTGAGATATTCTTGTCTACATAATTTTCTCATCTTTTCATAGGAGTTCTTACAGAATGCTAAAGAAATCTGAAATTCTGAGATATTTCTGCCACATTTAAATGTGTGCTTAGATCATTCAGTGCCCTATATACTTGTTACCAGAAGTGCTGTATGAGCAGCTCCAGAGGCATGCTTATGAAGACCTGAAAACATGACTGTTTGAAACATGACTGTTTGAAAACAAACCTGACTATCTTCTCTTTAGAAAGACATAATAAATGGCTAGCAGTTCCTATGGCAACAGCAGTAAGGAACAGTGAGGAAGAGAAAGGTCTGCAGAAGCTGGAAACAACAAAGCTGGCTCTTTCTGTACAGATGAGTACAATGAAACTCCACCTGAAAAGGCTCTGAATCAGAGATGTGTAACTCAACACAGTTTTAGAAATAAAACTGATATGGGTTAGGAAACAAGTATGGCTAACATGAAAAGCTTAAATTTGCAAGGAATTTTGTTCCACTGAAGCTGGCACAAAGATATTTAATATGATTATTTTTCTTTCCTTCGCAATTTTTTGCCATGTTTTTAATATGTTACATTTCCAGGCTTTCATTTCTACTCACTGAATTGAAACTCATTGATTTATGCATTTGATCACTCATCAGAATTCACCATTAGTATTTTTCAAACCCAGAAGGGGAAGCCTTTATAACAAAGATCTTAACTCAAGTATTAAGAAATTAATCCATGGACAAAAATTAAAAATATACTATGCGATTAATATTTTTTTACTTTGTAAATTTATGTTGCAAATGCAAAATTTACTTTGCAATTTTAAAAAGTACAAAAGGCAAAAAAACCTTACATAACACAACTTGTTACCAAAGTAAGTTCAACAGGCATATTCCTAGAAAGTAGAGAATTTCTGTACACTGCACCACCAGCATTACATTACTTGTCTACATGATGTGTTCTGCAGGAGCTCTGTGGGGCTACGTCAATCAATAACAAAATCATGTAGCATCATTTCAAACATTCCCCAGGGATGCACCTTTTCAGCTCTTGAAACTCTGATGTTAAAATACCTTTTCTCTTCCATGCTACATCTACCCCAGGTACTGTTCAGTTCCACTTGACTTGCATTTTTTTGCAGTCACATACTTTTCTGACAACTAGAAGAAAGCTCTTCTAATTAAAATATTCCATTTAAGCAAGTGAAGAGAAGCATCAGACTTTCAAATAATTTGGGCAAAGTTGCTACAGAGGATAAGTATGTCTTTAATTTCAAATTTAAAAGTTTTAAAAATAGTTATACACCGTATTAAAAAATAGCATCAGCTCTATTTCAGCCAGATCCTAAGAGGCATTTGAACAGCTAATACAGCCTTGGACAATCAGGCACCTGTACATCCATTTGTCACGTAAAATTTTGGGAGTCTTCAGATTTAAATCTCGTAATATTTTCCTTCTGAACAAAATACTCCCTTGTGGAGTGTAGTTCTGCAGAGTCCTTATCTGTACAAGTAAATGGCACAGCTCAGTTTCTGGGAGTCAATAAATTGTTGTAGCATAATTCCCAGTGTAGCTTAAAGATCATTCAATGAAAAGTGCTATTCAAACATTTGATAATAATTTACTTAAGAGTTCCATACTTTGTGCTCTTCTATTATGTAACATTTTAAAAACGTGTCATTTCCAGAAACATTCTCCTTACCTTTATAATGCTCTGACATGTTGAGAGTGGTAAACCAACCAAACTGGTCCCATTAATTGACATGATCTGGTCCCCTATGTTCAGCTTCCCAGACTTCTCTGCCGGTCCTCCATGCATCATGTTGGCTATGATAACAGTAGGCAAAATGGATCCCCAGCCAGACTCCACAATCACTACACCTAGGATTTCTCCTTTTTGCTTTTCAATGTAAACCTGTATTGTAAGAGAAAGTGTTTTTTTAAAAAAAGCTTCTTCACACCTATGGAACTAACAAACACTGCCCCCTAAACATTCATATAACCAACCCTCCTTATTGCAACATGTGTTTCTAATTCAAAGGCAAACCAAGATACAACATTTTACTGCATTTCATTTGTATGAAAATAATCAATATAAAATAATCAACAGTATGTAACAGATTTTGCTTGGTGCAAAACACTCCATACAACTAATTTCAGCACATAAGCAGAGGAAACTGGAGTGAAAGAAACCCTGGTGCCGTGGGCTTTGGTAGACAAAGCTAAACAAGCAGAGTTTGCAAGAGATTGTGACTGTGGATTGGAAAACTACCACCTGAGTGTTGCAGTGGTGCATTGCTTCATCTTTATTAACCAAGCTGCAAATCTTTTCGGCAAATACAATCCTTTAAAATCTGGACTCAGCCACTTTCACAAACACCCATGCCTCTATAAATTTTATAGTGTTTACTATAACCTGTTAAATTGTATTCCTTTGTTAATCAGTTTTAAATTCATCTCATGAACATACAATGTCAAACACTTCTGAATTTATTTTTTTTTGTAAAAAGAACACAAACAAATGGTAAACCATTTCACTGCTCACACGTTTTGGGTTCATTGTTTGCCTTTGAAACAGAACTGAAGACTGACTGTCCTACTTGGGAAGATATTTTGTGTTCACTGAGGTCATTTATAGGAAGTATTAATGGTTTTCAGATTTCTGCCAGCATGGGCCTGGCAGCTTGGTGCTGTTATGGAAAAAAATGAGACATACATCTTTGCAGTTTTCAGATTTGGAGAAGTGAATCAGGTCGTCATTGTACATGTCCTGGGTATTGAGTAAGTCACTATATTCCTTCTGGCTAAGGTCTTCTGGATTGATTCCATTTGCCCTCAGAAATTCCTGGTAGGCCACACTAAATGCTTGACCTATGGACTGTGCAATCAGCTGTGCCTGCAGCAGTTTCCAGAGAAGAGAAAAGAACAATGTGAAACCCTCTGATGGTCTTGTCCACTGACACTTTCTCTGCTACAATCATGCTGTAAAATGGATCATCAGGTCAAGCTGACAAATCTACAAGCCAAGTTCCTGCAATCCAGTTAAAGAAATATTTATGCATTAAAATTAATTTAAAAGATCCTCAGAATGTCAACACATTCATCTGTGTCATTAATCCGGTTTGGTAAGCATTTATGAATGAGAAATACAACTAAAAACATCCTTTCATAGGTAAGAACTGTTATAAAAATGTAAAGGTATCTGGTGCAGTGACTGTAGCTCAAAACTACAATTCTTCCCACATGTGCAGCTCCCACATGGCTCTCCCTTCTAGCAGAGGCAATGCCATGCTCTGACAAGCCAGCAGTGAAAATGAAAATGTCTGCTAGAAAATATACAACCACATTTAAGGGGATATCTTCTCCTTTTCTTACCCTCTTTTAAAACTATCGTGTCCATGTTGGCTGCTCCTACCTCAGTCTCAGAGGAAGCAGGAAAAGGGCAGAAAATAGTGACCAGGTCCAGGCCCTGAAGTGACTGGAAATGGTGCCACACATCTCCTTCTTCACCCTGCTGCCTCCTTCAAACTCTCTCACCTACATTTCTTGTTTCTCTCCCTCCAACAGTTCAATTTTTGCTTTTTCAACTGGCCAGTAAGAGAGCCAACTTGTGACTAGAAATATATGAACAGCAGCCTCAAAGCAGATTGCTTATCAAGTGATAGTAAGCCTATATTAAGGCTACTCTTTCTACTGTCACAACATTTTGTTGAAAGACTTTGCAACATTTACATGTTACCTTAGGGAAAAAAACCCACAATCTTTTCTGCTGTCAGATTTTGGTAGAGTGTCACTTCTATGAGTGTTCCTGTCCTTACTTTTTTATCTCAGCAGTGGGCTGTATATTTACATTCATCTGCAACCAGATAATTTATCCACATATGGGTTTAGAACAGATTCACCATTACATAAAATCAGCTGCTTATTCAAGAAAACCTTCCCATCTCAAAGTCCTTGCTGATACACTGAAGAGTGGGAGACAAGAAGATTTTATAAGAATCTGGTATTTTCACCTTTCTTCTCTAAAGTAATACTCTGCTATTTGGATGACTCAGAACTGAGTTTATTTTATTAGGGTTAACCTGATTATGATCCTGACAACTACATGCCTAGCAACTTAAACCAGATATATCTGATTATCCTTTTCAGCTACTGACCTTTAAGAAGTGCATAAAATCAACAAGTTATGTGAACTGATTGTGAAGACACTATATCTAGTCCTACATAATATAACTTAGTAACCAGCACCATAGAGTAAAATTTACTCAGCTGTGTTTCTATTCAGTATACTTTGGGATAGTTAAAATTACCAACTTCCTTTGCTGGCTTTTTGATATAACATCAGCAACTACTCCTCAACACGAGCCTCCTCCTCTGAAAAAAAAATAAAAAAATAAAAAAAGCAAAACAACCACCTTTCTAGTATGTGTCAATGATCCTTGATGCAACAGTTTCCCTAGGAAAAATAAGTATCTCTGATAGACTTTCATTCTCACATGTAGAATTTGGGCTGGTAATTGTAACTTGTGGCAACTGGACCTTCCTCTCATTGTTATTGGAAGGCACTGAAGGAGCTTAAAAATGGGAAGCGTTTCTACAGATATCAATTTTGTGAGTAAAATGACAAGTCCAAACATGCAAACAGAAGGTGAGTTCTGCTTAGATGAAATATTTGGTTGCAATTAATAAACAAGCAGGATAACTTGCAATGGACTTCAAGCCTACCAAAATGCGCTTACATTTCTACCCCTAGAAAATTACAAGACAATAATTCCTTACATCCTCAGACTCAAATACATGGCAAATCATTTTGTACTGCCTCTTTCCATCTTGGGAAGGGTGAGATGCTTCCACATTATCCTGGGAGTTAGACCGTGGCATTCGCCTACGAGCCATCAAAACAACTATATTTCCTATATCTGCAATGTAAGAAATGGTCCTCAAGGGATGATCCATCATGGTTTCCTGGGGAACACAAAAAACCAACATGAGCAGCTGTTTTAACAAAGTTCTTATTGCACACCTAGTATTAAGAGAACAAAGGGCAATACAAGACTTCCGTTAAGTGGAGTTTGTAACACCTGTCATGCATGAAGAGAGATGTTGATAGAAAACAAGAGCTTCACCTTCCAAAAGTAAAGCAAGGAACATGTTTTACAAATTTAAAGTTGTGTTTTATGTGGAAAAGCACATAAAGATCTCAGTAAGAGAACCTAAGCATGCTGGGCATGCATGTGCAAAGGACTAGGAACTTCAGATTATCACAACCAAGTATTTTTGGCTACTCTGGGCACACTCTGATGCATGATGGCTTGTAAGAAATGAGCTGACTGCAGTTAGCTTACCCACAAATTCTAATAATTTCTACAGTCAGACACACCAGTGTGATTGTATGAATAATGTGGTTCTTGAGCATGGATTTCTTATGAGGAAATTCTGGAGGGAAGTACAATAGCCAGCAAATTTTGGCAGGCAGGTGGAAGTCTCTTCCAGTAGCCTAAGAGCACAGTACTGACAAAGGCGTCTTCATCTATACCTGTGTGTCTGCATTCAGCACTTTTATTCTCTGTGTAGAAATGAAGAGGTCCACTTCAGTCATGGGTTGAGATTCACCTTCTGGTGCCTGCAAATAAATAGATTAAAGTCAAACAAAAACATTAGGTTACATACTTACTAATGATGTTAGGTCAAAAACAGGGGGTCTACTAAGACACAGTCACCAGAACAGCAATGCAAGATAGAGTATTAGACTGCAGAAGCTAAAGATAAACACAAAGATATGGAAACTATATACATATATGTGAAAGTTAATTGAATATTATTTGAAAAATGTTTAACCCCATAAAAGCTTCCCTAATATTTTTCCTGATTCAGTAAAATTATACCTGACTGGAACATGAACTATAAAAAAACCCATGAAAATCAAAACGATTCTTCAATTTTCTCCACAATATGAACCCCAATTTAATGAAGGCTTTTCACACAAGCCATAGAAAAGCCTAACACCATCTCTTGCCTGAGGAATTGCTCTATGGGCTAACCACGATCAATGGAAAAACCTACACCACACGTGGGTACAGTTTAAGCAATCCATAATGCAGTTCTGGTAAAAAGTCCTTCACAATCAGACAACATACTATTCAAGCACTAACCCACTGTAAAAGTCATATTTTGTTAAAATAAAGCAAACACTTGTAGTTATTTTAAAAATTAGATTTGTTAAAAGATACTTAAAAGCTCCACAAATGAAACTTGATTACTAAGATGAGTCAATCTCAGCATATAACTGTGTATACATATATAAACTATTTTCTTTTTTGCATCCAGCAATTTCACACTCTGTGAATGAAACAAAGCACTCATAGAAAGATAAAATAATACTAAAAAAAAAAGACTGAATTTAAATCTATCATTTTACAGAGGTAAAACCTTTGCTATGTCAGTCCTATTTCTTTAGCATGCATTTTGGGTACTGCCTGTAACCATTTGATAAATCCAGACTTTGCTCTATTTCTAACATGAAATGGTTCATGATAAGCAACGGAAAATGGCCAATTGGGCAACTGATTTCTGAGAAATGTCAACTTGTATGGTGGCTCAGAAATAAATCTAAAGAAAACTTGCTGGATGCAGAAAATAAAAATACAAAATTTAAAAAAAACAGGCAAGAATCCCTCCCAGAAAACAAAAGAACAGGCATAACATCAAGCCGATGGAGTTTGTACTGCACCTTCTTTCTGCTTTTGGCTAATTTCTGGGCCATCTGCTTAGCATGGAACAAACAGAGACAGGAGAATAGTTAGAGAAGAACTTCAGAGACTCCAAGTCAAGCAGGAATCTGCATGCTAATGCCAGGGCTCACAGACCACTAGCTGTTCTAAATTACTCCCTGCTTAGATTAATTTCCTCCTTTTCTTTTTGGCTTAAAAAAAAATAAAATATGTTTAGCACAACTATTTTAAAAAATTAAAAGAAACCACACTAGAAGAGTCAGGAAGAGCACAAAAGGATTTATTTTTCTTCATGTAAAATGTTACTTGCAACAAACACGGGGGTGGAGGTTGTGGGTTTTTTGGTTTTGTTTGTTTGTTTGTTTTTGTGGTGTTTTGTTTGTTTTGTTTGTTTGTTGGGTTTTTTTAGGGAAAAAAAGTGAGCCTCTCCTCATTTACAGCAGTTTAAATCATGAGGTTACTTCTTTTGAAGTAACATCAGTGTGAAAGGTAAGGAAAAAATCCTAACCATTCTCATTCCAGATATTTCAGATCTAAATAATTTAGATTCAAGATCCCTAATGCTCTAATACTTAAACAGTCTTTTAAAAAGACTCTCTAAAACTGCCCTACTTTATCCTGGGAAAATAAAATGCCACAAGGTAACTTTCATCTCTATTTTCTCCACCTTCTGTGCAAATACAACCATACCCATGTTAGCACTGCATATCTGGATGACAGGCTTTCCTGTGACACCTGCACAAAGATATGACCATATTACCACATTTTCCAGGAAGGCAGTGGACCTATGTTTCAGTTTCACGAACACCTCAAAATAGGTGTCTTGTCACCAGGTAGTGTAATTGATTTACATCCAGAGATATACCAACCCACTGTGAAAAACTGTTTCGTTGTGTGCTGCTACTGTGACAACAGTAACAACACAAATAAGCAGCATTCTCAGAGTCTGGCAATCATTAGTTCAAACCAAGGTGAACTGAACTTATGGACCTGCTTACTGAAAAAAATGCAATACTCACCAGGCTGGCAGATATCCTTTTACTTCCAACAGTAACAGCCTCTTACCTAGTTTACAGGTATTCTTGTGCTGGGAAGGAGGCTTACTATTACAGGCTTCGCACAGATTCGTGGCTAACTACTTTTATGAAGAACAAACATGAGGCCTGAATCACTAGACACATCAAACATTTTAAATTGATGCCCTCAGCTTAAACCTGTCATGTGTTGCCTAAACACACCTGAAAGCAGCTACTGAAACTTTAGGCCATGATGCTCATATTTACAAATACAAACTTTCTCAAGCCAGCTTTCAGTTGCCTTTTTCAAACTAAGCAATATTTTATATCCTGGTGATCAGAAACTATTGCAAGAGCAAACAGAACTCTCTCATGCTCCAGGGTCTTCATTGCCCTAATATTAATTTACAATGGTACTCAGAAATAACAGACGCATCTTGAATAACAGTTGCCTGCTGTGCACTGGACAAGGGGAAAACACTCATGAGACAGAGTATTTAAACTACTTTCCAAAATAAAACTCCCCTTCAGACAATTTCCCCCCTCCCCCCAAACATTATGGAGTGATGGACCTCACAAAAGGAGAAAAGTACAGGTCAAAAAGAAGAAAAAGGGGGGAAGAAATCCTTGAGCTAGAGGTTTACAATGCAGAATCAAAGATTAATCAAAACACACTTATTTAATTTATTGAAAATCCTTCTCTTGCAATGGAAGCATTTGATCTTGGTAATATTTTACTTTTTTGAAGAATGACTTTAAAATGTTTCATAAAATTAAGGTAATGATATGGAACAATTAATTTTAATAAGCGATTTATCATTGCACAGCAATGTCATAAAAGAAGTTATGGTTCATTAATTAAAACCAAATTAGGATAATTTATGTAAGACAGTTTACTAGACAAATCATCTTCATCACCACATTATTTTGCTAATTTAGATCACAAGATTTTTTTCTTTAAAAAACCCACAAACTTACTAATCTAAATAAAATAGTAAGTTTTTAAAATACAGAGTCTAGGCTTTTCATTTAAGGTAAATGAAATATAATTATGTATCTAGTAGCAATTTCCAAAATCATATATTGTTAAAAACCAGCAGTCTTCCACTCTTGCTACAGGGATGTCTTAAATATACTCAGATCATTTAACCTCTACAAAAAATGAACTGCAATACAGTAAATACCCAGGTAACACTGAGTAATAAAAATGTGCAGAATATTAAGCTATTTCCACGTATGGGTTTTATTTTAAATTACATTTAGTAATTAAATCAGTTGTTATCTAAACATGTTGAAACCTGCCACACAGCTCAAATCTGCAGATTAAAAAATAAAAATAAAAGTTAATTGTTAGTTCACATGTGAAACATAACAGCTGTGAATTATAACGATCAGTATCAACTTTTTTACTGTTACAAGTATTATGGATACACTTCAAGTAAAATGCAAATAAGATGTTTCTTTCTATGCTATCTGAAGAAAGGAGACTACAGTGTGAAAATGGGAAAATACCTGATCTACCACTAAAAGGATCACCTAGCAGAAACATGAAATAGCTGTGTTTCTTGCATGCCTTCAAAGCAGTTTATCTTCTTCCCTTTTTAATGTTCTTAACTTCAAGTCTGTAAATTTCTAAAAGCTCGTTCTTAATTCAGAACCTTCACTTTCTTTAACTACAGAGAAATGTTTCTACATGCAACACGTAACAGGCTTTGCAAACATACACGAGTAGGGCACAGTATCATAGTCACCATGCGAGCAGCATTTTACACGTTTGGGCTAAAGGCCATCTTCAGCAAAGATGAACCTGGCTGCAGAAACTCCATCTGTCATGACAAATTTCTGACTAAAAGAGTTCAGCTCTCATGACAATCAGCAACAACACCAGCCAAAACCAACCCTAACAAACTGAAGACCCTAAGGTGCAGGGATCTGTATTTACATGGCTTCACCGAGAGGCAGAAAAGCAGTAACTGTCAAAAAACCAAACAATGGTATCATGTGCCATGCAGCAAGCCAACCACTTTCTGAAATACACTTAAAATTTCAGAAAATTATGTGCACAAGCTAAGGTTTTGCCAAGTCAACAATGCAACTATTTGGGCCTTTGTCCTGGGACTAATTTACTACAATCCAGAACGTGCATGCCTACTGATTTATATGGATGTATACATTATGGGTTTAGGAGTGAAATGAGCTACAGTTTTCTTCTGTTTTGAGGCATAGCACTACTGAGGCAAAAAAGAATTCTTAGAAAGAACTTCATGATGTTAACAAAATTCTAGGAAATACATACAGAAACATTCTACAGTCTTATCCCTCACAGGCCTGCTTTGAATCTATTCCAGTTTTCCAAACACATCCCCTTCAAACTTCATGTATGTTGCACTCCCATACAAGGCTTACCATCTAGGTGCAAACTTCCTATCCAGTCCCAGGCTCAAGTTCAACTCTCAGTACCAGTTTCCTGTAACAGGTGATGCCAATCTTTCCTTTCAACCTCCAGTTATACATCCCTCCTAGATTCTGGAGCCCTTATTTCTCCCCCTCTCTACCTCAACATTAGTTTCCTGTGCATTCAAATCAGGCAACTTCTCTGCCGTATGGCCAAGAGCCAGGAAAGAACACACATGGATTACTAAACAGACACGCACAGCCCCACTTGCACCCCCAGCAGGAAAGAAGCAAACTCTGTAAGGGGAAAGTCTCCACTGTAGCTTTGGGAAGAACCTACCAAAACCTGCCAGAGTTTAGTAAGCTGAGTGAAATATCTTTTCAAAAAATGCCCCTGAAGCCAAATTCTCCAGTAAAACACAGATAATTCTGTTTCAAAAGCTACTTCAGTAGCTGCTGAAGTTTGTGGAAACCTCTGCAGAGATGGCAGAAGCTGACTTTTGTTTGTGCTTTTCAGAGAAATTGTTGCAAGCACATATTTATTTGAACATCAGCAAAATTACAATTTCTCAAAGTGTCTCAATGGTCCTAATTGGAGCTTCCCTGTGAAGGTTTCATACACTGATCAAACTGAACACCAGGCATGGAAAACATTGGAAGGCATAATATCAGTGGCAAGCATCAGCTGACCTTAACAGACAGTGCTGTTGGCCTTGCTCATAACACGCTGTCTCTCTTCCTCTCTCGTTTTTACAATTGCACACAGAGTCTGAGTTGGAATCCAAAATAAGTTATACAAAAGAATATAGAAATACTAAACTAAGGAAAATTTCAGATGAGATTGTGTTGGTTAGCTGTATTAGCAGAAGATGAAGCTGTGTCCGTATCACCCAGTCATGTATTGGTAGTAGGAATACTGCTGCATCCTCTACAACCCTGCAATACTTCATCCACACACCTTTATTTCAGTTAACAATGTCATAATTGTAACTTACAATTCAGCAGCACACCCATTGCTTGACTCAGCCCATAAAGGAATTGGTGGGCATTTTTGTTCTCCAAACAAAGAAAACATGTCAGATTCCAGGATTAATTGGTTTTTTTTACATATAACTCCATACTGTCACAGGCTTTTCTTTTTCTTTTTAAATCAGCTCCTAGCTGTTATGTGGTGGAGAAACAAGCATCCACAGCAGGGTCAAAATTAACTGCAGAAATTACCACAGAACCAGTTTCATCAAGTGCCAAGCCGGAAGCAGCTCCAGTACTTACTAGTTATTCCTTAAAACTGTTTTCCATCAAAATGCAGGTAATATGTAACTTAGACCACTACTCACTTCAGACTGTGTCTTAGAGTACGTGGCACAAGTATTATTATAGGCAATTAGAATGATCTTGTAACTTTTCCTTATCAGTCTTGTTCCAAAAGCAGCATTAAACGTGATTTATTTTGCAGAAAGAAAGAAGAGGCCCTTAACCTTTCTGAAGCCACAGATAACCCCACATGGAAAAACTACTGCATTCATAAGAAGTTCGTATCTTCCACCTTAAGGTAACCATATGAGGAGTAGCAGGAATCATTCCTCACCTTGATCCTGCTGACAGCTTCCTGAGCCTGCATCATTCTTACATTCTTGGAAGGAGTTTTATCAGAAAGGAGTTGAGTTGAGCCAAGGTAATTGGCAGCAAAAATTATTCCATCGATTAAGTCTTCAGGATCGCAAGGTCCAGGAACTGTAATACAGGAAAGCAACCACTGAAGAAAATCATGCTGACCTATGGCAACACAGCACCACTCTCGTTACTTGAGCCTGCATTTGACGTCCACAAAATCTTCCTCTGAAATACTCCAGTTTGGCATGGTAATATGGCAACCAGTACTTTCAAAGGTACAAAACACCAAGCAAATGCTCTTGACATCACCCCAGAAAAAGCTGTCATTGTTAATCTAGCCTGTCTCTCACATTAGTTCATTCTTTTCTGAGCAGAGATCACCCTGGAGCGAAATAATCTCTCTGAGTTTTCACTGTTATAAAGGAACAGACATGGTTACTCAACTCACCCCTCACCTATGAAAATCAGCCTTGCAATTCTAAGGCCAACAGTCACAAACAGAAAGAGGAAGGGTGCAATGCAGTAACAGCCATCAGCCACTTGCTCACTTGTGTGTTACCTGCAGTTAGTACAACAGGCAGAAAAACCTCCCCAGGAATGCTTTACCAGTACAACATCTTTTCCCTTCACAAGAAGGTCTCAACAAGGATACTGAAGTAAAGGACAGAGTTAAATAATAATGTTGTTAAATACACAGAGCACTGGCTCTCCTGATGACAAAACAACTCTCTTAGCTCCTCAGATTCTTAATTATCTGACATCAACTTCTGTTGAAAGTTAGAGGGTGGTGAAGTCTTCAGTGCCTTACAATGCAAACCTTTACAAAACAGTACATACGATCTGTAAATTTTTTGGTGCTTGGTGATTATACCTAAAAATTCTCTAAGTAAAAATGTTGCATTTTAACACCTTGCTATGTGTTAAAATTAGCAAGATCCAAAAGTACATGCTGGTTAAGACAAGAAGCTTCTTGTTTTCTTAGAAGTCAGAAAAAACAATTGGTGTTCAAGACAAGTGAAAACACAAATCCTCTTAAAGAATGCTAAAAGTACAAGTGTCTACTTTTATCACCAAAATATTAAACTGGTTTTAGGGTTTTTTTACTAAGAACAAAGCAAAAATCCTACAATATCACAATGGAGTTCAGGGGTTATCTTGAGATATAAAGTGATGAGGCTACAAGTTTAACAATACTCAGAATATCATTTTGGTTCTAATTATAACAGAAGAGATTAACAACCACTCAGAATGAACATGGGTAACTTTGGCCCCAGAGAAATGCAAGCCATTATTAAGATTAAAATACCAAAAGAAAGAGCTGGAGATAAATACTACACTGAAACTATACACACATACAGAAGTACATGTATAAATCTTATGTGTAAGCTTGTCTTCTTCATGGTTTCTTGAAATAAGAAAATTTATTACTAGTAATTTTAAGATGTTCATCTCCAGTGTGCAGAATTGGTTCATATACTGTTTATCTGGAAAACACTAAAAATGAACATGTCGCTTTCAAGTACATGACCCAAGGAAATGGAATCTTTTGCTTAAGCAAATGTACGGATCTGGAAGTAGTACATAGTACACACTTCCATTCCCGAAGCAATACAGCATTTTAAGTGTTGCTATTTGTTACTCTACATGTCAAGGCCTTTTCACCACTTCCACCACTTCACTATAAAGGGTACAAAACCCTTTCTGGTACAATTTCTGATCAAAACACAAAAACCATAAATATTGGCTGACAGAGTGTAGATACGACTCCCAGAAGGAAGCATACTAGAACCAAAAAATGTTATGTGCTCTATTTTAATTAGAGGTGAACACAGAAAAAGCACTGCTTTTTATATTTACTACCTCTAATAAATAATTATATGAATGAAAGTGTAGCATAGATGCTAGCAAGTATTTCTCAGACGGGTAGTGCATACAAATGGAAAACTTGTTTTCTAATGAATTTGGCACCGGACCAAGATCTAAGAAAATTTTAGTTTATAGTTGTTTTTTTTTAAGGAAGGGAGGATTATTTAATATAGGGCTTGACAGACAGGGTTATCACTAGGAGAATAATTTCAATTCCAGTTCTTCATTAGTGAAGAATTCCAAAGCCCAGCTAGTTTCCAAAATAATACATGAAGTTTACATTAGTTGACACTAGTTCCAGCCACAGATTAAAAAATGTTTAGTTCATACACTGAAGACTAAACCAATGATAAAGTTGTAGCCTAAAGAGAGTATCACATACTCATTTAAACACAGTACACTGTAAAGCAATCCAAGGAGTTCCAAGACAGTGTAAACAATGTATGATATCAACTGCTGTCAGGTGGAAAAAAAAAAACAAATGAAACTTTAAATTTTCTGCTTCTGTCATGCTCCCATAACAAACGAACTGGGTTTTACAGCATGCAGTCTTCATGGATACACAAGATGCAGACTCACACAAAAATTAGTAGCAGTTCATGTAGCAGGTAACTTGGTTTTTCATTGTTCTGAGTAAGTACATCACTCACACAAGTGCAACCCTAACTCTAAGACAGGAAGTATTTTTAATAAGAAGACAAGCAGCTGAAGAAGCACAGGGCAGACTTCCTCTGGCAGGCCTGCCAATTAATTGATCCAATTACGCTAATTAATCCAACTGAAATTGGATTTAGTCTGCCAGTTGAACTCAGTGCTGATGAGAACACTATAGTCTTCTCGCCTAGCCTATTTTCCTTGTTCATATATGCTCACATGTATTGCGTAATTACCATTAAAAATTTGTGGTATTTTAACTGATAGTGATTAAAAAAAACAGCAGAACTGAAACAGAAGCTATGAATAAAACACTACAAATAAAAAAGCTCCATGTTTCTGAACTTCTGAAAGAGCATAGTAGGATTTAGGCTCAGGTTCCAGATGGGACATAATTTAATCCAGAACAGTATACCCAACTCCAGCAGCTTTTCTATTAAAAAAAAAAAAAAAAAAAAAAAAAAGAGACGTTCCTTGGATATGAAAAAACGTTTAGAAAACGTAGAAATATCTTACCTTCAACATAGGTCGGAAATGAAGCCAAGCTTTTCCTGGACTGTAATTAAGAAAAAAAGGGTTTCAAACAGAACAGAGCATCCACAAATATTAATTAAAATTTTATCCATTAAAAAAAAAAGACGTAAATAATAGCTTTTAGCAAAGGAAGATCACCATGTATTCAGATTTATTGTTATGTTTAATATTTTCAAAGTCTAAGCACCTACTATAGTTATATTAAATGTATTTCATTTGTGTCTTTATCAGGCAGTGTGCTAGGCTCAGCTGTCAGTTACTTGTTGGTGTTCAGTATTATCTGTCTACCAACAGGCGCTCTTTTATTAAACAAGAAGCATGCAGGAAAATATGTCATATCTCAAATATTCTGGATCTTCCAACTACAAATAATACATGCAGGAATATACTGAATTACACCATACTGTTATTATTCATAACCAATAAGCTCAGTCAATTATTCATTAACAAAATTAAATTATTCATTAACCAAAATCTGTCATTCATTAGGACAAATGTATCTTATGCATCCCTCACATTCATACAGCCTACAAAAAGCTTTCTAAATTTTAACAGTCTAGTCTAGCAACCTATATTCTGTGTGGTAATTGAATTAATAACACACTACCAACAACTACATTCACACTGCATAAAGCACAAAAACACATCTAGTAGCTTCAACTTCAAAAAAGGGAACAAATAAAAAAAAATGCATACATAAATACACATTTTAAATTAAGCTCTTAACTTCCAAATGCAATTTTATATGAAAGACTGTGGCTAACACTTCAAACACCTAAAAGATACAGCATTCAGTAAGTAAGAATCACCATTTTGTTATAGTCAATAATATAAACCAAAGAATACTCCATGTGGCAATATATAAATGGTAGTAGATATACTGAAATACCTGCTGCTATCACACGTGTTGTAAAGAAGAATTTTGGATAGTCCAGGGATTACAAAACTGTAATGAATATACAAATGACTGTACTGGAAATAACTTCACCAACAACTGCTTAATGTAATTTTATTAAAAGAAAATCTATATATGGTCAGAATAATGCTTACTTAGACAATTTCCAGCATATTTCCACACAATGTAGGCTGAAATATATGTTAATTTATTTTCCTTTTTGATGGGCAATTTACTTGGTTCTGTGTATTAGTGGGAAAAAAAGGTAAACTAGGAAGGTCACAGTTATGTGACGGGTCAAGTGACTAAACCCAGGGAATCTTTTCATTGGAACAAATAGAAAATGGACAAAATAAATAATATCTTTCAACCAGTGATGATTGCCTTGCTGTAAAATAAAACACCCTGTGAAATAAAACCAAAAAGTCTGTGCATCCTTTAAGCACTTGCTGCTTCTTATGAAAAAAGACTACACTGTACTGCAAAATCAAGGAAGTTCTTCATTAGAGATTGTACTAGAATAAAAATGCCAATAAACAATGACCTGCAGCTGCCAAAGCGTATAAGCTACTCTGAGGACACTGACGTGTCTTTTTAGATCTGTGGCTCTTTCATCTCTTCAGAGGAATGTTTTCACAGGACCAACCCATACACACTCCAACTGTTGTCTGCAATTGCTGCTGGTGTAGTGCTAAGAGGGAGGTTCTACCACTGGACTCTGATGGGCCTAGAGGACAAATCCTGTACATGTATGGTAAACCAGTACCTCCCACCCTGGTAAATAAATTCAGTGGTAGCTGAACACAGAGTCAGAAATGACATGATGAACAGTCTTAAATATGTTTGAAATTCAGTCAGGCAGCCTTGCAAGCATAAAGGAAAGGAGCTAAAAATCAGTATTTCAAGTTTGTTGCAACTTTGCACAGGTACATGGGGGCAGGGCCAAAAACAAAAGGAATAAACAGCATGAACAAGGCTGCAGCTTTTAAAAAGATTTCACTCTACCTCTTTATTAGTGGAGCCCTCTGCTGTACTGCAGACATCCTGGTGATGTTGTCTACTTGACGATTCAGCACCCCGAGGTGAAGAGGAATCTGGAGATGGAGACTAGACATGGCAAAAAATTAAATCATAACCTGAGTGACCAATGTAGAAATTCTTCTTTCATATTTTTGTCTAGCTTGACACTGGAAAGAAGAGATGAGATGGGGAAAAGCAAAAAGGAAAAAGAGAAAAAAAAAAAAAAAGAAAAAAAGTAAAAACAAGACAAACACACAGAGTGTGGAATTCATGAAGGTGATCAAAATGAAAGAGAGTAACATTGAGTTCTATGAAATAGTGTGCAAAAAAAATAATCTAGGTTTTGCAACCTTAGCTTCACGGACATGGAACAGAAAAAGAAGATATAATTCCCTTCTCCTCCTCTTCTTTCTCTTTACCTTCATTCCTTTAACAAGTCTATTTTGGGTAATTACTAGATATTAGAACTATAGTTAACTAATAAATGCTTCCAAAGAGTCAAGAACCAGTTCCTTATAAAGATATCTCCTGGGTAAAAGAGCAGTCCTTGCATCTTCCTTTGTTTTGAATTACTGCTGCAGGGCGATACGAAGATGCAGCTGTGAAATGGTCCCTGGAATGCTGGCATGGGTTTGCAGCATCAGACTGAAGGGCTGCTCATTTTCCCGCTGGCATTCCTGCAGAGGCTGTGCGAGAGATACAGGGTCCCCTGACTTGCTGTGTAACTACCAGAGTTACTGTGCCACAGGGACTCAACTGCACAATCCACAACTCTTCTTTACTTAATGGAGTGCCCTCATAGCGTTCACATTCCCAACAGTTACATAGTACTTCCTTATTAGTATTAAATACACAATGTGCCTGATACTATTAGCCTAATAATAACATCTGGATAGTGCAAGATTAAGTATTAAACAAAGAAACAAAGTAAAGAATATAATAGAAAATGTTTCCACAAACATTCCTCCCCCCCGCCATTTAAAATGCTTGAAAGCTCTCATATTCATACACTAAAGTGATAACAATAAATTATTTAAACTATCTGGTTGCTGATTTTAAGTAATTCTGCACCATTTAAAATGTATTAACAGTTACTCCAGTAGCACTGCAAATACCTTTACTCAGCTATTTTAATCAATAAAGTATCAGAAGTAAGCAACCATCTAAATGATCACACCACTTTCCATGTGCTCTGTTTGAATGTCTGCTCAAATTTTTCTGATGAAATAAACCCTACCAAACCCAAACATCAAATGTCCTACAAAGTTTGCTACATGACAGCACAGGACATCAGAGCTGTGCCCAAAAAGATCTGTACGAAACAGTTCAGTCTTGGAAGAATAATCACTCAGTTCTCCTCTGCATCTAAATGCATTTTTAGAGGTACCATTAACAATGCACAAGGAAAGAATGCAGTCACAGCAATAACAAGAAATATTTTGATACATCACAGTGGATAGATAACTTGCATAGCTGCTCAAAACACTACAGCTGAAGTCTAAAATAAATGCATAGTGACTATTTGTTGTCTGTTAACAAAACAAATTTTAGAAGCCTAAAAAAATGCTGTCAGAACTACACAGTAAGTTCATGTGAAGCAGGCTGCTACCACATAGACAGGTTCATCAATGGAATTAGGATGTATTTTCTTGGGTGCAGCAATAAAGAAGGACTAGTTACCCCACTTCTCCTCTTAAATATCTACTCACATTTTTCTTACGATACTCAGCTTGGTACATCCAAAAATTCTCCATCTCAATTTTAGTGCTGCTTGACTCAACCCACTCCACCAGGGAAACCTTCCTGATTACTGTGCAGAGGGATTTAGTAACAGAACTTGTAACAGGAGAGGACTGTGTTGCATCATGTTGCATCCAACCTACCCAGTCAACCCATTTGGCTACTGGACAGCCTATGAAGGCCAACATAAATGACACTGAAACATCTTCAAATACAACCACCTGCTCTTACCTTATATAAGCAGTGTTGTTTCACCTGCTTTTACCTGTTTACCTCTCTCAAGTATGGACTTCCTTAGCTGTACTTTCACTCAAACTTCTAGTTCAAATGCAACTTCATGTGTCAGTCTGAAAATATTAGTATAAATTCCTCCTGTTGTTTTCAAAGGACTGTGAAACTGTAACAAGTGCTGTTCTAGTTTTCAACAGCACCAAAAAATCACCTGAAATTGCTGTCATCTTCCAGTAACTGAAAAAAAAATAAATAGTAACACAAAGATATTCAAGGTTATGTACCCAGTGCTCAGTTTAATTTACAGACTCGTAACTCCTCTGGTGACTGTCTTCACACGGACTAACTGATAAAGATAAGTTGATGGATCAGCATAAAGCTTCTGCCCTGGATATTAACATGCTTTTTGTTTTGTTTTGTTTTTAATTCTTTTTGGTTTGGAGTCACTGGGGCATTTCTTTGCTGTATGATTTTGAGACTGTGGTCTTGCATAGATGACAGAAAGATGACCTGTATCCTGTTTGCGCTCCCAACAGGTTTAAAAGGTCTGCTCATAAAACAAAAACAATATCCTATCAACATAAACTCATCTTTATTTAATTTATTTTCTTTCTCTTTTTTCTTTCTCCCTTAGTTCATCTATTACTGAAACCTGCTCAATTATTTAAAACAGCCTTCTCTTTTGCCTTGTTAATAATACATCACTCTTGCTGTGGAAAAAGTGAAGCAAATTCATCTTCATGAAAACACTTCACTTCTGGAGTTACCAGGAGTGAGAAACTCCTGCAATTTAGAACTCAAGGGTTGAAACAGAAAGTGTGTAATGAAATAGAACAAAGAAGCAAAACAATGCAGCTCAGTTCTAATCTACCTGAAATGCATGTCTTCATCTCTGAATTTCTGTCTCACAAATCCAAACCAGCCATGTGCATGGTTTTACTTTATACAAGGGTTTATTCTAATATCGCACCCCTCAACTGTCAGGAGAGGAACAGAGATTGTGAACACTGATGAGAGGGATTTGCAAAACTGAAGTCTTGGCACGCAGCAACAAACCATGCATGCAGGTAACAAAACCTGGCTTTCAGATCTGTAACGCTATGGATGACTGAGTACACCTCAGAAAAAGGTCATGGCATGTAGTTCTGAAATAGAGAACTTCTCCTTCCAAACCAGTGTTTTCTCCTGCTTCTGGCAGAAGTGAAGCAGGCAGCCTGCTTTTCTTCTCTGTACATCAGATGACAGAAATACTCTTTAGATACCAACCAAAAAAGATCTACTTTTGTGCCTTTCAGTGCATTTCTCAGCATGTCTTTGTACTTCAACAACCAAACAAGCCACTATTCCTAAAGCTCTGTGGAATTTTAAATATGCTTCTTCAGGCCTTCCGTACAGCTGACACACCAGAATATTTAATTGTATTCTGACATATCTGTTACACAGAACTATTCCCCTTTCCACTTGAACATGTGTTCATCTTTAAGTCCAGATCCACAGTCTGCAGATGTCTTCTGTTTAGACTTTTAAAAACCACTATTTCTGTGCTTAGCTAGGTGATCTCACAGCAGGTTTCTAGTGGAGAACCTAACAGAGAAAAATGACAGAAAGGTGATCTCACAGCAGGTTTCTAGTGGAGAACCTAACAGAGAAAAATGACAGAAAAGAGCTTCCCATGGGCCTTTCCTTCCCATGAGAAAACTGTGGACATCTAGAAGTACACCTTTTTCTAAAGGGTACACCCCTCCACCACTCTCAGACATGTGTGTACCATCAGCTCCACGCTGGTCTCCAGCATATATCAACATTTTCAGTACAATGTGAACAGATTCTCTCCCATTTCAGACTTAGAGAACACAACCTAACTCCAGTTTTACAGTCTTTCCCATCAAGGGTCAGTTCCCTGATGTCAGATTATTGCAGTTGGGCAGCTCTTAGCTGCTACTGCATTTGAAAAAGATACCCTCATGAGGACACATCCAAATGATGGCCTTCTTTGGTTTAAAAAGTTTTCTGATAAACACATTTTGGAAATATATGTGGCAAATGTGAAAAAACCCCACACCTCATTGCATTTATTCAAAGGACTCCTTGTGTTTTCTCCCCCTCTACTCCACTCTCGTGAAATCCCACCTGGAGTATTGTATCTAGTTCTGAAGCCCCCAACACAAGAAGCTGCTAGAGCAAGTCCAGAGGAGGCCACGAAGATGATAAGAGGGCTGGAGAACCTTTCCTGTCAAAACAGGCTGAGAGAGTTGGGGTTGTTCAGCTTGGAGAAGAGAAGGTTCCAGGGAGACCTTCAGGCAACCTTCCAGTACCTGAAGGGGCTACAGAAAAGCTGGGGAGGGACATTTTACATGGACAAGTAGCAATAAGACAGGGAGCAATGGCTTTAAACTGGAAGAGAGGCTAGACACTGGCACAGGTTGCCCAGGGAGGTTGTGGATGGATGTCCCCTCCCTGGAAGTGTTCAAGACCAGGTTGGACGGGGCTTTGAGCAACCTGTTCTAGTGGGAGATGTCCCTGCCCATGCAGGGGGGTTGGAACTAGATGATCTTTAAGGTCCCTTCCAACCCAAACTGTGCCATCATTCTATGACAGAGAGAAGTTTTCAGCTTTTATCAAAAACACAAGTGCAACATCTTCCCTGCAAATTAGATGTTCAGACCGTCTCTTATGCAGGTGAAAGAATGCATCACTAAACCAGAGTGCATAAGGCACATGGCAGCAAATACTCTCCAATGTTAAATACTAAGCAGTTACTTTGGTACTCTATCTATCTATCTATCTATCTATCTGTCTATCTATCTATCTATCTATCTATCTATCTATCTATCTATCTATCTATCTATCTATCTACCTACCTACCTACCTACCTACCTATCTACCTTTCCCTCACAGTCACTGCATGCCTTTCCTAACATTTCTAACATTCCTTCCTGAACTACATCCAGCTGCAGGCCAACTGAATGCTTCTGGATTGTTAGCTTCTCAAAATCATCTCTGGACACTTCCAACTGGAACTCTACCAAACATTCTTCTGTGAATGTATCATCTAAATTCTCAGCACTGAGGAGTGACTGCTGCTTTCTTGTGAAAAAAAGGCAGAAAAGGTTGTCATATGTAATGAGCCTCAACTGCAGATCATTATTCTGAATCCCTGGCT
This sequence comes from Apus apus, assembly GCF_020740795.1. Classification (NCBI taxonomy): domain Eukaryota; kingdom Metazoa; phylum Chordata; class Aves; order Apodiformes; family Apodidae; genus Apus; species Apus apus. Next base: position 39,573,552 of record NC_067312.1, on the reverse strand, counting down.
TCATTGCTCTCTTGTGGAGAGCTCCTAGCTAAATAAAAAGTTACTGCTATTTGGATCTAAAAAGGTTTTACAGTTCCAATATCATACAATTAGCAACTGAAAATTACAAATATTTTCAAAGAAGTTTTATCTCTAAAAAGGAAAATGGTTTTGTTAAGAAACAACGAGGGGACAACTGTCAAAGTAGAGCTGCAAAATAACTGAAGGCTAATAAGAGCACCCAATTTGCATCACTTAGCTGTAAGCTCCTTGATAAAAGGTTGTCTTCCCTCTTTATGTAATTCCTTCTTATTTCAAGGCCAATGTTACAAATCACTCTAAAGAACGATTCTGGCATGTATTGGTTACGCTGGAATGCTCCTGAGATCCTATTTCTTTCTCAAGGGAGATGAAAGAAAAATCTATATTTAGATGAACGGCCTTCAACTATGTTTTTATTATGATGCATCGCTCATGGTCACTTATTTAACACAACCAAATTTGCCCAATTTACCACTAAACAATTCTAGAAATGACTGTTCAGACTTTAAATGAGTTGTCATCTGAATTAAAGAATCCAGTAAATACAAACCTCATCTTCAGTGAAAAACATAATTTTGACACAGTCACAAGTCCATTCTTCTACAGCATGTATTCCCCTCGATCTGCTACAGATCTTCTAGACTATTTTCTTTATTTACTTCCTCTTTCCAAGAACACAGACTGTCTGCATGTCTACAACCATCATTTATCTTTGCACTGAGCTAACCAACTGTCATTACACCTTGCTGTTTTGATTACAGCCAGCACTGAAATCTCAGTCATGTTCTTATCTGACAGGTAATAATATTGAGTGAGAAATTAACTTCTCATGCAAAACTGAAACCCTGTGTACATTAACATCTAATACAGATACAGACCAATGGAAACACCTGCTTTGTTTACTATATGAGCTTACCAGGCTGAGTCCTACCAGCATACCTTGGAAACGTTAAATTCTGCAAAGTGCAGCAAGATTTTGGAGAGCTGCTGAAGCACCTTCAGGAAGGACTCCGTGCTCTCAGGATCCTCAGCCTAATCTGAGTCCATCATGGTAATGCATGTTACCATCAGACAATCAGTAAGTAACAGGTAGTTCTTCCATCCTCCCTGCCAATGACAGCACTTATAAACACTGACAATATGGTGAAAAAAATGAACAGCAAAAGAGTTGTGTGATCTACATGAAAAAGGGGAAAGAATAATAACAGCTTTTGGAATTTTTTTAAGAAATTAACAATAATTCTTCTGCAGTACAGAGTAACTTGGGAAGATTGCTTTAGCCTTCCACACGACTGCTGATCAACTCTGCAACAGACATAATTTAAAAAATACTTGCACAAATAATTTTTGCAATAAAAGGGTTTTTTAAAAAAAAAGTTTCAATGAAACTATGAAGAAAAACCCAAACGTAGTCACTACTGTGTGTTTCCAACAGTTTTCAAGGAAATAGAAAATCTGATAGCTACATGTCTCAATTAGCTTACATGTTTTTTGAGCAAGGCAAACACCATGCTCCATTAATCTCTCCCCATTTCTAGAGCACTAGCCTTCATCATTTTGAAGCCAGATAAAAAAAAATTAGAAGCCTGTCACAGATCCATATGTGGCATGTGATCTTTTTTCACCTTTAGAGGCTGAGATGCTTCAGATAGTTCTGAAGCGTTCCTAGAAGGTTATAATAATTCAGTTTAAAACACCAAACATCACACAAAACATTTGATCTTTCAGTGTTCTTTCAAAAAAACAAAGCTCACAAAAAAAATTCTGCAGCAATAAAGAGGACGGTGCAGATGATTGCAGTGCAGTTATCCTTGAAGGAATAGCATAGGTCCATATGCTAAGACTATTTTTGGCCAGTAAATTTAGCCTACCCGTTCGTTCCATACTGAGGCATAAATTTAACATGTTGTTTATGAGTTTATTTTATTAGAAACACAGCAAACCCACAAACCTGCAAATAGAGATTGCCATACAGGCAGCTGGAACCAGAAACTGTGAAGTGATTCTGATCCAAGTTAAGCCTCATGCCAAAAGTACAGAATTTCAGAAATGCCGATGCTGAAAATCTGAACAGTGGTCTTCAATACTCAGGTTGCTGGAGAGTGAATATACTTTACAGCAAGAAAGTAACATACTGAGGTTCATAACACATTTCTAGAGTCTGCAAGTGGACAAAAATCCTGCAGCTTTTCTGGAATATGAATCTGATCTACCACACCATCATAAAGAATATTAACAGATTTCTGATGGAACTGTTAGGATAGTTATGGGACAGAAAACAAAACTTAGAAACCTAGAATTAACAAAAAAACACAAGGATATATGAGAAAAGACCAAGTGTTCAGTAGCTATTCTAAAATATCCCATGGCAGTAAAAAATGTAACAGCATTTGTTTCATAAAAAATGAGTAAAGAGCTTCATGTGAGAAATTCGTGTATAGTGTAAGAGGAGTCAGGAGTGCTTCATCAAGAAATATCTGCATACTGATAGTGCACATACCTCTTACATGTCCTCTGGAGTAAAAAATTAAAATAGACAGAGCACTATGTACTTTACTGAAGGACGAGTCACAGAACAAGAGCAAAATGCACTGTCCTTCACAGTCACTTGTGTCATAATTAAACCAACTAATCATACATAACCTGAGAGCAGAAAGTTTTGTATACTCACATCTCCATCTAGTGGTCTCTGGTCATCAGAGTCCCTGGTTGGACTGATGTCCTGCCTCATTACCCAGATTGGCTCCTTAGGTTCATCAGGAGTATAAGGAGAACGGATGGTCCTTGTCTTCACTTCCTCAATAGCTTCTTTAATATCCTTGATAGCCAGTGAAATTGCATCTCTCTTTTCTTTGCTGTACCTCTGTACAGATTCTCCGGAGCTGGACGTAATTCGAGAACCAGCTGGGAGCTGGCCATTACTTTCATGCCCATCACCAGTCAGGGCATGACTGTGCTCCAAACTCTGCTCTGCCTCTGGCATGTCTTCAGCTGCCTTGTCTAAGCTCTGGGAGCTCATGCTCTGCTTCACCTCTGCTACAATCTGATCAATGTCCTCCTCTTGTTCGTAACTATCCATTCTTGGGTAGGGCGCAAACTCTGCCTCCTTCTCAGGGCTGTCAGATTCCCCATCAGACCGCTCATCGTAATGGTGAAGGCGGGCACCAAGCGCTTCCTTGCGGTAATTGTCGGCTTCCTCCCTTTCCTGCTCATACTGCTGGAGCCCCTCCCTAACGTCGAGGTCTGGAGTATCTCCTATCTCCTCATACACGTGTTCCTGCAGTCCATAGTCGGCGTAAGGCTCAGCATACTGCTCGTCCTCTCCGCGGTGGAACAGCCGATGTGTGTAGACGTAGCCCGAGTAGGCTGCGTTCATGGCTTCCTCGTGTTCGATGGAGTGGAAATGCAAGTGATTGGGCAGGGTGCGATGATGAATGGCCTCGCTGTGCTCAGCCTCGGCATTCTCCGTGTACTCCTCAGACTCGGGCCTGTACTGCACCGCATAGGCACTCTCATCCTCATTCTCCTGGACTCTCTCTGTGTCGTAACTGCCTTCCACTGTGGCTATCACATCTCCTTCCGCAGTATCCGTGTGATTGTGGAAACCACTCTCAGTGCTGGCTGACCGTGCTAACATCCCTTCCTCCTCCTGCCCCGACAGGCCCCCTTGGCTGCAGTTTGTGTGCCTGGGGTAGCGAGTTGCATACCGCTGCTCCTCTTCCACCTCCGGGCGCTCCAAGTCAGCCTCCACAGACTCGTTCACTGTTCCACTCGCTGGCTCTTCACTTACCTCCCCTTCAGGTGGTCCACCCAAATGGTTCATGGCAAGTTCTGGTGGGCAGGTGACTTATTCTATTGACATTTTGTCTATCACAGCTGGAAATAAATAAAAAATAAACTTCTGAAGTTACTCTTAAAAAACAAAAAGTGGAGAAAATAAACAGAAGCAACGAAAGGCACTCCTCATTCCCCAGCAGACAAACGTTTGACTTCATCAGTTCTGAAGTCACACTGCAGCCAGTGCAACCGTATGACCTCCCAGCCAAACCTCCCATGCTGCTGATCTCCAACAGCAGCAACCAATAACCATGTCCTGGGGAACTGCACTCCTCACTTCTATGGACAAATGCTTTGTGGAATAATCTTTTCCAAGCAACTTCTTGGAGATGCTTCTATGGACTGCTGTGGCATTTCAATGACATTGGTAAGTACATGCTAGAACAGCTAACTTTTGCCAAGGTCTCAACCATAGTAAAGATATGACATAAATATTGCACCTTTGCTCCACCACTCTCCCTACATCTCCCTAACTTGGTGCAAAGAAAGGATGCTCTAATATAAAATGACAGATTTAGTCCCAGACTCTGGGACTAAAGAAAGGAGTCTGCAGTGGCGCAGATACATGACATCTGTGCATACTACACTTCTGCAGCATGGCATCTTCAGCTGAGCTAGTCACCCCATGAATATTTAAAAAATCATTAGAAATGAAAATGCACTCTCAGGGTATCTTAAGTACCTGTTCCTTCTCCGCAGAGAAGCACATGACAGGTAGGTACAGCATAGTTACCTTCATGGAATATATCTACAATAACTTAAGATGGCTTCTGCACCAAACATCTTTCCTAAAACACAGAGAAGACATTACTAACTTTCATAACCATGAATGCATTGAGCCTAGTTAGGGATCTTAGCCTTGCTGACTTTGAGTAAAAATCTCAAAAGTTAAAACAATTACTAGAGAGGCCTGCCAATAATTAATATGCAGACCACAGAAACAGAAAAACTTATTAGCTTCTGTAAGTTTCATAGAGCAAGCAGGCCTATCTAGATCAGGTGGTTTTATTCTTACATAACAGATTCAGATTATTTGAATCTTGCCCTAAGTTTTTAAAATGCAGTGTCATAGGAAGCGCATTTTATGTTCTTTTAGGAAAGAATGAAACAGAATGCAGGTGTGTATGCAGGTGTCTGCCACAATTAACAAACAAAATGTTTTTCTCCCCACAGCATATGTGGGAATATATTATTTAAGCAAATAAGAACAATATTGGACAGGTTTCCATTTTAAGCCCACAAAAAGAAGGGTGAAGAGTCAAGGCATAACAGCCCTTTGAAAAGTCCATCCCAAGTAGGATCTCCTGCTCCACTACAGTCAGTTATAAAATTTCCATTGCTTTGCATGTAGATAGAATTAGGCTAAAATAGAGAACTGCTGAAAAATTCTGCCCTAAACCTGTTGCATTCAAAGTAGTCCCTGACTCATTCCAAAGCATCATTGGTCACCCACAGAAAAAGGGCAGTACCAGCTGAGAGAAATGAAGTTACACATAAACACAGGACGATGACCTCTTTGTCACCCGTATCCTGCCACATCTTTAACTGAATTATGTCAAGTTAGAGCAGAATGCAAAATTCAACTGCATGAAGACTACCTGTACCTTAAGTCAAATAACGTATCAAATGCCACAATACTCACAACCACAGAAGTTCTGAATATATCTGAAAATATGTGATACTTTTTTAGAAATCTTAATACAGACTTGTTCCATAACACATACTACTGACATGTTCAGCTGTGAAAAACAAATTACAGAGATACATACATACAAAGTATTGCTAAAAACCACCGGAGAGCCCCAACATTTTCCTTTTTCAAATTCAAAGTTTCCAAAGTTCACTTGTGAAATTGTCATCATGTGAAGAATGATCTCAGGTTAATTTCAAATACTGATATCCCGTAATTGTCAAGGTCATGACTTTTGAAGGGATGAGGAGGTTTACTTAAAGCTTTTGACTGGAAAAGTCTTTCCCCCAATAATTTCAATTTCATTTCATTTTTTAATTTTGCAAACAATAAAACATTATTTTCAAATGTATTTTGAATTTTTTTTTAAGAGACATTTTAATTATTGGAAAAGAGTATAAGTTTACTTCTAAAATAATAGATTTGAATAAATGCCACCTAAGGCCACCAAGCCCCAATAACCTTCAATGACAAGTAACCTTCTAAGTAAATTACAATTCTTTGACTGTTTAACAATCTGTCTTTAGGACAGTAGTTTAAAGAACTGCCTATTACAGTTGGGAGCTAGAAGCACTAAATCCTTTTTCATACATGGTAGCTGGATGACTACTAAAAACCACCATTTTTTTTTATTCTTAGTAGTGTTTTCCTCAAGCAAATACAATGTCTGCCTGATTTTTCTCACCAGCACTTCCAGAAGCACTTTATTTCCAGCAAGCAAACCAAAGTAATTAACCTGTATAAAATGTCACAGAGAAAAGAGAATATAAGCAAGAGAGGTCATCTCATCTTGGAATTAAAGACAGAGCACCCATCTGAAGGATATTATACTCTCACGTTAATTACCCTGAACAGCAGCTGTGCTCCAGTAATCAAATATATATGGATAAGTGCTCTGTAAGCACTCTTAACTTTGCACTCGAGACTTAATGGATGAATCTGTCTCCAAAACAGAGAAATCAGAGGTTGATTACTACTGCAACTAGCTCTTTGCTGAGGGTTAAACTGCCTTTCTGCCTGTAAGGAAGAAAACTTGAACATCTCCACATATTTCTCAAACAGCAAAGAAAAAGCTGGAAATGTAAGGATTCCTCTCTGCTACTTTATGTTAAAAACAAACAACCAAACAATAAAACCCCAACAACAACAACTATCAACCAACCAACCAAAAAAAGCACAAACAGCCAAAAAAAACCAAAGAAGTACTTAAAACACCACCAAAGGGCATACTGTAATCTTGGAGCAAGACCACAACATCCATGCCCAGTGCTATTCTGAAGAAGACATGCTGTAAGAAAAGGTGAAATTCTGAGTTTTCAGATTCCAATTTGGTTTATTATTTGTTTCTCACATCCATATATATAATGGATTGCTTTGTTCTGCATGCAGGCAGATATGAAGCTTTAAAAAAAAAAAAAAAAAATTATTCCAAAGGAGCCTTTAAAGTTTATTTTATAAGAGCACTATGCACACTGTATTTCCACAGTCTAATCCTGACTTTTTGGAATAAAGGATCTCACTCTCAATAGGTCTTTATACTATTGTTACTGTATCAAAGCTGCGTGCCATGCTGAACCAAGACCACATCTATACACACACACACACGCACAGTTTGTTGTCAGCTATAGGCTAACAGGTAAACTCAGCTAGGAAAGGACCACAGGAGGTCTCCATTTCAAGCTCTGCCCAAAGCACAGCCAGCTGTGAGCTCAGGTCAGGCTGCTCAGGGCTTTATTCAGTTGGGGCTTGATAGCCTCCAAGGCTGGAGACAGTGCAGTCTGGGCCCTGGCTCCACTGCTGTGCTGTCCTTGTGGGGAAAACGTTTTTTTCCTTACAGTCAGTTTGAATTTCCCGTGCTGCAGCACGTGCCAGCTGTCTCCAGCCCACCTTCCTGCCACACACTACTGCAAAGAGCCTGGCAGCATCTCCCCCACTCCCTAGGCTGTTGCTGGGTGACCCTGAACCCATCCCTCCTCCCAGCTAAACCTGCCCCAGTCCCACAGCCTCTCCCCAAGGGCAAGGGCTCCAGCTCCACCATCTCAGTGACCTCCCCTCACTTCCCACCAGTTTTCCAGTGTCATTCCTGTATCAGGGCCCCAGAATGGTGTCAGTACCCAGACAGTGTCTGACAGGAGCTGAGCAGAGAGGACAGTCCCTGCCTTCCCCTGGCTCTCTGGGCCAAGTCCTGCTCACACTGCCCCTTATTTTCCTGCCCTGGCCATGACCGAGAGCTGCTTCTTGGCCCCAGTAGCCCCAGCCTGTATAATTGCAAGGGGTACTTACATACATACATTTAAAAAATTAATTTTCTCATTTACCTGTTTCCTCTTAATTTGCAGAACTTTTGCAAGAGAAAACATAGTTAGCAAGATTTATAAGCATGTAAACAAAACAGTTTTGTCTTTCCTAGAAAACTTTGGACATATTCACCCAGGTCTTCCATTAAAAAACAGCTACTCTTTGAACATATTTACTCATAACTCCAGGTCACACTACAAGCAGAGAGAGCTCTGACTGAACCCAGAAGGTATCTCACCCCAAGTGCATGTTGTCATGGCAATTTCACCAAGTAACTGCGTTTTTCCAGACTCCAGCAATACACCAATGTTCAACTTGTACAGCCATGACACACAAACAAAAGCTACCTTTCAGAAAACTAATACAGTCTTTTAGCAAACATACGCTTTGGAGAAATATCTTCAAAATGTTTCATTTATTTATTTTTAAAAAAGAACTCCTAGGGTATAAAGTGGCTGAGAACTTAACAGCATATGCAAACAACCCTTAGAGAGAATTCCCTATCTCTCCTGCATTATACAAGCCTCCCTCTTCTGAACTGTAACCTGCCTGGGAAACCTGATTGCTTCTGCTGCCATGTGTTAAGTAAGCTCACCCAAAATAGCTTTAAACAAAAAGAGCTGTGAAATGTTATGTTTCTTGCCAGTCAGCAAAAGCAGCACCTGGGTAGTGACATTAACACTTCAGAACATGCACACTCATACACACATCAGTTCATACTGATGAGGCTGAGCAAATATGAACTCTCATAATGTTGTAATTGTAACGCATGCACAACTGCTGCGTGCACAAAATTGCTCTGAACACAAAGTCTTCTACAAGTGCTTGTGGAATCCTTGTATCACTGTAACACTTCAAACAAGTTACAAGTTAGTTTAAACACTAGACTCAGCCTTTAATATTTTCTACAAAGTCTTTTACTCCAATTTTGTTCATAATAACCTTGGAAGCTTCAATTTTTGAGTTCCAGGTCTGCCTCTGAACTCAGCAGGGGCAAAATTTAAAAAACACACTAGTACAAATTCAACATAAAAGCCTTCAATTTTTTAGTAGGGTATGCAACTTTTGAAAGGCTGTAGCTTCTACCTGGATCAGCCTTTTCTGACCACATCTAGTCTCAAAGAATACACAGACTCCTAAAAAAAATGTAAGCAAATACTGTTACTAAAATAAAAGACAACTGTACACTGGGCAATGCTTAAAATATCAGCTTGGCCATGGCACCTAAAAGAAGTCCCACATACAACAAGAGAAGTACAACAAGCCAAAGATCAAGCACTATGGCACAGGACTCAGTGGCTTACAGTTCAGGTTTCCCCACAACTGAAAGCACACAACAAGTCAAATTTTGGTGACAACAGGGGAAAAAAATGCAACCCCATGAATCTCTGTCCAAGGAACCACTGAGCTACTAGAACAGGACTGTCACAAGATTTCACTGTGCAGCAGCAGAATAACGAAACCTACAAATTCCTGAGAAGACATAATCATATCTGTTGTCTAGATGTGAGTAGTTACAAAGTTCTCCATATATAACACAAACATTATGTTATTAACATAATCTCATAACAGAGATCCATATGGAACAATAATTAATGGAGGACACAAGCCAGACCGGAATGAAAGTGAATTGGATTAAGCCACAGTGTGCACCTGAGTAACTCAATGGCAAAGCATACATCATATTTCAGTCTCCTAGTGTTTCTCAATCCACTTTGGCTTCCACTGGGATGTAACATTCTGTGGTGGAAGGGTGGAAGCATCTATTTAAATTGAATTTTCATCATAGCTAAAGAAGCTTGAACACATCACGCAACTCCACATTGGTAGCTCATGTCCAGCTTTTGATCCACTAGTACCCCCAGGTCCTTTTCCACAGGGCTGCTCTAAAGTGTGACCTCCCCCAGCCTGTATTCATGTCTTGGGTTACCTCGGCCCAGGTGCAGGACCCTGCACTTGGCCTTATTGAACCTCATGAGATTCACCTGGGCCCACTTCTCCAGCTTGTCTAGGTCCCTCTGGATGGCATTCCATCCCTCTGGCATGTTGACTGTACCACCCAGCTTGGTGTTATCAGCAAACGTGCTGAGGGTGCTCTCAATGCCACTGTCAATATTGTTAATGAAGCTATTAAACAATACTGGCCCAGCACTGACCCCTGAGGGACATCACTTGTTTTCCATCTGGACTTAGAGCCATTGACCACTACCCTCTCTCTGGACATGACCATCCAGCCAGTTCCTTATCCACTGAATAGTCCAGCCATCAAACTCATATCTCTCCAATTTAGTGAGAAGGATGTTGTGGGGGACTGCGTCAAAGGCCTTGCAGAAGTCCAGATATTACATCCACTGCTTTTCCCTGGTTGAATGATGTAGTCACTTCATTGTAGAAAGCCACTAGGTTGGTCAGGCAGGACTTGTCCCTGGTAAAGCCATGCTGGCTGTCCTGCACCACCTCCTTGTCTTCCATGTGCTGTAGCCTGTCTTCTAGGAGGATCTGTTCCATGATCTTCCCAGTCACAGAGGTGAGGCTGGTAGGTCAGTAGTTCCCAGGATCCTCCTTTCTACCCTTTTTAAATATGGGAGTAACATGTCCTTTCTTCCAGTCACCAGGGACTTCACCTGACTGCCATGACTTTTCAAATATCATGGACAGTGGCTTGGTAACTACATCCACCAATTCCTTCAGGACTCTGGGATGTATCTCATCAGGTCCCATGGACTTTTATGTCTTCAGGTTCCTCAGATGATCATGAGCCTTGTCTTCACTTAGAGTAGGGGGGACATTGACTCTCTGGCCTGCATCTTGTGGGCCATCAACATGAAAGTTGTGAGGAGAGGGGTTGCCAGTGAAGGCTGAGGCAAAAAAGCTGTTGAGAACCTCAGCCTGCTCCTCATCTGTTATTACCATTTCACCATTGTGGCTCACCAGGGGGTTAACACTTTCTTTAACCTTCCTTTTCTGGTTTACGTACCTGTAGAAGCCCTTCTTGTTTTCCTCAACATTTCTTGCCAAGTTCAGTTGTAGCTGTGCCTTGGCCTTCCTGACCTCATCGCTGCATAACCGGGCAGCGTCCCTATACTCTACCCAGGATACCTGTCACCTCTTCCACTGCCTGTGTAGGTCCACCTTGCCTTTTAGTTTCACCAGCAGGTCCCAACTCAGCCATGCTGGTCTCTTGCCTCCCTTGCCTGACTTCCTACACCAGGGGATTGAGACGTCTTGCACCCTATGGAAAGCATGTTTAAAGATCTGCCAGCTCTCTCCTGCTCCCTAAGGGCCATTTCCCATGGAGTCTTATCTACTAACTCCTTGAAGAGCTGTAAGTTTGCTTTCCCAAAATTCAGAGACCTGGATAAGCTTTTCATCTGCCTCTTACCCCTTAGGACAGTGAACTGCACTAGTGCACGGTCACGGCAGCCCAGGCTGCCTTCAGCTTTGATATCCCTAAGGAGTTCACTTACATTTGTGACAATCAGGTCCAACAACATATCTCCCTGGGTAGAACTGTCAATTTCCTGACTTAAGAAGTTGTCGTCAAGGTATTCCAGGAGTCTCCTGGATTGCCTACAACTTGCCATGCTACTTTCCCAACAGATGTCGGGATGGTTAAAATCCCCCAGCAGGATGAGAGCCCGCGATCGCGATGTTTCTTCAAGCTGGAGTAAGAAGGCTTCATTGATAGGCTCCACTTGATCAGGCAGCCTGTAATACACTCCAACCACTAGGCTCCCTTTGGTGTTTTTATCCCTGATTCCCACCCATAAACTTTCAACTTGCTCATGGCTATTTTTTAGGGACAACTCTTCACACTCTATCCAATTCTTTATATAGAAGGCAAAACCTCCACCCTTTCTTCCTGTCCTGTCACTTCTGAACAGCCTGTAGCCTTCAATAGCCACACTCCAATTGTAGGATTCATACCACCAAGGTTCTGTAACTGCTAGTGGCAATAGCAATGTCATAGCTTTCCTGCAGCATGCTAGCTTCCAGCTCCTCCTGTTTGTTGCCCAAGCTGCATGCCTTGGTGTACAGGCAGTTCCGCTGGGCTGCTGGCCATGTCACCTTCTTGGAGGGACACCCTTTTATACCCTTGAGGTGTTTCTGTCTCCTGTGTCCTTTATGACTTCCAGACCTTCAACCCCCACTGTGCAAACCCCAGGTATGTTTGCAGAAAACCCATTTAAAAAAATAACAATGTATCTGAGGAATGTCCTTAAACATTTTCATAAATTTCCATAAAAGATAATTATACTTAGAAATTTAAAACCTTATTGAAAACAGAAATTATTTGCTGCCTATGAAAAGAATCTCTACTTGTTTTTTAAGTGGATTTAGAGCAGATAAGAAGCAGCATTTTTCATGTTTTCAAGGAATGCAAATTTTCTGTTTTGTTTTGTTTAGAAAAGCAATAATTAATTTTAGGCATCCTAATTATTAAACTGAACACCTGAAAAAGTCAGTTTCCACTTCTATTGAACCTGAGCATGCTGAACAGCTGATGAACAGTGTGCAGTCAGTGACGATGCCAACCTAAGAGACATAGGATTAAAAAACCCAGCTCCTCCACTTTCTGCCTATGGGCCTGCTTCCTCCAAGCCTACATCTGCCCCCACAAACAGAAAGGGGAACTGAGAAAAACCTGCACCAGACAAAAAATTCCAAACTTTATTAATAGTAAACAGATCTGGAATTACCAGAGTTAATGAGCTCTCAAAAAGCATGTAACTTTTCTCCCCTTCCAACTCCTATCTTATTGAAAAACAAAATTTAAACTTGAACAAGTAACACCATTCAGTAACCTTCTAGGCAGACAGGCCAGAACTCTTAAGTGCCTAAAGATGAGTGAGATGAGAGAGATAGAAGACTCTTGCAGAAAGAGCTGGTAATACATTAGGGCACTAGAGTGAGCGAGTGCTCTGATCAGGAAAGGAACAGAACCTTCCCACCATTTTTTAATACTGAAGTTCTGCCTACACAAGAAACAGAGGTGATGGACTCTGGGAGTATTTGAAGTCATACGTCTGCTGCCAGAGAAAGGTTAACTGATCTTGTGACCCAAAGAGAAGTGAGCTGAGCCCTGGGGAACACCACTTGTGACCAGCTGCCAAATGGATTTAACTTCATTCACTACAACTCTTTGGGCCTGGCCAGCCAGCCAGTTTTTCACCCAGTGAAGTGCATGACTGACCAAGCCATGAGAAGCCAGTTTCATCAGGAGAATGCTGTGGGAAACTGTGTCAAAGGTTTTACTGAAGTCTAGGTAGACAACACCTAGTGCCTTCTCCTTGGCCACTAAGCAGGTCACTTTGCCATAGAAGAAGATCAGATTAGTCAAGCAGGACATAAACACATGCTGACTGGGCCTGATCACCTGGTTGTCCTGCATGTGTAGTGTGATGCCATTCAAGACAATCTGCTAAACAACTCTCCCTGGCACTGAGGTTAGATTGGCAGGCCGGTAGTTCCCTGGAATCTCTCTCTGGCCCTTCCTGTAGATGGGGGTCACATTTGCAGTGTCCAGTCAACTGGGACCTCCCCAGTTAGCCAGAACTGCTGGTAAGTAATGGAAAGTGGCTTGGTGAGCACTTCTGCCAGCTCCCACAATAGCCCCGGGCACATCCCATCCAGCCCTATAGGCTTGTGTATGTCTAAGTGGTACAGCAGGTCACCAACCATCTCCTCTTGGATTACAGGGTCTTTGTTCTGCTCCCCCTCCTTGTCTTCCAGCTCAAGGGGCTGAGTACTCAGCGAACAACTGGTCCTACTACTAAAGAGTGCGGCAAAGAAGGCATAAAGTACCTCAGCCTTTTCCTCATCCTTCATCACTATGTTTCCCTCTACATCCAATAAAGGATGGAGATTCTCCTTTGCCTTCCTTTTGCTGCCAATATATTTGCAGAAACATTTTAAATTGTCTTTTATTACAGTAGCCAGATTACTGGATTACAGATTATGTTCTAGCTGTGCTCTGGTCCTTCTAATTTTCTCCCTGAGTATCCTCTCAACATCTTCGTAGCCCCCCTTGAATTGGTTGCCCCTTTTTACAAAGGCCATAATCTCTTCTTTTTTTCCTGATTTCCAACTAGTTCTCTCCGTTCAGCCAGGTTGGTCTTCCCTACTGGCTCAGCCTTCAGCACAGGGGTATGGCCTGCTCCAGCACCTTTCAGATTTCCTTCCTGAAGATTGTCCAATGTTCCTGGACTCCTTTTCCTTTCAGGACTGCCTCCCAAAGGATTCTGTCAACCAGCCTCCTGAAAAGGCCAAGGTCTGCCCTCTGGAATTGTAAGGTGGCAGTTCTGTTAACCATCCCCCCCCGCCTTACTCCTCCAAGGATTAAAAACTCCATGATTTTATGGTTGTTCTGCCTAAGACAGCTTCCAACCATCATATCGCCCATAAGTTCTTCACTGTTCACAAGCAGCAGGTCCAGTAGACACCTTCCCTAGTTAGCTTACTCAACAGCTGTGTCAATAAGTTATATTTCACACAATCCAGGAACCTCTTAAGACTGTTTCCTCTCTGCTGTACAGTATTTCCAACAGACATCTGGGAAGTTGAAATCCCCCATGAGAACAAGGGCAAGCAATTTGGAGACTTCTCCCAGTTGCTTAGAGAGTATTTTGCCTGCCTTTTAATCCTGGTTGGGTCCTGTGTAACTGTCTCCCACCATATCTACCTTGTTGGCCTTTTCCTTGTTTCTTCCCCATAAACATTCAACATGATTGTCACCGCCATTAAGCTCTAGGCAATCAAAACAGCAACATACAGGGCCATCACACTGCCTCTCCTGCCTTGTCTATCTCTTCTGAAGAGTTTGTAGCCATTCACTATAGATGCACTTCAGCTGGGCTATTGATCCCACCACCTTTCTGAGGGAAGAAGCCCTAACTCCTACCTGATGATTCTCAGGTGCCTCCATAGTTTTTAACCCATCAATATCCCGGGTGTCCTTGCTGTTGGATGGCTTTCCATTTTCGGCTTCCACTGAGATGGCAGACCAAAGGACCTCTCTAACACACCACCTCACAAACACTGCTGTGCCAGCCCCAGGCTTATCTCAGGTGAGCCTGGTTTTATTCCCTTCCCCCTTCAAATCTATTTTAAAGCCCAGTCTATGAGCCCTGCTAACTCCTGTGCAGAAATCCTCTTCCCCCTTTGGGATGGGTACCTCGATGGTTGCCAGCAGGCCTGGTGTCACATAAACTGAGCCATGACCAAAATACCCAAAATCCTGCCGGTGACACCAGGCTTGGAGCCAGATATTGATGTGCCAGCTCTTCCTGTTTCTTCCCTCATCATTCCCTGCAACTGGAGGAATAGAGGAAAACACTACTTGTGCTCCCTTAACCAGTTGTCCCAAGACTCTAAAGCCTTTCTTGATTGTCACCGGGGAGATTGTCCTATGACAATGACCCATCTTTTTTCCTTATGGGGGCAGTTTCGGTGCAGGGCACAGGTCAACTTAACCTTGGTGACATCTCACTCTAGATGAACACTTTTAGTCCTTATTTTTCAGTGCCACTCACAGAGCCTCATTCCTGTTGTGCCATGGCACCAGAGAAGGTGGGGTAGTCATGGAGGAGACGCACCCACTGTGCAAGGCAGGTACTTGTCACCAGTACCTCCAGTCCTTTAAGTCACTGTGTTCAGCCAGGCAGTGAGAGGGCAGGGGACCCTCCAACCATGCATCTCGCCTGCCTATTAGGGCTGTTCCAGAAAAGGTAGAGTCTGATTAAGCATCATAAGTACAAGTCCTATAACAGTTAAGCTTTGAAAATTTGGGGTTCTCTTTCACCCTGCCATGGTTCTCTCACAGGTTACTGCTGGTTTTATTCCTGGGTGTATTATGCATTGCATATTTAATTAGTGGCTGGATCATCTAGAACTTTGACCCATGGAATTGCTACTCTGGTATTTAAATCATGGTTACTCATAAAATCCATTTCCAAAGAAAGAGAAACGGAAACAGTATATAAGAAATGTTAAATCACAACATTTAAGACCAATATTGCAATAAAAGACTAGGTTCAATCTATTTTATATTTACAATTATTAAAAATTAATCTTTATTAAATCTGAGCATATGGTTGCTCGTAATTTATGATTTTTTTCTCCTCTGTGTAAAAGAGTAGAACTGTCTCAGACAGCACAGTGGAAAATGCTGATTGTCCAGTGATGAATTCTGAAAGCAAATGATATTATTGCTACACTAGAGACATTTAAATAGCAATTTAAACTATGCATTTCTTTCTGTTTAAACAAAGAGGGATTAGATCTATACTACAAAAGAAAAAACAGACCCAACAACAAAATTGAGTCAGAAAACATAATAGCTTTTCCATCTTCTTTCAGATGCCATTAATAGTGCAATACAGAACAACAGCAGACAGAGCTAAAAAGTATGATCCAGTAAGTTGCAGGGCATGGGTATCTACAAAGTAAGAATGCCTCAAGCCTCCATCTCAGAGAAAGTAAAAACTAGTATGACCAAAAAATCCTTGGATTTCCTCCTTGGCCCACACATAAAGACTTCATCCAACCTTTCTGGTTGAGACAGTCTTACTCAGCTGTATTCTTGGTTGGTGTTGCACAGTCTTAATGCAACTCATCTTTGATACAAATGAGAGTGGATACATATCAGCCAAGAATCAAGACCAAGAACACCCTGCATCTTTGGAAACTTTGGGGTCCTCCTGATTTCTTTACTTGAAATGATACTGTGAGGCGAAAATCAAGTTTACCAATTTTGTTATGGAAAGTGAAGTTTTCAAGCAAGTTAAATTCCAGATTTTTTAATTATTTAATGTGTTCAAGCCACAGGTAGTGTCAGGTGCACAGAAACATTTGGATGGTGCTGAGAACATTTCAAGAAAAGAAAAAGGGGTTGCCAGAATGTGAGAGAAGGCTCTTCAATAATTAGTCAGCTTCCAGGAAAACCAAGTTAAACAACTGACAGTGAAGTTCAGCTAATCGATCTGTTAATCTAATTTATTTATTTCAGCTGATAGAAGCAAATTGCAGAATAGTATTTCAAGGAGACACTGTTTCAACCAAATAAAGGCTCAAATAGCAGAATAGAACACAGGGAAAAAAGCACCTAGGACACCTAAGGAATAACTTTTTTACTTCTTAAATGCATCTGTAACAAATCTAGCAATTAGCAAGAACACTGATCAACACAATTTAAAAATCTGCTTCCTATATTCCCAAACCCAACTCCAGAAGTTCAGGATCAATGCACTGAAACAGTACAGAAGCAGTGCTGAAACCCCAGTAACTTCCTATATTCTGTCATATGATCAGTAAAAGGATTTGTTCTGAGATACTGACTATTAGCTGAGAGCTTCAAGCAAGGGTACTCCCTCATGAAAAGGAATCACAGTTCAGACAGCATAAAAGCAAGAGACTTGATCCTCCTTTTATTAACTTTATTTCAAAAGTTTAAAGCTGGAAAAGTGAGGCAGATGGGATACAGAACTTGCTTACTTTTCATAGTATAATATGTACTTAAAAATGTACCACTGCCTGGCAACTCTAATACTTAGCTATTGAAAACACTAGATTTTGCCGTCTCTTCCCACCCCTGCCTTCATCCTAGAAAAATAAAAGCCTCACAACCAACAGTTCTTACTTAAATTGTTATTTTGATTAGACTTACTCTTTACTACATGGGTTTGACAAAAACTTTTTCTATAAAGGCTATAAAAAGGCAATATATAAGATGTGGAGATGTTATTCAGACTGGGGGAGAATGAAGAAGATAGAAATGAGGTAACAAAAATTCCTAAGTATTTTATTATGGTGAACATACCAGCTCTTTCCCATCCATTTCTCACTATTCAAAACAACCAAATTAACACTTCATAGCTGACATCACATAGTCTTTTTTTCAAGGACCTGATGTATCACTGGATTACATTATTGAGAAGAAGGTTTCAAATATTAGACAGTTTGTCTCTTCCTTCTGAGTGACAGCAAGATACCACAGACCTTAAAAAAGAGCATGTGTCTGCAGACTATCAACACCTCATGAAGAAACAGCTAAATGCCACTAACACGGATTTAATGTAAAGGTATAGTTACAGCTGAGAACGTACAAAGTTACACAAAAAAGCCCAAAGCAAACCAAACCAAGAAACAAAAAAGAGAAAACAATAGTGGTTCTAAGCTGTAACACTTCGAATTAAATGATACTTCAGTAAATTTCAGGATGTATCCATATAACTTTAATTCTCAAGGGAGAAATAACCCACAAGAAACTAAAACTATGGAAACAAACAACAGACAGAAAAAAGAAGGAATGCTCATATGTAGGCTATAGAAGATAAAAATTAACTATTTTCTCCCCCTTGCATGGACAGCTTTCTCCTCTACTGTATTTTCCACTACCACTTTTGCCCCCAGAACAAGCCCAATCACATCTCCAACCACCAGGTTCTAACAACACCTGCATATCCTTTCACTTCTTCTATTTCAAGGACAAGCTGCTGATTCAGTCCACAATTAAAAAAAAACAAAACAAACCCAAACCCTCAGCTGCACAGATCAGCTCCTGAGTTTCCAAAGGCTTGAAGAAAAACGGACCTGCTACTTTCTTTTTTTCACAGTGTGCTGGTTTGGTTCTGATATGGTTTCGGTAGTGGGGAAGGGCCCCAAGGGTTGTGCCTGCCAGAAGCTCCTAATAAAAGCTCCCCCGGCTCAGGTGGCCAAGGCCAGAGCCATTAGAGAAAGACGATCGATGCCTTCGGAGACTAACATACGAAAGAACTGATAAAAGACCTGAGAGCAGAGAGAGCACAAATGGAAGAGCTGTGCTCCTGAGGCTGGTGAGGAAGAAGGGGAAGGAGGTGCCTGAGCAGAAGTTCCCCGGCAGCCCTTGGTGAGAAGGCAGGCTATCCTCTGCACTCACAGAGGAACGTGGCAGAGCATCCCCTGAAGGTGCCAAGAGGGGTAAATGTGGACTTGGATCTGCAGCCATGGAGGACCCCAAGCCAGGGAAGGTGAAGCAACCCATGCCACTGTGGGAAGCCTGCACTGGAGCAGCTTGCTCCTGAGGGACTGCATCTTGTGGGAAAGACTCATGTCAGAGATGTTAATGAAGGACCCTCTCCATGGCAGGACAGGGGAAACAGGAGAGACTGTAAGGAGTGCTTTGCCCTGAGGAGGAAGGAGCAGCAGGAACCACCAGAACTGACAAAACCCCATCCCCTGCCCCCCTTTGCTGCTGGGTGGAAGGAGGTAGAGAAATCAGGAACAAAACAATTTGGGCACTGGAAAAAGGGAAGGATGGGGTGAGGTATTTAAGCTCTGGGTTTTGTTTTTAGTTTGTCCTGCTTGCATCTGATTATGTGAGAATTTGGTAATTTTTCCCCAAGTCTGTTTTGCCCGGGACCATAATTGTTGAAGAATCCTCCTTGTCCTTTGTCATGACCCACAAGCTTCTAGTTGGCCTTCGTCCTCCCCATCCCGGAGCATGTGTGCAGAGGGGGGTGAGTGGCCACAGGCCTGGCTCCTTGTTGTTGGGTTAGGCCCAAACTACAACACACAGAGTTGTGATTGTGTTACAGTGCTATACTGTAAAGATAGCTCCACTGTCCTCTCCAAAACCACATGGAAGGACGTCATACATTTACTTCCTGAGCATAGTCCTGAGTGATTAAAGAAAGAAACTTAAAAGCACGTCTTCCACTTTACAACCCTTCTGAACTGCTGTGGCCACTTGTCAGCCCCACAGCAGATGAACCTAGATTTTCAGCTGCAACAGGCCTGTCTGGCTAGACCTGCAACTGATTGGTCTCACCAGACATGTCTGCCTGTTCCAGGCTCTGCAAAAGCAATGGTTTTTCTAGCCCAAAAACATAAAAAGTTTCTACACTTTTGGTTACATGGGAAGCAAGGTACATCCTGTGCTCCTTCCCAGAGCTGATCAGACAAAGGTTAGTTCTCAAAAAGGGCAGAGATAACTTTGTTTTCTCTGCAGTGAGGAAGATCTTGACTGAGACCTACTTTTCAGCACAAGCACATTTCTGTTAGTGGAACTGGCTGCTCCAAGGCAACTACACATGAAATCTGCTCCCCTGGCATAATTAAACCCTAATGAAGGCTGGCATTTCTCCACATCTGCAGCTCAGAACAGAACTTGAAGAGTATCAGTGATTGCACTGTACACAGCTCAGGGTCCTCAGATCTGTCTCTCACAACAGCAGCTTGCTCAACAATTACAGTCTGAGCAAGGGAGATGGCAGCAATGCCTGGCTACAGCCACAGGGGTCCCATCAGGTTAAGACAAAATAAATCTGTTGATGTTCACAATTTTAACCAGATCACACTACTGCCAGATCACAAAAATCAAAACCAGATGCATTCTGACAAAATCACAAAGCTTTCCAGACATTTGCCAGTCTCTACCCACTAAGAAAACAAATGTAGCACAACAAAATTACACAGGGGAGAGTTCAGAAGAAAACAAAGAAAATTTAGGGAAGTCACCCAAACACACTTTTTATATCTCTATGCAATGTTTACAGCTAGAACCTCCTAACAAACCCATCCAAGTCAAGTAAGACATAGAGACAATGGGAAAAAATTGATATAGTATAACAGCATATAGAGATGCAGTCATAAGCAAAACAGAACATAAATAAAAAGTCTTCTAAACACATGTAGGGTAGCAGTTGTCTTATTTTTTAAACTATTTGTTCCTCCTGCTCACAGTGCTTGTGTCTCCCTTCCAAACTGAACTGACTTTAAAAAATCCTGCAGATGGCTCACATTTCATTAAAAGTAGGTGACGTTGTCTTCTCTTTTTATATAGCAATACTCAGTTTTCAGTAGAAGAGGATATTTCATTTAAAATACTTTCATTATGCATTTTTAACCTTAAAAAATCTTTTTATATTATTAACATATCCAAGTAGTGGAATCATAGCAGAGAAAAGCAGCAACTAAAAAAGGCAGCTCTAATGTAAAATACATTTAGCATTGACAAAACTACAGGAAGAACAAACCATACAACTCTGAAATGTTTCAGCCCTTGAAGTAAATAAAATATTCAGGTATTCATCTATTAACATTCTTCTCCATTTTGCTTGCAGACAGTCCAAGAGTAAATGGTTTCTTTCACTTAACTTCAGAAGTTATTATTAAGGCAATATATTTCAAAGACACTCATGACCCTTTCTTTTCAGGAAATTGAAACCTTTATTATTTTGCTTCATTATGTTTTATAAAGAGAAAATAAGATGCCTCTTAAATGTTTCATGAAACCCAGCTAAGAGGGATTCTATAATGCAAGGTAATGGTACACTTAAAGTTATTCTGCTTTATCTTTTCATTTCTTTTCAAGGAAGGATCATCCTTTATACAACATAGTATCATCCTCTTCTAACATGCAAGTTTTAAGTGTGGTATTTAAGGCTCTATGCGTTAGAGGTATTTAACCAAAACTAAAAGCCATGCTGCTCTGGCCTCTACTATTGATCAGGCAAAGGAATTGTTTGGATCTGTCTTCAAATATCTCACCTTTGTGTTAGTAACCTTATAAGCATGCACATACTAATTTCTCTTTTCTTTGCTATACTGCAGCAGAATTTTGTTTTTAATTTCCTAAATTCAGGATAAAAAGTACCAAGAATGTGATTTATCTCAACAAAACATGTTTTAAAATGAAAGTAGGAAGCCACTGAATTGACTTTAAATATGGAAGAGTATTTTAAAAGCAATGAAAATAATAAATAATTATATATTTAACTTGGCTTTGTACATTGCTACAGGATTATATTAAAGTATCACTTTACCACAGACTTTGACACTGTGTTTCAAATCCGTCAGGCAGATGGCTTCTGTTAGTATAAGTGACATGGACTTCTCTGGACAAGAAAAGCTCTTAGCTCTACACAAGTCACCTCAATCAGTTACCTCAATAGAAAAACTGTGTGTACATAAGCAGCCAGTCAACAGTGGGAATTTAGCATGGCCAAGTTTCAAGATTTTCAAACAGGTCAGTTTCTGTAGACTGAGAACCTACTTACGCAGGTTCTGAGTTCAGATCCCCAGCATCCAAGAACTGGAACTGGTGAGTCACTACAAGCTGAAGTAAGGTTTCAAAAATTAGATTTAAAAAGGCATGCAATTAAAAAACCTCACAGTCAGTCCCAGGAAAACACTTTCAGACCAATGACAAGAGGTCTGGCGTTTTTGAAAGTCTCTGAATTTCTGACTTTTATAAATTTTAAGAGAAAAAAAATCTGGAAAAAAAAGGGAAGTGGAGGGGAAAGGAGGGAGGCACCCTCCCAAAAATCTGCAGCTTGCAAGAGTGAACAGATTGTCATCTACACTTGTCAGAGCCAGCTTCTCAGAGTAGGTCTTCATTTGTGTTTTAGTTTGGATCTGAAGCACGCTTTTGAAGGGCAACTTCTGATCGTCCGCACACACTGCACTTCAGTGCACATTGCAGAACAGACTTGGAGATCACAAAATGATTTTCTTCCAAGAAACAATCAACGGGCAAAACAGGGATCCAAGACTGCATCTAATTTGTTCAATCTGCTAGTGAGCAGTCCAGGCACAGGACCAGTCCAAAGCTAACATGTGACAAGACTCTTCAAACGTGTGTAAGTCCTTGGTACCAAATGTTTCGTTCTAAAGGTCCGTTCAGGCTGCAGCTAAGTCAGGGATAGACTAGTTCCACTGGGAGCATATATTTTATATCTAGCTGCATCACAAGAGGGATTGTAAAACATGTAAACTTATTTCAGGAAAAAAAAAGAGCGATGTATGAATCTGTATTCAGACTAGGAACAGCCAACATAAAATTTGCCTGTAATTACTGCTAGTATCTAGCAATGACCATTGCAAATACAGCCTTTTCTGATCCAATTAATTTGTAGAAGTATATAAAAAGAGAAATTAAGATCCAAAACATATGTGACTTTCTGAATTGTATTTTCAGATTTATCTGAAAAAAACCCAAGACGTTCCACATAATTTTTTATTATTTTTTTTTACTCTTTGACTTACTAACATCCAGTTATTGTAAAGCTTGGTAAGAAATGTGATTCAAATACCTGTATATCAAATGCTTCACTCACGCTGAGAGATTATCAGTCCAAGAGTAGAGATAAATAGTGAGTCAAATCTACATTCATCAAAGCATACACTTGCCAACCTCAGATCAGGAAGGACGGTAAATGTACAAACCAAAAGACAAGTGTATAACAGGTGTTTGGAAGACACTGGTCAATGAGATAGGCACCCCAACACATAAGAAAAAGTTGCAGGACACTGGATCAGTGAGTTGGAAAGGACCAAATAATGTTAAGTCCTGACTCCTAAAAAGCAATTCCACCGAAGTGGAACTCACTGCAATTTTTCCTGCAAACTTTCCAAGTAAGGATTTCACGGAGCGAAGATGCAACAGAGGGACAAACTCCAGCATCACAAAACCTCTAACTTCCACACAGAAAGGAATCTCATGATGTCCAGCCATCCTGCTCTCTGGGCATGTCTTTGCAAACCCAGCATATTTAACTGTAAACTACTCACAGCCACAAACATGAGAAATGCTACAGAAGCAGACACACCCCCATCAAGTTCTAAGGCAGAGGCAAGCAGTCAAAATCTACTTCTCAAATGCAGGTTACAAAGAACCCAAAGGGTAAAAAATAGCTTTTCCTTGCATAGCTCAAAATGCATTGATGTTTGCACCCCCAAGTATGATGACAGAGCATATAAAACAAATACCAAGTATTTCAGTGACAAAGTCTGAAAACAAGCAGTAAACATTCTGCATCAGTTATACTGGTGTGCGAAGTCACAGAGGATAATGCAAATTAGCACATATTAGGCTGATTATATTCTCAAGGGAATACTGAAACTAGAAAAAGGTTGGCAACAGAAAACTGGGCTGTCAAACTACAACCCTTGATTGTTTTATCAAGTGTAGAACTGGACATAAATATAGGCAGCAAAGGAAGATGCAAACTCTTGCATACGATTCCAAGCACATTAGAAGAAACATAATCATCGCATTACATGTGCAAAGCAAGTCACACCTTATGCAAATATCTGCCATAGAAAAGTTTAAAGAAAATACAAAATAGATAAACCTAACTTAACAGCAAAAACCTAAGAGAAAAAAACATCACTGTAATGACAGAAAAACTGCTACATTATTAAAAAGAACACAGAAAATCCCTTTCCTCCCTGAAGGTTCAAAGGAAAAACAACTAATTCTTTATACTCCAGTATTTAATTCCACATGGTTTGGGAATAACAATATGGCTGAACATGAGCCAGCAGTGTGCCCAGGTGGCCAAGAAAGCCAGTGGCCTCCTGGCTTGTATTAGAAATAGTGTGAGCAGCAGAAGCAGAGAGGTGATTGTGCCCCTGTACTCAGCACTGGTGAGGCCACACCTGGAGTGTTGTGTCCAGTTTTGGGCACCTCAATTCAAGAGAGATCTCGAGGTGCTGGAGTGAGTACAGGGGAGGGCAATGAAGCTGGTGAAGGGCCTAGAGAATAAATCTTATGGAGAATGCTTGAAGGAGCTGGGAATGGTTAGTTTGAGAAAGAGGAGGCTGAGGGGAGACCTCATCAGCCTCTACAACTACCTGAAAGGTCATTGTAGAAAGGTTGGTGCTGGTCTCTTCTCACAGGTAACTAGCGACAGAACAAGAGGAAATGGCTTCAAGCTGCAACAGGGGAGGTTTAGACTGGACATTAGGGAAAAAAAATTCACAGGAGTGGTTAGACACTGGAATAGGCTGCCCAGGGAGGTGGTTGAGTCACCATCCCTGGATGTGCTTAAGGGTCATTTGGATGTAGTGTTGGTGGATATGGTTTAGGGGAGAATTTTGTGGAGTAGGGATGATGGTTGGACTCGGTGATCCCAAGGGTCTTTTCCAACCTGAATAGTTCTGATTCTATACCATAAAAATTCAGGTAACCAAACACATTAAGAAGCCAAAATACAGAACTTTTTTTCAGCTATAAGGAGTAACAGCATGCAGACAAACATTTTAAAGGGGTCACTCAGGAAACTTGAATATCATAAAAAAATGAAAACAACTAAATAAATCAGCAAACCCATCAGTCCAAATGAAGGCACAACAAAGCAGAGTCAACCACAGAGTCAACAAGCTGAAGACTGATAATCCATACTTACTGTGAAGAACCAAGCCACCTGAAAACATTAAAGGAAAAAAGCAAGAGGGACCAACCTGTGTGGTTGGGACCACACAAGGAACAACACCATTTAAGTGACTACAAAGCCCAGCAGCCAAAGGCCACTGAGCAGTGATAATATAATGGCTTCCCTGGCTCGCAGCTAAATTCCATGCCCACACATTCCCTATAGGTCACAGAGAGGTCAGCTTTGCTGGTATAGTCACAAGCCTGGTTCTCCTCATCTCAGATCCATTCCTACATTGTAGAAGAGCAGCCGTGGCTCAAACCCTTCTGCTGCCCATTTTGCCCAGAGGAATCCAAACTCTTCAAAATGACAGTATTAAAGAAATGTGAAAATAAACTGTTTCCATTTCCCCTTCCCTACAATAATAATTATTTTTGTCATATACCAGGCAACTCTTCCTATGTATGTACACACACAGGGAAAGATGGGTCCCTTCTGTGACAGTCCAGTTGGGCAGTGGGGACAGGAAAAGTCCATGTTCAGACTGACACCTGCAGCACCAGCTGGTGTAGGGTCATTGCCAACTACAGACCTAAGCACTCCGATGATGGCATCAAAGCACCACCTGCAAAGCACATTAGCGTCCCCAGATTTTCAGATTTTTGTTATATTTTTTGCCATAAATCACACTTTCTGGCCCAAGACCTGCATTTCTCCTGCCACAGCACAAAAAGCCCTCACCTGGAGTCCCAGGCATCATCACTGCTCTCTCTTGGCAAACCTCAAAATCACTCATCCCACACCTCCTAAGCAAACTTCAGCCATGCACTGCTGCAACTGCTTCTAGGCTCTAAGCTTGCCAGCACAAACACTTGCCAAATCTGAGTCATAATTTAAGAAGAAGAAACCACCTCACTTTCCCCCCTGAGGTAACTGCTGCAGTTGGGAGGAGCAGCCAAGGCATCCCCAGGCTGGATATGGCTGTTTCAAGCTAGTTCCAACCAGCCCCCCGGGGGAACAGCCCAGCCTCGCCACCGGGATGGCAGGGAGGCGTATTTAGGAAAGGGTAAAAAACACTGCATGTCAAGAGAGGTGTGGAAAAATGTGTGAGAGAGAGCCTTGCAGACACAGGGGTTGGTGGAGATGGAGGGAAGGGGTGCTTCAGGCGCTGGAACAGACATTCCCTTGCAGCGCACAGAGAGGAGTCCATGAGGTAGCAGGTTTTCTGGTGGGAGCTGTAGCCTGTGGGAAATCTGTGCTGGAGCACCTCATGAAGGACCACAGGCCATGGGAGGGACCCAACAGTGTAGCAAGGGAAGAGTGTGAGGAGGCACGAACAGCAGAAGAGCTGTTACGGACTGACCAAAACCCTCACTTCCCATTCCCATGTGTTACTCCAGGAGCAGGAGGTGGAAGAGTCAGAAATGAAGAAGTGAAGTTGTGCTTGGGAAGAAGTAAGGAGGGCAAGGGGGGAAAGTGTTTTTAGTTTTTGTCTTTATTTCTCACCATACAACTCTATTTTAATTGGCAATATTTACTTTTCTCCAAATCAAGTCTGTTTTGCCCATGATAGCCATCAGCAACTGATCTCTACATCTCAACTTACGAGTTTCTCCATCTGATTTTCTCCCCACTGTCCTGCTCAGGAGGGGGAAGAGAGGCTGAGGAGAAGGAGTGTTGGCAGCCAGCCAAGGTCAACTAACCACCGGCTCACCAAAGACGAAAAAGAAGAAAAAAAGAAAAAAAAAAAAAAAAAAAGTATTGGCATATATTCAGGTCTGCTTAATCCAATACAGATGTTAGGAGAACCAACTCCACATGAACAGTCAGCCAGGCTCTTCTCCGCATTGTTCTCAAGACCAAGCCCTCACAACTCTTTTTCCAATGCAGAAGAAAACATACATCTAAATTAGACACTTCTAATTACTATATGAATTAAAACTATAGGAAAGGTTGGTAGGGTGGGGAAAAAAAAATTGCAGATTGCACTGTAGGAATAATTTTTTTAAAAAGCATCTGGAATTACCTCACCTAGGTTATTATACAACAGCAAAACCAGTGATTTAAAACTTCAAAATCCTTTTCTACGTCTTGTCTGGTTTTTTGAGGGTTAAGTCTTATCTTAAAAAACATTTAAATGGAATACAGTTTGCTTACACTTTTGTATGCTTTCAGCTCCAAAGACAGTTTCTGTCACAAGACACTCAAGATATCTTTCAACCCAGTGTAGGCCTATGAAAAAGTTAAAGCCATTATGCCTTCTTACTGTATGTAATACATTCAAAAGCAGCATAGATGAGCAGCCACAAAACCCTGTGTTTTTTGCAAGTTTCAAGACCATTCTCTCCTCCAGGCTGTTATGTCAAAGGTGGAAGTACATCCATGCTGGATTGCTTTGTGGTTTTTTAACAGAAAGTTTCTCTAGATTTTTTGAATCAGTGAAACACAAATACCATGATCTTTAGTACTCTCAAAATCTTTTGGGACTGCTCTATGGTACTAGGGACCTTCAGCAGCCTCAGATGGCAACATGTCATTTAACCTTAGTAGAACTGCAAAAGGTCAGAAAGAACTTTTATAAATCTAAAATTAAATCACTGTTTTAAACTCAGATTTATCCTTCCTTCTGTGAGAATTGCTATGTTTTATATCACTTAAGTAAACCACAGGCAACACACACTGCTAAAAATGAACATCATCAGTAATACACACATGCATTAATTTCTTATTTATAGGTGTCACAGTTTGACTCAGGATCGGCAATTAAATCAGTGACAACAATGCTCTCAATACCCTCCCTTTCCTCCAGGTAGGGAAGGAGAGAGAGGATAAAGAGAGAGACTCTCTGAATTGGAAAAAAAACTAGACAGCTTTAATTAAATACTAAGAAAATATGTACAATTGTATACAAATGTGTTCAGGAATGTGCAAACCCCTCTTGCCTCTCTCCACCCCCAGCAACTCTCACAGCATCTCCTGAGCCATGAGCAGTTCTGAAATGTCCTGGAGCTGCTGGAGAGAGTGGCAGAGCGGACAGGAGCTGAGGGGAGAGTGATGAGGGTGTCAGGAGTGCACAGGCCTGGAGATGGATGGAGTCCTCCCCAGACACCAGCCATGAACAGAAGAGAAGGAAGATGAACAAGAAGAAAGAAGGGGTTTGACTTCCATGATCCCTGACTTTATACCAAGTCTTACGTAGATATATGGAATGGAATACTTTGGTTTGCCAACTTTGCCATCTGTCTAGTCCACTCCTCCCTGCAGGAGTGTTGTAGATATGACTCTTCTGCTCCTTTAGTGTCTGAAGTAGCAAATCCGACAAGTAGAACAGAGTGACCTTGGTCTCTCCGCACTAAGTAGAAACATTCGAGCATTATTAGTTCACTAGCTGGAAAACTTGTGTGCTATTTAAAAGAGAACTCACTAAAGAAAAAAAAAATCAGTAAAAAAAATAATTGTCTTTATCCTGACTCAAACCAGGAAAACAGAGTATTTTTTTTTCAATTGACAGCATTACTGAGAATTCAAAAAATGTTATTTTTGTCCCAGGAAATGAATACTGATAAAATTAACAGCTTACACTCAAAGCTAGAGTTAACATACTCACAACTGAGTAAAAGTTTCTTGACATCCTCTGCAGCTAGGCATAGATTACACAGAACTAAAAAATCCTAACTTTAGTTCAGTTTTTCTTGTAAGGAACATCAGATTATATAAAATGCCAAACTGATGATCAAATCTGATTATCTATTCAACAATGTCTCAATTAAACTGAATAGTATATTATCTCTCACCTTTGTTGTACAAATAATTTTACAAGCCACTCTGCAGTCTGTAAAGGCGAACATGTTTATTAAGAATTACTTTCATGTAAGTTGTTATAAGTGTCTTTTCATTAGCAGTGTAAAGAATCATTGGTGCAACCTGCAAATCACTGATACGTAACTCAAGCAAACTGGCAGTCTCCTTGACTAAAACCCACATACTTGTCCTTATTCCAACACACAGCATCTGGTGCACTGAAGTTAACTCAGTATACTAAATTTTCAGAAATAAATGTTACCCAGTTTGCAAGAGGAAATCAGCTTCTCCTACAAATCCATTCCTGAACAGCTCAATGTTTCTGCCTTTCTTTCAACAGGAGGTTATCATTCTGTGACTACACATTGTTTCAGCAAGAGGAAAAAAAAACAACAAAACAACAAAACCAAACAATCAATCAAACAAAGCACTTCCTCAAAGCTTCAGTTGGTAAAATATGGTTTTCCAGGAGACCTCAGAGTAACATGCTAGCAACATGCACCAAATGGATTGACAGATCCCCGCATATGATTTTGTCTGCAAACATCTCTTTGCAGAAACATGTTCCAGGTCTCTGCGATTCAAGCAGGTGGACAGAAAAACAGAACTGCAACGATCACCCAAATAATCTACAGAGTTCTGCAGTATGTCCTACCCAACAGCACTATACTGTGTGGGACGAATAAAACCAACTGGAATAGTAACACAGAAGCTTGTTTATGAAGGACAACCATGGGAAGAAGATCGGTATCATACTTCAGAAATAGTGCATTTGTTCTGAAATTCAAGAAAAAAGTGTGGACTGAAGCCAAGATGAAAGGCAAGGAAGAAAACAAGAAAAACAGCATTATAAATGAAAAAGATTCTCAAATTTTGAAACAAATAGAGACATTTTTCTTAACTAGTTATCTCAACTAGCCAAAAGATGATAAAACACAAGAATTAATTAATTCAGGCACCGGGTGAGAAAGCAATGCAACACAGTTACTAGAAGTAACCAAGGATCTTTGTTGCTTAAGAAAGTTGGGAAGGTTACCAGAAGGGCATGTTATTCTGGCTAAATATGGAGGACTTAGTGTTGAAAACCAATATATGATACATAATTGTATCACAATCACAAAACAATTAAGTTTAGCACTGTAAGAACAGCAGGATTCTGAATGTGACAGGATAAGGATAATGGATTTAGGAAAGGCACCAGAGAAGAACAAGTAATTATTACAAGATGCTTAGAATACAAGGCCTCTGAGAAAAGACTGAAGGAAATGAGCTTGTTTAGTCCCCTGAGAAAAAAATTACTCTGCCTAAAAAGGCAACTAAAAATACTGAGATCACATTTTAGGGGGAAAAAAACAAAACCAAACCAAAAACAAACAAACACACAAAACAAACATACAATTCTAAGTTTAAATCATAATGAAGTTTTAAAATTGATTACTTTTGGAGGCTGTGAATCTCTTGTCTCCTTATCTGGAGACGGAAGAAAAGATTAGAAAAAATATCTAATCAAGGATGATTTAAGTAATTCATCATACCTATATACAGAGGAATGAACTAGATTCATGCCTGGAAAAACCTTCTGGCCCCTTACTTCCACATTAGTGATACGCAGATTTCATAGCAGTAAGCTTTTCCTGCTTATTAAAGATTTATAGGCTTCTTTAAAGCAAGAAAATCAAAAGATTCAGCTCTACATATTTCATCAAGGCACTCATTTATTTCCAAGTAAATTAAGCAGAAATACTTCAGTTAGAAACTGATTGTTCGTAAAGGAAATTGTTAGTAAATAAGTCAAACTGGAGGACAAGGCTTCACAATAGCTAAGGGTCTAGTAAGGAACCATGACAACCCACACCAGAAGTCTGAAAAACAAGTTACCCTGCTGCTCTGGCATGCGCTCCAGCACATACTAGATGAAGCTGATTTTGATTAACTGAATCTAGGTACAGATTTAGGGGTAAAACTGAATAATTATACCTAGCAATTGAAAAACTATAAACCAAATCCAAACACTCTTAGCTGGCAGCAATAGGTGAACTTCAGGCTGCCTCGCACTGAGGCAATCCAGTTGATAACACTATGTAAGACTTAAACTATCTGTATAACAACCTGGAATACGAAATATGGGTATGGATGTAGTAAAATGTCAAATGGGATCAATGTCAAAAAAGTAATTATGAGAGGCCTGTTTCCTTAGAAGGTGTTTTGGCAGAGACAAGGATGTACAAAGCTAATGAAAAGCTGGGCCCAAACTCAGAAAGAAAACTGAGAATAAAATACTAAATAGAGCATAAAATGCCAAATCAAGTGGAGAAAAAAGGAAGGTGAGTCTTCCAGTGGTAGGTGTGAGGACATCTACAGATGATAGTAATGCTGACATGCAGATTTCAGTCCACAAGGAGGCTGGAGGAAATCTCCTTGGATGACATGCAGGACTCTCCATCAGGTTTATGTTCTCAAGGCTTGAGAGAGGTGGGAGGGGGGAGGCTGGAAATAGTTTTACACCTCAGTACTTAGGAAAGTGTAACGTAGTAGTAATCACATATGTGATTCCTTAGAATCTGCATTCCGTAATATTACAAAATTGTAAATTGGTATTTTGTTGCCTAGAGGATAGATTATTTTGCATAGACTATTTCGCTGCTCTACCTATTTCCTCTCAGAGTGCTCATTAATCAATAAAGATGTTAATAGTTCACAACAGCAGAGTCTAAAGTCTCCATCCTAAAAGGGGGAGTGTCAAACATTGGCAGTAATATAAATCTACGTACATAGCAGTTCTGATGTATGAGTGGGGTTATGTGATAAAATCTCATCCACAAAGCAGCACAGAGAGTCAATGTCTGAGGCAAAGTTCAAATAATATCCTGTCCCTGCTACCCCAGGCCCATCCGAGGAGCCATCAGCCCATCAAAGACCTATTTCCACAAGCATAGAGGAGCACAGGGGCACACAACTGCAGACAGGAACCCAAAGTACAGAATCCTAAGGAAAAAACACTTTGTCTGGGCCTCTCCCAGAGCTGACCCAGGACAGCTTCAACTCCCATGTGCAGGTGTGAAACCCACCAAGATGAGTCCTCGGGAACAGCCCTCTAGAACACCTTTTGGACTAAGGTGTCCAAAAGTGGCTGCCATCCAGGGGTCTGGGACACATTACAGAATGCAGGGAAGAGTATTTGGGGATTGCACAGGACTCATTACAGGAAGTTTAAGGGAGGAACCAAAGACAGGAAAAGGGATTTAGGTGATTTAGTGAGGAACGAGTGTGGAAAGATAGAAGAGTAAGGGGTTAAAAAGGGCTGGTTGCATGTGACTAGTGAACTGGTCAGCACACTTGTCTGGCTATGCCCTGTGTAGCCTGTCCAATTTTCTTGTTAAATGCCTTTCTAGTTCATTCTTGTGTGAGGGACTGTCTCCTTGACGTGCACGTGGGTATGGCGGTCTCGGCGCAGCAACTAGAGTCAGACCACCTGCTGCAGGGGCCATGTGTCCGTGACACCAGCACTGCAGCACATGCAAGTGAGTGTGTGACCATGAGCAAAGATGAAGCTGGACTAGGTGGTCCTGGGAAGGGGCCCGTGAGCTGGGCCAGAGGGGCCTCTTATCAGCCAGCCCTGGGTGGGAGAGATCCTGTGCATGTCTGAGAGCAAGAGCACAGAGAAGTCAGCAACAGGACCAGGGGTGTTCCAGTCAACTGCGTGTGCGTGCAAGTGACGCGGTCAGTACCAGCAACCGGAGAAGGGCTGTGGCCTCAGGGGCTCACATGCCCTAATTCTGACAACTGGGACCCAGGGTCAGTTACAGGTCAGACTGAGTGACCCCTGCTGCTGATGGGATCCACATTTCCCATATGTGTGTGTGTATATATATATATGTATATATATGTGTCCTTCTAGGGGACTCAGTTCATTCCTGCAAGATTGAGGAAATGAGGTGCCTGCTGCTGTCTGTGCTTGTGCCAGTGCTCTGTGTGTCTGTCTGATCCAGCTGTGTGTATATGTGTATGTGTGGTGTTCACATGTGCCTCCATCTGCTGGGAACACAACCTCAGCCTCAGATGAGGGGCCATGGAGCAGCAGCAGCCTCACCTCCCTCAGGCCACCAGATGCACTATGATCTATTTTCCTGTATCAGTGTAGTGTTAAGCCAAACATAGACAGGACTGTGCCTGCTCTATAAACCTGACATGCAAGCAATTAATGCTAAATCAAACTCAGTTTGGCTTATAATGAGTTAAAGGATTATTAAATAAAACTAGTATTAACAAATACAGACTATTTCTACCAGTCACCACTAGAAAAGTGTTTTTGGAGAAACATTGTAGAAGTCCAATCTTAGTATATAAGACTAACAAAGAGGCAGCTGCAATACTTAGGCAATTGCTGTGCTAAACCACCTGCCACTGCTTCAAGTTTGTCATAATTTTATTAATTTTGTACTGAGATGGAAAGGGATGGCCCAAGAACATAAACAGCAAACAGGAATTCTTTCTTTCTATCTAATCCCTTCCTGACAGTGGACACATCACAAAGAATCTCTCATTCAGTTTCTTATCTATAGCAAGAAAATAGCATGACACAAAAAATTAACAGGCTACTTGACTGCAGTGAAAATTAATCATTGCTTATTTGCAGTGAATTTTGAAAGTGAAAAGGACAATTTCCATCATCAAGGATTCCTAAAATAACAGAGCAGTGGCATCTAGAAATATAGTCTGGAAGAGGAAGTTAAACAATTTTTTTTAAATACTATTTCTATAAGCATAGGAAACAGTTACACCCTATTTCCTTTATCTTATCTTTATCCTTTAACTTAAACTCTCAGTTTATAAATACAGAAACAAGGTCATCCTGAAACAAATCTTCTGAAGATAATAATGTGGGAGAATTTATGAGAAATGTGTACTTGGTACACAAGCACATGCTCAAGCACATTAATTATATGTGATGTGAATTTTTCACTGCAAGTTAATTCAGGAATACTGCAGCTGACAGAGATTTCAATATTATATATAGGGACTGTGAGTTTAACTGTAAAATCTATCATCAGAATCTCTGTGCACTTTGAAAGAAATGTAGGAGGTTAGGAATAGGATTATTTTATTTTATTTAAAACTAACTGGAGAGCTCTTGAAATCAGGCATGCTTATAAACAAGTGAAGAGATGTCGTAAATGGAGTGCATTGAGTTATTCTTTGTAATGCAAGATCATAAGGTCCTCCAGGTATTACATAGCTGATGGCCAGCTGAAGTGGTACAGTTTATTGTTTGAAACTGATGCTAAATTTTTCAGAAAAGTACACAATTTCTCAATTTCTATGGTTTATGACCACATGGGTAGTCCTATTTACTGTAGCCTCACTGAAGCGCATGGGCTTCACGAAGTCAAACTTACATGTCGCTACATACTATGGGAAACACCTGTACAGCAGACTGCAATTCAGCAGTTTCACAGCATGGCAGTTCCACTTCCACCACAGGGCAGACCCAGTTTTCTCTTCAGAAGGCTCACAGGCTAAAACACAGACTGATCCCCTTAATCCATGTATGCTGCCTATCTAATCTGGAACATCCTTTGCAAGGAAAACTGCCAGTGACTTCAAGAGAGCTCTAAGAGTGGCTGCAGGTTTTCTCACGTCCTACAAAATATTTAAAAGCCCAGTTCTTTTTCCTTTAAAAAAATGCTTTGAAATTGACAAGAAAATGGCAAATTCTTCTTCTGGAAGAATTCAATAACAGCATTTGATTAAGCCCACTCGATTTAGCAGAACAGGGTGACAAGGCGAAAAGGTTGAAAAACCTTCCAGACCTAAGTTTTGCATTAACAAGGCCACTTAACAACCCATTAACAAAGACTACATAGTTTTCAAGACACCGGATTTAAAAACCTATGATCTCACAGACACTGGCCTCAAAATAATAGCCCACTTCAACTCTGTTGAATTTTTTTTATTTTTTTTAATTTTTTTTTGAGAGTTGTAGTCAATGGGGCAAAATCTAGTTGGAGGCCTGTGACTAGTGGAGTCCCTCAGAGGTCGGTACTGGGACCGGTGTTGTTCAACATCTTCATCAACGACCTGGGTGAGGGTACAGAATGTACCCTCAGCAAGTTTGCTGATGACACCAAGCTGGGAGGACTGGCTGACACACCAGAAGGCTGTGCTGCCATTCAGAGAGACTTAGACAGGCTGGAGAGTTGGGCGGGGAAAAACCTGATGAAGTTTAACAAGGGCAAGTGTAGAGTTTTGCATTTGGGGAAGAAAAACGCCATGTACCAGTACAGGTTGGGGGCTGACCTGCTGGAGAGCAGTGTAGGTGAAAGGGATCTGGGGGTCCTGGTAGACAGGAGGATGACCATGAGCCAGCAGTGTGCCCTTGTGGCTAAGAAGGCCAATGGCATCTTGGGGTGTATTAGAAAGGGTGTGGTTAGTAGGTCAAGAGAGGTTCTCCTCCCCCTCTATTCTGCATTGGTGAGGCCGCATCTGGAGTGTTGTGTCCAGTTCTGGGCCCCTCAGTTCAAGAAGGACAGGGAAGTGCTTGAAAGAGTCCAGCGCAGAGCCACAAAGATGATGAAGGGAGTGGAACATCTCCCTTATGAGGAAAGGCTGAGGGAGCTGGGTCTCTTTAGCTTGGAGAAAAGGAGACTGAGGGGTGACCTCATTAATGTTTACAAATACGTAAAGGGTGAGTGTCAAGAAGATGGAGTTAAGCTTTTTTCAGTGCTGACCAGTGATAGGACAAGGAGTAATGGATACAAATTGGAGCATAGGAGGTTTAAGGTGAATATCAGAAATTTTTTTTTTACTGTGAGAGTGACAGAGCACTGGAACAGGCTGCCCAGAGAGGTTGTGGAGTCTCCTTCTCTGGAGACATTAAAAACCCACCCGGATGCCTTCCTGTGTGATGTACTTTAGGTGACCCTGCTCTGGCGGGGGGGTTGGACTAGATGATCTTTTGAGGTCCCTTCCAACCCCTATGATTCTATGATTATCAGGGATTAATGTCACCTGCTTAAAGCAATTCATTTTCTAATTCCAGGGACAGTGGCAGAGGCAAGCTTAAGAGCGCTTGTTCCCAGAAAAAGGATCAGGTATTTCCTTCCAAACATTCATCATAGATATCACTCCCAGTGTCTCAGCTAACTACATAATCCCATAGTATTGGACTTTGGTGGAACCGTAACAGGCAGCATACCAGCTGGCTTCCTGAAACACAGACTGAATGCTGTCGCCAGTGATGGCACACAACCATTCAAGGTACAAACAACAGGCTGTCCTCGACACACTTACATTCTCAGCAGACAGCCCCAGAGCTGCATGCACGTGCAGATACAGAAAACAATTTACATTTTAACTATTTATGATCAAAAGTTATAGGCACAGTAGCTGACTGCATGAGTACAGTGCCTAGACAAACCGTGCTGCATGGAAAAACTTACAAGGTCGAGGCTATCCATTTCACACTTCTCAAATGCAGCTCACTGACAAAAAAAAACCTGCCTCCATCTGCAAACTCCCACCTCAGTGACATCAGTCACACAAGTGGACCTCACAACCCATGCTATAAAACAAGCAAATCTCTGTGTATGCACAGAATGATCTGTTCATGTAGTCCTCCCTTTGATTCAAGTGTCCAACAAAGAATGAACCTCACACTGAGCAAGCATCTAGCTCTATGCAAGGCAGGTCAAACTGGCAAAAAATGTTATTGTAATTTTCTTCAGTTAATATTAAGTATGCCTTCACAACATACTTTTCAGAGGTGTCCTGGAAAGACTGAAATGGTATTTTAACTCCAGCAGTTCAGTCTGAAATACTTTTGAGTCGGTTTAAATATAACATATTAAAAATTGCCATCAAAGTTTCTTGCTTTCTCCTCACTGGCTCTAACTTCAGAAGTACACTGAGAACTGTCTTTGGAAGTTTTGTTTTGCCATTCTTTTCTATACTCTATGTACAAGTTCAGCATTGAACAAAAACTCCTAAAGGATTGAAATTTAAATTTCATATAAAGGTTACCACACACAAAGAAGAGAGCACAGAATTTGGAAAAAAAAAATAAATCAATGAAATGTGAAAAATTTTAAGGACCGGTAAGACCAGGATAATCAATGTAAAGATAAAATTTAGAAGAATTAATTATCTAATTGCATTCATGTTGTCATTTAGACTCCTTTTTTTTTTTTTTCCCATATTTTAAATTACTTCTAATGCCCTCTACACCAGTGAGTGCATCCTAAGATTTACTGCTCAACAATTAGGCATGCTGTAAAAGCATCTTCATGTGCCAAGAGGGCAATCAATACACTAGCCAAAGGGAAATAGTTACACATAGTCAATACAGAGGGCTCCCTCAGTCTTTGTAGTCCAGGATTGCTTCTGTTTGGGGTTCTCAGGAATTGAGAGCAGAATTCAAGCAGCGAAGCAAACAAACTCACAACCATAACACACAACCCCACACAGACCTCTGCTGGAATCTCACAGTGAGAAACAACAAACCAGCACAGAGACAATGCACAGGGATACAATTAAGACAAGCTTTCTAGTTCCCTACACAGAGTCTAGGAGAGCCAAACTTGATGTTAACAAAATAAAAACCTGATAAGTTGGAAGTGAAAAAACCCAATCCTTTTAAATTAAGGGATGGTCCTGGCAAAAAGCCAAAGAGGTATAAATAAAAGCTGGACAGGAAAGAGTAAGTAGGTTCTGCAGTGTCTCTCAAATGGCAGTTCCAGTGGAAGCAACCACAAAACTTCAACTATGTATCTTCTTAAAACACCAACATTTTATGTAAGGGATGATTTGGGACATCAGAAACTTGTAAAAACACACCAAATTGCTGTAGCAGGGTATTCCTATATAAGTATCCTGATCTGGAAAGGTAACTCTGTACTTCTGAATTAGGAGGTTCTTGAAATGCTGTGAGGTTGAGAAAAACATCACAACACACTCTCTCTGGTTTAATTCTTTTCCCTGAGCATTCATGGCTAGAAAGAGGACACCTGGATAATGGACTTTACTAACACTGTGGAACTATTCTCGTGGGATTTATTTAATCAACGAAGTTTTGATAGATTTTTGCAAAAATGCTACAGGAATGCAGTGTAGTTGTATATAGCTCACACTTAACTGACGAGCATTTCCCAACATGCAACTTGGTTCTCCGCTCATAAAAGGCTTATCAGAACCCAGCTCTTCAGTAGCTGCATCACACAAAAGCTACAGCACTGTTGCAGGCAAAATCATCTCGACCCAGCGAATTTTACTTAATTTCACTTACTGCAAATTAACACAAACTTCTGTTCATGTATTGAGAAAAAAAAAAAACAACAACAAAACACACATAGACAATTAAACACTTAGTGAAATACTTTTCCTGTCCATTCTCCAGACTCAGCTTCAGTCCAGCACCTTTCCTTCCCCACTCTATAGCCTCAGTTTATCTTGTTTTTACTGCATGTTAGACTTAGTCCTTCCCAATTCCTGTGGTCAAGCAACAGGCAATGCAGGAGGTTGGAGGCAGTGTTGTTTGGCTTCCTTCTGCTGCTTCTTGCTTCCTACTTGTCTTCTTCCACTGCTGCTTGCTTCTAATTTATTTCCTCTATACCAGCTTGAGTTCCTCCATGGGCTGCAGTCTGTATGGGGTAACCCTGCCCTGGTGTGGGTGCTCCAAGACCCATGATCTCTTGGGGCAACCTGCCCCAGCCTGGGTTGCTTGGGAGCTGGTGTCCCTTGGGAGTGACACTGGTACACTGTGGGTCACGTCCTTCCAACAGTGCACCTCCAGCCACATGTCTCCTCCATTTCTCCTCCCTTCCCGTAGCCACTATCTTAAGGAAGTCTGAGCAGCAACGCCATGTACTTCCTTGACTGGCTGAGGTTTTGGTGTGCACAACAGGTTGCTTTCACAAGTTTTAGGCCTGGCTGGAAGAGGCCGTGGATGGTTGTATGGGGATTATGTGGCCAGGTTTTGGTAGCAGGGAGGCTGCAGGGCTGGCCTCTGTGAGAAGAGACCAGGGGCTGCCCCATTCCGTGTAAGAGAGAAATTAATAAAGGACTGTATCCCGTGGCAGGGACCCCATGATGGAGCAGGTGAACAGTGTGGGGAAGAAGGAGCAGCAGAGAGGAGGTGTTACAGACTCATCACAATCCCCCATTTTCCCCACCCTCCTGCACTGCACAGAGAAGCGAGAAGGTTGAGGAGTTACAAATGAAGGAGTGAAGTTGAGCGTAGGAAGAAGGAGGTAGGAGAAAAGTGGTTTCATTTTGTCTTTGTTTATCACCATCCTAGTTTATTTTAAACTGGCAATAAATTAAATTGATTCCCCCAAGTCAAGTCTGTTTTGCTGATCACAGTAACTGGTAGGTGATTTTCCTTCTCTTTATCTTGACCTGTAAGCTTTTTAATTTTATTTTCCCCCTCTGTCCTGTTGAGGAGGCTGGAACTGAGAGCAGCTGGGTGGGTAGCTTGCAGCCAGCCAAAGTCAAACTCAAACCCACAACTGTGGTTCAGGGTCTCTGCAGAGCTGCTCCCTGTCTCCATTTGCCCAAACCTGTTACCTTCCCAGGGGCTCTGCCATCCCTGAAGCAGGGGTCAGCCTCTGTCCTGTTAAAATTTCATCAGGTTCTTGCTGTTCAGTACCTCTGAACAAACAGCTCTGCCTTCCAACATATTATCTGGTCCTCTCAGTATCTGCTAAAATTTATGGGAGCGTCTTTTGCTCTCTCTTCTGGATCATCAGAAAACTGTGAAACACAAGTCCCAGGACACACCTCTCTGATATTGACCTCTAGGCAGCACATGACCCATTAACCACAACATCTGAACCATTCAAATAGTTTTTTACCCATCTGGTTGTTTTCTTTCTCAGACTGTAATGTCCCAGTTGGATACCAGAATATTGTAGGAGACAGTGTCAAAACCTTGCTAGAGTTGGGTTAAGTAACTTGCATTGCTCTTCCATTTTCTGCAGACCTGGTCATTTTATCACAAGAAACAATCAGGTGGGTCAGGCATGATCTACGCTTGGTGAATACATGCCAAACTGCTCCTGATTGCTTCCTCCCTCATGTGGCCAGAAATGTGTCTCAACAGGACTTACTCCAACCTCTTTCCAGGGAGAGAAGCAGGATAATAAGATTGTAGTTTCCACAAATGACGTTTTCCTTTGAAGATGGGTGCAACATTTGCCTTTCTGAAGTTGAGGGGGACCTTGCCCAGTCCACATGACCTTTCGAAGATGACAGAACAGCGAAGCAAAGCCTCCCAGAGTAAAACTGCTTCTGGAACATAGACAGTATAAATTACTTCTGTGTACTCAGTAACCACCCAAAACTAAAAAAAGATGGAAAACAGTTGTACTTGAACTGGAATAATTCCTCATTGCTCAATTTTAGCACTCATTTACTTTGATTTTACATATCATTGTTTTGCTTTTGTACTGTGGAAGAAAATTACTTCCAATTTGAAACACTTGCATAAATTCAGCCATACCGTTCCCTCTGAAAGCTCCAGAAACCCCACACCACACCAGGTATCAAGACGTCTCAAGGTACAATCTGGATAAAAATTCAACATACAGACATGCTGAGATAAACTAATTACATTAGCCATTAATTTATACTGAGGCCTCTGTAACACTACAGAGAGCGGCATAAGGATAAGAATCTGAGCAGAATAGATTTGTAGATTATATCTGCAAAATAGTACCTAACATTTTGCAGTCCATTCTCCCTTCCTCCATACGCAATTTCCATTTGTGTTCACTCAGGTATACTGTTCTATTTGTGACATGAACTGAATTATTTTACTATTCTCAGTTAGTTAAAGATATGACAGTATTTCGTACTAAAGAAATTTTTTTCAATTTTTTTTTTAATTTCCTCTTGGAATCATCTTGGACACAGGGGAATAGGCAAGAAGCAAACTCTAATGACAGCTCACAGAGTAAATGTGTCCAAATTCAATCTATGCTCCACCCTAAATGAAAGCTTCTTGTCTGACTACCAATGACATAGAATCCACGTCAGGTGAAAATACTTCACATGTGCAACAATGTAGAGGCTTCAGATTCTGACAGAAAGAGGCTCAGCTGATGTGAACTTTCTGGGATTTCACATCTACTTGAAAACAGCCAGACTCCTTCCATTCCACCTACGGATTACTCATGTGAAGAGGATGCTCCAATGTGTTACAATTTCTAACCAACATGGGAGACAGCTAGCCTTCAATACAGAATACAAATTAACAGATTTAAAACTCTTACTAAACAAGCCGGAAACCTTCTGAAAAAGAAAAAAAAAGCAACATTTAAAATTAAAAAAACCCAAACAAACAGACAAAAAGTTTACTTGACTTATTGGATAAAGATACTTTTGTACCTCACACTTACCAGAGGAAAAAAAAATTGC
Organism: Apus apus; assembly: GCF_020740795.1. Classification (NCBI taxonomy): domain Eukaryota; kingdom Metazoa; phylum Chordata; class Aves; order Apodiformes; family Apodidae; genus Apus; species Apus apus. Next base: position 39,532,359 of record NC_067312.1, on the reverse strand, counting down.
CAAAATTATCCATCATCAAAACAGTCACAGTCTTTGAACAATTCTCCCTCAGGAAGCAGGATTAAAAATATAGAATGCAACATATCAATAAAACTATGCGCTGATAAAACAAAAATCAATCTTTAAAATTACTTAAAAATTAAAAATTAAAAAAAAAAAAAGTAGCTTACTACATTTAGATTCTTCCTTGCATTTTTAACTTGCTTTTCAAAATAAATCTCTTGATCTCCTTAAGCTACTTAACCTTGCTGCACAGCTCACAACCTCTGGAAGCACTGCATGGAACCAGTGTAAGGCCCATGCTGTTCTGCACAATGCCACACATGACAGAATGTGAGTCATCCTGTTTTAAAACTCCTACAGACTGAATTGCTCTTTCACTGTAATGACACACAGAGCTCCCATTACTTCAGTATGCAAGCAGAGGGAAAAACACTAATTTCTTCTTCACAGAACAACAAACGCTAATTTAAAGTTACTAGCAGACAGTTAAAAAAACCCTTATTAGGCCACTAAAGAATAACTTTTCGCCCATGAAAGATGTGAGAAAACAGAGACAAAATGCACTGGTTCAGATTCAGCCAGGAAACCCCGCCATAGCACACATACCTGGTTCTGCACTCCAGCTGTAAAAAACCTATTAAAAAGTACTGAGAGAGTGCTAGTGTGTGATAACACCACAGGGCATTCCTGACTTCTGTACCACCTCCTCCATGAACAATACTCAGCAGCACACTCTGAGAAAGGCATCAAAGAAACCAGCAAGTTCTTCTGCAAATCAAACAGGAACTGCAACACTAACAGAAGGTGGTACACTTTTGAAGGCAGATCGTTAACTGTCCATACAAAGATGGAGTCTGAATATTGTTCAGCACTCTCCTGCTTAAGTGCAATTAATAGTTACTAACTTCCAATGGGAAAGAATAATACAAAAGTGACTAGAAGGTTGAAGCACAGGCTAGAAAATTAAAGAAATTAAAATCTGAGATCCAAACAAGTTTTGTATTCCATCTAAAGTTCAGCATTAAACCCCTACCAAAAAAAAAAAAAAAAAAAAAAAAAGGCAATCAGAGAAAAAGAAATCACAAAAAAGGACAGCTCCCCCCAGAATACATAGCCTTCATAGCAAACACATACTTTCCAACGTGGCAGAATTCTTTCATAGTCTACCTGAGTAATCAGACATGGAGAGTGAAAATACCATGGTATTGAAGGAAAAGGACAACTATGGAGAAATTGTGCTAGCTTTTTGTTATAAGATGGATAAAAATGGTTGTGAGAGACACACACAGTTACCATCATACTCCTTGGAATAAAAAATGTCCACTGTAATTTCATCTGTCAATTCAGAGAATAATATCCAAGCTAAAAAGCAAAATACAAGCAAGAAGTAAAAATGCTCTCTCTTCCCACTAAGCTATGCTAATGCATTAATTTTGATTGCTCAAATTGTTTCCTGGCAGTGAAAAGGTCACAGACAGAATCAGCCTGCTGTCTGGCAAACTTATTTCTAACTGATGAGTTTTCCTCTCCATAACTCACTATTTTTCATTGTACAGCAGCAGAGGCACATCTACTACTGATGTCGGGGATCCAAAATTATTTTAAAAGTCTGCTGAAAAATATCAAAAGAAAGTTATTCAAAAAAAGCAAAAGTCTGGTTATCACAAAGTTCCATATTTATTCTGCAGTAACAGAAAATACTCTCCTGACGGGAAATTCCTCAAAAGTGCATTTTCCCACTCACCGAATAGTTCCAAGGAGAATTTAAAAATATAGCCCGAAAACAAGGCTAAATGGTGGCTTTCCGACCCCAAAAGCGTATGCTGGATTTCATTACTGGCTTTTGTATTAATCCATACATTCTGGAACTGTGGACAAATAACTGAAGAATCCTGAAAAACAAACTTTCAAAATGCTTGTTAGTGTGCCAAAATAAATTGTGTGGAAACTTGTATATAAACAAACACCACAATAATTAAAAGCTTCTGGAAGGTTCTGTATATCATCTAAAAATGAATCCACATTAAAGGCAGTCAGTTTTAAACACCTCCACCTTTTATGTGGAAACTATGATATAACTATTGTTTTACAGAATCACAGAATTATTGAGGCTGGAAAAGACCTCTGAGATCCTCAAGTCCAGCCTATGACCTAACACCACCACATCAGCTAGACCATGGCACTAAGTGCCACATCCATCCTTTCCTTGAACACATCCAGGGACAGTGCCTCCACCACTTCCCTGGGCAGTCCATTCCAATGTCTGATCACCCTTTCCAAGAGGAAGTGCTTCCTAATATCCAACCTAAACCTCCCCTGGAGCAGCCTGAGGACATACCCTCTTGTCTTGTTGCTAGCTGCCTGGAAAAAGAGCTCAGCCCCCACCTGACCACAACCTCCCTTCAGGTGGTTTGAGAGAGTGATAAGGTCCTCCGAGTCTCCTTTTCTCCAGGCTAAACAACCCCAGCTCCCTCAGCCTATCCCTATAAGACTTTCCCTCTAGTCCCTTCACCAGCCTCGTTGCTCTCCTCTGGACCTGCTCCAGCACCTCAGTATCCTTCTTGAAGTGAGGGGCCCAGAACTGGACACAGAACTTGAAGTGAGGCCTCAGCAGTTCTGAGTACAGGGGGAGAATTACATTCCTGCTCCTGCTGGCCACACTATTCCTGATACAAGCTAGGATGTCATTGGCCATCTGGGCCACCTGGGCACACTGCTGGCTCATGTTCAACCTGCTGTCAACCAGTACTCCCAGGTCCCTCTCTGCTGGGCTGCTCTCCAGCCACTCTTCCCCCATCCTGTAGAGCTGCCTGGGGTTGTTGTGGCCAAAGTGCAGGACCCTGCACTTGGTCGTGTTGAATTTCATGCCATTGGCCTCGGCCCATCAACCCAGCCAGTCCAGGTCCTCCTGCAGCTTCTTCTACCCTCCAGCAGATCGACACTCCCCCCCAACTTGGTGTCATCCACAAATTTACTAAGGGTGGACTCGATCCCCTCATCCAGGTCATCAACAAGGATATTGAATAGGACTGGGCCCAGTACTGATCCCTGCGAGACACTGCTGGCATCACCAGATGCCAACTGGATGCAGCTCCACTCACCACCACTCTCTGGGACTGGTCATTCAGCCAGTATTTAGAATACTTTTTTCACCCTATTCACATTTCCATAAATATGATCTGGCTAGGAAACAATTTGGTTTTTGTTTTAATTCCCTCAAGTTTAATAAACCTGTACATTAGAGGAGAACAACTTTCACCTGCTTCTAACAAAATAACTTACTGATACCAAAAGTGCTTTAAAAAGTCCAAATTGACTAATTTCTGGGTTTGAGATATGGGTTTTCCTGCTGCTGGTGGATTTTGTTTGTTTGCTTGTTTTTACTATATTGCTAAATAGATCTGAAAAAGAAGCAACAAACAACAAAACAATGAACAAATAAACAAGAAAACCCCAACACAAATAAAAAAGAGAGAAAATAAAAAACAAATCAAATTCTTCCACCAATAACAGAATAAAAAAAAAAAAACAACATCAGGAAAAAAAGACAGAAGAGTAAAAAAGTCATTTTATCTGAGAAAAGATTTGGATAAGAGCACTGTTTAGGAAACTGCCTACTTATTCAGTGTGTTTGTTCTCTTACAGATTTCCTTGGGTGTATATTTTCCCCAGCTACAAAGAAGTGTACAAAGTTTTAAAAAGTTATTGTTGCTTTTGAGCTCACCAGGAAGTTGAAAAAGGCACTAATCATCTGAGACATTTCGAATTTAAAAGCTGGCAACCATGACCAGAGTATAGTATACAGCTTATAATGAGAAAAAAAACAACAACAAACAAGTTACTTCAACAGAAATGTGGAAACTTACATAGCAAAATTGCTTCCAAATAGAATATGGGCATGTCCTCCAGAGCTGTCCACAACACCTCAGTGCTACCTCAACTCAGCTCCCAAGTAAGCTTTTGACAGTAACAAGTGCATGGACTGAATACCAGGAATAGACCTGCAGATTCTGTAACTCCACAAAATTGAATACTGCTTTGTGTCACTGTCAGGATTGCAGGAGAGCTACAGAGATTTAAATCAGATGCCTCTAGCCTGTTTGTTTCCATATTAAACATATTGCTTCCTCTACATTGCTGGAGTAAGAGAAAATAAAATTGTTTGGGACTTGGCTAATTATGCTAAAAGCAGGTCAGTGAGATCAGCTAAGTCAGAGGACCTTTAAGATTATCAGATGTTTTCTACTTGCTACTAATTTACTTTTCAAATTCCCAAGGATTTACAATCCTTCAGTCCCCAGGAAGAAAGCCCCACTTAGGGAAGATACCTAAGATACAGATAAATTCAGAAAGAATGCTGTTGATAATACCCTTCGTTTTCACTGATTTCCACCTCAAAGGTTTTAGATGCCAAAGCCCAAAAGCACAGCCTCAGATGCTACCCATGGGTTCCACAATGCCACACTCTGCTGGCCTGTTCACTACTCAGAGAACACCAACATGATCACCTCTCTGGGGCATTTCTAGGAACTATTATAGAGCAAGTAGTTAGTGAAAAAGTAAACAGAATCATGCAACCTAACAACTCCTATAAAAATAAACAAAGTGCTACTTTAAAAAAAAAAAGTAGAGAGAATTATAATTCCATTATTTGTACCCTTACTCTCCCAATACTGAAGCAGCCACTTTACATTTTTTAGTTGCTGTATAGCAAAAGAAACAAGTACTAAGACACGTGGAAACACTTTTAATTTCCAGGTATTTGTAGCACTTTTCACATTATACATATACAATGTTAAACCTTTGCACAAGCTACAGTGAATGTAGCCAAAAAACATGGAAGACTGCCAGCTGTATTAACAACGTGCCGCAGGCATCAAGTACTAGCTATTTAATTACATGTTTTGCATTTATTGAAAAGATAAAATTAATGTTATTCTAAATCTTAGTAGGTTTCTGGAAGTCACACACTCTGTATCTGAGCTGTCCTACTGTTGACTCTGCTCATTTAGTAACTTCTGGTTAAATATGCCACAACAGCAACATCAGCAATTTATTATCTAACTTAGAAACAAAAACCAAAACCAAATGTTGACAGTTCCCTGATAGATTTTCCGGTGTGCCTTCAAACTCCTCAAAGTTACAGTGTGTCTTCAGACTCCTCAGATTACTAAGAGAACACAGGAAAAGCACAGCAGGCATGAAGCACAACACTCAGGCAGACCAGCTTCTGCTGCACAGAACAGGCTTCCACAGCAGAACCCATTGCTGCAGCAGTCCTTGGGATCACATGCAGAACACGGCTGTGGGGAACACACCACCTTCTCCACCCTGATTCATTGTTGTTCCAGTCCTAAAGATCTAGAAAGGTCTGGCAAATTAATGGATTTCACACAGATTTCAAAAGCAGGAAAAAGTTCTTGAAGACGTAAAATATGTCAGCATCTGCTGCATACCACTAACAGAAGCTGCTTTATTGGAGACTGTACAGTTTTTCAGCTCTGATTCAAAATTTAGCCTTTTCTTTGGGAAAAAAAAAAAAAAAAAAAAAAAAAAGGGGGGGGAAGGAGAAACGATATGTACAACCTACTGGACCATTAAATACCTGGCAAGCAAAATACACTCAAGGAATCAACAAATTCAAAGAGATGCTGTACAATAATTTTCTCAATTCTGAGTAGCACTGGAGCCACAACACCAGTCCTACACAATCACAATCACACCATTTGCAATCAGAACCTCCCCACTTAGGATAGTGAGGCTGACGCCTAGTTACTGTCTTTTGATCCTGTGCAAGTATGGATTGTGATCGCTCAAGAGGCAGCACTGCCTGCTTTGCATGCTGAAGGTATTACAGTGATGAGTAAAATCAGTAAATGTGGGTATATGACAAAGAACATCACAAAATTTCAATTATTACGGAGACAGCAACAGTCTACAGAAATAAGGTTACTCTTCCTTTAGTTACTAATGAGCATTTGGACAAGGCATCTTGTAATCATAGGATCTACTTCGTCTTTGCAGCAAACAAGGTTCGTGTACAAACACACAGCACCTTCTTCTGATAGCCAGCTGTGGCAGTGAAAGACCAGCTAGAAACTGAAGCCTCCTTGGGAGGAAAATACTCTATCCATCAAGACCTAAAATACTCTTTGTTGATACATATATTAACTCCCAAATCTTATAAATAATTTCCAAACATATTCCCTAGTAGTGTTGCAGTTAATCCAGCATTATTATCACAATTTCTCCTAAAATTTAGAATTGTTTTTCCAACACCTTTAACTCCTGAACATGCTTCATTGTTTCACCACCCTCTACCCATGCTGGACATAATTTCGTTGAGGATACTCATACAGCATTACATTTTTATCTCTTTTTACCCTGAACTGGTACCATACTCTTTCTGCCACTCACTGTGCATCTATCTGATCCTTACAATTTAAGTTGATTTTTCTACAAATTTTACTTTTCCTGTGTTTTTTAAGGAGGACAGGCATGTACCACAAATTGTGATTATGTTTGGAATTACAGCAAATGTAGGCCAATCAGAACAGGGCACACTTGTTAGAATCATTGCACTCACTTACAAAGGAATAAAAAAAGTCACTACAAAGCATGACCATATGCAATTACAGTATGACCAATTGAGAGACTGGTGATATTGACTCACAAATAACTTTCCATCTTCTTTTGCACGGATTAAACAAACTAATGTTCATTCCTAAATTCTACTATACTTTAAACAAATTTTACATATCAGCCTAAAGCAACTGGCCACCAGAAGAGTCACGGAATGGCTGTATCAAGGGCAACAGTAAACCGGAAAATAATATACCATATCACCAAATGGTTGTTATCATAAAAAGAAAAACAAACAAACAAACAAAACCAAAACCAAACCAACAAACAAACAAAAACACACAAAAAAACCAACCACCAACAAAAAAACCCGACCAAGAATGAAAAACTACATCTGGTAACAAACAAATAAAAGAAGAAAATCTGCTTATATCAGTTCCAAGGATGATGTCATCCTGGATCACAAAAAGCAAAGCCACATCAAAATCCATCAGAAAGAGATTATTCAAGTTGACGATTCCTCTCTACAGTATTATTGAAGCCCTTGCACCACTGAGTATTCATGTCTTCAAAAATGTATCTTTTCTCACTCTCTGTAAGACTATTTCACAGTCTGGTAGACCTCAGTGTTGAGCTGTTTTTTCCAAGATTTAGTTTGCCTTTGTGTATCTCACCCCGTCATTCACATTTAAGCCCTCCTTACAATACATAGCTTTGTTTCCTACTGCTTCTGCCAGGGCTTTTCAGTTATGAAGATTACTTCCCATTATTAACAAAATGGAGATAACAGTTCAGTTCTTTCCAATTATTAGGAATCATTCCTACTCTTTGAACATTTCTGTGTTATTTATTTCAAGACAAACAACCCACATTGTAAGGCACATAACAAAGGCATGGATCAAAAGTTTATGGGTTCTTCTGAAGCAAAAAGCTTCAACAGCAAGCTAAGCTAAACTCCAACAGTGGAAACCCGCTATTAAGATTTTAAAATTAGCCTTAACTCAGTCCCTGTGTTCCTTGCTGTCTCTCTTCAATAAATAGGTCAAAAATTGGCAGTGAAATCTTTTTCTTACAAGAGGCATTCAAAACCACTAACCTTGAGCTTCTGTTATGTCTCAATTCAAAGAGCTGAACAAAAAAAAATAAAATAAAATGGTTTTATTCATGTTGAAACAAAATCTGATTTTCACAGGGTAGACTAATAACCCAATTTCTGCTCAAAAGTACTGTAATTCTTCTCTTGACTGCATAAGGTTTACCAAGTAAAATTGAGAAAGTTTGCTTCTGCAATCCATCTGATGCTAATAAATCAATAAAACCATACAAACACTCATACAAAGCAGTGTACAATCACAGCAGCAATGGGGTAACTTCCTTTGCTAACCAAACACTACAGAAGTGCCATGTACTTGATATGCAGCCAATAACAAGAAAAACCGTGTAACCACTGAGCATCTTTATTACTGTGGTAAAAGAAAACCAGGCACCATGTGACTCATGTACATACAGAAACCATTCCAACAATATGTTGTTGTTGTTGTTGTTGTTGTTGTTGTTGTTGTTGTTGTTGTTATTATTATTATTATTATTATTATTATTATTATTATTATTATTATTATTATTATTATTATTATTATTATTGTAAAATTGAGAAAAATTTCTTTCTTTTGACCATAAATTCACTAGGCCACAGAAAATTGAAAGACCTTTGCCAAGTCTTGAGTACCACAGCTATGCAGAACAGTAACTACCCACTGCAATGACTTCAGCACAAAGATTTATTTAGACACTGTGGGCCACAGGCTCCATCCAAATTGTGGATTGTGAAGGTGTTTTTATCACAGTGGTGAAGGATCTACCATATCTTTTGCAAAGACATTTTTTCTAACCTCAATCTCTTGCAGATAAAAACCCACTATTGCATCATTACTTTTTCATGGGGAACATGTCACACTTACCGGAAACTCTTTTAGAGGAACACTTCTAAGGACAAAGAGCAACTGGAAAACATGATGCTGTAACTTACAAACCCAATACAGATAGGACGGAAGAGAAAAAGAAAGAGGATTAAATCCTTACCACATACAATTCAAAGGTATTTAAAATACACAGTATCCACAGCAAAACTAGAACAGATACACACCAGATGCAAAATAAAATGTGTACTTGAGACTACGAGACACAGTGTACGTGACAATGGAGATCAAGGATGACAGTGCTATGCCTGACACATGCTACACTTAGGGATAGGAAAAAAAAAAATGCAACTAGCACAGAGGAAGGTTTCTTCTAAGGTACCTGGGGCTGAGACTGAAGAATCTCTGATCATGAAGATAATCCTGGAAATACAAATAAAACCACCACTTCCATTCTGAGTTTCCAGACTGGCAACAATACCACCACCATCTCACAAAATGCAAATTGAAATTGGTAGATTTTCACTCACTGACACTCAAATGCCTCCTCCCAAGTGGAAGTGTCATAAATCTCACCAGTTCTCTGTGTCAGTGCTTAGCAAGCTACATATATCAGCAAGAACAAACACGGGAGCCACTAAAAGAGATTTCAGAAACAGCTGCTTGTGGGAAAAGTGCATCACAGCTGATTAGCAACAGACCAAAAGACTACACTTTTAAGGATTAGTTTCTCCTTAGCAGAAAATGTCTTCCATATTTCCACATTTGAAGCTTAACATGTTGAACCATACATTTTCCCTTTACACAGGACTGCAGCCAGAAGATTTGCTCATCGGATAATAAAAGCATGGTGGAGATCCTTATGGGGATTCCTCTCTCTTAGTTAAAAAAAATAAATATATTTCATGAGCATTAATCTTAAATAGCTATGGCTATGGGATCTTAGGGTGTCTTCAAAAGATTCCATTAATAAATAAGTGGACAAGAATAAAAATACTGCAGAAAACATAGTCTGAAAATACAATATTCAGGTACCACAGCAGGGCCTTTCTATACTGTACACTGAGTTCTTGTTTTGTATTTGGCATTGGCTCAGTTACAGCGAGTATGAGATAACTCACTAACACAGTGTCACCAAAACACACCAGATGAATGCTCCAGTCACACGAAGTCTCTTCCCTTCCCTGCTCCTCTCCTTCAAACAGGATGTAATTTTCAAAAGGCAGTGACTAGTCCCAACATGGAAAATCTTACATTCATAATTTAACTATCAAAGCATAATCATTGCTCCAATTACTTTAGTCAAAACTAATGGTAAAATGTGGTCTTGATCTTGAAACCATTGACAAAGCTGTACCACCACAGCACTTGCAAGGCTTTGGGAAGGGCTACTTCAACCTGTGTGAAAAAAGAACTATGCACAACTGCCAGTCCTGAGCAAGTTTGATTTTTTCCTGAATAACCCATTCCTGCCACCAACCTCATGCAAGCTTCCAATTTGTCTTCTCAGGAGGAAAAAAAAAAATAACTAGACTCCTCCCTTTCCCACATTCTCCCCCTTACACACACATCACCTGTAGACTGCTGTTGCTGGACAGACTGCCCACAGGAGTGCTGCAAGGCCTGATCCTTTTTGGGTAGCACCAACGCAAGATGGCTGGGTTTCCAGTGAAGCTGCATTGAAAGACTGATGCCTCACATTGAGCGACTCTTCTCTGTAAGCAGAGTCTTCCTTCCATTGGCATTTCAGCGAGGTCTCCCCTGCTGTTCAAACTAAGTATGACAGATTAAAGGTGACTTCACAGCACACCACTTCATACTGGGAAGATGTGATGACTTTGTATTTGCAAAATACACGAACCCCCTAGCATGAACCCCCACAGGTGATGAGTGAAGACCAAGGAAATCTACCCCAAAGACCTCACTGGATTCTTCTCAGAGCCACTGAAGCAGTGAGTTTTACCCAGAATATCAGGTATGCCCACTATTCACTACATCTGAAAAGCCAACACAAGAAGGATGCCACCCAGGTTTGTTCACAGCTACATTGTAATAACTGTGTGAGATACTGGAAAAGGCCACAAAGCTGCACGATTCCTGACATACACTGGAGAGAGGGAAAATCTTCAACAGGCAAACAAAGTGACAGTAGATGTGCACCTAGTCAGAGAAGTTAGTCTTTAAGGGGAAGGTGTCTGATTTTTTGATGTGTTAAGCATTAATAACTGAGACACGTTCTGCTACCCCTGGCCAACAACAGCCAACAACTGGATCCTAGTGACACAGGCACTCACGTAACCAGTGAAGCAGAAGACATCAGGCAATGCTCTATTTCACCTGCAATAACTGATGTAACCCAAAGAGTTACATGATTACTGAAACTACTTTTTATCTAAAATAAGGATTGACAGATGTAGCTTATGCACATCCTAATTAATTTATTCTTCTTTTCTCCTTCTAGCTTATTGATTAGGATTTCCTTGAGATAAAAAATCTGTTCAAGAGACTAGGACATCTTGGCTCCAAAAGCAGAAACAATCAAGTCAGTAGCTAACTAGAAATACTATTTATTTCTAATAAAGTAGTTAGATTTGAATCTAGAGCATGTTTTCAATGTACTCTGTATTGAATGATTAGATGTGTGCAACTCCTAAAATACAGATGTGTATTCTGTAGCTGTAATTACCTTTAAATTTGCATTCAAAAGCAGCCTGACCTACACCAAAATACAAACATTCAACATCTATAGTCTTCTAAAGTAAAGTGTGTGTTAAGTCCCAACTCAACTTTCACTGCAACTAAGATGGCTGACTCCAAAACTGGTGTGGCCCAAAGGTAACAGCACTCAAAATACAACGCATTAAAGCTACCTGACTTGGACAAGACTTTAAACTAGGGCTAAGCAATCAGACTGATTATCATAAGGCTGTAGTTAAAAGTCTAAAGCCTGGATGTTAAAGCTGACAGAGAGGAAATGTGACAAGGTACAGCACTGTCCCCTTGGACTGGTGCCGAATATCTTGACAAGAAGGCACTGAGCTCCAACCTCTCTCCCACACTCCTTGCAGCCCTAGCATGGTCTTGCAGGAAGAACCTTTCAAGGACTTTGGGATTTTCTCATTATTATGAAATAAAATTAAGCATGCCAAAATCTGAATGATGTCATGGCAATCTCGTAAGTGGATTACATTAATCATTTATCGGCCAGGGAATATAATTCTTGAGAGACAGCAGAACCCTGAGTTCATCCCTATTTATCACTCTGAGACAAAACATGCAATAGCATAAGAAATACACTTGAAGTTTCTGTAAAGGGTATGCAAAATGTCCACTGAAAATGCAGTGGAATTACAAAGCTACAGATGGTTTTTACACTGACTTTTATTTAATACTAGTTCCTGTCAGCTCACTACAAGTTACTACGGAGACTTTCTTCATTAAGTAAAAGGTAACTGTACAGCACATAATTAGTATGAATGCTGCTTAATATATTTTTATTTTTTAAAAAAACAGTTTTCTAATTTTTAAACTTTTCCAGCATAATTTAACACCAAAAAAAGTGTTTTCTAAACATCTGGACACTACTCTTGTCCTTCTTGATCTTCAAAATCCAATTAAATAAAAATTTATCAGGTCACTGGAGAAGCTAATGAAGCAAATACACCCACGTTTCAGCTCTTTGCTGGGTGGAATGCCTACAGTAAGGCAGACTTAAAAACTAGCATCTGTCAGGAGGTATTGCCATTCCCCTCACACAGTAGACACTCTTGGCCCCAAGACTCCTGTCGCCCCATGGGCAGCAGCAGAGAGAGGAGCCCTGCACGGCGTGGCGTGGCAGCTCGCCAGCAGAGGAGGAGGGCAGGTGGGAGGAAGGCTTGCCTCCAGCAGCTGCGCTCCATCCCAGTGGGGCGGTAAGCAAAACCTTCTGCACACTCTTGTGTTTTAAAGCCAGGAGAGGCATGACACACTGGCTGCAGAGCTTCACACCTTTATGAAGCCAAGAGTTACAAACGTGGCATGTGCAGCCCTTGTCTTAAGTCACCCGATTTGAGCAAAGCTTAGATCAGATGGCATTTGGGGATCCTTTCCAACTCAAGTTACTCTGTCATCATAAAAAACCTGGTGTGAGAAAGCTGTTAGGAGGAGAAAAAAACCTCTCAGCTCCCCACACACATCACAAGACATCTACTCATTTCCTCTTCCAACAGTGGAGGCAGTACTTACCCTCCCAAAATTCACCTGAGACAGCCAACATATAGAAAATTACTGGGTTTGCCTCTTCTTTGGATTTGAAGAGTGTTAGTCAAAGCATTCTGCTTACGTTAGCCTGGGAAAGACCAAGAGCAAGAGCTTTTACCCTCCACTTCCTCGTCATGCTCTGACAGGAGCTTTTTTAGATGTTACTCTCAGTTGCTCTTTTAAAAATGTTTTTCTAATTTAAATTAACTTAGTCTAAAGCAGATTTATATTTAAGATTTCCAAAGCACTAAGATTTCAAACATGATCAAAGTCCCATAAGAACAGATGCTATATAAACACATGGTAACTGTAACACTGTCAGCAAGAACTGCAACTCACATATCAGAATAAATAAATAAATAAATAAATAAACCCACTAATAAAACCTAAGCACATGTTAGGGAAAAAAAAGTAATAGACATGTATGTTTTACATACTCCATTATGTTAGGATTTTCTTTTTCTCCTCTTTCAGTTTAAAAATACCTTCTTATACCCAGCCCCCAAGATCTTGCTCACCTGCATACTCACTGATTTTTGAGCAAAATATGTTTCTTGAAAAAAAAACATCATGACCACCAGAAGAGGAATAATCAGAAACTCTTCCTCTTATGTACAAAAATGAAAATAATTGTAGAGAAACAAAATTATTTATCCAGATCAATACAGGGCACCAAATCTGTACATCCTAGATGCCATACCACTAACTCAGCTACATATATAGAGAAAGGCAGTTCTTCCCCTAATATATATCACCAGCATGGAAAAAAAAAAAGCCAACAGTGAGTGAATGTAGGGTATTGCCCAATCGATCGTGGTAGCAGATGGCCAAGTTTTGCAGACTCCACGGCTCTGCATGTCATGGTGTCTTCCTGATCTCTGCTCATCCTTTAAAGTTTTAATATCAAATTCAGCAGGGACGCTCTTGATGCATGAAAAGAGTGCCATGGAGGTTCAGGAGAGCTTAATTAGTTGAAAAACAAAATTACCAAGGAAAAGATTCATCCGTATTCCAAGCATGTGCTGCTCATGTCACATTCACCCACTGACTTCTAATGAAGTTTCTCACTCCTTTCTCTCACATCTGGCTGAGATGGGTGACACGGTCACCCTCTTAGAGAGTGTAATTTTTATTGAAGTGCTCATTAAAAAGAAAGAAGCAAGTATTACTTCATCACTGTCTTATGAGCAAGATTTGACAGACCAAAGAGACAATCCAGGAACGTGTTGGACTGCATGGGGAGGAGGACACATGTCTAAAAAACAAAGACCATAATTTTTTTAAACATTGTGAATGATTTGCTAAACTTCACAGAATGTCTCCTCCCCCTTTCACTAGATAATGGGAAAGCAGAGGCTCCCAGGTCTACCTCACCTAGATTACTAATTGTTTGCAATTCCTCTAATCCATTTCTTTCACTAGTTCCCTCAATTATGTACAGAAGCCCCTTGCTTAGCCATGAAGAGTTGCTTAGACAGGCTTATTGGATGATGGAAACTCCTGATAAGTATTTGCAATTAGAACACAGCACAGAAACACCCTGTAGGATATGATCCCGCAAGGACAATAGGATGGCCCAAGAGAGATGCCACTTTCCCAGCAGCAGCTCCCTACTGACTCCTTGGAAACAGATTTGCACTTCCAACCCCACTCTTCCTCTCAGGTCAAGATGGACCTTCTCCAGCAGAAAGGGTCTGGTGGAAAAATACCATCCTGCAGCTGTAACTCACCCTCAGTTAAGTCCTCTGCCATCCACAGCTGTCATGTACCCATTACATTGCTCCTTCATTTATTTCTTCAGAATTAGGACAGGTATTATTTTTTTACCTCCTGTGTGAAAGCAGCAAATAAAGGTGTTTCCCTAAGGCTCTTTTAGTGAAGCAACAAACATACAGCTTTTTTAGAACAACATGGTCTTAAGCAATGGAAACAGAAGAATACTATCACACTGCTCTGAGCAGCTGGCTTATCAAATCAATCAATTCTACAAAGCAAAATTAATAAATCTGATTTTCAGAAACCTCTAACCCCTATACAATATATATGACACACAATCTATCAGAAAAAAATGAGCACAGGGTTGTTTGCTGAATCTGTCATTAAGCAGGAATATTCACCCTCTGTGAAAACAGAAAAAATACATTTAAAAATGCATTACTGAACATTTAGGCTTGACTTAACCCTACAGTAATAGGATCTTGTTCAAAGTTAATCTACTGCCTATAGACAACATGTAGTACACTATCTGACAAACCAGTAGGACTTATTATTATTATTTATTACTTAATTTATTTAAGCATAAGATAAAAGGTCTGATTCTTCTAACTCAAAACACAATTTGGGTGCCAAGGGGAAAAATGCTGAATCTGGTCTGAAGTATCTAGGCCATGAGATGCAAGTTAGAAGTTTTAGCTCTCTGCTTGATTTTTCCGTCATTTTATCTATTTGACGGCTCTGGAGTTTATTTTGTCATTTATTTATTTATCTTTTAATGTGACCATTAGTTTAGGATACTAACCTTGAACTCACATACATGCAGTAACACCCCCGAACTAACATATTGTGTATTTTCCCAGACACCTTTTCTAGATTTAGTATTCATTTTTCCTGACTTTGTTTGCCATAAACACTATCCCACACTGAAATAACCTAAAGCCAAACAACAAAACCACTGCAAATGACTACTGAATTGGCCTGTTAAAAATACAAAATAAGCAGCGGAACAGGAGATTCCATTTCTTTGCACCCACATGTCTTTCATGTCAGCTCTAGAACTGGTAGGTACTGCTTGTAAAAGGAAAAGGTTAACTAAATTTCAAAGATGTCCACAATCTTCATATTGCAGGCTTTCAAAGTTTAAGAACATAAGCATTGTATATGACTGTGGCTCAAAATGGTGTTGAAGAAGTCAGAAGCCAATCTCTGGTGCAAATCCATTCAAATCTCTCATGCAGAGAATTCAAGCTTCTTGTTAGTGTTGTTTATTAAACAGATAACACAAACTATAGAGTCGTAATTAGTAGTCCCTGATTTCTTAGCATTTGGAGTCTTTACAACCACATAGAGCAAACAAGATATTTGACTTATCTCCAAAAGTCTACCTCCACTTTCCCTGCCTCACAAGACTAAGAGCATGATGGGCTGCTCCAAGATTTTCACCTCTGGCATCCATCACACCAGCACATCCAGCAACACAAAATTTCTTGCAAAGCCTTCCTATGGTTTAAACACATGAAGAGAGTTTTAACAAATAAAAAATAGGGAAAACATTTACACTCTTCCTAACAGATACAGAATTGCAAACTTTTAATAAACAAAGGATTGAGAATTAAATCATTAACTCAAGAAGTTGTGAAAAGGATCTTATAATAAGTAATCAAGAAGAGTCATAGTAAAAAGCTTTGGTGTCTCTACCTCCCCTCCAATACACCAAAACTGTCCTTTCTATCTACCAAGATGCACCAAATCAACTCCTCAGTATTCTTAGATTTTATAACCAAAGGGCTAATCTGTGAATACATTTTAATAGCCTTCCAAAAGGCTGCCTTGCATCTATTAGAAGACAGCACAGTAGCCAGAAAATACGCTATTTTAAGTGAGAAGATAAAAGTATTGCTTCAAGCTACAGCTAGAAACGTCCAAGAAAACTTGGAACGATTAATTACACAATTCATACTATACAGCCAACCTTGAACTGGCACTGCTTTGTAGAATTCAGTTTGGCCTAAAAGCTCATAGATCTCTCAATCTCAGATCACATTTTCCAATGAAGGTAAGTTGTCTTTCACTCAGGTTTACATTTCACTAATCAGACATCCACACGTCAGTCCCAAGGTGCATTAGAATGCCAAATTTTCTGCTTTTGCACAATTTCCTGGAGTCTTCTATTATTATTTACTGGACACATTATTTTTCACTGTAAGTGCACACAAATGCACAGAATTCAACAGTAACTGTTCTACTTTGCTCCCAAACAGCGTTTCTGGGCAGACTATTCCTTTTGTCTATATTGTCCACCCCTGCCTCCCCCCACTAGAGCATAAGGAAAACACAGAATCACAGAAGGGTTTGAGTTGGAAGGGACCTTAAAGATCATCTGGTTCCCAACCCCCCTGCATGGGCAGGGACACCTCCCGTTAGACCAGGTTACTTCAAACATCTCACTTCTAGTTATCTGCATACCACTATAGTGGAGCTCCTAGAGAATAAAGACATTCTACGTCACCATTAGTGCTTGGGAAAATCAGGCATCATGTGAATGCTTCAGCCATGGGCTGCAAAGGCAGGTGCAGCCGGTCCAGATTTTAACGGCAATGCAGCAGATCCTGGGACACAGTGACTGGAATATTTTCCAGGGCAAACTGGTTGGGACCCCACGGGCCACAGTCACAGAGAAGATGCAAAATTACAGCCCCCTGGGTGTACACTTACCAGCTGGCCTAATGTGATGCACATCCAAGACAAAAAAAATGCTACATGCCCTATCTGCCCTACACCCACATTAGCTCACTCTTAATATATGCAGAGTCAGGCAAAAATCTCTGCCTTCTGGCTCCTCAGCAGCTATGAAAACAGCCAGATCTGCAACACGCTCTCTAAAGCAAACTGCAATTCCACTGCCTCAAAAAGCTACAACAGGGGAAAGCAAAAAGCTGTTGTAGTTTTCCAGCCTAGGCCCAAGTTTCCATCTCTCTGACAAGGGAGATTTGTAGATGATGGCAATAAAACAAGCCTTGGTGAACTGCTCCTGTTAACACTGATCTTTCCAGAAAACAGATGCAGCACATACAGCTGCACCGACCACGACTGAGATTTAGGCAATCGTTAGATCAAGCTGCTTTTCCAGGAAGAAAAGATCAAAGCTGCCTTCCCTTTCCTGAAACCAGTATGTGGTGGCAGCAGATGTCACCTCCCCTCCTGCCCAGGGACGAGGAGCAGAAGAGGCACCTCGATGCACCCCACAGGGAGGACGGGAAGGCCCAGGCCCCGCCGGATTCCCTCCCGCAAACCGGGATGCGGGATCCCGGAGGCGGGGGCTCTGCTCCCCCGTCCGGCTGCGCCCGCGGCCGCTCCGTCGGCGCCTGCAGGATCTCCACATCCCCCCCATTTCTCCTCCCCATTCTCGCCGAAGAAATGATGTGTATGTGTGTGCGTGTGTGTGGGGGGGGAAGGGAATAAAATCAAAGCCAGCACACCGGTGCGTGAGGGTATGCACGCGCAGCCCCACGCAGTGCAATTCCACCCGCACCCCAACATCGCATGAAATGTTCTGACAGACAAAAATCAGCGAAATCACCCGCTGCCCGCCGGGGGCAGGAGCCGAGGCGCGCGTGTACGTGTCGCTGCCGCCCCCCGCAGCTCGGGGCAGGTGCGGGGCCGCCCCCCGCAGCCCCGCACCCCGCAGCCCCGCACCCCGCAGCCCCGCACCCCGCAGCCGGCACCCACCGCGATGGCGGGAGCCGGCCGCTCGCCCCCCGGCCCGCACCCCCGCCCAGGCCCGCCCGCCGGCCCCCCCCCCGCCACCCAGCACGGGGCGGGGGCCCGAGCCCCGCTCCCGCTCCCGCATCCCTCCACACCTCAGCAGGCAGGGCGGCTCCGGCGGGGGCGGCAGCGCAGCGCGGGGCGGGAAGCCCGGCAGCCAGCCGCTCCTCCCGCTGCCACCATCTTCCTCCGGCCGCCAGCACCGCCCGGCGCGGCCCCTCCCGCCGCACCGCCCTCCCGCGTCAGCGCGGCCGCCATCCCCGCGCCGCCCCGCGCCCGCCTTGCCCGGCGGGGCGGCTCAGGATGGCCCCGCAGCGCAGCCGGCAGCCCCGCCGCACCTCGGCTGCTGCGCTGGGCCGCGTGGCGTGGCTTGGCCCCGGAGAGGGTCAGGCTGGCAGGATGGAGGGGCTGAGGGTGGGAGTGAGGAAGAAATTCATCCCTGTGAGGGTGGTGAGACACTGGCAGAGGTTGCCCAGGGAAGCTGTGGATGTGCACCGGGAAGGGCTCAAGGCCAGGCTGAGTGGGGCTCGGAGCAGCCTGGTCTGGTGGGAGGCGTCCCTGCCCGTGCAGGGGGTGGGGGCCGGATGATCTTCAAGGTCGGCTCTAACCCAAACCGGGCTGTCACCTGTTGCCCCAGTGTGGATGCGCAAATGAGGGGCAGTGTTCACTGAGGGCTACTTCCAAATCCAGGTTTTGCCCCAGGATCACAGAGCTAAGGTGAAGTCCTCAACAGAAGGAGGACATGAAGCTGTTGGAGAGAGTCCAGAGGAGGGCCATGAGGATGACCAGAGGACTGGAGCCTCAAGGGCACGTTGCTGGCTCATGGTCATCCTCCTGTCCACCAGCACCCCCAGGTCCCTTTCTCCTACACTGCTCTCCAGCAGGTCAGCCCCCAACCTGTACTGGTCCACGGGGTTGTTCTTCCCCAGATGCAAGACTCTACACTTGCCCTTGTTGAATTTCATCAAGTTTCTCCCTGCCCAACTCTCCAGCCTGTCTAGGTCTCTCTGAATGGCAGCACAGCTCTCTGGTGTGTCAGCCACTCCTCCCAGTTTAGTGTCATCAGCAAACTTGTTGAGGGCACACTCTGTTCCCTCATCCAGGTCGTTGATGAAAATATTGAACAGTACTGGTTCCAGTACCGACTCCTGAGGGACTCGACTAGTCACAGACCTCCAACTAGAGTGTGTCCCACTGACCACAACTCTCTGACTTCTTCCTTTCAACCAGTTCATGATCCACCTCACTACCTGACCATCAAGAGCACAATTCCTCAGTTTATCGACAAGGATGCTGTGGGACACAGTGTCAAATGCTTTACTGAAATCACGATAAACCACATCTACCATCCTACCATCATCTATGCACGTAGCTACTTCCTCATAGAAGGCTATAAGGTTGGTCAAACATGACTTTCCCTTGGTAAAACCATGTTGACTGCTCGTAATGACCCCCTCATCCTTGATTATGTCTAGAGATAGTGCCAAGAACAAGTTGTTCCACCACCTTTCCAGGGATGGAGGTGAGGCTGACTGGTCTATATTTACCCGGGTCCTCCTTGCCCTTCTTGTAGACTGGACTGACATTTGCTATCCTCCAGTCCTCAGGCTCCTCTCCTGTTGCCCACGACTTACCAAAGATGATGGAGAGTGGCCTAGCAATGACCTCCGCCAGTTCCCTTGGCACCCATGGGTGTATTCCATCCAGACCCATCGATTTATGGATGTCCAGATTGCTCAACTGATCCCTAACCCAATCCTCATCTACCAAAGCAAACTCCTCTTTCATCCTGACTCCTTCTGGGGCTTTAGGGATCTGGGGCCCCTGGGGAGGGGCAGTACTGTACACATGAAGACTTTGAAAATGAGAATATGATAAAAGTATTGTTGAAAAAGAAGGAAGAAGGTGGCTACCAAGAAATGGCTACGAAGAATATGGAGGCTCCCTTTATAACAAGAACTCACATGGAAAAGACAAAGGGTAATGGGTGCAAGTCACTCCTGGTGAGATTCTAATCGGAGATCAGAAGAAAATTTTTCACTACAAGAACAGCCAGACATTGGAAACATCTTCCCAGGAAAGCAGTGGATTCCCCAACATTGGACACTTTTAAGACTCAGCTTCACAAGGTGCTGGGCCATTGCATCTAAACCATGTTCCTACCTAGAAAAGTTGGACTGATGATCCTTGAGGTCCCTTCCAATTTGGCATTCTATGAAGATAATAAAACTTGAGTGACTTGTTGCTCAGACAACTGCTATACCAAAACCCTCTCCTCTATTTTTAATACAATTGTTTTTCCTACTTTGCTAGTAGTTTTTATTCATTGACATTCTTCTCTCCTTTCCTGAAGACATCTTCCAACCTGATCACTTTTGTAGTGAAAATAACAAAACCTGGAAGAGATCTCTTTTTCCTTCTCTCTATGACCTGGATATATGGCCCTGGTTCTGGCCCCAGGTTACCATAATTTAGGCTGTATAGAATGCATGTGATAAACTTACAAAGCTAATGATTCTTGAGTAGTTACATTAGGTAAGTTACATTAGATCAAATCCCTTCTTTCTGTCCTCCTTGTCAACTAAGCAGTTAGGCTGGAATGTGATCTAAATTTGCCCAGCTTGAAGAGATTTGACCAGATGACCTCTAGAGGTCCCTTCCAACCTACCTTAGTCTGTTACATTCTTAGAATTTCAGAAGCCTAATAATACCAGTCTTGTGACTGCTAAATTATATCCAAGAAAAGATCCATATCCTAAATGCATTTTTCTCCCAGAGTTCCATTTTACCCTCTTTGTTTCACAGCTCATCATGACAGGTCTTCCAGTGCACAAGTTGTCTGTGAACCTGAAGAGGTGCTGCTGCTAACTAACACAACAGTATTAGTGTGCTGCATTAGCATTGACCTTCAAGCTTTTACAAGTTTTCAATCTGATCATCAGTATTTAGTCAATTTTTCCTCTTTCAGTTTGTGCAATTAAAATGCTGGAAATCGCAGTCTGTTTGTTTTTGAGTTAAAGCTTTTATTTATGCAGCAGTTTTGTTCTAGTTCTTTCTGAAAATGTAGAAACAATTTTGAGATGTGTAAAGCCACGTGAAATTGACCTCTTGCACAAATTTAAGCTGCCCTTTCAAAACCGACCATTTCACATTTGAATACAACAAATAAAGCCTGACTGAAAAACTAGTATCAACAGCACCAGGACTAAGCTGTAAAATTTACAGGTGACATAAAGCTGTGGATGAATCTATACAATCTGCTGGACATGGAATTATAACCTTGTGAGGGTGACAGTTTCCTAAGTCATTGTAGTAACCTGTAACAAATGCAAATCAGCCAGCTTCTGGCATATTCAGACACTCTTGCTATGTGAGTAGTGCTATTTACACTGAATCAATTTTTCACTGTATATGGTGTGTGTGTGTTCCTACCCCATATTTCAGTTTAAAGAAGAGCATTTACATCATCATGTGTCAGTGTCTTTTAAGGCTTGGTACCCCCCAGTGACCAAGACATGCCTTAGGGGAAAATGGGTGTAAACAGGCTTTTCTTCCCAGAAGTCCTGCAGTAGCTGAGTCCAGCCTTGCTGCCCCAAGGACAGTTTGTGATTATGTTTGCTGCTTAGAGTGGCTGTGAGGGTAGAAAGGCAGACAAAAATTGTCAGATTTTAGGGAGCCCTCGTTCCCCTCCATTCCTGTGCACGCACAGAACTCCTCTGGGAGTGGTACAGAGTTTCTAGACAGAGTGGTACAGGGTTTCTGAACGTGTTCCACAACACCACACTCTGCCTTTATTCTTGTAATATTTTAGAGTAATTTGGCATAAGTTGTGTGAGTGTTGGCAAAGCCTCTGTCTCTCACAGGGAAGAGCCTGGCCCAGGTTTCATATGGCCATCTCATTAACTGGGCCTGGATATTTCAAAGGGGAAGAAGTTGCCCTGAAGGTTTCTCTTTTCAGGAAAAGAAAACAAAAACACAACAAAAACAAGAAAAACAAAAACAAAAAGAAAAACAAAACAAACTATGCTCTGTGAAGCTGGTTTCAGCATATCTACATTACACCTCTATTTACATGCCCATTAGCCCAGACAAATGCTTGACCATGGCAGTTCAGACACTGCTTACTACATTAGTATACTAATCTAGTCAGCTTGTATGTATTTTCAGGAACTGGACATTGCAATGATCTTAGCTCAGTGACTGGCTACCTTTCAGCCTTGGGCCAAAGGCAAAACAGCTTTCAAAGGCTGAAAAGACCAGTGCAAGCTTGACATAGCTTTAAGGTCAGATAGCTCAAGATCCATGAGGGACAGAAATGAGTGCTTTTTACTGTCTGAAAGCTTGGGTTTACAGCTTTCATATGTCAAAAAGCATTAATGTCTGACTAGCATTGTGTGAGTTATCTGCTGCTAGAAGGGTGCGGACTGTTTCAGAAGTGCTTGCTAGTACTAAAATAGGTGGCTTTCAGAAATGGAAATGTTCTCAAATTCTGATACTGGACCAATGTACTTAAGGAAGGCAGTTTTATGAATAAAATCCCTAATGTTCAACCACCTTATCTTGATTAGCATGGTCTAAAATAACTTAGTCAGGAGTCAGATCTCTGGTTTCAAACCTAGAAGTCATCAGTGTCGTCAACCATTGTGACTTCCCATATAACATACCTGTGTGATTTCAGCATGTGTGTCTGCATTCAATCTGTAACTCAGTAGCGGCACAACAAACACTAATGTTCCACAGGCATTTTCCTTCATAAAGTGTTAGAATAATGTTATAATATAATAAATATAAATATAAATATAAATATAAATATAAATATAAATATAAATATAAATATAAATATAAATATAAATATAAATATAAATATAAATATAAATATAAATATAAATATAATGTTACCTTAAATATCTTCTTCAAGCAATGCTGCACATTACACAAGTTCACAGGGAGGATGCCTGTGATTTTCTTTATCACTGGAGCAGATGTAGTCTTTAAGGTGGTACTGGAAGGTTGCAAAAGCTTTATTCTGTAAATGTTTCTTCTCCCTTTTCATTGATTATGTCTTATGTCACACCAGCAAGAGAGCCTCTGATTAATCAGGAGTCAACACACCTTGAATTCTCCTAGTACTGTGTTAAACAATGGTCATTGATCCCAAAAACTTCAATGCAAATTTATATAAATGTTATTTACTGATGATTCCCATCATCCCATTGTCCAAGCTTTGGAGCAGGCATCCCCTGTATTAGAAAATAAAACTTCACTTCTGTTGGGTTGCAACTATTATGGCCTGACCACTAAAAACAGGTTGTCCCTTTTCTAATGTTACAATGATCTGAGGGAACTAGTTATGCTGTGAAGTATTCACTTTGCCCGAGGGTCCACATACTAAATATTCAATTAATTAACATAATAAAGAATGCAGCCTTATCTAAGAAGAGGCCTTAAATAGACAGCTGGCAAGGAGAAAGCTCTTCAAGGTATGATAAAATAAAAATGCCATGTCCTCCTGAATACTATGCAATAGCCTTAACCACAAAATAAATAAAATCTTAAGGATATAAAAAAACAATCTAAAATGTTGAGATATATTAAAAGGGAACAAATAATCTGTCAGGATCCAGACGCATGGATAATAGCATGATATGTGGTGGTATTTGAGGAATTTAGCAACACCACATTAAAGCAGGAAATTTTGAAAGTCTGGAAATATGCTAGAGGAGTATAAGCTAACCAAAGATCACTCTTGATTTAGTGTTCCCGTTTTTACACACTGTAGAGAATTTTGCTTCACTGTTGCCCTTCACTAGTGAATCAGTCACTTTTTTATACTGTTCTTACAGGGTTTTGAGGCATAAGCATGGATAAGCAATAAAGCTGATACTGGTTCCTTGAATAGAACTGTTGAATAAACCAAAACTCTTTATTTTTCTAAAAGGCTGTAAGAGTTTAAAGACAATTCAAGAACACCTCCTTTATATTATAGATTATAATTTACATTCAGACTATGACAAGAACACCCTAGAATGTTAATGGCCACAAGGAAGGAAAATAAAATGTATTTTCCAGGTAGAGCAGTCAGAAGAAGCATTTGTGTAGTGAATATAAAGCACCTTACTTTATAATCAGATTGAAGAATTTAGGTATGTAAAACACCTGGCTTCATACTGCTTGGCTCTTTTTTTCTCAGAGCGGTCTTGAATAGAACATGAAATTTAGCAAAGCAAATTAATTCAGACAGAGTATCTTGCACTCGGTACAACAAACTGGGATTTTTAGTATTTTTCATGTAGGTTACAGGAGGCAGCATATGTAAACAGTGGGAAACAGCACAGGAGGGATGGAGAAAACTGACTTGATTTACCCGACCTTACACTCCTCATTTACCTTCAAAAGTGGCATTTTGACGGACTGGCCTGTTGGCAGCACCCTGATTGTTTGCATCTGCTGGAACCAGGAGCAGGGGAGATCTGGGACTCTGGTGGCAACCGTAGAGATTGCCACTGTGTGCTTGTGGCTGTGTGCTAGGAAGACAGTTTTCAGGCAAGAGAGAAGAAATAAGATCTGCTGAAAAATACTTCTCTTTCGCCTCATCAAGAATTCCTGTGACATAAGCATTTTCCTTCTGCATATTTGTTGTGTTAAGCTTATTAGCAAGGACATTTCAATGTGACTTGTGTTTCTTTGACTTCCCATTTTCCAGGCCTTTTTTTCAGACCTGAATTATTTTCCCCAGCAATCTCCATCAGCATCTCCCAAGGTGCACCAAATAGCTCCACTGCTGGTTTTAAGCTGTTCATTTACATGCTTATGAGATCTACGCAGTGGATGGGACAATTCAACACTACCTTGCTCTTCCTTATCTAAAACGTAGCAGCAGATGGAGATAAGGTATTGCCAGTCCACCCAAACAACCTTATTTAACAGCAGCTCCTCAGAGTCCTCACCTGCAGTTCAGGTTCATCTACACAGGGGGAAAATGTTGAGAGAGGTGTTCTGGATTGTGTGTCTCGTAGCAGTCTGATTTTGACAATAGCTTCACCTCCAGTCCATCTTTCCCTTAGAGTGCAGTTTCTGAGGTACCTCAAGGAGAGGACTGTGAGCAAGTTTAAAGCCTAATTCAGAGAAGGCAGCACCATCATGTGGTTTGCAAGCCTGAAAGAAGTGTAGGACTTGGCAGAGTTGGTGCCCGTTACATCTGTTAGGGAGACAGACGAAGCCCCAAGCCAAAACACTTGCTGGGAGCAGAGAGAGCTTGCTCTGCAGAACATGAGATATCTCAAATGACTGTATCATTAATCAGGCAACCTTTTTTTTCTCAATGGGGATGTTTTTGTCATTTCAGCAGCAAGACAAATGGTACCCTCACTGGTAGGCTACTTCCTTGAGTCAGGTACCTCTAGCTCTGCATGCAATGCCATAGAAGCCAGTCATGGCATCAGCCCTACTGCCTGGCAAAAACAGGCTAGAATTAGGCTCTGCTCTAGGTTTTAAATCCATAGCCTCCAGCCTGCAATTTCAGGTTTTAAATTAATGACTTGGCATCCATATCCTTTGTTTTGGAAAAAAAACCAAAAACCTTTGGCTTTGCTTTTTAGCAAGTGGGAAGTACTCCAGCTGAGGCACTTCCACTGGTAGCCTGAAGGAGCCAAGAGAGCGAAAGGAGATACTCCCAGTGCAGGATCCCTGGAGGCACAAACTCTCTGCTGCTAACCATCTACTGGATCCATCAGATTACTGGCACACAGGAACTTTTAGAACACACCACAAGTCTTATTTTTTCAAAGTGAAGCTTGCAACAGGTATCAGGTGTCATCAAGAAGTTGTTTGAGCAGCCAGGAATCAGGTTAGGAGACCTAAAGCCCAGGTGGAATAAAATATGGCCATAAGGACATAAAGGGTAACAAGAAAAGCTTCTACAGGTATGTTGGTGACAAAAGGAAAACTAGGGAAAATGCAGGCTCTCTCCAGAAGGAAACAGATTTGTTCACATGAGGTGTGGAAAAGGCTGAGGTAATCAGTGACTTTTTTGCCTCAGTCTTCACCAGCATGTGCTCTGGTCATGCCACCCAAGGTATGGGGTACCTTGCAGAAGGTAAAGGCAGGGACTGGGAGAAGGAAGATCACCCCCACTGTAGGAGGAGAGCAGGTCTGAGACCATCTGAAGAACTTGAAAGGCTGAGGAGACCTTTTAATGGCTTTCCAGTACCTGAAGGGGCCTACAGGAAAGCAGGGGAGGGACTTTTTACAAGGGCTTGTAGTGACAGGACAAGGGGGAATGGCTTTAAACTGGAAGAGGGTAGATTTAGGTTAGACATGAGGAAGAAATTCTTTGCTGTGATGGTGGTGAGACATTGGAACAGGTTGCCCAGGGAAACTGTGGATGCCCCTTACCTGGCAGTGTTCAAGGGCAGGTTGGATGGAGCTTTGAGCAACCTGATCCAGTGAGAGGTGTCCCTGCCCATGCAGGGGGGGTGGAACTAGATTATGTTTAATGTCCTTTCCACCCCAAACTGCTCTGTGATTCTGTAATTGTACCATTACTTCTTTGAAGCACATTAGTGTCACAGTGGTAGCTATCCCATGGAAAAATACTTCATGTGATATCAAACCTGCTGTTTGAGCACTTTGCAAGTCTTTACATCTTAGGCCTCACCATACTGATGAGCAGGACTGGAAGTGCTCATTCAAATGCTGTTTGAAAAAGAAGTACTAGTGAAACTGATATTTTTATTTTTAATTTTAATTTTTTTTTTAATGTGGTCTCTAATTGTGTGTTACACGTTTTCAAGTGTCAGCCTCAGGATAACCTGTGATACCTGGGCCTTCAATGAATACATAAACCCAAAACTAAAAATGCAGCTCTAGCCTAACTTACTCCAAATTATTATGGAAATCATCCAGGTGGGGGGCTGCATTCAGACAACGTGAACAAATATAAAAATAAAAAAGTCAACAGTTTTTACTGAAACATGAAGCAATTGAAATATACAAGATTCAGCAGACTCAACACAAGAGAAGCTGTCATAAAAGAAGTCACAGATATTTGTGAGGTTTTACTGATGAGCAGAGTTGGATAATAAAGCCTTGTGGAAAACAGAAACAGCCTTCATGTTCTCTAAGAACACAGAGGAACAGACTACCTGAAAAACAATGGCCTATCTAGACTTGTACTTATGCTAATACTTGTATTCATTCACCTTTTAAGAGCTATTAATGCATCTGAAGTCTGTTAAACCATATTTTTAAGTTGATGGTGAAGCACAGAGACAGTCAACTTCTAATGTTAAGTGTGTCACATTGTGTGCTGAAAATGGAGCATCCTCCTTGCCAGAGCAAATTAGCCCAGGAGGCCTGCTACTTCAGATCAAGTTTAGTTATGTCTGTTATGTTCAGTGAAGAAAGATCCTTTTAGTGTAAAAGCTTCACTTCATGGGGGACTATGCATAGACACCTGTCACCAAATGGTAAGATGGCAACAACAAATGAGATGTAAAGTCCAGTAGAATTGAAGGATGATACATTTAATTCACAGCTCTTCTCCACTGATGTGGTTTTTTCTCTTGCAAAATTAAGATTGCTGGGTCAGGTTTAAAGATGACTGCCATTTGGACAGGTGAAGAGAGTGGGTGTTACAAGTGAGTGAAAGGGGTCAGTGAATGGCTAGATGAGAAGTGTTCTGGCATCTGAAAGGCAGCCTTGTGGCTGCTGCTAAAGAAATGGGATCTTTGATTATTTTGTTGAGGAAATTTCATCCCTGCTCAAAACATGTAATAAATGATACATAAAGTATGTTCACATATAACCTTTTTTTTTTTTTTTCACCAAGAAGGATGACAGGAGCAAAAGAAGATCCTAGATCTACATTTTGGTCCCTCTTAGGAGAGTTACAGGAGAGACACATGCTTCCAAACCAATACAGACAAATTTAAAGTATTTGCAGCACATTTCCTTTACAAAAACGTTAATCTTGCTGTAAAGATGCAGCCAACTGTGTGACTGTGTTTACGTGCACTCTCTTTATCTTACTTGAGCCAAATTTTAGCTGAAGATAGTCTGATATTTTTCACTTCTTCTGATTTTTTTGTTGGTTTGGCTTTACAGTATGTCACCCTAAGAATAAATTGAAGTATGCTAACAGAGTGGAGAAGGAAGAAAGATTAACTTTTATTAAAATAAAGCCTTATTTATTTATCATATTATTACTTTACATTGAACTACATTGACAATAAGACTTCATAGATAACTAATGTATAGGAAGACCCCACTATTTGTAACCTGTTTGCATTTTAACTGTTACAATGTAGCTAATGACATTAAAAGGGAAATGGAGTTTGAAATCAGAACTTCTGGTAGTAGAGACCTTCCTGACTAGAGGTGGCTGTGAAAACGCTTTGTGCAGAAGTTATTTTCACTAGTTTTTGAAGAAAATTGTGGCAGGTTGAGTTTAAACAACCTATTAAAAGTTTTTTTCTATATGTAATATGTTAACACAAAAATTATCAATATTAAGACTGAACATTGCAGTTCACGTAGTATATCAAAAAAATGCCACGGATTCTTTGCTGCAGTTACAACATTCTGCAGACTTTAGTAAAAAAAAAAAGCCTGCTACTCATTAATCTAAGCACTTTCCATCTTTTCCTTTTTTGAGTAATTTAGAAACTGTAATCACAAAATGTATATATAAAGCATATTCTTTTATTATTGAAAAACATAGGAGTACAAAAATAAATCAAATTCAAATTAAAGTTTTCCTCACAGACTGAATTTATCTCCTTTGAGAGCATGGAGGCTGAGCCAGACCAGAGAGCTGTGGCCCAAACACCTCCTCCACAGGATTCTTATGTGACAGTTCATGAACCAATTTGCATTTTGTTTTGTTAAACATATGCACATTGAGCATTCCTTGCTTTTTTGGGTCCCTAGTAGGAGCTGTGATGTGCTAAGCAATGCAGAGCACTGCCACTGAATAAGAATTTCATGCTGAAGACTAGAGAGGTTATGTGAAACGTGATGTGTAGCATTAAGTGCTTCGTGTACAAAGGCCTTGGGTTTTTTTGTTTCTCAAAGGAGGACCAAAATTTATAGTTATTTTCCTCAGCTTTAGTCTTTACCTTTACTGTCTTTATAACCTATGCATAAAGCATGGGCAGTATTGCTTTACCTCATAGGAAAACTGAGAAAACTACAAAATACGGAATTAAAGCACCAATAACTAGGTTCATTTTCCTTAAAATATCAAATCCTATATATCAAATATCAGTGTAAAAATCCTGTTAATTCCAATATGAAGTAAACTGCTTGTAGACTCTTTGAGGAATAGAGATGCCAGCCATAACATGCTGACAATCAAAACACTGCTGGCACTCTGAGGATCAAACCAGTAAGACTGAAGAGCTTTGTTTCCTTTCTCCCTTTCTAGCACCTTTGGTCATTAATAATCTGCTTTATTGTAACAAACCAGCTCTTCTGTAACATGTGACATGATTTTAACTCTTCAAAACAGAGTCACAGGAGTCAGATGCTAAACAGGAAAGTACAGATAAAATTCTCTCCTTCTCCTACAGACTCACCAAAAGGCAAACAACTGCAATAACAAATCACTCCTGTTTTGTGCCACAGCATACTGCTTAGCACATCTCAACACCACGTGTCACAGTGAAACACCTTATTTGGCTTAGTGGGGACATAACCCTTACTCCTCATACTGAACTTCTGCCAGTACGACAATTCATTTACCGGTCCAGAAAATAACACAGGGAGAGGAAAAGAAGCACAAGACAATATCTTGCAAAGTAGTTGCCACACCATACAGGGAGGTGTAAGGAAGGCCCAGCTTCACTGACATAGTCACGCTCAGAAACACTCAGCATGAAGTAGCTTTTATTTTTCACAAAAGGGACAGATCAGGCTTAAGGTCTTCTGACAAGCAGGTCCCTTGGCCCACTCCCTGCAGCAGTAAAGCAGGTTTCTCAAGCTGTGTGATTACTTTCCCTTGGGGTAGCAAGCCCATCTTACATTCAGTGAGCCAAAAAGACCTAAATAATTCAGTAGGCTTCTCCTCATCCCCTCCTTTGCCCTCCAGGTTTAAGGAGAAATACACCCTTATGGTAAACCTCTGATTAGAGAGGAATGGAGACATGTACCTTCCCTTCTCTCTTCAATGTCCAGAGTCACCAACAGTAGTTCCGCTGCTACTTTCTCATAGCTCCCATAAGGGATCCGACAGTTTCAACCATGTGAACTGTCAGCAGAGATAGCAAAGAATAGACATTTTCCCAGTTAATCTTCCAGTTCTAAACATGACTCAGCAGCCAGTGTTTCTCTACTGTGTACCAATGGGCATTTTAAGTCTGCATCCCTATTTTTAACTGGGTGGCATCCACTTCACTAATGCCAAGTATGTTCTTTTTCTCACACAAGATTTAGGCTGTTGTAATTGAAGACGTACTGCTGACTGAGAAAACCTGAAGTCTTGTAAGACAGAAATGGAATTAATCTATTTATATTTCATGTTGTTCCTTTTATCTCTCCATTCTAGCCCCTAAGAAACCACTTCTCACCTCTGCCACACATCCCTCTCTCCCATTTCTCAGAGCAGTAGTTGCAGTTTTCCCTGTAAGATGGTGCAATCACAGATGGAGGAACTGGAAACATTTTAAGTTTCAAGTCCAGTGCTACTAAACTGATTAGGCTGTGTTTGTTTGGGCTGTAGTAACCAATAAATCCATTCCTTTTGAAGGGTCTTTTAAAGCTTTTGCATTTCCAGTCAAACCCAAAAAGGGTTCAGAAAGTTAAGACTAAAGCTGTCTCAGGTATGATACGCTACACTGAAGCAAGGTTTTAAACTTCACTGAAAACCAGCAAACCTGTTTGTGCAAGGGTACGTAGGAGAGAGCCTCTGCTCCCTCAAGAGCATCTGGTAAATACTTTTCAAAACCAAAGAGGGAAGCCATAAACAAGGACACAGAGGCACAAGCCCAACAAATGAACAGAGGCAAAGGCAAAAAACAGACCTCATGTATCACACTAATTGATAGGTTATTAAGAAACCACAGGCAATTTGGGAAGTTGCAACTGATGAGCATGCAAACCCTAGGGTCTGGGATGTCCAAGGGGACCAGTGGAGCAGTGCAGCCTGATGAAGGAATGTGCAGGATTGGGAATCGGGAGACACCGTGGTGTCGTAAACAGCAGAGGTACAAAATGGACCAGTCAGCTGCAGAATCGGGCTAGACAATATATTGTAAGGACAGCAGCTATGCACAGAGAGAAATGCTCCTTTCCTTTTTCCTCAGAAGAAGCCCTCTTGCCCTTCAGTAGTGATGCCACTCGAACAAGGAGAGAAATTAAGGTCAGGAAATTATCAGTGGCTACTAGATTTTCATGACTTCATTGATCTGTTTGTATCTCTGAGAAATCTTCCTAGCTGAAAATGCAGTAATTTCACACACAGCCAACAATGCACACCCAGATGTGCTAAGCAGAAATGACACCATATAACTGGGGTGCCTCAGTTTTACTTTGCTTCATGTCTGTCCCTATTTAATTAAAGACCTATGCTTTTAGCTTTAAGGTGGGTAATGAAAACTAATGGTTGGACTGATCTTTCTCTTCCTGCCTTCTACTTGACACCACTTGGTAATCACTGATTGCCATAGAAATCACCAAGCAATGCCTTCAGAGACATCACTTTTTCCAGTCTGTTGGAGGTGCCAGGCAGATTAATACTTCTGTTTAAACAAAAAGGCTTACATAAAGGAAGACTGTTGAAATCCCACAGGTGCTACAGCTAAAAATCTTTGTTATCCACCTTGTTTTTTGAGCTGAAAGCCACTAGGTAAGATCACTTCAGCAACAAAAGTTGCTGAAGGGCATTATAGAGCATGTCAGAGTTAAGATACCGTATATGCAAGAGAAACAAAACAGCAGTCCCACCATAAAATACAAAACTCCTCCCCCTGCGAGCATTTCACTTCAAATGTCAAAATGTGCTTGCCCTCAGAGGGCTGTCTTCTTCCCTTAGACACTGCTTTCCTTGCTTGTCAACATGTCTGCATGTCAGATACAACTCACGTAGGTAGTGGTAAGAATTAGCCAAATGACCAAGCTGCTTCTGTCATACCTCTTTTTTTTTTTTTTTTTTTTTCCTTTTCCATGCTGTGCCTCACCAACTTACCCTTCTCTACTGAGTTATTTCTTAATATAACATTTCCATTTCTTTCTATATTTAGTTCTCCATCAGATACTGCAGAAGAGTAGTACACAAAGGTGCTTCAAAGGGGTTTGGTTACAAAGGAAGTGGTGAATCCACAGCTTGCTCTTCAAATGTGTAGTAACCCCAGACTGTAAGGGAACAGCCAGGTGCTCCATACTTCTGAGAAACCAATCCACCACTGCCTTCTGGCACCCAGCAAGGGCATTCTAGAGATCTTCATATGCTTATCAGTATTTGGAGAAAATGTGTACTTACCACAAGAGGAAAACAGTGGAAGATCTGAAGCCCTTTAGATAAAAAAAAAAAATTACAAAGTACAAAAGCAGAAGAGAATGACTACACAGGTGCACCACATTTTAGTTTACTTTCATGTGTCTAAGCTCATTACTACGCACATGTATCTGCTGATCAAGATAGCAGGATGACAAGACAATGCCACAAACATTTAAATAAACTGCAGAAATATTGAACCTATGATTCCAGTCATGCACTGTGAACTATCTAAAATACATAGCTAACTTCATCTGAAGAATCTTTTATATATGCTGTTACACCAAAATATCCTCATGTAGTCTTTGCTTAGATTAAAACAAACAAACAAACAAACAAGCCCAACCACACATTCTGTAAATAATTAAATTTTCTTTTTTAATAATATTTTAAAATGTACTAATTTGTTAAACATTTATTTAAATTACATGAACCTCAGAACTACTTGGAATAAAAGCTCTTTAGACAGCTATTGATTGCTCTGACATACAAGGACTGGAAGCAAATTTACTGTAGTATTATCTCAAGTCTATGAAAGATATCTCAACATTTAAGTCAGTTTTGATAAACAACAATTTTTTATAAATGAAAGCACAAAACTATACATGAAGTAGAATGCTATCTGAGGAGCAACACTGCAGATCAAAACCTGTGGATTCAGATATTAATGTATTTGTGTAATTAGAAAGTTTACAAAACCAGTAAGCATACCTCAAGCATCTTTTAATCCAGTTCAGATTAGGGGTCATCTGAGGACTCTTCTTCAGGTGGTCTCAAAGTTTATACAGCAAAATTTATTTTTTAACACAATCAACTGCGATCAAAGTACTATGCTTCTATATTTTATCTATCTTTAATTTGAATCAAACGACGTATATTTTTTGAAAATAAGAGAGCAGTTACCTGCTCTTAAGATCCATGAAATGTTTTCCCTTCAATTACGACAGCACAGAAATTGTGTGGACTCTGGAAAGACCGGCCTAAGATACTCAGTTTATTACAGATTTTTTTAAAACAGGCAAGCACATCACAGAACACCACCCTGAAACCTAAAGAACTTAAACAAAGTGAGCATCATTCAACTGTCCAAGTCCTGCTACTCTAGACAGCTGTCTGTTGCCAGAAAGAAGTCTCTTGTACAGAAGAGCTGCTGTTCATCTCCATTCTTTCATAAACTGCTCGAACAAAAGATGAACAAAGCATCTGAAAAGTTTTTAACGTGGATGTTTAAACAGACTACAACTCTGTACTGCCACCACCTAAATTCACAAGAGAACATGCATTTCTCATTAAAATAAACTTATTACTGAAAAAGAGATTAGCCATAAATGGGAAGGGTGTCTGTTGGTTAACAATGAAATTGAGTCCAGGGTATACATGTTGTCAGAGAAAACAAAGGAGTTTTTTTTAAGGAGATGAAAACTTTATTTAAAAACTGCCAACATTTAACAAAAACTGTTTTACACTGTTTTCCATTTTCTACAGAAATACAATAACTTACAGCTGTGGTTAGTCCATTTTGCCAGTAATACATATAAAAAACAAGTCTGTGATAAATAAGTGAAAAAACTATTAACCAACCACCACCACTAAAATTGTACGTGTAAATTCTGGAAGACATCTGCATAGAATTTAGGACTTTTGGGGTGCTCAGTTTATTTATTTATTTTTGTTGAATACTTTTTGTACCAATAGGATATGTAAAAAATAAATTATCATGCAAAACAAAATATTTGAGATAAACAAGATAAAACTCTGTGTGCACAACTGAAAAGTAGTGCTAGGATGCCCTCCCATGTTTCTAACCAGACATTAGAAAACTGAACAGTTTATATGGTGCAATTTCAAATTTCCCTTCACAGCAAAGCTAGATTTATAACCATGAAAATAATCTATACCTGCGTAGCATCCACTGAAGATGGAATAAAGGTGTGGAGAAAATTATCTAGTACTAGGTAAGAACAAGTAACTGTAAAACATCTCAAATCAACATTAAGAAGATGCATTTTAAAAAACAAAATAGCTGTTACCTAAGCATTTGTGAGATGACAGGGTGACAAATGTAGTTTATTGTTGCACCATAAGTGTATACACCACGCTTAGAGAAGAGTAAAACATCAGTCATTTACTATATAATAAGCCTTTCTCCCTTCAACATTGCCTGAATTATCACATACCATGTAAAAACTTAT
Organism: Apus apus; assembly: GCF_020740795.1. Classification (NCBI taxonomy): domain Eukaryota; kingdom Metazoa; phylum Chordata; class Aves; order Apodiformes; family Apodidae; genus Apus; species Apus apus. Next base: position 39,497,455 of record NC_067312.1, on the reverse strand, counting down.
CATCAATCTGCAACCTTGTAAAAAACTCTGGCATCAGCCTCTATGCTACTGATAAGCAATACTTTGAAAACTAATGTGTTACCTTAGTTTGCATACAGGTATATTGTATGAAACGTTTTTCCACTGAAAAAAAAAAAAAAAAAGGCGGAGCAAAAAAAAAGAGGAAGAAAAGGAAAGAGAAATAAAAAGAGAAATACAAAGCAGGGGGGGAGAGGAAAAAAGAGAAAGAAAAGAAGACAACAAAGAGGGGGCAAACAAGGAAAAATGAGAGGAAAAAAAAATAGAAGAAAAAATAATGAGACGAAAAAAATAAGGAGAAAATAAAAAGAGAAAACCAAGCTTTCTTAGTTATTGGTACCTTGTAGTACCCATCTTTCTCTCCAGCTGCCCTTTTAAACCTGTAATATTCACAAACATTAACAGCTTCTCCTCAGCCACAGGGCTAATGAATATACACCACCCTAACTGCTTTTTTCCTTGAAGCCATATATATGATCATTGCAATAGACAAAGAAGTCACAATCCACACTAGAAGTGTCAAAACTACCATTCAGAAGCTGATACCCTCCCTGCAGAGTGGCCTGATCCTGTGTCAGTGAAGTCAGTGGGAATTTTGTAACTCATTTTAGCAGATATAAAAATCAAGCACTCAGATCAAAAACAAACTAACGACCAGATCCTGCAAGTTATTTCTGCACAAGGACCCTGGAGGGTTTATTACTTGCTCATACTAAGCTTTCTGATGTAATGAACCCCCCAATTAGGTAAACCAAGATTGTACATACTGACTCAGGGCTTACCTACAATTTTTTTCTCTGTTCTGTCCTAACAGCTGCTAAGGCAAAATGAAAAAAATCCTGTATGAGCAAAACATGTCCTTGCTTTTTAAAATTTATTATTTAAGATTATGAGTAATATTTTCAGTAATCCACTGTGACTTCAGGTGCTCATTTTAGAACATTTGGAATTAATCACATTGTCTGGGAGGAGAGAGGAAAGGTGTAGCTCTTCCCAATAAAATTAAGGCCTTTAGGGAGAGCCCTCAAATCCAGTTATTCAAAATCAAAAGCTACTCAAAATCATAAGTAATTTTGGAAATATTTTTTTTAAAATATTTTTTGTATTGAAAATAAAATACCAAAAAAGGCTGCTTATTCTTTGTACCCAAATACCCATTTCAGTTGGTAGTTTGCGTCTGATGTACTTTTCCCAGTCTTCTCTGGTGCTATGGCGCTTCATCCCAAACACGCCTGTCTCTTTCTTCCCGGAGGACTCCTGAAAGGCATCTCCCAGGTAGGACACTGGTTAAGCACCTCTCAGTTTCCAGCCTGCAAGACCTTACAAACACTTTCACCATCTCAACACTCCTTACAAGCACCTGGAATGAATACCGCCAGTATTAATTCGGTTTGTGTATGCATACATGCAAGTAAGGCAGACTAAGCCAGAGAGGGGAAGCAAGAGGTCCCACTGACTCCAGCAGCAATGACCCTGCTAGGTCCAGACTTAGGACAGGTCTTCTACAGGAGTTCTGTTCACAAGTTATCAGTGTTATACAAAAATAGTCGTATGTGGGAGATTTTGCCTTTTTCATAGGAAAAAGTTCTGCTATCCATCCATCCATGCGTACATGCACACTTTTCGTGGGGGAATAAATACATATAATTTATTCACACATAAACCCTCTGTTGATGACAAAAAAAAGAAAACGATCCCCTTTTGAAAGGAATTAATCCTATCACAAAGTAAAACCAGTGAAAAACAAACGTAATGTTTTACATTCACTATCCTGTAGAATACTGGTAATGTGTGAGATTACTTTCCAGTGTCTTACTGTCCTATCATCATTTTATTCCTTCTGCTACAAAACTTTGCATCTATCTTATTTATCTGCATCGGAAATTTACGTAAAACTGACACAGATCACAAGTGTGTATCTGAGAATTTTTCATACAAAAAATATTGCAAAATATTATATTTAAACCCAACTGCATTTCTCCCAGTGACAGGGAGAGCTGTGACAAATATTTTTTCACATATCTTGACAAAATACACAATTTTCCCTAAAAAGAATAGTACTTTGATGGACAAGACAGTGTCACAATATTAGTGTTTAATTGCTCACTTAAATACTGTCACTACCTTGGATCTTAATGATACTTAAAACCATTTAAGAGATCTACATTTTGTATTACATGAAATTAAAGACTACATTTCATGGCACACTTTTTAACATGACTACCAAGCTTTAAATGTAGCCACTTAAGAAAGGAACACCTGGAACAAAAGGGAATGAACACAGTAAGTATAAATATATTTTGTCTTATGAAAAACAGTTATGGTATCTTCTATCATTTATGTGAATTTTTAATAACAGGGAATACTCTGTTACAAAAAACCCAACAACCCAACATTTATCTACTCATTCTACACAGCCATTCCAGAAATCTTACTGTATTAATGACGTACCAATTTAATAACTTAATGTACAATGAACATACAGAATATTTCATCCAACAAAAGCTCTTTGTTTCACCATAATTATATTCTGTTCAGTAAGTGTCCCATGAAGAAAACATGCCCCTTGCTGTGCATTCTCCTTCTCCAGCTATACAGTAGGTTTAGCAGCACGTTCCATATGGTTCAGATAATGATACTTAATAAACCAGAATTCAGTTAAGAATTCTGCTCTTCAGAATAGCTGTATTGTACATAAGCATCTGCCAGCTATCAACAACTAAAAGCTTCTGCAATTCTTGTATTCAGACTCATAGCCAAAGTTGTTTGGTTTAGTTTGGTGATTTTTTTTAATTTATTTTTTAAAAAATAAATCTAAGATACTTAGTGCATCAACAGATAGTGTAAAAAGCTTCCCCATTGTTACAACATTTGTCTTTGTGAGATACTGTATATCCTAGTGAATAGTACTAAGGAACACAGAGAAGAAACTCAGCAACTGTCAGAAGCTTCCTGCAAAACATCAATTTAAGATATAGAATAACCCTATGATGCAGATGAAATGGCAAGATCTAGTGTAAATCAGTAGTTACAGTATTATCTTAGGGGAAGATATAAAAGACTATGCTAGAAAAAAAAATTTTAAAGCCAGTTATTATATGTTCAGCATTTATGTTTGGTTCTTTAAATCAATAATTATAAACTGTAAAAATGTACCCTAATTCACTATAATAGACTATGCCCTGAGAAGTTATATTACACACTAAGTAAAAGCCCCTAGAAAGTGTCAGGTCTGTAACTCAAAAGCGTAAACTGTTTCGAAGGAATTTCTTGGAAGCACAAATTTCCTCCATTTTATAGCAAGATATTGCTTCTTCAGAGACAAAAGTCTAATGAAAGTTTATGGTAACACTAGTTTTCCCACCTTTAACTACAAGATTATTTTTTTTCTTTTCTCCTTCAAAATCTCCTGGGGAAACTAGATGGCTTCATAGATAAAGCTCTTGCTTTTCACCTCTGTAAGAGGATGTAGGTCTAGCATGAGGTTCCAAAAAACCTGAGCCTGATGAACTCCACTTAAGGACATCTATCAGAGCACTTTTAGGGAGGTAGTCAGAGTTATACAAGCATGCAACGAGGCCACCTCACCAATGTTTTGCTACATTCTTCTTTGCTGGTTGGAAGAACAGAGAAAAGGTTGGAAAGGAAGGACACCTCTGCATACACAGGAAAAAAATAAGGAAAATTATCTTAGACAGGGACACTGAACTTCTTTTGAAACTAACTTGAATGTTAAGTGCATTTAAGAATAGATGAGTTACCTGCTTTCCTTTATATCTGACACTAATAAAACAGTAAGATCTAATTGTAAAGACATCTTATCACCAAACGAATACAGCACAAAACATGCATTTTTAAGTCACATCTACATTTCACTTCACTGCTTCTTTTTCCAAAATTGCTCTAGAAGATAAAGTCCAGGAGTGGTGGGGTTTTATTCCCCATGCTCTTATGTGCAACAGTTCACTTCCTACTAAATTGAAAAAAACCCTAAGGAATGTTCTTCCCTCACAGAAGGCAAAACAAACTAAGCAAACAACATTGTCCAAAAATGCAATCATCAGGTGTCAGGAGACTCACCACTTAAAACTATTATCTAGTAGTCACATTTTGTCTGTTGCACTATATGTTATTCTGAAAAAGTATGCTTGTTGAGTCTGGCTAGGCAGACAAGCCTTTTCAAAACCCTTGGCTTCTGTTCATCAATATTATTCAGTACTGTATTGAAAAATTCACAGATTTTCTATTCAGGAAGAGACTCACCCCTGTCCACAAAGACTAGCTGCATATTCTAATTAAGCAGCACTAAAAGAAAACTGGAAATGCCAGAATTTTTAACAAAAGACAGAATCTAAGGTGTCTTACCACTTTGCACTTTTATCTTAAAAGAAGTTCTATTCAATATAATTAATCAAACAGTATAAATGGACAATTTACTTCCCCCCTCCATTTAAATGACACAAAGATTTGATTGTATAAAGAATATGTAAGAAGTCAAAAAACCCCCACCACATTACCATGCAGACATGAGTAGATTAGCAAATACTAAACACAGCAGCTACAGCAATATGTTCCAATAATAACTTTATACAAGTTTGTTATTGTAGCTATCTTTAATGCTGCATGTGTTGCTCCAGTGACTGTAACACACAAGATAAACCAAATGCCAATGAAATAACAATTAATGTATTTAGCAGCAGATAATCCAACCCTTTAAAAGTGTGATTCCTTCTATTCTAATATCCGCAGTTTCAGATCACATTTGTTCCTCAAAACCCTTGGTTTCTAGCACAAAGAAATTTCTACAAAGCCTAATCCAGTGAACAAAAAGAATTTGCATCGATTCAAATGACACATACTACAGCATAAGATAAAATCAGTACAGATGCTCAACTTCATATGAAGATGTTTACAGATGTACAATGTTTGATTTTATATTTGAAGGAACTTCAGAGAGTGAGAGCCTTGTATAGTGCAACTTCTATTGGACATTGCCTCCACAAGAATATTCACTGACTACACTACAATCCTCTGACTTCTGAAACAACAACTAAACTACATTAAAGTAGCTGTACTCAGTAGCCTCTATGTATGCTAACTACCAATGGCCTGAAGCCACTTTTTTTTTTTTCCAACTGGTGCCCAAATGGGACTCTGCAGTAATACTGAATGGTTAAGCAGGTGTGTTCCAAAGATCATAGTTTCTAGAACATCACACATTTGTGAGCTTAATGCACCTTATTGCAAGCATCTCTTCAGGACATTGACAGCTTGAAGTAATTCAGTTACATATGTTCTTCTTTCATACAATTCATATTATTATAATAAAAAAATTAAAGCTCAATTTTGACATCTTCTTGTTTGCACTTCTTTCAATGGGGAAGGTATTACTTGTTTCAATTTTACTTTTGTTGTTTATTTTTCTGTGTGGCAGAGTCTGGTTTGCAAATATTTCTATTTGTAATTATTCTCACTGGATTTGGGAAAAAAAGGTGGGAGAGCATTTCCATCAGGACTAGGCTTAAAAATCCCACAGTTAAAGAGTCATACTACAACCACCAGTGTTTTGTAAAAGTAATAGAAATATCAGCACCATTTCTAATCAGAGCTCTTAGAACATCTTCCAAGTATGTAAATAAAATGCAACGCCATTCAGTTACATAGGACCAAATCTTGTCTTCCTACAAGTGTTCAGAATTCATGCTGATATGAATAGGAAATACACACATACACATGAGAGCAGCTGCTTGATCCTCTGTGTTTATGATGCAAAGACTGCCAGAGTCAATAGCACAGTACTGACACAATCCAAGAAACCCAACTAGGACTCCAGATTGTAGTCTGGGAGAAATATATAATGGGTTTCAAGCCACATTCTAATATAAACCTCTTCCTTTGAAAACCTCAGTCACTCCAGTGCAAGAGGAAAGCATCTCTTCCCTTCCACAGCTTAAGAAGTATTTCAATCTGCTCCTGCCACTAATATTTTTCTTATGAACAGATAATTTTTGCCAAGGTAAACAAGACACACAACTATGTCACTAACTGTTTAAGTAATCTAGGACCAAGAATGTAACCCTTCATACACTGCCAGCCAAATTCACACTTTCCAGGTTCATACTAGTCATTAGTTATTCATTATACTGATTATTAGTTACTCATTGTTAATGAAGCTGACCCAGCACATGCTTTGATGTATCTTGCTTACTCAAAAGACATCATGGGTTATAGTTCTTGCTCAAGTGTGAAAGTCCAGAATCTGGTTTGTGCCTGAACCTACCCACTTGACAGTGATCACAGAGACAACACTATGTCAAAATGACAAAATTATCCTCTCAAGCCACTCCCACACCTCCTTCACACATCAGTGATGTTCTTCTGCAAATAAAACCATCAAGCAAGACAGCATCCCAGAACACCTCAAAACAAAGGGCCATGTAATACATCCCATCTATACAGAGGCAGGTGTGGAGGCCCATTTAGACATGGCTTTGCCATGGGGATGCTCAAGCCCAGGTTAGTCTTCTCTAAGTACTGTAAACAGAAGAGTATATACAGAAATGTCTCTCTTAGCTACTCTGTGCCTGAAATGAGTTACAAACATACTCTCTAAGACTAAGGGTGTGCTCTGTTTTCATTTTAAAACGCAAGAGTAATCCCCATCTATAAAATTATTTAGAACTTCTGGAATTCCATGTTTTGAGTGCCTTTTTTCTTTCCAAATGACACCTAATAAGCCAGTTACCTGTTTATTTCTCCCTCATTGTTGCTCTCTGCCCAACAGAAACAGCAGCTTCAAACTTATCACAGTCAGGAGGCACTTTGGGCAGAAGAAATATACAGCAATTTTGGCGAAGACTCTAGCTTGAAAATCTAATCCCCTCTGTGAATAGTCTATTTGGAACAGAGGCAATGTTGCTATTGTACAAACTTTTGCAGTTGTACAATGTTTATCCCCTGCGCCTTTGTACCAGTGCAATTCCATTAGTGTAAAAAATCCCTTATATAGACAAGTTCTATGGAAATGACATAATAAATCATTAATGTTTAATTTCACCGGAATAGAAACATGTTTCAAATTCCCTTAAAATTACAGTTATGTAAACAGAGATGTATGGTGGGAGAAGTGCTCTTAAGGAAGAGTCAAAAGAAAAAAAACAACAAATGAAGACTGAAGCTCTGCAAAAGTGAAGAGATAATTCCCTCCTGCTATTTTTTTTTTAAATGTGTAAGCCCTAATGACCAAGTGGAAGAATTACTTTTTACTCCCATCATCTATTGGACTTGCATGGTCTTGGTTGAGTACAAGTTACCATTGTGTGATTTAGCAGGCTGAGATTCTTTAGTGTACACAATACATTCAGAAATGTGTATCAAGTGTCATTAATTCTGGATTGTTGAGATAAAATAAATAAATAAATACCAAGTAGGAAATTAAGGTAAAGGAGTCTGTCCTAAGAAAAGCATTTCCAACTATAGCTCTGACTGTAAGTGTGAGTGTGAATGTGTGTCTTTGAACTATTTTCTGTCACATTTTCCTGCATCTGCTTCTCGGGATTTCAACTTCATACTTTCCTATCAAACTCATGTGACAACTAATATGCCAACAAAAACCCAGTTACAACAGTAAAAGGCATGGCTCCAATACCATTACTGGAGCCTTCAGAAAGAAACACTGCAGTCTGGTGTTCTACCAAAGGTTGCTAATACAAAAGTAATAGCTCTCACTGAATATATACCCTGAATCCAATAAGGTATTAGCAAGATGCCACTTACAGTAAAGAAGCACAACCTCTACACTGGTTTAGCTGATATCGACAGATCCTCCTATTCTTTTTCCAGACACTGTTTTGAAAGCATTTCAGACTTTTTTTTTTTTTGAAAGCCGAACAACTTAAAGTCCACCTTAATGGAGAAGTTAAAAAATAAGAAAACGGCATACTAGGAAGCTGACACAAGGTGATTTCTTAAAAAGATTACAGAACAAACTGCATTTGCTTAATAAAGAGGTACACCAGTTCTTTAATAAATAAAGTGACAGACTTCTACTCTGAATATGAACTTCAGAACTGACCATTAGAAGAGTGAGAAACACATGGTTAGCTAACACTTGCACTAATTAGAGATAAATAAAGAGAATATTGCACTAAAAGAAGAATCCTGAAGGCTTTAAACTCTTCCTTCACTGACTTAAAAAAGTAACTAACCATTTCCTGTAAGCAGTAGCAAACCTAGCTTGGTCTGGATCCCTACAAGTTGATATTACTTTATCAATGAACCGGTATTCCACTTCTGGACCAAGGGAGTCCTGCATAGGAGCACGCTTCAGGCGTTTTGTTTCTTGAGTATAACCTTGTTTGCTGCTGGATTCGTTCAAACCATCAACATCCATAGCTTGTGTCATGTGCCCTGTCGCAGGACTGTGGTGAGAATTCAGAGTTTCATCACTGCTGTCCACAGATGGTATCACCGCACTCAGAAGAGGAAGTTTGTTGCTTAGGTGGTGCTGAAGGTAGAACACACGCCTTCTTCAGAGGAAAAGGAAGGAAGAAAAAAGAAAAAACAAAAAAAAGTCATGAACTGAAACGAATGTGCTGTTGCTGCTAAACTACTTCAGTTCACTTGCCATCCCACCAGATTCCCCTATAGCAGACACAAAATCTGTTGTCACTACTCACACTCTACAAAAAAAGGTTCAGGATCACTTAGACAAATCTGCTGTTACCTAGTCAGGCACATAAACCCAGCTGGCAAAGCAGAGGTCTCCTGCAGCTGATCCATCTTCTGCCTATCTTTTGCTTATCTTTTTTGCCCTTTACACATTCAAAATATGAGAAGGCTCATCAACAGTGTCTGGTGCCTCTTGCACAAACTATAGGGACAAGAGGAGTTAATATCAGTAAGACACTTAAGACCAATGAAATTTTCCATTCAATAGCTCTGATAATGCTCTTAAATGTTTTCTAAAGGCTTAAGATATGGTAGCTTAAAAACCTTTTACTGAATGCTACCTTTTAAAATCAGAACAATAATTTGTCTGGAAACATCAGCCAAAGAACAATCTTTTGACCAAGTCCTCTTACCTATGACACCACAAGGTTTCATGCCCTGGGTAAGTATCAATCAGTTCAGTGCAGAGCTCCAACTCTTCCTCTAAATGGCGGGGGAGATCCACACTCTGCTCCTCTGCACAGGCAGCTTCTGCCCCTGCACTCTCCTCCTCCTTTTGATGGCTAGGGTTTTGCTCATTTATCATTTGATTTTGTACCAATACATTATTGTCAGTCACAGTTCTGCCTATCAAGGACTTGAGTAAGAACTGGCGGTAATGAAATCCACTATGGTCTGAGACATGCATGGATACCCAATATTTAGTGGATGAAAGTTCATCGAGGAGAACCTGAAACAAAAAGCAGCAACAGCTATCAACCAGTATAAAGGAGGAATTTACCACCACAGTTTCTGTATCAAGGTGACCTCTTCCCTGCAGATTTCAGCCACTGTGGTGATGGCTTAAGAACACACACAGAAGAACTAAATAATCTATGAGCCTTCTCTATTGCATGCTGACAAGTTTCTTGGCATGCCTGCACACAAGAAATTGTATTTCTTCCAAACTTTGAAAAGGTAGATAGATGTCCCAGCAACCTTCCCACAGGCTGAGGGAAAAAAAATAACCAAAATCACTTCTGATGAGAAATAAGCAGTGTTTTGACAATCTCAAAATGGTTATGAATGAAGACAATTTAGAGAAGGCAGAGGGTACACCAAACTACACATGTATACTAGTTAGAAGTATTTTAACTTTTGACTAGTGCATTATGGGTGCCAGAGGGTGGGCGAGTTGCTCAGAAAAAGAAAACATTGAAAGTAATTTACATATTGATTCTTTCATTTTCCAAGAAAGAATGTCAACCACTAACATAATGTTCCAAGTCCTAGAGCCTGTGGATAGCAAAACTGTCTGTCCATAATTAACTGTCCATAATTAAATTGCATGGCTTGGTAACTGGAGAACTCCCAGAAAGGCTTTCACTATAACTGTGGTAAACATACTGGTGACTACAACTGTATTTGTAACACTGCTGGTACCTATGAATTTTCCTCTTAATTCTGAATGTTTTTAGAACTTCAAAATTTATTTCTGGGAAGACAGGTGAGTTTGGCTACTGGGCAAAACTTCTTTTACTTTACTTTCTCTATGAGAAATAATGGTTGTGTTTCTTTAAAGACTTTAACCTCCTTCTTCACATTGCTTCTCCTCTCAACTTTGAACTCTCCAGAGAGATCAAAACTACCTTTTTCAATTTCTTCTAAAAACTTTGGATATAACCTTACTGGTATATTCTTAAATCTCTTTTTCTAAGCTACCTACATCACTTAACAGGACTGGCTTATGCTGAACAACTTTTACAGGCGCAAGTCATTCCTTTTTCTCCTCCAGCACTAGAGGCACAGCCTCCCACAAAGAAAGTCCTAGAACTAAGCACAGCTAATTAAACACCTTTTTTTTGTGGTGCACCTGTGGTGTTCTAAAAGTTACTAGAGCCAATACAAATGACAGGAATAGCATCTTCTACCCGAGATACTCAACACACTTTTTTAGGTCTTGATAAGAAATACCAGCTTCATCTTTCTTTAACAGATCAATACACTGAAGGACACTGTTAATTAACAGCCCCAACACAGGATTCTTAAGGGGGCTAAAACTCCCAATATCCAGTTCTGCACTTTAAACCACAAGATCAACTTATCTGTTCTCAGCAGAATTGAGCTTACTATTTTACATTTCTGAATATTAAAATTTAAAAGCCTATTAAAACCAACATAAGGCTAAAGAGCTACATCAGAAAAATCAGGCTAGTCTTTATTCAGTTGAACTGATTATGTCCAGCTTAGAACTCAGAATGATCTGATTCCTTTATTTGACATGTTTATAAGCTACAAAGTTATAGGCGAACATATAGTAACTATGCACAATGCAAACAGAATGATTCCCAGCATCACTTCTTACCTGAACTAGAAAACCTGTTCTAGAAAAACAAGACAGAGATTGCCATTAAACCTCTTGGGATATAAAAAAACCAAAGCCTTTCCTCAAGGAACATCACAGGAACAGCAGAAGAAGCTTCCAAAAACTTGAGATAAAACAAAGAGTCTGCTAACATCTGAATTCCAACAGAGGTTTTTTTTCTTACCAAGCCAGTTTTCTCCTTTCCACACTGAACAGGACAAACCCTTTACTATTATTCTCTGAAGCAAAGAGGAAATTATATGAAAACACCTCTTCCCCCACTCCTGACAGCCTCTCATAAAGGGCTTTCTTCTATCTTTAAGAGTGAGCTGAATACCACGGAACTGGCATCCTGCTCCAGAACAGGACATACGGGCTCAGTGACAGTTGCTTCAACCTCTGGGTCTCCACTGCCTCTTACATCTTCCCTGCCCCCGTGCTTGCTCCTTCAAGGTACTTATCCACCATAAACTGCAGCCCAAAACTTACTTGCTGGTCTGGGACACTGGGGAAATGAAAAAGAATGGTGTCCAGGGAAAAAACTTTTAAGGATAATTCAATAAATATTGTAACATCCACTCACATAAGAGACAGGTACCTTTAGCAGTCCGGTCATCTAAGAAAAACCCAAGGCCTTACTCAGGATGTTTACAGGAAAAATTACTTTATGTCTTATGAACATCCTTCTGTCTTCTGGACATCCCACGAGAGAGGTGCTTCCTCGTGACAATCACCCCATCGCTTGTCTCTTTGCTTGTTTGTGGTTTTTTGTTTTTGTTTTTGTTTTTTGTTGAAAGGCCTGAGTAGTAGCTATATATCCTGTAATTATGACAATGAATATTCCTACCTAAAGAAAACAAAAGTTTGCCCAACCTTGTTGAACTACACTCTATTTTTTTATCTGTACGATTTCTATGAAGCATCATGACATGTATGAATTTTAACTGACTCTGGTTCTCCACCTCACTTGGAGTATTGTGTCCAGATGTGGGCTCCCCAGTTCAAGAGGAACAGAGATCTACTTGAGAGTCCAGTGAGGGGCTAACAGGATGACTAAGGGACTGAAACACCTGACTTATGAGGAAAGGCTGAGAGATCTGGGGCTTTTCAGTCTAGAAAGAAGACTGAGGGGGGATCGAATTTATGTCTATAAATATATGAGGGCTGGACATCAAGAAGGCAGGGACGCCCTATTTTCATCTGTGCCTTGTGAGAGGATACGGGGCAATGGATAAAAGCTCAAGCACAGGAAGCTCTACCTCAACAGCGGAAGAACTTCTTTACTCTGAGGGTTACAGAACACTGGAACAGGCTCCCCAGAGAGGTTGTGGAGTCTCCTCTGTCAAGACCTGTCTAGATGCCTTTCTGAGTGATCTGCCCTAGTTTTGATCCTGCTCTGGCAGGGGGGTTGAACTCAATTATCTCTGGAGGTCCCTTCCAACCCCTAACATTCTGTGATCGTGTCTAGAGACCATGTTTTTCCCACATTAGCTAACTGTCGAGCTTTCTCACCCTTTCCCAAGGCAAGTACTCCAGTACCAGAAAGATTAGACTGGTTTGGAATAATCTATTTTTGACAAATCCTTAACTGATATTAACGAACACTTTTCAAACACTAGGTAAACTCATTCATTTGCTTCAAATACTGCAGGAAAAACAACCTGAGATTTCTATATTCAAATAATACAATGTTTTTTACTGTCTAGTGTAAGAAAGAAGAAACACCTTTTTTCTGTGAGGAAAATTTTCCTGCAGGGCCAAAACTTTCTCCTCTAGTATGCTCCATCTTTGTCCCATAGTCTGAAATGAGATTCAATCTGCAAAAGTACTAGGATTACTGAAGCAAAGAAAAATCCCACTCAAACCCTACCCAACAACCTACCCCTCAATTTCTCCAAAGCAGGCCAACAGTTTAATATATGATAAACCTGTTTTGAGGAGTCTTATTTCAATGGTAAGACACCATATACATAATGTTTCTGGGCCTTTGTGTCCTTGTACTAAACTACCTCAAACTACAGGTAAAGTTTGTATTATAGCAGAAATGTGGCCCTAAAAAATACTGGGCACTCTAATTTGAGGCAACCTTGCAAGAACAAACTGACCATAGAAGCACAGTGACAGTTTTATCTGCTAATTTTTTCAGCACAATTCCAGTCTCACATCTTGATTAAATGTACCATCCTTTTCAGATATTCAAACACACAAAAGGCTGGAGGTACAAAATGAGACACCGAGTAAGAAAACAACCTGTATATTTTTGTGAAAATCTGTAGCATCTGCTTTTCCTTGTCCTCCTGTGTATTTGCTTTCTTCCTCACATCACACAAATAATCACTTTCTAATTCTTCCTTTTGAAGTTATCAATTTTTAATGGAAGAGATATGTTGGTGGTGTCATGAAAAAAAATCTAGAGTAAACACAGAGATTTCCCAATGGGTTAAACACACTGCTCAAGGAACAGCAGCACGACTGAAATTTCACCAGAGGTAATGAAAGAAAGTTGGACAGAACCAGAGAAAACTAACACTTCCTTAGTACTCAGCCTAAACCAAAGAGCAGTAGGGGAACTGGGATGGTGGCCAAGGCAAATGGACTTGGGAGTGACTGAACAAATTTAAAACACTATGTCTGTACGCATGCTTGTGACTTGTCACACAAAACATTGACAACTGCCGATGAGTAAACCCACCGAAAAAATTCCAGCCCCAAGAAGAGTTATTTTTGTCACAATGCCATTCTTAGTGTTTACTTAAATCAGTAAAGAACAGCAAGTGCAGAAAGCAATCAGAGCGTTATCCTGATCTCCAAACTACTTTTAGGGAAAGTACAAAATATCTTCAGTTTTACTTAACAGTACTAATTATTTCCCCCCCCTCTTTATAATAAAGCTGTTAAAGACTTATGTCCAAGTCCCTGTTTCCTATTAATACAGACCTATAATCCTAACTTCTAACCTCCAACCCATCCCAACCCTGTAATTTTTCTGAGTTTTCCATAACTATCATTTCATACAAACTTGCTAGGCAGATGTGTTAAAATTCTGGGATGTCTCCCTCATGAAGTCTAGAACATGCTTGCTATTTACTACCACTTTGATACAGCTACTTCTAAAGTTTCTCATATGACAATTAACAGCAAATGTCAGAAAAACAACATCCACTGCTAACAGCTGGCTCATTATACATAAAACTCATGGCTATACTGACTCAACAACCTTCACTAAATTCCTCCCTCACTCCCCTGTGTATTTACAGGATGGAAAAATGTAGTAGCTGCCTTTAAAAGCAAGTGATGTGCCACTGTATGAACCTAATATTTACAAGGAATTCACGTAACAGCTTAGAAAGCACAGCATTACAAAACTGCCTATATCATTTTAGACCATGTCACTTTAACTAATTAAATTTGATGCAGTTTCAACGTTTTAGATGCTACAATGGGATGGGAAATACACACCGCTGCATAAAATCAGATAATTATGTCCCTCCTGAAGCAAAAATCAGCCCTCATATTAAATGCTGTCAAACAATACTGTTGGAGCTGAAGAAACTAGTTACAAGCACTATTACACTTCCTCTGAAACTCCTGCCTTCTTTACTTAAACCTTCAACATTCTGAAACCACAGTTAAGCTCAATAAGAGTACCAAAAGACAGCACATTACATTATCAAAATAATATCTGTCATGCATTACCTTTTTTTTCACTAGGAATTTCAAGATTAGTACTAGAAGGATTATTTTCATTTCCCCCTTCCTTATTTCAGCCCACACAGTCTCATTTTTCCACCTGCCACAAATTCATTAGAACTTCACACATGGATAAGAGAAATCTGTTTTTTCTGCTGAGCAGAATCTGCCTACACTGGCAAGAGAAATGCAAAACACACTCATTGCAATGTTTTGCCTGTTTTTTAAAAACATTTTTAGCTACCTGTGCTAACTTAATATGACACTCTCCATTCATGTAATAGGATTTGCCTGGCAAACCAGCATTTAATTTATTTTTTAGACAAGGAAATTTAAGATGTTATTCACGATTGTATTATACCTTGACAGTCAGGTTTCCCAAATGCTGTAAAACCCAGATGCGATGGGACCAGGCATTGTAGTTACTCGGATACCTCCCAGCAGCTTCAGAGCAGACATCAATTTCCTCCTGCACTAGTCGGTGAATTCTCTCCACAGGTGCTGCTCCCAAGTTTCCTTTAGTCACAAGACCGGGTAACGACTTTTCCTGAATTAGTTGTTGGAGCACCCATCGTCTGGTTAAACAATGTAAAGTGTTAATGGTGAGAGAGCAATTTTAAGAGAAAAAAAATTGTTTTTTTTTCATTTATACAGATCAATCAAACCTTTCTGATATTTCAGCTGTCTGAACTACACTGTAACTAGATGATGAGTAAGTAGTAAACATAACCATCTGAACTCTTATCATACTGAAAACCATGACTTTACGAACACACTCCAAAATAAGTTATCTCCAGCTGTATTTGTTTGTTTGCTCATTGTAAGTGGTCATGACTATATTTACAGCATATTAAAAGAAAACAGAAGGAAACAGCAAATTTACAAAAAAAAAAAAAAATTTGCAAGAACTGTCTGCTTGAGATTCCTAATGGGCTCCTCTTTCATTTTTCTAAAATGAAGTATCCAAAATGAGCCAAAACCAAACAATTAAATCATTTTTAAAAACAACCTTGTGCCTTGTGAGTACATTTAAACTCTGTCAGTACTGCATGCAGCAATCTAGATTAGTCTCTGTACATCACCAGCAGAAAGAAAGTGCAAAAGACTCAGGTCTCCAGGGTTAAGGTATAACCAAAAAAATGGTTTTATTGCTGAATTATACATATTTGACTTTAAGTGACTGAGATAAGCAGAAATACCTATATGGATTTTTAATTTCGCCTTGGACTGACATTTTGTAGTATTTTAGCAGTATTTTTAGGTAAGTATTTTGAGACATTCTCAATGCTGCAGAAAATGTGCCTGTTAGACCCTACACAAAAAGGGTCCTACAAAAAGGGATCACAGATGTGTAGACTTCCACACTGCAGCACATGTCAAGAAAACCGCAATGGGCCCATGTGGAATGCTTTGGAAAGCTGGACATCCTTCAGTCTGTGACAAAGAGATTTTTCTCTTTTGTACTTGTTCACGTTGGTTTCAAAACTAATTAATTGTTACTTTCAGAAAGGTGTCACTCCTAGTTAAAGGAAATCAAGCAATAAAACAAAAATAATGAACACTTTTTCTTTAAAAATGTAATTATATGATGGAATTCATATATAAAATTGAAAAATATATATATATATATAAAAGAAATACATAAACCAACAACTGTTTAAAGATATTTGGCAATCCATCTGCTTTTTCTCTCATTTAAAAACATTTGTCATATACTTGTTTATTGGTATTTTTTATTTACACTGTCTTTTTATCTTATTTTTTAAAGACAGACTTAAACACTCAAAAGACAATATTAAAGATTATTTATGAGAATGGAATTTTTAAACTTATTGCATTTCTCAGCAGAACTCACAAGCAGTGGATTGAAGCCAGTGTTAACACACTGGCTTCCTATATACAATTTATTTTAACTAATGATATTCAGCCAAAGAAACCATGCTCTTTGACTGCTGTGTCACTTTATTTTGTGAAATGTAGTAATTTTGAGGACTTAAGTTTTTATTTTTCTTTTTAAATATATTTGATTTAAACAACAGCACCTAGTATTTTTTCACTTCAATCAGCAGAGTTGCAAGAAATGGGAAATTCTAAATATGTCCAGGCACAAAAGCTAAATAAATAGACTAATTCCTTTAAGAGAAAAAAAATATTATTTCATTAACATTAGCTTCTAGGTAAAACCATAAAAGACTAATCATTTTGATCCTAAAATTACTTGAGTTTCTTTAAATAATGATTTTTAATAAAATAAGGAATTCAGATAAATGATATATACAGGAACACATGAAAAAATACTACAGTCTTTGGCTGAGAAAAACCAAAACAAACTACAAAATTAAATCTGAGCTTTTTTCTAGACTTTTTGCATGGGAGGAAAGAAAAACAAGCACAACCTTGCAGATATAAAACAAATGTTTGGTGCCTGTTGAATATCATTGTATTATTTTGGAGCTTTTAAAGAGAAAATTTTCTCCAATACATTTCAAGCAAAGACATCCCATTTTTTCTGTCTCTTTATCCATGTTTCTATTACTAGCATAGTTCCTAGAATTACTGCAAAAAACATGCAGGATTATTAAGTAATGACTGTGCAGTCAATAGTTATACTGACTATATATGCACAAGATATATCTGAAACCCCACCAAAATGTACAGCAAAAGGCAATATGGCAAAACATATGACAGATATTTTGATATCTTTAGTAAGTGCATCTGCCGCTTGTAAGAAAAAAAATGTGGAAATACTTTACCAAATTTTATAAATTAGGTATATATATATGGTATATATAGGTTTGTATATAGGTATACACAAGGATGTCTGTAAAAGGGTAAGTTATCCTGTGAAAATCATGTAATGAAAAAACACACATACCAAGAAATTTTCGTTGTTTTTTTTTAAAGAAAATTGAACAATGGATCTATACTTCACCTGGGTGTGCTACAGGCATTCCATCTACCCTCAGTCACAACTGAGAGGGTCAGCTTCATGCATTTGAGAGTTATCTTTTAAAAAAATGTGCTCAGCTATTTTGAGTAGTGGTGACTTAACATTGATTAAGTTAGAAATTATAAAAGTAAATTCAAAAAAACAAAAAGATCAGTATTAGAATGGAAAATAATCCAACTTTGGTTATAAAGATTAGCTTTTACAGATTCTTGTCTTTCTGAAATGCCTGTAGACAAGCAATATAGTAGTAAGTTGGAGGACAAAAAGCAGTAAAAATCCACAATACCCAGGTGCTTACTATTGATGGAATCAGAACCCTCTGGCTGAGCATTTTAGGTTCTACAAGACACAATAAACCTTTAGGAAAATTTAGCCCACCTCCAAAGTTTACTAAAAAAATATGCAACTATTAGGTGCATGATTCTAATTCTAAGTGTAAAATATAGGCAGGTATCTTCAAAAGCCAAAGCACAGTATTTTACAATTACTGACTCAAAGACTCTGCTGTATTGCCAGATGTCCTCCTGAGCACAATCACAGGAGAAAAATACCAAGGAAAATTGTTTGGGGAAGCAATAGAATCCAAGGGAAACAAACCTATGAATCCATGTTTCTGGACTCTTTGGAAACTTTGTTAATGCCAGTTTTCCAAGATGCAAATCTTTAAGCGGATTTAAACTGCCAGACAGTATTAATTCTTTCCTACAAAAGACAAAACAGATTTGTATGAATAAACACAGTAAACTGAAAACACAAGACAAGCCCCAATAACAAATAGGGTGGCATTTCCTTGGTAGCTGTGGGGAACGGTCCATCTTCTCTCCCCCCACATAAAACTAAACAAAACGCCTTTCAAGCCAGCAGAACAAGAGTGATGTCTTTTTGCTGATATAGCCAAGGACAGACTAGAACAGGCCCCTTGCTCTACCAGGTAAGTCCACAGCAAGAAATGAGCATAAGGGTTATGAGAACTGGCAGAAAAAACGGACAATAGGTAAAAGATGCCTCTGACAGAGTATGGTACCAGGCCAGTGCTAACTGGCTAATTTGAACAGTGGTACTTCACTCGAACAGTGATTTCTGGTCTATAAAAGAGGGCAAGTTCTGCAGGCCTGTGGCTCTCTGCCTGCCTGGGAGGAGACCCTGCAGCAGCACCAGAAGCCGCCTGGAACCCCAGCACTGCTGCCTGGAGGAGCCGAGGGGGGCACCTGTACCCGCTCCGCAGGGAGCCGGCCTGCTCCCGAGGGATCGTTGCCCAGCTGGAGCTGCCCGAGCCTAACACCGCAGCCAAGCCGACCGGAACCGCAGCTGCCCGCCGGCAGCAGGTCCATAGGGGGCCGGCTTCCTGGTACCTGCCTGGAGTTTGAAAAGCCTTTGGTGGATCGATTTACTCACTCCACCCTGCTATACATATGATTACACATACACTGTATCTATTCAACCAGGCCAAACAACATAAATACAGGTCAAAGAACTTTACCTTCATCAGAACACATACAACCCTTTGGTTCCCAAAATTACCAAGAAATTACTGAGTCAACTGTACTTCTGTGTGGTTCTCCATCATATTTTCTGTTATTAATCAGAAAGCCAGGGAGTTTGAGCTATACATAATGCCTGTTGACAATAATGTTGCTTCAATCTCCACACTATAAAAGCATCTCAGTAACACTAACAGCTTTTTTTTTCTTTGCCACAAGGGCTGCCAATAGGGTTACATATATAACTAAACATTCCTTGAAATTAAGCTTTTTGATCATTGTGTACTTCTGAAAATACAGTTACTCTTACACACAGCTTCCCTCTACAGCACACATTTACTTTTAGTTTTTAAATATGGCTCAAGATACAGTACCAGGATCCCTATATTTAAAAGGGAGTGGGAAATACTTACGTGTTCAGAATATTTTTCAAACTTGACAAAAACACAGAAATCACTAAATTCACTTACTTATAAAACAACTTTGGTTTAAAAAATAAGAGCATTTGCCCTAACAAATCTTAATTCAATGTAACCATTTCAAAAGTACGTCCAATACAGACAGAGCAAAGTCAAAGTCCCTGCTTATCTTTCTTGCTCTCTTTTCACAGAATTTCTTGCCCCACAACCTATTCTTCTTTCTAGCTTTTATAACTCTTATTGACTGTCCCAAAGATGTTTGTAGACGTCACCCCATCATTGGTTACTCCCAGGACATTAGTCTGCATATCCTTTTCTCCAACCTAGCAGAGAGTGGCTTTGAAGTAAAGATTCCTGTGTGCACTTACTGTCATTTTCTGTCTGTTTTTAAAGTCTTCAATAGGAAACTGACTCCACCTGGTAGCTGGCTTGCTTTGCTTTAACTGAAGCTAATGGCAGAAACACTAGCAGCCAAAAACGTATTATTTCAAATTCAAGAAAAACAGTGAAATGTGTACATACAGACATCAGCCTGCACCCTTTTTTTGCTGCCTTACCAACCGCTGAATAAACCCTTAAGGAAGTTTTGCTCCTGATATCTAGTGGAAGTCATTAGAGAACTGTTTGCAGAGATCAGAATCTGGGACATTAGTTTTTATCTGAATCAAGTTCCAGCATGCTTCAGATGGGATGCTTTTAGCAGGTGCTCAACAGCAAATCCAGGTACACCAGCAAGGAGCAGCAGACTGACCAGACTGTTCAAAGGCAGCACCTTGACTTTTGCAAAGCAACAAGAGAAAGATTCAGGGAATGTCGACGCTGGAGGCAGGTGGAATAACTGCCCTCTTACTGCAATGCAAAAGGTGACATTTTGGGAAGAATAATTTACACCATGGACAATGAAAAAGCAACCTAGATCAGTCTAGCACTCGAAACAAATTCATGCATGTATTTAACAAAGACTAAGATTACCAGACGAGCTACCTCCCAAAACATAAACTCTTGGTGAAGGAATTGTTCTTTCTCTACTAAGGCATTAACTATAAATAAGTAGGCTCACAGATGTAAAGTAGATTTACTCTTTAGTAAAGTTAAGGAACATTACAGACAAGATGAATTTTACTGCTGTGGTAGTAAAGCAGTTTTTAGCTTCACAGACTTTCAAATGAGAGATCTTTCTATTCACAAGTAAGGAATTTCAATCACAAGTGTGACTAAAGTATCACACAGTCCCAAATACAACTCCTTCAAGCTCTTTCAGCAAACAGCCAACTTGGAACATAAAATTTTTAGCTCATTTTTTGCCAGGTGGACCACAAAATTTTTTAGCCCTTAAGATTCTAGCTCCCATAGAAGACGACCTGAAATTATTTTGACTTGCCTTAAGTTTTTGCTGACATCTGTCCTGGTTTGAATTTCCAGAGTGTCTTGTAACCCCAGGTCTTTTGACTTGCCATCAACTGTGTAAGTCAGGCAAGTGTATAAGCAAGAACAAAAACATCTATGACAAGTCCTTTACAAATCTTTCTTTATAAGATTTTGGTCATTTTAACTTGGAAGATTTTTCAACTTCTATAAACACAGGATAACTGAAATTATGGTTAACAACTGTAGATATCTTGTTGCCCATTCAGCACAACAGGGATTTCTCTCTGAGTCCTAAGAAGTGACATGTCCCCTTTTACATGCCTTCCTACACCACACAATTAACTCTTGCTCAGTTCTCATGGTTAGTCCCTGTCCTTCTGTGACTTCCCAATCACTTCTAATTAAAATACTGACAAACACAGGCAAGCATGTTACAGTTGTCTAGAATGGTTCCAAGGTCAAGATAGGCTGTCTCTTCCTAGTAGGTAGTTTTATGTTGTCCCGTTCTTAATTAACCAGATACAACCTTTTGTGATTGTCACCTGTGGAAAGTTCATTAGCCTTCCACATCTGTACTCCAGTATTCTTGCTCTGCCAAGTACCGTCTCCTTTCCAAGGAAGAGACTTAAGAGACTTCCTTTTTCCACTCTCAAACATTGCTCTTCCTGTATCTTCAGTGCTATTGAGTTAACCACTCTCTCTGAAGCTCTCAGCAGAGAATTTGACATAGGAAAAAGAGGGATTATTCCAACCTAAAATGAAAGAGTAATTAAATTCTACAGGAAACCCTCTCTATGTGCAGGACTGTTATTCAGTAAATATCTATTACACTTTTTATTTGTTAGGCTAAGATTCAATGATTTTTTCACTTAAAGTAACATTATGAATTTGTGTGTGGAGACTGTAAAACAAATCTGGTGAGACAAGCATTCTCTGAGCAAGATAAAAACAATCATCCCATGGCAGATCCACTATGTTCTGCAAGAGAGTTTAAGTCCCACACAACTATTTCCCAGGTTATACTAGTTCAAAATAAGGATATGTCTCCAGCATGTGTGCAGGACAAAGTCTGTCCTCTAGGACTGTGTAAGCCACACAGTCTGGCCACCTTGACCTATAATTTACCGAAGCAGGAAATTCACAGAATAGAATAGAAGCTGAAATACTGTTCCAGTTGAGTGTCTACACTTCAAAAGAGCAAACTCCCAATAGCAGCCTAAAGCAATGCAAAGTCAGATTTAGCAATGCAGTCTTAGAGCAGGCTCAGCAGCAACCTCCACGGCTGCTGACTGGTTGGTGTAACAACAGCTTTGACCTGAATGCTAAACAGGACTTCAAAGACAGACTGCAGACCAGACCACAGGCCAAGAACTTGGAGAGCAAGGCCACCTTCTGTAGCAATTTGTGTACTTCGTAAACCAGAAACAATGTAAGAGAAGCAATCCTCATCTGTATTCCTTAACATTTTTATTCCATTTACAACTTTCCATTTACTTCTCTCATGTACGTAAGAACAATTTTTTTCAGCTGTCAGGCAGAAAAAGAAGCCAGACTGAAAAGGGTGGATGCATTTGCATTAAATACAAATGATTCCACAAAGCCTAAGACAAAAATCCAAAATCACTCTTAAGAACCACAAGATTACATTACTGCAGTAGCTCTAGTATTTATACATGCTCCTAATTCCATTCTATCACTTGAAAGCTACTCCAGCCATACATTTTCATGACAGCAAGCCCTTTGGTATCACTTTTATCCACTTTCCTTAGACCTGAGATGCTAGAAAGCTACAGAGCACAGCAGAATCCTTCAGAACTACACCAACAGTGAAAGGAAAAAAAAAACAAACAAGCAAAGCTGAATTGGCCATATCTATGGCAGAGAGCCTTACACAGCCATTGTCTTTCTCTTGTTGATTTTTCTTACTGCAATAATGCCTCTTAACTACAAAAGTCCTATTTATAATGAAAGCTCTTCTAGACACTTTCATAATTTTCTGTCAGCCCTCCAGCCCCTTCTACAACTACTCCTTTAAGGCTGTCTCCAGTCTTACCTAGGCAGCAGAAAGAGAATATTCCCTCACCTTTGAGGTTTACAGAAAAATTATCAGATTACAGGGTTGTAAAGAACTGTTGCTCCTGTGCTCCATTTAGAGTAGGGAGTCAAATTCCTGATCCTCCTCCATAATGACTCCTGGACAGGTCCTTCCTCCCCTTCCTTTGCAATGTATCCATTGAGGGCTCTTCAGCTTTGATGAGATGCACGGATAATGGCAGCTGTTTTCTCAAAAGGACTCAGGTATAATATTCATATATATTATAATATAAGAGAGAAGAGAAGTGGCAGTTCAATGGGATTTATATCCCACCAAAACGTGGGCCAAACACATGCCTTTACATGCAGCAGTGTAATCTTTAGCCTGCATTAAAAAAAAAAAAAAAGGGTGGGGCAAAAAAAAGGCAGTCTGAAGCTATCTGCAAGGCACACCGGACAGAAGAGCTTTTTAACATTCCTTCAGTAGTGTTTAGCTGAAAAGATCTTGCTGTGTCACTAACTGCCACTTAAACAAAGCTTACAGTTGACTTCAACAGAAGGTCCAGGTCTTTCTGATGTCATTTGCTGAATGCAACATACCTCACATTCCAAGCAGTGGTGAAGTCAGGGTTCAGCAGCAGCAGGGTACATGTGATATCTATCAGCTCTAAAATGATTGAACAAAGACACAAAGATTAGTAATGATTTGAACACAGCAGAGTTCTCTCTGCTCTCCTTTATCCCCTGTCCTTCCCCAAAGTTTCTCCTCCTCGGGCTACTGCATCCACAGATGCCTAACTCTGCAGAACACTGCTGTTTCATTTCATAATAAATGCTAGCTTAGTTTAAGAGGGAGGAAAATCTGCCACGTCCTCCCTTTTCATTATTTAAAATAATGGGTTTCTGTCTTGCTAAGCACTCACATCTAAGTTTGGAGCTGGAAATTTCTGACCTCTCCCTGTACTGCTACAATCAAACATACAGTATGCTATTGGCAAGGGATGGCCATTGCATAAAATCCTGGAGCATTCTGTGATTTAAATTACAGACATGCTGTATGTCATAAACAGATAATTCTTCAAAGAAAATCCAACAATTTTAAAATAAGGTAGTACCATTAAAAATATACCATGCTATTCCAGTACACGTCTGAGCTGCAGATGGCTGCCATGTACTATAGTGGTACAAAAAATACACATACTATAAAAAAAACCTCTAGCTAGGAAAATGAAACACCATAGCCATGAATTAAGATCACAAAATAACTGCTACCTAACTGCACAGGAAACACTTCAAAATACATTCTGAAGTGTCAGCTTTGCTTCAGAGTGAGGTTTTAAGGAAAATTCATTAAAAAAAGAACAAACAGAACATTCGTTTCCATCCCTGCATTTAAGGACTGCACAGACTGCAGAGTTACTGCAGAGATTTATACATATTGCACTTATTTTTAATGATGTCGTAAAAACCAGACTGAAGTATATGGTTGCAGAGAACAGAAGAGTAATTTCATTGTAACATAGTCCTTCCCTTTGCACTGCACTGCACCATTTGAGCAGTTTTGAGTCCCATCAGGGTAACAGTGGGGGCATCTCCACTTAAGCTCAATCTACTAAGGACTGTCACTGCATTACTGAGCACCAGTTCAGTCAGCCTCTCCTGCAATCACAATTCTTACATTTACATGCTAATTTTGCAACTGAGAAAGAAGAACCTTGCTTCAAAACTGAACATGGTTATCCAGGTTTTACTGCCAATAAAGTCTGGCTGCGTTCATTTAACATACTAAATAGTTTGTACTCCAGGTGATTTTGGGCAGATAAAAGGCCCTTTGTTGCCTTTTAAGGATAAAAAAGGAAAAGGAGTGTATCTCATGGAACTAGATCTCTAGTTAATACAGTTAATATGATTGTAACATGAAAGTTTTAAAAGTCAGTGATTAAATTCAATAACGGAGTAAACTAATTCAAAATGCAAAGGGGCCATGGCTTCATGTATGTCTTTGAAGAAAAACTGTGAGAGAAGTTAATATTTAAGTTGGTTAAAAAGCTTTGTATTATTACTGTATGACTGCTTGTTCATTGATGTCCAACAAAGTAACTTTGTGTTTCCCATAATTTTCCCATTTAAGAGGAACACGTTATGTCATCATTAAATACAGGGGGAAAAAGAAAATAAAATTATTCAGTGTACTCTGTTGATTTCGCACTAAGCTGTTCCGGTGATATTTTAAACATTACCTCAAGGACCTACCTTAACTTTCTATTTTCATTAGTTTTACTTGAGAATTTTTTTTCCATTATGAAATATTTCCTTTTAAACTCCCCTTCTTTGCCAGGGAATAAATATTTCTCATATGTGCAAAGCTTCTTCCTAATTTGTTTAAATTTGCAAAGCTTTTTCTTTGACATACCTAACCCCTGCAACAATAAACTAACAATTACTTCATCTCTGATAGATGAATTGCCCAATTGAAATATCCAGGATTACTCACATATGTAAAATTATACATCCACTAAGTGTTTGCTGGCTACTACTTCATTGACAACATTTAACAAAACACCAGTTTAAAACTGTTAGCTGCCATTGTTTCATGTTGATTTTAAGTTTCACCTCCTCGAAATATTAGTAGTTACTATGTATTTTTTAAATCTCTCAATTTTACATAGCATGAATATTCATGATGAAAGGCTCTGACTATTCTGTTATTATTATCTTGTGTCATAAACAACCCACACAAATTGCCTTTCAAAATGCAATAGGCCAAGAGCCAACAATAACTCCTTCAAGTTAACATAAATCTTTACATCAAACTCACAGTACCTACTATGTGGTAACTGAGTTTCTTCAAGAAAAAAAAAAAAAAGGCAGCAGGAATTACAAGCTTTGTTGCTCACACAAAGCAAGGCTAAAATCCTTTATTCAGTCAATTGCATTTTTACCCCATCCAGCCAACTTTCTCTCCAACTGGTGATTATTTACAGAAACAAGCAAAAAAGAGAAATCTCCACCAAACACAAACACTTCAACACCAGCTTCTCCCCTGAACAAGACAGTCACACATTTTAAATTTGCTTTAACTTATATTTAATCTAGGCTGTCAGCAAATTGCTAGCTTAGTATAATTTTTGAAACCTATTAAGAAGAGTTCAGTGCACCAAATCGAGGTTGAGTGATGCTTCCCATGGTGAACTTTATTTTCAGCTGCCTGTTACTTCGCCAAGAGCTCAGTGGGCTACATCTGAAGGGTCCAATGCTCAATCATGGGAAATATCAATGCAACATGACTCTGCAACAAAGGACATGTCTGCAGGACTTTTTCATTTGCAACAGGAGGAAAACTTGCTTGCTATAGGACGGAAAGGTAAATGAAACTGCAGCACAAGGTAAGAAAAGCAGGCATAGCAAAATGCTGCAACACAGAACAGGATTAGAGACAATTCTGAATTAAGTAAAAAAAAATCTGAACTTTGGAGTGTCAGATTTTCCAAAAACAATACTGGTTTTAGTAATTTTTAGGTACTACCACTGTATATGCTATGGTTTACAACACACATTAAACAAAAGCTTATCAGAGCTTTTGAATTAGAAATGGTTTTCATGGTCTTCAAGACTCCACTGAGAATAATACAGTTTGTTTATCCTACTAAGTCTATTCTGGTAATGTTTGTCTGAAACAGTACCAAATAGAGTCCAAATTCAACAAGAAGCCTGACTACCATTTTGTCCATTTTCCCACTACAGAGGTTCACTGTACCCTGAACATAATCAAAGGAAAGAAGCCAAGAAAAGGAAAATCTCAAATCCAGTTCTTTATGTCAATGTTATCTGATTCTCTCTGTGTCACAAGTAACAGATACAGATTTCGTGAAGCATGGATTCTGAGCTAGCTAGAGACGTCACATGACACAAATTTAGTAACCTCTAAGCCATTTTTTAATAGAGGGTCTTATGACAGATCTGGCACACAATTAATAGTAGTTGCCAGTTAGTTCTCTTTGTGTTAGTAACAAAACCAAACATATTTTATTTCAAATTTAATCGTATTTTCTGCTGGATACGTTTTAAGCAAACTACAGCATCACAGAAGCTCACAAGGTATGCATCCTTCCGAACATGAAAGTCTGCCCAGCTGCAAAAGGACAAATATAACAATATGTTTTTAACTAATTTTTATTTTTAATATTGCTTTACCAGACTTTTAATTTTTTCTTATGTGTATCACATTAAGATGTACTTTTCAGAAGAGTGTTGTAAAAGTGGGAGCACAGATTTATGGGAAGGATATTCAGGGAGTTTGCACAACAATACTTTGCATAAAAAAAGTATTTTTTAGCAATTTGAGAAAACTGTCTTGCACTAATACAAATAATATACATGCAAAGATTTAAAAAAAATTCAGATAAAGGAAAAAAACATTGTAGAATTATGATTTCTAAACTGGAACAACAGCAAGAAGAGGAGTAGTCAAGATTCTGGATTCGAAGTATCCAAGAGAAACCATAATTAAATGAAACATCTGTCATGGTAAGCTCTCAATTACTTGACCTCCTTCTTCCAGGATCCTGCCAGAAAAATATCAGACATCACATCTGAAAGCAGATGGATCAGCACCCTGTTGTTCTTCTCTGTTCTATTTAAAATGGCTTACAGTAATTCAAACAACACAAAAAAAGTAACGAGACTACATTTGCAGTCATTGTTTATTACAAGCATCAATAGAATATGCAACTGAGTTTTGCAGCAGTAATAAATCTATCCCTCTGCTACACTCAGAAGAAAACTACTACCTTGACAAACTACAAGTATGCACTTCTGTCTGCAAAAAGGAATTTGGAAAAAAACCCTTCAGGATATTTCAAATATACAGAAAGCGTTAACTCTTGATAAGAGTATGCCTACTTATGCCACATTAGAGGTAATTCTGTAAGTCCACAGGGGAAAAGACTTCTACTTTCATTCACTCCACCAGTGAAGTACAATTTATTCTAAAACGTCCTATCAGATGTGAAACTCAATTCTGGTAAAACATGTAAACTCCATAAACTGTATCTTGCTTTACATACAAGTTACTAACATGAAGGTCCTGATTGTGTTCTACAGTAGTGACACAATCTCAACAGACATGAAGATGCTGTAGATGATCTGTTCTTACAAATATTTAACTCACTTTGGTAACTGAAAACACTAAGGAGAATAGAGCTTGGTTTTCAAAAGATAAAAACCAAACCGGTCTCTACAAATAGGTAGTAACCTAACTTCATACCACTTCAGTGTTTACCAACCAGTCTCTACAAATAGGTAGTAACCTAACTTCATATTACTTCAGTATTTACCATTGTGATCTGCAAATGGAAGGAAGGGAAGGAGGGAAGCAGAGAAACTCTTCAAGCAGTGGGTACAGTACACCATCCTGGCAAAATTGGCACATTCCACAATGTGCCTGGAACTGTGTGAATGGAGAAGGGTGCCAGCACATTAGCACCCAGCTGCCCTCTAGCTAACAGCTATCAGTACTCTCCAGCCTCCCACAAATCTCAGTGGTTTGTATTTTGCCCTAAAACAAGTTTTTGTCTGCATGGCAGTTTTTAAGGGAAGACTCTTCTGTAACACTTTAGACTGAAAAGTCTCCCAGCAGAAGTTTGTTTCTGGCTACATGCTACAGTCAATGCTCTTTACATTCCTTATATTAAAGCTATTTTAATTGAATTTTATAATTGTCTGCATTATAAATTTTGAATTTGTAATCAGATCATGATCACTGGTTTCTATCAGAACTGAATGCATCAGCAGTAGCTTGGTGGCAGCTATCAAACAGATCCAGGTCTTCCTAGGTCCAACCATAAACCACAGAGACCAAGTAAGAAATGGAAGTTAGTTATGGTAGAAATGTACACTCCCTAGGAATAAAAGTCTTCTAAAGATGTCTTTAATATTAAAGAATATTCTAGGAAATAAATGATGTAGAAATAAAAAAATAAGGGACAAGGTCAATTTTACAAAGTCCACAGAAACTTCTAGATAATCACATGACGTGACATGAACCCTCTGTGGCAGGGATACATACACACACAAAAAAACCTGTTAGACAACAATAAAATGCAGACAATCAACGGGTTAGTCATACCCAAAACCACATGAACACACTTCAACTTTCTGAAGTTACTCTTTTGAATGGAGAATTAACTGCAAGTATCAAGCCAGTGCTTTGCTACTGTAACATCTCACAAGGTAGGTACACAGCACACTCTGGAAGACTGTACCTTGCCAGTGGAATAGGTTCCTCTTCATCATTATCTAGTTTGCAAAGCGCTAAAGTTACTTTGTGTGGCCTCTCCCCACCCAGTAGAAGGCAAGCACATTCATGCTCTCATCATGAACCTTCTCTGCCTCTACCACTTAATGGTACTCTTGTCAAAATGGTTGTGTTATATATCCATGTGTTTGTAGTAACTCAAGACCTCGCCTTCAGGCAAATAAAAGAATGCAACATTCATTGCCCTAAGAATGCTCTCTTGCCAAGATTCAATAAAGACTTCAACCTTCTTCCTCAATATTGCTCCTGAATGCAAAAGAAGTTCAAGAGCACATTTATAGACTCAATTAACATCATCTGACTGTCCCTATGCTTTAATGAGGATAAGTGCACAGCTAGCTTCATCCACTTAAAGTGAAACAGACTACAGTAATATAAAATTAAAGAAGATAAAGGCAAATGGCACTTGTACCAAGAAACAGATGCTGTTAACCAGACCTCTTTTATTGATCTACCGAGAATACTCTCAAAACACATCTGGTTTGCTGGTTCTGCATGTTAGCTACACAACGATGACCATATGTTAAGAGTCTGCCTCAGCTGTCTGTTAGCAGCCCACTATTTAAAACATGATTATTTAACTCACCAGTTCATCAAGCAACCACGGAGACTGCCTTTGCAATCAACACAACCTACTGGATGGTTGCTGTTGGCTATGTTCCAGGAAGCGAAGATAGTCCAAGGTAGTAATTGTAAAGCACCATGAACAGAGCTTTGTGGATTACGTTAGATTCATGAAAACATAAAAAAAATTAGTCATAGAATCATAGGGGTTGGAAGGCACCACTGAAGATCATCAAGTCCATCCCCCTGCTGCAGAAGGAACACTTAGGACAGATCACACAGGAATGCCTCCAGATGGGTCTTGAAAGTCTCCAGAGGAGACTCCACAACCTCTCTGGGCAGCCTGTTCCAGTGCTCTGTCACCTTCACAGTGACAGTGAAGAAGTTTTTCCTCATGTTGAGGTGGAACTTCCTGTGCTGTAGCTTGGCGCCATTTCCCCTCATCCTATCACCGGGCACTACTGAAAAAGAGACTGGCCCGTTCTTGATATCCACCCTTCAGATATTTGTAGACCTTAATAAGGTCCCTTCTAAGTTTTCTCTTCTCAAGACTAAACAGCCCCAGGTCTCTCAGCCTTTCCTCATATGACAGATGTTTTAGTCCCTTAATCATCCCCAAAGCTCTCCGTTGGACTCTTTCCAGTATATCCTTATCCCTCTTGAACTGGGGAGCCCAGAACTGGAGACACCACTCCAGATGTGGTCTTAAAAGGGCAGAGTAGAGGAGGAAGAAAACCTCCTTTGACCTGCTGGCCACACTATTCTTAATACATCCCAAGATACTATTGGCTCTCTTGGCCACAAGGACACATTGCTGTCCCATGTATAACTTGTTGTCCACCAGGACCCCAAGGTCCTTCTCCATGGGGCTGCCTTCTAGCAGGTCAACCCCTAATCTATATTGGTGCATGGTGTTTTTTCTCCCCAGGTGCAGGACTCCACACTTAGTCTTGTTGAACCTCATGAGGTTCCTCTTTGCCCAGCTCTCCGGTCTGTCTAGATCTTGCTGGATGGCTGCACAGCCTTCAGGTGTATCAGCCAATGCTCCCAGCTACATGTCATCAGCAACCTTGAAGAGGATACACTCTGTCCCCTCACCCAGGTCATTGATGAAGATGTTGAATAAGACTGGGCCCAGTAATGACTCCTGGGGAACACCACTAGTCACAAGTCTTCAACTGGACTCTGCACCATTGGTCACATGGATTTGTAGATGTTCAGTTTCCCTAACTGTCCTTTAACCCAGTCTTCTTCAATCAAGGTGAAGTCTTCCTCACTCCTGACTTCTTCTATGGTCTGGAAGGTTTGGAAATCCTGAGGGTTGGCCTCAAAGACCGAGGCAAGGAAGGCATTAAATAACTCTGCCTTCCCCATGTCCTCCATCACCAGGGCACCTGCTTCATTCAGCAGTGGGCCCACATTTCGTCTGATCTTCCTTTTACCTCCACTGTACTTGAAGAAGCCTTTCTTGGTTGTCCTTGACTTCCCTTGCCAGTTTTAATTCTAAGAAGGCCTTAGCTTTCCTTGTTGCATCCCTACACTCTCTGACCACATTCGTGTATTCTTCCGAAGTGGTCAACCCCTTCTTCTATGATCTATAAAATTCTTTCTTCCACTTATGTTTATTCAGAAGTTCCCTGCTCAACCATGCAGGTCTCCTGGCTCTCTTACTTGATTTCTTACTCTTCTGGACACTTTGATCTTGAGCTTGGATGAGGTGGTGTTTGAATATTAACCAACTCTCTTGGGCCCCCTTTCCTTCCAGTAACCTATCCCATTGGATTTCTCCAAGCAGTTCCTTGAAAAGGCCAAAATTAGCTCTTCTGAAATCTTTTGACCCTATGGTAACAGCCCCAAACCGAAACCCAGGTGCACGTGAAATACTAAAGATCTGAACTCTGAGAGTGGTCACAGGGTGTTCTTCAATAGAAAAAATACCGCTCTTTCTGGGACACAAAAATGTGAAAAATGCCATAGTAGAAAGAAGATACTAGAAAGAAGCCTGAAAAATAATAGGTATAAACACCTGAAATAAGACACTGAGATAAGCCTAGAGTAAGAAAAGTTTTTATGGCAAACTGCTATTTAGAAGAGACCTGAAATGATGAACAAAAAAAATTAGTTTATTAAAATAGTTCACTTTTTTCATTCTTACTGTGAACAGGACACTTTTAAAGCAGTCAGATAACTCCCAAGTCACACCCATTTATAATTCTTTTTATAAACTAAAAATATACAACACACATTAAAGTATTTTCCATGCAGGTAAAACAAATTAAAAACCAAACTAAAACAAGAAGATGAAAATGAAAATAAAACTTTGCAATTACCAAACTAATGATTTCTAGTACCCACACATATGAAAAAACCTGCTGTTTTTTCTTACTTTAGATCCACACATCACCATGGTTTCATTTCTGACTCAGGAAAGCAGGACAAAATTCCTTCTATACAGGTTAGTATCACTTCCCTAAATCACTCACTAAAATAGGTCATCTCCCTCTAACCCTACCAAAAAGGTAAATCAGCTGGATGAGGGGATCAAGTGCACCCTCAATATGTTTGCAGATTACACCAAGTTGGATGGAAGTGTTGATCTGCTCTAGGATAGGAAGGCTCTACAGGACTTGGACAGATTGCAATTGTATGAGGTTCAACAAGGCCAAGTGTCAGGTCAAAACAAGCCCAGGCAACTCTACAGGCCTGCAGAAGAGTGGCTGGAAAGCTGCCCAGAGGAAAAGGACCTGGGGGTGTTGATCAAAAGCTGGCTATATATGAGCCAACAGTCTGCCCAGGTGGCCAAGGCAGCAAACAGCATCCTGGCCTGCATCAGAAATAGCATGGTGAATAGGAGTAGGGAAGCGACTGTCCTCCTGTACTTGGCACTGGTGAGGCCACACCTCAAGTACTGCATTCCGTTCTGGGCCCCTCACTACAAGGACATTAAGGTGCTGGAGCAGAGAAGGGGAACAAAGCTGGCGAAGCACCTGAAGAACAAGTTTTATAATGAGTGGCTAAAGGAATTGGGGTTGTTTGGCCCTGAGAAGAGAAGGCTGAGGGGAGACCTTATTGTTCTCTACAACTGCCTGAAAGGAGGTTGTAGTGAGGTGGGGGTCGGACTTGTCTCCCAAGTAACAAGTAACAGGACAAGAGGAAATGGCCTCAAGTGGTGCCAGGGGAAGTTCAGGCTGGATATTAGAAAAAATTTCTCTACTGAAGGCTTGTCAAGTACTGGAACAGACTGCCCAGTGAAGTGGTTGATCAAATACCATCCCTGAAGGTATTTGAAAGATGTGTAGATGTGGTGTTTAGCAATATAGTTCAGTGGTGGACTTGCTGTGTCAGGTTTATGGTTGGATTCAAGGGTCTTTTCCAACCTAAATGACTCTAAGACAAATAAAAAAAGCACTTTAAGAATCTCATAAGATACTGTTCTCCAAATGCGTAACTTACCATCTTTGTTCAGCCATTGCTTTCTTTGTCTGTAGAGGAGAAGTTTACTGTGAACATATGGCAAAAGAAACTTGACACACCAGCTCTCCACACCAAGCTTGTTTTCTACCAGGACGATAGGGCTCCGGTTATACCTGGCTTCAGGGCAAGGTATTAATCCAATCTCATCTCTTAAAAAACAGAAAGAAATATTATTAACCTTATTTCCAGTAGATGGCAACTATTTTTCCCAATAGAACAGGCCGGCAAAGCTCCCCACCCAGTCGGTCCACCATCTTTTCCCCTGTTATTACCAAAATCCATGCTCATTATCCTCAACTCACTTTCTCGACAGATGGCAGGTAAGACAAAATGCACTTTCAGAAAGCCATCCTCTGCAAAACTCATGCAGTATATTAATTTGGCAAAGAAATTATTTAAACACCTTCTAAGGCATGAATAAAGATTTAAGTTTAGAAAAAAGTAGATGTATTTTTCCTCTGTCAAATTTATTCAGACACAATATAAAAGCCAGTTGTGGTTTTGAGTTAAGAGCCACTACAAAAATTCCCTTGTGCTGAGCAACAGAAAACCAGAAATATTTTAAGACTTGCTGGAGACGCTGGAAGTAATAGTCATGATTAGATGAGCCAAAATGAATTTAAAACTCCTTAAGTTTTTGCCAGGAAAATTTCTTACAGTGATTCTGGCTCTTCCCATCTTGAGATAAAAAGAAAAGTTTAATTACATTTTCCCTGCAGCAGTGTGACAAGGTGCTCTGAAACAAAAGATAGCAAAAAACCCCACAACAAACCACACAGACAGCAATGTGCACACTTCCACATGTATATTTCCACGTCTCATTTTTCCTTTTCCTATGCAAGGCAGACTGCTGAAGAGGGTGAAGATCAGAGACACAGAGGCCAGTCTGATTAAATGGCAACTCTGAATGAAAAGGTTTAATCAAGCCATTAACAGTGATGGCCAAAGAAATTGGTATCAGCAAACAAAGCAAAAGAGACTCAGCTGTTCAAAGGGTAGTATTACATTTTACCTTTTTACTCAGTTTTCTCTAGCATGTAGGAATGCTGGAAGAAGCAGCTTTAGCAGCTTCTTAAAAACAAACACAGGTTGTCAAGCATTCACACTCATCTGGACAGAAAGCTACATTATTTTATACTTTCCATCATGCCTGCTTTCTCCAACAACTCAAATTTAGTGGAAAATTTTGTTGCTAATGAGAGAGACTCTCAGATCTCAGGCAGGAAAAAAAAATATCTCTTGTGATCACAGGTAAAAAGCAAACTCTCCATCTTAAATTTTCCCAACACAAGTTCTACAGATCCATTCCAAGTGTCAACTCGACAACCTCAACTCAGTTATCTTAAACTAATTTTGTTCGTGGACAATCTGAGTGTAGCCATTTAGCTCTGTTTCCTCACTGGATTAATCAAAAGCGACCCTGTGTGCTTGTTTAAGAATATAATTGCTTATTCAGAAAACGGATGTAATTTTCCATACATCACAAGTCATAAAGAGCACAAGTAGCTTGAGTTAAGATACTTGAAAATTACTTGGCTTTGTCTCCAAAGATACACCCAGGTCCCTTATCCATCCCTGGTCATCTGAGAACAGAGGGAAGAAAACCAGTATTTTCCTACCCTTCCAATTGCAAACACTGAGTAGCAAAGCAAGACCCTCATCTCCACTGCTCCACTCAATACAAGTTAAGCTCTTCAGGAAGATAGTCAGATTAGACCTAAAATGACATTCCAACTTGCTTCTTTTAACATAGTACTTTACAGCCTGAAGCTTGTACTTACTGCTGCTTTCTTTCTTTTATGAGTGTTAAACCCAGTCTTTTGGCAAACTTTATCTGGCCTTGCATACAGGGACATACAAATCCCCATCTGCAATGCATTTCCAGTCACCCACAGCTTTGTTAATTAACTCTGTGAATTAGTAACAAAAATACTACCAGCTGTTTTTTATAAACAGTACACCAAGGGTAAACAGCAAGGAGAGGGGGGAAAAAAAAAAATCAAATACATCCATCCACCTTTACTTCTTAAAAAAGCAAGAAATCTGACTGAGGTGAGCTAAGTTTCAAAACACTGGTTTAACCATGCCAAAATGGCAGAGAGGTAGGGCTTGCACAGTGCTGGCAAGTCAGACTGAAACACCTCAACTCCAGAAGATGCTCAGCTAGCCAAAATCACCACAGGACTAGACCACTGCATCATGAAATCCACAAAGATCACCAAAGCAACACAAAACATGTTTTACGTGGTAATAATTCAGTTTTTGCTAAGATGAAAACCAGGGCTTGTAATTTGGTAGAAATGTTGCCTCCCAACACCCTGGTATTGTTTCAGATGATCTGTTGGTTCAGAATGTTGCATTCAGTTCCTGAGAAGCAACAGAACTTATGATGCAAAATGTCAGAAGGGTGAGGTGCTTATCTCACAGCCAGAACTCTTCATTTAAACCACAATCTATTTCTGCTCCTGAAGGCTGCTCTGGAAGCTCCTCAGATCTACAAAAGGAGCAAGCAACAGGGCAGGTTTTTCAGCCCAGGAGCCACTGCTTGAGAACTTCTGCAGCCTCTGTTCAGTTGCATACCTGAAGAAAACTTCTAGCTCAGGACTCTCATGCAGGCTCCACTGAAACAGTGCTTGTAAAATGAAGCAACTGAAGGGTCATCTTACGCTCACTGTGACAGAAGATGTGCCTGTTCATGTGACAGGACTGCCTAAACTCATTGCAGAAAGGAGGATGCCTACATTTAGATCAAGTGACAGGTGCAAGCTGCTCACAATATTAAAGGAAACATCAATTCAGAGCTGCTGTTTGTTGGTATTTTGTACTGTTAGAAGCCACATTTCTTATGGAAGTAAGATTTAATTTATCTCCCTAGATTTCCCAGTTTTCTGACATTGCCTCCTGAATTTTAGGAGATAACTAGTGCTTTTTATTTACTTTTGTCAAAGCAAGCACCACAGTCACATTTGAAAAGATGCATGAATTATCTCTGTATTTACCATTCTAGTTCACATTGCTAAAACACAATGAGGAAACAGCCAGAATTTTGTGGAAGATTTTAGCTGCATTGTCATGAAATCTGCAGCCATTACAGTGCTGCTTCAACCTGAGCTGAGACTGGAGAAGACATGCAAGATGAGACCCAGGAGATCTGGTCTATAGTGCAAACATTAGCCACGGCGGTACAATACCGACAATCTGTTGCAGGATCTGCTTCAAGAGCCCACGTCTGTTGACTCAGCTATTCAATGGCTCTCCCCAGAATAAACCCTAGTCAACTCACTTCCAATTTTTAAAACCATGATGATACAAAAAATTTCCCTCTTTCACAAAACCACAATATCACAGCATTGCTAGGGAAGGAGACATATATTGTGAAGCTACCATGATGGGTCTTCAGCTTTAGGCACCCCATGTGAAGGTATTTATCTGGATTTCTTCTGGAAGATCATCTTAAAAACAACCCAACCTCTCCCCACAGAATTAGACAGAAGATACTAAATAATGGCTGAGAGATCTGAGTGAGGGACAATAAGTGGACATGATGCAACTACAGTTCTACTGACTGTAAAGAGTGGACCTAAGCAGCTGAATGTTTCTGCAGCTATAGAAAGTTCCTAATACTGGAAGACAATCCAGAGCATGAATAATGGAACAGTGCATATTTTTACATTAAAATAAGTCTCATGAAATAACTGCCTGGCTACTGAACTGAAAACATTTCGAACTTAGGGAATCCAAGAGTTGAAATCTTTGTTTTCTTATTCTGCAGTGCAGTATATACACTTGATTCCCCTTTAGAATTCCAACTAATAAATTAATTTGCATGTTATGATTAGTCATTATCTTAGTGGTACAACCAAAATCTTTAATGAATTGCAGAGAAATTTGCAATCACACCAGAAGAAACCTTGACTCAGAGTTTCAAATCTAACAAAATGAAGTGTGGTATTTTTATTACATTAAGAATGTTATTAATTAAGACCGAAAAAACTACCAGAGCTACAGTGACATGATTCTTAACAAGCCATAAATAGTAACCTCAGATTTTGCACTCAAATGCTGGGCTATCATCTAAGAGTTAATCTTTTCAACTACATGCATCAAGTTAAGGTACTGTTTTTACACAGAAGTCTATTTCTGTTTGACTTCACGAGCAAAAGAACTGCAAAGTTAAAAAAGAAACTAATGTGCTCACTGCTAGTGGTCCATTCAGTTCCAGTGGGATAGCTCACATATATGACCTTATCAGCATCTATGCCTGTAACAATAGGTAAAAGTATCTTCCAGAAAATTTCATAACCTTACCAAATAGAAA
Organism: Apus apus; assembly: GCF_020740795.1. NCBI lineage: Eukaryota > Metazoa > Chordata > Aves > Apodiformes > Apodidae > Apus > Apus apus. The sequence continues at coordinate 39,459,809 of NC_067312.1, read as the reverse complement.
ACTAGTATGCTGACACAGTTATTCAAGAGAAGAAAATGGAACTATCAGAGAGATGAAGCAAGAAATTTTGTGTGTTATACATTTAGTTAGAAGTAAGCTCGGCTTAAAAACATGCAGTCTTGCTGCAAATTTAATTTAAAACAAAAAAAGAGCATCAACAACCCAAAATTCTGTTGAGTTTAAAACTGTATTTTTATATTACTTTTACTGTTGACCAGTGACAACACCATCTTTAAAAACTGAGAAAACCATGAACCTGCCAGTACAAAACATCCATTCTGACAGATGCAAAGAGGGCAAGCAAACAGTCAAAGCCTAGGGACAGTGAGTAGGGGATAACAGCATGAGATGTGAATAGGAACATCATGCATATGCAGACCCCTTATTTTGAGTGGAGCCAGGTGGATGTCACACAAAAGAATCCAAACCTGGATCTGTGAGACGAACGGGCCACTCAATTCAAGAGGATAACATCTGTCAGGGACTGTGGTTGTTACAACTGTCTTGGTCACCAGCAAGAAGACGAGATGTCTCCAAGATCTATGAGAACATCTGGCCAGCATGGCTGCAACATGGTGTTCTAAGGGCAGAGAGGCATTGCAGCAAAGGGCTGCAGTCTACAATGGCCATACAAAGCTCCATTTCAAGTACTGCAGTTCAGAAATCTAGCAGACAGAATTCCCACTTTTTCTCCTTTGGTGGGTAAGCCAGCAAGTAGCTTGTGCTTCCTCACTCAGAGCATGACAAAGTGCATCAATCTGAGAGCACACAACTCTTGCAGCCTACTTTAATCTCTCAGATTGCATCTATGGAAGAAAAAGGCAAAAGCAGCAGATTCTTCAAAAATACAAGCTTGAAATTTGCTACCAATAAACAATTCTGGTGAAGGAGGAGAAACTAAGAACCACCAGAACTTTCATTCACAAATACTGGCTGTTCAGATCACATTATGCCTCACAACCTAAAAACGAAACTTCATGGCAAAATGCAGTTCTTTTTTTAGACAGCATCCATATGCTGTATCTTAAAACCTAGCCACCCACCCAACCGGCTTAATACATTTTTAGAAACATGAGGTATTTGCTTTAGTTCTGTCTTTTAAGCAAAGGGACAAATAAAGAACCCTTAAAATTTTCCTGCATAGTTGCTTAAGCACACCATTTTCTGGAACAGATTAATAGGCCACCACCTCAGAGACTGCAGTGCTTCTGACCGACAAAAATACACCACCCTTACATTGTCAAGTTCTCATCTATCATGGGCTACTTCATTTGCCATAACCAATATGCAGTTTACCTAAATAGACAGAATGATGCTTCCCTAAACAGTCTGTGTCTTAAAACAACAAAGGATAGGGAAGGAAAGAGGAACACAGGAGGTACCTAAACAAGAACCCTGAAATGAGGGTCTCAGAGCTTGTCAGCTGAAAAGAAAATGCAGACCACCTGATCCCCGATTGTTAAGCCTAACCTGATTCTCTCAGGACAGCAGTAACTGCAGGTTGTATTTTCACAGTCGTCTTGTTGGTCTCCTTCAAAACAACACACAAGGAAAACCACTGGCATCTCTATTAACAGACAGAGATTAGAAGGTGGCATTCATCAAGCCGCCCCGTTTGCAGGAGGGTGGAATCAGCAAGCTTCCATCGGAGACGTGCTTCCCCCAGCTCTGCCCCAGAGCCCGCCGGGCCCTGCCCCCCGCGGGGCCCAGCACCCACCGCCCACCCGCGGGCCAAGACCAACCTCGACCCTGCGGCGAGTTTCAACACCGCCAGACCTCCAGGCCAAGTTCGGCTCATTTAAGAACTTGTCTGTAGAAAGAGGTGACTCGCTTCCAGATCCGAGTCCTCGCCGGTGTCCGCAGCCAAGCACATCACGCTGCCGGGGCTGCTTGTGCGGGCGGGCAGGGGGCGGCCGCAGCAGGGCTCCGCGGGGTCCTGCCGCAGCCCGGCCGGACGCACGGGCGCCCGGGAGCCGCTCGAACCCCCGGAGCAGGTATCCAAGGGGAGGCGGGGCAGCAGGAAAGCACGGGAGACCTGCGGCATCGCGGCCTGCCCACGGGCCGCAGGGGCCAGGGAAGCGCTCTGGCGCCGGCCCTGCCGCCGGCAGCCCGGCCGGCACGCCTGGGCCGCACAGCCCGGACGGCGTGACCCCAGGCCGGCAGCCGGCTCTGCGCGGCACCGCGGCGGGCAGGGCCGCCCGCCGGCGAGGGAGCGGGGCCGCCACCGGCGGAGGGGCGAACAGGGGCTGAGGGCGGGCAGCGCTCCCGCCCCGGCCCGACTCACATGTGGGGGTTCCGCTGGAAGGCGTTGCGAATGTCCTTCACCACCCGCTGCACCAGCACCGCCACCTCCTCCGGCGACTCGGCCATCTTCCCCCTCCCCCGCCGGCAGCGCCGCGCCGAGCCGAGCGGCGCCGGCAGAGCTTCCGGGTCAGCGGCCCGCGGGGAGCCGCGGCCCCGGGGGGCGGTCCCGGCCGCCCGCCCGCCTCGGCCCCGCCCGGGGAGCGGTGCGGGGCGGCTGCGGGGCCGGGCCCGGCTGTTGCTGGGGCGGGGGGGGGGGGGGGGGGGGTGTCCCCGCTGCGGCGGCTCCTCCCGGCGGGAGGGCGGGGCGGGACCCGGGGGCCGGCGGGGGCCTGGCGGGGGAGCGCGGCCGAGCCCTCCTGCGGGGGCCTGGCGGGTCCCGGGCGTGCGGGCCGCAGGGGCCGGGCAGCGCCTGGAGGGGCTGCGTCCCGGCTGGGGCCCGCCCGGGGACCCTGCCAGAGCCGAACTGCTCTCGCCTCCCCTCTGCCCGTCTCTTTTTTTGCAGTTAGACAAGCCAAAGCGGCAGCAGCGGTTACTTCGCGTGTGAAATGGGCAGCTTGTAACTTTATTATTTTGATAGTCACGTTAGGTGTTCGGCCAGGTGGCTTTAGAGGGACTTTTTGCGAGGATATGGAGTGATAGGATGCGGGGCGACAGTTTTAAACAGAAAGAGGACAGATTTAGAGTAGGTATTAGGAATATATTCTTGAGTGTGAGGGTGGTGAGACACTGGCACAGGTTGCCCAGGGACGTTGTGGATGCCCCTCCCTGGAAGTGCTCAAGGCCGAACTGGATGAGTCTTGGAGAAACCCTGTCCCGTGGGAGGTGGCCCTGCCCGTGCAGGGCTGGTGGGACCGGAGTATGTCCCTTCCAACCCACACCGGCTGTGCTTTAAAAGATAAAGTATGCATGTGTAGCTGCCCCTGACTTCGAAGGTGCTCTGATGGATAGACTGAATGTGATTATAATTTTGAACCATAACTGCATTATTTGGTTTATCATTTGGAAATGAATACATTATTCCAAACCAAGTTGTTTTGCAAAGCACTAATTACACATGGTCTAGTTGTCTTTCATTTGAAAGCTTCCAATGGCATCATCATCATCTGCTTCGTTGTTACTTTCCCTGCCAACAGACTGGCCCGATGCATTCTTCAGAAAAATAAAAAAAAAAAGAGGAAAAAGAGTGTGGGGGGAAGGTCTGTCAAGGATATGTATCAGATAACAAATAGAAATGCAGATTTTCCTTAGAGAGACACTGAATGTACTCTCTCATGCTGAAGTTGCCAATACTTTGCTGGATTTGTAAGTAAGCTAACCTTAAAGCAGAAATGTGTTTCTTGTTGGATCTTGCCATTTTGGTCGTGTCCTGGCTTCACTGGAACAGGATCATAGGCCAGCCGTGGAGGGCAGACCAGGAGGATCCCCAAGTCAGGTGAGAGTTTAAGTCAGTGCAGCTGATCGAAGCTGAGTGAGAGGTGTATCCCATGCCATTTACCTCCTGATGTTTATAAAGGGAGAGCATTTGCTGAGGATGCAGAGTTCTGTTTCCTGGGACTTCTCCCACTTGGCCTGCTGCTCCCTCTGCTATTCCCTAGGGCTCCCTTACATTGAGCAAAAAATTATGTGCTTTATGTTGCTGTTTGTATTAGTTTAGCTATGTAATTAAATCTCTTTATATTTCAACCCACAGGTCTCTCTTCTTCCTTATTTTCTTTCTTGGCTGAGAAGGGGCCATGGAGTGAGAGCAAACTGCTTCAGTTTTGCCCTTGATACAGGCTAAATGAAGGCAGGTAGTTAAATTTTGTCCTATTTGTTTTGATGTGACAAATATAAACACAAAGGTGAAACAGGGCAGTGCTGGAAGCTCAGTGTTAAACAATGAAGATGTGCCAGAAATCTCTTCAGCAGTGACTGCTGAAAGGTAACTTCCTGCTTTTTTTCACATTACTTTTTATATATTCCTTTAAATATTTTTTTGTGTGTGTTTATTAATGTCTCTTTACCCTTGCTCTTATATTTTTTACTTCATTTTTGTTTCACTTCCTGTGAATTTCAAGGCCAGGTTGGATGGGGCTTTGAGAAACCTGGTCTAGTGAGAGGTGTCCCTGCCCATGCAGGGGTGTTGAAACAAGATCATCTTTAAGGTCCCTTCCAAACTAAACCATTCTATGATTCTGTAATTCTGTGATTCTATGAATGCAAGTTTAGGCTCCTATTCCTCTGATTGGAGTTTACATAGCACATGTACACTGAACTAGAATCCAGGATTTTATGCATTTACCAGTTCCTGTGACTTTCTTTTTTTCGCCATTATAATATTACCTTCTGGACTGTTGACTGGCTACTTAGACATATCTTAAGACTAATTTACATAGGTAGCCTACTCTTGGCCATATGCTTAGCCATACTCTTGGTGCTGTCAGATGGCAAGCCACCATAACTGCAGAATTCTGAACAATGCATTTGTAAGCAAAAGATGCAGCACATGTTGTGTTAGCAGCACCAGTGCAGCATACTTGCCAAAACTTTTTTAGGATTCTGAGAAAGTAGTTTATTACAGTAATTATGTGAACATTGCATTAATAGCGGTTTGTTTTGTTGTGTTGTTTTTTTCCCCATTTCGGTCATTCTTTTATGCTTCAGTGCATGTCTAGAAACAAAACAAAAAAGAGGATGTAATAGCATGAGGTAGGTCTAAAATACCATATTTGAAGTACTGAAGAAATGGTCTGCTCTGTTGTATTTATTTAAAAATGAATGATGCTTTAATTCTGGTTTGGCCTTCAACTCACTGTGTTTGTGCTTTTTGGTATCAATAAGGAGAAGACAGAACCTGCAAAGGCATATGGCACTTGAAATGTGTACTCTTTCACAAATTTGGGCCTCCACAGATTGATTTGAAGTTTAGTGTGTTAAACTCCAAATTGGAAGACTAATTAGATATGGAAGATTTTCGGGGCCTTCTTAATAGCTTGTATATTTAGTGGAAAAAGTTGTATTAGATAATACTGGTTTCAGGAAACTAATTTATATAAGACACCTTATAAACATTATAAGAAAAAAATGCAAATATAGGTATATGTATTACAACTCTTTGTGGGCACTTCTAGCTGAAGAATCAAAATTGTTTTTTCAAAATACCTTTGAGTGTTCAGTGCAGCCCAGAATTTTTAATTGATACCCAGTTTGCCTTGATCAGAAGGAATAAGCTATGTAGTCGACAGCATACCTTTCTGGGCTCACTGCCTTCTCACTTTGTCCCATGCAATTTTTTCAGCATAGAGGTTTGTTTCAAATTTCCTAAAAGCAGCAAATTTACCTCCAGTCAGATATCACAGTGAATGAAATATTTCCGGCTATATATGAAGTTTGAAATCTGTAAAGAGATTTTGGTGAATTAGGCCTTTAAAATGTCAATAATCATATGCAAAGTTCTGTTCTGAAAGTACTTAAAATTGTTACAAAGCTACCTAAATGTACTTGTAAGTTACAAACCCAGTTGTTTAGAATAGTGAATTAACTGACAACACTCTGTGTATGACTCAATGAATGCCTTTTGAGGATGACTGAATATTAAATCATTATTTAAACAGCAGAATAAAATGTATTTGAATTGTATACTTTAGGTACTTACACACATTGTCAAAACTTATAAGGCAGGGATTGGCCTTAATACTGCAGATAATAGTGTACAGGAGCTTTTGGAAGTGATTATTGAGTTGTCAGCCAAGCATACTTACTTGCTGTAATTTTGGGATAATTATAATAAATTATTTCAGAAGATACAATTTTGTTAAATTTCACATAGGAAATAAGAAGGAACTGTAGAAAATACACAATCATTAAATAATCTAATAATTATGTCTCTATTTTCCACATGAAGATTTCCGTGGATAATCTATTCCTATGACATCTGGGAAGGTGTCAAAATGTTGGAAATAGCTTGATTGAGGTGGTTCTTCTGTGATGAGTACAGAAAAATAAGTCCTTGTGGCTATCTAAAGTGATATAATAAGCTTATATTACATTAAGCTTGCTTTAATAAATAACTAGAAGGTCAGAATCTTTCAATTTCAATTGTTTTAATAAGCTTACTAATATATTTTTAATGTTATATTTGTGTAGTATATTTGTATCTACACCGGGTGTGTTACCATTGGATTTTCAGGGCTGAGTTGTTGAAAGTTTGAAACTATCTTATGATGAAAGTGATATGCGTATTCTTTGCATGATGTTATTTTTCTTATGTGTTCTAAGTCAAAGGTATAATCTTGTGTGTATTTAAAAGATGCAGCTAATGAAAAGATTTTTCTGAGGTCTGCGTTAATTTTTTTAATTTTCTGTTTCGTTCTAGGTTTCTGCAATGTACTTTATTAATGTAAGTCTACTATTATTATAAACTTTGGTACAAAAACTTCTATATGTGAAAGGTTTGTGATATTGTAATTATTATAATAAATAATGTAATTATTGTATTATGGTTTAAAGTCAATACCAATAGATTGGTAAATGCCTGTATCTTATAGGCCTGGTGTTGTGATAATAGCACTCATCAGCTTGCAAGTCTATATGTGCATGACTGAATTAAGTGCAGTCCATAGTAGCTCTGAAAGTACATCTCCTGATGAATTTTTAGACTGCATCAGAAATTCTGCATAAGCTTACATTCATTTACAAATCATAAAAGTAAATTTAAAACCTTTTAGTGGAAAAACTATGTGCATTTTCATTTAGTAAAGACTTAGCCTTATCCCTTGGTCTAGCATATAATATTTCCTAAGGTACTTTTTCTGTATTTCACATTAAAGTGAATATGAAGAATGGGTTAACCCTTCATATATTAGCATATATTATGCTGACGTAGCATATAGCATCTTAGTGGTGTTTAATTATAAAGCTAGACTTTTTTTTTTTTTTTTTTTAGGAAAAAAACACTTACTTATATAGACTTCATGACTGACATAATATCTTTTTTGCTGTATTGATAAGGCAAAAGTTGGTATCATTGCTAAGATTGCAGATTCTTCGGTTCTATCCAAACAAACAATTTGGGGAAAAAAGAAGCTAACAAAAGTTAGAAAATGTGTTGGTATGTAATTTGTTATTTTCTCTGTAAATGTTAACTGTTTTTTTTTACTAAAAGCTCTAGAGTTAGAAGACATCAGCATCCATTTGGGGCTTCACTGTAATCACAAAGACGTGTAATTGGGCAGCTGAATTCAGCCATTCGTAAAGGCTGATGATGTGCTGAAACCACATAACAGCTTAAAACTGTCCTCTTGGTGGTTGTAAGTGGGGCAAACTCTATACTAACACAGTTAAAACATTTCCATGTATTTTTAAAGCAGCATTCAGTTCTGAGAAGTGATGATTCAATAATAAATGGTAGCATTTTGCCGTAGAGATCTTATAATGGAGTGTATTTATAGCCTTAGCCTTCCCACATTTTAAGGGGAAGGTAAGTTTTTGGTACTTCTAATGCCAATGGTCACTGCAGTGGGTGGTGTGTGGCATGCTGATAAGTGTAGCCCAGGCAGGAGCCTTCTTGGGTCCTGCAGGAAGAATACCTTGCTGGCAGATTTTTTTTTGCTTTGCTCTTATCCCTCACTTGTTTTACAACTGGAACTGAAAACAGGCTTCCTTAAGCACAGCCTATAATTCAGACTAGAACTGTCCTTTCTCTGGGCTCCTCGTATAAACCCAAGCAGTAGTCTTAACCTTTAAATGCTGCCACTGATCTCAAGTTGTGAGGCAAGCTGACAGCAGTGCTCACAGAATCACAGAATCACCAAGGTTGGAAAAGACCTTTAAGATCATCAAGTCCAGCCTATGACCAACACCACCACATCAGCCAGACTATGGCACTAAGTGCCACATCCATCCTTTCCTTGAACACATCCAGGGACAGTGCCTCCACCACTTCCCTGGGAAGTCCATTCCAATGTCTGATCACCCTTTCCCAGAGGAAGTGCTTCCTAATATCCAACTTAAACCTCCCCTGGAACAGCTTGAGGCCATACCCTCTTGTCTTGTTGCTAGTTGCCTGGAAAAAGAGCTCAGCCCCCACCTGACTACAAACTCCCTTCAGGTAATTAGAGAGAGTGATACGGTCTCCCCTGAGTCTCCTCTTCTCCAGGCTAAACAACTCCAGCTCCCTCAGCCTATCCCTATAAGACTTTCCCTCTAGTCCCTTCACCAGCCTCGTTGCTCTCCTCTGGACCTGCTCCAGCACCTCAGTATCCTTCTTGAAGTCAATAGCCCAGAACTGCACACAGAACTTGAAGTGAGGCCTCACCAGTGCTGTGTACAGGGGGAGAATTACATCCCTGCTCCTGCTGGCCACACTATTCCTGATACAAGCCAGGATGCCATCGGCCTTCTGGGCCACCTGGGCACACTGCTGGCTCATGTTCAGCCTGCTGTCAACCAGTACTCCCAGGTCCCTCTCTGCTGGGCTGCTCTCCAGCCACTCTTCCCCCATCCTGTAGAGCTGCCTGGTGTTGTTGTGGCCAAAGTGCTGGACCCTGCACTTGGTCTTGTTGAATTTCATGCCACTGGCCTGGGCCCATCAACCCAGCCTGTTCAGGTCCTCCTGCAGCTTCTTCCTACCCTCCAGCAGATCGACACTACCCCTACTTGGTGTCATCTGGGAACTTACAGAGGGTGGACTTGATTCCCTCATCCAGGTCATCAATAAAGTGTTTGTAATGTCCTGGTGTTTCAAGTTGGTTGCAACTGTCAGTTTACTTAATCAGCTTTTTACCATTCCTTGTCTTCTTGTGATGATTTTGTCTTAAATCTCTTGATTGAACCATACATTTCATCTCCTCGTGAATGATGGTAACAGCAACAATTGGCTTAGCTGGTCATCTTCTCCTGCATTTGTTCTAAGTATTTTTAGTCTGAATCCCTGCCTTGCTCACAAAGCCTAATGCTAGCCTATCAGTGCTATTGAATGTGTTTTTTTAGTCCAAACTGGTACTAGCAGTCCACCTACTTTCTCAATTTCTCCCTCACCCTAAGTTACTTTTTCCAGTCGCAACCTGTGTAATAATAGCTAGATAGTAGGAAGTAAGCATTCAGAGAACTGGGTTGATAAGGAGTCTCACTCCTACATTTCAAAGGAAACACCTTTTTTTCCTTCCATCTCCCAAACTCATTTATTTTGCCCTGCTTAATCTAACTTTTAAACCTCGTCTCTTAAGTACTTTCTTGGCTCATACTAGTAATTTCTTGCTGTTCTTGTGTTGAGAGAATTCTGTATTCAAAACTTTCTAGATAATGGGAATCGTATTTAGCATCCACTGAATTTTATATGCCTGTGGAGGTAAGCAATGCTTGCTTCTTAGTTAAAAGTATGAGCAATCTCTATTCTCATGAAACACAGTTCAAAGTGCAAATCCAAGGTTAAGTGTGTGCTTGAAGAATGTAAGATTTTGTTTTCTCTAACTCTTCACTAGTAGTGCTTGTAATGGTAGGCTCTAACAAAAAGAAAATACAGGAAATTTGCTGGCAAAACTTCTGTAAATGTATACAAAACCAAACTGCCACTTCCGATATAAATCTTACAGTTTGTTTTGCATGCATGTAAGATGAGGAAAAGGAATATGGTATGTAAAATGTACATTCTGTTGCTAGCTCTGCATATTTCGAAACTTTTCAACCTGAAGAAAATGTGTATCAAGAAAACAGTCTGGTTTCCAGTTCGTTCACACTGTATATGAAGTACTTTCCAAGTTCTCCTTTAGTTGTTAGCACGGAGGATTCCTAGCATGTCATTTTTTTTGTGCAAAGTATAACAACCTTGTTAGCTCATCACTTGCTAAGCAGATAACGGATTAAGCCTGGCTCATCAGGTTAAACTGTGACTCTAAAAATAATGTTATTCAGTTTGGGGTTTTAATTTATTTTTTTTTCAGATGAAAAGCATGTCTGTTTGTACTTCTTTTACCTAGTGTTTAAAACAGTCATGTACTTGGAGTTCAAATTTTCAAGAAGTCAAAGATAGGTATGATTAATTTATTTAGTACACAGTTGAAATGTTGCAGAAACAAAAATAAGTGAAAAGCCCTGGTGTGGTAAGGGCACTTCTGTCAGTTCTCATGTATACAAAAATTATTTGTGTATTGCTCAATGGCCTAGTGTATTATCCTCAAATATTATGGAAGAGAAGTATGAAGTATATAGGATAGCTTTCATCTTGTTGTATATTAGTATTATCAGGCATTGCCTTCTGGCCTTGTATCTTTGTTTGAACAACAGTATGTCATGTCAGAGGCAGTTATCCTGGCAAGGACAAATGTCTGTCTCTAACTATCAGTTGTTAATGCTTTCTTACGACAATTTGGGAAAATAGTAGGTAGCCAACTTCTTTTACTGTCTTATAATTTCATAGTTTCACAGAATGACCAGGAACCTTGCTTGTTAAAACCTTTCTGAAGTATTAGATATTATGAGTGAGGACTTCTTTGCTTTTCTGAACATAATGATCTGCTTCATTGTCTCCCAGTGGTATTCTGTTCCTATCCTTATTTTAATGTCTGAATGGTCTTACAGTGAACTAGGGAGTCCTGCTGCTAACAAGAAGGCAGGTTCTGTGTTTCTTGATTGAAATACTTCTTGTGGATGAGTTCTGTTCAATTAATGTTGACAGAGACCAGAACAGTTTTCTAGAAGCCCTTGCTCATACCCAAGCCCTTATTTTCTGGCTTCAGTAGTGTGAAAACTCTGAAAATATTCCTAGTAATTTGATTGCATATATAAAGAATGGAGATGTGGAAAAGCTGAGAACAGTAACACAAAACTTAATGCAAGATCATGCTTTAGAGATCCAGATTGTGATTAAAGACTAGAGTTGTAAAATAGGATACTCTGAATATACCTGGTCAGTTTCTCTTCCCCCCCCCATGTTGTACTTAAAAAAGAAAGCACACGTGCCACCGCCCTGTCCCTGAAACATGACAAGGTGGTTGCATTGGCTGTGTTCACCAAGGTCATGCTGCTGATTAAGTTGGGATTCTGTAGGTGATTAATGTCTCTGGAGCGTGTGCTGGCAAGCTGTGGTGCTATTTTTATCTTAGAAATACTGTTAATGATCCAGTACCCTCCTCTGCAGCTAAAGTATAGCCATGATGAGATCAACTCTTTTCTGAAATGGTTTAACAGTTCTACCTCTTCCATGGAGCTGGATTTGTTGCTATGGGTAGTAAGCACAAAGCTAAGTTACTTCAGTCTTCTAAAGGGTGAGACAGTCAGGTTTTTGCCTACATAGCTAAAAATTAAGACACAGGAGTAACTCTACCAGTTCAGACCAAGCAACTGGCTTCAAGAGTCTGTCACTGATCAAAGGCCAGAGGTTGTATACCCAGGGAGGACTAAAAGGAGCTTGTGCATGTGATACTCTCCTCTGTCTTCTTTGCAAGTTAGACTATTCTTTTAGCTTCTGACTGTTCCTGAGCTCCAGGGAAGATAAAAGACTGTAGCTCATTTTGTTGGTAACCTTCAGAAGATCTTATTTAAAAACCCTCAAGTCTTGCCTTGAACACTTCCTAAATTCTTTGTCATGTCTGCCTGGATGAGGTGTAGTCTCTCATTTATCTTTTCCAGGAAGTTCAGTAGTTTGGTATTGGATAGGAGAAATGTAGGTCAAGACAATGCCAAGTACAAATACAGGCTGGGTTAAGAATGGATCGAGGGCAGCTCTAGGGAAAAGGATTTGGGGGTGTTGGTTGATGAGAGGCTCAACATGAGCCGGCAATGTTGTGCTTGCAGCCCAGAAAGCCAATCATGCCCTGGGCTGCATCAAAAGAACATGGCCAGCAGGTCAAGGGAGGTGATTCTTCCCCTCTGCTCTGTCTCGTGAGACCCCACCTGGAGTATTGTGTTCAGAGAAGGGCCATGAAAATGATCCCAGGGCTGGAGCACCTCTCTTACGAGGACAGGCTGAGGGAGCTGGGGTTGTTCAGCCTGAAGGAGAGAAGGCTCCAGGGGGACCTCACAGTGGCCTTCCAGTACCTGAAGGGGGCCTACAGGAAAGCTGGGGAGGGACTTTTCACAGGGGCTTGCAGTGAGAGGATGAGAGGTAATGGTTTTAAGCTGATAGAAGAGAGGTTTAGGTTAGAGATCAGGCATAAATTCTTCAGTGTAAGGGTGGTGAGACACTGGAACAGGCTGCCCAGAGATGTTGTGGGGGCTCCATCCCTGGAGATGTTCAAGCGCAGGTTGGATGGGGCTCTGAGCAGCCTGTTCTAGGGGAAGGTGTCCCTGCCCATGCAGGGGAGTCGGAACTCGATGATCTTTAAGGTCCCTTCCAACTCCAAAAATGCTGTGATTCTGTAAATCGGCAGTAGGTGCAACAGCTTTCTAGAGTGTCAGAGTCCACGTTGCACTGGATATGTGTAACATGAACATAAAACAGTCACTGCTACTTTAAAAAAAAAAGCGGTAAGTGGCTGCTTAAAATAAAAGACAATATGAGCTTAAAACCGCTCTTTACTGCTCTAGCAGCTCTATAATTCTTTACTGAAGACTGGAATTATGTTATTAAGTTTATTAATCTGGAATATCTGCTAACACTTACAGTGGTGTTCTTCATGGCAAAACTTCTTATCACACACCTTACTGCTCCTAAGTGCTAGGAAAATATCCTTGAATATATGAGTGGTGGTAAAAGGCAATGGAGGAGTTCTTTTGTTTTATTGTTAATTGAGATGTGGATACAGAAGTTCTGACTTCACTTCTCAGGTAGGGCTAACATAGCCCATTTCACATTGAATCATCTGACTGGTAGAAGCAGCATTTAACACTCATGGCAGGTGGAAAGATTAAAAGTTTCTCAAGTTCAGGGCAAACAGAGATAGCCCTGAGATAAAAATTTCTAATGTGTAACATTTCTAGTACTGTGTGGGGGTCTGAAGCTCCCAGCACAAGAAAGACATGGAGCTGTTGGAGGGAGTCCAGAGAAGGCCATGAAGATGATCAGAGAGCTGGAGTACCTCTCTTACGAATACAGGCTTTTCAGCCTAGAGGAGAGAAGGCTCTGGGGAGACCTTATAGCAGCTTTCCAGTACCTGAAGGGGCTACAGAAAAGCTGGTGGGGGGGACTGTTCACAAGGGCTTGTAGAGATAGGACAAGGGGGAATGACTTTAAACTGAAAGAGGGGAGATTTAGGTTAGATACTAGGAAGAAAATCTTTGCTGGGAGGGTGGTGAGACACTGAAACAGGTTGCCCAGGGATGCTGTGGATGCCCCTTACCTGGCAGTGTTCAAGGCCAGGCTGGATGGGGCTTTGAGTACCCTGATCCAGTGGGAGGTGTCCCTGCCCGTGCAGGGTGTTGCACCTAGGTGGTGCATAAGTTCCTTTCCAACCCCAGCCATTCTATGATTCTATGATTTCCTGCATTCTCTTTTTGTTAAATCCGAGTGGTATGCTGCCATTTCTAAATGTGAAAAAGAAGAAACCAGGTGGCTATGTTCTGCTGAAACAGCAATTCTTACTGCAGTTGTAAATAACTGATTTATGTTAGACCTTAACCTCATTTTTCAAACCTTACTGGATTTGGGCTTAACAGTATTGTGAGACTGTGCCTTTTGGAGTAACTCGTCAGCCCTTATTTTCAGAAGTCACTCAAGGCTTTGACCTTGCAGTGAAAGTAGTAAATGCTATTTTAATGCACTCTGAATTAATGCATTCTGAATAAAAAAGTGAAAAATGAAAAAACTTCTATGGTAAAAAGCATTTTCTCTTCTCATCTTTTATTATAATGTCTGGACTTGGGCTGTGGCTGCTGGAAAATGAAGACAAGAATGATTAGAAGATGATAACTTCTAAGCCTACAGAAGCCTGTCCGTAGGCACTAGGGGGTGCAATAAAACCTCATTGCTGATGCCTTCAGAGGCTTAACCTACTTTGGCTTGAAGGCCTGTAGATAGGTAGATAGATATCCTGTATGTACTTGTGCTGAACGCTATGGTAGAAATACACTCCTTGCAATGTGAATGTTCTCTACAATACTACTTGTTGATTTCTAACACAAAACGTTGTTTGAATCCTAGTCTTAAAACAGACTGGAAAATGCACAATATTTTGCATGTTGTCCAAGGCCTCCCGTGTATTGAAATAATTTATTGCATATTTTACTGCACCAAATAGCTTTAATAGTAGGTTTATTTACTAATGGATAAAGTGGTGATGAAGATGGTATTTCACATACTGCTTTCCCCATGTGTCAAGGAGCTATATGTTTGTTGGAAATACCTGTGTCTGAAACACAGGTGAATTTTGAGTCTACAGTGATGGATTCCATTCTGAGTGGGCCTGCATCTGCAGCTGTTCCCTGCTCATCTTCACTTGAAAAAACAACTGAATTTGGTGCATAATATTGAGCTAAGTCTTCAGGAAGGAGAAGCTCTGTGGGTAAAAAGCCACACATAGTTGTGGTGAAGTGGCCAAGAAACAGTGAGCTCACAGCAGTCACACTAGTGTGAGAAGGGTGCAATGACTGAGAAAGGGATGGGCTATAGCATGTTAAGGGTTGTTGTGGTACTGCTGCACATTCTAGGACCTTCTGCTGGAAAATTTAGTTTGCACCATCGCCAAAAGTAGCATAGTTACCATCACACAAAAGCTAAAATAAAATCCCTGTGATTTCTTGACTACTGTTATGGTTTGAGTGGGCCCAGCTAATTTGTTGGTACCAACAGGATGAACTAGAGAGAGGGGGGTCCTTAGGACCCTGAAGGACCTAGAAGCATCTGAACAGAGAAAGGTCAGTATTCCCTCCCACTTCCTGCTATACTCTATAAAAGCCAGGAGGACTGGAAGCTGAGCCCCTTTTTCCTGCACCCTTTGCACTTGGAGACTCCTGCTTTTATAGGGTCTGGTCCCCAAGACCTCCACATCCTTTTCTGTGAAACTGCTTGCTAGCTTGGCAGCCCCCAGCAGTTATTGGTGTGTGTGCAGGCATTGTACTTCTCCTTGTTGAACTTCATGAGATACCTGTCAGCCTGTTTGCATTGTTTGCAAAGAATGGAGATCTTTTTCTTTTTTTTCTTTTTTTTTTTTTTTTTTTCAGGAAAGGTGATAAAATTACAAAAATAGTTCTAAAGGCAAATAATAAACATTTTCCATAACAACTTCATCAGACTTTGGCTTACTTCACCAGAAGAGAACTGTGTGATTTTTCTTCTGCTTTCTTGCCCACTTGGATCATCACATCAAGGTCATCTTTCTCAGCCCTTTATCATTATGGAATAAAAGGAGGTTGTATTGAAGGGTTCTAGAAGTCCATGCTAAATGATAGAAAACTTCCAGTGTGGTGTTTCTGCTGGCATAATTAGCATTTATCTCTGTATATTTTATAGAACTCTGAACTGGTTCTCTGAAATTGTAATTTGTAGCTTGATGAACTTAAACAGCATCTTCAATCCTATATTTTAAGAACTTCATGTTTAGAATTTCGCCTGATCAGTTTGACCTTTAACCACTGACATAAAGTCATGCTGATGGAGAGAACCTGATATGGATGAGAAAGATATATGGCCTGAAAATATGCAGAGCATTATGTGATACAAATTAAAATCTGTTCTGTGTGTTTTAAGGTGAAAGGTTTATATATATATCAGTTGGGAAGAGGAATTGTTGAAAAACAAAGAACTACTTACATAATAAATGAGATAATGCATGCTGAAGATGATACTTATTAATTTGTTTTGCTGATTTTTGTACCATTTTTAGCTGTGGCACAAGGAGCAACGTTTTGTGACAGATACATACTATTAAGTCTTCCCTAACAACTTTCCCTAAATGCAGGAAATAATGTGCACCTCTAACAAATTCCTGTAAATCTGATTCAGCTCAGTTTTCTATCAGTAGTTGTTTATTATTTAAACATTCTTTCATACCAGATAGAATGCAGTCAGTCTGGAAATTCAAACTAATTGTGATTGATTTTCAGGAAAGTGACAGAGTGTCTTTTAGGCTCTTTTCTCAGGATGTCAACCTGATCACTTTAAAATATTAAAGTATTTATTTTTTATTATTTCAGGTAAGGAATACTACAGATCTGTATGATGGAAGACATCCAGCACAGAAAAAAAGTTTGGAAAGATTTGACACAGTGTAGTTCAGTACTGCTTTTTAATCTGCTCTTGATTGTCAGTGTGTGTAAATTACCACTCCAAGACTGGAAAAAAGCAGTAAAAGGATGTTGACTTAGGCTAGAAAAGCATAGGAGAAATAAAGGCAGTTTAAATGAAAAATTAGATGGTAGAGCACAAGATGTAGCTTGAAGGAAGAGGTCCTGTGGATGTGTTTGACTCATTTGTTTTGTTCTCCTTTGATATTCTGGTGCAGATACAGTTTGAGGATACCCAAACTACATAACGGGGTGTCAGCTACCAAATATTCTAGTGCAACTCTTGCCAGAGATGACTTAGTACCTTATGTTGCATTTTATAAATAGAACTGTTTTTTTATTTTTCTTTGTCTTGAAACCATTACCATTTAGGTAAAGAGCTGTGTGCTATTTACAAATCTACAGGTGGCACAATATATTACTCAAGTGTGACTATATACCCATACTGGCAAAAACTTCTGATAGTCTAAATGTAAAAGACCTGCTACTACATACTGTGACAGTATAAAAATATAGCTATATTAAAAATAAAATATAGCCATACTAAAAATAATGTTACTGTCTGTGAGTCCCAAAGTGCTGTAATGACTTTGAAATAAAGACATGAATGGTGTTGACTGATTAACTCTTGTAGGACATGTAGAATTTCTAATTTATTTGGGGCATTTACACACTGGATCTTTCAAATTTCTAATGGAAGATGTGCATGCGTCTGAACTCCTAGGAAGTAATGTGTTATACTTCAGGATTATTTTTAAACATTTTATTCTATTCCCCAGATCCAGAAATGTCATTCTAAACATTTTACCCTGGTGAGGTATAGCCTACCCTGCAGAGCAGAAGCTTTACCCTCGTAAGACCATTTTTATGAAGGGCTGTAGCTTTGTGGTATCACTGATGAAGGTAATGTAAGCCTCTTTAAGGTACTACTAACCTGTTATTTAAAATATAGAATCATAGAATAGAATCATTCTGGTTGGAAGGGGCCTTGAAGATCATCAAGTCTAATCATAACCTAAATCCCTCTACCTGATTTACCTATTCAGTGCTTAAATCATGTTGCTAAGCACTTATATCTGTATTTCTTTTAAACACTTCCAGGGATGGTGACTCCACCAACTCCCTGGGCAGCCTGTTCTGTGGTGCAACCACTCTTTCGGTAAAGAAATTATTTCTGCTATCCAGTCTACACCTCCCCTGGTGAAGCTTCAGGCCATTTCCTCTCATGCTGTCTTAATTCACCTCAGAGAAGAGGCCAACACCCACCTCCCTACAACATCCTTTCAGGTAGCTGTAGAGAGCAATGAAATCTCCCCTCAGCCTCCTTCTCTTCAAGCTAAACAATCCCAGTTCCCTCAGCCTCTCCTTGTAGGACTTATTCTCCAGACCTTTAACCAGCTTGGTAGCCCTCCTCTGGACACACTACAGCAACTCATCATCCTTCTTGTAGTGAGGGGCCTAGACACAGGACTTGAGGTGTGGCCTCACCAGTGCCAAGTACAGGGGCATGATCAATTCCCTACTCCTGCTGGCCACACTATTCCTGATGCAGACCAGGATGCTGTTGGCCTTCTTGGCTACCTGGGCACACTGCTGGCCCATGTTAAGTCAGCTGTCAACCAGCACCCTCAGCTCCTTCTCCACCATGCAGCTTTCCAACCACTCATCCCCAAGCCTGTAGCTTTGCATGGGGTTGTTGTGACCCAAGTGCAGGACCCAGCACTTGGCCTTGTTGAACCTCATACAATTGGCCTCAGCCTATTGATCCAGCCTGTCCAGGTCTCTCTGCAGAGCCTGCCTACCCTCAAGCAAATTGACACTTCCTCCCAGCTTAGTGTCATCTGCACACTTTCATAGGAAGCACTCAATTCCCTCACCTAGGTCATTAATAAAGAGACTGAACAAGACTTGACACAAAACTGAGCCCTGGGGGACACCACTGGTGACCAGCTGCCAGCTGGATCCAACCCCATTCACTACAACTCTCTGGGCTCAACCAGCCAGCCAGTTTTTTACCCAGCAGAGAGTGCACCTGTCTGTGCCATGTGCCCCCACTTCTCCAGGAGAATGATGTGGTAGATGGCTTCCAAGGCTTTACCAAAGTCTATAGAGACACCATTCTCAGCTATTCCCTCATTCACCAGCTGGGTCACCTGATCATAGAAAGAGATCAGGTTGGTCAAGCAGGACCTGCCTTTCCTGGACCCATGCTGGCTGAGCCTGATCCTGTGTCTGTCCTGCACTTGCCATGTGAGCACACTCAAGATGAGCCTCTCAATTATTTTTATATATGTATCTCACCAGAACGAGTAATTTAGGGGGTTCTCAGTCTGAAACTTATGGGTCAGCTTACTCAATTTTGAATGGATTTTGTCTTGAACCCCTTTTTGCATAGATCAGGTGACTTCACTGAACAATTCTTACCTCCCTCTTTACGGTGGCTAATGCTATATTGGTGACTTTCCTCTAGCACTTTACTTTTTTTCCTTGCTCACTCTTACCTTTCCCACCTCTAGGTCACCTCCAGATCCAGACAAAAAAACATTTAGTTACTAGCATTGCTTAAGTTCATCTTGGCTTTGCATCTGAGTATGATCTCTCTTCCAAAGAATACTACAGTTGGTTTATAATAATGCATGTTACCCTCTGAGAAATCATCCTGCTATTTTGCCTCTCATAAATGAGGATATACAGACAACTCTCTCAAAAACTCAGTATATCATCACCCTAATATAAATGGTGACACAATTAGTTAGAAATAAAGGGGACTTTGGCAAAAACCTCTTTATTAGGTTACTTTGTATTAAAAATGAATATAAGTCCCAAAAGTCTGCAGTTAATTAAACAGACTCATGACCACCTGCTTTCCTACAAGCACAGAAAATTTAGTCAGCTTGATTTTATTGAATAAGTTTTGTGTAGTGATTGGTTTTCAGTTAAGTAGCAGTGGATAATAAATACTCAGCTGAAGACATGATGCAATGAAAAATCTGCAGTCCGTTAGGTCCTTAACTGAGTGTTTGTGGAATATCTTATATAGGCAACCTGTTTCCACAGAGTAAATCAACTGTATTGTCTCTCTGGCTGGAAAAAAGGAATGAAAATCAGCCTTAGAAATTAAAATTATTGTTCAGAGTTTTTTAAAATAATGAAATAGATGCTGTAATAAGTGTGATCACATTGTTTCCTGTGTGTATAAAGACATGAGTGACCAGTGGTTCCCTATGCAATTGAAACCCTGGGGGACAGTTTTCAGGCACCTCTGTAAGTTCACTTAAAATATGTAACATACAGGCTGTTGCGCACCCTTGAAGAAAGCAGTTCCCTCTGATAAAACAGATGGTGGTAAATATGCAATAGTGCCACCAGAAGTAGAGTTTGACACTAATTAAGTGCGTCAGATACTAACCTTGTCCTTAGCAATATCCCAGAGGAAATTTCCATCTAACTACACTTTTTTGTCTGACCCATTGCAGTTACTCAGTTACTGTTTATTACAGTTACAGTTATTAGTTATTTAGATTTTCTCATGTTGTGGTAAGCTCCCTGTCAATTTACAACTGGAAAAGCAAAACTAAATCCATGTGCAGTTATGCTGGGACAAAATCAGGGTTTCTAGAACTCATTAGAGAATGTGCTGGAATGAATCCAGCAAACTACTTTGAGAGCTTTGTCTGATTTTTGTGAGGGAAAGGAGGAAGATTTCCCCTGTGCTGGATTCTTATTTTATACAAACATATACAATATGTTTATCTCTACATGACTGCACTCCAGGTAATGACCTGAGTCTACTAAATAGCTTTTTGGTAACCACTTGAAAGTCTAAGCAGCAGATATTTTGGACTGTCTTGACCTATTTGTTCAAGCGTAGTAATCGTTACTTTAGATTTCAAAGTATAAGTAAAAGCTGTATTTTATCTCTGTGTGCTGCCTTATTAAAAAAAGATGTATACATATTTTCAAAAAGCAGTAATGGAAAGCACAAGTCTCTTTCTGATTGAATTGATACAGGTGGCCTTTAGGGGATTCATAGATGTAAAATAAAGCTTTCTGTCTTGATTGTCAGTAACTGTTAGAATGGCAGAAAGGAAAAGTGTCATGATCTCCGAGGATCATTTTATCATCTGAATTTGAGGTATATTACATTTTATATGATGTCTCCTCTAGAGTCTGTGAGACAAGGGCATTCAGTTTTGAGCCCCCAGCACAACAAAGCTGTTGATGATCCTGAAAATAGCAAGGGCCACCAAGTCAGTCAGAGGCTGGAGGACAGACTCTCAGAGTAGGAGATGATGGAGATGGTCTTGTTCATGTCACTCTGAGGTGAATGGCAGGCTTCCAATGCTGTGGAGGAGGTTACTGAGAAGACAGAGCCACATTCTTTGCTGAGCTGCACAAGCAGGAGATAAGAGTCCCTAAACTAAAATAGAGAAGGTTGTAACAGGATATAAGGGAGAAAAGTCACTACGGAGGGTAATGAAGTAACGGAACAGATTTCCCAGAGTTTCTAGTATCGCCATTTCAGGAAGTTTTAAAAACCTAAATAAATAATGCCCAGAGCAGTCTGACCTGAATTCAGTATTGACTCTGCTCTGAGCAGGAGACTGGACTTCCAACATCCCTTCAACCTTGAGTGATTTTATGTTTTGTGTGGTGAGAGAAGATTTATACAGACAGAAATATGTAACATTCTTATACTCTTCTCCCTGTAAGCAAAATCTGGAATGGTCAAAAAAGGTGTTATGAAAGTTTTAAAAGACTTCAAAAGTTTGATATCTAGGTCCTTTATAACGGATTTGTCAGAAATTGACTTTGATGCCTGCTATATCTGGCATAGCCTTACTTTTTTACTTTTATTAGTACTCTGTGTTTGTTTCCACTACAATGGTAGTAGAAATTAATTTTCAGCCTTTCTTTTAAATGTCCTTTCAGCATTTTGAGGGTAGGAGCTGAACTGAGGAGCTGAATCAGTTCATATCACAGTTAAAGGTTAGACGTTAGGAAGAAATTCTTGGTGTGAGGGTGGTGAGACCCTGGAACAAATTGCCCAGGGAAGTTGTGGAAGCCCCATCCCTGGAAGTGTCATATACCAGGTGCTTCTCACAAAGAAATTACCATCTTAGAGAACCAAAGAATGTTAACTTTCGTGCATTTGCTATGGGCACAACTGGACAAGAAACTCTTACTACAGCGTACTCTTGTATATTCTTTTTTACATTTATTTAGAGTTGGATCCAGAAAGGGGAGAAAACATGAGGAAGCAAAAATTCTGCTGGGCTTGGAAGCAAACCTACATCTGGATTCAGATTTTAGGTTTCTCTGAGTCTGTTCTGAGGCAGGCCTTATGTTACAGGCCTTTCTTATTTTCATAGATGCCTCTTGTTGGGTTACATTTGCGTTAGACTCAGGAGGTTGTACCTTCCTTCTTTATACCCACCCTTCAGATACTTGTATACATTAATAAGATCCCCTCTCAGTCTTCTGTTCTCTAGACTGAAAAGCCCCAGGTAAGGCAGGTGTTCCAGTCCCTTAATCATCCTCTTAGCCCTCTGTTGGACTCTTTCAAATAAATCCCTGTCCCTCCTGAACTGGGGAGCCCAGAACTGGACCCAGTACTCTTAAGTGAGGTCTCACTAGGGGAGGGATGACCTCCCTTGATCTGTTGGGCACACTCCTCCTAAAGCACCCCAGGATACCATTGGTCTTCCTGCCTGCAAGGGCACATTGCTGTCTAGTAGATAACTTCTTGTCCACCAGGACTGCAAGGTCCTTCTCCATGGAGCTGCTTTCTAGCAGATCAGCTCCTGGCCAGTACTGGTGCATGTTGTTATTCCTCCCCAGGTGCAGGACTCTACACTTGTT
The DNA here is from genome assembly GCF_020740795.1 of Apus apus. NCBI lineage: Eukaryota > Metazoa > Chordata > Aves > Apodiformes > Apodidae > Apus > Apus apus. The sequence goes on along the minus strand of NC_067312.1, from coordinate 39,437,507 downwards.
CTTGTTGAACCTCATTAGGTTCCTCTGTGCCCAGCTCGCCAGTCTGTCCAAATCCTCCCAGCTTCATGTCATCAGAAAACTTGCTGAGAAGACACTCTGTCCCGTCATCAAGGTCGTTGAGGAAGATGTTGAGTAAGACTGGAACCAGCACTGACCACTGGGGGACTCCACTAGTTGCACATCTGAAATCTGTTGCTGAAGGTATTGCAGTTGCATATTTTCTTCCATTTCATAGAATTCCATTCTTCATAGATTTACTTTTTTTTTTTTTCTTCCATGTATTTAGAGCTTAATCACATCAGAATATTCTTACCAGAATATCAATTTATTATCTTTCAGTTGCTGTTTCATTAATAACAATTAAATCATTAATTGTACAAGCTGGTATGATAAATGAGCATGTAATAGGTATAAAAATTAAGCAATTATTACAGTGACTACTATTCAGAGATTCATTGCTACAGAATTTAATGAAATATTTCATATTTTAATCTAGTGCAAACAGTAAATTATTAAATTTCTTAATTCTGTTCTGGTCAACTGTGCTGCTATAAGGGTAATTTACTATTGTCATGAGAATAAATTTATTGCTTGTAGTCACAGTATGTGATACTTGTGATCATACTCAATTTGGTGAATGAGAGTTTTCATTATACCAAAGAAGACAGATAACCCATGTCTCAGTTTCTTTAGTGTTTGATGACCTACAGAAGCCTAGCCTAGAAGGGGCAGAGCCAAAGGGAGACTGAAGAGCAGAGCTCAAAGGGTTGTAGTGAATGGGGTACATCTGGCTGACAGCTAGTTGCCAGCAGTGTTCCTAGGGCTCAATTCTTGGGCCAATTCTATTCAATATACTTATCGGTGATGTGGATGCAGAAGTTGAATGCACCATTAGCAAGTTTGCTGGTGACACCAAACTGGGAGGTGCTGCTGACTCTCTTGAGGGACAAGAGGCCTTGCAGATGGCTCTAGATAGATTTGGAGCATTGGACTATGACTAATGGGATGAAATGCAACAAGTTTAAAATGCTGGCTTCTGCACCGCTGAGTAACACCAGGCACAAGTACAAACTAGAAGATGAATGGCTGGAGAGCAGCCCAGCAGAAAGGGCCCTGGGGGTGCTGGTCACAGCAGGCTCAATGTGAGTCAGGCCTGTGCCCTGGCAGCCACCAGGGCAACCTGCATCCTGGGGTGCATCACACACAGTGTGACCGGCTGGACAGGAGAGGGTTTATCCCGCTGTATCCAGCGCTGGTGCAGCCTCACCTCCAGCACTGCCTGCAGCTCTGCCCACAATCTAAAAAGGAGGTGAAGGTCCTTGAATGCATCCAGAGGAGGGAAACAAATCTGGTAAAAGGGCTGGAAGGAAAGGCCTGTGAGGAACAGCTAAGAACTTTGGGCTGGTCTGGTTTGGCGAACAGGAGGCTGAAGGGCAACCTCATTGCTCTCCATAGCTCGCTGAGGAGGGGACCTGGAGAAGAAGGTGCTGAGCTCTCCTCCCTGGGATCCATAGGATATGTGGGAATGGTTCAAAGCTGCACCAGGGGAGGTTTAAACTGGACATTAGAAAGTGTTTCTTTACCAAGAGGGTCATCAAACCCTGGAACAAGCTTCCTAGATAGAAGTGGCCAGTGCCTCAAGTCTGTCAGTCTTTAAGAGGCATTTGAATAATGCCCTAAATAACATGCTTTAACTTTTGGTCAGCCTTGAAGTGGTCAGGCAGTTGGACCAGATGATCATTGTAGGTCCCTTCCAACTGAAATACTCCTATTCTATTCTGTTCTGTTCTATTCTAAAAGACCATTCAGCTGTCACTGACTTAGCTTAATAGCCACAAAATTATAAAAATTCCTAAGGCAATCAAGACAAATATTTTAGGGAATGCATTGTTTTTCATGGTGCTCTTCAGGACCTTGCCATCTGTTCAGAAAATCTGTGACAGTGTCCTTTGCCCTGCAGGCATCTGAAATAAAGCTTATAGTATCTAAAGGTCTAATGAACTTGAGCAGACAAATGGAAAATGTTACCCTGCCCACCTGGGGTAATCTTGAAAGGTTTGTTTTGCTGGTTAGCACAAAACTCAGCCACCAGGTTGTGTTGTATTTTTAGTTCCTACTTTTTAGGTAGTAATTTTGCTCCTACCTCATTGTATGTCCTAGCTTGTAGTCTGGGATCTCTCACTTCATCCTTTATATGTATTTGCTTCATCAAAGCATCTGTAATGTCAGGCTTTGTTGATACCTTTGCTTGACTCTGAACACAAGGACCTCCAGTTTTCTGTGCCTCAGTTTCAGATCTGAAATTTGAGGGCTGAAGTGTGATATTTTTCATGGAGACAGTAACTGCTATCACTTCAACAAATGTTTGAAACTGCTGTACTTAAACTTGCAGCAATTAAAGACAATCCCAACCTGGAAAATAAATAAATAGAAATAATTGTACTGGTAAATTCCAAGGAACAGGACTTTGTCAGGACAGCAAGAGAATAATATTAGAATAATTTCAACTTCCTGTTCTAATTCTGATCAGTAACCAAGTGACATTGATCTTGTAGTTGCTGGAGAAAGGCTTGTATTCTCCTTGCAGTTTCAGTGGTTTGGGTGTGTTCATTGGCCAACTGGTGGAAGTTATGTTTAGTCCATAATGGTAGTGTCCTGACTCTACCCAACAAATACTAACACAGCTTTAGGAAGAGTATGTAATTCCCAGTCCACATGCTTCTAAAAGTACATCTTAGTGTATCTTTTTTCTAATAGCAGCCTTGGGAGAACATTAATTTCCCCAACTTTAAATTTAAATTCAACTTTATACCATTACTACTTGACAACCACATTAAAACAGTAATCCAGCCTTCTATTAGTTAGGTTTTCCAAAGTTTCCTTTTGTGAGTGACCTAACAGGAGTATCCTCCTGGCATCTACAGGAAGGTGGTTAAAGAGCCAGGCTTTTCACAGCTATCTGTGGTGGGAGGATGAGAGGCAGTAGGCACAAGTTGAAACAAAAAGACTCATGCTGGATATGAGGAGAAACTTATTCCTGGTGAGCACAGTACAGCAGAGGAGCCAGGACACAGGCTGTGCCATCTCCATCACTGAAGGATTTCAAGCCCCAACTGGATAAAACCCTGGGCTGAACTAAGAAGTGGCCTTGCTCTGGGCAGGAGGTTGGACTAGAGACCTCCTGTGGCTACTTCCAAACTGAATTTCCAATGACCTTGTAATGGCTAGGAAATCCCTGTGGTAGCAGAGCATCTTTCTGATATGCCTGAGGCTGCATTCAGTAGCAAAATCTTAGACCATCTGCATCAGGTCCTATTTGAACCCATAGCTACCTTTATCTCTCTACTCCTAGGTGAGAAAATCTCACATTTTAGTTGGGAAGAGGGACAGAATAGGATGGAAAAGAAGACTGAAGGCATGCTAGGCTTCCCATCGTTCCCATTTTGTTGTGATTAGGGGAATTTTAGCTGCAACATTTTCTTTTAAAACTTTGGGATAATTGATTCACTTGTGGCTACATTGCCAAAAAGCCTTAAGCCGGTCTTTCTGCTCCTTCTTTCTTACAGAGAACTTTCATCAAGTAGGTTTACTCAGTGCTGTGAATTCAGGGCTGGCTGAAATGGAATCTTCTGGTCTACAGCACTTTGTCTTGGGGCTTTTTGTGGGTTGTTTTGTTTTGTTTTGTTTTCCCTGTCCTGGAATGGGGATGAAGGCCCAACTTGATCTTTTAACTTTTCTGGAGCCCAAATGGGGGTTTGAGGATTTGTATGAACTATTGCCCCACTATAAGCTGTTCCTCCACTGATTGGATAGAAGGAAGTAATGGAAATACAGACTGGTGCCAGGGAATAGACAATCAGAGGCCTTTTTGTCTTTTCCTCATTTCCTAGGAAAATTTGTGATATTTGGCTCTTACTCTGATCATTACGAAGTCTGATGTTATTTGCAACAGCCACCAATTTTACAGGTAATGCTTTGCTCTAGTTCCAGTCCCAGAGAGCAATATGTGGCATTATAATTTATATTTAAGCTAGGAGAATGCTAAGTGAAAGGCTAAAATGCACAAGTAACACAACGCTTTTGTCCAAACTGGAGTATTACAATCACAAAACCATATTGAAAACATAACTTCACTGACTCTTTTTATTTTTCTCCTCTTTCTTTTTTTTTTTTTTTTTTTCCCACCAGAAAAACTTGCAGAAGTTTAAAAGGAAGAACGTGGGAGAAAGCTTACAGTTGTCTGGAAACTTTCAGTTGCTTCAGAACGAAATTTTTAAAAAAATTGTATTTCAGCTCAGAAAAAGTCAAAAGAGCATAGTTCTTCAAACTGGAGGAGTTGGGAAGCAGAAATTTTAAATGGGGCCAATAAAGTACAAGAAGGAAGTGTATTGCTGAAATTATATGCTTTAGCTAAAATTTAGCTCTTTCTCTTCCTGTACACAAGTGATGACAAGACTTTTAAGTAATTGTTGTTTTATCCAAGCTATTTTCATTTGGAGGACAGGTTTCACATTTGGATAAAGAAGCAATGCCAAATTATAATTTTAAATGTAAATACAATGTATTTTACTATCACTTTTTTAAAGTTAGAAGAGCGGAAAAAATATTGCAAGTAAATACTCATCCTAATTATAGTTTTCACTTAAAAACCAAACCAACAAACAAAAAAACTCACTGAAAATAAGACAGGTTATTTATTTAAAGTGTAGCAACATGGATTTATAATCTGGTTTAACATTTATTTTGTTCTCTTATACTAATAAACATGACCAGTTGGAACAATTCCTGTTAAACTGGGAAATAATAATGTCACTTTAACAACTCAAAACATAGCAAAGAGAACACAAGGCATGTTTCAAACTAGAACTGTTATTGTGTCTACCACTCTGCTCCTTAGTCTTTATAACTAACAGAGAAGGACTTTTATCCCTGAACATCCCTGAGTCCTGGTTACACTTACAACCTGTGCAGTAACATCTCTTCCAGAAAAGGTGTAGGAAGAGAGAAAGTCTCAAAGCCACCTCTGTGTCCATTCTCCCCACTCTATTCCACTGGATTCTTCATATTTCACATGTCATCAGTAATGAAAACTGAGAAACTTGTGGCAATGACATAGAAAACAGGGAACCCACTCAAGTATACAAGGTGTGTCAGCAGCAAAACAAATTTTTTTCTTTTTGAACTGAGTTTGTCCAACCTGAGCATCTTGGGGATAGAAAATCCCAATCCTACTCTTAGTTACTTGTCCTGATTTGAGCCAGGATTAAGCCAATTTTCCTTTTACTAATGTGTTTTTTTTTTCCTTCAGTAAGCTTTCTTTTAACTAGTCGCAGTGGGTTCTGACTAAGACTGATAGCAGTGGAATGTTTTTCTAACTGCTGGGGCTTCAAGGTCACACCTTCGCTCTGCTGGCTCAGACACTACAGGGAGATCTGTGACCCCCCTGTAGGAGGCTGAATTAGACAGACAGCAAAACTGGCCAGAGATATTCCATTCCATGTATCTACATAAGCTCAGAGGAAGGTCAGAGATCACAGAAGACAACTTCCTTCCTGCTTCTTCTTCCCTTCTCTTCCCTCCATGGCCAGTGTCCAGGGAGGACTCCGTCCATCCAGCACCATCGACCCCCAGACTCGAGCTCTCTTGACCCTCATCACTTTGTGCTTTCTCCAGCAGCAGCTCTGGGACTTTTCGGGACTGTTCACAGCTCAGGAGATGCTGTGGGAGTTGCTGGGGTTGGGTGGAGGGGAGAGGCTTTTGCACATACCTGAACATATTTGTATATAATTGTATATATTTTCTTTTATCATCAGTGTTTAATTAAAGCTGTGTAGTTGAGTTTTCAATCCAGCCAATTCTCTCTCTTCTTCTCTCTCTCCTTCCCTACCTGGGTGGGAGGGGGAAGGGATCAAGAGCATTGTTTTCAAACCTGAGTCAAACGGTGGCATTACTTTAACTCTAGAAAGAATTTTACTTTAAAAAGGAAAGCTTTTATCTCAAAGGAATATGTTAGAGTTATTAAACCACATTTGTATTACTCAGTGCAAAACATGCAGACCAAAACAAATTAATAGTGGAAGATTTACCCTCTTTTTTGTGTTTTCCCCATTGCTTTTCCCCCTCACTCAAGGGGAAGTGAAGGAAACTGGTTGTTACTTCAGTAACCTATTTGAAAAATAACTGGAGAATAGATTTAATTTGCTGGGAAAACCATAACAAAGGAGCAAGCCTTAAAAATGTTTCTTGAGCTTGAAGTGTGGTGTGTTTGCAAGGGTCTCTTCATTGTTCAGTGGTTTCCTGGGTCATGCCTGACCTTTACAAGGTCTTGCAGATACATTAGCTGAAGCTTCAAGTACAAATAGAAACCAATAAACACTTATAATTTATCTGTTAATAGGACTCATCTGAAGTCCCAGCCCACAGGAATGTGAACTGAGACTTTTTATATGGGTCACCATAACCTTACCACAGGCATCTCAGATAGCACTAGCATCTCTGTTAATAATTACTTAGACATCTGGCAATAGCGACAAACAAAACTTTCAAAATACTGTTATCTGATATTCTTAACAACTGCATCAATTAGTATGATAGGGCTGGTGATTACCAGGGGTAATTATGGCTGCCATAGTGGCTGACTCAGCAGGGCCCTGATGTTCCTCTTGAGGTGCAGGCTGATGAGACACCTTCTCCTGCTGTTCTGTGCACAAAGAGCTTCACGGGCTCTTGCTTGAGAGCAGGCTTGGCTGCAGTGCAGCAGCACAAGCAGCAGGAAGGCACACTGTGGTTGTACAGTGATTGTCCCATTTGTGGCATGTGAAGCAGAGCAGAGCTATTGAGATCTGCATCTGAACAGGAAAAAGATAAGTGTTGTAGCCTGGCTACCTTTGTTTTGCTAGAGCAATTGTTTCTGTGAGTGAGGTGTTCTTGCAGCCACAGACCATGCAGCATGGACCTGTTCTTCTGGTGCATGTTGATAATTCAGGTTGTGTGGAGGAAACTCAGCAGGAGGAACTCCTCTGTCCGGTGAGCCATGGGCCTGGAGAGCATTTGCCTGCCCAGCTGAGGCTGTAACACTGGCAGCTTCACACTCCCAGGTGCTCAATGGTCACATGGGGCTGTTTGGTAGGGAAGACAGTATGACCCCAGCAAAGTGGCATTCTATTAAGCAGCATCCAGTCAAAGCCTGGAAGGAGCTGAGAGAATTGGTGAAGTCAATGAACGGCTAAAGCAGTGGTGACATAGTCAGGGCTTTGGTTACCTAGGCCAGGGAACTCACTTTGGGAAACCTGTTCTCCTGGGGTTCATTTGTCAGAGAAAAGGGAGAGAGTCTTTGGCCAGAGGCTGACCAATTTAGTTAGGACAGCTGTAAATTAGTGATGCCAGGGGAGGGGGCCCTCAACTCACCCCACACCCACCACTTTGAGGACAGAACCAGTAACAGATGCCCTGGGCCTGCAGGAGGGTCACAGGCCAACAAGAAAGCATCTGAACTGCAAAATGTTATCCCTGCCAGCAAGAATGCTTCAAAGGTATCCCTGCAGATGCACAGAGCATGGGAAATAAGGAAGAGGAATTGCAGATATGCATGTACATGTAGGGCTGTGATGTCATTGGTATCACTGAGATGTGCTGGGATGATTCCTATGAGTGGAGTGTGGAGATGGTTGGATACAAACTCTTGAGGAAGGACAGGCAGGGGAGAAGATGAGGGGGTGTCACCCTATGCATCAGTGACCAAGTGGACTCTGTGGAGCTCCATCCTGAGGATGGAGGAGGAATCGACCAAGACCTTATGGGTCAGGGTTAAAGGAAAGTCAGGGGCAGGAGATGTCACAGTCAGGGTCTGCTACAGGCCACCAGACCAGGAACACTGAGCAGATGAAGCCCTCTCTAGACAGACAGGAGCAGTTTTGCACTCACAAGCCCTGGTCTTCTTGGGGGATTTCAACCACCCTAATATCTGCTGGAAGGACAACACAGCAAAGCACCAGAAATCCAGAAAGTTCCTGGAGTGCATTGATGACAACTTCCTCCTTCAAATGATAGAGGAGCCAACAAGAAAAGGTGCTTTGCTGGACCTTGTTCTCAGCAACAGATGTGGGTTGGTTGATGATGTAAAACTTAGTGGGAGTCTAAGCTGCAGTGACCATGACAAGGTCAGGATCCTTTGCGCAGAGACAAAGGTGCACAGCAAGCTTACTGCCCTCAATTTCAAAAGGGCAGACTTTGTTCTCTTCAAGGATCTGGTTGTTGGGGTGCTGTAGGACAAATCCCTGGAGATGAGTCCAGAAAAGTTGGTCCATATTCAAGGATCACCTCCTTCACGCCCAGAAGAAATGTGTCCCAAAAAAGAGGAAGGCAGGCAGGAGTGCCAGGAGGCCTTCATGGATGAGCAAGGCACTCCTGGACACAGTTAGATGTAAAAACAAAGTTTACAGAGAGTGGAAGCAGGGCCAGGCATCCTGGGGGCAGTACAGACAAGCTGCCAGAGAAGCAAGGGATCAGGTAAGGAAGGACAAGGCACAGATAGAGTTGGACCTGGCCAGGGATGTTAAGAACAAGAAAAGTTTCTACAGGTACATCAGTGGTAAGAGGAAGACTAGGGAAAATGTGGGCCCACTCCAGAAGGAAATTGGAGCCTTGGTCATGCAGGACACAGAGAAGGCTGAGATACTCAATGACTGTTTTGCCTTGGTCTTCACTGGCAAAGCTGCGGTCACACCATCCGAATTACAAAAGGCAAAGGCAGGGACTGGGAGAAGGATGATCCCCCCACTGCAGGAGAAGAGAAGGTTAGAGACCATCTGAAGGACCTGAAGGTGCACAGGTCCAGGGGATCTGAAGGGATTAGTTCATGGCTCCTGAAGGAACTGGCGACGAACTTGCAAAGCCAATGTCCATTGCATTTGAAAAGTCATAGCAGTCTGCTGAAGTTCCCACTGGCTGAAAAAAGGGACATACAAGCCCAATTTTCAAAAAGGGGAAAAAAGGAAAACCTGAGGAACTACAGGCCAGTCAGTCTCACCTCTGTGCCTGACAAGATCATGGAGCAGATAATCCTGAAGGCTCTGCTAAGGTGTGTGTAAAACAAAGGGGTGACTGGCAACAGCCAACATGGCTTCACTAAAGGCAAATCCTTCCTGACTAATTTGGTGGCCTTCTACAATGGGGTCACAGCATTGGTGGACAGAGAAGAGCAACTGACATCATCTTCCTGGACCTGTGCAAAGCTTCTGACACTGTCCTGTATGACATCCTGGTATCCAAACTTGAATGATATGGATTTGATAGGTAAGGAACTGGTTGGATGGTTGTACTCAAAGAGATGTGATCAACAGCTCGATGTCCAAGTGGAAACCAGTGACTAGTGGTATTCCATAAGGGTCGGTACTGAGACTGGTACTGTTGAATGCCTTTGTTGAAGACATGGACAGTGGCATTGAATGCACCCTCAATAAGTTTGCTGATGACACCAAAGTATGTGATGAGGTCAACACACTGGAAGGGAGGGATGCCATCCAGAGGGACCTTGGCAGGCTTGAGAAGTGGGCTCCTGCAAACTCCATGATGTTCAACAAGACCAAATGCAAGGTCCTGCGCCTGGGTCAGGACAATCCCAAGTACAGTCTCTCTTGGTGGAGAATGGATCAGAAGCAGCCCAGAGGTCTTGGAGGTGATGATGAATGAGAAGCTCAACATGAGCTGGCAATATGCACTTGCAGCCCAGAAAGCCAACTATGTCCTGGGGTATATCAAAATAAGTGTGGCCAGTGGGTCAAGGAAGGTGATTCTCCCCCTCTACTCCAGTATCATGAGACCTCACCTGTGTCCGGCTCTGGAGCCCCCAGCATAAGAAGGACATGGAGCTGTTTGAGAGACTCCAGAGGAGAGGTGCCAAGGTGATCAGAGGGCTGGAGCACCTCTGCTGTGAATACCAGCTGAGAGAGTTGGGGTTGTTAACCCTGGAAAAGAGAAGGCTCTGATGAGACCTTATCGTGGCCTTCCAGTATCTGAAGGGGCTACAGAAAAGCTGGAGAGGGACTTTTTTATAAGGGCATGGAGTGATAGGACAAGGGGGAATGGATTAAAACTTGAGAGGGGATTTATGGTAGACATCAGGAGAAAATTCTTCACTATGAGGGTGGTGAGACACTGGCACAGGTTGCCTGGGGAAGTTGTGGATGCCCCATTCCTGGAAGTAGAATCACAGAACTATTCAGGTTGGAAAAGACCCTTGGGATCACTGAGTCCAACCATCATCCCTGCTCTACAAAGTTCTCCCCTAAACCATCTCCACCAACACTACATCCAAACAACCCTTAAACACATCCAGGGATGGTGACTCAACCACCTCCCTGGGCAGCCTATTCCAGTGTCTAACCACTCCTTCTGTGAAATTTTTTTTGCTAATGCCCAGTCTAAACCTACCCTGTTGCAGCTTGAAGCCATTCCCTCTTGTCCTGTTGCTAATTACCTGTGAGAAGAGACCCGCACCAACCTATCTATAATGACCTTTCAGGTAGCTGTAGAGACTGATGAGGTCCCCTCTTAGCCTCCTCTTCCTCAAACTAAACATTCCCTATTCAGGGACAAGTTGGGTGGGGCTCTGAGCAACCTGATCTAGTCGGAGTTGTCACTGCCTATGGCAGGCGGGGCTTGGATCTAGATAATCTTTAAGGTCCTTTCCAACTCAAATCATTCTATGATTCTATGATTGATCTTCTGGGATCCCTGGTTTGGACAGCATGAGCCTGAAGCTCCATGTGCTGCATAGAAAAAACTTTGTGTATGAAAAAGCTATTTTTTTGTTCCCTCTTTCTTCTTTGGTTCATCTATGTACTTCTTTTGTCTGATTTTTTAATGCTATATTCAGATGTTGAAGGTTTCTTATGACCAAGTAATAACTTTCTAATGACACATTTTGCCCACATTGCAGCCAACTATATGTAGGAAGAATTCTTTCCAAGAAATCCTGTCTGCTAAACCTTCTCCTATTTCATTCACAAGTATTTATTTTCTGTCTGGGACACAGGATTCTGAATTGTTTCATGCACTGTCCCAGGAGGCAGAGAAGACCATGAGAAGTGGCTGTTCTTTGTAGGACTAAATCCATAACTGATTCTGATTATAGTAACCGACTGTGGAAGCCACCCAAGAAGAAAGACATGTGGCTTCCAGCCCTGGAGATAACAGCCTAGCGGCCACAAATTCTAGGCTTTGAGTGAAGACTTAAACACAGGAAGAAAAGTAACTCTTGGGGACCTAGCCTGAGAATGAACTAGTGTGGGAAAAACAAAAGCACATACCAACTTTCTGACATCTGCGATGGGACAATGAAAACTCAGGCAGAGATGGCAGTGTATTTCAATCCCAGGATCTTTATAAATGGGTAACACGAATACACGTTGCACTACATGTGGCTTCTCTCAAACATGCAATCCTAGAGGTCAGTGCATGCCTTTATGCCCTGTGCTGGAAGAGGAAAGCCACATCATTAGTGTGACATTTCAGCAATATTGCCGTGGCAGGCTGGGCACTCTGCCTTTTCGTTTTGTTCATAGCTTGCCACCAGAAAATACCAACTGTGACCAGGACCACAAGGACAGCACAGGGCGGGCTCAGAGTGACGGCCATGGAGTGTGGGCACAGCCATGCTGTTCCATAGGCTGCGGGCCACACACAAGCTGGATAAAAGCCAGTCCTCTCCTGGCTGACCTTTGGGGCTGTTGTTCTCTCCCTGCCAACCTCCAGGCTGTGGTTGTCTCCCTGAAGCAGGCGCTAGGGACTGCAGATGCAATTACTGCTGTGGCGGAGGTCTTACTAAGCTTAGACATAGGTGTTGTGTAGCTCTGCCTTGGTCTGACCATGAGTAGATGGATGGGGTAACATCCTTGATCAACCCCTGCCCTCCTGGAGGGAACAACATTGCTATTTTTATAACACAATTACAGGAGACAGTCAGGTCCATAGCTCTTTGTTCTCTCCACCTTTTAGTCAGAGTAGAAAAACAGGTCTTTTGCTACTGTCTCCCAAGGTATACTCTGTGACAAAACAGTTCATCAGCTTCTCTTAACTGTGCAACAGTTGTTTTAGTTACCCTCTGGACTCCTTTGCACAAGAAAAGTTCTTGTATATTTAAACTACAGATAATCCATAACCTCTGATAGAAGATTAATGCCTAAAAATACTCCACATCTGGAAAATTATCAAATAGAAATAACATATATTTCATATGTGTTTTTACTGGACAAAAATCTTTGGAATAGTGTGAGATCTCCAACTATCCCCTGTCATCCTGGAATTATGGGAGATGAAGCTGATGATGGTGAAAAATCAGCTATGAAATACAATGAGATTCAGTATTTCAACAGTTAATTGAAGAAATAATACAAGCTTTCTAACTTGTTTGTTGATATTGCTGTTAAGGAAAAAAAAAATCACCAATCTGGATGCTGTTTCAGTTAATATTAACCATCTGCCTGATTTGGTATACTTGTTTTCTGGCAGGACTTTTACTTTTGTGGGTTTTTTTTCTTTTCTTTTTGATTATGAAGCAATCCCCAGTGGCATGTTAGAAATCACTACTATAAATGCTGACAATTGTTCTGGGATTAGCTTCAAAGGCTTGTAAAACCCACAACCTTAAATCTAAGTCTGAACCTGGCATGGGTGCTGGCTCGGAATCACTAATTTCTGTGCAAATTGCCCTCAATTGTAAGCACTATGCAAATTCTTTCAACACAGGAATACTTGTCAAATTCAAATCAAAACTCAGTCTTTGAGACATCACTCCTAAGGATGGGGGAGTTTGCCAAGGACCCAGTTGACTACAGGGCAGTAGTTGCAGATCCACAATCGCATCTGGTGAAGCTGGAGAAGGGCAGAGATTGTTTTGACAAATAAATGGCTACCCTGAAGATAAACCATGGCAGAAATGGTAAATGGTTGTCACAGCTGTAAAAGAACTGATTGGAAAGCAAAGGAAAAAATGTGCAAGGCTGTTTACTGGATAGATTAGTGCTCCTGCAAAATAAAAGCTCGCTTCTTTTGCTTATTATTCTGCCTGCATTGATTTCATGGGGGTTTGCTATCTGTTATGTCTGATAAGAGGAGCCTAGAATTCGACCCTTTGCCTCTTGTGTGCATCTTTTGAGTCACAAAGAAAACTTAAACAGTGTGTATAGGACGAGAACTGTGTTTCAGTTTTCATCCCAGTGAACTAGCAGCTATTCTGCCTACAGCTGAAGTGATGCTCTGAGTGTGGGTCTATAGGCTTCTGAAAGAGAAAGGAGAACTTGTAATCCATTGCTACAGGGATTTTTAAGGTATGTTAGAAACTTTGAAACTCAAACCTACTTGGGAAAAAATGCATGCTAAACTTAAGAAAAAAGCATATTAATACCATAATTTATTTTAAAAATACCAGTGTAGTTATGAAACTAGAAATCTTTATACTCTGCTGTGATGTTGAGGATGAGCTGAAGATGCCTTTCATAACTGCTATGGATTTGTTCCCTTTTTGTCCTTTGGATCTGGTAACAGTTCTCAGCCATGCTACTCAGAGCATCATTTTCAAGCAAAGGTTGTCTATGTTAGGAGCTCTGTTGCTTTTCACTGGCTTTTCAATATCACTTCCACTGAATGCCATAGAAAATAAATTAATAATCATCTTTATTACTGTGTTTGGATGTTCTAGTGGCTCACTGAAGCTTTTTGGTGCTTTAGAGACCATCTTTCTAATTCAAGTGTCAAATAGCAGTGAACAAAGTAGAATAAAATGTAACATTCACTTTTTCCCCCACTCAGTCTTCAAGGATACCCATCTTCTCAGTTTGCAGCATCTCTAGGTGACTGAAGTCCTTTGCCTGTTTTGATTAATATGAAGACAAAGTCTCTTTCTTCCTTTAGTGGGAGCAGAGCTGAGCCATTAAATGCAGAACAGTTTTTTGAAACTAATATCTGATCCTGTTTGGTTTTGTCTTTTTACTTTTTCCTCCTTAATATCTATTATATAAATTAAATAGGTATAAATATTGTCTTACTCCCTGCCTTTTACACCATTAATTTTCTGTTTACATGATTCAGTGTATTGTTTTGGCACACCTGAACCATCAGTGGAAAGACTTACTTAACAATATTCAGGAAATATTACAAACAAAACCCAGGAAGTAGATCACTATGAAGCAGACTGAAGTAGGCTGACCAGTTAATTCTGCTTGTGCCAACATTTTCAGAAGTATGTTTATTGCAGCACTGATGGTTTTCTCATCTATTTCCATCAAGTGATTTTGAATCTTTGTTGAACTTAGAGAAACATGAATGACTAATTCTTTTTCTTTTAACAGCAGGAGATTGTGTAAAATGTTAGTATTGGACACAATGTGTGACCATAACAAAGTCAAACATTACTGACTCTCTAGTGTTAGACATGGAGTAATAGAGTTTCTGTTATTTGAGCATGTCAAAATTTAGCTTCCGATTCTAACAGACTCATGTAGTTCTAGTTCTGCTTTGAATTAGCAAAAAATCAAAGTTTTCCATTCCACTCTCATTTGGTAGTAACACTGACAATTAAGGAATAAGACACCAGCCACAGACAGAGAAGCAGTTCCTGTCTTAATGAGTTTGTGGTCTGAATTTAACAGGACTGATGATCACCAGCTGTTTTACAGCATTATACTCGTATTTTCTTCTTAAACTGAACTTCATAATGAATTTAGTTCCACAGGCTGGGGGAGGCTTTTTTTCTAGCTTTTTTGAGTATACTGGAGACCAGAATTAAGATCTATATGTGATTTATAGTTTGATTTGGGAGGACTCATTTACTACATGGCTTTCAGTTTTCAGATGCTTTCTGTTATTTTGTCCACAGAAGTCTCCACTTCTAGTGGTTGTTTGAGAACTCCCCTACTTGAAGAAAACTAGCACAGGTAACTCTCGTGCACAAATTATTTCAATGAAGAATTTTGTTACGTTTTCTGCATAATGGCTTTCACACAAAAATGATGTTTTTCTGGTGGGTATGTTTCCCCACATGTCTGCAGAACAAAACAGCTGCTGCTTTCATGCTCATGTTCAGAGAATCTTAGAATCACAGAATGCCAGGTTGGAAGGGACCTCAAGGACCATCTGGTCCAACCTTTCTAGGTAGGACTATAGTTTATATGAGATGGCTCAGTATCCTGTCAAGCTGAGACTTAAAACTGTCCAATGTGTGGGAATCTACCACTTCCCTTGAGAGACTATTCCAATGTTTGATCGTCCTTGTGGTGAAAAATTTACTTCTTGTGTCCAATCAGAATCTTCCTAGGAGCAATTTGTACCCATTACCCCTTGTCTTTTCCATGTGACTCTAGTAAATAGAGTCTCCATTTTCTTGGTAGCCACCCTTTAAATACTGGAACATTGTAATAAGGTTCCCCCTAAGCCTTCTATTCTTAAGGCTGAACAAACCCAGAATGTTTTGTGTTAAGCTGTCTTTGCATATGTGTTTAAGTGTTTAGTAACAAATTTACTTTATTGCTGACACGCCTATGCCAAGTACTAAACTGGACATGATCTTTTCAGGTCAGCTCAGACGTGTCAGCATTTTTCTATGGCATTATACTTTTGAAAAGGGTGCACTTTTATTTTAACTCCTTTGCGATACTGGACACTTTATCTCTGGTTTTACAGATTCTGACCTTACTATGAGCAAAGCCTGCAAGTCTTTACAGTGCCTACTAGAATAGTGAATAAACAGTATATTTTTTTAATATACTTACATGTATCCTAATAGGAAATGGCAATGCGCAATAAGTCCATGACTCATCTTAGGGAAGGAAAATGCAGTGAGTGCCTTCAGAGCTTGATACAAACACAGTGTCACTTTTTTTTTATCCTTGTATTCACAGCAGTGGTGTACTGTCTGATTCTTGTAAGGTTGAGCAGGTAACCTTTAGCAAGGAGATAACAGTATGTGGAAGTACTCTGACTTGTAGGAGCATAAGGAGTTAATCTAAGCCTTTTCTTTTTAAAGGAAATTTGTTCCTTTGGGTTACACTGAAACCATTCTCTCGTGGGTTTTTGTGTTCTCACTTGCACACCTGCCCTGTGCTTTCTGGAAACTTCATATTGAACAGGAACCTATGAGGACTGCTTTTCAATGTCAGCACCTCGTGCCTTCAAGTCCCTGCCACCCTGTGCCATAAGGGCCCCACAACTGGTGTAAGAAAATAGAGTGATTGCTGACTGCTTATCAGTCAGCCTCTGCAGTTCTCACTCAGGTCCTGATCCTTGTCTTTCTATTTCAGTTGGGTGGCTGTTTGGCTGGCTAGTGTAAGCAGGAATATATGAAGTACTGCTGTTTCTTAAAGAAAAATGGCTGGTGGTTTGCCCCAAATCCATGTTGTTTGCATGTAAGTTGGTATCCATGAAGAATTAGGCCCTTCTAAATTTGCAATTATATTTGCTTTCATCAGCACAGATGAAAAGAATTGCCTGTAAACTCTATTTTAAAAGTACTTATTTGAACGTATTAAAGAATTAATTTTGTTTTTTAAAAAATAACTGTGGAACACAAAGAGGTTCTTGATACAATCCTTTAAATGGATACACATAAAGAGGAAGTAAGTATATCACAAGTGCGACACCATTTTCTGTAGCAATAGGTAACTTTACAGTTATAAGATGATAATGCAGAGATAACTGCCTTACAGAGGTGCCAAACACTAAACGGTTCGAAAACAAATTACATTTAGTTGCATGACAAAGTACAGGAGTGTTATGTGTTTTCAGTTTCACATATGTGCTTGCAATAATAGTAAGAATGCTATGCCAGCCTCTGAAAATACTTTGAGATAAGTGATACCTTTACCAGATCACAATAATTTAGTAACTGTATTAAAGGTCCTTTATGTATAAGGAACATCCTCTAAAAAATAGCCACAGCTTGCTCCTCTGAGGTTGAGTTCAGTTCACTACTGAAGAGACGAAAATACCTTTTCTGTGTGAGTTTTTATAAAAAAATTGCAGTGTTAATAAGGTTCAAAGGATTTTCCTTTAACCATCACATTTGTTGTTTGGAGGCTCTCCAAATCTCGAACCCCAGATGAAACTTGCCAATCCATGATAATCAAAGTCAAAGGCAGTATCAGTAGGAATCCCTGAAATGTCAAAGTGCCAAGTTTAGCCCTTGCATGCCCATTCAACAGCTGTAGCCAAAAGATGACCTAGAGAAAAGGAAAGGATGCTGTAGCTGTAGCGGTCTGTGGATACAGGCAGGACAATTCAATTTTAACTTTTTCAACTGTACCAATTGCCTTAGTAAGAGAGAAAAATCTCTACTTGCACATCTTGTACCCACAAAACTGGATGCTATATAGTATTAAAAATGTATGAGATGTGTGTATCTAATGATTCTTTTGGTTTTAACTTCAGTCACAGAAACAAAAGCCACACTTAAAAATAGGCAGCTTTATCTTAGAATTTGCTAGCTATTGACATTATTATATAGATGGAAAACTGCAAATTGCAATACACTTGCTGCAAATTATGATCATACTTATCTAAGCATAGGATTTGCCCTTGGCTGTACATGTAAAAAATAAAGCAGACAAATTAATTATTTAGAACCTAGCTTTCTTACAAGCTTCTGTATTGGGAGCTTTACTGAAGAGGAATTAGCAATTTATTTATTTTTTTAATGGTGTATTTTATGCTGTTTAACCTCATGAAGTTCAGCAAGAAGAAGTACAACACCCTGAACCTGGGGAGGCACAACCCCATGCACCAGTAACTGCTGGGGGCTGCCCAGCTGGAAAGCAGCTTCACAGAAAAGGATGTGGCAGCCTTGGTGGACACCAACTGGTCTGTGAGCCAACAATGTGCCGTTGTGGTGTGGCAAAACAAAACGAACCAAAAAGGCAGCAGCATCCTGGGCTGCATTAGTAGGAAAGCTGCCAGCAGGAAGAGGGAGGGGAGCCTTTCCCTAGACTCCCCATGGGTGAGGTCACACCTGGAGCTTCCATGTCCAGTTCTGGGCTTCCTATTAAAAGAGAGACATGGACTTACTGGAGAGAATCCAGCAACGGGTCACAGAGGTGATGAAAGGACTAGAGCATCTGTCTTCTGAGGAAAGGCTGAGAGAATTAGGACTGTTCAGCCCGGAGAAGAGAAGGCTCAGGGGGGATCTTACTACTGTACATAAATACCTGAAGGGAAGGTGCAAAGAAGATGGAGCCAGGCTCTTTCCAGTGGTGCCCAGTGACAGGACCAGAGACAACAGACACAAGCTGAATGCTGGGAAGTTCCCTCTGACCATCAGGAAACACTTTTCATTAAGAGGGTGACTGAGCGCAGGTTGCCCGTGGAGGTTGTGGAGTCTCAATTGCTAGAAATACTGAAAAGCTGGGCTACTGGCTGTAGGTGCACCTGGTTGATCAGGATGTTGGACTACTTGATCTCCAGAGGTCCCTTCCCACCTCATCCATGCTGAGATTCTGTGATTTTTGTGATTTTTCTCCTTCCTAGTGTCTTCAATGAAACAGAGCTGAAATACTTCACATTTTGTTTAATAGACTGGTTTTTATGCTATAGGGATATCTGTGACTCCCATTTAAAAAGTTC
Organism: Apus apus; assembly: GCF_020740795.1. Taxonomy (NCBI): domain Eukaryota; kingdom Metazoa; phylum Chordata; class Aves; order Apodiformes; family Apodidae; genus Apus; species Apus apus. Next base: position 39,418,898 of record NC_067312.1, on the reverse strand, counting down.
ACCTGGTCTCATATTATGAAATATATAAGACAAGTTTACAAGTGAAAAGCATAGAGATAATATATCTAAAATTAACAGTAGCAGAAAATGAAAAAATGCACCACAATATTAAACATACTGTATTGGTAGGTGAGGTTGATTGCAAAAGCTTGCATGGATTAAGTGGTTGTAAACATGAAGTTATTGAGTTACAGCAATAACTAATGTCTGTTGATTTTTAAAACTTGGCATTATAAAATGGCCCCTGTGGTTGTCTAAGATAGTTTAACTTCTGTTCGTTGTATGTAGGAAACATGCTGATCACGATTATTCTCCATCTGCTTTTTGTTCATAGTTGCTACTGTTGTGGCACAAATTTCTTTTGCAAGCTGCATCTTTTCCATCAGGGCAGAAATATCTTAATTTTCATATTTGTTCAAAAGGCAGTTGGTTTCTATGCAAACATCACAATATGCCAATCAAAATAACAAGGCGAAATGAGGCTGCTGTGAGTACAAAGAAGGGCAATGAAGCTGGTGAAGGGCCTAGAGAATAAATCTTATGAATTCAATCCCAGCTTGAAAGAGCTGGGAATGTTTAGTTTGAGGAAGAGGAGGCTCAGGGGAAACCTCATCAGTCTCTACAGCTACCTGAAAGGTCATTGTAGAGAGGTTGGTGCTGGTCTCTTCTCACAGGTAATTAGCAACAGAACAAGAGGGAATGGCTTCAAGCTGCAACAGGGGAGGTTTAGACTGGACATTAGGAAAAAAAAAATCACAGAAGAGTGGTTAGGCACTGGAATAGGCTGCCCAGGGATGTGGTTGAGTCACTATCCCTGTATGTGTTTAAGTGTCGTTTGGATGTGGTGTTAGTGGACATGGTTTAGGGGAGAACTTTATAGAGTAGGGATGATGGTTGGACTCGGTGATCCCAAGGGTCTTTTCCAACCTGAATGATTCTATGATTATATGATTCTGTGTGCTTCTACCTCACGGAAAATAGCTGCAGCACGTCCTTGGATTTCTTCATTCCTGCAGCCAGTCTCATTTTCCCCTTCTGTCCCCCATGCTGTTCTGTACAGGTTAAACCTCCCTGTTCATCCTACTAGTTCCTATTTGTCGCTTAGAAAAAGGTTTTCCTTCAGTCTGGCTTGAAATCGTATGATATCATTGACCTGTGTATGGGGAAATCACACAGGAGTTCAAAATGCCTTGTAAATATGCCTGGTGAACACAGATGTGTGCTGTTTCCTCCAGCTCCCCAGAACATACTCCTTTTCCCAAAGTGATTATCTCACTGCTCCGCTTGGGAGAGGGTCTGGGAAGAGCCATTCCTGCTCTCACTCCCTGTGTTATGATCTGGTGTCATGTCTTTGAGTCACCATCCCTTCAGGGCTCCTCAGCTCACAGTACTGGGATAGGTTCTCAAGGTACTGCAATTCTGCCTGGGCTTACTGCAGTCTCACAAGGAGGGATGGAGTTTTCTTTCTCCCAACCTTTTTCTGACTATCACCAACACAAAAGCCAGGCATGGTGTACTCTTTTAAGATAACTTTAGTGATTCCCTAAAAGGCATTATTAGACAAAACTAAGGAAATAATTGGCTGTAGTGCTCGATTCTTGCATTCTTTGCTGTCTCAAATTCCCAGTGCTTCTACAGATGTCTGTGTACTGGTTACGGTATTTTTATTCCTAAAGGACTGTAAATATGATGGATGAAATAGAGGTTAAAAAGAGATTTATTTTTCCCACTCTCTCTGTTGAAATTAATGATCTAAGCTGCAAGCACCCTTTACCATTTAATTATCCATTGCAGCATGTGAAGCAGACAAGAGGAATAAGAGGTCTGTGTGCAGTTGCAGGGCTACTGTTTCACCACAGTCATAGTCATGTTAGAGCCACAAGGATGATTAAGGGAGTGGAACATCTCCCTTATGAGGAAAGGCTGAGGGAGCTGGGTCTCTTTAGTTTGGAGAAAAGGAGACTGAGGGGGGACCTCATCAATGTTTACAAATATGTAAAGGGTGAGTGTCAAGACGATGGAGTTAAGCTTTTTTCAGTGAAGACCAGTGATAGGACAAGGAGTAATGGATACAAGTTGGAGCATAGGAGGTTTAAGATGAATATCAGGAAAAATTTTTTTACTGTAAGAGTGACAGAGCACTGGAACAGGCTGCCCAGAGAGGTTGTGGAGTCTCCTTCGCTGGAGACATTCAAAACCCGCCTGGATGCCTTCCTGTGTGATGTACTCTAGGTGACCCTGCTCTGGCGGGGGGGTTGGACTAGATGATCTTTCGAGGTCCCTTCCAACCCCTAGGATTCTATGATTCTATGATTCTATGTACTGGCATAGCTCACACGACTGAAGTGCTGTGATGGATGGATACAGGCTCATTTGGAAAGAGAGACTGGGAAAGTGAGGCGAGGGAGTTGCCCTTTGTACAAGAAAGCTGCATGGAGCTCTACCTTGGGATGGCAGATGCAAACAGGTGCTATTGTGGCAGGTGTCTGCTACAGAGCACATGTTCAGGAAAAAGAAGTGGGCAAGGTCTCCTTCAGACAACTAGAAGAAGCTTCACTTTCACGTGCTCTGGCCCTCACATGGACCAGTGAGGTGTTAGCTGCCCTGATACCTGACGGAATGTTAAGGCAGCAGAGCACAAGTAGTTTAGGAATTTTCTGGACTGCACTAGTGACAGTTTCCTGCCACAGGTGACTGAGGAGCCAAAGGGGAGAGAAGTGCTGTTGCTCCTGGTACTTCCACAGGAAAACTGTTTGGGAATATGAGTGCTGGGAACAACCACAGCTGCAGTGACCATGAGAAGGTGAAGTTCAATGTGTACAAATACCTGATGGGGAGAATAAAGGAGATAGAACCAGACTCTTCTAGTGGCACCCAGTGACAGGACAAGAGGCAGCAGGCACAAACTGAAACAATGGAAATTCCACTTAAACAGAAGAAAAAAACTTTTTCTTGTTTGGAATATTGAACACTTGAGCAAGTTTCTTAGGCAGGTGGTGGAATCTTCATTCTTAGAGATATTCAAAGCCCAACTGGACAACAGTCCTGGTAAACTTGCTGTAGCTGACCCTGATTGAGCCCAAGTTTGGACTAGATGATCTCCAGAGGAGCCTGCCAACATTTGTGGTTCTGTGATATGAATCTTTGATCTAGATACATTCCAAAACAGACTTAGCAGCAAGCTTTAGAAAATATTACTCATAGAAAAATTACAAGGAGGAATCCCAGCTGACAAGCCAGTTCTAAAGGGTGCTTTAATTAAGAGCACAGCAGCATCAGCTAAAAGACACCCGTGTTTAATATAGTTCTTCGAGGAAGTGGTTTTTTTCGTAATTATTTGATTAAAAGAAATTCCAGGAAATTCGTGCATTGCTCCATGATACTTCCTGACTAATTTGGCAGGAACTTTAGCACAGCACGATCCAATTAGTTCACTGTTTAATGAAAGGCATTATGTTATACAGTGTAAGTATTTGTTTTGAGCATTAAGCAGGTGCACAGCAGGGTGTGGGAGAAGAGTGGAAGCTGCTTTCCATGCATAGGTGTAGTCCAGGCTCTCACAGATTGCTACCAAAGCTGGAGAGGATGGGAGGAGGGTGATGGCATTTAGTTCCACTACTGTCTTCTGGAAATCAGCAATGAATTTTAGGGATCTTGTGGAGTCTTGCTGTTGCTGGCTGCTACCTAGCAAGGTCTCCAGTCATCAAACCATTTTCCACAGAGCTGGCATGTTTCCATGGGATAACTTTTTAAATTATTCCATCCCCAAAAAAAGCACAAGAAAACTTGTTTTGTGTTTGAGGCAACACCTTTTTTTTTTTTTTTAAATAAAATTGAATTAAATTACTAATCTGATAAAAACTTAATATCTTTGTTTGGGGGTGTTTTTATACACACACAGGAAAAGCAGAAGGCTGGATTAGGAGAACAGAGGAGCAGGAAGTGTCCACACCCTTTCTGTGTGCAGTAACCCAGTGGTTACAGGCTGCAGTTCGAACTCTCATGTTTTTCACCCAATGCAGGCTACTGAACAGAGATCTTCCCTCAGATCACTCTTACAGGTCACTGGAAGTGAGGAGAGACCCCACCACCCAGGGTATAGGGTCCCTTTACTCAGCAGTTGTTCAACCATGTCCAGAGCACCATGTTTAGTTGTAGTAGCCCCAAGTACTGGGTAGACATCAATAAATGGGAGTTACTTCAGCAGAGCTGGAGCTCTTGCTTCTGTGGGGGCTGGTGGTGGTTTAGCCAGGAGAACAGATGGCTTTGGGTGCACCCAAGAGCAGCTCCTGTGCCCAGAAGAAAGTTACTAAGTGAGAAAAAATGGTAATAAATTGAAACGTAACATTCAGGTGGACATAAAAAAAAAATAAATACAACCAAGAGGACAGGCAAGCAGGGCAGCTGGGGTGCAGAGAGGTTGCATCATCTCCATCCTTGGAGGTTTTTATGTACTGACTAGACCAGAGACCTCCTGTAGTCCCTACCAGCCTGAGTGATTCTGATTATTTGCATTTGTCTCCCTCATTCAAAACATCATGTTTTCTCTACATAAAGTGAAAATCCTCCAGGACAGACTGAGAGGTGCTCAGGCACAAAACACCTTATCTGCTAGTGGCAAAAGCTTTTTTCCAGCAGGTGGAAGATCCCAGTTTAAATCAGACAGAAAGAGTGCTGAACTGAGATACTGCATTTCCCAGGACAACACTGTAAACTTAGTTTGGCAGTCATCTGACTAGGAAGATTAGTGGTGTCCACACTGCCTAGTTGGTTTTGCCAGGATACCAAGTGCTTAGCCTGCAAAGTCATATTTATTGAAATAATGGTTTTGACAAAAAAAGAGTCACCTGGTCCTCATAACAAGTATTTTCAGTATAATGACTAACATACTGGGCTATGTTGATTTTCTCTGGTGAGCTTTTCCAGCATATGCTCCTCCCATTCTCTTTGTAAAGCTAGTTAATTGCTGCTGGGACAGTGTGAGAAGCCTGATCTCAAGTGCTCCAGGATGAACAGCTTCTGCCTGTGGCTGATCAGTCATAGCAACAAAAGACAGACATGAAGAAGAAAAGAGAAAGGATTTTATGGGGTAGAGAAAGTCCCATATGTGAGGGATAAAAGGAATGCTGATGGTCAACAAGGTGGTTTTCCTTTCTCTTGTCTGTTACGCACAGTGCAATACAAATAGTGGCTATACATGCTCCTTCCTATTTACTCTCCCATCCAGTATGTAAAATCTAACCCACAGGGAACACTTCTGTGGCCCTTTCAGCCCATAGCTTCACTGCTCTTTACAGGGTGATTTGAGTGACACAATAAGACATCATATAACTTGGACTGATGGGTCTCATCCCTTTGTATTAACAACTAGTTAATTGATGTTGGGGAGGTGATTTCCAGACCCTTATCCAAGTTCACATCAGCATGAAGGAGATCAACAGAAGGGTAATTAGAGATGAAAGTTGCTGTCCTGAAAGAGCCCAGGTCTCCTTTTCATACCACTAGGTCTAGAAAAAGAAGTAAGCGCCCCAGTAATTTGAAAAGCTGAAGCACTAATGGCCAATAAGTGGTTTGTAGTCAGTCCTGAGAAGCTGATGAAACTGTTGCTGTGTCATGGTGACAGCTGTCAAATCTGGGTGGGAGCCCTGCTCTGGAGATCTGCAGAAGATCAGGTCTTGTTGACCCACCTGTAAATTAGTACCTCACCACTTACTCTGGTCTGTCCTCTAGCCGGGTATAGAAACTGGGCATCATAACCACAAATCTGTCTGTAAGCTTTGACCTTGGGGATGATACTGGGCAAACAAAAGAAAAAAGCTGTTGAGGTACTACTGTGCTTGCCAGGTGAGCCAAAAAGTTTAGTGAGACTCACAGCATGTTTCAGAAGGAAATCAAGTAATACTCAATGTGTAGAAACTGATGGATTCAGAGGATCTAGCAGCTTGCTAGTTATTGAACCTGTTTGGTCATGATGCTAGAACTAAAAATGGAATACTCCTAACTAGATGGGAATGCAACTCAAATGCAAACACCCATATTTTGTAAGCCAGTCATAAGACTCAGTTGATGACAGCACATTATTGTGGCAACCTCATACCCAATGTCATTAATCATTAGCTATTTTCCCCCTTGGACCTTGCCATTTACTATAATCCTCACTCACTGCTTTTATCTCTATGTTTTTGCAGGGAAGTCACAGAGCTGTCATTTGTTGGCAACCAAAATTAGTTTGCTTGCCACAAAATGCAACGTTTGGAGAAAAACCTCTGCTTGCCCATCTGATAATTTTGGCCTGGTGTGAGATGCCCTGTGTGCATACACAGATCATTTGCAGACATTGATCAAATCAGCTGACGGTGCAAACTACAGCCACAGGGAGGGATGTAATTTTGGTTTTTCTTTTTTCGTCTAAGTGAAAAATTTAAGAAGAAATAGCCTCATGTGTCTGCTAGCTTTAAAAACAGGAAGGGGAGCCTCTAAAGTCTCCAGATTTTACTCTGTTTTTTGTTTGTTTCTTTTTTTTCCTCCGAAGATGATCAGTATGACTCAGTTATTCCTTCTGACAAACAGGGAGAATTCATATTGTCCAACAGTTGCCCCTAATACCTCTTGGGGAACAAATATTTTAACCTGAGGAATGCATTTTATCCTTGCAGATTTGCAAATTGGCAATGCTTTTTGGTTGGAAAGCAAACCAAGAATGACAAAATGGTGTTGTGTCTTCCATGGAACTTGGCTTTTAAAGACCAGAACATACAGGGATTTTTCTATACTTCCAAGGTTTAAGACACTTATGTCCATTATTTGGATCCTACACTCTCTTACCTTGAGCTACATAATATTTCAGGTTGGGAAGCCTTACATACTCCTCACACCAACTGCAGGGTAAATCAGAAAGGACTAGACTAAAACATAAAACCAGGACATGAAACCCCAGTTGGGCCTTAAATGTTTAAACAATGTTGAAAATATAAACATCTGTGTTCATTGGCATGTTTTTTTCTTGCTGAGGAATGAAATGGATAATCTCAAACAATAAACAACCACTGCTTTCATCCCTTTCCTTTCTTCTTCCACCAGTTTCCTTTCTCATACCATTGCAGTAACTGCTGCCTTAAAGATTTTCAACACTATTTGAGTGCCACAAAATTCACAGATCAGAACAAATCAGTGTAACAGGAAAAACAGAAAGGCCATTTATCCCCTTGAAACTAGGTGAATGTGAAGGACTGATTTGATATGCAAGAACACTGAAGAACTGACATTAAGGCTTTTCATTAGTTAAGTAACAAGTTATGACCTGTATCAAAATAAATAATACATTACAGAGCTCTTCCTTTGATCTATGCAATCTGGTGAAATCCTGGCATTTAACACAAACAGGCTGCAGGGGAACCTTGTGGCAATACTTGCCTGTACATCTTTACATATATATCTTTAGCTTGTGGTCTGTGCATTTATGGTATGTGTCAAACTGAAAAATGAGGAGCAGCTGGAGCTGCCTCATTTGGAGGATCATAAAAATGAAGCTGTACTTTTTGCAGTAATTGGCAATCTCCTGTGAAAGTGAGTATACTGATTTCCTTTGCAGTTGCAGTCAGGCTGTTCTTCACTTTGATAATAATTTGTAAAATTTCAGCCTTAACCTCTTTGATAAAGAGTGCCATACGTTTGTCAGCTCACTTGTTTTTGTGGTGGTTTTTTGTTTGTTTGTTTATTTGTTTGGGTTTTTGTTGTTGTTGTTGTTGTTTTGGTGTTTGTTTTTTGTTTGTTTTGGTTTTTAATCTCATATGCTTACTGTTTGATGTTGCAACCGGAACTGCTGTTGCTGTGAACACGTCCTTCCTTTTCATAAATATAACCTTGCTCTATTCAGCATGTTCCAAAAGAAGACATGCTGCCAATGCTGGCAAAGAGAAAACTCTGACAAAGGCAAGAGGAGATACCCAGCTAAGAGATGGATTACTGATTACTGTGTGACCTCAAGCCTCACAGAATCCTAGAGCAGCGGCCAGGCGCGTGCAGTAACTTCCAGCTGTAGGACTCCAAAGCCCAACAATACAATCCTGTCATGGTATCTGCCAAATCTTTGGTGACTCAGGAGATGGAAAGCTTCTGACAGAGCTGAACTAGTCATGCAGGCCTCTCCTAAACAGGGCAACCCTTCTATGCAGAATTTCTGCACTGCTTTGGGCAGTTATTTTCCCCCTTCTAGGGCAAATTACCCCAGTGTCAATCATATGAAGAAGTTCCTCGAAAACTATTTTACAGCAAGCTATGGAACATACAGATCCACTCTGCACTTCGTGCAGTCCTAAAAAATAGGGACTAATGCTTTTAAACAGAACTGAACAAATCTTCTTTTTCTTCTGTCTCACTTCCTTTTTTTTTTTTTTTTTTTTTTTTTCCATTTTCCATCTCTGCACATCTCATATTTGGCTTTCTCCTCTGTTTTCTTTTGAGTTCTGCAAAAGTACTGTCATCTGAGGGAGAAACTGACCACAGGGCATGTATTTGTACACAAATAATATTTTACCATGGCAACCCTATTTTTTTCATTATGCAGTCCTCTGGACGATGAAGTTACTTTTGAACAGCTGGGCATTCCCCTGCTTCTTCTGCAGCTGGTATCTCAGATCTTAAAAACAGATTGTTACAGGCACAGAACCAATAAGAAAATGGACAACATCCACAGAAAAGGTTTTCTGCAGTTGTCAATAGCTTTTTGGTTTGTTTATGCCTAAAAGTGAAAGTTAATTACTTAAAAATGATTAATTATGTTATTTTGCAGCTAATAGGCTTGTTAATTACTTAAAAATTATTAATTATGTTATTTTGCAGCTAATAGGCCTAATCTTATTTAGTTTTATACCTATACTGTAGTACCTGGTACAAATTAGCAGGGAATACTGTTCTTTCTGGATTGTTACAGAATTAGTTACAATTTTTTTCTTCATTTTATAATGTCATCCAAACATGATAGTGGCATTTGAATATTGTTTAAAGAAAATACTTTTTTATTTTCAAAGCTAAAATGTACAGCAGAATACAAGTAGCCTATATTGGCAAGAACAGGCTACTTTTGTCAGTTATACATTGCTCCAAGGATTTTGGCATTCAGCTAACTAACCTAGTCTTTACCTTTAAAAGCCAGCTTCCTCTGCTGGAGATAAGACCAGTTCCTAATTCCAGATGTGCACTGAGCTACAGCCCTGTCTAGAGCCCAGCTGCCATCTCAGGTCTCTGGGCTGAGCAGGATGTTGCTGGAATTTCAGCTCTGAGGTCTTTGATTTCCCTAGCCCTAAACCCAACCCTAATCCTATCCTTCTGCAGTGTAGATAATAAAGCTCCCCAGTTCAAAATGTGTGATGACCTACCACTGCATCCTGAACCCATCTTTAGCTGCCTCTGTGAGTAGAGAGGGATTTCAATGTTACTGTAACCCTGAGGTTACTTCCGAAGGGCTAACCCAAACACTATGCTCCACTGTTGTTGTTATAAAAATATCAAACCCACCTACTTGGAAATGAGTGGTGAAACCATCAATACACCAGTTCCCCATTCTAAGCCAAGTCCTCATCCTTGCTTTGTGTCCTGAGCAGGACTTTGCTGGAATTTTGTCTTCAAGGCAAAAATGTACCATTTACTAGTTATAGTTACACTGTCAATCATATAAATGCCTGTTCCAGCATGTCTTGTTTCAGTGTACGGTAAATCCCACTTTAAATGGAAAAGGTATTTGTGCTGAAATTTAGACTACATTTTTGCAAGTAGTCCCTATTCTAAATTTGTATAAAATTTAACTCATAGCTTCATGTATGGCAGTAAGGCTTGTTTATTTTGTCCAGATATGACTTAACTTTAAGTAATTGGAAGCTTATAGTAGAGCTTTAACGGAAGCATTTATTATTGCTCTCACCTGAGTAGCTGAAATATTCAGTAAAATATCTGAACCTTAACGTAATTCTGTGGTTTTGTCCAGGATCCAAAAACCTCTTTGAGTACTGAGCCCAAAAGACCAAAAATATGCAATGTTAATATTTCTTTCTTCCTCTCTCCAAGTTAATTTCATAACTACTCATCTTTATCAGAGCATCTTGTGATTCCACCACAGAAAGGCCCTGCTTTGCCTTGTGAAGCCAGGTCATCTCTTGTAATGGCTTCTGTCACTTACTGGCAAAGCAGAGGTGATGAACCTAGGATTTATGTGAGGAAATTCTTTTGCGTGCATGCTTGTGGGAAGGTGACTTCTCAGCAGGATTATCTGCAGTCACCGTGACTGCACTTTGGGCTTTGACTCTCCTGCTTTGCAAGGAATGCTGCTGCTTTGGCTGCTACCTAACCCCTTCCTTTTCTCCACAAGTGGGTAACCAGACCATAGCATGCAGATAAGGAGGAACTCTTGCAGAGAGGCATTCTCTGCCATGGATCAAGCGTGGGTATCCTCTTCAGACCCCTCCACCTGATAATTTATACCAACTTCAAAATCACAGTGGCTGACTCTGTTGACAGAAAAGGTCAGAAATGGCAGCTGAAAGCAATATCCAGTGGCCTTAAGTGGCCACCACCTGGCTAACAGGCCATTAACCAGGCTTGTAGCCAAATGGTTAGATACCATGCAGTCCAATCATCTGCTAACTGTCTGGTTTAAAAAAAAAAAAAAAAAAAAAAACTGATAGCTGTTATAAAACATTAATTAGCTGTAAGACTAAGCTTTTTATGCTAGGTGTTTCCCTGGCACCTGAGTGCTTTTTGCCAAAGAGGAAGTTGGAGTTCACTGATGCCAGCAGAAATTTTACAAAGAAACTTGTATTTAACTTGATCAGTAACTTCCTGTGCAGGTTTCATTCTTGACTTTTTCTTTTACTCCTCTTCATGAAGTCATGGTGATATGCATCTACAGGTCAGTTCTTTCAAGCAGCTGGCTTTCCTTTACAGGGAATTAAATGAGGTCTGAAAAGCTTACTATAAAATAATTTTTAAAAGCAGGCTGATACTTCTAATGTAAGAGAGAGATCTCAGAGTCTTTTTGTTGTCACTCACAAAGAAAGAGCTTTACTGAACTGTGTTTTCATGCCCAGGTTTACCTTTTCTGGGATTAACCTCCTGGTCTTTTCCCTGCTATTAGCATCCTGCACATTGCAGAATTGTTAACAAATATTTTAAAGACTGCTCAGTCCAGCCACTAACTAAATTTTTATCTGAAGTACAGCAGTACTGACTTTTCGTATACACCACAGATGCTGACTCCACATATAAAACAGACTAAACCCCTCCCATCCATTGTGGTGACCCCCCATGACCACCCTCAGAACCAGTAAAAAGCTGCAGTGCAGCTCCCTTTGCTGAGTCCCAACAGATGAATCAGCTATCAGATCAGTCACCAACCCTCAGCAAACCAGAAGTACTGGAGAGTTCCAAGGTGTCCACATGAGATTTTCGGGGGATCAATCATCAGAAACAATGGAAGACTGAATCAAGACACACAATGTGGGGACAACATGACAAACACATGTATTTTGTTAGTACTAAACCATACCAGGCTGCTCAGAGCAAAGCCTTCTGAAATGTTATACAAAACCTGTTCAACTAAATGGGGGAAAAAATCCTCTCTGGGCTATCCTACAAAGCACACAGATCTTTCTGCTATGCTGATATGCACCTGTTGCTCATGCCATAGGCAGCAGGGGTATACCTTTCCACGCTGCTTCAGCTGGCAGTTGTAGTTTGCTGCTAATGGTGCAATGTGACAGCAATCAGAAAAATAAAATAAAACTGTGAAGACCTTTTCCTGCTCATCCCATGGGTGCCCTTCTTCTCTTGGCCCTTCAAAATGGCATGTCACGCATATGGGAGCAGAAATGGCCAGCACAGTCAGTGGCTGCTAGTACCTGTCTTTGGATTTCTCTTAGGAATCAAATCCCTAAAAAAAAAAAAAAAAGTGGATGTATACTCCTTCTACTCTTTCTGCTTGCAGTGTAACAGAGTTAAGCCCATTAGGTCTCACCAGGACTAAGTCCCTGGGAACAACAGATGTATTGTATGCAAGGGCTGCAATAAAGCCAGATAGAAAAACTGAACCAAATACATCTATATAACCGTTAATGTCAGTCTGTGATGTAATGTAGTCATGTCCTTAGAAATGTGGACTTGTACCTTATTCTATGAGAAGCCCAGTGAAAGCCAAAGGAAGTATTCCTGTAGCATGACATAATTCCAGATAATGGAGAAGACAGCAGCTGCAGAAACTGGCTCATAAGCAAGATGGGAATCTGTTGGTATTGTAAAGCACTGGAGACAATGGGAAAAAGATGTAAGAGCTGTGGATATACCAACATAAAGTTAATCTGATTAGATGACCTCAACTCAGATTACTGGTATTTTTCACTGAAGATAAATATAAAATAAAACAGATGCCTAATTCAACTTGTAAAGTGCCACGCATTATTATAGTACCATTAAAGCATATAAGGCATAAAATAATTACAATAACACACATCTATGAGGTGACTAAAATATCAACCCTGAGCTTTGCTTAAAGACATCATTTCCTTCTCCAGCCTTTATGTCCTTTTCCAACTGAGAATGGTACTGGTGTCCAATGTCTAAGAACAAGTGGAAAGTTCGGATGTGCCTGGGCATGCAATGAGAATTTTTCACCAAGTGTATTTTCCAGGATTTCAAAACAAACACTGGAGAGTAGAGCTACTGTAGCTAGGAGTGCAGAGAACTTGGAAAGGCTCCTACTTTAATCATCACTCTTCTGCTTCTCCGTTGTTGCTGTTGATCTGGAAATATGGAAGGAGTCAAATTAATGTAAGGCAAATTGTGGCCTGTAGATCAAATCTTATTCATAAAGTAAGCTCACTTAATAATAGGATTTAACAAGAGATGTAACTGGCCTTCTGCCTATCCTGGATCTCTGGGTTCCCTGCCGTAAAAGACAACAAGCACAAATGTGTCTTACTCATTTCCTGGCTGGTTAGCAACAAACTGGGGAAGTGACTAGGGAATTAAACTCTGCCATTTGTAGAAGGCTTTTGTACCCCTCAAAACTCAGATAAAATTATTGATGACACTTCTGACATCTGTTTTCACTTGTGAGGTAGCCTAGTTAACATCTGTGTGGTTATGTTATTCCCTGACAAGAGGACAACATAAGTACTTTAGCAGCAGGAAGCGACACAGCAAAATTTCAGGAAGCAGGAGTTAATAAGGTGCAAACTGCTTCTACAAATTCATTATTAAAGAAAATGTCTGTCCTCTTCTACATATTTCTTGGAAAAGAGTCTAGTGGGCCACTCGGAGGTTTTACAGCAGTTTCAGGAATTTTTTATGTCATTTTACTATTTACCGTCTCAAGTGCCTTGCCTGGGTTTTGACTAATTTTGTTTTGTCTGTCACAATTTGGCTTTCTTAGGCTTTCAGAAATTCTGTGTCTTTCCTCTCCCATTCCTCTTAAGTAAATCTGTACATCAAAGTTACACTTCAAAAATCACCTGCCTTACTATTGGTCTTGTAATGCCGAATATTTTCTCAAATCTCTCCACAAACTCTTCATCTATTCCCTTTACCTTCCAAATACTAAGCCCCATTTACACTTCTGCTCCCCTTTGCCCTTCATAACATCCCATTCACACACATCTCTGCTGTTACTCACATCTCCTGCTACTTCCCTGGCTCCTGAGAGGTTAGAGCAAGCTGGAATTGCCCGTTTAATAGCCAGCTGAGCACAAGAGCTGTAAACTTTGGTGGCTGAGGAGCTGCTGTGTGTGAAGCTCAGCCATCACTGCTAAGAGTTGCAACGTCTTAAAGACCAGTAGGGAAAACAACTGAATGTGGCAGCCACTTCAGCTGTTCTTAGGGAGTGCTTCTACTGGTGAGTTACAAGCATCAGTTGGCTATTTGGGCCACCACTTCTTCAAAAGTGGTGTATAGTGTAAAATGCACTATACTCGATTTTATGTGTACATATTGTGCAAAAACAGGAATTTTTCAAAGCTGCTAGAGACGTTTAGCTAACCAGCTGCCTTGCTATTGAAACTCATTCACATCAGGTGCTTGTATCTGCTTCAGAAAGTTTGGCTAAAAGACCTGCCAAGAGTTTGCCAGTCTTTGAAACAGGAATAAATAAATTTATTATAAAAGATAAAGTAGAGGTATTAGACAGACAGCTGCCAAAAGTGCTTCACAGCAGATATGTCCTGAAATGACATAATTCAAGTCTCTGAGAATGCTAGCTAGTTTGGAGTGGGAGAGAAATCATAAGTGTGTATGGCTTTGATTAGATAAATTGTAGGTGAAGTCTTCTTCTTGAGAAGGGAACAGAATGCTATTAAAATCAAAGTCTGTAATGCCACAGCACAGACCTGGCAACTATGCTATGTCTACAGCCTGGATAGAAAAATAATGTAGAGTTTCAATATCTGCCATGTAGCAAACAAAGTGTTCCTGATTTCTTTGTTATTTCTTATTGTTTGTGTTACCATAGCAATTAGGAACCAAAGTACCTCTATTAAACTGTACAAAAACAGAAATAAAAGTAATGCTTGCCTCTCCCAAAAGTTTTCTGCTCAAGAAAAGGGACAGTGGATAAAAAGAGCCAGCCAGCCTGTAAATATAATGAAACAATGTGCTAGGTTAGTTATTGGACTTGATGATCTTAAAGGTCTTTTCCAACCAAAACAATTCTATGATCCTAATCCTGCATCGCTTATGTTGGACAGCATTCCAGTTTCCATGTCTCACAGGAAAAAAAAAACACCACACAAAAACCAAAAACCAACCAACCAAAAAAACCCCCAACAACAAACAGTAACCAAAAACAACGCGCCAAAAAAACCCACAACAAAAAACCCACACAAACCAAACAAAAAACCCCCTAAAACCAAAACCCAAACAAACAAAGAAACAACCTTTTAAGGATGAACCTGAAGTAGAATAAGAAAGAAACCATGTGGATGATTATGGAGAGCTTCTTATATGTGAGAGGGTCAAACAGGGTAGAGGTTGATGTCAACGACAAAGAAAAGCCAGTCAGGGAGCTGTAGGTCTTGAAAATCTTTAAAAGTGAGAGCAAATTTATGTTTAACTGGACCAAAGAGGAGAGCAAACAGAGGGGTGGAAAGCAGGGTGTTTAATGGACAAAGCTAGGGAACTGGTCTTCTCCATAGCACTTGGAGTGGGTATGACTAAGAGAAGAAGATTAATTTTGTTTTAACTGATGATTCAGTAGTAAAGGAAACTTGCAGCAACAGCACTGGAATAAAGGCAGAATAAAATAATCAAAACTGAGAAAGCAAAGTATTTCCATTAGATTATCTTCCTTCAAGTTAGAAGTTTCTGTGTACATCGTTCAGAGAGTTATTTTGGATCTTTCACTGCATTATAATAAAAAAAAAACAACATGAAGTGTGTCAGGTTTAGTTTGTTTCTTCTTCAGCAACAGGTATCTGTCCGTTTTCATTATCTGAAGTGAAACATGATAGTTATGCAACTGGCAGCCATACCAAACAGCAAAACTCTAAAAAGACTAAAGAAACATGATGCTTCTGTTGAAAGGAGTAAAATCCTCTAATTGCTGTTTGGATTTGTCTTATTGCTGAGTAAGAAACCATTTTACTGTAGTCCAGCTGACTTGATTCTCCAGAAGATTCTGATGAGAACCTATATAGATCCATCTGGAAAAACTTGTAATGGGTTTTTAATCAATTTTTAAAAAAATCTATCACCTCCTTGACTTGAGGTTTGTTTATCTGTGGGATTAACTGATACTGCAACTGAGATAGGAAGGCAGGGCAGACAAAGGGACAGCTGTAAAAGTTGAGTGAAGTGCTACAGACACCATTTACAGCTTTTGAGGAGGTAACTCACTGCAAAAGGTGGCACCTTCAGGCCTAACTCTATCTGGACTCCCTTTGCAGACAGTCTAATTTACAGAATGCTGAAGTCGTGGGACCATAAGGATTTTTTTTGCATCCTATCAGGATCTTTTGTCTACAATGTTAGGAATAAATTAATGAGTAGAGATGGGACCAGGCAGAACCTACAGGTAAGAGAACACTCCCTGAAAATGAGGATAAGTGTGCTTAACTGTACATGCATGAGAAACAAGGCCTTGCAAAAGATGGGAAGTTGACCTTATTTATGAAGTAGCTGGTTCTGAAGCACTTAATGTGTCTAACAAATTATTATACTCTGCACACTGTAAACAAAAAAAAGATTTTAAAAAATTATTAAAGGAATGCTGTGGTTTTAAACAGATAATGCAAAAGAAGATAAAAACCCCATAGAGTTTATGACCTGACTGTGGCTGAAGAGCCAGTTTTGCATTTTGGGATTAGTCAAATCCCTTAGAAGAGGCCAGCTCATGACTGGTGTCTACTGCAGACCACTCTGCAGGAAACTACCCAAGGTGTCAGTGATGCACAAATACAAAGCTGAAAATACAAAACTTGTAGCAAAAGCAGGGCATAAATTGAGCAAAAAATGTGTCAAGTTCTGGATCTCATCAGGAAAGCACATTCCTTGAAGGAGAAGATGGAATAGGGCATCCTGGCAGTAGAGGAAGCTTTTGAGAACTTTTTTAAGGAGATAGCACAGCTTTTAACATAGTTTAGAGATGAGGGAGCCCTCTCTTCTGGGATGCTTATTCTCCTCCACTTTCCCTGTAGCAGAAACTGGGAAGAATGGCTGGCAGGCTCCTTCTTTGAGAAATCACAGATCAACCTGAAAAAAACCCCACCAAGAGCACAAAATAAGGTTACCTGTGTTGATCAAGACCACTGGTTTTACTAAAAACCCATCTGAATTGAGGAAATTTCTAAGAGGAAAAAGTTTTTTCACCACCCAAGAGGAAACATTTTGGAAGCAGCCTGTGCCAGGTATTTTTTACACCTATTTTCTTTGTCTGATGTGTCCAGGGTTGCCTGGCACATGTCCTTAGAAAAATCAAAGGATATATTTGTGGACATTCAGAAACTGTTTATAGACACACCAGTTCCACAAGCTGCATGTGGCAAGTGAGCCCCTGGAAAAGATAGTAAGTTACTGATTTTATTGTGGATGCTAAGGTCTACATACATGCTGTTTTGATCTGGGATACTTGTAGAGGATTATCATTGAAGGTTTAGAAAGTTTAGGTGAATTTTTGCCTCTGAGGCAAAAGCTAAACAAACAGCTGTAAATTCTGTAGTACAGAGGCATTGTGAATACAGCAGAGTACATGTGAGTGACAGAGCAGAGTTCAGGCCACTGCCAGTATACTAGTGCTACTGAGAAAGGAAAGGGGACAGAATCTTTGGAAGGTGAACTATGCAGCAGATTTTGTGTCATTTAAGTAGCTGAGCAAGAAACCTGAGAACATCAGTGTGCAAACCCGTGAATGAGGGATGCCAATAACACTATGTTTTTGGGCAAACTGCAGGAATTGCACCAATACCCAGCAAATTCAAAATTAAATTGTCAGTGGATATCTCCAAAGTAGGTGTTACTCTCTTCCTCCTACATTGCAGTGGCTGAAACTAAGAACCTGTCCTTCATGCATACAGAACACACACACACAAATAATAAATAACTTTACACCAGTTACAAGACTTCCCAGAAACCATGCACTGTTCTTTTCCACAGCTAGCAAGTGTATCCTCCTCTTGAAAACACAGCCTGTTCTTCCAGGTGCAAGACCAACGCCCTTCAAATTAGACAGATTTTTGAGTGATTATTAAAAAGGTAGATTATATACATCTGACATTATACACCCTGCCCCCAGCCAAAAATACTCACGGACAAAAGGCTGGCTGTTAGCAAAGTTGGCTAGATGCAGTGCTTACATCAATTTGAATCATAGAATCATAGAATCCTAGGGGTTGGAAGGGACCTCGAAAGATCATCTAGTCCAACCCCCCTGCCAGAGCAGGATCACCTAGAGCACATCACACAGGAAGGCGTCCAGGCGGGTCTTGAATATCTCCAGTGAAGAAGACTCCACAACCTCTCTGGGCAGCCTGTTCCAGTGCTCTGTCACTCAATTTGAGGGGATGTTAAGTTCAGTTTAAGTTCTAAATGTTACACAGTATTCAGGAATGGTAATGTGTGAAGTGTACTACAAAGTTTCATGACAGCTACTTAGGCAAATAAAAACTGGGTGAGTGTAAAAGACCTTTTACTGGGTTCAAGTGTCTGCTAGATACATGTTGAGGCTTTTGATGCATGAACAGCAACATTATGAAACATAAAGGTCAAATAACTGAAACAGCCTGTGTAGGTGTCAGGCAAGCCACACATTTTTTCACAACTGAAAAAATAAGTATCTGTAGCTGTTCTGCACTATTCCCAGTGCTTCCCTGACATAGCCTTCTCAAATGACCTAATATTGAAGCCAGTGATGGCACTTAGAAAACCGACTTCCATTAACAGCAAATTTTAATACAGACTGTGAGAAAGTGAAAAATCTGACTCTGTGTTGTAACTGAGAAGGGTAGTTGGCATGAGTTACAGCAGTTTTTGTTGAAACACAGGTGGATTGAAGCTCATTCCTATTTCCTTGTAGGCCATGGATTAGTAGAAAATGGTACTGGAGTAGTCCAGCAAAAAGGTTCTGACATCCAGTATCTTCTTAGTGGCTTCTGTGACTTTGAAGGATGTTTTCAGGCAGTAAGTTGTTTAATTTCCTCACTGTATCTGACTAGCTTAGGTGTTGACCCAAAAGCATGGCTGAAGTGAATTCCCCTGGGGATAGGCAGAGGAACCCTCTTGTCAGCTGAGTTTTCCCAGACATTTCAATGGGGGACTGTGTTGCACAACAATTGCTGAAGCAAGCAACAAGAATGCAAAACAGCTGAACAGGGAGGACAGGGGATTTAGGCTGTGTTAGATGGGCTTAACTGCCAGATTCGGCCCAGACAGGGAAACGGAAGGCAAGTGTGTCAAGTTTTCAGATGACACCAAATGGTGGGGACTGGACGATATGCTGTAGGCAGGACTGCCATTGAAGTGGACCTGAAAAGGGGCTGACAGGGGACCCAGGAAATTCAAGAAGGGTAAATGCTGAGGCCAGCAGCTGGAAGGCAGAGTCCTGCACAGATGCAGACTAGTGGTGGTGGGGAGCAGCTGTGGACCATGGCCCTGCATTCTCATGGGCAGTGAGCTGAGCCAGGGCCACCCATATGCCTAGGCAGCAAAGAGGTCCACTGATGCGTGGGGTGGTGTGAACAGGACATGGCTGAAGAGCCAGAGGAGGGCAGGGACTGTCCCCTGTGTTTGGTGCTTCTCAGACCCTGTCTGGCTACTGCTTCCATTTTGGGTCCGCTACAGGAACAACACTGAAGTGAGGGGAGGCCACCAAGGTGGTGTGGCTAGAGCCTTTGCATTTTGAGGAGAGACTGCAGGACCAAGGCTGGATCAGCTGGGAGGAGCAATGGCTTTGAGGGTACCCAGCACCATCCCCAGCACCAATGGGGGAAATGGAGAAGATCCAGCTGGGCTCCTCATGGTGGTGCACGGCAGGAGGGCAATAGGCAGCACCACAAGCTGAAAAAGGGGAAATTCAGACCATTCATAATGAGAAACGTTTTCCCCACAAGGACAGCACAGCATTGGAGCCAGGGCCCAGCCTTGGAGGTTATCAGGCCCCAAATGGATAAGGTCCTGAGCAGCCTGACCTGACCTCAGAGCTGGCTGTGCTCTGGAGACTTCTTGTAGTCCCCTTCTGAGTTGTTCCATAATCCTATGAACTATAGCCCTTGGAGCACCCCAGCACCTCCTGCACTTTTCTTATGTGAAAGAGTGAGGGTGCCCTGCCATAGCCCCTCGGCATGGCAGGTTTTGTGCTGCAGCAGGGCAGCCGGGCAGGTTGTGGTAGCACAGGAGCCTTGTTTGGGCTAGGGTATCTTCTAGTTGCAGCCAAGCAAACCAGGTGGAGTCAGGTCCATCCAGTGGTACCCAGCGACAGGAACAAGGCAGTGGGCGCAAGCTTGAAAACACAGGACAACCCACTTCAACCTAAGAAAGCACGTATTTATCTGGGGGGAGACGCGAGGGGAGGAGATGAGGGGAGGGGGGCGGTGATGCAGTTCAGCAGGTTGCCCGAGGCGGTGGTGGCTGCTCCACCCTCGAGGCTACTGCGGCCCCTGTCGCCCCTGCCTCCGGCGCCCGGCCGGGGTCGACCCCTCTCCAAGTCGGGGGTGGGCCGGGCCTCCCCCCCAGGGTGCCCACGGGCCCTGCCCGCCCCTGCCCGGCCCTCCCGCCGCCGCGGCTGGCTCCGTGCGCCCCGCCGAGGGGCCGCGCTCAGCCCCGCCGCCGCCGCAGCATCGGGCTCGGCGCGGCCGCCCTCCCAGCCCGCCCCGCCGCCAGCCCCGGCTCCCCCGGCGCGGAAGATGCTGCAGCTCTGCCTCCTCGCCGCGCACGGTAAGCGGCTGCGGGGGACGGGGTGCGGGGTGGGCGCTGCTCCGGCTTCTGCGGCGGCCCCCAGCCCGCGGCAGCCGGGCCGTGACCGGGACTCGCTTTCTCCTTGCAGCTCTGAGCCTCGCCGGGGCCGCCTTGCTCTCCCCCGGGTCGTGCGCCTTTGAGGACAGCGCCTGCGGCTACGAGTGGGACTACGCGCATCTGCCCTGGGCGCTGCACGGGGAAGGTAAGGGCGCTGCTGCTCCCCGGGCTTCACGCTGCCGTCGGGCGTGCAGCCGAGCCCGGGTGTGCAGCCCACCCGCGGGCGCTGCTGTGCCCCCCGCCGAGCCCCCCGCCGTGGCGGCGGGCTGCCCTCCCTCCGAGGTGGCGGCATCCCGGGGAGCCGCTGCTCAGCTTTCCCGGGGAAGCAGCCGCCGTCGGAACCCCCTCGTCTGCATCTCCGGTCTCTGGGTGTCGGTGCCCGCAAGACTGGTCCGCAGGCGCTGCCGGGAGGTGTCCGCTCCCCCAGGCACAGGGTTCTGCAGGATGCCTCACAGACCTCCTTCCTGTTTCTTTCACTTTCTGTTGGGAAAAGGTGTCTTTTATCAATTCTGCTGTTGGTAACTTAGCCTCTCTCTAGAAAAAAACATACTGCCCAGCTCCTATTAAGCCACATTATTGTCTTTTTTAAGACTTTGGGTTCTACAGTAGAAGTGTACCATTTTCAGGGCAGGAGACAGTCTTTGTGAGGAGTGGCTTTACAACATGTTCACTAAGACTTTTCTCTATTTTTTGGTACCTGCAGTTCAACAGGAAAAAGTTAAACATTAGTCTTTAATTAAGTTGTATTAGACTTTTCTGACTGCTGTTGAGAGAAGGAACAAAATCCAGTCCCTGAAGAGAGTTTGCTTGCAGCTGTAACTCCTACTTGATAAGTTTTTAGTGTAGGCTCCCATTTTTAACAGAATCAATATGAGTAAACCAAAGACTAAACAAAATTAAAAACGACATGGTTGTAACTGGGTAATGAAACAGTTTAGTTTTGGGTATGTCTTGGCCACAATGTCATTCCTAAAGTGAAAGTTGTTCTCACACAGTAAAATGGACCATGTATTTTCAAAGTTTTTAAGCTCTAAAATAGGTGCCAACAATAATGAAGAGGTGAGTACAGATGCAAAGAGATAGACAGTCTTCTTACCCCTCATCAGTGCTCCATTCAGAAGTGGCTGGTCCAGTTTTGTCATTCTGCTTGTTACTCAGCTGATAATGAAGTTTGTGGTTTTTTCCTGATTTGTACCTATTTCTCACATATGCAAAGAAAGTCACCTTAGTTGTTAATTTTTAGACTAATCATTAGGGTTTGAGAACATATGAAGAGTGCTAACTCAGAAAAAAGTGTGAGGATGTCATTAAAAATAATTTATTTTTCTCTTCTTCTTTTTCAATTTTAATATACATAGGTTTTCCTGTATTTTTGAAGATACTAGTGGAAATTTAGTAACTGTCTCTGCTTTCCCAGCTATACCTCTTGACACCATGCCCTCTTAAGCTGCCTGTCTTGGAAGCAGCACTTCCTCCTTGTGATTAATGGGAAGCCACAAACGGGGATACAGCTCCAAGGGACTGTGAGATGCTGGGAGTAATACCTGCAGAAATGAATGTGCATTATGTTGTTCGTGTCCATTCTACAGTGCTTCAAGAAACAGGGAAATTTAATTTGAGGCTTGTATCAGCAACAGCCTACTTTTTTTTTTTCTGGCCCACATAAAGCAATTTTGGTTGTTGTAGTTTGATGCTTCTATGTGACCATAAGCATACTGGTGGCTGCACAGCTCCTGTCATTGTAGGTCTTGTTTTCAGATATAACTGAACTGTTAGACTCTGGGAGGGTATGTGGTATACCAGCTCCCTTAACAGGCATAGTTCTGTCAGCATTTCCATTATATATCTTTTTTCTGCAGTCTGTAATTTAATCATGTTCAGTTGTTCCTGGAAACTTTTTGCATACAAGGTGTTAGCCTCTTCAGAAATACATTGACAGAATTGTAACTAAATCTAGTTGGAAATAGTTTATCCAAATTTAGGTAGCAGGTGTGCAAAACCAGTCTTTCCTTAGATGATCTTACACTCTTTTTATCAAGTAAAACCATATTCCTTTGGGCAGCACCAGGCCATGGTATTTGCAGGATAGTGCATGTCCATGTGGTAGTTTACTGGGACAACAGAGGAAGCGAAGGACAGGAGTGGCAGCCTAGCTCTGAATAGTTCTACTTTTTGCATTGCTTCAAAATTATTTTATTACTTTAAAACATAGTTTGTAATATGGCATTGTATACAGGAGATCTCTTACAGGGATTATCTGATGTGCAGTGCAAGTTCTTTCATCTTATAAATCTCTCAGTAGTGTGGTCTTGTGCCAGACTGTCAAGATGATGTAAATATAACTAAGATCCTGCCCAGAAATTTCCACTCCATACTTGAAAGTTTTTTGCCTGGTTGCCAAGGAAGCCAACATCTTCTGAAGGGTCAGGCACGGAACGGAAGTGTGAGGCTTAATTTTGCTTTTGTTTACAGCTGTGCATTCCCACTTAAAGCAGTAGGTTTCTAAGGTTCAGCTGCTTTTTTTTAAGTTTCTGGCTTCTGTTCAATATTCTGGTAGTTCTGGGGTAAGAGATTTTGTTAGTGCTTGATACTAGAATGTTTATAATTGAAAAGATTTTGATTTTTTTTTTTTTTTTAGCTGAATTTTATAGCTGTAATTGACTGTCATTTTAGGGCCCATTTTAGTCAAGTGGAAAAGAAAAATCCAAGCAAAATAGCCAGTGCTAGAACAGATAGCTGTTTCACTCTTTACCACTTCACTCAAGACTGTCAAATCAGGCCCTAATGAAAAGGGTGTTTGTAGGATACCAGCTACACAAGGAATAAACCAAGTGTTTCGCTGTCATCTACCCAGTGGACCTGTGCTCATAAACTTCTGCTTCGCTGAAACCCTCTATTAGCATCAAGCTATCTCACATGGCTCTGAATTCAGGAATAGGACCTGAATGATAATGAATGTTTAGCAGATGGTCACCATGCAAAGAAAAATGTAAAATATAGAAACAGCGAAGGATGTAAGTTTCTTGTAAGCTTACCTATGGCTGAGAAGCACACCTAGCTGAGGTCATGGCCCAGGCTGGGTAAATACAGCATCATGCTTGAGGCAGCACCTTTACTAAGGTCAGTTCTGTTTTCAGTCTAAGCTGGGAAATCCCATGCAAGCATGATGTGCTTCATGAACTGACTGTTTCTAGGATACCAGCTACACAAAAACAGTAATGTTGTTGCTCAGGAAAAGGGCATAATCACATAATCCTGCTTCTGAAATCTGGTGAGCACCAGATGAATTTGTGTACAATGAGTGGAGTAGAGATAAGATTTGGAAGCTTTAAGTGATTTGCTAGTACTTATTAACCAAGGCGTCAGTAGTCCATTTCAAGGTGTAGGCATGCTCCCATAAATAATCCTGCATTCATGATGCCTCCTAACAGATAATTTATTTTAAGAAAACCAAGTACAGAATACAAGACAAAGACCAGACTCCTTGGACTCAGCTAATGGATGAGAAATTTAGAAAACAGATCTACATTCATCACTACTGTGGTATTTAAAGGTAGTTGAGGAGCTCAAATACCATGTTGCTTACCACTAAGATAAATATAGCACAGGTATATTTAGCATGAATTCATGTCCTGTCACGTTAGGGCATAAAGCTTTGCAGGTGCCTAGTGGCTGGTTTTGGCAGGAATTTACTTCTGTGACAGCAGTGTATGTTGCAAGGGAAAGACTCGTTAATTCTCATACACACTGTCAAGCTCTTTATGATAGGATTTCGTCAAAGAATCTTGAGATTTTGTTTAACCAAATTGCACATTAATTTCAGAAGGCATATGTGCTTTTAAAGTGTGAAACAAACTTTAAAACAAAGGGAGATGCTGTATGTAATAAGCAGTACTCCTGAGTAAAGTATACATAAAACCATGTAGCCCCACCTGAAATGGCAGTAACACACACAGCCTGACATCAATTGCAGCCATCCTACACAGTTGGATTTTTGCATTTTTCGCTTTCTTTGCCACCCTATCCAGAACAGAGCCAGCCATAACCTGGCTGTAGGAACATCCTGCTCATAGCATTATCACAGATAACTTCCATGAGAGACAATAACTATAGCACGTCTTTTCTATGCCTCTGGACAATGTTTACATTTTTGCCAAGAGTATCTGTACAGCATTTTGTGTGCCTGTGTCCAATGGGTATGTTTAAATTCTGAATCCCCCTTTATTCTGACAGAGCTACTATTAATGTTCACTTGGGCTGTCAGCTCAAATTTGCACTAACGGAGTTTGCTGTGCTTCATCTGCTTGCCTGTATTTAATCATTAGATAAGAAATTTGTCTCTTACCACTCCAAGCTATAGGGAAGAGAGGTTGTCTATATTAGCAATGGACTCCAAAAAAGCATGAGATCAATGTTAAATGTACCCATGCACTACCAGCTGCATTGGGCTTGGAGCTATTTTAGTAGTAGTGGCAATAGATTTTGTACCGTTATCTCCTTATCATATCTGCTCTTCTCTGGAATGTTGTCAGACAGCTTTCCATTTGGATCTTCTATAATGAGGTATGTGGCACTGAAGTGCTAAAGATACAACTAGTAATTGATACAGCCATGTGCATCTGGCTCTCATATGATCACTGGCAGCTTTAAATTCGTATTTTTGTGTGTTGCTTTCCTCCTAAAATTCTGGAAGTGTGTGTTACTTCAAATCCCTTGTCTCCAAGGTGTATTTAATAGCATGCATTTTCAAGTTTTTTAATAATGTTTTTTCTTTCTGCAGTATTCCAAAGGAGACTCATCCTTAAAAACAATCAGATTTAATTCAGAAGAGCAATGTAATAAATTACAATATATAAATTATCCTGATTTTCTTGACCTTAAAACATGCTTACTTTTTGCTGCATTAGTCCAAGACCCTGTTCTGTGATATGCTCAAAGCAGGTATCCCTCAGATAACAGTTCATGGTAAGCAGGTAAGCAAGCAACATCACTAAGGACAATGTCACAAAACTGAAGTTTGTCTTTTGGGTCATACTTATCATATAGCTACCCTTTAACATTGCTTTAAGATAGAAAATAATTTCAAGAGGCAGGACAACCATTCCAGGTCATCAGATAAGTCAAGCATGAGAGCAGCAGCATAAGGAATCTCAAATCTAAGCATTGCCTGCATACAATTTAAATAGCTTGTATTTACAGCTGTGCTGTATGACTCAAGACTGATCTCTTTTGACCTAAGCGCTCTCATCTTAAATCTGCATCATTTGGCTGTAATATGCAGGGTAATGAAACTGGTGATCCTAGATTTTTTGCACATCAAGTTCATATCGGATATGTGCTGTGTTGTGGAAAATAGATTGGCATGTCTGTAGTCTCAGTTTCTTTCCATCTATCTTCAGTACCTTCTTGATCATGGGAAAGTAAGCAATTTTGAAAGGTAACAAAGGTGTAATGTTGGTGGCTTTGTACAACCCTTGGATGAGACAAGTGATCTCACATATTTGTGATAACTGTGTAATTGGGAGCAAAGCAGGGGGAATTGAGGAAGACTTGCACCAGCTTCTCTCTAGCTGCAGCAGAAGCAGGCTGGCATGCCACAGTGCTCACTTGCTGGGGAGGTTCTCAGTGAATAAATCCACCCTGACATGGGACCTTACTGGTTTGGATTTTCCAAACCTGTAGCCTGATATTCTCTGCACTGTCTTCCTGGCCAGAATAATTGCATTTGAAGTGACAACTCTCCTTCCTAGACACTCCCAAGGGAGAAAAAAAAAAAAAAAAAAAAGATACTTCTGGCACCCTAAGACTCTGACGCTCCTACCTCTCCTTCAGTTCTGGTGCCGTTTATCCTGTTTTCTCCATTTTGACTACTCAGCCATTGTGTTGGAAACTGATTTATTCTTGTTTTTTTCTTGTTCAATCTGGCACCAGAAGCTTAATAGTAACATGTGTGAGCAGCATTCAGCCTTGCTTCAGCCTCGTCCTTGTCTTGCTGATTCCAGTAGGAAAACTAATATTTTGCTTGCCCATGCATAACTTCTTTCCTAGGCATGTGGGTAATAGCATTTTTATTCAACTGTACACAAATTACAGTTATTAGCACACTTTTTGCTCATCTGCAGGGGCAGGTCTTGTACAAAAATTGGCTAAGAGCACTTTATGTTCATGGAGTGCTTCATGAGCAGCTAGCTGTCTGTGTGTGACACTTTTGTTGCAGCAGGAGAACAAATGAATCCTAAATTCTTATCGGTGAGTCACTGCCTGAGAGATGAGTTTCAAAGCATTCCTCTCCTCCACAGGACAGTAACAGTCTCAGAAGGGTATTTTCACATACAGCTGTTAGTGATTCAGTGCTTAGAGAGTCAACAGGCTATTTTAGTGCTTTTTACTCTGAGCTGTGGAGGCTGGCCACAGGAGAGGGAAGATGGCTGTTAGAACATTCATGTTTACTGAACATGCCTGCAACTCCTGACAATAGGCTGGACTTTGTTTTGCATGAAAACAACTGAAAACAGATAATTTACCAATAGAATTTGGAAAAAAAAAAAAAAAGGAAAAAAGAAAAAAAGGTAAAAACTGTAGGAGGACAAAAGAGTGTTCGGGAGTGGTGATAAAGGCCAAATGACCTCAGTCAAACAAACAGCTTGCATGTAACCCCAAAACAGTTTCCCTCCAGGTAACAAGGTTTGTTACTCGTCAGTAGGGTGGAGCAACTTGCGTGATTCTCTGCCACTAACACAGCACTGTAAACCACACTTACTAAAAATTATGTTGCAACTTCACATTTCAAAATGCCATGTTTTCATGAAAAACTTGCTCTGCATCTCTGTAGCTGCCACTCGATAACCTGTGCTAGCTTGAATTTATAATGCAACTGTGTGTGTTGTTTGCACAGCCTACCCAGAGAGTCTACGGTCACACTGCTGCAGCTTGGACATGAATGTAGGGTGACTATACCCTGAAGTTACCTGAAAGGGTGAAGGGTTCTGGGCATGTCTCAGGTGAACTTTGGAGGGTAAGGTTCAGCTTCCCACCTGCTGTGGCTGGCTCTGATGGAGATGGTTATGGCCCAGGATTAGGAAATCAGTCCAGCTTTGTACTGTTATCAATTAATAGGAAGTTAAATAACATGTTTTCAGCTTCTGTTACATAGAGGATGTATAGTGACCTTGCAAATAGTGTTGAAGTTTGCTAAAATAGAATTGCAAACATGCCAAATCACTTGTTGAAAACAGCTAGAAATATTATCAGTTTTCTGAAAAATAAAATAAAAAATTAAATGAATAAAACGAAACTTTCTTTTTAGGAATTTCAGGGTGCATGCATGGCATGAGGTTTTGTATCAACTGCTGGCAAGCAGTACTTTGTGTCATTGCGCTTATTATGCTATATATGCAATCATCTGGAAAATAAAGAGGAAACCAAATAATCTGCAAATGCTTTTTTTTTTTTTTTTTTGTGGGAAGGGAAGATATTTTCAGCACTATCAATTTTCTGTATAGAGTTTGGTCAAGATCTAATACAGGTCAGGGTCTGTAGTGAGGGAAAAGAAGCTTGCATTTGTGCTGAAGGGTGATCACAGACATTTCAGAAGTTTCCACTGGTAAAAAAGACTTGTTCACCTTGCATATAGTACAGACTTTTCAGAGCTGTGACAGAATCAACCTGAAAATGCCCTAATAGTCTTGTTATACAGGATGCTATCAAGTGGAGACCTTTGAAATTTTATTAAAAATAAGTCAAAACGAGTTAAAACTAGTTGTCTTATCCTCTGTTTTTTTGTAGTTCTGAGACTTTTTCATCACCAGCCACTGTGTGCAAAATCAATACAAGCAATTAATCACAAAATCACAGGATTGTTAGAGTTTGAAGGGACCTCCAGAGATCATCTAGTTTGACTCTCCCACTGAATAGGATCACCTAGAGTGCTTTACTGAGGACTGCATCCAGGCAGGTTTTGAGCATCTCCAGAGATGGAGACGCCACACCCTCCCTGGGCAGCCTGTTCCAGTGCCTTGTCACCCTCGTTGTAAATAAGGTTTTTTTCGTATGTTTAAATGGAACTTCCCATGTTCCACCTTGTGCCCGTTGTCCCTCATTCTGACACTGGGAACTACTGAAAGGAGCCTGTCTCCATCTTCCTTGCACCCACCCTTTAGATACTTGTATACATTGATAAGGTCTCCCCTGACCCTACTCATCTCCAGGCTAAAGAGTCCCAGCTCTCTCAGCCTTTCCTCATAAGGGAGATGCTTCAATCCCCAGTCGTCTTTGTTGCTCTCTGCTGGACTCTCTCCAGTAGTTCCCTGTCTGTCTTGAACTGCAGAGCCCAGAATTCCAGATGTGGCCTCACCAGGGCAGAGTGGAGAGGGAGAATGATCTCTCTCGACCTACTAGCCACACTCTTCCTTATGCATCCCTGGATTCCACTGGCCTTCTTGGCAACAAGGGCACACTGCTGGCTCATGGATAATTTACTATCTACCAGGACTCCCAGATCCTTCTCCTCATAACTACTTTCCAGCAAGTCCACCCTTAACCTGTATTGGTGCATGGGGTTCTCCCTCCCCAGGTGCAGGACCCTACACTTGCCCGTGTTGAACCTCATGAGGTTCTTCTCTGCCCAGCTCTCCAGCCTGTCCAGGTCATGCTGGATGGCAGCACAGCCCTCTGGAGTGTCACCACTCCTCCCAGTTTGGTATCATCAGTGAACTTGCTGAGGATACACCCTGTCCCCTCATTCAGGTCATTGATTAATATGTTGAACAAGACTGGATTTAATATTGATTGACCCCTGGAGGACACCACTGGTTACAGGCCTCCAGCTTGACCCTGCTCAGTTAATCAGAACCCTCTGAGTTCTGTCACACAGCCAGCTCTCCACCCACCTCACTGTCCACCCATCTAGCCCACTCTTCCTGAGTTTCCTAAGGAGGATGTTATGGGAGTACAATTAGTTGATAGATGAAACTGAGGAAACAGGGTCAAACCTTCCACTGTCACATCTGAAGAAAATATTATTTAAAGAAAAGTTATTTTCCTTTAATCTTTGCAGTTTTACTGTTCTAATACTACTTCATAACTGTAAAGCAACAGAAGGCCACAAAGAAGGCCAGCATAGTCATCCATGTAACTTCATACAGTGCTTTGATTACTTAGAAGCCTTTATATTGTTCAAACACATTTTATTACTCTCATTTACAAGAGGAAGCAGTTTTTGCTCCATCGTTCTGTGTGGTTCCAATCCTGGTTCCAGTCAAAAATTCCAGTCTGATTGTTACAGTCCTTCTTCATACAATAAATGAGGCGAAGATTCTTACAATTTTACACAACAATATAGTGCCTGGCACTTTAAAAATGGCTCTTTGTTCAGTAGTGTTTCTTCTGTACTATACGGCTGTTCCTCCGACACATTTTCTTTTGGCAAATGTGGCTCAAGATCAGCATATTAGACAGCTCTTGTAGTCTTGGATAATTGTGCTGTTGTACTTTTGACTGTTGTTTTAAATAGATATATACTTGGATAAAGTATGAACTACATGTTAATAACAGTTTGTTCTATTCTAAACCCCTTGCAAGTCCTAGAATGAAAATATCCATGAATCACAGAAATATCAGCCAGAATCTTTTAGGAAACAGTCTTCACAGTTTTCAATTAGCAAACAATCAAAATACTTAAAGAGGCTCTGTGGTGACTTGATGAGTTTCTCAAAACTTGCTGGGCCACGAACTCTATTTCATATAAAAAAAATGGAAGAGCAGATTACAGCTGTTGCATAGAAAACCATTGTGAGATGCAAATTTATGAATGGAAGTCATTATCAGTTTCTCAGATTCTCTTTTTTTGTGTGTGTGTGTTACCTCATAACAACTGACCAATACTGTATGACTGTTGCCCGATCTAGCACTCATGGTTGAACAAAGGTTAGAGCAGGCTTCTGTGTGACAGTGGTAGTCCTGCTCTCAGGAGAATGCACCTGAGTCATTCAGAGTTGAAACCCATGAATTCTGCCTTAGTATTTCTTCCTTATATTATTTTCTCTGACTCTTTATTTCCTGTGTTGGCAGGTCTTGGATGGTGGATGCTTTATTGCAATGACTGGGCATAACAGCATCTCAGCCAGAAAATTTTGGTTAGCATTTGTATTTTTTGAGCTGCCTCTGATACGCTTTCTGTGTTCAGAAATCTCTTGGTTTGCTTAAGTTCCTATATATATTGGGAAGAAAATAAATAAATACAGTCTTGGATATTAAGGACCTCTTCTAGAAAATCTGAACGGAGGAAAACACAATAGGGAAAATATAATAAAAAAGGTTTTCCTTTAATGAAAGGGGCATGTCTCCTCATAGAGGAGGCTAAAACCAATGAGTCTAACCAAAATGTTTTCTATTTAAAATCTTTCTGAGGCAACAGTGATGATGATGATGATGATGATGATGATGATGATTGTTATTACTACTACTATTATTATTGTTTTAGTTACTATTGATACTTACAAGACTATATTCTTTGAGGCGTACTTGCTCTGGGAAGGCAAGGCTACTCATCTTGCTGATGGGGAAGGCAACATGACTTGCAGCCAGGGTGTGGGTGATAGAGAAATCGAGCTGCCCTGTGATGTGGCTGCTCTTTCACTGCATTTGTGATGCAGGTGGACAGTAGAGATGCCTAGAGGCATACTTAAAAACTGTTTTGAAAGGGGAGAAATAATTTGTCTGTTTTACCTCTTTGATATATAAAGGCACCTTAGCTGAGATCAGTTTAGAAATATCAAGTCCAGGCTTCTGCTGCTGGAGAGCTAACTGGAAATTCAGCTGCTGAAGCTGTAGCATTAGAAGCAATGTGAAACTGAAGAACAAGGAAGGAGAGCTTCCAATTTTACTTTGAAACTATGAATACTTGTAGCACATCTTTACATTTCATATAACTGGAATTTCTGTTTGGCTTTTTTTGTCTGTTTGACTTTCTATAACTGTAAGATCCTCATAGAAAAACTGATGAAGGAAGTATGGGCTGGATGAGCAGAGGTGAGGTGAAGACTGAAAATTGGCTGAGATTTTGGGACCAGAGGGTGGTGATCACTAGAGCAAAGTCCAGTTGGAGGCCAGTCACTAGTGGTGTATCCCAGAGTTCCCTATGGGGTCCATTCCTGTTCAGCGTGCTCATTAATGATGCTGAGATAGAATGTACCTTCAGCAAATTTGGTGATGATAAAAAACAGAGGAGTCACTCATGCATGGAAGGGTCATGCTGGCCTCCAGGGTAACCTCAACAGACTGAAGAAATGGGCTGACAGAAACCTCATGAAGTTCAACAAGGAGAAATGAAAAGTTCTACGCCCAAGGAGGAACAGCCCTGTGCCAGAACATATTCTGGTGCTGCCTAGTTAGAAAGCAGCATGGCAGAAAACGTACCTCAGACTGAGGTTCTGAGCAGGCACGCAGCCGTGCAGGTCTCTGGCTGCAGCGAGTGCCTGAGCCTGGCACTGGTGCCAGAGGGAGCCAGGGGCACCGCGTGTGTGCGGTGTGAGCAAATCGATGATCTCCTCAGGCAGGTGGTTAGACTGACAGAGGAGGTTGAAAGACTGAGAATTATCAGAGAATGTGAGAATGAAATAGATTGGTGGAGTCAAACCCTGAGGCAAGGGCAGGAGGAAGAGATGCTAGAACAAGTGATGGATCCCCTCCCCTCCTGTTCTCAGACAGAAGGAGAGAACTTTAGGAACATGGAGGAATGGAGGGAGGTCCGTCCTCGGAGAGGCAAGAAAAAACCCTCCCAACTCCGTCCATCCTCCGAATTGCCCTTGAAGAATAGGTACGAGGTCTTGGAACTTCAGGGAAAGGAAAATGAAGCTGGAGTGACAGATTTGTCTAGTGAACCGCCTATGACTTGTCGCTCAGCTCCACGACTTAGGACTTCTTCAACTAAGAAGGAAAGGAGGGTAGTTGTGGTGGGTGACTCCCTTCTGAGGGGAACAGAGGGGCCCATCTGTAGACCTGACCCATCCCACAGGGAGGTCTGCTGCCTCCCTGGGGCTCGCATTAGAGATGTTAAAAGGAAACTCTCTAGTATGGTAAATCCATCTGATTACTACCCACTGCTGATTTTTCAGGTTGGCAGTGACGAAATTACTACAAGAAATGTAAGGGCAATGAAGAGAGACTTCAGGGCCCTGGGACGGCTAGTTAGGGGGTCTGGAGCACAAGTCGTGTTTGCCTCCATACCTCCTGCAAGAATGGGTGGAGAGATAAGCAGGAAGAGTTTAATGATGAACGAATGGCTAAGAGACTGGTGCCAAAGGCAGGGCTTTGGCTTTTTTGATCATGGACTGCTCTATGAGACACCTGGCCTGATGGTGGCGGGTGGGATGCACCTGTCCCAGAGGGGGAAAAGGCTTTTGGGGCAGGACTTAGCAGGGCTCATTGAGAGAGCTTTAAACTAGATGTGAAGGGGGAAGGGGAGAAAACTGGGTCTGTTAGGGACAAGCCCAAGAGGAACATACCAGGGCCTGTAGGAGGATGGGCTAAGGAGGATTTAGTCCCACCGATGTGCTCTACTTGCTTCCTGAAATGCCTGTACACCAATGCACGCAGCATGGGGAATAAACAGGAAGAGTTAGAGGTCTGTGTGCGGTCTAAGGGTTATGATCTGGTAGCAATAACAGAGACATGGTGGGACAGCTCACACGACTGGAATGTGGCCATGGATGGCTATGTGCTTTTTAGGAAAGATCGGTCGGTGAAGCGAGGTGGTGGAGTTGCTCTTTATGTGAGAGAGCAACTAGAATGTATTGAGTTTTGTACAGGGGCTGATGAGGGGCGAGTTGAAATTCTGTGGGTAAGAATTAAAGGACAGGGTAGTATGGGTGACACAGTTGTGGGGGTCTACTACAGACCTCCTGATCAAGATGAGGAAGTTGATGAGGCTTTCTACAGGCAGCTGAAAGCAGCCTCACAACTGCAGTCCTTGGTCCTCATGGGAGATTTTAACTATCCCGATATCTGCTGGAAGACTTATACAGCCAGCCTTTCACAGTCTAGGAGGTTCCTCCAATGCATTGATGACAACTTCTTAATGCAAATGGTGGATGAGCCGACTAGAAGAGGAGCGCTGCTGGATCTTGTGCTCACCAACAAGGAGGGCCTTATTGAAGCAGTGGTGGTCAATGGCAACCTTGGCTGCAGCGACCATGAGATGGTGGAGTTCAGGATCCTGTGTGGGAGGAACAGAATTTCCAGCAAGACCAGAACCCTGGACTTCTACAGAGCAAACTTCGACCTCCTCAACCAATTGTTAAGGGAAGTCCCATGGGACAGAGTGCTAGAAGGTAAAGGGGCTCAAGATAGCTGGACAATATTCAAGGACCACTTCTTGCAAGCACAGCATCAGTGTGTCCCAATGGGTAGAAAATCTAGTAAGGGAGCTAGGAGACCAGCGTGGTTAAAAAAGGAACTGCTGGGGAAACTCAAGTGGAAGAGGAAAATCTATAGATCATGGAAGGAGGGACTGGTCACCTGGGAGGAATATAGGAATGTTGTCAGGGAATGTAGGGAGGCAACTAGGAAAGCTAAGGCCTCCTTGGAACTTAACCTTGCAAGTCGGGTTAAGGACAGTAGAAAGGGCTTTTTCAAATACATAGCCAACAAAGCTAATACCAGAGGCAATATAGGCCCACTGCTGAATGAGGTGGGTGCCCTGGTGACAGAGGATATGAAGAAGGCAGAGGTGCTGAATGCCTTCTTTGCCTCTGTCTTTACTCCTGCAGGCTTTTCCCATGAGCCCCAGATTCATATAACCCCAGAAGTAGTCAAGATAGGTGAGGACATAGTAGATGAGGATTGGGTTAGGGATCAGTTGCATAATCTGGACATCCATAAATCGATGGGTCCGGATGAAATGCATCCAAGGGTGCTGAGGGAGCTGGCGGAGGTCATTGCTAGTCCACTCTCCATCATCTTCGGTAAGTCATGGGTAACTGGAGAGGTGCCTGAGGACTGGAGGATAGCAAATGTCACTCCAGTCTACAAGAAGGGCAAGAAGGAGGACCCGGGTAACTATAGACCGGTCAGCCTCACCTCCATCCCTGGAAAGGTAATGGAACAACTTGTCCTTGGCACTATCTCTAGACATATCAAGGAGATGGGGGTCATCAAGAGCAGTCAACATGGTTTTACCAAGGGTAAGTCATGTTTGACTAACCTCATAGCCTTTTATGAGGAAATTACTAGGTGGATAGATGATGGTAGAGCGGTAGATGTGGTCTATCTTGATTTCAGTAAAGCATTTGACACCGTCTCCCACAGCATCCTTGTAGATAAGTGATCAAGTATGGGTTTGATGATCAGGAAGTGAGGTGGATCAAGAACTGGTTGAAAGGAAGAAGTCAGAGAGTTGTAGTCAATGGGGCAGAATCTAGTTGGAGGCCTGTGACTAGTGGAGTCCCTCAGGGGTCGGTACTGGGACCGGTGTTGTTCAATATCTTCATCAACGACCTGGATGAGGGCACAGAATGTACCCTCAGCAAGTTTGCTGATGACACCAAGCTGGGAGGAGTGGCTGACACACCAGAAGGCTGTGCTGCCATTCAGAGAGACTTAGACAGGCTGGAGACTTGGGCGGGGAAAAACCTGATGAAGTTTAACACGAGCAAGTGTAGAGTTTTGCATTTGGGGAAGAAAAACGCCATGTACCAGTACAGGTTGGGGGCTGACCTGCTGGAGAGCAGTGTAGGTGAAAGGGACCTGGGGGTCATGGTAGACAGGAGGATGACCATGAGTCAGCAGTGTGCCCTTGTGGCTAAGAAGGCCAATGGCATCCTGGGGTGTATTAGAAAGGGTGTGGTTAGTAGGTCAAGAGAGGTTCTCCTCCCCCTCTATTCTGCATTGGTGAGGCCACATCTGGAATATTGTGTCCAGTTCTGGGCCCCTCAGTTCAAGAAGGACAGGGAAGTGCTTGAAAGAGTCCAGCGCAGAGCCACAAGGATGATTAAGGGAGTGGAACATCTCCCTTATGAGGAAAGGCTGAGGGAGCTGGGTCTCTTTAGTTTGGAGAAAAGGAGACTGAGGGGGGACCTCATCAATGTTTACAAATATGTAAAGGGTGAGTGTCAAGACGATGGAGTTAAGCTTTTTTCAGTGAAGACTAGTGATAGGACAAGGGGTAATGGATACAAGTTGGAGCATAGGAGGTTTAAGATGAATATCAGGAAAAATTTTTTTACTGTAAGAGTGACAGAGCACTGGAACAGGCTGCCCAGAGAGGTTGTGGAGTCTCCTTCGCTGGAGACATTCAAAACCCGCCTGGATGCCTTCCTGTGTGATGTACTCTAGGTGACCCTGCTCTGGCAGGGGGGTTGGACTAGATGATCTTTCGAGGTCCCTTCCAACCCCTAGGATTCTATGATTCTATGAAAAGGTCCTGCAGGCCCTGCTGGATACCAAGTTGACCGTGAGCCTGCAATGTTCCCTTGCAGCAAAGGTGGGTAATGTTATCTTGGGCTGCATTTGGAGGACTGTTGCCAGCAGGTTGGGAAAGATAATCCTTCCCCTTTGTTCAGCACTGGTGAAACCCTATCTGAAGTTCCACATCCAGTTCTGAGCTCCCCAGTAAAAGCGTGGTATGAACATACTGGAGACACCCCAGTGGAGGGATGTGAAGGTGATTAAGAGAGTGGAGCATGTCTCCTGTGAGGAAAGGCTGCAAGAGCTGGGACTGTTCATCCTGCAGAAAAGAAGGCTCAAAGGGGATCCAGCCTCAACCATTCTGTGATTCTGTGCTGTCTTCATCTTTTTGACCAAAAGCTAAGAAAATCACTCCTGCAGTGGTCTTTCAGAGAGATCTCCACTCACGATGAAGAACATGAGAATTTCTGGGACTTCTAAGGTAAGAATGAAACAGAATAGTCACATGTATGTGTACATGTCTGAGTCCATTTATGTGTGTGTATGTATTTAAGAAATCTTGGCACCCTCATTCAAGAGCAGAAGTGAGAGTTTGTTGTGAGATTAGGGATCTTTTAATTGTTGCTAACAGGATATGAAGAGGTTGTCCTTTACTGGTATTTTTGGGGCTTGATTATCACGTAGCTAAGGTTTTCTAATGCTCTTGGCTGCAAGATTTCATGGGAAACAGATGAGCTGAGGCAGAGTCCACTCTGATGCGTTTCGGTGAATGGGTCTTTTCTTCATAATTTCATAGTTTATTAGTAATTTCCATTGGAAGACTTCTTGTCTTTGGTATGTGCTGTTTTACACATGGTTGTTATCCTGAGGAAGATTTAGCAAAATAGTTCCACTCCATCTAATTGCTCTTGGCAGATTATTCTGCAAAGGAACATCCTTGACTGAAAGTACTGTCTCGCAGCTGTTTAGCCAAAGTGAATTGAGTTCATTTGAGGCCATACAACAGAGTTGACAGTAATTGGCATCACCATCTAGTGAGGTCAGCAGGGAGGCAGAGGAAAGAATGGTTGTGGATTCTGAGTTGCTTGCAGGTCATCAATCCTGATTTGTGGCCAGGCAAATGATAAAACAGACATAGATGTCTGTGATGTTTGCCTTGCATCTTGTTTGGGAAACAGAGGCCTTAATTCTCCCAAGCCATATATGCCCCAGATGACCTGCAGTTCATGATCAGTATTTATTACTGTTGTGTGAGATTAGCAAACCCCTTCTTCTCTCCTTCCCCCATGTAGCAGTTGCATAGTGTACAGAGAAGTGTTTTCCCTGCCTTAAATAAGTACACACCCATGGCAAGCAGTCACAAAAATTTACAAGCTCTAAGTAGGGGTTGGAATCAGAAGATCAGAGACTTAGAGACACATTTCCATGTATCATGCCATGCTACAGATTCTTACTGATACTTTTTTCATCCCAGGAAAGTCATATCTGAGTACTCAAGTGTCAGGTGATACCCAGATTTGCCTTGTGTGACTATGGCAGAACAAGAGTGAGAATCTGTAGCAGTGCTGGGATAATACCATTGTTTTTATATCTTGCCTCTACTGTGATTCTTCATTATAGACCCCTACAGTTTGGTGCCATCCTTCAGGGTTCCATAGAAAATTTACTCAATACAGGCATCAAGAAAATGAGGAGCTTTTAGTACTGCTCAGGTTTTGAGCCGTAATTTAAGCAGCACTAGACTGCCATAGCTGTGAACAAATCTGGAGCCTTCCCAGTAGTCAGAAGATCAATTGTTATGTTTTTCCTTACTGTAAACTAATTTTGGATTGTTTAAATTCCCAAGTTCTTGTAAAGGAAAGTAAAGGCTGCCTTGAGTGCTAAAGTACGTGCATATACACAAATGAAAACTGCAAATACAAGCATCCTGGTACCTGGATTTTTAAAGTGTACGCAATACAGCAACAATAAAAATTTTTAAGAAAGCTCTATTTACTTGTTTTTTAGTTTGGTTTTGTTGTTTGTTTTTTCCCTTAGAGATACGCTTTGAGAAATTATAACGTATAGTGCTCAAACAATGATAAAATCTGTCAGTATGTGGAGTAATGTCTGTTTACAAGTCTGTGTCAGTATACTGGTTTGCTTAGCATCTGCAGTTGCATATTCATCTTCACAGTGCTTGTGTTAGTAAACCAGATATTAACGTCATCGCTTATTTCCTTGAAAGTGCTCATGTAGCTGTATGAAAGCTACTTTTTAAGCTGATTCTTCTAGTGTTTCAAGTAGGGTGACCTGTAACGTTTTAAATATGCATAAATACAGCTGTTGCTTTGTATAAGATTAGTTGGAGTTTAGTATCAAGCAGAAGTTCAAGCACATGAACCTTTACTAGTTGCTATATAGTCATCGCTTTGCGTTTTAATTCTTACAAGGCCTTTCGCAGAGGAATTTCTTTCCTGGCCAAGAATATACTTGTGTGCTTAAGTGGAAACATGAGAGGATTTATACCAATACCAGATTGTTCTCTAAATATAGCCACTTCCAGTGCTTATTTTATACTGTCAAACTGGAGAGTTATTAAGGCAGTAACTGTAGTTTGTTTGAAAAAGAAGAGAGAACTTTGCACAGTGAAGTTGTCATATATGGAAATAAAATGAGTGGTATGTGTAGTTTGGATCACCACATGTAGGTAAAAAGCAAATAGCTGTAATCAGTGTTTGTTTTTATAGAAAAAAGCACTCATGAATTTGGAGTAGACTTCACAGCTTGTGTGTGTTGAAGCCAAAAAGAGTTACATGATCAATTACCCTTTACTAGCTGAGGACTCTTCCTGTGCTGTGTCAGTTAGATCTTTTTCTGTTAGTTAGCCTTTCTAGAGTTGCTTAGCTTTTGTGATGTTTCTTTTTGATAGGCCATTTTGTGTTTTCTCTTAGTTATGCATCTGGAAGGGAATTTTACTCCTATGCATTGAGTCAACCTGCAAGTTATTCCACTATTCTTAAAAGAAATAAGCTAGCTGCTTACTGCAAGATTGCATGTGGCACCCACTTGTCAGCTTAGGAATCTCTCTTTGCTACTCAAGAGTGAAAGTGAGAAAGGAAGAGCTCCAAAGTTTCAGCATTAAGTCAGTGGTTTGAAAATATACAAGTTATTCTGTGAAAAGATAATAAAAACTTCAGTCTTTGAAACTTCCTGGAAAATGGAATTGTTGCCTGCTGGACATCTGCAGTAGATGAACCTCCCTTTTGAGGCCTTTTCTAACTTGGTGACTGTACCATCTGAGTTTGCATAGCATGTGTATTACCTTTTGTGTACTGCAGGAAACTCCCTGGGGAGGGCAGGGTGGCAGTCTGAAGGGTCTGCAAAATAACGCATTGCTTTAGCCTGGTGGAGGAAGGCAGCCTGCAGCATCTTCTCGAAAGAGAAGTTTGCATGCTGTACCTGCACAGTGGGTCTGTGCATTTTACTGGTGACTCTGTTGACATGTTGCAGAGGAGGCTGCATGATGTGCATGGGAAATCTGCTGCAGGGTTTCCATTAGTGCTCCTGTGGTGACTGTTATCCCACCGAGCTACCTGAAGGCTACAAGAACTACAGCCCTGCAAGGGCATGGAGGATAGTCTAGAGTGATAAGAGATTGTCTCAAGTTGTGAAGGCATTAGAGGGTTAGACCGTGGTAAATCTGGTGACAAAGGGATGCTGAAGGAGTTCAGGTCAAATAGGAACTGATGTGCAACTTGGAATTTTTATACTTAACCTGAAGTCAAGGCTCTGCTTTTCAACTTCTTTAGCTCTTCCAACATTTTATGGAGGTGAATTGCCAAACAACAAACCTCGCATTTTTCCTAGAAAGCTGAGAGAATTATAAAAATTATGAAATCCAAAGCCCTCTATCCAAGCTGCTTTTGCTGCCCATTCGTTCCTTCTGCCTGTTTTGATACTGGGGGTTGTGCTGAGCTACGTGCAGGACCTTGTACTTGGCCTTGTTGAACTTCATAAGGTTCACATGAGCCTCACATGAGCCTCAAGCCTGTCAAGGTCCCCCTGGATGGCATCCCTTCCCTCAGCCAAATTGATGGTACCACTCAGTTTGGTGTGATCTACATACTTGCTCAGGGTGTACTCAATCCCACTATGTGAGTCTTTGTCAAAGATATTAAACAGTATTGATCCACTGAGGGACATCACTTGTTACATTTTCTATTTGGACTTTGAACTGTTCACTGTAACTCTTTGGATGTGGCCATCCA
The DNA here is from genome assembly GCF_020740795.1 of Apus apus. Lineage (NCBI taxonomy): Eukaryota > Metazoa > Chordata > Aves > Apodiformes > Apodidae > Apus > Apus apus. The sequence continues at coordinate 39,378,765 of NC_067312.1, read as the reverse complement.
GACAATCCCTTATCAGTTGAGTAGTCCGTCCATCAAATCCTTATCTCTCTCTATCAAAGATTGTTTTAAATATCTGAGAATTTTCTGAGGTTAAAAAATGGCTGCTAGTTTTGAATATCATAATTAATATTTGTCTTATCTTGACCATGCTCTGAATTTTACTGAACTTCATTTTTATATTCAGCTGTGCTGTCATGTTTCTTTCATAGCTGGCGCAGAAATATACAGGAGGACTGTCTGATGAGTACAGTTTGGTTGCAGTGGAATTTGCTTTCTGTTTGTTTGCATACATCATTATTAGGATTATATCTATATGCATGATCTGTTGCCCAAGTTTCCATATGTTGAAATTCTATGGCAACTACTAATACACGGTATGACCATATACAAAGTAAAAGCAAAGTTTCAGCTCTCCTGGAGCAGAAATACAGTGCTCCTTTTCAATTAATGTTGATTAAAGAGCCACCCTGAGGCTGAATTCTAGCACCCAGCTGTTGTGGAAGGGTGTTCGAAAAAGTGAGGTGTGATTTTCTTTGAAAATTCCATCCATGGTGCTACAATGGGAATCTCCTTCATCATTGCTTCTGAAGATATAAATTATAATGTTAACCAGACGCTGTTGAAGTGTGCCCATTTTGGTTTGGCACACTTGTCTCACACTTGTTTTGCTATAACCAGGAACTCCCACAGGAAGAGTATGGGTCTTCAAAAAGTGGCCCATCATTGCTTTTCCATAAGAAAGACTTTCTAAACTATTTAGTTGTCACATCAAATATCTATGTGCCCTTTTTTCTGATAAGAAAAGATACACATTTCAGAGGGAAAATGTACCCAGAAAGAAACTTGGATGTTGGGTATTTGGTTGTCCTGGAGATTCAGCAAATGAATAAAGAAGGTAATGAGTCTGACTGGAGACACTGCTTTTATGCAGTGTGCAGATCACACCAGCAACAGCAAGTGCGTGCACCATGTTCTGTGGGTCAGTGCCTGATGAGGAGTGTCTTCATCAGTTTTAACCATAAAAATTAGTCAGGAGGGATAAGCACGTCTGCCTCAGATCCTGCCCCAGAGGACTCCTTTCCTGTCCCAATGAGGTTGCCAGCTGCTGCTTGTGACACATTTCCTTCATGCCAAAGAACAAATGTTAAATGCCAAAAGATCTACACAAAGGTGCAGCGGGTTTCAGTAGCTGCCAGCCTCCTGCCTGGCACTAACCTGCCCATCTGCACAACCCTTTGCCATATAGTTATTTCTCATCATCTGGTACACAGCCACAGCTTTTGCTTAATATGAGATAATTTAGCTTGTGCGTATGGTTGCTGTCCAGTGGTCTGTTTGCAGTTCCTCAGGACATGATTAAACAAACTTTTCAGTTGATACAGTTTTCTTTCCGCTTTTGTATCTGATGCAGAATTTAAGCCCTCATATACTACTGAATTATTTATGGAGGGAGATACAAAGACATAACTACACATTTATTCTCTTGTGAAATGGATGAGCAGAGGTTGAACCAACCCAGTTAGATCTGTTTTCAGGAAGGCTCTGTGGGTTTAATTTTCTCCTGACCAGGCTTCATGTGACACAGAGATGTAGAGGAGGAAAGCAGCTATAAAATTCGTTGTATGCTTCCCCTGCTGGAATCAGTCTAAATTCTCCTGAAACAGCTTGGTTCACAGGTCTGAGAACAGCTGTGAAGTGGAGCCATTTTCCTCCCTGGAGGGTTGCAAGGACAACCAGCTGCGGGAATTTCTTGAGGCTAGTTTCCTGACCATTAGTACTCCTATACTTTGCCTCAAGAGTTGGAAGCATTACAAAGAAACAGTGCCTTTATTTGTAAAATGTAAAATATATTGCAGACTTTGATTTCATTCTTAAAGCAGAAAAAAAGCCGTGGAAAGGAAGATAAAATAGAGCACATTTAAAAGCAAGGAATTAAATGTATATTAAGATCCCTGCTTGGTTGCTTTTTTTTTGTTGTTCTCCTTTGCTCTCTAAAGCTCTGCATGCTTTTTTGCTTTTTAAAAATTTACAGAAAATTTAGGTGCCTATTTGCATGATGTATTTTATTGATTCCCCAAACCCCCCTTGCCTAGCATTTTTTTTAAAAAAAAGGAAAAAAAAAAGATTTATATATCAAAGTTCTGGTTTGCAGTGTTCTTATGAATTTACATTTTCCTAAATTGTAAGTGTGAAGACTTTTGGCCTTAGATGGTTGTCACAGGCTAAGTCATCTTGGATCAGCTTCTTACTAGTATTAGAGCCAAGACTTTTGAAGACTGGTGTGTGAGACCTTCGTTTTTTTCTTCCCTCTGAGCATCACAGTTACAGAACTACTGGCTCAGTACTTTGGGTTATTTCAGTATCATGCACTGAAAAGTTGTCTTTCTTTTTTTTCTTTTTTCTTTTTTTTTTTTTTCCCCAAGTTCCCATTGGTCATAAATATTTCCCTTGTTTTCCAAGATAAAACTTGGCAAGCAGCTACTCTTGTGGCCTAGCTTACACTCAGCTTTTGAGGTGTGGAGGAGGAGCTGAAGCTCTGGAAATTTCACCCTCTCCGTGCTGTGGAAATTGGTCTTTCTCCTGCTCCACAATAAAGGCTGGGGACCATGTCAGGAAGGTGCACTGATAATGAGTTCCGTGGAAAGTGTCTGTTGTGTGTGAGTTGTGGAGCAGCTGTCAATGCTATTTGAGTTTATGGCTTGGAGCAGAGCCCAGAAAAGGCAATTGTACACATTCACTTTTAAGAGATGGGTGGTATATGCATGGAATTTGAACCCAAAATAGAGATTGTGGAGTTAGTCTAATAATTTGTTAACATCTAATAAGGAGTTAATTGCCTCTGTAATCCCAGAGATGTCCATTCATACTTCTTGGTGAGTAGAAATGCATGTTTCTTCAGTGAACAATGGGTTTCATTGCAGGCAACACACATTTCTGACTCTGTAGGGTAACAGGCAAAACTGCTGGGATTAACTGCCGGGACAATTTGAGACTTCAAAATCTGATTCTTGACACCAGAAACAGAGCGGTGAGTCCCTGCCAGTGTCCATGGGGCATGCCAGAGCCCCAGCTGTAGAGTGCGGAGCAGAGGAAGGGAGCGTGTAGGTGCCCCCAGTGCGAGCTCCCAGCTCTGATTTCCCCCCAAAGCCTGCTTGTTTGCTGAGAATAGTTTTCCTGCAGAGAATTCACTGTTCCTGGGGAAACTGTAAACATACAGACAATGTGCTGGGAACAGTGCTGAACATGTTTGTTGACACAACATGAACTTTGGTAACACCTTTTAAGTGTTCCAGCATTTGCCTTGTATCAAATAACTTCCGGATTATTATTTATGGCAAATATGACACTAACAGGCTTTCTCAGAAAAACTGGACTAAAGTCTCTTTTTAGAAAGACCACACAAAGTTTGGCAGAAAGAGTGAAGTTCTTTCTGCAGGTTTATTTTCTGCGTAGCTTATTTTTGTTTAGAATAAGCATGAGGCACAGGCTGCTTAGTTGGGCTCATCTGTTGATACAGTTTGTGTCACGGCCTGCTCAGACAGTCCTCCACACTGAAAAATGGCAGCAGGGACCGAGACAGAGGGCATGGTGGGGAATATCTTAACATGCTTGTTTTACACTTAATTCTTCCCTGAGCCTCCGCCTGTGACCACTGTTGGATATTAACAGCCAGCTGGGAAGATGCAGGTTTGGATCTGCTGAGGCCTTTTGAGGTCCCTTAATTACATTCTGAGCAATAAATCAGGGTGTACATTTGCAAGGGAACCTCTTCCTGTGGGTCGGATTAAGTGCCCCGTGAGATTTGGCAGCTCAGGAGCACTGATGTATGTTAAACTAAGTAGTGTTTTATGGATTTACCTAAACTTTACTAACATCTGTATGATCACCCTAGGATATTTAGGATGTAAAGTGAGCAGAATGAGGCCTAAGAGCCTTAATAATGTGTTATGATAATGATGATGATGATGATGATGATGATGATGATGATGATGATGATAATAATAATGTAATGAGAGCCCATAAATGCTTAATACTTAGGAAAGTTTTGACAAGCTTTTACTTACTTTGGCAGTGAAATGGGAGTCAGTGAGGATATTTCCTGAAAGAAACAGTCTCATGAACTGGCAGGGTCAGATTGATAGATTTTTTTCCAATGACCAGTTTGTATCTCCACTGCTATTTCTATCTTGATAAGTGTGTCTTATAGCAGAACCAGGGTATGCTAAATGCCTTTGCAAACAAATGTCTGAGGATAATACTGGATATTCACTGGAATGATATTGCAGTAAGTGCTAGAATTTGCCAAAAGTTTCAGTAGCTTTTAACTTCCAAAGTTATCTAGAAAAAAGAGAAAGGGCAGTATTTGGAGCCTGTGTTCAGCATCAAGTCTGAGCATCTGCAATGACAAGTGTCTCTGGGTAGCTGGGCAGCGTGTGAAAGGGATGCCTGAAGGAATTTGTTTGTTGACCATTGCCTAGCGAGGGGAAGCCGAGAGGCCGCTGTGACATGACAGACGTGTGAAGAGTGGACAGGGCCAGACAGATGGCAGAGCCCTGTGCATATTCTGGGTGAACTCTGATGGCCTGAGACTAATTCAGATGTATGAGGTGGTTCATGAACTTGTGCTTAATCCTGAAGAATAATTTGACTGCGTGCTTTAATTAAAACACAAAGCCCAGGAAAGCTAAAATGTATCAAAACTCTGTTGATTATAGTCAGCAACCAGATACCTTATGGAAATTAAAATACTGGTTCCTAAATCTCTTAAATGCCTACATTTTCATAACATTCATCTACATCCATTTTTTCCTGTTCCCTTAGATTGGAGTTTGCACAAGGAGTTATCTTTTGCTTTTGATACCAAGTGATCCTTACAAATGTAATTCTAAGTAGTTCAAATGTCTTGCTTAGAGATGAAGCTCCACAGTTGAATCTCTTCCCAGTGGTACTAGAGACTGCAACAACTGAGGTAGAGGCAATGGACCCACAGGGCATCAGCCCCTCCCCACAGAGGCCCACATTATCCTGTAAAATACTTTGGGATCTTCTGAATTTTGAGACTAGAGGAAAGTTAATCAATGCACAGTTTTCCATAATCCCTGTAAAAACTGCAAAGTCTTTGTAGGGTTAACAAATACATACGAGTCTCTGGAAAAAGAACAGAGCAAGCTTTTGTTCCTGCCTTTTGATTTGTAGCATTTCTTAGTTTTAAAATCATCCACTCAGCAAAAAGAGATAGAGAGTAATAATTGAAGAAGAAAAACATAACTGAGAATAGCCTCGATAGGTTGAATTCCAGGGCTGTAAAATTCCTGGGCTGTAAAATTACCTCCTGTTTCATTTTGCCAGTTTTAACACTTCATGTTTAAGGGTATTCAGCCAGAAGTCATAGTTAGTGTTTGTCAAAAGGAGTTTGCTTGCAGGAGTAGGGTTATGACCAGAGCCTCTGTACTCAGCTTCCAGTGGATGTACTCTGCCATGGAGCATGGATATGTATTGTTTGAAGTGTACTTTCTGCTTGAGGGGAAGAGCTGGAAGCTGGAATGAAAAGTCCTTTGACAAACATCTCTGGACATAAGGGATTCATTACCTAATGAAAGTGACAGTACAATGGTTTATACTTAAAGATCAAATGGCAAAGGTAGATTTCAGGATTAAATGTACACCTACTTTCCATTACCCTAAAATGTCCATGAGATGCTTTAGAGATTACAGTTATCTCTCCTGGGGCTATTTCGATAAACCCTCGAAAAACCCCATTCTCCAGTTTTGTGGATTTTGGCTCAGTCTATCTGTACATACACACATCCTCAGTTGCTGCCAGCTGCCTGCCAGGCAGGAATGATGTACAGGACTGTAAGCCTAGAAGAATCCCTGGTAAATTGAAGCTGCCAGTGCTCATCTTTGAAGTGGTTAACTGTCAGATGCAGTTTTGCAGACCTCCAGGGAATATCAGGCACGGTCCTGGTGGTTATGATGTTCGACATCAATAGATGTGTTCCTTGGCTGCATGCTGTGTGGTTGCAGATGCTGAGTCTTCACCACTGCATGTTCCTGGTACAGGATGAAGCTTGCTGGTGCAGAGGATGAGTCACTGTGGCTTCTTTCTTGCTTAGAATGGATTTCTTGAGAGTGGCCATTGCATAAACACAGCAGCAACTAAGGGGCTGCCACAGCAGCTGGTGATAAACAAGTTGCAAGACAGTGACCTCCAGCAGCTTTTGGAAAGTGATGGTGTGGCTAGGCTGATTCCTGCAGGTCACCTTCTACCAGGTTACTGCTATCACTAGTACTTAGCTTTTCTGTTTGTATCCAGTGATGCGAGATCACTAATCGGCCCACCATGAGCCTGCCAGTCATCCCAATGATCCTGGTATAAAAAAAGAGTATGAAATCACCAAGCTTAAGGAAAGCAGGAAATTGAACTCTCAGGAGTTCAACTTCTGAAGCCAGTGAAACCAAATAATTATTTCTACTATTTTAAAACTAAATAATATTTCAGTCTACGTAGAACCCAGGACTCAGATGAGTATCAAAGTAAATGTATGTAGGCCAAGCACATTTACAACTTTCCTTGCAGGAACAAGGCATGTGAGCAAAGGTTATATTTTTTTAGTTGATCTGATGTAGTGGGGAGAGACAGACAAGTCTTTAGGCAGGGGAGGTGGTTTTTGGGCAGATGCTGAAGGCCAAGTGATTTGGCAGATGCAGAGAGCCGATCCATGCAGAAGAAAAGTTTTGCTTTTGTACTCTTTCACTGAGCACATCCCTATGCTTTGTAGATGCGCTCCAGAAGGCTACTGGAAGAGGGCTTTTTCTTTCCTCAAGGGCAGTATTGCAGCCTGTCCCAGGAACCCCCTGGATGCTGTGATCCCTCTCCCTCATCCACCTAAGCCAAGTCATCCTGGACAGACTTTTGTTCCTGAGGCTGGTTTGTCTTCTGCTGTGACCAGAGTCTTCCCACTTCCCTATGAGAGTGCAGGTTTGCTTCAGAGTTTTGCTTAGAAGTGAACACCATGGGCTTTTAGTTAAACCTCACTGAAGTGTGCCAATGAAGTTTCTCAACCAAGTTCTCTTTGCTTTTGAAGCACAAAATCAGTCTTCTGGATTAAAGAAAATTCCTGACATGCAGAAACCAAATCAGGGTTTGTTGGGTTTGAGTCTTTTTCATCTCTCAAAATACTACTCCCCATGGCTGTGCTTGTCACTCTGATCCAAGGAGAAGCATGGTCCAAGAAGTCACCTCCTTTAAAACAACTCCCCTATCTCATGATATGGATCTACTCATCTCTGGGCTGCAAATCTAAAGGATTTTTTTTCAAAATGTGCCAAAGCTCTGTGGAATGTGGGTAGGTTTGCCTTGGGCAAGCTGAGACATGCTCAGCACATAATACAAAGCAGAGCTCTTAATACCTTACAGGCACATTCCACCACTTCACACCATTTGCATCTGCACAAATAAATGAAAGGAGTAATGAACAAAGTAAATAGACAACATAATGCAAGGGAATACTTTAAAAGCAAAATTTTGTATTCTTTTGCTGAAGGAAGGCAGCCCTGGGGTGTACTCTGCCAGGACAAGCAGCTGTGCTGGAAGAGCTATCACACTGTCTCCTGCGTGCTTGATCCTGGTGGAAACGTGATGTAGCAAAGGGACAGAGGTAGTGAGGAAAGAGAAGACCACTGCGAACAAGCAGATGCCTGAAGATTTCTACTTTATCTGTTTTTTATCTTTAACATTTCCTGTGCACTGGAGATAATGGAAACTGATTTATGAATAAAGAAAAGGCTTTTCTGAATTATTTCTGGTTCAGAAATTCACAGCAGAGAATCTTGTGTCTCTAAATCGATTAACCTACATCCTCTTCAAGTATACCAGCTAGTAGAAATCACAGAGACGACTTTTTGAAAGAGGTGTTGCAAGGAAAACCAGTGATATCATAGGAGAACCTGGTAGCCTTTGTGTCAGCAGATTAAAAGTTGTAAAAATTATGTCATAAACAGCATGAAAAGGAGAACTGAGTGGTCAGAACAACAGCTCACTGGGACTAATAGTTTGGCTGGAACAAACAGAAACAAAACTTGAAAAGTGTATAAAAATCTGTGAGGTCATTGTGAAAGAAAACAAATCCACATGCTTGTGTTTGGAACAAACAGAGGATCTGGTGTAATTGATACATGATGTAAGGGTCTTGGGAAAGCGAAGACAGGAGCCAGCTGTTGCTAAAACACTCTCGCAAGCTCAAACTCCACCAGTGCAGTGGAGCAGCTCATCTAAATCAGAAACACAAAACAGGAGCACAAGCTGGGACTGCTGCCAGTTTTTCACAGGCATGCTGAGGGATGGAGGCTGGGAGGCGTTGCCAGTGTGGTAGTTGCTGCAACCAGATGCCGCAGTTACAGTGTTTCAGGGCTAATTGTTTTACTTCTATGATTTTGGACAGACTTGCTAACAGACATATTTGTGAACTTCCTAGGGGAGCAACGGACAGGGTAGGAGGTGGGGGCTGGTTGTTAATCCAAGCCCTCCGCTGGGTAAGGAGCCTTTGGAGATTGCCCAGTCTGGTGGCTGTGGAAAGCAAAGGGTTAAGTGATAAATCTCAGTCCCCGAAGGGAAACTCACTTTATAAAGTAAGGTGAGCTGGAGAGAAAACTGCCTGGGGAACTCCGGTTGTCAGGGCTGTCCATGCCCAGGAGGAAGGTGGGTGACTGCCTTGACCAACTGCATTTGTGCTCATTGCCCCAGGCTGTGATGTTCTACAAGATGCTTTTGTTTTCAGTAAATACTGCACAGCTTTGTGGAAGTTGCCTGGACACCCCATTGTTCTCTCTGAAGAAGCAGTGTAGCAAAGGGGCAGATTTCGCAGGGGTCAAGTAGCTTTGATCATGGCACAACCCCAGGTATTTCGGGACTGAGCCTCTGCCATCATTAACATGGGCTAGGCTTTGCTGTTCAGCCCCATGTGCATCATGCATGTGTCAGTCAGAGAGAGAAACTGCTGCTGCAAGTGGTTAAACTCTGAATCTCACTGTTGTTGCCATGCTTACCCATCTGCCAGATCAGGCTAGGGAGGGATGTGGACAGATCTCGTGTCCAGCAGCAATGGCAAGAGGTGTCTGGGATCCGCTGCTGGTACCAAGAGACTTTGCTCACCCAAGAGTTATTGGTGGTTCTTGATGCTCTCCAGGTTTGGTGACATTGTGGCTAAGGCTGCCCAGAGGCAGCAGACCTTTCCCTCCAATTGGAAAGTCACTTACTCATGCAATTTTTTTGCTTACCTACGATGCTGCCTAAAAATATTTGAAAAAAAAACCCACCTCACCCTCCAACTCTTCCACTTCACTCCAAAAAGACTTAACAAAGTGCATGGTGACTGTTTCTGATCAGAGGAATAATTTTCTTCAGAAATTAACTTCTCATAGATAGGACAAATTCAGCATCAATCCACACAATTCTGTTTTACAAGATAAATTCACATCAAAAAGTGTCCAGTTCAGTTGAAAAGTTTGCTTTCTAATGAAAGGAAATTGAATGAGAAGTAAAATGTCAAGTTTAAATCTTTTCTATCCAGTGCCACACTTAGATTCACTTAAAATCTCATATGAAGTAGCTGGTAGAAGCTCTGAGCTCTTAACTCAAACCTGGAACCTTCTCTAAGCCTCTTATGTATCAATGGATGGATTCCATGTGCAAACTTCCATTTGCAAAATGATGTCTCTCTGGCTGCATCATCATTTTTTTAACAAAACATCCTGGTTTGAGCCAGGACAGAACCAATTTTCTTTTTAGCAATTTTACTTTTCAGTTAATTCTCTTCTAAGTAACTGTGCTTGCCAAAATTAGCAGCATGTTTCTCAGTCAATGTCTACTTCTAGAAATGGTAACAGCCAATGTTTATAGTTATAGCTTGAGAACAGTATACAGAACAAAGGCCATGGCTTGGTTCTGCTAAACTTCTTATGTGCAGGAAATGAAAGGGAGGAAAAGGAGGGGAGGAGCAGACCAGACAGGTGACCCAAAACTGACCAAACGAAGTACTTCATCCTGTACACGTCCTACTCGGTATAAATCTGAGGGATCACAAGGACTGAGCTCTCTTCATCTACAGCCTTTATCCTCAGAGGACTCTGTTTTTCTGCCTTTGGTCCTGATCCATACATTACTGAATCCAGTTCCCATGTACTGAGTACAGGACTCCTGGGACTTTCCCAGGGCTGCCCTGCAGTCTTGCTTGTGACCTGAATGTTACAGGGGGGGAGTGATATTGGATTTGTATATATTTAATTATTTTCTTTTTCATCATTACTGTATCATTAAAGCTGTTCAGTTTAATTTCCAACCTGTAAGTCTCTCTCCCTTATTCTCTTTCCTTTTTCTTTCTGGGATGGGAGAGAGGTTAATAGCATTTGTTGTTAGCTTAATTGCTGGCCCAGCATTAAACCTTAGCACTTAACTTTTCCTGGAGCTGTAAGAAGGCTTAATAGGTCCTAAAATATTAACTGCTTTGCTGCCTTTCCCCCACCCTCTCCTTTCCTCAGTGGAATATTTAAAAAACAAACAAACAAACCCTAAAGCCACAGACACTGAGATTCCAGAGAAGGTATCACTAGATCAATTTTTGTCCTAAGAAACCCTGGTAATAATTCTTTCCTGTTTCTGTATGGCAAGTACAGGGAAAATCCAGATATGACCGGCAATTTTAAGGCATTTCCTGCAAATTTGCTGTATAAAAGAATGCCTAATCAAACATAATTTCCCAAACTTACTGTATTTAATATTTCCTTAGTACTGTTTCTTTTGGAACACTCTGCTTGTATGTGGTTTTTCTTGTAAAGCTGCACTGTTGCTGAACTAAGTGAACACCTGTGTCAGATATAAACCTCACAGAGGTTTAACATGTCTGTGGTTACCCTTCCAGATTTTTACAGAGGAAATGTATAACTGAAAAACTAACAGGCAATTTTAGTTATCCCAGTTGGGGTGGGTTTTTTTTGTTTTGGTTTTGTGTTTTTTTTTCATTTTGTCAGTGGAATTTTGTTTCATTTATTAGCCAGTGTCTAGGATTTTGTCTTATTTGTGTAATTTACAGAGAAAGCATTCAGTGTAGTTTCTGCACTGTTTTCAGGAAAAAGTATTGTTGGTCTCAACCCTTCCTTCCCCTAAGCCATTGATAGGGTACTGTTGACTAATGTTCTGATGCCTATTTGGTAAGCAAATAAGTAAGTTAATAAAATAAAGATTTGGAAAACTTGGGTGAATGACTTACAGAGTTAATGTAACACCAGCTGTAATTGAGAACAGCAAGATGGGAGTCATATACACAGAATGATTGTAAAGGTCTTGTCTGGTGAGTCTTACTGCTACAATGCATAGTTGCATTGAGGAGGAACAGCTTTGAAAAACTGGGTCCTAATGCACTGAGGGCTCAGGATTTTGCTTCAGACATGGAGGAATGCAGAAGGAGCACATCCTTGGTGCTGTGCAGTTTGATTCAGCTGTCAAGGAGAAGACAGTGAAGTTACACAGTAGGTTAAAAAAACATTATAGGAATGGGTGTGAAAAGTGAATTACTTGCCATCTTGAGTAGTGAATGAGTGGTGAGGAAAATACATCTAAATGTCCCCTTTCTCTCATCTCTTCTCCTGGCTGTAGGTGTCTGCCTTCACCAGGGAACTGCTACCTGATACCAGTCAAAGGTAGTTATCGGTCCCTGGCTTTCGTCATCTGTGAAAATGCTTCTGTGGTGTCTTCACCATAGTGCCAAAACCCCCTGTCGTTCCCTAAAAATTGAAATAAAGTGCAGGTTTCCTGTATTTGCACAGCCCCTCATACTGCTTAGGTCTGCATCTATCCCCAGAACAAGTCATTGCCAGAAATTGTAAGCTTGCGTCTCTGTGTCATCAGGCTTTTCCTAGCATTTTGTGACTACCTTGCTTTTGCTGTCTGTGATTTTGAAAAGTAGGCCTCTCTTGATAACTCCTGAATGACTGCTATAAATTAAGTGCTATGATCATTTGGAGGAGGAGAACTTTGAGGGGAAAAGTCACATGACATGCGGCAAAATGAAGCTGCATGTTAAATTTTTAATGAGATATTTCAGACTACAGCATTGTGCATTCATCAAATTCCCCATAGACTGCTAAATATCTTTCTGTTACTCCCACAAACAAGTGTGGAAACTTGTCTGCTTCTTCATTCCAAGGAACCCTCTCTTTGCATTTATTTGCTCTCACAATTGCTCAGTCTGTCTCTGAGCTCTGCATTGTGAGACCTTCCTTTCTGCAGAAATGGGACATGTTGCTATTACTGAAATACAGTTTAGTATAAAGGCCATTTAGTCAATGCCAGCATTCATTTGGAAGAAGTTTAACATTAGCATTTTCTCTGCTTCGTACTGCAATGTGCCAGGCTCCCTGATCCTGATTTAAAAAGTATTTAAACTTTTACATAAAACTCTATCACTGCCTTCATTGATTTCAGAGGAGCCAATCACACAGTTTACACTTCCACAAAATGCTCAACTGATTAGCAAGTTGGGAGTGAGAGCACTCCATTTATGGAGCCTTAATGAATAGGTCAAATTAACATCGTGTTTTAAAAAGCAATAAAAAAATCCCACAAAACCTGATTAAAAACAGAGTTTGTGATCTTTGCTTTCATGTCAGTGGGGAATCAGACCAAGTAAGCCCAAGTGCATCGCACACAGAGAATGCAGAGTCAAGTTTACAGTAACAAAATAATCCCAACTGGAAACTCTTAAGAGGTTTTTTTTCTCTTTTAAATCACTATTTTTGTAGAAGGACCTTAGTCTACTTATAATTAAATCCTAAAACCAGGCAGCCGTTTAAACCTTATAGCTGGTTGTTTAAAGTATACATGTAAATGCGTATTTCTATGTTAAGGCTAATTTATTTCTGGGAAAAAAAAAATAATAATGTGTATTATAAGAAGGCTCTGTTTCCTGTGGGCTTTCTCATGAGGTGCAGACAAAATCAGGGCTGAAATCTAAACTGAAATTGCCAGGCATGGATTCTGAATTGTAGGTTTCCTTGTAAACAAGATGATCCAAATTCAGACTAGCCTAAAACCACAGATTCTTTGTCTTAACTGGGTATTGCCACTTAGATCAATTAAAAAGAAATGTATGAGAAGCATTAAACTTCTGATAGAGCCTTGGTATTTTGCTTCTACCCTCCACACATGTGAAGAAACATGCATACCCTGGACTAGCACATGCTGGCAAATAAATGCTTTGCATGCTAACTCATGTGAGCTAACTAGATATCTGTATGCAGATGGATGTTTTATGCACTCACATTTTTCCTAGTGGCAGATTAGGTTTTTGGCATGCATATTAGGTGCCTATTTTAAAATATTTATTCCTGTGTTTATTTTTCTTTCACATGCTGCAGTAACAAGTTACTTGTACTTAAGCAATTATTTTGTATATTCCTTGAAGAGACTAAAACCAGACACTGTAGATATAAAGAGAAATTATGGTAAGAGGCAAAATAAATTCCATTCCATAAAAGGAAAACAAAATACTGCTTTTCTGCATTTGCACAGTCCCTTTTACCGCTTAGGGCTGCATCTACCCCCTAACTAGGTAGCAATCATGTATCTTACATCTGTTAAACAAAAATGTACAGTACAAATGGGTTGCTGTGCACAATGTCTGCAGGTGAGGGGGGAAATGCAGGGATGATGGTGCAACATGTATTGCCCAAGGAGTCAGGTGTTGTCAGAGCTGCTGCCCACTCTTGACATCTTCCCAGGGGTGTATGGGAGAGGACTTTGGGAATCTTGTAGACCAGATCAGTTTGCTCTGGGGAAGGCAGTGATTGTCCATGCGGATTTTTTTTTTCACATTAGAGAGAATACCTTTGAAAAGGCAATAGGGGAGTTCCTAGGAAGGAACCCCAGGGTGCTTGGTAGGGTTGGAGAGCTCAGGAAGGATTTGGAGGGTGTGCCTTGAAGGCAAGCAATGTATTTAACATCAGTCTGACTGCTGAGGTGTCCAAGTTAAGCAAGTGTTTACATTGTATGTGGAAACTGAGACAAACTCTGTGGTCAAGTGAAATGATATTAAAGAAGAGATACATGCTCTGGGTAGTCTAGAAAAGACAGAACTCATGCTGCAGGGACAGCTGGATGAGTCACAACTGACTTGACATCTCAGGACTCTTGGTTACAGATTTGGACATTCTAGCTTGTTTTGTTGTTGTTTTTTTAAAAAAAAAAATTCTTGCCCTCTCTGTTTCACTTGTTTGTGGCATTGCATTCCAGGTTTCTAGGATTTCTATATCCCATTTTATTCTCCTCATCTTGGTTTAGATGTATTCATAAAGTCTCCAAGTCTAAGCCTCTGTTTTGCTGTGATTTATTTACTTTTGCCTCCTTTTTCCACGTGTTGCTTCTTGGGCATTTTTGGTTGGGTTTTTTTGGGTTTTTTTTGTCTTCTTATGCATTTGTAGCTTGTAATCATATCCTTTATTTTGTTTTTATAGAGAAAGTTATATTTTAGGCTCTACAGAGAGTAATTTTGAAATAATCCCACTGAAACTGCTGAAAAGTTTAAGTGTAGCTTTACTTGTAGCACTTTCTTTAATTCAGCAATTTGTACATTAGTTTTACTACTTAAGGATGTCTTTCTAGTTTTCTTCTTTGAAACCAGAAATACTGAAGAAGTTTTTGGCTGCAATGTGTTTTTTATGTATTGTTTTAAAATCTAAATTATAAAAATGAAGTCTAAAAATTGTGATTAAAAATGCTGTGAGTCACATGGAGTGACACTGATGTGGGTCCAGTGGGATATCAAAAGGTTAAATGACTTGCTTAATGAATGAGTGGCAGTCTCAATCTCCAGACCTAGCCCTAGAACAACCAATTTCTTTATAAATATGTACTTTCGTACCGGCTTGCAAAAGCAAAGACTCTGGCATTTATTGTTTTGATGTGTGTGTCTTCCCAGGACATTACATTTCTGTGGATACATCTTATGAGGGTGAGAAAGCCATTCTGTCCAGTCCCGAACTGTACTCAGAGGAGTGGAGCTGCATCAGACTGATTTATCAGATAGCAACGACTTCAGAGGCTTCACCTGATCCCACCAGGCTCAACCTGTACCTGAGGCAGGAAGGAGAGAGCTTTGATCGTTTGCTGTGGTCAGCCAAGGAGCCTTCAGATAGCTGGCTCATAGCTAGCTTAGATTTAACTAACAGCACAAAGAAGTACAAGGTAAGCCCGACTTCAGAAGGTGGCACAGGCTTTCTGGTGCATGTGTTGGTGTGTGTGGACTGCTTTTCAGACATTTCCCCCCTGGGCCCTATTCTTGGCTTTCATGTCTTGGGCTTGCAGTGTCTGAGTCAGTTGACCCCTCTGTCCCTAAAATCAGTGAGGAGAGCTGACTTAAGTCAGGCAGTTTGTGCTTTTCCCAGCAAACTCCGGGAGAGTACAGCCAGCTGAGCTGTGCCACGAGGATGCCTCACCTCCTGTCAGCCTTGCAGGGCTGCTGGCATCCTGTAGCAGGCATGGGACCTCCCAAGTTCTGAGTTGGCATCTGTGCTCACTCCTTCCTGTCCTCCTTGCCCTTCTGGGCAGAGTCAGATCTGAGAGGAGGGTAATTCCTCCCAAAATCCATGACATCACATTGCTCACAGTAGTGTCCTGTATAGCCCCAGTGAAGGAATCTGAAGCTCCAGACCCTTACACGAAGTGTGGGATTTTCTGACTGTCTCACTGTCCTTCAATATGCATGCTGTCCTGGAGGAAGGGCATCAATTCCACCTTTAATGCAATCTGCCAAGCTTTTCCAGCAAAAACAGCTCTCCTGACTCTAAGGGTGATGAGCACCCCACCTATATTTAATTTGTTGTCCTTTTTAAATGTCCAGGGTGATAAAGGAAATACTGAAACCCTAACATTTGCAGTTTCATTTATATTGTGCAGATTCTACTGGAAGGTGAACTGGGACAAGATAAATCTGCTAGTATAGCAGTTTTTGAAATAAAAATAACTCCTGGATATTGTATTGGTAAGTACTGTCTGCTCAGCTCCCATATTCTCTACTTGTTGGCGGTTTTAAAATTGAATTAAAGTTCTGGGTTTAGAAAAAAAGACAGTGACTCTTTTCCTTATGGAAAAGTAGGCTGTGATACTCGATACAGGTATTTTTAAGCCAAGGCTGCACGCCCTAATGTGTGTTTTTATTGACCCATATCTGCCATATGTAGACATTTAACATACAATAATTCATTCTAAAGCTATTTATTGTTGAAGCAGGAACAAGTGTTTTATTTTCACAAAACTAGACTGCTACAAGTATTAGACATAACAGCTGTGACCTTTTTTCTGCTGTCCGCCTGTTCATGCTTCCTGACTTTGCATCTTGCAGGCTGCAGTCAAAACTCTGTTGTTATTTACACTTACTGCTATTTCCTCTTGACATTTGCCAAAAATCACTAACAAAGTTCAAAAATTTCAGTGGCTAGGAGGTTAGTAGACCTTTGCATTTCTGGGAAGCTCTGTTGGATGCTAACTGAATTGCAAGAATTCTTTGGTTCTGTGAAGGAAACAAAGCCATCTCATTATTTTTATACAATACTAGACCTGCTTTGCTTCTATACGTTTGTTATTTACAAACTGAAGTTCTGATCTGACTATTTAATACTATGAAATCTTATCTTTTAAATCTACTTTGTTTGGTTCTAAATTATGGCAGTCTTTTTTTGCCAAATAATGAAAAGATAGATTGGACTGAATGAGATGGAAATGACAATTTTCTAAAAAAATTATGAAAAATGGTGGGTAAGTTTGCTTCCATTTATTGTAAGTTGTTATGTTCTATGTCCAGTTACATATATATAGATGTTATCTGCACTGCTACATGTAAAACAAGGACAGTACTTAGCAATTGCCTCTATTACAGTTTCTGTAATGAAAATGTGTTCACTGAGCTGGTGATGTCTGCAATTGCAGAATGTGACTTTGAAGAAAATCATCTTTG
Organism: Apus apus; assembly: GCF_020740795.1. Classification (NCBI taxonomy): domain Eukaryota; kingdom Metazoa; phylum Chordata; class Aves; order Apodiformes; family Apodidae; genus Apus; species Apus apus. The sequence goes on along the minus strand of NC_067312.1, from coordinate 39,361,759 downwards.
TGGCTTTGTGAACCGCTGGAACCCCAATGTCAACTGGTTTGTTGGTGGAGGGAACATCCGCAATTCTCAGTCTATCCTGCCCAGAGACCACACACTTAACAGTGAACTGGGTAAGCAACAAATGTAAAACAGGAGTATAGTGAAAAACTTGAGTCTGTAATCTGTGTACACCTCTTATACTGCAAATTATTATGTGAATTCTTTCTTTTCTCTGGGCATTGGGTGGGGTAAGAATTACTTTTGTGAAAAAGGGGTTAGAAGATATGCGTAATTTGCAGAAGTTCACACAAAGTTTGCTGTGAGCTTTATAATAATGTTGTTATGCCCTTGTTAGGCTTTAAAATTACTCAAAATAAGGATAAAATTTTGGAGGGAGATGGGCAAAATTAATCTTTCTGTGGATTCTAAAAGGATGGGCCACAATGAATTTTAAAATCTTGTACTGCTGACCTATACAGGGGTTTTCTTTCCAGTGGCTATTGTGAAATTTGAGTGGGAAAGCCAAGGAACTGAAGAGGAACTGAAAATTATTTGGAGAATCTCAGGTTAAATTGCACAGTTTAGGAGGATTTTTTTCTTTCAGTCAAATGTGGTGCTGTTAATACAGCCTGTTGGAGGCAGAATGCTGTAAAGACTTAAAGGATGTTTGGCCCTTTCCCTGCATGAAATACTTGTCCCAGCCATCTTTTTGAGAGGAGAAAATTTTATATAGCCATAGAGAAGGGTTGGGGGGTATCTTTGCCTTGGATGCAGTGTTTCTTGAAGTACCATGGCAGGTGACGGTCGGGAGATCTGGCTGCTGAAGCACATCGTGTGTCTCAGACAACGTGACGCTTGTGACGGTGCATGGCATCACATCGTGAAAAGCAGGGTTGATCCTCTTTCCTTAACTCACACTGCTGTGCCTTTTTATTCATTTCACAATTGTGTGAGTTGAGTGCAGAGTGTCAGTCTGGCCCTGTATCACCCCATAGCATCTAAATGCTGGTAAAAATTTGATGGAAGTTTAACTCACCACGTCTTCAACAGCAGACAGTGGCTCTATCCATTAAATAAAGTACTGTATGTGATAGGAAATGCTGCCAGCTGAAAGGGATCTTTTTATTTCTTTTTCACACCAAATCCACACTGCTGACCACCCACTGACAAGATCCCAAGAAGCCAAAAGTTACAAAAAAACCTTGGTTTTGTGCCTTAATTGTGCTATGAAGGTGCATCAGCCATAATTAAGCTATGAAATGTGGCAAAACTGCAGAGCAAAAACAAAGCCCAGAACTTCCCAGGCAAGTACTGCTGAAGTGTCACCACTCTTCTAGCAGTAGGCAGGCTGGAGGACACCCACAGCCAAGCAAGCCTTTTCCCCTCCTTCCACTGGAGTGAAGTGAGAAGTGACATCTCCAGGGTTGAGAACACTATTACCTAACACATGTGGTGATGTTGATACAAACCCAATGGCACAGTTGGCAGTGTTCACGCTGAAGTACCCAGTCAGTTTGACACTTCATTATTCTCTTAAGTTTTCTACTTGAGAAGAACCATTTTTCCCATCTTCAGCTGATACTGTTTGGTGCTGTGTTTCTGGGAGTGCGGAAGAAGAAAAACTACAGATGCAAAGCATGTCTGTGAGCATGGATGTGTCCTTTTAAAATCAAGATGGTTGTCCCAAATCAAGTCAGAGAATGTACTATCTGAAACTCCTGCAGGTCACGTTGGCTGTTGAGAGTCTGCTCATCTGTAATGCATTTTTTCTGTTTATTAGCAACTTCCAGAAGTCTTTTTCAAGGATTTTACAAAAAAAACCAAACACCCAGTCTATTCAGTAAAGATAAAACATTTAGAAACCAAATCTTATTTAGAATGAACAGAATTATACAAGCCATGAAATGTGCAAAATAAAGGTTATTTGCCAGTTCACAGAATCACAGAATGTTAGGGGCTGGAAGGGACCTCTGAAGATCATAGAGTCCAACCTCCCTGCCAGAGCAGGACCACCTAGGACAGGTCACACAGAAACGCATGCAGACAGGTCTTGAAAGTCTGCAGAACAGGAGACTCCACTACTTCAGGGAACTGGACCCTGTTCCAGTGCTCTGTAATCATTACAGTAAAGAAGTTCTTCCTCATGTTGAGATGGAACTTTCTGTGCTCAAGCTTGCATCCATTGCCCCTCATCCTGTCACACGACACAACTGAAAAGAGATTGGCCTCTCCTTCTTGACACCCACCCTTAACATATTTATATACATTAATAAGATCCCCTCTTGGTCTTCTCTTCTCCAGACTAAAGAGCCCCAGGTCTCTCAGCCTTTCCTCATAAGACTGGTATTCCATTAATCTAATATATTAAATGAATGGCTGAGTAAAACATGAGAAAACACATGGCTTACAGTCTTGTTCATTTACTTGGGAATTAACTCAGTTGTAACACATTTTTTTGCTTATGAATGGCTCCCAAAATTCAGAAAGGTTAGTACTTTCTTTAATAGTAACATCTCTAATAAAGACTTAAGAACCATGACCCATTTAGTGGATGAGGGACAAGCTGTGGATGTCATTTACCTGGACCTCAGTAAAGCCTTCAACAATGTTGTTTAGTCTGGAGAAAAGGAGGCTAAGGGGGAGACCATATTGTTCTCTACAGTTACCCGAAAGGAGGTTGTAACAAGGTGGAGCATGGTCTCTTCTCCCTAGTAACAAACAGAACAAGAGGAAATGGTCTCAAGTTGTGCCATGGTAGGTGTAGATTAGGTTTAGGTTTTAGTTGGAAGAAACTTCTTTGCTGAATGGCTAATTAAACACTGGAACAGGCTGCCCAGGGAGGTGGTTCAATCACCACCACTGGAGTTGCTTCAAAGATGAGTAGATGTGATGCTTAGCAATATGGTTTAGCACTGGAATCAGTACAATTAGGGTAATGGTTGGATCTGATGATCTTGAAGGTCTTTTTTAACCAGAACATTTCTATGATCCTGTGAAGAGCTGTGGCTGACTATTTTGCTCGTTGTATCTTAGTTCAAGCAGCTTTGGTTTGTACCTAGAAGAAAAGGAGGGAGAAAAAAGCTCTCTTAGAGTTACTAACATATCCTAGGAATCAACCCTCACTGTCCACGTCCTTGAGGTAACACGTCTAGTCCCTGCCCGTCTCCTGATACTTCTTCTAGGAGGTGCCCTTTAAAGAGCATCCTTATACCAAGTTTCTTTTCTACTTTTAGGTCACTACATGTATGTGGACTCTGTTTACGTCAAACATTTTCAGGAAGTGGCCCAGCTAATCTCGCCAAAGACCACGGCCCCTATGTCTGGCTGCTTATCTTTTTACTATCAACTTAAGCAAGAGAGTAGCATTGTTTTTACTGTTTACCTGAGAGACACAAGTGGCTTTTATGAAGAGATCTGGAAAACAGACAGTGCACTGAGTGCAGACTGGGCGCTAGCGGAAGTTGACTTCGATGCACCGTACCCCATGGAGGTAAAGCAACCATTCCTGTACAGTCCAGCTCTGACTTCCATGTTGCATCAGATACCAGTGCTGACCCAGGCCAAGCTGGGAACATGGCAGTGACCCTCCAGTAGCTGAAAGATAGTTATAAAGATGGTGGCAATCTGTTCTTTCCTTTGTCCATGGTGTAAGGGTCAAAGAAAATCAGTTTCTATAATGGTGCTGGATTTTCAGCAAAGGCTGGTGAAGTGCTAGAACAGAATACCTTGGCTGATTATAGAGTCCTACTAATGTGCAATCTTTTGGTTCCTACTAAATAATGTCAGTGTTCTCTTAGTCCCATGCTTCTGTGACTTGTTCATCCGTTCTTGAAGATACCAGGTATCATACCATAATGCATGTCTTGCACTACAGAAGGAAAAAAAAAAAATCTTTATTTTCTATCTTATACAATTCTGCAACTCAGTCTTTCTGTGATTTCATGAGATTAAGTCCAGATTTGAATCCTAATAGTACAGTAGTCCTTAGATGTGACTGCCAGCTCTGTACTATAATTAAAGAGTATAAGAAATAAATTGAAATTTTTATTCCCTTGTGTTTACTGAAAAAAAAAAAAAATAAAAAAATCCAAAGCTTAGAAGATTGAAATAAACACTTTATATGTATATACTTTATATATATATATATATATATATATATACACACACACACAGGTTATATATATATATACTTTATATATATAGGTTATATATATATATATACACAGGTTATACATATATATACTTTATATATATATAGGTTATATATATATATAGGTTATATATATACGTACCCAACACACACATATATATATGTATTAAAAAGTGTGTGTATATATGGTATATATACATACACACATTTACTTAAAAGTATACAAATATATGTATTTTCTACATATGTATGTAATTTTAATATGTATATATATATAGTCTCTCCCTATAGATATACTTCTAATACTAGGATTACGGATAAATTTTGTTAAATTCTACTTGCTGTAGCTCCATGTTAGTTATTTGTTAGCTGACTGTAAGTCTACAGATTTTCACACATTATTAGGGGTGTAGCCAGTTTTTGTCAGATTTTATGCAGTCCTTTCATAGTCTGCAAAATCAGTGACCAACTCATCCGTTTGAATTCTCAGACTGCAGATGGCATGGGAAAGGAGATTAGATCTGATAAGGTCTCACAATAATGAATGGTAAGCAAATTACCTATTCAATAAATATAAAGCAATATAGAAAGGCAAAAACAGTCCTAGTGCTAGAGATGGAACTTAATTAATGATCACAGAGCTTGGCATTACTGCAGTTAGTTTTGTGAAAAGATCCTCTCAGTGCTTAGTGGCAGTTATAAAACCAATGCAGGAAACTATCTGTATTGCAACAAACAGCAAAACAGAGGATGTTGTACCACTGGATGATGTGGTTCAGCAAGAGTATACAACTCCAACCTTCTCAGTTAAAAAATAATATCCTAGAGCTACACGAGGGAGGTGGGGATAATAAAAAATATGGAGAAGTTATGTTACTGAAATAACGGTTTCGAGCCTGCAGAAAAATGACTGAAATATAATATAGTAGAGGTCCATAAAAATCACACAGGAAAGATCAACTGTCCCCTTTTTCTCTGAATTTCCATAGCTGTTCCAAATTCTTTATTATCAGGTAACAGTTTTAAAATAAACCAAAGAGGATTTTTTGCTACATCATGTAACTGTCAAACTCAGTTCCACAGTGTACTATGGATGCCACTGTTTTGATTGGTTAAAAAACTCAATAGACAAATTAACAGGAAAGAAAGAATCCATCACAAATGCAATGTGAGGGAAGAAGAGCTGCAAACTTGTTGTTGTATTCAGTTCTTTCTGTAGGTAGCCTCTGTTGGAAAGATAACACTAGGCTAGATGGGTCTTTATTCTCCTCCAGGAATTTTAATGTAATCCAACACAGACATTATTTTATAAATCACTTTATAGAAATAAGATTAAACCTTGCATATAATGTCTTCACTTGTTTTGAGGAGGTCCTCCCCTATGTTTCATCTGACTAAAGGAGAATGCTCAGGATTCTTTCACAGCTCTCCTAGTTTGGCATGTCATCCCTAGGCAAGACATCACAGGCATTGCTTTCACTGAACAGGATCTCGCTCTGGAAGCTTTTGTCCTTACATCCTTGTTTTGTCCCTGGGGTTGCCTTATGATTCAGGCCTTTCTCAAAGTCTTCCTGTAAGTCAGAGCTTTGATACTTAAAATTTCTCTTAAGACACTGCCTCAAGAGTTATGGACTGTCCTCCAACTACCTGAGGAAGTTATGTCCCTCAGGAATGGCTAAGTACAAACTTTGTTTGATTTTGTGGTAAACAAAACAGCGATAACTTTCCTGGTTCTTAACTAAATTGTTTTAAGGAAGTCTTCCTTGCCAGCTGATGCCAAGGCATGGGTTTCAGTGTCCGAGGATGTTTAGAGACAACAGCAAAAATTAACATTGCAACAACAGAGTAATCCAGGCAGTTTGTCTTCAGCTCTTGACCCAGATGGATTCTTAATAACATTAGTAACTAGGGAGCTTTAGATTTGTAGTCAATACAGACTGATGACCCTGAACACTGACTTTGTAGAGTATCATTACTGTAGCTTACTGAATACTTAAAACTGAAGGTTCATAAAGCAACAGAAAAACGATGTTCCCCCTGATTTTTCCTTGACCTTGAGTGGGCAAAGACCTGGTGCTATGTTCAGGTTCTAATTTATATCCCTAGTGATACAATTTAATTTGTCCCAACACCTGAAATTCTGTATTGGGTGCCCTGGAGTCTGTCTGGGACATCTGTTCAGAATTGTGTAATATGAACGTGTGTACCAAAATGATTGTTATGTATATGGCAAATTAATAATAATTTATTATAATTTCCAGGTAATATTTGAAGTTGCTTTCAATAGTGCCAAGGGAGGTTATGTTGCCCTTGATGACATTTCTTTCTCTCCAGTTTACTGCAGCAATCAGACAGGTATGAGTTCTTATTGCTGTTTACCTTCCTTGCTCTCCCTCTTTTCTTTGCCCTTCTGAACTCTGTCAGTACGTGCAATATTTAGTAGTGATGTGCAGATCATGCTGCCTTCTCAGCTGAACAGAACCACTGGGCTTCTATTCCTCCTGGCAACAAAACAGCAGATAAACACTAATGGTATTAATTTGATCCAGAAGCCAGTCCTTAATGCTTTATCTCCAAAGACCTTGCCTCAGGGATCTGCAACTGGAGCTCTGGACTGAATGCTGTATTTGCATCACTCCAGATTTTGAACAAATTACCACTTGCAGGCCTGTCACAGAAAAGAGGGGGATTTCCTCAGGTGTGATGGAATGAGGAAGAAAATGTCCTGGGCATTTTCATTATTGCCAATGTAGGAAACATCTTCCATGGGACCCTGAGGTGCTCTTCAGAGCTGCAATAGGAGCCTTGGCTTTCTGTCTTCACTCTTCCAGCAGGTTTTATTTATCTCAGAGATAAATCTATTAGGGTTTCACAGCAGCAGAAGTCAACTGAATCCACATGACCTCTGCTGTAGAGGCACTTGGGATAAAGAACACTGTAATTTGTAAATCCAGCCTCTTTAAGTAGCAGTATACTGGTTGCTTGGGTTTTACTGTAGCACTAAGCAATAGTAAAAAGTTGATTCATGGTTTTCCACTAAGCCTATCCATTCTTTTGGTCACAAGTTTGAATTTTTTGCTAATGTTTTGAAGTGGTCAAGGAAAAAGATATTTTTGTTTTCCTTTTTAATCTACTTGAAGTCTCTGCTAGCTTTACCTGCACTGCTTAAGTATCAATAGGAGGCAGATTATAGATATGTTATTAATCCATGACTCTTGGCCAAGTAAAATCTAGTTGTTTCATTAATTCCTCAAATGCCTGTTCTAGTTTTTCTTTGTTTTGCAACAAAAATCCTGAGTTATGTTTGTGGTATGCCATGGATTGGAGTTGTGTGCTCATCTGTGTTTTAAATATTCAGATGGCTTGTATCTGTTGAGGTATGGGATAAATTTGATAGTATTTTCTGGCCTAACCCCAATTTAGTCACACTATCACAGCCCAAGTTCAGACCTACTCTGATGAGTAAATTTTATAAGTTTGGCTAGAGCTTTGCTTACTAACTCCAATTTTGAAATTTTGAGGGGATTTTTCTGTTTCAGAAATGAATATAAATAATTTGCTTTATATTTTGTTGAACTCTAACAAGGCGGATTAATCCTTCAGACTTAACTCTTCTTTCCATCTTCTGTTGTTTTGACTAGAGAAGTTAAAAAGCAGAAGATCTTCATTCTCCTTGTAGTTAGCCACAGCAGTATATGTAACAGCATTAGGGTTTTTTTCCCTGCAAGTTTTGATCAACAACGGTCTCAATGTTAGCCAAGTGGAATATTAAATTTGCTGACCAAAGAGTGACTCTTCAATGCTGCATGGATCTGGTAGCTCTCCAACTCTGTTTTCTTTAGGAAAGCAGTGAGGGGAGGCCAGGGCTGCCTTCTTTTTCTCTGTATTCAGAGGATGACACATGGTCATTGCTTAGATCTGACTTACCTGAGGCTGAAAAAAGCACAAACAAGCATCTCCCAATGCCAGTGTTTTTCTTCTCCTGAAGCTGATTGTCTGTGTCCCTGCCCTGGCTGGGAAGACCCTCTTAGGCTCCATGCAGAAGGGTCACATGGGCTGCAATAGTGATGCTGAAAGGGATCCTGATCTGGCCAAAAATTTCATGATGTCTCTGGGTTGTGCCCCTCCTTCCCCCAGCATCTGGTACAAGTGATTGATGAGGCTTTTAGAAAAGTAGAAACGTTTTACTTAAAAGCACCCATTCACCAGGGAGATTTTTTCAGACTAAAGGAAATCCTGTCCCATGAATTCCACACTGCAAGTCAAGAGGGAGCCATCAGCAGGCTTGGGGAGCTTAGCTTAGCTTTTAATCAACTTCACTAAAAGTGGTGCAGGTTTTTTTACTGCAGTGCTAAAACGAGTGAGGTGTAACTCTGGAGGTCAACAGCCATGAGATGGTGCATGAACCAAAAGCTAATTAACTTAGATATTTAACAGTATGCATATCCATACACATGATATATGACTACATAAAGGTATTCTTTAAAGGTGCTCTTTAAAATAATATTATATATTGATGTAGAAATCTATCTCCTTGGAAACTGAAATTACTGAAATGCACACACATGTGCATTTACACTCATTTTGTCCAAATATCTTTTGAGTGAAGGAGGAGGATGAAAACAGATAGTGTGGATTTCTTTGTGCCATATATCCTGAAGTAGGAATCTCCTCTAAGTATCTGTAGCTTATTTGTATTTTATAGGGACTGTGAAGGAGGTTTCATCCCAGCTTCAGCAATAATAGAAGAAAATAACACCCACTTGTGATAGAAAATTGATAGTTTGAAATAATTGTGACTTTGCACTCTATATGTGTAACATCTGTGCACACGCACATCTTCTGTAATGCAAAGAAAGAGGAAGCAGAGTATGTTTGAGCATCCTTATACTTCAGATACCTGTGTTTATTATACTGTGCTCTTCCTAACAGAACATATGCATCTGTCTTTCAGGGACTCCTTTCAATCCTGCCGAGGCAGGCTGCAATTTTGAGGAAGATCTGTGTAATTTTTACCAGGAACACAAAGATGGCCCAGGATGGAGCAGAGTGAAAGTGAAGCGTAACGTGTATAGAGCAGGAGACCACACTACTGGGTTTGGTAAATCAAAGCTCCTTTTCACAAAAAGAGTCAGACGGGATATAAAAGTTAACCTGTTGCATTGTTCAGCCTGTTAAATGATGTCATCAGCACACTGGTTAGATTGCCTCACTGCAACTCCCTGCCATTAAAAATCAGTTTACACTGCTCTTCCTAGCTGAGACTCTGGCTGTTCCTCCTCATATGTAAAGGGGGAAGGTCACCTATGGGATAGTCATGCAGGGCTGTAAATCAGAGGATCTTCACTGGACTGATCTGTAGTTACTGAAGGGATGATTCCACAAAAATATGTGCAAGCAAATATATTAGTAGCTTAATGCATTGCTTTTAATACTGAGGAATGCTGGGCTCTTAGCTCTTCCAGGCTTAGGATAGCTGGAATATCTGAGGGAAAACCAGGACATGTTGTGTACATTTCCTGGCTCATAAGTTCTCATACTTACACAGATCTTTGTGTTGAGTATTCATGGTTTTTAATCAGATGTGCTTAAGTCTCTCCTTTTTATCCTTACTGTAGGGAATAATAGACCCTGTGCTTCATCCTTCACTCTTTGGTCTCAGAGCAGTACCTTTGAAACAGCCAGGTTTCCAGTGAGGCCAGAAGACCAGAGAATTTTTCAGTGCCAATTTGAAAAGTGGTTATTTCTGGTAACTTAGCTATGTGCCAGTGTAGCTTGAAGTAGCTGGTATACTTTTAGAAAAATTCTTATTTCCTTTTGAACAGAGTGTGATAATCTGTTTCCTGGCAGTAAAAACTGTTTTTATAACCAATGGCTGATGCAATAACAGAAGCTGCTTTAGTAGCCAATCAGCTGTGCTAATTGCGTATTAGAAATACTTATTAGTTGCTCTGTCTCACAGGTTATTTCTTGTTGGCAAACACAAAGTTTACATCACAGCCTGGGTACATTGGACGTCTGTATGGCCCAACCCTGCCAGGAAATTTGCAGTTTTGTCTGCGTTTTTATTATGCCTTATATGGATTTTTCAAAATGAGTGGTACACTTGCTGTTTATATCTTTGAGGAGAATCACGTAGTTCAAGAAAAAATCTGGTCTGTCTTGGACTCTCCAAGGGGAGTTTGGACTCAAGCTGAAATCTCCTTCAAAAAGCCTATGCCTTGCAAGGTAAGAGTCAAATATCCACAATTCTGGATGGATATTTTATTTGCCTTCTCCACCCCAGGGGTTCTTTGTTACCCAGGGATTAATCCAAACTGAGCTACACCTGCAAAGTGAAATAAAGTTCCCCAGGCAGTAGAGTGGGGAGTAGAGTATTTCTTCACAGCATGGTTCCCATGGAAGTCCTGATGAAGGGGCTTTGTACCAGGAACAGGGCAGTGTTGCTTTAGTGTCCTCAATCAAGTCGCAGTATGTGTGCAGATTTCACTTGAGGAACTCCATCGAGAGCTGGTTATGTCTTGGTTTCTCAGCAGGCTTCACATTCAGTATTTTTTGGTTTGTTTGTTTCCTATGTGATTCACATTACTGAACTCAATTACAGAGTTTAATTAATCTAAAAAGTCAATACTGGTAAATTCTGGTCAAAACTCAACTACTGCTTTAAAATATGAAACCAAAAGTCAGCGTAATTTAGATGAATGGGCTTGAAATGTTTGCAATGCCTGGTTGAAGAGGCCACTTTGTTATCTCAGCAAATTAATAAAAATAACAATATTTCACATCACTTCCTGATTAAGTCAAGCTGCTGTTTTTCCTCACCTCCACTCTTTTTATGAAGACTGACTTTTACACAAATTTATGCTACTTCTGCTGTTATCCTGATTTCTGTAGTGTAATGGGTTTTCATTGTCTATGAGACATCTAAGGAGGACCAGATGGATTATTGCCTGATGGCACTGACATAAATCCAGGTTTTTTTTCAGTGCGTGATAGTACTATGAACATATGAATGAAAGCTTGTCTTGTAACTTAGATATTTCTAAACTACAGACAGACATTTTAAGCACTTTCCCCCCTACAAAGTAATTTTTGAAATTGCAGTAGTTACTGAGTTTTAGCTTTCCTTGGAAAAAAAAAAATAAAATTACTGCCCAGCAAGTCTATAATAGCAAAGTCTCTCATAGGATCATTGCAAAAGATTTGCACAAAAGTATTTTGCTCCTTTTTTTAAAATAATGAAAAGGTATTGGTTAAAAAAGCAACTCTGTAATTTATTTTTGTAATCTCCTGTTTATGTATTTCTTTATTCTAAAAAGGCTCAGTAGCTTGTGTAGCATAATACGCTGTATGAGTAGTGATGACAGCTGAGCATGACTGTTAAAAATGGTTTATAGCCTTGGAGGTGGCAGTTTTTTTAGTGTCTGACATTTACATGGAAAATCTTTTCTAAGATGAATTTATACAGAACTATTTTTATGTTTTCCTAGAAATTAGTATATCTAAAACACTTGTGAAGACACTTTCCTGGAATGGAAAGCTTTTTTAGTATTGCAGCTTTCATGTCTGTAGTTTCCAGTCTGTCTGTAGGCTATACCAGATGGGGACAGCAGCACAGGGGAGAATGAAGAAGTCAAGGGAATATCCTTGCTGCTTCTGTGCCTGAAGGTCTGCAGCAAGGAAGAAGCTCCAAGCTCTGCAGCAGGAGGGTTTGTTTGCCTCTGGCAATTTTCAGAAAACTTCAGTGAGTTATAGAATCACAGAATCACATAATGCCAGATTGGAAGTACTGGTTGACAACCAATGACATCCTGGCTTGTATCAGGAATAGCGTGGCCAGCAGGAGTAGGGATGCAATTCTCCCCTTGTACACAGCACTGGTGAGGCCTCACCTCGAGTTCTGTGTCCAGTTTTGGGCCCCTCATTTCAAGAAGGATACCCAATTCTGAATTTTCCTTGTAATCTCATGCCCAGCTCTCAAACTGTAATACTTTAAAAAGTCCTTTTATGCTTTATTTTGTTTGCTTCCTCTTTTCCGGGCCAACAGAAGGAAATGAAGGAGCACTATGTGGCACTGTATAAACACGTAGTTTAGTTATCTGTGAAGATGTGTCTGAGTAGGATCTAGTGAAACAGCTGACAAGGAATCCTCATTTCAATGGCCATCTTCAATGTAGGCCAGTGGTGGAGATGTGTCAGAGCATGTTATGCCTGAAAACAAGAAGTGGTGGGAACCAGCAGGTCAGGGATTACACTTCTGGCTCTGGAGGGAGAGATCGTGTAGAGAAAACTGAGGGAAAAAAGTTTACTGAAGTCTGATCTCTCTTGTCCTTTCTCCCCCAACTTGTCTTTGTGTTTCTTGTTTCCTTGCTGATGCGTCTTTTGCTTTTCTGTCCTGCCTCATTGGCAGCAACCCACTTGCATTCCCCATCTTACTCCTGGCTCATCAGCTCTGAACAGTCCAGTGTTTTTCCCTCTCATCCTGTATGTTCTAGTTTGTTTACCCTCTTCTCCCAGTTCTTACAAGTTTTATTTTTTAAAAAAACTAATGACTTGATAGAAAGCACTGTTCTGACACAAAGACCAAACCCTGACATATTTCATGCTCCTATTGCAGAGCCTAGGAGTGCCCAAACTTTTCAAAGAATTTTTGAAATGGGGGCAAAATAAATCCTTTTTTTCCTAGCCTTGTTCTCGGAAATGATGGAACTGTTTTGGCTTTAATCTTGCAAAACAAGCCTGAAGCAAGGACCCAGCGTGGAAAGTCTGAGCTGAAATCATTGTGTCTTGGCAATGTCATAAGCAAGTGAAAAACAGTCTTTTAGTGGAGGGAGGTGGTATCAAAATAAGATAGGGCTACCACCTTTCCTCTAATACAGATGTGGTGGCTGATGTGCATATCATATTGTTTCCTGAGATCTGTCATGTCTAGACTTGGATGATAAGAAATTGTAGTTTAGCTCATCAAGTTCTTGGTTACTGGGTGTTGCTTAAAGATTGGGTCAGGGCCTGTGGAAACAGTAAACAGTCTCCTGGCAGTTCCTTAATGGCCAGAAAAGCCAAGTGAGGCAGTCATTATATTACTTTGGCCAGGGAGTCCTGAAGGTCGTAACATTTTTGCAGCCAGAAAACTATTATTCTAAAATACCTGTAATACCCATGTCCTTATCTTCTGCTGTGAATACTACTCCCAAGGCTTTGAAAACAATATAAAATCCATCTTACATGCTTTCATTTTGGTAATGTATTTGTTCACGTAGGGACAATAAAAAGGTTAAGATTTTCATCCCTTGGTTTGTGTAATGGTTTTTGGGAGTTCTTTCTGAATTAGCTAACCACAGTCTGACACAGATTTCTGGCTTGAGTTCTGTGAGCAGGAAACGTGAAGCTGGCCAACAGACTTTAATGTGACACTTTGAAACTATTACATTGAAAAAGTTAGGTGTGGATGATCCAGCTAAGCAAGTCATAAATATTTATACATATATATACATGTGTGTATATAGGTACATACTGCAAATACGTGTGCTATATTATGCTAGTGAGACAGAAGGAAGTTTAAAATTCTGATTTATTGATTTGTACTTGAGGTGCTCTCTCTTTTAGTTAGTGTAAGTACCTATGATTCTATACATATATAGTATATAGTACTCTGTAGCGCTCAGGGAAAAAATGTCAGAATAAATAAATAGTTTCCTAACATTTATTTAAAAAATCAGACTCTTCATGCTTTGTTGTAAAAGCCTCTTTAAGCCAGTATAAATATCTGAGTCTGAAACATGTAGATTCTTTTGATCTGATTGAATATACTGAAATCATCTTCCAGGCCAATACATTGAAGGAGAGTATCAGAGCTAACTGAAATAAAAATTCACATATGGCATATGTAACCTGAAGATGCTCACATGGAACTCTGAGCAAGACTCTACATTTTCATATTGTGTGTGTGGTTTTATGTGTATTGATTTGTGGAAAACAAACCTCACAAACTCATAAAGGTTATAAAGTGGGTATGTTCATTGTGGCACCAGGTGCAAGGCGGATTGCTTCTCCAAACTTGCCCACCCTGCGTCAGTAAAGCTCTATTTTTAGCTCGGTTACGTGCATATTCATGAGGTCATGATACATATTAATTCTAGTCCCAAAATAGGCGTTGCTTATGCTAATTGTCTCCCCAAAATAATTTACATAAGTCTCCGCATAATTCCACATGCACACTGTCGTCTGGTGGTTGTGGGCCGGGGTCTTCAGGATGAAGGCTCAAGGTCTTCCTCGCAGTGAACTTTTGACTTAAGGCAATTTGGCTGAGCTGGCAACAACAAGTCTGGTTGCAACTGGATTCTGCTTAGCCAAGGGGAACTTTTACACCATAGATAAGAGACTCCTACTCCCCTTAGCTAAGACAAGCAGCACATCATGGCCTTCTGTTGTCTGCTAAAAAGTCTTAACCCTTACTTACTCAGTTCAGTACATGCCACCAGGAAAGGTATTTCTTTTATGCAACTTCACAACAAAGTCCAAATGCCTAGCTTAAAATAAAGATTTGAGTGCAGTTGGATCCACTTACATCAGTTCTGTTAATTTCTGCTAGATTTCGTTCACTGTTCTGAAGCTTGGGCTTTCAGAAGCAAATATTTCATATTGTTTATCCATTCATATAAGTTTTTGCAGTGTTACCTAGTATTGTAGTGCTTGAATATCTTGCACAGAGTTCAAAACCAAATCCTCTGAAAGGCTGCTGGCATCGTAACCGTCCACCATGCTTCTACTGGAGTAGTTGTGGCAGCATTTCTTGGATTTTTTCTTTCAGTCTACTTTTCTTCCTCTCTGATGTGTTTTTTTTTTTTTTTCCCCTCACTCTCTTTCCTTGAGTTCATCTGTTTGCTTTTCCTCAACTACCATAACTAATTTTAGTTGCAGCTATGAAGAAGCAAAATCAAGCCACTGAGTGTTGCACTTCAATATTTACATGTTTTAAAACAAACAGAAGGGAGGACTTCTTTGAGAATTACTAGACACTAAAATCCTTTGCTGCAGGATGATGTGGAAGCCAATAGTATACATGCATTTTAAAAGGGATTAGGCAAATTAATGTAAAAGAAACTTCACAGCGACCATAAATACAGTGGTACAGGTATGACCTCCAGTTCAGCAACTCTCTAGGGACTGAACACCACAGATAACTGTATGGTTGTTTTGTTTCTTGTACTGTTTTCCCTAAACAACCATTATCACCTCTTCACCTTCCTAGGGCTTGATATGAGGGACTTTGGACCTTTGTTCTCACATCATCACTGTGAAGATGCTCAACATTAAATTCTTGTAGCATTTCTCTTTGTTGCTGAGAAATTTGTGTCTCTCACTTGTCCACTGAAGTCATATGTAAATGACTAGAGTGATCTTGGATATATGATGAAGTCCTAGATACTTATGACTGAGTCACTAGTATAAAGGATACAGTTCTCCAGTCAAGTATCAAGTGGAGATGGGCAGTCATCCTAGTCCTCACCTCCTCCTCTGAAAAACCCTTACTTGTATAAAATAAAGGAGCTTTTTGGTAATTTTCTGACACAACTCTTGATCATTCTTCGTTTGATAAGGTATGCAACATCAGGAGGTTGGAATGAGCTGCAGTTTTACAATATAGCTTTTCAGTCCTTCCTTCTCTCACCTCTAAAACAAGACATTTCTTAAAGAGCAATCACTGGAATGCCTATTTAAAATAAGAATATTAGGGTCTGTAAATAGTATGATTCGTGCTTGCAAAATGTATAATCCACTGTCTGCCATGTTTGATAAACAGTCATGGAAAAAACATAGTGTAAACTGTTAAAATTATTCAGGTTAGAAAGTGTTACCAAAGTGTCCTGCATCTTCACAGTAGCTAAGCAAGGAGATATGTTGCATGAAATATTACATACCTCCTTTTGGTACCTGTGATACCTAACTGACATTTCCTTTTTTTGCTCACTTTTTGTTCTGGGTACTTAATATTGTGGTATCATAATGTCACATATTCTGACAAGACTCCGCAGTCTAAAAGCAAGGACCTTTCCCTCTTATAAAAAGAGCCAAGGAAACTGTTTTATTGAAAAGAAAATATAGCTGAAATAGCAGATTTCTGGAAACCTAGGAGGGCCCTGGGGGACAGCTGAGGATATCATGTCCTGTATAGATTTCTGTCCAAGCAATATTCTCTACTGGACGGCGCAATCAAGTGAATATAGATGTAGCATTGACAGCCTGTGGCCCCAGATTGTTCTATCAGCTTTAGGTTTCTCTTTTATTGTTTGTTTCTGCAACTCATTTGCCCTTGGACAGGGAAGATTTTCAAAAATATTTGTTCAAATATCACAATCTTATTGCCAATGTTATCCAATTATTTATGTAGAAGTTTTCATAATCTATTATTTTTCCCACAGAAGATCATTTACATGGCAATAAATAGACCTTGCCAGGGTAGTGCCATTTTAAAGAAATTTATTTAAATTAAAATTTTAATTAAGTTTAAATTAAAAATTTTAGATAAATTTATTTTAAATGGGAGAAGCTTGCAGACATTCTAATTTAGTCTTAATTGCGTACTTGCATTCTTGGTAAATTAGTTGCTGACTGTTTAAGCCAAAGAAAAGCAAGCCATTTAAAATCTAGTTTAATTAAAATAGTTAAAAGTAATTTGGGCTACACTGATAAATTTGTATCAAGCAGCCCTGGGCGGATGGTTCTCTTATTCCCTGTGCCAGTGATGGGGTCCTGGCTTACATGCTTATATGGCTGTGTACTAGTGTAACTGACTGAAAAGTCAAGCCCTCTGTTTTGTGAAGACATCTTGACTGCTTCTTCATATCACGTCACAATTTTATTTCTGCTGCTCAAATTATTTTTTTATTTCATAATACTGAGCTTTGTGTCACTGTATGGAAATTACAACAGCTGCTTCTCACAAAAACCCACCTCCGCCTCCACTATAACTACCTTTCTTCAAGAAATTGAACTTAAATTTGTGTCTAAGTGACAGTCTTGAGTTTTGTGTCTACACTGCCGTAGTTTATGTGTAGTTTAAACCTAAGAATATTCACTTAGATGGAATCAGGTAAATTAATTTGCTGCAGAGGCATAGTTTGGTTTTAAGTCACCAGACTTGGCTGCTGTCACAGTTTTTCTTTTGTTTGATTGGTATTTTCAGCTGTATTTTCAGGGTTAAACAATTAGGAAAGAAAAATAACATTACCTAAAGGTATCCAGGGGCATCTTTTATCCTTCTCTCCTTTTCTCAGTCCAGCTCCCTACAAACCTCCTTTTACAAGCTTCCCCATTAGTCCTTCCTTACACTTCTTGATGGAGATACCCCACTGTGTGTCCTACTCTTTCTTCTCCTCCAAAAGCAGGCAAACTTCAAATGCATACATTTTAACTCACATCTACTTCCAGAGATGCAGAGTGCTAAGCATGAGAAGTACCTTACACCTCACTCAGTGTTTGCAGCACACCCCAACATGTCATGAGAGAAGTGAAACCCTGCTTGCTCTACCAGCTCTTCTCATCTGGTGTTGCTTATATAATCCAGAAGAAAGTGCAAAGACTTGATTATTGATACTTTGAGGCTGCAGGCAAGGGACATTGATTAAGCACTGGAAAATAAACAAACCAGCTTGCAGAAATCCGGCAATTAATTGGAAGGAAACTAATGCCCTGGCTGTGTCCTGCTGCTGGAACAAAAAGAGACATGAGAGGAAAATGCGTTTCATTTTTCAGTAACACAGGCAACAAGGGCCAGCATCTGATAATGGTTTTAATTTAGCATCCAAGATAGCATGCAAGTCCAACAAGATTTGTTACCTAGTGTGAAACAATTAGTATGTTGTTCTTTTGTCATATTTTATGAAAAAACTTAGCTAAGCACAAAGATCTCCCTATTCTCTTCTCCAAGAAGACATAACTTCATAAAAATTTATTTCAGAAGACTTGACATAGGAAATATTTTCATTGAAAAAAAAGAACAAATGTAAAGCATAGTGAGATTAGTCTTATCAAAACTGTATAAAGGATTCAGAGATCTAATTTAGGGTGAAAATGCATAACTGAGTAAATCCAAATGGATACAGTTTTGGTAGGTGAAGTTCAAATACTCAAAAGATGTCCCTTTATGACCAAAAAAAAAAAGTACATTTAGGACATATGAAGAGTCAATAAACTTGATCTGTGAATAAAAAATATGTTCTACCCCATTGCTTTAAATCAATAATATGACAACAAAATAAGCCAAGGGTACAATGAAGATTTGCTATAGCTAGTACTGGAAACTCCACATTCCCAAGTACAGGCTCCCCTACTCCACCCCTGTGGAATTACAAAGTCTGTTCATGGCAGTGTGTCACTCAACACCACAAAAAGTGAGTGGAGAATTAATAATTTTAGAGCTAGAGATGACAAAGCTGAACAAGTTTGCAAGTGTCACCAAAACACATCCATCCTTTGATACAAAGAGTAGTAGTTCAGTGGCCTTTTAGAGCCCAACAGTTATTGTTGCAAGGACTTTGAAATGGAGAGCTTTCTGCAGGATCCAGTGGTAATTACATACCTTCTAAGGAACAAATTATTGCAATTTAAGAATAAATAACTTGATTTTGCTCCCAGTGATGTCAATAGGAAAACATCACTAACAACATGATTCCACAGTGTGGAAATGTTTTTTCACAAATGAGGATTGACCTCACCCTTTCATGTGTGGTTTTCTGAAGATTCTTGTGTTTAGGAATATAATATGTCTTTAGTTTATTACAAATGTTCACCAGAATGCATTTATTAAAAGTCTGGTGAATGACGTCTGCCCAACGTCAGTATTTATTGTATTTTTTTATTCCAAGAGGTGCTACCATTTTAAAATAGATTGTGCCTATTTCTTGAGAATGAACTTACAAGTTAAGAAACAATTTTGTCTGGTTAAACCTTAAGGCTAAGAGAGTGGTTCTGCAGTTAAAAAAAAAATAAAAAAGGGGGCAGTTGACGCCAGTATACACTGAGCAGTTGTGTGTACTGTGCAGGGGCACTCCTCAAGTCCACACCTGTAGCAGTTTACAAAACAGATTATCACTATTTCCAAGATTGGTTGCACTGGATGAAAATTCTTTTAAAAATTGCTCCATCCTGGCCAGCATAACCCAAACATGCTTCAAAGGTTGCCATGTAGTTACATCTCAGGGTATTTCATAAGCAGATGGGTAAATAAATACTACAGAACAAAGCAATCTAGCAAAACATGGTATAATGACCACTGGAAGGTGTTACCAAGCCCGTTATAAGAAGACATGTTAAATAATGCAATAACAGCTTTAAACAGCCTTTTTGTATCTGCATGAAACTGTCATTCAGCATTTGACCTCAGATATGTAATTGAGGTGTTTACAGTTCTTCCAGAATATTAAAATGTTAAAAGTGACACTCATCTGTCTCCAGTCACTAGCTCAGACCTCATCACAAAAGAATTGTTTTGAAAAGCTCCTCCCAAGTTATGGTCACAACCCCAATGGTCAGACAGATGGTTTGCAGTAGTTACGCGAAGAAAACTGCCAGCAGTATTTTCACAGAATAAACCTTACTGTGTTGTCTGTAATTCAAACAGATCTGTCAACTGTGGGAGAAGGGCAGCTGAGAATCTTAAAGTTTCTTTATATTTTATTTTGTCATCTCATGAGTAACTTGTATTTTCCATGGCAGAATTATTGTGTAGTCAAATAAAACGTCTTGGTCACTATTCTTAATGTTCGCAAACCCAGATGTATACTGTGAATGATGCGTAGCATTTCCAGCCTCTTGCTGTATGATGTCCTGGCTTTATGTCATAATCCCATTTTATGCAGTAGTTTCATTTTATCTTTATTGGTCTTTAGTTTTGCCGTGGCCATATATCTTGTCCATCACTCTGCATTACTCCTTCAAATTTATCCTTCTATGGATAACACTTCTTGTTTAGGAATAAGATAGATGAGGACATTTGAGTTTTTCTCCTTGGGATTTTTTTTTGAGGGAAAAAGGGCAACAACTTCAGTGAGTCATATATTCTCTTATAGTAAAAAATACACACTGCCCTAATAAAATGGAAGCTACATATAGAGTTACATCATTTAAAGTGAGAAAACGCTTTCTATTGCATGAAAACATAGACCCAGACCTAACTGAACTTGACATTTCAGTTATTGGCAGTATTAGTAAGTGCCAAAACAAAGTGGATTAATAATTTCTGTTGTCTAGATGTCAAAGTCATTAGCACAATTATAAAAATCTAACATTTCAGACTTTTAACAGCACCAGCTTTTGTTAGGTACCTGAAATTTCCTTCATGTATTGCAGGTTGTCTTTGTCAGCTGGTGTAAAAGCTTCTGGGACTGTGGACTCGTGGCACTGGATGATATATCACTGAGCCTGGGAAGTTGCCAGGCTGCTGGTAAGACCATGTGTATTTGTTGTCCAAGAGCTGCTACCCTCTTTAGTAAGAGCTCATTACATATCTTAATTTTCCAAGCCTATCCTACAGCTGCCTTCATCCCACTGTGGTTTCTTTTATTTTTTCATTTTCCAATAAGTATTGCATAAATCGTGTTTTTACAGTAGCATGCATAGAGGAAGGACCAGTTTTTCTTCACAGAGGTACCAGCTAACTCCTAATTAACTTCACTGACTGCAGTACAGTTTTATATAGGTGAGCGTTCCTTTTGGGGCATCACAGTTTTTTTTTTTAAAAACAACAGTTCAACTGAAAGGAAAGTAGTTTTCAAACAGGTTTTAGGAAACTGGGAATAGACCCAAAAGCAATATTTTCAAAACACAGCATTACTCTTTTTAGTCCAGAAGTACAGCTGTGCAAGGCCAAGACACAGTCCCTTATCTGAACTGCAGTTCTCTAATGAAGGCAGATGAGTTCAACTCTCCTGCCTGTAGTGGGAGGACCTGAATGTTTTGGAGTGAGACTTTACCTTCTGACACGCACAGGCTAATCTCCCTGAACTCACCAAAACTCCCTCTTCTGGGGCTTTTGGAAGTTTGATAGTGCACTGATTGTATCCTAATTTGGAAATGGCTCTCATGAGACAGGCACACTCTTATAATCTCATTCTTTGAAATAGTGATGAGGCTGATCTACCATGCCACTTACATTCCCAGGTAATAAGAAGCTTTTTATTACCTCTTTTGATTGATTTCTTGCACTTAGGTGACCAGCCATTATGGAACAGAGAGAAGTAGCATGTATGAAACAATATGATGTTTTTCTGAAGTATTTCCAACAGTTGTCTGTTTTTCCTCTCTGTGCTTCCTAGGTAATCTGAAAAGGAACCAAAGGTGCAGAACTGATACTTAGGTGTATAGTCATGTGGGGACTTGGCAGTGATGGCAGCAAAAAAATGCCTGAAAAATGCTCTAGATTATGTGAGGTATTAAGGCATTCTCTTTTCCAAAAGGTGAAAGCAGCTCACAGTGTCTACTCCTGAACTACAAATTCACATTATAGCAGAAGAGCTGACAGAAGCTTCTTGGCAAGAGCCTGAATTGTCAACTTTCTCTCTTCTGCATGATCTCATAGACTTGAAATAATGAAAATAGTAATTGCAGCTCTGTGGTCTGTTGTATGTTGTATTAGAATCTGGTGCCAAGGGAACATGAGAGAGCTAAATGTGGTGTTTGATTTCAGATCACAGAAACTCCAGTCTTTGACGAGACTAATTTATTATGCATGTTATACATGCTAGAGTTCATTTAACTGCCTGGGGTGCCTCAGTAGTGAAGACGATTACATTGGAAGAGCCCATTGTGGAGCTCTGAAGAGATATGATGAGATAATAAAGTGCATGAGACATTTTAAAGAAAATAAGTACATGTTAGTGAGCCAGACTACAGCACAGATTTTCCCGAAGCTGTGAAGAAAATTAAATCAAATTTCTTATATCTGCTTGAAGCTACCTTTTACAAGCTTGTGACTACTCTAAGTATTGCTAAGTAGACATAAGTGATTTCAGCAGGTGAGTGTATGAAATACATTGCTTGTGCAATCTCTCACGTATCTGTCTAATATATTTGCAGTTTAAAACCATGTTCTCTCCTTCTAGATTTACTGCTGCCCAGTCCTGGAGAGTGTACTTTTGAAAAAGATGAGTGTGTGTTCACCCAGAAGAAGAGAGGTCGTGGGAGTTGGCACAGGAGAAGGGGTCCAACTCCCACTTCTTACACCGGACCGAGAGGAGACCACACTACTGGGGTAGGTGAGTTAAGCTCCACATTGAACTTCCAGAATGGAGATTGATAGTTAATAAAAAATACTTTGAAGTTATAACACCTAGAACACAGAGTGAGTTTTTACTGTTGTGTTCAGAAAAGTTATAAATTGAATTAAGTAAACATGTTTCTTAGGGACCCACAGATGGTTTTGAGGATGTGATGTTTAATCTGAATATATATGCAGACCAAGTGGACACTTTGGTCTGTTTCCTCAATTAGCCCTTTCCTTTGGGAGAGAAAAGGACAGGATATCTCTCCAGACCCTTCAGAAAAGCCTTCTTCCAAACCCCTAACTTATGTGAATATTCCCTGAAAATAAAAGGCAAACAAGTGCTTAGGGGCTTTTCTGCATCAACACCTTCCTTTTCAAAGTTAGAAGAAAACATGGATAATAAAAGAGGTCTCACAGACCTTTTGTCTTGAAAATCTGGTCCATAACCTCAGTTGTGTAACTTAAAGTATTTAGGCAAGTGGGGCAAGTGAATAGAAAACTGCATCAGCATTGGCCCCACACCAGGGTCTGTACCTGGTGACTTTTGGAAATTACTGTGTCATTGCCTTGGGTGCTCATGTTCCTGAAGAACAGGACCTCAGTATCAACTCCATTGACTTCAGAATCATGGATGAAACAGCCCTGAGGCTTCTGAATGTAAATGCTTACATAGGTTTAAAAAGGCTTTGGGAGCCTTTGGATTTTCCCACCTCCACAGTGGTTGGCATTCGTTGGTGATCTTACCCCTGTACTCAGCCTTGGTGAGGCCACATCTCACTGTGTGCATTTTTGGGCACTGCAGTATAAGAAGGGCATCAAGGTGTTGGAAAGGGTGCAGAGAAGGGCAACAAGGCTGATTAGGGGTCTGGAGAACAGGTCTTAGGAGGAGAGGTTGAGAAAACTATGATAGTTTAATTTGGAGAAGAGGTGGAAAGTAGGTTGTGGTGAGGCAGGTTTTGGCCTCTTCTCCGTAGTGACTAGTGATAGGACAATAGGAAATGGGGTCAAGTTGTGCCAGGTGTGGTTCAGATTGGATATTAGGAAAAAATTATTCACAGAAAGAGTGGTAAGGCATTGGAACAGGCTGCCCAGGGAGGTGGTGGAGGCACCATCCCTGGACGTGTTAAAAAAACAGGTAGACGTGGCAGTTCGGGAGATGCTTTAGTGGTCATGGGGTGTAGGACTGATGGCTAGACTAGATGATCTTGAAGGTTTTTTCCAACCTTAATGATTCCATGATTCTATGATTCTATGAGTTATAAAGTCAGTTGCAGGCAGACTGGCTTATTCACAGTAGCCAACTACCTAGTCTTTAAAAAATTTTAGCTGGACTACAAAAGTTGGCCTGCTCAAAAGGCTCACCAAAAGCCATTATTATTGTGTCAACTGTGATTGAGTGTAAACCTCACTAAGCATTATCAAACATAGTTATTCCAGCTGTGCATATGAAGTCACGTTCTATGGAAGCTTAATTGAAGTTTCTCTGGAACACTCTTTTGCTTCTAGTTAATGCAATACCACATGTTTTGTCTTGATTTTGATCTCCTTATCCAAAAAGATGGATCTATGAACATCCAGCAAAATATCCCTTTTCTGTCTCCTGGTAAAATTTCTGTAACAGCTGCATCATAAGCAGGGTATGAAAGTTGACTAGAGAGATGCAAATTCATTGTGTGGGTGGCTGTGTGGCCAAAATTCTACATGTAGAATTAAGAAAGTAAATGGGATTGTTTCTCTTTGGCTTGAAATGTCAGATCACCAAGAAATTATGCTGTTAATTCTAAACAGTACTGATTCTGAAATAGGAATAGTTTTCAGATATAAGTAAGTTTTAAAGCTTAAAACTTCTCTTCTATGTTATGAAACCAAAATGAGAAACACTGCATAAAAATCTGACCAAATTCTGACCAATTTTATTGGCTACATTATCTGAGTGGAAAATGTAAGCTATCTCCAAATCAAGAAGATTTCCCCAGTAATGATACCTTTATACTGTGGGATGAATTTAAAAATTGAATGTTGAAATTCTTGTACCTTTTCCATTTAAAAATTAGATTACATTAGATTGAATTTGATGACACACTGCCTGTAAGTCTTTGTTACCCATGCTGTCCAGTTCTTCTCCATCAACTAGACATGAGATCACTAGCTTTAAAATGAGTGAGAATTTTTCCTAGATGTTTTTAAAGTTGATTTGGGAATTTTTTATTTTGAAATGTGGGTGAAGAGGCAGCAGTAGCCATGTCTGTATTTTCCGGCAGACCTTTCTTTTTCTATAAAATATGATCCAAAAGGACTACATCACAATTAAGTTGCTGGTTGTTTTGGCAGGTAACCAAACTCAGTTCTGTAAAAGGATTCAACATTCAGGTTTGTCTGATGCTATTTTATTCTTCCTGTTTCAAATACTCTATATCCCAGCTCTTGGGTTTTCAAGGACAATGACCCTCTCCTTACAGCAATAGCAACCCTTAAAGTGTTCTTCCTTCAGAAAAGGAATGGGATATTAATACAATTTTCTTTATTTCTAAGGCAGAAATTGATGTTAAACCTATCTTCAGTTTATGCAGATCACTAAGTATTCTGAGATCTGAGGCTGATAGAGCTTCACTTTAGAACTGGTGAAGTTAAGAGAATCTTTTAATGTTTATTCCTTATGTCACAAATGTTTTGCAGCAAGATGTGCTCAGAAATGTGTGGATTTGAATTCACAAAATGAAGAGCTGATCTCATCTTTCCGAAAAACTTGTAACATTATTCAGGCCTTAGAACTAAAGGCGAGTTATTTTGGTGTAGGTTTAGATTTTTAATTCAAGGAACTTTGAAGTATAGTGAGCATCAACATCCTTGCAATGGTTTGCACTAGGTTTGGTATAAAGAGCTGTGGGAATTCTCCAGCACACTGTACAAAATTATCTTTTCTTTATGGACATACAGCTGTAGATAATCTTCCTTTTCACCCTTTCTGTCTACTGCTGTGCACCACTGAACCTGGGTTAGACAGAATGTTTTCAGCATGGGTTTGTATAGATAACAGGACTCGGAGTAGCATAAGGGCCACCCCAAGTTTCCATCTTCTGCTCGTGCTGCTTTCAGCTTTTCTTCTGCCTCACTGATCCTTAGGAA
Organism: Apus apus; assembly: GCF_020740795.1. Taxonomy (NCBI): domain Eukaryota; kingdom Metazoa; phylum Chordata; class Aves; order Apodiformes; family Apodidae; genus Apus; species Apus apus. The sequence continues at coordinate 39,336,242 of NC_067312.1, read as the reverse complement.
TCTCACCACCAGGACTTGTGGTGGCAGAAGAACAGCTTGTTATCTCCAACATCACACAAAGGGAGCAGTGGGACTGCATGAAGAGCTGCTGCAAAATCTGAGTTCACTGCCTGCTGGTGGAACAACTGCCCTACACAGCAGATGGGACCTGGGGATGCTCCTCAGTCTTCTGACATACTTCAGTTTGCTCCAGTTGGAAGTAACCTGATGATGGACTGGGAGAGGGATTAATTTGCCTGTCACCAATTAATGGTTAATTTTTCTACAGATCAGAGCTTATGAGTCATTCATTCATGGATTTTAGAGAGACAAGTTTTTCTCACCTTGTGTCTTCACATCTTGATCACAGAACGAAAAATATTATTGATTTAATATATTATTTAAAACATATTTCAATTCATTTACTTTCTTAATATCATCAGCTCCAACCAGCCTAAACTATACACTCAGCTACATGTATGTAGCTGTCTCTGAATTCCAGTTAATCAACCACTGTCAAAGCGCATTGCTGGTTTAAGAATAGCTGTGATTTTCTCCTACTTTTTATTTCTTTCTGTTGCTATATATTTAATCAGACATAAACAAAGTTTTAAGTGTTCTGATATTGTCATTCACAAATATTACCATTATTACAAGATACAATTATCACAATATCAAAGACAATACAGTTCACAAATACAACAGTCAACAGCATAAAAATCTTCATTAAAATAGTTTCAATCATAGTTTTTAAAATAATGAGAATGTTGAGCATAATGAACATGTTCAGAGAATATATTTTACTTGCTAATATTTTATTTTTTATCTTTTTAAGGCTACTATATGTATATAGAGGCATCCAACATGGTCTATGGACAGAGAGCATATCTAGTTTCAAGCTTACTAAGAGGAACCTCTGGAAAACAGTGCTTGACATTCTTCTATCACATGTATGGAGCTGGAACTGGATTATTAAGTGTTTATCTAAAAAAGGAAGGTGATGATGAAGAGATTCCTTTGTGGAGGAGGACAGGGGAACAAAGCATCTCGTGGCTAAGGGGACTCATAGAATATGAAAGTGATAGAAACTACCAGGTAAGAATAAACAAATAAAAAGCAGTAAAAATTGAATACTGACATGAACTATATGTTAGAATCTAAGTTTTGGGTCATAGAAAAAAAATTTAAAATGTTAGAATGTAGATAGCATTGAATGGACACCTGAACAAGCTGAAATAACATGTAATTTCTTATAAGTAAAGGGAATTATTAAAGAATTAATTATAGGCTGCAAGTATTAAAATAGTTCATTAATGAAAAATTATTTTTTCAAGTATTTAAATGCTGTTTTCCGTAATTTCTTGTCAGTATTGGCAGTTTTTCTTCAGATCACTTTGGCAATTTCTTCTCCTTCAGCTGTCTAAAGCCCTGTCTAGACTTGACATAACCACTAAGCTGTCATAAAATGGCTGCTTCTTGCAGCACAGTCTTTCTGAGGTGGCACCAAAGGCAAGGTGATGATGCAAAGCCAGAGCTCTCTGCCTTTCGTTTCAACACTGCCAACATTTCAGTATTGCCAGGGACAAAGCCTGCTTCATTTTCTCTGTCAAAGTGGAAGCTGAAATTGCTATTGACTGAGACAGCACTGGGCACAAAACTGCACTGATCACTAACAAAAGATGTTGTGTGGGGTTGGGTTTTTTATCACTTTACCGTAAAAGCCTGGAAATTAATTAGGGCAAAAGAAACATTTCACTGAAAAGCAAGTTTAGCTTCATCAGTAAGACCACAACATAATATTGTAATGCTTTTTTTCCCTCAAGCCGTGGTTGCATAGGGGCAACACACGGCAAGACAATTGGACTGAAAAGCAAGATAGAAACACCATAGCACTGGAAAAAAAATTATCCATGGACTATAATACAGGTCAATTTCTTAACAAATTGTGAGAACAAATTTGCTTCCTTCGGCATAGTATACACCCAAATTCTCTGACCAGGACAATCAGTCTGCTGATGGAGCACAGAAGTTTCTTTCCAAGACGTACACTAGATCTTGGAATAGACTGCATGATTAGTCCTTCCTCTGGTGGGATTAATGAAAAGCTGTGTCTTACCTTGACAGATTATTTTTGAGGCAATCCGCGGTGTGTCCATGAGAAGTGACACTGCTGTTGATGATATTCGGTTCCAGGCAGGACCCTGTTTAGGTAAGTTTAAACATACTTTGTTTCCTTAGGAGACACTTAACAATTCACAGTGCTTTTTGTAATTAGACAAGTGGTGTGTCTTCCCTTGAATTCTCATTGAATGGATCCACTTTTTAGAAACTCTACGGCAGTCTCATTTAAAACCAGCATGGTAATGACATTGTTGTATGCATTCTCCTGTGTGATAAAAATAGAAATAATTACAGTATTTCCCCCTTCTTTCCCCTCTCTTCTAGAAGTGGAAGAAATTCAATTCTCATCAGGCTATCCTGACAGCTTAAACGAAATTGAATATTAAATACAGTTTGCTGAAAGGAATGAAGTGCATAGAAGGTTTGTGTGTGAGAAACTGCACAAGCTACCTGTTTTAAAGTATATTTTAACTAAATACTGGACTGGTTTAAATATGCACCAATGTAGAGGAAAAACTCAGAGCACTCATGTTCCTTGCCTTTGCAATTAAATTACTGACTCAGGGCTTCTTAGACTGTTTTTTAATACATGTCTTCTCTTTTGCATGAGGTATCAGTTATTATAGGAAAACTTCCCATTTTGCACAGATTATTCATTTTATTGCCTTTTTTTTTTTTTTTCTTAACCATTCTGATGTATCTGATATATAGAAAAAAAGGGGAAAGCAAAGGTGCACAATTAAAAGCTAGGATTGTGTTACCTTAAATCTGCATTCAATGAATGTTTTATGTCAGGTACAGAATGGATTTTTGTTAAGGAAACTATGAATATTTTTAAATAATAAAGAAAACAGTATTGGTTACTAGTAATAGCAGGTTAAGTGCAATTATTATTCATTATGACAAATCTCTCCGGGAAACTTTTGACACTCTGCTGAGTATTTTTTTGTGGCTTTGTATTATTTTGCTTTAACAAATATATTTGTTATCCTTGCCAATAACAAACTCACTTTTACTGTTCCAGTATAATTCAGTGTAAGCTGCTGACATTATGAACTATATGAAAGCCTTTGAAACCATATGTTTTCTGTCATACAAGTATTGGGTTTTTTTAGTAAATATTTGTACACACACAGAGAATGTACTTCACTTTATCCAACAACAGATGCCCTGCATTTATATTAATAGGAAACTGAATTCACACAAATTTTTAAGATTTTATGTGTTTGTGTGTAAGGTTTTGTTCTGAAATTCTTATAGATTCCTAATAAAATGTAACTTTGAAAATCATCTTATTGCTGTTCTCTAGACTTTATATTTAATGGTGTAATGAGAAGCAACTGTAACTAATGTGATAGCCTGAATTCAATCTTTTGAATATGAAGAGAACTAAATGTGTGGGTCACATCACCTAAGACAGCTGAAGGAAGCAGTTTACTCTGCTGCAGGAAGTTCCTGTATTGAGCCATAGAAATTATTATTTCATTCACCACATTCCAGGTGTTGCAGTGAGATGTGAGCCCTGAAAAGTGGGAAAAACTTGTTCTTCTTTCAGAATGAAGTGTTCATTTTGCCTAACAGTCTATAAGCATCAACAGCACCTGGGACAATCCAGCCCCTTGCATCTTGTAAGTTTTCGTTTTGTTTGACAAAAACAAATGAAGAGATAGTTTAGTTAAATACACTCAGTACAAACATGTTTATTTGACCACACAGCTGGAAGTATTTTATTATTTCCTAAAGACTAAGGAAGAGTCAAAAGAAACTCTCAACTGCCTGTCATAGGTACCCATAGTCCCCATCGGCTGCTGGCTATGAATACATCAGTCTTGTTACTATTCTGAAAATCAGAGAATCATAGAAAGGTTTGGGTTGAAAGAGAACTTAAATATCATCTAGTTCCAACCCCCTGCATGGGCAGGGACACTTTCCACTAGACCATGTTGCTCCAATCCCCATTGAACCTGGCCTTGAACACTTCCAGAGAGGGGGCATCCACAACTTCCCTGGGCAACCTGTGCCAGTGTCTCACCACCCTCACACTAAAGAATTTCTTCCTAATGTCTAATCTAAATCTTCCCTCACCCAGCTTAAAACCATTACCCCTTCTCCCATCACTACACACCCTAGTAAAAAGTCCCACCCCAGCTTTCCTGTAGGTCCCTCCAGGCTCTGGAAGGCCACTATAAGTTCTCCTCAGAGTATTCTTTTCTCCAGGCTGAACAGCCTCAACTCTTTCAGCCAGTCTTCATAGCAGAGGTGCCCCAGCTCTCTGATTATCTTTGTGGCCCTCCTCTGGATTCACTCCAAGAGCTCTGTGTCCTTCCTGTGTTGAGGGCTCCAGAACCGGCCATAGTACTCCAGGTGGGGTCTCACAAGTATGGAGCAAGAGGAGCAGAATCATCTCCCTTGACCTGCTGGCCACACTTACTTTGATGCAGCCCAGGACATGGCTGGCTTTCTGGGCTGCAAGTGCACATTGCTGGCTTATGTTGACCCTCATCATCCAATACCCCTAAGTCCTTCTCAAGTCTGTTCAATCCATTCTCCACCCAACCTGTATTTGTGCTTGGGATTGCCCCAACTCAGGTGTAGGACCTTGCACTTGGCCTTGTTGAACTTCATGAGGTTGGCATGGGCCCACCTCTCAAGCTTGTGTGACTAACAGCAATTTGTCAGGATAAAACTATGTCACACCTTCTTTATGGGAAGAAATTTTTAAGAGACTGCTGATCTGCACGTCGCTTTCGCCTCTCTCAGAGGAGCGGCAAGCTTCTGCACTGGCTTTTCAGGTGGAAAAGTAGCAGCCCACCCCTCACCACACCCACAAGAACTGCAGTTGACTCCTGATTTTAAAGTTTATTAATTAAACCGGTTTATTAAGGAAGTCTAACAAAATTTAGAGGAAAGAGGTTCAGGAATGGCAAGATCTAAACCAACAATAGCAGTAAATATTTGCAATAATACCTCAACAACAGGACACATTTATTAGACACAACTCACCCACCCAATACTGATATAAGTATGGGGGTTAGTAAGAATAAGGGGAGAGGAGAAGGGTTGCCTGACACCAATTTCCCTTTGGCGGGCTCACATAATGTGTGGAGGTGTATGGGCTAGGATCAATAGGGAGGAGGGTTTAAGGGATAAGATCCCTTACTCTGATCCTGAGATGTTCTGACGTTTTGATAAGCCACACAGGTAACCTGCACTCCCTGCACAACTATGAAATCATGTGCGGTAGCGCCAAGTGTGCTGTGTCTGATGATCGCCTATAGCAGTCTCCATCCACGAGCGTGTGATGATCCTTCAGCTCTTTGGGGCAGCAGGATCCTTAGTAGGGAGAAGGATCCTAGCTGATGGGGAAGGCATTGTCTTCTTATCCACAGCACTTGTCAGGAACCAGCACACAAGGACTATCCTCTTTTCCTCCACAACAGCCTTCTTTTAACACACACCAACTAGCAAGCAGCAATCTTCTCCAACAGACAGAGTGACTGATCCTCAGGCAAAGAAGCAGCACGAGGGGCTGACAGCCCCAGCATTTTATACTTTTGTATCTGTTGGTACAGTTAGAGTCCTGCTGGCTTTCACTCACTTACAGAAACAATTGTCTAATCCCATGGCTGTATCCATGCCAGAGGCCTCTGGGTATTGTCCAGCAGGTGTGCATCAAGACAATGTTTCTCTTTTTCCTGCCTTTCCTGCTGTCCATCATTCTGGAGCTTTGTCTTTGACGACAGCAGGCAGAGGACAGGGAATAGGGAGCAACCATTTTAAGTCCACCTGGTCTGCTATGCAGTTCACTGCCTCCAAAAGCCATCCAGCTCCTTTTGTGGGAAAGCTGTCTGTTTTCCACAGCATGTCAAGCTCCCTCTGGATGGCATCCCTCCAGCATTTTGATCTCACCACACAGCTTGGTGTCATCAGCAGACTTGCTGAGGGTGTACTCAATCCCACTGTCCATGTCGCTGAAGAAATTGTTAAAAAGGAAAGCAACCAGAATCAGTTGACCATTTCCTAAGAGTCAGTCCCATTTTACAGCTGTTCTGTAAAGCCTGTGCTTTGGTATCAACAGTCAGGTTAAATTATCTGAGGAGAAAACAAGTGTAAATGTTGTAGTTCTCCATACTCCTGTTGGGACTTTTCTATAAAAGAAATTAAGCACAAACTACTGGATTTCTGTCACAATTTATGCAGCTCTGCTTAACCCCATCAAAATAATCAGATTTAGGCTGATATGAGTAACAACAGATGCAAAGTATGCTATTCTACTCTCCACTAAACATTCTTCAGGGCACCTCACTGGTACTATGGTTTACTTGGTGTCACCGAGGATGGTAGAAGTTATCCATGTGGTGTGAGGCACTGTCCTGACTGCAAAAGGAAAGCTGAAGTTCTTCCTTCAGCAGGGAACAACAGTACCCTTCCATGGATTCCTGCCACAGGAATTTAAAAATATGGGGAGAATTTGAAAAATGACTTCAAATAACTTTAAAGAACTTCAGTGGCTGCTGAACATCAGTTTGTAGAAAAGAAAATTCATGAACTAGTGGAAGAATGGCTGCAAAGCATCTGAAAACTCAGGAAAATGCATTAAGATTTCTGGAAACTTCAGATTTATGGTGAGATAAAAGAACATTCCATCAGCTCTGTCCAAACAGTAAACTCCCCCCACAACTATATTTCTGCCCTGGATCCATTTTTATTTACTATTTGTTCCTTTCTCACTATTGCAGTAACTGTATAGGGACCACAGCAGAGACTTGCTATACTAGGCCTGTTTACTGTCTGAAAATTTCTTCAAAAGCTACTAGAGAACTTACATGTAATTCCTTTGTGGTACAGTCCATAAAAAAGAAATGAAAAAGAACACCTTCAAAAGCAATTATAACACCCCAAACACTAACAGGCTCTAAATGTAGCTTTGTGCTGGAGTGGAACTGAACTTGGCCTCTTGTTAAATACTGTTCTTATTCTTAAAATATTTTCCATTAGTTTACATTTTGTTTTACCCTTAATCATTTCCAGAAAGAGAGCCATATTCAGTTCTCAGTTATACCAATGGAAAACCAGAATAACAACATAAAATATAATTGTTATTTTAGCTTTACAGCAATGTAAATGAAATTCTATTATGGCTGACTATTATGTCACACCAAAATAAACCTAACATAAATCAACTTTACAGTTATGAAGTTTCACTAACACAGCTTAGGCTGGGCACTGAAAGACTTGCCATTTCATCTACTTGGATCTAAACACAGCTCACAAGTGTGATTGCCCACACTCAAGAGACCCTGAAAGGGCTGAAGCACACACACTTTCCCTGCAGCATGACACACTGAGTCAAAAGGTTCTGCCCCTCACATTTTAAAAAAAAGAAAACATCAGTCTTATCCTATCTCAAACAAAATGCAAATTTACTTTAACTTTTCCTTTGGAAAAGTATTTCAGTTTGTGATTTCAAGTTTCTTAGCTGTTAAAGTGTGAATGAATAAACTTTCAATACTGCTTTACATTGCTTTGATCTATATTAATCTTCTTGCTGTTTTTTCCCCATCCTTCCTCTGTTTTTATCCTTGCCATCTCTTGTGCCTTTCTGTTTTTCCCACCTGCATATGGTTTTTCTCCATTTTGGTCTCAGACAACTGCATGTTCTGCTATATTCCTTTGCTAACTGCTAAGTACTGTATTGCATCTTCCTGCTTTTATATTCTCTCTTCTTTCAATAACTCATCTTGGTCCAAGCACTGCCTACTTAGCATAGTCTCCTTTATCCAGCTCTTACAAGATCCACACTCACCAGATCCTGGAAAATGCTCCCTGACAAATTCTGGGAAAACCAGATCCCTTCAGCAGCCTCTAGTGGGCATATGTTGAAATGGTTCTTCGATCTACTGCCTGATTCTCTTGGCTGATAGTCACTCAGTTAGCCTTTGGGACTGCAGGATGGAGACATAACTGATTTCGAAGAAAATTTTTTATTAAGTAAAACATTATCAACTAATAAATCAACTAATATTATAATTAGCTAAGAGACATACCATTGTTACTGATATACAATTATACAATTTCACACTATTACACAGGTATTACAAAGCTATTCTAACAAATTACACACTTTCAATTTTATTATCCTTTCCCCTCCATACCATATAGTACTAGAGTGCATTTCTGTGCTTCTTTATTCTTCTACGCCGGGTTTTCTGGACATGGACCTGTTGGAGAGTTAAATGGGTTATCCAAAAGTGGCTGTCTGATGTGCTGGTGGGCTGGGATATACAGGTCAGCTTCTTGTTCGTCATTGCTCAGTTTTGGGTCCAGTCTTGATCAATATCTTTATCAATGATCTGGGTGACAGGATTGAGTGCACCCTCAATAAGTTTGCAGATGACATCCAAGTGGACAGGAGTGTTGATCTGCTTGAGGGAAGGGAAGGCTCTACAGAGGGATCTAGACAGGCTGGATTGATGGGCCAAGGCCAACTGTATGAGGTTCAACAAGGCCAAGTGTCGGGTCCTACACTTGGATCACAACAACCCAGGCGAGGCTACAGGCTTGGGGAAGAGTGGCTGGAAAGCTGCCCAGCAGAAAAGGACCTGGGGGTGTTGGTTGACAGCTGGCTTAACATGAGCCAGCAGTGTGCCCAGGTGGCCAAGGCGGCCAACAGCATCCTGGCCTGCATCAGGAATAGTGTGGCCAGCAGTAGGTAAGTGATTGTGCCCCTGTACTCAGCACTGGTGAGGCCGCATCTGGAGTACTGTGTCCAGTTCTGGGCTGCTCACTACAAGGACACCGAGGTGATGGAGTGTGTCCAGAGAAGGGCAACGGAGCTGGTGAAGGGTCTAGGAAACAAGTGCTCTGAGGAGAGGCTGACAGAATGGTGATTGTTTAGTTTGGAGAAGAGGCTCAGGGGACACCTCGCTGCTCTCTACAAGTACCTGAAAGGAGGTTGTAGTGTGGCAGACATTGGCTTCTTCTCCCAAGTGAATAATGACAGGACTAGAGGAAAGGGCAGGAAGTTGTCCTTTGGGGTGGGGAGGGGGGGGGGTAGGGGGGTTAGACTGGATATTATAAAAAATTTCTTTACTGAAAGAATGGTCAGGCACTGGAACAGCCTGCCCACGGAGGTGGTGGAGTCACCATCCCAGGAGGTATTAAAAAACAGTGTAGATGTGGCACTTCAGGACATGCTCTAGCAGGCATGGTGGGTGTTCTTGTTTGGTGGAGTTATTTTGGTTGAGTTTTGGTTTGGTTTTTTTTCCTTGTCTTGGGTGGATGGTTTGACTCAGTGATCTTAGAGGTCTTTTCCAACCATAATGATTCTGTGATTACTATCTGTGGGCATCTGCACTCATACTGTTGGAGAGAAGTCCCCTTAATTCTTGCACAGATCTCAAGTCTTCCTTCTCCTGTTTTCTTTGGATCTGGAACAACTTTTTTACTGCCTTTGTATACCCCTTTATCTACCTGAATTCTGCTCAAAGAAGCAACATGCCTCAAATTACTTTTTCCTCATTGGTACCAATTCTGCTACATCCATACCCAAAGATGCTGTTCTGATGCCTTTAGCATGGCATTCTCCCGTCTCTGCTGGGGATTAGATACATTGCTTACATACAGGTAGGTGGTCTTGCAAGCCTCTATACACCAAGTATCTGGTCCGTGTTAGAAAAATAATGCTTTCCTTGTAAACTTTCTAAGACACATCGCCCTAGTAATGCATTCATTCCTTCACCAAGATCCACTCAAGCAGAAGTGATTTTTATCTCTTTCAGCAGTCACAATCAGCCTGCTGGTCCTTCACAGCAGCTTTGACTAGTTATGAGGCCTTGTGCTCCAGCCAGGGACCTTTGGTCTGAAAAACAAAGCATGTGGGAAACGCAGGGTGGCTGCAGCAGCCTCCGGCGCTGGTGACTGCCCTGCACTCCAGGGGCCGGAACGTCACCCGCACACACATCCCTCTACAGGGTCACTGTTAAAGGACACCTATCCTTCCTACAGAGCTCCTGATCTCCGGAGTAACACATACAAGAAACATTTTCCCGATTTGGGGGGATTTTTGTTTGTTTGTTGTCAAATCAAGAAAAAGCAGCTGACCCGCCCGGGACCCACGCCTGTCCTCATGAAGGCAGAGGGCACCCGGAAGGTGCCCAGAGCCCTGCAGCCCCGCAGCCCAGGGGCTCGGCTGGGCTGCCCCCGGCGGCGAGAGGCCCGAGCGGCACCCAGGCCTGGGCAGCGCCCGCCCACCTCGCTCCGGGGACAGACCTCGGCTCAGGGCAACTCCCGCCGCCGGCCGCCCCGCTTCTGCGGGAGCCCAACCCACAGCAGAGCCCCCAGTCGCGGCTCCCCGGGCCGCCCCGCTCTCCTGCAGCCAATGCGCACGGCCCTGGCGCCCGGCGAGAGCCAACGAGCGCCTGGCCCCGCCGCCTCCCGCCCTTCCCCGCCCGCCTCCCGCCGCGCCGAGCCTGCGGGAGGGAAGATGGCGGTGGCGGCGGCTCGGAAGTCGGGCCAGGGCGCCAGCCAGCGGGCAGGGAGGAGCTCTGAGGCGAGGTCCAGCTTCGTCCAGGGCTCCATCGTCAGGATCTTTGTGGAGAACTTCCTGTGAGTGGCCGGCGGGCGCGGCTGGCTGCGGGGTGGCTGCGGCTCCCTGCTGCGGGCAGCTCGGGCTGCTTGGGCTGACTCCCTCGGGGGCCGGGCTGGGGCGCGGGCGGGTGGGCCGGGGCGGCCACGCGGGCGGGAGCGGGGAGCGGGGCGCGGGGAGCGGGGCGTGGGGAGCGGGAGCGGGGAGCGGGGCGCGGGGAGCGGGGAGCGGGAGCGGGGAGCGGGGAGCGGGGCGCGGGGCGTGGGGAGCGGGAGCGGGGAGCGGGGCGCGGGGAGCGGGGAGCGGGAGCGGGGAGCGGGGAGCGGGGCGCGGGGCGCGGGAGCGGGAGCGGGGAGCGGGGAGCGGGGCGCGGGAGCGGGGAGCGGGGCGCGGGGAGCGGGGAGCGGGAGCGGGGAGCGGGGCGCGGGAGCGGGGCGGAGAGCGGGGAGCGGGACTGGGCGCGGGGAGCGGGGAGCGCGGTCACTCGGCTCCCGCGGGCCTGCGCGGGGCCTTGGGGACTTCCAGTCGAACCGGGAGAGGGGCCTCGCGAAACGTCTGTCTTCCCCGGAAGGTGATGCCTTGCTCGGAGCGGAGCTTGGCGTGTGCGTTGCGGGTCCCGTCGGCTCCTGGTGCAGGGTCTGTCCCGTGAGGCGGTGTTGCCCGGGTGGGGTCATGTCGGCCGCTCTTCCCCCGAGGTGGTGGGGCCGTGTCAGCCTCCCCCAGATCCCAGATCGTGAGGCAGTGGAACAGGGGAAGCTGCAGATGATGCTCTTAAGGCAGTGGCAACAGGCCTTGGGACCCAACAGGATTAAGCATCTCTGGTGCCATCCCCGTTTCTTCTTCAGCTTCTCTGGGAATACCATTCTGTTTGGAGCTAGTGTAGTTACTAGAGCAAGTTTTCAGGCCGCTTTCTTTCAGCGGGGATGCTGATAGCTCCATTCCATCCTTGAAAACAGTTGTGAGTAGCATAGTTTACAGGTCGTGCTACAGCCGCTACAAACATAGTAATTGGAGTCTCAGCATTAAGGGTTCACATACCCTCTCTCCCAGAAGTACATGGATTTTGTTATTGTCTTATCATTTACTGCTTTCTCCTTCTTCGGTGTCAGTAACTCGCTGCGTGTTTGGTACAGTGTGGGAAAAGAACATCAAATAGTGAAGTTCATTATGCGTTTGGGATGTTACTGATCATACCAACACAAAACAGACTTTGAGGATTGGGCCTACATTTTACAAAATTGTCCATAGTACTTAGTATAATCATCAGGTGTTCTTAAACAAGTATGTTTTTTTTTAAAGGTCACATACTGTTTGTAAGGTTCAAAAAATTATTGTGCTTTCCAGAACATACGATATTTGTGAAGTACGTCCAGGACCCAATCTGAACATGATTGTAGGTGCTAATGGAACAGGAAAGTCAAGCATTGTTTGTGCTATCTGCCTGGGATTAGCTGGAAAACCTTCTTTCATAGGGCGGGCTGACAAGGTAAGTATGAACTTCTGTAATTTTCATGTTAGTTTCATTTGAGAAGTCTGTCCAGAGGGGGAGGGGAAGAACACTGTTTTCATTATTTTGCTTTATTTTTATGAAAAGTAAGGTTTCCAAATTGTAGAAAAGCCTGTTCTAGAGGCAAAGGCTTTTGCCAAAGGGATTTTTTCTTCATTACTTTTTGTCTTAGCTTAATGATGGAACTGAAACACCTGAACTGTACTGAACCTGAGTTATCGAGAGGTTACGTTTGAAGATGTCTAAACCTTCACAGTGGGGTAGGAAAATGCCACCTAATGCATAAATAACATTTGATCAGAAATGCCAAATAAAAGAAGAGGAAAATAAATGAAATTTTACATTTCCAAGTATATAGAACCTGTAGAAATAGCATATCCTTAATGCATCTGCCAATTTACCTAAAAGTACGAAGCCACTTATAGTTATTTAAAAGGAAGTTGGGTTGTTTTGGGTTGTTCTGCTGCTGTTTTTGTTTTCTATTCCCAAGAGATTGTGTTGGCATTATAGTAGGAAGTTTGTAATGTTCAGTTTTTAAGTTTTGCTCTTGCTTTGTCAGATATTCGGGTTGGATGGAGTATATTTCATTCTCCCTCTGAAGCACTGAATCTGGGTGCCTAAGTGATTGTACATGTTCTCTGGCTGCAGCCCAGTCTTTAGGAAATGTAAATACGGAAACTGACTGCATGGCAGCGCTATGTGTTGGCATTTCCATTGACTTTCCATGTTTATATGTTTTTGTACTCTTAGGAGTGAAATTTCTATTAGTACAGCTTTTTGGCTTTTATTTCTATTGCTTCTGTTCTCCAAATTAATGAGAGCTTCTTCCTACCTGTGGATCTGTAGATTATAATTCATTCAACTTTGGAGACTGAAATTGGTAAGAAATTGTTAGGCCATGGAGGAATTTCTAATGCTGCTAGTTGATGAGGAAGATATTAGTGTCTTTACTTTTAGTTAATACGCAGCGAAAATAAATTTTAGCTGTTAATTGTAAGTTTTTGATAAAATGTCCCATTACAGTAATTTTATTGTACAAATACATATTTTTGTAAGAAACTGCATTTCAATATACTGTTATTTTGCAATAATAACATCTATAATTAATTTTGTAGGTTGGTCTCTTTGTAAAGCAGGGGTGCTTGAAAGGTGTAGTAGAAATTGAACTGTAAGTAGTAAAAATGTATTTCCTCCTGTGTTGTAATAAGTTATTTCCCCACACAGCCATTCACAAAGTTGAGACAAAAAAATCTAGTGTGTATGGAGATCTGTCTTTAAGCTGGTGCAAGTGCACTTTTCCCAGACTTCAGAATTTTAAGGTTACATAACTATTGCACAAGAAATAAGCCGTGATGGCTGGTCTTGATTTCACTTTCTGAAGCATTTTACCTGTTCTTGATGTAGGAGGAATGTTTGAATAAAGATTGATGTATATGGTGTGTTTAGCTTTCACTTACATTTAAGGTTCAGATGATACAGATACAGTCAGTACTGCCGTCATGACTTAGTGGTTAGAAATTATTTTTAAAGAAGAAAAGAAAATTCAAATTTTAAAACTAAATGTCTGCCTTCACTTTGCTGGTATAAGTGTCTCCTCTACATTCTTAATGAAAGCATCACATACTGAAACAAGAGAAGGAAAAAAAAAAGTAGATGTGACTAATTCTGGTTAATGCAGTCTTCTAGCTAAGCTATTCCAAAACTGCAAATGAAAATTATTTGGACTTATTCTGTAAAATTTTGTTAGGAACCTGTGGTTACAGGGCAATATTACATGCTTCCTGTAATTATTTTTCTTTGTTTTGGTGGCAACTGAATAGAGACTATCCAAATAGAATTCCTAAACGGAGGCTTTTTTGTGAAAGTGTTAACATGAAGCTGTAGTAGCACAGGTCGTTTTGGTAGGCCTTAACCTGGTCTGTTTTCCTAAAGTACATAGAACATAGAGCTAATCAACTGATTCGGAGCCTCAGTTAATTTGTATAACAATTGGCCACCCTGGTCAGATTATGTAAAGAGAAAATTGTGTTAAGGGAAAAAGATAAACTTGTAATTCAGCCCTTGGGTTGTAGCTAAAATCAAGACTTAGAGTAGTAAAAAACCCTTAATTTGATAAAAGAAAGGAGCATGGTTTTGTAGGTAATTTGAAGGAAGTCTGGTATATTAAATAGGTAGTGGATACTTGTGGTGAAATAATTGTATAGTCTTAAAGAAGTTTTCATATGACATGCAGGACCACTTCTTGCAAGCTCAGGATCAGAGCATCCCAATGGGTAGCAAATAAAGTAAGGGAGCCAGGAGACTTGCATGGTTGAACAAGGAACTGCTGGGCAAACTCAAGTGGAAAAAGAGAATCTATGGATCATGGAAGGAGGGGCTGGTCACTTGGGAGGACTATAGAGCTGTTGTCAGAGGATGTAGGGAGGCAATTAGGAAAGCTAAGGCCTCTTTGGAACTTAACCTTGCAGGTGAGATCAAGGACAATAGAAAGGGCTTCTTCAAATACATAGCAGATAGAACTAACACTAGAGGTAATGTAGGCCCACTGCTGAACGAGGTGGGTGCCCTGGTGACAGAGGATATAAAGAAGGCAGAGGTGCTGAATGCCTTCTTTGCCTCTGTCTTTACTGCTGCAGACTCTCCTCAGAGGCCCCAGATCCCTAAAGCCCCAGAAGAAGTCAGGATGAAGGAGTTTGCTTTGGTAGATGAGGATTGGGTTAGGGATCAGTTGAGCAATTTGGACATCCATAAATCGATGAGTCCAGATGGAATACACCTGCAGGTGCTGAGGGAGCTGGTGGAGGTCATTGCTAGGCCACTCTCCACCATCTTTGGTAAGTTGTGGGCAACAGGAGAGGAGACTGAGGACTGGAGGATAGCAAATGTCACTTCAGTCTACAAGAAGGGCAAGAAGGAGGACCTGGGTAACTACAGACCAGTCAGCCTCACCTCCATCCCTGGAAAGGTGGTGGAACAACTTGTCCTTGGTACTATCTCTAGGCATATCAAGGATCAGGGGGTCATTAAGAGCAGTCAACATGGTTTTACCATGTCATGTTTGACAAACCTTATAGCCTTCTGTGAGGAAGTAACTAGGTGGATAGATGATGGTAGGGCAGTAGATGTGCTTTGATTTCAGTAAAGCATTTGACACTTTCTCACACAGCATCCTTATAGATAAACTGAGGAAGTGTGCTCTTGATGATCAAGTAGTGAGGTGGATCATGTGCTGGTTGAGAGGAAGAAGTCAGAAAGTTGTGGTCAATGGGACAGAATCTAGTTGGAGGTCTGTGACTAGTGGAGTCCCTCAGGGGTCGGTACTGGGATTGGTACTATTCAATACTTTCATCCATGACCTGGATGAGGGAACAGAGTGTGCCCTCAGCAAGTTTGCTGATGACACTAAACTGGGAGGAGTGGCTGACACACCAGGAGGCTGTGCTGCAATTCAAGGAGACCTAGACAGGCTGGAGAGTTGGGCAGGGAGAAACTTGATGAGATTCAACAACAGCAAGTGTAGAGTCTTGCATCTGGGGAAGAACAACCCCATGTACCAGTACAGGTTAGGTGCTGACCTGCTGGAGAGCAGTGTAAAAGAAAGGGACCTGGGGATCCTGGTGGACAGGAGGATGACCATGACCCAGCAATGTGCCCTTGTAGCCAAGAAGGCCAATGGCATCCTGGGGTGTATTAGAAGGGGTGTGGTTAGTAGGTCAAGGGAGGTTCTCCTCCCCCTCTATTCTGCATTGGTGAGGCCACATCTGGAGTATTGTGTCCAGTTCTGGGCCCCTCAGTTCAAGAAGGACAGGGAACTGCTTGAAAGAGTCCAGCGCAGAGCCACAAAGATGATGAAGGGAGTGGAACATCTCCCTTATGAGGAAAGGCTGAGGGAGCTGGGTCTCTTTAGCTTAGAGGAGACTGAGGGGCGACCTCATCAGTATTTACAAATGTGCTAAGGGCAAGTGTCAGGAGGATGGAGCCAGACTTTTTCCAGTGATGTCTAGTGATAGGACATAGAGGCAATGGGTGCAAACTGGAGCATAGGAGGTTCCATGTAAACATCAGAAAAAACTTCCTTACTGTGAGAGTGCCAGAGCACTGGAACAGGCTGCCCAGAGAGGTTGTGGAGTTTCCTTCTCTGGAGACATTCAAAACCCGCCTGGATGCCTTCCTGTGTGATGCGCTCTGGGTGATCCTGCTCTGGCAGGGGGGTTGGACTAGATGATCTTTTGAGGTCCCTTCCAACATCTGAGATTCTGTGATTCTCTGATTTATGTTCCAAATACTGGAAGCTGTTGAATTACTCACTTCTACTTTGACCTCAATTCTTAGGCCGCCTAAGGTTCAGAGCCTGTTATGAGCCCTTATCCTCCACCTTTAACAATATACTGACTGAACAGGCACCAGACAATTTCTAAATCAAAACAAAATTTCAATAATTTATCACTATCTCATTGCTCATTTGTTACTGATACATCTTAATGAGATTTAAATTTTTGAAGATAATTGTTGAGATAGAGAACTTAGTGAACTACTGATGCAGCTTTGCCATTCTTTAAAAGCACAAAATGAAAACAAATTAATATTGTTTTTAATGCTGCCTCATGCTATTTTTGTTCCCTGATGGAATGTATATACACAGCTTATTGATGTACTTCTGTACACACTTGTTTTACTTTTAACATCTTAGCACTAGTGTGAACCTTGACTAAAAAACAGTTTTGTCTAAACTATTCACATCTGTAGCGACTTATAAGTGGCTTACACATTCAGCATGATTATGTCATTTATATAACTTCCTCTGAGTTAAGAGTTGCAGACATTCTTAATGTTTTCCATGTGAGATTAATTAATCGCTGAAGTACGGCACGTTTCCTGAAGAGTAAGATGTTAATCTGTTGCTAATGTCCAGTTAATTTATATTAAATATTTAGATATCTAAAGGTTTTAATACCATAACTCTAACATACTTTAACACCTGGTAACCTTTGTATATTCTCAAAGGTGTAAACACTTGTTTTTATCAATCAGGTTCAAGAATCCTGACAACGTCATTATCACACGTGAGATTCAAGTGGTGAACAACACATCAGCATGGTTTATCAACAGAAAACCAACAACCCTGAAAACAGTAGAGGAGCAGGTTGCAGCCTTAAACATCCAAGTGGACAATTTATGCCAGTTTCTTCCACAAGTATGAATGAATTTTGAAAGACAGTGCAAATGGAATTAGGTGTTTTGAGAGGGTTTTGTTGCTTCTTAGCTATGCTACACTTAAGTGATTTAATGGGACAGCACAAAGAATGAGAGGCAATAAGGTGGCCATACCAGTGTGATGATGTAAGGAGGAATCCTGTGACCTTTAATGCTCACTAATTGGATGGTTTTGTACTTGCTGTCAGTTGACAGTGAAAGGAAAGCTGCTGATATTCTGCATGTTGCTGTTTGAATAGCAGCACTAGTACTGGTATCTTCCTGACTTGTCTGCTGTTGTCAGGATATTAAAAAAAAAACAACAACAAATCTGTAGGAAAATCTTTATAAGGTCTTGAGATCTAGCACTCCCTCTGTACCTTTACCTGCCTGTTTTCTGTAGTTCTGCATCTGTGACCTTCCTGGTCGGTCCCCACATGTAGTCTTCTCTGGTTATATCCAGTAAGTTGCTCAGGATTGGGCCCTGTACTTGGTAAGTGATGGGTAAGAGCTGCCAGTATTTCCTTCTCCATAAAACAGAAAGCAGTTCTGCTAAATCACTTAATGGTTGCAGCAGAGTCTGCTGCTAGAGCATTTTTGGTAGCATCTGTGGCTCAGCAGTTTCTTGAGCATAGCATAGGAATTAAAAATATTTAGTATCAAATTATGTAATAGTAAAATTTTCCTAATGGAAAATAATTCCTAAAGGAGAGAGAAAAATAAATAATACTGCAAGCAGTTTCTGTACATGAATCCATGTTTGGGAATGTCACTATTTTTGTGCAGCCATGAAGACATGCTGAAAAATATTTAAAATAAAAATTTAATATTCTATGGGGTTTCATTTACATATTCTCAATATTTGCTTAGAGTAGAACTTTCTGCATGCTCTGCCAACGTAACTTTGGTATTTAAAACAGCTTTTTCTTCTTTAGCACATGAATATCAGTTCAGTGAATATAACTGTGCTGTAAGTTTTGGTTTATTTGCTCTCTGCCACTCTAGCACTAGCAAGCACACTTTCCCTCCAGTCTTGATTTTGAGCGGTTCCTTTGCCTTCGACAGCAGCAGTGATTCCAGCCTTAATATTAATTTCTATATTGTAGTCAATCATAAGAATACGGTGGATTAAAACCTTTTAGTTGTCTCTACTAAACTGTATTGTTCAGAAGAATGATAGCCAATTCAAAAATAATGAGCATATTATCTACTCAAAAGCTGCCAAACAGCCAAGAGCAGCTAGAGTTTTAGCTTAAATCATTCCAGAACAGCTCCAGGAAAATCATTTACGTTTAGTAGGTTTTGGTTGCTACTCTGAGATGGTCATCCGATGCTTAAGTATGCCAGAGCTATCTGGCACAGAACTGTAGATCGGTTGATATTCATGAAAAGTAGGTTGCAGTATTTAAATCCAGTATTGCTATCTATGTTGCACAATTTTTACTAATACTGTCTTTTTATAACTTCTTTTTTTGGTGGGGTTTTTTTGTAGGATAAAGTTGGAGAATTTGCAAAACTGAGTAAGATTGAGTTGCTTGAAGCCACTGAAAAATCCATTGGTCCTCCAGAAATGTACCGGTTTCACTGTGAACTGAAAAACTTCAGAGACAAGGAAAGAGAACTGGAGGTAAATGTGAACATTATAGAGAGCAGTGGCAGTAGGGAAATTACCATAGCAAAATGTAATGCAAGATCTTGCAGAATTGTAAGATAGTATTTATTTACAGAGTCTGCAGTAAATTGATTTGTCAAATAATGCTCATCTTCTTGCAGAATTGGTTCACTCTGACACTCACACTCGTAAACAGGCAGACATCTTCAGACATCAGACGAGGGATTCCTGTTGTCAAGTACACATCACTTCTCTGCTATTCCTGGATTAGCAGCTTTTCTGGACAAATCCTTTATGCCTTTTCAAAGTCATCAGCTGTTATACTGTGATGTTTTGCCTTGTTAACTTCAACTTACATAAATTACGAACAGGCCTGCTACCTGTTGTTCCTGGTTTAGAATATTAACAGACAAAGAGGAAAAGGAAGAGTGTAGCCATTAAGCTTCAACCTGGTTGCTGTCATGGTTTAAGGACAGAGTCTTTCCTTGAGCATTACTTGTACTGAAATCTTACAGAGCACAGGCTTGGTGATCTTTGCAGAAATAATGTGTTCCTTGCTGTTACTGCTGGGAATGGTATCTTGGGAGCAGTGTCTTTTGTTAACCATACAGGCCCTTTATTTTAATCCTTTGGTCTGCTGTTTCATGTGCTTGTGCATGCACATGCATTTCCACTTACACGTATTACATGGACATACCAACCTTCATGTTTCTGTTACAAATCTCTGCAAGATTTTTCACAGGCATTTTTGCTTCTTGTATTTATCAAAGCCAGCTATGGTGCTTTAGAAACATCTAGATTAATGGAGGTTTGAGCTGGAGGGAGTAACTTCCTAAGAAATTTTAAAAATAATAAATTAAAATATTAACGGTAAGGTTGTTGTCTAAACTAGGGTTGTTTTTTTTCATAGGAAGTATGTAATAAATGTGCTTGAAAAAGCCAAACAAGTATTCCTGGTTGGGTTATTGCCCTATAATTACTACAGTAGTAAAATATCCTTTCTAGTGTTATATTTCTGTTCTAAAGCACAAGTGAGGTGTGAACTATTTCTGAAAAGTGTTTTCACAAACTAGAGTATACAAACATGAAAATGCATTTTCTTACAGAACTTGTGCAGAGACAAAACTAACTCTTTGGAGAAAATGAAACAGAGGGTTGAACGATACAAACAAGATGTTGAGAGATACCATGAGCGCAAGCGCCATATGGACCTAATTGAGATGCTTGAGAGAAAAAGGCCTTGGGTGGTAAGTTTTTGTTTTCTTTTCCATTTTTTTCTTAACCCATTTTTCTTAATACTGCAATATTAGAAATAAGCTAAAAGTTCATCTAAAATAAATTTGACTGGAGTAACTTGACGAACATTACAATTGCTTGGTGCAGACAGGCCAGGTCTTGAAATACTGTCCTCAGCCTAACTTTCATCAGAAGTTTGCCAGCGTATGTAGCTGGACTGAAGAAGTAATTTAAGTAGTTGCTGCCCATTTAGTGAAGCCAGCAGTATGGGCCAAGAGCAGTACTCATTTTATTCCTAGCAGATACAACTGGCTTAATTTAAGCTGTGCCTAGCCTGTTCCAATTGCTTCTACCAGCCGTAACTTTTTTTACAAATGTTTTGTTTCTTACAGATTGCCTTCCCCCTTTGCAAATTTGAATTTATTCATTGAGTTTTTGTGTGCATGTCTTAAATCAGGGCAAATACAGGTTTCCAATCTCAAAAGTATTTGCATTTGGAGAGATGGAAATTTTAAACATGTAAAAGAGCCTAGAAACAAGGATAGGTAATTCATACAAAACAAATTAGGTCTTTCCAAACAGCACTTTGATGACTAGTTTTGTTTAACATTGAATGGTCAATGAGATTAAATTATTATAAACAATTTAAGATGGCATGGATTTTATTATATTGAAGCAATGTTGTTTCCTTTGTTTACAAGCTTTTTAAAATTCATTAACAGATACAGAACTTATGAAAAATTACATATCATATTTGTGTACTTTTGGTGGGTGAATTCAGTGAGGAGAAATTTAACTTTTTGGCCACTGAATCCATAGAAAGAGTAGTGTGTTTTGACACCTGTGTAAAGTTCTGATTTGTAGCATAGAACCAGTAGTGGGTACCAGATTACTATAAGTCACTTGCCTGTGGATAATAATCTACAGTTGAAATCAAGGGTGATCAGCATAATTGGTTTACTAGATAGCAAGTATTTGAACTACAGGCTGCAACAAAATTTCACATTTTGATCGTCATTGTACAAGATTGTCACTGTTTTGTGGTTTGTCAAATCCTTCAGACAGATCACAGAATGTTAGGGGTTGGAAGGGACCTTCAAAGATCATAGAGTCAAACTCCTCTGCCAGAGCAGGACCAAAAACTAGGGCAAATCTCTTAGTATTCTCCTATTGCAAAATATTGCTGTGGTGTAGACCTAACTGACAACAAAAAATAACACAGCCGCTGGGCTGACAACAAAGACCCAGGTGGCTTCACTCACCCTTGCCCCATGGTTGAATGAGGATGAGAAAATCCAACTAAATACATAGGCTTTTAAGCATCTGCTTTAAAATGCATAAACTGAGCTGCAGAAGAACAGTGTTAAAGATTTGTTTTGTGTGTTCAGGGGACATTTTATGTTCTCCTGTGTACCTTAAAGGGCTGTCATCAGATGGTCGTGTCATCTACAATCAGTGAGCAGATTTAAGCAACTACAGTGTTTTTTTACATAGATAGTCCTTCTTTTATAGGGAGTCAAAGAAAAGGGTTTTCTTGCCCCTCCATGCTTTATCTTAAGGTAGCATGGTATACCATATGATACAGTGTTTTAAGGTAGTGTAGTAACAGGAGGTGCTGTTCCTTCTGCTGTAGATGTCCTGAAACATGTAATTCTGAAAATGTGTTTTGACCAAACCATGTCACTCTTCTTTTATTCTCCCATTCATAACTGGGAAAAGCTTTGTTTGATTTTTTTATTATTTCTTTTTAGGGCGAAATATCTCTTGGGGGGGCTGAAATTACTTGGAAGTTCTGCACATCTTTAGCAAGTGTGTAATTACAAGCATCAAAGTTATCTGCTTCAAGGCTGTCAAACTACAGGGTTCTAGTGGAAGTCAAGTTTTAAAATGTTAGTTGGATTTGCTGTATAAATACCATATATTGACAGTTTCCAGAGAAACTGGCCTGTCTCTGAAGAAATTAGGTGTAATTGTGTGTGTGTGCATTTGTTTTAACTTTGAAATGTAATAACTTACTTAGAGCAAGAGCTACATTTTAAGCTTTTTCTATCAACTAAGTGGTACAGCTTTATGTCTACAGCTTTGTGATGGTGGCTGCTGATTGTACCAGAGATTATAGAATTACTGCAGCTTTCTTCAAATACTTTTCAGCCTTATTAAAAGGATACTATGAAGAAAGAATTTGGATTTAATAACCTGAGTTGATTTATTTGTAATTAATCATGTGTGTTTACAAGTGGGGTAATTAAATAACTAACTAGCAAAAAGTGGTAGTACATAAAGCAAGTTTAGCTGTTATAGATAGAGCTTGCAGGCTATCTTGTTTTGGTTTTTTTTTTGATGCTCCAAACCTTGGAATAATCCAGGCATATGTTCTAAACCAGGGGCTTTCTTCAGTGCCTGCCGAATCCAACAGCTTTCACTTCCTGTGCACCCCATGTACGTGTGTCTGCTCCTCCTCCCTCTGGCCCTCTGAATATCTTTTTTCTTTCTCACTAACCCTTAATGATCATGAAACGTCATGCTCTTCATTTGGTTTAGGTTTTTGTTATTTTTATTTTCCTCTAGTGCATAACACAAAAAGATGTAATTACTTGTTCAGCCTGAACTAATTTTCCCCCAAAATTTTCACCTTCTTGAAATGAAAGTTCTTGGTCACCACACTCCTTGCAATCTCTTTCTTCCCAGGAACACATCCCCACTTAAACTGCCTAGATTGTGACTTCTCTGGTATTTGTGGTATGTGGTGGAGTTTTTTTGTTTCCTGAAATTCTCTTCTGCTCTTTCTCCTTGATTTACTGACTCTAGTGATCTGTCCAGCTCCTTTTCTTTCTTCTGAAGTTTTCTGTGGTTATTTGCTCCTTAGCTTGACAACTTCTGGCTAAGTAGTGCACAAACTATGGACAGAGAGGGCTAAAGAATTCCACACCAATCACAGATGGATTTATAGGGAAGGTACTTGCAGTCAAATTCATAATTTCTTGTGCCCCTTAAATAGCGTATTATTTAAGAACCATTAAATGTGTGTGCTTGATCACTGGGAACTGAATGATCCTTACATATCCTAATCATAGTGACTAGTAATGTGAGGATTGCTTAAGTGGTTGCCCTAATACTAGTATCTCAATGAGATTTTTCTCCTACAACAAATCTACAATTAAATAAAATGCTAGAGCAATATAAAATACTGAAGTACAAGACAAAAGTATTTAATTATTCCTTCAAGGAATATGAAAATGTTCGTCAGCAGCATGAGGAAGTAAAACAAAGCCGAGACCAAGCCAAGGAAGAACTGAAGAATCTGAAAGAAATGCAGGCCCCAGTGACGAAAAAAATCCAAGAAACTGAAGAATGTTTTAAGAGTCTGGATATGAAACTCAGGGATAAGGTAGGTATTTGAAAACCTCAGCTAATATATGTTATGCTTCAGGTGTTCTGTGTTGAGCTTTAGAAAGTGTAAAGCAATAACCTCTTACTTTCTAGTGTGCCATAATGATGTGTTTCGGAAGAAATTTTTCTGAAGTATTTGTGCCCTGTTTTCTCACTGCCTTCTCCATGCCTCTGTTCCATTGAAAGCAGTAAAACTCAAGGAATACATTTTTAAGTAGAATTTCAGTAGCAACACTGGAAGTCCACTCTCTTGGTTTTATAAGAGTATGCGAATTTTATAATTCTCTTTATAGAACCTTCAAAATCTTGAGGGATATAATCCTACAGTTTTCCTGAGTTAGATACTTGGATTGAATTAGTTGCCTGTTTTCATCTGTTCAGGAGTTTGGGTTTGCGGATGCTCTGTTTATCATCTTAAAATGTAGGCAGTTTGGGTGGTTTAATTTAAGCTAAATGACAACTTTTCTGGCCTACAAGCCTTCCTTTAATAATTAACTTAATTTAGTAAGTAAGGTGGATTTTTTTGTTAGATAGTACTCCTCCATCAGTAGTGAATACTTTTATGCATAAAAGAACTGAATAGAAAACATATCTGTGCCTTATACTTTACTATCTGTTTTTTGAAAACTGCTCTCTCTGGAGATACCAGAAATTACTATTTCTGTATGACAAATTAGAAAGTACTGTAACTCTGTAGTATTTTAACTACATATACTATTCAGACTGCAGAAGTCACTCTGTGCATAGGTGGCACATTTTCTAATGGATAACCAAGATTAGTTGGTAACATGAGAGTTTGCTGCCACAAATTCTGTTTGAAGAGAATTGATCAGATCAAAGGACTTGGTGTGCAGATGCATGTGACATGTGTAGCAAACCTGTCAGGAAGAATCAGGGTCTGAAATTTCAGTGGCATTTACTGCACTTTGAGCTAATACACTGTCCATGTGCTTTCTTAAAAAAAAAAAACAAAACAAGAACCTCTCCCCCACAAACAAAAGAAGCCCAAAAACCAAATAAAAACTGGAAGAAAATAAACAATGAAACAAACCAGAAAGACCAGATAAAAAAACCCCACAGTTTGTTGTTCACACTGCTTCTGGTTTGGTTGTGATATAAACTGTGCCAGGCAATATTACTTACCCAAGTATATTAGGCAGAAATTCTTCACTGTGAGGGTGGTGAGACATTGGAATAGGTAGCTCCAAACCATTCTATCCTTCTCTAATTCTAATTATCAAGAAAGCACTTTCCATTTTGTGCTCCACAATACTGCAAGAGTTCATTATGCTGTGACTCAAAATGCCTAGGTGTTTAAAAATCTTGCAGTTTTATTAAAGTGGGCTTTCATTGAGTTGTTTGGTTTTGGGGGTTTTGTTTAAGTGTACTTCCGTAGAGGAAGTTTAACAGCTGGAAGTTGAAATTAATTTTCATGGTGCAGTAAGTGCCTTTGTGCTTGTGAAATACTGAGCATTGTTTTCATTGTTCCATATTACCCTGCTAAGTTTTACTCATACCTTTGATTTCAGTTATTTATACTATTATATTTTTTTCAAACTGAAAAGAATTCTGCACCATTGCTGCCAGAATTCTTAGAGGTATTGGGCTATATTCATGCAAAGTTTTCCCCTGTTTGTATAAGAAACCTAGAACAAAACAGTGAGCATTTTAGTTTTAACTTGCATATTCAGCATAAGCCATTTGCTACAGAACTGTGATAGAAGACTTGAAGGACTGTACTAGCTGATTGTCCTGGTTTGAGCCAGGACAAAGCCAATTTTCCTTTTACTGATCAACTCATACGCTTGAATCAAGGTCTTTGTCTGCTCAATCTAAACTTGTAGAGTAAGACTTTCACACACTAAATGTCCACAAGGTTAGCAGTATGCTGAAGTGGTGTTCAGTTGGGGTACAGAATGAATTAAGTGCATTTTGTTCTATAGTACTCCAGAAGCCAGAAAGAGGGAAAGATGCTACAGTTGATATAATAACTAACTAACTAACTAAATAAAAAATGCAAGTCTAATTTGAATTATTAGTATTCTGTCTTGAAGAAGCCTCTTTAGAGTCTAAAGTAATGGTAAAAGGCTATATAAAAGGTATTATATACCTGATTATGACAGGAACAATTTCTATGACACCACACAAGATAACAAGACAGTAAAGGTGTATTACTGCTTTTGGAAGTTCTGTGATAGTAGCTTTTTTTTGGGTACTGAAAGCCATTGTCCTCCCACATACCTTCTTAGTTGGGCTGTGAAAGCAGTTATTTTAAAGGAGAATCAGTGCTCCTTGCACTGTCAGGAGATAGTTTTGACCTAAGGCAAAAACTGAAAGCTTTTAAGAACCATGTTTAAAATTGATTAAATTGCTAGTTCTTGATTAGTTCTTTACTTTTTCTTAGATACTGCTTGAATTTATTGTAACTTAAAATTTTCTCTTTCTAGATGTAAGCATTTCAGACAGTTATGTTGTAAACCAGCAGAAGTTAATTAATGAATGATTTTATTATACAATGTAACTCTGTTTTTGTCCCAAAAGTTGTACCTTTTCAAGCCAAATTTCAATTTGTAATAAAGGCAGTTGTCAATTTTTGTTGGCAAAAAGCCTGACACGGTGGTAAAAATTTTGCCTGGGAGGAGCAGGACTGAAAGTGAAGGCAAAGCTAAATTTAGGAAGAAATTAAGGTATCGAGCCATGGTATGACTATTTTGTTCCTCTCTCTTTGTTACAATCCTTTTATGGATTTGGTGGAACTAAGAATCCCTAGCAAAACCATGTGCTTTGAGTGTGTAGAACATGTAGATCCTGCCAAAAGAAACCCCAAATCAGCCTATTTTGTAGGAAGAGGTTGAGAAAATCATGTGAAGAAGCCTAGAATAGTTTCGGCTTCAGGCTCTTTAAAGACATTTAAACAGAATGGACTGTGCAATGCAATATTTTTTAGGAATATTTGACAGCATGAGGTGGTGTGTTATGGTTGTACCATGAAAGCCATAAAGGAAGTTACTTATTAATCTGTTCTGTAAAGCAGATACATAAATATATATGACGACTGAAAAGGTGATAATTGAAAAATTGAATTCCAGTTCCTTACTATCTTGATCTTGAGAGCCTTCAGAATTGTTTTGTGAATATTTTGCATCAGTTTGCTGGCAGAGTGCTTCCTCTTTAGGATGCCTGCTCAAGGTCTTTGCAGAGAGTATGGCATCATTATTGCATTGCAATCTGCTGCTCAACTGAGATGTGTTGTTCCATGTTGCCTTCAGGCTAACAGCTGTTGAGTCAGGGTCTTAATTTTTTGTGCATCTTTCAGGTTATGGGCGGAGAAAGATTCTGCATAGTTTTATTTTCTCCATTTTTGATGCATCTGCGTGTTTTCAGTGTGACTCTGTAGGAAGACGTTTTCATAGTGAGAGTGCCATGTGTATTTGTTTACATGTCTGCACTGGAATTTACTTACAGTCCTTCCACCTTTCTGCAGCGTTCCAGTATTCTGCTTACACTGTTTTCAGCTGTGAGGGTTCAGGGAAGGAGTAATTAAGTTTGTAGAGAAAGGATAGTACATTTCTGTTGTGTTCAGAACTTAGCTGTACAAATGCCTGAGGCAACCTGCCCTAGTAAGACCTGCTGTGAGTAAGAGAGGGGACTGAGTGACACCTAGAAGACCTGTATTATTCTGCAGCTCTACAGAAGTGGAGGACAATGGGGAAAGACCAGAGACATGAGTGCCTAGACATGAGCCAACAAGTTGTTAAGCTAGGCTGAGCAGGATATAGCTTTAGCACAATGCTCTTCAGGGTTAGGATGACTGACAAATTCTGTTTTGGGCATCCTGTTTGTAGGAAGTTAAGCCTTTCTTGCTCTAAGCCTAATCTTTCCTTGGTACAGTTGGTTTTGGGAGAGGCAAGAGCACATTATAAGTGTAAGGGCCTAAATGTATTATTTTCATTGAAACTGAAGATGGACTTACTTTAATTTGAAGTTGGGTTAGTAGACTTCCTCTATTTGTCATGCCTGAATTTGCGAATCTGAAGCTGAAGGGTTGTGAGAGTTGGTATGCTGTTTTTCAATTTTTCGTAAATTGCTGAATATACACGTTTCAGATACAAGCAAGAATAAAAGAAACCAACGAGTCTGACTTTTTCAGTAATAAAATGTGGAATAAATGCTAAGTTACACGTATACAGAATGTTCCTTTAAATATGTCTGCTTTTTACAAATAAAACTAAGTTTATTAATATCTGACGCAAATATCTCGTGTTTGCAGACTGCCGAAATAAAAGAAATTTCTCAAAAATGTAAGCAGAAGCAAGATGCTTTGGAACTGAAAGAAAAAGAAGTAAGAGTCTTGATATTTGTGCCTTTGTTGGTGTTTCTTTGCTAATGCATTAGTTCATTGCTAGCTATAGCATATGCTGTGTTTAGGTGGAATGCTGCTACTTTAGTTCTGCAGTAAAACACAGATGCTGGGTTCATTTTTTTCTGTTCCTCTGGCCATGGAGAGGGAAATTTCTCTGAAGAGGCTGCACATGCTTGCACACTTCACTCTGTCCAGTGCACAGTGTATCTTTAAAATGCCTGTTAGTCAAAAAGGTATTACTAGGGTGTCATACTTGAACTATTTACTGACTCAGTGCATGATTACATCAGCAGTTATACCAGCTGCACAGATATCCTAGTTATTTACCATAGGTTTTGTATACTGAACTTTTCTAATGTTGGAAATGCTCAATTGTTAGATTGAAGAAATTCTACAAGCTTTGAGAATGAAAAAAGATGAAGAAATGGACAGACAGAGAAAAATACACAATACTCACAAGATAATAGAAGACTGGAAGCATGAGCTCAGTACAATGGTAGTCTGTGAGAATCTTCAGCCACAAATCGATGCTGTTAATAATGAGCTGAAAAAATTACAAGAAGAAAGGGCAAATACTGATAGTGACCTAAGTGATCTAACAGCAGAAAAAATGAACCAAGAGAGGGAAAAGAAAAGTAAGTTACTTGGGGTTTTGTTTGCTTTCATTTTTTATTATTTATATTTTATAATGACTGTTTGTATGGAAGCTATACTTGTCCTGCTGTAGTGAAGTAATTTGAAAAGTTTACCTCAAGCCTCATACTTGTATCTTACATGTATAGCAGTCCTCTGGTCTGTTACCAGTGTTACTAAAAGGAATAGAAACCACTTTCAAAACAAAAAGAACAAGAAGATTCAGAAGTCAAAAGGTTTGAGGCTATCCTTCCAAAAAATCAGTTTCCTCTGATCTCTGGGTAAGGAGGCTGCTTTGCCAGTTTCTTTTTTTTCTGTTATTAAATGGGGGTGTCTAGTGTTAGCAGGATCAAAAAAAACCCAAAGCCCAAACCTGAAGCAAAGCATTTTTCTTTGAAGATGCAGTGTTTAAAACTATCTTTTTGACAGTATATTAGCTACTGATGCTGCTTTTGTACTTCCCTGAGCTAACCTTAATTTTAGTAAATTCTTTATACTAGGCTAGGATTTACAATTAGTTCTTTCTAAGGAACAAAATTCAAAAATTACAGCTTTCCTGGTAGGGGTGTTGTATATGTTCGTCTGTGAGTATAGTACATTTGCACCTTCCTGTCTATTTGACACCTACCATAGAATCCAAGAAGAAACTGAGGTACAGAGAGACCAAAGGACCTTGGGAGGGAGACACTGTATGTTTTACATTGAGAGGCACAGAAAGTATTCAATCTCTGTTTCTCCTGAATAGCAAATGCTTTTGCCCACAGTCGGTTGTCACACATGTCATTTCCTGCAAGCACAGAGTAGCACTCAGATTTTATGTTGCTAGTGCCACTACCTCTTTCCTTTTGGGGTCTTTTAAATACAAAGGTAGAAAAAGTTTTAAAGTGAGATACTTTTAGGACTTAATTTCTGTGTTTTAATGTGCTATATCGTATTTCATTATCCTTTGCGTAAGTCTTAATTTTATGTTAGATTTTAAGCTTTAATAGTTCTTAAGATTTCTATAGAATAAGCAGCATCTTGATTGTGGGAATAGAAACTCCTGATTATTAAAAGCTCCTCACAGCTTTATTGGTGGAGTAGCATAGTCAATAAATACTGGAAATTGCTAGTTATAATGTGTACCTGCTGTGGACTCTGTTAAAGAAACTGCCTTAAATTACAGGAATAATTGATCGCCTTGGACAACTTAGTAATATAATGAGTATGAAGGAAGAGATACTTAAAGGGAGATTCCGAGACACACACACTGCTCTTATGTGGCTAAGAAAAAATAGAGACAAGTTTAAAAAAAATGTTTGCGAACCCATGATGCTTGAAGTAAGAAAATTTACTTGTGTATCACTCTAACTAGTTAATGTTTAGTTGATTTATGCCTTGCAAGACTTTGAGAATGACTAAGACTTTCAAGACATCTTGAAACATGCTGCCAGTTACATGCAAGATACATTAGAATGGTGAACTATTTATAATTTTAATTCTGTAGACAATGTAGTAATATTCAACATGGAGTAAGGTGAAGAGGTTTCTTCCCCTTTCCTCCTAAAGGAGCAGTCTTTTGTTAAGGTGCCCATTGGAGATTTCCTTTAAGGTACACCCAGTTATTTAGACTCAAGTGGTTCTTATTTGTTGCTTAAAAAGCAGTGGTAGTTTCAATTGAACACCTCCCTTTATAGCACAGTTTGCCCAGCAAGGGTTACAGCGTGTCATTGTGATCCCCAGGTGTTCTTGTGGTTTGCTTTGCATAGACATGGAAGCACCAAATCTGGTCCTAGTTTTGTTTTGTGTTTTGGTGTGACAAACACTGTGTTAGCTAAGAATAGCAGGGCTAAATTGTCAATTGATTCATTTTTTGTTTGTTTGTTTGTTTTCTGGTGCATTCCTCCACCATTATCTCAGCCTCATGCAATTTATGCTCCATATAATGTAAAGAATACATTCCTCTTCCTTCTCAGAATTGCAGGCTTATTTTGATGGTATGTTGCTACAATTTAAATTAATTGAACATTGAATATTTGTATGCTAGTTCTTACGCTTTACACATTTGCTAGAACTGTTCAGAGTTATTTTTCTTGAGTATAAAATCCTAAGTATTTTGTGTTACTACCAGAACTTCTGATTTTTCCTGCAAGACCACACCAAGTTAATTTTACAAATATTTTAGTAGGATGCCTTTGCTCTTACAGTAAGGCCTCTGTAACATCCACTAATGTCTGAATTTGTTTTCTGTGATGTGATGTAAGTTAATCTCATTTAGTTATAAATTGCATCCTTCAAATTGCTAGTAATTGTACCCCCAGCCTTTGTCTAGCTTAAGGTTATTAAATTGTGTAGCTCTGTGTAATTTTGCCTCTGTGTCATGTATAGTGACTGAATGTGTAATCACTAGTGAGAGTGGCTGATTTTTAATTGTTTTTTAAGAATTCTAATATAATTCATTCAATCTGTGTATCTCTTGTGTTTCTAGGGCATCACAATTCTGTATTTATATTTGGTGATGTTCAATATGTCCAAATCAAAGGGAATTGCATATGAATAACTTGTGGGGTGTGGTGGTCTCTGTTTTATATTCCTTGAGTTGTTTCTAAACAGTGAGATACCTTTGGTAGTACTGGAGAAGAGCCACTAGACAGGACAAGGTGGTGGCTGCAGTTTTAAGTTTAGGATGGAGCAGAAGAAGGGAAGGTAGTATGATGGAGACAATGGTAGCTCCAAGAATGCTGAGAAAGGATATGGATGGGTAAAAAATAAACACAATGATATGTAAGCTACATTTAAACATTGTCTTTGTTTTCATTAAATGTAGGCTTGGCGATGATCTGACTGCTTAAAGTGCTTAAGGAGGATCTTAAGTCCAATTGTATTAAAGTACTTTCTCATTACCTTTCTTTATCAGATCAATGTGAAAGATAATAGACACGCTAAATATGTTGAAAATCACATTCCAGGCAATGATATGAGGGCTTTCGTTTTTGAGAGTCAAGAAGATATGGAAATGTTTCTTGTGGAGGCAAGTAGGCACATCATTATATTAATACTGATATAGAAGCCCAAAATTTTGGAGTCAACCAAGTGAGTGTATTTATTAAGGTTTGTTTGACAGGATCTGCACAGTAGCTAACAAAAAGTATTCAAAGGTTTACTTCTGGATTAAGGTTTTCTTTTCAAGTGAGGTTTTTGTTGTGTTTTTTTTTTTTTAAAGCCTAGAGCAACTGGAGGGATGGACGCAGGAATATTAAGAAAATACGTATTTTCTAAAAATAAGTTTGTCTTCCTTGACAAGGCAGTAATTGTGGAGGAAAAAATACTTTTTACAAGCAAATGAAAAGAGCAAGAAACTACAAATTTAATATCAAGCTTTTTCAATGTCTCCTGACTAAGGAGTCAAGAGGGCGTCTTTTGTGAGAAGACAATGGTACAAGCAGCAAATCAGGCTTATATTTTTTTAATACTGCTGTTTCCTGGTGTGGTGAGGAGATAATTCACTTTTATAGCCAGACAGATGAGGCAGAAGAAAAAAGGCACAAGATATGGCATTAACTGTCATAATGCATACCAACTGCTGTCCATGGGATACTGTGATTAACAACAAACTGTCCTGCAGTTTTTTGAGATATCTGTCCTTCACCGAAGCTACTAATTTTTATATATGTGAACAGCAGTGCTGATATCTGAGGCTGTAGGGCCTTGTCTTGCCTCCATGGTTGTGGATTTCGGTAGCAGCTCTCCAAACTGTCCAGGGGCTGGCCCAGGAGCATCTCTGTGTATTTGTCAGCAGGTGTCTTCCAGAAGAAGAGTCCCATGCGTATTTTGCTCGTCAAGGGATTCACAGAGGCACAAGAGTGGGAATGTAGTTAGGTTGCCTGCTCCCATTTGATGTTTGTTATGCAACATGTGTCTCCTCATCCAATCAAAACATCAGCAGCGTGGCCCTGATTTCCTCCCTTTTAACCAGCTTAACTGATCTTTCATTTGTATACACAGTCTTTTCTGCCCTGTTAGTACCAGGCTTTTCAGAGCCTCTCTAGCCAGTGGTGCACCATTATCTGTGCAGAGTGCCCCTACAGCCTGAAAGATGGAGCCTCCTTCTTGACTACATAGATGGAGCACCTGGCTTGGGATTTCTCTGATTGCTTTTGTTTTTTCTAATGCATGGTATTTTCATGGAGAGACGATGAACTAGGCTTTGCTTTTAGAGAAGTCAGTGATCCCTGAGCCAGATTTGGTTTTTTCTGTGTTCTTCCAGAGGTTGTATATTTAAAGTAGTTCCAGTTTTGTGAATCAAGAATAAATACTTGATTTTTATATAGTGATTTTTCAGCTCTTTTTTGCCGTTTACTTAATGTAATCTATATTTAGATGCGCGATCATCAGAAACTAAGAGTGAATGCTGTATGTGCACCTGCTGAATCATGGGCTGAAAAGTTGCCTTCAAGACCTATTGAAGAGTTACGGTGTGTATCACATTATATCAGTGGGGAATGGCTTTAAATATAAAGCTTTGGTCTTGTTGCTGTAGATTAGCTATGTATTAGAATTTTCTATGCAAATCAAATTTTCAGCAATTCTGTTGTAGGTTGGTGGGACTTCTTTCTGAGTCTTCAGTAACTTCAGCATGCTTACTTGTCAAATTTTGTTCCTGATGCCTGCTTCTTTTTCTCCTTCTCAGCCGATATGGATTTTTCTCATATTTACGAGAGTTATTTGATGCTCCTTATCCCGTGATGAGTTATCTTTGCTTCCAGTACCATGTTCATGATGTCCCTGTGGGAACAGAGAAGACAAGAAACATGATTGAAAGGGTGAGATGTCCTAAATAACACAAACACACTTGTGGTCTAGAGTTTTATTTCAGAAAGTCTTCAACAGGTTAATGGAGAGAAAGCAAAAAATTTATTTAGCTTCTTATTTAGCCTTTAGAAGTGAGAAAATGCTCACATACTGTGACCTCCTGGCAAATGCAGTCAATCTAATGCAGTACCTCACAGAAAGTTAAACACATCTTTCACCTGCACACTGTTCCAAGTCAATTACACAAAGTTGTTTTATTGGAATAACTTCTACTTGAAGTGCATGATGTTCTGGGCAAAATTTAGTCAAACACTTAACACTATATGACAATGCTGAACTCTCATGCTAAATTAGAAGGTCTTTTTTTTTGTCTTTTTTTTTTTTTTTTATTGAGAGAGTCAGTTTCTGGCAAATACAACTATATAGCATCAGTCATAATTTATGTGATAAATAGTGTATAAACCTTTTGGATTCTTAGAAAATAATAAGACCTCCTACTGGGAGTAATTTCCCTACCTTACTCTTTCATAGGTTCTTGCAAGCTCATCATTGGTGCTTTATAATGCGTAACATACATGACAGTTTTCATTTTAAATCCTTATTCACTTCTCTGTCTATGCTCGACGTTTTTTCTGTCTTGTACAAGGAGTGAACTCTTCTTTGAATTCAGAAGACTACTTGCAGCTCTCTGAGAACTGCTTTTTGGAGAAACTCAGGAAACAGGCTTTGTGAAGTCCTGTTTTATAGGGATAGCTGTTGCTCCTTCCAATTTTCTGTGTTTTTGAGGGTCTGAGAGTGGAGAAAAGGAAAGCAGAAGTGGAGGGGGTACTAGATTAAAAGAACTTACCTTCATGTTTTTTTCTAAGCATTTTCATATTTGAACTGCAGTTCCTCTGCTACTTTGTGTTTATCACGTGATGAAGCAGAATACCTATGTTTTGTAAACTAGTCAGAATTACTCCTTGGATACTCCCTCTTTTCCAGAGCCCTGTGAGCAGCAAGTGAGACATTGCTAAGGACAAAGATCAGCCACTCTTCTGAGTATGTTGCATGTGGCATTTTCTCAGTTCCGTTGTGTAAAGTTTTTTCTTTAATTATTTTTGATTGAAAAATGCATAGTTTGCAACATTTTGTTTCAGACAAATCAGAGAAAGCTTTAGTTTGAAAGAAGACCTGATTCATAGAGCTGAGCATGTAGAAAAAAGACTAGGATGGGAATGTTGTCAACCACAGTCTGAGCTATAAAGCAAAGTAAACAGTTTTCAGTGTCCAGAAACCATATCAACAGAATATTGCTGATGTCATGTATATAAACTGAAAGAATCTTGAGTTAAATTTATGATGTCTTGTGGAGAATTTTTGCTGTTCCTGGTTTACTGGACATTTTATATCCTTTTGTGCTGTACTACCTTGCATTATGGTAAACCTTTGATTATTTATACTACCTTTTTGACATGATTAATTTAAAAATAATAACTGATATTTTTATACCTATTCCTTTTTGTCCTACAGATACATTTTGCTTCACTCAAGTTCATGCATTACAGCTCACCTTGTAGTTTAATCTCTTAATACCTTATGTGCTTGTGGTTCTTTGGTACACAAGCTACATTTGCATGTTATACGTCTACAGCAAATACAGTCTTAGGTCATGATACAGTACAAGTATTAACAGGTTTTCCATGTGTCTATCTCTGGTATCAGAATAAGTCAGAACCTGTTTGATTTGATCTGGTAATCTACTGTTAAGATACTGTTTTACAGTATCTTAACAATTCTTTGCTGACCAGTATGAGTTAAAAGTGTAATGATGCATTAAATTTAGCAGCATCTTTTTACAAAGGCTTGGTAGCCAGTCAGAATTTTGCAGATGCTGAAGTTTGTTAGTGTGGATTTTAGCAAGTTCATTCCTTGTTCTGAAAAGCAGTGCCTTAAGTGCTGGTTTTGTCAGATGAATATTTTTATGTGTTTTTTAGGTAATACAAGAAGCCAAACTTAAGCAAATATACACAGCAGAAGAAAAATACATTGTTAAGGTATCTGCTTATACAAACCTAACAGTCTCTACTAACTCATGCCTGAGGCCAGCACAGTTTCTCAATAGTTCAGTGGATACAGAGGAAAGAAGACAGCTGGAACACCTGCAACAGGTAGGAATGTAGTCCTGTGCTGTATATGATGTGAAAACTACACATTTTATCATGCAATAAGGATTGCCTACTTGCATGTGAAAATACAGTAGTTAGTAGTAAGTATGCCAATGGTCTGTGTTGTTTTGTTTCAGGACCTCAATGCCACACTGAAGTCTTTTGATGTGCGTTTGACTGCATTGCTTGAGAGACAGAAACAACTGGAACGCAGAGACAATGAGCTCAGGCAAAAGAAGAAGGAGCTTTTAGAGATAGGAAACAGGAGGAGACAGCTGGAATCCAAAATTCGTGTGAAGTATGATAGGTAGGAAGCAAGACACATTATCTATGAAACATCAACAATTTCAGTAATAAAGGTATTTTGCCTTCCTCTTAAGGAAGTGTGCTTTTATGCTTACAAATTAACCAGTTGCTGAGCATCAGACACAGGTGATAACCAAGACAAAGAAGGTGTTCAGAAATGGAGATAAGGCAGTATTTGAGAAACCATGTAAGTGTTCCAAATGGTTTCCTGTAATAAAATCATAGGATTTCAGTGAGAGATCATTGCACTTACTTAGTCAAATATCACCGTAGTCTTCTGTCTTCATAATACACATCTAAGTAACACCATAATGTACATAAATGTTCCTAAGTAAGCATGCCAGGATCAAGTTGAACCTGATTGTGTGCAGTATTTGTCTTAATGTATTTTCTGGGTTTGTAGGCCTCTGCAATTAGTTCTACTGCTGCTTTGTCATAAGGGATAACTGGTTCACTTCAGCCCACACTCCCAGAAGGCAGTGTGGATGACACTGCCTTGGACTTCATTCCCTCCTTTCTTGTAAGACAGTGCCAGCAGACATTATACCCTCAAATACTGCTATATGTTCTTCTGCCACACTACTTTTATTTTCTGAAAGTTGGTGTTTGTTCTTATGTGCACAGCTTTTGTGTTACTTACTGTCATTAAAATGAAAAAAGTGTGTTGAGAAAAAAGAAAAATAAGACTGCACACATGTTAGAGGGACCAAGATAAACTATTGTATAGTCACAAGTGTCCAGGTTGCTGTGAAAAGGAGCAGCATTAAAAAGTGTGGATGTGAGCTTAGCCTCAAAGGCAAGTATTGCTCTTTGGTTTCTTATTAGGGATACATGTATTGTAATCATGTTTTACAACATTACATACATACATACAGAATATGGTTTAAAGGAGGGAGATGCACCCTTAGCCTAAACAAGTATCAATTAAATCCTAATTTTTGAAAAAAGTAATTACACTCTTTTAATTTTGCATAGGGGTGGGAATCCTGACACAGTTGCAGGTAAGGCTGTTACAAGTTTTCTTGTCTGCTCTGTGCAGGATGGGGTTCCCCTATTGAGACCTCTGCATGTGCCCATGGGCAATGTAGGTGCCATCAGCAGCTGGGTCAAAGCACACTGAGTGTGCATAGTAGCTGCCTCTGGACCTCAGGCTCCCCAGCTGCTGGTACCTGGACATACAAAGCCCTGAGGCTCCAGCCCTGCTCCCTCACTCACCCATGTGGACACACATGGGCTCCCTGGTTTCCCAGTAGCCAACATATTCCACTCAGAGACACACATGCACAGAGCTATCCATGACTCTCCCAGTGACCCCCAGTAGACAATACCCCAGTCATCTTTCCATTTCATATGTAACACATGCCAGCTGGTCTCAACCTTAGAGACAGCAGACCTCAGGGTCAGTGGCATCCAGGCTGGACTCCCCTGGTCCCTCCAGTAGCCATCTCTTCCTGTGGTCTCACCAGTAGTTACACACACACCCCGTTGGATCCCAGGCTACTGCAGCTACTAACCAGCTAGTCTGCCTTGTTTCACTGGGGATCAAACACTTACACACCTGTGCTTGTACCAGATGGCATTATGGACAATAAACACAATGGGCCTCTGACCTGTGGTCCCACTCCAGTGACTGTTGCTTAAGTCTCCTCACTACCATCTTTCCAGCTGCTAGCATCACAGACAAACAGGCCCTCTCTTCTGATTTATGGTCTGACTACAGTTCATTGCCTTTAGACTCCCATGCACACACATTAATGCTGAATAGAGTCTCATCACCTAGGAAGAGAGTGCAG
The DNA here is from genome assembly GCF_020740795.1 of Apus apus. Classification (NCBI taxonomy): domain Eukaryota; kingdom Metazoa; phylum Chordata; class Aves; order Apodiformes; family Apodidae; genus Apus; species Apus apus. The sequence continues at coordinate 39,298,584 of NC_067312.1, read as the reverse complement.
AATGGAATTGAATGAGCAAGTGCTAATTGGGGATGGCTGGACAAGTGTATTGACCAGCCAACTGTTTACATGTAACTGTCCCTTTTAACCCCATATCATTGTATTTTCCCATACTTGTTCCTCACCAAGTTGTCTGGAACCCTCCCTTTTCTTGCGTTTGGTTTCTTCTTTGAATAGGCAATAGTAAGTCCTGTGCAGTCATAGAATCATTGAATGGTTAAGGCTGGAAAGGACCTTAAAGATCATCAAGTTCCAACCTCCCTGCACTGACCAGGGACACAAAATGCTGGTCACTAAATGCTTTTCTGCATCCCGTAATGTCTCCTGTACTGCTAGGAAAGAAGCTGTTTCAGTACAGTCCAGAGGGTGCTGTGATGTTGATTTGTTGGGTTTCACACCTGGATGCTGGTGCTGAGGCTGTCCTGCTTGTCCCTTCCTCTGTGTCCTTAATATGGGTTCCTGCCTGGTAGTGTGTCCCTGTGTTCCTCTGGGGTCATGGACATGGGCATTTAATGGACTGATGACTACTCTGATGGGCCTGGGGTTAGCCAGACTAAAGTATTATTTGGGCTTCATGCATCTGCTGTTGTCTCTCCTTTTTGGGTGTGCACCTGAACTTTTATCAGATAACCTACTAGAAAGCCTTTCTAAAACTGAGGTAAATGGCAACTGCTTGAGCTCCTGCTGTCTGCCCTTTAACAGCTGGGTTCATCAGGTTTGATGTACCTTGGTAAATAACTTGCTGATTCTTTCTGAGCACCCTCTTGTCTAGAACTGTGTTCCGAGGGAATTTGCTCCACAGTTTTCCCAGGCATCAAAGCAAGAATAATTGGTTTGTAGTTTTTCTCTTGGCCTGTTTAGCCATTTTTCAAGATACTCAGATGCTTTGCAGCTCACTAAACCTCATGATTATCTTATATTAAGTTTGTCATCATTATGTGGTTTTGAGGTTTAAAACAAGTGAAAATTCTGATTTTCTGCATTAAGTTGAGGATCCTTTTTTATTTTTTTACTAGTATGTATTACAATAATCAAGGAAACCTCATTAACTCCCCTATGCTCTATAGGTGCAAGGAACTAGCAGTGGAAGAAAAATGTCATCCTTGTGCTAATTTGTTATTTTTTTTTAATCTGAAATATTCAGAAGTAAAGGAGTATTGTTATTGAGTGATGTCCTTTGTAGCCAAAATCGGCGTTTCTTTAATTACGAATTTTTTTTGCTATTGAATTTCTTAGGTTTAAAGTGCTTAGACTGCAAATATCTAATGTGTTTGGAATGCTTGAGTATACTAAGTCCTATTTTTGCTAACTGTTGGTTCATCACCAAGATTAAGAATCGTTGTATTTTTGTACCATTTATTTTTAATCAGGATTAATCGAATACTGATTCCTCCCATAGTTTAAGACAGCTGGAACAAGATGCTATCAACCTAGAGGAGGAATCTCAAAAGGCAGATGTAAAGATCAGAGAAATAAATATCCGAAAAGCAAGACTTGCTACTGAATTAATGCATCTCATAAAGGTAGGTATTTTCAAATTGGTATATGTTCCACTATAGTGAGAAGTCCCGATTTTTGTAGCTTAAATAGGATGTATGCAATGTTTGGATGTGTTACTGTAAATGTTTATGAGCTAGCTTGCTTCAAGATACACATCTTTGGAAGGTTTTATGAACTTAAGTTTGTTCACCTGTCATTGATTTGAATTGTAGATTGTTTGCATTGGTTACACCCCAAGTGACCAAAGCCATCTCAGGCTCTATGTTTTCAGAATGCTGCATAATTCTCTGAACTGTTCATTACACCCTAGTTCATAATACCTTTTTTTTGTTTGTTTTTATTGAAAAAAAAAGAGCAGTCATTAGTTATGTGAAAAAATTACCTGAAACTGTCGGTATCCGTGATTGTGGAAGAGCGCGAGGATGGGAAAAGTATTCAAGTGTCAGACTCCAATGTCATAAGGTTTTCTTCAATTCAAAAAAGAAGAAAACGGTCTGGACTTAATAGTTGCTTTAACTTAGCCTCTAAGCTGTAATGATGGGAGCTGCCACAAAGTTAATTTTCTTAGTTTTTTTTTCAATAATTAAGGAACAGGAAACAATTACTTACAGTTCTATAGGGAAACCAGTTGTGCTTTATACTCAACAGGAAGTGGTACCATTCTTTCAACCACTGTGAGCACATATCCTCTGTCATGCCTTACTAATGTTGAAATGTGTTCCTGCTTACACCTGAAAGGAGTTGTGTTACCTTTGAAGTGAGTCTGAGTTGTATACACTTCAGCTAATCGTATTTATATAGTAAATAAAGAAAAATACATCAATTGGGTGCGCTGTATCTATTTGTTGATAAACATGGACTGCAACAATGGGAGTGTTTCAGAGATCACCTTTGGTTCAGCTAGCCAAGGCAATTCTGAAAATGCCAAAGAATGGCAGAAGATACCTGCCATCTTAAAAGGGTGGCTTAGGCTATAGATTACTTTACAGAGCTTACAGAACTTGTGCAGGTAATAACAATACAGAAGAGTAACTCTTTTCAAAACTTCTGCAAATGCTGTGCATTTAAAACAAGGATTTCTGGGATATGCTTTTGATTTTTATATTTGATGCCCATTTCCCAGTGTGTCAACTGTCCAAGTGTGTAGCTGTTGTAAAGTGCAGCCGAAGTTACTTAGTGAGTGCTGTATGACCTGCTTGAAGGAGAGTCTTAATCTTCACCCAGTATAGGAAAACAGATTTGACACATACCGTGTATTTTTCAGTATACCACAGGTGTAAGGGAGGTTGGACAGTATTTGCCTGAAGTAGTTACTGATTACAAAAGGGGTTTTTTTTTCAGCTGTTCTGTCAGCTTCATTTTCACACTTTGTGTGAGGTAGAAACTATATGCTGGTACATGCTGAAGAGAAGAAAATGGTTTGATACAAGAAAGATGTTTCATTATATGTTTGATCGATATTGTTGAAATCTGTGTTTTTTTACTTGTCCCCGACTCAAACTTAATGAATGCTTCCAAGTTCATGGGAATCTTCATACTTCATTAAGTAGGTTTTGTAGTTATGCTGGGTGTAGGCTATTAAAAGTGATAAAAACGTAGGTAGTCAATGTGTTTCAGGAGTACTTGCATCTGCCACAGAAGGAAATTTAAAATATGTATGGGATTTTGGTGTGTTTGTGTGATGGCAACATGATAGGCGTTTTTAAGAGTTCTGGGACTTCTGTGAAACGGGCAGCTGGAATGACAGGCTGCACATATATTTACACAAATACACAAGGCAGAGAGTGTACCCGACATATACCTAATACATGTTAATATTTCACAGCCAGTTGAGAGAAGCAGCCTTGTTCCACTGTTAAAGGCTCATTTAAATAAGCAACCAGTTCTCAAACCAGGTTCTGAGGATCACTAAAACCTGTTACAGAACTTTCAAAATAGAGCCTCCTTTTGTTGTATGCTGTTCCAGGTAAGATTTAATACACTAGAGTCACTGTAGGCCATCTAGCTTCGTTAGGGAGAGAGGCATATATCTTACGTGTTCATTTTTTGACCTTTTTCCATCTCTGTGTGTGATTTATAAAGTCCACCAAAACCCAGCTACTTCATTCTGTCTCAGAGAATTGAGATGGCTTTGTTTCTTCTCATGTTTTACATGTGAGTGTATGATACATGAGTATAGGGAAACAGGGTGTGCTGCTTTTTTTTTAGTGTTAAATTGTTTTTTTGAAAGTGCAATGTGGATGATTACAGATTAAAGTACATGGGTACTATCCATCTTGAAGAGCTTGGGTTATCAATATGTCTTTTTTAACTCAATTTAATAGACAGCAGTGTGGAAGAACTGAACTAAGTGTGAGGTTCTATGCTATGACTAAAAACTGGATAGTTTCTAAAGCCTAATAGTAATTATGTCAATTTTGAGACTGTTATGAAAGAAAATAAAAGAAAAAAAGGCATTTTCTGCATTTTCTGTTTTCTTGTGCAGAGCTGCGTTTCACTGAACATCGTCAAAGCAGATTTGGCTCTTCAGTGCACTGTGGTGGCTGCTGAGAAGAACAAACTAGAGTCAGAGTATAATGAAGCAAGTGTACGGCTAAGAGCTGCAGAGGTAACCGTATCTTATGAATACTGGGTTATCTACTATGAAAACATCTTCTGAGAAAGCCTTTGTGGTGTAGGAAAGGATGCTGCTATGTCTTTTTTGAGAAATGGGTATTAGTACTGCTAAATATTTAGCCTTGATTTCTGTAGTTCAACATCTTCATTTAAGGCTGAATAGGAGGTTTACCTTCCTGAATTAATACAGCTAAGCTGAAAAAGTAATAATTCCTGGGTCTTTTCATTATAATAAAGCATAATATGCCTAAAAAGACTAATTGTTACTTCAAATTATTATTTTTCCTGAGTGTTTTATACATAAGTAGCCCCAGCCCACATGGAAGATGCAAGGTGAAGATGAACCAGAAAGTACTGGATCAGAGTCAAGCAGAGCTGTTACACCTTTCTTTCATAGCTTGTTTTCTCATACTGTAATTGAATGTGTTTCTTTGAGGGACAGAAAGGAGGATAAATGGTCCTTCTATTGATCGTATTGTGAAGCTATGCTGTGCTCAGGTAAACAGGCAGTCTCCAGGAATTAGTTCCACGAACAAGAGCTCTTTTCTAATAGCAGAGCATGGTATGATCTCGCAGGAATTGGTGCATAGAGGTCAATATTTTGTATTTGTGTACTAGTAGTCTTAGTGTTCTGGGGAAAAAACTGCTGGAGTACAGAATGGTAATTTTTTTTCTTACCTTGTAAGGACTAGGTTAACTGTAGCCTTCACACACAAAAAAAATGCTAGTAAATTGATAAGCAGTTAAAAAAAAGTAGGTGATGGTTATTTTGGATGGATTTGCACTTGCAAAAATAATGAGTTTCTCATGTATTTAGAAAACAACTTGAGGTTGTAGGTATCATCACTTATAGAAAAAATAGGAAGAGGAGAACTTCCTAAGAGGAGCAAAAAGTAACTTGAAGTCAGCACGGAGTCCAGCATGTTACTTGGAAAATCACTGTTGCATCAGTTCTCTCACATGATTCACCTGTTATTGAGGCTTCATCAAAATCCAATGCAAATTGCTCCCTTGCTGGAGCTCAGTAAGAATTAGGAATGTATTACAAAGCTGTGAACCTCATCTGAATAATTGTATTGTCATTGGCATATGTATTTAATGTTTTTTGTTCTTTCTGTCCCCATCTTCCTCATAGTTTAGAAAATAGCTTGGGCTGATGCATAGGTAGATGTTTGGTCAGATCAATAGACAGGACTTGTTAGGTAAAAATTCTGGTAATTCTTGGTAAATGAAAATTGCCTCCTTGACACCATGAAGACGCATCTTGAGTCAGCTGAGGTTCTATTAGTTGTCGTTACTGGGTTGTATTCAACCACATAACTAGAAGAAATCATATCAGAGCTTATATTTTGTGTGGTTAGTTCCAGGAAAATTAAAACAACAAAAAAAGTGCTAAAATCAGTAATCCCAGTGATCAGAATTTCAAAAAGTTTACCTGCTCTGGAGAAACACTCTTCTGAGTACTCAAGTGCTTGCCTCTTAAGTTTTCACATACATGGAAGTCCAAAGCCATGCTTACCCATACACTGCATGTTGAGTCTTTCAATTAAGTCTTTAGACCCTCTTTTTAGAAGTTATTTTCCTGTATTGCTTAGTGAATTACATATGTTGTACATCTGGTTTCTGCCTTAAGAGAGGGGAAAACTCAGGATTCCTTACTTGCATCTCAAATTAAGTGTAATTTGAAATAGTATGTTTTAATTGGCTTTTCCCTTCAACTTCTTAGTGGCTTTGGCAGTGGTAAGTGTGTTGGTTTTTTTCTGCATCAGTACTATGTTAAGGTAGTCTTGCTCCAGAGCTGTGAGGATGCCATTGCAGCCCTTTGAGGAAGTCTCGCAAGCAGTTGCTGCATGTTTTTATTAAATAAATAAATCTGCAAGAAGGAGGAAGCCAAACAGAAGCAGAAATAAGGCTGTTGTACAAAAGCTGTGTAGTGAACTAATTTGGAGCCTAAGTGTTACAATTATGGGACCATTAATTATCTATTTCATAATCAGGTATTTTTGTAGGTCATGTTCTGGTCATGATGCATTCATTGAAACTGGAATGGTAGATCTGCCAAAGAAGCTACAAAGTTTTGTTAATGCTTAGCACTTACACATGGTATTTATCTCCCAAGCCATCTTGAGCCTTTTTTGATACCTGAGTAAATATCTGATAAAGTTTTGAAGCAAACATAAGCCCACTTAATACATTGAAGATTGCATATGTTCCTTTTCTGAGATCTTGGCACTGGGGTACTGTGGAGAGAGCAGCAAGTTTAGTGCTTTCTAGTGGGGTTTTTAACCACTTAGGTGGAAGGGCCAAAAAGATACATATTTTCAAACAAGTTAGCAACAGCAGATTTCTGGAATTTATATTTTATCATTGCAGTTCTAGTGGGAACCTTAGTGTTATTTTAACAAGTACTTCTATTTAATTTATTTAATGAGCCTAAGAAGCAAATCTGCGTTTGTGACCCATACTGAATGTTAGGAAGGATTGTTAGCTCCATCTGCTCATTAGATAGTTGGCACAGTTTCTTGCATGTTTATGATGGTTGCTTGAAAGTCTTTCTAATGGTCTCCCTTTGATAGCTTGTTAATTTTCAGGTTTGTTTGGTGTAAATTTGTTTAATTGGTATTGATACTCAGTATGTATGTAGCAGAATTTGTTCCTTAAGCAAAGTTTTAAGAAAACGCAGATTCTGTTTTCTATGTATAAATTTCCAAACTTAGAATAATTAAATGCATGTATTCAGACACAAATTCATGAGAAAACATTGGTTACTGGTAACTATATTTTCTTGAACCAGCTTCTTATTTTACACAAACCTAGTTGCAGTAGTCATGAACATCTCAGAATACAAATTGCTTGTGCATCCAGAATATAATTGATTTCTGCTGCTTGGTAGATGCCTTTCAGAAAGCTGTAATTGCAGCCCTACAGTAGTACAGAGCTTTCCTGAAACACCTGGATAAAGCTTTTTCCGAGTTAGTTCTGATGCTGTTGGCTGGAACAAATGTAAAGGTCTGTCTCAGCTATGCTTTTTCACTGTAGCATCTCTGTTCAAAATGGTAATTCATTCTATATATAATTAACTTTTTATCTAGGTGGCTCTAAGAGATCTAAGAGATCAGCAGGAACCTTAACATTGCCATGCACTTTGGAATATAAATAAGGGAGAAATAATAAAAATTTATGTATTTTTATTTATATTTATCTAACTTTTATTTTGCATGTGGCCTCGACAATCAACTGGCAGAGCTGAATGAAAATTGAGGGTTACCTTGTTGTTGGAAATGTCAGTGCATTTATTCTAGTATGTGCTTCATAGCCACATCAAATGTCTGCTGCTTCCCAGCCTTCCTGTTGAATGCTGAGATTTTCCTCTGCCCAAACACATATTCTTTTTTACACTCTGAAGGATTTTAGTTGCCTTAGGCTTGGGTCAGGCATATTAAATGTTGAGTCTATTTCATTTTTTCAGAGTCCAGAGATCAGCCTGAAATCTTGTTTCATGCAGCTCTGCAGGGTTTCAAGTGGGAGCTTTAGGAAGCATTGAGAGCTGAGATTCCCCACTTCACATGATTCAGAAACTACTTTGGCATGGTTGAGGGGAGGAAAAACAGGACATTTGAGCTAATAGATGCTGTAGAGAGCATCAGGCCTAATTCTTGAGTGTGTGTAAGAACTCCATTGATGATCATGCATGATCATATCTGTTACACTTTTTCTATTGTATTTAGTAAATAATGATTAATTAAATGAACACTTTGAATTTTTTTTTGCCACCGGAGAGTTCCCATATTTTACTAAACAATACAAATACAACAATAAAAATTGTCAAGATAAGGCTCTCCCAAGTATAGGAACACAACTAACTTTGTAAAATGTCAGGAGAAAGTTCTGAAGCAAAACACTGCATATGATTTTGAGTTAGAATTTTGTGCCTCTGAAAATAAGCTAAAACGGTTTATTCCCATGGTGTAACTGTTAGACAGTTACATGGATTGCATGTGTAAACACTCAGTAAATGTATAGTAAAATGACTTGGATTAAAAGCTCCAGTCTCTTGGTTTGTTCTCCTTTTAACTTCTGAGTGCTCCCAGATATCTGCAGTTGAGTGTTCACCTGAGCTATAAAACAGCAGCAAGCAGTTACCTTGAGACCACATAAACTGTACCTGACCTGCTTTTTATTTATTTTTCAGCACTTGTTTAAAAATGGTATGTGTTTCTGTTTTGTTAGCTGTATTACAGAGGTAGGATATGAAATGACAAAGAAGTACTTATGTTTTCCAGTTATGATGTTTACTCAGTAAAATTTCAGCTGAAATGCCATTGATTCAGTGTGCATCATGTCCACCATGTTTTCCCAGGCAGATAAATACGGCTTAATGGGAGCTAATAACAGATAACATTCAAGCCACTCCCCATGATATTTGAAAAGTCACGGCAGTCAGGTCAAATTTCTTGTGACTGGAAGAAGGGAAACGTTACACCCATTTTTTTTAAAGAGTAGAAAGGAGGACCTGGGAACTACTGAGCTGTTGGTCTCACCTCTGTGCCTGGGAATATCATGGAACACATGCCCCTTGAAGATCTGACAAGGCACATGTTGAACAGGGAGGTGATTAGGGACAACCAGTGTGGCTGTACCAACAACAAATCCTGTCTGACCAACATAATGACTTTTTACGATTGAATTACTGCATCAGTGGATAAGGGAAAAGCAGTGGATTTTAGCTCTCTGCCCTTTGACACATTTCCCCACAACATCCTTCTCTCTAAGTTGGAGAGATACAGATGTGATGGGTGAACTGTTTGGTAGAAAAGGAAGTAGCCAGATGGTCGCATTCAGAAGGTAGTGGTCAATGGCTTGATGTCCAGAGGGAGATGGGTGATGAGTGGTGTCCCTCAGGGGCCTGTGCTGGGACCAGTGCTGTTTAATATCTACATCAATGATACAGACAGTGGGATGGAGGGCACCCTCAGCAGGTTTGCTGATGACACCAAACTAAGTGGCGTGGTCTATATGCCAGAGGGACGAGATGCCATCCAGAGGGACCTGGACAAGCTAGAGAAATGGGCCCAGGTGAAGCAGATGAGGTTCAATAAGGCCAAGGGCAAGGTCCAGCACCTGGATAGGGGCAATCCTCGTTATCAGTACAGGCTGGAGGATGATGTGATAGAGAGCAGCCCTGTGGTAAGGAACTTCTGGATGCTGGTGGGTGAAAAGATGGACACGAGAAAACAATGTGCGCTCGCAGCCCAGACGGTCAGTAGCATCCTGGGCTGCATCCAAAGAAGCATGGTCAGCAGATCAAGGGAGGTGATTCTGCCCCTCTACTCCACTTTTGTGAGATCCCTCCTTGAGTACTTTGTCCAGCTCTGGAGTCCCCAACACAAGACAGACATGGACCTGTTGGAACAAGTCCAGAGAAGGTCCACAAAAATGATCAAAGGGCTGGAGCACCTCTGCTAGGAAGACAGGCTGAGGGAGTTGGGATTGTTCAGCCTGGAGAAGAGAAGGCTCCAGGGAGACCCTAAAGGAGCCTTCCATTATCTGAAAGGGCCTACAGAAAAGCTGGTGAGGGACTGTTTACAAGGGTGTGTAGTGACAGGATGAGGGGCAATGGTCTTAAACTAGAGCAGGATAGATTTAGATTAGGTATCAGGAAGAAGTTATTTATGGTGAGGATGGTGAAGCGCTGGAACAGCTTGCCCAGAGTGGTGGTGGAGGCCCCATCCTTGGAGACATTCATGGTCAGACTTCACGAGGTTCTGAGCAACCTCGTCTCATGAAAAAGGTCCCTGCTGACTGCAGGGGGACTGGACTAGATGATCTTTAAAGACCCCTTCCAACCCCACACATTCTCTGATTCTGTGATAAGGCTCACAGTAATAGGGGATTACCTATAAAATAGTTTGTTTTGAGACACACTGAATCTACATACACACTCATCCAGTTGAGAGGAAATAAATTTAGCTTTATTAGATGAATCTGCTTTTGACCAGTTTGGCTTGGCATCTGTTGACTTCAGGCAGAGAGGCAGAATGGCTTTTATGTATTGAAACAGAGATTCTCAGTCTTCAAGTAGTCTGATTTCATTTACATTCTCTGATTTGGATGTTGTTTGTTGCCACTGTGCTAGTGTCACCTCTGAAGATTTGTGATATTTTCAAAAGTGTATTTTAGTATCTTTAATATCTTTTCTAACAGCAACAGTTTCGTGAGCTGGATGATAGGAAGCGAGTTCTTACGGAGAACTGCAAGGAGCTGCTGAAAAAAGCTCGACAGGTCTGCAAACTGGGTCCAGATGAACATCTTCCAAAAGAATTTCAAACTGTATGTATGAATGAAAATTAATTGTCACATATATCTTAAATTTTGGATTATGCTAGCTTCTCCAGCAGACAATGTTATATATTTTATATTAGAATGCTACTAGTAAAAAGCTATGTGTGCTTCCCTTAGTGTTGACTCATTGTAAAGCACCTTTAAATAGTGCTCTCATGATCACTTTGTTCTGTGCATGGGGGGAAGAAAATGTGATCTGAAATTTCAATTAAAATCCAAAGGTTTATGTTCATAGAAATAATCAGAAATATGAGTAATGGCATCGTTTTCTAGCTTCTTGCTCTAATGAGGCAACATGTGAAGAACTGAGGTCTGGACCTGCCTACTTACCTGGTGGTGTTCCTAGCCCCTAGAAGTATCTGCATGTCTTAGCTAACATAGCCCCTGGCTTATACCAAGCTGGTGAGCATCTGTACCTGCACAGTGTATGCAATTAAGGAACAATTAATTGTGTATCTTTGTTACCTTGTAGCACTTCTAGCCTTCTTTCTCTGTGAGGGAATCTTACCATGTTAAATGTTGAATATATGACATCCTAATTAAAAGTAATAGAGTATTTTATGACTTATGTTCTTTTTTTTTAATAAACTGGAGTCCTTCATTAGCATTGCTGTGTAACACATACATCCTTTCTCTTGTAGGCTTTTCAGGCTCTTCCAAACACACTGGAGGAAATTGATGCTTTTCTGAATGAAGAGAAGACCAGGGCCTCCTGTTTCACAGGCCTGAATGCTTCAGTATGTTCCCTGCATTCCCTCCACCCTCCCCCTCCATCCGCATTATACTTGCTTCCCACTCTGCGCTAAATCTTTTCATATAATAAACTATACAGCAGGAACAATGTACTGTAAATGCCAGATTGTGCATCTATTAGAATTTTAAGTAGGTTCTTCAAAAAGAACAGTGTGTTCTGTACCTTTAAAAAAAAATAAAAAAAAATTAAATTGCAGGAACCTGAAATAAACAAAGCTTTTACAGTTTCCTTGCTTTAAAGCTAGAAACATATCTTGTTGAGTGTGCAGTGCTATAATGCATGTAATTGTGTTTGAGCAGAATCAGTGCAGTGTGGTATTTTTACAGCCCAGATTAGAAATGGTAAACATTTTGTTGATGTTTGTTGTGTTGTTTTTTTTTATTCTGGCAGGTTGTTGAAGAATACAATAAGCAGACACAAGAAATAGAGGCGCTGACAGAATATCTAGCGGAAAAGAAAAACGAATTGGATAAATATAAACAAAACATTGCACAGGTAATCGCTTAAATTATTGCTTCCCTATCAGCATGTATTTATTAGAATTAATTGTATGTACAGAAATAAAAGGTAACATTTCAAGTTGTCTTGAGTGCAAACTGAGATGTTAGCTTCTGTAATTACGATACTTTTTAATTTAAATGCTATCTCTAAAGGAAGTTCAGTTATTAAAAATAGTTTTACATGGATATGTCTACTTCTAGGTCAAAGAAAAGTGGTTAAACCCCTTGAAAAAGCTGATTGAACAAATTAATGAGAAGTTCAGTAACTTCTTTAGTTCTATGCAGTGTGTTGGTGAAGTTGATCTTCATGTGGAAAATGAGGTATGATTAATTTTTCGTATGGAAGAATATTCATATTTTCATGCATGATATTTTGCTTTTATATTGCTGGAGAAAAAATGTAAGTTGTCATTTGGATTATAGGAAAGATTTTCTTAAAAAAAAAAAAAAAAAAGATGTTTTCCTGATTTACCACACTTCTGTGCTAGAACTGGCTTAGCAGTCTGGTTGAAAGAAAATGAGCCTTTGTCCAGGTGCGTAGGACTTCAGCTTTAGGAAACTTCTTTCAACTTACAGAGCCTGGTTAGAAGTATTACGTTTACTTTAGTTGTGACTGAGATTGGTTAAGATAGTGATTTAACTTTACATTTCTGGCTAATGTGTGCTATTCTGTTATCATTTAATGGCTAAATCTGCTATTATTAAGTGTTGTATTGATTTGGTTCTGCATTTAGTTTCTATTCAAGTCTGCTGGTATTTAATCAGTTTTGGCAGTAGCAATCATTTGTTTCAGCCTGTTATGCTGTCTGTAAATTTATGGGCAGGGTTTACCTTTGAAGAGTTTAAAGCATCAGTAGAACTGTGGGGAGAAATAATCAGTGCAGTAAAGAAAAATTGGGTATTTTGTTTTAAATTGATCTCTGTAATGATGATTTTAAGACTCACATATAATGTATAGACTCCACAACACTGAAATTTGACACTTAAACATTTTGTTGTTGTTGTAGAAGTGGTAGTTGTTATTGGGGGCAGAATAGTGATTGACAAGGCACTTTACAGGAACTTCATTAAAATGTTTACATAGTAACTGGTATTATGAAAGAGCAGGACATTAAGCTGTGGACTTTTCAGTTGTTTTTATAATTAGCTACACAGTCCTATACTACACAAATACTAAAATTACCTAAAAGTAGGCTGGGAGAGAGTACACATTAAAACAGTAAAACAGTTTAAAAGCAAAGAGTCTGGACTGTCTTTCTGAATATCTTCTTCGGAAGGTCTTTCTTTTCTCTTGGCAATGATGTCACAAATAGTTTAAGAAGTTAGCTGACGTTACTGAGCCAATGACTAAAACTTTTTCATCAAGGAATCAAAGCCTTACAATACAGAGAGGTGGGTAATCTGTTGTAGAGCTTGGATTCCTTACCTTTCTCTATGGGAGACTCTTTGCCCTGGCTTGTAAATACCAAAAGAGAGATGCTTGAGGCAGAATTATCTTTGTTAGAAATACTCCTGTGGCACTGAAGTTCAAGCTTCTGTTAGCCTGCCCTGCCTAACCTGGAGATCTAATGATGTCCTTGGTGGTAGTAGCTACTGCTCTGACTTTTTGTTAGGAGCACTTGGTAACCAGAATTCAGAGTGCTAGCAGTGATAACCCTCACCTTCAGCAATTCCTACAGGGAGTTTTGAACAATACTCATGACAGGTCCTGGAATATCTGTCAGTTGTATGAACTGGCGTTCCCAGTAGTCTGACAATGAAGGCCTGACTTACTGATACCATTACAACTGTGCCAGAGGACAAATCTTTTTCACTCCGAGCCATGCATCTGAAAGTACAGTGGGCCTAGAGGCCTTAGGTCCTGGTTTTTGTTTCTTCTTACATGGAGTTGTTGTGTTCTTGATGTCCCACAGGCCTGTCCCTTTCCAAAGAATATAGCAAAAGCTCTGCAAGTATCTGTTAGAGAAGAAACACAAGCTAAATTGTGAACTTAAAGATAAAATGCCAACACTATGCTAAGTGTTCCTGGTCATTAGCAAGCCAAACTGTGGGTTGCTTGAGATTGATCCTGACAATCAAGTACCAAATCCTACTAAAATGGAGAAAGTTGATTAAGCTGTGGTGCTGTTATCTTCACTGCATGTCTTATTAGCCCCCTTAACAAAATATCAGTTCCCAAAAGGTCAGCAGCATTTGTTTTGAAAGCATGCCCCATGCTTTTCCTTCTTAGGCTTCTGATTATCGGGCATGGTTATCAAACTGCAATCTGCAAATCCAGGAAGCTTATTACTCTTCTGATAAGGTGCATTAAATGCCAAAGACGAAATTTCTTCCATAGTAGGGGAGAATGAAAAGGTAACCAAAATCAGTTTGCTAGTAGTTCTGTTGCAAATACATGAAAGTAAATCACAGAATCATAGAATCGTCACGGTTGGAAAAGACCTTCAAGATCGTCCAGTCCAACCATCCACCCTACAACCCCTAACCATGAAACCATCCAATGAAACACCATGTCTACCCCTTTTTTGAACATCTCCAGGGACAGAGCCTCCACCATCTCCCTGGGCAGCCTGTTCCAATGCCTCACCACTATTCTGTGAAGAAATTTTTCCTAATATCCAGCCTGAACCTCCCCTGGCGCATCTTGATCTCATATCCTTGTCACCAGGGAGAAGAGGCCAAGACTTTACACTTTCTAGACCTGAGGATGTGTGTCTGCCTGCAAGTGTAGTAAAACACCAGCGACAGCAAAAGATGGCTTTTTCTTCTGATTAGGCAGATTAGCAGATCTGAGATGATTTGATAGATCTCTTTAATGTTAGATGCTATCAGGTATGTACATTACTCATCCCAAAGCAAGACCTGACGGTAGCAAAGAAGCTGAAAATTTTTCCAATAGACTTGAAGTGCCTTAAGGCAGTTTTAAGACTTGAACGATGGTATGGCTTATTTGCTTCATCTTGTCTTTTAGACCTTGTTGTGCATTATAAAACGTGCCCTAAAATGGGGTCTGCCCATTTTATGCTCTGCCAGGTCACCCAGGTTCATACGTCATTGAATGACTGTGGTATGTGACAACCTGAACCAAAGTGGTATATGCCAGCTGCTATGGGCTGGGCTTCTCATTGTCTCTTTGCCACAAGTGTCCTTTCTAAATCTAGAAGTATTCTGAGTAATCATCAGAAATCACCTCCACTCATTTACTCTACTCAGCATTACAATTGTGTTACCAGAAGAATGTGAGTTAATGACTTCCAAGTGCAGGATTCAAACTTCCTCAGGGACTAAGGTAGACCTCTTGGAACTCATAATCCTGAAACTTCTGAATCTTCCCAGGAGCTCTCATTAACTTGATAGGTACATATAAAGATTGTGTCTTATATGGACCAAATGGTAAACAGTCAGCGTGGGCTCTCTGCACTGGGAATTGCATTCCCATTCCTGCACTAAGCTTATCTGAACTTCAGATTATTATTATATTAGCAAGTACCAAAGATTTCTTTTTTTCCTTGAATCGTGAATGTATTTCTTTGCATGTACACTGAGTCTTGTTCTCAGGGTAGATTTTGTAGGGCCTTTGTATCTCAGTCTGCTAGTGGAGGAGAAGTGAAGGATTTCATTAGACTGCTTGCACTTAAAGAGGTTCAGGTGGAATCTTAACCTACACACTTCCCCCCCCCATCACTATGCAGTTCACGCTGATAGCATTATGTACCCTAATGTGGGTTTTTTGGACAACATTTATAGGTGCATTGCTTTCTCCTTTTTCTAGCCAATAATTTTTTTTCCTGTGGATGTTCTTTATGTGTATGAAGTCTTTCTTACCAGGGATTCAGATTCTTGCTACAGGGAGGGAGTGGTATTGAAAATTCTCTGTCTTAAGACTAGATCATAAATAAGGAAAATATATGAAACACTTAATATATTGATATGAACTTGAACCTGAGTAGACCTCTGAAGAACATTTGACATAAATTTCCTTTAATTTGCATGTCATTATCACATAAGCTGTTGTACAGAGAAACTTGAGTTTTAACAGCTACTGCCTTTTATAGGAGGAGTACGACAAGTACGGGATTCGCATTAGAGTAAAATTCCACAGTAGCACTGAACTTCATGAATTGACTCCATATCATCAGAGTGGAGGTGAGAAAAGTGTTTCCACTATGTTGTACCTGATGGCTCTACAGGAACTCAACAGATGTCCTTTCAGGGTTGTAGATGAAATAAATCAGGTGAGGATCAATAGTGCAATATGTAACCTCCTACTGTACAGACACTTATGACATAGTGGAGAGAACAGACTTTTTTTTTTTCTTTTAGGGAATGGATCCAGTGAATGAGAGAAGAGTTTTTGAAATGGTTGTGGAAACTGCTTGTAAAGAAAACACGTCTCAGTACTTCTTTGTTACACCAAAGGTGTGTGGTGGAAAATGAAATTGAAAGTTTAATGTGTAGGAGAATTGAATTTTGTGTGATAATATCCCTGTAAGTTATACAGTGTTTATCTCTGACCTAAAAACTGAATATTATAAGGGTAACTCTGGGAGAATTTGTCTACTTTATGGACAGTCCTGTCAGGAATTCGGACAAATTACACCACTGGTCATCTGGCCTCAGTGGAAAGATCACAAGTTAACCACCAATGGATAGGGGTGCTATGTAACAAAGCTTTCAAATGTAATGCCTCTACTTCTCACAGAATTGAATTGTATCAGAGACCAACTTGCAGGCAGGCCGGGTAATGATATTGGAACAAGCTACTGCTGCTGACATCGGAAAAACTAGAGGAGTCCCACATTAATGGAGTAAAACTATTCAAGTACTAATCTGAGACTTAGAAGCACTGAAAGGGTCAGTGCTGTGTGCCACAGAGAATGGGACTTTTCAGTTAAGAATGATCAGTGCTTAACTGTGCTTTTCTATTAAAAGGAAAAAAAAAAAGAAGATAATTTACTTACTGGGTAGTATGGTGATGGCTTGAAATGACTAGTAAGTAGGGTGGCTATTGACCTGCACTTTTAACCAAGTGTTACGTTCAGCTTGATCCAAGACAGATTGATCCAGTGAAGGTTACTTATATGCCAGGGAAGCAAGAATTCAGTAATGGGCTGTATGCTTTTTATTAACATAACAGTCCTTCTGCATCCCATACTTCACTGTAGAAAACCTGGCTGGTGTGTGCTGCTGTTCTCTGCAACTAGCAGTTGAAGGACCTGAGAAAAGCCACCTGTAGCATTTACTTGACTGAAAGTTGTAGGAAGGTGATGCTTGTTTTATAATTCTGATCCTGCATGATACTGACCTCCTCACCATTCGGTAATTTCCTGTCCACATTATTTCTTTCTTGTTCCGGCTGTTATCTATCCCCATTGCATCTGCTTTTCTGTGGTTTCTCCTACTTTGAGAAATAAAGAGTGGTTTGGATGTTGAAAGGCTAGAGATATCTCCAGTAAATATAAAGCTTCCCACATATAAGGAACTGTTGAGTATGACTGTCTATGTTTCAGACTCTTTTAAAAATTGTGCTCATTGGTAAATTACTAATAGAGAAGGGGGGAAATTGAGTGTGCAGAGCTAAGCAGAGAGGTCAGAACAAAAATAAGGCAGAAGGTAAGAAATTTCAGAGGCTTAAAAAAAAAGTTCATTTAACATTATGGCAAGAGCAAGTTGAAGGAAGGTATTGCACCACTATTCAGGAGAATGAGGTGGCTTTATGAAGCGGCTGAAGGGATTTCTGTCTTTCTCTACACACACACACACACCCCCCCACACACACACACCACACACACACACCACACACACACACACGTCTCTGAACTGCAAGTAGGCAATTCTATGAGTCTGTGATCGCCAGTTAAAATGGTCAAATTGTAATGGCCTACCACAAAGAACATTACTGAGATAGCAGTGAACTGCATCCAAGGGGAGCTAAAAGGCTGCACAGAGTAGGCTGAGGAGAGAGCCAGAATCTGCTCTTCCAGAGGCTTACCTTTAGTTCCTGAGCCTTTGCCTGTATTTCATCACTTACTAGAAAGCAAGTATGTAATCACTGACTAGAAACTACACCAAATTGTCCTACTTAGCTAAATTCTGGGTATATATATCTAGTGGATAGAGGAAAAACTCATACCATATTTTTTTCAGTATGTTGACATTTTACCCAGCTGTATTTTTAAGCAGCTGTATTTTAGCAAGCTACAGAGGGGAAAGGGTATAGGTTAATTTGCAGTAGAGTTGATTAGGGAAATTGTATTCTGGATAGCTGTGATTCACTATCAGAATGAGATTATGAACTGAATGTGATCATTAGAAGTGAGTCCTGGGTTTGAAAATCAGTATTTTTAGTATCAATCTATGCTGAAACAGATTACATTTATTAAACATGCAAATTACCATGTTAGGATTGAATGCTTCTTTGCTGTAGAGCAAAATTAGAATACATAACAATCTTAGATTAGGTAACTTTATTTGAAAACAGGATGCATTCAGCAGACACAAGCATAGGACTTGGTATTTAAGTGGGGAAAAATCAGGAATTGCATCAAGTCTAAGGCATAAATGCCTAGATGGCTGGGAAGAGAGAATGTTACTGTGGATGGCAGGTTGAGAATCTGTTGAGAGTAAATTGCTAAAAAGTCATCCTGAGTAAAGGTACCTGCATGACCTCTGACAGTCTGCTGGGCTTGTGCCTGACTGGGTTTGGACTATAGTAAGTGTCCAAGCTTTGGCTGTTACACTTTAGAAAAGTAGTAAAGAGGCTGGAGTTACTCCAGAAGACAGCAGTGCTACTTTTCCAAAGTTTTGAACGTTTTGAAATGAAAATTGTTTAGCTTGGAGGAGTCTGAGGCTGAGGAGGAACATAATAAATGTGCCCAAGTAACTCCACCTCCTACCCTGGCAAAAAAAGAAAAAACAGTCAATACTCTCAGCCCGTTGTGGATGTGGCCGAAAAAGTAGTTACCTCATTTGCAGAAAGAAAGAAGGCATGGATTAGATATGAAGATTCTTCTAGAATATACTTTTACTTACTATAAATTATGTCTTTATTTAACTATAAGTAACTTCCTCTAGTTATTATCTATAAACTAGATATTCTTCTAGTAAGAATAGTAAAGCATGGAAATTGCCTGAAGAATGAGAGGAGTCTCTGGGGGTTTTCTAGAACCAAATAGACATCTGTCAGAAAGGCTAACATCCTGCTATATTGACCTTCTGAGCTCAAAGGCTTTACGCAGTGCTCCTTCACCTTTTTTAGCTAATGGGAAGCATATCTTCTAGCTATTTTGACCAGTTGTTCTTTCTCACCAGCTCCTGCAGAATCTCACTTACAATGACAAGATGACGGTGTTGTTTGTCTACAATGGACCTTTTATGTTGGAAGCAAACAAATGGGACTTGAAGGCTTTCTGCAGGCGGCGGCGGCGACTCGGAAGAATGGATGAACAGTGATACAGATACATATATCTATACATATTAGATATATAAAATGCAAAGAATGTATTATTAAGAACTTTGATTCTTAAAACTTATGGAAACGTGTAAGATTGCATGTGTTTTTTTCAAATCTTTTGTAATGCCCTCTTTCTTAAAAGAACTTACTTTTTCTCAGTAGTTTTGAATAAAAAAGACATTTCTGGTATTGCTATTTTATCAGCAATGTAACACCAGAAGTACATTAATTTTTCTAGATTATATTAGAATAATTCTATGTCTGGTCATTTTGGTTTTTCCTCCAAAGACTGGAATTTGCTTTTGGTTAATAGTGTTTCTCTAACACAGTTAAGGATGTTCTTTAAACTTTTCCTGGTAAAATGGAAAGTTTTGAAGGAATGAAGATGGTGGTGTATGTAGGAAGAGAATGGTTTGTAGGTAACTGTGCATTGGTTTTTGTTTTGTGAAAATATACCTGAAGTTAATCTAAAGAATATAGTGCTCTTAGGATAATATACTTTATTATTGTTATTTATTATTTGTGAGCTACTGTTGCATTTTGTATTCCTGGAAGGATAAGGTCATTATTTTTCTAGCAAGTCTCTCTCAGCAATGAGACGGACAAAGAGCTGGGTGTTTTTGAAACGAGATAGTTAGCTTGCAGAAGTTAAACTAAGCAATATGTAACTTTTCATTGTCTTTTTTTTTTTTTTAAGTAAAACTTGGTATGATTTTGGTGATGGATGAAGAAAACAGACTGATTGATTTCACATGGGGGTTAAACCAGGAGGCTTTTTACAAGACTTCAGGTTCAATGGAGTCATTGTATACACAATGGCTTTTCAACAGATAGCCATAAAATCCATTAGAGGGGTTTTGGTCATAGCTGTTAAGCCTTTGAAGGTAGGTGTTATAAACAGAATGCTGAATTCCTAAAATAAAGTTCCAGTTGTTACTTCATGTGGGAAGTAACCTTCAATAGAACTTTATTGGTGTTCACTTGATTTTGAGTGGGAGTTTTTCTTAACAGCATCCTGTCAGTGAACTCTTGCCAATGGAACTGATGTCAGGTGCTTTACATTAGAATGTTAGAAATAAAGTAACCCACTGCAAAAATACAAGCTAGGATCTGAAAAGTTCCAGGTATTAGAAGTTAAGTACTGTAATTCTTGTTTTCAATAGGCAAGCCTTTGAGGGAACAAAGAACTTCACATTCTTGTACCATATGCCACTACTGATCAATGGAGCTCTCTATGCCTGTGAAATGAGTTCCTGGAATAAGTTCCATGAGGATTAGTGTCCGTACACAAATACTTAACAGAAGAACTAGAAGAGTGTGGAAACTCAGGCTGTAGTCCAAGGGGCTGAGCAGACCAAAAGAGTATCCTTGACTTAATTGAGGCTATAGGGCCAGTCTGTCCACTGTATTTTGAGATCTGGGTTTTAAGTGTGTTTGTTGATCTTCAAAATACTTGGCTTCCTGTAACCCTAAACTTTTAAGGCTATTTTTTTTTTTAATGGAAAAACATTCATTCTGTTTAGTCTCTGAGGATCACTATATGAAAAGTGTTTGTTTTCAGTGTCTAAATAAATTAAACTACTTGCATGAATATGTGTTAGAACTCAACTCTTCTATATCTAGACAGCAGTGACTATCTATTCTTAATGCTATCATCTTAACATTTCATACGATTTTTTTCTAGAGTTCAGTTCCTTTTTCAGGCTGATCATAGAATGCATTGGGCTGGAAGGGTCCTTTGAAGGTAATTTAATTGAGCCCCCCTGTAGTAAGAAGGCACCTTTTAACAAGATCAAGTTGCTCAGAGCCCCATAAAGCCTGACCTTGAGTGTCTCCAGGGATGGGGCCTCCACCACCACTCTGGGCAAGCTGTTCCAGTGCTTCACCATCCTCATCATAAATAACTTCTTCCTGATACCTAATCTAAATCTATCCTGCTCTAGTTTAAGACCATTGCCCCTCATCCTGTCACTACTCACCCTTGTAAACAGTCCCTCACCAGCTTTTCTGTAGGCCCTTTCAGATAATGGAAGGCTCCTTTAGGGTCTCCCTGGAGCCTTCTCTTCTCCAGGCTGAACAATCCCAACTCCCTCAGCCTGTCTTCCTAGCAGAGGTGCTCCAGCCCTTTGATCATTTTTGTGGACCTTCTCTGGACTTGTTCCAACAGGTCCATGTCTGTCTTGTGTTGGGGACTCCAGAGCTGGACAAAGTACTCAAGGAGGGATCTCACAAAAGTGGAGTAGAGGGGCAGAATCACCTCCCTTGATCTGCTGACCATGCTTCTTTGGATGCAGCCCAGGATGCTACTGACCGTCTGGGCTGCGAGCGCACATTGTTTTCTCGTGTCCATCTTTTCACCCACCAGCATCCAGAAGTTCCTTACCACAGGGCTGCTCTCTATCACATCATCCTCCAGCCTGTACTGATAACGAGGATTGCCCCTATCCAGGTGCTGGACCTTGCCCTTGGCCTTATTGAACCTCATCTGCTTCACCTGGGCCCATTTCTCTAGCTTGTCCAGGTCCCTCTGGATGGCATCTCGTCCCTCTGGCATATAGACCACGCCACTTAGTTTGGTGTCATCAGCAAACCTGCTGAGGGTGCCCTCCATCCCACTGTCTGTATCATTGATGTAGATATTAAACAGCACTGGTCCCAGCACAGGCCCCTGAGGGACACCACTCATCACCCATCTCCCTCTGGACATCAAGCCATTGACCACTACCTTCTGAATGCGACCTGGGCCCATTTCTTTAGCTTGTCCAGGTCCCTCTGGATAACATCCCATCACTCTGGTATGTCAACAGCACCACTCAGTGTCATCTGCAAACTCACTGAAGGTGCCCTTGATCCCACTATGTCATTAATGAAGATTCATCAATAGGCTCTCCTTGATGAGATGGCCTGCAATAGACACCAGCCACAAGGTTCCCCTTGTTGCCTCCATCTCTTAATTCCTACCCATAAGCTTTTAACTTGCTTTTGGCTATTCTTTAAGGACATCTCTTCACATTTGAGCCATTTCTTAACTTAGAGGGCAACACCTCTATCTCTCCTTCCTTTTCTGTCCCTTCTGAACAGCTTGTAGTGTTTGATAGCCACACTTCAGTCATAAGATTTGTCCCACCAGTCATGGCCATTATGTTGTAGCTTTCCATCAGCATGGTAGCCTCCAACTCCTCATTGTTGCCCAAGCTGCATGCCTTTATGTAGAGGCACTTGATACGGATTGTCGGCTGTGTCACCATTCTTAGAGGAACACCCCTTAATTCCCAGGTTTCACAGGTGCTTCTCTGTTGGCTGATACCACTTCAGGAGTCCCTGGCTTTACTCTGGAAGACTTTGGCTGTGCATTGTCCCCAGCATGACTTAGGGCAACGAGTTGAGGACTCTTACTAGCACCTTGTCCCTCTAATGCTGGCACGTCATCCCACAGCTTGTCACAGGCAAGCCAGATACTATCCTTCTCCTCCTTCACTTCTAGTTTAAAGCCCCATCAGTTAGGCCTTCAATCTCTTGAACAAAAACCCTCTTCCCCCTTTGAGAAAAGTGTCTTCCATTTGGTGCCTGCAAGCCTGGTACTGTGTAGCCCATCACAATGTCAAAAAACCCAAAACTGGCAGTGACACCAGCCATGGAGCCATGTAGATTGGATCTGTCTGTACCTTCCATTGTCACTGCCTGTGACTGGAAGGAGAGTCAAAAAAACAGCCCGTGCCCCAGATTGCCTCACCAATCATCCCAAGACCCTGAACTCTCTTTTGATCGCTCTTGGGCTACAAGTCACAGCTTCCTCCCCACCTACATGGAAGATGAGTAACGAGTAATAGTCTGAGAACTGAGCCAAGCTAGGAAGTTTCCTAGTGATATCCTTAACCCCAGGGAGACAGCAGACTTCTCTATGCTGAGGGTCTACCTGGCATATCAGACCCTCTCAGAAGGCAGTCTCATAGAACTATAACCCTTTCCTTCCTTGCAGATGTGTCTTGATGTGGGCAGTAGACCTGTCCGTGTGTGGAGGCACCTCTGGTGTAGATTGCCCATCATTCACACCCTCGTTGTACTGGCCTTCCTCAGCCAAAGCCTCATACCTGTTGTTCAGAGGCACCTGGTGGGGGCTGCATGGACTATAAACTTCTCTCCATTCACTGTTTCCATTTAGGCTTCTGCCTGACAGGGGCAGGATGCAGCACCCCCTTGATCCTGGGAACTTGCTGTTGGGTGCTCTCATTTCTGTTCTAAGGAGTGCATAGGGCTCTTCCATGCTGCCAGCTTTCTTCCTGTTCTTCATGCTTTGCCACTGCTATTCAGCTCCCCAGGGATTCTTGCTATAAAAACCCACGGAATTAATTTCAGTGTAACTATGGAGAGGGGGAGGAGGAGTTCAGGTTAAATATACACGTAATATCCAACCTTTCCTGCTGACTTGACAGAATCTCTCAAAAATACAGAAACTCTAAGATTCCATATAATCCTGACAGCTGAAGTATAAATTGAACTTTCTGCAAAAAATTGGTACTTTTCCCTGTTGATTAGACCAGCTAAAGACTATGGCAAAGATCTGCTTCCACCACCATCTCCAGTCCTGACTGGACTGCTCATGTATTGAGACAGAGAAGCAGCATGGAATTCTAACTTACTATGAGAAATATAAAGATGAAAAACCAAATACTGAGAAGCAGTTATAAATCACCTCTTATTTGTATTTTATGACTGTAAATAGCACTCGTGCTTGTACATTGTTGTTAACTAGGAGAGATTGCTTAGATGAAGCAGAAAACAAGAATGAGAGCGACCTTTGCACAGCTACAATGTGCAAAGCTTTTAACATGCTTACATAGACCTTAGGCTTTTATTGGAAGGAAAATAAATGAGACCTGTTAAGGCTGTAGCTGACTGGGAATATGTATTCTCCAGGCTTTGGAGTTCGTGAGAGATGGTGACACACAAAGCTTGTGTGGGCTGCACGATGCTTACTCAAAAGTATGGTAGGTGTTCTTTAAGAGGCCCAGATTGGCACCCGCTCTAGGCCTGACAGCACATTTTACTTAAGAGTTAACACTACTGCAAGCTGTTGTGTGTGGTTTATACCAAGATGCCCCCTCTTTTGTTACTAAGCTCTCTGGCTGATGCTTCCTTTCCAGAAGCTTCTGAACCATCTTCAAGCACTGCTTCCTATGGATTGTGGAAACTGACTTGGATTTCTTCTATGAGCCTGCGTTTACCTGCTTGTTCCCTTAGAAAGGTCTAATTTTCTGAACATCTCTTAGTAACAGGCCTTCATTTTCCTTGCCTAATTCCTGTCCCATTCCATAGTGTCTTCTTGAAAGCAAATTGTTAAGAGCAGACAGATAAGCAAGATGTGAAATTTGTCATTCAATTTTGCAAATACTTGCATAACATTAGCATGTTGTCTGATAAAAGCCTATGATGACCATGCTCAGGCTTTGGATAGTGGGGTTTTCTTGGAGGAGGGAAGGAAATACGAGAAGATCTGTAATTCACAATGCCTAGTCTTTGCTAAGCTGAGCAGGGGTCCTGTGGCTGTCACCAGGGGTTGGGTAAGTGATGGTCCCACACAATGCTTCATTCCTTGAGAACCTTCAACACCACCTGTGCTGAGAAAGGAGCACTGCACTGAGGTGAAGGGCTATGTTGGCTCAGAAATACTTAGTAACTCTGCATCAAAATGTATTGTAATTTTATGGAAGTTGTTTTGATGTTGCATCATTCCCCTTATCCTCTCTCCTGTGTTGATTTGGCCTGCTTCTTGGAAGGCACACTGTTGTTTCTTCCAATTTGTTTGGCACAATATCTGATGGGAGGTGTCTGGCAGGAGAGCTACATCACAGGAAGTAGGGGGGGGAGCTTGGCTCTCTTAACGTCTCTGTAATTAGCTCTGAGCCAGAATTACTCTCTTCAGTTCTGAGTCACTGAAACAGTGTCCAAAATAAATTTTCCTAGAACTTCTTGTTACAGAAGTGTTTTTTTCCGCAGTACCTTGCTAATTAAGAATAAAACCACGATTTAGTACATCGTAATTTGGAGAGGAAGGAGACGGGAAAGGGAATTAAATCCACATCTGCTCCAA
Organism: Apus apus; assembly: GCF_020740795.1. Classification (NCBI taxonomy): domain Eukaryota; kingdom Metazoa; phylum Chordata; class Aves; order Apodiformes; family Apodidae; genus Apus; species Apus apus. Next base: position 39,273,328 of record NC_067312.1, on the reverse strand, counting down.
GAAAAATCCTCCCCCTGTCCCAGCCTGCATATCCAAAAATCTCAAGAATGTTTCTCTGCTGTTGTACTTACAGACTGGGCTTGCCAAGAGCCTGCAAGGCTGCAAGGCCATGCTTCTCCTGCAAGGCTCATTGATCCAGCTGTCCTTTGCATATTAGGACAGCCTGGTTGAAAGGCAGTTTTGTACACAGTGGGTGATTTAGTAGTTACTATACTTCATTTTATTTCAGTGCTAACTTGAGCCATTTACAAGGCTGAACTCTTAAACACGGAGAGGGGACGTGTGCAAGAACCAGATGTTTTTAGCCATTTAAAGCTTTTCAGGCCCCATGGAGGCAATGGTGAAAGCCAGCAGGGGAAACAGAAAAAATAAAGGCAAGTAGCAACAGAGGAAGCAGAAGGTAAAAGATGTGATAACCAGAACTATAGCAGCCTAGCCACCGACATCCTCTCATGTGTCTCAGCTTTCCCAATGGCACAGTCCTCTGCCAGTCATTCCCATCTCTCTGCTTTCCACCAAATTCCACCAGCTTTTCTTCACTCTTCTGCTTCCCAGTTGTTCTTAAAGTAAATCCCCAATTGTCCATTCTTCCTTCTGTTGATCTACTACCCCACTAAGCCCATGTTTTTTTGGGAGTTGTAGTGGTTTTGGATGGTATAGGGTTAATTTTCTTCCTAGTAGCTTGTATGGGGCTAAGTTTTGGGTTTGTGACCAGAACACTGTTACTAACATTAGCATGTTTCAGCTATTGCTGAGCCGTGCTTGCGGAGCATCAAGGCCTTTCCTGTTTCTCACACTGCCCCACCAAGACAAGAAGTTGGGAGGGGACACAGCTGGGACAGCTGTCCCGAAGGGGTGTCCCATGCCACAACATTGTGCTTTGCAGTAGAAACTGGGGAGAGGAGGAAGGAGGGAGATGTGGAGTTAGGTCTTCCCAAGTAACCACTGTTGGTAGTGGAGCCCTGCTTTTCTGGATGGGAAGTAGTGAATGAATTCCGTATTTTGTTTCGCTTGTGCATATGGCTTTTGCTTTACCTCTTAAACTGTCTATCTCAATCCAGGAGTTTTCTCATTTTTACCCTTGTGATTCTCTGACACATCCCACTGTTGGGAGAGAGAGCGGCTGCCTGGGGCTGAGCTGCCAGCTGGGGTAAACCCACAACAACAATGTATGTTAAGTCTGAAAACATGACAATATGCACATAATTAGCTTAAGTTTAGTACTGCAAATTGTTTGCATCAACTATTGCACTGGAGCTACATGATATCTTGACAAATATGCCCAGTGTGTATTTGTAGAAGAACCAGGCACCTATTTGCAGACTGACAACTTCTTTGGGAAGCATGAAGATGAGAATATAGCAAGTAAGCTGGAAATAAATGACACAACTCACTTTGTAGGGGTTAAGAAACTGTGCACAGTAGTGGACAAAGATGGTTTTGCTAGAAGCAAGAAGGAGAGAAGAGATGATCACTGAGAAAATGGTGGCAAAAGATACCAAGGAGCCTTGGAAAGGAACAGAAAGCAGAAGATGGCACAGGTAACATGCAACATAGAAGGCTCAAAGTAAATGCATGATTTAAGGTAACCAGTATTGTGTAATTTAACAGGGAAAAGTCTCTGATTCTCCCTTACCCAGATTGTAATCAAAGCTGTAGTCTGTGAACATTATGCTGCTTGATCTTGACTGCAATCCACTAACACTGGTTTACCTCTGTATGGGTCATGTAATAGCTTTTTCATGTAAAACAAAGGGTTGGTTGGTGGATTTTGCTGGGGTATTTGGTTTTGTTTTTCTGAAGTATTACAAAGAGTAAATCCAATGCAGAAGATCACCAGGAGTGCAAAGGGAGCTGCTGGCAGACACTGCCAACAGTATCAGTGCCACTCTGTGATACTGCAATGCTGCTTGAAAGTCTGTTAAGGTGAAAAGCCACTGATGTTGCAGTCTTCTATCGGCCCCAGTGGCTGAGGAATCTGGATCCACTTTGTGTCTGCTTCTGAGTCCAGTTGTGCTGTTCATGAAGGGATTTTATCTTGTTAGAACTTTTGTAGAATTCAAGACACTTTGCTGTGTAATATGTACTGGTTTGATGCCAGTGATAAGTGGTACAGCCTCCAGTACATATGCAGTTCCTCAAGCACCAGTATGTCAGAAATCAGTACACTCAGGGAAAATGACTGGAGTAAGCTCCATTGAGAAAATGCCCTTTATTTCCATTTGAATGAGTTTACAGTAAGACTTTGCCCCTTGGAATGTTTCAGTTAAAAAAATTATACCTCTGAGAAAAATAGTTCATTGGACATAAGAGCTGAATGTAGTTTAGCTTCTAGGTAAGGGCTGGATTATCTTTCTGCAATCCAACAAGACAGAGGCAGTGATTTACTACTGGAATTACATAGACTAATAATTGCGGTTTTCCCTGGCCTTGTGTTTTTTTAAAGAGCAGTTTTGCATGGCTTTTCATAGGCTCTTAAAAGTCTTCTCTGCTTGGAAACACTACTCATGGCCACAAAAGCAGTGGTGTTAGCAGAAGAGCCCAAACCACTGTATGTGGTCTCTCCAGAGAGCTCTGCTAAAACTTAAACCTGTCTCCTGAAACTCCTGCTGCTTTCTGGCCTCTCCCCATTAGCTAGAAGAGAAAGAAAAGGTCATTTGGCAAGCCTGAGACTTTTCTGTGCACCTTTTTTAGCAGAATGTCAGGAGAGGCAACATACCAAAACAGAGGCTGACGGTTTTTTATATGAAAAGCAATAGGATGTTTAGCAGTCATCAAGGATTTAAGGTGAAGAATGATAAATTTATGGAAGTCCTTCAATGGGATTGCAGGGGAATGAGGCCAGTGCCACAGCCCTGTGTCCCTTATTCCTAAAATCAATGACAAACTAAAAAAAAACCCAAACCCTATGCTGAGCTTGTTGTATCTGTCCTTTGGCCACCCAGCCTGAGGACAGAAAACTCCAACTTGGCATCAAGTCAAAATCTGGAGGCTGTTTAAAAATTTTGTTCCAGGTGCAGATGGCACACTTCCACCCCTCTGTCTCTGGCTGTGTTGGTGGAAGGTTACATGGTCCCTTGTGTCCAGGGTCTCATCTTGCAGTCACACCCTACCCCCATTCCCATGTACCAGGGTAAGTTAGTTTGTCTAAGTGTCAGTGACCATAAATGTCAGTGACCTTTTTGGCACAGGGTTCCTTGCCATTCCCTCCTTCTGAGGCCGAGCAGGTAGTTTTTTTTCTCCTGGCACCAGCAACTCCTCTAAACCCAAGGCAATTTCAAGGCAGCAGTGTGGCAGCAAAGGCTGAAGCATCGTTAGCTCGTGGAGCAGCTGCACAGTCTGAGGGGGAGCACCAGTCTTGGCTCAAAAGGCACTTGAGCAATGGAAGAGAGAGCTGGGGAGGGGATGCCTCTGCCCACCCCATGTTTTGTCTCTGCCTGCAGTAATGGCAGAAGGAACACCTGTGAACACACCTGGGAAAAGCAGAGAAACAAGATACAAGCTAAATAATGACTAGCAACAGCAGACCTTTGCAGCCGGCTCATACACCACTCAAGTCATAGATTTAATCCTGTGCAGCAGTATTCTTTTCATAATCATTCACACTGCTTTACCTGACCACTACTTGACTCCAATCATTCAAGACAACCAACTTGATTTTTTTTAAATTGTTTTCTTTATTTGGACAATATATATACACATATGTACAAAAACATCTATGCCTACTTTTTTTTTTTTTTTTTTTTTTTTTTACAATTTCATGTGATTTACAAAACAGGACAGCAAAATAACTTATAAAGGATACGAATACTGTACAAAAATAAAACTGATTAAACTGTTGGAAGTTGGTATTTTACAGTGTTACAGATCACTAGTCTGTAAAACAGCATTTTGAAGTATGTGTCCAGTCTGGTGTATGCTGGGCTAAGTCCATCTGCAAACTGAAAACAGATCTGTAATACAGGTAATGAAAAACTGTTCAAAAAGTAAGTATGTTGTACAGCTATACCTTTAAAGCCATGATTTCTCTATAGTAATGGGCTTTCTTAATGAAGGAGAGGAGCTGTCCTAACTTCAGCACTATTATTTCCAAAATAGTACAACAAGTAATACCGTATTAGAGAACCTGATTTTCCTTTTCTTTTCCAACATTTGCAACACTCTTCAATACTTAACTTCAAGATGCAAAGAAATAACCTGCAGTTTGTTTTATGTGTTAGAGGCGTTGTTTGCTTTTACTAAAAGAAAAACCCCCAAATCCCCAAATGAACAAAACAATAGAACAACATCTCCAAACCTGATCGTTCCCAATGTCTTCTGTTAGTGGTTAATGAATCACATTAATCCCGTCTGCCCAATGCTGAGATACAGCATATGTTACAGCTAATAGGTTAAAATTTAGAAAGGTTTTTTTCAGAAACAGGATCTTGTCACACGCAATGATGACACGCACCTGTATGTCCCATATTCCCGTGGATGACAGTACCCTCTGTCTGTTGATTCTTTCAGAGTTTGCAGGGACAAGAATGTTTCTTTAAATGTGCATTCTACCCCAAATATACAAGGTGGAAACAATAGATCTGGCCATTGACTTCCAAGTATTTGTTAATCCTGGTAGCTAACTGACCAAAACACCAATGTACTGATTTAGGAGCTGCTTATCAGCTGTGGCTGCCCAGTGCGGTTGACAGGATGTGAGGGTGTCTTGTGCTTCACAGGATCAGGGCTTAATTTTCCAAGTGCTGCATTTGTCCTGCAAAAAGGCAACAATCCAGACTGCAGGACAAAAAAAAAAATGTTGCATGATGTTCACAAGAGAAGAATGAAGATGAGTGTGTATGCACCTTTCAATCTCACCAGGCTACACATGGCCCTGACCCTGCTGAGCAAGGCAGCATTAACAGTACTGGTAAGCAGAACACTTTCTGTATTTCTAGAGCCAGAGGAATACCAAGGCTACCTGTTTTTATTAGGAAGAACCTGAGTCCTTATGACTCAATTTGGACACCAGAAATTAAAATTTGGTTTCTAAAATAAGTTTCAAAAAGCTGAAACGGAGGTAGAAAGTGTGCTTGGTTTCCTGATGTCTTCACTGAAGAAAACACATCCCTTTTTATTCAACAGACTGCTCAATATATCCCTAATGCCTTAAAAGCAGTTCTCTTCACATAGACGGAATTTATAATGAACTACACAGGTAAAAACACTATATGCAAACTGATTTCTAATGCTGAAAGCCTTATACAACTGTAGAAGAAAACACTCCACTTTGAGTTAATTTTTTTATGATCATTTCTAGGAAGCAAGCTTTTTATCAGGTAAAACAACAAGATACTGTAATTGCAGGTTTTTTATGTACAGAATTTTACAAGATAACCTAAATTCATCTGCAGTCCCAACACTCTGGATTTCAGTTTGAGTACCCACAAGATGAATTTAGCCCTAAGTCTCTTTAGTAGGGCTGCACCTCCCTTTCCTTTTCTGGAGTAAGGGGTAAAAAACAACCAGAATAATGTTTCTGGAAAGAACAAATCAAACCAAACATGTAAACAGAATTTTCCCTCCCTTTATGAGCTGAAGAGGGGAAAAAAATTACTGATAACCTTTTACAGTTCATGCTTTTAACATTTAAAAAACCCAACAAGCCTCAGCTAATGACCACCACTTAGAAGTTTTCCTTCAGTGATCCTCTTGCTCCTCTTAAAGAGCAGAAAATAGCTTTAAAATAGAAGTAATATTGCCTTTATCAGTGTTTGACGTGCCATGCACGACACAGGTACAATGTGAAGTACCAAAAGAAGCTTAAGCCACAAGGAGTATTGCAACACACTTTCCATGTTGTATTTCCAATTGGCTCATGGTTTCTCCCCGTACTCTACAGAAACAGCGATCAAGAGATAACAGGAGTCCTTCTGAAGTGCTCCTTACCATAATTTCAGCTGTTTCCATTAGTAGAGTTCTCTTAAGGAAAGGTCTACTCTCTCCATAAGCACACACAACTCCCATAGGACACTCCAGGAGTTAGGCAAGGGTATGAAGAGAATAAATCTTTAAGGCAAGTGTATGAAGAGAAAAAGCCTTTTAAAAAGCAGCAGTTTATAAAGTTTGTAGCTGCTGTTATGCATCCATTCAAACAAAACACAGCAGAATAAAGCACTGTTAGTGGCATTTCTATAGTACAGTACTGTATTTATTGACAAAAGTATAGGATCAATTGAGAGATGTATGCTTTTGCTCCCGTGTCCCTGCCACATCACCTAGGCTGACTTGTATTTTTCCAGGTAAGTGAATAACAGCTAAATACACATATGGTCAGAAAACAATTGAGCTGTGGTGGATTTATTTTCTTTTTTTGCTTTAAATATCTGCTTGAATTATACACATTTTTACTGGAAAAGTGCAGCTTATATTCAAAAGTATAGGTAATACAAACAAAAAAATAAAAAGACCTCTTTACTTTAATGGGCCTTCTTGAGTATATAAATTCACCTTATTTTGGTGTATCAACCAGATGCTATTCCTAACATATGTAATGTTTCTCCTAACAGTCTCTTTAAATGCAGGATCGTTCTGCAACAGAAGTAAACCCACTTCTACTGTGTGCTATGCTATGGAGTTTTTATCCGAGAGTTATTCATGTGACTCAGAAAGTGGTTTTACTCAACAAACTCTAAATACAAGCAGCATTACACTGTTCAACAAAACATGTTCATGACACAGCAATCACAAAGACCTCAGGGTCATGCTACTGTGGTGGCAAAAGCCAGACCATCCAGTTAGACATATGTACACCAGCATTCATTAATGCTGTACATCAGAGGAGGTGGTGGCCTCCTCTGCTGGTTATCCCCTCTCTCCTTATCCCCACAGTCCACTTGCTCCAGACCGCTGCTCCTAGCGCAGGGTGGGGAGGTGGAGGACAGTGAAGCGGGCACGGAGCACTTGTTTTGTTTTTTTAAGCATAGCTACATGTGCTTTCAGATGGTGAGGGCAACCGGCGCCTCAGCAGATGCTCGCACTTCGGCGCCACTGCCTGCATCCGTGGCTCACCTCCCCCTGCCCCATTCCCCTCCCCGGGCCAGCCCTGCACTCACAAGGAGCTGCTGGAGCTGGACTTTTTGGATCGCTTGATCATGCTGGGGTGAAACTCAGTGTGGCGGCGGGCATGCTTGGTCAGGTGGTCGCTCCGCATGAACCGCTTCTCGCAGAGAGGGCACCGAAACTGTTTCTCCCCGGTGTGGGTCCGGTAGTGCCGGGTGAGCTCATCGGAGCGGGAGAACTTTTTAAGGCAGTCAGGCCACGTGCAGGGGAATGGCCGCTCACCTGCAGGGAGGAAAGAATCACAAGATATTTAGGGGGGTGGGGGCAGTGCAGACCTGCACGTCCCAGCCTCGCCAAGGAGCTGGGGAACATGCTGCTGAGGGGGAAAAGCTGCTTTGTTTCCTGCCATAGTGCCAGCATCTGTGGAGTCGCTGATGACTCACTTCATCAGGTTTCAGTCTCATTTCCAGCAGAAGCCAAAAACCCCTCCAACCGCACAAAGCTCACGCTTCGGTGCAGAACCTTACATGACCTGAAGACTGTCAAAACAACAGATGAGGCCTGCCTGTACCGGTACATTTCTCATGTCGGGCTCCCTTACAGCAGTTTGGGAAAGGAGCACCAGCATTATTCCCCTAACACTTACATTCTGCTGAATAAAATTATTTGTAAACATTAGAAAAGAAGCCAAAAGAATCTTTCACCTAGGAAAAGTCGCTCCAGCCCAGGAAGAACTGTGCGAGGAAGGGGAGGTTTAGACTGGACACTAGGAAAAATTTTTTCACAGAGAGAGTGGTCAGACACTGGAATAGGCTGCCCAGGGAGGTGGTTGAGTCACCATCCCTGGATGTGTTTAAGGGTCATTTGGATGTGGTGTTGCTGGACATGGTTTAGGGGAGAACTTTGTAGAGTAGGGATGATGGTTGAACTCGGTGATCCCAGGGGTCTTTTCCAACCTGAATAGCTCTATGATTCTAAGGACCAGGGAGAGTGGTTGCAGCCCCAGGGCTGCAAACACGTGTAAGAAAATGGCTGCAGCTGCAGAGAGAAGTGCCATGGCCACCTTTCTTCCCCCAGAAATCCACATGGTTCCAGAGATAATAGGTCTCTCCTCAGTCTCTTAAATGGCTGATTTGAGGACAGGAAAACTACTACACTATTCACAGCTCTATCGGTATAAATATTTGCAACGATGATGAAGAACCGAAGCAAACACCTTAACCTAAACGCCTTTTGCTTCTATAACCAAGGGTGTAAGGATGGAAAAGCACCCGTTGCAATCTTCCTGGCACCCCACATCCCTGCAGTTCACCTCTGCAGCTTTCTTACAGGTACAGACCCAACACCTCCTCACCACTAAGGCTGTCCCTAGCCCACAGCACAGAAGGAAATCAAAGGCGTTTAAGTTCACACAAGAGCTTTCAGGCCCAGACATCATGCACAGCTGCAGTTTGATGCCTTAATTCCCTTTCTTAAGAGTCTCTTGAAGGCAACATAAATGACAGCTGTGTGACAGCTATTTATAGTCAACCATGAAATAAAAAACTACTCTGCAAGTTTTCCAGCTTGAAAAAGCTGGAAAGAAACTCATGAACACCAGTATTTCTCCATACTTTGACATTTGGTACAACAGGTGAGCTCTCTTTACATTTACAGACCACAAAAAAAAGGAGTCATGGGTCCTCCCCAGGCACAACTGCAGCGACAAAAGGCCCAAGGCTAGAGTGAGCGCCCAGGTCCAAAGAGGACAACAAGCAGTGGAATGTACTGTGGAGTTGTAGGGAAGAGAAAGGAGCGGAGGGGCAGCAACTGGTGGCATGCAAAGGGCCAAGGAAGATGATGATGGACCAGGTAAACCTAGATGTAGTTACACCTGGGGCTGCACAGCTGGAGCTGGACCAGCAGGACTGCCCAGGCTACAGCAGCCCCTCGGGCAGCCCCCGCATGACTGTCCTCCCAGTGCTTTCTTCCCTCACCTCATGGTGATGCAGGTCTGGGGCAGCAGAGGAAGCCAAGCCAGCCTGGTGCCTGAGCCCTGAGGAGGCACAGCTTGCCAGCCATTCTCACCCAGGGCTGTTTTTTTTCCTAAACGGGTTTCTTGGCACCCTGCTACATGCTTTTAGACATGGCTGGAAGCCTTCCCGCACACCACCGCCTGTATGAAACAAATTAATTAAAACAGTACACAGGCTTACACGTGTGTGAAGACCATGACCATAGCTACATGGCCAAGCAGCACCAGGAGTGGCACCAGAGCTCTCATATCAGCGTCCACCACCCTCCCCAGCTTTGCCCCGCCCAGTGCCTGCCCTTGGCATCCAAGGCAAGCGTTTCACTTGTGCTGCTCTTTTGCTATCTATCTCACAGTTCGTCACAGCTCCTGGAAGCAGGCGGCAGTGGGAGGTGCAAAACAGCTTTCTAGCTCACTCCCTGGGATGTAGAGATGTACTACACATCTTACATGGGTGGAGGCATCTAATATACAGCTCTATGTCAGACATCTCAGAGCAGTGGGAGCAGCTCAGGCATCCTCCCCCATCCCCAGAAGCCACATTTCCAGCCACCTACCTCAAGAAAGCTCTTCAGCCTGCAGAAATGCCTAACCATACTACAGGGTAGTATACTCCTTCCCAGAACTGCAGATGGGAAGACAAAGTGAGCCTGGTTACTGGAATTCCCTCCAAAATTTGATGGGAGCAGCATGATGGCCACCACTGCTAACACACACACCCATTTCACGTGCCAGCAGAAGGTGCTTTTAGGTTATGTAGTGTAACCACAAAGCTTTCAGGAAAAGCAGGGCTTGCTTGGGATCTCTTGTGTATGCTTGGCACTGCATTCCCAGGGGAGCCAGCCCAGAGCTTGTCAGGGGGAGCACCAAAGGCCATGGTGCCCGGTATGGCAGAGGCATGCCCTGCTGCTGACAGGAGCTGCCATGCAGCAGGACAGCAGGAGCACTGCAGAGATGAGGGGCTGTGCTCCCTCCCAGGCAGAAGGGCTATCAGCAGCACCTGTAGCCGAGCCCACATGCATAGTGGTGGAGAATGGCTTCACCACCTCGGCCATACAAACCAACCAAGGCTGTCACAGCCACTTAGGAAGCGTGTATCTGAAAGTAGGCCAGGCATAATCCTCAGCACCAGGATTTATTACACTACTGGCTTCTCAGAGCAGAGAAATAAGGGGAAGGGAGGCTTTTCCAGGCCTTTAGGGGTTGTCTCCAAGCCTAAAGAACTGCTGCTCCCCTCAGTCACATAGCCGTAATGGATGACACCAGCCCAGAAGGATGCTATTTCAGTGGCAGATTTAATAGATGCAGAGCAGGAGTGGAGTGTGGTGCCCAAGAGGCTTTTAAGGCAAAGCAGAGGTGCCTGATAACATGTGATGATTGTCCACACAGCAAGCTGGCCACTGTATTTGCTGGTTGTACTTGACACTATTTTTTTAAAGCATCAGAGACGTTTGTGCAAGAGCCTGCAGAGCAACTCATAGGCAGCCAGGCAGGAAACTCCATACAAAGCTGCAGTGCAAGCTAGTGCTGCCTCCTTCTGGAGATACAAGTTTCTGTGTCATGTCTCAGCCAGGAAGTACCTTTCCCGTAATTTTCCCCTTTGGTTTTGGAAGTATATTGTTACAATAATAAAGTCAGAAACAAGCAGAATGCACCACCAAAATGAGGTGCCATTTTATGCTGTTTCCTTTGGTGCAGTACACTACTTACGTTTTAAGTAGATGGGATTTCTATCAAGAGATGAAGGAATGGCCAACGGTATCATGATTCCTTAAAACTATGGGATAGGACCTGAACACAGGAGATACAAGATGCACATACTTTTCTTAAAATAATATAAAAATCTTTATATTCAGGGTGGCTTACAATAGTAGCAAGTGAAACAGAAACTGATTTACACGTTGTAAGAATACATGTGTCTACAGAACTCCCATTTTTTGTCTTGTGTGCCACCAGGAATTTAGTGGGAGACACAGATTATGCTGAACAGAAGCTAATTAAAATAGTGGCTTTTCACTTCTCTGCAGTCTAAAAAACTCCTGCTACTGCAGCCCTGGGTTGCTTTAAATCCCATATGGATACAAAGGCCATCACAGATCCAGCTCATTTTGATATCTGCTCTCTTGCTTCACCTGGCCTTTTCTCCCTGCTCCTTCTCCTCACCCTCTACTGCAAATGGTCAGTTTCTGCTTCCTCTGCAAATTTAAACTCTGTATCTAAGCTGCTTTGTATGATACTGGGTAGGTCCCCTTTATTTTATTCTTAATAAATAGATGGTAAATTATTTCATTTTTTTGCCATACCCTGGGACACTCCAGATTTTCCTATATTGTAGCTTTGTGCAGGAAGGGTTTTGGAAATACAGAGTGGGCACCAGCAGACTTAAGGTTCAGGCATCACTAGTATCCTGATTCATCAACAGCCTTCTCACTACAAAATACTGCTTTAGATATGGATGGCTTGAGGCTAGGAGCTGCAGTTTGCAGTTGCTTTAACAAAGAATTTATTTGGACAAGCAAAAGACAAGTTCTGAGTGACTTTCTTCTCTGGGAGGGGAGAGGCTGTGTTTGAAAAACTTGAAGGCAAAGGTGATGAGGGCACACCTGGACAACCCTTTCAGTGTGTAAAAGGACATACACTAGGGCTGGAGGACACAGCTTCTGTGACGGAAGGAAGCACTAATTTTACATTAATAACTAAAATTGTTTGAGCACTGGTTTTACAGAAGCTATTAAGAGATTACTGTTGGTGCAGTCAGAAGGCTGGCCAAGCTCTGTGGTTTGCTAAGGCTTACGCTGTTGCCCTAGCTGACAGAAGTGAGGTTGGACTCAGCCATGAGTCCAGAGCCTGGCATCAGCACTGCTAAATGCAGAAAGGTTTGCTGTCAAATACCGCTAAGACGCTGCTCCACACATTAGCTAGAAAGCCAAACGGGCTATCGCCACAGCTGAACGAATGGGTAACTGATTAGACAGCCCTGCCTGACATATGGCCTTAAAGATGAGACCACCGTGCACATGGCAGGACCACACTGCCTGGTATTCATAGCAGCAAATATTTTAAGTATCAAAGCTAAAGAATGGTTCAGAGTTTGACTTCTGGGATGTGGTGTCTGGGCCCAACTCCCACGCTCTCCCTGGCCAATGACATGGCACAGCCAGTGCCTCCTGCTGCAGGGACCTCCACCCTGCCCACGGCACCTGCCAGACCCCCAGCCCCAGGCAACTGCAGCACAGCTGACTCTTCCTGCCAGAAACCTGAAGCAGCTGATGAGGAATAGGGAGAAGGGAAACACACAAATATAGAAATCCCAAGTAGCAAACCCTCTTGCCTCCAGGTGAGAGAAAAACAATGTAGCAAAATAGGACAGGCATAATAAAATCTGCATTGTTCAAATGAGAACCTAATCCCCATCTTCACCTTCCAAGATCCTCCTGCACCTCTAGAGCTGCTAGAACTCAAGCTTCCAAAGAAATCTCAGTACCCCAGGAATGACTGGTCCTGAACCATAATGCTTGAGTCAGAAATTACAGTGATAAGCATTTTTTAATATTTTTTTTTCCCTCTGTGATCCCACTCAGCCACCACTCTTGCATGTCTCAGCATCTCCTGAAGTATGACAAGTTCAGTAGGTGGATGTCAAGACCACAGTCCAGCTTATTGCAGGAGGTAAAAAAAGAAAAAAAGCAGGCCATCTTCCTTACTGCAGAATAGCTGCTCTTTCAGGTATCTCACTTTTTCCCCCCAGTGTTGCTTTCCCCACACACCCTGAAAAAAAACAATTTCCTGCAGGACACCGGATTTTTACTGAATGTCCACACACAAAACAGCCTGGTGAAGGTGGAGCTCACTGGCATCTGTGCATCCACTTCTGGGCAGAGAGGCTGTAGGCCTTTGGAACAGCCTTTTTCCTCTTCTGAGATATTCCAAAATCAGATTATGAAAGCCTGCGGCAATCACAAGGTTCAGATGCTATTGCAAACCAGCATGGAGCAAGATCAGCAGTGAGGACGAGAGGTATTATGCCAAAACCAGGGTTTCTAGAACACCTAAACCATGGCCATCACTCTGGCAACAGACAGGCAGTGGACAGATGGGTTGCAGCAAAGGGTTTATTCTGCCAGCCGTCAGGACTAAACACTGCAGGACAATTCAGGTATTAAAATGCTGCTTTCAGCAAGTACTTAGACATCCTCAAAATCACCCAAAAGCTCCTTGCACATGCAGGTGTTCAAGTCTCTTTCAAAAGACCAGATGCAAAACCACCTACTAAAGCCCACTGCTGATGAGCTGCTGGAAGCCTAAACCCCAGGGAGACAGTCTTCCTGTTACCCCCATGTGACACAGCATCAGATGCAAGGAATATCCTTACAGCTTCCCTGCCAGATGACAACCCTCCCTGTCAGCCTTTGGGCCTTTCTCTGGGGAACTGTCCCTCCTTATATATAGAAAGCGTAGTACATTTCTGCTATGTTCAGGACTTAGCTGTACAGTGCCTGGGCAACCTAACCTAGTAAGACCGGCTTTGAGGAAGAGATGGGACTGAATGATGCTCAGAAGTCCCTTCCAACCTGTATTACTCAACAGCTCTATAGTCTAGAGAAGAGGAGGCTGAGGGGAGAACTTACTGCTCTCTACAATGCCTGAAAGGAGGCTGCAGTGAGTTAGGAGTTGGTCTCTTCTCCCACGTAAATGGTGATAATACAAGTGGAAATGGCCTCAAGTTGCACCAGAGGGGATTCAGATTGGATATTAGGATACATTGATTTACTGAAAGAGTCGTCAGGCATTGAACAGGCTGCCCAGGGAAGTGGTGGAGATGTTAAAAAAACATGTGGACACTTCAGGACATGGTTTGGTTGGCATAGTGGTGTTTGGTTGACGGTTGCACTTGATCTTAGAGGTCTTTTCCAACCTTAATGATTCTGTGATTATATATGTATACATACTCACATATAAAAAAGATCAGGGAAGCTACCTGGGAGAGGTCCGATCTTCCCAAAGCTCACCATAGTTAAATCTATGCATTCATAGCTGAGAGGAGTGCCCTCAGCAGGACACTCTTGGGAATGCGGGACAAGTTCCTGCCTATTGTTTCATATCTTATCTCCATTCGAACTTCCTCCATTTTGCAGTAATACTTAAATATTAACTGGGCAATGCAAAGAGACTCCTACCCTGATGCTTAAGGCACCTGGGATTGAAGAGCACTGGTCTCAGGCTTCTGTCCTGTCTGATTAAATGCTTGCTAACGGAAAAGAGCTTTGACAGAGAAAGGAGGAATGCAATTGTATGTGCATTCAGAAACGTAATATAATTTTTGTTATTTCATTATTAATCTATTAGCCAGTATTTCAACAGACTCGTCCCTCAAGCTCAAGAGGTATTTATAGAGTGCTCTCAGGCTATTCACAGTCATCATTACTTAAATAAGATGGTGAGCTATGCTGCCACAAGTAAACACTACCTGAAGGATGCTTTGCCATCACTTCCCCAGATTCCAGCCATTTTTAAACTTAGCCCCTCCCTGCTCTTCCAGCTGTGGGTTTGGGAGATGTAACAGGGCATGAGCAGCAGCAGGCTGATGCACAACAGCCATGAAGTGGAGTGATTGTTCCTGTGGGGATCCTAAGAGCTGGGACTGCAAGACACACAAGCTAAGAAGAGCAGGTGACACCATCACACCATCTTCAATGCCACAGCACAATTGTGTACAGGGACTCAACAGAACCACATCCAACACATCCATCTGGAAAGAAGAGTTGCACTCTTACGTGCGACCCCTGCTCACTGCTTCTGTCTACATGGTGCAATTCTTCACATTATCTCAATTAATATACAAACCTTTCTGGAGCCCCTTCCCACTATGACACATATACCTGCTTAACCTTTTTATTTTTTTAGCAGGAAAAAAACCCACAACAAAATAACTGAGGGTCAGGCAACACTGGGCTTAATCTTGAGGATTCTTCCTATCTTAGTCAGCTGGCAACGTTTCAAGTTGGTATGATAGTGTTCTTTCTCAGAGAGACTTGGAAACATGCCCACTAGAACTCCCACAGTTTGCACATTTGCATTAACCCTTTAGAACTAGGGTTTCAGATGGAGGTTTGAATTTAGCCAAAAATGTCCTACTGGGTCCACTTTCTGCTCTCCAGTCTTATTCTAAAGAATCTGGCAAAGTGACATCGCTCAAGCTGGATAAAGGAGGCTTAAAATGCTAAATTTCAGATTATGCTCCTGCAAAATAGACAAAAAAACCTCCCAGTGATCAGAGGATTGTCAACATATCAGCATCTGTACAGTCTGTCGAGCTAGTGATAATCTAGAACACAAATAACAAAGCAGCAGTCAAAACCAAACGGACGCAGGGGCTGGATGGATCTGGATTGCAGCACTAGGCAGCTTATCTTTCTACCAGAAATGCTCCTCAGCTTCACTGTGAAGACCATCAGTCTATGGATCCAAACCTCTACCTACAGCCCTGCTATCAAACCCAAATGCCAGGAGAGCTCAAGGGTCCATCAGCTGCCCAATGAAACAAAAACTCTTGGTACTGCTTGGACCCTGTTTACAAGGCAATACAGTTGGCTGAAAAGCCTACCTGAAGAGGGAGAACTTTTCATACATTTGGTCTTTGTGAGTCTAACCTCTTAATTAAGGGTACCTGATGCAGACATGAACTTCCCAGTGATCTGCAGCATCACGTATTGAGAAGCCTTTGGGATTCACATCCCTAGGCAAGTAAACTCCTACATGTCCTGCATGAAGACACATCTCACAAACTAGGTTTATGGTACCTTATCCATGCCTCTTTCCAGACCAGGAGGATCCGCCCTCGGCAGCTACATACCCTTCAACTGGCTTGTAAGCACATAATCATAGCAGATGTACATTCCTTCAAGTTTGTTTCTCCTGCTAGTTTCTCTCACTGTCCCTGCCAGTATCTTGACCTTTGCTCCATGCTCGCTGCCCAGACCTTCTGACTGAAACTGCTTATTCACAGCTGTGTGCTTCTAATTTTTCCCTGGAAACCCTCTGGCCTGCACATACCTCTCTACTGAAGTGCCACATCCCACCACTTCCCCCCCTTCTTTAAGGTTAGTAATAACCCTACACATCACCTGCCAAAATCGTACCTCCAAAACTACCTACCTGTGTGCATTTTCAAGGTGTCTACATATTTGCTGTTGCTTGTCATTTTCTTGGCCAGCCAAGACCCTTGCCTTCTCCTGACCTCTGCACTGCTTTCAGGGCTTGGGTCTTCTGCACGTCTTGCCAATGCATCTGGGCCTTTTCTATGCTCTGAAGGGGAAGTCTTTGAGACTCGGTCATGCCATCTCAACACTCAAGACTCCCAAGCAGACACACCACTTGTAATAAATTCTGCTACCACTGAACTTCAGCAGAGTTTACATGTCCTATATTTC
Source organism: Apus apus (assembly GCF_020740795.1). Taxonomy (NCBI): domain Eukaryota; kingdom Metazoa; phylum Chordata; class Aves; order Apodiformes; family Apodidae; genus Apus; species Apus apus. The sequence goes on along the minus strand of NC_067312.1, from coordinate 39,256,846 downwards.
TATAATGTCATGCCATTAGGGAGAAGGAAACCTATGGTATGGCCATTTTGTAGACTTATCCCTTCAACTGCCTTCCTGACAAGTGTTTTTTAGCTTGCAAGCCATCTGAGAAAATGCAGACTTCTCCCTCCTGCACCAAGAGCCATGCACTTCAGAGAGAACCACCTTACCTGTAGTGCTCTTCCTGCTCAAGACACTGGAACTGACGTAAATAACAAACTATGGGCTACTTTTGGATGGTAGTGAAGGAACAGGGAAGGCAATAGCTTAGTTTCAATAATACGCTTGTCCTTGTATCCCCAGGCCTTTACAAGTTAATAGGTTTTGAATGTAGGTACATATTCATGACAGAATGAAAAAGTGCCTGATCTTATCACAGAAGCACCAGGGGCCTGGCGAGGAATGAAAGGACGGTCCCCCCCGGGAAGGGGCAGAGGTTCAGACTTCCTTGGCTTCGTCCTACAAATCCTGCTCTACTTAGTCACCCTCAGTTCAGTGGGATTGGTGGCACAAGCAAGGGGGCTGTCAGCACAAGCCGGATGTGCAGTGCCACCTGCTGACCTTTTTCCGTCAGGATCAACACAGGAGACAATTTCTGATGGACAGCTAATTCAGGTCTTCTGGAAATTGAGCTAGAGTCATCAGCAAAAGCCCTAACTTCAAGCAAGGAGTTACACAGATATTTTTAGTCTCTGAAATACAGAACGCCTTTGTACCAACAAGTTTAAAGAATCATTAATGATACAGACCTCTAACCTCTCAGTGCAAACTCTTTGGTCCATCTGCTCTTCTACTCTTATGTGACATTTCATTTCTTGCTTTGCATTAGCTTATCAAGAGTGGTCTGCTGAGTTTTTAGAGCTGTATCCAGAGCTTTCCAACCTGCTTGGTTAGTACCCATGAGTAACGAGAGCTGTGACTACAAGAAAGCTCATAGGTGTTAACAGAAATCCTAAAGTAATTTTCCAAGATAAAGACCAGGTAGCTTCTACTGGTGGGGGTGTTGGTGGTGACCTTATGAAAAATGGCAGGTAGACGAAAGTGATTTTGGAGGCTCAGATATATGAGAGGGAAATCACTGGAGGAAGTGGGGTCAGGGGGAAGAAAGAAGATGGTACTAAGGATGGAGTATTAATGCTCTGCAATATGCAGTTATGAACAACTCCAGAGGTCCCACTGACTCCCACTGTTGCTAAGAAATTGTTCTGCCATCTACAAAAATAATAAACATTAGCAGTATTGTTTAGTATTTCAGTTAGCTACAACTAACTGTTCTTATCAGGAATCTCTGAAAGATCATTACTGCTGCATGTTGGTAGTGGCTGTAACCACACAGAACTTCTGTGATGGCACACCAGTGCCTTCGAATTAAACACCTCATACTTGGAGCTAAGGCCACCCACTTGTGAGCAGCACATGCTAAACCTCACGTCACTTCAGGAGATCCTTATTATAACAGTGCTGCTTACAGCAAGCCATGTGGGTTGTACAGTACATTAATTTACACGTCATCACTCAGAGTGCTATCCCAGTCGATGTCTATTTTGGTTCCCGTATCGGGGTGGATATCTGAGCATGGGGTAGTAAGTGGAAATGATGCTAATGTGGTTTTTTTGTCACTTGTGAGCCAGCGCTTTGCAGGGCATCAGCTACATTACATTCAGCCTTCAAAAGAGCATCAAAGCTGCAGTAACACAACAATCCCTGGCATCGGTCCTGAGGTCAGTACAGGGTCACCACCGACCATCCTCTTTCCTGGCTCATGGTGACAGTCTTAACTGCCTAACCGCAGTGCTCACTGCTGAGCCACATCCAGTAATCCTCCTCCTCCCTCTGACCTCTGCAGCTGAGCACCCTGCGGATCTGCCAGCTGGGTCAGGTAGGCAACCTGCAGTGGGTCTCCTCTGCAGTGTACACACACCCAGGCAAGCCAGGGCAAAGGGGGTTCGGATGTGGTTCAGATGTGGTCATTCGAAACCCAGCCTGCATTACACACAGCAGCGCCTTGTGGTCTGTTCCTCGGGTGATAGAGCTTGTTTTGTTCATCACCACTACCAGTAGACAAAATCCAGAAAAGAACCAGCATGTGAAGGACATGAAACAAGTTTTGGCAGCGTTTGTCTCCTCTGATCCACTCCTGTCCATACTTGCACACGACCCTTAAATTTAGACCCATTTTTAAGCAGCCTTGTGCACAGCACTGTGACCCCAACTGCAATTCCGACACAGGAAGGTTTTTATTCAGCCACTTGCACTGCAGGGCTTAAAAGAAAAAACAAAACATCTAACCACACCGAGAACCCGACAATTGCCGTCCCCTTGGAGCTCAGGCCGAGCCAGAGGAAGTACGAATTGCTGCAGCAGATAATTCTGATCTCCGGGTTTCCACGCTGCCACACCCTCCCCAGCGCACGGGCGAGGGCAGGGGTACGCTCGCTCGCTCGCTCGCTCGCAGCGGGACCACCGGAGCTCCTCTAGAACACGCCCCAGCTAGGTCGTGGCACCACCGCGGCCCGGGGACGAGCGGCGGGGCAGGGCAGCGGCCGGGCTCGGCGGACCGGCCGCCGGCGCCACGCCGGACCAGTGACCCGGCTCCACCGGGAGTGGGGCCCGCGGGATGCAGCGAACGCGCTCCCCTCCTTCCCTCCCTCCCTCTCCAGGGGGTGTGACCACACGTCCCGCCGTGCCGCCCGCCGTCGGGCAGGGACGCCCCCCGCCCCTCGCCCCCCGAGGAGCGGCAGACCTGCCAGCCCCTGCTCCGGCACCCCCGAAGTGAAACTCAGAGGCGGCTCTACGAAGCCGGGCAGCGACCGGCCGTTCCCGACGGCAGGAGCAGCCGGGGAGCTGCTGGGGCTACCCTGTTCCCAGCCTACTGAGGAAATACGTGCCGAATTCTGCCCCCCTGCAAACGCTCGCCCGCCTACACCGGGAAAAAAAAAACCAAAACCCTCTTCCTGCCGCATCTCTGATTTTCCCACTGACGCCTGGAGCGGGCTCCGCATCCCCGCGGCCGCCAGCGACAGGGCCGGTGCTGCGGCGCCGTCAGCTCGGCAAGCCCGGCCCGCCAGCCCCGGCCACATCCCTCCGAGCCGCCCCGACCTGCCCAAGTTTATTCCGCTCCGCGGCAGCCGATTCCCGGCCGGCCGGGGCAGGCACGCGGCGGCCAGGGCGCAGCAGGGGCCGCTGCCACCGCCCCGACCGGGCCGCCCGCCCGCTCCCGCCGGACCCGGGGCGGCTGGCGGGCATGGCGCCGGGGAGGGGAAGGGGGGAAAAAAAACCCCACACTTAAAACCCACCCAAATCACGGAGCGGAAAGGCAAGGGGGCGGGGGCGCCGGGCGCGCCGCCGGCCGGGTTCACCCGAGGACAAGCGCTCGCTCCCCCCGCGCCTCCCTCCTCCCTGTCCCTCGCCCGCCGCCGCTGACCTGTGTGCACCCGGTAGTGCGCCTTGAGATGGGAGGACTTGCCGTACACCTTCCCGCAGCCGCTATAGGGACACTTGTGCCGCTTCTCGGCCGCCAGCTTTCCCTTGGGGGCGGCCCCGGCGGCGCGCAGGCGGGGGGGGCGGCCCCGGCGGCGGGCTGCGGGGCGGGCTGGAGCCCGGCTCGGTGGCCGCGTCGCTGTCGGAACCCGCGTCCTCGTCGGGGCTCTCCACACTGTCGCTGCAGACAGAAGGGGCGGGCAGCGGCCGGTACTTGTTCAGCTCCAGCAGGCTCTTGGCGATGGCCAGCAGGGCGCAGTAGTCCTTCCAGGCGTCGCGGGGGTCGCGCAGCTCCCGGGCCGCCTCCCCCTCGCCCGGCACCTTCAGCCGCGCCGCCTCGGGCACGGCGGAGCGGTTGGAGATGGAGACCAGGCACTGCGCCGCCACGAAGTCCACGTAGGCGACGGCCGACATGGTGCGGCCGCGCCCCGACGGCGCGGGGGGCTGCAGGCGCCCTGCTCACAGCGCGCCCGCCGGGCCGGCCGCCCCGCCGCCAGCCATGGCCCGCCCGCGGCGCGGGGTCTCGAGCGGCGCGGGGGAAGAGCGGCGAGGCGGAGAGGATGGGGGGGGGGGGGGGCGGAATAAATAGCGGGGCGCCGGGCAGGCCCCTCACCGCCGCCCCCCGGGGGCGGTGCGCAGCTAGCTGGGGGGAGCGCCGGCGCGCACGGCCGGCGCGGGTCCGGCGCGGGGGCCGGGGGAGAGGGGACCGCCCGCCCCGCTCCGTGCGCCGCCCGCCTGCTCCAGCCCCAGCCCCAGCTCCCGCTCCCGCTCCTGCTCCTGCCCGGGGCCGGCCGCGCCGAGTCCCATCACGTCAGGTTCGGAGCCCCCTCCCGCCCCCCCGATTGGTCAGCGGGCAGGGCCGGCCGGCTCTGTTTACCTTCTCCCCCCGCCACTCACAGCGCCCCTCGCCGGGGGGGTGTGTCCGCCGGGCGGCCGCCCCGCCAATCCCCGCGCTCCCTCCCCAGGCCGCGTGCTACTCCGCGCCCCCCGCCGCGCCCGCTTAAAAGGGCGACACCGGAGCGGGGGAGGCGGCGGCGCCGCGGCCCGCTCCCCCCGGCCGCCGCCACCGGCCGCGCCCGCCCCGCGCCCGCCCCGCAGCCGCAGGTGGGCGGGGGGCGATGAGCGGGGCGTGCCGGCCCGGGGCGGAGGGGCCGCGCGGCGCCGAGCGGGTTAAGTGCCTCCCTGGCAGCGCTCCCGTCCCAGCAACGGGCCGGCCAATGGGAAGTGAGCCGGCTGATGTCACTGGCCAGGCCCCGCCAATCAGCGCCGGGCTCCCCAGGGGGCGCAGCGCTTGGAAACCCGGCGGGCGCCAGCGGCCCCGCCCCGCCCCGCCCTCCCGCCGCCGCGCGGGGAGCGGCCCGGCCGAACCGCACCGAACCCAGCCGGGCCGGGCCGGGCCGAGGAGCCCGGTGCGGTTCCACGTCGCGGTGACGGCGTCACCCCGGCACCACGCGTCTCCTCCGGCACCCGCGCCCCCTCCGGCACCCGCGCCCCCGGGGCAGCCCGGCCCTGGGACGGGCCCGGGTGAGCGCGGTCGCGCTGCTCGGCAGGAGCCCGGCGGCCGTGCCCCCGGCGCCGGGGCTGGGCCGAGGCGCTTCCCATCGCCCGCTCCCAGGAACCGGGAAGAGCTGCCACCGCTCCCTGGAGCGGCCGTGCCCCCGTTGCCTGCGCCAGCCCGGGTGCCGAGCCCTGAGGCGAACTGAGCCCTGCTCTGCGGGAGGGGAACGAGCCGCCGCTTTCTGGGCTTCGTGCGGCTCTGCAGAGGGGAAGGGAGTTGTCCTCGTGGCCAAACCCGCAGTCCTGAGACGGGAAGCGTGTCCGTCTGAGAGTTCTGCTGTTTTGCAAATGTCAGAGTGTGGCGTGGGAAGACGGACGTGAGGTCTGCAGGCCACGCGGCAGCGTTAGGCCCAGGTAGAGCAGGCTGCCTCCGAAACCACTGTGTGGCTGCAAGGACACTGCTGCGGGACGGGGGGGTTTTACTCCCCTTCTGTGAACTGCAGCCCAACAAGAGCGACCCATGGCAGCCCCGGGTCCTGCCCTGACCCTCCCTGTCCTCAACTGCAGCCCCTCCTTCCTCGCAAAACCAGACAGGGCCCGAATGGTGAAGTTTTACAGATTGCTATTAGTCTCTGTTACTCCGTATGGAAAGAATGAGGGGCCAGCTAGAGAAACGAGGCAGCGTTGCTCTCCTCCTGCAGGATATAAAAGCGAGTAGGTGTCAGCCATTTTGTACACTAGCACAATAAATCTCTAGGTACAACCTCAAGCAGTAACAATCCTTTGTCATGGACAAATGGCATAGGTTGAATTGGTTTTGCATATCATAGCAGGGGGAAAAAGGCCTCACAATTAAAAGATCTAGTGGCTACATCTGTAACTGGATCATCTGTAGAGTGATCAAGATCAAATAGAAAACATTACTAGAGCAATTCACCTAACAAGGCAATCATCAAGGAATGAATGTCACTTTTGCCCTGTTCTTAGAGCATTTTTTCCGCCTCATCTGACATCTGTTGGCCTCTGGTACTTACAAGGCACTTGGCACAGTAATGGTCCATTATCTCCAGGGTCTGATGAGAAGGAGGAACAGAGTGGGTTGTCATTCCTGTACCACTAATGTTGATAGTTCATCTTTTTCTGTTTAGTATTGGTGGCTACAACCTTCCCTTCAGAGAGGCAACAGCATTTATATTGGAAAAATGCACCCAGATTCATTCATCTGGATGCCTGATTTGTAGCTTCAAGTTGCTCGTTCATCAGCTTTTAAAATAATTCCAGGATGCCTCCAGGAACACGTTGCCTATTCAAGAGAAAGTAACACCTTTCATTTTTATGTATGTGGTAGTCCAAAGCTTCAAGACTCCAAGCTAATTAGGGCCAAATGACACAAAGTGATGCCAGTGTAATTTTACACTTGGAGACAGTGTCAAAATGACCGTGGCTGCTTTCTGAACAACAGCATGTACATGCCAGGGAATGGGATTTTGCTTGCAAACTCCTTTATCTCCAGACAATCCAGATAATAGGGGCCATAACTTGGATTTGACTGCAGCGATGGTAACATTGGGTTTCAGAGCATTTGTTTACTGCATGGCTCAGTTTTTACTTCACAGGAAGGTATTTTTTTGCAATACCCATGCTAATTAAGGATAAGGGCTTAAACCCACTATGGCAGTTTGATAAAGCCCTGACACTTTGGGTGCCTTCATCGCCAAATGGCACTTCCAGGCTTGCCAAAGCCTGGAGTCCAAATTCAACCCGCTGTCTGGGCCCCTGGAGCCCTTCCTTGTGGGGAGATGTTTGCCCGCTGCACAGTCCCCAGGTATGCAGGGATGCACACAGTTGTGCATCTGGCGTGCTCCTTCCCAGGAGTGGAGCTCCACTGGTGCCAGGGTGGAGGTTTTGAGTGGCCCTTTTGGAGGTGGCTGCTTGTTGTCTGAGCCAGAGGAAAGGCGCTCAGACAGGAGCTGTTAGGGGGGGTAAGCAAAGAGGTCAGTGATTCCCAGGCAGTGAGACAGGCACGTGTGGGGGCTCAGGTCACAGCCACAGCCTCATGCTCGAGGTGAGGGCAGGGAGTTGTTGCAGGGGGAGGTAGCAAAGAGGAGAACAAGAAGTGAGATGCAAGCACCTGCAAAGAAGGTGCACCTTCCCACATCACTTAGCTTGCCTTACCAGATGTGCAACAGTTCCATGAGAGAGGGGATCCTGCAGAGGAAAATGAGCTGTTTACTGCCCTTGAGGCTTTAAAAAATGCCTTCTGCTTCCAAAATCAGAAGTTTTCAGAGTAAACACCTTGCCAGCTCTCCTTGTCTCCATACCACCCAAATCTCCTGTACCCTGACCTTGTGCTTGATGTTAGTCTACAACACTGCACCCTTTTTGGGAGGATGAGGACAGCACGCAAGCACCTGGCAGGTATGCTCAGAGAGGACCTGCAGTCTGCGGGAGCCCTCAAGTCTTTGTATTCCAAAGGCCTCTTGGTGTAGATGACCTCTAGTGGTGCTGTGACCGTGAAGAATTTATTTTGAGGAGCAAGTGGGTATGTAAAGGCTGGAAGGAGTCAGTTGTTTCCCTTCCAGTCTTGTTTAGCTGCTTTCCATGGGCTCTTCAAGAGTGCAGAAGTTTGCTTTCTGACCGTGTATTCCTGCCAAGAGAAAACAAAGCAATCCATCCTGCTTCTGTATTAATGTTTGCTAATATTTTGAAGGTCAGAGGCTCCAAGCATTATTCCAGTTCCTGCTTTGACTTTTTTCATTAGTTAGGGCCCTTGAAACTGTGTGGTATAAGCTCCATGCAATTTGACAAGATGCTGAGGACTGATCAATGGTTAGAAATGGCTGAAATTACGTGCCAAGATAAATGGCCTGTTTGCTGACCTGTGCTCTTAAGGCCTGTGCGTGACAGTGCTGAACATTTGTTCCATGATTGATATTCTGTCAGCATTACAGGATGGTAATTCAGTGGTCATATAAATGTGAACACATGAAGTATTTTACATGTATGTGGCTGTCTTTCATACCAATGTGTTGCCCAGATTGTCTGCATGCATTGTCAGGGAAATACAGCAACCTCTTCCATCAGACAACAGCAACTGCCCATTGCAAAGCCCAGTGTGGTAGGAAGGAAGTGTTTTAACCTTTTGAAGAAATGTATCTTAGTCAGTGAAGACAGAGTGGACAAAAAGTTGTTTTATAAAGTCATTTGAAATGAAATAAGCCTTCAAATTAGACTTAACCTAGATCAGAAGGGGGAAATATTATATAAAGGCTTGCAAGACACAATAAGTATGCTGACACTAGTTTATACACTAAGCTGGCTTTTCATTTTAAAAGCAGCTACACAGCAGAAGGCTATTGACAGAAGACCCTTCTGGCCTCAGATTCCAGAGTGTGAGCATTAGAGGTGGCAAATTGAATTTTCTTCACGAGCAAGCATTATGGATACCGAGAATATATCAGACAATGTGTTCCTTTCCTCTTCACTACTCAGTGGGGCAAACCATTTGCTGTTTGGACTATTAGTGTTCCTCTGGTCTTACCTTCAGCTTCTTTCTCTTTTCTTCCATCTGTATTGTGAGTGGTGGGATTGATGGCAGGTCTGGCTTGAGGTCATCCTAGTGTCTCCTGAATCACAGCTGATGTCTGTAACTGCGACCAATTCTGCTGATCCTGAACCTTGGAAAGAAAGAACAGCTTCTCCCTCTTGGGACTTACCTGTGCAGGTGGTAAGTACCCAGGGGATATCTATGGCTCAGTGAAGTTAGAGCCCATGAGGGCACTAGGGATCTGGATTTAAACTGGGTTTGGGTACTGGTAGCAGTGTAGCCATGGCAGCATTGAACTCAGCGTGGGCTAGCTGCTTGAGAACACACCCAAGATCCCAGATGGATTTTGCAGCCTGCACCAGACACCCTCCTTCACTGTGCGTATGGGTGTGTGAGTCTCAAGTTCAAAAGTAGAAAGCTAGACTAACCTTAATTTGGGAATGTCTACCCTCAACTGCAGCGAAGCCCTCCAATGAAGAACGAACTGGCAGCAAGGCCAGCACACGACATCCATGGGGAAAGTGGATGGGGCATCAGCCTTAGTTTATGGCTAGGTTTAAAGCATGTGATTCCACTTGGTTCCCACTCCTTTCATAATCTGATCAAAAAACCTCAAAACATTCCAACCCCTGCTTCCTCAAGGTTTGTACCAATAGCTTGTTGTAATTTCCATCAGGGAACATTGAGTCAAAGCTCATTAGGTAATTTTGTTGAGCGCCTTTGTAGGCATGACTGACATGACAGCTGGAGTTCACGGCAGCTCTGCTATCCCACCCCGGCAAGGGTGCTGCCACACAAGCCATCAACCAGCACCGTCAGGCAGCTCACCCCCCTGGACAAGGCACTGCAATGCTTCCGTGAAAAGAAGAAGGCAGGAATCACCACGAGCTGAGCCGCAGTCCACGTGCTCTGAGGAAGGTGCGAGGTCTTCGAGGCTGGCGATGGATCTCCCCATGGCAATGCAGGCAGGGGGCCGGTCACACCGCAGCGCACCCCGTCCGCAGCAGCCGGGGAGCCCGGGTCTCGCCGAGCAGCCTCGGCTCCTCGGCCAGGCTCAGGCTCTCCGGCTGCGGGAGGAGGGGTGCCCGGGCAGCGCTGCCCGGCCTTCCCGAGCTGCCCGCAGGCCCGCTCCGCACTGCGGGCTGCCGGCGTACGTGCGGCGCCGGCACAGGCGGGTCCCACCGCCGTGTGGCCATCGCCGCTTTAAGGCTGCGGAGCGGGCCGGGGAAAGCAGGCGGCCGGGTTCATCTGAGGACACAGCCCCAGTTCTCAGAAATCCCCGCGCTGCGGGAACATCGAGCTCCCGTTACCGCAGTTGAACAAACTGCCCTAGATCGGGGCTGACGGGCCCGCCCCCAGCCCACGTGAAAACAGCCCCCCCGCCCCCCCGGCCCCCGCACCCGCGGTGGCTCCGCCATCCCGGGGCTCTGCAGCTGTTTTCCGTGATGCACCGCAGCTAATTGGGTTTTGCTGTGCTGCGGGTGGTTGTGTTTTGTTGGGGAGGGGTTTGTGGGGTTTTTGTTTTTGCTTGCTTGGTTTTTTTTGGTTTTGGTTGTTGGTTTTTTTTTTTTGTGGCCACCGAGATGTGTATTTTTAAAGTGTATCGTATTATACATTTAGATGTAAACATATAAAATTAAAATACATCATTTATTATAGGTAACACGTTTGATCGAAATATAACTATAATACGTACGCACATATTTCTGTGTTTAATGTATTATAGATAAGAAATACTTTACCTGTTGTGCATGGCTTATGATATTACTACATATTGCATAGGTAACAAATAGAATAGATACACATTTAAGTAATGAATACACAGGACATATGTTTAATTTACCTTTCGGGGTGGGGTGTTTTTTTTGCTGCTTTGGGTTTAGAGCGGGGGGGTGTGGCAGAGGGGCGGCCCGTCGAGGAGCCGGGGCGCAGCAGGGACGCCGGGCTTGGCATCCCCCGGGAGCACACTTTTTTTTTGGGGGGGTGAAGATATACGTATGTGTGTGAGAAGTTCTGGGTTTGCTGTTTGTTGTTTTTTTTTTTTTTGGGGGGGTGGCTATTACAACTGCTGCCGGTTATTAATAGCGCCGCGGCCGCGCCCGTGCGGCGGAGATGCTCCAGCATCACTCTCGTCCCCCCCGCCCCATTCCCTCCCCTGGCCGCAGCCCGCCCTCCTCCCGGGAAGGGGACGGGCGTCCCCGCGGCTGGCTCCGCCTCGGCTCACCTCGGATGCCCTCGCTCCCCCGCCGCCTCCATCTTACGCCCGCCCTTCCCGCCGCCTCCGCTAACATGTCCGCCTCCCCGCGCCCTGCCCGCCCCCGGCTGCCGGCGGGGGCAGGCGGAGAGCCCCGCAGCCTCCTGGCGCGCAGGACGCTGCCCGCTCCCCTTGCCCGCCCGCTCTTCCCCCCCTCACCCTGTTTTCCCCCTTGCTAGAACCGGAAAGCTCCCGGAGTTTTCATCTGTCACCAAAAGTGACGCCACGCTAACCCATCACCGCAGCTGCGGTGGTGGCACCGGAGGGAGGCCCGGGGGCTGTGCTGCCGCAGCTCAAGCCACAGCGCTCCCCGGCCACGGCGTCGAGACCCCTCCTTTCTCACGGCTCCGGGCCTCAGCTCTGTGCCGTCCCTCAGGTGCTCATTTCCTGCAAAGCCTGCCAAGCTAATAAGTTATTCTCCCGTTGCTTGACAGTTCAAGATTTTCTGCGTGACAACAGTTCCTGACAAGGTTTTCAGGAGGGCAAGAGGCGGGAAAACAACTTGGGGAATGTTAAGTGTTGTATATCCTGAAGACCAAAGTCGTTTGTCGTGTTTTGTTCTGCTTGTTTGCGTTTTTCTTTTTTCTTTTTTTTCTTTTTTTAAAGTGTTTTCCAATACACTATTTGGTTTGCACTTATGCGCAGAAATTTATCTCCTTTCCCTGCCCTTTACTGGTGTTTTTAATCAGAAACAAAAGAGACACTAGGGGGAGGGGCGGGGAGGAAGAGGTGGGTGTTGTCTGACTTCACATTAGGCTTTGATAGCTTTCCAGCTGAAATTGAAGATGTCTGCATTGTTCTCCCTGGACCGTTCTCCTCAGGAAGCGAGGATCTTTTACGGTCCCCCACCATTGACTTGTTACTACTGCAGATTCTCCAGCAGTGGGAGTCCTGAAGCATTAGCATCGACTGGCTTTGGAGCTTTTTCAACTACCAGTCCTGGGAAGCCATGCTGGATGCTGTACCTGTAAAAGTACTGGTAACTAAATTTACAATAATGTTGTAAGTGCCACTGCTGGTGGCACTACACAGTCCAGGTGTGAGCGTCTTCCTTAGGAATTTTAATTATTCATCAGTAGAAATTATTTCCAAACAAGTATCTGGAAAGCAGCTTTGCAGTAAAAGGCTGGGGATCCTGGCAATTCTTGGTCCCCTGGTTCAAGCTGAAAAGGAGGCAGCTGAGTGCCCTTGTGGCAAAGGAGGCTAGTGGTATTCTGGGCTGCAGAAGTATTGCCAGCAGGCAGGGGGAGGAGAGCCTTCCCCTCGACTCAGCACTGCTGAGGCCACACCTAGAGTGCTGAGTCCAGTTCTGGGCTCCCCAGTAGGAGAGAGACATGGAAACACTGGAGAGAGTCCAGCAATGGGCCACTAAGATGATAAAGAGCATCTCTTCTCTGAGGAAAGGCTGAGAGAACTGGGACTCTTCAGCTGGGGGAAGAGAAGGCTCAGGGGGGATCTTACTACTGTACATAAATATCTGAAGAGAAGGTGCAAAGTGGATGGAGCCAGGCTCGTTCCATTGGAACCCAGTGACAGGACCAGTGGCAATGGGCATGAGCTGAAAGACCTGAAAGACAGGAGGTTCCCTCCAAACATCATGGGGAACACTTGATTTTACTGTGTGGGGAGCTGAGTGCTGGCACTGGTTGCCCAGGGAGGCTGTGGAGCCTACATCAATTCAAAAACTGAATTCCTGGGCAACTGGCTCCAGATGGCCCTGCCTGGGCAAGGGGATTGGACCAGACGACCTTCAGAGGTCCCTTCCAACCTCAAACAGTATGTGCTTCTGTGATCTGATAGCTGGATGGGCTGGTCAGTGCAGAGTCCAGGTTTGGGAATACGTGACAGACAAAGCAAAGGGTTTAAGCATATTAACTTCCTTTTGTAATTTTGGGTACTGCTGAGTAATACTCTCATATTGATTATCCTGTGTTTACTGGTACTAGTAAAGGTGTCTTGTGGGTTGTACAGCTCATGCCCCTAATGCTTTTTCAGCTTTTAGGATTTACTTGCTACACAACCTTTATACGTATAGTACAGTATGAATTGTACCAAGCTTGAATAAACCTGTGCTTGCACATATGTGCCGCATTATCATAAATCATCTCCAAGGACAAAAGGGAGAGTTGAAAGGCTTCTTTGGCCTTAAACCCATCCTCTTAGTCCCTCAATTTTTCTAAAAGAAGGTATCCCTGTTAAACAAAGCTTTGTCTTGGAAAAATGTACCTAAACATTATGATAGTAGATCTTGTATTGCAGTCTGGTTGTACCAGCAGAAGCTTTGTTTACTAATAATAACTTAAGAACATTGTCTAACTCATTAAGGTTATCTGAACCGTTACATTTACCCTTGAATATGAAAAATGCAATTATAACCCTAAACTGAAGAAAAACCTGGATTGTTTGTTTTTATTTACAAAATGTTTTTCTGTATAATAATCAACCATTGACTCACTGTCATTAATTTTTCTATGCCCATGTTTTAACGTTAGCCTGTCTTGTGTTCAGGTAAAATCTCTCTAGTCAGTCTTGCACTGAAATCAGCTTAAGCTAAGGTCTGTGGCAAATCAGCTTTAGCTACCTTGATTTTGGTTGTTTTGCAAGAGAGCCAGGGGAGATTTATATACCTAGAGCAGCATATGGGCACATGAATTCAAAATTGCAAAGACCTGCTCCACAGCTGATTCTTAATGCTAAAAGAGCTTAAACTCCAAACTTCTCTTAAATTTCCCCGAAATTCAGCTCCTGTGTGTGTCCTTAGACAATTAGGTTTTCATATAAGGAAGCATTTGGTTTGGAAATTTGCTCAGATTTCAGCCCTTGGTAAGAGCATCAAGGCAGCTGTAGCAAGCCCCTCAGGCCCAGCATGCTGTCTGGAGCAGTGGCCTAGGGACGAATTTAAGAAACTGCTTCAAACAAGTGGCAAAGCAGCTCAGAGGCTTTGTGGTATCTTTATGTTTAGCTGCAAAATGCTAAGCAGCCTTTACACCCTTGTATCCTAAGGAAGAACTCCATTCTCTCATTCAAAGTCAAATGGTTTAAAAAAAGATGAGTGGAGACCATCTTCTCCAGAATGGCCCAGCAGCCTCAGTGCTTGGTTTCAAGGTAAGAGCTGTGAGTGTAAATCCCCTCAGGAAACAGGAAAGTCCAGTTATCTCTAAGGTCTGATCTTCTGGGCACAGCCACAGCCTCAGGACACACCCAGGGCTGGGGTCCAGGCTGGAGACTGTCAGTTAGGGGAAGCCTTTCTCTGGCTTGACTCAGTAAGACCCCTTATTTCCAGAAAAGAGTGTGGCTAAAGGTAATAGTTGTTCCTTAGTATTTTCTTCTTGGCTGCTCAAGATATCCTGTTACGCAGTGCACTAGTTGTTCTGAAAGCCTTTCCAAGGCTGCCATTGTAGGGCAGACAAAAGCATGCTCTGCCCTTGCTTCTGAGATAGCTGATTGCAAGTCAGCTCAAGTGTGGGCAGTTAACACAGTGCTAAATTAGAGCTGATCAGTCCTTCCGGACTACAGAGGATATTAGGTCAAGCTCACTGTGCTGACTTGGCTGCATAACTTGTAGTTTGGACTGGGGCTGCATAGCATAGCCTGAGTTATCCAGCTCTTCTGTCCTACCAAGTATGGAACGTCAAGTGTCTGCCTCAGGGTTCTGATCCACATACATCCATGAAAGGCACATAGGTATTGTCACATATATAGTGTGATGCCTCAGTAATTGGCAAATAAAATTCCTGTCAATGCAAAGATTCAGGAGTGAGAATGTTGATACTGCAGTTGCATCACTGTCAGCACCAGAGATCTCTGTGTTCCCCCCCTCCCTTAGAGTTGATAAATAATTTCCACCTAATATTCTTGATCGAATACTAATGTCAATAACATTTGTGGATCTCTGTCATCACAAACATAATGCAGACTCCAGGTTCACATGTATTTTGTATGCTTGATTTACCGTGGTGGATCATCATGCATGTTGGCATTGTGTAGTTCATTATGCAGAGAAAAAAACTGTAAAGATAATGGAACAAAGATTAACAAAGATGTCAGTAAGATTAATTTAGTCACTTGGACAACCAGATGATCTAAGAGGTGCTTGATTTCTGAGGGAAGAAACTGGGAAAGGACATGTTTGTCTTAAGAATGTGTGTTCCTTCTTTTTAATGCAGCTATTTATTTATGTGTGGAACTAGTTATGTGTATTTCACTTGTTTGAAGCCTAGTAAGAACAGTAACTAGTACTCATAGCATTAAAGTGTGTGTTTGTTTTTTTGGTGTTAAAAATATCAAGACGGATCCAGACAAACCACACATCTTGCTGCAGCTTCAGAACTCCGTGAGAAGGTCAGTTGTGGATTTCAAGATTAGCAAGGTGCTGTTCGGCATTTCAGGTAATTTTTGTTGCTCAGACTAGCAGCTGGGCCTAGGCTAACAGATCTATCTGACACGAAATCTGTCTACTTCTTCTTCAAGAAACAAAGAGGAAAAAAATCATAGAAAGACTGTATTGGTCAAAACACCATGCTCCTGGTGGCCTTAAACTGTGCAAATAATGGTGCTGACATTCAAAACCTAATAGTTTTAACTTTGTGTAATGGCTTCAGAGGTTTAGTTACCAACTGAAGCAACAAGACAGCTGCAAGGGAACTTTGCAGGGGGGGTTGGACTAGATAATCTTTTGATGTCCCTTCCAACCCCTAAGATTCACTGATTCTGTGATTCTGTAATCAGACAGTACTTCTTGCACCATGGCTAGCTTTGTCTTGTAAGCCAACTTCCTCTGTGAAAAAGTTATTTTCTCACTAGTACCATTCAAGGAGCAACTGTTGCCACCCACTGCAAATACAAAACTAGTAGGAAATATCCTTTCTTACTGTTTGAAGGAGTTGGGTAGAGAGACAGAACAAGTCTGTTATTTAGGCTCTCTTAATTTTGTCAACTGCCATGAAGCTCCCTTCATCTGAATTGTCAGAACCTGGAAAACTCTCCTTTTTATCTTCCAGTTTTACTCTGGCTGAGAAACTCTCCTGCAAATGCATGTGAGTTACCTTTAGCATGTTCCTGGACAAGTCACACCAGCCGGAAGTGGTAACACAAATTGAAAATATAAAATGCTTTCTAAAGACCTGTAGTGCCAGCATAAATTTTGGATTCCAGTATCCTAAAGCTCACTGACATTTAAGTATGCCTCCACTGTTTGCAAGAACAGAACTATAATAAAATTAGCGCTTGGCTGCTGCCATCATTGCACATGAAGTTCTTTATAAATATTAATCTAAATTACCTAGCTTGCTAATTAAGTAGTCATCTGCATGCAGCAAGTGGTACTTCATGGTATGCAATGGTTGCTTAGCTCCACCCAGTAGTTACATGTACAATGAAGTTAGTGCCCACAGTGCTGAATCCACCAAGAGCTTTGTTCAGATCCACAAATTGTCCTGCTTAGAATTCAAGATAAGATCAAACAATAAACTCCAGTAAACATTTATCCATAGAAATAACATTAAATGACTATGCTGTTATTCTTAATATCTGTAATGCCATATTTTTGTTCAAGACTGTGAACAGAAATTCAGTTTACTTGTTGATGTGTACACCAGCAGTTGTTTTGAGTATTTCAGCTTTAATTTCATCAAGCAAGTAAATATTTACTACTTTGTTTCTCCTAATGCAGCATTGGCTATTACATATGGATACCTAAGGAAGTTTTGGTATTTCTGCAGAAACTAATACCTCTTTATTTTTTCCTCACAGGAGTCACCTGGCTACAAAAAGCAGCAAGAGTGATTAAATGTGCGTTTAGGTAGATCTACATGTACATACAGTTTTGAAAAGTCTACCCTCCATGCTTGTTAACAATTACAGCTGTTGATTTCCCTGCCTATCTTGTTCTACTACAGTCACTATTTCCAATCAACAACAACCACAATTAGCAGGAACTCCTAATTCCCATCTTTTTTTACTGCACAAGTAAAAAAGACAAACACAAATACTTTTCTTCCCTGTTTACATATAAGTGTTTGCTGAGATTCAATCTGCAGTACCAGGCAAGGTCCACAGAGAACAATAAAACTCAGCAGGTGCCAATAAGGAAACAGTCTGAGAGCTAATTTTATCTGCTTCTCAGGTTGCTGAAGGTACTAGTTACAATTTCCCTAATTATCTTCTTCCCTTCTTAGTTTGTAAAATAAATGCACTTTCTGGAATAGGTATTGAGATCAGAATGAATATTAAAAAGTTCTTTCTTTCCAACAGATGCAAATTGCATTTTGTCTTGACCAGTTGTTAGAGACCCTGAGAGTGCACAGTTGTCATTGAGAAGTTTGTGTATAGAAGATTGATCTTACAGTATCTTAACTTTGTAGTACTTACTCTGTTGAGATACAGACCTTGGGCTTTTGGTGATTGCAATCCACTGTTCTCATGAAAATGACTTTAAAAAATCCCTAACCTTCTAGTTACTATTGTAACCTTTGTTCTCAGCCAGATAGGTTCAAAGCGATTGCCATATTTAATAATTATTATTATTTAATTGCAGAGTAATCTGTTCTCCAAAAATGTAAAAGATATGGAAACACACTGATAAAGTGTCATACTAGTTCAAGCCATTATTTCTCTTTGTGTGAGTGGTAAATACTGGGACAATCACAAACACTAGCTGCCTTATCTGGATTATTTTAATGGTGATCTGAATCACATTATGTGCCCTCAAGCTTCTTTCAGCATGCAGGAACGCACAGCCCCGGAGCAGGAATTAAGGTCCTTCCTTTGGGAGCACCTCAGTCAAGAATTCTCTTACAAGCTGGCATTTACATCCCTAAACAGCTTTTCTGTAGTCAAAGTGTCTGTTGATCATTTGATATGTTTCCATGGATTTGGGTTGTTTGTCCTGCTGAGTTCTGAGTGTGGTTAGTGTTTTCACTGCTGTCCAGAATGATTTGTAGCTTTGTAAAACACAGCACAATACTGAGAACACACTTAACGTTCTGAGTATCTCATATTATCAGCCTTTTTTTTCAGTGTTGCACAACAGACATGCAGTATAATCTATTTTTAGGTGATATAACCAATAAACATCACTCTTGGGTTTGTTGTTGTTGCTGTTTTTCAAAAACAGCATATAGTGAAAAAATCTCCTAGGACAAATATAAAACAGGGTTTACTTTTCCAAATTAATTCCTCAAAGGATTTGTGACACTAAGTACTAGAGCATTCTGATTTAAATCAGTAATGAAGACAAAGCCTGACACTTTCTGAAAGAGCTTGGATAGGCACATAATGATAATAAGTTAATATATTTTTGAAAAATGTATTATGATGCATGATAACTGACCTATCAAAATAAGCAAGTAATGGAACCTTAAAAACTAATACAGCAATGTAGTAGGTTTTTTGTTTGGTTGGTTTGTTTTGTTGTTGTTGTTTTTAAAAGGTATGATATCACAGAACCACAGAATCTTAGGGGTTGGAAGGGATCTCGAAAGACCATCTAGTCCAACCCCCCTGCCAGAGCAGGGTCACCTAGAGCACATCACACAGGAATGTGTCCAGGCAGGTTTTGAATGTCTCCAGTGAAGGAGACTCCACAACCTCTCTGGGCAGCCTCTTCCAGTGCTCACAGTAAAGAAGTTTTTTCTGAGGTTTACATGGAACCTCCTATGTTCCAGTTTGCACCCATTGCCCCTTGGCCTATCATTGGACATCACTGAGAAGAGCCTGGCTCTGTCCTCCTGACACTCACCCTTTTACATATTTGTAAACATTAATGAGGTTGCCCTTCAGTCTCCTCTGAGATAAAGAGACCCACCTCCCTCAGCCTTTCCTCATAGGGGAGGTGTTCCACACACAGTACTCCAGGTGGGGTCTCACAAGTGTGGAGTAGAGGGGCAGAATCGCCTTTCTCCCCCTACTGGCCACACTTCTTTTGATGCAGCCCAGGACACAGTTGGCTTTTTGGGCTTTGAGTGCACATTGATTACTCATATTGAACTTTTTATTTGACTAACACCCCCAGGTCCTTCTCCTTCAGGCTGTTCTCAATCCATTCTCCACCCAACCTGTATTTGTGCTTAGAGTTGCCCCAACCGAGGTGCAGGACCTTGCACTTGGCCTTGTTGAACTTCATGAGGTTGGCACTGGCTCACCTCTCCAGCCTGTCAAGGTCCCTCTGGATAAGCCTCCCTTCCCTCCAGTGTGTTGATCTCACCACACAGCTTGGTCTAATCAGCAAACTTTTGCTGACAAAAATGTTGAACAGCACCAGTCCTAGTATCGACCCCTGAGGAATGCCACTTGTCACTGGTCTCCATCTGGACATCAAGCCACTGATTACTGCTCTCTGGGTGCAGCCATCCAGCCAATCCCTTATCCACCAAGTGGTCCATCCAACAAATCTGTATCTTTCCAGTTTTGAGACCAGGATGTCATGTGGAGATGGTGTCAAATGCTTTGCACAAGTCCAGGTAGATGACGTCAGTTGCTCTTCCCTTGTCCACTGACACTGTGACCCTGTCGTAAAAGGTGACCAGATTTGTCAGGCATGATTTTCCCTCAGTGAAGCCGCGTTGGTTGCCATCAGCCATCTCCACGTTTTCCATGTGCCTCAACAGAGCCTTCAGGAGGATCCGCTCCATGATCTTGCTGGGAACAGAGGTGAGACTGACTGGCCTGTAGTTCCCTGGGTCTTCTTTCCTTCCCTTCTTGAAAATGGTTTTTTTTTTCCCCTTTTCCAGTTAGTAGGAACTTTACCAGACTGCCATGACTTTTCAAATATGATGGAAAGTGGCATTGCAACTTCATCTGCCAGCTCCCTTAGGAGCTGTGGAGCCACTGCAGGAGAAGAGCAGGTTTGAGACCATCTATGGAACCTGAAAGTGCACAAGTCCATCTGTTCTCCTACCGTGGGTGAATCTTCCTTTTCCCAGTCTCTGCCTTTGCCTTCTGTGGCTTGGACAGTGTGGCCAGAGCCCATACCAGTGAAGACTGAGCAAAATGTTCTCCAGTACCTCAGCCTTGTCCACATTCTGTGTGACGAGCTCTCCCGCTTCCTTCTGCAGAGGACCCCTGTTTTCCCTGTTCTGCCTCTTATCACTGATGTATCTGTAGAAACCTTGCTGACAGTGCCCTCTGTTCCATCATTCGGGTAATTTATGAATATATTGAATATCATTAATATGACTATTCCCAGTACTGACCCCTGAAGGACTCCACTAGATACAGGAATCAAACTAGACACGTTCCCATTGACCACAACACTCGGACTTCTTTACTTCAACCAGTTCACAGTCCACCTCACTACCCGATCATCCAGACCACAGCTCCTCAGTTTAGCCACGAGGATGCTGTGGGAGATGGTCTCAAATGCTTCACTGAAATCAAGATACATCAGAGTGTCAGCAGACAGTGAACTTCTTCGTTTTGTAACAAAGTACTTTTTCCTGGTGCCCTAGAGATGGCTACTGAACTACTAGTAGTACATTTTATTATTGGGTAGCTTTTGCATTCTAAGCTTAGCTTCTGTTCAAATATCCCAGTTTCCCTACCATTTGAATCTGCTTGTGCCTTCTACTTCAAAGAGTTAAGACCCCAGCATTACATGCGATTGTCCTGGTTTGAGCCGGGATGTAGACATTTTCTTTCTATTGGTTTTTCTTTCTTCTTACTCTTGTAGGTACCAGCAAGTTTTCCATCTAGTGAACTGATAACAGCGGAACGGTTATAGATACTGCTGAGACACCAAGGACACTTTGCTCTGCTTGTTGAATTTACTGTAAAAATCAAGTCCATATTCAGAAGAGCTGAATTTTTAAAAAGTTATTGTAAACCCAGCCATTTCATAGCCAACAGCCCCGCAGGATGCAACCATGAGGGACAGGTATCACAAAGGAGCACCAAGATAGTTCTGGGACTGCATCAACGCTCCTTCTCCTCAGCAGTGCTCTCAATGCATTCTCTGCCCAGCCTGTGTTTGTGCTTGGGATTGCCCCGACCCATCTGCAGGACCTTGCACTTGGCCTTGTTGAACTTCACGCACTTTGCACAAGCCCACTCGTGTGTTCCCACAGCTGCTTCCCTCTGGGCACAGGCTGCGGGAAGCTGCTGCCAACCAGGAGATGTCCCTGGGTGCCTCTGAGGTGTGAAAGTGGAGAGGGAAAAAGGACTCTGGGCATCTTCCATCCCTGGGGCCACCCACCTTCAGCCCAGTGATTCCGTGGGGCGTTGCCTAGGAAGAGGTGATGTCACAACAGCCCCCCCTGTGACAACAGCCCCTGCCCTCAAAGAGCCCTGCACTTGCAGGTCACCTTAGCACCTGTGTTCCCCCTGCTCAGATCACTTGCTGTGGTGAGGAGGAGGAAGGCTGCAGGCTGTCTATCCCTCCCACTCAGTCTCGTTTCCCCCAGCCAGAAAGGCTCCCGTCCTCCACAGGACTGGGTGTGTGTTTCTGCTCAGGGAAGCAGTTGGTGCATTCCCTCTGCCTCGTCCAGCTGCTGCGCTGCTTCTTGGACTCGCTCGAGTTCGGTACTGCCGGCAAGAGCAGGTCACCTCTGTGGCCACGGACATGGGGCAGAGCAACAGGAAGATGAAAGCTTACAGGAAGAGCATCTCCAAGGTAGAGGCTGTGGCCGGTCCCCTGGGGGCTCCCCTGGCCGAGGGAGGTCTGGGGGCAGAGCCCGGCACTGTGCCCCAGGAGATGGGTTCCACAGCCTGCACGGGGCTGCTGCTCCCGAAAGGCAGGCGCAGCCCCTTGGGCTGGGAAGCAGCTCAGGCCCAGCAGGGCTGGGGCAGGGAAGGCCACGGCGAGGGAAAACAAAGCCTTGCTGGCCTGGCCCGGGGAGCCACTCGGGGGGCTGCTGGTGTCCTGGCTCGGCTGCTGAGACTCTGCAGGCCCAGAGGCCACCACAGCACTCAGGGGGCTGGGGAGGGGCTGGGGGCTGTGGCCTCGGCACCTGGGGGGGTCTCCACACCCTTGACCTGCGGCCTCTCGAGGGGTACACTTGAGCTGGGTCCAGTGAGGTGGTGGGTGGGTTGGGGACAGGGGCTGGGGAGACGGCGGGTGGCCCTGGGGTCTGTCCTCACTGCTGCACGGCAGCCTGTAACCCTGCTCCCCTTTGCCTCCCCTGCCCAGGGCTCTGGGAGCCAGGCAACACCCCCCATGCCTGCCATGCCACATGTGGACGCCCAGTGGCTGGCCGCCTGGGGGACCACCATCCCAGCGATGGAGACAGTGTCCCACGGCACCCAGACCATCATCACACTGATGAATCCAAGGCTTCGTGGCATAACGACAAGCATCCCTGCTCTGCACGCTGTGTCCCGTGGCACCCAGACCACCGTCCCGGGGATGAAGACACGGTCCCATGGTGTGAACACCAGCATCCCAGGGATGAAGGCAGAGGTCCGTGGCCCCCAGGCCACCATCCCAGGGATGCAGACAGTGTCCCGTGGCACCCAGACCACCATCCCAGGGACGAAGACACAGTCCCGTGGCGTGAAGACCACCATCTCCGGGGTGCAGACAGTGTCCTGTGGCACCGAGGCCGTCGTCCCAGGGGTGCAGACAGTGTCCCGTGGCACTCAAGCCGTCATCCCAGGGGTGCAGACAGTGTCCTGTGGCACCCAGGCCACCGCCCCATGTACACAGCCAGGGTCCTCTTCCCTGCAGGGCCTGCCCAGCCACCAGCACTGCCAGAAGGTGAGCTGGCAGCAGTCCCTAAGGGGGCTGTTGGATGCCGTGGGCAGGGGGCAGACAAAGGGCCCCCGTGCTGGGACAAGGTGGGGGCATGCCCTGACTGTGTCACTGCTGTTGTTCCCAGACCAGCTGTCCAGAGGACACCCTTGGAAAGCTGGGGGTGGCTGGAGTGGAAAGGAATGTCAGCGACCAGATCACCCAGCAACTGGGGTAAAGGATGGGAGAGGGTTTCCTACGCTGTGGGGCTTTCAGGGAGGCTGGGATGGCTGGGGGAAGCCTGCTCTGGGGGCAAGAGACACACCCCCTGAGAAGCCCCACAGAGCCTAAGTCTGCCCATGCCTCCCTCTGGCTGCTCAGGTCCATGCTGTCAGAGCTCAAGCTGAGAGAGGTGCAGAGCAGGGTGAAGCTCGAGCAGTTGTTCAGAATGATGGAGCAGCTGAAGGAGCAGGTGAGGCCGGCAGGGAAGAGTGCTCGCAACACCCTGTGCCTGAGCAGGGTGGTCCTGGCTGTTGTCCAGGCCAAGTCCCCTGGCTGGATGGGGCCATGGAGCCTCCAGAGCACCCAGGCAAGTTGGCCACATCCATCCTATCTTAGAGCCAATTCCTTTTCCCCTTGCTGCAGATGAACAAGCTGCAGGCGAGAGTAGACAGCACAGGCCAGGCGCAGGACAAGGTGCAGGCAATGGTGGAAGGCATGGGGCAGGAGAAGAACAAGCTGCAGGCGACGGTGGATGGCGTGGGGCAGGAGCAGGACAAGCTGCGTGTGGCAATGGAAGGCATGAGGCAGGAGAAGGAGAAGCTGCAGGCGAGGGTGGATGGCATGGGGCAGGAGCAGGGCAAGCTGCATGTGGCAATGGAAGGCGTGAGGCAGGAGAAGGAGAAGCTGCAGGCGAGGGTGGATGGCGTGGGGCAGGAGCAGTACAAGCTGCATGTGGCGGTGGAAGGCGTGAGGCAGGAGAAGGACAGGCTGCAGGCGACGGTGGGAGATGTGGAGAAGCAGCAGGCCAAGATGCAGGCAAAAGTGAAATGTTTGTGTAAGCAGCAGGACAAGGTGCAGGAGATGGTGGAAGTGGTGGGGAAGAAGCAGAACAACCTGCAGGCAACAGTGGAAGGCCTGAGGCAGGAGCACAACAAGCAGCGTGTGACTGTGAAGTCTATGGAGAAGGAGCTGCACAGGCTGCTGGTGTTGATGAGGAAATACATGGAGGAGGATGAGGAGGAGGAGGAGGAGGAGGAGGAAAAGGAGAAGGAGGAAGAGGAGGACGAGGAGGAGCCAGCAGAGGAGCAGGCACTGTGCCCTTCGCCCAACACAGACACCAGCCCGCAGCCGGAGGACGCCCTGCAGAGGTACAACAGCCCGCAGGAGCTGGTGGAAGCCTCATCGCCGCAGCAGGCAGTGGACAAGGGAGCGAGGAAGAAGCTGCAAAGGAAGGGAAAGGTACGAAAGCACCAGCGTGGGGGACTTGGGGGGCGGCTTCCAGGACCCCCTGGTTGGTTGCGCTTGCTGCCCCCAGGTTGGCCTGTCCAAGTCAGTGCCAGCCAAGCGGGTCCTGGGCAGAGTGACAAACAGCCCTTGTCCCTTGGGTGCCCGGTGGCAGAGCTGGCCGGGGGGAGGGAGGCTTTCCAGCCCAGCCGCCGTCCCTTGCCAGGCCCCTCTGCAGCCCCCCGGGTCCCTTTGGCAGGTGGCCCCGACCTCCTGGGGGCAATGGGGCAAGCGGGGT
The DNA here is from genome assembly GCF_020740795.1 of Apus apus. NCBI lineage: Eukaryota > Metazoa > Chordata > Aves > Apodiformes > Apodidae > Apus > Apus apus. Next base: position 39,232,662 of record NC_067312.1, on the reverse strand, counting down.
CACAGAGCCGTGTCTCCCTCTGCCCCGAAACAAGCTGGCCCGGCCCTCCTGCCTCCATCCCTTCCCAACGCTCTCCTGCCTTTCCCCATTGCTAGAGAGGCAAGGGAGCCGGCCTGGCTGGCGCAGTGGGTCAGAGCCACTTGAAGGCCACGAGGGAAGAGCTGATGGACGAGTGGCAGTGCTGGATGCTCGACCAGGAGCAGGATCAGATGGAGCAGGTGTACTGGGAGGTGAGTGGTTGGTTGTCCCCGCTGCCCAAAAGTGGCCCCTGTGGGGCCTGGCAGCCGAAGGCAGCGTCCCTGCCACGGTCTCTCCCCTCCTGGCTGCTCCCCCCATGCATCCAGGGGACTAAGATGTCCCATCCCAGGGCAGCTGGGTGAGGGTGTTTGTCAATCCCCAGCTGGACTACCTGGAGCCGGAGCCTTCCTGTGAGCAGCTGGAGGAGCTCGGGAGGAGCTCAGAGACAGAGGCTGATGCTGCTGCTGGGACTGAGGAGTGAGTAGGATGGGGGCAGAGGGACCTGCCATGGCCACAGGTCCCCGGGACCATGGGGACAGAGAGGATGCAGCTGGGCTGGGTGGGTGGGGGTCTCCTGCAGCAGTCAGAGGGCAGCCGGGAGGGATGGAGCCCAGCAGGGAGCAGGCCTCGCCCTGGCGCAGGGTGATGCATGGGGTGCTGTGGTGCTGGGCACTGAGCACCCCCGTGCCCCGTCCCACAGGGAGCAGGCGGAGCTGTCTGGAAAGCTGAGGGTGCCGCAGGACTGCGGCGGCCTGGACACCATCACCCGCCCATCGCAGAATCTCAGAGACCTCCAGCCCCTTCCTCCCATCGGCAGGGGACCACTCCAGCCCCTTCCTCCCATCGGCGGGGGACCACTCCAGCCCCCCAGTGAGGTAGGGATGAGGGAGGGAGAGGAGACAAGTGGGGCTGAAGGGAGACACTGCGCCTCTGCAGGACTCCCTGCCTCAGTTTCCCCAGGGAGAGCCTGGGATGGGAGGGTTACTTGGAAAGGTGGGATTGGGCCCCGGCCTTCAGACAGCCTGTGTTTTCCTTCCCAGCAGGGCAAGCTGGAGCTGTTGGGCCAGGATGGCCGCCTGGACAGGGGCCGAAGAGACAGGCGGCCGCCTTCGCTCGAGGCCAAACCGGCTCGACTCCTGCCGCTGCGGAAACAGCAGCGGTGAAGGGCTCGGCCCCATCCTCCCTGCCCTGCCAGGGACATCCTCCTGGCCAAGAGAAAGGGCAGGGACCAGCAATAAACAACTTTCCACCTGTTCTTTCTTGGTGGCAGCTTACGTTTCTTTGCTTGGATTGGTTTTGCTTTTTTTCAAGTGAGATTCATATGAAAACACAATCCAAAACAACAACCCCAAAACCAACCAGCTCCCTTGTCCCCAGGGAAAGGCCATGAAGGGCGGTCACAGGGATGGCGGAGCACCACCTTGCTACATCACAGCCCCCAGTTCTGCTTCCCCCTGGCCCTGGAGGGGTGCAGGGAGAGGGAGGGCAGGGGCCGGGGGAGGGTCCAGGAGTGTCTGGGCAAGAAGCCAGGCTGAACTTGGGAAGCCAGAGGAGAGGCAGCTTTGCTGCAGGTGCTCAGGACCACAGCCCGAGTCATCCTCAGCCTTCGCTTCAAACCTCCCCCTGACTAGAAGTCAAAAGCAGCTGGCTAACCTGAAACCAGGAGATGCTCACATCTCCAAACCCCTAGCTGCTTCAGGAAAACTGCACTGGCAGTTTTCATCCGCCGCTTTGGCAGGGTTTCGGGGATGCAACGGAAGAATGCGCTGTTACATCCCATCGAGATTCACAGAACACACTGTGGTAACCTGTCTGAACCTGGATTTAACATGACTGATGCTCCTCAAGATTCTCTTCTAACAAGAAGTGCTTTGTAAGAAGCGAAACGGGGGATCGTATGGAGAAGAGTCTAATGGAAATTACTTCAGAATGCAGATGTTAGGAGAAAGCAAGAGAGTGACACAGCTCATGGGTTTACAAAGCAGACAGCGCTGGCAAGGCTTGGAATAGGAAGCTGCACCTAACATGTTGGGAATGAGGAAATGAACACGCTGCCTACTGGAAACCAACAGGTGTTTTCACACAGCGTGCAAATACCCAGGTGACTTTTTTGCGAGAAAAGGGGCCGGGCAGACAAAACTGGTCCTAAGGTCCCAACTGCGCTTAGCTCTAGAAGTCAGGAGGATTCTTTACATTATCCATTTTTGAAGTGCTTTCCTTGACATCCCCCCTTTTTGGTTGCATCCTCCTTTCTCTTTTGACTGCCATTGGGCCTAGATTCTTCCTCCTTCGTGTCAGGTGACATTGCTTCACTAGAAAGAATATTAGGACATGAGTTCTTCCTCGGAGGGCTATTCCAAAACTAAGCAGGTTGCTTAGTAACTTCCTAGGAAAACTCAACTGGGCAAGGCCCCGAGGAACTTCATGCAGCTGCTGCTGCTGCTCTAAGCTGTGCCTGGAGACCTCCCGAGATCCTCTCCCGCCCACACGATGCTGTGAGCCTCTGCCCTTTCTTCTCACTGAAGGAAGGCCAGAGTTGGGCCTCCTGACCTGCCTGACCATGGCTGCCCTTCTTGTCCTGCTCCGCCCCGCCTGACAGGAGCTGTAGGCCCGCAGGGCGGAGGGCGCGCCCGCCAGGAAGGGTCGCACCCGCAGCGACCTGGCCCCCTCAGCCTCCTCGGAGCCTCGGCCCCAGCAGTCATGTCAGTCCCTCAGCTCCTTCTCAGCCCTCCTCAGCTCCTCAGCTCCCGGGGGAGCGGCCATCGCCTCCCCGGCCCCACGGCCCCGCAGAGGCCGTGCCAGCAGCCCCGGGGGAGCTCTGGCAACAGAGTGGCTGGTGGGACTAGAGCAGCAGCAGGCAGGGACGGACACACGTCGTCCCCCGCTGTGACTGAAGCCAGGGCTGGGGGGTTTTGCCAGAGACTCCCGGCAGCTGTCTCTGGAGGTTTTCATCCCACTCCTGTGGGGATGGAGGAGTGTGAGGGCAGCCCGTGCTGCCAGGCGTTCACAGGAGCTTGTCCTGTAGGCTCGCCTGGGTGACAGAATCACACAGAATCACCGAATCACACGGAGTCGCAGAACCATTCAGGCTGGAACAGGCCTTGGAGATCATCAAGTCCAACCGCAACCTAACTCTACCAACCAGTAAGCTCGTGCTACCAGTTCAATGCCTGAACAGCGTCCCTCAGTTCTCAAGCAGCACAAAACTGTAGAGCAAAAACTGAGGAATGCTTTTTATGCATCTGCAGAAAGCTATCCAGAGTGCAATTACTTATGCTGGAATTTGAACAGGAGATTTCAACTTTCTGTCTCGCTTTCTTCAAAGTACAATGCCAACTTTTTAGCTACCTCATGAGTTTTCTCTGCAATGGCAGCTGAACAGCATTTCCTAACTCCAGAATTTCTAATTCCCTTTTTTGTGTGTGTGTGTGTTTTGTTGTTTTGTTTTTTTTTTTTTCACTGAGCAATGCAGAACAGTGCTACCATTTGAATTTTTGAAGTTACTTTGATGAGGTGTCTCAATATTCTCTGAAGGTCTTTTATTTGGCTCTTGGTCAGACCAATCATGACTCAGCTGATCCAACCTCTTCAAACAGGCATTGCTAGACAATGCTTTTTCTTAAAAACACACACGTACATGCTTAAGCTCTTCTCTTGCCTGACGTGCGCACAGCGCCAGCTCTCCCAGCGCTGCTGGGCTGCCTTTGGTAGGGGCGAGAGCTGCGTTTTAACTCCCAGCTTCCTGATGCTCCCTGTTTCTCTTTCCTCCTCTGTTTATTACCTACAGCCTGGTGCCTGCCTGTGCATCCACTTGACTCTGCCACTCCTTTATAAGCTAGCATCTGCAGGTAGTGCAGCTGATAAGGTTCCTGTCTGGTGAAAGAGACTGAATGTTCTGTGCATCATAAAAAAAAAAAAATTAGAGGTGTCTTCTAGATTAAAATAATCCTATTTAATTATTGGTTTGGGTTTTTTTTGTTGTTGTTTGTTGTTTTTTTGTTTTGTTTTTGTTTTGTTTTGTTTCTCTCTTACGTGACCAGAATATCTTAATCCTTTAGTAAACCTTAACACCCATATGCATGAGGCATCTATGCTGTCTTTCTGAGCAAGAACCTTTTGACATGATGGCTAGGGAATATTGCAAAGTTACGGAATCTAGCTAGTTACAAAAATCCCAAGCAATTGGACTTGTGTGAAAGCTACAAAAGGAATTTGATTTGTGTGGATATTCCAGATTACTTTCTTAACAATACCTACCACAAAAGAAAATCAAACAAACAAGAGTATACGTGTATACATAATATTTCTGTGTGCTCTGTAAAACACAGGAAGGAGACTGGTAATTGCCATCTTCTTTCTCCTGAGTCTGTGGCAGGAAATGTGAGGAAGTGCATATATATGGTTGGAACTGTATGTTACTAGATAGTGCCAACAGGAAGATTAAAAGCAGTTTGATGTTCCTGACCCGCATATCATCTTTCTGCATGTTTACATAGACACACACACAAGCAGACGTGTGTGTATATGTGTGCATGCCCCCATACTCCACCGTTCATAAAGCTTTGACTGCAGAACAGCACGGAGAGTTCATAGCTAGTGTGGTAGCATTCATGTGCTTACTTTTATTCCAGTAGCTGGCACATGCCAAGAAGATATCTCCCTAAAACAAAAGAGAAGAAATCAAAGCTATCTCCTGCCGTTTTTTTAACATGTGGATGAACAAACTACTAAAGCTTTTAAGGATTAAGGCAATTGCTGAGCAGGAGTAGTGACTAGGCCACATCTCAGTGTGCACAAAAATAAATGTAGAGAAGGGAAACCCAAATGTGTTACTGAGCATGCCGTGTTGTGCTAGTTGCAGGGAATATAACTTTATGCGGGCAGATAAACTGAGGTCTATCATTCTTTCTTCATCTGAGCTGACACTCAGATTAAGATGAACAATGTTTCCGTGTGCTCTCATATTTAGACCTTTTACTCTATGGTAGTGGGAGAGAAAAGCTTGTTGACTCCTGTTCTGATTTAATAAAAATAATGGATCACTCGGGGCTGTTGAATCATTCACAGAGAAATCAAGACAAACTTTCCTGTGTCACTCAGTGCCACGAAGGGCCACAGGTTTGCTGGAAGGTAGTAACCTCATCCCTGTAACAAGTCATTGCCCTTGACTATATCAGAATGGATTAGTATTTGGATATGCTTACTGTCCCTGCTGTGGGAAGCTTACTGACCCTACCATGGGATATTTGCTTCCTGTCCACAATATGAATATTAAAAGTAAAATACCAAATCATAATAACTTTCATAAATTGCTCAAGACTTATTCCTTGATGTTCATATTTCAAGAGGAAAGTATCCTTAGAGAGTGAAAACCAGAGGAAGAGAAGCAGTTGTCCCACGAGAGCATTAGTTCCTAACGGGGAAAAAAACTCAATAGTGGGTGAGAGAGCAGATTTACTGACAGAGGGCTAAAGAACCTCAGCAAACTGCTTATTACACCTGATAGCGCAGCACAGATGTCATTAAAGGAAAAATCAGCCAAGTAACGGATTGAAGGGGACTTTATACTTAACTCGAGTCCCTTATTAGGACTGGGTAGTACAGCACACATTCTCGTCCTATGAGGCAGTATTTGTGAGTCTCTACAGTCCTCTCCACTCTTTAAACTGTCACAAGTTTCCATCTTTAAAGGCTGTACCATTGCACGGCCAGCCCCTTCACCATTGTGGCTGCATCTAGTCCGGTTGTAAAATGCAGATTGATGGTCTGTTCTTGTTTTGAAGTACCTCCTATAACCACACATCTCTATGCTGGGGAAAACAACAGCTTTGCTCTAGCATGGTGACATGATAGATATATACTGTTTTTACTTTGTCTCTATAGTAACAGACTGCCAAAAGATGAGATCTCAAGTCTGGGATCTCGCCCATGAGCACAGGGAAAATGGAGGACTACACCTCACCATCAAAAAAGGAAACTCTTAGACAATAAATTGTTTAAACAAAGTGTTATAGGTGAAAGACTGGAAAAGATACACGTACGTTGAGAAGGAGGTATTCTCCCTGTTCTCTTTTGCTGGATGAAAGGCATGTTGAAATGTTTGACCTCACCTCTTAGAGGAAAGGAATGGTCAGCCTCTAATCTCAACATTTCCTTTTATTGCTAATGCACAAGTCCTAATGTTGCTTTGTGGGCAACCACCACATTGTTTTCCTTTCTTCCCCCTGTATCTCCAGCCCCAGTCTATTCAATGCATGACAGTGGAGGCATACCCTCAAAACATTGTTAGTTCTTGAGTTTCTCCACCAATTTACTGTTTCAAGCCACAAGTTCAAACACCCTTGCCCTCTTTCAGCATTCCCTGTGATTCACCCGTTTACACTCCCTTTCATTTACTACGCTGAGCCATCATCATCATCCCCCCTCCACTCCCTTGCCCCCTGTAATAACGTTGTTTAGCTACATATATATTAGCAGTTTCAAGGCTGGCAAAGTTTTTCAGCTGCATTTCGGCATGAAAGCCAAATAAGCAAAAGCTTTGCCTGTGCCTTCAAAGCTCAGCAGTAGGATTCAAGGAAACAACAGTAAAGTATGTAGCATGTCAAATATTTTGGGAACCATTGGAATTAAAGCCCGGAATTAGAAACTGAAAGTGATGAAATGCAGAGACTCACAAAATCCTCCCTGAGAGGTATAGACTGCTTCCTGTTGAGTTTTAAATAGTGATATTTCTGTCTGAAAAATGAATGTGGATGGAGAGACCTTGTTTATCTTCTGTAGGCCATACCTTTATTTTCTGTTTGCAGCACTTTAAAAGTTATTCTAGCCACTGTTCAGGTTCATGGAAAATACCTATGTGTGTTGTGTGCAGACACATATATTATACAGAAGGTTTGCTATAGCATGGTAAGTATTGATCTCTCAATTTATCTTATGTGAAAGCAACAGCTCAAAGCATGTTAAAAATAGGTGCTTGTCTTTCATGTTAATGCATGTTTTTTGCCAATACATGTATATTTAGAAAACCTTCCTCATAATTCACCACTGTCTGTTGAATTAGGGCAGTGTAACTATGAAAAATAAAAGATCCAGGGAAAAGCCTTGTGAAATAATTCATTTCAAGCTGAAATAAAGACATAGTCAAACCCAGAGATTAATTATGAATAATTGGATACTGGTGCATTGGAAATATACATAGAGACTTTAATCCGTTCAGTTGAGAGAAGCAAGGATGAGTTGAGGAAGAATATTTTTCCATGGTGAAATGATCAAAGTATTATTGTACATTTGCAGAAATTGGTGAAGACAGATGACAGTCAGTGAGGGTGAAAAAGAGTGACAGTTTAAAATAAATAAAGCTTTCAGCTGAAACCTGGAACCAACATACAAAAAATTAGATTAGCTTGTACTGGTGGTTATGCAAAAATTCTGCACCATTTTGTTGAAAGCAGTAAACTCTCTGTTTCTCTGTAATCTCCTGTGTGACTCTGCGGGAATCCAGTTGTTTTCTGCTTTCAGCACTGCAGTTATAAAAATAGCACAATGTAAAAATAATGCATGTACAATAAAATGGTAACAGTGGCCAAGGCCTGTTTGCTCAGAGAGAAAGCCAATGCTTGAACTATGCAGTTGGAAGTTCTTCTTCCAGTATACTTTCTTTTGGCTGTAAATTTCATGACTTATTTCAAAGTTTTGCTCCACCCTTTCTGAAGCTCATGCACCAATAAGCCAGAGGTTGAGTCCTGGAGGAGTGAAGGAATAGGATGTTTGGGCCAAAGAGGTATTTTTGTAAGAGAAGGAAATACTAGGAATGAGTAATGTTTAATTCTTTTTAACCTACCAATTGCTCTGGTAAGGCTGGAGATAAATTTGTCTGCCAGCATGCTCTGTTTACTTGCCAACAAGGAAGCTGCTTATATGCTTTACACTGTAAGATTAAAAACACAGTAAGTACTGCAAACTTTTCAACACAGACCTTGGAAAGTGTCCCTTTGTCCTGGAGCTGTCAGCTTGCAGCACGATACCACTATCTTGAGACTGTTTCCATACAAGGATTCCCCATGGCACAGTGGCCTGGGCTGCGTGTCTGTGCAGAATCCCAGCCCCTGCCTGCCTTCCCCTATCAGGCACCTTTAGCTTCCAGTTATTAGCCCCATTACTAAATAAAAACTTCTTCTTCATGGCCTTGCCTCCCTCTCAGCCTTCACCTTGGTGACCTTTGAGATAATTTTGTTGACATCCCCTTACGCTGGGAACCACCTGCCAGAAGAGCATAGCTGGGGTTTGTTAATGGTGTGTTGGTTTTGTTTTTTTCGAATATGTAAGAATCCATACTTTTTCATTACAAGTTATTACCAGGTTTCATTACAAGTTATTAAGTAAGAATGAGCCTCCATGCTCCTACATATGTGGAATGCTTGTGGCTTTTGCAGTTCTCTGCATTTCTTCAGAAACAGGAATAAAAACCTGATTAGAGGATGACAGTGCAAGTCTCACTTTTCTTTATTTAAAGCATAACAAGATCCAGCAACTGCTGAAGTAACGAATCACTGTAATCTACATACACAGGCCATTGGAGGACATCCACACACAGCTGAAAACACCCCTCCCATCAACATTCTCCTTTACTACCCCTGTTTCAGCAGCCTCTCCGCATATCCAGCCCAGTACGTATGTGTTCCTGTTAATGATCCTTTTAAACAGCTAACAGGTTGCGAGGTGAGGCGGCCTGACAGCACAAGGGGACCCCCGTCCCAGGAGAGGTGCAGCAGAGCTTGGCTGGCAGGGAGGTGTTCCCTGCTTATTCCGGGAGGTCCCGCTGAGGCTCGTCCGACGAGCCGTCATCAGCGGCTCCCGGCTGCCCTGCCGCGGTTCAGGTGCTGCTGACATGCAAAACCACTTGCTGCAGTCCCTGTCCGAGCCGCGTTGGAGGGAACGCGGAAGTGGGAAGGGCAGAATCGTTTCCTTGGAAATGCTTTTGATATAATCATACTCGGCGGGGGGGAGGAGGGAGGGAAGAGAGCGTGTGTGTGCGGGGAGTGGAGAAGGAAAGGGCCTTCCTCACCCATTTTACAGTGAGGGGGGAAGCATAAAATCTCAGTGTTCAAGTCATAGGTGGAAAACGGGATCCCCTGCCCAGGGCACCGGCGCCCGCCCCGATCCCGCCGGGGATGTTGCTGCGGCCCGCCGGGAGGCTGCCGGCCTCGGCCGCTGCGAGCGCTGCTGCTGAGATCATCGTGTTGATGCTGTGTTACAGCCGCCCCGACTGCCGTGCCGAGAACAGAACGTTCCCTGCCCGCCCCTGAACTGCGGCTGAACTTCCCCAGCCCGCCGTGCGCCGGGAGCCGCGCGGATAGAGCCCGGGGAGGGGGCGGGCGGAGCCGGGGGACAGAGCACAGGGAAGCCGGAGGGTGGAGGAGGGGAAGTCACCAGGGCTTGTTTCATCCTGAGCACTTAGGTTGGGTGGGGGTGGGGTGTTTTTTTGTTTTGGTTTGGTTTTGTGTTTTTGGTTTTTTTTGTGTGTGTGTGTGTCAAAAAAAACCAAACAAAAACCTGCAAGGCAATCAGCACCCAAATAGACTGAGAACAGCTGGAGAAAAAGACACGGCAAAACTGGCTTTACAGAAAGAGGTTTATGTTATTGTTGTTTCTTTGACATTTTCCAACAAGTACTTTTCTTCCACACTTCCCCCCTTGCCCTGAACATTAGGTTCCTTTTCCAAAGGAAACTGAAAGTGCTGCTGAGCCCACCTGAGAAAGAAAATTCTGACGAACACCTCACCTCCACAACCTTTGTTTGTTTGTTTATTTGTTTAAGAGTATGTCTTCAAAGATGGAGGCTCTCAGTTTTGAGCCACTGGGGTGAAGTTCTCAGGCGAGGCCGTGTGGGTCTGTCAGGATCAAAATCCCCAGTGAAGGATGCAGAGGAACAAATCAAGTGGCTTTAGCCTGCAGCAGGTAAACATGCCAGCAGGATCAGGAGCATGGGTGCCTTGGCATCATGGGCATGTTCCTTGGTACTGCATTACTATGGATTGTCTGGGTAAAAGCTTCGTTGAAAGGAATTACTGGATTAGCAGCACCCTCAGTGTTTTTCTTGTTCAGTGCAATCAATTCTATGCCACTCTTGGATCAAAAGCAATCCGGAATCTCAGGAGATTTTGGTAACAACTTTGTATAATTTTCTATATTTCATGTAAACCTCACGTGTTCACAGCTTTTGAAAGACTTACTGCCTCTCCCCAGTTTAGTTTCATTTTGGAGATCATAGGGTTAAGTCACTCACTCAATGCCTGTGTATTCTTCACAGTAGCTAATCTCACCACCCAGTCCAGTTTAACTGACTTCTAATATTTTTCTCAGTGCTGACTGGATACCATCTGCAAATACTTTTTTGGTAGTGAACTGGGTCACTACCATGTGTTCCAGTCCATTAAGCACCTCACCAAATCACAGAATCACAGAATTATCAGAGTTGGAAGGGACCTCTAGAAATCATCAACTCCCCTGCTAAAGCAGGATCCCCTAGAGCACGTTACTCAGGACTGCATCCAGGTGGGTCTTTAATATCTCCAGACAAGGAGACTCCCACAACCTCCCTGGGCAGCCTGTTCCAGGGCTCTGTCACCCTCACAGTAAAGAAATTTTCCCTCATATTTAAATGGAACTTCCTTTGTTTCAGCTTGTGCCCCTTGCCCCTCGTCCTGTCACTGGGAACTACTGAAAAGAGGCTGGCTCCATCCTCCTTGCACCCACCCTTGAGATACTTACAGACATCAACAAGGTCTCCCCTCAACCTTCGCTTCTCCAGGCTAAAGAGTCCCAGCTTTTCCTTATAAGAGAGATGCTCCAATCCTTCAGTCACCTTTGTTGCTTTCCACTGGACTCTCTCTAGCAGTTTCCTGTCTTTCTTCAACTGGGGAGCCCAGAACTGGATGCAGTATTCCAGATGTGCCCTCACCAGGGCAGAGTAGAGGGGGAGAATGACCTCTCTTGACCTACTGGACACACTCTTCTTTATGCAACCCTGGATTCCATTGGCCTTCTTGGCCAGAAGGGCACATGGATGATTTATTATCTACCAGACCAAGTATTGATCCCTGGGGGACACCACTGGTTACTGGTGTCCAATTTGACCCTGATCCACTGACCTCCACCCTCTGAGCTCTCTCACACAGCCAGCTCTCCATCCACCTCACTGTCCACTCATCTAGCCCACACTTTCTGAGTTTACTAATGAGGATGTTATGGGAGACAGTGTCAAAAGCCTTGGTGAAGTCAAGGTAGATAACATCCACTGCTCCCTGTCATCTAGCCAGCCAGTTATGGTGTTGTAGAAGGCAATCAGGTTGGTCAAGCATGATTTCCTCTTGGTGATTCCATGCTGACATCTCCCAACAACTTTCTTTGCTTTCCCTTGTTTTGAGATGATGTCCAGAACAATTTGTTTCTATACCTTACTGGGGATGGTGGTGAGACTAACCGGCCTATAGTTCCCTTGGTCCTCCTTCTTGCCCTTTTGGAAGACTGGAGTGACATTAGTCCTCCTCCAGTTCTCAGGCAGTCTCCTGTTCTCCATGACCTCTCAAGGATGATGGAGAGTGACCTAGCAATAACATCTGCCAGCTCTCTCGGAACTTGTGGATGCATCCCATCAGGGCCCACGGATCATTTTAGAATATTTTTGTAGACTGTTCAAAGCTAAATATTGCGCTCTCTTGTGGTCTGTGGTTCAACCCCAGTGGGCAAGGAGCTTTTATCCTTCATTTTACTACTGTATTGCCCACAATATAATATAAGCCTCTTGCCTCTGAAATGTGAAAACATGCATGAAAACCCCACCACTCACACAGTTCATTCCCTGTGTACTGTGAGGAAGGTTATGACACGCCTCCTTTAAAAGTTGTGCCTCCTCGTGGATGCATCCAGCATGTGCTTGCTCCAGGCTGGTCCAAAAGAGAGGGAACATCCAGCACCCTTTTGGTCTTATTTGCACCCTTTGTGAGCTGGTCCCCAGCAGTGTATTGGAAGCTGAAGCAACCCATGGAGGAGGTAGGCAGAGAGGAGGCACATCGGGGTAGGGGAATGTGTTTTGGGCCAGCCTCACATCTTCCTTGCCTGCTAGAGAAGGAGGCAACCAGTTCAAGCCCTACATCTGTCTTTCCACTTTCTTTCCACCACAAGACACCGCTTGTCCTTGTCCCATTCCTCCCTTCTCCCTCTGCTATTCGTCCTTTGTCTTCCAGTTGCCCTGCCTTTTGGCTTTTTTTCAGAGATTGGTGCCTAGCACTGCATTGGCCACTTCTTATCAGTTAATGTGTTTCACAGCCTTGTGTGTTTTATCTTGCCCACAGCCCCTGAAAGTTACTTTAGTCCACTTTCCTCCTGCTTTGCAAGGCTGCTGTGCCATAACTATAAAAGACCCATCCAAAAGTAATCCAACATAGCTTCATTTTTTGGGAGATGTTTGTTTTGTAGGCTGAAGGCCTGGATTATGAACAGTTGCCGAGCCCTGAGCAGCAGGGCATGTTAATTTCATGGGGTGGGGGGTTGGGGAATGAGGCAGATAGGTGAAGTTTGCAGGTGCTCCAGGAGACCAGTGCTTCAGGAAGTTCCTTGGGCTTTTTGTGCTGCTGGTCACTTGAACCTGAGCTGTGTCCTGGACATTCCCCCAAAACAAAAGCTTTGTTCTCCCTCCTCTGAAGGTGCACCAACTCCTGCTGACTTGGATCAGGGAGTTGATCTGTCTGAAAACTGGCTTTTCTGGGTTGTTATTCTACTGGATTGGGTCAGTGATCTGACTGAGCCTGTAAAAGGCAGGCTGTGAGGGAGAGTGGAGCTGGAGGTGAACAGAGGTGACAGAATTTTTTTCCTGTCTTATGCATTTTTTCCAATTTTGAATGAACCCATGGGCTGGATAAGGCTCTCTGATGAGATACATTTGCCTCCAGGCCATAAACATGTTTCCAGTATTAGATAGTGTTGAATCTAAGCCCTAGACAAAAAGACAGGGTTTAAGACACACCTATCTTTTTGCTATTTTGCTAATTAATCTTACTTGCGTGGCTCCTAACACAGCTCACTGGCTTTAATAAAAGCTCCCCGGTTTTCCATGAATTGCAGAGCAGGGCAGTGTGCACAGCAGAGCTGCAGACTTGGTATGAAGACCAAGAGATTAAGGTTTTTTTGCAGCCTTTTACACCACTTTGTGAAGCAGATTGGTATTTCCATTCTAAAATTATGTGATGTGTGTCCCTCTAGATCATGACTGTGGCAATGTTGTGTTTTGAGCCACTGGGCTCCAGGAAGTTCAGCTTCTCTTTTTATAGTGGTAGGAATTACATTATTTTACTGCATTACTTGCCCACTAGCTACATAAAAGTAACTGTATTTTGAAATTTATTTATGTATTTATTTATAATGTATGCTTCTTTGTAGTTTCCAAAAACAGCATTATGCCCTTGCAAAAGAGTTTCTTTACCCGTCTGCTCTGCTTTCATGTTCTTCTCTGCACATGTGACTCTTTGGGCTCAGTTTTTGCAGCACTCACTAACGCTCTCCCCTTAGACTCTCACTTTCCACGAATCCTGCAAAAATATAATATTCTTCAGAGAGCCATGGCTATTAATCACAGTAATTTTGCTTTGACCCGACCACTGGATACACCACAAAGTAATTTAATTCTTAACTACCCCATTTGATATCTGTGCAAATTCAGAGGACTTAAGTCTTATTCATTAGAGTGGCACCTGGATCTTGCAAGGAAAATATTCCTTCTCCAAGTAAGTTCTTTTGCATGGGCAGCAAAAGTCTCAGTTTTTTAAAAATAATCCTCTCCAGCAGTTTTGATTTTCTCTGTGTACTCATGAGAGTAGATTGTAGGTCTCCAGTAGCTCTGGCCTTTCTGCATACAGCAGTGTGGAAGATCTCATTCTGAACGATTTTCTTTCAGTACCACTTTATTGGGCAATAAGGGGAAGTGTTGTAAGCATTTCCAGCATTTTTTTCAAGTTCTCTTCCAGTTTGCATGTTGCAGGCAATTTTATTTTTTCCATTTTCAGATGTCTTTGTGACTGTGCATTACTAAGCTGGTGCAAAAAGAGAAAAGCCCCAGTGTCTAGCATGGGCTAAGGTTACTGTACAAGGCAGCAGGAGGTATGAACTTGGTTGGTAATGATGGTTCCCAACAAGCTGTCACTTTTTCCAATGGCAAGCTCTTTAGTCAGCTGGGCTGAGCACCTCCTCAGTGGTTGCATTGCTCTGTGCCCTGTTGGAGGTAGAGCTTGCAGGGTAGGCAATGACTTGGAGTTAGTAATCATTATCGTGATCACAACTGATGTTCTCCAGATCAGTAAGGGAGGGAGAGGGTGATTCTGTCTTCTCTGTATTCCATCATAAATAAAAAATAGCCAGACAGAACTAAGAATTGCAGAAAATGGTAGATGATCAATGCCTGCTCTTGCCTCCTGTTTCTATCTGCAGGTCCACAGATGTAAAATAATGAAATGGTTGTAATTCTTTCCTATTTCAGAATTGAGGCTTTCATCTGTGACTGGGGAGGAAGCAGCTGTGTGTTGTCAGTGGTCCCCAGACAGAAGTATTGTGGTCAGGGTGAACTCAGATGCTGGGAATCCTGTGGGAGTGCACGGAGCAGTCTCCTTTGATGCCACATCAAGAAGAGAGCACTGCATCTTTCCTCCCCCAGCATAGCTCTGCTCTGTCATCTCCTGTCTCCCTCTTGGTGGGGGTCCAGCACTTCCATTAATAATTGTGTTCTTTACCCCTTTTTCTGGCTTTTGCCTCCTTTGAAACCTCATCGCTGTAGGGGCAAGTGAGACACTGGTAGCTATCTACAGCTCTCCCCCCTTCATCTTGAGGTTTTTTTCTAAGGAACCAAAGAAACAAGTTCCCTCAAGAGCTGACAGTAGGAGAACTCATTTCTGTAATGGGGAATGTATTTGAACCACAAAGAGTGTATTAAGTTGTTAAATATATATGCACATATATATCTATACAATATATGTGCACACACACATTTTATATGTAGGTATTAAAGAGCTCCATATGTCTCTAAATAGATACTTTTTTTGAGAGACTATAGTTGATGATTTGCTGAAAGATTCTGATTTAATTTGCCTGTCAGAATGGCTCACTAATCCTCATTACTGTTGTTTATTCAGAACTGGTCCAGCTCTTGCATCCATTCCCTATAGTCATCCTTCCACCTTGGCTTTTGTGTAAGATCTTTAGCCTTAATGACAGCATATAGATCTGGCTGAAGTCTTCTCTCTCTTTTTTTTTTTTTTTTTTTTTCCCCAGAAGACAGACAAACTTATTTTGTGATGTGTAACTTGAATAAGTATAAAACTTGATTCAGGAGGCTGAGCAGCATTACAGCACTTCACTCAAAGGAAGCATGATGCACAAATGTATCCATGATCAAGTTATAGTTGGAGAACAAAAAAAAAATAGGGTACAAGTTCTGATCCCAAAATACATTTGGACTTGGGTTTAGTGCCTGTGTCAAAAGCTGAATGTTAGACCCTCTAAAGAGGACCTGGATTCTATTGCACTCCAAGCTTGTGACCAGTTTTGTAAGATTTGAGATCAAAGGTTGTACTTGTGTTATTTGAACATTTTAAGCAAGAATGCTATGAGAAGACCTACTTTTGTGGGTTGTGGCTAGCTACTACCTTAGCAAATGCATGTCTAATTTGGGATCCAGTTCAGAAATCTGCAAGGCTGGATTTAGAGTTTGGCATTTTGATAACATTTGATTTCTCCCTTTCTCCAATTCAGTAGCTTTCATTTAGTTGAATGGAAGTGGTAAGAGCTCACTGAAAAGGGTAAATTAATTACACAGATAATCTTTCTAGTGTGGAGTGGTAAGGCAAACAGATCCCATTGCCATCACAGGGAATGTTACAATGGTCTCGTATGGAAGGAGTTTTGTAGATCTCTGGCTCCACGTGGGAATGACTATGCAAGTTTTCTGGTAGGATGTGGAAGTCACTAGATGCTGAGGACATTCAACCCCTGACAGATGTGGATGCCAAGAAAGAGTACTTTGGTTTTTTCTTGTCTGAAAGGAGTTGAGCTGGAGGTGTGCCTGCTTTTGGGGGAGCTTTTTCATATACAGAAGATATGACTCATATTGGGAATCTGAGATTTGAGAATACATGAGTATTTTAGGAATACGATGTACTCAGTGATGAAGACAGCAGAGCATGTATCAGAGCAAGGGCTTTTTCTCTGAACTTTTGTATTGAATTTCTTGACTCATACATTTATTGATTTTCTAACTGTCATGTATATTTACAGAGCCAGATCAGTACTAGTAAAGCATGAGAGCTTGTAAACTTATTTTAAAACAGTTGCATTTATATCTTAAATTAGCATAGAGTTTTTTGATTAAACATCTAGGTCGGTTTCTCTTGCTATCACTGATGGCCAGAAAGTTCAAACTGTACTCTAAAATCCCTGTTAAGTAGAGTTTTCTTGGCAGATTTTCTGAAATAAATGTTTTCATCTGAATAAATTTATAATTTTTTTCTTTTTTAAATTCTGGATATGAGTATGGGGACACTTCATTTCTGCCAGATTTGTTGAATATATAGCATATATTCTGTGAAAAGTATATGAAACCAGACTTAACAAGTCTGGCAAGGCAGAATTTTCTTGTGATGCGTTCTTCATCCTGAGAAGAGGATGCAAAATAACCAGTAGGATCTGCTAGTGTTGGTGGTACAGCAGGTGTTGGAAATCAGGAAACTCACTCAAATGTCTGATTGTGAATTTAGATGCCTAGTTTTGAAAGCTCTGGCCATGAGTTAGTCAGCTTATGAATTTTTACAAGCACTGCTGTGCATCTGTAGTATTGTGTGAACTTTGAGCTAAGGATGTTTGACTATGGATGGTTATAATCTATAGCTTTCTTAGAAAAGATCGTTGCTTAGAATTTTGTGTGTGTGTGTGTGGTGGTGGTGTAACAAAATCTTGTCTGCCTATAGATTACATAGGAGAAGTTTTAGTATTTTTTAGACTTAGTTTGGCCAAGCTGGATGTTAAAACAGTAATAGTTTACAAGTCTGACTACTAGACTTGCATCATACCTTTACAGTGACACAAGGTGGAAGGTACCAGTCACCTTGTGTTACTGTAAAGGACATTTTTCCAGGGCATTTTTGTGGCAGCCTTGTAGAAGTTGTTGATAGAAAGCAGAAGACTAACTGTGGTCATTTTCCATCTCTCTCCTGTTATTTAGTGCAGTCCAGTAATTATAATAATTTGTAGTTGTAGATAAAAGGATAATTGTCTCTTAAACTGATTATTTATTTATTTTTTTCTTCATAGAATCACAGCATGCCAGATTGGAAGGGACCTCAAGGATCATCTGGTCCAACCGTTCTAGGTACTACTATAGTTTATGTGAGATGGCTCAGCAGCCTGTCAAGCTGAGACTTAAAACTGTCCAATGTGGGCAAATCTGCTACTTCCCTGGGGAAACTCTTCCAATGTTTGATTGTCCTCATGGTGAAAATTTTACCACTTGTGTCTAATTGGAATCTCCCCAGGAGTAACTTGTGTCCGTTACCCCTTGTAAATAGGGAGTCTCCATCTTCTTGGTAGCCACCCTTTAAGTACTGGAACATTGTAATAAGGTCTCCCCAAATCCTTCTTTTCTCAAGGCTGAACAAACCCACTTTTCTCAGCCTCTCCTCATATGGCAAGTTCTGCAGTCCTCTAATCATCCTTCTGGCCCTTGTCTGGTCCCTCTCCAGCCTGTCTGCATCCTTTTTGTAGAGCAGGGACCAGAACTGAACACAATACTCCAGGTGTGGTCTGACAAGTGTCAAGTAGAGTAGGATGATGACTTCTTGATCTCTGCTTGTGATGCCCTTCAAGCACAAAGATGAGTCTTTAGGAGCTCTGTAATAGTTATGCCCTACAGTAATCTTTTGTATGAACGAGATATGCTCAGTAAACAAAGCAAGTGACAAAACATGCTTGAAAAAGAACAGGATGTGCAATGGATTTATGCCTAACTTTGATACACTTGGGTATTCTTAGTCATGTTGCTGCCAAAAATGCTTTTTTAAACTCCCAGGTTTCTCAAGTACCACTTGAACAGAGCAGTTGGTACTAAACTCTGCTGAGAGCTGAGAAACAGGGATAATAGAAATCCCTGTCTATTTGAAACACCACGTGAAGACCAAAGGCTAAAAAACCAAACCAGTCTGTGTTATAAGGAAGCAGAGGAAACAGAGAGACAAGTAGAAAGAAGCAAACTGACAGCACCATACCACCCCATCAGTAACCTGAATACATGAGGTTTTCATGAGGTTTTGGCAGCCATTGAGGCTTTTACAGGACTTTAAAGGACTCCTAGTAGAGTAACCAGAACCCTTGGAAGTCCCTCCTAGCCATGAAAGGCAGCATGAGAGGGAGGCTGACATAATGACTAACTGGAGAAATAGAGAACAGGCCAGGGCATGAAACTGAAAACAAATGCATTATCTACAGGAGAGAATGGCAGTCATATCTGTGCAGTCTTATCCACAATGTGTGCTCCTCTCCTTTGCTTGTTGGTCGCTGCAGAGAGTCTGCATCCACAGTGAGGCAAAGGTGGCTCTGTCCAATGGGTTGTTGTCCACTGTGGCCGTTTGGATTTTCGAGTTTGCTAGATTATGGCTTGGTTAGAAGGTCTGCTGTTAAACTCTCACTCTGTCCTCTCTGGTGCTTCCTCCTGAAGCTTATAATTTTGTACAGCAGTAACTGGAGGAGAATGCAGCCTCAGTTCTGCTGATGGATAGGATCAGATGCTTTCAGTACAGGCTATAAATTTAAAACAAGGTCATAAATTAAAGTAGTCACAATCAACTTGAAAGTCAGATTTTCTTTCTGACATAGTTTTCCATATGGCTTCAGAAAAAAGACAAGATTCTTTCAGTTGTAGCATTACATTGCTTCATTAATATTTCTGTTAGGTGTAGCAACTAGATTATTTTCTCTTTTTTTCCTCAAGATAGTGTATTGGCTTTTATGAGGGTCTTTCACAGCAGTGCAGGAGTAAGGGGCACTCAGGAGCTACTGAAAGTCTTTAAAATTAATTTCAGTTGTTAAAAAACTAGACTTTGACTTGTTGATCGTATTTTAGAGTCTATGTATCACATGAATTAAAACACTGGCCTAAGTCTGGTCTCTTTTTATCTGAGAGTAAGCTAGGATTAGCACTGCTGAAGAGGAATGAGACAGAACTGATATGAAGATGAAGGTAAGGAAGAGACCTTTTAGATATATTCCTTTTCATATTTTTTGCAACATCGACAGCCTTCATGTTCTAGCAAATGAAGTAAACCTCTTGAGACTTGAAAATGGAACTGTTTCTCAGAGAACCATCTTTCAGCTGCCCAGCCTTCTTCGATGTCTAAGAGGCAGGATGTAGGGACAGGGATGAATGGTGTGCAGTGGAGGAGAGAGATGGGACTGGGAGCTGGGCAGGGGCCACCATGGGGCAACTGGTGGTGGGGAGCTGGTAGCCTGTTTGTGGCTGGTTGTGAAAGGAGAAGGCTCAGCATTCCCTCCTGGCTGCCAATGCTGGAGGTGACACCCGTTGCTACAAGTCACTCCTTTAATTCAAGCACAAAGCTGCAATGCTGCAAGCTCCATCTCTTCTGTGTTCCAATATAATTACATGAGGAATATCTCATGGGGGTGAGTGGGTGGGTTATTTTCTTCCTTTAAGAAAAATGCGAATAATACAGATATCCCAAGCTACTAATACTAATCTTTCAGAATTACACATTCCCCAGTTGAGAAGAGCTACACTTGGTCGTGCCCACATAGCCTCGGTTAGACCCTGAGGTTTGTGTGGTCAGCAGTCTGTAATTATATGATTATGTTCCATCTCATCTATAGGATTTTGGCTCAGTCTGTCCACAGGATGGAATTGCCTTGGGGATGAATAAGATGTGTGCAGCAAAGGAGGCTTTTGTCTGCAGGCGTCAAATTTCATGTCTTTCTGAAGTCTGAATAAAGCTGATTATTATCTAACAAACTTCTCTATGGGGAAAAATGCATTCGGATTTTGGTGTGGTTTTCTAGAAAATTTTAATCTCAAATGCATATTATGGTTTGTTTGGTTGTTGTTTGTTTGTTTGTTTGTTTGTTTTAAAGAATAATTTAGTTATCAGGTAACAGAAACATCATTTTGGCTTCCTAGATGCCTGAGTTTAATTTTGACACTTTTCACACAGGCACAAGCTGATGATGACAAGGCCCTTCCAGCCTTGGTACCATTAGGCAGAGGACTATGAAGCTTCCTTTCCCCTGCCTGGCTCAGGAGGAGGTGGAGGAGGCTGGGGAGAGCTCAGCTGTGGCAGCTGAGCAGGCAGGTAATCGGCATGCTCAGACAGGGATAAAAATGGTGTTGTTTTGGGTGGGCTGTTAAAGAAGGGCTGGTTTTGCTTCTGTAGTTTTTATACACCCTAAAGAATACTTGACTTTTCCAAAAGGACATTTTCTGTCACAAAATACCTCCCTGTGGAAAGCTTCCAGTAAGTGGTCATAAAGGAGACAGGGGACACCAGGAAAAGGAAAGAAAATGTGAGGGAGAAGTCTTTCTCTGAAGGTCTGGGTTCTGTCTCTGTTTCTGCCACAAAGCTGTGGTGGTTTTGGTTAAGTGATTTCAATAAGCGTTTCAGTCACCAAATCTCTCCTGTTTTCCAGATACCTGACATGAGGCTGTTTACAAAGGCAATATATATTTACAGCTGTAGAAAAAGCCACCAGGATTACCCTAAATGGATATCAGTAAAAAACATGCTAGAAGTTTGGACAACAAGTTTTCCAAATTGGGTTTCCATAATTACAGACCCTTTTGTGAACTGGGATTATCAACACTTAGTCATGTCGAAGTTGTTCTGGAAATAAATTAATTTGTAAACATGCAAAACCGCTTGACAATTTAACAGTGACTACCACAGGAAAAGTCATAATGAAATTACAAGTTGATCTTAAAGAGCATACTGAGAAAGATGTGCAGGGATTGGTGAGAAAACATCACAGTAGCTCATAAGTTTAAACTAATTGTATGGGTAGGTGGTGGAGAGGAGGGAATAGTATTTGAATACATAAATAAGTCTATAATTTTGTGCAGAAGTGGAATGCATAGATGATGTTTTGATTATTATCTTGTTTAGGGCTTTGTAAATTCAATAATTCTTTCTGATGTAACATAGAGAGACACTAAAAGTTGCAACTAGAGTTCCCTGAGCCTTCAAAATTCATTGAAAGTAAAGCCTGGTGTTCATTTTACTGCTTACAGCTTTGAAAGAGCTACAAGTATGTATGAACTGTTGAACTGCTTTTACTAAAACAGGTGTATTATGCTGATCCCATAGTGAGCTAGACAAATAGCTGAATAATGTTGATAAATATATATTTACAGTTTAAGCAACTTCCTGTGGATGGGTTTGTGACCCTGTTAAATAACCTCAGTATGTCAACTACAGAAAGACTATTTGGCTGAAGGAGAAAATATGAGCTCTTTGAATATTTTCATATCAAACTACCCAAGAAGAGTTAGGCACTGAACACCTTCAAATAACTGATCCTGAGTCACAGTCCAATTAAATATAAGTAGAAATATCAACTTCTGGTTTCCTAGACCTGAGCTGGGGGGAGACTGGCTTTCTCCTGCCACCTAAAAGCCTGTGTATTTTGTAAGAAGTGGGTTTTCCTTGAAGGTTTAATTGAAGCAGCATTTTCAAGTGCTAATTGCAGACTCTTTTACAAAACATGTTTCAAATCCATACATGCAGGAATTAATTTCCCAGAAAAATATTTTTATATGATGCAGTTCATCAGAGAATCTAAAATGTCCTGTTATTTTATTATATGTTCAGAGAGACCGAGCTGCTTGCAAATAGTAAAAAACTAAGAAAGTGTTTTGCAGATATTTGACAGACTGTTCAAGCAGTGATTCTGAAAAGACTAACACTACTAGCCCATGTCTGCTAACAGAGGTCAACTTCGTAAAAATAAATTATTGTATTAATAAAAGGTATTGACCAAAATACTGAGGCCCTGTGGTGTGCCACAAGCAGTGGTTCATGTTAGTGGCTCTGGAACAAATGAATGCATCTTAATCAACAGCATGGTAGGAAGTGAGCTGCAGAGATTGCCTTCGACCCAAAGACTGGTAACTGAAGCTATGGGACTCTAATCATGGCAAAAGCTCTAATCTCAGGGTGTACCTACAAGCTGTACCTCATTAAAACACCCTCCATAGCAAGTGCTTAGCCCTTCTGTTACAGATCTCCATTTCTGCCTCTGGGCCTTCTGTTTGGAAGCTGCCTTTTTTTTATTTTGGAGGCACTTCCTCACTGAAAGGAAATGGTGGTTTATGTTTTGCCTTCATCTAGGACGGCAGTGACCATATGGCTTATAGCAAACGGCCTGTGGAGTCCTCAGAGCCTCACCTGTTGGGATGGATAATAAAACTTGCACTGATTAACATACTGGGGATATGCACTGTCCTGTTTTGCTCATCAGTGACCTCACTGATGAAATGCAGGTGCTGCCCAGATGATGAGATCTGCAGCTGGTGCCCATGCAGGGTTATGTGCAGATGGGAGGTAAGAGAACTACCCCAGCTTCCTGTAAATATGGAGATAAGACCTGCTTGGGACTCTACATAGCTGGAGAGGGGAGGCAAACTAGGTAACTGTAACGGAGTCATCTTGCGCTCCTCAGCACCTTTGTTTCTCTTGTGCTGTGCGTTGCTCCCTGCATAGCCATTAAGCCATTACTCTGGGATGACCCAAGCTTTCCTTGCTGGGAGCTGGATGGCTGGAACATGCATTAAGTGGACAAGGTATTACTATCTAAGTACAGTTATACAGTTCTGCCATTATTGTAGTGATGTATGGTGCTTAGCTACAGCTGCTGTTTCACCTAAAGGCTGCCTAATCAGACATGCACCCCCAACTCCTGTGTCACCTGAAGCTGGTGAGAGGAGAAGAGTTGGCAGCTAGCTAGCAGGGTTCACCCTGCATGTCTGCTTTGGCCATACGAGTTCCTGTTTGGCTTACTGTGTATGTTTGGCAGCAGGGGCCTAGGAGGTGTCAACAGCTAAATGCCCTACCTCTTTTATTTCCAAGAATTAGCTGGGGAAATAGCTTGAACATGCTAACTGAAAGGGGGAGTGAAAAGGACTTTTACCCTTAACTTTTCATTGATTACAGCTCTGACTAATCGTCAGCTATGAATTGCTATAACTTGTGGGCATGGGTAGGCTTTAGCAAACTGATGTTGGATTTGGAAATCTCGCTATCAGTAATAATGGTATTAATAGAAATATATACCTGCAGTGTGCTGCTGTAATTGGAATAAAATATAATTTAAACCCCTTTCCTTTAGTCCTCATTACTGCAACTGTAGTGCTGCCAGATGGGGTCACTTTTTGCCCTGGTACTGTAACAATAGCAACACAGAAGTTCAGGGCTTTTAAGTTGGCCTGCCTTATTGAAAGGAGATAAAAACTTGCATGCAGCTACTATGTAAATTCTGATGAATCATTGCAGCCCACATGGTTTATGAACCATCAGCATACACGAGAAGTGGGCTGAAATGAGTTTTTTGTAGAAAGTCGTAAGAAAAGTAAGGTTGATACATCCTATAAAAAAAAATATGGAGGCAACTCTTACTCATCTGAGTTTAAATGTTGCTTTATTTGGAGCAGAGAGCCAAAATCACTGATCACACTGTGCATTGCTACTCAGGTTGCTTTCATTGTTGTGCTGAGTTTTGATGCTAGTTGTTTAAGTGCCCAGCTTGAGAAACTTGTTTGCTTCAGTGGAGCAGAGTTGACAAGTTTGTGCTTAAACCCAGTTTGATCTTAAAATAATCTGTTTCTTCTACCATTTGCCTTTTTAATACTCTGTTCAGGAAGTACAAACACTGATATTTATTTTGCTATGTGAAGGCAGTTGTTTGTGACAAGTTTATTTCTGAAAGTTTTTTTTTTATGTAGGTAGTAAAATACTGATTTTGATCTATGTGTTCCTATCAGGTGGCCTCTCTCTGCAATATTTATTTTGTTATTTGTAAACTCACAGTGCTAAGTGACTCCTGGTCTCGACATGCAAGTTCTGCTCCCATTTCCATTCAGCTATGGCTGTTCTGCTCCCTACAGTGGGATACAGACCTGTGTCTTGTGATAGTTCAGCCGGTTGGGTGGATGCAGTAGTCAGGTTTTCCTGTGGTTCAGCTTTTGCACTGCGTTAAGTAGATGTGAACAGAAAGATGGCAGCAGAAGACCCCTCCCAAGGCATGATGTTGCCACAGGAGGGGATAAAAATCTTAATACTAGTCTTCACCGTTTTGGTCCTTTTTCCTGTGCAACATAGAACTGAAAGAGACTGTGATCTAGCACTGCATCTTCAAAACAATGCAGGAGGTGCCTACAGTTTGTGACTGCCTATGTTTTCCCAAAGTCTTTTGGGGGAGGAATATCCTGTACCTTCTACACATGGTTTTCTGAAGTAGTCAGGCACTTGGCTGGCATATGAAGTCTATTAAGGAATCATTAAAAAGGTTTATCCCAGGTTTCTCCTCTCTCTCTCTCTTTTTTTTTTTTTTTTTTTTTTTTTTCCTTTCCAAGCCCAGAAGGCTTAAAATAGGCCAACTCAGAACATGCACAATGAAACAGGGAGCAGGAGGAACAGCTGGTTATGTCATTGGTGTCCCCTTCTATTATATAGCATATAAAAAGCACTCTGAAAGATTTCCCACGTTTTGACAGTCCCTTCTGTGTCTGAGACTCTTCGAATTGCACCAGGGGAATGCCTTAACCTCACTTTGCACTGGGCTTTGGGCCCTCTTGCTCAGTGAACAGCTTCAGTCTACTGATGGAGTGGTTTGCCCGAGAATACTGATGGTTTGCCCAATTCACATACGGAAAAGTGATCAGCTGCTCTCTGGAAAAATGGGGGAGAGGGACTAGTCTCAGCTAAATTTGACTTAGAGGAGTGATTGTACTCTATTTTTTGATGTCCTGGATGAATACTGTAAAAAGAAGCATTCTTGGTCCTGAAGGATGAATATAGTATAAACACACTTTCTTTTACTTCTTCTATACAGAAGCAGAGAAGTGCCCTGTCAGGAGATTTAGGTCCTAATTACAGACCTGCTCTCTGAGAAATATGAGTATGATACAGCAGTGCACATGCTCAGAGAGCATTTCCCACTGACTTCCATTCATCTGTCCAGAGTGCTCAGCCTTATTGCACAAATGAAAGCAGTGCCAAAGATTCAGAAAATGAGAAGACACAATTATCATATCATGTGGCCTTGTTGTGCTACAACACAAGATTGATGCCAATTGCCCAGTGCATATGCATAGTACACTTTCTGTGGCTCCCTGTCTCAACAGATGTCCAAAAGTCTCTTGATGGTAAAAAGTTTTTAATACAGATAACTTTCAGTTTTCAGCCATTCTATGCCGAGGCCCAGTTTAAAGCCAGGGCAGGCCTTTTCTGGGGAAAGTTTCATGGCTCCAGTGGTGTATGATTGTGTAAGATTTTTATATCTCATATTCCAGAGCAGCATGTCAAAGTTGTAGGACCTACTTTTAGTCTAGCACTTCCAAACTTTGAATGCTCTACTGCAGCCTTCTAGCAGGGCTATTCACTAGCAAGGTGGAAACCTGTATATCTGCTACACAGATTTCTGCTAGGGAAGATAATTTAATAAAGGACTGGAGTGAGAAACCTACTGTTTGTACTTTTGATAGCTGGTCCAAAATGACCTACCATGCTGCAGATGCTGTAGGTGTAAGTAAGTCCTAATGAGTTCTCCATGTGTACCATATTTAGGGAGTTGGACTTCATGATCCTTATGGGTCCCTTCCAACTCATGATATTCTGTGAAATCTCCACGGGTTGTAGCTGATAAAATAAAAACCATTGCTGATCACTGATTTTAGTGTATGCATCCAAAATTCAAATACTATTTTTGTGTGGATAAAAATTTCATTTGTTTTCCTGATTATATATATAAATATATCTATATAAAAATATATATTTATATTCATTTGTTTCCCTGTTCCCTGATTAGCTATACCTCCAACCAGGAGTCAGCCCCAAAATTCTTCAGCCTTAAAGAATGCCATGTGTAGCAAAATTCTGATTAACTAAAACATGATCAA
Organism: Apus apus; assembly: GCF_020740795.1. NCBI lineage: Eukaryota > Metazoa > Chordata > Aves > Apodiformes > Apodidae > Apus > Apus apus. The sequence goes on along the minus strand of NC_067312.1, from coordinate 39,206,435 downwards.
GGTTACCGGATCCTTCCCTTTGTAAGAAATAATGTTACCGTTCCCTTATATAGTTAAGTTTCAAACTGGAGATGATTTCCTTACAAGCAGTTGTGCTATTTATAGAATACTTTTAATCCTGGAGTTAGAAAGATTGTTGTGAGCATGAATAGTGCAAATAGATCAGGTACTTCACTTTTTCCTCCAAAGCCTCTTTCTTTAGGTCTATCCATCCAAGAGCGTCTAGAGTCTATCCTAGAGTCCCAAGATCTAGAGTCTATAGAGAAGAAGAATTTGCTTCAGAGGGCTTCCCACTTCAGCCTGCTGGTGTTCATAGCCTTTAATTCCTAGTATATCTCAACCAAGGTTCACCGTGGTTCAGCCAGCAATCCTAGGGTTGCAGTGTCACCTCTGTCACACCAGGGTCCTGCTTGTCCCCAGGTGCTCCTACACGCCCCGGGTTCTTTCAGTAGGAAAGTTCCATCACTGGGAGTCAGAGACATGCCTCGGCGCGGCTGCGTCTCGGAGATGAAACAGTGACATCCAGCGGCCGCCGTGCCCCGAGGGCCAGGCTGCCGGGCGGGGGGCTGTGCTGCAGCAGCCCCTGCGCCCGGGCAGCCCCCCTGCCCCGGGCAGCCCCCCGCCCCGGGCAGCCCCCCGCCCCGGGCAGCCCCCCGCCCCGGGCAGCCCCGCCACCCCGCCTGCCCGGCCCAGCATCGCCCTTGCTGCGCCAGGGCAGGTGCCAAAGGAAGGAGCCTGGAAGCGCTGTGTTTCCTCACCCTGCAGAGCCCGCGTTTCCCGCTATCCCTCTAAGGGGCAGCTAGCCGACACACCCCTGTCACTTCAGGCAGTTGTCTAAATTTAGAGACGGCAGTACTAGCGTGCCACGGCCGAGAGGTTCTGAATGCTTTGTACTAACCTGGCAGGTCAGCCAGCTTTGCCCTTCATGGCACATTATGCGTGATCAACTCTGAATGTGTCCTTAAAGCAGAGGAGTCCCACAGACACAGCAGTATGGGAACCAGAACTTAACGGCAGCACAGGAACCCAGCCTTTCCGAGGTCAAACGTGTTGCTATAGCTTCTGTACCTATCCCAGCATCCAGTGCAAAGAACAAGTGGTTTCCCTTAATTATCTGAGGTCACAGTGTCTATTAAAACATGTTAAAATGTAACATTTTGATTGTAGGGTTCATTCCACCACGTCAAAGTTCTTTATCGTTTCTTACACATGAAAGCATCATCAGAACAGTTTTAACAAATAACGTACCCTGTGCATCACTTCGTATTGTATTACACATTTTGGAAAATACCTATTCAAAAGAGAAATACCAGTGCTAAGTTTCAACAGAACAGCAACTCTAGTTAGTAGTCTTCTTTTCTGGATTAATATGTTTTTAATGTACAATTATTTTGTGCAGCTTCTTCTGAACATAAAAAAAACCCTGTGGCTAACTTCCCAGAGCACCCAGAACTAAGTTCTCTGTGAACCCGAGTCTTGAGTGTCTACCTCCTATTAAGTCTTGTTTTGGATCCATAAATTAGCTGCATATCTGCTTTGCCTTATCTGCAGGGCAATAACCTACCATATCCCAGTGCTGCAGGTCTAAATAAGTGACAAGTCATTTTAAGTGACTCCAATAAAGTACCTTTTCTTGGAGACGAGGGAGAGAAACGATGGCTTTACAGACAGCAGCTTCATGCACTTGTCTCATAGAGGGGAGATGAAGGAAGCAGCTCTGTGCTTCAGTGATTACTTGAGATGAACATTCCAACATACTGCTGAAATCTCTCATGTACATCTCATGTACATTGCTAACCCTTCTTACGAGGGTCTGCACTTGATTTTATTTATTTACATATTATTTTAATATGGAGTTTGTAAGCATAAATCACCCAAGGGGTTTTTGTTTGTTTTATTTTGTTTTGCAACCCCAACCTTGATCTCTTATGTTGCACTGCAATGCATAGTTTGGATTTACCTAGGGTAGACCTATATGTTATAACACACGCACTGATGCATGTCTGCCACATCTCAGGAGGTAATGAACACAAGAGAATGGGGATACAGATAATCCTCTGTTTCCCAGATTAATGGTTAAACCTGTCTTGAGTAAACAGGTGATAAACTGTCCATGTCCTTTCTTCCTCCCTCTGTTGGCTGTGCCATTCTCTCCTGAGAACTCAATGCTGAATTGAATAGACTCAGTGGACCCAAGGGGATGGCTTGCACCTGTCCCTGATGCCAGTATGGGCAAACTGCAGCATGCTTTAGACAGAGCTAGTGTAAGGCCAATTCAACCTACCTTAGAACTTGGGCCTTACTCTGAAACTGCAGAGGTACTGCACAGCATGGTTTCCTTCATCATCTCAAACAAAATGGAGACAGCTGAAATTCTTTACCATCATTAGTGGTCACTGAGTAGGATCAGCTACTGATAAGGAGAACTTGTTTCCCCATAAACGTCCACAGTCCTGTACTGCCTGAAAATACCCAGACATTTTAGAATAGATTGCGTTTGGACTAAAGTATGCTTAGTTTCCTTTCTAAGCTTACTGAGAAACTAAACAAGTATGCAGAAGTTTCAGGTAAATGTTTAAAGGACTGCAATGGTAATGTAGGCCCTAGCTATGCCTCTGCACAGTGAGGAAAGCGAAAGGAATGTTCCTGCTCTGCTGTATACTTCACATGGTGGCTGCTGCTTCTCTCTGATATGGCTGGACTAGGGTGGAGATGAAGGCAACCTGCACCTGTTAGAAGGCAAAAAGTTTCAGAAAGAAAGTGATCTGCTGGGAAACGGGACCAGGCCTCATTTTGTGAATCTTTGGTCCGTTCTTGCAACAGGGCAGCTATTCACTGTCCCTCAGATAAGACTGGAGCAGAGACAGAATGTCCTTTTAGATATTTAGAAGAAAATGTCAACAGCTCCCCTGAGATGGGGACTATTTATTCCATAATAAGTACAGATTAACCATTGTTGCTGTAGGTTGTTTGTCTAAGTTATGATTCCTTGAAAGACATACCACAGTATTAGCAATGGTAGAAATGGGCTTTTCATTAACAAACACTAATTGCTGATAGCAGAGCTATGATATTGTTCCCCAAGCATCCACGTTGGATAAAAGTGGAATCTAGCCATATAGTGTAAGAATGATGTGAATTTTAGAGTTCATTGTTCATATCTTCCTGTAAGTGGAGTAACTTTCCCCATTCTCCATTTGCACACTACTTTCCTGCTCCCCTTCCTCTCCAACTTACAGTGTAGTTACTGTAGTTCAGCAGCTGTGTGTTAGAATTCAGTTTTGTGCCTAATATTTCTAAGGTGTTTTTTTTTTTGAGAAAGGAATTTTTAAATCAGATTTGCTGTTTTTTACTGATATTTCCAGAATATAGATTTTTTTGCTAAAGAAGCAACTGTAGTTTCAGATTTTCATTAGAGAATAGTGAAATGCTACATTGGTAGTTGAGTTTTTTGTCATCCTTCAAATAAAGGAAAACAAAAAGATTATGTGTTAACATTTTCAGTAATGTCCTTAGAGCCTCAGTATGTTATTTTTCCAAGCTCGTTAAGAAAATTCTCATCTTGCATACTGTGAACAAAAAACCACTAGAGTACTTTGTGAGGATAATTCTATCACCTTCACAGGTGGATTCAGTGATAAGCATGTGATTGTTTAACATTTGGCTAGGTGCTTAAGTGAGGAAAGATGTGGCAAAAATTTTAGTTTTAGAAGATGGTAGGAGCATAGCACTCTCTCCAACCTTCTGTACAGCTTTTGAACTTTTTGTTTTGAAATCCAGACTAGCAAAGACAGTTCTGTCATAGCTGTTCTTTTTCCACCCATATTTCTCTACCACATCAGGCTGTATCATACACAGTGAGATGGCTGTTTATGGGTTACTCTTGTTATTTCACATAAACACACTGCAGTAACCTTCTCTCAGCTAATGCTTGTCATTATTACGTCCCAAAAGTATAATCCAAATATACAATATTTATGCCTGCAATTTATTATTTAAAAATTTTTAAATAATGAAATCCTGGGGTTTTATAAATTTCTTGTTGTTCCAGAAATATAAGCAGGGTGAAATTTGAACTTGATGTGCAAAAACAGTGGGGATTGCTCTAGCGGTAAGATCTTGCTGTATTCAGTCATGAGGATAATGAATCAGGGTTGGCTGCCATGGTCAACGTTAAATGAAGTTCTTTGCGGTTATGTGTTAATGAGATTAAAAGAGACTAGACCACTACCCTAAAGGCTACAAGACTGAAGCTCATGGGAATGAAAATCCAGGCTGGTGATATTGCTTTTTTCCAACACTTACTAATTGGCTGAATTTAGGTGAAGTTTTTTACTATGAAAAATCCCAGAGAGACTGGAAATGCAGTCCTGGAAATTCCAGTTACCTGGAAAGAAGCATAGTGTCAACTGTTTGGCACAGATATATTTTAATTATTTTATTTTTTTTTAAGCTTTGAAGGTCCCATCGTCTTCACTGAATGGCAGTCCCTGAGAAAGGATTAAATAGAATCTGATAAGGAATTTAGTATTTCCTTCTCAGAAATCTGAAATACAGAACACCCCTCTGACCCATTCCTCTCTTGAAGTGTGATCAATCTGCTTAGAACTGTTTTGAGTATCTGACATATTTCTTCTTCAATCAGATATTTGTTTCCTCTGCTTCTTTTGCATTTAGCTAAAAGATGTTATTATCTCAGTCAAGGCTGATTTGTGGAGGCAGCAGATCCTGATGTGGGCTCATTTTGTGTCAGTGCCTTTTTTCAGCATTTTTGTGAGGAAATAGCAGAGCTGGTTGTAGCTGCATAAAGAGAGAGCAAATAACTTATTTCCAGAGGAAAGTGAGATACCAGTTTGAGGAGGTCCTAGGTACTGGTGGATTACTTGGTGCCCTTTGTTTTTAATGAACCTTCTTCAGCCGCAAGAGCCATCAACGCCACCCACCTGAGTAGACTGCCATACAAAGAAGGAGCATGCTTTTTCCAGTCTATGTGGAAGCAATTTAGAGAGAATCTGCATCACTGCTTGTGTTTCCCCCCCTTGCTGAAGCAGTAGCTACTAGTAAAAGAAACTATTCCCTCCTTCTAAACAAACACATGGGGGCTACATCTGTCTGGGTTCAAACTGAGTGACACGAGATCTCAGAGGTGGAAATTACTTGCAACATTCAAAATCTCTGTGCACAACAGTGTAAAACCTTAGGTTTTCTTTAAAGCTGTAAAGTAGAACTAGAGCAGTGAGAGATCTTTGCAAAAAGCAGCCACCATTGCATCATTGCTTTATTGCTTTCAAAGCAAATAACCATAAATAAATGCTCTGGCAAGAACAGATGTTTTGAACTACACCTTTTGTTTTATTGCAAAACAGTTGTTACAGAAATTTCAGAAAGTTCTACTGTAGTAATTTCCAACTTCTGCTTTTAAGTATCTAAACACAGTCTAAAAGTGCGTTGTGAATCCAGTACACCTTTGGAAAGGACCGTTTTCCTAGTGATATACATTTAGACAAATCATACTTCACAAGTTTTGTATTAGTAAGAATTTGTTTAAAATGACATTTTAATCATTTTTCTCCCTTTATAAATGATTGTTATACACTTACAAATGATAGCCCAAATTAAATAGCTATTAGTAGAGTATATTGCAAACACTGTTCCAGACAGCAGTAGCAGCATATAGACTCTCCTCATGTACAACAACTGCAGTGGTGGAAGAAGGATATAACTTTAATACAATTTACTCTTGTACAGGCATAAAATAGTATTTCACAGCCAATTCCCACTTCTGTCCCTTTCCCCTCCCTACCAAGTACTAAAATAAACAAGAGTTATCACTTCCCTGCAGCAGAAACAGCAGCAATTTCATAATAAAACATTTTTTCCTAACAGCATTTTGAAATAAGTAGTGTGGCTCTATGAGAGATCTGAAAGCATACAGCAAAAACTAAAAGGTCAGACACTGTTTCACAACCAGTCTGGTTCAATGGTTCAGTCATTAGACTTCCCACTTGATGATGATTTAGGATAATCTGTGTATGACTCAAAGTAATGTAGTTAGAAATTCAGAATATATCTGTTCTCTGACAAAACTCAGAATGCTCCATTGAAATAAGTGGATTTTCTGCAGATTTGCACCAGCATCAATAAGACCATAATTGTAGTCAGTCTTGGAGCAGAGAAACCTGTGTGACCTGCAGTGTTCACACTATGGTCGTAAAGCAGAGTAACTGTAGAAACTCAGTCCCTCCGTGTTCAGCACTACTGCTTTTATGCCAACATGTTGCAAGGCCAGTAAATACCACCTAGAGGAATGAAGGGTTTCATTAGGTAAGTAGACTGATTCTGCCCAGTTTGGATTGTGGTGTTCTTTGAGGTGGATGAGGGAAAATTAATATGAAGAAGTTTTCCCTTTTCTTTTGAAGAAGATGATCTATACCTGGTATCTTTTAACAGAACTGAAAATGTGGCCTTTGTTGAAAAAAAATTGTGCATATTTGTGCAAAACTGCAAATAGACTATTATTTTTAAGCAGGGGAGAGACATTGCAACTATTTAAGTATTCCTAGAGAAATCCAGGAATGACCAGCTCACATTTTCCCTTCTGGTGATTATCAGATCCTCGTAAGTTTATAACCTGAGCAACATAACAAGACATTTATGCTTGTTTCAAAATTTGCACCATGAGTTTAGAAAGAATTTTGTTTCACTGGCTCACTGTAAGCTAATACTTTATCAAGCGTACCTCATCTAACTTCTGCTCTCAGGACAGATACTAGTTTGCTCCAACTGCAGTCATTGGACTAAGGCTGTGTGCTGCTACCAGCACTTTTTTGAGCAGTTATTTGTGTAATTGCATTTTCCATGCACTGACAGTTTCTAAGAAACATGGTTTTCTTCTCATACAAAAAATATACCTAACTAAGATATTTATCCCCTGACAAAAGGCTATCCATTCCACAAAAGGTACAAATTAGTTTTTTACCAAAAGATCTATAAATGGATAATGAAAAAAAAAAAAGAAAAAAAAAAAAAAGAAAAAAGCAATGTGTATCTGGAACCCGGAGGGATTTCCTTATGTGGATGAATGGATGTTTTGGTTTGTAATTATAATTTCAAATTATCCCCTCACTGCCATTTGTTAACTGGCACTTGTGCTAAGAACAATAATGTAGCACCTTATCTCTTCCAAAAAAAGAGAGAGCCAAATGTCTGAGCACTGCTGTAGGTTCGCGTTTTGTGTTGAATGTTTCAATTCCATAAAATACAATTGTCATTTAAAAATAATAAAAAATCACTCACTTTGCTAAAGATCAAACATAATGGAAATCATGTAAACATCCAAAAGCTTGAATTCATTCCTAACTGGATTCATCTTTACAGGCAGGCAATAGCAAAATGTTAAGTTTCATAGTAGCCCAAATAAACTCATGGAACAATGCATGCATTTTCATTGACACAAAAAAAGACTGGACTGTAAGGAAGAGAAACTACTTCAGTCATATCACACTGTTATTGTGAAAGTATAATGTGCTATATATAACCCAATACCTAGGACAAGTGTTTACCCCAACTGTAGAGTAGCATCACTAAAACTGGAAACAATAGAACAAATTACTCTAGGAAAATATTTATAAAATACTGTACACCGCTTCCTCAGTCGGCCAGCATATGTAAACAAACAGCTAAGTTCAGTTGAGTTTCAAAATATTATTAAAGTTCATTTATCTTATAATCTTTTGCATAACATGCCAGTTCATCTTTCATACTACCACAACTCATCTGTCACAGCCCACAGTGGCTCATTAGAGGTTTATATATCAGCTCATACAGACAATTAAGTGGAGCTATACAGAGAAATGTGTGAAACATACCAAACTCACACACTGTGACCAGCAATGCATATTCCAGATGTAAGCTAATAACTGGATAGCGGAACTAAATGCTTGATGCAACATGTGTTATTTTATTGAATGTTACAGACTTACAAACAAGACTTTATAAAGTGATATTAAAACTGTCCTGTAACGTTCACTAATATTACCACATGTCACAACTATACTCATTACATAGGGGAGATATGTATATATGTGTGTATATATATCTATTTTATATGCTATCCTTTGATACAGACTATGTCATATGGCACATGCTATAGCTACATGAGGATGGATGATAAGACTTCTACTCTCACTAAATGGTCATAATAATATCCAGAATGAGAAATCTGGTCCTATTACGAAGAATGGGTGTTTCACCATCAAATTCAAAAAGGAGCAGTTTGATGCAATATATAAAAAACAGGTGAAGATAATCTAATATCTATAATAATATATTCTATAGATACCAAATTGTAGAATAAATGGGAAACATTCATGAAAATTAGTGTACTAACATCTTCCAATCACACTTTTAACATCTGAATTTACATTTTATATATAATGGCAATTTTTAAGAGGTAAATAAAGTGTCCTGTTTAAATTTACCTGGAATGTGTGCTCCAGATTAATAAAGTGCTGTATCTTAAACATTTATACAGCTGCTGGGTTTGGCAAATTCCTTTACCCTGACAACCTAAGCAATGAAATCTACCCCACAGAAGAGCCCTATGCCTTGAAGTGATTCACTAAGCGATGTTGAGGAATTTCTAATGAATCTGAAATGCCTCTAGAGCAGGCCAGCAATATGGTGAAGGTAGAAGAGTCCATGAACAGTTTTAGCAGACATTCGTAAAAGTAACAAAGAAAAAAAACAAGTGAGAATATCCCCCTCTACTCACCAAGGACTGATAGATTTGGAGAAACCTTAGGAAAAGGCTACTAATAAAAGTTGGCACATTTGAAGCAGATTGTTAAACACAAGTTCCTTTGCCCCTGGGCATTTTGCTGTTGTTCAACAATCAGTCACAAGCATGCTTCATAATGCACAGAAAGGGTTTCTGACCTTTCTTGGTGTTGCCATGTGGCCATAATGCTGCACATGGGCTGCAAGGCAATTGCATAAACATGGTGTCTTGGTGGAGTTTAGCTCATTGAAAGCCTGATCAAAAGAAGAAAGCAAGGAACACGTTGGTGCAGGAAGTATGAAACACATTGTGCTTAAAGTCCCCAAGCTGCATTTCTTTTTCCTGAACTTTCCAACATAGTGACTTGGTACCTAAATGTTGTCACCTTCTTTCCCTCTTTTCTTGAGGCTGATGATTATTTTTATGTCTAGATTTGTGGTCTTTCAGATTTAGCTGTCATGTGGTGCTGAGAGTCTCCCAGGCTGAGATCCCAGTGAGGAAATGTCAGCCTGCATTTTCAAAGCTGCCTTAGGGATTTGGAAGGTAATTCCCATTTAAGAAATTGAAAGTATGTACCCCACTCACATGTGTTCATTTTTAATAACAAAAAGGAGCTGGTTCTACACAGATGTTGGTCATTGAAGAGATATTTTAATTACTAATGGCACTAGCTTCAACTCTTTACAAGCTTAAAAGTTGTGCCTTTATACAGGATGCAAAATATTGATCCAGTGGCAGTTTGTGCTTCTCCATGCTTTTTCTGTCTTCTGCATACTCTTTCATCTGTGACCACCATGGTATCTTCTCATGAGAAGTTTGAGACTCTGGTTGACATTGTATCCCCCTGGAATGTGGACAGGCTCAGTGGGATTATGACTGTTTTCAACCAAACCCGTAACTGCTCTACCATTCAGATATACTTTCTCTTACTCAAATGTACATTGTATGATACTCTGCTGAACAGTGGAAGCCTAGTGGGAGCTGATGGCTTTTGCTGTTTACAGACACCTTCAGTTTTGCTTTGGTTCTTTAACTTACTGTAAACACATACATACTTTTTAGTGTTTTCCAATTCTCTGTCAAGAGCATTTTCCTTTAAGCAACTTCTGTCTAACTGTATTAATTTGGCTTCAGACTGCTTGATAAATCTTGTACACTTTGAAATGTTCAAATGCAGCCATGCCCTCATGGGGAAAAAAAAAAAGAAAGAAGCTGTATATTTTTAGGTGAGGGAATGATGTGACCAATTGGCAGCTCAAATGGCACAGCAAGAAGAGCCGAGTAGCAGCCTGGTGGATAAATCTCCCCAATTTGTATACATAATTAAATGGAGCAGTGAGAATCTGACAATATTACTGTGCTCTGCTCTGATCACCCTATTCTTACTGTTCCATCACGTTGTTTGATTTAGTGAGACAACATATTGATGCCAAATGTGGTAAAAAATTATATGCTATTACACTTAATTTCATTCGTCCTGAGCTTGCTCAGTTGTCCTAGAATATAGAATGCTTGTTTTGTACAGGAAATCAAATGGTATTTTAACATTGATTCTTCCTCCATTTAAGTTGCAGTGCAAAAGGCATTTCATTACCCTTTCTGGTCTTGAAAGTATAAACTTTTTGTGGCACTGGAATCTGACACAAAAAGAGACAAGTTAATGTTATGTTTGTTATCTTTTTCATCTTTCTTCATTTCCCTAAGAGTGGGATGCAAGAGATTTGGGAGACTCTAGGTTTGTTTGCTGCCAGTTCCTACAGAAATAACAAATGCTTTTCATCAGTCATCACAGTGGTGAAACAGATGAAACAGAAGTTGAGATGGAAGTTTAGAACATCTCATTTGTATATCTCTTTTTGCCAGTTAATTCCTGCATCCTAAAAACTTGAATAATGATCAAAGATCTGAGGGTGCCTTCTAATAAAAGGCAGATTTCTGAACCTACTAAATTATTTCTTGTGACTTCATAAAGGAGGCTTGTTATTCCTGTTATTTACTGAAGTCTTTGTAAGCTTTCATCCCTCCCTTTTTCCTCAAGTGCAAATGTCAACTGGGTCAAGATGCAGTAACTCAGGGGCAGATGCTGACTCTGGCAGTGTGCTCCTTTGACTGGTGGCTAATGCCAGCTGGAGTTGACACGGGGTGATGTGAGTTGTGGTGGGGTTTTTTCGTTTTTTTAGATTTTATTTATTTATTCTGTTAAGAAGAGTGGGCTAAAGAGCAGATGACCCTTAGGCTGCTGGTGAGCTTTGTCTAGGCTTAGCTGTGTTTGCTTTCAAAGCTGCGAAAGGCTCCTGTTCTTGACAGTCTCCTCATGGACAGGTTATCCCCTCTGCTCTCTGGCCTCGACGACTTGCTCCTTTGGAAGGGGTTTCGCAGGCCCGTTGCATTTCGCTGCCTGTCAAGTTTGTCGCTGATAGAGTAACTCTTCCGCGTGTGCTGTGCATATGTGTTCGACTCATCTGCAGAGTAGCTGTTGGCCCGCTCTATTTTTGGAAGTGGGATACTATTGGCCAGAGTTCTTGTAGCATTGCTGTCTTGAGGAGGAGGTAAAGGGATCCCCTTCTTGTCTTTGGCCTCAGTATCCTCATGATCAGAGCTCGGGTGGCTTAGTTCAGCTTCTCTCTCTGGGTGGCAGCATCCCAAGTCCTCTACCTTGCCCCCAAGACTTCCAGGGAAACTGGCCCTCTCTGCGATTGCCTGGGGAGCACTCACACACCTTGTATCTATGCAGTCTGTAATACTTGTGTACTCTGCTGTTTTGACTGGGACACCAAGGCTGCTGAAGTAGCTTCGAGATGGAGAGAACATAAAACTGTGAGATTTCACAATTGGAGTTTCCTCCAGAATAAATGGAGTTGTAGCCAGATAACGACTGCTTTTAGATCGCTCTAAAGTGTGATACAAGGGAGGGTCTGAATCCCAGGGGATCTGGCAGTCTGTGATTTGTGAATAGTCTGAAGAAAATGCTCTTGTTTCTATTCCAGAGGTCTCCTCATAATCAAGACTGTGGCCAGAAATTTTTTCACGAGATGTACTGCTAATGTATGCACTGTTAGCTAAAATGGAAGAGGCTATGTGAGCATGCAGAGCTGCATCTCCAGTACCAAGAATATTTATGGAGCTGTCGAGAGGCTCTGTGTCGGAATGCATCTCATCCATGGCAGAAACATAGATATCTATACAAGACGAAGGCCTCCTGGAGTCTGGGGCAATTGACAAAGTGCTGGTAGGGGCTAAAGGAACCTTTCCTTCTTTTGCTATTGAGTGAGAACTGGTAGCCCGATGCAGGCTTGGAGATCTTTCCTTAAAAATGCTTTCAAACTTTTCCAGGCCACACTTGTCCTTCATACTTGTTGCATAGAAAGAGTGGCTTCGCATGCGGGGTGTGATTGTAGGAGATGTCGGGGACATGGACTCCTCTCCTGTGGGATCTATGCTCTCTTGCAGCTTGTAAGTATTTCCTTCCTGACTATTGAAGCTACTCTGCCTTACAATGTAGGCTGCATCAGTACAGTCGGATGAGGTCCTGGATCGTATCTTGGTTGTCTCACCTCTGTCTATGCCAGTCAGTTTTTCTAAGGCAGTCACCATTCGTCCCATCATATCTTCCAGCTGAGCAAGCCTGATGTCAACTGTCTGCAGAGAGGCCTTCATGCAGTGCTCTCGCTCATTTACTTCTTCCAGTCGCATGGCCATGTTCTCTACCCTTAAAAAAGGGAAGTATTAAAGGAGGTTAATTTTTACAAAGCAGTGGAGACCAGCTAAGAGGTCATTAAAAACCAATAGGAAAAAAAATAGGTCTGAAAATTCAGAGCAAATCTATACCACCTCACCTGCTGAAAAACCCCACTAAAAGAGATTCAGCAGAGATACGACGTGATCAGGAAACTGCTCCAGTGGGTTAAATCAGGTCTTACATCTGTCTGCTGCGTAAGGTAGAGGGGATTTTGGATGTGCCCTATCCACGGGACAGGGGCTATTAGAGAAATGTCAGTATAGTTTGCTGCCTCTCTGCTGACATCTAATTAGGTTGTTATGAATGAGTAACACTTAGAGCAAATGCCACATGCCTTTGTCCCTAGTTGTGCCACAGGCAGGACCACCACAGTTAACTGCCTAACTAAATGACATAATGAAAGTGGGCAATAGGCCAGAGATTCACAGAATCACAGAATCACAGAATTATTGAGGCTGGAAAAGACCTCTGAGATCATCAAGTCCAGCCTATGACTTAACACCACCACATTGGCTAGACCATGGCACTAAGTGCCACATCCATCCTTTCTGTGAACATCTCCAGGGATGGTGACTCTATCACTGCCCTGGACAGTCCATTCCAATGTCTGATCACCCTTTCCATAATGAAGTGCTTCCTAATATCCAACCTAAAACTCCCTTGGTGCAGCCTCAGGCCATGCGCTCTCATTCTGTCACTAGTTGCCTCGGAGAAGATCCTGACCCCCACCTGACTACAACCTCCCTTCAGGTCCCCCCAGAATCTCCTCTTCTCCAGGCTAAACAACCCCAGCTCCCTCAGCCTCTCCTCATAAGACTTCCCCTCTAGTCCCTTCACCAGCCTTATTGCTCTCCTCTGGACCTGCTCCAGCACCTCAATATCCTTCTTGAAGTGAGGGGCCCAGAACTGGACACAGAACTTGAGGTGAGGCCCCACCAGTGCTGAGTACAGGGGGAGAACTACATCCCTGCTCCTGCTGGCCACACTATTCTTGATACAAGCCAGGATGCCATTGGCCTTTTGGGCCACCTGGGCACACTGCTGGCTCATGTTCAACCAGTTGTCAACCAGTACTCCCAGGTCCCTCTCTGCTGGGCTGCTCTCCAGCCACTCTTCCCCCATTCTGTAGTGCTGCCTGGGGTTATTGTGGCCAAAGTGCAGGACCCGGGACTTGGTCTTGTTGAACCTCATCCCATCAGCCCAGCCTGTTCAGGTCCCTCTGCAGCATCTTTCTACCTTCAAGCAGATTGACACTCCCCCCCAGCTTGGTGTCACCTGCAAATGTACTAAGGGTAGACTTGATGCCCTCAACCAGGTCATCAGTAAAGATGTTGAATGGAACTGGGCCCAGTGCTGATCCCTGGGGTACACCACTGGTGACCAGATGCCAGCTGGATGCAGCAGCATTCACCATCACTCCCTGGGACTGATCATCCAGCCAGTTTTTAACCCAGCAAAGGGTGCACTTGTCCAAGCCATGGGCGGTCAGCTTTTCCAGGAGGATACCATGGGAGACTGTGTCAAAGGCTTTGCTGAAGTCTAGGTAGACCACATCCACAGCCTTCCCCTCATCCACTAGGTGGGTCACCCAGTCATAGAAGGAGATCAGATTAGTTAGGCAGGACCTTGCTTTCCTAAACCCATGCTGGCTGGGCCTGATTCCCTGGTTATCTTGTACATGCCACTTGATGGCTCTCAGGATTATCAGCTCCATAACCTTGCCAGGCACTGAGGTCAGGCTGACAGGCCTATAGTTCCCCAGATCCTCCTTCCAGCCCTTCTTGTGGGTGAGTGTCACATTGGCGTAGGCCCCAGATTTACACCAGCTAGTGCCATGTGGACCTTAAGATGTAGTTTCTTTGTATGCATCAGCTACTATCTTGAATGTAGGAAATACCAAGTATGCATTAGAAGTGCAGGGAAGAGAATGCTGATCAAACCACATACAGCCTACAACAGGGTACACACATTTAGATTGCTTCACTACTGTGATTGTGCTTTGGGTAGTCTGTGTTAATAGTTCAGGGATTGAAACTGATTGAAGTTATTTATTAGTTATTTATCCTAATAAATAAACAAACAATTAAAGTATTAATAGTTAGAATTTAATGTGTGTTCCTAATTTAAACTTCAGTATATCTTTTATACACTGTTGATCTGTCTCATTTTAAAATATTTTCAACTTTAAAGTGTGTTGTGTAATAATTTATGCCAGTAACTTCCAGCCATTTCAATTTCCCAGATTATACAACATTTAGGATTTATACGGAGTCCTCTAATTTTACACAATTAAATTGCCTTTAGCACATATGACATTTCTTCTCATAACTATTTTGACTGGTTGCAGTCTATAGGGTAGACCAGGGACCACCATTATATGCCAAAGAAGTATCAAAAGCAACACATTTATAGAGTTATCTTTGTCTGATTTTTAAGGTTATAATTCTGGTTTTCCCCATTCCTGGAAACACTGAAAAATAAACAGAGAAGAAACAAATCCCCAGTTTCTGGTTTACTCCTCACAGGTCTCTTAGTCTCTGTCTGTTAGTGTAATTTGTACTCTATGTTTATAGGTGGCCTGTCAATCATAGCCAGGATTTCTGGTGAGACAAATATAATCTTCTACTATTGCTGGCTGAATTTTCAACAGGATGAGTGACCTGGAACTTGCAACACCATAAACGCTCTTACTGACCCGGAAGGAAACCAGATTTTAGCAATGAATGAGTATTAGGCAGCATGAATGCCTTGTTAATGAATGCACAGAACTTTAGCTAGTGAGACTGGTGTGACTATCTCATGGTGATGAGCAACAGCAAGTCTCCTGCATAAGAGAGCAGAGGGAGGAATGTGACACCAATCCTTCCAGCAAGTCTCACATTCCTGTGAAAGATGGGGTTTTTCTATTGAAGATCATGAGTTTTGAAAGCACAGGCACAGGAAACCAAATGTGAAGCTGTATAGCTATCATCCATCTTCAACAGATGAATGATTAAGTAATCATTACTAATAAATTAACCAGTAGTTTAAAAGAATCTCATGCTACTCATTATCATTTAGGTAACCAGTCTACCTCTAGTTCTACCAAATTCTCCAACAAAACAGATTAATGTTATTGCAAACAGGATAAGATTGCATCATAAGTCAGCATCTAGAATGGGAAGCAGTTGAATTTTCCCTCATGTTATTAATTATCTGAACTGCTATTGAATAAAAAATAAATAAATTGTAATTTAAAAATATTTATCAGCTAATAATTGAGTGACTCATCACACATATGGATTCAGTAACAACTGCTCCAAGATGAGGAACAGATATAACATCACAGTGTTAGGGCTGCCAGGCACATGGAACAATTTCAGAAACCTCCTGGATTTTACTTGAGAATCACAGAATCACAGAATCATCCTGGTTGTAAAAGACTCTGAAGATCATCAAGTCCAACCATAAGCTGAATCCACTAACCGTCACCTAATCTACTTGTTCAGTGCTTAAATCTTGTCCCTAAGCACCACATCAATATTTCTTTTAAATGCTTCCAAGGATGGTGACTTCACCACCTCACTGCGCAGCCTGTTCCAGTGCCAGTCCACTTTTTCAGTAAAGAAATTCTTTCTAATATCCAGTCTAAACCTCTCCTGCTGCAACTTCAGGCCACTTCCTCTCGTGCTGTCATTATTCACTTGAGAGAAGAGGCCAACTCCCACCTCCCTACAACCTCCTTTCAGGTAGCTGTAGAGAGCAATGAGGTCTCCCCCTGCTCCTCTTCAATATGAACAGTCCCAGTTTCCTCAGCCTCTCCTTATAGGACTTGTTCTCCAGACCATTCACCAGCTTGGTAGCTCTTCTCTGGACACACCCCAGCAACTTGACATCCTTCTTGTAATGAGGGGCCCAGAACTGCACACAGGACTTGAGGAGAGGCCTCAGCAGTGCCGAGTACAGGGGCACTATCACCTCTCTCCTCCTGCTGGCCACACTATTCCTGATGCAGACCAGGATGGTGTTGGCTTTCTTGGCCACTTGGGCACACTGCTGGCTCATGTTGAGTCAGCTGTCAACCAGCACCCCCAGCTCATTCTCCACCATGGAGCTTTCCAACCACTCATCCCCAAGCCTGTAGCTTTGCATGGGGTTGTTGAAACCCAAGTGCAGGATCCGGCACTTGGCCTTGTTAAACCTTGCACATCTGGCCTTGGCCCCTCAGGTGGGCATCACATTGGCAAGCCTCCAGTCATCTGGGACCTCCCCTGTTATGCAGGGCTGTTGATAGATGATAGAGAGAAGCTTGGTGATCTCCTCTGCCAGCTCCCTCAGCACCCTTGGGTGAATCCCATCTGGCTCCATAGACTTTTGTCTAGGTGCTGCAAGCAGGTCTCTGACTGCATCCTCATGGATTGTGAGGGGGTTGTCCATCCTTATATTCCAGCTCAGGAGGCTGAATACCCTGAGGGCAGCTTTGAGGGCAGGTCTGATTATTAAAGATGGAGGCGAAGAAGCCATTAAGTATCTCGGGCTTTTCTTCATTCTTGGTTGCCATGTTCCCCCCTCATCCAATAAAGGATGGAGAGTCTCCCTTGTTCTCCTTCTGCTGTTAATGTATTTGTTTGAGAATGCTCAGATTACAACCAACAAAAAACTTTCACTGCAGCAAGAGTTACCTAAGAACAGGAATAAATTTATAACATTCTGTGAAGTTAACTGCACAGTTAACTGAAGTTAACTGTGAAGGTAGCTGCAGAGGCAAAGAAATCCAACAGGATGCTGGGCTGCATCAACAAGAGCATCATCAGCAGAGATAAAAAAGTCATCATTCCACTCTACTTGGGCTTGTCAGACCACACCTGGAGTATTGTGTCCAGTTTGGTCCCCACTCTACAGAATGGATGCAGACAGGCTGGAGAGGGTCCAGAGAAGTGCCACAAGGATGACCAGAGGACTGGAGGACCTGCCATATGAGGAGAGGCTGAGAAAAGTGGGTTTGTTCAGCCTTGAGAAAAGAAGGATTTGGGGAGACCTTATTACAATGTTCCACTACTTAAAGAGTGGCTACCAAGAAGAGGGACACTCCATATTTACAAGGGGTAATGGGCACAAGTTGCTCCTGGGGAGATTCCAATTGGACACAAGAGGTAGAATTTTCACCATGGGGACAATAAAACATTGGAAGAGTCTCCCAAGGGAAGTGGCAGATTCCCCCACATTGGACAGTTTTAAGTCTCAGCTTGACAGGGTGCTGAGCCATCTTATGTAAACTATAGTAGTACCTACAAAAGTTGGACCGGATGATCCTTGAGGTCCCTTCCAACCTGGCATGCTGTGATTCCATTATAGTCTTGAGGTGGGTTTGTTGTTGTTGTTGTTTTCCCCTTGCTTTGAGAGATGTATACAAGTGAAATAATTTTAAATACAAACACAGCCAGTTGAATTATTGCACTTGGCTGCATATTTGTATCTGGAATATGAGTAGAACTTTCCACAGTGAGATAAGTTTTACATGCTGCATTCTCATGAGGGCTAGGCAATGCTACTGAACAAAACTAATGCATCCCAGGAAGAACCTAGAGTCATACCTTGCCGATACATGTTCCTGTATTTGTCATGCCTTCCCTGAACACGATCTGTTAGCTACTGCCAGAGGCACAGCAGGTAAGTGTCTATCTGGCCAAGATTAAGAAAGACTTTTGAGTTACATGGTCTGTTGGTTGCTAAGGAAGTAATCACAGATGAGACTGCATTGGTAGTAGTAGGACATTTATAGAGAAACTCAGCAAGATAAGGACACTGCAGTCTGGGTTCTGAAACCAGGAGTAACCTGAGATGTGCACAAGTAAATGAGAAATATATTTAAACTGACTATATAATTTCATTCACAACAAGAAAGCTTGAGTTATGATGATGACCTCCTCCAAATCCAAAGCTGTAATATGAGTTTAATGACCTTTTATTACATATATTGTGTATAGCCACTCCCAGATTTTTTAGCAAATATTTATCCTTTTAATTAGTGATTTTCTCTTATATTAATTTGATCTTCAATTATGCAATCATTCATTACACAGAACAGCACCAGGCTCTGGGAGTAATCCTACCATAAACACAATAAAATCCCATCAACCAAACTCTGTGGACATAAGAGGTTGTGTTCTGGAGAAATACAGTCAAAATCTGGTCTGGAAAAGGGCTTAATAAGTGAAAATTTCTGTTTTCCATATTTTTGCATGAACTTGCACTCAGTGAATAGACAGCTAGAGCTGTATTTTCTTCAAGAACAGTTTTGAATTAGAACACAATTTCAAAATAAGAATATCCAAGTTTTGCTTTGGATTTTTTTCCATGTGTATTTGAGCTAGTATAAACCTTCCGGCAAATTTTAGAATATCCATATGATGCCTCCATTGCATCCATGATTTTTCTTACAGCAAGAAATATCTAAGATATTAGATGGTGCCAAGCCACCCTAGCAGAAAGGTATGAGAACATAAAAGGAGGAGGCTACATGTAAAATGTGCATCAAGTATTTTCTGCTGAAGCTAAACATTTTCTAAAAGTGAAACAAATATGGATTATTTGAGGATAATAATCAGTTACCAGGAAAAAAAAAAGATCTGAACTGGGGACCTGGCAAAGTTTTTATATTACCTACAATGAGCCTTTTTAATTTTTGTTTGGGAGATGGTGGCTTTTGCTGGCATTCATTTTGGTCCTATTTATTTTTAACCTTTGCACATCAGTCCATCAATAATTTAATTGAAGTAATGATTTAGTGGGACTAAGGCACTCTTTTCAGAATTAGACCTCTTATATTAATTCTAGAATTAAGTCCACAAGTTGGACCACTGATCAATTTATCCCACCATCTCACTTTGAAGCATAATTAATACTTCCAATATCATATAATATCATGTCATGTCATATTACATGACATCACATTACATCGTATTGTAACGTATCGTATTATTATCCAGTCTCTAAACATTTTTGGCTTTGGAACTTCATGAGTGCAATATGATCTCTATGTATTTAGCAGTCCTTACTGGATTTCTCATCCATAAGCTTGTCTATGTTTGACTTTTAGCTGGTATCATCAGCTTCTTTTATATTTTCTCATAATCTAATTTGCTCTGTTCCACTACTTATTGCATGGAAAAACAACCTATTTTTGTTTATTTTGAACCTGGACTCCTGCTAGGTTAATGGAACAATCTAGCAATCCTATTTTTTGTTCTGGGAGAGACAGCAAACAATTGATTGCTACTCACGATGTCCTTGCACTCATAATTATATAGACCTCTCTCACTTAATTTCTTTTTTGTCTTTTCCAGATGAAGTAGAGTTGGATTACTTGGCCATTCTTTAAGAGGAAGCCATTTCATGCCTGACAATGCTTCCTATCTAATATCCTTTTCTATAATATTTATTTTAGGACTGCTGTTTTCAGCAATGCAGATGATTAAAGAATATTACAGAATCACCATAATTGGAAAGGACATCTAAGATCACTGAGTCCAATCGTCAACAAAAAAAACCCCACCTCACAACCTTTCCCACTAGACCATGTCCTGAAGTATCAAATCTACATGGCTTTTGAATACCTCCCAGGATGGTGACTCAACCACCTCTTTGGGCAACCTGTTCCACTGTCTAACAACTTTCAGGAGAGAAACTCTTCTGAATATCCAATCTAAACCCTCCCCTGCTGCAACTTCAGGCCATTTCCTCTGGTCCTGTCATTATTCACTTGGAAGAAGAGGCCAACACTCACTACAGCCTCCTTTCAGGTAGTTGTAGAGGGTGATGAAGTCTCCCCTCAGCCTTCTTTTCTTCAGACTAAACACCTCTAGTTCGCTCAGCTGCTCCTTGTATGACTTGTTCTCCAGACCCTTCACCAGCTTTGTTGCCCTTCTCTGGACTTGCTCTATCACCTCAATGTCCTTCCTGCAGTGAGGGGCCCAGAACTGAACACAGTTCTTGAGGTGTGGCCTCACCACTGCCAAGTGCAGGTGGACTATCACTTCCTTACTGCTGCTGACCATGGTATTCCTGATGCAGGCCAGGCCAGGATGTTGTTGTCCTTCTTTGCCACCTGGGCACACTGCTGGCTCATGTTAAGCCAGCTGCCAACCAACACTTCTAGGTCCTTTTCTGCTGGGCAGCTTTCCAGCCACTCTTCCCCAGGCCTGTAGCCTTGTCAGGGGGTGTTGTGACCGAAACGCAGGACCTGACATTTGGCCTTGTTGAACCTCATACAATTGGCGTTGGCCCATAGACCCAGCCTGTAATTTTATCTGCTAATCCTGCTCTGGGATAGATTTATTTCAAATAAAATTAAAAGCATGTTTCTTTGCCAGAAAATGTATTTTAGGCATAGCTCCATCAGGGGCAGTGCTAGATGATTTATAAGGGGAAGAGTGTTATATCTGTGTAATCGATGACAATAACAACTCATCTGACCTCTGTTAGTCAAGTTAAAACAGAGTATTCAGGGAATGGCGTATTCAGTTGTTCATAAGTTTTATGAATATCTGACAGAATATTGCACAAAAATATTTATTGGTTACAGTGCTATGAATCAAACAACAAACTCTGTCCTCAAAATTTAACTCTGTTGCTGAACTGCTGTCTGATGAAAGCATATAAGCTGCATACAGCAGATGGACAGATTTATGAATTTTCAGGTCTGAGGCATTTACAGACTGGCAACTTCCACTAAATTAATGTATTACCTTTGTCCTCTGTGTGTTTTATTGCTGTAGATGAAATTACCAGCTGCTTTTAAATTAATGGCAAGATCCCTGTTGCTCTCAATGAAACTAGCTTAGCTAGCAAGGCCATCCTGAAACAAGGCTTACTCTATCTGAATGGCTAGCAGGTCAGTGCTAAAGCTGTAATTTTCATTGAGGGACTCTCATTTACTCTCCCATTGTGTTCTGACCGCTTATGCCTGAAATGCAAGAATAATCTGTGTTTCTCACTACATCACTTGTGTTCTAATACAATTGGCTAAAAGATTCATGTTTTCAAAACTCTGAGGAACATTTTCTTTAGCAAAAAAAAAAAAAAAGAAAGAAAAAAGAGAAAAATAAATTTACCATCTTTTATCACTCTACTTTTATTTTAAGACTTATTTAAAAATGCATCAAATATTTATATTTTCAAGAAAAAGAATGGAATGGTCAACATGGCAACAGAAACACATTTCCAAATCAACTTGTGAGAGAAAAACAAAAAAGTGCACCTTTCTGAAGTGACACGGATTCTTTCATCATTGGAGGAGTTGAATCTGTCATCCTTTTCTCTAAAATATTCTTCTATGCACTGCTCTTCAAAATCATGGACCTTTTTCAGTTCATCCTCGGTTATGAAAAGTTCTGTGGAAACAATAGAGAAATGTGGATTTGGCAAAGATTAACACATGAAATTAACTACATTCTTCTTCTTGAGGAATTCATGGACTAAACTTTCAAAAGCAGGCTTCACATTTATCTGGCATTTTGATATGAAAGCAGATATATCCAGCCAATTGCCAAATTAGTGGCTTCAATTATATATTATTCTGGAGACAGACATACATAAGCAGGCAAATGCTGAACAAATATGAATGTGTTTTGACTGCATGAGATCTAAACACAGGTGCTGGTCAGGTCCTGAAGAGACAGTGGGAGCCAAAGCCCACCTGTAACCTAATAGAAATATAATCTAATTAGCAGACTGCTAGGAAAGGAGTCTGAAAGTACAGAGGGTCTGTCTGACATGGCAAGTGCCTATCTGCAGGCTGCAGCAAGAGCTGTGGCAGAGAGTGTGATGTGACTGGGAGGAGAGCAGTCTGGTTGCACTTCCATCTCCAGTATCACTACATGGCTTCAGCTCCCTTCTCATAGAGGAGGGGGCTGTGACATGGGCTAATGTTGGGAAAAGATGCATATCCCTTAGCTCCCTGCTTCTCGCATATACACTGGGGGATGTGGAGATCATTTTCTTTGAAGAGCTAGATAGAGAAGACGAGAGAAAGCGTTATCAAAATAATCTGACAGGTTTTCCATCATGTATATGGGAGTTCATATTAAAGCATCTAGAGAAACTACTCCTCCAGTTTGAGTCAGTGTAAAGGAGAGAACACGTGTCTACAAAATAATTACTTCTCACCATCTCTCAGCTTATCTAGGCAAAAAGTGTGTTGGGGGGAAGTATGTACTGTTTGCTCAAAAAAGTAGGAATGTTGTCTCTGCATTTCCAGAAATAAAACTGAGATCTGGAAGTGCAATGGAAGTAAGAGGAATTCCAGCAATAACAGACCTCTAGCAACAGCAACACAAAACCCTTTGGTTTGAAGGGGGGGAACAACAAAAATCCCAGAAAAACATAGCCTCATTAATGCTCTAAGGAAACTAAGGGTTGAGCAATGCAGGTAAAAATAACACATTCAGGTAAGATTTTTGCAGTTAAAAGTTGTTATCTGCTGGAAAGGTTCTCAAGGTGCTGAACTTAGCCTTTATTCATGTCAAACACTGGATATTATGAAGGGCATTGTAAAGTTTCACTCTGTAAGTTTTGTAAGGCTTACTTAATCCATAGTCTCTTTCATCTGGGTCACTTTCATGCTTTCGCCATCTGCAGCAGAGGTGCTGGAATATCATAGTCATATGGCTGAAAATGATCAGAGGTGGTGGGAGTACAGGTCTTTCATGAAATGTCATGATTAGCTGATATCTTTGAAACTTCCAGACTTGGTTGGATATGGATTTGACTTCAAAAAATGTGTTGCTAGAAGGGAAGAAGAGGAAAATAACATCAGAAATGGTTTGGGATACTTTTCCAAAGATGATATGACGGCACCTTAACTAGACACATTTCATTAGCACTGGTAAATGTTTCCTTGTAGCAAAAAGAGGAAGAAGAAAAAATAATTAGTTTGTGCTTCAAAAAAGCACAGTGGCAATCAGTCACTATAGTGTATATCTACTTCGTACAACCACTGAGCCTTACAACAGCTCAATGAGACAGGAAAGTGTGTTTATTTGGAGCGAATGATGCTATAACTGAACCTTTAAATATTTTGGCTTATCTGCCCTGATTCTCTTTGGCTGTCTGTCCTTGGAAATGAGACAATGTGAATAACTTGGCATTTCCCTCATTCCCTGGAGACAATCTACTGCCTATTTCCCTCTCACACTCACATCCTCTGAAAATGGGTCTCAGCCAAAGTCTTCAGCTTAGCAGACCTCTTAGGCTGTGAATAATGTCCCTCCCTTCTGAGTCCATACTTTGCAATGTGTCACTCACTTGAAAACAGCAATGAGAAGGTTCACCAAAAGGATATTTGCAACCAAGAGGTAACAGGCCATGATGGCAGGAACGATCCATGCTCCAGTCTTGCAGGGAGGTAGCTGGATTATTTTGCCGTCTTCTCTGGTTTCATTTTGACCACAAGGAGCTGGGAACAAAAATGTGAATCAAACAAACCAACCGACAAAAAAAAAAAAAAAAAGCAAGATTGGAATTATTCTTATTTTTTAAGTGCTTTTTAAAGAAATATTTAAATCTTTATAAAGGCCTGCCTGCCAAAGCAGTATCTTCCAAACAACAGTTTGTTTGCTCCCCCCAAGAAGTTTGCACTTGCTATCACAGATTTTACATGCTGCAGTTCCTGTTACAGCGTGTTATTTGCCATGAATATCAAGATATTCCCCTTCCGTATTGCAGGAGACATGCCTGGTGTGAGTAAGCAGCCTGGTTGCATACAGCTAAAAAATCATGGTACTCTGGTAGTGATTACTGGCTGTGAAAATAAAATTATCAAAATGTTTAATCCTGGAAAAAAGCATATATACTATTTTTTTAATGGTGAAAGCTTGGTCTCTTTTGATTGATGGAGAAGGATGTGATAAATAGCATAAAGAAAAAGAAGTACATGAAAGTAAATTAAAGAGCAGACATTTATTGCTGTTCACTGTACTACCCTGAGCTCCTCTGGAACATACTCATAATGACCTTCTGCTATTAAGGGCTTTTGACCATATGCCTAGAAACAGTGGGGGAGATTATCAAGTCTTTACTGTATCAGGTAAAGGGACATGTAGGCAGCAGAGCTGCCACCTGTTTCTTCCCCAAATGCTTTGGAACCAAAATAGTATTAGTGTTGCAGAGTTGAAGCAAGGGAAGACAAAACATTGTGAAATAGTTTTCCTTGCTTTTTTTTTTTTTTTTTTACAGGCCTTCAAGTGCTATGATCACCCACTTCAAGGTGGGTGATCTGCACTTGCAAGCGTGGATTCTGTTTATGTCTTTCTAACCTCAGTCCTAGTGGTCCCAAGTATCTCTGTAATCACCTCTTCAAGAAAAAAATTGAAGCAGCTTATATATACAAACCAACCAGTACATTTTGCCCAGCACTACAGCTAACTTCCCCTCATTCCCATATATATAAAAAAAGTTTAAGTAAGGAATTCTCAAAGTGCTCAGCACTGGCTCAGTTCCTGCTGACATCAGTGAGAGTTTCCCACTGACTTCACAGATGACAATGTTTGCCAGTGCTGTATGTTTTGTAAAATTCCACCCTATGTCAAGAAATTAATTATTTCCAATACCAACTACTGCTTCTTCTCAAAAAGGTTCTTCTGAACTTGGTTCACAGAGCATGAAATTCATCTGTGGATGTCTGTACTGGCAATCATACGATACCGTGTGTGATTTGGGTACTTGATTTTGGAGGTGCATAGGGCTGTTAAGCTATTACATATAGAAATGTTATAGCCATTTGGGGTGGAGGAATACCTGATACAGCTTGAAACAAAAACTCAAAAAATATTCAAAGCCAGGTACAAGAAATACTGCTGTTTCAGACAGCTCTGTTTTGTCTGGACCTATGGTGTCACTAGTCCTTCCTACTTCAAGAAAGACATGTTCTTACTGGGAACAGGTTTAGAGTATGCCATGCTTTATTTCTTAGAAAACATCACCTTGCAGATAATTTAAGTTAGTACTGCACATCCCTGAACACTTTCTTCCATCTTTAAACTATAACATTAATTTTAAAGGATTTTCTCCCTCCTATTAAATAAACTGTTTGGTTAAAATAATTTCTCTCAGGAAACAAAAAATTTCTCTCTCCATGAATAAGGACAGAGGACTCTGGCAGGAGGCTGTAAGTAGCAATTATGCTATTTTTAGATAATTAAGTTACTTGTTTATATTTAAGAAATTAGAATTCTGTTTGTAGGGTGCAAGATGACTCTGTTACAGTTACTCAGGACAGTTTGCCACCCCTCTCCAGCTATGTAGAGTCCCAAGCACGTCTTATCTCCATGTTACAGGAAGCTGGGGTAGTTCTCTTACCTCCCATCTGCACATAACCCTGCATGGGCACCAGCCGCAGATCTCATCATCTGGGCAGCACCTGCATTTCATCAGTGAGGTCACTGATGAGCAAAACAGGATGGTGCATATCCCCAATATGTTAATCAATGCAAGTTTTATTATCCACCCCTGCAGGCCTTTCCCTTGAGCTTCACTCCTGGGCAGGGCTCTACTGTGTCAGTTCCCCATTTAATTAGCACTGGTTTCCTGGGGCTCCCACTGTGATAATGTCATGCCTTCCATACAGTCAAACCTTTCACTTGCTGAGTGTTGTGCCTTGTCCCTGAGGGATCTACACCTGTGTCTCATGTGTAACACAGTCTGACCATTTTAATTATGTTTGGAGAAATGCAGTAATTTTTATACTATGTGTGCAGTACCATATTGTGATAGCAAACTTTTTCAAAACACGATTTAAGCATGTATGAAAATATACTAATCTTTTTACATAACAGCCTTGCTTTAACAATAAAAATATAGGGTACTTAATTCTAGTGAAATGTTTTGCAACAGAAGAAAATTCTGTTGGTATAACAGTATGCCTGTTTCAGGAAACTTAAAAACCCCAATTAGTCTCATACCTACAGGCCATTGTATAAAAATTGGACAGTAAGTCCTCACTGACGATTTAGAAAATAAGAAATGGCTGGAATTTTAATTTCAATTATACACATTAACTTTACTCAGCTTTCAGTTATTGCATCCTGACATCTGTGGATGTAAATGTGTTTTGCATCTCCTGTTTCCTCTTTCACAGTCTCCTCCTATGCTTATTTTTCCTTCAGGGCTCCTGTTGATGGTTTCCTGTATGGGCCTTTCCTGGTACATACCTAACCCTTCCTCTTTCCTGGCCAGCAAATAATTGCAAAGCAAATAGCAGTACGCCACACCTCTGTGTGTTTCAGACCTAAAGCAACAGTTGAGCTTGGCAAGAATTTGTTTCCCTGCTGTAACTACTGTAATGACATGAGCACTGCTCATTCTTACTGTGCATTGGGTGGAGGGCTTGGGAAACAATGCTTGCAAATTTCTGTGTCATGTCTCTTCTACCAGCTGCACTCTTCCAAAGTAGTTGTGGGAAATAATGTAAAGTGCATAACTGAACAGCTTTGTTACTAAATAGGTTTTTGCCTTACTTCTCATGTAAACATGGATACCAGTTTTACAGTACAAGCTGATTTGTTTGAAATCACAAGAAACTGTGGAATGGGTTACTATCACAATTCTAAAGAATAAGGAAATTAATGTGTATATTAACTAACAAACCAACTTTTTTTTACATTCAAGTCTGGACATTTTAAAATTTACAAGTATATAGGCACCTTCCAATTTTGATCTGCACTGAACCCAAAGAATGCAAAATTACTTTATATTTTTTTAATCAAATGTTTAAGCAACCGTACCAGCTTGCAAGGCTGGAGAATGTCGAAAAAAGCCTAACAGAGCTGCCCAGGGCTGTCCACTTCTTCACTGACAGAGGAAATACCAGACTCTGGGAACTCTGAATCTCACACCATTACCTTGTTCATCAGTAGAAACATCCAGAGTATTGAGCAGTGCCTACTTCAAAAAAGTTGCTTTAACTACAGCACTGTGACCATATATGTTTCTTCTTGCCCTCAGCCACATTAAAAATTACTTTGAAGAGTCTCTCCAATCTGCTGGTATTTAAATAATAATTTATAGTAAATCCCTGTAATTTTTTTTTGTTCTTGCTAGTGCTTTCTGCCTCCTCTTCCCCACCCCATTAAAAGTACCCATCCAGATGGAATGCAATATATACCCTCAGAGGAGTGCTAGGAAGGGAAATCCTACTGCAGCTCAGGCCAGACAGACTTTTAAAGTGGTGTGTATACTATGCACAAATTTGGTCCCCTGCTTTTGCCTAACAATGCTAAAAATATTGCCTGTGCTGCAAAGCTGCAATACAGTTTTTTTAAAAAGCAAAAAAACCCACAGGTATGATTTATTCTGTTTCGTGCACAGCTACTCTGTTCTAATTCCAGAATGATCCAGGCAAATGACAGCCCTCACAGGAAAGTCATATGGAGACATGAAAAACACAAAACCTCTAAGATCATACAGAATTTAGTATCAAGTTTTCATTTATACTAAGAAACATTCAGGAACTTTAAAAACAAATAAATCTAACAGACTAAGGAATTTTCAAAAAGTGTTTTGTAATTGTTATATTTTCCTTCTAAATTAATTGGATAGTTAAAGCTTTGGTATAATTGTCTCTCATATTTGGAAACAACTGCATTAGGTTACTTGGCATGGCATTTCTCCAATTAAAGTGAAAGAAAAGGAGACCTCATCTTTTTCTCTTAAACTATGTAGGTTTTTCCAACAAAAGAGTAGGCCCAGGGCATGAATGTAACTCAGACTGATCTTCAGATTCCAGATGACACTTGAAATACTGTCAGGTGGAAAGAAAATCCAGATGAAAATCTGACATGTCGGACACCCGGCAAATCTGACAAACAGTCCAAAAAACCAAAAAAAACCCACAACCCAGCCCCCATGTTGGCTAACAGCACTCTTAGTTGCTTTGCCTTCTGAATATAGGAAAATGTGAGGTCTGCTGCTCGTTTTCTACAGGTGACTGCCATTTCTCAAGTTGGCCTTTATGTAATCTATCTATATTTTTTACAAAGCAAACTCATTCCCTGAACAATCCTTTTCTTTTCAGTATTTCTTATATGTTTCTGTATCTATAGTATTCTGGAGGGCAAGATAGGTTGGTAAGGTGAAAAGGAAGTTCTTTGCATGTGACAACTGTGTAGTGAATTTTTTTTGGCTAAAATTGCCAGCAATAGTGCCAAAGTAAGTGAGGTGAACTGAGGGAGAGATTTTATGGTGTTCGTGGATTTCCTTCCAGACTAAAGAAGATAAACAGCTGGCTGCTGCCCCACAGATCCCATCGGGCAGCACAGGGCTCAGCCAGATTAGGAAAGGCAGTCTAAATGTGAGAAAGCTGCATATAACACCACCACTTCCCTGACCTGAATTCCCCTTCCTCCCACATCTTAACGTGGCTGTGATGAGCTGTGAGTCTGAGAGGACCTACTTTGAGACTGGTTTTGCTCTTTTTGTTGAATGTACCTGGAAATTTGCATACAGTCCTAAAAGTTTTACTCAGCCTTCATTCATTTATCTATTTTATTTTTTTATTTTCCTGCATTACAATTTGTTGATAGTTAGGAATTCACAAGAATTTAACATTTATTTATATCACTGATAATAAATGAGACCACTGAATAGTGTATTCAAACTCCCAGAAGTGAGAATATAATTCTGTCCCCACTTCTGAGTTGAAGATGAGATCACATGACAACAGGACACTAATGTAATCTCTGATTAACATCTGTATTTCAAAAATGAAATACAGAAATTATAGGTAAAAAATGTAAATATACATGGCATGCATTACTTCAGAGTGAGGCATTTAGTTAGTGTTTTAATGCATTTTGTTAAGATAAAAATCAGAATAGACCCACTGGCTACCAATTGATGACATGGATCCAGACATTGCATCTGGTAAGTCTTAATGGCATGATTCACAAATGAACAGAAAAAAAGAAAAAAAGAAAAAAAAAAAAAGAGTTAGAAATTTTAGAATAGCGTAACTTTTTGTACATTTCTTAGTCAGTGAGATAATCTCCAGGAGTGTGGCTCAAATGTATGCAAACTTCCAAGATCAGACCTTTTGCTAAATCTCAAACTTGCAAATAACATTTTAATATCAAACACCAAAATATAAAGAAAAGACAAAGAAATCCTTTTGGTTTTCTAAAATAATAGTAATTAAAAAATCTGCTTCAAGGTATAATGTTCAATTGTAGTTTGGATGTAGCATAACAACTTTAGAATGTTTATCTTATTAGGGAAAGTACAAACACTGTAGTATTGTAACATGAATACAGTGGCTGATTTAGCTTAGAAGAAGCAGCAATATATATATAATAATAAATGTCCAAATAGTGAAAAAACAGAAGTATACTAGTGAAACCTTTTGTCTGCCAATCAGGTAATTTTGATTGTACAATAAAATCACCAACCATTTGCTTATGCTCCCAGTCTATTCCAGAGGTAACATTTTTGAGACAACTGAGCCCCTGACAGACATGACATATCACACATATTTTGTGCTGAAAGAGTGGCATATTCTAATTCCCTGCATCATCTGTGTCTCAAGAAGGAGGAACTAGGTGCTGCTTTTCATTTTGAAATTACTACTTTTGCTGTAACTCCTAGTTTCCTTGACTCAGACAGAACAATGACACATCTACACTTAGAGCTGGAGTTGAAACCATAATCAATTTTGCTTTCTCTAAGCCTCAGAAGTAATTACATTGCATCTTTTTGCAAGGTTTAAATGTTGGGCATCTGAATAACACCCAAGACTGACCCTAAATACTCATTCAAGGGTATGGAGCCTGCCACTCTCTTTTCATACTTAAAATCATGGTCATTCAAAGATACTAGTTTCTGAGGTTTCCGAGTTCTAAACTACAACCAGCAGTTCATTCAAAAAAAAACACCAAGAACTTCTTACTCATCCAACTGCCATGTTTGTTGCACTATGGTAGTTACTTAGTACAACATCAATAAACGGCCACTTGTAGAGGGACACACAGAATTCTGCTTGTGGAACGAAGTCATAGTGTAATGGTATAAACCTTTATTCCGTTATTATGCTTTAGGAGCAAGATAAAGTTTTATATCCCCAGCTATTATGCCTTTGGAATGAAACAAATTTTTTAAAAGGAAGAAAGATAAACCAGAAGGAATCAGGTGAAAAGCTAAACTTAGTGGGAAGCTTTGTGACTTCCGGTATTCGTTTACTTCCTTGCATGCCATACTGCCTCTGAAAACCAAGTGTGGAAGTCAACATAAAAAAGAGGTTTCATCTGCATCCACACTAATGATTCTGTGCTAAACGTGAAGAAGAAAGGAACATGGAACTGGTGAAATATTTTCCATGTGATATGTATATATCTGTCTGTAACTCTGTTAAATTTGGGTTATTACTGGTGATACAGATACATTTATTATCTTAACCAGCTCAGGAAAAATCAACACCTTTTTTCCATTCAAATTTGGCAAAGAAACAGAATTTTAAAAACACTGCTCTTTCCTAAGGTGACACATAGGATAAAAAGGAATATCCTGAACAGAGCTTTAATGGATGCCTTCTGCCATTGGGGGAAAATACTCACTTCTAAATGATGCCAAAGCTTTTGGATATTTAAGTAGGAGTGATGAACATCAGTTCCATGTCTGTGTTTGCTAAAGATACATTGTAATTCTTAGTTTGCTCATCTACCACATAATTTCTCATGACCATCTCTCTCCTTTGGCATAATGCACCAGGTGTCACTAGGAGGTTTAATTTAAATAGAAAGCAGGCATTTTCCTGATCACCAGCCAAATGAATCCTGAGGAGATAGTATGTGAAATACTGGCTTTCACTATGTTTGCACTGAGGGGAGCAGAGTCTTGCATTTCAAAGAATTAAATAAAGCAAAATTCTAGTAGTGGATCTACTGTCCCCAAAGAATTGCATCACATGGTTTAGTGTAAAGGTGGCGACAGTGGGCATGTAACAGAGAAAAGAAAACACATTGGATTAGATCCTCATGAATTGCAGGAGCTGAAGGTCTAACCTAGTATTATTAGACTTGATACTCAGTATGAAGTTAGGTAAAAAGTATTTAGGTCTAAAATAAAATCAATGGATGATAAAAAAAGAAGTGACCTTGTATGTTGCAGGTGTACCAATGAACTCAGGGTCGATACTTGGGAGGGTATCCCCATCACCCAACTGGTAAAAAGGAGCCATTTAAAACTTTATATACAAGATAATTTAGCATTACAGATTTCTGGTTAAATAACTGTGAAGTGATGCCAGAAGCATGTTGTGAGACTGACAGCCAAATATAATCTGAAAAAATATTCTTGTGACCATTCTCTGTGATGAAGGAGTTCCTCTATCCTGAGCCATTTCTTGGGCACACACACATGATTTAATAGGACATCTTCTGATCAAAGTTGGATACCTGACTTTGGAGTATGAGAATCATAAACTTGCTTACGGTCTATCTGGTCTGCAAACACTTCCCCATAGATCATCCAGTAAGGCATGTAAAAAATGTTTTTCGCCAGCTTCCATGAAGGCTCCTCATTGGGGAAGAGAATAGCCTGTCTTGCAACACCAAAGCTCATCAGAACCACCAACATGATGATGACAAAGTACATCATGTCTATCATCTGAATGTAATAACAGGAGAGGAGAGAAAGAGAGAGAAGGGACAAGAATTAGAGGAACTTATTTGTCTATATTGCTGTTATTATAAGCTGCAAAAAAAGTTTGTAAATCTTAGAAGCAGAATTTTTGAAAACAAATTATGAAAAGCCATTCCAGGTTTACACATAGCAGATTTCATTTTCAAAGAAGTAAAGCGGTACTATTGTGGCCTTGGTTTTACCCAATGTTGCTTTTAAGAACAATTTCTATATTATGAATAGGCTTGAAAATACAAGATACCATCTGGTCACACACCATTTGCCTGAACAAGAACATAAGATCAGCAGCCTGATCAAGGCAATGTTCACAAGATATATTGTTTATAGGCACCTAGTGGCAACTGTACCAAAAAAAAAGTCTAACCTGGAGTATTTTTTCCACTGGTAGTCTTTGTCTTGGAGCAAAGGAAGGAAGTTGCACATAACATATGGAGAATAGCCTGTTAATGCAACATAAAGAGGCACCATGGTGGTAACTAGTGGGAAAGGAAAGCTGTGATGCTGGCTGGACTAGAAATCAGCCTGGTGGGGGAGTTTGACAAAGGCCATATTTAAAAAAAAAATAAAAGCAGATAACACAGACACTCAACTCTATTCTTCTCCATTGCTGGAGGCCTCATTAGCATATGCACAAGTTTAATTAGTGCTTGCAAACAGTGCCTATCCATTCAAAATATTCCTGGTAAAAAGTAGGCCAGCAATCCTAGGAGGTACCTAATAGAGGCTGAATATTAGTAAAGGAACTGTCCTAGAAAGAGCCCTCCAGAGACCAGAGCAATGGGCACCATGCAGGTACAGCAGAGATGCTTTATAACCCAAAATGCATGTGAAAAAAATGGGAATTCTGTAAGGTCTCTGGTAAGATCCCTTTAGTTACAAGTTTACTTACCAGTCTTTATTTATAAGGCTTGTTATGACAGAGCTGTTTTCACAGCTGTGGATGTAACTTTTGTCTCAGTGTCCAGAATTTGACTCAAAACTCCTCTAAACCTGAGGAGTTTTGGTCCCTTCAGCCTCTATATTTTCAGCTGCATTCTAGCTTCCCTGTGAGGCAGGCATGCAACCAGCCTGCACTTCAACCGGTGGTCTTATTGGTCCATGGGGGACCTGCTGCAGCTTAAGAGCAGGGTTGCTCATGAGAAGAGGTAGTGGAAGAGAGGACTCATCTGCAGCAGATGGATCTGGCACTGCTGCAGCAGTTCTTCAGTTTTGTAGAACAATGAGAAAGACCTGAGGTCAAAGTGACACTGGGGAAGTACTGAACAGAGAAAAGAGGGATACAAAGGAGCAAAAAGAAAAGGATATTCTCATATTTACTGAGAGAGAGGCTGTAAAAGAAAGACACTTGTAGGGCAGGGCTCTGATAGGAGTGAAAAAAAGGCAGGGGAAATCAAAAGTCTTCAGGTCCAGAAAGAAAGAAAGAAGGTGGGACACAAGGAAGGAAAATAAATGCCTTAAAAAAGTAAAAACCAGACAACTAAATCACGAGTATTCCTATGTCATTTAGACTATTAATCTCTCAAGAAAAACTGATTGAAGAGGATATTCTCGATCACTGTACCATCCTAAAATGAGAAAGCTGCGCAACTACATTTAGTTCTTATGCTTTTAGTGAAGGAATATGGAGATGAAACCTGGCTGCTCCTTTCTTCTCTGATGAAACTTTGTTTCAGGTAGAAATATATAACATTATATGTTATAATATCTATTTTAACATGTCATGCAAGCAAATAAACATGAGTATCTGGTGGCAATTCAAGACCATTTCTTATATGCTTCCAGTGTATTTTATCAGGAATCACAATGGGTTTAACCACATGCTGCAAGAAATAACACTTTCAAAGCTTTTCTTAATTCAAGCTGCATTTTAGCTTTTCCCTCCTTCAGCTGCATATCCTTGTAAAACCTCAGTAGCTTGTCTGAAATCCAGTGAAATGTGTGGATGAGGTTCCACTGAATCTCATAAGCATTGTACCAGGCCCTTTGGCCTGTAGGGTCAAATTACTATTGCTACTTTAACAAGACAATGGTAATCTCAATCATTCTGAAGAACTCATTAATTGCCTATTTAAAACATGGTAAAATGAGGAACTATTAGTGCAGTTTTATACACAAGCTGACCTCACTTCCCCTTTTTTATTTGCAGAGAAGCTAAGAAAATGCAGACATTCCCATATAGTAAGGAACTGATATAACCCTGATTTCCTTGACATGCCATTGAATTAATTTCATTCCCCAAATAAAAGAGGAGTAAATCTATCACTGTGCAGAGATCAGAAAAGCACATTTTAATAAGCATATTCTGTTACTGAAATTAGTAAGCAATAATAAACTTGGCTGTTCAGCTTTCCCCTCCTAGCTTCACATTTGCTGTTGTCCATTGCTTTTAAACCACTCAAACCCATTCCTGCCCCTTGCTTAAACTCACTTGTGTATTTGTTCACAGTGCCCAGAGGTAACACCTATTACAGCTGTTTATGTGGATACAGTGCAGGGGCAGAGAAAGTTCCTTAACACTGGAAAGATGGAAAGAGTAATCTTTTCTCTCCCAAGTCTAAAAATTACAACAGATGCTCAGGATAAAAGCTCAGGCATTAAATACAGTTTGTTGAAGAGCTCAATAACTGTGATAGGCTTACTCTCTAGAAATATCTATAAGTAGTTTGATACTCTCTATAGCGCTGAATACTACATGCAAAACCATGAAATGAAAAAGAACCCAAGGAGGTAAATGGACATGTGATTTAAACAAAAATGCACAATGGAGCTCATTCCAGCCTGGAGCAAGCAGGTGGGACTCCCAGGGAAATCTGTGCATGATACAAAAGGATTGGCCGTTACACAGGGGAATAAGTAGGTGAGAAAATAGATGTGAGAGGCAAAACTGTGCAACTCAAACCAGTTGGGCATTGCACGTGTGGGCAAAGGTAATGTGTCAGAGTTGCTGAGTGCATGGAAAGTTTGATGAGGCATGAAAATCAAATAACAGGAAAGAACAAAAGAAAAGAACTTCCCTCTTTTAACAGTTGCCCACACCTTCAGAGTACTCTAGTAGCTAAATTCAACACCCTCTTTGTGGGTGCTGAGCCTAGAGAGGCTAGTGCTTTTCCTGTGTTTGTTTTCCACTGAAAGCCCAGTGAGGCTTGATTTGTGGTACACATGCGAAGATGACAAAGGAATGGAAAATATATTATTTTGCTGATTTCAACCATTTCCCTTCTGTGTTGACCCCAGGAGAAAAATAAACGACTGTTTATACTATTGGTGAAGCTGGGCTTCTATCAGCCATCCATAACACTGACTACTAGAAGTCTGTTATTCATGGCTCATCTGTTTATTATCGAACTAGTTTTCAGACTGCCTTTGCTAGCATCACAGCTCTGAAACTTTTTTTGCATAGCACCAGTGAAAAGTACCACTGGGTAGGAAGCTGGTTGTTTCTTAGGAGTTTTATGCACTGTGTATTGTGTAAGTCCCAGTGAACACCAGATCCTCTCATGGAGGGACATACTCCATGTGGGGCAGGAAAGAAACAGATTATAGCACAGTGTTTTCCCTTTGGCCTTTGGTCCTTTCTCTTGTCTTTCTGTCCTTTCACAGTAGCCTCCAGAAAGAACTAATGTGTGTTTTCACCTCTGTGCTCTGGAGCTCTGCAAAATCCCTACCATCAACATCCTATTGGCTTCCTTGAAGGAAGGTAGCATACTTCAGAATTCTGTTGTCAGGACATACCAATTCAACAACGACTATCTTTTGTGTTTTCCCCCCTCTCTTGCTTTTTTGTTTTTTTTGTTTCTGTTTGTTTGTTTTTTTGTTCCCCACTAAGATGTTCCTTCTTTGCCAAATCCACCACTGTGTGTTTGGAGTTGAAAGGTGGTATAAGGTAAAGGGATAAGACAATGGTTCTCTGGACATATATTTTGCACTTAATTTTTATACCTGCTCAGAATCACTGAGCTTGTTGTGACTATTTTAATATCATTTACATCTGTAAATTCAGCCATTGTCTTTAACTCATATGAGCAAAATGCTGCTTTAATCTAACATTTCGACTTAAATGTAGAAGAAAAAGCCAGAAACTCAGAAGTTATACATCTGGAAGCAAATTATCTCTTGGTTCCTCCTGTACGCATTTGCTGTTACATAAACTTTTAATACTCTTGGCATGTTGTGTACACATGATTTAGCCAGGGGACAGAGGCTGTAGTTACCCAGCTGGATTTCCCATCTCACAAGGACACACCAGGCCAGAAAAGATGGAAGAACATATGAATACGGAGCCAACTATAGAAAGGTCACAGTCTTAATCATAACCATTATAATTTTGAACAGACCACACCTATCACAACACACGTTCTTTGAGAGTCTCAAGGTACTAAACACTTTTTTTTTACCTTAACAAGCCACACTTCTATACACTTCTTTGAGAATTAACATTCTTTGTATTTTCTGCTAGCGAGGCACAGAGGTGTAGGATGGATAGCTTTGCTGTTGAAGAGTGATCATGGAGAAAGACAGGAAATACAACACCTAACAGAAAAGTTCAAGTCTAATCTTCAACTCTGGGGGCGTCTTTGCTCAGATTTTGATTCAATAAGGCATTGACTTCTAGCTTACATGAAAATGCTAATGTGTTAAAAAAAAATTCAGATAAATCTGCAGTAATGTCATTGGCCAGAGACATTGAGTCAAGAACATGCTGGTAAAAAGTAGCACACTAAATTCTCTTACCATTTTCCCAATCATCATAACATATGGTCCCAAGTACTTGTTTACTCCGAAGATGTCTAATAACCTTATATACCAGTAAATGATGTTAACACAGTATATCACTCGGCCATCGCTCCGGAGGGGTAGATCTTGCAGACGGAGCACCATCCCAACAGAGAACAGGAGGATAGCTATCAGATCAGTAACATTCCAGTACTCCTGGAGCCAAACTTTGACTTTCTGCAACAGTTTCCCGGGCTCTGACATCAATATCTGAAGGACAGAGGACATGGAGAGGAAAGGAATTGAGCTGTCTTAATTTAAGCTTGAAAAAATCTAGAGTAAACAGATACATGCCACACAGGCCAAAAGCAAAGCTGATAAACTTCTATCATACAAATACCTCATATACTCTTTGATTTTTTATTTTATTTTCAGAAAACTTCAATTTCAACCATTCTTAGCCTGTATCTATGTGCAAGATGCTTAAAAGAAAAAGGACAAAACCCTCAGTCACTCTAAAAATCCCTATGATATCAGAAGAAATATAGGTGTATCTTTCTGTTTTTCAAATGTATTGACCTTCAGGTCTTGGGATAGAAGGAGAAGCATAGAAAGATACTTCATCAGAAAATACACATTTAAAGAAGCTGCAGATTTAAAGAAATTAGCTAAAATGTGTATCAAACTGTCAATAAAGAATTAATAACCATTAAGATCTAGATTTAGCATGTCATACAGAAAGATAGTAGCTACTATTTGGACCTGTTTTTGGAAATTAAATTCTACAACTGAGAATATAATTCACAGAAATAATTAATCTTACCTTATGAATTTATTGTCAGTCTATTTGCAAGATCATTTGGAAGACTTGTTTTCCCAAATTAAGGTAGAAACTATTCCTCAAGTGATTTCTATGAATAATTCCTAGCTTTTAGTGAGTTAACAAGCTATTTGTTTTAATTTTCTATATTTAGCCTGAGAACATTAATCAGACTCACAGTTCCTTAAAAAGCTGAATGTCTTTCTCATAATTTGTTTTCAAAATGAATTTTAGGCTCATCTTCTGTGAACTATCTCCAACATCTGCTTGGAAATCCATTCCAAAAAATGTTCTTGATAAATTTTTGTGAAAAGGACAATGTGGGGTAAATTATTAGACAAAAACGGCACATATGATTCCTGCCAGCACCCTTCCACCTGCTGACCCAGTGGTGTTTTGTCTCCACCAGTGTTGAGGAATCCTGGCTACTACCACTGTTTTCCCTTTTCTTTTGGTCACAACTAGTGTATTTGCCACTGGTCTTTTTTAATTTGCAATGTAGAGTCTACTGTCCAGTGTTTGAAATCTATTTTTGAAGTTTAAGTGACTGTTGCAAGACCATTTAGTCTAGTCCTCAAAGACATTTGCTGCAGAAAATACAAGCGTAGATGGTAACAAATTCAGCCCAGGGGTATAAATGTACTGTTTCAGCTGAGGTCATCCCACTCAGATCAGGGCTAAATTGTGTCAGTGTGGAACAAATGGCCAAGTGAAAAGGATGCGGTCTGCAAGCGAGGGAGACCACGAGGGGTGGGGGATGGCACAACAACTTCACTCTGCCTGTAGACTGCACACCACCTGAAGTGCTCTCGCTCTGTTCTACGTGTT
Source organism: Apus apus (assembly GCF_020740795.1). Lineage (NCBI taxonomy): Eukaryota > Metazoa > Chordata > Aves > Apodiformes > Apodidae > Apus > Apus apus. The sequence goes on along the minus strand of NC_067312.1, from coordinate 39,167,891 downwards.
AGCATCTTTAGGGAGATGCATGCTATTTCTAGACATAATTAGCGATAATCTTGGAGATTAAAAGGGGAAAGTCTATTAGAAATGTGCTGCAATGTTTGATGTGGATCTAAATTTCCCCCCAGTTACAGATGGTTTTATTTAAAGCTTTTTATGAGATACTTGGACAGACATAGCAGCTGTAAATTTTGAATGAACTCTATTTGGGGTGGGGATTAAAACATGCGCTTTTCACTTCTCAGGCTATCACCATGTCTCTGTGTCCATTCTGTTTCAGTGAATCTCCTTTTCATCTCCCTGAAACATACTTCAGTTTTGGGACCACATGTCAAGGAACATAGTCGAGCTTTCAAATATGTCAGAAGCCAGCTCCATTCTTGTGAATGCTATTAAATGTGCATCACACAGAAATCTGATCAGGGAAATTCTATGGGAGAAAGAAAGAGATTCTGGATTTTAAAACAGAGGAAGTTAGATTTTTAGTGCTCTGTTTTTAACAATCCATCTGCTTTTCTGCAAAAGAGGCAGCAATTTTATCATAAGTCTGTTCATCACAAATTTTACTGAGAAAAATAATAAAAACATACTAAAATAAGAATTCCTCCCCTCATTTATTTTTTATTCTTTCTCAGTTGGTGTGATTTTACCTCTCTCATCTTCTCTATTCCCAGAGTGAAAATGTATGAGATGACAATCCATTCCTGTGTAGACGGCCAGCGATCCATCTTCACTAACACTATATAATTGAACAGCATCAAGTAGCCTATATAAGCCAGCTGTAAAGAAACAAAAGCAATATCAATAGTAAATATATTTTTTATGACTTAGATAGTTTCTTTTGTATGATTCAATTTTTTTTAGTTCCATTGTAACCAGAGTTAGAAAAAAACCCCCAATCAGATCTGAAAAAACTCACATTAAATCATATACAGTATGGAATCTGCAAAATATAGGCACAGACTTCCTGTCCTTAAGCTACATCTGCCTCCCCAACAAAATTTAATAAATGCAGTCCCCCTGGATAACCCCACAGTCATGAAAACTCTAATATCACTACCAACTACCAAACTAAGTTACCTATGTGAAGATTTCTCCCTCCTCTGCTTCTAACATTGTGTATTTCTCTAACACTTCTCCTCTTTTCACTTTTCAGTATTCAGCAGCTCACAGAACAGGATTTAAAGTCCTGTCATCTTTGTTAAAGAACTTTACTTCTGCTCTGTGTAAAAGTCATAGGGTTCTGGCTTTTCTTCCAGTTGCTGGTTTGAAGGGCACTTAAGAGTATTCCTTACATTGACCATAAGTACAGAGAAGACAGACAGTTGAACCACTGCTTCTTGTCTACATGAAACAGCAGAAGAAATTATCTCACTCATCTTTTAGTTTGTATGTTACAATGGCTTGCTGTGTTCAGGTCTAGAGATTCGTCTTCCCTTAACACTAACTAAAGGAAATAGGGAGCAATGTTGATGTAGGTCAGCCTCTAAGGAGTCAGCAGAATCTTTGTCTGGCAGGCAGAACTGGACGCACACCTCCCAGGCTGAAAGAATACCTTCTGCTATAGTGCAAAAAGCCAGGTAATACTGTCACCTAGCACCCCTCCTCTTAGATCTTACTGGTTACTAAAGATCGGCAAATCTTATTAATTTGGTTTGACTCAATAGCCTTTGGTGAGCATCTGCAGTCATTATAGCAAAATAGTAGGAATTTTAAGGTTACAAAGGTGACAAACCACAAGACCCTCAGTGTAAGTAGGGGCTTTTGCTTCTTCTTATTTTTCTTTTGAGTTGCTTGGGTTATTTGTTTTGAGTTTTTTTGTTTGTTTGCTTTGTTTTGTCAGTTTGTTTATTTTTTGGTCAATCAAAATTTACTGAAAATGCCTGAAAATTTTTTGCTTGGCAAAAAAAAAAAAGAAGAAAAAAAGAAGAAGGAAGAAAAAGGCATCATGACTGGAAACAGCATCATTTTAAACCAAGAAGGAAGCCCTTCTGATAGTGTCACACCTTTCTTCTCCCTCCCCAGACCTGTAACTTTCTCCTGCCTTCCAGGAGGATGTCCTGGTCCCACACGGTGGTTGAACTTCAGTACTGCTGCCCATGCTGGTATTCAAGAGTCTTTGAAAGTGTTACTACAGAAGAAGCTGAACCCTCTTTTTCTTGCTTCTACATGGCTCGACAAATAGCTAGGGACTGACATTTTCACCCTTGAGGGCAATACCTGAAGAAACTAAGGAGAGGAATGCCTGCTAAGAAGTTTCTAGTGTGGGTTGCTCCTTGTCCTCCTAGGGATGCTGTCCCATTCTATAGAAAGCACTCCAATACTTATTCTGGTAAGGCAGAAGCCTGGAAATTGTATCGGCAGCAGAGTCCTTAACGAGGAAGACTACCCTCCCCTTCTCACTGGTAGCAATAATGAAATGATCATAAAGTGAAGTGGTCCCAAAGCCCAAAACTTAGGACCAAGTTGTTTTGATGTTTAGAATATTACTCTTATTTAGGGTTCAATTCAATCTGCAGCTATTCCTCTTCCAAAGAGATAAAAATGTCACCTCTTCACATCCTGCTAGCATTTCAGCCTACTTAGTAGTTAAAAGGAGAAGGCTATCCTCTTCTCCTCAAGCAAGCTGTGAGATGAAACCTTTAAGTCATAGTTTCAATAAGACAGCAACAAAACAGTATAGAGTAGTTGACTTTTGAAACTATTGCAATGTCCAGAGAGAGGGGCTAAAGTTTTGGTTTTTTTTTTTTTTGGTTGAGAATAAGGTGTTTATTTTGGCTCATCTGCTGAGCCAAAATGTTGCTTACTTAAATGTTCATAACTTTAACCTGATCTTGTGTATTTTAAGAATAAAGGTGGATATAGTTATAGACTAATAACAAATAGGTAGATATAGAATACAGAATAATTTTAAATAGCACACAATAGCCATAAGTTTAATCACTTCTCTTGCATTCTGAACTATGGCATGCAAAATTTGGAGGCTTTATCTTGAAATCTATTATTAATATTTCTGCCTGTGTGCCTATAAAATGTGCAATAGGCTGTGCAATTTTAACCATCATCTGAAAGTTGTTTTGTTTTCAGATGATGTTTCCAGATGTTTCTCTATATACCCAACTTGTCAAACACTGCAGCTGGAATCCACCTTAATTTGCTTTTTAAGTCCAAGATCCAGCTTTAGTAATTGACCTTGACTGGGAGCTGCCTGAGGACATAAAACTGTAGGAACAGGTCTAAATGGAAATGGTAATATATTGATCTTTTTCTCCAATTTCAGAATAGAACAGGGAGAGCCAGGATGCTTCTTTCTGTATACAGTGTAAAGACTTCTCTGGTTATGCATAATACATATTGTAATTGCTAATGAGACTAGGCTGCAGACTGATCAGTCTGATTAATGTTCAATTGCTGCACATTTCAGCAAGTAGTTACTCCAAGGTGCCAAACTAGAGCTACTTGCTAGCATAAGCTCTCTACCACAGTTTAGTCTCTGTTCATGTGAGTTGTTTCTGCTGCCTGTAGACATATTGCTTGGATGTCAGGAAGGCAATTTTTCTTATAAGAAGTAACCTACAGAAGGATGCATTCTTCATGATTTGCTATGCATGCAGCAGAATGAGGGAAAATATAACTGGGCTGGACCACTTGCAATCACCCGGCCAACTGCATGGTGCTGAGGCAGGATTAATTACAATGTACCATAGTGGACACATGTTTTCATATGACAGACTTGGAAATCTCTAATACTGCAAAATCTACCATCTCCTTACACAGTTGATGACAGTACTTCTTGGAGCAATTAGAAGATATTTTCTTACATCTTCTTGTCCTATCAGCAAGGATTTGGAGATTATTCTATTTTACTTCTCTCTGCAGCTGCTTATATTTTTGACATCTACTACATTCCTTCTGGAGACTTCCCCCCCCCCCCCCCCCAAGAAAACAAACTCATTTTCTTGAATCTTTCCCTTAAGTGAAGTTTCAGAGACCACTTGAAACATTTTCCTTGTTCTTAGTTGTGGCCTTCAAAACAGTCCATACTTGACTTGTTCTATCCCAGAAGCTGACCTAGGATAGAATATTCCAGCCAAGGAGACTGTAAGGATTACTTTCTGTGTTAATTTTATTTTTTGGCCCAGTCGTTCTATGTTCTAGTGGAATTTGCAAATTAACTAACCTCTGATCAGCCAAGTTTTGAATGAAAATATGAGATAAGATAGCACCTGATGTAGGAGAGACTCTAGTGGAATCCTTTCTAATCCCTGCTTCCAGCTTGTTAGTGAATAATTAATATATATCCTTCAGGACCAATTGCCAAAGAGAATTTTATCCACACAGTGACTTTAATATAGCAGTTATTAATTTATCTGTTAGAATATAATGTGAACTTTTTGATACTGTCTTACTGTAGTCAAAATATAGCTTTTTTTTTTTTTTTAACCTGTTCCACCTACAAGGTCTGTTTCTTTATAACACAAGAAATTTATACTGATTTGTCATAATTTGTCCCTGAAAAATGTACACTGCATGCTATTCATGTCTTTATTATCTTGTGGGTACCTACACAAATATTCTCTCTGAGATATGCTCTGCAGACAAGTCAAAACAGAACTAAGAAGATATGTTCCAAGAAAAGACGTGCTCAATCTGCCTCTTTTTTCACCCATTGTTTTACCACTTGATATCCTGATTCAGCTCAGCCTCCCATTGGGCTGAGTATTGGGAGCTCTCCTATGGGGAGTTCTCCTATCGGAGATTCTTTGGCAGCACTGACTGCAGCAAACTGCAACTTTTTGGTGTATTTGAAGAAAAACAGAAACACAGTCATTCAAATTTTAACTATTAACTTCTGAATGAAATAGTAGGTTTTGAAAGTCTTCAACAGGTTTGCAAGTGCCGGCTGACATCTACAAAAGATTTTGTTTATACTGTTTGTGGCTAAGCCCTCCAATGTGTGCAGATGCAGACCATCAATGAAACACACAAAGTCACCTTAATCAAATTTCAGTATTTGTGCAAACAGTAGTATTACAACAGGAAAGATTTCTTACTGTGTAAAACCAAAATTTAACGATGGGAGCATTGTAGAACTCATAGATCTTTCTTCCAACAGGGATAAGCCTGTGTCTGCTCTGAACTTCCTCTTCCTCTTTCTTTCTTGAGGACTCTCCATTCCCTCGTCCCAGCATTGCCTATAAGAAAGGACATGTTTGTGTTTCTTTCTTTGTGAAGGAAAAATTAAGCTAATTTTTGAGATTTTAAAAAGAAACAATAAAAAACTTCTCTGATTTCTTAATCTGTAGACAAAACCAGGTGACCATAGCTAGATATAAAATGCTTTGTTCTCAGATTATCTTTATTTTGCAGGGAAACTGCCATTTAATACTTTGTAAACCAAAAAAAGCAATGCTTTGGCAGCAACTGTCAGCAGCAGTGAGAAAGCCTTGACTGGTAAACAAAAAATGAGATGAGGAGAACTCTTCTCCTTTTACTTTATGAATACTAAAATTTTTACTTGACAACAGCTTTTTGTGGTGTACTTCTACACAATAAACAGATGAACACAGAAAACAGGTAAGTTTCAGTTTTAAACAAAGAGGAGTTCATAAGGCTGAGACTGAGAGAGAACAGGGGAAAGGATGAGCTGGCAGTTGCTGGACTGGAAGCAATGAAGCACTGAGTCTTTTTACATTGATTGCCAGATCTATCACAAGTGATGATCCCACAGTGAATTTCACATGGATGCAGAGGACTGACCAGTAGAATTCACTGCAGCATTAGGGCCTTGGATTGAAAGATCCTTCCATGTGATTGTAGCTTCTTCCATAATGAAGTTCCAGGCTGCTCATGCACTGCCTCTGCTAGGGTTGGTCTTACTGTTACCATTACAAGCCAGACTCACTGAAGAGCTACTTGGAGCTCCAGAAACACATACTTCGGAAGTCCTCAGCTATAAGTGCAAACCTAGCAAGCAAAATATAGTAGTATTTTGTTCACTCTCAACTTCATGGTCAGCTGCAGAGAAGTGGAAGGAGTCACTAAACTATTTATTCACTGAAGATAATGCTTAAAAGAAGGTGCTCCTGTGTATTTAGGTATGGCGTGATCAAGTAACTGTTCTTTCTGAAGCAATTCTTTGGTGACTAGTACACTAAGAGTGGGTTTTAGGTCATGGTGACTAAGTTCTTTATATTCTGTGGCAGTACCTATAGACAGTAGCATTCATGCACATGAAAGCAGTTATAAGAATTATGATACAACTCTCCTGTTTAATTATGCAGGGATTACATGATGATACTTTTATTTAAATACTTCTACAATGTTTTTCTACAAGTAGATCAAAGCACTTTTGTACTTCTATGTTAAACGAAGCAAACTTTCACCATCCTTGAAGAAAATATTGTTCTCACCTGCAACTTTAAAATATGGAAAACTAAGCCCTTGAAGAAAACACGAGATGACAGACATATTGCCTCTCAATACAGGGGTTCTTTTTTTCTGTCCCTGTGCTTTCTGATTCAACAGGATGTCCAGTACATACTTAACTAATAAGCTTCCTGTTAGCTATTTGATCTGGTACTAGTTCCCTGCCAGAAAAGCAGAGGTACTTCTCACATACTTAGAAGAAAGAATCACAATCTTTCTATTTCTTCCTTTTTCTAGGCGTCACATGGAGCTGTTCATATGGGTCCTGTAAAATAGTGATTTTTAATGATAAATGGATGACCACAATTTTTTCTTTCAGTTAGTGTAGATTTTCTATGTTCCTAGGTGGCTTCTTCCCAATATTTCTCTTTAATTTACGCAGTTAGTGTTTTCCTCTGGTATTATTACTTCCAAATTGGTCCCTTATGCTTTCAATTGGTCACTTGTATTCTTTAATTTGACTATGCACAGATGTTGCCCTGAATATTTTTAATAAAATAGAACAAAGATTCAGGACACAAGTGTACTCCACTGAAACTAATCTGGTGAGATCCTTTCAAAACTGTGGTCTGCTTTGATGAAGTTATCTATTCCCTTTACCTTTTTATGCCCATGGATTTCTTAGTTAATTGCCAGAAATGTATATAAAACAATGCATAATCAAAAAAATTAAGTATATCTCCAGCTGTTGCTCTCAGAGCACACAGAAACACTTAGAAGTCAATAAAGAGTTTCATAAAAAGGAAAAGAATGAAATAACTGTTCAGCAGAGAAGATGCATTCCTATTAGTTAAGCAGATAGGCTGCAAAAACAGGAGTCTTACTGAGTATAACTATAGTAGCAGAGATTACAAAGCCTTCACAGAACCCCAGAATCACAGAATGGTCAGGGCTGGAAGGGACCTCTGAATATCATCTAGTCCAACTCCACTGCTAGAGCAGGATCATCTACAGTAGGTCACAGAGGAACTCATGAAGACTGGTCCTATCACTGAACACCTCTGGTCCCATCCTCCTGATATCTTCACTTTAGGTATTTATAACTACTAATGAGATCCCCTCTCAGTCTTCTCCAAGCTGAACAGATCCAGCTCTCTCAGCCTTTCCTTGTGTGATAGGTGCTCCATTTCCCTCATCATCTCTGTGGTCCTGTGCTGGACTCTTCAGTAGCTCCTTGTCCTTCATGAACTGGGGAACCCAGAATTGGACACAGTACTTATGATGTTGCCTCACCAGGGCAGAGTAGAGGAGGAGGAGAACCTCCTTCTACCTACTGGCCACACTCTTCTTCATGCATCCCAGGATGCCATTGACCTTCCTGGCTGCGAGGGCACATTGTTGGCTCATGGTCATCCTGTTGTCCACCAGGACTCCCTGGTCCTTTCCCCCAGAGTTGCTCTCCAGCAGGTCAGCCCTCAACCTATACTGATATATGCAGTTGTTCTTCCCCAGGTGCATTACTTTGCACTTGCCCTTGTTGAATTTCATTAGGTTTCTCCCCCACCTGCCTCTCCAGCCTGTCCAGGTCACACTGGATGGCAGCACAGACTTCTGGTGTGTCTGACACCCCTCCCAGTTTTGTGTCATCAGCAGGTATCATTACTTGAAGTCTACAAAACCAAAGTGTTTCCCTGGTCTACATTAGGCATTGTTTATTTGGGAAAGAAAAAAAGAAAAAAAATAATCTGAATGCTTTGGGAAAATTACAGCCCAAGAAGACACTAATTTCTTTGCTTCTCTTTAGCTCCTGACGCTGCTTTAGGGAAAGCTGCTATCTGGTGCTACAGAGTTTTCTGTAGCTTTTCCCAAGGCTTTGTCTCTACTGTCCTCTGGTGCTCAAGAATTTTGCAGCACAGTGAAAATCTGGCAGATTTAACAAATGAGGACTGCCGTGCTTTAGTGAAAGGGATTATTTTACAGAGTATAAATCCTTCATAATGTCTTAAGTTTGCTAATTCTGAGACCTTATTTCTCAGTGGAATCAGTGAATTGTGCATGTTTTTTAGAATAATGTTCTTTCAATCCCTGGATTTATGCTTTAGTTCATGGATACTGATTTCCTGTTTGCTACTGTTTTCTTTTTGATAATGATGCTGTAATTTTATCTCATTATAATTACTTTTGAATTAATGGTATCATATAATAAGCTCTTCCCTCCTCCATGCTACAGATGGGGAATTGGTCTGTGATGGCTGAGGATTAGATTTGACCCAATGTCCCTGACTGTTAATTATCTCACAGTATTAACACATTGAAAAGCCTTCCCATAAGAAACATAAGAGAAATAACCTAAGTGACTGTGTTAACAGAATAGCTGCAATGGTGAATGTGAACAAATGTTTTCACTTGGAGGACAGAGCAATCGGGTGGGAATAGCTCAAGATGCTCTTCTGTGTGGGTGGCATCTCTTTCTCTAATACACAATTTTGTCCATGAGTCACCATGAGTCATGCAAGGTAAGCCCGACAGCAGCTCAACCACATTGTAAAGCACAGTACAACTGCATCATTTTAGCCTGAGGGGATTGATGTGCGAGCAGTTTTTACAGGGAGGTTTTTCTAATTGGGATTCTGGTGTTTTGGGGGTCTTTTTTGGCCAGATTTTGTGTTCTCTAATTCACTGACTGCAAACCAGGACAGTTTTGGGTTGTGCATTTTTTCATTAATATATGTTGATGATCCTATAATATATAATATATTTATCTGTTTTATAATTAAATAACAGAAATTTCAGTGCTAGAATGCTCATAGGCACTGAATAGGAATAGGATGCTCCTCCTAATGGCTTCAAGAATCAGTGTTATTTTGGGAGGGGGGTAGACTGCTGGGGTTTCTGATTGACCTAAAAATCAGCAACTAATTAAGGCCCTGGTCAGGATATTGTACAAATACAAAACATCCCTGACCTTTAGATTTTAGTGTCCTTATACTCCACTACATTTAATATTAATGACTGGCAGCTCCATGCATAAATCGTGGAAAAGTCCTTGCTTCTGAGGGACTGGTGATGAGAATAGTATTCAGGTGTGTTCTTGTGAGTAGCTGTGCCAAGGGAAGTCGGTTACCTAGCATCTAGGTGTTAAAGAAATGTGTGCCAGCACTCTCATATATCTGTTATAAAGTTAACAGTAAGGTGTGAGTAACAAGTAGTTTACAGTGGATAAACACCACATCTTTAGAGTATATCCAAATGTTCAGCTACCCACCAGATCCTTTGAGAGGAGCGTAAAATGAAGACACTATCACCTGCAGATGCACCCCCATGCGGGGGATTACTTCACTGTTGCTGTAGTCTGTATGATCACATTATTCTCTGTGAATGAGGTGTGAAATAGAGTAAAAATCACTGTGGACCTGTACCTCATCCACTCCACACAAGTGCAGTCCAGAGGAAAAAACTGACTCTTGGTCTATCAGTCACCTGGACTTAGCAGTGCAGAACACATTAAGACTTCATAAGAAACCAATGAACAGACCTTGACTAGATGTGATCTCTTCATCTTGGCAGTGTTTTTATAAGAATGCATATGGGTGTAATGTTACAGGAATAGAGACTTGAGAAGTATGCACTGGGAATTACTAGAAACAGAGGTAGGTAGATTGTTTGGATAATACATTATCTGCCAGAAATGGAATTTTGAGGTAACTGAAATGATTTTAAGTTCATGAGTTTTTTTTGCTTAAGCTTCACGCTGAAAAAAGCTCAGAAACCCAAACCATGGAAAGATTTTGAAAATATTTTAAACAATTATGTGCCAATTAAGTAAATATGCTGAAAAACCCTGTAGTAATCACACACACACACAAATAATCTCTTTGTTCATCCTGACAGGAAAAAAAATGGAGAAAAAGATGCAGGTCATACGGACACAATAAGTGCAAGCTATGGTCAGGGGTGAGTGACTGATCTATTGACCCAGAATTCAGCAACTGATCAACATTTGTAATATCAGATCACAATCGATTATTAATCTTAGTGAATTATGAACTATGAAGTGTGGCTAAAGGGAAACTTCACAAACGCACTTTCCAGTTTTACAGACATTTTCTCATCAGTGAAGAACAGACCTGACCTAACTTACACTGGACCATTTGAACAATACAAAACTTGGATCTAAAGTATCTTCTTACATTTAAAATGTGTCATGTAGGAATACTCTCTAAAACTGTGACTGAAGGTGAATAAATATAACTGGCTATGGCATCTAACCACATACCATCTACTCTCACCACTGAAGGGCACCTGTGCGAAGAAAATGTATTAGAAGTCCAAAATTTATTCAGCAGAGGTGTACAAAAAAAATTCTTTCTAAACTTGCTGGACTTCAACAAAAAAGTTCTTATTTTATAAAAAATGCGTTGTCTGAGACTTTACTAGAATGATGTATCAAATTTGACGGAGTTGAGGGCAGAGCCAATGACAGGAAAGAGCACATGGAAAGGAGAAGAGGGAACATCTAAAACTTGTCTGAAAAAAAAAACAGAAAACAGATCCAGTTCACACATCACTTCCTTGTAGCAGCAATCAGGCGGTAAAAGGGAAATACAGTATTGTAGACAAGAAACCAGGAGCTGGGATAACTGTAGAGAGATGAAAATTACTTCCTCCCAAAATTTCTCCCCATTGCCAAGAAAAATGTGGCTTGCAAAGTGCTTATTTGATTTGAATAGGCACTTCATAAGTGGATCAGAAGCCAGGCATAGTAAATTGCAAGTAATAGCTAATGAGTGGAGAATGGCCCATTGCTGCTATTCTGGCTTCTGGTCCTTCCCAACAGCCAGGTTCTTGCCTGCAAACGAGTCCTGTAGGTGGGTCTTGTGGGCTGCTCCTTCGGCTTGCCTGCATATTGGGTCCTGTAGGCAGGTCCTTCTGCCTGCCTGCAGATGGAGTCCTGTGGGCAGCTCCTGCTGTTTGCCTGTGGGAAACAGTCTGGGTTTTTTTTGTTTTTGTTTTAGGTTTTTGTTTTGTGGGTTTTAAAATTTAATTTAGTTATATTATTTTAAAATTATTCGTATTTTAATGAAATTAATCAGGAAGATCCCTTCTATTTCTATGCCTCTATCTTGACCTTGACCAAGTGGGGTTGAGTTTTATGCCTTTCAAAGACAATGCAATCAAACCCAAACGAAGGCAAACCTAACCAAACTAAGGCAGGTCTGATAGCTCATACGATAATTGCCCAAATTAAAAACCATCAAACAAGTTTGAGAACTAGAGACTGGAAGTAGGTGACTTGTACAGTTTTCAGAGCTGTAGCTACTTGATTGCCTTTGTGGTGCAAATTTTTCTTCTAAGGCTATGTTACTAATGTGGACAAGTCCTTCCTTACACAATTTTGCTGAGTTGCAGAAGCTCTCAGTAAGGGCTGAGCTGCCTAGCTGTGTGCTAATGTCTTCAGTGAATTAAAAACAGCATGTGTATGTGTGAGCGGTAGTGACCATAAATTCATAAAGAACTTTGAAGAAAAAAATTTTTTTTTTTTCCTGTTTGTGTACTTACTTTCTCTCTAATGAAGTTAACCAAAAGAAAAAAAAAATATTTTCTAGCTTCTATGAATATTTGGGCATTTCCACCCAAAAGAAGACCTAGTGAGCTTGCTTTACACCAGACAGGCCCGCTCATCTGTTCTGGCTGGAAGCTAACAATTCTGAAATCCCATTAATTCATCTAAGACAAAGCACCAAATTGAATAAAAATATGAGGACACTACATCACAACATGATGCTTCAGCATCACTATGCTCTGCTGCAACATCAAGTAACAATGATGCCAACTTGTCTGGTTTCAGTCTCACCAAGGAAAGCGGAGTGTTAAGAGTGGTGTCCTGTCATCTGCCAAATTTAGCCATCAGACTGTCTTCAGCTGTTCCCACAGGAGTGGGAACAACAAATTTACAGCACTTGGGCTGGTGATTTATTGTTGGCACTTACGGTGAGTTCCATGTCTTCCTCCTCTTTTTCTTTTACAGGCTTCTCTGGTTCTTCTGGCTCCTTCTCTTGAAGGTGGATCTCGTTGGCCTGGGACATGTAAGGCATATCATCTTTGTTCTTGAACTCCAAGCTGAGAATTGAAGGAGGAAGTAGAATTCCTAGAATTACCTAAAGCAATAATAATGATAACAATAATCATCACTGTAAACAGACTACAATCAAAATGGTTACTTAATATCAAATGGAGCAACCCCCTCAGGACATTTAGGAAAACAAATATATGTGCATGTGAGTTTCTTTAACAATAGAGTATTTTTCACTTGGGGTAATGTTTTCAGAGCTCCACAGTAAAACAAAGCATGTAACATCTATTAGCATTGCTGTGAGTGCTATAGCTAATTGCCTCTCAGAAATATTTTTATCTGCTTGTTCATCCGATCCGGTATATCCGTTATATACCAGAATATATTTACAAAGTATTAGATGAGGTCAATGACAGGTGGGACCACAGGGAGTTCAGACCTTGGACCTACCTGCAAATTTCTGCATTTTACATAACAGGCAATATCAGTGTAAGTGTCACACAAGCACTACTAATTTCTGCAAGAGAGGGTTAATAGATCTGTGTCCATACTTAATGCACACAAAGGTAGTCAAGACCTAAGAGTGTGTAGCTCTGAGGTGATAAGGTAAAGTCAACAACAGCAGATGCTGATGTGCTTAGTTAGCTTTTGCTTCAGTAACCTGGCAGCCATATAATACTCATGTTAATGCCATTGCTTTCTTTTCTGCCTTCCCTCTCATATGATGTGGGAGTGCACAAGCCACTAAAATTACCTTGTATGGATATACCAAATGAACAATGCTTGGGGTTGAAGCAGTAATATAACTGAACAGATAACATCATAATACAAAAAAAACCACAAACCCACAAAGTGGCCTTTCTGTAATCACACAGACAATAGCTTTTCCTGGTTTTGCAGCAATCTCATGGAAAAGTGTTTCGTTCTAAATGCCTCCCTAAACAACAGTGAAACCAGATAGTTATCTTTCTGGCAAGTCAGGCAGGGTGACTGCTTGTGCTCATCATATTGACCAACAGCACGTGTGTTGAAACTATCCACAGTACCGCAACTAGGAGCAGTTACTGTATGTGAACTCTGTGCCCAGCCTGAGCATCAGGCTACTACTACACTGCTCCTCCACTCAGCTTGTTGCAGAAGGATGTGTCCATGGAGAGCGGCTTACCAGCAGACTGAGAGGCTGTTATTAAAAACAGGCAGGATTAACAACTGCCTCTCTCCGTCCCATTTCTTCTATACATCCCCAGCAAGACTCTAAATAATTACATTCAGCCTGCTTGCCTTTTGCCAGTTTCGAGAGGAGAAAAATGTTCATGGAAAACAGTCCATGACTCATTCTTGAAAATGTATTTCTTTGCCATGCTGCCTCTTGCTCATGTAGCTGGTAGCCTGCTTTATCTTTAAATAGGCCTGCTAATGAGATTCAGTGAAATAAAACACAGACTAGAAATTGAGTAAAGGATTCTTGTGAACTCCTGATATTACAAGAAGCTGAAAGGAAACAGAGTCCACTACCTTCAGTTGTTCATTGTGAAAGAAAGGACTCTTTTATGGCTTAAGAGATGTATGTGGTCAAGAAGAAAGCATGCAGTGGGAAATGAGTTGCTGTGCTGATCCCATCTACCCAGGCTGAATATCTGCAAAGCCAAGCAGCAAACAAGGCATCTGTTCCTCTGAAGGGGGCCTGAGAGTCCAGTCAGAAAAATAGGTAGTAAAGATGTCTCCAGACATGAGAATGCTTCCTATCTGCCACCAGAACAATATTTATGCACAGTTTGTGCAGAAGGATGATGAGAGTGATATCAGGTACTTATTAATCACTGTCACTGGATTAGACTCAGTATGATAATGATGTACATACTCATAAACATTCTTGCCATTGCTGAACATCTTTTCACACAGCAAAACAGCTGAGCATTGACCACTTTTCACATATGCTATTAATGCAGGAGACAGAGAACCCCTTCACTGAAAATATTGCTCAGTCACCTGGGAGGAAGAGGCAATTCTTAGCTGTGTAATGACTGAAGAGTGGTGAAGGTGAAAGACATCAGCCCGTGGACACGAGTTCACCTCCCAGAATTCACCTTGCTCTGTTAGCAGTTTTGTTAAGTGTGGAAGTAAAGCTTAAACAGCTGTGAAAATTAAATTATCCTCTAGATGATCTAAGGTACTCCCTTTGGGTCAGTCATTAAGAAGAGTGGCAGGGGAATGCAAGAAAGTTTGTACTGATTGCTTTGGGCTGTTCTGGGGAAGGCTGTCAGATCAGCGCCTTCCACTAGCTGTTAATTCACTTGCACATCCTTTTTTCTTTACTTATCTTTAAAAACCTTGGCCAACTCCTCAGGTATCCAGGCAGGGTGACATACTCACCTCCTGGCTCAATTAATATTCTGAGGAGTCTCACTGATGCTAGAGGGAACTTTGAGAAAGATGATGAAACAACTAAGTAGTTGGCTTTGAACCTGGGCTGGAGATAAGCTCCCTGCTGAAAACATGAACAGAGGAGGAACAGACCCTGCCTAATGTCACTACAAATAAGCACCTGAAATACAGTTAACGGAGTCAGTTATTAAGGATTAGTTGTGAGGCCCATCACCACATATTAGAACTTGTCTGACAATTTTATTTTAAAACAATACTGACCTTTAGGCCAGAATTTTTGCGCATCCGGAGACGACCCATCCACATGTCAGTGAGCAGCATTTGGCTGCAAGTATGAGCAATGAAGTCCCTGTGCTTGGCTGCCACTGCGAGCTGCAGGCATGTGGCGTTGCTCCAGTTCTTCAGCTCATAGGTCAGCAGTTTCATTGCCAGTTGCTCATCCTGTTTGTACGACTGGTCCAATAGCTCCACTGCCAACTGGCCAAAGTCCCTGCAACAGAGGAACATGCATTCATTCCCATTAGCCCAAGCAGCCTACTGCAGAAAACACCACTTTACAACTGACAGCCTCTGCAAGAAGGGTGTCACTTTCCATAATGCAAATCGTGACTACACATGGAAACTCACAGTTTCAAAAGTGAGTGGCTAATGGTAGGTATAAAAATAAGTGCCCTGAGACAGCAGTGATGAGCACCCACATCTACCAGCTGTCTGCTCCCACCTGCCTGCCCACCTCCCTGACATTTTCTAGATAAAATCCTCTGGTTATCTAAAACTTCAAGGATTGTTTCTATGCTGTTTTCCCATGGCTCTGTGGTCAAGTCGGTGTCTCAGAATTTTGACATTGGGAGAGATTATTATGGAATCTAATATCTTGGATTGCTCACATAACAGTGCACTCTTGGTTAATTAACACTTCTGCCCAAATATTATTTTTGTCAGAATTTCAACAATTGTTCTGGTTGGGATGAACAGAAAGTCTTGAAAAAGCACAGAGAAATGTTGCAGCCTGACTCTTGAGGCCTCAGGAAGAACATGTAGACAATACAGATATTTCACTGTCTTCTTGAAAACTTATCATTTCAGAAGTTATACTGCTAGCAACTCTAGTTCTCTGGCAGAAAAACTGTTTAAAATTTAGACTTTCTCTAAAGGGGCTCTACTTTTCCTACAACCTAAAAATTAAAGCAAGGTACAAATAAGCATATTTCAGGCAGGTTCAGCAGCATATCTCCCTTCCCACCCCCCCCATCCCCCCACCCCGGTAAATTGTATATGAAAGAAAAATGACCTGGAATTATGGTTCAGCTCTTGAGATATATCATCCACCATGTCATTTTCCGATGCTTCATGGGCCATAGCTTTGCAGAGTTTACATGCCACCAGTGCTTTAGCCATAGCCTCCTCCCCATGCTGCCAAAAGAAGAGGGCCATTTTCTGACGCTTCATCAGCACAGCCCACACCATCAGCTCATGGAAAGGGAAGGGGAAGTGATTGATCTCAGGGTCATCCAAATCAATATCAACTTCTTCTTCTCTTTTTTTTGTTGTTTTCCTCCCTCGCCGCAAAGGGACATCATCCTGTGACAATTGTAGAGAATTTTTTTTCACCAGTGAAGGCATTGAATCAATTCACATAATGCATTAGGGTCAGTACCTGATATGTCAAATGCATGTCCTTACATTTTAGAATCCTGTCATTTTAGAAAAGCCACCATTAAAATACATTTAAGAGTTCACTCCAAGTATAACATCTGTTTTAATGCATCTGCCTCCTTCCGCCTCCAGAAAATACCTATCCAGGGGATTTTCTGGTCTGCTGAAGACTCCCTCCCTTCTCATTCTTGTGTTTTCTCCCTTTGTCTTCTCACAAGAGTAGGAATTTCCTTTCTTCACTTCCGTTCTGTCTCTGTATCCCTTCAAAGTGATACCCCTTCTTTTTCCACCTCTTTGCTGTTTCTTTTTCATTAGTTTCTTTCCCACTTCAGTCTACTGCTTTTACCAGATGAGCTGACCTATACTGTGCTGCATCTGTGGACAGCAAAATGAAAGTTGTATAAAATAAACAAGACAACACTACTATCTCCTTGAAGTATCAGTGTGGGTAAAAATGCCAACAAAACTAATAGAAATTTGGCCCTTGTAAAGATTTCTGCATCATTCTCTGCAATGGCTTAACTTATCCCAACATGTTTTAAAGTTACATACTTATGCAACTGAAATTCTGCTTGCCCTGACAGATTGAAACATTTTTTTAAATCTTCATAAGAAAAACTATCCGTAGAGGGGACAGAGGCTTTTTTTGTCTATCTGCTAGAGTTTTATTAAAAAATGTTTCTTGATGTGTCCTTTGCATAAACAAGCTATCTGGATGAAAAATACAATTTGTATGGCACATTTCATACAAAACTTGAAAACAACTACCGGTGCCCTCATAACAGTGAGTTTAAACATTACCTTGATATAACATATATTTGTCAAAGAAAGAAAAGACATGAAGATTTATCACAGGTTGCCTACCTCCATTCCCAACAGTTTCAGGGCTTTTGGCTGTACAAAGAAGTTAGAAAAATGTTATTTCTCCCAGAAGGGTAACAAAAAGTTACAACTCTATGTGTATACATACATACATACATGTTTAAGTGTGTAATGTGATGTATAACATGTAACATAAAGCATACAACAGACAATACAGAATATAGTATAGATCTGAGTAACACAATGTAATGTAATGCAACATATATACACATAAATAAAATAATTATATATATATTTAATTCAACCTTGAGTTTGACCCTATTTCACCGAAACACACAACAGGAGACATATATTTGTATTCAGGTATGTATTACAGCTGGTTTGGGGCTTTGGAAAAGATACAGGAATTACTGGTAAGTCACGGATGGATTTCTCTGGAGTACATAAGTATTTTGTCCATTCCATTGCCACACTTCTGTTGACTGCTGTAGAGCTCTCTGTATTGTTGGTTCAGTACCTCTAATATCGCTACTCAAACACTTTAACACTTTTCTTGATGGAGTGACTAAGGGAAGGAAGTCTCTAACAGCAGCTACAGTTACCACTTTTCCTCTTAAAAATGATATATTTAAGTGATCGGAATCCAACAAACCCATTTTAGGTGTTTGCCTGTAGCTGTTTCACAGAGCTGTTGGTCTTTATGGCTGCTTAGAAAAATGCTCAGTGGTGTGTATTGCTAAAATCTGAACTGAGGAAATGAAAATGTGAGGTAAAAATAGGCAGAGAAAGAACTACAAATCTTACTGGGAGTAGCCAAGCAGAGCTTTCCTCATGCTGGATTGGGTCAGTGGCATTATGGATGACAATAAATATCTTTTTTGTTTTAGAAAGGTAGTAAACTTGCTTGGAATTCAGAGAATTGTAATCTATCAAACATGAAAACCACAAAAATACTTAACAGTGTTTTTGCCATGAGCCCACTGACTCTGCTGGAGCCACATCTAGCCAATTCTGAGTTACAGGATTCTTCACCCTGATACCTTCAGGCCAAAATCAAGAAGATGAGCCATGAGATAGGAAATGTGTCTGTGAAAGCAAAATTTTTTTTCAAGTTTAACTCAGGTGCCCTATGGTGCAGAGGGAAAAAAGACTTATCTTTCAAGTGGATACTCATAGATTTTAGAGCCAGAAGAGACTATTTTATGCCCTGGTCTCACTAGGGCAACAGAACACAATTTTTTTCATTAAATGCATAAAAAATGTATCTTGCATCAGTGGCTGGCTTGTGGTGTGTTGTGGTGAAACAGCTGCTTTGTACAGAATGGAAATGACCCTGTAGACTGACTGTTCGCCTGTAAATCCCTGCAGCCTGGAGCCATCTAAGGAACTATGGTAACCTCTGTCAGTGTGTGCAGTCATACAGATAGCAAATAACTTGCTCCTTACCCTCTTGGGCCCAAATAAGTTGTGGTACAGTGTTCTGAATCTCTTTCGGGTGTAATTGCAGCGATATGCTCCTCCCATCAGGTACTCTATCACCAAACCAATATCAATCAGACTTATCCGATAATCAGGAGGTAAGTTTCCCTGCAATGAAAATAAGAAGGATGGTGGGAGAGGAAGAAATGCTTGTTACTGGCATTGTTAAATATACTTTATAATGATGTTAGAATAAAACAAATTAAGTAGTTAAAAACAGGAATGTATTATTATGCTGGTTAATTAATTCACCTTAAAATAGATCCAACCGAAACCTGGATATTCTCGCTTGGAAAGAAGACATAAGTTAAATAAGAAGGTGAAGAACTTGTTGGCAGTAATAGAAGATAACGTCAGCACACAATACTCATATTCTTCAGCTGGGGAAACAAGGAACATGACTGCAGAACAAAAAGCATGATGATCAGCACACTTGAAAGTTCAGGCACAGTTGCTGGACTCTCATCCTGCAAAATTGCACATTTTCTACACTACCTGTACCCTGCAACTCTTGTCCTGGCTTTTCACATATCTGCTGGCATCTCTTTGGGCTGCCTCATCTGCACCACCAAGGCACGGTGAAGTGACATCACGTCATGTAATTTGTTCACATGAACCAGCTCCTGCATGTGATCTTCCCATTCTGCAGTGTTTCCTTCCCATGCTCCAGGAAATAAAGGGCATGGGGGAAAGAGCTTTGTTATCTATTCTAGTGGACTTACACAGTGCATGAATTATTATTATTGCTGGGTGCTAGAGGCAAGAAGAGACTGCATTTGTTCTTGCAGTTACATACAAATAAACACATATCTTTGCTTAAATTCCACATCTAGTATGAGAAAAACACCTGTATGTATGAAAGTATGACAGTTGTAATAAAATATCTGAAGCTAACTCTGGTATTTGTTAAAGAAGAAAAACTACAGGACCAGCACATTTCCTAGATGCTTCCCCCTTGAACTCCCAACACGTTTTACTGAAAATCACTCTGATCACTGTAATCTTGCTACTCAATTTCTAGCAGTGCCAGGTAGATTGTCTCCAAGAGGTGAACTGTGTTTTTGACAAAGGTCATTAGCAGGATCCTGGAAAAGATATCTACATGTTCTCTGTTTCTTCTCCTTTCTGACCCTCTGTTGAATTTAATACATACAGCATGTGTTCAGTATGCACCTTTTATTTTGAAGGGAAAAGAATGATAAATATGTCCATGCCTGACTGCCCTCACTTTGTGGACTCCCTTGCACATATCTTCCTTCTCTTCACTGTCAAGCCTGAAAATGGCAACACTATGGTTATGAGTTCTCCAATACTTATGGCTTGCAAAGCTGTGAAGAGCTCATTAGCAGGCTGTCTCTTACTGCATATTAATCTGAGTTTGCCTTTGAATTAACTGAACATTTTTGTCCTTCAGTAGCAGTAAGCCTTTTGTGACACCTCGCAGGCCAGAACAATTTCAGGGTGTGCTGGCTTCATGGATGTGCTGGTGAAGCGCTCTTGAGGGTCTTTGGTCATGGAAGAACAAAACCCTAGCTTGGGCACATCTGTTCTTCTGTTCCCCCCCTGGGAACTCTTTAAGGAAAACTGTGATCCCTTTATTTGAGGTAAGGGCTAATGGAAAGCAAATGCTCCCCAGTATAAGTTTGCCTCCCCTAAATCACTGTTTCCAAATTGTTCAGATGACAATTTATGGTTGAGCAAGTGGCTCCCTACCAGAAAAGAAAGTATAATTCAGCAAATTGTGAACAGGTTACCCAGATCTAGAGATCTCATTAAGAACCATGTAGATTTACAGAACCCTCTCTGTCCTGTATGTCATTGTGCAAAAGATGTGACTACAAATAAAAAGTGGAAAGAGGGGTAAATCTTCCTTCTGTGAACTGTGAAAATCAGCATTGGAAGAAGAAAATTACTCTAGTAAAAAATTAAATCATATAGTCAACATTGCAGAAGGACCAGGAAATTGTAATTGTTAGTTTCAAAATTTTTCAGTGTGCTGTAACAAAATAATCACATTTTCTGTAATTATATACAGCACAGATTAAAGTTAGCCTGTAGCTCTTTTCATGCGGTCATCAAAAGAAACTTAGTGATTTGCAGGGAGCAATTTTATGACTGCCATGTCTTGCTGGAAATATCTGCGTGTCTGTAGACGTCTGGCTTCTCTGCAGATGTGTTTATTAGATTCAGAGGAGAGAAACACTAATGGAGATCAGATGACAACTGGTTCTGAGAAAAGATGAAACGGATGCCAAGATCCTCCTTCCTCTTCTACTTCAGTCAGGAAGACCAATTGCTTATTTCCCTCTCTGCTCACCATGGTACAAACAGCATGAAAGGTGAGGAAGTAATTTTAATTCTGAACTGTTTAAAGAAAAATAACATAAATCTAAAAATTAAAACCTGCTTAGCTGTTTGTTTGTTAGTTTGGTTCTTTTCCCTAAAATGTTCTTATCTCTCAAGAAATCTTAAGGCAATGACATTTTTACTAGAACAAGGATGAAGGCATGGGTAGAAGTGGGAGCTGTGGCTCCGAGACAGAGTTCTAGTTCTCCAACAGACCTCTGCTGCCTCAATGCAAGACACATAAAAATGAATGCTTTGATATTATTGAGTGGCAAAAAATACTTGAGAGATTGAAAAATCTTAACCGGCATCAGGGTGCTGCATGTGTTAGAAAGTATGAGTTTCTTGATCAGAGCTCTTCTGATTTCTAGAATTTCAGGAAGAGATTTAGATAAAAAAATTCCAAGACAGTATCTTTAAGAAAAGATGCAAAATTTGCATCTAAATCTCCCAGATAATATTAAAGCACTTTACTAAAGAAAAACGAGAAATTCACAGCAGAAATGCACACTTTATAGACATACGGATCTCTGTGGCTCCATGCTAACACACAATTACTTTTCCAAAGTGAGCAATCCTAGTAAAGCCAATTGGACCATCCTTGTGAGAGGAGTTATGCACGTGGCAAAGCATTTGCCCTACCAGCAGACACCTGTAAATACCCTGTCAGCAGTGAGGCTGCTTGCAAACGAAGCAGTGGTGTAAGCGGGCCAGAATCTGTCCAAGAACAACAAAAATTGGGTGGGCTAATTCTAGTACAGCCAGGGTGGTCAGGAATGACAGAGGAGAAGGTTTGATTTTTGGGTATGATACGTGTCAAAGTTAATAGCCAACTAACTTCAATTTTGGGATTAGCTCTTCAGTGCTACTGCATAATTCTTTCCCTGAAGACACTTCAACTTTAAACTTTAATCAGCTATAGATTTTTTCACTTAAAGTGCATTTTTGTATTTAGCATGTACCAAGCCTCTGGCTTTGCATGCTGAGTCAAAAAACATTGCTTTTAAAATTCTGTATATTGCTCGTTAGTTCTCTGGGATTATAGACATACAATGGCAGTCCAAAATAAAGGACTTTGACAGGAGGTGTCAAAAAGGCCATGCTGCAAATGATGCAGGCACATTTGTCCCAGTATGTAGTTATGGGATTGAGAGGACTAAAAAAGAGATGAGCACAGCTGTCTCTAAAGTAGCATAATTAAGAAGTTATTTGTCTTGTTAATATACACAAAATTCAAGCGTGCTCTGGTTATTTTAAATTCCTCAAGAGTGTGTCTCCAGGCCTTCACAATATGCTGTCCAGGGTAACAGCCTGGAAATCCAAAGAGAAAATAATTTTTGTCTTGTATGTTTGTGCATACATGTGCATGCTCACATGCTTGTCTGTAAGCTGCCACAAACATGACTGTGGTAATGTCATGTCTATTGTTCAAATTCTTAGCTTTATTAAGCAGTCAGGGTGGTCTTTCACACAAAAGAACCCCTCTTACTCACTTCTACAGCTATGTAACACAATACATGCTTTTGTGATTTGTAAGCAAAGTGTTCATTAAGCATATCCTTTAAGTGTTGTCTCAAGGGGACATATTACATTTTCTGTAATTATATTTTTCAATACTGTAATTCAATCTGAGAGGCTAGGTATCTAGCATCAAAATACACATAAACTCAAAAAAACTAGCATCAGCTAGTGCATGATGGGACACTTAACTGTCAAACAGTAATGTCCATTAAGAAGTCATTTGAACTGTAGTTAGATCTGCTGCCTGATGTACAGCTTGGATGACTGGGAAAGGATCTGCTATCGCAAGCTGTCACTTTTCTCCAAGTGATTTGTGGTTGTTCCTCATCACCAACAAAATGAGAGATACAGCCCCAGAGGTGCAATTTTCTCATGAAAGTGCTAAAGGGGTGCACCAGTCTGTTTTTAAAACCCATAACTATATTCTAATAAGAGTACAGGTTGACTTAATGTAGTGGGAATTACTGGAGACTGAAGATATGGACAGCAGAAAGAAAGATGAATTTATGGAAAAATGGCCATGACCTAACACTTAGAAATCACTGTGGAACAAATAATGTCATTAAATAAAGTGGAAGTTCATTGAATGCCTATGAACGTCTACCAATATATACCTATGAGTACTGATTGCCTATTTTATTGACTTTTTTCCAAATACTTTTTTTTTTTTTTTTAAATATGTCTTTTCTTAGGGACTCAGAAAATGATACTGGTATTATTTAGTCATTCAATATGCAAATTGCTATGCCTTTAAAAAACAACTTGGAAAACTTATGCTGTGGGCGAGAAGGAGTATGAAGATGAATATATTCTAAAGTAAGAAGACAAATGATGCTAGTTTCAGCCTTTTACAGGTACATAAATAACCACATATTTGATAAAAAATATTCTGGTAACTTGAGCTTCAAGAGAAGTAGCCTCTCTAAATGTTCTGTTCTGCTCCACCCCAGGGGATTTGTACATAAGAACAGTTTCAATTTCTTCTAAAGCCATTTCATACTTTCTGATGGTCGCTTAATATAGTACATATAGTTGAACTATGGTGATGCATGTAACACACTAACCACAGAAAATGACCAGAAGCTCTCTAAACACAGCTAATGATTATTCAGTAGCATTATTTAACAGAAAGCGGACTATGAAGCATTGCCACTCTCCTCCTCTAGTTGTCTTCAGTTCTGCTCAGCTGTCAGTGACAGAGGAAACCACAAAAACCTGTGCTTTTACAAAAAAAAAAAAAAAAATCTCCATTCCTTTTTCGCTCTTCTCTCTAGTCCCATGTATGGAAGTGTCCTTTCTCAAGTGTGCTACCCTTGAGGTCCAATTTACATAATGTGCAAGGTTTTAATCTGCACATGCTTTGGGAGAATGTTCAAGCTGATGAGGTCAGTTGTAGGTTCAATTCCCTTACTTAAATCATATATTTGGAGGCTAAGGGTTTTTCATTCGCTGCTGCTACTGCAACACACTTAATGCTGGACACATTGCTGAAGGTTTTTGGTATTCCCTTCCTATCATTACACCTTTCTGTGTTTCTGTCCTGCTCTCCTAATGGTTCTCTATAATTCAAGATGCATGAAATTAACTAGATAAAGGAGCATGGGAAAGCTGCACTACTTCTTTTTGTATATTTCTGCTGAGGAAGACGGCTACAATGTACCATACAACAAAGAACATGGAATTGTTTCAACAAACTAGGATCCAGCACAAGTATAAGGGATGTTTTATAGGCTTGGGAATAAACTAACAACATGAAAATTAGATTTGACAACAGTTGCAGGTATGGAAAAATAGAGATAACAGCATAAATCCACACAGTATGAAGAGCCTACAATTATGCTAGCAGAAGCACTATTATTGAAGCATCTAAAACGACAGAGAAAGCAAGCCAAATAACTTGCTAATTGTGCTTTGAATGTAAAAAAGTTCATATTTATTACATAAAAACAGGACATTCTGTAATGGCAGGGGAGGGAGAAGGCTCTGACTAAAAGCTCATGCAAAACAGAAATTGTATCTAGCTACAAAAAACAATCATAGCATTATCTCCAACCTACCGTCTATTGGACTCTTACCTTTTTGACGTCCCTGACTAGATGATACAGAGTGTTGGATGGTCCATGTCTCTGCAAAGGGCAAATAAAGAAAAATAAAATATTTTTGTATTGTCCAGAAACCTGTAAGATGTAAATGCTGGAAAGGCTTTCTCACCTTAGTAGTTTAAAAATTGGGCAAATGAGAGCACTTCAGTTGTGCAGTGTTGTAAATTAAAAAAAAAAGAAAATCAATTACAAGAACATTATTTCACCTGACCTCTTTAGTACAAAACCCTTCCATAAGAAAACAGCAAGAACTGCCATACTGGGTGACAACTAAGGCCCTATATACTGGATTAGGCCCCTGGTTTAGGCAAAGTAGGAGCCAGCACAACATGTACAGCCTCTGGGAGAGAAGGGAAGGAAAATCGGCTGCTTACATTTCAGCCTTCCTGCACTCAGTTCTCCACTTCCACTGTGGGTGGCTCAGAGAGCCCCTGAGCATGCCATTGCATCCAGGCTGTCTTGTCTGAAAGCCACTAGCAGCATGCACAGTCTGTGAATTTGTCCAATCTTCTTTTTACTTCATTTGATATGCAAAACATTTTTACATTTCCCAGAATTATATGTTATATGGAGAAGTACTTTCCTTTATGTTGTATTTTTGACTGTTGCTGATATTTTAAGAAACTTCTGTGGGAGGTTTCCTTGGCTGTAACTGATGATAGATGAGACCACTGCATACATGCAGAGTCAGTGTTTCCATATGTACATTGCTCTGCAGTTACCAACACATAATTTTATGTAACCCCATCACTGAGCATGATTAGCCTCCTGCAATTCTTCATATGTTACTTCGGACTCACATACCCAGAATGATGCTAAAGCACCTGCAAACATTGTCCCTTCAGTAGTTAGTATTCTTCAGATGATCTCTAAACAGGCTGAACAGCAGTTGTCCCAGGACAGGGTCTTGGATGACCCTGGTCATAACATTCTTTTGTGGTGAGAACAGGCTATACATTCCTCCTCTCTATTTTCTATCCTTCAAGTAGTTTTTAAACCACAAGCGCAGCTTATCTTCTATGTCGTGACAGCTAAACTTCTTCAACAACCTTTGATGTTTCCAAATATTGTCAAACAGGTTTTGCAAAAACAGGTGGACTAAGTACAACATCCTTATTCTCCTGCATGTTGACTTAAGGAATGGTAGTAAATTTCTAAGGCTTAGCATTTTCATACAGAAGCTGGGTAAACTCTCTCTTGACATAAAATGGACCTTCTTGTCTATTGATTCTATTCTTTATTACATTTTTTACAAAATTTCCATGAAAGAAGTCATATTCACTGGTTTGTAGGTTCCCTCATCATTCTTAGGGCTCATGTTGAAATCTGGTATTTTTTAATTTGCCTTGTAATTTTTTTGGTGGTAAGACTATTATGGATGCATTAGGTTGTATATCATAATAGGTAGTTCAGGCATTTCACAGCCTGGGTCTTTTGGAACTCTTGCATGAATAATTTATGGTGATTTCTATAGCACACAATAAATTTGCTCAAAGCCTTCTTTTAGCTGTAGAACTGAAGACTTTCCTCAAAGTTACAGTCTTTATTACAGTAAAAACTGGCTTTGGTACAAGAACTACAATTCCTTATCTCTGTAGCAAGAAAGCTCACAGGCCTTCAATTCTTAATACACAGATGCTAATTGATAGGCAAAGTTTAAGCTGATCAAAGATCAGATAGGAATCTGTCTCAAGGATGCCAGGGATACCTGTTCCTGTACATTTTGCAGAAATTTAATGAATTCTTTTCATATTTGATATTTTTGAAAGACTGACTTCCGGTCACCATCAGTATGAAACACATTTGGATAATAGCCCAGTGTGCCAGCTTATGATGGCAGGGCTTTGAAAAGAACTGGCAGAAGAAAACCTTTTGAAAAAGGCTATACACTGTATCACAACCTCTCTCCAACAGAGAGCACTAGCAATCCTAAAAACCAGATAATACTTTAAGATCAGTTAATCAATTTGAACTTACTGGTTCTCTCATCTCTGAGCAATAATGATGTGAATGCTAGAATGTGTTTCATAGTTGAGAACTCAAAAACCTGTTGGAACCGGTATGGTTTGATGTTAATTTTACGGCAAAAATATAAAACTTGCAAACAAGACTTTAAAATTCAAAACTATCATTTGGAACATTTAGTGAGGACATGGGGAAGTCCTTCACTGTAACAGACCTCCTGAAATAATCAGATTTCATCTCTAAATTCAGAATATTATTCCAAGAAGTTTTTTTCTATTTGTTTTCTAGTGGCTGAGTTTGATCAACAGTTGCAAGAATTTTCTGAAAACATAAGGACTTATACTGTCAGGAATCACCTATCACCATCCTACAGGTCCTACCTTGCCTGTTACTATCTTTTAGCCAGTGTCATCTGCCTGAATCTCAGGTCTATCGTTTTGGAATTACAATGACCAGAAATCAGCTGATGTTGTATGGGGCTTCATCCCTGTTTTACAAAAAATCTGTACAGCAGATTAGGTGGGCAAGACATAGCACATTCCATTATATGAGACACAAAGCTAAGAGACAATGTGGACTCCTAACATGGAAAATTTCTGCAGCAGCTGTAGGCTGCCTTGTGCATCATCACATCATTGTAATATGATATTACAATATCATATTGTATAGGAAGCTATAACAATGAATACAGAGACAGAAAAATTGCCTTAGGTTGGCCCTACCGTATTGTACAATTCTTCTAGCCGGGAGATGGTGAGAAAACGGTGCATGCTTACTCCATTTTCTATGAGCAATTTCACAAAATCCACTCTGTCCAACACCAGTGCATCCAGCATTGCTTGCTCGAGGGAGCCTACCTGCAAAGTAAGGAATTAATTCAGGCTGTTCTTGGGCAGTGCAGGCTGTCTGGTTACCCTGGCACAAGTCTGGCAAAATTCTGACAAAATTCTGAGGATTGCTCTGCTACGCATAAAGTGAATGGGATATTCACAGTTTTAGTCTGTATTGGTTAATCTGATTCAGGGGAGCATTTCTAAAATAAGTGTGAGAGTGTTAACACTAAGATACTCCAGGAAATCCAGATTAGGATCCAGGAAAATGGTCACCACACTGCTACACTATTCACCATCTCATTATTTCTTGCTTTCCTGACAAGCACTTCATTTGTATTTGGTATATTTGTTATGCGCACACAGTTTCACTTAATTTGGTCTTTACTAGCTTTTTCCTGTTTGTGATGTGGTCACTCAGGGAAACTGACACCAGAGAGGCAGAAATACCTTCACAATTAGCATTTCTTTGAAGGGCCAAATGCAAGAGGTCTTCTTATGCAAAACTTCTCCTTTTCTCTCTCTTGCAGGTTTGGGGAGAAATCGAAGGATTAGAAATCATCTCATATTGTCAGCTTTTATCTTGCAAAATGATTGCAGCTTTCAGCATTTATACAAATTTTTATTATGGTGTGGTGATGGAGTGATAATTATAAGGACAGTTTTGTCCCATTACATTCCATCCTACATTTTGATACATGGTTGTGCCCAATACTGAAGACAAGATAAATAGTTCTGTTCACTCCATAAGTGAAAAGACAAGGATTTTTGAAACTACTTTAAAGGCCACCAAGCCCCAGAAACTACATTTAAAGCAAGATATTTAAACAGAAGCTTTTCCTTTAGTTACAAGTTGTAAATGCTCATGTAATGACAATGTTTAACATTTTCATGATGGTAGCAAAACAAACATCCCAATAGTTAATATTGTGATCCAATTAAGCATTCCAAATGAAGATATTGTGGGCTTTAAGGAGCTACAGGTAGAGGCAGAGTCCTTCTGTTTTTTACCCAGGGACTTTTACTAGCGCAAAAAGTGCAGCACAAATTGGGAGTTGACTACTCCTCCTTTGCCCCACACAGTGTGCACTAATCCCCTATTCATAACTCTCCCACTCCTACAGAGAAGCTCTGCCCACTGTGTCTCCAAAGCTGGCAGCTTGGGCATTTGATGAGGCTGACATGAAGCAGTCAGTTTGATGCAGCAGAGCACCAGGCAAGAAATTAACACCATCTCAGGCTTGAAGCCTCAGGACTTCTAGCAGTTCCACAGTAGCATTGCTTCTCAGCTCTCTTGGTTCACTTGATGACCTCCAACATTTGTGCAGCAATTTTTTGACATAAAATCATTGTCAAATTAATTATTTTTATATAAAAGCATATGGCTTGAAGAGCACAAAGTTTTGCCTTTCCTTTAACTTATAGCCTAACATTGTAATATGGCTGTAAACAGATGCTTGCATTTCTCAGATCTCTGCTTGATAGTAAAAAAGCGTAGTTTCCCCGTTTCTTTGAAGGTGTGGTCTCTCAGTGTTTTGGCATCGCTAGATGTCACCATTGCCTTGAATAAGGAACACAATAACATCTTTGTAACAGTGCCCACCTTCAGTAGCTGGCATGGGAACTCTGTGTTTGGCTGGCAGCATGACTCAGTGTATTTTAAACTGTGTTAAAATCACCTCCACCAACAGAATGAGTTTAATGTATAGGATTTAAAGAGCTCTCAATAGAAGATGCTGTATTATACTGTACCGGCCACTGCTGCCCATAAATAAAGATTTGACTGCGGGCGATGTCTACTCTGTTCCAGGCTAGTGCCAGGCTCAGCTGGTCGGGAGCAGACGCATTAGCTCCTGTGTGTACAGACAGGGGTGCAGTGAGGAGGAAAAAAAGAAACAAGACATATTTTAGATTCATTCAACAAATCACTATGGCAATTCCTCTTTGTCAAGAAAAAAATCTGACATGTAATTTCTGCAACTGATTTCAAATTAAACAAAACCAAACCTTTCATTATCACTGTAAAGAAACATGGGTTCTCCAGTCTGAAACTATGGTTTTCAGTCTGTCTCATAAACATTATTTTCTCACACTCCCCTTGAAAAACACAGTACATACACATGATATCAACAGAGGCAACTCGCAGTGGAGTGAATGAGTTTTCCTCCTCTGGGACAGGAGGCAAGAGCAGGAGCCAGGAGGGATGCTGATCCAGATGCAGGGATATGTATGCACACCAGCGCAAACATACACACACATGTGCCTCTAGCAGTTGTCGTCAGATTCAGCTCACACAGAACTCACTGATCTTAATAGTCATGCATTTTATGCATTCCCACTTGATAAGGTGGGGATCCTGTACAAGCATAAGAGTTTCTCCTCTGTCTGTTTCTATTGAGGGGTCTTAGTGGGACAAATTTTCCTTCCTATATGCAATATTCATGTAAGAAAGCATGCTATAAAGCTGGTGTCATATTATATTTTATCCAAGTCAAATAAGATGAGTTTGGAGCTGTCTGTTTTTTGGAAGGCAGGATATATTTTTCCCTGTAGTCTTAATGGACACTGGGGGACATTCCTGCCCTGCTGTGCTTTTTAAGTGTTTCACTGAGGATTTTATGGTTACTAGCTGATTTGTAATAACAAATGTGCTTCAGTGTCACGAGGAGAACTGGCCAGAATGAACTGACCAACTGCGTAACTGCTTGCAGTGATTAGGTGATTGTATAAA
This sequence comes from Apus apus, assembly GCF_020740795.1. Classification (NCBI taxonomy): domain Eukaryota; kingdom Metazoa; phylum Chordata; class Aves; order Apodiformes; family Apodidae; genus Apus; species Apus apus. The sequence continues at coordinate 39,137,618 of NC_067312.1, read as the reverse complement.
GGCTCATTTTTTAAAGGCCTCATACCTTCACTGTATTCTTGTCTTTCTTAATTCTTATACTGATGGAGTGAGGACAAACATGAGCTTCTCATTCGCTCAAAGCATCTCTGTCCCCATTTCAGTACTATTCAAAATTATGCACTGTTTTAGATGAAAGTGCACTCTGAAATTGGAGGCACAGAAAATATAGTGTAACACTGGCTGTTGAAATTCTCTGTGAAGGATCAGTTCAGCAGACCTTCTGGGGGCTTAGCCCATGGTATAATTTCACAATTCTCAACTTTGCAGTCAGTTCACTGCCATAAACTTCGCTAAATACTTGGCAATGTATACAGTAATTATTTGGGACATCCAGATCACTTTCATTTTATTATAGAAATGAGCTCTGATTAAAAGGTAGGTGATGAAGGAGCAGAATGATAGAAAAACAGGAAGAGAAGAATGAAAACATTAGACCTTTCTGTGACTAAGAAGTAACAGAAACAGCACTTTGTGTGAAATGCATCTTTCATTGTTATATACTAAAACACAGAAAAACCCTCACAAAAGACCTCATGGGGGATGCCAGCAACATCTGAACCTTTGAGTTTTTCACACAAGCAACAGGCAACATTCAAGAACAGAAAATACTGACCTTTATGAAGTGCAAAAATATCTCTACAGTTTTATTTATAAATCCAGAAAAAAACTACCTACAGTTGGTGTGATAGCGTAAATTAAGTACAGAGAACAAACAGTATTCTCCCCTTTCTGAAGCAAACAACAGAATCCCTCAAAATGTCATTGGATCTCCTCATTCCCGTGCATGTGCCTGCAGGAGAAGCAAGAGCTGCAGCAGGTGCTCAGGCAAGCTGTCTGGTGAGCAGCAGAGGAGGCTGGTTTTGGGTGAACTCCAAAACCCGGGGACAGTTCATCAGAATTTTTTTTTTTTTTTTTTTTTGAGCATGCTTATTGTTTCAGTTACTGAGCAGTGGGGAAAGCAAGCCATGGCTCAGCCACTGTCCCTCCCAACTCTCTCCATGGTGTTCAAGGCTGCCACCAGTGGATAAGTTTTCCTGTGGGTGCATGTGCAGTCCCAGAAATGATGCTCTTCTCAGTGCTTCCTCATTTCACTGTCTCACAGAGAGTTGCAAATATTTGAGTTGAAGTAAACGTATGGTTTCTCAAAAGATTTCTGTAACTGAGGTCCTACTCCATCAGCTAGGGTGTAGACTGGGCAGTACAGGTTTGTATGCTAGGGCTCTGTTGCACACGGTAGGATGACTGCTCCCAGAATTAGGTTTATTACTTGAAAGCCCTTGCAGCCTTCTCCTCTTTCTTGTCATCCCCATGTGGTTCTCAGGTGGATTACACTGGCTTTATGTAAGAGGAGAAGGAAAGAAAAAGCTGTAAAATTTTGTACAGAGCAGCTATGGATGTCATTTAATAGATTTTATTCCAGGATAGATGGATGACTTTTGACTCAAATGAAAAAGGAAGTATTAATGCTATTTCAGGTGGAATTCTATCAAGTATGAAGAAGTAAAAATAATTTTTACTAATGTGAGAAAAACTGCTTTAGAACAAATCTGAGATGGGCTTTCTTAAGATACTGTCTCTTTTCAAGCATTTTTTGATTGCATTCAGTACCCTAGAGCATGGATTTGAGCCAGCAAGGATAATCCAAACAGTGACCTCTCTGAGGACTCATCTTGCTCACTGCAATGTGCCCAAATCAAAGCCAAAGGATATCTGGGAAATCAAAAGATAAGGTAGAGTTAATAACTACTGCTCTCATCAACTCAACACAGGGATCACCAAGTGCAAGGCCCTGCATCTGGAGCAACCCTCATTATCAACACAGGCTGGGGGATGATGTGATAGAGAGCAGCCCTGTGGAAAGGGACTTGAGGGTACTAGTGGATGAAAAGTTGGATATGAGCAAACAATGTGCAGTCATAGCCCAGGGGGCAAATCATATCCTGGGCTGCATCAAAAGAAGCATGGCCAGCAGGTAAGGGAGGTGATTTTGCCCCTCTACTCTGCTCTTGTGAGACCCCACCTGGAGTGTTATGTCTGGTTCTGGAGCCGCCAACATAAGAAGCACATGCACCTGTTGGAATGAGTCCAGAGAGGGGCTACAAAAATCATCAGAGGGCTGGAGCACCTCTGCTAGGAAGACAGGCTGAGAGAGTTGGGATTGTTCGGCCTGGAGAGAATAAGGCTCCAAGGAGATCTTAGAGCTCCTTCCAGCACCTGAAGGGTCCTACAGGAAAGCTGGGGAGGGACTTTTTACAATGGTGTGTAGCGATAGGATGAGGGGCAATGGTCTTAAACTAGAGCAGGTTGGATTTAGATTAGACATTAGGAAGAAGTTCTTTATAATCAGGGTGGTGAAACACTGAACAGGCTGCCCAGAGAGGTGCTGGAGGCCCCATCCCTGGAAACATTCAAGGTCAGGCTTGACAAGGCTCTGAGCAATCTGATCTAGTTAAAAAGGTCCCTGCACACTGCTGGGTGGCTGGACTAGATGATCTTGAAAGGTCCCTTCTAATCTCACACATTCTAAGATTCTCTGATCACACTGGAACCACTTTTTAGACCCTTAACATTGTCAGTGATACAAATTAGCATTTCGTCTCCCTACATTTCTGTTTCATCCTGTTTCATGAAAAGATTATCTGCTCAGTTGTGTTGTATTATTTTAACTACCATAGCATAATTACTGCTTTAAATAGTGCGTTAGGCACTGTGACTGGTTTCTATGTAACACCTACTCAGTATCCTGGTGTCTGGCTGAGCATAAGATATGTTTTAAGACAATATGACTAATGTGAGACTCTTCCTTTCTGTCAGCTGCTTCTAGAAGGAAAGTTGCATTTGGGATGCAACACACTGGTTTGGCAGTATTTTGGCAGTCTAGGTATTTCTGGATATAGACAGACAATACAAGCATCGTGCAAAGTTGAATGAACAAGGAGATCTGGTACAACTGTTAGTTCCTGCAGCTGTTAACTTTATGCTCTTAAGCAACCATTCAGAAGGGCTTAGGTATCTTGCATATATTCTTCTGGTAAAAAGCCAAGTGGTCTTGGTATTGCATCAAGAACTGCCATACTTCTTGAATATAATGCCTGGGCCATAAACCTGACTCTATATCCTAGATGAGCCAGGATACATGTCAAACAATGAGCGTTGTGCCCTTGCATGGCCCTAGATTATGGAAGACTACTGGATTTCATATGCTGGCTAAAGTTTACTGTGATCAGTGTAAATCTAAAGGACTCTCCTTGGATAGTCTATAGTACTTAGTACTCGGGAATCTGGAAACCTGAAAAGACACAAAACTTCTCTATCTAGACAAAAATGGTTGTTGGAGAATCATTTCCACAGTGCTTCTAAGCATGTCAGTGTCCTCTTTGAATCATAAGTTGAAGACTTAGATTAGGGAAAATAGCAATCCAAATTATCTTTCTGCTCTGCATCTCAGCAGGTCTCAAATTGTCTCCTGTTTCAGCAGCTCTGTTGAAAAGGCTGCATTTCCATTGCATTTGCTACATCATCTTGGCATTAACCGACTCAATTGACAATAACTAAGCTGATAGTGACAACAACTAAAAGGGCTGTAACCAGATATCTGGCCTAACTCTGAAATCTTTCCCTGTCAGTGATTTCATAGTTGGCAGAACATCACACTGTCTTCCAGGACCATCTGATAGTACATGATGGCTGTTCAGTAAGTATGAGTCATGACTTATTCACAGCCTGGAAAGTATGCAGAGACATCAGATCTGCATTAGCCTAACAGAATTTATCCCAAGAGCGTTACATGGCAGTTGTATTTCAGCATGCAGATGGCACATAGCACATCTTTCCCAATGCTAACAATTGCACTAGGAGGGTTCATGGGGCACCAGCTGAAACATGGCTGGTGCTTCTAGTATGCTCCAGACATTGCAACAGCTTTGTGAACTAGGATCTTTGATACCACTCAAAATAATTATATTTTAGAACACCTTCATACGCTGTTTTTAACTTTGCTGTCATATGCCTTCTGCTCTATTAGAAGCTGCAAAAGCACAAAATCCATTACTGTTTGAGTTCCAAATGTTCACGTTAAGAGAGCACAAACAGTTAAACTGTATCAATGAATTTACTTGCTACAAATTCATGCAACTGGCAATTTACTTCCCATACTTGTATGTCTCTTGAACTTAAATAGATTAAAGGAATTCACAAGCCATATGCTGTTGTGACATCCATGAAATGTAAATTGATAATCAGTTTGGATGCCACTCCCTAGTTTATTTGAGATCACTTCCAAGAAAGATAGATCTGCTGACAAGATTAAACAAGTGACTCATGAAAACAAACAAGGAAGTAATCTCTCATATTCTGTGCAGGGTTTGGGGCTTGTGGAATATGCTATTTGGAAGGATACTGCTCTGGCATTGTGCCTGATGTGGTTTGAAAAAGAGACTGGCTCTTTGCAAATTTTACACAGCAAGCAGGAAATAATTCTTTGTGTTTCACAGCACTTGTCCTCCTCCTACTCCCTGAACAAATCACTCACACCAGGGTAGGCTGGGCAAGTAGCTGGTGAGCACTCCTAACTGGCTAGCAAGAACTGCAAAATCCACATCAGTGAGACTGAGAAAAAGTAATCAATAACCACTCACCAGTTTCATACTTTTATCTGAGCCCTTTGCACACAGTGCTGAAGAGGTGAAAGAGATTAAATCCTGAATTTAAACATGAATTTCAAGAGACTCAGTTCCAGTCCTATCTGCTTACCAGTAAATCAATAAACAAGGGGATCAGCATTGCTACCTTTGAATTCTTGAGCTATCCATCAGCCTTGTGGGATACATTTGCAGAAAAGTTACTGCCTTTTCTGAAAGATTCTTTCATTTCTTTCAGGATGTACCCGGACCTTTATACACAGTGTGGTAAGGACAGCTGACTAGCCTGAGACAAGAGATCTCATATTTGTGCACACTGATTAAAAAGTTACATTGACTTTCATTCCTTGTGATCAGAACATTCAGATTAACAAGATGCATCTGATAAATCTAATCTTGAGTACCCTCATAATCAGAAAGTGCTGACAAGCAGGAAAGATGAGGTATAAGTTTTAGTTCTTCTGGCTCTTGAGCAAGACACACATGCTGCTGCCATCAACAGATTACTAAATCAAGATTGTCAGACAAGCATGAGAAGAGATGTGAAAATGGAAGTTTCCTATGATGTCTTTCACTACTATTATGATGAGAAGAGGTAATTTTATTTTACTAAGGAGATGATAGGACTGACTAGACACTTGCAAAATGTATGTTTCCAGACCAGAGAAGACAAATCATGTTCCCAGACTGCAATCATAGTACAGTTGCTCATGTAAATACTGCAAAAGAACTTTTCAAACAGAAAACAATCCCTCCAATGCCTATGATTTATTTTCTTCTGCTTCCAAGAGGCAGAGTTCAAGCTGATAAAACTCCAGGGATCTATGCTGGGATTCAGACCTTGGAAATACACCTACAAAAAGTGGAACCACACATTTAAGACAATCTGTATCTTACTAATAGAAAGCAAGAGCAGTAGGTTCATTGGTTGTCTTAAGAACAAATGTGAAGAGAATACACTTAAACCTGAGGATAATGAAGGATCCAGTTATATCTAAGATAAAAATGAAATCTGCAATTAAAATATTTCCTTATAATAGAAAAGACGAATTTGGTAACAGATATAATTCTTAACCTTTGCTTTGAATGAATTTATTTTTATTTTCTTCTCCTTGATTCACATTGTTTCTGTGTCATGACGTCCTAAGTGCCTTGAGATATAATTATGCAGATGGCTAAAAGTTGTTACCTCAGGGTAGCAGCAAAATTGTCATGTCACCTGCAGGACAAACTACTGGTATCTTGAGTGAAATGAACAAAAGAAGTGGAGAAAGCAATACTACAGAAACATAAAAAAACCAAAAGCTACTGGAGTGTAATAATTCCAGCTCATTTCCTTGGCTGATAGTAATCAGCTTGCAATCACATTTTTGAAGTGGCCTGTGTTTGTTTGCTCCTCTTCTTCAGATTTTTGTTTTAAATGTTTGAAGTAACAGTTCTGAAATGGGATTAAGAATTGTGTAATAGGTAGAATATTATTTTGCTTAGGTGAAAGTTACTCAGGTGTCCTCCCTTTTCTTTTCATACAGATTTTGTAAGCCAGCACAGGAAGACACTCAGAAGAAAACTGACCCCTGAAACAAGTATTTCCCATTATCTTTTGAATACCAAGCAAATATACATATGTGTATTATTATTATTATTATTATTATTATTATTATTAGTAGTAGTAGTAGTAGTAGTAGTAGTACTTAATTTTATGTTATGTTATGTTATGTTATGTTATGTTATGTTATGTTACGTTACGTTACGTTATGTTATGTTATTTTTAATGATTCAGACCTCAAATTCAGGTCTGCTACATGGCTTTATGCACCCTCTAATTCAGGTGTTGGGGTGGCAATAACGTGATGAGAACTGCTGAAGAGCCTCAGGAAGCATAACTTTGCCCAGTCACCTTTGGAAGTCCGTTGCTTAGTATTTCTCATATTGGTCTTTAAAAATATTTGATATGTCTCACTCTGTGTTTTTAAAATCAATATGGCCTGTGGTTCAGATCTCAAATGGTTATTGATAAACACTATTTGTGAAAATCCCATTTGGGAAAATACTACAAAAATGGAGGGCTAGTACCTCCCAGCCCTCACTTAGATAAGTAATCATTCATCAGGTATGTACATGTAATTTAGAGACTTTTGTAAATCTCACTTCTTTCTGTATTTGCAAGCAGATATTAAAATCTTATCTTATAATTTCATATTTTGAAGGGAGTCAAGCTGCAATAAGGTGTAAGGTCAAGGTGTAATTGTCTGCAAGACCAGGATTTATAACGTACTGTAGCAACAGCAGATTTATTGTAAGATTTATTTTAAGAACATAAACATACATGGAGTGGCTTAAAAAGATTTAGTGTCCTGCAGATTTTAGGATTAAAAACCCTACTGCTCAGCAGCTGGGGTCATAGCTCTACCACTGGAGGCTAGAAGGAATCCCACACAGTTCCTAGACTTTTTTAGGGTGACTACAGATAACTTTTTACTTTGACAATAATGCCAGTTTTATCTAAAGGGAGATAACCTCCTTCTGGAGGCTCCTACTAGCCACCAACACAGCCTATGTCTGACAAGTCTTTGGCTGTCTTCTGATGAGTTCTAATCTTCACAAGTACCTGCTTGGGGGTCACCACTGGTGTTTCTTGTGACACACTCGGAAAGGAAAAACAGTACCTATTTTAGACATTAAAGAAAGAGCTGGATTTGTATACAGCAGTTAAAGCAAGAAGTATACTTCAGATTCGCATTATAGATTTCTGACCTCAATACAGTAGATATTGTAAATAAATGCAGGTTTCAGCATAACACACACTTAATTTGGATTGATACAGACTCACTGTGGAGTGAAACACCATTACCTTTTAGTAATGCTGTCAGGATAGCTAAATCGATATCCTGGTGTCCTTCTGATCCCATGCGAAATACTGTGATCTGCAATGTTAAAAGACAGTAACTTTATTGAAACCACAGTAATATTTCTTGTATTATAGTAACATTAGATTTAGTGTTCCAAATACATTACCAGGAAGAATTAAGTGTATTTTAGGTCATGGACCTAATGTATGGCATACAGCATTGAATTGATATTTTCAATCCAAATTAGAACCAAGTCGACCTCATGGTTTTATATAGCAGGAGGTTAGAAACATAATCTAAGAACTAGACTTCTAACAGGTCCAGAAACATCATTAGCCAGGTATGGTCAGTGACCTACCACTATAAAATATAAGCTTTGAGGCAGTAAGGTGAGATACACAATTAGTAAAGAATAAGCATGAATATAATGGAACTGTTCTTTCAAGCCAGTTTCACTCTTGGTTAAGGCTGCACTGAAATATATAGGAGTGTAAATCCCCTGGCTCTGTTTGTTGTCATGGCAATAGCTGCTCTTGGGCCTCTGCTTCTTGTGAAGCAACTGAGACTGCAGCTCTTTAGTAGTGGCTTTCCTTTACTAATGAAATCTGCATCACCATTTTGATCTGAATACCTATTACCTGTTTTTCTTTTCCCATTCTCCAGAACAGGCTGCCTAATTTTTCTTTTTTCTTAATGAAGTGGTACCTTTAATTAGGAATTGTGTAAACATATTTTACATTCATATTCAACAGCATATCAAGGCTAAGACAACACTTTGGTGACAAGCTTCAGTTAGCCAGCTGAAATAGCCCTGAAGACTATGTACCAAAAAATCCATTTTAGCTCTTCTGTAGCACCTATTCTACCTTCACTTGACCCTAGAGCTCTAGGAGGTTCAAGAGGAGGTAAGACACTTTGACATCAGTGACAATAGTACAGCACCTTGGTAGTAGTACAACAGGGAAGAATGACAGCCTGGCAAGCAGATCAGCAAACACTGCACCTGGAGGCACCACCACATAGTAAAATGCCCTTCTCCTTTAAGGCCCAAGGTCTGCACATCAGGGATTAAAAATACTGAACAACAGTTCAGTGGAAGAACAAAGTACATCTCAAACTAAACACATGCTCAGTGAACACCCAGCTTGATAAAAATGCATCATATAAATTGCAAGCACTGAACAGCTTATTACCCAAGAAAAACTAAGGGAAGCACTTTGCCTGTGTTGGACCATGTGTAATCCTGAATTTCCAATTTCTCTTTCATACATCTTCCTTGCATTCCTCAGAAAAACAAACCCACTTCAGCAGAACAAATTGCTGCTCTATTAAAAAATAAAATAGAACTATGTGATTTAGCTACATTAGAAGACGAAGACTGTAATCCCACAGTAATTGTCACTTCATAATTTTTTCAAGAGGTCTAGCATAATTGAAGTAGTAATATAAAGAAAAAGAAGATAAATAGTTGGGAAAAAAAGATGGAAATATAAGCAGTGCTCAGACTCATACCAGGATTGTCATAATTTTTGAGGTCTGGCCCGAGACTGAACTAGAACTTTAGACAGAATGAAGGCAAAATATCATGATACTTAATTTCGAAATGCTGCAAGCTTAGTAGCTCAAAGACTCAGCTGACAATGTGCACTTTTGCCTGTTCTGAATGCACAAAATATTTTAGGATGGTAAATGATCATGTTCAGCCTCTTCTTTTGGTTTAGATTAACTGTAACTATCCGCAGCTGCTTTGTTTCCTGCCAGAGGTCCTGAAGATGATTTTGGACAACCTTCAGGACCTTACTACTCTTCCTCATGCAGGTTTTTGAGAAATTTTTCACAGGTAGTCATTCTTTGAACTCTTGCCTCCCAAACTGGCGAAACAGATTTTTATCAGTCTGGACCTCACAGGCAGGTCTTTTCCCTGTCATGGTTTCCCATAGTTTTGGGAAGACTGATGGCTTCTTCTTTCCACTATTGCCCTGAAACCTGACTGATGTTTTCGTTCATTCACAAAGTGGAGGATCTAAAATAGGACTGCACTGTTACTAGGTGAGATGCCAGCTTTGTCACACTGTTGATACAACCTTTATCTTGATCAATAAAAATTTTAGTCCTGACCTGTGGCATTCTTCAGGTATGTCTTGTTGACCCTGTATCTTTGCTGAGGCTGAGAAAACTGGGTTTGTTCAGCCTTGAGAAAATTAGGCTTCAGGGAGACCTAATTACCACGTTTCAGTACTTAAAGGGTGGCTACCAAGAAGGTGGAGACTCCCTATTTACAAGGAGTCACATGGGAAAGACAAGGGGTAATGGGCACAAGTTGTTCCTGGGGAGATTCTGATTGGACACAAGAAGTAAAATTTTCACCATGAGGACAATCAAATCAGTCTCCCAAGGGAAGTGGCAGATTCTCCCACACTGGACAGTTTAAAGTGTCAGCTTGACGGGGTGCTGAGCCATCTCATATAAACTATAGTATTACCTAGAAAGGTTGGACCAGATGATCCTTAAGGTCCCTTCCAACTTGGCAGTCTATGATTCTATGATTTCAGCACTCATGGCTCTGCAGAATATATTTTGGAAGATGAGGATTAAAACTGTAGCATGCTGGCTGCTGAACCATTTGTATCATCATCAATTTACCAGGCAAGGCCAGAGCACTATCAAACCACATAGCTGCAGCTTTTGCTCTCCTTGAGTAACTATTTATGTCCCAGGCACAAGGCAGTGGGACTGGAGGAATACCAATGCTGTTTTTAGTCCCAGACTAGCTGCCCATGAAGAACTTTGAGTATCTCAAACGGGCCTGTATTGCTTATCCATGTTATGTTACGCTGCTGTTGTGCTTCAATGATTCATTAGGGAAGAGGGCTGCACATTCCCTCTGCCATTTCTCACTTCTATTGGAAATGCATCCCCAAGTTCTCCTCCTTTGTTTTTTTCTGTCACATTTACATGTGAATAAAAAATGAAAATAAATAAGCTTTGGAAAACACTTGGAGAGGCAGAAAACCACAATTTGTTGCTGGATGAAATCCTAGTGCCTTGTGCTAGGACTCTTCCAGAAAGAAAGCATGAATTTTATTTCTACATTTTATGAATACAGTTATAAGAAGACAGTAATTGTTCCTAAAATGTGGATTTACTCCTGTACTTTTACATACTTGATAGTATTTCCAGCATCCTTTGATTTTTGCTGTGTGAGGCATGAGGAAATAAAGACACATTCTAAAGTATTTATGCAGCCTTTACATAAATAATATATGTATATATAATAAATAAATGTTCAATGTCTCTAGGTCTCAAGCCACCTATCTGTCTGTCTTAGAGGAGACATGTTTATTTGGTGACTTCTTTTCCACTATTTAACAGATAGAAATGTTATGTTTGCAATGTACTAATCTCATTTCAAGTTTCATTAATGTATCTGACATCTTGCTAGCTGCCATTCACAGGTACTCTGGTGGGTAAATCATCACAGAGAACGGAGAAACCACACACACATGCTGTTAAATAGGATATTGACTAGAGACCTGTTAGAATGGGCTACGGATGATACTGCACTAAAGTGTATAAAGCTGCTGTGCTAAAGGAAAATATCTGGGTCAGTAAAATCTATTCCCAGCTAGCTCTTGCTGGATGAATGTCTGCCACTGAAATGCAAAAATAACAGTAAATTAAAGACTCAGAAACCCACTTAATAGCTCATTACTAAGAATAAAATAAAGCCTTTCTCTGTAAATGAGGAGACAGTTTCTAAGAGCTGTTCACCTTTAATAAGACCTACTGAAATCCATTTTAAGTCTGTTGTTGAATCCTAGCCTCTGTACAATTTCAGTGAAAAATTAAAATTAAAAAAACCTAGTAAGTTGTGTATATGAAATCCAGGACATTTAATTACAAAAAAAACAAAACTGCAGGAAGTTGGGGTTAAACAGTAATACGTTTTTAAGCTGTTTCTCAGCTATTTCTTTTGAGCTAAAAGACAATCCATGTTCAAAGAAGAAAAAAAATCCTAAGATCAAGTATTCTGTTTTCTACCAGGGATTCAGGCCACATTATTACTTCCATGTAGTTGGCAGCTTCAAATTTTTTTTTATTTTAAACTCAGTTATTTTAAAATAGCAGTTTTTTCTGTTTCTCTGCCACCACCTTGGGTATTTTCAGGTTGGTTGTTTTTCGATTTCCTGCTGTCTTTCCTCAGTGTTCATACTATTTATTGGCCTGAAATGAAATTTTTAGGTAGTTGCCTGGGGCATCTCAGTGAACAACTGTGACTTCCAACAGCAAGCCTTTTAAAAAATATTTTTCTTCTCTTCTCTAGAAATATAATAGAAGCTGATGTTAACATCCCTTAGAAATATAAAATCATCTTGCAGCACCCTGAGGAAAGGGTTAAATCTTTAGATTAAAACACAGCTGAAACAGACAAGCAAAACCACATCTGTCACCCATAAAGGTTGCACCAACTAGCTGCACAAACAGTGTCCAGAGGCATCCAGGTTCTTGCTAAATGTAACTCTCATGTTTGGATTTCTTTTGGTATCAACTTAGTGATCTACTTGCCAAATACAGTAGATGGCAGCTACTTTCACTTCTGGGGGCAACTGGGCAAGCACCACCTCTGGTGGGCTCTTCTCATGAGCAGGTGGTTGGGATCTATCAGTCAAACCCTGTATCACTATACTACCTCCCATTTCTCTCCACAAAACCTGTCTGAGGGAAAGGCATGGGGTTTGCCCTTAAAAGCAGGAAAAGACAAAATCCCCTCCCCAAACCAGAAAGGTCTTCCCCCTACCTCATGGAGATTTTACTGATATATTTTAGTGTGAACAGGATTAACTTCCAGGAAAAAAAAACAAAAACAAAAAAAACACCACCAGCAAAATCGTAGCTGTGTCCTAATTCTCCTTAGGAAATTGTGCTAGGAAATCACTGAGCCAAATCAGACCTTCTCTGCAAGCAGAATGATTGCAGCACACTGTGATACTTGCCAGCAATAATTACAGTCCAGCAGGGTAGAAACCTAATTCTCAGGCAGGGCAGGTAGAGAGCAAGTAAAAAACCAAACAGATGGAGAAAAAAGCACAGCAGGATAGAAAGCAAAGAAGGGTGGAGGGGTGGGGGTAAGGTATGGAAGGAGCAGGAGGAAGAGATTATCTGATCTTAGATTCTATCAAAGGCCCTCCTTTTAAAATGGCATTTCTTTCTGTTTAGCTCCATTCTTGTTTGACAGATTATTTTTTCGTTCCTGTCCCTTTCCTCTACACAGTTTCTGTCTCAGCAGGGTCAGTTTACCCTAATATGATGCATTCTATTGTTTTCCTACCACATTGCAGTTCTGTAGGCAGTCAGGTAATACCGTCTTACCTGTGAGTAGTGACTACCAAACAGATTTTCAGAAATTATTCATGCACTGAGAGACAGAGACTACACTGCTCTTTAGGATTTCCCAGATTCCGCAGGCATGTAAATGCCTGGTTACTATAGAAATATGCATATCCTTAATTATTTCTGTAATGACAGCTGCCAAATCAGAGAACCAACTAAGAAGAGGATATGTCTAGATGCTGAGAAGATTTGGTCAAAGGAAAGCAAACAAAGTAATAGGTGAGACAATCCCTGAAATGGGAGGAGCACTGAGATAGAAAGTAGGACAAGGAGCAGGTTGCACTACGTTATAATAGGTTCTAATAGTGAAAACTCAGAATTCTTACAATTTCGTCCTCTGCCTGGCTCCTCCGTAGCTGTTCACATTTCTGTCCCTTACTAATCTAAGTGAAGTAGGCTTGTCATGTGTGGAAAGGGCAGCACTTATGTAGAAGACAGAAGCATTTCCTAGTGCCCTGATGAAGCAAGTTGTATAGATGTATAGGAAATTCTTTGACACAAAAATTTGTTTTGCTTTACATAGTCCTCTTTAAGCCAATATAGCTTTGCCAGTTTGCTCTTCAGGCCTAGCTGGATATAAATGATAAACCTTTGTCAGCATGAGCTGCTACTCTGTGAGCAGCTTTTTACTCCACATGGATTTGATCCAAGTTGATTTTACCCTTAGAATGAGAAGCAATAGGTATGGTCAGAAACCACAGTCATTAACTGAGAATGTGCCAGGTCATAGAATGGGAATTAATGTAAAAAACTCTTCTGAAATAGCTTAAAATAGCATTTGATGAAATTAATCAGGGCATAAAATTATTCCCATCTGCAAACGTATTCAGTTCCTCTTTTAATGCCTTTCCTACCAAAAAAGAGAGCCCTTCTCTCCCCCCAGAGCACTTTTTTTTAGGACTTATTCTGAAAACTCCACAGAGATGGAAGAGCTTCTGCTGTTCAAGGCCAGTATAAGGGCCTGGATTGAATTTGAATAGGTATGCAGCATCAGGCTGTACTTAGTATTTTTAAAATATTCTGTTACACATGTACATTTCTTATTTTACAGCAGGCTTAACCTCAAACTCTTCAGAGGATAAAGAATGAGCTGAAATATATTCAGTTATTTAGCTTGTCTTTGTTTGGAGAGAGAGGAAACACCACCAAATCAGTAGGGAGAACGCAGCACACACCTGCCCAGAAAGGTGTTTAACCCTCTGTCATGAAGGAGCTGAGAGATGAAGAGGCGAAATAATTCTCTACAACTCAGATTGACAGTGCCTGCTGACTAGACAATGGATAACTGAAGACAGAGAGAAAATCAGGGTAGCAGTCATGAGAACAGAGAAAGCAACCGAGTGCTCTCTTTACATAGTATATTCATAGCATCTTAATAATGCTACAGAATATTCACAGTTTTAGAGATGGAGATGTTTCTCACCACCATTTCACTTTGATATCAGGAGAAAATATATGGTGTCTTAAAATGCACTCAAAGTGACTTTTTTTTTTTTTTTTTCTGCCATCTCCAGAAAATTCTTGAATGTCTTCAAATCTCACCTCTGACAAATATAAAAATTGTTTATACGCATTTCGGTTACATGATTTAGAAAAAAACCCATGTCCCTTCTCCACAAAAAAGCAGAAGCAACTGCAAATACAACCTGAAACTCTCCTGTTTGAGAGCATGGGCTGGTTCAGCAAAGTAGGTAATATCCTGCTAGAGTACATGTTGACATTTATAATTTAGTTAGGCCTACCTGAATATTTCAGAGGAAAATTACCCTGAAAAGAAAAATGAGAGCTTAATAAAACAAAACATTAAAGGAGGTCACTTATACAGAGCCTCAAGATGGTTCATATAAGAGGGGAAAACATTTTTTTTTCTTGCTATGCATAATCCTGTTTAACTCAAGGGAAAAGCTGCTTGATGTCAAGTAATAACAAAGATCAAAGTGGACAGGTGAGTCAATGGATAATGCTGGAGAAGAAAGGGGATGGCCAAATGAGGGGAAATTCAGGAACAGAAATATAGAGACAATTATATTAAGGGAAAGCCTAAATTAAGTGGTCTGCTATTCTAAGAGGAAAGAAAATGCAAAATGAGAAAATAAGAGAGAGCAGATATGATGGGACAAATTTGAATGCTATAAAGTTTTAAAATTTTACGTATTCCTTCTGTGTTGTGGCAGCACTGCAACACTTCCCATTTTTCTTCAATCCAATAATTTACCATAAAATCATTGCTTGCTAAGAAGCAGGGAGCAAACAGAAAAATCAGTGCTTATGAGAAAGTCAGCACTTCTGCAACTGAAGAACCACCTAGGTGCACATAAAATAACTTGAAAGAAATTACTGTAAATGCTTGGCTCCTTCCCTAATTGGTAGCTTTTGTTCCAGAACAAGGCAGCTGTGTCAACCCGTTCATGATTGAATAAGAAAGGCTGTGGAAATCTCAAAGACCTGTTCCATGTCAAAAACCTTTATATTTCATCTATGCACATACTTTTTAACCCTTACAGCACTGTCAACATTTTGGAATTTTTCAGTGGAGTAAATAAGTTTTGGCAGTAAAAACATTGAAAACAACCCTTTTATCTTATACAACAGGTTCCATGCTGTTGTTACAGTAGGCCATCTGCAACTCTACTCAGACAGTGAAATACCAGTCCCTGATTTTAAAGTCGAATCATCAGTAAATACAAAATTTAAGTCACTAAGCATATAAGCAGGGGAATAGAATTTAGATGTTCTTTAAATCACTGAGCTGTGCACATGAACAGAACAGACTGTGAAAATAAACATAGCAGTGTTCCCATGCAGGCTTGCACTGCTGGAACTAGTTAAGAAGAGCCACAAAGGCAGAAACAGTTTTGGGTGATGAGATAGGCATTTTCATTTAAACTTTGGTGTAATTCCAGCTCTTCCATCACTCATTCAGGAAAGAAGAGTGAAGTAACTGTGATGTAGTTCACTGCCTTCATCTCTTCTACTATCGAGAGGGTTCTTGGAGGTATTGACAAGGCACTAACTTTATTGAATTTCTTCTGAAAACATAAAGTGACTTAAATAGGTAGAAGGGGACATGAGGAGTACAGTAAATAAAATAATGAAGCTTTATCACCTGGAAGGCCCTGACATCTGAATCCCAAGTAACAGGAGTTAAGACCAATTGAAATGTAGTATATGGGAGTTTATTAACCCCACTGGTCCCAAAACAGCAATTATCCACAAACATTGATCCATGGATGATACAAGAATCATGCCTGGCTTCCAGCACATACTGAGGAGAAGCCTGAATGCAATGCTTTTAAAGAAGAGGTTAGTTGACATGTAACCCCAGCAAATGGATATTTCTCCCAGAAAACAATCTTTTTATGGCACAACAGCAGGCACCCATAGCACAAACTGGAGGTGTCAGGGTCAACTTCTATCTGCGTGTCTGGCCTTCTGCGTAAGCTCATGTGTGTACTATTTGAGCCTTGTTTTACATTTGGAGTCTCATTTATTTCTGGTCTTTATGTGAGTGGGTGTCCCTACACAACTCCTACTAGCTCATTCTGGCAAACTAAGAACTGGCCACAAATCAGGGCCTTAGACAATTCTACTCATGAATAAATAGGCTTCTTTTGATACCTAATCTTGGAGCTGAAATGTCTCTGTTCTGCTGCTAAATGACCATCCTGCATAGGACAATTTCTGTAAAAACCAGCCAAGTTAATGTAATTCTGGGCTTTAGTGACCTGATTTAACCTGTAACCCATCGTTTGTTCATGGATACTAAGCGATGTACAACTGAATTGTTCTTCAAGGCAAAGTTTAATAACAAAACCCAAGAGTGTTGTAAAAAGCTCATCACTGAGATGAATGGACCTAATATTCTGCTAGTTTAAGAGAACAGGAATTCAGTTTGGTCATTCCCACTGCTGTATATACTAAAAAATTATGTCTTGCAAGTAATTGCACTAAACAATTTTGTCTGCAGGACTTATATGCACACATACATTTTGTAATCTGAACTGAAAATACTGACCTTAAATACGACGAGCTGGTTGGGCGAAAATGTTATTAAATCAGGGACTCTAGCTCCATCTTAAACTTCAGTATTTAATTTTGCTTTGCAACATATTTTCAGACAGTCTGACAGTACATGGATACTCATCTTGCTTTGCTACAGATGGTGCAGATGCGTGCCTATTCTGTATTTAGGTTGACATAGCCACAAACCATTACTTTCCTAGTTGTTTTGCTGGTGACACTAAGTAGGTCACACTTGGAAAAGGCAGCTTACTTAGTGTAAAATATTCCTAAAAGACATTTGTAAATTTGCAGTTACTGCTATATCTACACAGAACCTGCATCTTGTACATTAAGCTGCCATGACTGAGATATTACAGCAGTACTGAATGGGTCCTGAATGGGCCCCATCTGAAATTATTGCTCCCCACATGCAACAGAGCCAGGGAGAAAGACAGGTTTCTAAACAGTATTGTGGACTTGATAAACTGCATTGAACCCGTCCAATTCCCTGACTGCAAAAATTAGTCTGTATTACCTAAAGTGGAAGATGCAATGTCACACAGTACTGTTTTGCCTTCACTTTCATTACTGGGACAATTGACAGAGCTCTGTAATGATTCATTTCGCTTTTCTCAGAATTAGTTGTTAATAGTATAAATGGGGTAATGGATATTTTCACAACTTACATTTTTAGAAGGAAAAGAAACATTCTAAATTTAATTTCCGTAGCTGCAATTTTAATCAAAGAATACATAGGAAGAGAAGAGATTTATAGTAAGCTGCATTAGTATCTATTAGGTGTCTCCCATCTGTGATATTTGTGCAGGTAGTATGGACCAAATAAAACAGAAAATGTCTATTAGCTCAATGTAAGCAGGAAAAGGAATATTGGACTTCATAGACTTGTGCTGCAAGTGGCACAGCAGAGATCAGGATGGATGGAATAAGTGCCTAAATTTAACAGTTTTGTTTACATGGGAGGACTAACATTCTTGTGTTTCCTGTTAGTAGAGCCCTATCTTATCTGACAGCAGTTGAAAAGCAGTGGGTAGAATCAAAAGCTTTTCAAGGTTTCAGTGTAAGATAACAGCTGCTTTTGTGTGGGGGTTTTTTTGTTGTTGTTTGGGGATTTTTTTTACATTTTTTTTTGTTTTGGATTTTTTGTTTGTTTGTTTGTTTGTATCACTTTTATTTTAATCCCCCCCCCTTTTCTTTCTTTCTTTCTAACCTATATGGCTTCTGAAACTTGATCTCTCAATTACTGAAATAAAAAACCCCAGTCCTAGGATGAAATTTCACTCTCTGTGGAGCCAATGGCAAAGCCTAGCTAACTTCATCTGGCTTTCGGCAGCTGAAAAAAACAATGTGGTTTTATCTCCTTAGCAAAAAGAAATAAAATGAGGTTTGCAGACTTTAAAAGTACCCTGTAATCATAATCTTAACACTTACAGAGATTGGGTCTATGTACTAGACTAGTCCTACTGATTTCCACTCACTGGATAGCAGATTTAACCTTCATCAAAATTATAAGAGTCGCTACAGTCACTGCTGAGGAGAACTGGCACCTCCCTTTGAAACCAGAGGACTAATTCGCATCAGTACACTTTATGCAGGAGATGTCACGGAGTGTTTCCACGGGAGAAACAAGACTTGTTTCAGCTACTAGCAGGCCAGTAGTTAGACGATACTTTCCTACTCCAGATCTCTGCTGCCAAATCACAGTGTTCACAGCCACTATACTCCTGCAGGAACTAAACGATTTTTACTGTTTGAAAAATCACCAAGCGCTCTTCAGTTCTTCCATGAAAGCATTCCATCAACATAAAAAAAATCTTATCTGAAATAATTTATTTGGTTTAGAAGCCAAACTGATTTTAAAAAAAGGATCTGAATGAACTTCAAAACCTTTGTGAAGCACCAGAAGTGACATTATGCTGGCAAACTCTTGAAAGTCCATCTGACTCATCTAATATTTAATTCAGAACGTATCTGTGTGTATACTAATAAACAGTTGCAGATGGTGTTTAATTAGCAGAGAAATTCACTGAGCTTGCACATCTAGCTGAAAACCACAATGTTTTTGCAGCCAGTGTATGATAAAGTCAAGCGCTTCCCAGTATGAAATCTTACAAAAACACAGACAGGTTTGCCCCAGCCTGTTCAGTCAGACACAACTGAAACCACCAAAGATAAATAGTTCTTAAAGACCTATATTATGGACATTATAGTTCAAATGGAAAAGAGACTGCTAAATCATTCAACTGTTTCCCAGTTCTTTGGGTAAGTAACCAATAAGCTGAGTCTAAGTCCTGCATTAGTAAGAACATATTGGGATATGAATGCTAGTCTTATAACACAGCCTGCTCATGCACTGAGCATTTTTGGACAATTTGGATCCATCCCTGTTTAAAAGAAAAACATAATAAATAGCAAGCACCTTCATGATGCAGGTTGTCCTGATCTCAGCTCAGTGCACCCAGCTGCTTCAATGTGACACCTGCTTTGTTTAACCTGACAGCACCAGAATTCCAAGTTAGTCATGAAGTCATCTGGAATGACCTATCACCATATATACATACTCAGCAAATACGAAGCAAGGTTTACATTGTCCCCAAGCAGCCATATGTTTGTCACAGTGAGTGTACACTGAGGTACAGGGATAAGAGAGAAAAGGAGCGGGAAGTAAAAAATATCCATTATTTGCTGACATGAGCCAGAAATGGGAGCTTTCAGTTTCTCTTTTAGCAAGAAACTAATTAAATTGTGTCTTTTGGTTCATCGATGTGCACAGACCTGTGATCACCATCCATATCTCTTAGTTTTGCAAAGCTTTCTTGTGATGCAGTGGTAGGCAATGACACTATCAGTTTGCTTAATGTCGTACTGAACATTCAAATATTTAAGGAAACAAATAACAGAAGAAAATGCTCATGGTAGTAAGAAGAAAACAAACTTAACCAGCAGGTGGTACACAGTCTTTATGGGTAGTGCTTGTGTGCCATTTTTTTATTACTAAGGTACTAAACTGCAAAATTATTAAGTACTCTTAAAAAAGTGAAGCAGCTTGTTTTTTTCATAAAACACCAGAATTACTGTCTTAAAGGTAAAATAACGCTGCTAATTTATTTACTGAGACAGAAATAAATACACATGTGCACAAACTTCTGAACAATAACCTTACCCATTGTGTTTTCAGGGATTATCTGAAGTGATTCTTCTTTATTTTCTAAAACTCCCCCCTTCACTCAATGTATTTGTTTATTTGTTTGTTTGTTTGTTTGTTTTGTGGTGGCCTTGAGGTTTTTGTTTGTTTAGTGGCAGGCAAGGTATCATCAAATGGGTGGGCTGTTTTAGCTTCTCATGAGCTGCATACAGATTAGATCATGTGGCAAAAATGTTCATGGTGCTTTTTGAAAAAAAGTGTGAACTAGACTTTACAATATTGCTTCCTTTCCACTTTGCTTGAGTGAGTCTTCATGTTCGTATTTTAGGAACTTCTTGGCATAAACTTTTTTTTAAGAATTCTATGTAAATATAACAGTAAAGAATCTCTATAAATTATATACAAAACACCTGCCTATCCTTGTAATCTAGTGTTATATATACAGACATGTCTAGTCTACTTAATTTTAAAGGGATTTTATAACATAGAACTCACAAAGGACCAAATACATTTCTGAATATAAACTCCGATGCTTGCAGTATCAACACAGCTAAGTTTACAACTTAATAAAAACTTTTCATTAAACTGAGAAGTGAAATTTGCTCTGTCTTACAGACTTAATAGACTCATATCACTCTTCTGCTATGGTCTTACCTTCTCATACAGCTTGTGTGCTCAGATTATACCCAACAAATGAACTTACACTTTACCAAATAAATAGAACATTGCACATCATAATAATGATGCTCTCTAGGCATGCAATTCACAGACCACTCTTCAAGAGTGAAGTACAAAGTGTTAGAACTTGAAAAATCTGATGTCCTGTGGAGGGGGTTATTTTTGTTACAACTATGCTTCTTCCCTGGCCACCATACTTATGTCAAGTTCATAAAAGAAATGCCAGTCTCTTCATACATTCTAAGGAGGTAGAGTAGGAAAAAATATATCAAATACAGCTTTTTGTTCTTTTCCAGAGATTAACCTGCATTCTATTTTCTCTCTCCATTTGTGATTCATCTGCATTATGTACTTTACTATAAAAGCATCTTCTTGCCTGTACCCTATTTGCACTTAATTGTTTAGCAGCACACTGTAACATGACATGCCTCTCCTTCACTGTCTACTTTGTTCCCTATGAATTCAGCAGCCACAAAGTCAGTCAGGCACACTGACCATAAACTTAGGGAAAAGAGCCATGGTCAATTTGATGCTCTCTGAGACAAAATTTTTTCATCTTCCTTCTATTTGTTTCTTTAAGGAGAAGGGAGATCAGACTAACAATGAAGTCAGTTCATGAAGCAGCATTTTGTCTTATGCAGAACCAAATCAGAAGGTCAAGTCTGAGGAAGGTCAAGGGCTGAGATAGATGTGTAAATATGAAAAAACGGGCTTTGTAAAACCAGTGAAGTCATCACTCACTCCTGGGAATAATTCACATCTCTAAGCTCAGCCATCTACTCTGGTAATGCTATCTTCATCATTATGAGTATCATCTTTCTTTTACGTTCATATACAAGGTTATGAGTCTTAAAGGACACCATTAGTCCAGCAACCACATCTCAGACATAAGATCTTTCTAGCACACCACTGTTAAAATTAACTCTTCAAATACAACTGAGGTATCAGAGAGAAACACCTCCTGGCTAATAGCTCTTCGCAAGATCCGAAGGTACAGAATGTCATTTGTGACAGAGGCTACAAGTCTGTAAATGAACTTGTAAGAAATGTGCAGTCTTGCTTGGAATACAAATCTTGTGTTAACTTTACAGTTAACTTTGCAGTAGCAGTTTGTTCAAAGCCTGACAACCAGTTCTGGATTTAGATGTCTGGAACAATTCAGAATTGCATTTTTCCAAACTTAATAGTTAAATGTCTGCCTCTACTTTCTATTCTTTGTTAATTTCCACCTTTCTGTTTTTCCTGCCTATCCTCCTTCCTCCCTTGCTCCCTCCCTTTTGCTCTCCCTCTCCTTCTCTTCCTTATTTCTTTGTTCCATCCTCTATTATTAAGTATGTTTTTTGTGTTTGCATTCACACTGCTGCATAAGTAGGTCTGATATGTACATATAATTATTATTGTTGCTATTACTGTCATTGTTATTATTGATTAATATTACATTAAAAGAAATAGGCATAAAAGAATTAGTGCTATTTCCCTAAGGAGGTTCTTTCCACTAATCATTGCCAAGAAATGTTATAGGAAATCCACCAGTAAGGTAGACTGAGGCACACAGGTATTACTCAGTGAACTGAAGTAGTGTGTAGATCATGGTACCTCTTGACAATAACAAATGCAGAGGAGAAGTATTTCTGTAGCACAGCTATTTTTCTGAGAATTTTTAATGCAAAGGAAATTATTTTTGGGAAAAAAAAATGAAAGGAAAAAGAAAGAAAAAATAATTCTCTATCTTGCTGTAGTTCATTGACAGAAGGCATGACTAGTTTATGCTTTATGGGCTGCACTTACTGCTTGCGAATAGCTAGAGGATGCTTAAAGTCTGCTATAAAGTTTAAATTCTGATTGTGGGAGGAAGACTACAGCAGGGTCTGCTTTGTGTCCAGTTCCATCAACCCTCTACTTTGCAACAGCATAGTGGCACTCCATGCTGCTCTCGTGACCTGCCTGAAAAGTTGTCCTTGGCATCTTCTCCTCTCTGCCATTGTCCAAGGTACATCCCAGGTGATTGTGATATATATAAATGATTAGTTATGCATGAGGAGGGTTGACCACTTTTTGATGCATGCATGACCTGCCAGTTATTGAACAAAATATGGTGCTTTTGGCAAGTTAAACTATATGAAGAAGTAGCTTCTATTTTGTAAAGCGCGGCCTAGAATGGCAGCCTGTTTTTTCAAACATTCCACTCAGTGCTATTGATTACTCTATGCCATATTTTCAGCTAAAATTAAGACAGTGCTGAAGATGAAGTCACAAAAAACTCAGTTTCAGAAAATGAAACTTCTATAAAACAACTGAGTCAGTCTCTACACAAAGTATTGCAGATCGTCATCAACCTGGAATTCCAGGAAACTGCGATACAAATGAAAAAACAAAGCTTAGAAAAAAGATTGTTATAAAATTGAAGCACACTTATTCAGACAGTTTGTAAGAAGTGAAAACCCCCAGAACTGAATTCTAAGTTTTTCACAATGTGATTTTGCTTCACAAATGCTTTGAGCAAAGTAGCCTCATGGATCTCCCAGAAATTGCTGAAAGATGTTACGTTCTTCAAGAAAGTATAATTATGTGTTAAAGGAATAGCTTTGCCACAGCAGAACAGGAGCCTTGGAGACAAGCTATCTTCTTTTCCTGTTACGTATCTCCATAAGAAAATAAAAGCCCTTGTGCAACTTGTGCAACTCTACAGTATCTTTAAAATATAATCTCAGTAACAAGATAAACAACTATGCTTCCTTCTGATATTTTCTGTAGTTGAACAAGGTACAATTTTAATAATATGCCTGAAAATTACAGTAACCACGTCCATACTCTACTAGTTCTGTCATAGGAAATACAGAAGAATTTACAAATGGAACAGACCTGTGCAATGAATCACTTTAAATGAGAAAACAGAGATTAAAGCAAACAAAAGTCAGCATGATATAATATTGTTCTAGAGTCTGGGTCACAGGGATCAGGTTAGTGAAATTCTTCAAAAGGCACCTGAAAGACTCAACCAAACAATGCTCTGTGCTCTTTCTGTATTTTCCTTTAAGGAAAGTGTGAACATACCAACTCCTTCTTCTTCATGCACTCCATGAGGATAATAAAGAGGTGCTGTGCTTGGGTTCGGGTGTATGTGAAAGTCTTCTGTATGGTAACTAGCAACTGGTCCCTCAAAGACTCGTTGATAAGTCTGAAATTCAAAAACAAAGAATAAAGTAGAAAAAAAGACATGAGGGAACATTTCAACCTCAGCCATGGGTCAAACAAAATTAGACAACAAATCACTGCAGGTTGTTTTGGACTGGTTTAAAGGGCAGGAATCTCAGAAACCATCAGAGATAAATCAGAAACCACTGTCCTAGAAAACATGTTGTTCATGTTGGGGTGTCTCATCTCCAAAGCTTTTATTTTATTTCTCACATTGCATCACAGGTCATTCAAAATATCAGCTCTCTGGGATTTTAGGATAAGGCATTGCTGCCCATCTGGGGGAATGAAAATCAGAGAATCTGCATGACTTGTGTTTTATCAAAGAAGATAAATAAAGACTTAGCCCTGCAAAGACTTAGCAACTGCAAAGAATTATCAGAAGCAGCACAGTATCTAAAAGTCATAGTTAACTTGTGGCAGCTGCTTAGGGGAAACACTGACCAAAGCCCTGTTTATTTCATACTATTGTTAAAAGTTGCCTGTACTGCAGCAAGGAAACCCAAATAACACTGCATGATATTCATTACACAGTTGAATTTTAAATATAATTCAACTATCTAGTCTTCTTACCAACAGCAAACATGTTTTTATAAATAATAATGAATAAGAATGGGAAAGAGGCATAGAAATCCATGGGAGAACACAGAAGGCCTGGCACACCATAAGGAATGTGTATGTTCTCTACTTGCTAAATTTGACTTTAACTGTCAATATCTGTGTTGAATAAGACTTCCACATCACAAAGAAGCTTGTAAGGCATATGTCAATGTGTTTGATTTAAAATGAGCTTTGAAAGGGTTTTAGACCATCCTGTGGATCACTGTTCCCCCTACGCCTGGCTCCTCCTTTTCTCTTCTATTTTATCACAGACCCCTCTTGAATGGAGAGTCTACCTCTACACTTATTCTCATTGAGGAGCAGTACAGTCACAGATCTGCTTTTTTTCCTGGGATACTGGAGTGGCAACAACATTGCATTTACTGCTCACTCACTATGCAAGCACTCCTTCCTCAGAGCATGACTGTCTTCCCTCACAAAAAGGCGTCATATGATGAGTTAGGACCTTCAGCCCTCTTGGTGGGCAGAAACAAGTGACAGTAAAGGATTTTCTGTGTGTGGGTTGTAAGAAAAATAGGCTGAACTCCTGTACAGAAGGAAGGATGTGGCAAGCACACAGGAACATGAAACAAGATATCAGAGCACAGGTAGAAGTGTAGATTCACTCCATGTTAAAAAGAATCAACTTAGAGAGAGGCTGACACCCTGAAAATCTCTGACATACTTCTAGTTGAAGATTGGTAGGTTATGTATGACAGAAATTCTGAACCCCCTTTTTTATGCTCTTTAAAAAAAGTCAGTTGGAAATTCTGTTTAAAGAAATCTTGTTTCAAGCCATCAAGAAGGCTGTTCTTAACAAAGTGGTTCGATCACAGTAAATAACTACACAATTTTCTATCCTTCAAACTAAGAAAGAAAAAGGCAGTTAATCATTAAGAACAAGTTTTCTAAAAACAGCAACTGGAAAATATAAAAAGAGATTTAAATAAAACTCTAGCTTCCTTTGGAAATTATATATGAAAATGAAGTACATGAGAAAGTAAATGAAGTACATAAAATCACATGTAATTGGAAGAATCTGAAATACAGAACTTCAGAAAACATTTCCAAATGCCCTTGGATGAAAACCATCCTGTTTCTCACAGTAATTTAATTTTCTTTTAAAAAGTGTAGAACCCAAACCTGAAATATAATTTCAGAATTTGGCTCTGCCAACACACATAGAAAGTAAGAGGAATTTGCTTTCATAAGCATTGATTGAAATCAGAATTCATAAATAGCCATCACTTTCCTTTCATGAATTAAAGCTATCAGAAACTGTATGCTGGCGCAAGTTTAAACAGCGTGCAAGGCAAATTCCATGTGAAAGACATGGAGGGTTTTTTTTTTTAGATACAAGTATCAAGAAGAGGTTCCCTAATACCAGGGCTACATATCTGTTGAAGAACCACTGCTCAGAAACTTCTTGTTTTCATAACTGAATTTATCCAGTTGTCTAGGTTTATTAAGTTTTGGGTGTTGTTTGTTTGTTTGTTTGTTGTTTGTTTTTTTTTTAACATCTTCTTCTTCTGCAATGCTACAGTAAATGTGTTCAGTGTCTTTGTGAGGTAAAAAACTTGAAGTAATTTTAATCAGAAGTAGAAAAAATAACAGCAAGCTTTCTGATAAAGTAATCATAGCTGAGTTAAGCTTTGAGTAAACTTCAATCAGTCATGGCAAGTCCAGATCATATTTACTTCTTAGAAATCTATAGTTCTTAGTTTTGCTGCATCAGATTATAAGAACTGACCTGCATGGCCTTACCACAAGAAAAAAGGGAGAATGATGTATGGGACCCATCAGGAAAGGCCACTTAAAAACACTGAAGTGACAAAGTAAATAAAGTGACATTCTATTTCTATCCAAGCTAAGCTGGAAGATTAAAGAGCAAAGCAGAACTCCCTTCATTGCTTTGGCCAATGCAGAAGATAACAGTTTTTTGGATTTTTCCACCTCAGAAAGAAATGTGGTTTTTTTTGAAGTCATGTCTAATATTTGAGGAGATAATAGACATTCCACTCCAAAACATTACAGTCTTTCAAACTCACTGAGTATGAATTCGTAGTGAACATTGGAGAGAATCTGGAAGATCTGATCCATAGCCAGCTCCTAAATTATTAAATTTCTGTTTCTCTAGAGATTTTTAGAACTGGAGTTGTACAATTAGCTACAGATTTATAAAGACTATGCTTTAACCCAAATTCAAAATGCAAGTTCATGATAGATTTTTTAAATCTATTGTTATCAAAATACTTTGAAGTTTTCTAAATGGAACACTCCATTCAATGAACTGTACATAATCTGTTTCTAACTTTTAATTTGTGATTTATTTTTTTTTTAATTATTCTTTTTGTTCAGGGTACAGAAAATCTATCTATAAAATGTCAGTGTGATGTGAAAACTATTCCCTGCCCTACTTTATGGGAAGCTTAGGAGGTTTGTTGCTTTAATTACAATTTTCACTTTAGACAATCACACCATATGTAATAAACTGATATTTTTTCCATTGGAATTACAAAAAAACCACACTTGTGCATCTTTGTGGGACTGACTGAATTTCTTGTACATTTTAAATCCACATATCTTGCATATCATTGCTATGAGAAGATACAGAAAATTAATGTAATTATTCCTTCATTCTATTCAAACAGGAATGATTTCTGGGTGCTTTTTTGAGGAATCAGATTTACTTGCAGATCTTCACTGTTGATTGTTCTTCTACACCATTTTTCTCTGACTGTGTTTATTAAATGATTGTCCCTTCACCAAAAGAGATTATTGTATTTCAATGAACAAATTACCTTAATTCTATGCAGCTTTTGATTTGCATAGTACTTCATTATGAGAAAAAGCAAATATATCAGAATATGCAATGTAAAACCAATCTGAAAAAGGAATTTGGGTGTAAAGGTAACCATGATCCCCCATTACAGGATAGACATCATAGGGGATAGAGAAGATCCATATCATATCAACATTATGATCCCTTTTGCTCCAAGTGAAAAATCCCTATATTTTCCATATTTTAAAAACAGAAATTTAAGTAATATACTTCAGTTATGAAGCCTAAAAACTGTGCCATAGTGGATGCAGACAGATGAATCCAAAGGCAACCTTAAATGGTTCCCACATGAGGTTGCTCATTTAAAACAAAGAGAATGTTTTATATTTCCTTGTGAATATTAGGCAAGAAGTACATCTTTATGGAATTGAACTGTATTCCTAAAGGGTCTCCTGCTAGCAGGAGTAGAACTGATGGAGTTGTTAATATGCTATAAACTCAGCTTGGAGACTGCATTCTAATACTGCAAGTCATTTCCCATTCTGTAAGGAAATATTTGTCTAAGAAGTGACATAATTTTAACCTAGTGTTTGATTTTTTGTCATTTTAAGTTCAGCATTTAATTAAAAAACCCTGTGAGGATTAAAAAACGTTGAATGATCCTATAAATAGTCGCACTTTACAGTTGTTTTACTTCCAGCTTGTGTTCTTATGCAAGACAATGAAGTGAGAAGGCATCCTTGATTACACACCCAAAAATACTTCAGCTTTGACACATTGGCATATAGTTATTAACAACTAGGATATACAGAGAGTTATTAACACTGAGGATGTTCACTAAGGGCTTAGTAGGGACTAAATTTTGTGTTTGTGATCATTCTGATGTTTTTACCTCTTAATGGTGTTCAACATACTTACAACTTTTAAGTAAATTAAGATAAATTAAGTGCTTCAGAGTCTGGAGAACCTAATCTGTAAATTAGCGCCAATAGTGGTAAGCAGCCAAGTAATTCTTTCAGTTCACCACATCGGGAAGGTTGCGTTTAAGCCGTCTTCTCATTTATGTTATCTGTGTACATAGCTTGTTTGTCAGTAAGACATAGAAGTTACTGAGAACTTACTCAGCATACTACTGAGAATTTTATTCTTAGCAAAATGGAGACAGCTTGAACATTCTTGTCATGGTTTGGATCCAACACAACAGAAAAAGAACAGCCACATGGCCACTCACTCAACTCCCTCCCAACACCCACACACTCTGGGATGAGGAGGGCAAAGCTCCTGGGTCAAGACAAAGGACAAGGAGAGTTCTTCACTGATTAAGGTCCCAGGCAAAAGAGACTCAACTTGGGGAAAAAATAATAATTTAATTTCACAATAATCAAACACACACAGGACACAGACAACACAAAGAGCAGGACTTGCATACGTTACCCCATCCCTCCCTTCTTCCTGGGCCCAAATTCCTTTGCTCCTGGTTTCTCTCCCTCCTTCGCCCCAGTGGCACAGGGGGACAGGGGATGGGGTTTAGAGTCAGTTCACAGGCTGGTGGTTCCTGCCTCTCCTTCCTCCTCAGGAAGAAGGATTCCTTACAGTCC
This sequence comes from Apus apus, assembly GCF_020740795.1. NCBI lineage: Eukaryota > Metazoa > Chordata > Aves > Apodiformes > Apodidae > Apus > Apus apus. The sequence continues at coordinate 39,108,699 of NC_067312.1, read as the reverse complement.
TTCTCTGCTTCCCCATGGGGTCCCTCCCATGGGAGAGTCCTCCACGAACCTCTCCTTCATGAGTCCTTCCCAAGAGGTCTGGAGCTGCTCCAGCCTGGGCTTCCCACAGAGTCACGGGCTGCTTCGGGAACAAACTCCCCTGGTACCAGGGTCTTCCAAAGCTGCACAATCAGAGTCCACAGGCAGCAAATCCTCTGGCCACAAAATCCAAGTCCACTGGCCAAATTCACCCCTGCTGGCGCCTTCAGGGAATGTTGCACCACGTTCCTCCATGAGCGCAGGGGGACAGCTGCCATCTCGCCATGGGTTGCAGGGAAACTTCTGCTTGGGCACCTTCTTTCCCTTCTTCCTCACCAACCACCAGCACCACTCTCCTTCACCAGCATGGCTCTCAACCTCCAGCACAGCTCTTCTCCTCCTTCTCTGCTCAGGTGTTACAGCCGTTCTTTCATATGTTAATTGCTGAGGCGCATCTACTTTCCCTCTAACGGCTCCTTAGAGCTGGGGGAGCTTCTCAGCTTCTCACTGGAGCCACTCCTGGGGCCCTTCCCCTGCTACCAAAAAACCCACCAAACCAAACCAGAACAATTCTTAATACTCTGTTCCAGACTTTTCAAAGACAACATGTAGTCCCTGATATTAATGTTAAGGCAAAGTTAAAAAACCCCACTTGTTTTGCCTATCTGATATTCATAATGCTGAAAATTCAGTTCAGTGGGAAACTCCACATCTGCCTTGCCTTCCCCCTAGAACTTCAATGTGAGAGTTGAGATACTGAGGCCTCAAAACTGATTTACCTTCGAAGACATCTTCACTTAAAAGTATGCTTCACAGTTGCTTCTAACCAGTTCTTAGTACATTACGTAGTTGCAGGCAGCATCTCCTTCAAGGCAGGGCAGGCACAGCTCCCCAAGTTGTGCTGGTAGCCTCATTCCACTGAAGCCCAGTAAAGTCTTGCTTAAAGTCACAACATGCACCCAAAGACTGCCCTAAGTGACTGAAACATCTGCCTTTTCATTAGAAAAGCCTATAATCAGACCTTAAAATAAGGCAGATTCAAGCTCCTTGTCTCTTTGTTTTCAAGGATGCATCTACATTGACACTGCAAAAGGGCAATGCACATTGTTAAATATAAAAAAAAAAAATCGTTCCTTTTTCTGCTATATTAAATCAATTAGGAAGGCTAAATAATGAGGATGGAAGGCAGGTACATCATAATATTGTTAAATCTGGCACAAAAGGACTGGTTGGGCAGATAAGCAATTGTCCAACACTTTTAAGGATCTCTCTGAGTGGGCAGATTGGTGCCGCACTGATCAAAACTCAAGCAGAGAGCTAGATTTTGTTCTCCTTCACCTCTAGACATAGTCCTTTTCCCCTCAGAAATGAACTGTTAAATAAACTTAGAACCTCACAGTAGTGCTTAGTACACATATACACACATTCGTATGTGTAGGAATTGAATTCATATTGGCCTACAATGGGTGAGAATTTAAGACACTGAAAAATCAGCAGGATAATAACCAACATGCAAGTGCTGGGTCTGTTGCTGCCATGAATTATGTGTTTTTTGAATGACTTAGATCAGATACCCAGTGCATAGCAGTTGGAAGATGCGCTGAGTCTCAGGGAAAATCCTGATTTGCAACCAGAATTAATATAGGTTTTTTACTTTATAGTCTGAGTGCACAGTGGATTGCAGAATTAAATTCCGCATGCAATTTGGATTGATTTAGAGTCTAACAGGCACAGTTTGTATAACCTGCTTAGATTCCATCCAAAAGAAAAAGCTAGCTGCTGAACTCTGTTAATGTGCCAATTATTCAGTGTTCTTCTATACTGCCAAGTGCTATTCAAAAGTAGGTTACAGAAAGGGAAAGTACTCAATTTATATTTGAAGTCTAATGTATTTGGCCAAGATATTTCTAAGAATATAAATAATATTGGTGTTTTACTGGTGATATTCTTAAAACTACCGTGGCATTCCAGACTAAGGTTTTCTGAAGCAGGGCAAACACACAGAAATTCCCGCTAGTGAGCTTTACAGATTTCATAGTTTTGTGTTCTATTTATTGCAAAGTGAACAGAAAAGGAAAAAAAAAAAAAGCAAGCCAGGTATATGATAATATTGCAGGCACCACCTGTAATGGCACCACATCAGGAAGAAGATAGATAGTACGGTAGCACATGATAATACTAGGTTTTTGCAAAGCCAGAATTGAGAATCTCATGTAAGAAATTACTTACTTGTTCTTTATCTAGTGATTCTATTATTTGCCTTACAGGCAGGAGTTTGTGATGATGAAATATAGGAGCATAGAATCATAGAATTATTTGGGTTGGAAGGCACCTTAAAGATCATCTTGTTCCAACCCCCCTGCATGGGCAGGGACACCTCCCAGTAGACCAGGTTGCTTCAAGCCCCATCCAACCTGGCCTTGAAGACTTCCAGGGAGGGGCACTCACAACTTCCCTGCGCACCCTGTTTCAGTGTCTCACTACCCTCACAGTAAAGAATTTCTTCCTTATGCTCTAAATCTATTATCTTCCAATTTAAAACCATTGTCCTTTGTCCTGTCAATGCAGACCCTCATAAGAAGCCCGTCTCTGTTTTACTTATAAGCTCCTTTTATATATTGAAATAAATAGCATTCCTTCTCAGAACACAAACAAGGTAGATAGAAACACAGCAAACAAAGGGACAAAATGTTTGAATAAGACTATATTAAATGTGTTAACAGTGACACGTCTGAAAACAGAGAAACAACTTCTCACAGATTCAGATGAAACCTGGCACGTTCAGATCCATTCAAGACACAGTACTGGACTATGCGTGAACCAGAATATAAATGAATTTAAATATCTTGTTATTATTAAATGTTATTATTATCATCTTATTATTAAACTATCTTATTCCCAGTAGGAGTTTTATGTTCAGTAAGTTAATGAAAAAAAAACAACAAACATAACAGTAATTGGTCTATAGCTAAGTGTTTATGGACTTTTTTTGATAGTGTTTTATTATTTGCATAACTTTAGCAGCTGTGAATACCTATCTTCACATATTTTAACACATACAAAAATGAGTCCCTTCCCAGGGAATCCTGATTGGAAGGTTACTGCAGCTACTTAGACAAAAAGCATGAAATAGCTCTGAGTTATAAGAATCTGTGTTGGGGAGTGGTTACACTTTTTTGTTCTCAAGTTATTAAATCCTCCTTTATTTGTTATTTCCTACTCTGAGCAGCAGATTCTGGATTCTGCTTTGAGAGCTTCTGGGGACAAGGTCCATTGTCATTGCTGAACACCTGGAAACCCTCTAACGGTGAGGATGAGGTACAGACAGCCACAAGGGTGTGACAGCTCCAGTATTTTCTAGTGAGCATGATGAGCAGCCTTTGACCAAGGATGCCTGTAACTGGTATTTGCAACAAAACCCTTATTAGGGAGGTTCAAGCACCCAGTAGCCAGTGCTCAGGAGAGGCCTATATAAGAAGCAGGCCAAGAGTACAGCCAGCAGATGCAGCATCATGTGTAAGAGTGTGCAAAGAAGTGATCTGCAGCCGAAGCAAACCTGCTTCAGTGTAAATACTTTCTGGTATGGTGGTGACATAACACGGAGTAATTTTTCTGGCAGGTGCTGGAGTAGCTGCCCCTGCCAGCGCAGAGGCTTTGATGCAGATAAGGCTTTGTGTGATGGATGCAGCATTTCAAGTTCCAGGCTGCAGGGTCTCTGATGTCAGGAGAGATTACTTTCTTTCCTGTAGGCCTGTTGTCTTGGTGGGCCTGTGCCACCAAGCACAAGAGTTATGGAAAGAATCTTCTCTAAGATGCAACAGCTTGAATAGCCCTGGACCCCATCTGGAAAAGAGATGTCAGCAGCTTTCACATCTAGTACTTAGGTAAGTATAAACTCTGGAGAAGGCAAAGAATGAAAGCTGCTGACTGCTGGCACCAAGAGTAAACCCTCTGCCTCACCTAATCACTTACATAAAGTAGCTTCACTGCTCAAGTCATATGTGTCTTCAAGAAAAGCACACGTGTCACCTGACCCTAACCCATGCAAGACCACCAAGAAGAAGCAGTGAGTAGTACTGACTCAGAGGTAGTAATCTATTGACCTGACCTAATCAACTGCAGAGGTTAGCTGACTCCTGAGGCCTAGAATTGGGATATTGTGGAGGGACAACCAAAGCTTGTCTGAACATTTAAGTACTTCCCCATACTGGTCTTCCACATGGTCACTGGTGATAATGCAAGGGGAAATCAGGAGTTTCAAATGTGGCTATAGAGCTCTGTGAGCAGGAGTGAAGGGGATGGTGGCCCAAGTGTTGTCCTCAATCTTGCTGGTCAGAGGAAAGAGTATGGGGAGGAGGGCTCTGATAATATAGGTCAATATCTGGCTGCACAGCTGGTGTTGGTGACAGGGTTTTGTGACCTGTTTTTAGATCACTGTCTGTGAGAGATAGGATCCACTTCGGTAAACAGGGCAAAGTCACTTTTGTGGAAATGTTTGACCTGGTAAGAAGGGCTTTAAAGTAGGAATGCTGGGGGCAGTAGACAGTCACCAGAAGTCTTGTGAGAGTGTGATGCACAGGGCTGATGAGGTAAGAGCCTGGAGTGATACGATGGGAAGGGATCACAAGATAAACAAAGTGGGGCTTAAGAAGGCTCACACCCATCACTTTCATGGAAGCAATAAGGAGCAGTCAATGAGAAGTGCTCTGCTGAACTTCATTCTCACCAACAAAGAGGGATTTAATGGGAATGTGAAGGTCAAGGGCAGCCTTGGCTGAAGTGACCATAAGATGGTGGAATTCAGGATTCTGAGAGGAAGAAAAGGGCAAAAAACCAAGATCACAACCTTTGTCTTGAGGAGAGCAGACATCTACCTCTTTGGGAATGTGCTTGGAAGAGTCCTATGGCAAAAGCTCAGAGGGAAAGGGGGGCAGTGAAAGCTTGTTAGTATTCAAACATCACCTCCTTCAAGCTCAATCAATGGGTCAAGGGGCCTGGTGACATAGGGCATGGAAAAGGCTGAAGTACTGAGTGTCTTCTTCAATCCCAGGCCCTGGGGACCAGGGGAAAAGTCTGGAGAAATGAAGTCATACCCTTGGTAGAACAGGATCAGATCAGGGAATATTTAAACAAAGTGGACATACACGAGACCATGGGCCCTGATGGGATGCATGCAGGGATGCTAAGGAAGCTGGCTGATGTCATTTCAGGGCCACCTCATGTTCTATGAACAATCATGACAACTGAAAGGATTGCCTGTGGACTAGAGAAAAACAAGTCACTCTTATCTTCAAGAAGAGCCAGGAAGAGGACCCAGGGAACTACAGGCTGGGTAGCCTTCCCTTGATCCCTTGGGGATATGATGGAGCACCTATTTCAAGATAATCCAGGCACATGAAGGACATGAAGATGATCAGTAGTAGTCAGAATGGATTCATGAAGAGGAAGTCATGCTTGACAACCTGATCACCTTGTGTAATGAAATGACAGGTTAGGCACATGAGGGGCAAACAGTGGATATTGTCTACTCTGACTTTGATAAGGCCTTTGACATTGTCTTCTATAAGGTCCTCATAGAGAAGCTGTTGAAGCGTAGGCTGGAGAAGCAGACAGTGAGGTGAATTGAAAACTGCCAGAATCACTCGGCCCAGAGGTTTGTGATCACTGGTATGAAATCTAGTGGGAGGTCAGCAACTAGTAGTGTATTCCAGAGACCAATCCTAGTCCAATCTGGCTCAACATCCCCATCAGTGATTTGGAAGATGAGACTGAAAGTACCCTCTGCAAGTTTGCAGATGATATAAAACTGGGAGGAGTGGCTGATATGCCAGAGGGTCCTACTGCCCTTGAACCTTACCTGGACCTTGACAGTCTGGACCAATGGGCTGACAGGAACCTAATGAAATTCAACAAGGGGAAATTCAAATTACTGTGCCCAAGGAAAATCCCTATGTACCAGTGCATGATGAGGGTCTCCTGGCACTAAAGATGCTTGGCAGAAAAGGACCTAAGGGTCCTGGTGGACACCAAGTTGAACACGAGCCAGCAAATATGCCATTGCAACAAGTTGTGTTCCTGAAGGGTGGGTTCTGGGACTGGTGCTGTTTAACATCTTTGTTGGAGACATGGACAGTGGAATCGAGTGCACCCTCAGCAAGTTTGCTGATGACACCAAGCTGTGTGGTGTGGTCAACACACTGGAGGGAAATGATGTCATCCAGGGGAACCTTGACAGGTAGGCCCATGCCAGCCTTATGAAGTTTAACAAGCCCAAATGCAAGGTCCTGCACCTGGGTCAGGGCAATCGCAAGCACAATTACAGGTTGGGCAGAGAATGAATTAAGGGCAGCCATGACGAGAAGGACTTGGCAGTGCTGGCTGATGAGAAGCTCAACAGGAGCCAGCAATGGGCTTGCAGCCCAGAAAGCCAACTGTATCCTGAGCTGTATCAAAAGAAGTGTGGCCAGGAGATTAAGGGAGGTGATTCAGTAATAATATACTTGTGCCCTTTGACTGAATCCTTTGACTTGCAACTGCAAGATGCCATACATTGTACTTCTCAATATGCTTGATGTCATGGCAAATAAACTATGTGATACAGCTTCTACAACTCTATTTTGTACTGTAGACTTTATTTAGTGTTGCTTTAATGACCACCTTTTTCTTTCATATTTCACCTGTACTGATGATGATGGAAACAGTCGTGTGAGGAAGGTATTGATTTTGCATTATATTGCTAATAATTTCCTGGGCTCTATCTTAGCACCAAACTTAACCTGTGGATGGAGCAAAAACACACACTAGGAAATTACTTACCCTCCTTCTTCAGAGTATTTGTGACCAAAGGCAAGGATGTCAGAAGCCCGGCCACTGCCATCGCATATCACAACGGGAACAGGAGGAGTGTCTCGCAGGTACTCCAGAACAATGGAGATAACATTGGGACCTCCTTCCACAATGAGGGCCACCACTGGAACCCCTTGACCAATTCCTGGAGTAAAAGAAAGAAGGAAAAAAAAAAAACCCAAACAAAAAAGAAAAGGAACAAACAAACAAGCATAAAACAAAAAAAGCAAAGGAAATAAAGCAAAAAGCAAAGCCAACAAAGCAAACACAACATAACAGAAAAAACAAACAAACACATAAAAGATTCAAAATCAGACTTAAATTACTGCATTGTGACTGTACAAAGTTTTGTTAGAGAACAGGGCATTCAGAAAATCATTATTTTTAAGGACAGAAGGGACCAGTGTAGCCATCTCATTGATTCCATTGCATAAACCAGGATTCTCTAGAATTGTCTTCTGTTTTAAATACAATATTTATGCTTGAATTGGATAAGAAATTTGATAAAAAATCAAAACTCGGTTTGAAAGCTACCACAATTCTTCCTAACATTCATAGTCATGACTTTGTACCTTGCTTGTAATCTTCCGGTAGCTTTGCTTGCTGTTCTAAAATCCCCTCCATGACAGTTTTGTTGCCATATCCAATGCATTATAAAGTTACAACTGGAGAGCCTTTTAACCTCCTCTTTGATAAACTAAACGTATTCTGTTACAAGTCAATGCAATTTTTAAAAATTAATTTTTGTTTAATTATTTTTTTTTTCTTTTTCACAATTCTAGTCATTCTCACAGTTATCTGAATTCTCTCCTAATTTTGAAGCATATTCCTTGATTTGCAGACCTCACACTGGGGACATTGCAGAGCTACTGCTGAATCAGAGAAGGTACATCTTCATTTTCAATATTTGTGGTGCATTTAGACAGGAGCCCTCTGCAAAACTGGCAGCACAGGCTTTTTCAGGAAAAGTCTTTTGTATTTAGAGAAAGGCAATGTGACACCAGACTGGTGTTAATCTGGCTTGAAAGGCTTTTATGGCTGTCACTTCTTGACAGTTGAGACTGGGAACATTAATTTTTTTTTTTTTGTCAACAGAGATACATGTTCCTTTTAAACTATATTTTCCTAAGAAAATCTACTTGCATTCAGCACAAAATTTTGACATTTAAAAATAAAAAGAGTGCACCCAGCTATTAGTAGTTGGGTTGGGAAAAGTCGCACGAGGCCAAACAACAACAAAGTTTAATGTGACTGTCTCAGGTTTCTATTTAGAGGGAGTTCAGTCCACAGAAGCAAAGGCAAGCCTGTGTGACTGGGACATTACATCTGGTTAGACACTCTAGAAAAATTAACATGTAAAATTATTTTTGACAGTCACAAAAATGGTAAAGAATTTCAACTACTGCCAACAAATGGACTGTTCTTTGAAAGAGAAAAACCCCTCAGTTCTTATATACAAAAGCAAAATGTTTGAAGTACATCCTGAAGACTTTACAAGCAAACACCGTGCTTCCTTGAGACTCTCAGAATACTTTGTTATAGCTGCATCTACTGTCAGTTGTGGCTTTTTAGTTATATAACTTAAGCACAGTGCATGGTGGTTTTTTAAGTTTAGAAAACTGTAAATTTTAAATTTAAATTATAATTTGAATTATAATTTGAAAATGAAATTATAAAATAAAAGAGAGTAAGAAGGGTAGAATGTAACAAGGTGATTAACAGAATTATTTGTACAGAACTCACTGGTTGATTTTTTAATTGTACTGAGGACCTCCTGAATATCAACTCTATCTAATAACTAATTCAATTTAGTGGTAAAGTTCTTTTGGGGACCAGAGTTAAATGAGAAAGGAAAATTAAGAACTTTGCTTATAACTTTAACTTATAAGTCTGATGGTTAACTTTTCCCATATGTAACTCATTAACTTTAAGGGATTTGAGCAAAGAATGAATTTTATTTGATAAATTTGCATTCATTCTAATAATGTTTAAAATTGCATCCCTTACAAGTGCTTTCTAGAGAATAGCAATAAACCCCTATTTTTTCTGAGAATCTTACAAATAATATTATTTTATTCCCATATCAATAACTGTAATATGATATATCTGGTTAAGGTTGAGGATGCAGCAGAGAATCTCATGTCATAAGTCTGCCAAGGTTTTAGTTGCTACTAGGTGACAAAAAAAATGTTATATATAGTTATGTCTAGCACAAAAACTTTGAAAACAATTGCTATCACAAGCTGAATAAAGATGCAGAGTATTTTTCTTTATGAAACTCCCCAACATAATGACATGGTGACTCTCTTCTGTTAAAGATTTTTATGCAGAATTAGAAAGAGATATTTTATTATTTAATTTCTAGTGGTCTGGCTAATGTAATGTTACCAGGTTTTTTGAATTATCAGTACTCGCTGCTTCTTACGCATCTTTTCTTTATGCTGCACCATATAGCCAATACTTTTAGTTCTCCTGGTACTTTTTTTTTATGATATGAACTCTTGGTAGTTGAGTAAGGATTTGCTTTCACTATTTTTTTTCACTCCTCCTTGCTCAAAACACTGACCACAGAGCCGATCTGACATGAACTCTGACCAAGAGGTCCATGACTTGCTGAAATCTTACACCAGCATTTCTCTTTGAGAGTGCAGCAGTTTCCTCTGGGAACTGACTGGTAGGACCCATTTCATTTCATTAAGGAGAAAAAAACCAAAACCAAACCCAATGGTATGTTTAAAAACCTTGATCCTTACGTTTACTAAACATGGTCTTTTGTAAAGTATTTGATATAAAGCCATACACGAAAAGGTTAGCAAAGCTGAATATAAGCGCAGATTGAAAGTATATAATTAACTAATGGGTAGGGCTTTAGGTGGAAATGTAGTACTAATGGAGTTTCATGAAAAACGTAACCCTGATCCTGTCATTATTATTAATGACTTCAAATCAAGAAGTAGAATTGGTACTACTGGTACATCTGCTAACAATATCATAGTAAGAAGTATTCTCAGTAATGAGTAAAATTGAGCCCAGATGATGTTAAAGACTGAGTAATAGAGATGGAGAAAGTTCACAGTGTAAGATGCAAAATAATTTACTTGGTGATTAATAAATTCTGCAGTAAACTTGAAATTCATTAGGAGGAAATACTAGAAAAGCAAGATGTGTGAACCAGCTGAACACAGGAGAACTGAATCTTGTAGGTGTAGCAAGAGCATGAAGAAGGTATGTATGACCCTGGAATACACACAGTGAAGTATTTTCAGTAGGAAATACGGTTGATCAGTGCCATTCTGCAAGCCACTAATGAAATTCCATGCAAAATACTGTCCATAGTTACGCTCACACATGTTCAAAAAGAACTGGAACAAAAGGAGGAAAAAGCCAAATGGAATATAAAGGGAACCAAGACCTCACCTTATAAGACAAAATTAGATTATTTTGGCTCATCTTCCTCAGCAAATTGAAGGGTGAAAGACAATATGTTTCAATATCCCTGTGACATACAGCACATTGGCCATTAACAGTTCTAGATAAGAGTTCAGAAGATTTCTGGCAATCTGAAAATCTGAAAAGTGAAGTATTCACAGCCTTCTGGTAAGACTAAAAGGGAAAACTTTTCCTGAGGTTGAAATGATGCTCATTAATCATTGTAGATGCAGTCACCTTATGTATCTCAAACTGTTGCTAAAGCAGGTTCCTTCAGTCTGCTGGTAGTTTTTTTAGACTTTGTGTATTCTGCCAGATACTGATCAGCTACATAATTCTAATGCTATAAATAATGATGATTAGTGTATAAAGCTGACGTATTGTTACCTTTTTAGGCCAATGAACTGGCCATTTGAAAGCATTTCTAAAATTCCTCTTGCATTCTTTTACCTTAAAAATTTTTTTTTTTTAAATTGCTATAGTCACAACAGTTGCATGGCATATAAAAGTTCTCTGCAAATTTCAGTTGTGTTTCACTGTGGTTCATCACTTTTCAATGAAAGTTTGTAGCTTTAAATTTTTTAAAAAAGATAATGAGAACCTTAATTTATTATACACAATTAAGCTCCAGATTGAAATGCAACTCCTTTGATTATTCTGGTAGATTTATTTCTGAATCCTCAAAGATTTAAAACACAAAGTTGATATTTACAATCTCATTTTCCTTTTGGAAATCCTCCTGACTTTAAACAAATAGAATTGATTTTTTATTATTACTTTCATTGTTGTCCATAAATAATTATGGTTTGAAAAAATATATTGCTTCTTTATATTGGAGGTGAAATTAGAAAGTACATTTCTGGAATGAAATGTAATATTTTAAAACCAGTTAATAGTCCTTTGATGATATTTCTTCAGAGTGTAACCACTTCTGTCTTTCAGAAAAGTTCTCTAGACTACAGGTGTCTGAATAATAATGTTCCAAGGTTTTCTAAGTTTATGATGATCAATTTCTGTGCAGTGATGGTATCCACAGTGTGTGAAAAGAAGTCTATATGTATGGGGGAAAATAAAGACTGCTTGAGAATCTTCAAATTTGAAAAGAGGGTAAGTGAGAATTATCACATTTTCGTTTTCTATGATGTTCCAAATTATATCTAAATTATTTTTGACGTTACATTTATTCCAGAATAAAAGCTTAGATAGTTAAAGCAAAGAAGTCTGACTCTCAATAACTGTCAGGCAAAACACAAAGCAATTTGAATTAAATATTTACATGGTTTGATACTAAAAATCCTGGATGTGCTTGGCTTCCTTCCTACATATTAGGAATTCAGAAATGAATGCAGAGGGTCTGTAGAAAAATTTCAGTGGATAGGAAGACAGTGACTATTCCTGATTAGATATTAACACTGCATTTGTTAACAATTTTGCATCTATGAAATAATGAACTGACCTTTCCTTGTGTTACTCCAACACAATTTGAAAAATGCTGGCATGTGGTGCCAATAAGACAGAACCTCTGACTTTGCAAAAAAGCTACCCAATGAACTTCTCTTTAACTGGTAAACAAAATGTTTTTCCTTTCTACATCTCTGTATCCCCTTAGAAATACAAGAGTCAGGAATTCTTTGCAAGAGCACTGTTTCAGCTCATGCACGCACACTACACAATAGCCTGCAAAGAAGGGGCTAGAAATGCCAGTTGTATGCACAGGGACCCTCTTGTTTCTGCCCTTCATTCAGAAGAACAACATTAGGCTGGGAAGCAAGATGCGAAATCTGAAGATAATACATTCTTTACAAAGCCAAGGACATCACCATTATAAAAAGAGTTTCCTCCTTGAGTGGAGATTGTCAGAAAGGAGGCAATGCTGAGATAAAAACATGCTGATGGAAAGTTGGACTACAGTAGTACAGTTGTGAAATATCTCATACAAAGTTGCAAATTACTATTTCTCATTCAGTAAGGTCTCCATCTCAAATACTGAAGTCTCAGCAATCCTGCTATAAAAGCAAAAAGACAGGTAGCCTCTCGTGACTTAATTAATAGAATACAGACAAACCAGTGTTTTTATTTTCATCTTGTATAATGATTCATCTAAAAAGGAGATGAAATAGTACCAAGTACCCAGGACTTCTAATCACTTCTCTGAGGCTCATCATTATCTTAATTTGTAAAAAAAAGAATTTGTATTTAGAGCATTTCAGAAAGTAAGGATTTTTGCAGGGTAGACTAGATTGCTAAGTGTTTCAGAGCATCAGTGATTGTGGATATTGCTGGTGCAATATTGTATGATAGATTCGTTTTTGTGTTATTGCCTCTGTGGCCAGCAACAGAGCCAGTGAGAGACTTTCAGACAATGGTGATTCCAGAAAGGTATGTACATATCAAAACATTTGTCCTAATATCCAGAAGTGGCAACTCGTAGGCCTTAATGTTACAACACAGAAAAATAAACCCATTTTCCCCTTGATACAGCAACAGGGCATGAATATGTAAGTTAAAGCAATGAAGAAATGAATGAATTTGAAAATGCCAGCAAGGAAAAACTGCATAATGTCAGTGCTGTGTGAGAAGGAATTTTAAAAAAATCTACCAGACTTTGCAGAAGCCCTACTTTGTTTTCCACATTCTTGGGAAAACATGAATATTTTATACTGAGTATATAAATAATCTATCTCTATCTTATAAATTATTACTGGTTCTTTTTATGAAGAGCTAAACACGAGTTGCTATTTTTTTTTTTTTTTGTGGACCAAGAAGTGAATAAAATGCCTCATTTACTACAAAATGCATTTAGTAATCATGTTTTTAAGTGTGCTTATATGCTTAACTGGTACATATCAGTATGTTGTGTACTATTTCTAAATTCACCTCTGAGATATTTGCAAATAAAACTAAAGATTGGAGTTCATTGTCCCTTACAGAAATACCTCAAACTTCTGCATCTTGACACTGGATGGTAGTAGGTGAATCTCAGCTGAATTCGTGCTGGCCACCTTTACTCCTTCATGATTTATCCATGGGACAACAATGTGCCCTTGTGGCCAAGAAGGCCAAAGGTGTCTTGGGGTGCATTAAGAGGAGTGTGTCCAGCAGATCAAGGGAGGTTCTCATCCCCCTCTACTTGGCCCTGATGAGACCTCACTTGGAGTGTTGTGTCCAGTTCTGGGCTCCCCAGTTCAAGAGGGACAGGGATCTACTGGAGAGAGTCCAACAGAGGCTACGAGGATGATTAAGGGACTGGAACACCTGCCTTGTGAGGAAAGGCTGAGACCTGGGGCTTTTCACTTTAGAGAGGAGAAGACTGAAGGGGGATCTAGTTAATGTCTATAAATACATGAGGGCTGGGCATCAAGAAGGCAGGGACAACCTCTTTTCACTTGTGCTCTGTGATAGGACGAGTGGCAATGGATTCAAACTCGAGCACAGGAAGTTCCACCTCAACATGAGGAAGAACTGCTTTACTGTGAGGGTTACAGAGCACTGGACCAGATTTCCCAGATTGATTCTAGAGGCTTTCAAGACCTATCTGGATGCCTTTCAGAGTGATCTGTCCTAGTTATGGGGGGCTTTTTTGTTTGGTTTGGTTTGGCTTTATAGTTGTTCTGATGGTAAGCCTACTGCAGCTGTGATTTGCTGAGCTGGGGGAAGCTGTTATATTGTATACGCAGGTGACTATCTATTTGCTATTGATATTTTAACAAAAATAGCTGCTTGCACACCTGGAGCTGTTTCCAACAGCTCCAGGTAAAAAATAGCCTCAGGGGGAAAAAGGAGGCTGAGAGGAGTCCTCATGAGTCTCTACAGCTATGTGAAAGGATGTAGTGAGATGGGTGTTGGGCTCTTTTCCCAGGTGAATAACAACAGCACTAGAGGAAATGGCCTGAACCTGGCCTGTATGAGGGAAGTTTTAGTCTGGATATTAGAAAGGATTTCTTCACTGAAAGAGTAGTCAGGCACTCAAATAGGCTGCCCATGAGAGGTGATGGAGTCACCATTCCTGTAGGTATTCAGAAAACATGTAGACGTGGCACTTCACTACATGCTGTAGTGGGCATGGTGGGTGTTGTCTGTGGTGGCTTTTTTTCTGTCTGTTTTGTTTTGTTTGTTTGTTTTTTTCTTCTGGGTGGGCAGTTGGACTCAGTGCTATTAAAAGTCTTTTCCAACTATGATGATTCTGTTATTCTGTGTTTTTACATAATTAGGACCCCCTGTTTCTTCCAGATTTTCCTGACTTCCTAGTCTGCTTTACGGAGTAAACTTTTTTTGTTATTTTTTATTTTTTAATTGTTAATTTTTTTAATTTTTATTTAATGTTGTTCCAGCCAATGGGAAATGTTCCTTTATTATGAGGGATAAATCACCAAACTAAATGCCTGTTAATCTGGACCACAGCTTCCTCTGCAGCTGTGACTTCAGAAACATTGTGCTACCTGTACATCTGGAATTAAAAACTCCCTGAACTCCAGGATGGCTTCAAAAGTGCCATGCTAGTGCCTCTCTCTTGCTAGCTGGCAAATACTTGTGTGGCTCTGAGGCAGGACCTAGTCACACCCTGGGTTACAGCCCTATCTGTCATACAAGGGCTCAATCTGTAGTGGGTTGCTGGCTTAAGCATTAGTCAACTGTAATGAGAAATGTGATGCCAAACAGCCAGAATGGTAAACAAGTAAGTACATGCTTTCTTTTTGCACAGTGACCATAAACTTCCCTCCCCTTACACACATGATATCCCTTAAACACAGTCACACATAAACTGGATTATATGATCATCAAAACAAGAAACTCAATAAATACAACTTTTTAAAATTACAATAAACTTAATAAATACAAGTTTTTTAGCAACTGGGCCTTGAAGTAAAACTTGGTTTCAGAGATTTATTTAATCTTTACACAAATGCAGTCTGAACACAACAGCTACAGCTCTATAACCAATAAGCACTTTGACGCTCAATTTAACTTGGTAAATTCTAACCAGAACATCTTGGTTTCATTTTCTTTGATTGTTACAAATATTTTGGATGTGTAACAGCTAAAACATAATTACACTGCATTTGAATGCCATGTGGATGAATATTTACTAAATCAAAATGAAAAAAAAAAAAAAAAAGCTTCATGAAATTACACATTTATACTTGTGATTCTACTAAACCAGGAGTAGAAACACCAAAATGACCCTGCACATGTGAGCTTAAGGCAAGTGTCAGAGTAACAGATCCTTAATTTCATCAAACACATGATGTATTTCCCAGGTACAGGCTATTAATCCAACAGATGTGGTTATAGTTCAAGACTTTTCAATGCAAGGATGGTTTATCAGTGGTATTTATTGGAAAATGCAATTCAGCTTTCTGTGGAAGACTGTGAAGCTCAGCAAAAACGTTAATGTGATTACAAATTCCTTGAAAGTTACAAACCACATTTTGATCAAATATGATCTGTGAGATGAACTGCAATTTTTGAGTGTAAATCAACTAATAAGCATTAACAATTAATATCTGAAACAGGGCAAAATAGCATTTCTTTTGATTTTTTTTGCAGAGTTTGAGGCTTATGGTGTCTTGAAACTCAAGTTGGAACTTGGGGTTCTGGGAACTTAAAGAAAACCAGGCTATCTTAGCTCAAGAAGTTTGTCTTAAAACTGCAACTTCCAGGCTATTGCTATATTTCATGAGGCTAGCAGAGTTGTTTCATCAGCAAAGGTTGAAAGAAACACAACACACAAAACCTGTGGCTTTCAGAATCATCTTGGTCCAATTGTTTGCATAGCACTTGGATATCCTACTGAGAGGTACACGGATTGGGTAAGCAATTAAATATGCTCTGGAATTTTTATAAGACAAAGTCCACCCAGCAAGAATTTAAACATTTGAGGAAGATAATTTTTAATTTCTGAACTAATATTTGCCTTACAGTGATACAGAGTCAACAGATACAGCACTTTCATTGTTTACAGAGTGTGCCTAACCACAGGTTTTGGACTGCTTAAATAGATTTTAAATGGCATTGGATTTACAACAGTCTAAAAAGTTTGCCCACACAAAAGTGTCAGCTTCATCTCTGGACATCCATGTTGTACTGCCTACATCCCAGCTGCCTCAGAAGGGCTAAGTCATAGCAGAGAACATCCTGAAATAATCCAGGTCTTTCCCATTAAGTTACACTGAAACAACATTCCAGTTTGTGGTGTGGTTTTTTTTCCTTTGTGGTTTTTTTTTTTTTTTTTTTTTTTTTGTTGTTGTTGTGTGGGTTTTTTTGGTTGGTTGTTGTTTCCCCCCCACCCCCGAGGCTATTTTTTGCAGCCTGTTGGAAACAGCTCCAGGTGTGCAAGCAGCTATTTTTGTTAAAATATCAATAGCAAATAGATAGTCACCTGCATATACAATATAACAGCTTCCCCCAGCTCTGCAAATCACAGCTGCAGTAGGCTTACCATCAGAACAATTATATTTAGTACCTACTAAGTGAACATGACTGGAAAAAAGGGAATGTAGCTTGCTTTCACAGGGTGATGGAGCAGGATGCCGGGTATTATTACCCAGAGAGACAGGAACATTCCCCAGATGCTCTCCCTTTTCCTTACCTCTTATCTTCCCCAGAGCACAATCAGTTACTACTTATTGCACATATGGCAAAAATGAGACAGATGTATCTCGTAATCCTTGAAAGGATTACTCAACAATAAGAGCAGAGAAACTTGCGGATTTTTTAATATTTTTTTTTTTTTAAGGGGAGACAAAACTCATTCTACACAATTCTGAACAACTTTAAGTTTTCTGTTTTCATAAATTAGGTGGAACTTCCACTTGTTTGGAGGTTCATTATATGCTCTATGTCTACAGAAGTCAAGTGACATAAGTCAATACTACAAATTCTAAGAATATTTGTTGTCGTCCTCAAATTCACAGAACTAAAGGACTATGTGTGACAGAATGAGACAGAACCACTATTAGTAAAGGAAAGCTCATAACCATTGGATGTACTTTTGCTTTTCAATTTATGATTTGACCTTTCTTCTGCCAAAGACTAATTGAATCTTATTTGCTGGAATTTCACAGAATCACAGAACATTAGGGGTTGGAAGGGACCTCCAAAGATCATTGAGTCCAACCCCCCTGCCAGACCAGAATAAGAAAAAGCCAAGCCAAACCAAACCAAACAAAAAAGCCCCCCATAACTAGGACAGATCACTCTGAAAGGCATCCAGATAGGTCTTGAAAGCCTCTAGAATCAATCTGGGAAATCTGGTCCAGTGCTCTGTAACCCTCACAGTAAAGCAGTTCTTCCTCATGTTGAGGTGGAACTTCCTGTGCTCGAGTTTGAATCCATTGCCACTCGTCCTATCACAGAGCACAAGTGAAAAGAGGTTGTCCCTGCCTTCTTGATGCCCAGCCCTCATGTATTTATAGACATTAACTAGATCCCCCTTCAGTCTTCTCCTCTCTAAAGTGAAAAGCCCCAGGTCTCTTAGCCTTTCCTCACAAGGCAGGTGTTCCAGTCCCTTAATCATCCTCGTAGCCTCTGTTGGACTCTCTCCAGTAGATCCCTGTCCCTCTTGAACTGGGGAGCCCAGAACTGGACACAACACTCCAAGTGAGGTCTCATCAGGGCCAAGTAGAGGGGGATGAGAACCTCCCTTGATCTGCTGGACACACTCCTCTTAATGCACCCCAAGACACCTTTGGCCTTCTTGGCCACAAGGGCACATTGTTGTCCCACGGATAACCTGTTGTCTACCAGGACTCCAAGGTCCTTCTCCACGGAGCTGCTCTCTAGCAGATCACCTCCTAGCCTGTACTGGTGTGTTTTGTTGTTCCTTCTCAGGTGCAGGACTCTGTATTTGCTCTTGTTGAATCTCACGGGGTTCCTCTTTGCCCAGCTCTCCAGCCTGTCCAAATCTCACTGAATGGCTGCACAGCCTTCAGGTGAATCTGCCAATCTTCCCAGCTTCATGTCATCAGCAAACTTGCTGAGAAGACTCTGTCCTGTCAGCAAGGTCATTGATAAAGATGTTGAACAGGACTGGACCCAGCACTGATCCCTGAGGGACTCCCCTAGTTGCAGGTCTCCAGCTGCACTCTGCAACATTGACCACCACTCTTTGGTCTCTATTGTGTAGCCAGTTCTTAATCTATCTCACTATCCATTCTTTTATCCCACATATTCTGAGCTTGTTCACAAGGATGTTATAGGAGACTGTGGCAAAAGCCTTGCTAAGGTCAAGGTAGACTACACCCACTGGTCTCCCTGCATCTAACCATTCAGACACAACATCACAGAAGGCTATCAGATCAGTCAAGCATGAATTGCCTTTGGTAAATCCATGCTGAATACTAATAACCTTCTTCTCTTCCATGTGCTTAGAGATCACTTCCAAAATGAGCTGCACCATCATTTTTCCAGGAATGCAGGTGAAGCTGACTGGTCTCTAATTTCCTGGATCTTCCTTCTTGCCCTTTTTGAAGACTGGATTTCCTTTTTTTTTTTTTTTCATGCTTCCCAAGCAGTTTTTAAAATTACTACTATAAGTTCTGTTTTGCTGAGCTTTATTATTTCCTTTGCAGTTTGCATTCATGCTCACTGTTCCTCTTGCTATGGTCACTTCCACTCCACATTCTCATATTTCTAATTTGTTTTTCAGTGTCCTAATCACACTTTAATGTCCTCTCTGTCTCCTTTATCTAATCCATAATCCTGTTTTATCTTTTCTATTTTTAATTCTTCTATTTGTGAAGAGTACATTCACAATTCATTTGTCCCAGCCTGCTCTCCTTTCTTTTCTGCCTCACTTCAGTACTTTCACTCTCATTTTTGTTCAGTGCTCCTTGTTAATTGTTTAAATCTACCAAGTGATGTATCTGCCTCCTACCAGATGTGGCAATGACAGGCAAATCTGGGGACTCCACACCTGGACTGTATCTTTGTTTAATATTAGATTGATGATAAAAACTTCTCCAAATGACATCAAGGATGCTAACAAGAAAAACTGATGAAAAATTTATGATGCCTTCTCTTGATTTTCACACCTGTCTTTGCAAAAGGACAAAGTTTAGAGAGTCCTCTGATCAGGCAAGACTATGTAAGACTAAACTCAGGAATCTGTGAGCCTTCCAGGCAATAACAACACACTTGTTTACTTTTTACAGGAAGGCAATATATTGTTCAAAGGCACACAAGAACCTTTATGGATTTCAGTCAAAACTTATCCTACCTGTCCTAGCAGTGAAATGTTTTCAGGCCTTTATAGAGGACCTAATCGGTTTCGCTCTTCCTGGAGCTCATCAGGTGTAGATAATGGTGTAAGACACTCAGGAGAAACTACAATTTCAGTAATTTTCACATTCTGTCTAATCAGAAAATTATCACATCAACATAACCAACTTTTACACCTCCTCATATTACACATTGAGGAGCCTTCCTCCTCACATTTTGCGAATTTGTCAACATATAGGACACTGTGATATCAGAAAATTACCCTTCTTTTCTCACCTGCTCTAGGAAACTACATCAGGTGAGACACAGTGCAGCAGAAATTTTCTTAAAAAGTTCTCACCCTAAAATAATCTCTATTTCTTAGTCTTTGTTGTGATTTTTATAGTGAATTCAATAAATCTAAAATGTCCATAATTTATTGAGCTGAAATGATCCGTGTTCTTTTGCTTATATATCAATCATATGAAAACATATTTTCTTCACAAGCTCTTCTGTTCAAAGTTAGGTCCATG
Source organism: Apus apus (assembly GCF_020740795.1). Taxonomy (NCBI): domain Eukaryota; kingdom Metazoa; phylum Chordata; class Aves; order Apodiformes; family Apodidae; genus Apus; species Apus apus. Next base: position 39,088,675 of record NC_067312.1, on the reverse strand, counting down.
AGATAAATTTATGGATGCACTTGCACTCAATCAATTGTGTGTTTATCTGGGCTTCAAGAACAATTTTTAACTTGCCTGTGGTTTCTAAGCCTTTTTTGAGATATTTTTGTATCTACTGCCTGATTCACCAATGTCACAACGCTTTTGATGAAAAAGGCCCAAGTTTTTGACCTCTAATGAAGTCTTAAATGAGTCAAGTTTCAAACAGTTCTGAGTTTTACTCATATTTAACAGCAGTCAAACTTGCAGCAGGCTTACTCTCCTATAAAGAAATCTGTACCTTCACCTTCCCAGCTACACAGTTATGAAAATGCCTCCAGGGCTGCACAGAATATGAAGGGAAAGTCTGAAAGATGTGAGAATTCCAATGCATTTGATGATGATGCAATGGTCAAAGAAGATGCTAGTGATGACAGTTGAACGTCCCTTTGCCTTCCCAGCCCCATTCATATATTCTCAGGCATAGGATGACAAAGGGAAGTCCACGGGTCACATGAACAGATACTGTTGACATATAATCCTGTCCAAATTGTCTTCTCTACCCAATCTCCAGCCTGTCAAGGTCCCTCTGGATGTTGTCCCTTTTCTCTAGGGTGTCAACCACACCACACAGCTTGGTATCATCAGCAAACGTGCTGAGGATACACTCAACATCACTGTCCATGTCTCCAACAAAGATGTTAAACAGCACTGGTCCCAATATTGACCCCTGAGAAGTGCCACTCATCACTTGCCACCACTGGAACCATTGATCACAACCTTCTGGTGTGGCCACCCAGCCAATTAATTATCCACCAAGCAGTCCATAAGTAATTGGCTGGATGGCCACAGCCAATCACCATTTTTCAGGGAAATAAAATCCCAAACACTGAGATCTCTAGAGTTTACAGGAAATAGGACAAGACACCATACTTTTATAAAACTGCAGTACAGAATATGTATTTATTCTATTTTCACAAAATGCAGAGAAAATAAAGCACAATGCAGGTAACATGGTGTTAATGTTGCAGCAGAAGAGTAGATGAAAAGTAGTGTTGAGGTTCACTGTACTTATCTGTTGTGTCAACTTTCACATAAATGGACATATAGCTTTGACAAAAATGTACACCTTTTTCTTCAAAGCCTGTGATACAGTCTGCTTATTCCAGAGGGGTGCCCAGCTGCATGCAGCTGTATCATGTTTGATCTATGGCCCAAATTTGGCTTTGAAGAATAAATAATGTCAATTTTCTGGATCTGAAAGCTTTGAAAATGCTGGAAGAGTGTGTTTTTTAAAGGAGTTTTTAAAATATACAAAATAAATTAACTACTCAAAACATCCTGATTTTTTTAAGTTTACTTGCAATACAACATGCTTTGCCTTATAACTTCTGGTTTAACATTCTGGTTTCAAATACCTTACTTTTGGGGAAAAAAAAGGTTAAATATCTCAAAAAGGGCTTTGTATTTTCTGCCTAAACGTTACTGAAGAAGAAGGAGGTAGCTTATTTTATGAAGAAAAAAGTTTTCATAGTGAAAAATGTCTTCCCTCCTCATTAGCAAAGGCTAGACTGCTGCTGTCTAGGTGAGATTAATATCCTCAATATCTTTTTTCTTCATGATAGCGAAGCCCTTGTGCCTCATCACCACTCTTTTCTCCTCTGAGGTCTTGTCTTATACTATGAATTAGCAGAAATCTAAGTAGTCCAAGCTGACAAGTAAATGAGTCATTTAAGTTATTATAATAAACATTAGATCTTTTTACATTTTAATCCAGTACAGTACCTGTCAACTCCAATACAAATACCACTGCCTCACTGGTTGGACTTCACTTATTTCCAAAGCAAACCTTAAGTTGTAAAATTTCGGTCAGATAGTTACATTGAACACAAAACTGTGGTAGTATTCTGACCAATATTTAAATTTTTTGGCAGATGAAGCTTTCAATATAAGAAAGATGTCTGGATTTAACAGAAAAATGACATTAGCACATGATGAGTATGTTTTCAAGGCCATTTGTCAGATTTGCAAATATCACACAAAAGCTTATTCTGCTCTTTTAACCACTACTAAAAGCACATTTCTCTTTTCTAACACATGCTAAACACAAATTTTATTACTGTTATGTATGTGTTGATACACGCAAGACAATGATTGTATGTATACCAAAGAATGTGCTTTATGTGCATGCTGTGCTATGCTATGCTCTGCTCTGCTCTGCTCTGCTCTGCTCTGCTCTGCTATGCTATGCTATGCTATGCTATGCTGTGCTGTGCTGTGCTAATGTGTTGCATTCGGATTCTGATTCTGCTGACAGATAATTGTACAAGTTCTAAAGGAAATCTTACAACATTCCTAGTTAATTCACAATCTTTTCACTCAAGCTAAAAACTTTTATATATGTTATGTGCAATCATGTTATGTGTATACATCATTTGCATCCTTGTCTTTCTCCACTGCTCCAGTAAGACCATTCATATGAAGGAAGGGACATTTGTGATGGCAATTATGCTGCAGGCTCTTTAAGGATTTGAGAATATTTCAGTTAGTAGTAACAATTAGTTAACAGCAACAACTCTACCATGTGAAGTGAAGGCCCTAACAGCAAACAGGAGGAGTGAACTACCAGCATAAAAATGCAAATGACTGCAGAGCCAAAAGGAGGAAACTTTAGGTAGGATTTTTGAAGAGGCTGCAAGTACTACTACCACTATTGCTACTTTGGCAATTATTGAATCTAACCTTCTGTGGAGCAGAATATTTTATCACCTGTAAATTCCAATGCACATTTGATAGAGAGATTTCTTTTGTGTTTCTAGCTAGAGGCAAGATCGATGTGCCGATTGTTACAGCACATCAATAGCAATATTCTGCACAAGTGGTAACCATGTACATCTTAGCAGAGGACTGGGCCTCTCTAGCATGCTTCACAGAAATGCTTTGTTAGTGTCTTGAATGTATTAATTAGAGAATTTGCAATAGGTGATCTCTAGTGATAAGATGTTTAATTTCTTTCTCTGTTTATAGACTGCATCATCTGTTTGATGACACTCTAAGTTCCTTTTCTCCACTAGCCACAAGGGTATTTTCCTAGGATGAGAAAGACTGTCGGCACTTTCACATATTCTGGGGTCATAAGATACTAGTTGATTTCTAATCCAATGTCAATACAGTTTTCTGGTGAAAATATTTTTTTACTTCTTTTCTTTTAAAGAGCTTGTTTTGAAACATTTCTGTGCACCATTGTGACCTATTGGAAATAAGGGACAAGTGTACCATTTTTGGGGAAAAAAAGCTGCAAAAGGGGCAAAATATGTAGAATGTGCAGAAGACTTCCAAGGCATCAGGGGAAACAAGAAATGTACTATGTATGGGCTTCCAGGAAAGAAAAGGAATTCAACATTTTAGGGGATTCATTGATCCCTTTTCTTTCTGAATAAAACTGAGTGTTGAAACGTAAGACTTTAGAGTGGCTTTAATCCAGGAATATCGTAGATGAGAAGAGTCTGAGGGATGCACAAGAATTTTAGAAAAAGAATAATTGAATGCTGTGCCTACATAGAATCATAGAATTGTAGAACGGTTTCTGTTGGAAGGGACCTAGAAGATCATCTAGTTCCAAACCGCCTGCAAGGCCAGAGACACCTCCCACTAGAACAGGTTGCACAATGACCCATCCTACCTGGCCTTGGACACCTCTGGGGAGGGGGCAGCCACAATCTCCCTGGGCAACCTGGGCCAGTGTCTCAGCACCCTAACAATAAATAATTTCTTCCTAACATCTAACCAAAATCTCCCCTCTTCCAGTTTAAACCATTACCCTTCATCCTATCACTACACACCTTGGTAAAAAGCCCATCCCAGCTTGCCTGTAGGCCCCTTCAAATACTGGAAGGCCACTATCAGGTCCCCTTAGAGGCTTCTCTTTTACAGGCTGAACAGCTGCAACTGTCTCTACACTACAGTTACATTATCATTGTAGACTCCCTCTCGAGGATAAATGCCTTATGACTTTCAGTGATCCTCACAATTCAACTGCATTTATAAAAAACTGAAAGTTATTTCAGGGCTCAAAGACAATATGAGCTTGTATGATATTTAGGAAAACAAAATCACAACTTAAAAAAGTTTAAATAAATTGTGATTTTTCTGCATTCATTCTTGGAAAAGGATTACAACAAGGTAAATTCCTAGACAGTTCAGAGTAAAAGTTTTAGCTTTTGTTCTAATCAGAGAACTAGATCCTACGTCACGGTCCAGCAGTTACAGAGAATGCCAATCTGCATGTGGTCCAACTGCATGCTCTCAGTGCACGTAAGGCAACCATGTACTTGTAGTTCATTAGGCAATGTGACCTGCATCTGAAATACTGGATTCAGGTTTGGGATGTCCACTTCAAGTAGGATGAGGAGAAACTGGAGAGCATTCAGAGAAAAGTTCCTAAGGTATATAGTGACCTAGAGAGCATGTCTAAAGAGGAGGGTTTGAGACAGCAGGGCTTGTTTAATCTTTTGAAAAGAAGTCTAAGGAGTAATCTAATACTTGCCTACAAGTATCTGTAAGGGTATTAACAAGGTGTTACGGCCATGTTCTTCTTTGCTAGGACCAGGTCCTATGAAGGGAAAATAGCCACAAATGGTTGTTTGGGGAAGCTCCAGATCAGATATTGATGATGGGATGGGGGAAGTTTCCAAACATTTTTCTGGACCCATATGGTCTCCATTATTGAAGGTTTTCAGGCTCTTCTAAGCAAAGCTAAGGGACAAGCTTTTCTAGCATTAACAGTCAACTTTGAGTTGAGGCTCAGACTGGAGACCTTTGGAGGTCTGATCCAGTCCATATAAAACCCATATAAAATTGTTTTAATCCCACACTTCAATGTAAATTTTTTTACAGGAGCTGTCAAATTATCCACACAATATTGTACAAATTAAAGCATACAGTAGAGATGGTCAAGAAGATACTTTCCTTTCAGAGCATAAGGTGATCTCCCTGCCTTTAAATTCCCACAAAGAGTCCAGTACTCAAACGCTTGTGTGAACTGGAAACTAGGAACATTTCTGATCAGATCACTTTCAATATTTCCTTTTGATTTTGAAATAGTTTCAGAAACATTTCTTGTTATGAAACGAAGCACTTCAAAACTTCATGATTTTGAGACAATTTGTGGTTCACTGCAAGGAATGCTTACTGGACTGTGTTAAAATTGTTTTCACTTGTGAAAATAAGAAAGACCTGCCCTGAGCATTGAAGCATTAAATTGACCTCTAGTAAAATGCACAACTGAGTGACTATCCTGAACCTGTAGACTCAGATTGACCCACAGATTTAATTGCACTCTCTGCTTGCCTGGAAAACATTTTTTAATTCCTAAATATTTGCTGTGGACAAAATATGAGCTATGGAAGGGACAAAAGCTAAGAAGGTAGAGTGGAAACAGGGTATTCAATGAAATCCTTTCTCTAGTGTTCATAGGGAGCATAAGGCAAGCTTTTTATTCATATGTTATGGTACACTCATTCAGGACATTAGATACTACTGAATGACTAAGAGTGATGCCATGGTAGGAATAAAGAAACTTAGTCTTTCAGAATTATCTGGCATACTTAACAACCTGATCTAGTCTTAAATTTTATTAAAGAGACTGCCACTGTCCCAATCTACTTGCAGGGAATTCAATTTTCTGTGCCTTTACTCAGTGAGCACAAGCTTGAAGTTTCCCTTTGTGAACAGTGTGTGATTCCAAATGTCCAGGGGAGCTCTCACTGAACTGGAGAAAGATAAAGCTGAAGCAAAGTAAATAGGAAGAAATGACAAGCACAGCATGTAGAAGTTAGGCAGGATTAAAAATAAGAATAAAATCTGCTTTCAGCACTATTGTCTGGGGACAGGGTGTGAAATAAGAAGTTAACTGTTTATTAGTTCCTAAATCTGTTCTGTTTCCTAGCCCTCTGCTCTTTTGTTTGGCGATTAAAAAATGTTACCTTTTCCTGACTCTCCAGCACACACAAAAAAGTCTGATGGTCTCAGTGTTTTTCACCACTCCATATGCTTACAACTGGAAAATAACAAGAGAGGACACACATGCATGGCTGAACACACTTCTGTTTGGACGAAGATCCCTTCTCAGCAGAGCCCCTGCATGCACAGGGCCAAGGATCTCCATTTTTTTGCTAGGAATGAGGGTAGGGAAAAGAGTCAGAAAGCAGCCATCTGTTTGGCTGACCCAACAAGGCAGGTGGTCCTTCTCTCATCCATATGGTCACCTTTCTATTAACTAGAGACTGGGCAGGACTCAGTCACCTTGTTTTTAAAAACAGGAAAACAAAATGTGGCAGAAACATTCTTAATGTCACTGGACCAAGATGTGCAAATCTTGCTAACAAACTTCCTTCTTAACAGTTCTCTTAGATTTCTATTTTGAAGAAGTTGTGAGACCCAAGGGTTTTTTTGTTTGTAAGAGAGAGAGGTTTGGGAGGAAGAGGTTAAATGATAGAGACACTCCTGGAGGCTGGGGAGGGGGCAGGGGGAAGGTGCCAGAGAGAAACCAGAGAGGAGAAATCCTTCCTTTTTTTTTGTAGGTGTTTGAAGATGTCAGGCAAGCATTTGGCTTTAACCATCAAAGTTTGGAAGTTTCTCCATCGGTGACTTTTCAACAGGTAAACCTCTTGTCCCAGCTTGAATTAAGTTAAATCTCTCTAAATAAATTCATTTTTTAACATAAAGATTTTTTCAATTGAATATTTTGCTGTAAAATGCACAAGCTCAAATTTTCCTTATAAATATCCTCAAAGTATTTTTTATTTACAGCACAATTTTCAACAGTTACATCATAAATGCCATTTTCAAACATTTTTTTGTTTTGTTTTGTTTTGTTTTTTTCTTGACAACACGATTAGATCACACTGCCTCCATCAGCTAATGCGTTGGTATGCACACATTGCTTAGGACGCACACACTTTTCTGCATACCTACACACTGCTCTTTGAGAAAAAGCAATACATACTCTGATATTGTAAAAACAGTAAGACTGTAGTGCATGTAGTTCAGTGGCATTAAAAAGTGTAAACAGCACACCATTTTAATTTAAGCACAGGCTGTTCTTATCATAGAGTAAGCTTGATCAAGCACACCAACATGGTAATATATGTTCTATGCATTGCACCTGCTTGTAATTCAGTATCATCTGATGTCCAAGAGTCTAAATGTGTTTCCTAGTCCCATTCCAGTTTCAAGTTCCTGTACCATAAAAAGTTCCACTGTTCTAGGCCTCAAAATTGCATGTTTATAGAGAGTTATCAGCAAAAAGGCTGTGCTTAGGATCACTTTTGAAATATGTGTTATGTTTTCATTCCTAATGGTAGCTTTATGCAAGTACAAGTTTCTAAAAACTACACAGGTAAAAAACAAACAAACATACCACAATATCTAGAAATACATTAACTTCCCATTGAATTTAAGCATCTGTATACTACAGAAATAATAATATGAATATTGAGATGTCATATTTTATTTTATCGAAGCAGAAGTGACTATTTACTTTTCATTTTATGTAGGAAAGTAGTACATGATTATGAAAGAACAAACAAACATACAACTTTGAGAGAAAAGCAGGGATTTCAGTCTGATCACAATGTGAAATTGATCATGATGGTAAAAGATGAGGTGAAAGGACCATCTAACTTCATATTCTGCCTCTGGCTGTGGCTAATGACAGCTGCTGAGGAAAAACTAATAAACACAGTGCAAACAAACAGTACCATTTCTATGGAACACTCTCTTTGCCTCTAAATATCAATGGCTTTGGGACTGCTTGAGTTGCCCAGTAATTTTTTCTGCAACCATGCAGGACTTTAAATACCTCAGTCACCTCTACTCTAACCTGCAAAGCCTTTATCATAAAAAGTTCTCTCTTACTTTTTCCACCCTATTCTCTACCTTTGCTAATTCCATTGTGTTTTTAAAAAAATGAAGGGGACAAAAACTGTATACAGTTTTAAGGAGATGAGGGTACCAAAGGCCTTTGTCGAACCTGAAGAGCCTTGACAATACTGTTTGAAACTTAACAGAAACAGACAAAGTTATTTGTTCTGTAGCCGTAACCAGAGTACTATAAAATAAAACTTTGTTACTCATGTTCATCATTATTTGCTTTTATTAGCTCATGATCACCATTTTAGACAGTAGAACTATTACCCCAAATATACAGATATTATTACTTATTTAAACCCATAATGTCTTTGATATAATGGCAATTATAAAACAACACAAGGACAATGTTACTCACTTGTATTTATCTTCTGAAGTGAAACGTGTTTTTCCAGCTGTCTACGAAGTTTCACCTCTGCTCCGTATTTACCAGTAGTGCCATTGTCAGCCAAAATAAAATGAGAATGCATACTGTTGAGCACTGTCAACTTACTCATGGGATTAGACATTGTCTGGTATGGTCGGACCACCTGCATTTTAGAGACAGAGGGAAAAAAAAAGTACTAAATGGAAAGGACTCTCTGGAGTAAATAAATTACAAGATACCAGCTGACAGGATGATAAAAAAAAAAAAAAAAAAATTGTATTGCACTCAAGCATTGCTGTCTTCTATGTGTAAAGTAGAAAATAACTTTAGCACTTAAACCAGTGTGGCCATCTCTAGTAAACAATGACCTTTTAGACTCAGACACTGCTTACAGTGGTTTCAGTGGTAATATTTTTCAGCTGTATCTGTGGCCTCTGCTTTAGTGTTAAATTCAGCTAATACTCAGTCCTCTAAAGGTCTGTATGACTACACACAGTCTGTACACCCTGTCTGCTGTTCTTTCAATAGTGTTGCTGTAAATACACACCTCATCTGATCAAAATCAGTGATTCTTCCTTCACAGACCCCACCCAGCACCATGCCCCCTGTTCTACTCATTCAAAGTCACTAGCATAGGAGGTCTTCTGCAGACACACCAATAGAGGTGAGTTCTACTCTTTGAGAGATATACACATGATATTACACCACATTTTCAATTTCCTTGGGAAAAAAATTGGCCCATTCTCAGCATAGAACAAAGGCTTGTGTTCATTATAGCTTTAGAAATGTCCTGCATTTCCTTTGATTTGCTTTAATCTGCAGAAACTGTTTTGCAGGCAAGCAGAATAAATTGTTGCAGAGTTTTCCTACTTCTAGCCTCCAGACAGATAACATAATAGCACTGGGTCACATTTGGCTGGCAGCTACATCAGTGGGTATCCAGTGCGTAAGTAAGACTGCACTGACATGGGAAAAGAATTGGTGTTGTGCTGAGGGATCCTGGCTGATAAAAATTGTTAGTTGAAATATTGTTCCTGCATTGTTTATGTATGTCATGTCTTTTGGGGAAGACAAAACTCCCGAAAATTTGTAAAATGAAGTCTTAGCTGAAGAAATGCTGAAGTGACTTGTTACAAAACTCAGCTAAAAAAAAAATTAAAAGAAAGAAAAAAAAGTCTACCCGCATATTTTGACAAAAATGCTGGCATACAAAAATATATTAATTTCTTTCTAAGCTTCTCTCTTTTTTTATTATTCTAAGGAGCTCTATAACTGACACATAATTATTCATAAATGTGTTAGTAATTTTATGGCCAGAGATAGCCATCTATTTTCACACGTTAATGCTTGCAGCATTTTGGTCAGCTCTTGGACGGCAAGGGAAAATCCACAGATTTCTTCCGCTGTCACAAACTGTCACACTGAGGGTACTCTGTAAAACATTCATCCTGCAGAAGGGAGGAAATAGGTCTGAGAAAACCAAGGGGGCAGTGGGCCAACAGGGGCACTCCACTGTGGTAACAGGTGACAGCTTTGGCTCAAGTTTCTTTTATACTGTTTCTTTTGGTGCCCCATTCATAAAACATTTGCTCTACAGGCACATATATAGCTTCACAAATGTCAATATGCTGCTGGAAAACTTTCATTAACTAGTTTCTACAGATTCTGAAACCATGTGTCCCATGCCACGGTCAGAAAGAAAAAGGTTCTTTTTCACACACCTACTCATATAATAAGATCAAACGAAAACAGTTACAGTGTTTTTTTAAACTGATACCTGCCCCATCTCACAATATAGAAAACCCAGGCCAGCAAGATCTGATAGAAAAGGAATTATTTGAGTTGCTTGAAGGATTACAAGTTGCTGTGCATGCAGTTCCACTGACAGCTTGTGGTTTGTCCCCCAGAGCCGCAGTTCAAAACTTTCTAACAGTGACAGCTTGATCTGCAGTTCTAATAATCTGCAGCACCAAAGGCTCCACACACTGATTTGGCAATGCTGCTGCAGGGCAGATTAGAAGGCTACACTTTGGTTCTGTGTCTGCCGTTAAATTACAAGGCAAATCTTAGTATTAATGAATTCTATAGATGTGAATGAGAATACAATTCTTTTTGATTGAACTACTCACAGCATGCACAGTTCAACAGCTGAAATATTTTCTTTAAAAATAAATTTTGCAAATATGACTAGCAGACTCTTTTCCTGATTAAAGGATAAGCAAAATGTTCAGGAAGGCAAGAAAATCCTCTCTCTGAGGCTATTTCCTTGAGGTGAATTGCTTTTCCACAATACTCAGCAGATTTTCAATTTCTCAGTCTTGCAGTTCTCATTCCTTTGTTCTTTTGAATCCCTTACATTTTGCAGGCAAGTTAAAAGGTTGTGAAAACTTTGATTTTAATGTCTTTTCATCCTCATTCTGCACTGAGAAGAGGGAATAATGTCCCCTGGCATCTCTCTCTGCAGACCTGAAAGGAAGCATTTAAGCTCAAGACAACCCCTCTAAACACAGGTTAATGAATGTGACAGCAGCCATGCTGAGAAGTAGTACGCACACTGCATGGGCTGGGGGCATTCTGTTAATGGGCGAGGGTCTGGGCTAACCTCAGTAGTTGCCTTTGCACCCTGCCGTGGCAGCACGGTTGAATTAAAAGCGCCGCTATTCCCTATTTACATCCCCTGTGGGTATATGACACTCAAAATAGGGACAGCACTTGAAAAATCTCTCTGAGTAACTCACCATGGACAATAAGCTTGCATGTGTCATGCTATCCAACACATGAACTTGAGCAGTCTAGGTGAGAGCTGACAACAAACTTAATGTGTTCAGAGCAGTGGTGGAAAGAGAGAGATGCTTGCTTTCCTTGTCAAAAAGTGGTAGCTGTTGTTCAAATTAAGCCCCTCTGCAGACTCCCTGTTCTGGGGTACACCAGTGAATGGAGTAGTTCCTGGTTTAATTTAGAGAACCCTGGAAGTATCATGATGCAAATTCTCCATATATGCTACAAATATACCAGCCCCCAGCTTCGCCCCTGACATGCTTCCCAGCTTGTGGTTTGCAATGAGAGAGCTGAATCTCTTTTCCTTACACCTTTCCTTAATTATTTCCTGACTCTGCCTGCAAGTGGCAACTGATACTTAGACAATGGATAAAAAAAATATATTGAAACAAACTTGTTAACTAACTATTTATGGCTATTTGTATTTTTTTTTTTTCTTTTCTTCAGCTCTGCAATTTATTCTCAAAGATTAACATCTTTCTGGAAGGATAATTGCTAAACATCTATCAAAACCAAGCCCAAATCAGTAACAACAAATCCAATAGTAATGTACACTTACTATTTGCCTGAGATCTGTAACTTTTGTCATTATTTTGAAACCTGCAGAAAATTATTAAAAGCAAACCATAATCTTTCAGACACTGAAAACAAAGAAGTATGAGAGACATAAGGAAGCAGTCTCATGCTACAAGCTGATGTTGTTATTCAGAGTACTATGAAAGAAGGAAAAGGAAACGTGTAGCCCGTCTGGACAGTCTGTACATATTTTTCTGGTGCACACATACAGTGCAAGTAATATGAACACTGGTCTTTCTAACAAGACACACCAGAATGTGTTTCAACAATGCAAATTTGAAGTGGTGAGTTCTGGCTTGACAGCTATATGGGGTACTTTTTTTTTTCATATACATGGATGGTAAGGAGACATACTTCTAAGGCAACAATACATCTTGAGTGCGCATTTTTCCTAGTTTGAATGACCTTTGGTAATCTCACGGAGCTAGTTGGTATTCTAAAAATGAAGGGGACTTGGTACTGGCAGAGTTAAGCTCTTTATGATGAAGCATTTTCTGATGGGATCAGGGAAAAGCAGTGACAAGGACTTGATGTGCTGATGAAAATAAGCCTTTCTCAGTGCAGCTGTAATATATAGCATTCCTCAGGGCTCACTACTGGCACCAGTGGTGCTTAACATCTTTGGCAGTGACATAGACAGTGGGATTGAGTGCACCCTCAGCAAGTTTGCTGAAGACACCAAACTATGTGAAGTGGTTGACATGCTGAAAGGTCCAGAGGGACCCTGATAGGCTTTAAAGGTGGGCCCATGCCAACCTCATGAAGTTCACCAAGGCCAAGTGCAAGGTCCTGCACCTGCGTTGGGGCAATTCCAAGCACAAATACCAGCTGGGCAGAGAATGGATTGATAACAGCCTTGAGAAGAAGGACCTGGGGGTGCTGGTAAATGAAAAGCTCAACATAAGTCAGCAATGTGCACTTGCAGCCCAGAAATCCAACCACATCCTGGGCTGCACCAAAACATGCATGGCCAGCAGGTCAAGGGAGGTGATCATGCCCCTCTACTCTGCACTCGTGAGATCGCATCTGGAGTACTGTGTCCAGTTCTAGAGCCCTCAACACAGGAAGGACATGGAGCTCTTGGAGTGAGTCCAGAGGAGGCCGCATAGATGATCTAATCGCTGGAGCACCTCTTCTATGAAGACAGGATGAAGGAGTTGGGGCTGTTCAGCCTGTAAAAGGGAAGGCTCTGAGGAGACCTCATAGCAGCCCCTCATAGTGGCCAGGAAAGCTGGGGAGGGGCTTTTTACCAGGGTGTGTAGTGATAGGATGAAAGGTAGTTATTTAAACTAGAAGAGGGGAGATTTTGGTTAGATGTTAGATTTATTCTTAGGGTGGTGAGACACTGGCACAGGTTGCCCAGGGAGATTGTGGTTGCCCCCTCCCCAGAGGTGTCCAAGGCCAAGTAGGATGGGCCCTTGTGCAACCTGATCTAGTGGGAGGTGTCTCTGGCCTTGCAGGCGGTTTGGAACTAGATGATCTTCTAGGTCCCTTCCAACAGAAACCATTCTATGATTCTATGATGATTCTATGTTATAGAATATATATTGATGTAATAAATATGCATTTATTATACATATATACATTTGCTGTGAGAAAGTAGTTTTCTTATAGCACTTTTGCTTCTATGTAGCACTTTTATCCGTTTATGCACAAGTCTACAAATAGGCTTTTATTTTGGATTATGCATTCTGCTACACTAAATTATAAAAGATTGCTCCTATTGCTTCCTTTTCACTAGGTAAAACCTTTCTTAAATATAATAAATACTAAACTTTTTCCTAACTCTCTTCTGAGTTTTAGTTTTGTCATACTCTAGCTGTTAAATGTAACTTAAAGATCAATGATGTAATACTGGGAGAGAAATACACCATAACCCACGATGATAACAGTACTATAAGGAAGATAAATAAACCCCAAGAAATCTGTAGAGAATTCATTAATTTCTCCTTATGTCAACCTGCTGGATCCATGTGTGGAAGGATTTTTAGAGCAGACATGGAAGAATGAGTGTTATGGGCTTTGTAATGATTCAGCATAGCAGCACCAAAGCTCAATTTTAATTTCAATTATTCAGTAAGAAAAAGGGATCTTTTTTCCCCCTCAAAATTTTAATTATTAAAAAAATGCATTGTATTTAAGTTAGTAGGTTATCTACTACAGCATCTTGACTGATCCATGACATATGATAGTAAGCTGGAAATGTCCTTTTCACTGAGTCACACAAAAATAGCATATTTTAAGTCTAAAATAGATTCTTTGGACTAAAATGAAACTTATTTGAATTACTTCATTATGCAAAAGGAAAGTACTAAACTCAGTGTTCTCTTTCTCATTCAGACACTGTTCCTACTGATATGATTAGAGATTCAACCCAAATGAGGAGTGAAAAGACTCTAAGGGCAAGATGTGCATGTCATGTAGACTTAAAAAGTACACTCTTCAAATAAGAGTGGCTCTGTATGTCGGGATAAACTTGTTTATAGTTCAAGTTTTGTAAAAGACTGAGGAAACCTCCTAACTTCCTCATTTCTTCTATCAGAAAACTGGAAATAAGGCAACTAACCACCTTTCTGTTGTGTGTTTTGTTTTAAAATTAGAATTTAAGTGTATTAAGAGTGGCATTTTTTTCTGCTGCATTGCTTTTATAATACTGGAGTAAGACAAGTCTCTTTAAGGATCTTCAACCACCATAATATAAAAACAACAGGACTATTTTGCTTAACTTGGCCAGTTCTCTATATGGTTCTGAGGAAAGCCCTTGAGATTCCCAAGAGCTGACTGACTTGGATGGACTGGTAAATGTAATAAAACCCCTCAGCTATGACTTCAAGATCAATACAGGCCAGGCTAGGGCTGGAGCATTAACAGAGGCACAGCTCTGCTCAGCATGCCTGACTTGCCACGGGGCCCAGGGAGGCAACATGCCCTGGGCAATGGCAATAATTTCCACCCCACTCCACCTCCCATGACTATGGCAATTTTCTATATCCGTCTGATGCTAGAAGGGTATATTTTGACAACTCAGTTCTGATTCTAATTTAACTAGACATAGTGCATATAGGCATAAAGCCACTTGGATGCTAGAGTTCGACAGGCCTTTTACTATTGGTTGACTTCCCCTCCCTGCATAATTCTTTTTGGCCTTTGTTTCTTGCTTAATGATGATTCATTTTACATGCTTATGGTAGTATTTATATTTCCCCCTCTTGGTTAATTTCACAGCATTCACCTCTAATGAGCCAGTCAGTATAGTACTCTTTGATTTTCAAAAGGCTTTCAAAAAGCTTTCTCACCAAATGCTTCTAAAGAAACTGAACACATTGGATAAGAGAGGGAAAGCCCTTTCAGGAATTAGTAACTGGGGAAAGCTGAGGGGAAGGGAGGGAAAAGCAGTAGGTAGGAAAAGTTGATTTTTTTGAGTGTTACTAAGAAGATTTAGTGACATAAGTGGTCTGCCTCAAGCAGGGTCACATTCAGTTCAACACAGTTGATGGATTAAGGGTTAATGAGCGTGAAAAGCTTACAGATATTTCTGTGGACTATGAAGAATTAAAGCAAGTCTTCAAAAAGCAGCCTGACTAGGCAATAAAATGGAAGATGAAATTCAATATCAGTAAGCATAAAGCAATAAAGTTACATGTCCATTTGAGATGGATAAAACCAGAAGTACTTCAGCAGTGCATCATGCCATTGATCAGTCATTTAGTGACAATATTAGGGGCTAGGACGTTTGGAGGAAAAGTTTCAAATTTGTCTATCACAGATACACTTCAGAATGATTTTTGTTCTCAGTGATGAACCTGCAATTGTAATCCTGCTGATATGACTGTGGCTGCATTAATGTAAGACTACCCAAATTTGCTTCCTTTGCTGTTTTTTTAAATTTGCATAATTTCCTGTCTGATAATCAGACTAAGTATTAACCTATGCTTTATCATAAACTTTTTTTAAATTAAAAATAATAAAAATAAAAAATTAGCACACAAGTTTTTTATTTCCTGTTTAAATTAAAAGGACATTAAGAGAAAACATCTTTTAAAGAAATTAGGAATAAATGGCATGATTCCAGTTGGCTGGAACTCCTGGGAAACTAAATTATTTCTTCAGGTCTTTCTGTAAAAGAATGTTTCGAAGCCCGTTTAACAGGTGGCGACAAGCTGAGAACAGAAGTAGGTAGCCTTATAACAGGTGGAACGAACTAATGAAGCGATAATGATGTCCCAAAATCTGCAAACAATTTGATGTCCTTTCTTCCCTTCTTTCTTCTTGCAATGTTTCCAGAACTACATGTACAGTCAGTAAAGACCAGTTACCTGAAATGGATGTATACACTACACTTTAACGAGATGCACCACATCTTTGTGACTAGCCATTTCTGTCAGCCACCTTTTGCACTGCATCTTAGAAGAGGTAATTTGTGACTCATAATTGATGATGCAGAGTCCCATCCTGATTGTCTCTATATATTGACAACCCTATTATACAAGGACTGGTGGTGTTAGCATACAAAACCCCATGCTAATACAATTCCCCTTAATGGCTATACGTTAATAGCGAATGGCAATAAATTCCAGTTGGATCAATTTCTTCATACTCATTGTAATTCCTTCCGACCTGAACTGATAATTGAATCTTCTTCCTCTCCCCAGTCTGCTAATGGACAAATATACAGAGAAGAATGGTTTAGAGTAATGTAGACAAGAAAAGCATTTTTTATGCAGAATGAAGGCTATATTTCTTAACCACTTGAAGTTAGAGACTGTTTCTAAGACAGACCAGAGAATAGTCTGGAAATGAACTAGAGGTGAGGAAAAAGAGGGTCCAGAAAAGCTTCAGGTAACATACAACCAATATAAATAAACTATTCTTGTATTTAAGTTTGGGAGATTAATTCTTCTGAGTCGCAGCATAGCTTTAAGAATGATATGAAAAAGAAACACCAACTCTGCCCTTCAGAGGCGACTGAAGTAATGATTCTTAGAAGTCTGGTCTCATGCCATTTATAAGTCTCTTCACAATTACATTAATGAAAATGTATAGGATGGAGTGTGTTATATGGGGGACAGTTTTAATTCTGAGTTTATCAAAAGCATCATAGTATTGTTTCAAACTAGATTACACTATGATCTTTGCAATTAGTGTTTTCTTATGGACTTTTCAGCATCTGTAGTGTTCTAAGGATGAAACTTTAAAATGTTTTCAATAATAGCATTTAATGAAATTTCTTTATAATTTATTTTTAAAGAATGCACAGTATAGGAATTTTTATTGTTACCATGTCAAAACTGCTATCGAGTGCAATGGAAAACCAGTGTCTGTATTGATTTTCTACTGCAAACATTAATTGTATGAGGAATTGCTAAGTTAGGGATGTAAAGGAAAAATAACTGGAAGATTTATATATATTGGAAGTGATCTATGTCCAAATAGGGCTTACGTCTTTGCCAATCAGATCCTCTTGGTTTTCCACAATCCCCCAGGGAGCTATACCAATGGTGCAGATCTTCCCTCGAGATTTTGAGGCATGATCTTTCAGTGCATCTCCAACATGACGAATGACTCCTGGGAAAGAAAGAGCAAAAAATCAGAAATTAATAATTATGTGCTTTTTGTTCACTATGGTAAGGTTTTAATATAGAGTGCTTATTTTAGGAACATCTGTGCATATACTTACAATTATGTAAAGCTATTAATATATTCCTACTGATTATTACCACAGTAATAGCATAAGTCCATTTTATCTGATCTAAAAAATACTAAATGAAGCAGCAATTAAATAATCACACAGCTCTAGAAATAAGAAAGTAAGTGTTGACAGCTAACTGTAACTTGTTTATCTGCACTTGTGTTCACAAACATATGTGCATGCAAGCCTTTGTATCCTCCCCAAGCACAGAAAGAAGCAAAGGAAAACAAACAACCCTTCCCGCCTCCCTCACAAGCCCCCAAAAAACTATACCTTACGTATAAATGTTTCCTTTTGTCTGAATAAAGGATGGAAATGTGAAAACATCATTACACTACTTTGTGGTGAGCTATTCTACTACTCTATCTAAACAAACTCAGTCATCTGAGATAACTTCAAGCAGAGTATCAGAAACCACCCTGGGAGTCAGGGAGAAAACAGAAGTGAGCACAGAGATAATGACTTCTCCCCAGCTCTCTTCCAAGTCCTTTCCAATAATGTTCCTCTGATGCTTTTGGGCAGCTTTGTCAGTGTTTCAGTGGTATCTCTCTGCAGAGGACAAGTACAATTTCTCCTTCCTCTTAATAAAATATATTTTTTTTTAACCTGTGTATCTCCCTGTGTAACTATTTTTTTGTGATGTGGCTGCACAGAAGCAGACCTCTGAATTTGCTTTGGTGTTGTCTCTTACTCAGTTTCTGTGTTTGCTTCTCATTCAGATCACGTTTTCAAGATGACTAGATTGGAAAGACAACAGCCATAGTTTTTTCTACAGCATAAATGAACAATGTAAGGCAAAACATTGCAGCCTAACAAATCCTCTAAGTCCTGGAGTCTAATTTCCTTCCTGTGGTAGAAAAGGAAAACCAAAACCCTGTACATTCAATCAGCTATTAATTAGGCTGTGATCCAGCAACCCAAAGGATTCAAAGCAGAAAATCTGTCCAGACTGCAAAAACTTTTGTTGTTTAGAATAATAACTTTTGGCATGACATGAATATTCAGAACAACTTATTTAAGTCAATTAGCAGTCACGGTTATAGCCAGATATGCACCTTCTCTGTCCCAGTACTGATTCCCAGTCCAACAACATTATTTCAGGATTTTTTAATTATTTCAGTGTCTCCTTAAGGGAAATCTGATTTAAAAATTCATCATCAACAGAAAAGACTGTACTTATTAATGCTCAGTTTGTACACTTTCACATAAAGATAGAACACTTAAACTTCACCTCCACAGTTGGAAAATCTAGACCTGAAGAAACCAACTACTTTGCTCCAGAGGTCAAAACCAGCAATGAGATGTAACTGATAAGGCAGTACTGCTTCTGGAGTCATATGTAGTTAAAAAAACACGTAGCAACTTGAATTTCATAGGATTTTCTAGGTACTTCCATTACAGGAAATAAATAAAAAATAATCCTTTCCAACAGTAATTTTGTGGACTTGCCTTTTTCATTTGTACTGTTTTGGCGCTTGCAACTATGATTATTTGAAAAAAGGTATGAAGCAGTTGGGCATTTCCCAAATGCAGATGTTGTAGTCAGTCCTTTTTCAAAAAGCTTCTGTAGTCTGTTTGCTACAGTTCCTGTGATAACACACTGCAATGAGTGAACAAGATCTTCAGTTTTCTAATGTTTTTTTTTTAAATCTGTCTTTGCTATCATCACTACAAGAGTAGTGGCAACTAACATAACTATAATCACCTCAGAGCATGGGTCAACATTTAACTCAATTTTCTTCCTTGTTCTACAGGCATGTGGAGGATATTACAGACATGTGAGTCTGGCTATCTATCTAGCACTCCATAAGCTATGCCTCTTCTTTGCTATATTTGCATTGCTCCTGTGATAAAACTGTATATTGTTTATTTATTGATGTGCTCTGGAAACTAAAAAGTCCAAGTGTCCTATTACCGTTCAGACTAAAATGGATGGGAGTTGATCCATGGCGCACTAAAATTAATGCATGATAGAGTGATTACAATGTTCTCAATAGACGGTAAAAGGATACACTCTGTGGGTTTACTAAAATAATAAATTATAGCTTTGTTACTGCAGCAAATGAGAATGACATAAGAATTTACAAGTTCTATATCAAAACTTTTTGCCTTTATCTCTAGCAGAACTCTTTGACTTTCCCCTGACTCCCACGTCATTTCTCCCTCCTTAAGGGCGGGTAGCTGGGAAGACACTCCAGAACATTTATTATCTGGGGAACTACGATTTGCAGCTTATTCCCAATATATACATGCTGTCTACCAGCAAAGCTGGGCCAGCTGCTATCTTGAGTCATTAGAACACCCATTCGGTATGTTACAGATGTACTTAACTTCAAACAGAGATGGATTGCTGCAGGGGTAATACAAAAAACACTAAGTCAAGCCATCTACAAGAAAGGAAGAAGTGATACTAATTCACAATGAAGTTTTCCACCACATCCACTGAACAGAACCCTTTTTCCTTTCATTCTTCAGATCATCTTAGAAGATAAAATAAAGATGTTTTCTGGATGAAAATGTTTTTCATTTTATGTAATCAGAGTTTGACTTTGGTTTCAGCTTAGTAGGCACTCCCTGTAGCTTACGGTTGATCTTATAAAGTACTCACTTAAAATACGCTAAAATAATTGCCTCACTAGGAGGTTTTATTTTCAGCTCCCCAGTGCACTGTTCATACTTTAGCAAACCCTTTATTCCCTGTTAGCTGCCATTTTCTTGTTCGCACATAGTACAGACAACACTGGTAAAACAAAACGTGGAATGGTTTCTTAATTTCATCTGACCTAATATTTTTTTTCTGAGATTAAATCTCCTAGATACCACTGTGCTTTTATTTCAATCTTGCTGTTACCTGTGTTTACTCCTCCAGTGAATATCCATGCTCCAGTTGTCATAGCAGCCTTAATGAGGCCTTTTCCAAAGACTTGCTTGAGTTTTGGCTGAAGTTCAAAATTCTGAAGGCCCCCATGCACAGAGATGAGAAGTTTAGGGAGCTCAAGCTGCCACTCTTTGGTCATCAGATGCAGAAGAAGGTCAGGCTTTGTGTCGAAAGACACACGTACATACTGCAGAAATTAGGGCAGTGATAAAGAAAACACAATTGGTTATACTCACTGGTGTATAATATCTATGATGTACGCTCGATAGATCAACGAAAAAAGGCAACCTTTATGACAAAATCACTAATAGCTAACTTGATGGTTTTTCAACTTAGGGAACTAGGAAACCAGGACTAGGGAACACTTAGAATTCACAAGCTTCATTTAGGAAATAAAAGCAATTGTTTCAATATGCTTAGCAATGCTTGAAAGATGTATAGTTTTAATTAATTAATGCAAATACTGGAGCAAAAATCTAAGTGGTCTGCCAAAGATGACCTAGGTAGTCAGAGTCACAGCTGTGCATACACTTGTTTCTACCCTCTGCTGGAGGGTAGGAAGAAGCTGCAGGAGGACCTGGACAGGCTGGGTCAATGGGCCCAGGCCAGTGTAATGAAATTCAATAAGACCAAGTGCAGGGTCCTGCACTTTGGCCACAACAACCCCAGGCAGCTCTACAGAATGGGGGAAGAGTGGCTGGAGAGCAGCCCAGCAGAGGGACCTGGGAGTACTAGTTGACAGCAGGCTGAACATCAGCCAGCAGTGTGCCCAGGTGGCCCAGAAGACCAATGGCATCCTGGCTTGTATCAGGAATAGTGTGGCCAGCAGGAGCAGGGCTGTGATTCTCCCTCTGTACTCAGCACTGCTGAGGCCTCACCTCGAGTACTGTGTGCAGTTCTGGGCCCCTCACTTCAAGGAGATTGAGGTGCTGGAGCAGGTCCAGAGGAGAGTAACGAGGCTGGTGAAAGGACTAGAGGGAAAGTCTCACAGGGATAGGCTGAGGGAGCTGGGGTTGTTTAGCCTGGAGGAGACTCAGGGGGGACCTTATCACTCTCTTCAGCTACCTGAAGGGAGTTTGTAGTTAGGTGGGGGCTGGGCTCTTTTTCCAGGCAACTAGCGACAAGACAAGAGGGCATGGCCTCAGGCTGCTCCAGGGGAGGTTTAGGTTTGATTTTGGGAAGTACTTCCTCACAGAGAGGGTGATTAGACATTGGAATGGTTTGCCCGGGGAAGTGTTGGAGGCACCCTCCCTGATGTGTTCAAGGAAAGGATGGATGTGGCACTTAGTGCCATGGTCAGGCCAATGTGGTGGTGTTGGTCATAGGCTGGACTTGATGATCCTAGAGGTCTTTTCCAGTCTTGGTAATTACGTGATTTTTATTTTCAAGGTAACAAAATTTTGAAAGGAAGGAAATAACAGGAATAAGCTGGGTTGTTCAAGCACACAAAAGTTTAAATTGAGCAAGACTACTAAACAGTTACCTTTCAGAGGAATGGATGCTAGCTTATGGCTCACACACTGATTTTTATTGATTAATGAATTTGCCTAACAAGGCACAGGATCCTGAAAGGGCTTTGAAACATATTTCCACTTCAAGGCTCTTCTGTGCTACATCTGCAGCATTTTGCCCCAAGGCCCATTTGTGTGTGCTCAAATGTAACAACTGCCTTCAAAATTTCTGCAGCACTGCCATGTCGCACACACACCTGACTCTCCTGACAAGCCCTTCTCTCTGGGCTCTTCTGCAGATAAGGTATGAAGGGTTTCACAAAGCCTGTGATAAGCCAGGTGATACTTTTTTACTATGGGTGTATAGCAGAAAGGGGCCATAAGAGGATAATTTTTTTTCTATAGCTGGTAAGACCTGGAAGAAGCCTATTAATTGAATAAAATAGCTCATAGAAAGCCACTTATCTGTCAAACATCTGGTTGAACCAATACATATAGAGTTACTTCAGCAGTCTTTCACTTGGTGGATTTTCAGCACAGCCTGTGTAACACAGGCACCTTTGCTTTCATGCCTAGGAATGAAAGATTTGCCTAGTTCCAGAGGAATGCCTAGTTCCAGCTTGCTTATAATAACACGCCAGGTAGTATAGCATCCACAGGTATTATGTAGTAATTTTGTCCCTTTTTAACATGTCTCGTCAGTTTTGGCAAAAAATTCTTTCTCAGTAAGTTGTATGACAGCAAAATAGACTCCCTTCTAGTTGAGTAAGAGTGAGGGACTTGACTTTTTTCAGAATTAATTTATAATAGTCAGGTTTCTTTGTAAGAATGGTTTATTGCAGAGCGAACAACCATTCCTAACATTTTTGGAGGCCAGTAGTCACAGTGCAGTAAGCGGGGGCACAGCCAAACTGAAATATGAGCAAGGGAATGCACACTAATTGCAGCGCGTAGGTAACATTATCTACAGCAGTCAGGAAAATTCATAACAGCTAATAGTCAAAGAACATACAATATTAATGTCTAGCAAGAGCATAATGTATCCTTGAGCTTATATATACGTGAATGGCATCCTCAGTAGCAACCCATTCAATTTTCTGCCTGGGAGTTGAGAAAATCTTAATTTCCATTGAGATTTGAGGGCTATCAAAGTTTTAATACACCAGAGGGCTTGTAATGAGACTGATCCTTTTTCCCCTTTGCTGTGTCTTCAGGGAAAGCAAAGACTGCAAAGAGCAACATCATGTTAACGCTGTAGAGATTAATACATAGACAACATCCTTCAGGGATTCTACACACAACATCTGCTGGTGAAACTATGGAGTTTAGATCCTGGGAACACTGGTACCTTTTTCTTTTTTTTGGTGAAGACAGACAGGGAGATGTAAGAAAATAATTAAAGTTAATTCATATTAGTAATGGCCATATAAATTTGCTGAAAACAGGCCACTGCATCATCTAGGATGATACTAAAATGAAGGCACAAATGGCATCAGATGCATAGGCTTTGATTTTTATCATTGTCTGGATAATTTTTGTTCTTACAGAGGAATTCTCAGTTTGGTATGCTTGGGATTACTCTTTTGTCATTACTTAACATGTTAACTAGCAAGTACAAGATAATTTTTTTGTCATCACTTTCAAGGTACACATTAAATTATGAATAAACACTTTCAGGGCAATTTTTTCCTTTTTTTTTTTTTTTTTCCCCCCCCCCAATCTTTTAGCAGAATACTTTGCATTTCTGTTTTTTGTTTGGAATTTTATTGAGTATTTCTCCTGTTCCTGAATTAATTTGCTATAGCCTCCAGAGGAATATTTAAAATTTACATGAGAACGTAAGATAAACCACTGCCCTGCTACCTTGAAACTCCATGTCTATTGTATCTGCCAGCTGTAGAAATCATCAGTTCAAGTGCCTAATTGTTTACTCCCTTCTTTATGATAGGATGCAAGAGGTCAGTTGTTATGGGTCAGCAGAGCAGGGCAAGATAGGAAGCAAAAGTACACTTTTGAACTACAAAACCTGAGGATGACCTGATTGAGAAATGATAAAGCATCAGGTTCAAGTTGTCATTCCCATCTGATCCCAGAACTAGCACAGAAGTACTCTGCAAGGGTGCCATTTGATGCCAATACTTATTTCACTTTTTTATCAAGTGGTTTCCTAAAACAGTAACTGTGCCCCAGGGTGCTGAGCCATCTCATATAAAATACAGCATTATCCAGAAGGGCTGGACCAGATGATCCTTGAGGTCCCTTCCAACCTGGTATTCTATGATTCTATGATCAGTCAAACAGTCCGATGCTTGCAAATTGGAGTCCAATGCCCTGTGGCAAAAGTTGAAATTCCTGAGTGGTAAAACTCCTATTCTCTTACTCTAGCATTGCGGTCTCATTAGAGTACACAGTGAATTATTGCAGCTGAGAGTCTCAGTGAATAAAATAGAAAGATTCAGAATTTTGCTGTATTTCTTCATATAAAAACTCTTCAGAGAACACTTTGTGATCTGCAATCCAATGTTACGCCTTTGTTTCTCTTTCATGAGTACAGGTACTAGGTGGTTATTTCACCTGCCTTAAATGAGATTCCATCACTGCAGACACTTCTTCAAGCTAAAGACCAATTCCATCAAAGCGCAGGTTTCACACAGAAAACAGACCTGATGAAATTCTCACTGAATTCAACATAAAAACTGTTACTTGGACTGAAACAAGACTGTTTCTGTAGAAATTAATATCCTTTTCAACATCTTAAGGCCTCATCCAAGTTCCACTAAACAGTCAGTGGAAGGACCCTCATTGATTTAAATGGGCATCAGAAAGCTAGTTCTCTGTCGTATTCCCACTTTCTCTCCATGTAAGATATCATGTTTTAAATTCTGCAAATGTTCTTGAAGCATTCATTTGCTATAAGACAATTGTTTGCTACCTTTTCCGTGGTTTATGCAAGTTACAGAATTATCTCCCTTTTTCTCTTTTTCTCTCAAAAGCGCTGATGGCTTTTAAGATTCTTTTTGCACAATTTTAATAAAGCTCAATATATTTTAAAGGCAGAAATGCACATTTTATGTGGCTGGTTTCCAAATATCTGTAATAAACTATAACTTTTTGAGGAAATTAATATTAAAAAGTCTAAGAAACTTTATGTACACTGGAATTCTTCTGATGTTCTTTCATGTTTCCATGGACTATAAGAAAGATTAATCTTATAGCGCTGAAGTAAACTATATTTCTTCTACAGCTGCAAACATATGCAAGCTTTTTATTGTGCATGTTAAATATATTATTGGAATTCATTCAATTAGGAGGAAGACATTTAACTCACTAAAGCTTTTTAAGCAGCCATTTTCCATCTAAACTTAAAAAACATGATCAAAGAAATTTCAGTTCTGTAAGGAGCAGTTCTCTATAAATTGAATGGCATGTCAATTAATAAAAGAATATTAGGGTGGGTTATTTTTTTAATTGTTAGTTTAGTTTAATATATGCAGAAAGGCAGATATTAAATTTCATATTTTTTTTTTACTTTGGTAAAAAATTCAGTGCAAAATGCATCACAGCAGGATTGTCTGGAGTGGTCTGCTAATGACCAGAATCTATTTTGAAATTGTTCAGAACATTGCTCATAATCAGGATGGAATTCCTCACATTAGCTTGATAACTGCTCATAGAATTAGGGTAATATATTGCCAGTATATAGGTAGATGAACTCATCCATGTTGCTTCTTAAAGTACTAAGAGCCAACTAATTAAGTTGATTACATTTTATTTGTTTTTCTATACTTTTAAAATCCACAGATTTATTGCAAAAGTTGTTATTAAAATATGCATTTCCATGTGCCTCTCAGATCTTTTTAAAACTGTCAAAATTGAAAATCTGCTCTAGAAACAACGTAAATGTGAACAGCAAAATTGTTAAATGTGTTTCTTAAACAGCAATGGGATGAGCCACTTGTAAGGAACACATAAAATTGATAGAGATCTAAAAACACAGTGCTATTTCAGGATAACATGTGGTTACATGAAGACTGAAATAAAAGCTTCTTTAGAAATTGATCTCATTCACCAGTTTTATCTAATCTTGGCTACATGTTTCTGCCTAATTTACTGAACCTTCAGCTATGCACATTATTGATTTAAGTAGCTAATGCAGCCCCCCTGAAGATACTTTAACAATTATATGGTATTAGCAAAATTCATGCTGCTTGAGAATTTTTGTTCTATGTGGCTGTGGAAATGAAATTTCTGGCACAGTCAGTTGTACTGGCAATATGTCAACCTACATAATTTTTCTGTTTTGTTCCAAATGCACATGTTCTATTATAATTTTAGTGGTATTTTCATTTTCACAGCTAAAAATGCCACTGTTAATTCTCTGGTGACAATTGATCTAATGTTTTGTCACTGTATTTGTGCCTTGCAAACATATCTATGAGGTATACATATATTTACTATTAATTTTGTGTACATATTATTAAAATCTAATTCTATTACTTCCAATAGAGGAAATACTTATCTGCCAGTCTTACACACCCTAATCTGTCCCATTAATTAACTAAAATTTTCCCAATTGTAAATCTGAGGTTACAGTTTTCATTAGTAAATCCCATCTCATTCCTTGTAGCCTGATTCAGAAAAAAATACCAGTTTTACTGTTAGCATAGACTGAGATAATACGAGTTAGTTCTTTGTCTCCCTTGCTTTGTATTTTTCATGTGTGGGCATCCACTTCAGGAAATAAAGTAAGGAACAAGTGGTGAATTCGTCCCCTCAGGCTTTCCTTGATCCTGGTCAGCTTACTGTCTTACTGCTTTCTAGGGTTATTCTATTAGCCAATAGGCACACTAGTAACCTACCATGATGGTCAGCAAAACTCAGCTTGTACACTATAGTGATATTGGATATCCAGTAGCTAGAAAATAACTAAGTAGCAATTTTTGGAAAAGAACAAATGTTAATTTGTCATGTTTTCTCCCTTTTCTCTCTCTCCCCCTCTCCCTAGTGTTCCAGTTTCTCTGGTTTTGGGTTTGCAAAAAGAATGTCTGAACAAGAATGTTTCCAAAGGTTATTATACATTTTCTCCTTTTCCAAGCCTTATTTTTCAAGATAATTTTAATCCCCTTTATTCCTCTCATCTGCTGGCAAAATTGAGAGGTTGCTTTGACTAAGCAAACTCTTTGCTGTCACAGAAATCTTTTGATTCCGTAAGTTTTTTTTTATTCTGAGAAAGACCTTGTATCCAGCAAATTCAGAAACAGGAGTTTCATTCTTTCTATTAATAAAACTACAAAAACTAGTTAGGCAGGTCTTTTACTATAATCTACACTAAAATAATGTTTGGGGTTGGAAATACAACCATAGGGACACCTTCATACTGTTTTCAGTAAGAAACACACCATAGTATAACAAAGCTCTTCCATTTGTTTACCTTTAAAAAACCCACAAAACTAATGATTAGCAAAGTTTTGGGCATGTGAAAGATGTTTTTCTCATTGGTGGTAACCAAGGCAGGACATCCATTAAAAAGATATTTAATGAATTGTTTAATTTGAAGCATTTTTTGCACTGGTGGGATGACTGAAATTCTGAAACTTTTAGACTTCATTAGTACATGAAGAATTTGGTTGTTCCCATGTTCCTGGCAGGGCTTAAAGACTAAATATATGGCAGATGCAGCTGTCTTCCTGATTCTAGTACTGTCAAAATAAATCCAGAATTTTTCCATATTGTCTGTATTCATTCCTAAGTTTTAAGTTGTTATTTAGATTTCCCAGATTTTTAACCCCTCCTTGT
This sequence comes from Apus apus, assembly GCF_020740795.1. Lineage (NCBI taxonomy): Eukaryota > Metazoa > Chordata > Aves > Apodiformes > Apodidae > Apus > Apus apus. The sequence continues at coordinate 39,061,232 of NC_067312.1, read as the reverse complement.
CTTATTTTTTCTAAATTCTTCATAGTTTCATTCCTGACTGCACTCTGTGACAAGATTTCTCTTTCCTTCATGTCTAATTCCAATTTTATCTCCACATTTTCACTTTGAGTATATTTCCTTGAGAAGACAGCATGTACCTTGGAGCATCTCCTGTTCTCTTATGGCACTGTGCCAGCTCACCATAAATCCTCTAGAGAAATTGGTATCAACAGCTTCCCTAAACCCTTCATCATTTCTTGACTAACCTGAGACTACGTCAGCAGGGCAGTTTATGGCTTTATAGTGTTCTTCTAGGACGTCACTCAAAAAGCACTTTCTCATAAACACAGATTTAATGCAAAGTGTCCATATATGCTTCATGGCATGATACTTACTCTATCTTCAAATTTTTCTGAGTTTTGGTGAAAAGCATTCTATTTTGTTCCCACTCCTTGTGAAGATACCAACAGAATGCTTTGATTCCTTTCAGTGCTGAGGGAGGTGGAAATGTATTCACTTTAAACAAAAGTTATTTACTGAATCAGATTCTCTCTCTAGCACTGGTCTTGCAGATTTTTATGTGACTGGTTATGTGACTGGTTATAAACTGATGTTTGTGATACTCTCAGAAAAATTACCTCATTTTTCCATCTACCTGAGCAAACAGAAAAATCCACTCAAGTCATTATACCATCTTCAGCACCTATGCATCCACCTAAGGAAAATATCTAGTACTTGCTATCATAGCACCTGACTTCTTAATTGCATCTAGTCCATCTAGTACCATGACAGATCTCAGAGAACTGTTGGGAAGAATTCAGGCAAAGATGCTTCTGGGTTGCTGGGCAGGTTATTCTGCAGAGCACGCAGGGGTTCTGCTTCTGCACTCACTGCCACCCAAACAAGCATCTTGGCCACCATGTGCTAGGTACACATTCATCTTCCATTCTCAAAGTCTCAGTTGCTTCCTATTAGATAGAGACAGAGAGCTTCTTCTTTTCATGTAATGCCACACACAAGTACAAGCATGGGTTAGTGTGGGTGGTGGAAACATCTCTCCAGTTTTGTGGAGCGATACCTTCAGATTATTATACTTCAGTATTGCTCCATAGTATGGAGTACGATAAAGTAACTTGCTGAGGGAAATCTGTGGCATAGGACAGAAATTTCCCAATTCCTAGCTTAGACAGTTACTAGGCCTCTTATTTCATTGAAAGATGAACCAGTAAGTCTAACTGGTTCAACATATGTCTCAAGGAAGATTAAAAGAAATTTGGTATATTTCAAATTTCTCAGCCTTACAGACACACCCAGCAATGGGAAACCACAATTGAATTCTAAAGTTATTTGGAAAAAGAGGGCTGAAGAATCGCTGGAAGAAAATCAAGATAGCAGCATATGAGCATGCCTTGAATCTTCATAAAGGTAGCTCCTCATGCTGCACACCTTCTTTTATAGTTAATCCTGTTCACCAGTCTCTTGGCACATAATACACTAAAACCTATGGTACAGTCTTTAAATAATACTTTATGATGAAGTTAAGAAAGAATGATGTTTTGTGAATGCCTTTTTTTGAGCTAGGAGCTCTATGTATCTAAGATAAAAGCATGGTTACCATGGCTTTATTGGAGTGGCCCCCTCCTTGGAACTCAATGGTTCCAAAAGCGTCTGTCGGGCTGAGCTGCGTGTGCTTGCTGATGGACCACTTCTCTGACTGGATGTCATTGCGAGCCAGCCTGCTTTCATTTTTCTCATTCTGAATAATGGAGATGCTTGGAGTCAGTCCAACATGTTGACCTATTAGACGCCCACAGCAGCACCTATGACATTGAACAGAAAACCTGAGTCATGTGCATGTATGAACTGAACACAGAAATGGCCTACAAACCTGCAAAACATACTCCTTTTCAACTCTGCTCAATGCTTCCCTGCTATCTGAAGCCTCTAACTGTAGAAGCAACATAATGCAGATACTACTTTTTCTTTCTATGATCTTGTTTACCTTGGACTCTCTTACATTTCAATAAAATAATGCTTTGCTCTAAATATGTACAAAATGAAGTTAAATAACATTTTCTACTGTCTTAAAATGACACCAGGCCAAATAACCAGCTTTTGCATGGACTAGCATGTATTTTACATTGATAATTCACTGCAATTATTTTCTTTTGATAGTATTGTGTGTCATGCATCCAATTTAGCTAAATATTCAAGGCACTGAATACTGAAGAAAGAGGACAAATAAATCAAACATAGGTGCTGGTCAACCTTTGATGTATCTTTTTTTTTTTTTTAATTAAATAATTTTTGATACTTAAAGAAAAAGTGCCCACAGGAATACATCACTCCAGATGTAATTCAACCACCTTTGGTCAAATAAGTAATTAAAAACTATTTACATCCATGTACATACATATGCACACATGCACATAAACGTTATCAGGTAACTGAGTTCCATTTTTCACACAAATAGTATACCATTACCTATGGGGGTCTTTGGTGCTGGGTATGATATGAACACATTCTCTCTTGTAAAATGCTCTTTCTATCCATGATTTCTGTGCCTAAAAAAGAGAAGGGAAAAGGTGTAAACTCTGTTCGTTTATTAAACACAACTTATAGTTCAACTGAAGGGAAACTTCAAACATAAAAGAAAACTTCACTGACTTTGCAGATACACAGTGCACATTTTGCACAGAGAAACTTTTCCCATTAGAACTATGGTTTCCCGCCACAGCTAAGCACCCAACACAAGATCTTGAGATTGTTTCATATTCACTAGCTAGATGACTTTGATGCTGTCATCTGTTTTCTTATAGTAGGAATCACTGGAGAAGAATACATTCAAACTGTAAAACTTTTTACATGGTAGAGAAAAAACACACCTGTTCATTAAAAATACTTAAAAAAAATTAATCTATTTTCATTTTAGTGATACAACTAACTCAGTTTAAATAAATAAAAAAAAATCTCAGAAACTAGAAAATAAGTATATTACAATAAAGCTTATAATATGACTCTAATGCAATTGTTTATACAAGTACTGAGAGTGTTGTTTATCATGGAGCCAGAAACTAGTTTCATATGTGGATCTCTTGACGAAAAAAAAAGAAGGAAAGGAAGAGATGTTTCTGAAATGAGACACAAAAATCTTTAAGCTACAAATGATGAGATGATGTAACCTCTAAAACTGATGGAGTTCAATGAAACTATGCCTGTTCATAACACTCAAGATCTTCCCCAACATATTTGCAGAGAAGTAAGTAATTTCCTACAGCATAGTCTTAACTTTTACATATACAGGAGATCTTTTCTAAAAGAAAGATAAATGGATAGAAAAAAAACCCAAACAACACAACACAACAAAAACCCCAACAAACAAGACTTTCAGAGTGCTGAAACACTTTTTAAAACTATTTAGACAGTCCTCGCTCCATATAATCTGAATTCTGGGAATCTCTCTAAAAGATTCCCACAGATAGAGTTAAATTCTTTCATTTAGTAAGTAAATAAGGTGAAATTTTCCTTTGAAAATTAATTGCAAACAGATAAATTTCATAAAATGTATTTAAATAGTAAAGTTACCTATTTCATTTCACAGCATAAACAGAACTATAAATAAAGACAAAATTACCTAAAGGTTAAGTAATGTAAAATGAGCTTTAGAGAATATAAAGGAAAACTGAGCATCTCACTTCTATAAAAAGACAAAATATGAAATTGCAAGACTAGAGTGTAAAGTACCTTGCCTTACTATCTTATGTTACCTTATTGTCAAGTCAATCTGCATCCTGTTTTTCATGTTTAAACCCAGAAACACAGGTTTCTGGGACTTGCAAAAATAATAATGAACTGTGGAAGTTTGTTGGAGTCAATGCATGTCACTAATATAAACTACGAAGTACCATAGTATTTCTAGTTATACTCATCCTTTATCACTCTCAGCACACAAAAAAATATTCTTTTGCCTTTTTTAGAGAAGATAATCCCTGGCTGGATCTAGTGGTAAGTCTTGTTACATAAGAATATTTTTACCTTACTTTACTTGCATTTTTATTTTTAAAAAAATTGCTAAATTTGTAATTTATAGGAATGGCAGACATCCTATTAAGACTCCTACTGTCAGGAAAAATAAAAGTATATTAAAAACATTAAAGAGAACTGTATTTATAGATTGCTCTTTCTTAACATGGCAAATAGAAAATATATTATAGAATGTGGGGCAAGTTTTGTTTCATGTTTAAGCAAAGTACAGTTAAACAAAATTCTGAAAAAGCAAAAAAAAATTCAGTTTATGTAGGAGAAGTTACCTTGAGGTTCTAATTTATTACAACTGCTACATGCTTACAAGCCTATGATATAGGCAATAATAACAACAATTATCATCATCGTCATCAAAATATTGTATACCATACAGTCAAATGAGCTTAGAAGTCTAAGGCATCACTGAGTAATTTCTCAATTTAGTAGTCTTTTCCAGAAAATAAAGGCTTTTTATAAACCAACTTTCTAGAACTGTCAAAGCATCTAGAATAAACTTTATGAACTTCATGTGTCCCTCTTACTGCAGAACTTTTGAAAGTAAACCACATGGGAAAATTAGGGCTTTTATCTTTGTTTTGTTGTAGAGAAACAAAGAAGTTACAATTATTATTCAGGTATTGCAATGCCAACATTTGAAGTTACATACTTTACAGTATGGACCACATATTTTTTAACTTTAACCCCTTTAAGCTCCAAGACTAAATGAGCTTTCCATATTGCCTTAAGAAGACACACACTGACAAGATGCTGCAGATTTATGAATCTCCTTTTTTGAACATATATAAATATAAATAAATATATATAAACATATTTATAGAAACATTTTGATAATAAAAGGACACTTATAGAATAGTGGCAGTTTTATCTTCATCTTGTTAGTTTTAACATTAAATACATGACTTTATCTTCTCTAGAAAGCATGAAAATCTTTTATAAGCCAAAGTTTCTTCAGCTCATATAGCATATGATTATAATTCATATTGTCAACACTCCCTAAAAGCATCCTTTATTAAATTCAATACATTTTACATACTTTTCTGCAAAAAAAAATTCTTACATTGGTAAACTTACTGCATAGACCTAATGTATCTATTCCAAATAGCGTATTCACTAATTCAATTTTTCTAAACCTCAAGATCTAGTACAAAAAGGTGCCATAACAGGTACTTCACTGAAAACTTACTTAAGTATACAAGCAAGCTTTCAAAACTGAATAAACTGACATTTAAAGCTTGTTTTCCTACTCTTTTCCATGCTGTCTTTGAAAGTTGAATAGAAATTGAGCTGTTATACATAATGATAATTTGCATTTGAATTTTCATCATACTTCTGCAAATGTAATATTGCAAAAATAATAGTCTGATTAAAAAAAGTCAGAGTCATAGTGCCAGTAAGCACGATTTAGCAATTTCATAATTCCTTCTCCTTCGAAACAGAAAGAGACACACAGGAAGCAAGCAAGCAAGCATTTTATTTCACTGCCCTGTGCCAGTTATATCTCTGTAACAGAGATAATTTGCAATAAAATACAAGGTTCAGAGATATATATTAAGTTACTTGCCATAGAGTCTTCATAAGAAAATTAGGATAACTTGAGGAAATCAACACATTGATAATCTTTTGCTCATAATGTGAATTAATAAAGTAGAAAAATAGTAGTTCAGAAAAGCATAGCAAAGTATTTTCAACAGTAGTAGAGCAAGAAGCTTATCTTCTCTTTCTCTTATTTCATAAGCACTCCTTCAGCATTAACTCATAAGACAACTTGAAGCCCACAGTGAATTCCTAAAGTACATGCCATACTTATACTTGGATTTAGTTTACTCATATCTTAGATCTGTGTTAAGTCCCTCTCTCTTATTAAAGCTTCAAAATCCCACCAAAACCATTTTTTCTCCCTCTTCTTTACCTGAGAGTCAAACTTTGTGTTTAAGTGTGTCCTGGAGCGAACTCTGCAGTCCACGTTTCCCTGCTGGCGATCAGCTCTAAGAACAGATCGGCGACTGCCCCCTGAGCAAGGTGCTCGCTCTGTCCTGGCACGGAGATGAGAGAGCGAGCGAAGCCCTTGCACCCACGAGCTGTTTGGAATGTGCTGCTCTGGGATTAGACTTGTTAAGGGTTCGGTGGACACTCACATGCAGTCTCACAACACCGCTTGGTTTGAACATTTAATCTGACACCAAAAGAAAAACAAATCCCCGGAGAACTTGGATTCCACTGGCGCAAGCCCTCAAGGGCTTCCTTCCCCCTCTTCTTTCCCCCTTAGAAAGCGAGTTTGTGAAGTGTGATAAGGTGCTCTTGAGTTCTTAAATTCAACTCAGGGAAAAAAATCCTTCAAAAGAAACAGTGTACTAAACTGGAAAGAACCTGAGCACACAAGAGAGATCTGTTCATCTCCAAAGAATGAAAACAGTGTGTTTATTGGGTGACTGTGAGAAATCTATACACAGTTGAAATATATTGCAATTAATCAACAACAGCATTTTTCCAAAGCTGGGGGTTGTCACTGCTTCTCACCACAGTTGCTATACTGTAGAGAACATAACTTTTCAAAAGGTCATAAACATAAACCTTTGTTTTTCAGAGACAAGCAACTGCATTGTTTTCAGCTTACTTAAAAGTCAGCAATTTAAACCACAACTTGAATGTTTACAAACTTGGGGGCTATTTCTTTACTGTACCCTCTTAATATCAACATGAAAGTATAGCCTTTTCATATGAACAACACTTAAGATATATATATTTTTATTTGTACGGAGCAATTATATGTGTTCAATTACCGACTTCAAGAGTTTTCCAAACATAAAATATTTTTACTCTCTTCCCCATGCCCTCCCCAAATTTGTATGGATTCCTCTCTACTCCTACGTATGCATACATTCCCTCCTTGTCTTTTCAATAAATCTCCACCTAATGTATAGAATACATTCTGTCCACCCTTGATGCTGATGAATACACAAGCACTGAAATATTCTGAATGTACATTAGCTGTGTTGGGCCCAGGATGGGCAAGGCTGAGCATATGCATCAACTTCTATACTTCTTATACCATCACACATACTGAGAAGCTTCTGTTAGGCTGGGTAATCCATAACATTTTTTTCTTCCTTGAGTATTTGGTGTAAAATACATATATGTATTTTATTTGTACTGTATATAATGAAGTATGTTCATCTACATACTCTGTATGTAAATATATACACATTCTATTCCAGCCAAGCTATGACCTGTGAGACTTCTCCAGCACAAAGTTCAGAGCAACAGAGACCCTGCGCATCTCTTGTGAGATCTCTTTAAGGGAATTTGGTTTGGTTGAGAGAGCAAAGAAGGAGCAAGGGCAGGAAAGAGTTCACATGATCGAGGTAGCTGAGTGAAAATCCAAATCTGTCTTCGAAGTCAAACTTTGGTACTTGGACTTGGCAAGATTCTGGAGATTGTTCTTGAATGCAGGCTTCAGCTTGAAAAGTAACCTGCACAGAAGCCATATCTTTTGTCAAAAGAAATCAATAGAAGCAAAGAGAGTTATATACATATGACACCGGGTGGCACTGTGACGGATGTTTTATATACAGGGACTTAGGTAGAGTTAGCATATGCCACTGATGCTACAGGAAGAATTAACTGTCTGCCAGAGTTCATTTAAACATATTAATCTCACAACTCTCTGGCAATGAAACTACCAGTGCCAAAGATACTCCTATATTTTAACAAGTAATAAAGAAATAGCCAATACAGAGAGATAGTTGTTTGGTTTTTATTTTTCACAGTGGTGCAATTGCAAAATAGTGCTTTTAGAGAATTGGATGTTGCCCATTTAATGTTACAAACTTACACATTACTTATATTTTCAACCCAGCTCACTGTTAATGAAACAATCTCTCAAATAGCAGTGAGTAGTGACCTCAGTACTGACTCGTCATAAAAGAGGAGAACAAAGATTTAACATTAATCAGAAATATATATTTTTCAGGAAGATACATCCTGGCAGATTTTAACATGATTCAGAGGTGCTTAACTGCTAACCTCTGAACTAACATTATTTTAAAAAAGAGCGCTAAGAGTGACGATTCTAGAAACCTGTGACATCAGTGGCAGAGCAGAACTGAAGGCAGTTCTAACTGTCTGCTTCCCAACTTTTTTTATCTCCAGTGAGTAGCCAGGTTATATGACAGGCTTCACTGAGGAAAGTGAGGTGTTGTTAAAAGCCTTTCTCTACCTTGTAGAGGGGCAGAGCAGCTGGACAGGCAACTGATTATTGTTGAAGCAAATTACAGATTGGATTTGCAGTAGCATCTGTTGACTGAACTGGATCAGTGCTATTGCAATCTGATGCAGTTAGTGCTCCTTAATCAAATGGGCACTTACGCAAATCCCACTGTCTGTGAGTAAAGACCCTGTTTTTGTGAATTACTGTAGCTAGATTACTAAAAAGGATGTAAATACTTGAATATAACCTTAATACTTGGTGTGCTCAAGCCAAATTTCTACCCCTCCTTTCAGCATTGCCCAATTACAAGCATTATAAGCACTTTTATTTCTTGTTTGAAGCATTAGGAATTGATGTCCCTGTCCAAAATATTTCTTTTTCTAATAGATGTTTATTACTACTAGCAAATATCTTAGAGGCTGGTAATCAGGCCTTTACACACTAGAGCCATACTTCTGTACATTTTGTTCTTCTAACTGAATTCCCAAAGACTTTATCATCAGAGTTGTTCCAAGAAGGATATTGAATTGTGTTGAAAATCAAGCTGCATTCAGTACAGAGTAGGAGGGCATAGAATGCAGTCACTTAAAACTACAGTATGTTACAGACTTTATCTGTTAGCATTGTTTACTAGATGTAATTTTATCCTGTACTTAGAAGAAATAATTTAAAAATAATTGGGAACTTTTCAGTCAATAGTTTATGATTCTAGACATATCTGATATTTTTCTTACTGCAAGGTAACAGAAATATGAAACTATGTCTCTGATAATGCTGCAATGCAAATTTGTTTTTATGTTTTACATATTTTCTAAATATATAGACCAAGCATATGTGACCAGTTGTTATTATCCATTCCACTGATAAATTAACTGGAATGTTTATCAGACATTTCAAAAAGAATCAAGGAGAATTACGAGATTCAAGAATTGCTGTAGATGTCCAGGCTCCTACAGACCTCCTCAAGCTCAGTAGAAGTGCAAGGGGAAAAATTTGAAAAAAAAACCTCATTAAAATGAAGGATATATTGTAAAGAACACTTTCAAAAAATTCCCCTATTTCCTTCTTACACGTACTGGCATATGAGGGGAAGAATTTAGCCTTGTGACTTCATTAATGATGTTTCCTTAAATAAACATTTATGATTTAATGAAATCTGCTGTGAGGTTAAAGGTGTTTAAATGAATAAATAAACCTTTCTCTAGCAAGAAAGTCCTACTTGATCAGATGATGGGTTCATCTAGCTCACTATCCTGTCTCTACAGTTGCCATAAATATGTGCTAGAGAAAAGCAAAAACATGTTGAATGTATAAAACACTTTTTCTTAATAGGTTTTCAGCTAGCAACTATATTCTGCTCATGGACTCCCTATGTTGTGATTTCCATGTGTTCTGTAACCCTCCATGGGCTTTCTTCCACAATTTTTTTCTGCTGATTTAATGCAAACTTTCAGCATCCTTAAAATCCTCTCCCCGTTGCAGTGGGATTTTTGTTGTTGTTGTTGTTGTTCTGAATGCGGCTCCTCATACTTTCCCATGAAGTTTACTACTGATAGAGGCACTGAACAGTCAGTTCCTATCCATCCTTTTCACACCAGTCATGGTTTTGCTTTGCTTGCATCTGTGGCTTTTGCTTTACTTATTGCACTGTCTTTATCTCAACCCACAAGTTTTCTCACTTCTATTCTTCCAATTTCATCTCCATCCCACTGGATGGGGGGGTGAATGGCTTGGTGAAGCTCAGCCACTGGCTGACATCCAGATACATTCTTAACTGTTTTTTCCCCCACAGATTAACCATTTACCATGTATTTCTTCACATAGAAACAATTTGTTACCTTTTATCATCCTTGCTGCCCTTCTCCAAACCTTTTTCAGTTAAGTTTGTCCTTCCTTCTGGTAGGAACCAGAACTGTGCACCAAAGATGAACTATAGGTTCATACTGTGGCAAGTGGACATTCACTAATTTGGTATCTATTAATTTCCTGATAATTCCTATTTAAAAATTATTTTGGTTTCTTGATCACCAGTGCTGAGCACTGTTTTAATGCTTTCACAGAAGTATCTAGGATAACCTAAATATTTCACTCCAGTGTAGAAAAGAATTTATAATACTAATAGTAAAAAACTGTTTAAAAAATCCATCTGTTTTAATAAAAACCTGACAACAAACAATACATCTATATGGAACTCTAATTTATGTAAAATGTAGCTTAACAAATCATAAGGAAACATCTAATACTGAAAATCTACAGCTGCTCATGCATAACTGGAAAGTAGAATATACAGGAAATATTATTTTGCCATTCAGCACTTTTAAACCAATGAACTTGTTTTTGGCTTCTATAAAAGTGCAACATTACTCTCAGCTCCTCAAATTAAGAAAAGAAAATAACCTTTATATTAAGACACATCTCATTGCTCTCTAATACAAAATCATGAGGATAAAACGCACATGTAGGAGTTTTGCACTGTATCTAATTTTGGTCTGAAGAACTTGATTTTTAAATTGCTCATTCTACCCCACAAATGTATGACTGCTTTAACATTGTCTGCTCTTTCATTAGACAGAGGTGGTTTGCTAGCCACAGTGCAGGTGCTGAGTTGATGAAGTAATTAAAATTAAATTGTACATAATTGTCTGAAAGGGACTGAAGGAATGGGGATTCCAGATGTTCCCCAAGCCTAAACATTCAAATGGACCAACTATACATCACTGTTCATATTTCATCTAATCTTCCAGCCCTGGCATTACCTACAAGTCCTCCTTGAGCCTCTGCATAATGCAGCCCTACAAGGCATTCTTTGCTAGAATGCCTTGGCTGAGATCCTAGTTTCACCACCCTCTAGCCTTCCTCCAGACATCTTTTTTTAGAGAAATGGAGGAAGAGAAGAGTCAGTTAAAAGAAATGAGACAACATTGATGATTAGCCCTTTTCTCTCCCTCCTCTTCTGCTGAGCCAAACTCATAATTTTCACAAATGCAAAACAGGGAAGCTTGCCTTTGCTGAAGAAGGGAAAAATTCAGTCTGCTTGCTATAACACCCAGAAGGCAAAACACCAGAGGGTTTTTGTTTTGTGCCAGGCAACACCCTTTTCCTTCTCTACACCTTTCTGTGCTTCTTCACCATTTCTTCCCTTCTTTTCTCCTGGAGACTCCTTGCATCTTGGTATCTCCTATATGGTCATCCTGTTTGAAAACACCTTCACTCCAAATCAAGGGTAAGCATGATGCTGTCTCTTCTTTCCTGTTGATAACTTCCTCTTCCATTTTGCTTGACACAGCATGAGGGAGTAACAGTTAGGCTTCTGGCAGGAGAAACAGCCACCCCAGCTTTCTGCATAAACACTGTCACCAAACAGACACAGGAACAAAAAAGTCCAAGGAGAAGCATCTCTCACCCTGGCAGCACAGTCCAGTGTATCTGTGATATTTCTCAGGTTTTCTGTGTCTTAAGGGGAAATTCTTGACTCAGCTTTTTTTATGTATTTTGGAACTATGTGATTTTGAATTATATGAGCCCTTATTACGCAGATTTGATACTGTCAGTTGTCTGATATGGAATAAACTGAGAACATTGTGCTTTCTTACAGTGATAATCTTACTGCTCAAGTTCCATATATTGGAACAAAACATTATAGTTACTGATTATGTCACATTATTAGGTAGATAGGGTCAAGTGAAATTTGCATCAAGTTAGAAAAAATTGAATCGGTTTCAAATCACATACGGAGATTTAACAACACAGTCTAAATCATATTATCTCTTTGGACTAATTATTTTAAGTTGACTTCATCTGCAACCAAGAGACATCTGGATGCAGGTATGCCTTCTGTCAAGTCTTCAAAGGTGTTGCTTTTTACAGGCACAGAGGAAACTGCAAACATACCTGTTCTTTGCAACATAGCCCAGTCTGATATACCAACATCTGATACGAAGCAGGTATAAAATATTACAGAAATATTTCAGGTTGATACTAATATTTTCCCATTGTCCAAGGGAAATTTATTTATATGGCGTACATTTTAAAGAAAAATTAAAGGCAGCCCTGCTGCAATGAGATATGCAGGACTAATATGACATTTTTTTTGAGATATTCATGAGTGTTACACATAAACTGGGACTGTCTGTCTAAGTTTCTTATTTTCATCATAAAGTACAGCTGTTCAGAATAGTGGACCTTCAGTGCAGAAGTAGCAGGACAGAGATTTCTGCAAGGAAAGAACTATAAAAAGATCAATTTCAGAAAATGCCAGGTCAGATCAAATGGCTGAGTATTTAACACATTACGAAATAATTATGAACTGGCGAGAAATAAATACCATTAGAATTTAAAATAATAAATTAAAACAAACTTGCTCAAAGTAGACTATTCTCTCAAACAGGCACATCTTTTCTCCTTTTTTTCACTAATAATGCAAGTTCCATATCTATTTTTCCAAGTGTCTCTGTAAACAGCTTCATAAAGTGCTAACTTGTGAACATTTTCTTAATTCATTACATAAAATTGCAAATTGCTGCCAAATCAAGGAATTACTACTGGGATGGACAGGGACAGAAGAATGTGTAGGAAGTAATCATAGATGACAAGTTCACAAGACAGGCCACAGTACTACTCCAAAAATAGCACACAGGACTTGCATCCATCTCTCACTATGAGAGAAAAAAGGCCCAAAATTTCAAGATCCACACAAATTATAAACTTATGAATGCAGCTTATTTTTATGGGAAACCTGGCACAAACCTACCAATGTGAAAGTAATTTTGTAGTTTCTTCACCAACAAAAAGAAAAGGTATATGAATGGCTACCAGAACCAGATGAGGGAAAGAGACCAAGAACACACTGTGTGAGTTGTGTTACGACTCCAAAGCTCCAGCACACAGCCAACATCTCCAGAGAGCTGAAATGACTACAAAACTCAGCACACACATCCAGAGACGCTGTTATCATGGGACAGCAATCTTCAAGAAACCATGGTTTACTCTCATTAACTGAAGTCTGGTGTAGACTTAATCCTGCTCTAGTCTGGAGAACAATATGGCAGAACCTATGGAATTTATCTTTACAGCAAAAATGCAAGTTATGTCCTCCACTGTGACGAGGTATTGCCAGTCGAGTTTATTCACTTTTTAAGACTTTTATAGATACCACAGCAAAGCCTGTAGAGACAGGGAACAAATGGTTGCTGCGCCCTCCATACACCAAAAACCACAATCACCACTATTATTGGAAGCCATTTAGAGCACTAACCACACCAAAATATGGGAGGAAAACACAGGTTCCAGGCTGCTAACACACCATGCCAGATGGCAAACTTGGTCCTTGGTCCCCAGGTATTGGTAAAACTTCAGCCAGGAGCTCTAAGCTTTTCTTGTAACTATCTTCATGTCAGATTCATCAGTGTGTACAGACTGTGCTAGAAGCTATGAAGGGTACCCTCCTGGACCACTCTTGCCAACTTTATTATACAAAACTTAGGTACTGAAGTGCATAGATCCTATATGTATGTAGCTATTCCATTTTCTGTCCTAGAACCTCTGTCTCTTACTTTTCTCAGTACTTTCCTCACCAGAGTTTACTGATTTCTGCCCAAGGAAACATCAAATAACAAAGACATAACTTTTTAGGCACATGTCAAGTCCCATTGTCGTTTAGAGTCTGATAGCCAGATTGTCACACTGACAGCAGTGATTTCATCATTAGCTTGTTTATATGCATTCTTGTGAAGAGATGGTGGACATATTCTGAATGAAGTTACAACAGTATTGCTCTCTCTTATTTGCCATTCAAATGGCATTAAAAGAACAGCTCCGATATTTTTCTGTTTTGGATGTAATTTTTTATTCTGTGATCCATTGTGACCTTTGATTTCAGTGGTATGGTAAACCAAAACCAATTTTATCTAACTCTTAAATAAAGGGAAGAGTTTAATAAATGATGCCAGTGACAGACCACTTGAAACAAAGTGAGTAAAATGCTAGCAAGCTTTGATACTGATGTCAGACACAACTAAGGAAAACATTTCTCAGCAGAATAGGTCAGAAACTGGTATTTTGACTTCAGCTCACAGTTGCCTTTCACTAAACATGAAAGTGGATTGAGGAAGTACAGAGAAGTTTTTAGGCTTGAGAGCTTAAACTCAAGTCTCAGCTATTACTCCAACATTTGGTGAAAGCATTGAGATATATAATGCATTACAAAAGGTAAATGCTTTCTCTTCACTTTTGTTTCCTGCACTTGCCCATGTCTGGTCAAAACAAAGAGAACTTTCAGGAACAACCTGGAATTAGCACTGAGGTGGGCAAGGGAAGAGAGAGCAGCCCTGCAGCCTTTATAGTGTATGGAGTAGTACAGTAGCTCTTTCCCGCAAAAAAAACTCTTCGGAAAGTTTAGATTCTTCCACATCATTGTATGAATAGCTCCTCTCCTCCCAGTGCAGACCTTCTTCTCTGCCTTGTCTGACAAAATGCAATGGAAAATACCAGAGAAAGTCCTATGTTGCCTGATAGATCTGCTCCCAAAAGCAACACTTAGTGGCTTTTATTATTGGAGAGGGGCATGCCAGAAAGCAGAAAAATCTTTCATTTATTAAAAACATCTTCTGGCTGGTTGCTATAGCAAACACATAGCAAATCTGAAGTCTGGATCATAAACCTGTCTCTGAGAAAGGAAACTTACTCCCCGCAGCACCAGTTACAATTCTCTTAGAAACACTTATACAAAGTTTGGCATCATAGTATTTTGTTTTCTAGGGATTGTGGCATTCTATTATTTCTGCATTATTATAATCTAGTATTAGTTGCATAGTTAACATATTTTTTCTTCTTTTAAGTACCCAGACATTGTTGACATTTGATTTTCCTAAAAAATACTTTCCAGTTTTCACTTGTGCACCTAATGCAATGTTTCAGCCCAGGAATAAATAACTAAGAAAAACACAACTAAAATATAAATTAATTATTAAATTTCTGAGTAAATAAAGAGTATAATAATACCTTATAGATATTTTTTCCTTAGGGAAAATAATATATATAGCTTATTTGCTTTATTGTGAGTGAAGAAGTTGAGAACATCTACAGAATATGAATGTTTATAAAGCCATTGGAGTGAATTATCAATTTGCAACACTGTCAGATACATCTTGATTCAGACATTGTGAACAGTAAGAGGAACTGTTTTTATGCACTTTACTTATGTTTTGAACATACAACACTGTCATGGGGGAAGTGTGTGTCATTGTGCAGTGATGCAAGCAGCATATATAAAATGCCATAGTTCAGCAAATCTCAAATAGAAATGTTCCAACTTGTGCCTGTCGCCCCTTGTCTTGTCACTGGGAACTACTGAAAAGAGTCTGGCTCCATCCTCCTTGTACTCATCCTTCAGATACTTTGTAGGCATTAACAAGGTCCCCCCATAGCCTTCTGTTCTCCAGGCTAAAGAGTTTGAGCTCTTAATCATCAGACAGGTGCTCCAGTCCCCCAGTCTTTGTTGCCCTCCATTGGACTCTCTCTAGCAGTTTCCTGTCTCTCTTGAACTTGAGAGTCCAGAACTCAGTGCAGTATTCCAGATGTGGCCTCACCAGGGCAGAGTAGAGGGAGAGCATGACCTCTCAGTCCACTGGCCACACTCTTCTTTATGCACCCCAGGATTCCAGTGGCCTTCTTGGCCACAAGGGCACATTGCTGGCTCATGGATCATTTACTATCTACCAGGACTCCCAGATCCTTCTCCTTAGAACTGTTTTTCAGCAGATCCACCCCTAACCTAACTAGGTTCTTCTCTGCCCAGCTCTCCAGCCTGTCCAGGCCACACTGGATGGCAGCACAGCCCTCTGGAGTGTCAAAGGCCCCTCACAGTGTGGTATCATCAGCAAACTTGTGGAGGATACAGTCTGACCCCTTGTCCAGGTCATTGATGAATATGTTGAACAAGACCAGATTGAGTATTGACCCCTGGGGGACACCACTGGTCACAGTGGTTACAGTCCACTAAGTTGACCCTGCTCCATTGATCACAACCCTCTGTCACACAGCCAGCTCTCCATCCACCTCACTGTCCAGTCATGTAGCCCACATTCCCTCAGTTTCCTAATGAGGATGTTATGGGAGACAGTGTCAAAAGCCTTGCTGAATTCCAGGTAGATGACATCTGCTGCTCTCCCCTCATCCAGCCAACCAATTATGTCATCATGGAAGGCTAGCAGATTGGTCAAGCATGATTTACCCTTGGGAAATGCATGTTGACCACGCTCAATACCTTCCTATGTGTTCAGGGATGACATCCAGAATTAGTTGCTCCATCATCTTCCCAGGGAAAGAGGTGAGACTAACTGGCCTGTAGCTCCCTGGGTTCTCCTTCTTGCTGTTTTTGAAGACTGGAGTGATATTTGCCTTCCTCCAGTTCTCAGGCACCTCTCCTGTTCTCTATGACCTCTCAACAATGATGGAGAGTGGCCCAGCAGTAACATCTGACAGCTCTCTCAGAACTCATGGATGCATCCCATCAGGACCCATGGATTTATGGGTGTCCAGTTTGGCTAAGTGGCCTCTAACCTGGTCCTCCTTTACTGTGGGAAAGTCTTCCTCTCTCCAGACTTGATCTCTTTCCCCCAGGGTATGGGATTCAAGTGGGTCACCTTCAGCAGTGAAGACAGAAGCAAAGAAGACATTGAGTAACACCTCCTTCTCTGTGTCTTCCGCCACTAGGGCACCAGCCTCATTCATCAGTGGGCCTACATTTCTCCTCGTCTTCTTTTTTTTAATTGTTGTACTGAAAGAAACCCTTCTTATTGTACTTGATTCTCCTCACCAGATTTAGTTGCAGGTGGGCCTTAGCTTTCCTCTTTGCTTCCCTGTATGCTCTGACTAAGTTCCTATATTCCTCCCAAGTGGCCAGTCTTGTTTTCCACATTCTATAAATTTCCTTCTTCCGTTTAATTTTTTCCAGAAAACCCTTACTCATCCACACATGTGTCCTAACTCCTTTGTTTTATTTCTTCCTCAAAGGGATGCACTGGTCTTGAGCTTGGAGGAAGCAGTGTTTGAAAGTTGTCCAGCTTTCATTGATATTTTACCTTCCAGGGCAGTAATATTCAATGCAATGTTTATTCCAACTGTACTGTGACTCAAGTAAGACTGTAAAAGCACACACATCTTTCCAAGATGCCTGTAATAAAAGTATTTGCATTTCTTTTTTCTTTTTGTGCACATGAATCCATTATTACTGTTTTCTCACTGATGCTTATTTCTAACCATGTAGCTTAAACTGAAATAACCCATAGTATTTTAATAACAAAGAAACAAACACCAAATATGATGCGATAAAGTTTCACTACTTTTCTCAGGGTCAAAGCAGAAGAAAAATAATAGTTTTAAGACAGTATTTCTTATTAAACCACAGCCAAAAAAAAGAAGAAAATCACTGGAAATGTAAGATAGACAGATGCTTTTTGTGTTTGATCTGAACAAGTATTACTCAAAAAGGACTGTGGAAAAAAATCAGCTTGGATCTTAGTCTCAGGAAGTCTTTAATTTGGTTTAACCTGCTGAATTCCTCAAGCAAAAGACATGACATGGAAACTCAAGCAGTATTTTAATTTTAAATGATTGTGTAAGAAATAACTTTTAAGGTAATCTATACCAGAATTTAATCATATGAACCCTTATGTGTATCAACACATAATTATGACCTACATTATACATAACAGCAAATATTTCACTGGATTTTCTATCCCATTTTAATTTATGGATTTAGCTTTGCTTGATGTGTGAAAGCTTTACTGAAAGGCCTTCTTTCAGCCTGTTCTGGCTTTGATTTATCAAGACTATTAAGGCAGTCCTACAGTTTCATTTCTAATCCTTGAATTAACATTAGGATTAAAATTTTGTACTGAACCTGGGTGGGCCTCACTAAATCTCAAATCCTGCAAATTCTTCTGTATGGGCAACCGGCAGTGTCATGATTTTGGAAAATCTAAAGGACTAATGTCTGGCAATGAAGAAAACAAGCCCCATGCTTTCACATTTCTATCACTCTTCCTGGTGCTTTTGGCCACAACAGTTTTCTGATTCTGTGTACCAGTTTCATGTACCAGCTGCCAGAAACGGTCTCAAAGAGAAAATGGTACTGCTATTGCATGGTTCCTTACATGTAATAATTCTTTCAGCTGTATATATACATGTATAAGCATGAAACACAGTTGGGGTGGGGGATCTCCATTACATCAATCTGGAAATCAACAGCAAGCATGAATACAGTAGGTAAAGACTTGCAAAGACATTCTCAGTCATGGGCAAAATACAAATTTTCATTACTCAATAACCCCACCCTCTGGGATTGACTGCAGACACCTCTCTTCCCCTAAGCTTGAAATAAATATTTTTGATAAAGAATTTTGATGGATGATATCCACCTGCAGAGGATTACAGAATCACAGAATGCCAGGTTGGGGGGAACCTCAAGGATCATCTGGTCCAACCTTTCTAGTTACTATAGTTTATATGAGATGGGTCAGTACCCTGTAGGCTGAGACTTAAAACTGTCCAATGTGGGGATATCTACCATTTCCCTTGGGAGATCATTCCAATATTTGATTGTCTCCATGGTGAAAAATTTACCTCTTGTGCCCAGTCGGAATCTCCCCAGAAGCAACTTGTGCCTATTACTCCTTGACTTTTCCATGTGACTCCTTGTAAATAGGTAGCCACTCTTTAAGTACTGGAACACAGTAATGAAGCATCCTCTAACCCCTTTCTTCTCAAGGCTGAACAAACTCAGTTTTCTTAGCCTCTCCTCATATGGCAGGTCCTCCAGTCCTCTGATCATCCTTGTGGCCCTTCTCTGGACCCTCTCCAACCTGTCTGCATCCTTTTTGTAGAGCAGGGACCAGAACTGAATGCAATACTCCAGGTGTGGCCTGACAAGAGCCGAGTAGAGTGGGATGATGACTTCTTTATGATGATGCCCTTGTTGATGCAGCACAGCATCCTGGTGGCTTTCTTTGCCCCTGCAGCACACTGGTCACTCATGGTGAGCCTGTTACCCACCAAGACCCCCAAGTTCCTTCTCATAGGGCTGCTCCTCAGCCGGGTGGATCCCAATCTGAACTGCACTCCTGGCTCTATAAGGTTGTAAATCCCTCTTTCTTCTCCTTCATAAAGGGTACATAAGACATAGCTTAAAACATATAAAACATTAACTCTGCTGGTATGGGAAATACAATTTCCACCTTGTAACACCACAAAGACTCAGGTGGAGTTCAGCGTTGCTGAGGGGTCAGACAGGGCTGGCAAGATTGGTCGTCTGTTCACCCACTGATCACAAAGTTGGAATTTGAGTTCCTAGAAACAAAGTGATCGATGTGAACATTCCAAATAGGCCATTCAGTTTCGGGTTTTGGTTTGTTTGTGGTTTTTTTTATTGTTGTTGCTGGTTGATTTTGTATTTTAAGTTTTGGGTTTTTTTCACTTCTGCCTGCTATAAGACTTGCACTAAGATCTTCAGTGACAGAAGTCAGAATACAATCATGACTGGAGACCCTTATTCCTTGTTCTGAAAGTACTTTGGAAAGCAAGTTGGTATGGGCCTTTCATTGAATTACAACAAATCAAATACTGTGGGTTAAAAGACAATATGGTGTTAATATTAATAAACTTGAAGTCTACAAAGTTATTAAATTCTACTGAAAAGCAAATGTACACATGACTGAGAATAAAAATCACTGCTGCTCTCCAGCACTGTATGTTGAATACAGCTTGCAGTGTTCCAGAGGATTCTGCAGGGATTAAACATGCAAATTGCAGCTAATTAGAGCTTTTGAGTTTAGTGAATACCCATATTACAGAGATGGAAAAAATCCCAATTGAAGAGTATAGTCTTACTATTTGAAAATTTGTACGAAGTGGGTGATTCACAGGGAGGCCATGTAAGCAGCTTTACATTACTTTCTTGTTTTAACTTGACTTTGAATTATTATTTTTTTTTGACTATGCAGTTTTGAATATGCTGGATATTAAAATCTAGTGACAGAAAAAAACCCGAACAAACTTTTACTTAAAAAAAAAAAAGGCCTGTGCAATTTCTCTCTCTCTCTCTCTCTCTCTCTTTTTTTTTTCTTCTCTTGTTTTTTATGTTGTGTTTCAATCTCTTGGAATTTGATTATACAGCACATTCCAGCTATCTGACCCAGCAGGCTGCTCTATCAGGACTTGCTGATTACTACTTATGTATTGTTTCAATGTGAGCCCTTGAAGGATTTAATTTAATACAGATTAGTACCTTTATTAAAATGCAGTTAATTGAAGTCTCTGAGATCTGCTAAATATTGTTCAGTGGAGTGGATTTGTTGTTTTAATTTGCTGCTCTCTCACACAAAAAATAACACTGAATTGCCTTTTCCATTTGGCCACTGAGGGGGACATTAATATAGAGTTTTTAGCTCATGTATTTTAAACTAGTAATTTTCTAACTTACAGAGATAACTATGGTTCAGCAAACTTAGAAACTAAGTTGACCCCATTAGCACTCTTGTAGATAGGTTTATTTTTAAAAAAATAAATTAAGGCCAGTGTTGAGAATGTCTTACTAAATGTGACTGAAATCTGACACTGTTTTCTCTGTTCAGAAATACCAAAACCAAACCAAACAACAACAATAACAACAACAAACAAACCAGAAAAAATGTGCTGGGATATATATATATATATATATATTTTATTTTTTCTTGTTTTCTTGAGGGCTTCTGTAAACAGTTTTTTTATCTGACAACTTTATTCTGAGTTCAACAGCAATATAAGGCAGGTTATAGAAATTTAAGAAATAATCCTGCAGGCACTGCAGTGACTCACTAAAGAGTGTCACTGACTAATTGAAGACTAATTTAATAAAAGGTTAGTTAGAAAATCTTAGCCTCTAAATGAAGATGTCTGCCCCATTATTTTTCACTGTTGACTTATTAGGGAATGATACTTTCAGATTAAATTAAAATAATCTGTCACATGAATTTTAATATACACTCTGCTTTAGTCTGTGGCTGACTTCAGTGGAAATTATTTATTTAAAGTAAAACCCTGATTCTTAGTAAGACTTGGAAAAGAGGATTAAAAGAAAGAAAATAACTCACCAAAAGCAACTGCAACAAAACACCTGGAAAAATACCTATCAGAGATGTGAAAACAAAATGGTTTCTGTTTTCACCCAGCAAAGAATTCCTGCTATGCTGAAAAGCACAGTGAAGAAAGGCTCAGTTCAGAATCATACAAGCCCTTTTAAGACAGAGCTCCAGGTAGTTTTCCAACTGGTAAGAAGGAAATATGGCTGCTATAGTTGCTGCATACAACAGATACATTCTATACAACCACACTGGCTGCAGCACAGTGGGATTCTGCTTAGGGTGGAAGCTGTTCATCACCTACTTAGGAAAAAATATGTAAGTACTCTCAATTTATTTCTATTGCTGCTGTTAAATTCTGCCATTTCCCATATCCAAAATAATTCAAAACAAATAACCTTGTTATGGCAAGGTAGGTTTACCAGCATAGAGGTTCATTATTTACTCTAGGAACAGTTTAATCTATATTCCATAAATCAGACACTTCACACCAAATATAACTAAAATAACTGAAAATTAATGACATTTTGCACTATTTTTAGCCAGACAGTGAAGTAGGAAGCAAACACGGCAGTAGACACGACTTCAGTGAATATCAGAGGGAAACTCAGAAGTATCCAAATTTTAGTTTCATGTTTTGAAATAACATTAGGCAAGAATTGCATCTGGCCAAACTTATTTTTTTTAGTTGTCTGACAGGGAAAGCCACCAAAATCAGCAGTATATCATTAGTGCAGATCCTTTCCAGGGAACACATACGTAATAAAGTGGAGTTAGCAGTATTAATATGTCTGCTACTTCATCTCCTGGAGAGGATCTGCAACAGGATACATTACAACTGAAAATGAGTGCAGTGGTTCATCTCAGCCAGGCTGCTGAAAACCACAGAATCACAGCATGAATGAGGCTCAAGTTGGCCACATATGCTTCATATGAAAAGTCTGCAGACAGGAGTGACAGGTCAAGCCACAGTGGCTGCTGCTGTGGGGGAAAGTCAGATTTCTCAGCAGCTCAAAGGACTGCACTGTTACACAAGTTGGAATGCTCCTCTCTTCCTTTTATCTTTAATGTGTCCTCAGTAATTTTACACCTTTTCAGAAGAAAGAAAGAAAAAAAAACAAACAGAAACATTCAATCTCTGAGGATTTAAAATGCTTTTGGCACTTCTTAATTATGCATGGTGAAAACACAAGGACACAGAGAGAGTGTGGGAAGGTTGCAGTTCCAAATGCACAGACTTTTTCTTTAGAGTTGGAACCTGAGATCAGCAGCCCCAAAGCAACAGTGATAGAAAAGAGAGGAGATCTGAGGAAGGAGAGCTGCATCAGCTTTCTTGTGCTCCTGCAACTCTTGGAGACATTGGGAGCTGTTTGTGGGAACGATGGTGATGAATGTGGCTCACGCTTCTGCCACAGCAGACTCTTAACAGCAGCCCTGCCATGATCTTTCTGCCATTCAGGCTGGCAAGTCAGTATGCTATTGGCAGTTTTCTTTGTAAGACCTTGTCCTGGGATCTAGCCAATGGCTTACAGACTCCATAGTGGTTCTCTCCTTGAAAACTTCCCACCTGCATGTTATACTTGTTATACCTTCTAGCAAACAAAATGTGCTGGATTAAATGCAGACACCAGCAGTTCTACTAAGAAGACAGAGGCCAATATCTGAGTAGTACTTTGTGGATAATTCTGCACTGTGGCTGTAGGTGAAGTATTTTTTTTTTAAGCAATCATTTCAGATCAACCTCTGAAAGCTAGGCCCTTCACAAAAAAAATAAATCTAAATGCTCCCCTGCAAGAGTTCCGCACTGATTGTCAGCATTTTGGGTTTGTCCATGCCTGCAAAAGGCTCAAGTTAGGTAAGAATCAGAAATTTGCATCTATGAAAATAACACTGTAAGCCTTAGAAGCACAAGCTCTGCTTATGGAAAATTCTTATTTCTGGGTTATCCTTTTGTGAGTCACTTCATTAAGACTCTGGAATTCTATGTGTCTCTTTTAACTAAACTGCTATTTTTAAGAGTCTGAATACTGCTGGACAGTTTGCCTGTCCAAATGAAGAGTACATAAAATAGTGGCTACGATGCTTTGGAAAAAGTAGTTCACAGTATTCTTTTAGAATTTCTTTTCAACTTTCCTTTCTGCACAGATAGCTAGATTCTATTATTTAAACTTGGATTTCTTAAGTTTATAGGACACATACGAAAAAGTTAAGAAACTAAGAAATGTATGACAATAGTACTTGAGTAAGTTTTAAACCAGAAAACCTTTTAAACTGTCTCAGAGTAAAGCTGCTCTTTCCTCTAAGTGTTCTCCTCAAGTTACAGAAGAATGTGACTACTGCCTTCTTCTGTATGTAACAAGATCTAGGTCACCTGGCTTGTTACATTACAGTCACATGCAGACAGCTAGCTAGATAAAAGATTAACACTATATTTTTACCAGGGGAAAAAAAAAAAATCACTGAAGTTAAATAACCAGAAAACAGAATACAAAATGAAAGGGCATAAAAGGATTTTAAAACTATCACAATGTATCTGAAGTTTCTGAATATTTAATTCAGATTGTTATTACTCCATTTCCCCTACAGCTTCCTCATTAGTGTCTTAGACTTCAACTGTAGAAGCCATTCAAATGTTGTGGGAAAGTGTTGAGACAGAAAGAAGAAAAAAATATTTTGCAAAGAGATTTTGCCCAACAGACTTGTTGCTCTGTAACGTAACATTTGCAGTGAGAACAGTTTGGTCTCAGCTTATCTTTTTGATGAGGTCTTGAAGTTTTTACTGCATATTGTAATATTAACGTTTTAGCTTACAAAGCTGAAGACAGCAAAACAAGGGAAGGATCCAGTACTGGCATTTTTGGAGACCAGCATCAAGCAGACTCTCCCTGTGACAACAGCTTGAGAAAGCATTAATTCTCCTAATACCAGTTAGGTGTTTACTTACAAGAGTTCTGGGCTAAGCTGAACGGTGACATGCATATGTATATACATAACTTAGATAATGCCCTGTTTCCAATACATGAAAAACCGCCAAGTCAGAGGGATCTTCCAGAGAAAAATCTTTTGGTTGAAAGCACAAAAGCAGAGCACTCCCCAGAACATCTTTCTGCTGCGGCAGGATGCAGCTCATCTCTGGTAAGCAAACAGATCCTGCTTTGGCAGGGGGGTTGGACTACAAGATCTCTAGAGGCCCCTTCCAACCCCTAACATTCTATGATTCTATGATTTTCTTTTAAACCTTTCCTCAAGAAATCCTTGGTCACCAGTTCCTATCTGGTTTCAGTGGGAATAGTTCTGTGCTGAAGAGGACAGTGAACATCATAACTGAAAATTTCTTCCACCTTCTCTTTCACAGCTGCTTTTGGAAGTGCTTCTCCTTCCTAAATATCTCATTACTTCTTCACCTGCAACCAGAAAATTACCCAGTGCTTGCTACCTCTTCTCACTGTTGTGAGCTCTTCAGAGACTTATGAATGGTAATCTGGAAGCTCAGCTATGTTTTTGTTAAGCATTTTCCCTGTGTCAGTCCTGCGGTTTTGAAGGAGTGTAAAATGCAACAGTACAAGGTAGGAGTGGCATGGAAGGAGATGAAATGAGGATATTTAGTATAAAGTCTTCAAGGCATGTAGCACTTCCAAATGTAGAAAAATCTATCACTGACCTCATCCCCACCAACAAATGTCTAGCTAGAGATCTGAGAGGGGCTTTCCTAGTAGGAAATCATAGCCAGAGCATTACCTACAGAGCAGCCCACAGAATGCTTGTGAAAATTTTTGGGATTTTGCATATTTATTGCCTATGAATTTATCCATAGGTGATCCCATGTTGTATTTCCAGAACAGCAACTGTCACAGATTTCAATGCACAAGGAAGGCAAGATTATATAATTTACTGATTTTAGACTTCTTCTTCAACTATGAGAAATACCTGTTAGTTTTTCCATTGTACTAGTGATCCATTTCACTGTGTGATACAAAATGTTTTAAAAAATGTAGATAACAATTAATTGGATATAAAATCACGCCAAACATGGAGAGGTTTGTTACTGCTAACTTCAGTTTCCAAAACAAACACAACTTTGCAATTAACATCAATCAGAAGACTGAAAAGCTATCAGTCTTCACAGGTTTTCTTTTGTGAGTATATGTATAAATGACTGGCATCTGGATCTAAACATAGTCAGATTTAGTGTCAGTCTCTGTTGGCTGAAGTGAGATGTATGTGCTTACATAAAAACTGAATTTGACCCAAAGTAGGCAAGAGACAACATTTGTCCAGACAGGCTTATTATCTTGGAAAATGAATTTTTTTTTTTAACCAAATCTATACTATTCTTCCTACTTTATTAAATCTTTCAGGCCTTAGTTACAACATGAATGATTTATGCAGCCTTTGTGCAGTTAATCTACTTGGGGGTCAGGGGAGGGAGTGGGGAAGAAAAAAAACGAACAGGCTGTATGCATTTCCTCTAACTGCAGTCAAAAATGAATTATCTCTTTCCATTTGTGTCAAGGGGGAAAAAGGAAGGTTATTTTAAAACCTTCATTGCTTATTTAATGATGAAGTAAACGTCTATTTCCCCAGGGAGTCTACGTTTGTCAAGGCAGACCCTGTGTTCTCTAATTGCTGGGATCTCACTTCCTGGATGTGCAGAAAAAACATTAGCAGACTTTCTACAAGTTGCCATGAAGATAGAAAGGGAACAGTGGAAAACCCGTCAAGAGGGCATTTTGAACATCATGTGTTTGTAACCATTTCTGGAACAGAAATCAAATCTGTCGGTTTAGAATGATGAAAACCAAATGTGAATCCTCTACTGAGCCTTGTTCAACATTACAAGCAGCAAAATATTTGGGGGCTTGAGCTCTGAAATTCTAGTTCAGGTTATTATATATAAATGTTTCTGCTACAATCAACACATTCCAAATCCACTATTGTGGAGTGTTCTGGAAATCACTTCAGCATTCTTAAAATTAGCTTTCTTTCCCTTAACATTTTAAAAGCAGCATATAAAAAAACCTCAACAACAACAACAAAAAAGTAAAAAAGAAAGTTGTCCACAGCCTTTCTTCTGTGGCAATCCTTTAGAAAGCCACAGATTTCACATAGAAAATTAGCAGAGAATCAGTATGTTGTAGTAGAGATTCTGCAGCTGCTGTAGCTAGTTCAGCACATTGCTATGGCTAAGGGAGAAAAAGAAAGAGGGTTTTTCCAGTTGTGCAAGGTAGTTTCTGTGGTATTTCTCACTTCTTAATTCCATGCAACATGCAGATGTATAGCAGACCCTCTTGGTCTTGTGCCCTCTTTTGCCATGCCTAGCAGAGATCATCTGCAAGACTTGGGTCTCATGCCCCAGGACACCAGGTGAGAGGGAGAGTTGTCACCCAGCCAGGACCTGCTCGTCACAGGCGTCAAGCTGAGGGAGGCTGCCTCATGTATTGGAAAAAGAAGATGCCTGATGTCTTTGTGAAAATGGAGTAATATAATCTGACCTCATACAGTCTATTTTGTCTAGCATATTTGGTGAAATAATTATGCTTCACCCATACTTGACAATTCTGCCCAGATATGCAAATTCAGATAAATGGGTTCAGTTGTCTTACACTGTGCATTAAGATTAATTCAACAGCCCATAAGACTTTAATGGATAACAAGTCCTTTCCATCCCCATTTCCCTCCACCACTCTCCTCCTTCCTATAATAATTTACCAAATAAGCCACGGGCCACATACATTTCTTTTACTGCAAAAGAATTGCACTGCAAATAATTTTCTGAAAGCACTGACACTAATGCAATTATAGGGGCATGATATGCCACTTCAAGATCTCATCTGAAATCCTAACAAAGGCATTTCTTATGGAACAAATACAGTTGCTTTTACAGAGTGATGTGTAGAGCAATTTTACCACTTCATGGCCTCACTGCAGGTCGTATAACATAGTCCCAGTATATAAATTGTTTTAACAGTCTCACACACTGACACAAAGCTGTGTGACTTTTCAGACCACTCTGCTGGTAGCTGAAATTTTCACCAAAAAACTTAAAAACTTATTATAGATGACAGCATCAGCCTACTGAGAAAAAGAATAAAGTTAGAATTTAGATGAGAAACTATACTGGCATTTTTGCTAAAAATTGACCAACAGTATGATGTTTTATATCATTTATATAGTTCCAGATTCAGGCTTGTGAAATAAAGCTTCATGAGGGCAAACCTTGTTTTCTGTTTTTCTAGCTTCAGTGGACATTTGAGTTGCAGATTATGTCTAATTAATTGACTATTACTATTGCTCAACATTTGAACAGAAACCTCCATCTTGAACTGCATCAGCAACAAACATTATCTTTCCCACTCATTTTCTGTATCACAAGATAATATGAAAAAAACTCTGCCATAAATGAAGCTGAAGCAGATTATTTTAAGACATTGAAATAACATTAAGAGTTGAAGAAAAATTAAGAGGAAATAGGAAAAGAAAATCAGCCAGTAAATGAAAAGCTTTAATGAAGATACTAGTTTATTTTTTAAAAGTAGCAAAATTGAATAATTAATTTACACTATGGAGTGAACTTCTGGAAAACCTAACTGGATTATGAAAGGTAGATACTGATGAAACAGATGTATAACTAGTCTGGAAGGACTGAATTAGTCAGCCTTGCAAAGATAGTTTTGCTACTGTACACACACATATAGGATGCCAGCAGCGTCTTTTTTTTTTTTTTTTTTTTACCAAAATTATGACAGCTAAAAAGAAACATGCTGAATCACTGAATATGGGGCTATTTAAGTATCTTAGTGAATCAGGGATTTCATTTTCCTCAATGAATGCCTTCAAAACTATGGCTAATGAAAGGAAAGTCCTAAGCAGCAAAACACAAACAGTCATTCCAGAAAGCTAATATAGACATCTAAATAATAATCATTAAGCCAAACTTAAATCAGGACAACTAGAAGTCAGTGATTTCATTTTCACCACTGATGTCTTTTTCACAAACCACATTTTTCTCTTCAACTTCGTTACAGTAAGCAGTATTTGAAAATTACTTCATTTTGTATGTCTCAAATGCATGGTGAAAAAACACACCTTAGCTTATCCTTCTCATTCACTCTCAACATATTCACAGGCTTTTTGCTTGCGAAACACCAATATTTAAAGGCTTCACAAAGTATTATAGGGCTTTCTACAAAGCCACTGTAAGGGGAGAAATTATGACAACAATTGTGCGGTCATGGGTTGCAAAATGTGAACGTCTCAATTAGTCTACCGAACCAGAAAGATGAGCCCATTTTTAGTAATGTCACTTCTAATACATTATGGCAGTTAAGAACAACTGAACAGCTTATTTCCCACAGATATTTTCAAAGCCCTATAGACTGCCATTTGAACCATTCTTTAATTATCTCTGGCACAGACTTCAGAAAGGTCTGTGCAGCCAAAAGTGAGAACATTGACAGAATTTTGCTCTAGTACAATAGCAGCGATTATGATGCTCATAAAATGTAAGAGTCAATTTATGCAGTATGTAATGTTGATGTAAACTCTAAATAATACCAGAGATTAGTTGGAGGGTCACTGCTTTTTTTATCCTGGGGATCCTGCTCTGGAAAATGCTGAATTATCTCAGTTCCCATTAAAATACATTGGTGTTGTAGCCACTCCATGCCATCTGGAACCAGAATTTCAGCTCTGACTTCTCGCAGTTTGATACAGCTAAGCCATGACACAAACAGGCTGGAGTCTCACTGTGGAGACAAGTTTTCATCTCCAGTGACAATCCAGAAAACATGTAGTGGGGCTGCTGTTCCACACACAAGATGAACAGATTACTTTCTTATCTCATCTTTGGCAGAACTCATGGGCTTGCAGTTTTTCCCTTAAGTGCACAAACATTTCCTTTTGAGTGAAAGACAAGCCTCAAAGCCAGTTTCTTAGGCCTTGTTTCAGCAGAAACAAGAAGACTCATGTTTTCTTAAACCTAAGCCTCAACAATATAAACAATTTCACCTAAACACTTTTCCAAATAGAGATGCTTTCCTGAATCAAGGCCTCAGTTTGCCAAAGCTATTACACAATACTATAAATAAAGTTTTTTTAAATGCACTAACTGGCTCAACAGGAGACAAACACATAATTTGACATTATGGAAACAAGTAGTTTTCCTAGACAGCAGAAAAATTTAATGCCATGGGAAAGCAAATATTTATGTTGATCAATTAAACTGTAACAAAAAAGTAAAAAGGTAAGACACAGAGAGAGACAAGAAAGCATCCTTACTTGGAGTGATCTTTAGGTTTTCCAGAATACATCTCTCAAAGCACTGCTACAAAATCTAAATCTGACCCAACACCAACTTGCCTGGCAATAAGCTTGAAAATCACCTGTGCTTTGGTGATTTCCCATTGACCACATGCTTCCACCGTTTAGAGAAACTGGACTGGGATACAACTAACTATACTCTGTAAAAAAGTAACCCTCTCAAGTTAGCCTTCTCTTTCATGCATTTCTTATTTATATTTTTCTTGTGTCCTGGCTTTCATTCATTCTTCCTGTAATAATAGGTTGTGTTTCATCTTTCCGGGATAGTTTTCAGCATCTCTTTTGCTTTCCCTTTACTTGCTTTTATTACGTTGTACTACCTACCTCCTCTTTTCACTCTTCTCATGCTGCATCTGTTCTTTTTTCTAACTTCTGTCAACCTTTAAGTTGGCAAAACAAGCAGTCCACACCTGTCTCAGCACTGCCTGGAGTCAGTGGTTCCTGGTCATGGTTAGCATCACCTGCTGCTGGGCTAGGAGGCTTCACTGAATACCAAATAGCTTAGAAAACAAGCTGTAGCTAATGATTGGCACAAAGGATGGCAGTACCTGTAAGTGCTGAGGAAGACTCTGCCTTGAGCAGCAAGCCAACTCCACATCATCCCTAGTTTGCAAGGGATTTTTTATCTCCAAGCTTCGTTTCTGGATTCTCAACTTTCATATCAATCTTTTCCTCTTCCATATTGAAATCATTATCCCAGAGGTATTTAATTATGCTTTGATTCTTTCACATGTGAAGGGCTATAAAGAATGAACATCACCTGCCAGATGCTTCCTCAACTATCAACAGGGTCCAACATATGCCACAGAAAACAAGACGACACACAAGAGCAGATATTCAGGCTTGGGTTGGAAGTCCATAATAAAAGTCAGGTGTCAACACTGGTGATATGTAATAACAGAACACACAAACCAGTAAAAAGAGCAGTGTTCATTCATGACAGTAATGGAGTTTTACTCTGGAAAGTGAAGTGTCTTCCTACAAATGTATGTCTCTCCTTGCATATATTTTTGTGAAGAAGAACACATCTTCCTTAAAGCAGACTTGCTATGGTGTGTTATTAATAACTGCTAGTTTTTAACAGTAGAAATTTCCTAAGGTGGTAGATATAAACCTTGATAGCTATAACATTCAGTCCTGACACAAGACTTAGTTAAACATGAACCGGGGTTTTGCAACTAGGCAGTGAACAAAAGCAACTACTCGAAGCATATGAGGGAAGTTCAGTGTTTCTCTTATAACATGTAAAAGAAAGTGAATAAGCATGTTGCATTATCAGGGCTTCTTTAACCAACAGTCTTCCATCTGCCTTTCTTGGTCTCACTTGGCCACACTTCAGGTTCTGACTTTCCACACAGGAAGATAAATGGCAAACTGAGGGTCTGTTTTTCTGAGCAAAAAGCTAACAGACTGAGTGCAGCTTGTGCTCTGGTTATTTTTCTTTTACAGTCTGTTGCTGAGGGAGCTTTAAGTCAAATAAATTTGAAATACATGGCTGCAGGAGCTTGGTGCATAAGAGCTTGTGCTTCAGTCAGAAGCCAAGATTCAGGAACAATCTTTAAAGACTCTTACTAGGTCAATCTGGTTTTCCTACATGAAAGAATAAGTCTTTTTAGGTGAGGTCTTTTCTAAACTGGATAATTTTCTGAATGATATGTCTATGCTCTTTATGACTAAAATTTCAGTTATTTAGAAACTACTTTCTATCTTATCTTTAAGCAGAGAAAAGACATCTTTAAAGTACCCTTAAAGAAAATTTGCTTAGTACTATTCAGCTGATTTTTTCCATTAGTTTTGCATAATACTTATTCTGTCTCTTTCCTTTTTCTGTTCTACAGTGTTTAAAATAAATCAGACATAATGTGCTGTCTCTTCCATTACAGTGTGTAATCAAAATGTATTAGGCAGTAGGTATTTGCACTGGATATTTACATTCATCCTTTGCTATTCCCCATAATTTGTCTGCATTTTAACTAAAATGGGTGCTTCACTTATTTTCTCTGGGATACTGTTTAAGGTTTCCTGTTTATTTGGGAAAGAGGAGAGCTGAAAACTACTTTGGTAGTCAGATTTATTTGATGCAATCATTTAATACCCCTTATCCATCCTAGTTTTAGACTTTATTTGCTGCAAGGCTTACAGTCTGACAATCCATAGGTTCGCTCTGTTTTTTGCTAGCAAGCTAACCACTTCCATCTGCAGTATTTACTCTTCTGTTGAATAGACAGACACTGAACAATGCATTTCCATTGAAAAAACAACAGTCATGCAGTTGTTCTACCAGCTTTCACCAGGGATGGTGTTTCAGGTAGAGTCAGAGGGGTTCAGCTAGATTAATCCTTTCAAAAAAATCTTTTGTTTTGGTCAACATAATTACAATCTTTAACAAAGAACAAATCTAAGCGCAGTACTGAGATAAGGCTTACAGTGATCCAGCATTATGCAACTTAACTAAATATTTATCACCCACTCAAATAAAACACCCACAGGTGTACCTATGGGAGGTCTTAATATGTTTCAGGATAGAAGCTGATAGTTAGATGTTCAAACAAAGCAGTTGATTAGACTGTAAAATGGACAGCCTTCAAACAGTTCTTGGATTTTAAACCTTGTTACAGTTGGGTACACTGACAAATATGAAGACAAGCAAAGGGGAGGGGTTAAATAAAAATTACATAAGTTTTATGCAAATAACAATCCATAAGGATTATCACAGATTTGCTACTCCACGGATTGCAATACACTCTCTTACTAATTGAACACAGTGGATATTCATCTGGCAATACACAATTAACGTTTAACATTTTGCTAGGAGAGCAACTATTGATGCTTTTTGACATGCACAGGATAGCAGGAAATCCACTCCTGAAGATTTTTTTTCTCAAAATATTCTATGATGGTGCAGATGAATTAAGAATCTTCACACATACCTAAAATGGCTGGGGAGAGAGATGCTCATTTAGGCCAAGAATTGTGCTGTATGTATGAGAGTTTCTATTACAGTGCAAGAGAGGACTACTGTATTAACAAAGATGACAAATTACTAAAAAATCTTCAAATTCAAAAGGTGTCACTTGTTTTTTAAACATAATTGTTCTCTTAAGGGATGTACACAAAAATAGCTATTGGTTTGGATGCAACCCAGAAAATATACTACATCATGAAGTGCACATATTGCATAAAAAGGGGATAGACTTGCAAAGGCATCTTAGTTTTGAGATTATCTTGTAGAGCTCATTACTTGAAGAAATAAGACTGTAATAAGATAGGGTAACTTTCAAGTAGTTCAAAGACATTTAGTGAATACATTCAGTATTATCTTGTGCTGCATATTAGCATACTCTGATTATTCATCACTCAAAGTTTTGAATATCCTCAGTTCCTGCTTGTCTACAGTCTTAATACACTTAGGCTGCTATCCTGCTGTGCTTGAGGTAAATTAGTTCCACTTCCAAAATGAAATGATGAAAACAACTCCCAGATAACTCTTCTCCCACTGCTGCTGTCTCTCACCTGGGAAGCTAATCTACCTCTCTCTTCTCAGCTCAGCAATTGGTCTATATGTCCATGTACCTCTGCACCTCTGACAGGGATTATCTTGCCCTCAGCTTGGTCAATACTGGTCTGCCAGAACTGCTTCCAGAAGTTTCACGAGGAGTTTCATGTGCAGTCAAGAGTCTCACCAGGAAAGAGTTTGGCCCACCCTACACTGACTAGAGGATGTGTTCTCATTATCAGTTTATGTTTTGTAGTGTGTTCCTGAGCCAAATAATATAAAAGATGCTGCACACTCCTTTAACTACAAAAGTAACTTCTTAGTCGTCAGGAACCACTTAGGATACTTTTGTTCATCCTCAGCAGACGCAAAAACATTTGCATTTCCAGCAGTCTGAACTACTGAAAAGACTGGAGGTTTAAGACTTCTGGAAGCTGAGCAGGTCACTGTCACAAACTGCAATTCTTGACTCACCGTTAGCTTGAAACATGGGACTGCAACAACAAAGACAATTACTGAATGGGATTGCTTCCAAAATTCCTGAAAGTTATATTTACCCATATATTTTACTCAGCACAGTGCCACGTGAAAAATACTGTGCTGGATAAAAGGGAATCCCTCCTTTTCCTCTCAAGGAATTTGAATTTCAATTCCATGTAAGGAAAAATCCAGCTAAAAAAAGAGTAATAAATCACTACTGATTTTTTTCCTTTAGTATAACTCTGTGGCAGTATTTTGGATATCTTTTCTTTACCATTATTTTTATCTTGAAATAAATACACATACAGCAAGAACTATAATATAAATGTCACTTTTTACAAAAAAATATAAATTACGGTAAACCGCTTCTCCAACCTCAACTAATTTCTACAAGGTGTCAAAATATATTTGCAGGACATATTTGACACAATGGTAGTAGTGGATTATCTTCACACAAAGCTTTGCCTCTGTATTTCTTGTAGCAAAGAGAAAGAGGACCCAGAACTGAAACAACACTCCAGATTTCTTGATAGGATATATTAAAAAGCCCCAACAACAGCAACAACAACAAATCCAGTAGCTTTCTGGAAGAATTCTCCTGCCTGTTCACCGTCTGTTTCCAGACCTTTTGTCCTGGTTTGAGACAGGATTAAGCCAATTTTTCTTTTCACTGATTTTTTTTTCCTTCAGTAAGCTTTCTTTTAACTAGCAAGTGTGTGTTCTGCTAGGCTGATAAGACAGTGGAATGTTTTTCTAACTACTAAGCTTTCAAGGTTACACCTTCACTCCACCAGCTCAGACACTATGGGGAGATCTCTGACCCCCCCGTGGGAGGCTGAGTTAGACAGACAGCAAAATTGGCCAAAGATATTCCATTCCATATATCTACGTAAGCTCAAAGGAAGGTCAGAGATCATAGAAGACAGCTTCCTTCTTTCTTCTCGCCCTCTCTTCCGTCCATGGCCGGCGTCCGGGGAGGACTCTGCTCACCCATCACCGTCGACCCTTAGGCTCGAGCTCTCCTGACCCTCATAACTCTCTGCTTTCTTCAGCAGCAGCTCCGGGATTCCTCGGGACTCTTCCCAGTTCAGGGGAGTGCTGTGGGAGTTGCTGGGGGTGGGGGGAGGCGAGAGGCTTTTGCCCATATCTGAATATATCTGTATATAATTGTATATATTTTCTTGTATGATTCATTAGTGTTTTAATTAAAGCTGTGTAGTTTAGTTTTCAATCCAGCCAAGTCTCTCTCTTTTTCTCTCTCTCCTTCCCTACCTGGGTGGGGGGGGGAGGGGATCAAGAGCATTGTTGTCGGACCTGAGTCAAATGGTGACACCTTTTTATTTCACAGAAAGTTTGCTTTCCAATAGCAGTGTATCATTCACACTTTGTAAATTATTCCTGATTTGACATTTGACAAATATAAGGAAATTGTTCACTTGGTGTATCTATAATTTCTTTAATTTCTTAGTTGGTTTCGAAAAACTGACACTCTTATATTGACTAAATCCATAATTTCCTGCTTTTGTAGTTCAAAATCATAATTCCTGCCTCAACTGCTAGCAGCATTCTGAAGACCATGGCCACAGAAGTGGAAAAAATTAAGATCCAGTCCTTGTAATTTTAGAGGAAGTAGTACCGTATTTGTTGCCTAATCAACATAATACTTCTTTTAAAAAAAAAAAAAGGCACTGAAAATTGTATGAGAATTTCATTGACTTTTATTCCTTCTATCCTTCCCTGCCAGTGTGCTTAGTGTGCTGCGAATGCTTCAATTTTCTTCCTTTGCACTTTCTATTTGCAGATTCCATTTATATACACATCAATAGAGGACAGCAAAACATATGTGCATAAGTAACAGTTTGAATAACCAACTAGTAAACACTAGTGGCCTGAATCTATTCAGTGCCTTCCTTATTTGGTCTTTACAATGACAACAATCAGAGTAGTTGGAATTTGGGTTGATGAAAATAGTGTGTTTAATAATAATGCTTTGAATCACCTACAATAATTTTCCTGTAGTGCTGAAACTGACACCCAAACTACGAGAGATTCTGGAAGAAAACACTCATAAGAGCTGTTTTATTTTCCTGTAACTGTGTGCCTCACACTGTAAATTTTCTCATTATTTAAAAAGCCTGCAAACTTTTTCTTTCCAAGTAAAACTTTTAATTACATAAAGCTAGTAAATGTCATAATCTATAACATAGTAGTGAAAGTGGAGGATGGTGTATGGCAATGGTTCAGTGATATTTGGTCCTACATAGACTATTTCTCACCTGAAAGGAATTAGTAATCTAAGAACCAACAAAGTAGAAGAAAGAAGAAACTTTTCTAGCTCTTTTGAGATTATAAAAACAAAGTAGCCTTTTAAAGGAAGGAATATACAAGAAGCAATACTTTCTGAAAAGTATATCTGTACCACTTGTCACTCACAAAAAAGTGCTGGGAACCAGTTTTACTGACGGATTTCTTGTGCTACAGTGAGCAAACTAGATTGTTTCCCTATTGCCATTTGTTTCTTGGTAAGCTGGGAATACTGTTACTTGAAAGCCTTACAGATAGGAAGTATAATGTCTAAAGGGTATGAATTCAGTTCACGCAATATTAATTTAGTTATTAATAATTTATATTGCACTCATAAGATCACCATCTGAAATCAGAATCTAGTTGTTGCAGGTGCTTCACATCATAGAAATACAGGGACTCACAGCTCAGCCTAGTCTAGACAGTGAGTAATTAGAAAAACAAGCAAAGATGGAGTGGGAACACAAGGCTGCACTGACAGTACCAAAATGAATATTCAAATTTAGTGTACATATGTTTCCACTGATTATGTTATCTCATAATCTGATTTCTTTGCCAACAACCGTACCTGTTTTAAGCCAGAGACATCTGTCTCCCAAAGCGTCTCTCAGATATATCTCAGCTGTCTCTTTCTTTAGATTGTACCTTGCTGTCTTCTTTCCAGTCATTGTATAACTGACAATTCTTTGTTGTTACAGACATTCACCCCCTTAACAAATATTTAATCACATCCATCCACATAATTTATTTCTAACTGGCCCTCATTTATCCCATGGTTTGGCCTTGGGTTCCTATTAGCTCAGCTCTCTTATGCTATAAAAGGTCTTCAGCTAAACAAAAGCCTAGGTTTATAGCCAGTATTAATGGACTTCTAGAATGATCCTTGTACATCTTTAATATTTATGCCTAGAGCATGCAAAAACTTCACTAATACACTAGTTTTAACTTGCTATTTTAACAGAGATCTGCACAGCAAGAACTCAATCTACAATGGGAATCCCATGGTAGCAGGAAATATTTCATACAGATACTTCAGACACTGAAGAATCTCACGTCATGGGAGACTCTGAAATGTGTTCACATGAAGCACTAGAAATACGCACTGGTAAGTATGTTTTTTTCTGCAACTTAGTATATTTTTAAAAAGATTATTTAATACTAAGTGTCTTGGTCAGATAACAGTTCTCATGCTGTCCTAGGAGTGGATATGTAATGAGAAACACACATGCTTACAATTAAAAAAGGAAACACTAAATCTTACCAAAACTAGACATAATTGGTTGCACTAGAATAAAGCAATTAAAGTAAGCAATCTTTGAAGTTACTCCAGGTAAAAGTGATTAAATGAAATTAGGATGCGTTTTGCATACACAAGTTCTGGGTTTATTGATTGTATTATCTCAAAAATAACTTGCAATCCAGACCACCACTACATCTCATACACCTTGCATTTCTTAGCCTAGGCCAGGTCCTATGACAGACAAAACCTTGCCATGGTAAGCATTAAATAGATCCTATATGCTATGGGAGTAACAAGCAGGGCCTAGCATAGGCAGCATACCTGTGTCACTGATTCCTTAAGCATCTAGTAATTTTCTATGCTTCTAGCTAAAAGCAACTTTTTCAGTCACTTGTTAGCTAGTGTATCCTGATAAGTAGAACTCAGCTGCTCTAAAAAATTCCATCGAATTTTTTAGAATTTTTCAGAGTTCCACTCAAGTCTAAAGCCTGCAAAAGTTCAGCTAGTTTGATATTTCAACTCTGTTTCTTTCAGTCTTCCTTCCTACCAGAATGAGTACGGAGTATATCAGATATTCTCCCTCAATGGTCAGAAATTCATCTCCATTCAACCACCATTTCCATGTAACAATAGATTGACAGCCCCAGTTTAGTCAGAATATATTTACAAATATCATCTACATAGGAAAACTCTATCAGGTACTACATAATCCAGAGCCTTTATTTTTGGCTAATGTGTGTTTTTTATGGCCTTCAGACATGTCCATTCCCCATTTGGTTTACAGTGCATAAACGTTCTTTGTTTAAGGGAACTGAATTGTGTCTTACCTGTGCAATGCAAAATAAAATTCATGGGTCCTCCTCTAGTGAGTTACTTTTTAGGGAGCATCAACCTACACACAAACTTTGAAACACAACAGAAGGACAATAAACAGGCACAGAGGGGGAGAGGCCATAATTTTCTTCAGGCAAAGTGAAAAAAAAAATGCTTAATAGTCATAGCTATCATCTTACATATGATCTTTAATAATTTTAGGGAAATACGGCCTCTATGGATAACGCTATAAAACATGACAAAAAAATTCAACAGCTTCAAACAAGCTGGTATCTTCTGAACTCAAACATGACAGAAAGAATTTTCTGAAGGTTAAACAAAAACCTATCAACAAATCCTGTCTATGGAAAAAAATCTTGCCAATTACGCATCTGAAAATCTTTGTGGAGTCCATTGCTTTAAAGAAGAAACTTGAAGTTAACAAGGAAGGAGGAAAGGGGTGGTTTAAAGTCCACCTGGGTAAATACTGTGACCAATACTGTTAAATAACTTAATAGTCTGGATGATGGGATCAAGTGCACTCTCAGACAATACAAAAACGGGAGGAAAGTTTGATACTCCAGATGGCTGTGGTGTCATCCAGAAGGACCTCAACAATAGGAACCTCATGCAATTCAGCAAGGGGAAGTGTCAAGTCCTGCACTGGGGGAAAAATAACCCCGAGCACCAGCACAGGCTGGGAGTCAACCGGACGGGTGCAGCTTTGTGGAAAATGTCCTGTGGGTGGACATCAAGCTGAACATGAGCCAGCAATGTGCATTGACAGTACCAAAGGCCAATGTCATCCTGAGCTGCATTAGGAGGAGTGGTGCTAGCAGGCCAAGGGAGGTGATTCTTCCCTTCTGCATAGCACTGGTGAGGCCGCCCTGGAGTCCTGTGTCCCGTTCTGGGCACCATAGTACAATGAACATACTGGAGAGAGTTCAGTGAAGGGCCACTAAGATGAAGAAGAGACCGGAGCATCCCTCCTCTGAGAAAAAACTGAGAGAGCTGGGACTCCTCAGCCTGGAGAAGGCACAGGGGGGTTTCTTACTGCTGTACATAAACACCTGAAGGGAGGGTGTGAAGAGGACAGAGGTAGGCTCTTTTCAGTGGTGCTCACTGACAGAACCAAAGGCAATGGGTACCCACTGAAATACAGTATGTGCCGTTTAAACATAGGAAAAACCACTGCTGAATTTGAGCAGTAGAATTGGTTGCTCAGAGAGTTTGTGGAGTGTCCACCTTTGGATATACTCAAATATTGACTAGACATAGGCATAAGTAACCTGCTGTACCTCACCCTGTTCGAGTGCAAGGATTGTTTTAGACGATCTCCAAATATCCTTCCAACCCTTCCTATTCTGTGATTCCATAAAAAGCAAAAGTCTTTCCTTAATTTCTGTTCATTGGTGCTTAGTCTATGAAATGTCTCCATTTCACTAGCCTGGCTAAGTTGCACAGGCTGTGTGGAACATATAGGTTTTGTAGTGACTGTCATAGATCTGCATAGGTATAACTGTTGACTTGATAAAGGTATGGTATAGTTTGTAGGGTCATTAGAGCTCTTCCTTGCCATAACAGGGAATGGTTTCTCTAGTAAATCATGATTCTCATCTTGCCAATGTGAAGAAAACTGTGTAGTACACTAAAACCAGTTATAATTTAAGGAGGACTTCAAGTCACGTAGCTAGTTTTTTTTTTTTCTTTTTTTTTCTTTGAGGCCAAAAATATTTTTTGGGGATGTGTTGAGTATGCACAATACATTTTATTATATTTTTTGCCAAAAGTCACTGATGGCATGTTATCACCTCTCTGGGTAAAGCCAGAAATCATCTTGACATGATGGAGAAAGCTTTGTAAGTCAAATTCCTTGGAATAAAAAGCAGCCTGTAAGACTGGCTCATTACAACCTTGGGAATTTATCCATGAAAGATATTTGTAAGGAAGAAATGTTTGCTAGTGGATTGTGGTGGAAGGATCAATGCAGGGCCAATGCTCTGACTGAAATACAGGCAGTGGTTCTCACTAGTGTAAGGTTACTCCACTATGTATCAGTTTAGGGGTATATCATTAGCACAGCCTGACAGCAGGCAGAAGTACAAAGCAAGACTCAAGTTTGTAAACTCAGATATTAACAGTCATGTAATAGTCTAAACCAAAGCATGAGCTGCAAAACTGAGCCTGACCAAATGCTCAAGCACTAAGTCATTCTGAACTTTGTGCTGGTTTAGCTTCAGCCATCATATCAGCAGAAGTCTAATGGATACATCAACATGAGTCGAATAAACCTTTTTATTACAGCATGCAATTATGTAGAGTCAAGAAATCTGAACTACAGGTCAGCAATTTTCATGAACTTTCTCTTCCAATGCTTCCCAGGCCAGCTCTAAGCCTGGGGCTTTAAACCAGAGGAACGTATATCATTACATAAGAAACCTCAAAACTGCCTATTTACTCTGCTTTAATACCTTCCTTCATTTTGCCCTTACAAAGCTGCTCCTTACTAGACAGAATTCAAAAAGAAAAGGTTTTAGCTGAGATCCTTTAAATGAAGAAAAATGTTGAGTGTCAAGCTACATGTGAAAAGCTCTATGCCATTACCCCCTTGCGTTATCTATATTGAAACTCGTGACATTTCAAGTCTCTCTGTTAGTACTGGAGTCCTTGTTTCTAGGTCACCGAACACGGACAATGTGGAAGACTTGGAGATAGTCTGCAGAATAGCAGGGCTCTGCACTTGAAACAATTATCTGAGTTTTCTCTGTTGCTTAAATGAGATCCTACTCATCACCAGACTTTTTAAAATCTCAGCACATTATTAGGGTAGTGAATGACTGACAAGTTTGGTTGTGGGGATTACAGCCATTATATGTACACGACAAATCAGCAACATTTAAAAAAAAAAAAGGGAGAGGGGTGGAGAAGGGTAACCCAAGTGCCTAAATGAGAGCTGAGTTCTGATCACTTCTCTACTCAGTGATAGTCCTTTCCTTTTTTCTCAAATTACAGGATGTCATCTTACCCTTCGTTATTTAGAATAATGAGTCCTGAACTTTCACAAGAGAGACAAGAAAAGAACTGTTCATGTTAACTTTTGCAAAGCAAAAGAACAATTTAAAGACTACATCAGGCAAAAATAAAACCCTACTAAATGTTTTGCAGAAAACATAAAGGAATTGAGTTGTAGATTTTGTCTTGCTAATAGTTACAAGCTTTAATCTCAGTGCCATAAATATGTACTAGGAATTTGTAATACTCAGCTTTGAAGAAATGTAAGTAATTAATAATTATACACTTTTAATCAAAGAAGGAAAAATTGTGCTAAGGTAGAAGTTAAAATCTGGATTTCTACTTATTTTACCAAAGCACCTTCTACATCACTCAACACCTGCATTACTATTATTATAAAAACTAATTGTGATTGAGCCATGGAGATCCACTATGCTAAGTTACCACACAGTTTCATGGAAGTTTAACCTAATGAATTTAAAAATTCCGAGGCATAGCACCCCTATTCTTTCTTTGTCTGAGTATTAAAAAAGCAGTATCTCCCAGGGCAGAAAAAAGGTGAAATGCAATTTCTCTTTCACAACAGCTGTCTTCTTGTTGAGACTGCAAAACACAGCCTTTTTCTGGAGATGAGAAGCAAAATACAAACATTAAATAACATGATTTCAGTACATTATTGATGGATTAATAACAATATTGGGTCTTTGGGTTCATAAACATGAAAATTAGAGTATAGCAGCTGGAAAAATAACTTTCCTCTTATGCTGTTAGCAATTTCAACAGAGATGGTCTTTGGGGCCTCATGATGCCAATGAAACAGAAGCCTCATCAATACATTTGAAATCCTACCAGTGCCACATTTTCTTTTAGCTTTCAATGAAAAACAGCCTCTTTTAGTGTGGAGAATGGCTAAAACCCACTATTCGATTATGAAATTTAAAAATACACTGTTAATTTTTCTAGAAAATTGCATTATTCAAGGCTAGCTTTATAAACAAAACCCCAATCAAATATGCTTTTCTCTCAAAAGTCACTAGTCAAACACAAGAGACAGCAAAAGTTTCCTTATTTTTTGACATACACTGTGACAAGAGTAGCATATAAGACTGGGAGCAAGTTTCCAAAGCAAACTTCAGTATTTCTTCCCTCATTAGTTTGTTGTTACACAGTTTCATAGAGTATGAATTAGATTCTATTTGGAAAACACTAAATGGGAAGTTCTTTTCTCTGTGGTTTCCAAATGTGTGTCAGCCCCAAGGAGGGACACAGGGCTGATGAGACGGGTATACCCTCCATGACACATGCACACAGTGCATGTGCCAATATATGGTTTTTAAACTTTCCATGACCACAGCAAATAGGTGCCAGTACTTTATGTGTTTGTAACAACCCAAATTGCACCAGTTATTTCATATGATCTCAAGCCCCTTGTAAGGCTCAGATCTTATGAACATACAAATATGGCAATTTTCCTCTTTACATTCCTACTCTACCTTCACTTGCCATGCCCACAACTCATCTATTGCCATCCTATCGGTTTTACCAATCCT
This sequence comes from Apus apus, assembly GCF_020740795.1. Classification (NCBI taxonomy): domain Eukaryota; kingdom Metazoa; phylum Chordata; class Aves; order Apodiformes; family Apodidae; genus Apus; species Apus apus. The sequence continues at coordinate 39,018,673 of NC_067312.1, read as the reverse complement.
TCTTTTCCTAATATTTTCTTGATGGCAATTTTAGTCCCTTTATTCTCCTAAAAAGATACAGCCTGATGCAGTCCACTACTCCAAGGAAAAAGCAAAGCTCATTAATAGATGCCAAGAGCACCTAAGGCTTCTCTAAAAGCAGGTTATCTCTTGGCAGCACCAGGCAACATAAGGGTAAGTGATCATCAAAATTCAAGAAAAGGTAAACCACTAAACTGCTGATCTGGGACAACAGCCACACTGGAGACGTGCCCTTTCTGTGTCTATCTTGAACAGACCTCTTGTTATAAGCACATCACAGCTTCTGCTACCTGCTTGAATGCCCAAAACTGCAGGCTCAGGTTCATTATATGGGAGCACCTGGAGGAGATCTCACCATGTGGGTTTTGCATTCCTTGACCCTGAATCATCTGTCTGTGGTGTTCAGCTAGGAACACCTCTATCATGTGCTCCTGGCCACAGCTAATGCCAACAACTTCCTGTACCAGTGTTCACAGCTTCAATATTTTAGACACATTTTTAGAATGGGGACAGTTAGTAGAAGGGCCTGTGAGTTTTCTGGTGACGCTTCAGTCAAGGGCTACATCACAGTTTGGGTATTCAATTACAAACCAAAGGCACAGTAGGACCATATATTTTTGCCACAATCTTCAGATGATCCTGCCACTGCTCAGAGAGTAGATATCAGCATCATCTTTTAAAGCCAGCATGATGAACAAGACAGACATCATTAGTCCTTATGGCACAGGCAGTAGAGACGACCCCAAATTCTCCTTGGTGCTCTCCCAAGGCTTGCCATAACAACAGCCATTTTCTTATCTGAACTTGCTAGCTATTGACTTGTACAGTTCAACAGTGCTGAGGTTTTCCCACAGGGGTAATAGCAGCTTTCTTGAACATACATACAGGCAACCTCTAAAAATGTAATTAAAATAGCACAGTCAAGGTGCCGACTCATGGCAAAAGGCTTCAGCTGTGCTGCTCTCCATCTGAAAGCTTTGACCCAGTTTTGATTGTTCAACATCCTAGGGCCAAAGTGATAGCTGCATGTTAAGGTATTGCCTGTCTCACTCCCCTTTTTCTTTACCATTCTTCTTTGGCCTCTTCAGAGTCAGCAGGAGGTTCAGGCCACAAACACTGTGGTGTCACTTGGAAACAAGCAGGAACAAACAGAACCAATGGGAGAAATCAATTAGGAGCAAAAATTATATATCGCCATGGTTGCAGTAACATGTACTATCATCTGCAGGAGACAGAAGAAAGGGCAATATAGCATTCCTCAGATCTCTTATGATTCACAGTCAAGACAGAAATGTTTGTTTACAAAGTTTCAATGCTATTCACAACAAACATATTGTATGCAGGGGACTGGTCTAAAATTTGGCTGAAGTAAAAAGTCCAAAGTGCTCATCACATTCTAGCAGGATCTTAGCACCAATCGCAATAGTGCACCACATTTCTTCCTAATGTAGACATAGCCCTAGTACAGACATATCTCAGGAAGGTCTTGTTGCTCTGTTGCCCGATGATAATGCAACATTTTCTTTAGTTATTTGAAATTGACTATTCAAGCAGACAGACAAATACAAAAATAATTTAAATAACTTTTGCCTTTTCCTACTCAATGTATTTATTCTCACTCTGTAATAGCTATTTTTATTCATTTTGGATAGGTAGATCTCCCTTTTTACCACATTTCAGATCTGAGATGCACAGCGTGTAAATTTTATTTTTAGTTCCAGTAAAATCACTTAGCTGGATATAGCACCTCCCCTTCACAACAGACATCTCAAGTTACCTATATTTCTACTGAGGACTAAATTATTTTCTGGAGCACAAGAACACAAGGTTCCTAGAGACTTACAACTATATGTGTCTATCAGGAATCACATATTTTTAGAAGAGAATAAATCCAAACACTTCTCTGAACACATGAATAAACAAACATTTCAGACATTAAATATTTTTCAGAACAGAATAAAGTATTTTGCTCCTGAAATAAAATGGTCAGATGAAAATATCTGGGCCATCTTGTAAACAAAATAATTAATTATCAAACATATTTTAAATCTCAACTGTTGCATTTCTGCAGCTAACAGTGCCAGCAGTAATTTTTAGGAATGCATTTCCTAAATGTAATTTGCCACCCTAACATCAGATTCTTCTCTGATGAAACCATTTTTTCCTGTATTAATTTGATGGTAATTTAATTAGATTAAACTGATTTTTTAATCCATTCAAGATGGATGGGATATGTAGCATATCAAGTTTGGATTTTTGATTGTTCTTTTCTTGACTTGTTTATTAAGTTGCTGGTGACAAAGTTACTGTGCTGGGCTTGCCACTTCACCTGAAAAGGTTGAGTTAGAAAAACTTTGGGAGTTTAGATAAGGACCCTATTGATGTGACACAAATTATTTCCAGTGATCCATTTTTATGGATCCCTGAGCAGCAAAAGGAAGCATTATCCTAATGCAAACAACTGAACAGCAGGCAAGCCATTTTCACCAGCACCACAAAAATACTAGGCTCTGAAAACAAAATAAATGACAGTGACCATCTGCTGAAGTCACTAGAATTCATGCCTTAGAGACACCTTTAGAGCTATGCAACCCACCAACCACTGGTAACAGCTGCTTCCACCTTCCTGACGAAGTGCCTATTGAAGGGGAGGATGGCAGCCCCTGTTCTGTCAGAAGGGCACTGCCTGTATCCAGACTTGTTCCAGAATCCCTGACATTGCAGTGTATGCTCTCCTTTCAGGCTGAGGCTGTATTGTTTGGAAGAGGGGTAGTTGCAAAGTTGCAAAGAAAAGGATAGCAAGACCTGAGTGCAAAGGCTGTGAAAAAAATGGATGCAGACCTTCTGTTTGAGGTAGATAGTGCTTTCAAATAGCATAGACAAAAATCCACTCCACGAAACCCACCCAAAGAAGAAACCCACACTGGTGGTATTAGGCAACAAAACCAAACCACCTTCTGTTTTACATTGTGTATGTCCTTCTAAATCTCTGTTTGGGATCTCAGAGCACAACGGAATTACAGAAAAACTGGCTGATTAATATGAAATATTTTTAGTCTGTATCTTAACTTTCCTGGCTTTACTACATAAACACCATTGAAGTGACAACACTGCTGCAGAAGTGGTTTTATGATTGAGAACCCTAATTAGATTCAGTATAATAATAAAAAAAAAGTTAAGACAACATGATTGCAACAACTGTAGACAGGTAGAGAAGTATGATGAAAGTAAATTTGCCACTCAAGATAGAAAGGGGCACTTGAAAAACTCTGCTCATATATCAGTGGGTCCTCACCACTTTTCAGCAGATGGCACTACAGTGCTAGTATTTGACTTCATAATAAAATTTAATGCTAGTCATTTGGACTTCCAGAACAGGATTGCCTCCCTGTTTATGCACACACCTACATGAAGGGATTTCACAATTTTTAATTGTTTGAGAAACAATGGCTCACGGTTGCCAGGCAGAAATCCCTCTATGAATGCAGATTGTTCTCAAAATGGTAGACATCAGCAGATATTTACAGTCATAAACAAATTACCAAAAGTTTTTTTTATATAATCTGACTATGCTGTATTTAAGGAATACATTGTGTCAGATATCACTAGGCATTTAATAAAACACTGTGAGCTGTCAAACACTAAAAAAGCACTGGAGAACAAATAAAATCTTTTTTTGCACGTACACCGATCCAAGGCTAAAATGCAGATGCAAATTGCATATATTCTCTCATGGTTTTACAACTAAGACACAATTAAAAAAAAAATAACATAGTCTCAGTGAGCAACAAGAAAGTGCAAAGAAGCATTTTTTCCTTCTCAGAACAACGGAAATTGCAATGTGAGGAAAATCACCCTTCACTAGAGCAAGGACATGCTACATCTTTCAACAGTAAGTACTGGAAACTTCAAGCAATTTCTTTTGATTGCATGAGGCAAGCTCTCCCAGCAAATAATAAATTAATTTCCACTTTAAAAAAAGGAATATATTTCCTTGAAGCAAAAATAACATTTTAAAGGAAATTAGTTCAGCTGATTGAGAACCCAGACTTCAAAAACAACACTAGTGCGTTTAGCACTGCTGAAAGTAATAGCTGGGAATTCCACCTACCCAAGGGCATTTGATATTATAAATAAGAGGTACTCTAGGATTCAAAGCAAATAATCTTCATCACTCCTAACTTGGTTCTTCAGGTATCTGGGACTACACTGGATGCCTAAACTGCAATACATACTTCAGGTGCATGAAAATTGATACCTTAAAGACACAAAATCCTTATTCAAGGTGGCTCCAAGAAAGTCAGAATGTGACAATTTAAAAAACCACAACTCCTTTAGCTTCTTTGTTTCACATAAATTCTAAAACAAACATTTAACTCCCTTTTCCTTCTGAGACTTTCCTGATCTTCCTTCTATGTTAAAACATTGAAGATTTTATGGAATGTAAATTCAGTTTTTTTCTCCAGTTTAAGTGATGATCTTATGTAGAGAAATATACCCTAGAGGAGTGTCATGGGCCCACCGAGCCAGAAAGAGCTCACCCTTGTGCTCCCAGTCTAAGTCTATTTGGAACACTTGAGCAGCCTCATCTGCTCGTTGGTTGCATTGATGTTCCTCAGTGGCTCAACTCAGGCACATGTGTATCTACATGATGCACTTTTACCACCAGTTTCTCTGCCTGAGTTGCAATGTCCTTCCACAGGTCAGCAACCCAAATAGGTTCACCCTTTCGCTGCCAGCTGTTCTGCTGCCACTGCTTTAGCCAACCCCACAAGGCACTTGCTGCCATCCACGAGTCAGTGTAGAGATAGAGTCTTGGCCACCCGTCTCGCTCAGCTATCTTTCTCAAGTATGTAATGGCTTTCTCAAGAGTGGGTGTTCTGCTTCGGCGCCATTCGATGTCACCCTTGTGGGGGTATCTCTCTCTCACAGCTGACAGAAGTCAGTCCCACAGGGTGGTAGTTCCCATCTTACTACTAAGTGCTCTGTCAACACCAGCATCTCTGGCCAGGGATCCCAACTGCTTGGCTTCTTTCTCGTCCATGTTGTAGGTTTCAGCACCACTATCAAAGCATCGGAGCAACCAAGGAAGAATTCCCTTGCCCTCAGTGCGGGTTGTCACCATTTAACTTGGGTTCGACAACAGTGTTCTCGATCCCCTCCCCCTCCCACCCAGGTAGGGAAGGAGAGAGAGAAAAAGAGAGAGTCTTGGCTGGATTTAAAACTAAACTACACAGCTTTAATGATAGAAGAAAATATATACAATTATATACAGATATGTTCAGGTATGTGCAAAAACCTCTTGCTTCCCCCCGCCCCAGCAACTCCCACAGCATCTCCTGAGCTGTGAACAGTCCCAAAAAATCCCAGAGCTGCTGCTGGAGAAAGTGGAAAGTTACAAGGGTCAGGAGAGCTCGAGCCCGGGGGTCGACGGTGCTGGATGGACGAAGTCCTCCCTGGACGCTGGCCATGGATGGAAGAGAAGGGAAGAAGAAGAAGCAGGAAGGAAGTTGTCTTCTGTGATCTCTGACCTTCCTCTGAGCTTACGTAGATATATGGAATGGAATATCTCTGGCCAGTTTTGCTGTCTGTCAGACTCAGCCTCCTAAGGGGGGGTCATAGATCTTCCCGTAGTGTTTGAGCTGGCAGAGTGAAGGTGCAACCTTGAAGCCCCAGCAGTTAGAAAAACATTCCCATGTCTTATCAGCCCAGCTAGAACAGAATGTTGGTAGTTAAAAGAAAGCTCACGGAAGAAAAAAAAAATCAGTAAAAAGGAAAATTTGCTTTATCCCGGCTCAAACCAGGACAAGGAGGAAAATTGCTAGAGGAAAGTTTGGAAAAGAAAAAAGAAGAAAAATAAAGTGTTACACTAGAGCAGATTACCAAATGCTGTAGATGATCAAAGAAAATACATTATGACTGTATATGTCAGAATTATTTGAAAGTCCTAATAATAACAGCATAGAATATGCCCTACATCTCAGCCTACCATTGCAGACTGATAAAAGAAGCCTTAGCTCTTTAACATGACTCAAGCACTGTAGATGTTTATAAGAGATGTCTAATAATCAAGTTAGACTCAAGGCAGAGGTGCTTCTGCTTTTGCAGGAAGCAGAACAGGTGATTTTTTTACTGCATTCATTCAATTTTTAATCAGTTTTGCAAACTTTACAAAGCGCCTATTATGAGCCCACGTTTGAACCACATGAGATATTCAGCTCCAGCACCATGTTAAGACAGTTCCTTATACACCAAAGCTGTTCTTTACTTCATTTCATGGTCCAGCATCCTCTGTTATATTGTAAAGCCAGCTTTGCAGCTAAAGCTTCTCTGTCACCACAGGAGGATTTTTATAGTTAATGTTTTATGGAAGGACTACTCAAAACACAGGCTAAGTGCTGTTGATTTTCCGTGTGTACCAAACTACCTGACCTGTAAAGGCAGGAATTAAAGCAATTTAAGCCAATGTGATTATTTTTAGGATTTCAATAGACTTTAAACGAAGCTTGAGGAGAAGAAGCAGTTTGAGTTTTAAAAAATATTTCTCAAAGCATTTATTTTCCTTTGCTCAGATGAACTCTTGCACAGAGCACAACAAACATGTACAGTAGTTTATATTCTTAAGCTTCAGTCTGGACATTGGTTTTGCCTAGTGAGATAGCACAGCAAAAGGCTAAGCCAGATAAACAAATTCTCTTTCATACAAAGCCATCTTACATGGATTACTTTAAATTGTATCTTGCTTCATTTCACTATGGTTATCCTGTTTTGTCAGTTTTCTAGCACACAACTAAATCAACATAGTTTTAATTAACTCAATACTAGCTAAAAGGAAATCTGCATGTTTTGTAACGTGTGGCATGAGAAAATATTGTTAGCTTTTTTGCTAACTGAATCACTACCTACATTGTATAGCAATCAATGAAAGGGTTCAGTCCTGGCAAGGCACTTAATGCATTGAGCTCTCATCTCGGTAACATAAAAAAAGAAACTCAGTACCAGGCCCAGAAACTGTAGCGTTCTGGTGTGCTACTGCTATGTGTATGCTAGTACATAATGATGACGACACTAAGCAGATTTTCTGTAGGAGCGTTCCAATAAACGTATTCCAGTTCTAGGTACTGTTTGATCTAAAAGGAATTTCAACTCCACCTTAACAAAAGACAGATAAAAATTACTCTCAGACACCACTTTCAGATGCTAAAATTGAAAGGCGGCTTACCACAAAATAGTATAAAAAGGGAAATGCTGATTCACAAGTTGGTGAATTCTAAGTAACTGAAATCTTTTGCCAACAAAAGGAAGACTGAGTTACAGAATCTTGGCAATCTTGGCTATGTCTGCTTTTGTGAACTATCTGAAGAATTACGTATTTCTCTTAGCGGCTTTCTGTTGTTGTTGTTTTTTGTTTGTTTGTTGGTGTTTTGTTGTCTGTGGGCGTTTTTTGTGTTTTGTTTTGTTTTGTTTTGTTTTTATCTTCTGCATTTCTTCTACATCTGCCTAGCTCCCAGTACATTCTCCTAAATAATCAGAAGACCACTTCCAATTAAATGAAACTGTCAGTACGGATTTCCACTGCAGCAGAGATTCCAGCACAAAAAAGAATTCGGCCAAAACCTGAATACCTCTTGAAGGGTGTGCGACCACTGATCAAGGTGTTACCTTTCTAATACTTTCTCTTAAAATATCCGTAGGCCAGCTGCTACAACTGGAGTATAACACATGCTTATACTTCTTCAGGTAAAAGTGCTTATTTGGCCTGCAAATTTTTTTAATGCTAGAAGTACTTTTCTGCAGAGTAATAAGATACATAATTTGCAAAGAAAATACACTGAGGATGGTAAGTTAAAACACAATTCTACAGCCTTGAGAGGGTTTGGTTTACCCCACATATGTTAGCTGAACAATACTCTTGCTTCCTGAACTTATTCAAGCATACTAAGCATCTAAGACAGTTCTATGCTACTAGTTGGTGATTTTTTTAAATGATGCATCACTTGCAACCTACGTTCCTCTTTGTATAGGATGTAACATCTTGCATAGATTATCTTTTCCTGGGAAGGCTCTTAGTGAAGAGTGTTAAATAGTATGACACAATTTTTTTCTGAAAAGAAAAAGAGGTCTGTCTACCTCCTGACAACCAGTACAGATCTTCCTTTGCTTTCAGTGTTCTCCCTTGTAATCTAACCAACATAAAAGCTCCCTGGTCCTTTTTCAAACCTTTCTACACAACCCATCTCTCAGCTACACCTGTTTCTCTGATGAAATGATAATTTGTTGATCTAGCATTCCTCTACAGAACCAGGTATATAACTCATTTTCAAAATTTGCCAAGAACTATTACTGCATTAAAATTTTACAAAGGTTTTCATGCTTGCACAAAAATTACTGATTTTGAGCTTTCCTATACTACTACACACAGAGAAAAGTTCTGACTTCATCCAAGAAAGTAATTCCTAGGGCAGCTGCAATAGCAAAGCTTAACAGAAATGTTTTCAGTTCAGAATTTTCAATTTTAATTCCATATGAACAACAAACTATATCATGTCCAAACATAAACTAAGCACTGTAGTAGTGATCAGTATTTGGGAAAACAAAATAATCCAGCAGTACTCTATTGGGCTTGCATGGTGAGGTAGTGTGGGGGCTACAGGGGTGACTTATGTGAGAAGATGCCAGAAGCTTCTCCCATATCCAACAGAGACAACTCCAGCTGGTTCCAAGAGAAACCCACCACTGGCCATGGCTGAGCACATCAGCAACAGCGGTAGAACCTCTGGGATCATGTGTCTAAGAAGGAGTAAAAAATCTGCTTTGCAACAGCAGCTGGGGGAGGGGGGAGAGAATATGTGAGAGAAACAGTCCCACAGACACTAAGGGCAGTGAAGAAGGAGGGGGAGAAGGTGTTCCAAGTGCTGGAGCAGAGATTCCCCTGCAGATCATTGTGAAGACCATGGCAAGGCAGGCTGTCCTGCAGACCACAGAGGAACCCACACTGGAGCAAGTGGATGCACCAGTAGGAGGCTGTGACCCTGTGGAGAGACTGTGCTGCAGCAGGCTGCTGGCAGGACCTGTGGCCCTGTGGAGAGGAGCCCAGGTTGGAGCAGGTTTGCTGGCAGGATTTGTGACCCTGTGGGAGGCCCATGCTCCTCACAGTCTTCCCCACTGAGGAGGAAAAAGTGGCAGAGACAACATGTGTTGAACTGAAAACAACTCCCATTCCTCCATCCCACTGCACTGCTGGCAGAGAGGAGGTAGAAAAGTCTGGGATGAAGTTGAGCCCAGGAAGAAGGGAAGGAAGGCAAGATGTGTTTTTAAAATTGCTTTTATTTCTCATTAGCCTATTCTGATTTAATTGGTAATAAATTCAGTCAATTTCCCCAAGTCAAGTCTGTTTTGACCATGATGGTATTTGCTGATTGATCTCCTTGTCTTATCTTGACCCATGAGGCTTTCATTATATCTTTCCTTGCCTGTCCAACTAAGGAGGGGGTGTGACAAAGCAGCTTGGTGTGCAAGTGGCATCCACCCAAGGTCAAGTCACCATGTCTAATGCTAATGCATTTTTTTTAAATTTTATTTTGTTGTTTTGTTTGTTGTTTGGTTCTTTTTTTTTTTTTAAATGAAAATGTATTCCAGAATTTGCATAAACTCTTAAGGATTTATACTTTGAAGTGTTAAGATAGCGACAAAAACTTTTATATGGAAATAGGAAAGAAGACTTTTTATATCCAGGTGGGAAGACATCTTTGCTAGAACACACGACTCTATCTGCAAACGCGTTGACTGGGAGACAGGTGCCCACAGCCCTCTATATAACCTACCAGTTAAGAAGGAGAGATGCTCTATCACACTAGTTTCAGATGCATGGTTTTGTGTTGTAAGGAGCTCAGGCTTTTCTAGATTGGGCAAGTGAACCAGCAGTTTTGCCAGAAGTAGGGGTAATGGAAGACACTCCCATTAAAAGAGTAACTAAAAGAGTAGTTCTTTGGACAACCCCATGTGGCAACTTCTGCTGTACATAGCACAGACAGAGTTACACAGAAACAGAAAAATGCAGATTAAATTTCTTAGTGAGAAATGAATGTATGTGTGAAACCTGTATGATGAAATTCCCTCCACATGAAGGTATAGCGCAGGAGAAATAAGTAGATCAATATTTCTGACTAAGAAGTATAGGTAGTTATAACACTCATTTGTCAGAAAGTATGTCACCTGTGTGGAAACCTTGAAAAAATTGAAGGGAAATGTGCTGGGTTTTTTTTTTCTGACAAATAAAATTAAAAAATTTAATTTAAAAAATAAGGTCAGAACAAAATTAACTTATTCAGTAAAGACTTCTACAAGACAAAGTGGAAACTGCTTACAAACCAGAATTACCCTATAAAGGAAATAATTTGAAAAAAAAGTTGCAATTGAGTTAGTAAGACCACCAATTGCTTTTGCAGTTTGCAGATATATGCAATTTGTCATATCATTGCTATTGTGACTCAATGGAAGAAATCCAGACCTTGAAATCTAAAACCCTGCTATACTGCTCATGAATCTGAGACAAGACTGCAAAACTAAAGGCAGTAGACAGACTCCTAGACTTATGTATAACACTGTGCAAAATATATAAATGTATACACATAAAATACACAATATGAAGAAAAATATATTAAGTTTTGAATTTTACTTTTTTTTTTTTTTTAATTTTCACTGAGTTGAACTCTAATTAAATTGAGTATATCTTGGTATAAGACACTCAAATCTGTTTAGTCTTTTGATACAAGGGGGATTACACGTAAGAAAACCTAACATAGCATCATTCTGTACTGAGCCACTAGTTAGCTGTGATTTTTAGCATCAGTTAATCAATAACTAACGATTCAGCTAATTCCTTGGCTAACATAGAGCTATGATAATTTTGAATTGGGATATTATAAACTACTTCTGTAATTACAAAAATTTTCAATTCACTGTATATATCCCTATGGTGACTTCATTTATGTCAAGCAAAATATATATTAATATATACTTTAAAACACTGATAAAGGAAAAAATAGGCCATAAAATAATTAGTGTGATCAACACAATCTTGACAGAATGAAGGGTTATGATGCCTAAAAGAAAGACTTCCCAAAACAAATGAAAAAGCACAGATGGTAGTAGATAAAAATAGATATTGAAGAATTATTAATATTATTCTCTAGCAAAAGTGTTTTTTTTCAGGATATGTACTAAAAAAGGAAATGTAGGCTGCAGGCAAATTTGGTGAATTACATTTCCCACCTTCCACAGAAGGACTGTCAGCCACCAGCATGCTCAGATGCAGCATTTTTCCATCGTGTCTGGCTGACATGAGTCCTCACATGTTCAAACACATGCTGATGTAGAAATGGACATCCAGTGCTGCTAATGCTCAGAGAGTGCTTTCATCAGCAGTCCAATATTTTTCCTTTTGCCCATTGCATTTAGTACTTTGTTAGTCATGGTTGTAAAGTAGGATTAAATTTTAGGAAAAAGTTCCCTCATCTCTATCCCTCAAATAAAATGTGCTGAAGAACAAATGCATCTGCTTCTCTGTTTCTACAAAATTTGACCTGTTGAAACAGATAATGATAATGATAATTATGATGAAATAGTAGTAGTAGTAGTAGTAGTAGTAGTAGTAGTAGTAGTAGTAACAGCAAACCCTATCATCATCATCATCATCAAATTCTTGGTTTTCTGAAAGTTTGAACAGTTTTCAAGGGTGACACTAATGGGCCACCAGCATTTCTTCTGACTCCAAGAAGTACTTTATTATTTGGACAAACTGAAACAATGCTGAGCTCTCTTTCCGACATCCTGAATAAATGATCTAACCAGCAGACAAGCAAGCAGGCTGGCCTCAGCCTTTGCTTTGCTTTGCATGACATATTTAATCTCAAGTCTAGTGGAAAAATTTCCCTGACCAAAGACCGGGTTTCACTTTTATTCTGCTAAGGAGAAAAAAGAAAAAAAGAAAAAAAAAGAAAAAAAAAAAAAGAGTGATCAATGCAAACCTTGGTTTTAGAATATTTTAAAATTAAATTGTCTATGCTTTCATTTGAATTAATTTTCATCAACTTAATTCAATGCAGTATCCAATGCAAATCCAATGCAGTATGCTGTGAAACACTTCCCAGTGCTTATTCACTACAAGACATTACACTATGAAGTGTATGAGCACAATTTAATAATTAAATTAGTTAAGTGCTCCTAGACAAGTAACTGTATCTCCAAATCTTGGAAAAAAATAGGAATTATGGAGGGAAACCACTACTTTTGATAAAGATTTTCTTTGTGGGGTTTTTATTTGCTTTTCTTTTTCTCCTTTTTTTTTTTTGTTTGTTTATAACTTTCCTCTTTCCTTCTATAAAAGTTGAAATATAGTTTTTCTTAAAAGTACGCTTATCACCAGGAAAGCTACATCTTTAATGTTCATTTTTCATTAATATTATACATACTACATCCTTTGCAAACTGCTTGGGGATGTGGTAACGTGTTTAATTCCTACACACAAAAGACTTCATTTACAATTAAATATTAAATATACATAATTACCAGCTGCCTCAGATGGTCTAAATAAACACCTTTTGAATTAAGTTTAGAGTGTTGTGGTAAAAGCACTAACAATTTCTTATCTTCAGTGTGGTATGGTCTATTCCATTTGTCTCTAAGTGCATCCCACTTACACCTGTACTATATCAATAAATGTCTGCTATAGCAGCTCTTTTTAAACTCTGCTGCATTGATTTCTCCTGGGTATATTGTAAATAGCACTGTTAAATATGTTCATTTACAATCCCCAAATTCTCAATGACTGATGTATGTTGGATATTTGTTAATATTGCTTATTTGTCAGGTTTTTGGAAGTTTGATAATCTTTACTGATCTGTATTTCACATGGCATTCAAAATTAATAATTTAAACTATTTTCTATACCATAGCTTATAGTTTTCCAAAGTGCTCTTGTGCAGTAACTATCCTGGCAAATTTCATTTAAAGTCCTTATTTTTAACAGCTGAAGTTAATGAATAGTGAAGTGTAGATAAGCTATTTGCTAGAGAATATAACTGTATATGCTGTATAATATGTCTACCTGAGCATGTTGGAGGTTAAGAGGGAAGGATCCAAAGCTTACAAATGACATCAAGAAAGGAAACAGAGTTGTCAGTGTATGGTAGCCCACCTCTCACTGGGCCACAGGAAGGACCTGTGGATTCACAGTCATGGAGATCTCAGAAGCAATGCAAACTCTGCTGAAGAACTGGAATACTATTTCCTGCTCTTCTCTTTCCTCAACTAAACTAAAAGTTTGGCTTTGTTAGCTTCTTCTGTTTTCTGCTTTGGAAGACCTGTAGGCTTCATGGATTTATTTTCATGTACACAAGCATGTGGAGTGATTATTTTAAATTGTATGAAGACCATTTATTTTGTGCATGTTATAAAAGTATATTCCAAGAAGAATATTCTTTCACATTTTTTTACAATTTTTCAGCTTCCTTTCTCTCTTCATTTCCAGCCTCATGTCCCTTCTCAGGTGGCACAGTAAGGAAAAGCCACAAAGCCTTTGATTGTTTATGCTAGCTGAGCCAAAAATTTAACATCCCAAAGACTTAAACCAAGTGTTAGGTTTGATATTTCATCAAAACATCATGGAAAGTTTCATTACCCTGATGCATAATAGAGCTGCCACTTTTATCTGGATTTCTACCCAGGAATGCAGGATAAATTAAGAAAAAAATGTTCACTATGATGTTTAACAGGAACAGAGAAATTTTATTAAGTACTCAAGAACAGAAATCAGAGTTATAGATGAAGACTGAAGATAGAGGAAGCATTTGACATAGTTGCCCATAGAACTCTCATAAAAAACCTGGGTGCTCATGGCCTGGATGAGCACACGATCTGTTGGATCAAGCACTGGCTGGACAGTCAGGCCCAAAGACTGGTGGTCAATGGAGTCAAATCCAGCTGGTGGCCAGTCACAAGTGGTGTTCCTCAGGGCTCAGTGTTGGGACCATTTCTGTTTAACATATTTATTGATGATCTTGATAAGGACACAGAGTATATCATCAGTAAGTTTGCAGATGACACCAAGTTAGGCAGGAGTGTTGATCTGCATGAGGACAGGGAGGGTCTACAGAGAGACTTGGATAGATTAGATTGTTGGGCTAATGTAAATGGTCTGGGCTTCAACAAGGCCAAGTGCCGGGTCACTTGGGCCACAACAACCCCAGGCAACCCTACAGGCTGGGGGAAGTGTGGCTGGAAAGTGTCTGGCAGAAAAGGACCTGGGGGTTCTAATGGACAAGGGGCTGAATATGAGCCAGCAGTGTGCTCAGGCGGCCAAGAAAGCCAATGGCATCCTGGCTTGTATTAGAAATAGTGTGAGCAGCAGAGAGGCGACTGTGCCTCTGTACTCAGCACTGGTGAGGCCACACCTGGAGTACTGCATCCAGTTTTGGGCACCTCAATTCAAGAGAGATATCGAGGTGCTGGAGCGAGTACAGGGGAGGGCAACAAAGATGGTCAAGGGCCTAGAGAATAAATCTTATGAAGAATGCTTGAAGGAGCTGGGAATGTTTAGTTTGAAGAAGAGGAGGCCGAGGGAAGATCTCATTAGTCTCTACAGCTACCTGAAAGGTCATTGTAGAGAGGTTGGTGCTGGTCTCTTCTCACAGGTAACTAGTGACAGAACAAGAGGAAATGGCTTCAAGCTGCCACAGGGGAGGTTTAGACTGGACATAAGGAAAAAAAAAAAATCACAGAAAGAGTGATTAGACACTGGAATAGGCTGCCCAGGGAGGTGGTTGAGCCACCATCCATGGATGTGTTTAAGGGTCGTTTGGATGTGGTGTTGATGGATATGGTTTAGGGGAGAATTTTGTAGAGTAGGGATAATGGTTGGACTTGATGATCCCAAGCGTCTTTTCCAACCTGAATAGTTCTATGATTCTGTGATAAGACTGTATATTTTACAACAAAAATCCTGTGGGGCAAATAAAGCCAGAAGTGGGATTCTCTAAATATATGGTGTAAAAAGTCTGTAATTGTCCAGTGTTTAATTATTTACAGTTGAAGACTTTGTATCACTAGTTTCTTAAGGCTGGTAAGAAAAACAGCATGTGTGAAATATGGAAATTTTATGATTCTTGACAGAAATAGCTTTGGGAGTAGTTAATAGACGTATGCTTCATCTTGCACATAATGATCTCTCATCTTAAATAAGCAGTGCCGGCCTGATTTTTAGGAAGAATGTTCAATATAGCTTCTAGGAGAGGAGGCATGGGACCACTTTGGTCCACTGGATATCTGGCTGCTGTCTAGAGCCTCCTGCTTTTGGATTTATCTCCAGCACTATGCAGAGATGTTCTGTCAACACCTTCTTTCCCCTGTTAACAAAGTTACTAGACAGAAGAAAGCAGGAGCCATTGAAGTAGTTACATGGTATTTTAAAAGGGATTTGTTCATGTAACACTAGCAGCAGATAATTTCCTTTTTTTACCTGCCAGCTGCCTGCAGACACAGAGCTCCTAGGCTCACCAAGGACAGTCAGTACCACACGGGTCTCACATATGCTTCTTCCTGTAGGCTTCCTCTGAATGCACAGAGATGCCAAAAACCAGCTGATTTTCAAAATATGCCCTCTCTAACTTTGCTGCCACCTTGATACCCCATGCAAACTCCACATGCAGATCTCCAGTGATGTCTGAACTTCCAACAAGTTGGTGCCTAGTTAGGACTCTTGCTTCAGCATGGCCAAAATGGTATGCAGGCATTGCAAGCTCTCTGTGTGCACCACAGCTCACCCTGACTGGGATGTGGAATATATGTTTGTTAATACACTGAGGTACTGGAACATTTCCCCATACTTGAATTGCTTAAAAAAAAAATGGAAATTCCCTTCTCTCATAAGGTTTTCCAACTCTCTACATTGCTTTTTCATATGCTAAGAGCATGGACATATTAACAGAAGAATGTTTGTTTAAAAATGGAATAATTTGAACAAAGGAAAAGTTTGTCACAAATAAATGGCTAGTGGCCTTAATCAAAATTTACAATGTGGTGAACTCTTAAAATTATATTTCATTGCAATTTCACTAGCTCAGCAACAAGTAGTGGAATGGAAAAATAAACTGCACAAACCCCTTAATTTCTTTCCTGTCAGGTTTTCAACTATATCTAACTATCAATATTCCTGTAGAACTAAAGTGTAGGAGTGTGAAAGAGACTGTTATGGAGTAATGCCTTTGTTAAATTTCATTCACACAAAATTTAGGTTTTGAATATTAGTTGCAACACAGTGGAATTCTGTCTTCAAAATAATCTAAAATGCAAACTTGCCCCCTAGTTCTTACAAAATAATTATTAGGAAACAATGGTAATTTTATTATAAAATACCAGAAAGTAGGCAATTGTGCTATATTCAAAAAATATTTACTTAATCATCAGACAGGACATCAGTGTATGTATTTCTTTCTTTAAACGTTTCACTTTAACGACAGCATGAACTATCATTAAAGAGAATATTTTTTAGCAATATCACATGCATAAAAGCTGTATTCTGATTAGACATTAATATCTACATTTTAATTTTGGAAGAGTGTGGCTGTGAGTGCACAGAGAGAACAACCAGTTTGAGGTTGTATAACCTATAAAAGACTGCAATGGGAATGTGCAGCTCATTGTCCTCTACAGATGTGCACAATTATCAGGTTTGTTTGTTTTGTTGTTGAGGCGGTTTTATTTGTATGTTTGTTTGGTTTTGAGTTTTTTTGTTTTGTTTTGTTTTTCCTTGAAAAAGCTATATTTTTTTGCAAATGCTAACTCTATCCCATTTCAGAGTTCTAAAATGGCTGCACAGCTTATGCACAATTAGTTCATGTAAGTTATTAAACTGATTTTAATAGCACATCAATCTATTTTCAGCAGTAAAACAGGGTCAGTGAAGTGAGCCCTACAACTAATGTAAAAAGGCTGCAGAAGAGGATGTTTTGAATATTGTTAAGAAGTTTTGTATCATAGGCCCCTTAATTGAGAATGCAGAATGCACAGTGAAAAAGTGGGTATGCTTCAGAGAGGGGGATTATCTGAAGCCCCTTCTCAGTGATATGAGAAAGTGCCTGAGATGGACTGTTTATGATTATGGGTAGATTTCCAATGAGAATGTTACATTTATGTAAGGAGGAACAGCTCTGTATCTCATGACGTCAATTAAAGGGGGAGATTTTGTAAAGGTATCTGATTATTGAATGCTCAGAGATTAATTACATATATAAAATCACTGGAAAGATATGTGAGGAAGTTTGACAGAATTTTCTCTGACTACCTAAGTCTTTTGATTAAGGAGTGAGGAGGGAATGCAAAGGTGAATATAAGGCAATTTACAGATGTAAGCTCAGAAAAAGTCAGGTAAAGTGGCATCTATAGAACTGGTCTTCAAAACAATATTTTGCTTTAGAAAGAAAAAAATACATATTAAGTAATAAGGATAAGAGTAAGGAACTAGATTATTTACAGATCACAACTAGCAGCATAAACAGAAATTTCCATGACTAGTCAAAAAGTAATTGTGGTGCTTGTTTGTTTTTTGGTTTGTTGTTGTTTTTTTGGGGTTTTTTTTGGGGGTATTTTGTTTAGTTTTTTTCCATGTATGTGAGATACATTCTTTAAATGTATACATTCTTTAAAATGTCTAGACCTCATGAAATACAAGCACCATTTCTTAGCACTGTTTTGGTCACTTTTAATTACATTTTAGAGTTCACAAAACTGGTAACTTCTCCAAATTTATTTGAAGAATGAACTTAAGTGTGTGTTTATGGTAATGAATTGCAGTAAGAAAGTTTTTTTAAAGATGCACAGTTGCTTACACAAAGCCCTAAGCAATTTCATTAGGGATGTTCCATGGTATTAAAAGCACCAGAATTATTTCCTCTTTGGTAAATGAATAAATTGGAATAAAAGCAGAAGACACACAATGTAAGAAATTTTTTTTTTTTTTTCCTAACATTACTTTTCATATGCACTCCAGCAGACTTTTATTATGTTTAGATATTGGCATTACATAAAATTTACATTTCACCATCAAAACACAAATCTTATGAACAGTTATAAAGAAGAGATTTCCCACTCTGCAGATGCAGGTCAAATAGCCCATGCACACATACAAGAAGTAGAGGAGGATGGGAATGTAAAATAACAACAGGAGCAAGGCTAAACAGGATTGTGTACTATCTTACTAATGTCACATATTATTTAGATTTCTGACTAAATGTCTGATACCATTTGCTAAATTAAAAATGGTGAAGAAAAAGCCTTAGCTAAGATGTAACTTTAAGGAAAAGATTAAAAAAAAACCCAAACTCAAAGACAACTCATGTATGTTATAATAGACATCAAGGATCTCTTATTTTGGTATAAATACAAAGACAAGAATATGGAGAATCAATGAAAAGAATACTGCTCTAAAGAAAAGATGCTTTTTAAAAGTTATCCAGGTGTATTTTTTTTCCTCAGTGTTAAACAAAGAAGACACATTAGTATGACACAAGATTTGTATACATATACATAGAAAATAAAAGATCATATTCTTACTATCATCAGTCTAAATGTATTCTTTTAACAATGAGAAATACCTTAAGGAAGGGAAAAAACCAGTGTAATGAACCATCACTGAGTACACAGATATTGCAGCCAACAGTTGGAACTAAGCCAAGCTCCAAGCCTTTAAGATACAAAAAGTTAGTAATTAGCAGGCTTATAATTGCACTGTCAGCAGATCCTGTGGAGGTAGACATTCACTAAATTTGTTGATGGAATAAGTTCATAGCTGTAAATGGATCAGTTTTTAAAATTAAAATTCAATTTAACAATCCGCCTTAGATTGTAGAGTTAAAATAGTGATGTACCATAAATATGTACAATTGAAATTAAGAAAAGTCAGCTTTAAAAAAAATATAGATTTTAATTCCACAAATCTGCAAGAGAAATTCCAAGAAGAATATCTGATGCTCTTGAAACCCACCCCTCAGAAATGAGTGGAGGCAGATGTGTGGTGGATGGAAGAAGGAGAATTAACATAAAATGAATATAAAAGTACGTAATTTAGTAATAAGGACTCTTGACTACAGCATGGAAGGAGCTGCAGGCATTTGGTGTAATTTTTAATCAAATTAAATAAAATTGTTCCACAGAGATTGCAGAGCACTGAGTCAAAATCATTCAGACAAAACTGTTTAAGAGCTATGAATGTTTACTATTTCTACACAAACTCACTGATCAAAAAGTAAAAAAATAAAATGAAATTCCCTCCCCCTAAAAAGGTTTAACAACAGCTACTCCAAGAATTAATGCTTTCCTGACTATTTAGGGGAACAGCAATTTAGGAAACAGTTGGCTGACTTCGCAAACCAGCTGGTGACTGAAGGAGTCACAGCCTAATTAGTGGAGCCCCTTCATATCTGCACATCTAGTTAGCACTGATTTTCACTAGGATTGATGCTTGGAAAAGCCTTAGTGGCCAGCTTTAAGCAAACTTGTCAGTATGATTTCCTACATGTTTTGAGAAGGTAATCCAAAAACCCATCTGATTATTTACTGGCTATTTGAGGATAAACCAGCAATTATCTCCAGCGACCCAGTGTTTTATTTCTTTGCTGACATGACAGGGAACAGGATGCCATGACTGAACATTCAGTTGTTCCTAGACCATGTGATCCTATCACAGACATCATATCACATAATCCTCTTTCTATATAACGGCATGTGTCCTTAGAGGAACATAGTCTTTCACATAATAATTCTTGCTGTAGGGCTGTTTCAGAATATGACTGTTGATAAGGCCAGGGAACTTTCCTAGGGGTTACAATTCTGCAGTTTTGTCTTATTATTAGCTGACGGGACTCAATGCCGGTACCTCTACTAACTGGAGTTTTGTTCCTTCCACCATGCTTTGCTATCCCTTTCAGTACTGAATTTTTTATAGAGAAAAAAAAAATAAAAAATCTTCAGTTGTTTAAGGAAGAAAAAAAAATTTTACTTGAAAAGGTTCAGTAGAAGACTGCTCATAATAATCTTAGGGTGTTCTTTTGCGCTCTAGGACATTCTGATCTTTCACTTAGTTGCTCCTGGTTCATCACCACAAAAACAGATGGAAGAAAAATAATTAACTTCCTTTTTAGATGTTGTTCTCTCTGTTCCATCATTTCTTTGTTGATTTAGAAACATCTCATGAAGACATGCCACTCAGAAGGAGATATACCTGCACATTTAAGCACATGTGAAACATGAGTGGGGGTTGGAGAATAAAGGCCTTTGGGAACTTAAAACAGTACCAAAAATTGTTACATTATATAAAAGGATTGTAGATGCTTTAAAACACATACTGTTTTCAGTTCTATAGCTAATTCTACACTCTCATCCAGTGCTGGAAAAACAAAATAATCCATCATTGAGAAATTAAGGCATAATGTTCAAAGTTTGTCACATACAATGTTTTCTTTCCCAGGTTAGTGCTTCTTGAGACTTAAAATATACAATGTGCTACTGCTACACACGGCACAGAGATGAAAGTCAATGAGTTTAACAGGCTACACACACAGAGTGTTGCAGAAACAAAAGCTATTTCGACACACTTCTACAAAGGCAAATATCACATCTAGTCAAGTCACAGATAATACAGAAGCAGGACAGAAAAATGAGTAAATGCCAAAGGTACACCAAGGCTAAAGATGTTTCAGGAGTTTGTAAAAAATTAAAGCAAACAGACCTCAAAAACAGCCTCTGGTTTAGATCAAGTATTCAGTGAATCAAAAAGTTAAGCAGACAGATGGAGAGTTCAGAAAGCTTTGAGATAATCAGACTGCAGTGACCTTTGTGAAAATGTAAAAGCAGAGACAATTATGTGTCCAGTCTCCCAGAGGAAGCAGATTACCACAGCTGAGACTTCAGCAAGTTAATTCAGCCCTCTCAGTCAAGAAATTGGTGGTAGTGAGAGGCTGGATTACCCTTCATTTTCACCAAAGGAGCAAGAGGAGATTCCACCACAGGTGAAACAGTACCTCCACCACAGTAGTGTACAGAAAAGGACAGCTAAAAAAGCAGGGCAGCACCACACTCCAGCACTGAAAATATCCAGGCAGATATTTGACAGTCTAGAATTACCTGTTCACTGTCAGTTATTTTTCCTGAAAAATCAGCAATCAGCTATTCCTTGTAACTAGTTTTTACTGGGCAGATATACAGCCAAAAGTACATAAAGACAGACTTCATTTCATGGCATCACAGTTCTTTAGTACCAAGTACAGCTGCTCACATCAATCCTTGAATGTAAACACTCCTGCTTGACAGAGTCTGAAATCTACAGCCTGATCCTTTGAAGATTATGATAATTTTTCTTTGAATTCCACAAATGTGCTTTTCTTTTTCACAATACAAGCCTGTCACAAATCTGTATTTATCATCACCATTTTTTGTTCAGAGTCAACAATATGCATATTCACAGTACTTCTACCTTCATGAAAATTACGCTGGCTTCTCTTGGGTGTAACTGCAGAAAAGGGCAGGCAACAGGAATAGTAGGCTGAGTCCTTCCCCAATTCAGGTGCTGCACAAAGGTCGAGTTTCAGTCATATTTTTGCACTTGATACTTTACTGGAAACTGATTTAGAATATAATAAATAACATACAATCTCAAAGAAAGGAACCAGAACAAGAGGTGATAGATTCAGAGGTGAACATAAACCAGCAAGCAGTTAAGCCTAATGTCTTATTTACACCTATGAGACCAGAGATACCTCCTTACAAACTGATGAACAATCCCCTTCCCAGTAAGCCTATCAAAATAGACATCTCTTCCTTTCTGCAGTTTCCATCCTAGTAAAGCCTTTCCCTCTGCTGTGAAAAGGCCACCTCTAAAGGCTCAGTCTAGAAGAATGCTGTCACAGTCTTTCCTAATGAATGAGCCAAGAAAGCAGCATGTAGAAAGAGCTGGTGGAGATGCTGCCTAATAATGTTCTAATTTTATGTAAATGGGGATCACCTGTCAGGATGAGTAAATCACAGACCTGGTTTAAACATCATGCAGACTTCTGCTATGATCACATACAGAAATGCCTGCAAAGCAGTTTACACAGTAAATGGCTCTCCAGAACCATGACAAGATACAGTGCATTACATAAATGTATGTTGCTTCAGTGAAATCTGCTTGTCAAATAGCCTAGAATTACAAAATGTCTTTCTGTAAAAGATTTCCTAAGTAATTATGACCAGACTGGTGAGCAGACTGCCATTTAAAATAAGTAGATCAAGACTTAGAAAAATATTTATGCAGAGCAGCGTGTGGTCCCCCTCAAGAAAGCAATATCAGTTATTTCTGAGAGAGAAACAGGAGTGGCAGAATAGGTCATCTCACATACTGCCCCCATGACACAACATTGTGTAATAGACTTTTACCTATGTGAAAGCTTAAATAAGCTCAAATCCATAATAAAAGAACTTTCTCTTGGATATCTCTATGAGATAAAATAATCTTGAGACCCTATAAATATTGGTCCTAACAGGGAGGCTCTTTGGACCTCCTTTGCAGTCCCATGTCTCATGCATTTCACAAAGGAAGTTGTTTCATTTGATTTGGATCAGTAAGTAGCTGGACAGCTCTCCTAAAGACAGGGGGAAATTCAAATTATATTAGGTTATTATAATTTGATTCCATGGAGTGATCAGGGGTATATTGCAACTTCTTTAATGAAATTAGGTTCCAAAATTTAACATCTTCACAGGTTAACACGTTTTGTCTGTGTGTGCATGCACACAATGTAGTTTAGAAACTTTATTAGATCTTTAATAGAACCTCTGTATTGATTATAATAGATTATGTTAGAAAAGAATGTAATCTGATTTTGTGATTCATTAGAATAGTGTTGATCAATCTTAATTTATTGATATTTCAAAACACACCAGACACATAATTATCTGTTTAAGCCCTACACTGAAATCCCTACACTTAAACCCTCTGGTTGTAAACCATTGACCAAGCCTGGAACTAGGAGTGGATTCAGCTGCACCCAGACTCCTCTCTGAGAAGGAGTTTAGAAAGCAAGGGGGCTCGCTCTGAACCTCATGACTCAATGGGAGGCTCTTCCTCATTCTTTTCTCTAATTCCTGTGCCTTGTATAAATAATTTCTTCCGATACCCGTGTAAGCCACCCCCATCCAATTTAACCCCTACACATCCATTCCACACAGTAAGCACCAGAGTGAACCTTGCCACTGATTTCTGTTAAGTTGCACTTTCATAAATCTGTATTAAAATCACCTTTTACAGACATGTCTGTCACTGATTCTTTAAGCAACCACAAGAACTTCCTATCCCATCTGCAACAACAGAGCAGTTACAGGAGTCCTTTGGGGAGTGGAGAAAGATGTGACACAGAAGAGTGACACAGAACATCATACTGTGTTCCCTTTCCTCTAAGAAATTGAATTTTTTCTTGTGAGTTTGTCAAAAATACACTTGGTAATACAATTGGTTCCCACACATGAAAAGAAACAGGACTTTTTTTCCAGTGTTAAGACACAAATGTCACAATGTTCCTGCCACCTGAATAACTTGGAAAAGTCATCCTACTAATGAATCCCACCAGTGAAGACACTTGGGACTTCCTCTTCCCTCAAGCCCACTGCAAAAGACTTCATAAAAAGAAAATAAATGCTTTAGACACGAGAAAGCTGAATTATTTTTTCTAGATTCTGCATCTAAGTAGTTCATGTTGGACATGACTTCAGGGAGGGTCCTTGTACAAAAGAGACAACAACTCCCTGTTCTTCTCCTCCCCTTGCTCTTTCAGACTAGCAGCTTATCTGTTCAAAAATTAAGAGGGAATTCATTAGTTGTTAACATTTAATGTAGTTATTTCTGCAAATGGAAAACCAGGTACAACATGCTGATTTGTAAAGCTTTTGTTTGCACTTTTGTGCTGGTAGACAGGAGGATGACCATGAGCCAGCAATGTGCCCTTGTGGCTAAGAAGGCCAATGGCATCCTGGGGTGTACTAGAAAGGGTGTGGTTAGTAGGTCAAGAGAGGTTCTCCTCCCCCTCTATTCTGCATTGGTGAGGCCGCATCTGGAGTATTGTGTCCAGTTCTGGGCCCCTCAATTCAAGAAGGACAGGGAACTGCTTGAAAGAGTCCAGCGCAGAGCCACAAAGATGATTAAGGGAGTGGAACGTCTCCCTTATGAGGACAGGCTGAGGGAGCTGGGTCTCTTTAGTTTGGAGAAAAGGAGACTGAGGGGTGACCTCATCAATGTTTACAAATACGTAAAGGGTGAGTGTCAAGAAGATGGAGTTAAGCTTTTCTCAGTGATGACCAGTGATAAGACAAGGAGTAATGGATACAAATTGGAGCATAGGAGGTTTAAGGAATATCAGAAAAAATTTTTTTACTGTGAGAGTGACAGAGCACTGGAACAGGCTGCCCAGAGAGGTTGTGGAGTCTCCTTCTCTGGAGACATTCAAAACCCGCCTCACGTTCCTCTGTGATGTGCTCTAGATGACCCTGCTCTGGCGGGGGGGTTGGACTAGATGATCTTTCGAGGTCCCTTCCAACCCCTATGATTCTATGATTCTATGATTCTATGAAATGAAGAGACATAGGTACATGAAAAAAGCAAATAAAACTCCATGACCACACAAGCACTGCTGCAAAAGTTGTTATCAGAAAAGTCAGCGATCGTGTCCAGAATGTGTATTTCTCTTTCTTTATGAGTCTCTTGTACACTGTCTTAATCATAATGTTTCCTTCCTATCTCACAGAAGCTTTAATCACTTAGCTAAATAGTATGCAGTCATATTAGTAGTTAAATAGTATTTGTGAAGTTTTGGAAGTTTATCCTCAGGATACTAAAAACATCAGGTTTCCTTTCTTATGGTTTTAAAATACATCTTTGTTCCCATTTCCCTGTCCTCCCAAAATACTTTGAACACACTCATCTAACTGCAAGAAGAAACACTCAGATCAAGATTAGTTGATGGCTTATTCCTTAAAATCTATTCACCCACATTCACAGATTGTCCTGGTTTGATCCAGGATTAAGCTAATTTTCCTTTTACTGATTTCCCCCTGCTTCAGTAAGCTCTCTTTAAACTAGCAGCAAGTGCTCCAGCTGATAACACTGGAATGTTTATGTTACTACTGGGACTCCAAGGTGACACCTTTATTCTGCTGGCTTAGGCACTACCAGGAGATCTATGACTCCCCTGTAAGAGGTTGAATTAGACAGCAAAACTGGCCAGAGACATTCCATTCCATATATTTACGTAAGCTCAGAGGAAGGTCAGAGATCACAGAAGACAACTTCCTTCCTGCTGCTTCTTCCCTTCTCTTCCATCCACGGCCGGCATCCAGGGAGGACTCCGTCCATCCATCACCGTCGACCCTCAGGCTCGAGCTCTCCTGACCCTCCTCACTCTCTGCTTTCTCTGGCATCTCTGGGATTTTTTGGGACTGTTCACAGCTCAGGAGATGCTGTGGGAGTTGCTGGGGGCAGGGGGAGGCAATAGGGGTTTGCACACTCCTGAAAACATTTATATATAATTGTATATATTTTCTTCTATCATTAGTGTTTAATTAAAGCTGTGTAGTTTAGTTTTCAATCCAGAGAGTCTCTCTCTTCTTCCATCTCTCCTTCCCTACCTGGATGGGAGGGGGAGGGGATTGAGAGCGTTGTCTTTGGTTTAATTGCTGATCCTGAGTCAAACTCTGACACAGATATTTACAAGTATTTCTACTGACATGTAAATCCACAGTGCAAACCTGGGAACAATTTTGGGATATGTTTCGTAAATCAAAATGTTTATGTACAATAATACCCATTAATGCTTTTCTTAGAGGTTGTATGTACACTAAAAATAAGCCCCTTTCTATATTTCTAACATGTTCATTGGTATATACACTTCACAGAGAGCATGTGAACAATATAAACTATACGCACTTATGTCTTACAAACTCATAAACGGATACCTTGAGAAACTGCCTGGTAAGGAAGAACAGAAAGACAGGCCAGCACAAATGAAATGAAAACAATTAATCCATTGTGACTAACAGCCCTTACTGGAACTAAAAAGCATCAAAACCCCAATAGTATTAGTAAGAGAAATTTCTTTCTCAGACTTCAGATGAAAGAAACTATTTTGAATTCTGATTCTCTCTTTTACTCTGCCTTATTCCTTCCTTTTTTTTTCCTTTTTTTTTTTTTTTCTTGTAATGAGAACATGGGGAAGAACTAAAAGAAACCCAAAACTAGTGACACTATTTAATGTCTTCTTTTTACAATCAAGAATCCATTAATAGTTTGCAAAAAAATATGGCTTTTCATGGCTTCCATTTTTAATCAGCTTGAGTAGCAAATGTATTAAACTTATTTACTATGAATACTCATTATACAATCAGATTCTTTTTTTATTTGTATCTGGAAAACTCAGTGGATTGCAATAAAGTCATTCTTTATTTACGCTGTTGCCAGGGAGAGCAAACTGAGATTCAAGTGCACAACAAAAGGTAAGAATTAAATATAACATTTGCTTAAAACCCCTTATTCTGTTGAAATGCTTTTTGCCTGGAGCTAAATGAATTAGTTTCTTGTAGTGATAGCGTTCTTTCTACTTTAGTGCTTTGCAATTGTTCACTTTCTAGAATTAAAAACATACGCACAGAGCTTCAACTTTTTGAAGTAGGACTGTGGAAAAATGTCTCTCTTCAGATGTTCTTTCAACCAACAAACAGACATCTGTGAAACTTCAATTATGGGACTCAAGGTTTTTGTATGGCATAGCAAAGATTTGTTGCCATTTCACTGAATTTGCTAAATTGATCCTTTATTTAAAGCACTTAATGAATTATCTTAGTTCAGCTTCAAAAAGACTGTCTTCAGCAGTGGAACTGGTTTGGCCCATCTTCAATCCTGAGCCCTTTTTTATAAAAGAATAATAAGCTCCTTAAAAATAAAATTAATCCTGCCAGAGGCAAGTCTACATAATAATACATCACACGCACTATAAGAATAAATAATCTGGCTTCTGCTATTTCCATAAGCATTCACCTGCAGCTATAATATTTTTAGAAATTAAATTTCAATGGGTTCAAAAAGGTGATTTGAAAGAAAGAATTTTTCTAATGGCATTTTTCTGTGCTGTACAAAATGCTTTAATTAACATCTACGCTACAGGCATAACAGACTTAATTTCAATTTAACCAACATTGTTTTACACCATCAGTTTTACCAGAAGTGTTATTTGTGGGTATCAACACCAAACATTATAGAATTTTCCAAGAAATCATCAGAATTTAGTACTTTAACCTGTAAATCAGATACACTGTAATGCTTCACAACGTATTGTTCCTTTAAAATTATTCACTAGGTAATGTAAATCAAATTAATAGTAAAAGACTCCAAAGGAAGTAAGGGAAAGTAAATGTCAGTTAGGCACACTCCACCACTGAACAAGTGAGAATTTTTCTTTTAGAGTAAAGATAACCTGAAATTCTGTGCATGTAACTACCCTAAGTAAAATAATAATCTAATAATTCAACAATTAAAACCTCTTTTTAGAAGTATGTAAGCACAACTGACAGATTCAAAGTAATTCCTTCTGCAAGCGATTACTGGGCTGAGAATCTTGCAAGGGTGTTCCCAGAGCAATTGCTAGAGCAACCCATATATTTTCTATTCTCATTATACTTAATCCAGCACAATGTACATTCAGCTGCTGCTCTGAAGGCAATGACACTTGGGAGCATCCATTGAGTTAGCAAGAAAACTGGTAGATTTTCTTCCCTTGCTCTGTTTTATCAAAGTCTTCATGGAGTCTTAAATTCAAAATGTAGAGGAGATTATAGATGTAAAAGTAAGCAGTCCATTCAGCCTGTGATGATGAGTCCCAGGAAGAGGTGATAATTTTTAAGGTCTTTTCTAAAAAGAAACAAATTATCTGGACCCATGTTACCTTAAAAATAAAAAAATAAGTAAAATAACAGAAAGCCATCTGAAAACAATGTATAGAATTTCTTTTCCCTCTTGTCTTTCTCATCTTTTCATGAGCATTTTTACATGACTGTACACAATCCTTTTGCTTGAGCCATACCAACTTGATTAACCTACTTAAGAAAAGCAGAGAATTGGAGAGGCATCATGAATTAGGATTGCCATTGGTTTACCACTTGATTGTTACTCTTTTCACTTCTATATTGACAAAACTTTTTAATAAAAAAAAAAAAATAAATTTCAGAAGTCTTCCTCTCTGCATCTTGTTTTGTTTATGTCACTTTTTAACACCCATCCGAAGAAACCCTCTTCTTTCCATTGTTTCTTTCATCTAGCTTTTTTCTTTTACTATTTCCTTTTCTCAGTTATCTTTTTTTTTTTTTTTCTTCTTTTTTTTTTTTTTTCCCCTGCAAGTCCTTAATTACAGACACAAATGTTCAGCAGCTGACCACGGAGTTCAGCAGACTATCTTTCATGCTCTGGTATTGGTTTGAAATATCTGAAAACAGGAAGAAGCTCAACCCTCAAGTGAAAACCATCCTCCTTGAGACATCTTTCCAAATCAAACCTATAGGTGCTTTGAAGGAATGTAATCTATTAACCTAGATAATGAGAAGACTGAAATACACCAGTGATTAACATCCAGACTTACAATATAGTAAACAGTTTAATCATTGAAACAAAAGCAAACAAACAACTAAAAATCCCTGGCTATTAAAAAAGAAGATAATTAGCTTGTCAAGATTTTGCCAAATGCAGATAGATGGGAAAAATATTCACATAGAACTATGATGGTAAAGCCACTTCACCTCTCTAAATGAACAACCCAGTTTTAATTCCCTCTTCAGCCTAAGGAAAATTTAATTTCTTATTTATCAGTCCTTAGATACTATGGGA
Organism: Apus apus; assembly: GCF_020740795.1. Lineage (NCBI taxonomy): Eukaryota > Metazoa > Chordata > Aves > Apodiformes > Apodidae > Apus > Apus apus. The sequence goes on along the minus strand of NC_067312.1, from coordinate 38,989,701 downwards.
TAAGGTACTATAGATACTCAACCTTATATTCTCAGACAGATAGCCATTTACTGTAGTCATACCCTCGTCTCCTTGGTGGATGCACTGTAATCACCGAGTTTGGTCTCTCTTACTTGTTCTTTGGTCAAATGCATAGAGGAATACTTGCAAACAGGACAACTGCTGGCATAGATGCTGAAGGAAATGAAGAGCACCCCTTAATGCCTCACTGCCACCTGGACAAGACATTTGGACCCAGGGTGGTAGGAAAATTTGATTCACATTCACTGCTAACAACTAAATGTGATTCATTGTCTTCCATCCTTCCATTCCACAGACACCAATTTCTCTATTTCAGGAGGCTGCCAGATACCTTGGTTGAGTACTCAAATTTATTTTAAGAGTGTTTAGTTTTTCAGTTACAAGGGTGTTGCCTGGACTTGAGCCACACACCCAAAACACCATTTCTTATTCCACTTTTCCACAGGCTTAGAAACTGTCTTAATTTTCAATTTATTTTTGTATATCTTCAAGGCATAAGTTTATATATGTATATATTTGTTTGAGGCAACAAGTTCACTTGACTATGTGGCTGCCCTTTCGATCTATCTCACTGGAGCTCTCAGTCCCAAAATCTTCTATCATAGTGACTTTCTCTTCTCTTTATTTCTTGCCTTCTATCCTCAGATCCTGTTGACTCTGAAATCAGTTTCTCAGCTCAGCATAAGCTACAGAGCTTAATCCTTTAACCTCAGTAAAATTCAAGTGGACTATGTGAAGTGTCTAAACCTAGTCACCACTGCAGATGTAAGACGTTCTGCATTCCTGTGGGAAATACAGTGTTTCTCAGCTTTTTTCTTGTCTCCAGGGTCTCAAACACAAAAACGTCATGAAGTTCCTAGTGGAAACGTCACAGAAAGCATCCTACTAGGCCTGAAACTAGTAAGTGATTTATTTTTGAGTGAATTTTGTTAAACACTCCTGAATTGTCCCATTATAAAATTTCCATTCATTTCATACCCAGACCTGCCACAGACTGAAAAGTAAAGCAAGTCAGGCAAGTGCTCTTCCTATTTTTAGCTTGACTTCTCCAAATTGTGTAGTTGTGTTTTCTGTTCCCTACATCTAAGACTTTTGACCCAAGTGACTGAGATTATCCAAACTGGTAAGGATAAAAGGGATCACAGAGAAGCAAAATAGAAGCAAAATGGTCCTAAAATAGCCTTTAGAGAAGAAGTAAGTAACCCCATAGGTGTTGCCAACAGTAGGAAAAATGCAGAAGCAGCATATGCATTACTTGACACACTGGTTCCATGTGGAAGAATAGAAAAAAGGAAAATAAATAAATGCTCTCAAAACAGGAAAATTTTTTCCTTATTTTAAACAACAAAGAAAGGCAAATCTAGGAAACTGGTTTTAATGCTCACAGAAATACTTGTTTAAATGATGCTGTTTCTATGTGGAACACATGTCCATGGGGAAAGAAAAATGAAAGAAACCAAATGGGGTTACCATGAAATGCAGATACACTTCCCTAAAAACAACTCAAAAGTAACCTGACAACTAAGCACTCCTTGGGAGCTTACCACTGCAAAAAATGTAGAATATTCTGAAAGTGCTTCAATTTTGTGCTAAATTAGTTTCTACCTTCATTGCCTATAAAATGCTTGTTTCCCCTCTATCAAACTGACAGGTCTTTTAACAGAAGTGCTCCATTCCCCTTCCTCCAGAAATGCACTGTGGTGGGAAGTGTTCCAGAGGGGATCCCAAAAGGCTTCCAAGTATTAAAGATTGGAAGATCAGTGATGGACTGGCAAAATGATGCATTTACTTTCTATCATCAGTAGCTATTTTCACATGTATGTTCTCTTTTCAATCAGATGTCTCAAGGGCCAGAATTAAGTGGATAATGCTAAAAATAGACTGACATCAGCTACTACAACAGAACGGAAAAAGAGAAACAGAGCTTGCCTAAGTTTATTTTTCATGGAAAAAACAGAGCAAGACAACTTTCAAGAGGGATCTCTTACCCCTATTGCCAAAAGTCTAATAAAGACAATGCAGGCATAAGAATTAATACCTTTTTCAGAAGTTGCATGCACCCATACTTTCCATGGAAGGTGACTGAAGAGTATACTTGGCTTTGTAGAAGCCTAAAATGGTTTTGGTTGGGAGTCACCTAAAGCTTATCACCTAGTTTCAACCCTCCTGCATGGGCAAGGAGCACTTCCACTAGACCAGTTTGCTCAAAGTCCCATTCAACTTGGTTTTGAACACTTTCAGTGAGAGGACATCCCCAGCTTCTCTGGGCAACCTGGTCCAGTGTCTTATCACCTTCAGTGTAGTTTTTTTTTTTTTCCCTAATCTGTAATCTAAATCTACTCTCATCCAGTTCAAAGCCATTGCCACCTGTTCTATCTCTATATGCACTTGTAAGTGCATATAGAGACTTATAAGAAGTCCCTCTCCAGATTTCCTGTAGGCTCCTTTGAGGGGGATGTCCTTGGAGGTCTTCTCCAAACTGAACAACCCCAAATCCTTCAGCCTGTCTTCACAGGAGAGGTGCTTCAGCCCCCTGGAGTGTCTTTAAGGCCCTCCTCTGGACTCACTTTAACAGCTTCATGTCTTTCTTATGTTGGTGCCCCAAAACTGGACACAGTACTCCAGGTAGGGTATCTCAAGAGCACAGGGGGATGATCACCTTCCTTCTCCTGCTGGCCATGCTTCTTTTGACACAGCCCAGAACACTTGCCTTTCTGGGCTGCACGTGCACACTGCTGGCTCATGCTGAGCTTTTCACGAACCATCAGCCCCAAGCCCTTCTCCTCCAGACAGCTCTCAATTCACTCTCCACCTAGACTGTATTCATGATTAGGATTGCCCTGACCCATGTGCTGCACCTTGCATTTGGCCTTGTTGAATTCATGCCATCATAAAAAAAAGAAGGAAAATATTTTTTGCAGTCATTAGAATATGACACAGTTGCTAGTTTTATGCTTTCTGGGTCAACACTTTCAGACTTCAGTTCAGTTATAGCTAGCTGTGCTGCATCTGCTGTTGTGGCAGAGCTGAAAAGATCCCATTCTTCCTGCTAATCTCAGGGTATCCAGAAGCTTTCATTGCTTTCACACGTGGACTAAAAGTTTAAAAAATCGGAAAGAATTTAATGAGACACCTGAATGAGGAAAATCAGAGGGAAGAAAAAAGTGGAATCAACATTTCTTTAACCAGCATTTGTGAAGAATATTATTTGGTTTAGTATAAGCTTTATGTTTTCTAGTGGAATATTTGTTTAAGAGTAATTATTAAGCATATTACTTCTTTACATCAAGAGAATTTCATAATTTCTAACTTGCTTTAGTATCAGTCCAGAAATTTATGCAGTTAATAAATTTAGGACATGTCTACAATAGCAAGTGTCAGCCCACAGGAGAAGATCAGCAGAATGAAATAGTTGGTGCTGAGTGTCTACAATGTACGCTTGTAGGAGGGTTTAACTTCGGAATTTTTTTCATCAGCTCTCAGGGAGTAAATGCCCAATAGAATCTGAAGCACAACATACATGCTCCTGTCACACACTTTCCTGATTTGTTTAATCTGAAATAGCCTGCTATGGTGTTCTTTGATATCTTTCCAGAATAGGACCAGCCATAGTAATTGGGGATCACCAAAAAGTTCAAGTCTAGTACTGGAAAGGTATCATTAGGGTTCACAAAGGAAGTTCAGAATATTTTCACTTCCATTCTGTTTTTCCTAAGAAATATACAAAAAAGGGGTAACTATAAAATATATTAAGTTTTTAGGAGTCCTTCCCAGATGTTACCGCAGCTTTCATCAGGAAGAAGAGAACACAAACATACAGAAACATATTTCTTTTAAATCTTGGAATGACCAGATGGCAAGTCACCTCTAAGCAATACATCTTCCCCCCCGCCCCCCCTTCCTGAAAAAGCCTCTTTATTAATAACATCCACCTGATTCCCCAGAGTAAATCCTGGAGTACCACAGTAACCATCTCCAACACTTCCCACAGTCAAAGCAGAAGAATATAAGCACTGAGGTATCTCAACAACTTCAAAGGGTTGACCTGATTACCTCAAAATCTCTCCTCTGTTTCAGAAAGGTGTTTATTAATATGAGACTTGCCATATCCAACCCACAATGACATTCTGTGAGCTTGAATGTTCAGTTAAACACTGCCTGTTTCTTTTATATTGAAAACACCAAAGCATTTTAGCACATACAGAGACCTAAGAACAGCATTAGTAAAATTATTTATCTGTTTTGATTTCTTCTATGAATGATATGATTTCTTTTCATGTAAAGATAAGGCTGGTAGGTTACATTCCCTTTGCTCTTATCACATTCCTGCATTGTTTCTGGAGCATTTTTGCACATACACCTTAAAAAGTCCTTGCTATTTATTTTATGACCATGAAATTATTAAATTTTATTCTGTGTGTGCCCAATGTGGCAGCCATTTTGTTCCTAGACTAGTGTCCAGTTTGTCCAAGTACAATACACTCAATGTCAAATAGCAAACACACAAGGAAAGTAAAGTGTAATTTATAATGTTTTAAAATTATTGAAGTATTTATTTATTTATTTTAATGATGAAAGACAAACAATTCAGATTTTAATAACAAAAAAGTATATTGACATGATCAGTACCTGAAAAGCTAAAGCAAGTGATAATCTGTCATCATCACATTTTGGAGTGAGTCAGAGCTCATGCAGTTACGCCAACATCGTGGAGCAAGCTCAAGGCACAGAGGTTTTTTTCTGACTATTCATAATAAGATCAAATTTAGCAACAAAAATGAAGATTTTCAGAGATCGTCCCCAAAGCTGCACAGGACAACAGAAGCAGCAGTGGTCACTGGAGATATTCAGCTTCACATTTGGACAAACACTCCCTGGGTATGATCCTGTACAGAGGGATGCTCAGCACACTAGAGGCTAGAAAAAAATTTCTGTGGATCTAAGTTCTCCAGGTACTATAGATTTTGCAAAAATTGTAATTATATTTATAATAAGTAATAGTTTGTAAGGTAGTATCTCTTTATCTTATTCTTGTAATTGTAAGCTTTTATATGGAATAACCAGAGCTGACAGAACAGTAGCTTTAGCATGCACAGGGTAAAAGAGTTATTATTAATATCTTCCACCTGATCCAATGAAAGATGTTCCTCCCCCTGCCAGTGGGGTTGGGCCAGATGATCTTTGAAGATTCTTTCCAACGCAAACCATTCTGTGATTCTATATACCCTGTACAAGTAACACATACCCTCCTTGCAACTTTAATTAGCTAAATATGAGTATCTTGCAGGCAATCCTACTGGAAAGAACAGTAAGTTCTAGATTACAACACTTAAGTTTGTAAAGTAAACAATCTACCAAGGGACTGAATTTGCAAAGGAGCTCCACTCACTGCTGCTAGGCAGAAAAGTTATAAATATTACAAGAAACCTGACTTTCAACTTTTTGAGTCCTACTCTGTAGAGCACCACCAAAATCTGTCTCCTAAACCACAGGTCATACGAGGCCAACAAGCTCTACTTACAACGTGTGAAATCTATTTTAGAGGTGTCAGTTCAGTTGTCAGACATGTTTTATAGTGGAAACAAGTGAGAATGATGCTGGGCTTTACTCCAAGAGGGCAAAAAAATTAATCAAGCAACAGCAAAGAATGGATAAACTTAAACCTGCAAAGACATCTAAAATGGGTGTGAGTACACTCAAAGCATGACTGAAGAGTTAATGTGTTCTTTTGAGAGAACTCATAGCTATGTAAAATTTATATCTAAAGTTTGAAATTCTGCTGTACTGTCCTTAAAAATGAATGTGCTAGGTAGATACGCTGTCTTAGCTTAAAACAGGAAGAGCAGTTAGCCAAAACTTCTGGCCATTTTAAGTATGCACAATAGCTACTGACTTGCTGAGCCTGCCTGTATATGGCATATAAACCATCAGGAATCTCATCAGCTCAGTAGCTGTCTCTGTAGGACAGAACCATTTATTTTTTGATTGAAACTTGACATTTATCATACTGTTTGGACAGATCCCAGTGACAATTTGGAAAGATATTTGCTAGTCTTTCTGTCAGTATTTCATGTTAGCTCAGCAGACTCCATTAAAATATAACCAGAAATAACATTCATTGAATAGGAAAAAGAGGCAAAAATAAGTTCTTTTCAATTAACTCTTGTCAATTTTTCAGAATGTTTCCAAGCCAATACATGGGATGTAAAATCTAAGGTAATAATTTGTCTGTTGTTTACCCATGCTTTAGGAGAAACTGGAACAAGCCAGCTCGTTTTATGCAACAATAGTAACAAACCATTGCATACACTCCCACAAAAATAGATTTTGAGAAGCTTTGATCTACTACTGTGGTAGTCATAGGATACTCGTTAGTAGAGTCAATAGAAATATAGCCTAATAAAAATGTACTAAAATAATTAATTTGCTGTACTAAGTTAGCTGAACGGGTGACTTTTAAAACAATGTGCTTTGTGAAACTGTCAGTCAATTACACCAAGCAACCTGCAGGTTGTGATAACATCAAGTCTTCTAAGACCTGTGGCACCTACAGACAAGACTCATGTTGATTCTGACCCTCCTGGGCAATCTACCACTGGGAGACTGGAGACAGGACTAGGACGAGAGACAGGACAAAGATGACAAAGGACTAGAATCAACAAAGACCCTAAGGAGACTCTCAAGCATAATTACAAAGATAGCCAATTCCAGGAAATAAAATTACTATACAAAAGAATTCTGGGAACTCATTGACATGGAACTGAATATGCATGTTTTTGGTTTATATTAGTCAGGGTGTCTCACTAACTCGTGGGAGCGCTCATGGTGGAGAATCCCCAGTGCTGCCCAGCGCTGCAATAAAGGATGCCTGCTCAATAACAGCTTGTTTGTTGTTATTGGGTCTTCATCTCAGAATCCTTACCCAGCTGCAACCAATCCCCCACTTCGGTGAGGAGTGTTGGAAAGCAAGGGGGTTTGGAAGCTCTGAATTTTTGTTTTAACTGTTTGGGTTGGTGGGTTTTTTTTGTTTGTTTGTATGTTTGGTTTTTTGTTGGCTTGTTGAGCAGAGTGAGCAGCTGGATAAAGAGCTGAGTTGGAGAGCCAGAGCAGTACCCATGGTTGGTGAGGAAGAAGGGGAAAGAAAGTGCCCTAGCAGAAGTTTTCCTGCAACCCATGGCAAGATGGCAAGCTGTTCCCCTGGACTCATGGAAGAATGTGGTGGACCATTCCCTGAAGGCACCTGGAGGGGTGAACTTGGATTTGCTGCCAGTGGACTCTGATTATGCAGCTGTGGAAGACCCCGTGACAGTAGGGATGACTGTTCCCAGGGCAGTCCATGACTCTGTGAGAAGTCCAGGCTGGAGCAGCTCCAGACCTTGTAGGAAGGACTCATGAAGGAGAGGTTCATGGAGGACCCTCTTCCACGGGAGGGACCCTGTGGAGGAGCAGGGAAGAACTGTAAGGAATCCTTCTTCCTGAGGAGGAAGGAGCAGCAGGAACCACCAGCCTGTGAACTGACTCTAAATCCCATCCCCTGTCCCCCTGCTGCTGGGGGGAAGGAGGGAAAGAAACCAGGAACAAAGTGATTTGGGCCCAGGAAGAGGGGAGGGTGGGGTAACGTGCAATCCTGCTCTTTGTGTTGTCTGTGTCCTACGTGCATCTGATTAGTATGAAATAAAATTATTATTTTTCTCAAAGTTTAGTCTGTTTTGCCAGGGACCTTAATCAGTGAAGAACCCTCCTTGCTCTTTGTCTTGACCTATGACCTTCTAGATGGCCTTTGTACTCCCCGTCCTAGTGTGTGTGTGTGTGTGTGTGTGTGTGTGTGTGTGTGTGAGCTGAGTGAAATACTGGCTGGCTCTTTGTTGTCGTGTTAGGCCAAAACCACAACAAAGCACAAATGAATAACAGTTAACTGAGGACAATGTTTGTGTAAGTGGTCTTCAAATTTAAGGAAAGTCAGCAAAAGTGCTGAGATTGGAAGGAAGAACAGAGAGCAATACATGTCTAAAAATAAGTTTTGGGTTTTCTTTCACAGTCAAAGTATTTTGGATAAAAAATAATATGTTCACATGACTTCATATAATTGCTGAACATTCCTGTACAATCTAGACAATTTCAAATTCCAGCACACCTTTAAAGATCAGTTTTTTGTAAGGGTAATGTCTACCTGCCTTCAGGCCACAGCTATTTCAGTGTTTTGCTACCAAGAAGGTGACATTTAATATTCAAAGAAACCTTAGTATATTTAGTGGGTTCAAACACAGATGGTAAGAAAGCAAGAAATAGGCATTAGGGAAGAAATGCACTTGTGTTCTGTAAGATAATTCATTGTTCATATAAATGAGGGAAAAGTCAATTAATTCTGACACCAAAACGATACAGGTGGATGCAATATATAGGAAGGCTGCCAGGACACATGAAATGCAGCTTTTGGTACTAATCTTTGGAAAACATTGCTAGAACTTCAGATTTATTTACTGCTTTCTGTTGGTTTTGTGTCCAGCAGAACTGTCTCCTTGAACTTCTGAAGGGCAGACTTTGGCCTGCTTCAGAGCATGGTTAAGAGTGTCCCTTGGCAGACAGTCCTGAAGAGCAAAGGAGCCCAGGAAGGCTGGTCATGCTTCAAGGAGGAACTGTTAAAGGCACAGGAGAAGGCCATCCTAAGGTCCTGAAAGATGAGCCAATGGGGAAGAAGACCAGGCTGATTAAATAGAGACCTGCGGCTGGACCTCAGGAACAAGAGAAAGGTTTGGAAAAGGGGGTTGGCATCTTATGAGGAATACCAAGATGCAGTGAAGCTATGCAGGGAGAAAATTAAAAGGGCCAAGGCTCAAGTGGAACTCAACTTGGCCACTGCAGTTAAAGATAACAAGAAAACGTTTTTCTAGTATATGTTTAGAAAAAGGAAGACTAGGGAAAACGTAGGCTCACTGATGAATGAGGTGGGTACCCTAGTAGTGGAAGAAGGCAGAAACCGAATGCCTCCTTTGCTTCAGTCTTCACTGCTAAAGCTATCCCTCATGAGTCCCAGACCCTGTAGGCAAGAAGAAAGATCTGGAGAGAGGAGGACCAGGTTAGAGACCACTTAGCCAAACAGGACATCCATAAATCCACGGACCCTGATGGGATGCATCTGCAAATGTTGAGAAAGCTGGCAGATGTTATTGCTGGGCCTCCCTCCATCATCTTTGAAAGGTGATGGAGAACAGGAGAGGTCCCGGAGGATTGGTATCACTTCAGTCTTCAAAAATGGCAAGAAGGAGGATCCAGGGAACCACAGGCCAGTTAGTCTCACCTCTGTCCCTGGGAAGATGATAGAGTGACTAATTATGGATTTCATCTCTAAACACATTGAAGAACAGGAAGTTATTTGGAGTGGTCAACATGGATTTACCAAGGGTAAATCTGCTAGCCTTCTATGATGACATAACTGCTTGGCTGAGATGAGGGGAGAGCAGCAAATGTCATCTACTTTGACTTCAGCAAGGCTTTTGACACTGTCTCCCATAACATCCTCATTAGGAAACTGAGCGAATGTGGGCTACATGACTGGACAGTGAGGTGGATGGAGAGCTGGCTGTGTGACAGAATTCAAGAGGGTTATGATTAATGGAGCAGGGTTGAATTGGAGGCCTACAATGTCCCCCAGTGGTCAACACTCAGTCTGGTCTTGTTCAACATATTCATCAACAACCTGGATGAGGGGACAGTGTACCTCAGCAAGTTCAGTGATGACACCAAACTGGGAGGGGTGGCTGACACTCCAGAGGGCTGTGCTGCCATCCAGCATGACCTGAACAGGCTGGAGAGCTGGGTAGAGAAGAACCTCACAAGGTCCAACAGGGGGAAGTATAGCCCATATAGGTTAGGGGTGGATCTTCCTGAAAGCAGTTGCAAGGAGAATGATCTAGGAGTCCTGGTAGACAGTAAATTATCTGAGTCAGCAATGTGCATTTGTGGCCAAGAAGGTCACTGGAATCCTGGGTTGCATAATGAAGAGTGTGGCCAGTAGGTCCAGAGAGGTCATTCTCCTCCTCTACTCTGCCCTGGTCAAGCCACATCTGGAATACTGCATCCAGTTCTGGGCTGCCCAGTTCAAGAGAGACAGAAAACTGCTAAGGAGAGTCCAGTGGAAGGAAACAGATGACTGGGGGATTGGAGCTTCTCTCTGATGATGAAAGGCTGAGAGAGCTGGGACTCGTTTAGCCTAGAGAAGAGATGGCTGAAGGGAGACCCTATTAATGCCTATAAGTATCTGATGGGTGGGTACAAGGAGGATGGAGTCAGACACTTTTCAGTAGTTACCAGTGACAAGATGAGAGGCAACAGATAGAAGTTGAAACATAGGAAGTTCCACTTAAACACGAAGAAAAACTTATTTACAGAGAGGGTGACAGAGACCTAGAACAGGCTACCCAGAGAGGTTGTGGAGTCTCCTTCTCTGAGGATATTAAAGACCTGCCTGGATGCAGTCCTGAGTAAGGTGCTCTAGGGGACTCTGCTTTAGCAGGGGAGTTGCACCAGATGATCTCTAGAGGCCCCTTCCAACTCTGACAATTCTGTGATTTGCATACTTCAAAGGAAAGTCATGCATCCCAACAGGCTAGAAGATTTGAGGTCCCTTCTACTGAGCTGCAAGTGTAAAGGTTGATCAGAAGAGAAAAACTGAAAGGGAACTACTTTCCACTGCTGGAAAGGGTAGCCTGATATACCTCAAAATGAAGACTAAAATGAATTTTTTATATATACAAACAAACAAACAAATAAATATGTGGGGTTGGGGTCAAGGAGACAGATGACAGATGCCTTTGCCTAAAAAGGAGTGAGTGAAAAAGGGAAATGAAAACATGCAATAAAAAAAATGTATCAGGATGAAGATTCTGCAATGGTATTGGGGGTGGAGGTAGAGAACGAAACAAAAATCAGAAAGGCGAAATAGGATACAAGCTTCTAGAAACTGTAGCTATTACTAGTTTTGTATTTTGCAATCCGAGAGGGGGAAAATACTTATTTTCAGCCATTGATACTGCATAAGCATGCTATGGTTCTTTAAAATTAAAGAAAAAACAAAGGTTAAAACTTGAAAACCCAAAGTTAGTTTTTTAAAAACATCTCACACTTCAAAGAGCCAATCAGTAGGTGTTATAAACATTTATTTCCTCAGAAAGTCAGAGCTTTTTTATTTAGAAACAGACATGTGACTCCAGGTCATAATTAAAAATACCTGAAAATTCATCCACAAACAAAACCAGAAAGCTGTCCTTGACTGACTTAACTGACTTAGTCAATTACCTTTCATAATATTTTCTGCTACAGAGTTCAGACTTTTGAATCAGAAGAACTGAGTATTCTAGACATATGCTTAGTTTTCCAGCTCTATCTGATCCAACACAGATTAGATGTTTTGCCTTGTGCATGTCCAAGGGGACATTGACACACCCACCTAACAGGCTATCCCAGTATCAATACAGGCTGTCAGATTAAGGGATTGAGAGCAACTCGGAGGAAAAGGACTTCTACCCTGGACTTCAGGAGAGCAGATTTCAACCTCTTTAGGGATCTGTGTGGTAGGGTGTCATGGGATAAAATCCTGGATGGGTGAGGAGCAAAGGAAAACTGATCAATATTCAAAGATTACCTCCTCCAACCCAGGAGCAATGTATCCCAAGAAAAAGGAAGACAGACAAGCATGCCAGAAGACCTGCATGGATGAACAAGATGTTCCTGGACATTCTTAAACGTAAAAGGAAAGTCTTCAGTAGGTGTAAGCAGGGACAGGTAGCCTGGGAGAAATACAAATAAGTTGCCCGAGAAGCCAGGGATCAGGTTAGGAAAGGTGAAGCCCAGATAGAGTTAAACCTGGCCAGGGACATCAAGGGTAATAAGAAGGGTTTCTACAGATACATTAGTGACAAGAGGCAGAATTGAAAATGTGGGCCTTCCCCAGAAGGAAACAGGAGACCTTATCATGCAGGATGTGGAGAATGCTGACGTACTGAACAACTTTTTTTCCTCAGTCTTCACTGGCATGGGCTCTGGCTACACTGTCCAAGCCACGGGAGGCAAAGGAAGAGACTGGGAAAAGGAAGATCAACCCACTGTTAGAGGTGGGCCCATGTCAACTTTGTGTAGTTCAGTAAGGCCAAATGCAAGATCCTGCACCTGGGTTGGAGCAATCCCAAATACAATTACAGGGTGGGTGGAAAACAGCCTTGAGGAGAAGAACCTGGGGGTGCTGATCGATGAAAAGCTCAACATGAGTCAGCAATGTGTACTTGAAACACAGAAAGCCAACCATATTCTGGGCTGCATCCAGAGAAGTTTGGCCAGCAGGTGGAGGGAGGTGAGTTTTCCCCTCTTGTTCGTACTTGGGAGACCCCACCTGGAGTACTGTGAGTACTGTGTCCAGTTCTGGAGCTCTCAACACAAGAAGGAAACGCTGGAGTGAGTTCAGAGGAGGGCTATAAGGATGATCAGAGGGCTGGAGCACCTAACCTATGAAGACAGGTTGAGAGGGTTCAGGTGGTTCAGACTAGAGAAAAGAATGCTCTGGGGAGATCTTACTGCAGCCATTTAATATACAAAGGGGACTTCTAAGGAAGATGGGGACAGTCAGGGCCTGTTGGGACATGACCAGCAGTAATGGTTTAAAGCTAAAGGAGAGTTGATTTAGACTAAAGAGAAGGAAGAATTTTTTCATAGGTGGTGAAATATCAGAACAGAGTGCCCAGAGAAGAAGCCCCATGCCTAGAAACATTCAAGGTCAGGTTGGACGGGGCTCTCAGCAACCTGATCTAGTTGGAGATGTCCCTGTTCACTGCAGAGGAGTTGGACTAGATGACCTATAAAGGTCCCCTCCAACCTGAACTGTTCTGTGATCCTCTGAAGCTGTATCAATTAGTCACCAGATACAACTGAGTCACCTTTAGTAATTGTTGCACCAGGAAGGAAGAAACGGTAACTTCTGCTGAAGTGCCTTGACAGTTTTTATACTTGAAATCTCCTGGAAGCAGTATAAGCTCAGAGATCTCTGAGACACTGACCCTTTATTCTTTTCTTTCAAATGGGAAGTGGAAATTACTCAGACTCTATACTGACTAAAACTGCGTAGGTGTCATATGAAGGGAGAGATTGTTTTCTAGGACTCAGGGCTCAAAAACAGGTGGGGCTTTCTATGTTTAAGCTTTATTATTAAAACATTTAGAAGCTGGAACAGAAACAGTAGCACCACCATAGCACAGTGACTCCATAAGCTTTAGCAGACAGTCATATAAATCTTGAATTTTGGATTCCTGCAGCAACAGAGTTCATGTCAATGATAATTCAGTAGATTATTCTTGATAGCAAGAGTCCAAAGAAACAAAAGAGTACTGTACCTTAAATGGAGACAGGTGTAAGAATAAGGTTTCTTAAAAATAATTATAAAAATGTAAACCAAGCTACCACAAGATAAACCTGAAATCAGAAAGTTTAGCAAGTACCTGTTGAAATAAAATTAACAGATAAATAATTAGCTTCTGGATTTTTGTCAAAAACTATTTTCTATGTAGAAATCTATGATGATTATGGAAGATGTTATAACAGGAGTTACTTCCAAAGAACAGGACAACCGCTTCTTTGGTTAGGACATAGGACAGCTCTCTCCTATGATGTATACATTCCCTTTTGCTTTCTGTAAGGCCTCCTATTATTTCAAGAAAAGCATTTTCTAGAATTAGGTGTCAGACATCATGGAGACAACTCAAAATCCCCAGTTAATTAGTCAAATTAGTCAAAGGGGCCACTGCATTATTTGAAAGTGTTGACATCAGAAGGTTGAAAAGTTAATAACCCTCCTCTGAGAAAAGCCGCGGTTCTGATATTGAAAATACTGTAGACTTGACAAGCATTCTTCACTCTTCTCCCCACAACCAGGAAAAACATTTTCCAGCTTTACCTAAAATCAGGCAATTTCAGGACCTGGCTTTCTTCCTGCTAAACTGAAGAAGATGCAGCATATTTGCTTCTAGTAAGCACCAAATACACAAATGTACGCTAATGCCACAAAAATAAAATACTATTCATAGTTTTGAAGAAATCTATTAAAGAACTTTCCTAACTACAAATAAAATCTGCAGTATCTACAGCTGAAAAGTTAGTTGTGCATTTACAGTAAGCATTTGACACACTGTAGGTATTATAAAACACCTAGAACTGCAAAGTTATCTAAAGAAGATTAACCGAATCTCTGCAAAGCTTTTGAAATTTGTTAGGGTAATATTTAAAGATAATCCCATATAACATGCATGCTGCTGCTTCCTTCTTTAACAAGTTGCGCTCTAATCTCCTAGGAATGCTCTTATTTTTATGTTATCTCCTGTGTGTTTATGAGCCAAATGATTTAATGCAAAATATTGCCAATACTAAAAAAACAGGGAACATGCTAATTTGAATCTGTTCTTTTTAGTATTTTTAAAATATCAAACATCCATGTGTCAGATGGAGAAGCAGGTGCAGACTGCGAGTTGTTGGCTACTATGGCATTTGGTGTAAAATAAATAATGAAATAGAACTGACAGGTAAGACAGCCAAAGGAAATAAACAAACATCTCACACATATCATATGTGTATGTATTTCTGAAATGTTACTAATTAGTTCCTTCAGCCTCTCTGACATAAAGACCACTGAGTAAAATCCTTGCCCAGTGCAGTCACCTAAGTATTAACAACAGAAAGTCGCAAAATCATGGCTGGAAATTACGTGAAGAAGTTTGTGGTCTGTACCAAGGCAACTAGGAGAAAGTGTAATGATGAAATACAGAAAGAGGAAGGATAAAGAAACTGTATTGGAGAGAAATCAATATAGCTTTGTAGATAAAAATGGGTCGAAAATATGCCAGATTTCTGTGACAGATTCAATGAGCAGGTGGGTGAGTTGATAGTGTCTAGGAACATTGTAGGAAGTTGTAACAAGTCTGTTGCAAAGCCTCCTAAAGGAAAAACAAGCCATCACGCATGGAAAGGAGTCTCCACATTTCCTGTTGTTGAGGTATGAAACAGATATCATAATATGGGAAAGGTTACAGGCACTGTGAACAGTCTAGCATACTGGAAAATGCTCTGAAAACAGGATGCTATATAACAGAATTATTCAAAACATAGTTCCTAAAGGCAAGAAGGAAATACAGACTTCCAGTAACACTGAATAAATAGGCAATAAAATGGTAAATGCAAAATAGAGATTATGTAGTAACATCAAAGGGAAAAGCAGAAGTATTGCTTTTGACTTAGCAGAAAGAAACAGATCTTTAAATTGGCAGGGATAATTCCTGGAAAACATAATTTCAGCACCAAGTGTCATCAGAAAGTCAAAGAGAACAAAACATTAAAAGTCACAACTCTATTTAGCTGATTTTAAGAAAGATACAGAATAATTATTAAAAAATGGAGAATTACAAAAAATATAATTAAATACTTTTATAGTACTACATACTGTAATAGCAAAGGCATTTCCATCTGAGGTAGGTAAAGGGGAGAGAGGGAGGGAAAACAAGAAAGAAAACTTAAAGTATTATGACTACTTTTGAGAGGGACCAAGGAATGGTAGTTCCCTATTTTTCATAAAAGCAGTAAGGAATTAAGAATTCTGCTGCAAGCATCGAAAAAAACCCCACCTCTTTCCGTTAGAGTATTATTTAAACTGGGAAACATATCCATACAGTGTGCTAAAGGAATTAGTTAAAGATGGATGGGTTAAAAGACTAATAAACTATTAATAAAATTATAATTCATTGACAGAGACCATCAGTGTCTCTAAGCCAAGTACCTGAATGACAACGCTCTGGAAGATGCTCCTGACTGACAGTTTAAACTGCTGTCTACCATAAGCTTGTAGGGTATATAAAGGAAAATAATTCTACAGATGCCTCCTATTGTTCTTTTTCACCTACTGCTGCTTATAATTCTCACACAGAACATCCTTCTTGGAGACATTTAAAGGTTTTATAGCTCTGCAAATTATCACACTGAAGTAGAAATTAAGAAATATTGGTGCCAGTTCTGCCTCTGCCCACAAGCTCTCCACAAATGTTTCATTTCCTTCTTCAGCTTACTGGGATTCATGGATTGTGATATGCAAACACAGTTCTTTAGTTCTAACTCAGTTTTGCATATAATCTTATTACTTAGAGGTTTTTGGCTAATTCATTTAGCTGGAGAAGTTGCCAGAACACACTGTAAAATGTGGGACAGTGCCCAGGAAACAAAAAAATATACAGAAAAGAGGGCTCAAAATGGCTCCTGTTGATTTCCACACAGGCATTCTATCACTGCAATGACATACTTTCCTCACCCTATGTCACCTAATGCCTCCTATGTCACATAAGCAGAATCTGTATCAGTACTTTTCTAAATCAACAATCAACTTGTTCTTGGTTCAAAACTTCTTATCGGTTCAAAACTTCTCACTCACATAATTCAACTCCTCAGTGAGCTGCTTCAGGACAGCCAGCATTCTTGAAAGCATAAAATAAAAATCCATTGCTTTTGCAAGAAATAGAGAGCTTTAAGCAAAATGAAAACTATGCAACAGAAATTTGGCACTCAGTGAGTTCTGATGCAGTAGGCAAAAACCCTACTACAACAATTTGTACATAAAATGGCTAGAAGAATCTGAACACTGTGTAAAAGAAAACATTTTAAATTTAAGGAGAAAAAGCTTCAGCAGCATCACTCCTGTGCCGTAAATTTTGCCTCAGTGTTACGAGAAGATGTACCATTACAGGTGTGCTCCTATTATGTGTTAGCTCTTGACCAGTGTTTGGATTTGGTGCTAAATAGATCCTCATTCAAATTATTACCAGCTTTGACTGTCAGTCACAGCACCCTCAAATCAAGACTTCAGGTCATAAAGCCAGGGCTGGCTCATTTCTTCCCCCAGTTTGAAAGCCTGGGAGGCTGGGAGTTGATCCTCAGTGCCAGTTGGTGCTGGTGGTCACCCATGAGCAGGGTGAACTTTTCTCCTCCAACTGGGGCTATCTTATTACTGATTTCAACAGGATCAGAGTAAGAATCAAGTATCTCATCAGCGTCTCACCTGCTATGTTGAAAAAGCCTTAAAAAGAGCTGCCTCATGCTTCAGATATTAGCACAAAAATATCTTTTATATGTAAACGTATACAGATAAAAAACTAAAAGCAACATTTTCAAATAATTCTCAATAAAAGAATGTATTTTTATTTTTTATTTTCCATATAAAAAAATTGTTAATGAATGTTTTGAATAAAATTAAAAGAAACTGGGACAAAGGACATATTAAATAGTTCCCTCACTAAAAAATGATCACTTTATCTGTAAGCTCATATGAAAATGTTTTAAAATGGAAACATTAAAATTTCCAATTTATGTTACTCAAAATTACTATACAGGTACCTTACTAATTATTTTAAAAGAGGAAGGCAAAAAGCTAGTGTTGATATACAATACGTGCTTCCCTGTGCCTGAACAGATCTATTAAACTCCATTGCAATTTTGCTACTTTTGCTTTTATTATCACACTCTTGCTTATGCTTTAACACCCATCTCAGTACTCATTCACATCTAGCTTCAGTAGTTCCACACTGGTGCACTGACAGGTTACAAATATGGAAGAGATATCAAAGAGACCTTGATCTCACATGAAAGGACGAGATAAACCTGATCACATCAGTGATAAGGGTAAAACTGCAGCCAGCAGTGATGTAATCATTGAATGGTGTGTTCTTACTTTGGTATTGTGACACCAGCGAGTTCATCAGGTTACAGGACCTTGGGAGATTGCCTATTGCTTGTGACAAAACTCCGAGGTTGCCAGTGTAAAACTGATTCTCAAAAGAGTAAAGCAGGATCTGATCAATTTCAAGAAAGTCACACTAATCTATATTAACTGATGAGCTACTTATGTTCAGTGAAACCAGCATCTCTGCTAACATCCAGTACTTCCTCCAGAGCTAAAATAAAACTGATAAATAATGAGGTCAGTGTAATATCACCAAAGCAAATAACATACTGTTATTTCAGTTGGAAGCGAAGTGACTAAACCAGAAGCAAGGAAGGTAATTTATTTACCTCTGTAAAAAATTCAACACTTCAAACATCTGCAGTATCACCATACTAATCTTCTTTTATCTTAATTTCCAACTTGACTAGGCACTGTCTACTAAAGGAAATACTTTTACAACAGAACTGTTGGAAGTCTTCTGATAACTGTGATAAGATTTTCCTTGAAACTGATTTCTTTTTGAACCGTGGCTCACCACACTGAGTTACTCATTTTAGATGGAAGATGATACTGTAATGAGTTTTCTTTAATTAATTGTAACTGATTACATCCGATTAAGAAGAGTGGGACAAAGCCTAGGCACTATCTCTCATTGGCTCCTTAAGTCACAAGAAAACTAACCTTTGATTACACCACTTCTCTGCCCTTGATATTAATCTGTCTACATAAAATGACAAGAATAAAATTTAGGATTATTTGTGACTAACATATGTGTGCTTGAGAGATAAAGTAACTAAGTTACCTTAAGTCCATAACTCTGATTTTCTGAAAGCTAATATTAACGTATTTATTATTTAAGAATGGAGCTGTTTATTTAACAACTAATAAAAATATTGATATTTGATTTTCCTTTATTTGTAAGGAAGGACAAATTAGAAAATGCAGTGATTTGCTTTCTTTTCTCCAGCTGTGTAACATAAGCTCAGACTTAAAATATTAATTTCTGCTTGGGAGAAAAATAAATATGTACCCAAGACCTTTAGCACATTATATGAAGAATGTGTCAGGAACAGGTGCATAGTCTTTATTTTTTCCTATTATGGTGGGTTGACCCCAGCTGGACTCCAGGTGCTCATCAAACTCTCTATCACTCCCCTCTTCAGCTGAAGAGGGGAGAGAAAATATAACAAAAGGCTCTGGGGTCAAGATAAGACAGGGAAATCACTCACTGTTGCAGTTTGGGACAAAAGGACAACAAAAGGAACAACCATGTGGCTGCTCACTCAACTCCCCCCCACACACACACTCTGGGATGAGAAGGACAAAGCTCCTGGGTTGAGATAAAGGACAAGGAGGTTCTTCACTGATTAGGGTTCTGCGCAAAACAGACTCAACTTTGGGAAAAAATAATAATTCAGTTTCACTCTAATCAAACACACACAGGACACAGACAGCACACAGAGCAGGGCTTGCATACGTTACCCCACCCCTCCCTTCTTCCTGGGCCCAAATCACTTTGTTCCCGGTTTCTCTCCCTCCTTCCCCCCAGTGGCACAGGGGGACAGGGGATGGGGTTTAGAGTCAGTTCACAGGCTGGTGGTTCCTGCTGCTCCTTCCTCCTCAGGAAGAAGGATTCCTTAGAGTCCTTCCCTGCTTCCCCACGGTGCCCCTCCCATGGGAGAGAGTCCTCCACGAACCTCTCCTCCATGAGTCCTTCCCACGAGGTCCGGAGCTGCTCCAGCCTGGGCTTCCCACAGAGTCACGAGCTGCTTCGGGAACAGTCACCCCTGGTGTCGGGGTCTTCCACAGCTGGGCAATCAGAGTCCACTGGCCACAAAATCTAAGTCCACTGGCCAAGTTCACCCCTCCTGTCACCTTCAGGGAATGTTCCACCATGTTCCCCCACGAGTGTAGGGGGACAGCTGCCATCTCACCAGGGGTTGCAAGGAAACTTCTACTAGGTCACCTTCTTCCCCTTCTTCCTCACCAACCACCAGCACTGCTCTCCTTCCCCAGCGCAGCTCTTCTCCTCCAGCATAGCTCTTCTCCCTCTCTCCTAGCTCTGCTCCGGTCTTACATCATTTCTTTCACATGTTAATCGCAGAGGTGCATCTATTGTCCCTCTAATGGCTCTTTGGCTGGGTTTTAGGGCAGGGGGAGCTTCTCAGCTTCTTATCTGAGCCACTCCTGGGCCCCTTCCCCCAATACCAAAAAATCCAACAAACCAAACCAGAACACTCACCAATTAATGTCATGGGGAAAACAGACTCAGCTTGGGAAAATGAATTTGATTTATTGCCATGCACATCAAAGTAGGGTAACAAGATACAAATCCAAATCTTAAAAACACCTTCCCTCCACCTCTCCCTTCTTAACGGGCTCAGGTTCATTCCCAATCTCTCTAATTCCTCCCTACCAGCTGCACAAGGGCATGGGGAATGGGGGTTGAGGTCAGTGGTGTCTCTGTTAGTCCTTCCTCCTCACACTCTTCCCCTGTTTCAATGTGGGGTCCCTTCCCTGGGAGACAGTCCTTTATGAATTTCTCCAGTGAGCTCTGGACTGTGCTCCCACAGTTCTTTACAAACTACTCGACCATGGGTCCTTTCCACAGGGCGCAGTCCTTCAGGAACAGGCTGCTCCAGCCCAGGTCCCCCACAGGGTCACAAGGCCTGCCAGCAAACCTGCTCCAACCTGGGCTCCTCTCCACAGGGCCACAGGTCCTGCCAGCAGCCTGCTCTGGCACGGGCTCTCTGCAGGGTCACAGCCTCCTTCTGGTGCACCCACCTGCTCCAGTGTGGAATCCTCCATGGGCTGCAGGTGGATATCTACGCTACCACGGACCTCCATGGCCTGCAGGACAGCCTGCTTTGCCATGGTTGCATAATGCCTTGACATAAATGCATTCTTATTTTATCTCTCTTTCCTAAATACCTATTATAATATACAATACCCTTTACAAAAGCTCATGTCTTACCTGATTTGAGCATTAAAAAAAACATGATCATGTGAGAGCAGTTCCTCCCACAAACACAACTCAAACCACTTTCAGGAATGTGATTACTAAAGGAAACAGTGTATCACAGCTATCTCTGTTACACCACAGGAGTAAGAGCTTGGGAAGCATAAAGGAGACTTGAATTTCAACTGTGAAGTTAACCTTTACTGGAAATATATTGGAGAAGACAGTTACATTAGGATTCCGGGAAGGCGAAGATGGAAATAGTGAAAAAATGAATAAGCTAATAGAGAGTGGAACATTTCACCCTATTGTGGCTCAAATGAAAAAGTGGAGTGTTGAATCCACATAAGGACTGCCAGGAGCATGTCCACATAGTTACACTTTGCCTTCTGTACTTGATTTTGCATGTACTAAGTCAACTAATAGGTATCTCAACATCGAAAGAACAACTTGTTCACCAAGAAGGTGAGTGCAATTATTTGTGTTTCATTTTGAAATTTTAAATCTCTGATCAATGGTGAAAGATAATTTCAGCTCTGAAAAGAAAAGCTTTGAATATATCCCAGTGATTTTCAATGCATGACATTCAGTCTGTGGAATGCTGAGTTCACACTGTACATAATTAATTGTTTACTTTCATCAGTCCTAGTAAGTTCTGCAGTCTCACTAGACAAAAAAAACCTCATATGAAATCCTATGTCTACTCAAACAAAATATTAAAAATAGACAGAAAGAAGGAAGGAAGGAAAGGAAAGGAATCTAGTTTATACTTAGATTGCTGATGGTCAGCCAGGGGAATGAAACTGTACTCTTGGAAATAAAAAAGTCTGACCACTGGATGTCACTCTTGACTTAAACCTGGTTACATTAACAGTGCGTTTCTGGCAAAAGGAAATTTTACTGGTTCCTATCACTGTATCCAAGATGCAGCATGGATGGATCTTCAAAGAGGTGGCTGAAGCTTGACACTGCTGCTCTGCTAGCAATTTCCTGAATTATCTTACCCAATTTATTCCTTGACTTTGCCTCATTTTCCCCACCTGCAAAACACCAGTAAAATGTAACCGCTCTTTTTTACCACTAGAAGATAGTAAGAACTAATTAAGCAGAACATCTAGGGGTGAGAAGAACTGCAAAAAAACTGTGACTGATATATATAATCGAGCAACTAAATATGGCAATATATTATATTATATTTCACTGTAGTATGTTATAAATAACATACAGTTTTGGACAGAAGAGATTTCCAGTTTTAAGCAGTGCAAATATTTGTAATTAAAAGTAAAATGTTGCATGAATTATGCTAATATGTTAGATCTGGCTGAAAAGACTACCAAAAATCAAAATCTCTATCATATCCAATTTTCTCACTTCACTTTATTTCAGTGACTTCACTGGATTGTGTTGAGAACATAATGGTCACAATGCCCTCATAAAATCTTTTGAGATTATGAAGGTCTGCTTATGAAATACTGGAGAACTTTCTGTCTGATAAATTTTCTGGAGTGACTTCCCATAGTAACATGAGGTGACACGAAATGGCATGAGGAAGGAAACCTCTGATTGAAGAGAGCCAGGGACTGCTAACCGATAGCAGGCGGTCTCTAAGCAGAAGCCAGTCCCCTTCTGCCTTGCAGTATCAAGAAATACATCCTTATCTCATTCCTGCTACTTTAAGCCTTAGTTCTGAGAACATTTTTAGATCATCTTGCATGCTAGTAGACCACTATTTTTGTGGGTGTTGCAAGGAATGGACTGTTCCTAAAGAATCCAGATTCCCCTGCTCCTTGTTATTGGACTATGCTATTAAAGGCTGGTCTCCACAAACAAAAAGAGCATAAGAGAACAGCAGGTTGGAATCCCTGCTCACCTCTCCAGGAGCCCTTGACGGGGCTCCCTGACTGACCGCAGGAAAGTGGTCAGACACTCTAGTGATGCTGGTGCACTGATCCTGCGCACTCACACACCCCGTGAGGCTGTGGCCAACAGCGTCACGGGACTTTTGGGCTTACACAAGACTTATTAGGGGATGTTCAGGGGAAGTACCAGGAGGTATCATGATGGTTCAAAGAGGAACAAGCACAGAGAAGGAGTAAGTGCAGACAAAAAAGGGCATAAAAGGGACCTTTCATGTGCAAAGAGGGACAGTCAGGACACATATCTGATGCATACTGAGCCTGATTAGTGCAGTCTGCCTTGTCGTCACATTAAACCCCATTTCTAACTCTTCTCCTGAGTGAGTGACCCTATTCGTCGTGTGTGTGTGTGTATGGAGATCTACGTGCCAGCAGCAGCTTCCATGGGAACCACTCATTATAGGGCTTGATCTGGCTCTGGAAAATGCACACGAAGACAAATTTCTCCTCTGGCTTTCTCTCAGCCTTAGCTTTGGTTTTGTAAATTAAAACAAGCTTTTGAGGATACTGCAGACATTTGTGGGAAAATTCACTTCAGGCGTAGTAGACTGTTAGAATCACAGAGCTTCCTGTTTCCTGCCTCCTGCATGCAAGTTTTATTATCAGTAAGTAAAAAGAATGTACTTGAAGCCACAACTGTGTAATAGTTGTTCTTCATGACAAAATTTACAGGTCATCTAGGAGCACTAACAGATACACCAAATACAAAGACAAAACTCTAATGCTTGTGGTACTCTGCTGTACAATGGGTCACCATTGGTTTTGGACATATAGCATCTTCTACTTCCTGCTTATACCAAAGATGTTGAACTATGTGCAATTAATTGAAGCACTGACCTAAAATATGACCAAGCCTTTCCCATTTCAAGTGGAAATGCCATACTTGTCTTACTCTGTGAATCAAAGGCTCAGCAATTTGAATGTCTCAATTTCCTCACTTTCTCTTCTCTCAAAGAACATAAATCATATTATGTGTCTAAACCATTATAGAGTGTTTCCTATGCAGCATTACTAAGTGGTATATTGGCTCACATTGTCTTATCTAGTATCTTCACTGCACTTGGTAGATGCAAATAAATATCTTACCTATAAAATATATATACACAGAAAAGCACCAGAGAGGTTGAATGGCCTGTTTATCACTAACAGTTTGACCACTTTGTTTTTTCTGAAATCAGCCATAGTACTGATTTTCTTTCTCACTGAACAGCAGATATTTCCT
Organism: Apus apus; assembly: GCF_020740795.1. Lineage (NCBI taxonomy): Eukaryota > Metazoa > Chordata > Aves > Apodiformes > Apodidae > Apus > Apus apus. The sequence continues at coordinate 38,965,843 of NC_067312.1, read as the reverse complement.
ATAACGGCATGTGTCCATTGAGAACAAATGTAAAGTCTGGCAGTGAGATTCAAACTCCTGAGTAATAAGATTTGCTCAACAATTCAACACTGGAAGCAACAATAATGAAAAAAGCAAAAAAAAAAAGGTAAACTTATCACCTATAAGGAAAGAAACAATAGAGGCTGCAGGGTACTGCCACAGCTGGTGTGATTACTGCCTTTGTCTGTATTTCCTAGCTCCTACAGGATCCCAAGAAGTGGAGAACATGAAAAACACTGCCAAACAAGGCACAAACAAGAGGAGTCTTCACAACACAATGAGTAATACATATAGAGAAGTAAACTGCCTCCATCTGACCGCTTTTTGAACTGAAATGGCGTAAACCTACCTGGAGAACAGAACAGAAAGCCAAACCAGCTGGAAAAAGATTTGCCTCTTCTGATTGCCTGCAAAGGGACTGAGGCTGCTGACCAGCCTGATTTGCAACGTGATGCTCAAGGTCTGATCCTCTGCCGGGAGATTAGTTACTGGCCTCTAGTTTTAATTTGCAGAGCCATTGACAACAGCCAAATCAAGTATCCCAAAGAACGCATCCCATTTCAGTTTCCTTATAAATGTGCAGCAAGAGGTACCTTGACACAGTTAAATCTGTAGAAAACATTAAGATTACTTAAAACTGTCTGTAAAACTTGTCAGTTTATGCCTTAGCTGCAGTGTTAAGCTGACTACTCAAACACAAAGATGGTTTAGAGAAATATCAACCCCTAATTTTACGTGTGGCTCCTGTGCAGGACACACCACAACTTTCCATTAAAATTGTGTGTCGGCCTCGAAGACATGATATCTGTCCTATATGTATACATACATTATATTGGAAATGTAATAAGGGAATTTGAGTGCTAAATACTATGTGTTTCATAACTGTCTGTCATTAAAAAATATTTGCATATGTGCCATCTTCCATTTGCTAATGTTGTTCACTATAGCTCCTCTTTCTGACTGCGCAGATGCTGGAATTCGCCATATGTTGCACTTCAAAAATTTAATTACTGTGGCTGGCACCATGAAATGTCATTTTAAATAAATATTACACACCTACGAATTGAGGAAATGTAAAAATCATAATCAGATCATCAGAAAGCTTGTCAGTGTGCTAAAATGCAAGCAATAAAATGAGATGTGACATGAATAGAATGGCTAAACTACATTCAGAAATTACATAACAACCACTGGAGAAGATTTAAAATACATTTGCTGGTTCTATGCAAGAGTACACTTGTACTTAGCAAATTACATATTTTCACTGCCAGTTTCTAAAAGGGCTATACTGATTTTACTTTTTTGCCTATTTATTTTATACTAGTAGTAGGCATGAAAACAGAATTGTAAAAGAAGCAAGATCAGAGGATGTATGAAGATTTCAATTCACAAGTGCTGGCTTTCCAATTAACACCATGTTAGTTCAGCTCTTAAAATGAAATAAATTAATTAAATAGCACTGTTTCTTACAGCTGATTTTAATTCTATCAAGAGTGTAAAAGACTGGCTTTACATAAAGCAAAATGCTTTTGAATTATTTCAATTAAAGTGCACAATCTTTAAGTAAAAGATAGTTCCTATGTTAAAATCCATTTTAGAAGATATTTTTGTAATTTCTGAAGGGCAATTTGTAGTATTATTTTCAGGAAGAAGACCCCCACTTCTTCTGCACTAAATTTCTCTCTCTATTTCTGTTTTCCTTTACCACAAAAAACATCAAGCATTTTAAAATCACAGATAAATACCAATAGCAACATTCTTCTCAAAGGAAAAACTGATTATCACAATCACCTTCATAATAAGAAGCTGCAAAAATATTAAAATTTGAAACAAAGTGCACTGCATGAGCATATGAAGGACTCCCCCATTCCCAACGTTGAGAATGCAAGGATTCTGGTGTGACCTAAGGAGGCTGCATTTCTGCTTTTGGAATGGAAGAATTTACATGGCCTGCAGGTGAACTCCTGTATTACAATATAAAATCCAGTGGCCAATACTGGATCCATCAAGTTTCATGCATTCAGGACAAGACATATGCACATGGTTATAATCATACTCCATACCAATCATTTCTTTCCAGTACCACAATGCTGCCTCTTCTTGCTGGACAAAACTGTAGCTCTCCCACGATCACAGCAGTATCACTGTGGCATGAATCCTGGCTAGAAAAGCAAGAGAAGAACCCAGAATTGCTCACATATATATGAAAGAAATGTTTTCTTAGTCTGACAGGGTGGATATAACCCACTCCAGCTTCCTGGTATGCTTGTTATGTCTGATTTTTTTTAATCTACAGTGGTAATCTGGGTTTCCCTCCACCACCTCATTCTCCCAGTTCAAGCTTCGGGAAACCGCACTTATGGCACTTGGCAGAGTCTCTGCCCTAGGCCTGCCAGCCACCACTTGCTGCTGGTTTTCTTTTTGAAGCTACTTCTCTTACTCCTAACCCTTAGAATTCCAGAATTTTCCAGTGAGAAAGACAGGAAACATTTTTATACCTGCAGCTGATGATAACTTTCAATACATAGGAAAATGCAACAAATAATTTTTCAGGAAGAAACTGCAATGGAATTAAAAACTACTCCTCAGCAATCCCAGTTACAGGAAAATTCAGCCTTTTAGCACACATCTATTTTTTGAGCTATATGCACAAGAACTGTTTATGAACATCAGTAGATATCAATTTTTTCCTCTCTTGCATAAGACTATAAATGGAGAAACAGGGTATGCTGAAGATTTTTTGCATTTATCTTTGCTGATGTCTGAGAGCTTTGCAGATACCAACTTTCACAAGACTTGTGAAATCAGCAGTTTCATTATCTGTTTGCCAGAGTCAGATTCATGCCAAAATATATCCTTATTTTGGGCACCCAAATGAGCAAACACTATGGGTTTTTCTTAGAATACTTCACATCACAGAGAGAGCTATTTAAAACACTCCTTTCCCTTGACTTCAGCTGCAAGGACTCCACAACTCTGCCTAGATTTTCAAGGCAGGTGTAGAGAGGGGAGAGAAAGAGATGCTGTTCACTTCCCATGGAGAATGCAGATCATAATTTCTGTTCTGGATTAGAGTCCCAAATATCTTTATCCCCAGGAAGCCAACAGGTAGTAGCCTTGTATTCAAGTACTCAACACTTAGTCCCATAGAGTGTGGAAACAAAAGAAAAAGTAGTAGCAAGAAGGTACTCCTCAAATCTGTAACAGCAACAGCTCACATGCAATACTAATTGCTGATTCCAGCAGGGAATACCATTCTGTCTTCATGTAGATATAATTATCATGTGTTTGGAGTAAAGCAAATAATCTCAAATAAGAAGTCACTCATTGATCTGCATGATGCCAGAAGAAATTACACGAACCACTTCAGATATTAAATATGTTTTCATACAGCTTAGTAAATGGACTCATGTCTCAGTGAATATTCAATGAAGACTTTTTCAACTCAGCTAAGAAACGGTGAATAAATTGTATTAATTACTAATAGGGCTAAAAATACCAGTTATCTACTGCTGGGGACTGGCATGTTTTGCCTACTCAACATCTGTGTCATTAGATTAAAATGTTCTTCAAGGCACAAGCTGCTTTTATGCCTTATGAAACATTGACTACATTGTTCATGCTTAGGAAATAAACAATATATGTCATCACTGGAAAACAGCTATCACCTATTAAAGGAATTTTTCTCTTTCTGATTTTAAACAACATAATAGAATACAGTAAGATTGAGATGTTACGGCTACTAGGAAAACAACTTTCAGTTCTTTATTGTGATGTTCTCAGTTAATACTTAAGGACTTGCTTAGAACAGAGAAATAGTTCATTTTAAACTGCATTAAGTCAATTGAGCTAGATCAATTCAACTGCAAAGGTCACAGAACATCAACTTGGACACAGTTCAAGTCTTTATGCTCCATCTTTTTGCCGTAAGAGCAGCTTCTTTCAGAGTTAAAAAATCAGACAAATGTCATGTGGCCAGCCAATGGGAAAAAAAATCCTCCTTATTTTCTCCCATATTTTGTATCAAAACAAGGAATAGCATTATCTCTGTTAGGCATAGACATGGAATTGAACTCCTTAATTTTGTATAGGCAATTAATTAATCCTGGAGAATTGAGTCTAACAGGAGAAACCTTCAAACTCCAAAAGCTTGTGTTGTTTTTTTTTCTTTGCAGACAGAATCAAACACAGAATAGTAGAATGGTTTGGGTTGGAAGGGACCTTAAAGATCATCTAGTTCCAATCCCCCTGCCTGGGTAGGGACACCTCCCACTAGACCAGGTTGCTCAAAGCCTCATCCAACCTGGCTTTGAACACTTCCAGGGAAGGGCCATCCTCAAATTCAGGGACAACATCCACAACTTCTCTGAGCAACCTGGTCCCATGTCTCACCATCCTCTTAGGGAAGGATTTCTTCCTAATGTCTAACCTTGTCCTATCGCTGCATGCCCTTCTAAAGAGTCCCTCCCCAGCTTTTTCTGTAGGCCTTCTGCAGCTACTGGAAGATGCTCTAAGGTCTCCCCTGAGCATTCTCTTCTCCACGCTGAACAGTCCCAACTCCCCTGTCTTCACAGGAGAGGTGCTCCAGCCCCCTGATCATCTATCTTCATGGCTCTCCTCTGGACTTGCTCAAATAGCTCCATGTCCTTCTTATGTTGGGGGGCCCAAAACTAGACAGAGTACTCCAGGTGGGATCTCATGAGTGTGACGCAGAAGTGGGAGAATCACCTCCCTTAACCTGAATGAATTCAAAAGTTCATGTTGAGACTATGATTATGACCAAACTGATCAATAGTTTTGTGTCTCTTGCAGACATGCAAGAGAGACCCTGACTGTATCTTGGGGATGAAGACATTGTTTCTAACACTACATTAAGACAAATTAGACAAGCAGCCAAACCATGGTGCCTTGTATTGGTACATCTAGTCCTAAATGAATTCTTGAGCTTGTGGGTCATGGGAGGTAAGAGAAAGCTAAGGAAAGCAAGTAAATTGTTTTGGTACTTTGCTAAGTTCTGCACCCAGCCAGTAACACAGTCTCCTTGTTGCAATGTTTTATATATATATGTGTATTCATATGTATACACGCACACAGAAATATCATGTTTTATATAGCACAGAACTTCCATACACCCACTCAACATTCAAAGGCTATTAATTTTGTTTCAAAGTGACTTATAAGTACAACAAGGGAGGAAATCAGACAGGAAGAAGCCATTCAGCCATTACAGAGCTTGGCTGTTGGGCAACGCTCCGTAATGATCCAAACCGAATTTGAGACAGAAGTTGCTACTCCTGCTATTTCAGTTTTTGTCTTTCTCCCTGCTATATATTACAATCTAGCAATAAAATGGCTCACTGGTGGCTACCTTGTAAGAGTGTCTACGACCTAGGAAAATTATGAAATCCACAGAAACACCACTTTTCCTTTAATGTGTTCCACAAACTGATAAAAAGTTTAAAACTCAGAATAATACTTATATGTGGACTTACACAGTACTTACAATAGCACTTACATAAGGAGCAGCTGGCTGTTCTTGGCCTGATTTCCTTTGTCCAAATTGAAAGTTAAGGAAATTAAGTTGGACCTAAGCTCTTTTGTAGATTCCTGTAATGTCTACTCAGTATGAGTGCCTTACTAATTAGAGTTCACACACTTTCCTGAGTGACTGCACATGTAGGCTATTCACAGTTCAAAGGTGAGAGAGGTCATTGCCTTAGGCAGCTTTGCCACTGGATCATTATGAAAACTGTTAAGAATGCAGTGACCTAATGGTAGTTTTACCAATAAACTGATCCAGAAAGATCTGTCATTATTCAGATTCTTATGGTCAAGAGAAGCAGCCTCAGGGGATGCTGATCAACAGAAGATACTCACATCTTTTGTCTGGGCTAGCCATTCAGCCTGATTCTGGTGGGATCTTAGGTGACATAAGTGTCATAGGTAGAACAAGACTGAATAGTAGGGTCATAGACTGGGTGAAGGTGGGTGGTATGGGACAGCAATTACATATAAGCATAATGAAGAGAACGCAAGCTGAAAACTGTGTGAGGAAAATGAAGAAAGAAAAAGGGTCGTGTTTTTTTTGTTTTAGAATCTGAGTTATTACTAATTATGTAAAGGATATTTTCATTTTCCTAGCTAAAGCAGTACTAAAAGGGATGCTAATGTGCAACATTCACATTAATTTGCTCCACTAAAGTAATTTCAGTGTAAGGAAAACCACAAAAATCTCATTACAGGAGTATATGACATATGAGGAACAGAGAAAACTGGTTTGTTCAGCCTAAAGAAGGTGAAGGATTGGAGATAACTGCTGAATTCCACAACATAAAGGGACTTGTAGAAAAGACAGCATTAGAGTTTGCACAGAGGCACAGTGAAATGGCAAACCACAGGCAGTGGTTTCAGATTGCAATAAGCACAATTCCAAAGGTACGTAAATAAAAAATCCAGTTGGGTTCAATAACGGGACAGGTTGCCTAGGTAGGTTGTCATATATTCATCTTTGAAGAATTTCACAACTCAGCTGAGCAATATGACCTGACTTTGAAACTTGGTGTGCCTGTCAGGAAGCTTGACCAGACGACCTCTGAATATCTATAACAGTGAAGAAAGTCCTTCTCGTTATGTTCAAGCAGTTAGGTAGAGGTAACATCTCACACAACATGCATCCAGACAGATTAAAAGAAATGTCTGTGGCCTTCGAAGAAGGCAGCAATTCAAATATTGGTGAGCTTTCTCCAAAAAGCCCTGGACATGGATGAAGTGCATGTGTGAATGTCTGACATTCAGGGTGTTTATCACCAGACAGTTTGAAACCCATGCATGCCCAGTGTATAAGAAGCTCCTTGAAGGAGAAAGAAATTTGCTCTCTGGCTCTTCTAGAATAGGAATGGGGACATGTCCCTTCTGTAGACTTGACACAAGCCATCCTACCTACAGCAAAACCAATATGGTTGAGAGGGCATGGTTAGTGCTGCATGGGATTGGCTAAGCCATCTAGATGCTTTTGGAACAACACCAACCACAGAGTACCTAATGTTTTACGACCTGGAAAAAAAAATAAATCTTGAAAGGCAAAACCTATCGCAAAGACTAAAGCAATTAGCTAGACCAGCACATATAAGTGAAGAATGTGGAGACTTTTGTGCAAACGTGCATTGGACTTTGAGGTGGTAACACTATTTTTGTTCAGTATTTTGCCCTGTTTTAAAGGGAAAAGGCCTGAAAGCAATCTGCCACAGGAGGATACACAAAAATAGTTTGTTTCCTTATGCAAGACACGTTACAAATATTAATTGGGTTTGAAACCATTTGGTTGGAATAATTTCAGTTGGAAAAGACCTTTAAGGTCATCAAGTCCAACAATTAACCTAGCACTGCCAGGTTCACCATTAAACCATGTCCCTAAGCACGACATCTACATGTGTTTTAAATATCCTCAGAGATGGTGGCTCAGCCACTTTCTTGGGACCCCTTTTCCAATGCCTGACAACCTTTTCAGTAAAGAATTTTTTCCTACTATCAAATCTAAACCCCCTCTGCTGCAACTTGAGACCATTTACTCTTGTCCTATTACTTATTACTTGGGATAAGAGACCAACCCCCACCTCCCTACAACCTCCTTTAAGGCAGTTGCAGAGGACAGTGATGTCGCCCCTCAGCCTCCTTTCTTCCAGATTAAACAACCCCAGTTCCCTCAGCCACTCCTCATAGAATTTGTGCTCTAGACCCTTTACCAGCTTTGTTGCCCTTCTCTGGACTCACTCCAGTACTTCAGTGTCCTTGAAGTGAGGGGCCCAAAACTGAATACAATGTGCAAGGAGCAGCCTCACCAGTGCTGAGTACAGGGGGACAATCGCTTCCCTACTCCTGCTGGCCACATTATTTCTGATACAGGCCAGGATGCTGTTGGCCTTCTTGGCCACATGGGCATACTGTTATCAACCAGCACCCCCAGGGCCTTTTCTCCCAGGCAGCTTTCCAGACACTGTTCCCCAAGCCTGTAGCATTGCATGGAGTTGTTGTGACCCAAGTGCAGGACCCAGCACTTGGCCTTATTGAACATCATACAATTTGCCTTGACCCATTGATACAGCCTGTCTAGGTCCATCTGCAGAGCCTTCTTACCTTCATGTAGATCAACACTCGTTCCCAACTTGATGTCATCTACCAATTCACTAAGGGTTCACTCTATCCCATAGTCCAGATCATTGCTAAAGAAATTGAACAGAACTGGCCCAAACACTGAGCCTTGGGGAGCACCACCTGTGACCAGCTGCCAGCTGGATTTAATTTCATTCACCAAAACACTTTGGGCCTGGCCATCCAGCCTGTTTTTTTACCTAGCAAAGAGTATAGCTGACCAAGCAATGAGCAGCCATTTTTGTCAGTACCCTTGGGTGTGCCCCATGAGGCCCCAAAGACTTGTGTACTTCCAAGTAGTGCAGCAAGCTACTAACCATCTCCTCTTCATTCTGCTCCCCATCCCTGTCCTGCTTTATGGGGGCTACATACTGGGAGAACAACTGATCCTACCACCGAAGACTGAAGCAAAAGAGGCATTAAATACCTCAGCCTTTTCCTCTTCCTATGATGGATTAAGAACTGGCTACACAATAGACCCCAGAGTGGTGGTCAATGGTGCAGAGTCCAGCTGGAGATCTTAACTACTGGAGCCCCTTGGGGGATCAGTGCTGGGTCCAGTCCTCTTCAATATCTTTATCAATTACCTTGATGATGGGATAGAGTATCTTCTCAGCAAGTTTGCTGGTGACACGAAGCTGGGTGGATTGGCTGATTCACCTGAAGGCTGTGCAGTCATTCAGCAAGATTTGGACAGACTGGAGAGATGGGCAAAGAGGAACCTAATGAGGTTCATCAAGAACAAGTGAAGAGTCCTGCACCGGGGAAGGAACAACAAAATGCACCAGTACAGGCTAGGAGGTGATCTGCTAGAGAGCAGCTCCAAGGAGAAGAATCTTGAAGTCCTGGCAGACAACAAGTTATCCATGAGACAACAAAGTGCCCTTGTGGCCAAGAAGGCCAATGTTATCTTGGGGTGCATTAAGAGGAGTGTGTCCAGCAGATCAAGAGAGGTTCTCCTCCCCTCTACTTGGCCCTGGTGAGACCTCACTTGGAGTATTGTGTCCAGTTCTGGGCTCCCCAGTTCAAGAGGGACAGGGATCTACTGGAGAGAGTCCAACAGAGGGCTATGAGGATGATTAGGGGACTGGAACACCTCCCTTGTGAAGAAAGGCTAAGAGACCTGGGGCTTTTCAGTCTACAGAGAAGAAGACTGAGAGGGGATCTAATTAATGTCTATAAATACATGAGGGCTGGGCATCAAGAAGGCAGGGACAAGCTCTTTTCACTTGTGCCCTCTGATAGAATGAGGGGCAATGGATTCAAACTCGAGCACAGGAAGTTCCACCTCAACATGAGAAAGAACTTCTTTACTGTGAGGGTTACAGAGCACTGGAACAGCCTCCCCAGAGAGGTTTTGGAGTCTCCTTCTCTGGAGATTTGCAAGACCTGTCTGGATGCCTGAGTGATCTGCCCTAAGTTTTTTTAGTCCTGCTCTAGCAGTGGGGTTGTACTCAATGATCTTCAGAGGTCCATTCCAACTCCTAATATTCTGTGATTCCGTCTTCAGCCAATAAAGGATGGAGAACCTCTTTAATTGCTAATGTATTTATAGAAACTTTTTTAAATTGTCTTTTACAGCAGTAGCCAGATTATGATCTAGTTGGGCTCTGGCCCTTCAATTTTACCCCTGCATAGCCTCATAGCATCTTTGTAGCCCCCTGAATTGGCTGTCCCTTCTTCCAAAGACTGTAAACTTTTTATTTTTTTCCTGACTTACAGCAAGATGTTTCTGTTCAGCCAGGCTGGTCTTCTTCCCCTTGGCTCATCTTTCAGCACAGGAGTATGGCCTGCTCCAGCACCCTTCAGATTTCCTTCTTAAAGAGCATCCAGCCTTCCTGGACTCATTTTCCCTTCAGGACTGCCTCCCAAGTGATTCTGTCAATCAGCCTCCTAAAGAGGCCAAAGTCTGACTTCTGGAAGCCCAAGGTGGCAGTTCTGCTAACCCCCTGCCTTACTTTTCCAAGAATTAAAAACTCCATCATTTCGTGGTTGTTCTGTCTAAGGTGGCTTCCAAATGTCACATCACCCACAAGTCCTTCACTGTTCACGAGCAGCTGGCCTAGTGGTCACCTTCCTTTGTTGGCTCATTCACCAGCTGTCTGTATCTTCCACACACTCCAGGAACCACGTAGGCTGTTTCCTCTCTGCTGTACTGCACTTCCAGCAGACATCTGGGAAGTTGAAGTCCCCCATGAGAATTAGGGCAACCATTGCTCATATTTTCTAAAGCCTTGCCTATCACTTGAAGAGTCTGTAGCCATTGACTGCAGAACTCCTGAAGTGTCAGTCATCCCACCATGCTTCTGTGATGGTAACTTGTTATGGTTTGGGAGACCCCAGCACGGTGTTGGACACCTATAGAGTCCTTAGGACCTTAAAAGACTAGAAGGGTTCACTATTCCCACCTACTTCCTGTCACAATCTATAAAAGCCGGGAGAGGTGGAAGCCAGGCCCTTCTCCCTACCTGCTCCTCTTCCCCTGCTGGGTCTGTTGCTGCTGGTTCCTTCAGTTTCCCACGTGCTCGCTCCAGAATCCAACTGCATCAGGTACTGGGAGGAGCCATGGATCTCTCCCCTGAAGCGGCCCTGTCTTTCCCATATCCCTGCTGTCATCAAGATGGGTTTTGCATACAGATACTTACCTGTTCTTCCCCCATGTTCTGCTCTTTTAACTTGTGTTATATTACATTTGTTTCTAGTTTCAATTTCCAAAGTTTAAGTCTCTCTTCCTTATACCTTTTCTATCTTCCCTTGGAAGGGTGAAGGGGGAGAGGGGTAATAGAGAGCAATTCTGTCCTCTGGGTCTTTTTGGGATTCACCTTTAATATTTAAACCAGGACATAACTATATCATAGTTTCCTGCTGCACAGTGGCTTCCAGCTTCTCTCTTCAGTTGCCCATGCTGCGTGCATTTGTGTAAATGCACTTCAGCTGGGCTATTGATCCCACCACCTTTCTGAGGGAAGAAGCCCTAACTCCTACCTGATGATTCTCAGGTGCCTCCATAGTTTTTAACCCATCAATATCCCCGGTGTCCTTGCTGTTGGATGGCTTTCCATCTTTGGCCTCCACTGAGATGGCAGACCAAAAAGGACCTCTCTAACACACCACCCCACAAACACTGCTGTGCCAGCCCCAGGCTTATCTCAAGAGAGCCTGGTTTTATTCCCTTCCCCCTTCAAATCTATTTTAAAGCCCAGTCTATGAGCCCTGCTAACTCCTGTGCAGAAATCCTCTTCCCCCTTTGAAACGGGTACCTTGTCTGTCGCCAGCAGGCCTGGTGTCACATAAACTGAGCCATGACCAAAATACCCAAAATCCTGCTGGTGATACCAGGCTCGGAGCCAGATATTGATGTGCCAGCTCTTCCTGTTTCTTTCCTCATCATTGCCTGCAACTGGAGGAATAGAGGAGAACACTACTTGTGCTCCTGATCCTTTAACCAGTTGTCCCAAGGCCTTAAAGCCTGCTGTGGAGGGCAGGAACCAGTGCCCCCACTCCCTTAAGTCACTCTGTTCAGCCAGGCGGAGGGGATCCTTCATATTACACATGCTACCTGCCTGTTGGGACTGTTCCAGGGAAGGCTTGCTTTCACATTATTTCTAAAGACTAAAGAGTTACATTCCTTCTCTTGGTACCAGCACTATGTTTTGTAAAGAAGTAAGAAGCAGCCAAACACTATTTAGTAGCCTGTTTAAAGGGGTAAGAGCATGCTTTGAAGCAATCACAAGTGAAATGCAAGCTTAGTCAGACACAATTTCCAGGTTTGCCATGACAGCAACATTCTCCTTTATTTAAACATAAGCAAACAAATTGTAGCTAAAAACTAACAAAGCAACAAAAACACCCAAACCATACCAAAAACCAAAGCAAACCAAATCACAAAAAGCAAACAAACAAAAAAAAAGCCCAACAAACAAACCAAAAAAACAAACACCAAACAAAAAAGAACAATAAAAAAGCATAAATGGGTAGACCAAGGCGGATTTTTTTTCCTCCTCTGTCTCCATAGCCTGTGGTAAGATTAAAGATTAAATGGATTAATTGGATTAAAGTCCAATCAACATCATCTTTTCCAGTCCCTAGGGTACTATTTAAGACAATTCAGGTGCTGAAAATGTATAGAAGTATTTCAGATAGATACATGAACCACTGGTTCATTAGTAAGGACAGAGAATCTGAATAATCTCTTAGGGAATCATCAGCTTTGATTTTCTTCTAGGTAATTCCACAGAGGTCATTGCTTCCTACCCTTACAGTGCAGCACAGCAGTTTTGGAGGAGACTATAACAGCAAAATTATAAATGAAACCCAGATCATCCAAATTCATATCTCTGTTTCTGCTGTTGTAGAAACTACTAATCCAAGGAGATACAGGATCTGCTCTCTTTCCTGTTCTAAAAACAGCTGTGGTGTGCAGATAAGAAAAAAAAAAAAGTTAAATGTGTGCTTTATCTTCATGTGAAAAGACACTACCACACACACAGCTAACAAAACAAACTATAGGCAAAACACTATTATTTTATTCATACAGTGAGCATACCTGGACAACCCCAAAGATAGTAGAATATAATTGGAAGTACTTTAATTTTGTAAGCTTTTTCAATAATTTCAATTGCATATGGTTCTTTCAGACACAAACCTCCTTTAATTTATTTTAGAGGAAAGAAGCAAATTGGTTCTTACTTTCCACTTAATGTTATCTATTCCTAATTGCAATAATTCCTTCCAGTGCAAGAACATTAAAAAGATACAGGAGAACCACTTTCTAAAGCCTTTTTAATGCCACTTTCTTTCTACACAGTATAATGACATTAGAACTCTCTGATGTACTCTGCAAATGAGTAGAGATGTACTATTCTTACCCTGGCTGCCCAGGGAGAGTGAAAGCAATACAATATTGATGAGGTGGGATTTGGCAATGAAAAAAATTCCCTTTTTCTGAAGCAGCCAACTGTTACAAACTAATTCACAGAGCTAGCTCTCCTCTGACAAGTCCCTTCAATGTAGCATCCACTGACACAGAAAGTGACAGGCTTAAGAGCTGTCTCCAGCACTGTTTCTGCTAATGTCCTCATGGGCTACCCTGGCAGAAGATAAACAAAACAGAAACACTGGCTGAGAGGAGTGCAGATGTTATTTTAACATCTAGCTCAAACAGCTACATCTGCAAATGTTCCATGCACACAGCTGGATTTTAAAAGTATTATTATTTATTTTTAAAAGCCAGGGAAAGAACATGGTGAAAAAAATAGGGTTCTGATTAACCGTGTTGGCAGGATATTCCCTCAGGAGACTCAGCAGAAGGGGGTCTCCTGGGAGCAGAGCGCAGCTGCACTGGCAGCTGCTTCCTGCCCTTTGCTCTGGCAGCAGCCAGGGAGGCAGCAGCAGAGCCCCTAAGGACCCCAGGGCCAGCTGGGGACAGCATCAAGACACATGCATATTTCCTCTGAGACTTCTCCACTGCCAGGGCTACATTCCCCGAGGAGCAGAAAGTTGTTCACTGCAAGATGAAACTGGAGTAGGAGCTGCTTTTAGGGAGCTTGGGGAAACTATTCGAATGTAGTTGCCCTGGCAACCAGAGGTGGGACAGAAACACCTGTGTTTCCAAGCCAGAAAGGACCTCCTCACTACTTCTGATAATGGCCACTGTCAGAGATAGTATGCTGTTTGGAACATATTTTTGCTTTATGTCACTTCATATTACTTTAATGTGTAACAACTTGCACTTTTCTTTCTCTGTTCAGACGCACAATAAATTCCAGGTTTTAGGAAGACATTTCACAAACACAAACTGTTCTCACAAGAAAAGAAGCTGTATATACCAAAGGCATAGAATTAACATCACCAGTTTAAGGGATCTCAGAAACTTAAGTTTCTGTATGCCCCAGTCTGCTCAGGACATCTGTACTGTACTATCATTCCCTGCTCCAAACTTTCAGCATGATTCACTTTGCAAACTGGTGGGTCACACATTTTAGGAAAACGAAAGAAAGAAATATGTAGGACATTTCTGAATAACTCTTGAAGATATTTATAGACTAAACAGTCATTCCTAGAAATGTGTAAAAGGATTGCTATTGATGAGCAGCTACCTGCAGCACTAGGGATGCCCTGCATGCTCTGTGCTGCACGGATGCTGAAATCCACAAGAGCCTAACTCTTGTGCGTGCATGAGAGGAGATGATATATACAGTTCCCTCAGATCCTGTGCAAGGGGTATCCAGCCTGTGCTGCTGGCTGAATAAAAACTAATCTATAACCAACACTGGCATCCTAGTGGGTAAGGTAACAGTTTCTCCAAAAGAGAAAAAAGGGAATATGAACCTAGGGGAATGTCCTTGCTCCCCCCAAGCATTCAAGCAAAGGTGCAGAAGGCAGCACTCCTTCAGCAGTTAAGATAGAGATGTTACTGCAGTGTGTGTGTGTGCATTTGGTGTTTTTTCCTCCTTTTTTTTTTTCCCAAATGGGAACAAAATTGCCAGGATTTTTGTGACTGTAATTTTTAGAAAAGTACACTTTCTTTAAAATGTGTATTTTTAGCATGCACTATCTTTATTCATTTCTGTGAAAAATGAAATCACCATTAGGTATTGAGTGAAGGAAAGAGGGGCAGGACAGAAAGCAAGAATTTTTATAATAAAGGACCAAGGATGTCTGAAAAAAAATATTATAAAAGCAATTTTGGAATTTCTTTTAGGGCTGGAAGAGAGCTAATGCTCAGTAGGTTCTCCTCATAATACTGGCTAGCATGTCTACTTTTTCTTCCCTGTACCCAAGATAGAGACAAAAAGGCTGCTCAGGTGTTTCAGAAAGCATTCCTGATGAGATGCATCTGTGGATCCTGAGGGAATTGGTGTATGAAGTCACTAAGCCACTATCCATCATATTTGAGAAAAAATGTCAGTCTGGTGATGTTCCCAGTGACTGGAAAGGGGAAACACAAGATGCATTTTCAAAAGAGGAAAAAAGGAAGACTTAGGGAACTGCTGGCCAACCAGTCTCACATCTGTGTCCAGGAAGAGCATGGAACAGATACTTCTGGTAACCATGCTAAGGCAAATGGAAAATAAGGCAGTGATTGGTGACAGCCAACATGGCTTGACTAAGAAAAAATTTTGCCTCAAATATGGTGGCCTTCTATGATGGGTTACAATCAATAAGGGAAGTGCAACTGACATCATCTACTTCGACTTGTGTAAAGCAGTTGACACTGTCCCACATGACATGTTTGTCTCTAAATTGGAGAGATATGGACTTGATGGATGGACCACTCAGTGGATAAGGAATTGACTGGGTGGTCATACTGAAAGAGTTGTGGTCAGCAGCTCAATGTCCAAGTAGGGACCAATGACGAGTGGCATTCCACAGGGGTTGGCACTGGACTGGTGCTGTTTAACATGTTTGTCAGCAATATGGACAGTGGGACTGAATGCACCCTCAGCAAGTTTGCAGATGACACCAAGCTGTGTGGTATGGTCGACATGCTGGGGGAAAGAGGGGCCATCCAGAGGGACTTTGACAGGCTTGAATGGTGGGTCTGTGTGAATGACATGTAGTTCAGCAATGACCAGTGCAAGATCCTGCACATGGGCCGAGCCAATTCCAAGCACAAATAGAGGCTGGGTGGAGAGTGGATTGAGAACAGTCCAGAGGAAAAAGACTTGGGGTGTTGGTTGCCGAAGAGCTAAACATGAGCCAGCAGTGTGTAATTTCCCCTCTCCTCTGGTCTTGTGAAACCCTACCTAAAATACTGTGTCCAGTTCTGAAGCCTTCAAAACAAGAAGGTAATGGACCTGCTGGAGTGAGTCGAGAGGAGGGCCAGGAAGATGATAAGAAGGCTGGAGCACCTAACTTATGAAGACAGGCTGAGAGAGTTGGGACTGTTCAGACTGGAAAAGAGAAGGCTTTGGGGGGACTTTATAGCAACCTTCCAGTGCCTGAGGGGGCTACAGGAAAGCTGGGGAGGGACTGTTTATAAGTGCATATAGTGATAGGATGAGGGGTAATGAATGGTATTAGGAAGAAATTCTTTACTGTGAGGATGGTGCAACACTGAAACAGGTTGTCCAGGGGATTTGAGGATGACTCTTCCTGGGAAGTGTTTGAGGCCAGGTTGGATGGGGCTTTGAGCAACCTGGTCAAGTGGGAGGTGTCCCTGCCCCTGGTAGGGGTGTTGGAACTAGACGATCTTTAAGGCCCCTTCCAACTCACACCATTCTATGATCCTATGATACCTTCAAATTTCACTGCTTCATAGAGCTGTAAGTGTACAAACAGTAAAAAAATTAGCTGACTTCTACAATAAAAATAATCCTCCTTTTTGTAGGAAGTTTGCCTCAAATTCTTGATACAGCATTAATGTTGTCAAAGAGCTAATGTGTTATCATAGGTAAGCTGTAGGGGTCAAAAAGATGTAATAGTATTCTAGTTTTTACCAAGAATAGTACACTTTTTATCATTTTAATCACCTTCAAAGTTGAAGACAGTTTTTAAAAATGTTAATTTTATTCCATGAAACTAGAAAGCAAGGACTTCCTTTACGGTATACTTACAGGTACTCTTAGATGACATTTCAGCAGAGTAAATCACAGTTCAATTCTAAGAAGACCTATGCTAAAAAGGATATTTCTTCACCAAACACACAAACACAACTCCAAAGACCTGCAACAATTATAAGGTCCCTTCATACATAAAAATGATGTGGAATGGCAGCAAATAATAGTAGTAGAAAGGTGTCTAGATAACTAAGAGTTTGCTTTCTGAGACTATAGCACTATGTTTTGTTATTTAACTAGAGCAATGACAATGAATTTCTTCCTCAGAAAAGACAGATAATAAATCTTGCAGTATGTGAAACACACCACTCTTTTGTTTACTTCAGTATATATTCCCTGAGGCACAAGCCTTTTTTCTGCCATCTAGCACTTCTGTAACTCACTCATCCACTTACAACACAGAGTAGCTACCTGTGAAAGATGGCAGTAGAAAAGATCTTAAGAGTTTCTTACTTAAAAAAAGTATTCAAATGAGAC
Source organism: Apus apus (assembly GCF_020740795.1). NCBI lineage: Eukaryota > Metazoa > Chordata > Aves > Apodiformes > Apodidae > Apus > Apus apus. Next base: position 38,948,636 of record NC_067312.1, on the reverse strand, counting down.
TGCCTAACATGAGGTGGCAAACCTCCATAAACATCAACATTAAAGGAAGTTTGCTCAGATGCAAAGAAAAGTGGCTTTACCAAGAAAACCTGGAGGAGCAGAAACTCAACAAGTTCAAATACCATGCTTTCTAACACTAGGCTACAGTGTACTTTCTCCACTTCTGTAAGAATATAGAAAAGCACACTTAGCATCTTCAGGTTTCTTTAGGGGCCTCAGAGCCTCAGGCTATACCTTTTCAAAAAGGGCACAGGAAGAAAAAATGTCAGGTATTGCAGCAGCACAGTGAATAAAAATTACCTGCACTTTTAAGTGTTTTTCACAAATTCACATTGGTTTTTAAACAAAAAGATTTGCTGACGATACAAGAGAAAGAAGGGAATAGTGACAAAGCTAAAAATACCTGAAAAAAAATACACTGCAAAGCATATGGAAACAGAGCTAAATAAAGCCATTAGATACACCTGTCTTTCTTCTTCTCTCCCTTTGAAAAAATTATTTGTGTCCAGTATCTTTTAAGACAGTGATGTCCTAGTATTAGCTGTTCCAACAAAATCACAGTAACATCTGCCATGTGCTTTCTTGTCCTGACCAACACTGCTGTTGATCCTCCTGCTGTTCACAGTTTAAGGTGATTTAAAGAGGGAGCAAGAGAAGCATCTTTTTTTCATTGCTTATGCAGTATTAGTCTTCTTGGTAATTACATTTTCACTACTGATAAAATGCATAGAGAATGAATTACATTTACATACTGAACTTACACAGATGTAAACTGCACACATAATGTGTATGTGTGCACCCACTTCTTGTACTCAAAATAAATAAAAACAGATAAAGGAAGAAAGTTCAAAAGAAATCTTGTGTAACACTACACTGGTTTGTCACGAAGTTGCACTTCATACCAATACCAACAAGTGCTTTTCACTTACCAACTATGTAAGACTGATGTGAGACAATAAACAATCTGGCCTAACAGGGTTTATGTTTTCAGAAGCATTTAAAAGTCAGGTCAAAACTTAAAGAAAAAAGGAGGCCATGAATCATATTTCCACAATGAAGACACAAAGGCAACCATAGTAATGTGCCCATTGACCTCAACAACATCAGCTCTGATTTCCACTGCTCAAGAGGAAAGCTAAAGGGGTGCAAATCCCCAAATCGAAAAATGCCTTGTGAAAATATGGAAATTTTCAGGCATGGATCATGAAATAGATTCTTAGACAATTATGTATACAGCCCATGAATACCACTAATTTAGATTATAAGGCATGAAAGAAATGCTCTTAGTTGGAAATTCTTGCATGCTGCTGATGGTAACAGCCAGAAGAACTTAAAGGCCCAAGAAATGCAAGAAATAATTGGAAATGCAGCATCCAGAGTATTTCAGTGCTAGTGAGTGTACTGGTAAGGAGGGAGGTGAAAGCAAAACATACTGGGCTAGTTTGCAACTAAAAGGAAATAAAAATGCACAGCCTATCCAAAATGTTAACAAAGAAGATGGAATTTACTTCCTTAGTTGAGAAGAAGCATATGATTTTCACCAGTGCATGCAGAAAAGAGAAAAACCCAAAGCGGAAAGAATCATGTGAAGGAAGGAAGGGATACCTCGCCGCAGGGACACTGGCATAGCCCTGTGTAATCTCTGGATGCACAGAGAGATGTGGTAGAGGAGAGATGCCCTGGCCTAGAGATATCCTGGTGGAGAAACGTTCTGGCACAGAGATGTTCTGGCAGTGGAGAGTTGTCCTAGACCCTCCCCCAGTGCTGATAAAAGCAGAAACCTTTCTGAGCTAGATATATTGATGCCCTGTTCAGGATGTGGCCATCTGGATGCTGATAATGGCAAAAAAGAGCTGATGGGGAAAAAGCAGCTAGAATCAAAGATGCAGGAAGGGTCCTCTCCTTTCAACAACCATTAGCTTTTGCCATAATAAAATTATTTGGCTTAAAGTCAGGTATATAAAAGAAAGCTGGAAAAGACGAATGACCTTTATTATGTATTTTGCAAACACAAATCACTGGGCTTTGCACCAAATCCTGCCACTTTAAAAAAATTACTTCTGTTATTTTCCTTTAGCCTTGCAGAAGACATCCTGTTGATCTGCTGTAGAGATATGTAAACGAAATACATTGTCCTTTTTGAAGTTTGAGAGAAGCTACTGGCTCAGTACTACAAAAGAGGGTGTCACAAGCATCTGGGAGGCATTCTCAGACACCAGCTTCAAAACAGAGGAGCAAGCAGGGCCAGATTTAGAGGACTCCTCAGTTTATAAAAAAACAGCAAACCAAACCAAACAACAAAAAAACCCCACAAACCCAAACAAACAAAGAAAAACAAACTCCTAAAACAAACAAAGAAATAAACCTAAAAAACAAAGAAATGAGATAGTCCCTGTCACATTTAATAATGTTCCTGTCCTAATTTAAAAAAATGTTTCCTCATAAAGGCTGAAAAATACAGTTGTTTGGAAAGAATCAATTAAAACCATTTTAGGTGACATCAAATGTTTGATTCTTTTGTCTTTTTTTGATCAGGAAACAAAGATTGATTAAGATGAGAGTGCGCACAGAATCTGGGTGACAAAAAAAAAACAGTCTCATGTACAAGGCTTGTTTAATATGCCTGCAAACTCCTGTGGCTGGGTTTCTCTGCTATGCCTAACCTGAACTGGTCCCTAAAGTACTGTTTTATTATTTATTAACTCTTAACTTGCTTTTAATAAATGAGGATTCAAATTAGTGATTGGAAATTGGTAAAGGCTCCCTAAAAGGAAAGTATGTAAGTTCATCTCAAATGGGAAAAAAGTTTGAAGTATTTGATATTTTAGAGTGTTTTTTTTTTCTCTCTGAATTTTAAACTGCTCAGTGAATTACAGAAATATAGAAGAGTTGCATCTTTTAAAAGAAAAATTGTCCTAAAAATTCATGATGTTTTAATTATAATGAAGAAACTTATTTAATTACATAACAAGTAATTTACTGAGACCCTATCTGGGTAAACTGCATAAATTTACCAGTAGCTACTTATTGGAACACATGATAAAGAAAGATAATATAACATAACAATTTAAGATTAATTAGAGGACCTTTAGGTTTCCTGTATGTCTCAGGAGCCACTAAGGGAAGGGGTGGCAATCTCAGGTTTGTTCTGGAGTAGGAAAGAATTTATGAAAATTCAATGCTTCTGGAGGAATAAGGAAATATATTTTCTGTTCAGGTCTACCAAATACTATACAAATTAAAAGTTGCATGCTATAACAACATCAAAATAATAGTAATAATAAAGTGCAATAAAATATGAACATATGCTCCATTTGCAGAAGAAGCAGTCAAACATTTCATACTCAAATGCAGTTCATATGCAACATACACCCACAAAGCAATCTAATGCTGGTTTTATTAGTTGAATATTACTATTTCAAAATCAAAGCCAAAAGAGTTAGGTCTCACAGTCAAAATTATGATCTGAAGAAATAACTACATTTCTATCATTATTAAACTATGATGTCACACCAAGGACAAAAATCTGCCTCTAGATTTCATGACACACAGTAGACAGCCAGGAATGTCTGATTTACATGCCTTACAGGAAAAAAAAAAGCAAACTGTGAATGTGCAACAAAGTGCATTTAACCTGAAAAGACAAGTCATCAAGTTGAAAAAGAAGTTTTATAGAAGTAAACCGTTCCACACAAAAGCAAATGCTCTGTACAATAGACAGTTGTGGATTTGTAGAGATCTGCATTCTTACAACAAAGGCAAAAGTCAACTGTCAAAAGTGTGTCATAAGTCTTCACATTGTGGAGTTTTTGGTAAGATAATCAAACAAAAATGAGTTTTTTTGAGGGATGTCTCACAATAGTCCATAAGGTGATAATAAAGAAGTGAACTGTATCTTCATATGATATATTCAACCAAATGAACTGGAATAATTGTCAGCCTCCAGAACATTGTGCAATTAGCACAGCTGGGGCTGCTACCTGATTTAAGCAGAAGCACATATTTCAGAAATGAAGTGCATGAATAACCAAAGACCTACAAACCTTGCTAGTTTGCATCAGTATCACTGTATTTGGAGTAGATTTATTCAAAAGAGAACTGAAAATAATTACATCACTCTCAAAAACTGTATCATATCATAAAAGGATCATGGAAGCCTTCTTGTCTTTGTGACTTTCAAGACCCAAGCAACACTCCTAACTGAAATGAATTCAATTGTATATACAGAATCACAGAATCATCAATGTTGGAAAAGACTTTCAAGATCTTCAAGTCCAACCATCCACCCTACAATCTCCAAACACTAAACTATCTCCTGAAACACCATGTCTACGTGTTTTTTTAACATCTCCAGGAATGGTGCCTTTTTATATACTTTGATGCCCCAAATGGATAAAAGTGCAAGAAGTCAACTAAGAAAATATTATGTTTTCTGTAAAATAGCAGACTCATCACAGCAGACATTTTTCACTAGTGGCTCAAAAGGAAAGTTTTCACTTCATCATGAATTATTTGTATAGTACAGAAAAGTAGATCAAGTAAATTCTACAGAATAACACACTATTGTCCTAGGAGACATGTGTAGAATCCAGATAGAAGGACTGAAAAAATTGGTGCCATTTGAGTGTGGCCTTACTGTATCTGTACAAGCACCTTTTCTGACAGTCTCCAGAGAATTTATGATTTTGACATGGAATATTGCCAGATCCAACCATGTTTGAAGATACGACACAGATTCATAAGACTAACAATACTATTCTGAATAATGACAATTTCCTGATCTGCACAGTAGTATATCAGGAAAAAATTAAATTTACAGACCAATACCACCTTACACAAATTCAGACAACCAAGAAAATTTAAAAAATGCTGTACATAGTTATACAAATGATCCACATCAGGCAAAAATAATCAATCTCACAATAAGAAAAGAAAGCTGAATCTGTTGTATAAAAATCTGTCTTGCTGCTTGGGAAACATTTACTATTCTGCAGCTGAAAAATTGGATATGACACATTACCATATGAACAGAGTAAATTTCAATGTGCAATGTAGATTTACTATATGAAGAACGTATGTATTGGTGTTTATAATGGTATAATTTTAATTCAGCATCACCCATCTAGTATTTTTTTTTTGCAGGCTTACTACTTGACCTTAATTTTAACCTGCAGTCCTTATACTTCAAATTCCTGAAGCAGATATTAGCATTTCTAGCAAATGATACGGTATTCTTAATTTGGAGAAAGATCTTTTGAAATACCTGAATTAATGCAAATAATATAAATATGTGCCAAACTTAGGTATTACTAGGGGGTTTTATTCTGGTGTTAGCACTATGTGCTTTTGAAGAACTGCATTGTTGTTTTTTATTTTTTAGTAAATACTATTACTTGTGTTATGTATACAGGCACAAAGAATAAAAATATATCGCTGTTATGCATTGCATTATCTATTTAAAAAAAATAATTACCTCTTTTGGCGTTAGACCTGAAACTCTCCTTGGACTTTATTTTCAAATTGCCATTCATTTTTAAACAACATAATTAATTTTATAGCTTCATATCCCAGCATCATAACAAAATGTTTATGTCATAGGTAGAGGTAACACAGAGTCTACAAAATGACAGAGGCAGAATTCTGGGCCTAATTTCCTCTAATTTCTGTTTTGCAATTCTATGGTTCCAGGTAAAAAATATTATATGCTGCCACCTGGGCTAAAACCAGTCAGCGTTGTAACTGAAAATAACCCATGTTGTCCGATACAATAGGTTTCCATGCTGTTCATATGTACCTCAGTGAAGTCCCTTAGGACTTCCAGGCAAGACAAAGAGACAAGCATTCAGTATTAGGTAATTAAACAAGTTTATAGGGGTAGTGTAACCATTTCCTAACAAAAAGTCATTCTGAAGAGAGTGAAAAGGTTTTCTTCTGTATTCTTTTTCCTTTAACAGGTAATTGCTTGCAGCAATTACAAGATTGGGATAAAAATAGAGTTTAAGTTAAGGTGATTTTGTTTAGACTGCTTTTTATTTGTTTGTTTACGCACAGTTACTGGGTATGGAAAACGTCACCTGCTTTATTCAGCTCAGTTGCATGTATCATAGTGCAACTGCTGCAAAGATAAAGAACAGAGATTGTTGTTATTATTATTGCTCCTACATTATTGCGAGAATTTTAATTAAATAATTGCTTCATAAGCATGTAGCTAATTTTCTCATAAAAAACCCCACAACTCTAAGCTAGCTATATTCAAAACTCCTCATTTTCTTAGCCAGAGATTCATACCTCATAAATAGTTGATTTGTATCTTCATTCTCCATGGTCTTGTAGACAGTAACTTAAATTTATCATCTTTCACCATGAAGGTTCAAAAAATATAGATGAAAGTAACCCTGAACAAAGGACAAATAACCTGTGCAAACTGTGTGTTCTGTCACATTAGGTCTGGGCTGCAATATGCTGGTGTTTAGGCAAACTTTCTTACCAAAGTTGTTCAAAGCTGACTAATACATACCCACCCCAGATTATACAGGTAATGTGCAAAACATTAAATTTGCCCAGTCATAACTGTGGATACTTAGTTGTTACATGAATGAGCTGAATCTTATTTTTTACATTCCATGAGGCAGAAAAAGCTGTTCTGTCCATCTAATGGTATATAATGGTATATAACTGAAGTGTTGGTTCAGCTCACTGGCTCACAACTTGTAGAATCATTAATGCTACCTTCCTTAGTCCTTTGAGTTCTCTTTGGAAATTTCTTACTCAATGACTCAGTCTTAAATGTGTTGGCTCATACAATGTGAAAGCATCCCTAACAAAGAAGGCACTTTCTGGGGTCCTACTACTTTTCCTGAGTCAAAATCCAAACATATGTTTGTAAAATATTGAAAAGTGAATATAATGTTTCCTAGCATCTAACTGTCAATGGGAATAATGATTGCTGATAGAGAACATAATGTTTAAACACACTGAATGATCCAAACAGTAACTCAAATATGAATCCAATAGTAACTCAATTATGATTTTTTTTTAACTGAATTGTACCAGAACTTCTGTACTTTGTCATATAACAGACCATGTGTTTTTAGGAAAAGTACTATTTCTCTGTTTTCATTCAGATACAAAGGAGGAAACCATCTTTCCAATTCCCTGCAATAAGTTTTTGTTTCCTCCTCCTGTTGAGAAAATGTTTTATTTAAAAAATTTCTAATAATTCTAAAGAATTCAAAGCCATTCAGAAAATAAATCATATGATCTGACCTTCAGTATATTTATTGTCAATCTCTATATTTAGCTGAATTAGTTCTAATACACTTCAAATCCACACAAAAGCCTTTATCATATGGCAAAGCAAAGGAACTGCAAAACTCAAAGCATCACTGATGCCCAAGGCCCACTGAGTAACTGCTTAATAACTCATATGTCATCTGGCTGGATATAGCTGCATTATCTTAAGAGTATTATCTTCCATGCTTCAGAGCGGACCTATCTGACTAGGTCTTCTAGTTCTGGACAGAAACACAGGTGTTGCTAATACAGTACTTCATAAAGGATCCCACAGGATCCTTCAGAACTGAGTTTCACTTTGCTTCCAGGTACAGTCACTAGCTTATGTTTCGAGGAGAGGAGAAGAAAAGGAAAACAGCCTCCAGACAAGAAGGAAGAAGGGAGAGGAAGGGAGAGAATTCTTCCAGATCATCTGAAACCATCTTTAGTCAGAAGTTTTGAGTTTCAGTATCTCAGTACAGAGCTATAGGCATGGTAGAGATTTCTAAAGACTTCTTGTTCCATCTGCGGTGCAAATACTCCTTCAGTGGGTACACATTTCATTTTCCTTATAAGACAGGACTAATAGCCATACTTTTAAACTCTTACTTCCTACAGCCTTCCTCAAACAGCACCCACAACCATTCTAAGGTGCAATATCACAGATAGCACTATGACAACAAGAAGACATATGAGCATCATGAAGGAATTGGCTGATGTATTTGCCAAGCCACTGTCCACAATATTTGAAAAGTCATGGCACTCAAGTGAATTCCCTAGTGACTGGAAGAAAGCAAACATCACACCCATCTTTAAAAAGGGTATAACGGAGAACTCCAGGAACTACCGACCTGTCAGCCTCACCTCTGTGCCTAGGAAGATCATGGAACAGATCCTCCTAGAAGACATGCTCAGGCACATGGACAGGAAGGTGATTCAGGACAGCCAGCATGCCTTTACTAGGGGCAAATCCTGCCTGACCAACCTACTGGCTTTCTACAATGGAGTGATGGCATCAGTGGACAAGGAAAGACCTATGGATGTCATGTATCTGGGCTTCTGCAAGGCCTTTGATACTGTCCGTCACAACATCCTTCTCTCCAAGTTGGAGAGATATGGGTTTGATGGGTGGCCTGTTCAGTAGATAAGGAATTGGCTGGATGGTCGCATCCAGAGAGTAGTGGTCAATGGCTCGATGTCCAGATGGAAAACGGTGACAAGTGGTGTCCCGTGGGGGTCTGTACTGGGACCAGTGTTTTTTAATATCTTCATTAATGATATTGACAGTGGCACTGAGAGAACCCTCAGCAAGTTTGCCCATGACACCAAGCTGGGTGGTGCCGTTCATATGTCAGAGCGATGGCATGCCATCAACAGGAACCTGGACAAGCTGGAGAAGTGGGCCCAGGTGAACCTCTTGAGGTTCAAAAAGGCCAAGTGCACCTGTCCTGGGGCAACTAGATATATCAATACAGGCTGGAGGAAGACACGCTAGAGAGCAGCCTCATGGAAAAAGACCTGGGGGTAAGGGACATGAGCTGCCACCAGTGTGCAATTCCAGCCCAGAAGGCCAACTGCATCCTGGGCTGCATTAAAGAAATGTGGCCAGCAGGGTGACAGAAGTGATTCTGCCCCTCTATTCTGCCTTGGAGAGATCTCAGCTGGAGTATTATGTTCAGCTCTGGAGTCCCCAAGACAAGAGGTACATGGACCTGTTGAAGTGTGTCCAGAGGAGAGCAAAGAAAATGATCAGAGGGCTGGGAGACTTGGGTTTGTTAAGCCTGAAGGAGAGAAGACTCTGGGGGCACCATATAGTGACCTTTCAACAACCGGAAGTGGCCTGTAAGAAGGCTGGGTAAGCCCTGTTCACAGACTCTCAGAATCACAGAAGCAGTCACAGAATCACAGAATTGTCATGGTTGGAAAGGACTTCTGAGATCACTATGTCCAACCACCAACACAAAAAAAACCACCAAAACCAACCAAACATAAATAAGCACACACACTCCACCAGAAAACACCAAATGAAAAAAAACAAACCCTACAACCTTCACCAGTCAAGCATGCTACATCTATGTGTTTCTTGAATACCTCCAAGGATGATGACCCAACCACCTCCCTGGGAAGGCTGTTCCAGTGCCTGACCACTCTTTCATAAAAAAAAAATATTATTCCTAATATCCAGTCTGAACCTCCCCTGATGCAACTTCAGGCCATTTCTTCTGGTCCTGTCATTATTTCCTTGGGAGAAGAGGCCAAGATACACCACCCTACAACCTCCATTCAGGTAGCTAAAGAGGGGAATGAAGTCTCCCTTCAGCCTCCTCTCCCTTCAGCCTCCTCTCCAAACTAAACATCCCTAGTTCCCTCAGCCACTCCTTGTATGACTTGTTCTCCAGGCCCTTCACCAGCTTGGTGGCTCTCCTCTGGACATGCCCCAGCACCTCAATGTCCTCCTTATAGTAAGAGGCCCAGACCTGAGCACAGGATTCAAGGTACAGCCTCACCAGTACCAAGTACAGGGGCACGATAACCTCCCTACTCCTGCTGGCCACGCTATATCTGATACAAACCAGGACTCTGTTGGCCTGCTTGGCCACCTGGGCACACTGCTGGCTCATGTTCAGCCAGCTGTCAACCAGCACCCCCAGGTCCTTTTCTGCTGGGCAGCTTTCCAGCCACTCTTGCCCAAGTCTGTAGCATTGACTGGGGTTGTTGTGACCGAAATGCAGGACCTGACACTTGGCCTTGTTTAACCTCATACAATTGGCCTCGCCCCATTGATCCAGCCTGTCCAGGTTACTCTATAAAGCCTTCCTACCTTGAAGCATATCGACACTCCCACCCAGTTTTGTGTCATCTGATGCTCTCATTCCCCTCATCCAGATCATGGGTAAAGATACTGAACAAGACTGTTCCCAAAACTGAGCCCTGAGGGACACCAGTGGTGATAGGTCGCCAACTAGATTTGACCCCGTTTACCACAACTCTCTGGGCCTGGCCATCCAGCCAGATTTTTACCTAGTGAAGAGTACACTTGTCTATGCCATGATTCACCAGCTTCTCCAGGAGAATGCTGTGGGAGAAGGTGTCAAAAACCTTACCAAAGTCCAGGTAGACAATGTTCACAGCTTTCCCCTCATCCAAAAGGCAGGTCACATGGTCATAGAAAGAGCTCAGGTTGGTCAAGCAAGACCTCCCTTTCATAAACCCATGCTGGCTGGCCCTGATCCTCTGGCTGTCCCGCACTTGCCATGTGAGATCACTCAAGATGAGCCTCTCCATGATCCTACCCCGTACTGAGGTTGACAGTTCCCTGGATCCTCCTTCTGGCCCTTCTTGTAGATGGGTGTCACATAAGCCACCCTCCAGTCATCTAGGTGTTGACCAGGATTGTTGATGATGGACAGAGGCTTACCGAGCTCCCCCACCAGCTTCCTCAGTACTCTCTAGTGGATCCCATCCAGCCTCATAGACTTGTACTTGCTTAGGCACAGAAACAGATAATTAACTACTTCCTCCTGGATTATGGAGGGGGTGATTGCAGCATTGTTAACTGACAATCACGATTCTTGTGCTTTTTCTGGGAAGAAGACAGTCAGAGCCTCAAGACAAAGACCCCCCTCAGGATCTTCTGGGATGCTTCCTCCACCACAGCTGTCAGTGGTGCCCCTATTCATAAACACCAAAACAACTCCTGCCAAATAAATGTCCTACTGTACATAACTGTGCATTAAAAAAGTATATACTCAATTTGAAATTAAGTAGGTCACAGATTAAAAAGCAGCTTAGTAGCTTGTAGCTAATACAAATTTCTAGTTCAACTGCTAGCATGCTGAAGAGTCAGAGACACAATGACTGTCTGAACTTTCTCAGAATTGCCTGTAAATCAGTTTCTACAATTATGGTACAACCAGCCATCCAAACAAATTTGTGAGATATTCAGCTGAAAAGCTGCTACAGCAAAAACAACTCCAGAATGTAATTGCAATGTAATGTGTACCTAGAAACAACTCTGCTCCACATCTACAGAATACAAAGTTCGTCACCTTTCACTCTTGATGTACCTCTGCTACTAAACATGAAGAGTAACTTCAGAAGACTCTTATGACAACTGAATTCAAGAAGATCCTGTGATAGCAGTCCAGCAGTTGTAGTGTTATTATGTACTGCATAAGAAAGTGTTTAAAAATATATCTCTGCCCACATTTAAAACAGAAGAGATGCCTGCAAAACCAAGGACATTTTATTTGAGGATTAACAGTCTTCACTCTATTTTGCAAACTATATCAAAACAGGAAAACAAAATTCACTAAACAGTTCCAGTTAGATCAGGTTGCTCAGGTCCCATACAGCTGTTTTGAGCCTCTTCAAGGGTGGAAAGTCTACAAGACTTCCAGACAACCTGTTCTACTGCTTAAGCAGCCGTATGATGGCTTGTTTCCATTATTTGTCCTGACACTTCATGTTTCTGAAAAACTTCTGACTTCATCCCCTCTTCATCCTGGCTTTAGGTATAGAAAACCAGAAATCAGATTTTCCCTTCACCTTCCCTCCCTAACCAGCTTTCTCTTGTGTATCGTGTGCAAAGTTCCCTGATAAGTTTAGTGGCCTCCACCACACTCACTCCAACATGTTCATTGTATATGTCTTGTTCTCGGGAGCCCAGAACTGGACACAGCACTCAGATGTGGTCTCACAAAGAGGCTGCTAGCTACAGTCTTAACACAGTGCAGGATGCAGCTGGCTCTCTACTGAAAAAGCACACTGCTGCCTCGTGTTAAGCCTTGCTGTCCACCACAAACTCCAGTTTTCACCACTATTTCTAGTATTCAGAGTACAAGAGCAAACTGAAAGTCAAGCAATGTTTTAATAAATGATCAGGAGACAGGAATCAAATGTACATTAGATAAGCTCGCTGATTATACTATATTAGAAAGAGCTGTGGACTCTGTTAAGGGTAGAGAGGCTTTACAAAGAGATCTGAATAGACTAGAGCTGGGCAGTCATCAACCATATGAAATTTAACAAGAGAAAGTGCAGAAGTCTTCACCTGGGGTGGGGTAATCCTGCTTATGCATACAAACTGGGGGGTGAGAGGCTGGGGAGCAGCTCCATGGAAAAAGACCTGGAGGTTTGGGTAGGTGGCAAGGTGAATATGAGTTTACAGTATGTCCTGGCAGTCAAAAGGGCCAACTGTGTCCTGGGGTGCATCAGTCACAGCATTGCTATCTGGTTGAGGGGGGTGGTTGTCCCACTCCACACTGCACTGCTGTGGCCCCACCTCAAGTACTATGTGCAGTTTTTGGACACATTAGATTGTGTCCAAAGGAGGGCAACCAAGATCATGAAAGGCCTCGAGGGCAAAACTTATGATGAGAAGCTGAGGTCACTTGGTGTGTTCAGCCTGGAGAAGAGATGCTGAAGGGTGACCTCACTGTGGCCTACAAATTCCTCACAGGGGGCAGTGGAAGGGGAGATGCTGATCTCCTCCCTCTTGTGACCAGTGACAGAACATGAGGAAATGAAATGAAGCTCCATCAGAGAAGTTCAGACTGGACATGGCACCAAGCCTTTCAGAGTTTAAGAAGCATCTGAACTATGCTCTTAGTCATATGGTTCAGTTTTAGGTTGTCCTGTGAAGAACAGGGAGTTTGACTCAGTGAACCTTATGGTCCTTTCCAACTTGTGATATGCTGTGATTCTGTGATTCTAAGCGTACATGGATGAGCTAACTCATTTTAGCTCAGTTCTGGGACTAGTAATCTGATATCTCCAGAATGAGATCAGGAAGCAGGCAGCAGCCACTAGTGAAAAGATTAACTTTACTATATACACTTTTCGCAACAAGCTGATACTAGTAATACAGCATTCTAAAATTTATTTTATCCTGTCCATGAAGATCAAAGACATTGTGCTAAAGTTAACTTTTTTATTTCACCTGCTCTGTTTTACTTATAACAACTTGTCAGTGTTTCTGTTGCAAACCTACTTCAGTTTTTTATTTTTAAATAACCCATTTTTAAGAATGGAATTTGGAAAAAATCTAGCAGAAATCTACTAATATGTACATAATCCAAACAAGTGGGTTATAATAATAATTGCTGCTTTAAGCATAATATATTTTAGAATTTATGTATTCATATTCAGAGTATTCAAATCACATATCAACTACCTGTATTAATTATGAGTGTCTCACTCCTCACTGAATCTTTCTGTTTTGCACTGAAACAAATGCACTATGTTATGCTACCTGTGGCTTCACAGTGAAAAGTTGGAAGCCCCCACAGCAGGAAGCAAGTGTTTGAAAGACAACTAATCTGAGTATCTGAGGAAGACTTTAACATGAAATTCACACTCATAGCCTTGTGCATCATGGAAGTGTGAAAATGGAAACTCAGAAAGAGCTAAAATTTTAATGGAACTTCATGTGGAGATACATTATTAAGTGTCCCATCTTAGCAATTTAGAATTCTTCAACTTCAGCAAACAAGAGAACAGGCTACTGTGGTTGTGTTGGGACTGCTGTTTCAGCAGTGGTTTCTGAAAAATCAAGCTACAGTCAAAGGATATTAATTGTGAGCACACAAAAATAAGCATTAAAAAGCAACTTTGAGGATAGTTTTACTCATGATACAGATACAGGTGCTTCCCAACTGTGATTTTTCATCTGCTGAAGACCTTTTCTAGACTATACCTATACACCCAGTCCATGCAACAGCATTTTGGCATGAGGAAGAAATCTTATGGGAGAGGAGAGACATGCCAGCTTAGTTTAGATGGTGTTGCAGCAATAACTTTGCTTTATGTAAGGCCAAGGAAGAGAGTGTGTCCCAGAACTGGAGTCCAATTGCCATAACAGCCAAGCATAAACCACCACTGGGGAGAAATTCTTCCTGCCATGAAGTAACAGCTGCCTTTCAACTGAACATTTACTAACATGAGTAGAATTAGGGTTAGGATGATTGTCACAAATAATTTTGTTTTCAAGGTTTTAAGAAAGGTCATATTAGAGTAATTACATGGATATTGAAATCAAGCATATTCCACAAAATGAGCTAAAGCAGAGACTATGTCACCATGCAATTCCAAAGCACTAGGAGCATACCCTCCACCACAAATGTGGTTTAGCTGTATTAAAATGTCATGTGATTTCATCAGTGCAAACAAGGGCTAGGACTGCCATGGAGAGTGACCATATTCTCCTTGCTCAAAGAAAATTATTTTTTTTCCTATCCTATACTGCTAATCAATTTAATTAATAAATGTCCCACACATTTCTCTGCAGCTACACATTCTTATTTAATCCTCTTAAGTAGTTTGCTTCAGCTATTTGCTCTCCTCATTTACTTTAAGGGGAGAGTAGAGACTTGGGATTTGATATGGAAAAAATTTGCAGCATTAGTTATGCACACAACTATTTGCAGCAGAGATACTTGAACACATGCCCAGTCTTGAATCGAAATAACATAATGTACATTATATATATATATCCTGGTGTATTACACTGTTTCTGCCTCAAGCGTCAGGCTTTGTTATCTGGCAAATAAGGGTCATGTGCCATAAAAATTAGTGGAAGTGTATACACTGATTCCATCGGATTTCAGATGAGTCTTAAATAAATTAATGGAAACAATCTGTGCTATCATGTTTCATGGCATTGAGATGCCAGGTCTGTCAGACAATTTGATGCAAAAAATTTGCTCAGTTTCAGTACTTACTTAAATACTGCCTATTGTAGTTACATCCATGACAGACTGCAATACTGGGTGAACAAGTAGTTCTCATTTATTCTAACTCTACAAATATCCATTTTATCATGGGACAAATATTTTATTAATATTTTAGAATTTTTGAACATTAAATAAAACTGGAAATTTGCACTACTAAAGAAATAAAAGTAACTAATAAGAAAAACCTCATCCTTGGATGCTAGTAATAGAAATCAGCAGCTTCTAAGGAGAAGCAATCCTCTGAACCATCTACTGTTCCCATACTCAATAACCTAGAGCTCCTGTAGTTGCCATTAATAAGAAACTGCACAGGATATTTTTGGCTTGATAGATCAGATCTTTATATTCAATTTATTTTTAAATAATAACGTATCAAAATAAAGTAAGATTATCAACATTTTGTTTCCCACTAGGATATCTCTGAGAGCCTTTTCTCTCTCCCCTCACTCCAAATTTGTGTTAGAAGGATCAAAATCACCTTTTGTTCCGGAGAAATGCACATAAAGATTAAATTTCCTCATTTATATGTAATAGAGGTAGCATATATTCTTGAAGTTCAGTGTCTTAATAAGGACTGTGTTGCCGATTGTCCCCCATGTAGAGTTTTTAAATTTATTTGTTAATGCAAACATTAAAAAGCACTGCAAAGAAACAAAAAGAATATTTCTACTGTGCAAACAGAAAGACATTGTGCCCCCCACAGGCTCTCCGTGGAGACTGATAGTTGTTAGTCACCTCACATTCTTGGAAAGTCAGTTAAATCAGAAAAACTTCGTAGGCAATTTAACACGAATGTTATTCAGGCTCTTCAGGAGACACAAATGAAGGAGGGCTGTGATACCTTGTTTTCATATCAACCCTTCTCCAGTTTATAGAGCTGTTTATCATGGAAGATTGAGCAGAAGTCTCTCACATCTCTGCTGATCTTTCCAGTAAAATAGAAGACTAGAGAAAGACAAGCAAAAAGCAAAGGACCCTCACTCTACCTTCTAAGCAATGGAACAAATAATCTAATAATCTATGTTAGAAGATGACAGAGAGCCGTATGTCATGAGTGGATCTATTAAACTAGACACATTCCAAACACAGTACAAGAATTTTTAAGCACAAAAGCCTACTATATCTGTCACGTCTCCTCACAGTGGAGCAAGAAAGATCCTGTCAGATACTACAGCAAAATATTTCTGATGTCATAGATAGGTTCACTGTAAAAGATTAACTAAGTTAGGAACTTAGAAAAACACCTGTAAGAAATTAGGCATATTGAAGTAGTCCTGCCTGTTACAGGATAGGGTAAGCAACTTGGGGGTGGCTTTATTCACAATGTATCCCAATTTACCCTGTTCTCACATAAGAAAGTAAGTGTAGGACCTCTAAAAAATTGGCATCATCATATTTCTTTTTAAGAGAAGGCTGGATTTGAACTCAATAATTTAAAAAAGCAGTTAGCTTCCAAGCAGGATCATGTTGCAACCAGATATATCAAAGACAACAAAAAATTAGAGCCATCACACCCAAAACCAAAGAGATACCTTTCAGTAAGGTAGTGCTTGTCTTAAACAGCATTTTGGGTAATCTTGATGCCTGATCTACCCATCCTTCAGGCAGAGGGAGGTGACCTTTTCCTTGCATTGCTGTCATTGGACTGCATGGAGCAAATTATTCGTTATCATTATTGCCACCCTAACCTGGCACCACTATTGCTTCTGCAGCTAAATGTCTTTAAACAGCTTTGAGTGATGGAGTTCAGGAAGAGGGCCAGTGGGGAGGTGGGCAGAAATGTAGGAAAAACCTGAGAAAATAAGTAATATTGTGGCTAAGTTGTGCAGATCTTCACAGTTTTAATGTGGTAACACAGAATTTGGAGCCAGAAAAACACACTGTTCACCAAATACAGCCTCCTGCATAAGACACCACATAGTAATTTGAAGTACTGAACACAAAAGTTGAACAAGAATGTATTTGGAAAATCACAGAATCACAGAATGGTTTGGGTTAGAAGGGACCTTAAAGATCACCTAGTTCCAACCCCCTTTCCATGGGCAGGGACACCTCCCACTACATAAGGTTGCTCAAGCCCACATCCAGGCTGGCCTTGAACACTTCCAAGGAGGGGTCATCCACAGCTCCTCTGGGCAATCTGTTCCTTTGTCTCACCACCCTCACAGTCAAGAAAGTCTCCCTAATATCTAATCTAAATCTACCTTATTTCAGTTTAAAACCATTACTCCTTGTGCTTTTGCTATGAGCTGTTGTAAAAAGTCCCTCCCCAGCTTTCCCGTACCTCTTCAGGTATTTGAAGGTGTTATAAGGTCTCCCCTGAGCCTTCTATTCTCCAGGCTGAACAGCCCCAGCTCCCTCAGCCTGTCTCTGTAGGAGTGGTGCTCCAGCACTCCGATCATTTTTGTGGCCCTTGTGTGTACTCTCTCCAGCAGCTCCATGTCCTTATTGTGTTGGGGGCTCCACAAGTGGACACAGTACTCCAGGTGTTGCCTTACGAGAGTCCTGGGGGAGAATCATCTCCTTTGACCTGCTGGTCCCACTTCTTTTAATGCAATTCAGAAAGCTTAGCAAATTCTACATATAATCATAGAAAAGGTGAGTTTGGAAGGGCCTCAGGGTATCCTGTAGTTAGTTCATTGTGTTGTAGTTTTGGTCTCCCTAGCTTTATGCAAAGATGCACACCAAGCCATCACACTGGGAAACTGAGATGTGATATTGCATTGCAACAGACCCTGCAGTAACATTCCATATTGATTTAGTAAGCTCCAATGTTAAAAAAATGGCATCTTTCCATAACAAAACAATGTCATGCATTCTCCTTAAATTCTTAATTATGATGGCTCAGTAATTTACTACAACTCTTCTTTGCATCTACCAACAACAGGTGAAACACAGGGCAATTGAAAGACAGTATTTTCACTCAGTCACCTTCTCGCTAGTGTAAAATCAGCCTGATGATTGTTTTAATTACATTATGAAAATCTTGATATTTTCTTCAATAACTTCCTTTGACACTACTAAAAGTACTTTGTCAGACTCTTGATTTTATTTCACCGTTTATAACTGGCTCTGACATAATTTCTAAAGATCCCCAAAGGCGTTTATTTTTACACTGTAGCATAGTCTTGTTAGCAATTCAGGTGGAATAAAACCACTCAGCTTCACTTTGTGGTCCTGTGGCCTGAATTTTTCACATGGCACCCTTTCAAACATAAGGAAAAGTATTGCAGAACATTAAAATCATATGCTTTTATTACAGGATTCCACCAACACATTAAACAGCATTGTATTTGTAGCCTCTTGCATACATGAATTCTGCATTTTGTTAACATTTTACACTTATTTTTAAAACAACAGTCTCTTCTTAACTATCCCTTTTTTTCCCGTATTCTGTTAATATACATTAGAAATGCCTTTTTTCCCCCCCACCCCCAGATTTCTCTGAAGGCAAGACCATAAAGCTCTGATGCAGTCACAAATTAGGAAACTTGCATTTACTCTATGATAGGCAAATTTATTTCAGTGTTTCATAAATTGTCAGTTCTTGCAAAGGCCATTGGGAATTGAAGCCACCCCATGTAAGTATTCAAATCTGAAAAGACTGATCCTCATGGAAAGCAGAGATCATTTGTGAGCCAAGTCCTTCTGTGTGCAGGAAACTTGGATAAACCTGGGTGGCTTCTCTGATACCTCACCTTCATCCCTGTAGCCCACCTGGCCAGTGGCCCAGAATAAGGCAAAAATCCACTGTATTTTCTAAGATGAAGGTAAAAACACTAATGAAACAGCTGGATTTAGGGAAAGCACTGCAAAAGAAGATAGACTTGTAAGAGAATAAAAACCTGTAACAGGCTTTTCCAACCTGAAAGCCAAAACCATTTTTTCCTCTACATTATATTAGTAGACTACAGCCTCCTCCTTCAAAATGGCACTGATCTATCTACCTCTCTTGTGTGTAGGTTCTCCCATGGAAATATGACTTCTGCCAGGCTTCTTGTCTTGTTATCTCCCCTTCTTAGTTATCAATTGGGATAACATTTCTTGTTGTGGAAACTGTTTTCCTGCTACATCACTTCTATGTCAGTGGTCACCAACCTGATTCATATTCCTGGAAAAGTATCAGTCAATAAGGCAAACAACTACCAAACTTTGATTCACCTTCGATAACATAAAAAATGTACACTGCATCAAAGAATTAACCCCACAAAGTGACTACTACTATTAGAAAAGGAAAAAAGCATTATCAGCTTCTACATTTCCCTCCCTTTCAAAAGAAAAGAACTGACATAACCTGTCAGAATCTTCTTAGACATGAACATGAGCAGTTACTACATGAGAATGACCAGCTCATCTCACCATTGGTGAGAAGCATGACTTAAAGAAATAAGCAGCTTTTGGGAATGTGGATCCCCCAAACACCAGTTCTTCAATCCCAGCTGTAAAATGTCTCCAGCACACAGCCACTACTAGGTTATAAAATGTGAAGTACTAGAGGCACAGCTAACAATTGAGCTCAAGTAATACAAGCATATCTGTGCAAAGATGTCATGAAGCTACATTGCAAAACCCACTGCTGCCCTGATTTGGGGTCTTAATATAATTTCTTGATGATAAAGCAAGAGACTGCAAAGACATAACAATGCCCTACCCAGGTCTCTTTCCTGCCATCCTTAAATGATGAAACACACAGCAGAAAGCAGAAACTTTATCTTTGCTTTTGGGCTCCTAAGGACAAATATTGCTCCCCAGAAAAACTGTGAAAATCTATTACAACTGTTATAGATATAACTATGATCTTTCTGGCAGGAAAAGAGAAATTTGTTTCTCAAATCACTTCTTATTGAACACTTATATGCACTCTTAAAACTCATCTATCTTTCATACCACATACAGTATCCTCCCATACCAAGAGGTGTGACTAGTTTTTCTATTAGCAAATTTACAAGGAAATTGTTACATTGACTGCTATTTTCTACATGCCTGTGTTTTAAACAGTCTGATGCTAAGGGCTGAACTGTCATTACTTCCCTGAATGCATCAAATCCTTTTGAAGGAAGGATAGTGGTGGCTCATTCATTATTAAAATCTAAGTCACTAAGCAGCTGAGTGCATGAACAGGTAAATTACTGTGCTCATTTTACTGCTGGTAATGGGCATATTACTTTCAGAAACATTTAGTGCACCAGCCCGCTAATGATAACAGTAGGCATTAGGATGTACTCCAAGTATCTCCATTGTTCAACCCAGATTTAGTAAAACTGCCCTCTTATTTTATTGCAGTTTGGAAAGTGGATAAGGTAAATTAACTAAAATAATAATGAGAATCAATCCCTAGCTATTAAGAAGTGATAAACCAGAAAAGCCTACTGCTATTGGACATCAAAAGTCTAGCTAAAAGAAAAAAAATCTACACATTTTTACTGTTTTTATGTCTATATTCCTGCTCATTTTCTCACTGATAGCGAATAAAATAGCACAAAAAGCTTACACTTCCATTTCTGAAGACTGGAACATAATCTAACATTACTCTTTCATTATGGCACACAAATCCACTTAAAAATAATTTTAAAACCTATTTACCAGAAGTATCTTCCCTGAGTTATAGGACTAGTCTATCCATCCAAAACTTACTTTTTTCCAAATCCACATGAGGAATAAAATCACCTCCAAAAGATTAAGCTTTCTCCTTTCTTACAGTCACTTTTTACTCACAGTAGAGGGTTCAGGGCTATGAATATTTCCTGTCTTATAAAGAACACATTTCATTCTTCCATCATTCTGGAGAAGCAAATTTTTAATTCAGTTTGCCAAATCAGATTATTTAAAAGTATTCTGGAATAAATTTGTATTTGATAGTCAAATAGCAATGAGATTTTGGGTGATTTAAGCTGTTGAACAATGTGCCATTTCACCATGTACCTTAATAAAGACTGCCATATGTTTCCCAGCCTATATTCCTGTAGATACCTTCTTCATGGACATAGCCAAACATGCTGTAGCAGAAGAAATATCGTCCACACTTCTAGTTCACTAATTTCAGTCCAGCCAGAATTTCATATCTATATATAGTGTCGCACTGTGTGTCATTCTAATGAACCATTTTTTAGCCTTTTAACTTCATGATGTGTTCTCTTATGCATTCTTGGTAGGGCAATAAAATACAAATAATCACCAAAAATAAGATCTAGTTTATCATCTGGTAACAAATTTAGTGTGTGGTCTCTTTAAGCTTTAAGCTGGAGCTAGATCAGGCTGCTGCCCAGGTTAGGTAATTGCTCCTTGTATTTACTTGGTAGAGCTGAGCAGGCATTTTTACTGAGCCATATGTTGGGAAAAATTAGCCCAAATATTTTCTCTAGTGTTTCTTCTGGTTCACTCTGTTTCCTCCGCTCTGGCCTTTTTGAAGTACCTCCCTTCCAGGTCTACTTACTGACTTGTGATTCAAGCTACTTGTAAAAAAATATTAGTAGACTTATTAAGAAAAAAGCAGGATGGGTAATTTGTTGCTTTCAAAAGTTTAGCACAGTACTTGTACACGTGTGCATCTCAACAATACACATTAGGGGTTGACCTGCTAGAAAGCAGCTCCATGGAGAAGGACCTTGGAGTCCTGGTCGACAACTAGTTATCCATGGGACAGCAATATGCCCTTGTGGCCAAGAATGCCAGTGGTATCTTGGGATGCATTAAGAAGAGTGTGTCCAGCAAGTCGAGGGAGGCCATCCCTACCCCTCTACTCTGCTCTAGTGAGAACTCACTTGGAGTATTGTGTCCAGTTCTGGGCTCCCCAGAACACGAGGGACAGGGATTTACTTGAGAGAGTCCAACAGAGGGCTATGAGGATGATTAGGGGACTGGAACACCTGCCTTATGAGGAATGCTCAGAGACCTCGGGCTGTTAAGTCTAGGGACAAGAAGACTGAGAGGGGATCTTACTAATATTTACAAAATATCTGAAGGGTGGGTGTCAAGAAGAGTGGGCCAGTCTCTTTTCAGTGGTGTCCTATGGACAAAAACTGGAACACAGGAAGTTCCACCTCAACAGGAGGAAAAACTTCTTTACTGTAAGATTTACAGAGCACTGGAACAGGCTGCCCAGAGAGGTTGTGGAGTCTCCTTCTCTGGAGACTTTAAAGACTCATCTGGATGCATTTCTGTGTGACCTGCCCTAGGTGATCCTGCTCTTGCAGGGGGGTTTGACTTGATGATCTGTAGGGATCCCTTCCAACCCCCACCACTCTATGATTCTATGATTCACAATCTGTATTGACAAGCTTACTGCACATTACAAACCTTTTATTTTTCAGTTCCCTGTCTACTCTCAGTTTAGTTTTCTCTTTTAACTGCATTGCTCATTTCTTGATCCCATGGCATATATCATATCTGTCACAAGAAGAAATGCAACATCAGCAGTCCCTCCTAGGGCACAAGGTCCTCTGAGTTAAGTCTTTAGTATGATGTCATTCACTAATTTTTTAAGAGCATAAAACATTGTTCTAAAGTGTCTGTTTTCTCTAAATCTTAGCATTTGGACTTGGGTTCCTCTCTTGAGAGGTAGTCTCTTCTTCTGCAATGTAGAGAACTGGAAACTCTTCCACCATAAAAAAGAAATGTGACCACCAGATTTGTGCAACTGGAACAGTTCTTGCATAAATGATAACTGGGTCAGGACTGCTTGCCACTAGTACTAACCCTTCCTTAAAATAAATAAAAGAAGTATCAAGGTAACAAGGCCTGGGTCAAAACCACCAAGAAACAAGCTTCAGAACTCAGGCAGAGGAACAGAAGCTGGACAAACCACTGCTGGAAAGCCACCTCTGGAAACTAACCTGACTGTTTCAGGAGGATTACAGATCCTCTCTCACCCTCTTTGTATCTGTCCTCAAGGAACTTCTCAGTTCTTGTACTTCAGATGGGAAGGCATTAGATAGTACATTAGTGTACGTCTAAGTATATTGAAACAATTGGAAAAAATATCAGCATGGAAGATGCCACAGGAAATATTTATTAGGGGGAAAAAATGGGAGCAGTGAAAGATGAGGTGATGAAACAAGTCGTAAATATGTTCTACAGCAGTTTGTTTCAATCTGTACTTCGAATACAGCTCCTAGTACTCTGTTAGAAAATTAAAAACTGAAAAAATAGGATTATAAAACCCTACATAAATATGAGTGTATTAGTGAGTGATGCTAGAAGAGAGACACACCTGGAAGAAAAGCACAGGGAGGAAAGCTGGACAACATGTGCACATATTCCTTGTTTATCTAAATCAAATCAGGCCACTGTGGCCAGAATTGTATCAAATGCCAGTTCAGGCAACTGAGCACTGCACGCCATCTCAACCAAATGGAATAAGAGCAAAGCTCACCTGTTGAATTTTATCTTTGATTATTTACTTAAAACTAGTCACTTCAAGACAATGATACAGATTTGTTAGTGAGTAATATGAAGCTAGAGGCTTCCATGCAGATCCTAGATTCCAATATCATCTAGATCCATCAGTGTGAAAGCACTGATGCTACAATTAAAATTATAGTCAAAAGGTATTAAGTTTAAACTTCTCACTGAGAAGACATGGAATTAATCGAAAAGTCTGTGGTGTTTACCATGAAGGTCTAGGTCATGTCACAGTGATTTTTTTCATGTGTAAAAAAGGAAATCTCTGTTGTCTCTCATTCTTACAAGATCAGACAAATGTGTATCCTTGAACTTGATGTCATTTGATTGTTTTGTTCTGGCATACTAAATCAAGCATGGAAATGGTGAAGACACAACAATATTTTTTATTCCTTTACTCTTAATAATTTTGCAATGTACATTGAAAGAGTTTGGCAACCCTAGATTAAAAAAAAAAATAAAAATGTGCCATTACATATTAGCTTTTGCAAAGTTTGTTCGGCTATTGAGGACATTTTCTGAAGAGAAAGACTGAATAAAAAAGGCTCCACTGGATATTTACTGAGAAATAATGTTGCATTAGTCCAGTTAATCCACTTGGAAACTGGCAATTATAAACAAATTTAGGTTATTGCACTTGCCTTTGTGGCAATGTTTGTGGATTTCAGAATATTTAGATATTTAGAACAAAACAACAAAAAAGGCTTCTTCTTCATTTTTTTTGAGAAAGACACGAAAGAGAAAAGAATACAGACAGTCTTCTCATGACTGAATTTGCATACATGAAAATTTAAAAACTCCCTGAGGAAAAACAGGAAAATATTTATACTGCTTATCCGGTAATTTAATGCTGTTGCTAATGACACTCTTCCATAGTAACTCTTCAGGACAGGACAATTCCTTCAGCTTGACTACTGTATCCTTTGGGGTATTAGGACGATGGCTGCCTGCTCTAACGTGAATCAGTTGAACATGTTAAATTGTAATAGACAAAGATACAAAGTATATATATTGGAAGCAAAATGTTAAGCATTTTCCTGCCATTCTCCAATCAACCAGCCCGACTCATCAGCTCAGAAATAATGTAAGGGTCCAACCTCCTTTGCTGTGGTCTCTCCCACACCTCACAGACCCCTCCATGCATAGGTTACTTATTTCTGGTTAATTGTCCCGCTCTTCTTAACTCTGCAGGGTCTACTCCCTGTCTGGCCCTAAAAGGTTATAGCTGTAGCTTCAGAAAATATTTTTTAGACAGCTCTTTTAACAATAATCACAGTGTTCACCCTTAAAACATGCAATTAAAAGAACCATACACAGGGGGCAACATTTGCCTGTGAATAAAGAAGTATTGCAGATTTTTTATTTTTATTTTTTTTTCCTGATGTGGAGAAGGATAATAAAATTCCTCACATCTGAATTCCTCACATCCGCTAGTGCAAAAAGCACTATCATACACTACACTACTGTGTAAATATGTTGCAGTAGGAAGGACTGACCTAATTTCAAAGCTACCCACACAAAATCAAATGGTTACATCAAACACTACCTTATAGTGCACTTTTAGAGTAGGCATGCTTTACAGGCTGCATATTAATTTTAAAGCCAAACTATAAAGTATTAAGATGAACTAAGATAACTGGTGTCATGATCCAGCATTTTAAAAAAAAACATTACAGGTGCAGAAGCCTTCAGGGACCTGACTGTATTGTTTAAACACTCATTGTATAATCCAATTAATGAATAAGATCCAAGAACAAAGAAGAATCTTCAGCTTTATGTAACTTTTTTTTGGTCAAATAGTTGATGGAAGGTATTTTTTCTCCACTTACAAATGCCTCTGAAATGGTTTCAGTGGGACATGCAGTAAGTAGTAGTGGCATTTGATGTGCTGAGATTAAAAGTCCTCCTCCATCTATAATCCAAAATGTGAGTTTCTTTGTTGTTTGTTGGTTGGTTTTTTGTTTTTGTTTTCAATTATTAATTATGTTCTAGGCAAGCACACTTAAAAACACCGTGAAAATCACCTTCAAAGCTGTGCCCCTTTGTTTAACCACTCCAACAAAAAATAATCATCAGAAAGTTTCTCTGATGCTCTCTGCCCTGCCAGTCTTTAACTCACCCTGTTCCTATGTACAGATTTCAACAAACCTGGATAATTTTTGTCTGCTCACATACTAAGTCCACTTACAAATTGGTCTGGTCTGAGCAGTACCGAACTTTTGGGTGTTTCCTAGCTAGGGACTACATAACCCTAAAGAACAGACGGAAGAGGACTGCTCACAAAGGAGCACACCTTAAAACAGACTCCTTCTTCATCCATAGAAGTTCACGGCTCGATTTTTTTCAGTCAGTCAAATTTAACCACATACGATATCCACCATCCCTTAATCCCTTTTTACGCCTCTCACGGACCTTTCCCGACAGCCGAACATGTCGAACTGGACACACCATTTTGGTATCTTCAGGTGCTTGCAAGGGGTTTTAAAGGTAGCCGGAAAGCTAATTAACGGTAAAGTTGGGACTATTTCTAAATTAACTTTCCAGCAACAGCGTCTGCAGTCCTCCGGGCAGATGCTGAGCGGCAGACACCGGTTCTCAAAGCGGGCTGTCACCGTACCTTAAGAAGTCTGACGGAGGGGAGGAAGGCGGCATGGCACAGCTTCCGGATGGTCCAGTTGAGTGGCCGGGGAGCATCGGTCTGATTCATGACTCTCCGTAAATCCCACCGGGAGGGAGATCAGCCGCAGACCTGACAGCGCCTACCGCCCACACCGCCCGCCGGGGCGCGGGCGTCCCAGGCGCATCCCCCCGCCGCACCCGCGCCCGCGCTGCGGCAGGGCCGGGCAGGGCTGGGCCGGGCTGGGCTGGGCTGGGCCGGGCCGAGCTGGGCTGGGCTGGGCTGGGCGAGCGGCGCGGCGCGGCGGTAGCCACTGATCGTCTAGAAGAAAGCGGTCTCCTGCCTGGGCACCGCAGTGCTCGTGCATACCAAACGCGGCTGGATGGAGGCGATCAGCCCGCCGCTCTGGGCAGACTGCGCTGGCTGAGCTGAAAGGGGCAGCCCGCATTAAAAAAAAAGGCTGCAGGAAGAGCTGCTGCTCCTGCTCTCTCCCTCCTCTGCCCTCCACAGGGAGCAGCCAGGTTAGCCTCACCCAGGCAACCTGAGCCATCCGCCTCGCTCCCCTGCTTCCCTGGGCGAAAAGCGGGGCAGACAGGAGATAATTTAAATAAGGCCAGCGGAAGGGTACTTGCACTTTCTTTCCGAAAGCATTGCGAGGAAAGGGAAACCGGCATGAGGGGAGGAGCCAACGCCCAGAGAGCTAAGATTCAGAGGGGGGGGAAAATTAATTCACTCTTGATTTACTGATATAATGGACCTAGAAAGCACAGTTTCATTGATCTGGCATAGTACTGCTCTCTAGCAGCAAGTGGCAGCAGGTAGAAGCTGTACTGTAAGAGTATGAATGTTAGCATGCACGTTCTGGAAAGAAAAGAAAAAAAGAAAAAGAAAAAAAGAAGAAGAACAAGTTCAGAATTCAGCCCACTTTAATATTAACTGTATGTGCAGGACAATTCATTCTTTTAAAGACATACAAAAACATGAAGCAATGCTGCTGGGGTAATTCAAGTACAGTAAAGCATTTTCCGATTTGGGGCAGTTATTGGCTTTCACAGCTAATGAAGATACTCCTAATGTCAGCTCTCTAGCTATCAGAAAAACATTGTTTTCACACTTGTTTTTGGAGGGGATAAAGATTACATGATGAAAGAGTCAGAAAGTGCAAATGCAAGCATCCTATAAAGCAATGGAAAATTTATTTTTGCAAGTAATAACCACTTTTTACTCAGATTATGATGGAAAGCAGCCACTTTTCAGTAATGTTCAAATATCTTGTAATTCTGGTTAGAAAATACAAATTCAGTTAACTTGGCTAGATTTCATTGATCTGCCATTTTCACATTTCCTTTTAATCCCCATAGTGCACATTTTTTTATCTTCTACTTATAACTTAGTATTGTGTCTGCATTCATCAGAAAAAGCTGAATAATTCTTCAAATGAGGGAATAGATGCGAACAATGTTATTTCCATGAGGCTATGCTAATCTGTCTTGTTTACATATTATGGGTCTATAATGGCTTGCAGTAGGGCTGCAACTCCAAAACTCTCTAAAATGAAACAATACTTCTGGTTTGCTTTTCCAAGTTTGTTTAAGGACAAATGACTCTGGGGAGAACAGGGAAGCCCAGTACCTCCGTCAATACCATCAGATTCTCCAAGGTAAACAAAGATCCTAAAAACACTGAAGTTATCCCAGTAGAGCAAGCTAAGGATAAATGTTTACATGCCAGTCTTCCTTACCAAAGGAAGCCTCGCCCATATACACAAATCATTATTCTCCAAAGCCCATATATTTGGGCCCATGAAGAAGGAGCCCATGTGCATTGAGATTGAAGCCTAGGACCTTTATGTTTATTTTGAACATACGCATACCAGCCACCTTTTCCTCATTGTATTCTCTCAGAAATTGTATGACTGTTCTTATTCAGCCTTAGTGTTGGGTAAAAAAAAAATTACCCAGAAGAGAAGGCTCCAGGGAGACATAATAGTGGCCTTCCAGTATCTGAAGGGGACCTACAAAAGGCTGGGAAGAGACTTTTTACAAGGGCTTGTAGTGAGAGGACAAGGGGTAGTGGTTTTAAACTGAAATAGGGTAGATTTATGTCAGACATTAGGAGGAAATTCTTCACTATTAAGATAGTAAGGCACTGGCTCCAGTTGTCCAGGGAAGTTGTGGATGCCCCTCCCTGGAAGTGTTCAAGGGCAGGTTGGATGAGGCTTTGAGCAACCTGATCTAGTGGGAGGTGTCCTTGTCAACACAGGGGATCAGATCTAGATGATCTTTAAGGTCCCTTCCAACCCAAACCATTCTATGTTTCTGTAATAATATAATGTCCTAGAACACAGTACAAGGCTGACTACGCACCAGAAGAGCTCTTCTCACCTGTTCCACCCCACTGGGCATGGCAAAATTATAAAATTTCAAAGCTGCAGAGACCAGACCATGGGTTGTCTGTGGAATGGAACAGATAGAACACCAGGAGCCGTTCCTTTGTGGTACAATTTGTGCAGATGAATTTCTTGTTAACACTGGGCAGTTAGTTTAAATTATACGTATTTAAATGCCTCCTTGCTTGAGCTCTGCATGTACTTGTTTTATAAAAGGAGGAAAAAACCCTTGCTGTTGATAGTGAAATGGAACATGAGTGTAAGTAAATAGGATTTTCTGAAACTACTTTTCTAAGGTTCTTTAATAGAGACAAAATTAAGTAGGTAGAGAAAATAATCTTGACTACAAATAGCATACACCTTAACATGTGAGAGGCATGGTAACCTTGCTCTGTTATTATGGTAATAATATCCAGTGATTAAGCTTTTGGGATGAATAGTAAAAAGAAAGTAAACGATTGGAAGAAATCAGAAACAAGGATTCCCAGCTCTCCTAAGACCACATCTTTGCCCTGTCCCCAAAACTTCAAGCCATGCTGATAAGTTTTATTCACTCTTGAAGATTAGAACAGAGTTATTTGGGAAGATACCAGATGCTTCATCACCTTGACCCTTTCCCATCTGTTTTGCATTAGGCATCTGCCATAAACCGAAATGTTCAGCCTAAGTTCTGGGGACGAAGATGACAGAGGAATCATAGCATGCTGCCCTTCTTTTCAATGAGTGGAGTAACAAATCTCTGAGGAGGCTAGAGAGCTGAATACAACAAAGAAACATAACAGATAGCTTCAATAAACTAAAACCAGTGAGGCCAATGTATCTTCCAGCTTCCACAGAGCTCCCTGTCTTTGAGATGAGCTCTATCATTGCCTTCTTCTGCAAATAGTACCTTAGGGACAAGAGCTGTTATGTGCTGCGGTGTTCAATACACACCACCCTTCTTTCACAAGCCTGTTTTCCACGGCTTTGTGTCTTGCCTAGTCATTCGCACTTGCAGGAAGTGACTGCAAGAATACTAACTCCTGTTAGTGGCAGCAAGGAAGCTCTGACGGACAGGACATTACCATGATATGGGAGTTTCACTTCCACCACGAAGTCCTTAGGTGCCTTTGGATAGATCATTTTATCCCTGCTTGGCCTTTTATTTTAATTAATTTTAACTTTAATGTCTGTCTCTTACCTAAAAGCAATACTGAAGTGGTTTTGAGGCTCCAGAGTCTAAATATGAGAAAAGCCAACCAAGATTTCTTCGTCATTGCAGCAGCCTCCATTCAATTTTTCGTAAGTGTAAATGGTGAAAGGTTAGGAAGCAAAGAAGCAAAGTATGAAAATATGTTTTTTTAGAGATGATGACAACTCTGGTTAAAAATACAGTGGAGGATTAGGGAGACGTTGTTTTGTGGAGCTCTTCATCAGTTCAGTGAAAAAATCAGAGTTTGAAACTTTTATTCTATCCTGTTGAAAAAAAGCAAATGCTCAGGTCAGCTCTTACACAAACTGAGGCCCATTAGGAGTTGCAAAGATGTAGCAATCCCACTAGGATTTAAGCTCCAACATTGCTAGAGCTAACAGACAGAGCTGCCGCTTTCATATTAAAACATTTTGTTGGAAGAGTGCTCATTGCACTATCAGTATTCATATCTAGTTCTTTGTCTCTTGCCAAGGAGCACCTTTGGTAATAAAGGAACGCATAGCAAATAGAAGACAAATTCTATTGTTTCATGCAATACAGAGTGATTTCTGTTCTTCTTAAGCCTATTGTTCATCAAAAGCATTTTTAAGAGCACCTCTTTGTAGAGTCCTGCCATCTAATGTGATGACAATCCTATACTTCTAAAGCTCTGATATAGTAAATTTTAAAGCCTCTGGGAATGCTGCAGAATGAAAAGTTGCTGAGAAGCCCCTTAACATCCAGACCACTTTCAGCACACCAGTAACATTGTCCAGCATTTTAAACCTGAGAGCAATATTTAATACAAAGGTATTGGACTGCAAGCTTAACCGCTGCTCCTCACATACATCAACAGATGTTAAAAGAAAAATACATCTTCACAGTGCAGCTGTAGAGCCATTTTACCAAGGCTTCCTTGCTCTTGGAGCACCTTTCCTGCTTCCCCGAGGGCTTGCTCCTAACTCAACTGATAATTAATTTATAAAATTTCTTCAATGCTCGCACATCTTTTGTATTCATAGCATGACTGAGGTAGCTTTTTCTGCTGCTGTCTTTTGCTACAGTATTTCATAAATCTTCTGCCACATGCTGAAACCCACACATATTAATGTAGTGTCTATATACATGTTAAACATTAATTGAATCTTTTGCCCTAGTATTGTATGTATCTACAAATGATGGCTTTTGGCATTGACTGAAAAGTCAGAATAAAGGTTATTCTTTCTTTTATCTTAAGTTGTGTGGATGTGTGATGAATATGAAATGAATTACTCTATAAACGTAACCACTACCACCTTGAAGTCACCTGTAACTGATCTGCATTTGGCTTTTGCCAGAGAGAGCACTTGGTTGGGCTACTGCAAGAGATCACTGGGGTACCACAGCACACCACCACTGCAGAGAACTGGGGAAAGTGAGACTCATGAGACAGCAGGTGACTTGGGCAGTGCAATCACATCCAATGCTTCCTTGTCACGGTTTTGTTCCTAGAGACCCTGTTACATTTTTCTCAGTTCCAAAAAAAGCAAGTGGAGGTACAGGCTCAAAGTCAGTCTCTACACACAGAAAATGTAAGTTTGAGAAGCTGTGTCACTGGCAGCCTTCACCATTATTTGTGGTTTCACTTTTGCAGCTACTGGCAGAAAGTCCTGGTAAGTTGCACCATTTTGCTCTCTGGGTACTTTTAAATCTGCCTTCCCATAACAATTTAACCTGTATCCATGAATGCTGTATTTCACAACAGACTCCTCTTTAATTGCAGTTTTCGGCTTCTTAGAGTTTATCTTAGAAAGGGATTAAAACACAGAAGCATATATATAACACTTTTATTTTGGGACTAGAAATGTCTATGGTTGCTTGTTACTTAGAAACAAATATTATATTTTAAATTACAGTCAGTCTTAATTTAAATTGACTTTCAAGTGTAGGCAAGCTGTTAGTTCAGTGACCTCAACAGCCTATGACAGGAATTAGGCTGCTCAAACATTCAGATTTCTGTTTATGCTAAAAGTTTATCTCCATCTTAGCCATCATGTTCTTATCTGCACTGTTTAACTTCATGTTAATGCTTTCTCAGACCTGTAACCTCATTTTTTCTAGTGTTTCTAGTTCAGATAGCAACTTTGCTGAGTTATGTTGGTGTAATAGTTTCCTATAGATAAATGGGAAACATTTTCTAGTCTTGATTACCTTAGTAAATAAAATGCAGAAAAAATGTGAAACTATGAAAGGGAGCAATTAATCCTGACTGTTAAGCATTTCAACAAAGACCTTACGTGACGACTATCCTACAGTAGGGCAGTTTTCCTTATTTGCTACAGACAGATGTAGTATGCAACAACAGCATCTTTCTCACCTCACGTAATAGTCCTCCAGAACTGGAAGGTAGTTTAGTATCCCTTGAAAGTGGGAAAGAATTACAAAAATCTCTAATGCCTTCTGCTTTGGGGTTATAATGAACCAAGATAACAAAACAATGTTTTCCATATGTTCTGTGTATCTGCACCCTAGACACCATCTCTGATGATTAAGTCTCCTGCAACCACTTGGCTCAGATTTGTAAGGTTTGGTGAGCACATTTGGTGCTTCTGTTCTGAAGGGTATAGGAGTCCAGGAAGGCCACTCTTCAAGGAGGAAGTCTTGAAGGCACAGGAGCCATCCCCACATGCTGTAAAGCAAGCCAGCAGCATAGAAGACCAGCCTGGCTGAACAGGGAGCTTTGGCTGGTGCTCAAGGAGAAAAAGAGAATCTATGGCCTTTGGAGGAACATGCAGGCGACTCATGAGGACTACAAAAATGCCGTGAGGCTATGCAGGGAATTAGAAGGTCCTAGGCCCAGCGAGAAATTAATCTAGCCTCCATGGCAAAGAACAAGAAAAGCTTCTATAAATATATTAACAACAAAAGAAAGACCAGGGAGACCCTCCATCCCCTATTAGATGCAGAAGGAAACATGGTGACGAATGATGAGGAAAAGGCTGAGGTGCTAAATGACTTCTTTGCCTCAGTCTTTAGTAGCAGGACCAGTTATGTTGAAGGAATCCAACTCCCTAAGCTAGGTGACAGGGACCAGGAGCAGAATGATGCCCCCACAATCCAGGAGGAGATGGTCAGTGACCCGCTACATCACACAGATATGCACAAATCTATAGGGCCAGATGGGATACACCCAAGAGTTGTAAAAGTGCTGGCAGGGGTGCTCACCAAGCCACTTTCCATCATTTACCAGCAGCCTTGGCTTACTGGGGAGGTAACAGCAGACTGGAAATCAGCCAATATAACCCCTTATACAAGAAGGGACAAAAGGATGATCTGGGAAATTATAGGTCTGTTAGTCTGACTTCAGTACCAGGGAAGCTGATGGAACAGATCATCCTGAGTACCATTATTAGGTACATGCAAAACAACCAGGTGACCAAGCCCAGTCAGTGAGAGTTCATGAACAGCAGGTCCTGTTTTACTAACCTGATCTCCTTCTGTGACAGGGTGACCCACTTACTGGATGTGGGAAGGCCTGTGGTTGTTGTCTACCTTGACTTCAGCAAGGCCTTTAACACAGTTTCCCAGAGAAGCTGGCTGATTATGGCTTGGATGTGCACATGCTTCGCTGGATAAAAAACTGGTCGGACAGACGGGTTCAAAGAGTTATGTTCAATGGAGTTCACC
Source organism: Apus apus (assembly GCF_020740795.1). NCBI lineage: Eukaryota > Metazoa > Chordata > Aves > Apodiformes > Apodidae > Apus > Apus apus. The sequence goes on along the minus strand of NC_067312.1, from coordinate 38,915,388 downwards.
AGTTGGTGACCAGTCACAAGTGCTGTTGCCCTGGGCTCAGTGCTGGGGCCCCTCCTGCTCAACATCTTTATTGATAACTTGGATGAAGAGATAGAGTGCAATCTCAGTAAGTGTGCAGATGACACTAAGCTGGGGGGAAGTGTCGATTTGCTTGAGGGCAGGGAGGCTCTGCAGAGGAATCTGGACAGGCTTGATTGATGGACTGAGGCAAATTGTGTAAGTTTCAACTAAGCCAAGTGACAGGTCCTGCATTTCAATCACAACAACGCCCAGCTGCACTACAGGCTTGGGGAGGAGTGGCTGGAGAGTTGCCCAGCTGAGAGGAGGAACCTGGGGGTGTTGATGGACAGCCAGTTGAACATGAGCTGGCAGTGTGCCCAGGTGGCCAAGAAGGCCAACATCATCCTGGCCTGCATCAGGAACAGCATGGCCAGCAGGACCAGGACTCCTATACTCAGCCTTGGCAAGGCTCGAGCATTGTGTGCAGTTTTGGGCACCACAGTATAAGAAGAACATTGAAGTGCTGGGGAGGGTGCAGAGAAGGACAGCTAAGCTGATTAGGGGTCTGGAGAACAGGTCTTATCAGGAGAGGCTGAGAGAGCTGGGGCTGTTCAGCCTGGAGAAGAGGAGGCTGAGGAATGAGACCTCATTGCTCTCTACAACTACCTGAGAGGAGGTGTGGTGAGGTGGGTGTTGGCCTCTTCTCCCTGATAACCAGAGATAGGGTAAGAGGAAATGTGGTCAAGTTGTATAAGGGGAGGTTCAGACAGCATCTTAGGAAAAATTTCTTCACAGAAAGAGTGGTGAGGCATTGGAACAGGCTGATCAGGGAGGTGGTTGAGGCACTGTCCCTGGAGGTGTCAAAAAAAACAGGTGGACATGGTGTTTCATAAGATGGTTTTATGGTTAGGGGTTGCAGGGCGGATGGTTTGACTTGATGATCTTGAAGGTCTTTTCCAACCTTGATTATTCTATGATTCTTATGATTCGATGATTGTGTGATTCCTTGCTGACCCACCTGCTTTCCTAAGGGTTCCCTTCCACCAATTTTTTATTATCTTCAGCATGAACCAGTGCAGACATCTAACCCTGCAATACCTTTAGGACATTCCCCAGCTGCTCACTTAGCTGTGTACCAGTATTCACATTGGTTTGAAGAACTCATAGGGTGCCACCAAGCACTCGTGTTTGCCAGCAAATGGTTCACTCACCAAAACTTAGAAGACCATACTGTGGGACCTTCACATTCATAATGAAACACCCCAGTGACTAATAGCCCAAGACAGATAGACAAAGCAGGCACCACCACAGAAGCAGCTGCAGGAAGACTATCAAATCAATTTAACACAAACAGGTGTAGTGCCAGCAACTATCAGCAAAACTTCATTGGCAAAGCTAAAATGATGCTTATCATACAGGTGCTATAAATTAACTAACTGTATACCTGAACTTTTATTAGTAATCCCTCACAGATGTTCCAGACTCACTGTAAAATAAAGCTTACACAAGAGTCAGAATTATTTTTACGTCACACGTTTTGAGCAGCAATGTCTTCTAGAGGCAATGGGAAGAGACTTACAGAGCTGCTGATCTTCTACATCCCCTGAGCAATTTGTGTTTTTCTTTTAAGGAATAACACAAGTATAAGATTGGGATCTTCATGAAATTAAAAAAGGTGGGATGTTAAAAGCTGGACCAAGCTGTGAAACAAAAAGTATTATTCCAAACCACACTTTTTTAATTTATTTTTTTTTATTTTCCAAATACATGCAAATTACTCCTGTGGTCTACTTTAAAATATGCTTTTAAACTTTTACTTCAATTCAATCTATCTTTAGTACTTCACAGGTTTTGTTTTGATTTATAGTCAAAGTCGCATACCAAGTCCACATACATTCATACATATGTATGCTAACAAACCACATACATGCACTCAGAAACACCAGCAATTTTACATATTCATACTCACTGTGACAATTCTAAGCACATCTGGACAGCGACAAACTCTGGATTGTGAGATATAGATGTTTTCCAGCATTTGTTGTGTATTTGCAGTCACAGAATCTTAGGGGTTGGAAGGGACCTCGAAAGATCGTCTAGTCCAACCCCCCTGCCAGAGCAGGATCACACAGAGCACATCACACAGGAACCTGTCCAGGCGGGTTTTGAATGTCTCCAGCAAAGGAGACTCCACAGCCTCTCTGGGCAGCTTGTTCCAGTGCTCTGTCACTCTCACAGTAGAGTTTTTTCTGATGTTTACGTGGAACCTCCTGTGTTCCAGTTTGCACCCATTGCCCCTTGTCCTATCACTGGACATCACTGAAAACAGCCTGGCTCCACCCTCCTGACACTCGCACTTTACATATTTGTAAACATTGATGAGGTTGCCCCTCAGTCTCCTCTTCTCCGAGCTAAAGAGACCCAGCTCCCTCAGCCTTTCCTTATAAGGGAGATATTCCACTCCCTTAACCATGGTCATCTTTCTGTCCACCAGGACCCCCAGGTCCCTTTCTCCTACACTGCTCTCCAGCAGGTCAGCCCCCAGCCTTCCCCAGATGCAAGACTCTACACTTGCCCTGTTGAATTTCATCAAGTTTTTTCCCACCCAACTCTCCAGCCTGTCTAGGTCTTACTGAATGGCAGCACAGCCTTCTGGTGTGTCAGCCACACCTCCCAGTTTAGTGTCATCAGCAAACTTGCTGAGCGCACACTCTGTTCCCTCATCCAGGTCATTGATGAAAATATTGAACAGTACCAGTCCCAGTACCGACCCCTGAGGGACTCCACTAGTCACAGACCTCAAACTAAATTCTGTCCCATTGATCACAACTCTGACTTCTTCCTTTCAACCAGTTCATGATCCACCTCACTACCTGACCATCAAGACCACACTTGCTCAGTTTATCTACGAGGATGATGTGGGAGACAGTGTCAAATGCTTTACTGAAATCAAGGTAAACGACGTCCACTGCACTACTATCATCTATCCACCTAGTTATTTCCTCACAGAAGGTTAAAAGGTTGGTCAAACATGACTTCCTCTTGGTAAAACCATGTTGACTGGTCAACGGTGACAGACTGGGGACAAAATCAAAGTTTGAGGCCTTTTAGACTGATCGCTGATCGAAGCTGTAGGAAAAGCAGATAATGACCTCCAGAGACAGTAATCTAGTTTCCTATCAAGACACAACAGATGGGTGACATGAAAAATGCCAGCTGAGGGCAACAGTAAAAAGACCATCAAGTGTATCATATAAACTTTAGTTTCAGCTTGTAGTTGCCTAACCACTTCTGGGAATGCTGTTTGAAAGTACCAATGCAGGTACTGGTAAAAATCAGAGAAATGGTCTGCACTGACCTACTAAAAATTTTTATAACTCTGTCAGAAGACTCAAACCTATCAAGCACGTATACCACCATTACAGATGACATTCTTTCATAGTGTCTTATACTATGGTCATTTTTTTTACTGGAGTCTCATATTGCATGTAAATAATATATTTCTGAAATCCTGTTACTGTAGATATCTGGGAAATTACTGAAAAACATTGCTTGTCAGAAGAAAACATTTTCAGGTATTTTTTTCTTGGAAAGATCGAAAAAATGCTGCCTTTTCTTCTTGCTGTTGTTATAAGATTTTAATCTTTTTTCTGCTCAAAAGTAAAGCATAGTTCAGTTTCTTGCTTAAAAGTAACGAAAGAAATTAGGAAATCAGAAGCTAAATCCTTGTTATTATTACACTGCATCACATCTGTTTCACAGTTAGTGAACCTCTCTACTAAGTGAGATTCCCCAGCCATGCAGTTCTAAACTCATAAACCAGGGAGCAGAGTAGAACTGCAATATAAAACTGCACTGTAGAAAAAAAAATTTTTTATTTTTGGTAGAACGCAACTGTAATACAACTAATGACAGATTAACTACTTGTTTATTTAAGGAATCAAGCTGCCTGTGCTTTTCCACATCTCCAAAGAGGGTACACTTAACTGTTCAAACATAGAAACAGCAGACTCCAATGGAGCAGGAAAAGAGAGTAAAAGAAAAGAGGATTTATTTTTCTTTAAATTGTGACTCGGTTACGCAACTGGTCTCTGCAATAGCCTTTAAGCATGCAGTTTCTAACACTGCACTGTTCTCATATCTCCCCTGTCACTACTATGAAATTCTAGCCACTCATACCAGCATTAAATGGACAGATCCCACAGGCAATACAGAGCTGCTGAAAGGCTTTCCTGGAGGACCTTTTTGGCACACCTAGCAAGTCTCTGTCAGGTTCATGTCCTCATTGTAGACTGTCCTGTAACATCTAATAGCACAGTTTATTAGTTATTTTTAAAGCATTCTGTCAGTGATGTACAAGTCTAATAATTCTGCTCCTATTTATGATTTCTTATTAGTAAGATTTTCTAATCCCAAGCAAACACAGTACATGTATACTTAATTTTAGGGCCTTCCTCTACTACTAGAACTTGAAAATAAAATTGGGAGACAGCCCTTTCCTAATTTAGTAATACCATGTTCTATTTCATCAAACAATGGCAGCCTTAACAAATTACAGATTCTCTACAGGACTGTGTGATTTCACTGACTCTTTCATGTTTTTTGCACCTTCTTAATATGCTTGGTCAGAAATTTAGGCTTTGTGATTTATGCCTTAGTCCCAGAAAGCAAACAGATTCTTCCTGGTTTGTGGCACTAGATGTTATGCCTCTACTGTGTTATGTACAACATGTTACATTTAGGATACAAGTAATGAATTATTTTCTAGACTCATAAAAAATATTTTCTGATTCTTAATGGAACAAAGTATCTATGGATATGATTTATATATCACTTAGCTGTTAAGCTAATTCAGAGGAGGAAAAACTGAAAGCTGACTGTTGAAGCTGGACAAACATAAGCAAGTTAGAAATTCTTGGGAGAAAAGCCTTCTGGAAAATGACAATGAACAGCTATACAAGTATTTGCATCAACATCTTTGATATCTGTTTTTCAGAATTATTTGATGTTTGATATAAACTTCAACCAAGTCAGCTTTTGACAGCATATTTTCATGTGTGGTATGTTTCATAAATTTTTAGTTAATGGAGTGTTTCCCGGAAAAGAAATGCACAAATTCTAAGTACAACCTCTGGTTTTCCACCATAGTTCATGCAACAAGCAGGAGAGTAACACTTACATACTCCTGGCAGAAATGTGATTTTCTAAATAATTGTTAATATTTTGCCCATATTCTGTCAAAATCCTCCCCTAATCCTTTTTAAGAGTTTGCTTTGGTTTATTTTGTTGTACTTTATACCAAGTCACATTCAGTTTGAGAGCTGTAAACTAGCATCTCCTCTGTTCAGTGTTACATAAAAATCTACAGATTGAAAATGTTTAAAGTATCATTTTTTTAGTATTATTTTACTTTAATCACAGACTTACTAGTTTTTATAACAGACTTACAGCTTTCTCTTTTATAATCACCAGTAGAAAAAATTAACATATTAGGGCTCTGCCTCTTGCACTACTGATGTAGCAGAAAAGGAGGGAGCAAAATATAACATAGATACCAGAAGGTATGTACTGACTTTAAAGTTCCATTAATTATTTAGCTTATCTAGCTACATGTTATAATTACTGTATCCAGTTAAACTGCTGGGAGAGAAAAACACCAACTTAAATATCTTCAGATCTGAAAGCACTACTGGACCCTGTGATAGAGGAAAAAAACCTAATTTTCTAACTGGTGTTGAGCAATACACAAATTCCACTTCAGGCACACTTGATGCAAAGGAGGGTCAAACAGGTGAGAGAAAAGCCCATGGCTGTCATCAGCCATTCTGACATTCACTTAAATCTCAATGTTTAAAAATATTTTGGGATCATGAACTGGAAGAAAAAGAAATTGTATGTAAGTGCAATCAGAGTAACCAAGAACAAGCCTAGTTATATACTGCATGTTTTGTTGGTTTTTTTTTTAATCTATTTTTATGTACTAAAAATAAATTGTCAGACTCATAACATATTTATAAAGAAATCCTTCTCATGCATGTATCCATGACAACCTAGATTTATATTATGAGCTCTGGAAAGTTGTTACAGCACAGCTTACAGAAATTACTTTAAAAAATGTAACAAGACAAGATAGTTTGGTACCTGAGGTATTTTACTTGGCATAATACATAATATTTCAACTAAATTGAAGCACACAGGAAGACAAAAGCATTGTGCAGCTGTTTGAAACCATTCTTGTCATGAAGTAAAGAAATTTTTAGTAGAAGGACATTGTAGATGCTCTTTATGAGAAAGAACACTGGAAATTAAAAAATCCCTAAAGACTTAGTAATTGAATTTTAGCATGCTATCATTTGGAAAGTAAAGAAACATAACAGAAATGTGAAGTATACATTGCTTGAAATAAATAAAACTCCCTTCATTTCCATTAGTATGCTGCCTACTGGGATTCCATCTGGACTGCTCTGGGTACAGGCAACTTTTTTGTTTTTTCTTTTCTCTGTTAACTAGGGAAAAAAGCCTGCTTTCAATATATTGAGCATTACTAAAATTGCATTGCTGCTATACATGCTTTCTTCTTGTGTTTGATTCGAGAGGTGTACTATATTACTTATATAACAGATAAACACAGTAGGCAATTTCCAAGTACAAAATGGAAACAGTGAGAAGACAATGTGATTTTCCCAAACGAGTATTAGTGACCTCCCTAGCATTTTGTTGTCAAATAATTTTATTACCTACCTTAGAAAGAGACTGTGAGGTAAGAGAGATACAACCATTTAAATAACTCTCTAATACACTGCCAAGAATTCAAGTGCTGTTAACAGCTACTACAGCCTTTATGAAAATTGTTTTGAGCAGTGCCAGAAAACCAGGAAAGCAGAAAAGCAGACAAGCTAATAACAGTCTTCCCTTGAACTCTCTATTGAGTAAAAAAGTTCTTGACATCAGTGATGCAATGTTTGGGTGACACACTGCTGGGCAGCCTGGCACTGGGTGGATTCATTTTTTCTACATCCACACTGAGTCCCCGAGGGCTCTGTTCATGAGAGTTCCCCAGTGGAAAGGTATCTAGCTGAGAGCTGCCCAGCAATATTAAAGTGAAACCCAGTAACTCCATCAAATACAGAAAAACAAATTTCTTCAATAAGCCCCACACACAGGCTTCAAGGACTGCAACCCAGCAGCATATGAATCATAGGGGTTTGGGCGTCCCTTTGCTCTTTTGTGGAGCTGTGTTAGGGCAATCTGAGAACTAATTCTCTGTATAAGCCAAATGTAATTTTAGCCATTCTTTACATATTTGTGGTCACAATTCATGGTCAGAGCTTTAAGGAGGCAAAGATAATACTTTTATGGGAAGGATTCTGTACCAAAACAGCATAGAAAACATATTAAACATTCACTGAATTTATTTTTCTTTTAATATTATGCTACATTAGTTTCTGCAGCCCAGTACCATATTTTTTCAATGCAATATAATTTACTAACACTTCTCAAAACTTTAATCATATAGTAGATACTTGAATGTGCCTTCACCTTCTTTCTGTTTTCCATGAAAGAGCAGAAAATCTAGAACGTGTTTATGCAACTTTTAATCTTCATGTTTTAGATGGTAGGTTTAGCATGACCATTTAAACAGTCTATTTAATTCTATTTGAATTTTCTCATCTACCACCTATTTTAGCTTAGTGGATCATTGATATCCTGATAGATGGAACTGTGTGCTGAAATTTAATTTTTTAGAATTAGATTTTAAATTATTGGGCATGAGACACATTCTAATGGTAACCTTAATTGTATCTCTATAAAATTAATATAAGCAAAGTAACTTTTCTGCAGATGCAATCTTCCTATGGCCTTACCAAGACAGGAACAACGACTGTGACTTGTTTAGGGAGATGAGTGTGTATAGGAACACAAGAACCAGGTAACAACAGAAGACTGTGCATACCTCCAATTAGATTGAGTCCACACAAAACCAAATCCTTATACTGACACAGAATTATAAAGGGAACCTAGAAGAAAAAAAAACTAGCTTGATTAACACAAGAAGATTATTTAAAATGCTTACAGTGAAAGCTTTTGAAAGATGTCAAAAGTATACTTTGATTCAAATTCCTCACATGAGGCAAAAAAGCCAACAACTTCATCATGGTAGTGCCTTAGAGAGGAAACTCTAAAAAGAAACAATGAAGAGCAATAAAAAGAAGTGTTTGAAGATAGCAAAGAAAGTGTTTACTAGCAAGTTGGGTCACGTACATAGCACCTGTCCAAGAAGATTTTAGGAAGACAAAAATAAAGTCTGCGTGGCACTATGGGATAAAGGAGGATGTTAGAAATAAGAGAACACCTTTAAAAAGCGAAAGTCATGTTTAAGAAAAGGTAATAAAAAAGGTTATAAACTTTGGCAGCTTAAAAACACAAGGCAGCCAGAAGAGAATTTGAGAAGCACTTGCAGAGCGTGTGTGTATATATATATATATATATATATATAAAAACATAGGCATATTTAAGCACATTAAGGAGGAGAAAGTCTGCTTGAGTTTCTAAAACAAGAAGATGACTGACAGAACACAGAAGATCTCCCAGACAAGATAAGGTTAGAACAGCACGCAAACGATTTTTTCACAGCTGTGTTCATCATGGACAGCAGAGGGAGGTCTCTCATGTTGGAATACTTTCTGAGGAATTCACTCTCCCTTAAAGTGAAGTAAAATGAAATAGAAAATGTATGGACAAAATGAACAGTAACATAACCCTAGGGACAGATTACATCCAACTAAGTTCATCTGGCTTGAAACGACAGGACATCAGAAAAACTGGAAGGCATGAAATCTGATAGCAAAATTTTATAATGTTCAGCAAAAGATTCAGAAAATAAAAGGCCAGAAAGCCTCACACACTTGTGAAATAAATGACTCTAGAAAAGGATCAACATGGTTTTCTGAAGAAAAGACATTCTTTGCAATCACAAGAACTCTTTAGGATATTTAATATACATGTGGACAAAGAAGGTGAGATTGATACAATTTATCCCAGTTATAAAAGCCACTTGAGAGACTTTTCATATTACAAATCCTTGAAGAAGTTAAACCAAAAAAGCTTAAATGGAAAACTGGCAGCTAAACTGTAATGGGATCAAAGAACTGAGTTGAAGGGCAGGTTTCTGCGCAAGGGAAAGGTCAGCTGTTTTCCACAGTGCATTTTGTTCTCATGCTATTAGTCAGATTTATGAATGTCCTAGAAACATGAAAAATAGTAAGTTTACTGATATTCATTATTAAACAACAAAATTAAAAAGGTGTCATCGTTTGAGTCAGGTCCAACAACGTTCTCAGTCCCCTCCCCATCCCATCCCAGGTAGGGAAAGAGAGAGAGAAAAAGAGAGACTTGGTTGGATTGAAAACTCAACTACACAGCTTTAATTAAACACTAATGATAGAAGAAAATATATACAAATATGTTCAGATATATGCAAAAGCCTCTTGCCTCCCCCCACCCCCAGCAAGTCTCACAGCATCTCCTGAGCTGTGAACAGTCCCAAAAAATCCCAGAGCTGCTGGAGAAAGCAGAGAGTGATGAGGGTCAGGAGAGCTCGAGCCTGGGGGTCGACAGTGATGGATGGACAGAGTCCTCCCTGGATGCCGGACATGGATGGAAGAGAAGGGAATGAGAAGCAGAAAGGAAGTTCTCTTCTGTGATGTCTGACCTTCCTCTGAGCTTACATAGATATATGGAATGCAATATCTCTGGCCAATTTTGCTGTCTGTCTAACTCAGCCTCCTACGGGGGGGTCACAGATCTCCCCATAGTATCTGAGCCGGCAGAGCAAAGGTGTGACCTTGGAGACTCAGCAGTTAGAAAAACATTCCAACTGTTATCAGTCTTAGCTGGAACACTCTGCTACTAGTTAAGAAAAAGCTTACTGAAGGAAAAAAAAATCAGTAAAAGGAAAATCAGCTTCATCCTGGCTCAAACCAGGACAAGAGGATGCTTTAACATGAAGTGAGACAGAAAGTGCTTTCAAGACTGAAATACTGATAAAACAATGAACTTTCATGCAGAAAAAGTAATGTATAAAAGTAAACCCCAATCCTAGTTTTATGTACTTAATGACAGTCTGTGAGGTGGCTTTTACTACTTAAAAACAAGATTTCAGTATACAATAGATAGGTCCATGAAAATGTCATCTCAGACCTGAGCAGAAATTTTAAAAAGCAAACTGGATGCTAGGATTTATTCGGAAAGGAAAAAGCTAAGGAGTGTAATGGTATTTTCTACTATATAAATCCACACTACATAAAATCTTCAATGTTGTATAGGGTTTGATTATTCATCTTGAAACAGTACAATTGCAAATGGACTAGGAAAAGTAACAGGAAACAATTCTTCAGGCTTTTTTCTTGACATGAACTAAGAGACATTAGTGAAAACTGGCTAGTACAAAGTAAACAAAAGTCTTGCTCCTCCTCTGCACTGCACACACTTAGTGTGGGATGCTTTCACAGAATTGTTGATAGAATCACTCTGGTTGGAAAAGAACTTTAAGATCATTGAATCCACGGCATTGTCCCACAGCACCACAGATACATAGAAATCGCTAGGTTATCAGAAGAAGTTCAACCAATTAAAGTGGGAAAGAAAAAGTCCATCTATGTCTGTTAAATACAGAGCGACCACATCAAGGGCTGAACATTTTTTTTCAAAACTGCTGGACGCTGGAGAGTGTCCATATAAAGTCTCACTCCATGGTTGTCCTGTTCTCAGTCTTCACTAATGGCCAATGCCAGAGATACACCAATGGTGTGGACGGACCTTGGGACTGACATAGAAGAAACTGTTCTTAGCCACACTAAAATAACCTTTATAAAGGAAAATTTTAGGATACACAACCTTGACTGCTGTATAAACTTGCCTTTAAAAGGTTTAGAAATTTCTAGCCATAACAACATTTATGAAACAAAAACACCAAGCAGTATGCCAGTTTAAAGAAACAAAAATTAAGGAAGCTTCAAAGATTCTTGCCTACAGGTGGCAATGTTTTCCAATCCCTTCTTTGCCACTATTTGATGGAAAGGTAGGCTACAATTGCACTACAAACCACATACAATGGAAAATGTGATACCCATACCAGCAGACTAAACAATACTGTGTAGCAGTAAAAGCATCTCAAATGTCAGTGTTACAGTAGAACTCTGGCCAGTGGCATTGAAGTTTATTTGCAAGTTGCATAACAGCAAGCTTAGAAAATTTCTGCCATATGTGTGACAGCTGCCACAGTCAGGCAACCTTAGGAACCTCTTACTCCATTTTATTCTCTTCTTACCACAAGAGTATTTGTGAATAATACAACACAACAGGTTGGAAAGAGAAGAATGCACAACATGTATGAGCTTGCTATGGAAAGAAAGCAAGTGGTATCCAATTATCAGGGCACTAAGAAAAATGAACTACAATACAGGAATATACTGGAATAACTCTTCCTAGCTTTTATGAAAACCATGTTATCTGTGAAAATGTTTACTCACATTCTTTCCATATGCACTCAGTACAAATTTTACATAAGCACAATTCTGTATTATAACTGTTGGACAACCTGGCATAATTAAGCATAATTTTTAATCTTTTTTTCTTTTCTCAGTTTTTCTGACTTAACTTCTTTTTTCGTTTACTCCACCCTGCTGTCACATATCAGAGACAATTTGTTCAGTTAATTAATGCTGCAATATGTTCACTGATAGAAGCTATTTAAAGTATCAAAATAATATGACTGTGCTAAATAATCTGCTTGATTATGCACTCACTTCCTACTCCATATATTGAGGAGGCATCTTTAAATAATGCCAGACTGAACGTGCACTCTACAAACTCTACAACACTCCTAGATTACTGTGATAAAGAGCATGTCATTTTTAGAGGATGACAACAGAAATAATAGTTTTATCTACAAAATCACACATTGGTATTACAGATTGTGTGGAGAACACATCAATGTGCATACATATATAAAGAAAATCAGAACAGGACAGTCATATCAAAATACCCTGTCTCCAACATTGGCTAAAGGAAGTGCCTATGAGGATCCATGTAGTTAACAGCTTCTGGAACTTGAGGTGCTTTGTAAGTCCTTAGCAACCCTGAAGGTGGCTTCTGTTCTATGAACATTGTCCAGTCTCCCACTGAAGTGATTTAGCCTTTCTGTATCAGCAGCACCCTGCAGAATAGAGTCCCGAAAACACTTACGTAATCCCAATGATTTGGCCAAGGGGTTAATTGTTGTGGAGATACCTGAAAAACTTTGCTGTGAAGTTTAATAACTTTCAATGAACAACATAGAAAAAGCCTGAACTTTGTAAAAAAGTGGGGAAAAAAATGTAAAGAAAAAGAAAATTACTTAGATATGTCTTTATATTAAATATGTGACGCACATGTGTATTATTTTAACTTTCAGTATCAGAAATGCTTGAAAAGGTTAATTTCTAGTATAAATTTAATCTAATTAAAGCACAACAAAAGTAGAGATAATTTGTTACTAATTATGAGAAAACTAGTGAAAATTAAGTTCTGCAGAAGAAACTCAGCTTACCCTACAGCTGATTACATGGCTTCAGAACACAACCAAAAAGAAGATAACCAAAGGCCAAACCTAAAGCTTATTGAAGCTGGGAAACTACTACTCCCTTTGATTTCAATAGACATTAGAAAAGACTTACAAGGAGCAACACAGTGCAGAGCATCTATAATTATATATCCCTCTATATTTGGAGTTTGGAAGAAAAGTACATTTTCAGTTTGCTCAGGTCTCTTTCAGCAGCTTGCAAAATCCATCTTAATTTGATGAGTAAATGTGGCAAGCTTCTAATATTTGTGCACTATACTCCATTTTTTCTGTGAGTTACAGTTTACAAAGATCATGTTACACAACCTTAACACCTCTTCTGTGCATAAGGCCTCACTCTCCTTTGTCAAGCACCCAGACAATTATCATAGCAGTCCCTTTTTTAAAACAAACATACTGTAAAGTCTGTCATTATTAACACAATATAACTTAGAACTAAAATAATGTGTGTATAAGAGTATGAAAGAAGGACACTAACACGTGAATATTCATATCCAAACTTGACAGTAAAATCATGGCTTTTAAAAGCCACTTCAGATCACAGGAAGCAATGTAGACTGCATCTACTGAGGAGCTGAAAACAGTGCAGAATATGGGAATACTTCTTGCAGACAGTATATCTCTGAGAGACAGCAAATACCACCCTTATTCTGTGATCTCCAAGACTGTCCTGCTGCTACCTAGGTGGACTTAGAGACTGTGACCCATAAAAGCTAAAAGATTTATACTTCACTTCTTAAGAGAATGCTTCCTTCTCCATGCCATATTACCATAGCTACCATTTGCAGAAACTTTTGCTCTTCTTTCCCACTTCACAAAGACAGCTGCTGGCAGGATGTGCTACAGAAAGAGATTTTTGCCTTGATAACAGGAATACATCACACCAAACCAGAAGGGACATTTTGGATCACTGAGTGTGCTTCTCTGCTATCAGACATCTGTAACACCTTTACTTATTGCAGTATTTTGCCTTCCTCAGTATCTGAATTATTTTCCATCTAAATGTACTGCAGTTGCATTGATATTATCAGGTATCTGACACTGTGCAATGAAAATGCATAGAAGAGAAATTGTATTGGAGAAAATAGGATCACTGGAAATCTACCTCTTAGAATCTACACTATCTTGAATCCATAATGTATCATTACATATTTCAGCTCCAAAAGAGTAATTAACAAGTAATTTTCTCTCTCTTTTGTGCATCTGTATCCTTCCTCTCAAGCAAGGGTTGTCAAAATAAGTATAGCAAAAGAAATTTGCAAGTGTATGTAAGCCTCACCACTCCATCATTTCCTTCGTGCTGGCCATCTGAAATGTTCAGTAGGAATGTTTTCTTTTTCTTTGTTAAAAACCTCTCAGAGTACTTCTGTTGTCCTTCTCTCCTGACCTCTGGGGTTTAGACAGCCCAGAGAATATCTAACAACAGTGCCAGGGAAATGTCACACAAACATAAAATTGATTTTATTACCTCAATTTTGACATTCATAAAGGAGGCTAGGAGAACTTCAGGAGGTAGTTTTAAAAACAGTTTCATTCAACAAGAGTGATTAACTTCATTTGTTTAACAGATGTATTTGATAACCATCTATATAGACTTTGTCCATACAGGAAGACTTAATTTCTTCACACTTTGCTAGAATGAGGCATGAAGAAATCAACACTCTCCTTTGAACTTCCTTCACCTAAGTACATTTTTTCTTTCTATTTCTAGTCTGTTTCTAGTTCAGCTAGGATTTTATTTGAAGTCCATTTCTCATTTTGTCAGGTCTAGACTGCCTACATTTCCTTTCAATTTTTTAAAAAGAATCTATCTGAAAGCATTAAATAATTCATATGTTTAACTATGTTTAACTTTCGTTCCTTGTGAGAAAGCTGTGGCTAAAAGGCTGGCTTAAGCCATGTTTTCCCTTGAAGTTCTTGAAACATCTGAGTTACTCTGAACAGAAGATAAGTAAAATCTCATTGAAAATATCCATAAGCAAGAACACTCAGATTTTTGCCAGTTATTTACTTAAGGTCCTTCTGATGTTGAGCCCTATCAAACGTGAAATTTATTTCCCTGATTACTAAAACTGCTCATGATTTTGATGGAATATATGGATGATTAAAAAGATAGCTAGAAGATAATATTTTGACACAAACAATGCTTCATTATCTTAAGAAAAAAATCCTCAAGACAAACACTAATCATTGGTTAGTTTCTAAGTGAAATGGAGAAGCTCACACAAATGTAGACTTCTGCAGGTGCCATTGAGAGCTTTTGTTAATTTATGAAACCAAAGGACTCACTGAGGATTCTGGACTGTCCCAAAGCCTGGATGAACAACTCCATCGCAGGGCTGTGGAAAAGGTCTCTCAGCTGTTCTGAACTGCAGTTATACAGGCTCTATGCAGAGAACAAGTCTCTGTACCCTTCTCCCAGGGAAGCCTGCCATGCTAAATTTGCCTCTTCATCTTGAAAGAGTAGGGAGTGGAGTAGCTGAGTAATTTACTAGTACAGTAGTAAGAATGACCTCAGAGTCCCACTGTAATGACTTCTGGCATTTGTGTCCACAGAAGGATGGGACCTCATTGGCTTTATTGTTTAATTCAATCAGTGCAAGGTAATTTATCACTACTTTTGTTTCCAGACAACACGTGGAAAGTAATATTCCAGAAAGGAGTAAGAATTTTTGTCAAAAATGAACAGGGTATATAAGAGAACTAAGGCTGAACTAGACATCACATTTTTCTCTACAACCTTTGAGAACCTTGACTTTTCACTTTATTTAGTGACATATTACTGATACTGTCTCAAACTAGAATGCAAAGACTACTTTCTGAAGTCAGGGAACATTACACTGCCCACAGATTCTGTTGTTGAAGTCTACATGAAGGATAAAAGAGATCTCTTTGAGCAATGTGAGGTTTACAAATTGACACCAGTGAACAGAAGGCAGTCACTGGGTGATTTTATCAGGTACAGTGGCATGATACTCAGTGTTACACTGTGATTCAGTACTTACCACTAAGAAAACCTCAAGCAACCCCTCAGATCTTAAAGGACAGTGGGCATGCATTAGGGCTACCAAAATTATTTAGATGCACGTCACACATGAACACAACACAGATATAAACCCTGCTGTGATTCCCATAGAGTGGACACTGTTTGCATGGGAGTCAGGGGATAGAAATATGGCAGGAAACTGTTTAAAAAGAAAGGCTGTGGATGAGTATCTCTCCTCAGGGCACCTTACAGCATTTTGCCAATTTCCAACTCCACAGCTGTCTGCCACGCTTCAGCAAGGCAACTCCAACGCATCTCAAGCATTGTGTGCATTCCCTGGTGGTTACGGAAGAGTGCTGCAGAGTGAGTCAGAAAACTAAACCGATGTCTGGAAGACAAAGCAACATGGGCTTATGGTAACGGCATACTAGAGAAATCCATGCTTCAGTTTTTAAGGTTGAGTATCTTCAGCTGTTCAAGATTTTTCATTATGTGTAATGATATTAACTTCTACAATAAGCTGCTTATACTTGAAAATTATACATGGATTTCTTTTTAATAATGTGACAATCTTGTCATTTATTCTTTTTAAAGATAACTTTTTCTCTCTCTTATATTTCTGTCCTAAGTTGAATCTGAATTTGCAAGATGGAAAAAGCCAAACATGAATACTGATCCAACAGCACTAAACAAGTTTATTTCTGCAATTGTGAACATTCTGGTTTATTCTACCTAAAAATAATATTTTTCTCTCTGCTCTGAAAATCTTTAGAATCACAGAATGCCAGGTTGGAAGGGACCTCAAGGATCACCTGCTCCAACCTTTCTGGGCACTACTGTAGTTTATATGAGATGGCTCAGCACTCTGTCAAGCTGACACTTTAAACTGTCCAATGTGGGGGAATCTACCACTTGCCTTGGGATACCATTCCAATGTTTGATTGTCCTCATGGTGAAAAATTTAACTCTTGTGCCCAATTGGAATCTCCTCAGGAGCAACTTGTACCTGTTACCCCTTGTCTTTTCCATGTGATTCCTTGTAAATAGGGAGTCTCCATCTTCTTGGTAGCCACCCTTTAAGTACTGGGAACTGGTCTCCCCTTTTTTTCTCAAGGCTGAACAAACCCAGTTTTCTTAGCCTCTCCTCATATGGCAGGTCCTCTAGTCCTCTGATCATCTTTGTGGCCTTTCTCTGGACCCTCTCCAGCCTGTCCACATCCTTTTTGTAGAGCAGGGACCAGAACTGAATGCAGTACTCCAGGTGGGGTTTGACAAGCACTGAGTAGAGCGAGATGATGACTTCTTGATCTCTGCTGGTGATGCCCTTGTTGATGCAGCCCAGCATCCTGGTGGCTTTCTTTGCCCCTGCAGCACACTGCTCACTCATGTTGAGCCTGTTACCCACCAAGACCACCAGGTCCCTTTCCACACGGCTGCTCCTCAGCCAGGTGGATCCCAGTCTGAACTGCACTCCTGGGTTATGTGCTACCAGGTGCAAGACCTTACACTTCTCCCCTCTTCAGTAAGTTTTCTGGGTAATTCATATTTTCATAAATGCAGTTTCTGCCATGTTCTAGTGATATTCTAAGGCAAAAATATACTGGGGCATATATGTCTGAGCCTGTAAACCACTTAGCCTGAAGAAAACAGCAGGAATTGGAATGCACGGCTCTATGGAAAATAGACCACATAAAACCTTTTTGCCTGATGTGTTTTATAGAACTCCTAGTTTTCCTCCTTTGTCAGAGAGGTGTTTCCTGAGACCCAAAAGCTTTGAGGAAATGGAATTGCACAGTGCTGCAGTACAGCACACTCTGCAGAAGCACAGAGCACTCTGCTTGCTGCAGAAGGCTGCTGTTCTGCTACGGAACAGCAGCTGCTCTGTAACCAGTGTTTGGAATAATCATAGAATCATAGAATCATAGAATCATAGAATCATAGAATCCTAGGGGTTGGAAGGGACCTCAAAAGATCATCTAGTCCAACCCCCCTGCCAGAGCAGGGTCACCTAGAGTACATCACACAGGAAGGCATCCAGGCGGGTTTTGAATGTCTCCAGCGAAGGAGACTCCACAACCTCTCTGGGCAGCCTGTTCCAGTGCTCTGTCACTCTTACAGTAAAAAAATTTTTCCTGATATTCATCTTAAACCTCCTATGCTCCAACTTGTATCCATTACCCCTTGTCCTATCACTGGTCTTCACTGAAAAAAGCTTAACTCCATCGTCTTGACACTCACCCTTTACATATTTGTAAACATTGATGAGGTCCCCCCTCAGTCTCCTTTTCTCCAAACTAAAGAGACCCAGCTCCCTCAGCCTTTCCTCATAAGGGAGATGTTCCACTCCCTTAATCATCCTTGTGGCTCTGCGCTGGACTCTTTCAAGCACTTCCCTGTCCTTCTTGAACTGAGGGGCCCAGAACTGGACACAATATTCCAGATGTGGCCTCACCAATGCAGAATAGAGGGGGAGGAGAACCTCTCTTGACCTACTAACCACACCCTTTCTAATACACCCCAGGATGCCATTGGCCTTCTTAGCCACAAGGGCACACTGCTGGCTCATGGTCATCCTCCTGTCTACCATGACCCCCAGGTCCCTTTCACCTACACTGCTCTCCAGCAGGTCAGCCCCCAACCTGTACTGGTGCATGGCGTTTTTCTTCCCCAAATGCAAAACTCTACACTTGCTCTTGTTAAACTTCATCAGGTTTTTCCCCGCCCAAGTCTCCAGCCTGTCTAAGTCTCTCTGAATGGCAGCACAGCCTTCTGGTGTGTCAGCCACTCCTCCCAGCTTGGTGTCATCAGCAAACTTGCTGAGGGTACATTCTGTGCCCTCATCCAGGTCGTTGATGAAGATATTGAACAACACCGGTCCCAGTACCGACCCCTGAGGGACTCCACTAGTCACAGGCCTCCAACTAGATTCTGCCCCATTGACTACAACTCTCTGACTTCTTCCTTTCAACCAGTTCTTGATCCACCTCACTGCCTGATCATCAAACCCATACTTGATCAACTTATCTACAAGGATGCTGTGGGAGACGGTGTCAAATGCTTTACTGAAATCAAGATAGACCACATCTACCGCTCTACCATCATCTATCCACCTAGTAATTTCCTCATAGAAGGCTATGAGGTTAGTCAAACATGACTTACCCTTGGTAAAACCATGTTGACTGCTCTTGATGACCCCCATCTCCTTGATATGTCTAGAGATAGTGCCAAGGACAAGTTGTTCCATTACCTTTCCAGGGATGGAGGTGAGGCTGACCGGTCTATAGTTACCCGGGTCCTCCTTCTTGCCCTTCTTGTAGACTGGAGTGACGTTTGCTATCCTCCAGTCCTCAGGCACCTCTCCAGTTACCCATGACTTACCGAAGATGATGGAGAGTGGACTAGCAATGACCTCCGCCAGCTCCCTCAGCACCCTTGGATGCATTTCATCCGGACCCATCGATTTATGGATGTCCAGATTATGCAACTGATCCCTAACCCAATCCTCATCTACTATGTCCTCACCTATCTTGACTACTTCTGGGGTTATATGAATCCGGGGCTCATGAGAAAAGCCTGCAGGAGTAAAGACAGAGGCAAAGAAGGCATTCAGCACCTCTGCCTTCTTCATATCCTCTGTCACCAGGGCACCCACCTCATTCAGCAGTGGGCCTATATTGCCTCTGGTATTAGCTTTGTTGGCTATGTATTTGAAAAAGCCCTTTCTACTGTCCTTAACCCGACTTGCAAGGTTAAGTTCCAGGGAGGCCTTAGCTTTCCTAGTTGCCTCCCTACATTCCCTGACAACATTCCTATATTCCTCCCAAGTGACCAGTCCCTCCTTCCATGATCTATAGATTTTCCTCTTCCACTTGAGTTTCCCCAGCAGTTCCTTTTTTAACCACGCTGGTCTCCTAGCTCCCTTACTAGATTTTCTACCCATTGGGACACACTGATGCTGTGCTTGCAAGAAGTGGTCCTTGAATATTGTCCAGCTATCTTGAGCCCCTTTACCTTCTAGCACTCTGTCCCATGGGACTTCCCTTAACAATTGGTTGAGGAGGCCGAAGTTTGCTCTGTAGAAGTCCAGGGTTCTGGTCCTGCTGGAAATTCTGTTCCTCCCACACAGGATCCTGAACTCCACCATCTCATGGTCACTGCAGCCAAGGTTGCCATTGACCACCACTGCTTCAATAAGGCCCTCCTTGTTGGTGAGCACAAGATCCAGCAGCGCTCCTCTTCTAGTCGGCTCATCCACCATTTGCATTAAGAAGTTGTCATCAATGCATTGGAGGAACCTCCTAGACTGTGAAAGGCTGGCTGTATAAGTCTTCCAGCATAATAAAACTGTTACCTTCAACTTTGGGGCTTGGTAGGGCAAAATAGTTTCAACTATTACAATAAAATATTTAAACACAGATCCCTGATTTATGATGTAAAAGTCTTCTGAGGTCACTGCTTTCAAGACTTCCTCTGAGAGTTGCACGACTATCACTTTGAGGGGAAAACTGGAAAAAGAAGTTGAGATATGTTTTTCTTTCCCTTTGGAGAGATTTTTATGACCAGAAGCAAAACTGAGAGTGACAGTAAATTTCATTGTAAAAATACAAGTTGATCTCCAGCCAAGTGGATCCCAGTCTCAACTGAACACCTGGGTTATGGCTACCAGGTGCAAGACCTTACACTTCTCCCCATTGAACTTTATAAGGTTCCTGCCAGCCCACTCATCCAGTCTGTTCATATTTTCTGTTCTCCTTGCACACTTTTTTTGCTCTATTTATGAAGCTATAGGATTTAAAGCCCCATTTAGAGTCAAATATCTTCTTATATGAAGACAGTTGCAAAATAGGCTCTATTCCCTCTACTTCCCTCACTAAAAACAAAACTCAAAGCCTAACACTTCCCCACCATTAGATAAATGACAAAGAAGATTAAACAATCTGGTAATATAAAGGTAAGAAAAAGAATAGGATGACAAGTGACATAAGGAGGCTCCACTGAATTGTAGTACAATTCCAAAAGGAAAAGTTTTCCTGTACAGCAATCCCATGTATAGGGCTTCCTCCAAGCCAAAGCTGGCCATGTTATACTGGTGGCAGGTCGTAAATCATGCACTTGAGCAATATATTTTTTTATATAGCTGTCTAATAATCTTTTACATCTAAGTACTAATTAAGTTAACCAGAATCCTCAGGCACTTTTGTTTTGTTTGGTTTTGGTTTGCTTGTTCGTTTGTTTGTTTGTTTGCTTTTGTGTGTGTGTGAGCTTCATGAGAATTTTTTGTTTCATTAATTCAGCTATGTGGAAATAGCTCATTTGTGGAAGAACAATGGTATTTCATATTTGACATTATTCTTCTCAAAATGAAATGACTCGAATAAAAATTTTGAAAAAAACACATTTACATTTTAACAAGTGGTTAACGATTTTAATAGATTTACATGTAAAAGAACAAAAAATACTAATTCTTTCAGATGGTACATTTTGTACAACCTTTTACAAGTGATTTTGCCCTTCCATTAAATAGGAGATCTTTTCCCCTCTCATCTTTGTCATGAGGTTACTGTGGGGTACCATGTGCCATTTTCTTGCAACACAAATATACATACTTTTATGCTGACAGCATACAGTGAAGATATGTTAATAAGAACAACATAAAAAGTCCTCTTAATGCTCTGCTATAAATAAAACCTGATGCATTTATTTTTAAAGCATGAAGCCTAATAATACAGGAGTTCTTTTCTGCAGATTAAAGAAAGTAGTCTTTAATGCTAAATAAACATACTAGGATAGAGAGAGAAAAAAATCATTGTGAGCAATGCAATATCAGCCTATTTGCAGTGATTTCATCTGCTGGAGCTAGAAGCAAATCTAATTCCACATTTTTTATTTAGAAGGAGAACTATTAGTGTCGGTCTCAGATGGCACTGAAGTCTGCTCGCAGCTGAAATTATTTAGAACATTCATCTATCCATAATGAATTCTTATCCATACTATTTGATTTTCTTGCCTTTGCTAAGCTTCTTTTTTCCTCTTTTGCCTTCCCTGTTTTGGATGGTTCCTAACTTAAATGCCTGAAATTTTCCTGCTCTTTCTGTGGAGGTAGATTGGGACCAGACATCAGGAAACATTCAATGGCATTTTCATGGCTTGAACATGCATAATACCTTGGCGATTATGTAAGATTTACATAGGATATATATAACATTCTGTTATTATTCCCTAATGAAGATTATTCCCTAATTAATTTTCTTAGTACGATTTTCCACACTGCTACTGCAGATATCTGGAAAAAAATCACAGAATCACAGAATATTAGGAGTTGGAAGGGACCTCTAGAGATAATCTAGTCCAATACCCCTGCCAGAGCAGGATCACCTGGAGTGGGCTACACAGGAATGCGCCCTAGCGGGTTTTGAATGTCTCCAGAGAAGGAGACTCCACAACCTCTCTGGGTAGCCTGTTCCAGTGCTCTGTCACTCTCACAGTAAGGAAGTCTTTTCTGATATTTACACGGAACCTTCTGTGCTCCAGTTTGCACCCGTTGCCCCTTGTCCTATCACTGGACATCACTGAAAAAAGCCTGGCTCTGTCCTCCTGACACTGGCCCATAACGTATTTGTAAACATTGATGAGGTTGCTCCTCAGTCTCCTCCAAGCTGAAGAGACCCAGCTCCCTCAGCCTTTCCTCATCAGGATGTTCCACTCCCTTAGTCATCTTTGTGGCTCTGCACTGGAGTCTTTCAAGCAGTTCCTTGTCCTTCTTGATCTGAGGGGCCCAGAACTGGACACAATATTCCAGATGTGGCCTCACCAATGCAGAATAGAGGGGAGGAGAACCATTCTTGACCTACTAACCACACCCTTGCTAATGCACCCCAGGACGCCAATGGCCTTCTTGGCTACAAGAGCACATTTCTGGCTCATGGTCATCCTCCTGTCCACCAGGACCCCCAGGTCCCTTTCTCCTACACTGCTCTCCAGCAGGTCAGCCTCCAACCTGTACTGGTACATGGGGTTGTTCTTCCCCACATGCAAGACTCTACACTTGCCCTTGTTGAATTTCATCAAGTTTCTCCCTGCCCAGCTCTCCAGCCTGTCTAGGTCTCACTGAATGGCAGCACAGCCTTCTGGTGTGTCAGCCACTCCTCCCAGTTTAGTGACATCAGCAAACTTGCTGAGCGCACACTCTGTTCCCTCATCCAGGTCATTGAAAAAATATTGAACAGTACCAGTCCCAGCACCGACCCCTGAGGGACTCCTCCAGTCACAGACCTCCAACTAGATTCTGCCCCATTGACCACAACTCTCTGACTTCATTCTTTCAACCAGTTCACAATTCACCTCACTACTTGATCACCCAGGCCACATCTCCTCAGTTTATCTACAAGGATGTTGTGTGAGACAGTGT
This sequence comes from Apus apus, assembly GCF_020740795.1. Lineage (NCBI taxonomy): Eukaryota > Metazoa > Chordata > Aves > Apodiformes > Apodidae > Apus > Apus apus. Next base: position 38,892,372 of record NC_067312.1, on the reverse strand, counting down.
CAAATGCTTTACTGAAATCAAGGTAAACCACATCCATTGCTGTACCATAATCTGTCCACCTGGTTATGTCCTCATAAAAAGCCTATCAGGTTGGTTACACATGACTTCCCCTTAGTAAAATCATCTTGACTACTCCTAATGAGCTTCTTATCCTTGATATGCCTAGAGACAGCACTGAGGATAAGTTGTTCCATCACTTTCCAAGGCATGGAGGTGAGGCTGATGAGTTTATAGTTACCCAGGTCCTCCTTCTTAGCCTTTTTGAAGGCTGGAGTGACATCCAGTCCTCAGGCACCTCTCCTGTTCCCTACAACCTACCAAAGATGATAGAAGGTGCATTCCATCAGGACCCATGGATTTATGGATTTCCAGATTACTTAACTGATCCGTAACCCAATCCTCATCTACCAAGGTAAACTCCCTATTTTGCCTTCCTCTGCAGCCTCAGGGGTCTGGGGCTCCTGAGGACAGTCTCCAGCAGTAAAGACAGAAACAAAGAAGGCATCAGTAACTCTGCCATCTTTGTATCCTTTGTCACCAGGACACCCACCTCATTCAGCAGTGGGCCTATTATTGCCTCTAGTGCTAGTTTTGTTTGCAAAGTATTTCAAGAAGCATTTTCTGTTGTCCCTGGCCTCTCTTGCAAGGTTTAATTCTAAGGAGGCCTTAGCTTTCCTAATTGCCTCCCTATATCCTCTGACAACAGTCTTAAATTCCTCATAAGTTGCCAGCCCCTCCTTCCATGATCTATAAACTCTCTTCTTCCACTTGAATTTGCTCATCAGTTCCCTCTTTAACCATAAGGGTCTACAGGCTCTCTTTCTTGATTTCCTACCCAGTGGGATGCTCAGATCCTGAGCTTGGAAGAAGTGGTCCTTGAGTATTGACCAGCTATCTTGGGCCCCTTTACCATCTAGTACCCTGTCTCATGTGCTTTCCCCTAGCAATTGCTTGAGAAAGCCAAAGTTGGCCCTGCTGAAGTCCACGGTCATAATCCTGTTTGGTATTCTGAAACCCCTCCTGATCTGGAGAGAGCAAGCTGCAGCGGAAGACACTTCAAACTCTAAGAAACAAGTCATTTTGCATATTACTTTTCAAAGTATAACTCATATGCTTTCTACCATTCCCCAGTTGTGTTAGAATTAAATATTTATTGAAATAATTTTATTTATGAAGAGAGGAGGATATTGGATTTGGGGATTTTAACATTATCTTTTACCTTTATATTATGGATTATAGCATGGTTATGATGCTAAATATAGTTTATCAGATGTTTCAGTTTTAACTACATAATTAGATATGTATCTATTATTCTCCACAGTTACTAACAGCTCTAATGTACTGGCATTTTCTCTCTGAATGCTAAAATTACGGAGGATTACTGCCAATGCAGCAATGGTGCTATCCACTCTCAGTGAGTTCCCACGACTAACACTGTACCAGACAAGATGGCTGCGTAGCTGAGAAATGGCCACTAAGTGAAACTGAATATTCACCAGGGACACTATTGTTAATCAAATGACAAGCATCAAATGCATCAAAGGTACCTGGGATATTAAGTCACTACCTTTTGCTTCTCGAAAGTTTCTGTACAAGTAAGGGCTACACCTAGGAACCAATTGAAAATATTTCAGTATTAAACTAGGCTTAAAATTGGGATATTCCTAAGCCGTCTTCTGAGTAACTCATTGAAATCACCCTTCAGACAGAGACTTTAAATTAGAATGACCGTGAATCAAATACATTTTCCCCTGCTTCAGTTCCTGTGGTGAAACTTATTTTCCCTTGTTTGTTGAAATCAGATGTTTGTAAGTAGGTATGTTTTAACATTAATTTTAGAGTAGATATTCAACATGAAGTATTGATTGACAATTAATGCAGATTGACAATCTGCACTACCGTCCTCCAACCTGCCTCCAGAATACTGCCATTTTGTCTTTTGCTAAATGCTAATTTTCACTCAAATGTACACAGTTTCATAAAAATTACAAGTCTTCAAAACTAGAATCCTTTCACCTCACTGGGGAAAATTTTCTTCCAAAGGAAAAAAATAAAAATAAAAATAGGCATCTAATAAAATTGTTTGCTTTTTTCCTAGAGAGCTTAATTTCTTAGACCATCCCAACTACAGCATCTCTAGTGCATGGAAAATTGAACCAAAATAATTTTGTTAGCATTTCTAATAGCAAGTAATTGCAAACACATTGTGGTATTCTTTCCTTGCACATATATTTCAGCTTAAGCAATAACGCATGGAAGATTAGTAACATTGAATACCCTGCGTTTTTGAATTTTTTCCAGAGAGGTATTCTGGTCAAAAACTAAGTGAAATTATGGAACGATGTATCTATTTCAATCTGTGACGATGTTAGGATCGTTATGGGTACTGTTAAATTGGATAATGCACAAAGCTGAATATACTGTACTAAATGACAAAACAAATAGTTACAAGTACGCCATTATGAGATTTATTTAAATGGATAGTAAGAATTAATGCCTCGCTGATGCTAAATGTTTCCAGAGGGTGTTAGTGGGTAAGAATACCCAACAAAAAGTAAGTCAGGAAGTCCTATTCTGAATTATTAATATTATAGAACGGTTCCCCCAGAGTACTTAGAAAACAAATAATAAAATTAAATAAAGAACAGATTGAAAAGCTGATGAAGAACACAGAAAGAGAATGCAGAGACTTTTGGAAATATTTTCTTGATATTCTCAGAAAATCTCATTTTTCTCCAAAACATCGGGTCACTGTCTTCATTGGGTCAATTTGGCTTTTTGTAATCTTAATAGAATTTGGACAATTGACACAATACAAATAAACACCAAGAATACTCTGCAAATTATTATTTTTTTTCTTCTCTAGGAAATTATCTTCCATTTCCTCAGAGTAAATCTTCACCAAAAATCCAATCATGGCACAACTTCCACAGAGGACCTTTTCTACTATCGCCATTTTTGTACTTGAGAGGAATTCCTTCCCTCTAGCCCTTCTACTCAAATTCCTGGTGACCAGCGTCTTATGACCAGCCACAACCTGAAGAGGTCTACCCATTTTTGCAATGCACTTCATGGCACACCTGCAACATTCAAAAGCCGAGTATCCTGCACTGACTGACCATTTTCCCCAAGAATGCTGTTGTTCTCCAAAGAGGTAGCTATCTCTTGCAAGAAATTTTACCTTGAAAACTGCAAACAGATAGAACTTTGAGGATGGCTATTTTGTCCTGAACCAGCACTTCACCAGAGAACACATCTGCAGGGAAGCTCTTTAACTCTGATGTTTAGTGTTTGTGTTGTGTTTCCTGGCTTGCTGGAGTGTTTTTCAGAAGATGAACAGCTAGAACTAAGCTGAAAAACATTAGAGGAGGTCAAAAGGCCAGTCACATGGCTAAGGTAAGGTGCAGTCATGATTCACAACAAAATTATTCAGATCATGTATGCAGGTAGGTATCCATAAAAAGGACAAGGAAATTATTTTTAGATAATGTCAGAGAAAGGGCACTAACAACACCATTTTATCAGGACATGAAAGCCTACTAAGGGTTGCCACTCTGAATACACTAACCACAAATCAAAACACAGATTTGGGAAAGCTACCAAGTTCCCTTTTCTCTTAAGCAAATGACAACCAATATGGCTCATTTAGGAGTGGAAAGTTTATGTCCAATTAGGAAATTTAACTGGTGTGGAATGAGTAGTGGGCTCAGTCTTGGATCTCGAAAAGCAGTGAATCAGCCCTGGCTCTCTCCAACTGACATGTTTTTCTCTTCTTCTTGACTCAACCTCATCTAGCTGGCCACTGAAAAATCTGTAACATAAGAGTTTCAGTGAAAACATTCCTTTCAGCAAGAAGTTGCAGGTCTGGTTAAAGCAGGCTGCTAAAAATTCTCAGTTCCTCTGTCTACATATAATTTCAGATACTGCAGATGACTGTGAGTCTAATTTTTTTCCTAGAGTTAGTTACACTTTCTATACTTTAAACATATTTTTCTGTTAGTTTTGCAATTAAAAAAATCCAATATTTCAATAACAAGCCGGGAATGAATAATACAGAAGATAAATATGTTAACAATGTCCTGCCAAGCAGAGCTTTAAAAGTAAACAACAAGCAAATGCAGTTGAACCTTTAACGATCTTAACTATAATATAGGAGCAATCTTAATATTTGTAACATGTCCTGTCAGAGAGAAATAACATCACAGAACATCTTGGAGTACTCTGATATGGTAAATACGGCACTAAAGGAAGGTCTAATGAGAAACTTTACCACAAACAGGACAGTATTACGATATAACAAATACACATCTATAACCAGGTAGATAATTAATCTGGAAGGGCTTGAAAATTCCAGAGGTAACATATAATAAAGGCAGGATGAATTTTAAAGATCCTTGCTACTGGTTTTCTAATACACTTTATTTAAATGTAGAAATATTGCCCACACAGGCATTGTGGCACTGGCCAAAAACTTAAAGGGATTATAGCAAAGTGCTTACATTAAGGCCAAATTAGAAACTACCAGATTTGCAATGTGCACTTGCAGCCCAGAAAGTCAACTGAATCCTGAGATGCATCAAAAGATGCGTGGCCAGTAGGTCAAGGGAGATGATTCTCCTCCTGTTTTCTGCTCTCTTGACACATCACCTGGAGTTCTGTGTCCAGCTGTGGAACCCACAAGAGGGACATGGACCGCTTGGAGTGAGTCCAGAGAAGGGCCACAAAGATGATCAGAGGGATGGAGCACCTCTGCTATGAAGACAGGTTGAGAGTGTTGGGCTTGTTCAGTCTAGAGGAGAGAAGGCTCTGCAGAGACCTTATAGCAACCTTCCAGCACCTGAAGGTGGCCTACAAGAAAGCTGAGGAGGAGCTTTTACAAGGGTATGTAGTGATGGGACAAGGAGGGATGGCTTTAAATGAGAGGTGGGGAGATTCAGATTAGATAATATGAGCAAATTGTTCACTGTGAGTGTGGTGAGACACTGGAACAGGTTGCCAAGAGAAGCTGTGGCTGTCTCCCCTCCCTGTAAGTGTTTCAAGGCCACACTGGATGGAGCTTTGATCAACATGGTCTAGTGGGAGGTGTCCCTGCGCATGGCAGGACGCTTGGAACTAGATGATCTCTAAGGTCCCTTCCAACCCAAACCACTCTCTGATTCTGTGACTCTACAGGATGAAGGAATGTTACTGATGTTGTGTCAGAAATATGTAACGAAAAGTCTTTTTGTGTCCCCATTACTTAGGTTGCACCACAGAAATAAATGACTGCCAAAAGTTTTACACTATTTGAAAATTTACCTCTAGAAAATATTTTAAAATAGAAGATTACAGAATGCCCAGGCTTAAAAAAAAAATTAGATAGATAGATAGATAGATAGATAGATAGATAGATAGATAGATAGATAGATAAAAGGAATAAAAACCCCATGTTGTTGCTGGTTTAATTGCTGATGCTGATTCAAACTGTGACAAGTAGGCAAGGCCACCTATTTATGAATGGCCATAGTAATTAATATATTGTTCCACGTATTCCAGTATCATCTCTGTGTTAGCAGCACAACCAGCAGCAGTGAGAGTAAAATATATTGGGGCAAAAGTATACTGGACGTCTCCCTAATGCTGTCCTGTTTTCATTTGAAGGATAGATAAAAGAGCAGCAACTTGAATAAAAACTAAGAAAGGAAGCGAGAGTGGGACATAAACAATCTCAGCTAGTCACTTCGGCTCTTCTTCCAGTCAATGAGGAAACAGAAGTGTGTTTTCTAGCATGGGAAAAAGTTTTTTGAGGATTTCCCCACAAATATATTAGATGCTTACAACTAGCTAACAGTAGGCAAGTCATATAATAGAATCATATCATGGAATAGTTCGGGACCTTAAACTTCTGCCCTTTACGTTATTGAGAATACCTAGGCACATTTTAAAATCCACAGCTCTCTGTATCTACCTATCATATAGTAATATAATGCATCTGGAAGACAGGTCTTGTGGGTATAAAGATATCGAGAAAAAAAGGCCTGAGACTGAAAGCTTCCAGAGACATTGTTAAGTAATACTATGTCTTTATAAGAAAATTTTAACACACGTATTGGGGCTTTTTACCTAACAGTATTATTCATATGGATTATAGTTTACAGAGGAATTGTGAATTATACCTTAGAAAAAGATGGTTCATATGCTACAAAATTATATTGTTAGCAATGACAGAGCTTTTATATGTAACAAAAATATAATTTTGCTTAAGTACAGCTAGCATTCCTTTTAATACAAGACGTGCAGAAAGGCTCCAGTAGTCTATTTCAGTTAATCATACAAGTTCTATGCAAATCTGTCCTATAAATAATACACATTTCTAGTTCACATCACCTTTAGCCTAAACTTTTGACTTGTAGAAACGTCAGCAATCTTTCCATGGCTTTCTCTAATACGCTTCTGGCTACCCAGGGCATAGACTTGATTAGTTTCCACAGATCTGTGCTCTTAGAAGCATTCCTTGTTATTCAAAAGGTCAGAAGTCAGAGGGGAAAGAGGAGCACATGAAATAAAGTTACTTTTATATACAATTCCTTGTCATGTCATACTTTGCAAGGGAAGAATATAATTTACCAGGAAATAATGTAATTTGTCAGGAAAGAATTTAATTTAGTCTGTCTATGAGTGCTTGCTTTATTATCATATGACCTCTCCTGCTAACTTTTCCACCAATGGGTTTGTAAGTGAATCCTGATGCATTTCTGAAACTGGTTGGGATAAGAACCTGCAGGAAATGAAACGATTTTGACAGCCATAAGAAAACACATGATTTTACGGCAGATGGCAAATCACTATGTTTGAGTCAAATTAATCAGGCAACTAACAAAAGGGAAATAATTTCATGCAAAAGGGCTGTAAATGGGATTTTTATATTTCCTTGTGTTCCCTCCTTCCATGAAAGTAACCCCAAAATATAAGAGAAGTTGCCAATAATATTCAGATTAGCAGCTTGCTGTGCATATATGCTTTATGGTCACTTTCTTCTGAACGCCGGTCCATCCTTAAGTAACAACAATAATAATAATAATAATGATGAAAAAAATCCCTAAAAACCTTCTTCTAATTTGGTATATTAACACATATTTTTTATTTCAATCCATTTTGGCAAAGTTTGCCTCATGGTGTTTTTTACAACTCTCACATGACATCCATCAAGATTGCCTCCCACAGTCATTTTTTCAGAGCAGCAGTCTCAGGTGGTGATTGACTTTGGCACAAGTCTCCTTGCACAGTTGATCATTCAATGTTGTCTCTAGTCTCTTCCTACACCAGATAGATGGCAGAGATGAAGATGATGCCTTTAACCATACTGTGCTCTTTCTGTATGCTGCGCAGAGCCTGCTGGTGTTGCCGAATTCTAAAAGTGATATAATACATTTAAGTTCTTGCATCTGTTTCTGAAGGAACCTTTGCCCAAAGGCCATGATTGACTCTGTTTTCATGTACTGGTATTGTGGTGGTCAGCTGCTTTCTCATTCAAATTTTGTCTTGTAGCACTCTAGAGTACATACAGTCTCCAGCGGAGTCAACCAAAATATGCTTTGAAACATGTCAAAGGACCTGCTTGGAGAAATGCTGCCAGTTTTTGTTCTTGTTGTTGTTTGTTTGTTTGTTTTCTTTTTGTTTTGTTTTCACAAAGGCCTCTCTCATGTTCCACAGTTTGAACTAGTTAGTCTCATCAGTCAGCTTAGCTTTCAGAAATTTTTTACCTCCCTCTTAGACATAAGCACTCTGATTCACTGTTTCAGTTTTTAAGCTCACTTACATTCAAAAGCTATTGTTCAGATTTTATAGAAGTATGCTTTATTAGAGATATATTCCTAAAGTATTTCTCAGGCCATTTCAGTTTCTAGTTTGAACTGAAAACCTGCCTAACCATCAACAACAGAACTAGCTATTGATTACTGCTTCTAGTGCCATTTTCCTGCATAGTTAATTATTCCAGCATTCAGTGCCATGACATTTTGGGGAAACTTCCAAATTAGATGGAGTTTTAAAACTGTACCTATCTTTCACTCAGAGCATTTTTTCATTTCATTTTGGACTTGGCAGCATGTGTTATTCAGACCTTTGTAAACTAGCCAGATGGATCTCTGACAGGTAGTCCAGCAAGAGGGAAAAATATAGTACTATGCTAAATAGGTGCTGAAGTAGCCCCAGTGCCTCCAAAAATATGTCAGCCTTTTTCATGTTCTACTTGAATGCCAGGAACCTTTACTGAGATGTGTGGCTCCCACACAGAAGCCTCACCCATATTTCCCAACTCTGTCCCTCCACTTCTTAGCCTGGCTTTCTGTGGCAGAGTAGACAAAAAGAGTTTTCAGTTTCTTCTTGAAAATACCCTGAAAAACAGGAATGCAACTAGTAGGTAGCCCTCACATCACTAAGCTCTTCTGCTTCTGATATGACCTAAAGTGTTTTCTGTCTTTTAAAAATCATTATGCATACTGCTCCTACAACAACCAACCCCAATTCCTAATGATCTTCCCTTGGTGGCACTACTACTACTACATGAATGTAAAATAATTTCCTGTGGGTAGCTTTCCTGTGCTCCTGCTCTAATTCAAAGCTTGACCTGTCCATCCTAAATTACATGCAGTGTGCCAGGAACCTCCAGCTTTATGGGTTTTCTTCCTGCTGAACCGTTTCTCTGTCGCTGGTTTCGGGACAGATTGGTAGCTCAGAGGTGCTGCAGCAGCATGGAAAACAGCCAGATGACAGCCATGACAACCATCTCATTCAGGTTGGACCAGAAAATGAATTCTAGATGTGTGATCAGACATTAATGGATCATAAAGGAAAAGCAGTATCTCCACAAGTCAAAGTTCCTGTGTGCCTGCATGGTTATTGCTTTCAAGACCTTGTGTACTACTGTGAAAGCTATGATATCACTGTTTCATTTTGCTCTTGTATTCCGCATAAGAACATGCAGTAGCTCTGAAGAATCTGAGCTCCAATGTGGTAATGCAATCCATACACTGGTCTATATGAAGTCCTTTAATCAATACATTTGTCTTATCTCCTCCTATTCAGTGATAACAGATCAAAACTTCAATAGGTGTATTTGCTTGAGAAAAATGGTTTTGTTGCTGTATTTGGGTTCTTGGGGACAAAAAGGGCACAAAACAGAAGGAAGACTCTTTTTTTAGAAAGAAATTCAAATTAGGTAGGAGAAATGACATTAGGTTAAACAACGTAAAAACTACTACTTATCAAGTGGATACCCTTGGACAGTGAATTACATCAAAATATGGGTGGTCTCACAAGAAAGTTAAAAGAGATATGGTTAGCACAAATTATGTAGTACTGTACCATTTCTCCTGTTCCGAGAGTCTGTGATGGTAGGCTGAGCTTTTTTCCTATGAGATATTTATGAAACTTCATGGATCTCTTACAATCTCTCTCAAGTGTTTGCTGCAACACCACAAACTATGGTGGTTGACATCAAAAACAAATTCTGTACAGCCCACAAAAACCCCCTTCAGTTATTTTCCACATACTTGCTTTTTGGTTTTGTTTGTTTTTTTGATGTTATGTTTTGTTGGTGTTTGTTTGTTTGGGTTGTTGGTTTTTTTTTAATTATTGGGGTTTTATGTGATACTTCTATGAACATGCCTTTTACCTTCTTTAGGCACTTCCTGGTGAATGGAGGTGAGATTTGGTGTTTGCTGCACAGTTAACAAGTTGCCCTTTCCTAGTTTAATCAGCTGTGCAGCAATTTATATTAATTCCTGAATCCTGAATTACTTCAGAGATTATAACATGTTAATTTATGACTGGCACACAAATCAAGCCATCCAATGAAAATGTAGAAGTAAATCTCTGTAATTAATTCACTATTTTATACATCTATATCATCTTAAGCAATGCCATTATCCAAAACTAATTTATGCTTTTCTCAAAGCTTAGATTACACTTTTCTCAGGTTCCTTAAGAAATATTTTTGACATATGTTACTTTAACTCTATAGTGCAACTACAATTCCTTATTTAAGGGTACTTCACAACCTACAAGGTTTTCACATCATCACCACTGTCATAGTCTCAGTGCTTTGTGGACACAGTTACAGTATGAAATGTTAATGAAAAGGAAATTGTTTCAAATACATATTCCTGCAAAGACTCTCATGTTAAACCTTCCTGTTTGTAAATAAAAGATATTCTAAAAAACTAGGCAGTAACTTAAAAATAATCCAGGAACTTTTCTTCTCTTCCTTGTCCTCTCACATTCACAATTTTTTCCAAGTCTCAGCTACCTTACAAATTTGTTGATGACCTTCTTCCACTACCACAGTAATTCTATAGAAATAAAAGGAGCTGAGAATCATTTTGGTCAGAAAACAGATACACCGACAGTAGTTATTTTATTAGAAACATCTGTCCAGTCACAAACAGAAAGTTCAAATACCAGATTGAAATACAACTCCAGTGAGAACTCAGAAAGGAAAACCTCTGAAAAATGGCAGTCTTGCCAATCCTTATAATAACAGCATGAGCCACCTTCGTCACTGAAAACTGGGAGTTTCCAAAAAACTGCAGAGCCCTAAGTGTGTACCTGTAACTCATTGATAAACCACAAAAGCATCATCTTGGAGTTACTCAAATTGTACTGCAACTTAGCATGAAATCAGTTTATTTAATACTAACAAGAATATATGAAGAAGTTTTTGCTGCTTCTGCTTTGTTCTACACTGAAAATCCTAAATCAGTCCCACTACTGTATAAACCAAAAAGGAATTGCCTTCTGGATGCTGCCAGTGCTTTCCATCAGCCAAAGTCTGTACAGTGCAAGCTAAATTCCACTGTAATTTAGCTGCCAATGAACTTGTCTCTCTTGGGTCATAGTGGACAATATTATCCTTTCCATCACTCTGCATTAAGCAAGTCTCAGTGGTTTTCTACCACTTCCATGACATTTGCATGCACTATTTCAAAAGCGTGACGCCAACTTACTTACACTTGAGATATACTCATGAACACTCAATTAGTTCTTTCAGTTCTTCAACAAATTTTATGAAAGTAAAATTGGCATAAATTAATTTGCATATTAACCCAGCATCATCAAAGAAATCTGATTTCAGCAGTAGCTTTTCAGGATGAGGCACCATCATATCCAGACTTCTCTGGGCATGCCATAGCTCCCCATGCTTTTCATTCACACCAAAATAGCTAAGTAGCAAAAATCAGTACTTCAACAGGAGGCCTCAAGAAACAGTTGAGCAGTTTCAACTATGTTGAAACACTAGTGCACAATATCAAGGCCTATTAAAACAGAAAGCAAGTGTTTGTGAGTGTTATTTCCCCTTTTACTTCTGGAGTTCATTTACAGCCTGATTATCAGCTGCAACCTCACATCCAGGCTCTAAAGTACTGGGAGCTTCAGCTGTACATTCAGCCTACTTGGAAATAAGGCTGCAAGCAGCTTCCTTGTGCTCTGTTTATTTGCTCTGAAATCCAGGCCAGTGCTGCTGCTCTTCTTACTTCTTTTGAGCAAATGCAGTCTAAGGACAAATATCCAGGAATACATTAAATATGTATTTCTTGGATGAGTTTAGTAGTTGAGCATAAGAGCAATTTTGACATACAATTTTTGGAAAATGTCTCTCAAATTCCTAACCAGTGCATGCTTAACAGCTTTTTCCTGTTTGATTTTTTGTAGTTTGGGCTCAAATTACATCAGAGCAAAATTATTTCAAATATGATATTCAGAAAGTATTTCATATTAAAAAATAAAAATCCCTTAGAATAAGCCATCAGGTGTAATTATTATTTAATAATTTATCAATATTTGCTCTGAACATGTTTTGGGACAAAATCAAACACAACTAGCTAAACTTTTCGGAAGCATAAAGCATTATCTGGTTGTTACCTCCTCTGGAAGTGAGGTGGAGGGGTAAGAAATGTTGGAGCAGCCTCAATTAAAATTTTATGGGAAAGCAGTAACAAAGGAAGGAGGGAGACATACACAGGCATTTTTTCCCCCTCAAACCTAAGCAATCTATCCAATGAAGTTGTAGATCAACACTGAGATATATTTTAAGGAGGAAAAAGTACCAGTAAGGATAATTAATCCTAAATGCATCGTTCATTCAACATGAAAACTGAGGGATATCTTACATCTGTTAATGTATCCCATTAGGCACATCCATTAATACTGTATTTGAATGTCTAGCTAAAATCAAAGTTTTCCTATAGGAAAACAACCCTCCCCCCAAAAAAAAACAAACCAACAACAAAATAACCCCACTACAACTGCAATGCAAAGAAAAGCCCATTCACATTCCGTATCAAGACAGCATCAAAACATTTTAGTATTTTCTTTAAAATTATTAAAAATATATTTACTGGGCTCTTCTGTAGACCAGCTGATTATCCCTTGCCTATCTGGTTATTGCAATTTTCTTGTTCCCTTAACTCCTCCCATTATCTCTTTTCAGAGTGTTTCCTCTTTATTTAAACATGCAATATTCATCTAGCCAGTAAGAGGCTGATCCTAGAGTATCATTATACTTTGGTGACCAGAACAGCAAACTGCAATGTCGAAAATGCAGCTGCAAAATCCTGCTGTAAATCAGGTAAAACAGAAACATCAGCTTGATCTGCATCCCGTGTGAAAACTTCAGCCATTAGCTGACCATTGATGGCTCTGGGGTTTCAGATCTCTAGTTTTCCTTTGACAACAAACAATTTACAAAAAACGTTTCCTTGAACCTAGTGCAGTCAAAATAAAAGTCAGCCTTGATTTAAATAAACTGAAAATGTCTGCCCAAAAGGTATCTCATAAAAAACTCCTAACCTACTTTATTGCTGTATAGATATCTACTGATATAATAATGATAACAAGTAAGCAGTTGCACAGTTTTAATTTTTGCTGGACTATGTATCTGATTAGATGAGAAGGATTACCATAAATCTCAGACTGTAAAGTGCAATTTGAATGTGTAAACATAGATGTTTTATATCTCTCCCATGACTTATAATGGAAATGACGATGCTCGGACACTTCTATAGATTTCCTAAGCACTAAAAATAGTAAACTTTAAGAGCTTTCCCACAAGGAACATAAATCCAGGGTGGCTTCACTATAATGCAGGGATCAGAAAGGAGAAAGGAGACATAATGGTCAGAAATAACAGAAGACTAAAATCCAGTGAAGTTTCATCAACAAAGTAGTTATATGAATGATCATTACTGGTACTTTTTCCACCTTAAAATATATCTGTGTTGAAGCTGATCTGCAACTTCATTGGATAGATTACAGTGACACTATTACAGAACTGTAGTATTCTGAATAGTAAATCCCTGCCTGTAAGTCACAGGTTGATTCTTAAATAGAGTGATAATGAGTAATAAGAGATAAAAGGAAAAATAAAGAATTTTTAATTTATTTTCTGGTACCTTAAACACAGCATAACATTGCTGTACTTACAACAGCACCTCTTCCATAGTTAGTGGGTTAACTGCTTGGATCCATGCCTGAAGAGCTAAGGCTCAAAAGCCTAAATCTGTGCAGTTTTGCTTCAGAATTATCTTTTTTGGAAGAAATGTGTCTGCCAATATTTTACTACTTACTACCTTCTTTTTTTTTTTCTCTCTTATTTTTTTTTTCCCTTTTTTTTTAAAGCCCACTAACTTGGTCCATTTAAAGTAATAATATTTTTCTTTTCTTTTATACTCAAGAATTCACTTGAGAGGGGATAGAACAATTTCTTTCAAAGTATTTGAATGGCTAATATCAAGACCTGTGGATGGAGATTTTAGTCAAGACTTGTGGATGACCATTTTAGGCAGTAACAAATACAAGAAAATAAAGAGCAGGTAGGTAGGAAGGGTCATACTGATATAAATCAGCAACAATAACAAAAAAAAAATAGACACAAAGAAAGCCAAAGAAAATGGAGAACAAATTCAGGAAATACTAGAAAGAATGAGGCAAAACGATGTGTCACACCTAAGTCCCTATTTTCACATATTGTTAATTCTCCTATCAAGTCCCCTAGCTTGCCAGGAAGACTAAGTCTCAATGTAGTCCAGAAAACAGAGCAATTACTCTTTACACTCTCAGACCACATTGCAGATAGGAATGCCCATAACCCCTGTTTTGGTTTTCCAGTGTCAGCATTGCATTAAAGCAAAACCTTCCTGCCATACAGCATTGGTCTCTGTAGTAGAGAACAATTAATCAGAGATGAAAAAAGCTAGTTATATACAAGCCAAGTAAGTCTGAGATCTCTAGCAAAGCTGATTTATAACAAAGTATGACGAAGTCACTACAATTTGAAACTGCAATGCATAGACAAAAGAAAATGGGGAAACATTTAATACTCAGAGAAACAAAAGAGATTCTGTTCTCAGCATAAAGATCAATAAAGAGATTTAGTACTGCTTCATTTAAGACAAGAGGATGGATAAGTGCAGTTCTAATTGCACAAGTGCAGCTTTCGGTGCTGTATCTTCTTATGTACTTAAAACATTAAAATGTAATCACATGTGGGAGAGACCCTTGGATATGTGGATCAAAAGGATTACCAAAGTTCATCCTAAATTTAGAATAAGGACAATTGCCCATGAAACGTACTTCTAAAAAAAAAGAAAAAAAAAAAAAAAAAAAAGTAGCTTTGCACTGATCTGAAGAGGGAATCTGGCCACACCATGATTTTTTCGATCTCTGAACACTCTCCACAGTATGAAGAACACATTTTCTAGCTCAAAACATTATTGTACAGCAGGAAAAGGACAGGTGAACAATCTATTTGTATCCATACGAATAACATGAATATGAGAATATTATTACAGTACTTGCCTCGCAGCTTCTCTACAGACCTTTTCCTACTCTACTCAACTGCTTGTAATTATTTCACCTTTAGAATGAATGCTAAAGTGACCTGAGGTGTTCTGACTGTTCTGGTAACAATTATACTTCGGTAATATATGCAGATGCTCACACCACATTAATCCCATTCACCAGCTCTTCTTGAGACAAATCATCACTTTGTTTTGAGACTGCCAAATTCCTTCACTCAGTAGTTCGTTATCCAAAATTTATCTGTAGAGTGCCATAGAAATCCTACTGCCACGAAAGCAAACACCTATCAAGTGGAAACTCATGGCTGGCTGTGAATGTAATCTTTGTGTCCAGTAATTCTGTTAAAAAAGAAAGGCAAATTATTTCATAAGCTAATCACAAAAAAAAATACATCTGTAATTCATCTGAATGTATACTAAAGGAGTACATATCCACCCACCAAGATACTGACAGTTTCTCGATTCACAAAAGATACTCAGGCTTTACTGAGTCTGTGATGAAATTAATTCAATTATAAAAGAGCTTCTGTATGGCACCTCCTATGTTTTCTCCTGGATAAGTAATAGTGCCCTAGTGTTTTAGCTGTAAAGAGTTAGAATAAAAATAATTTTATAATTCACAAAAACATAAAAAATAATCTAATGTATGTGATGTAAAAGAGATTAACTGGGTGTTTCTTTTTCAAACTTCTCAGTATTTTAATCTCTAATAAAAGTTAGAGGGAAACAGAGGGTGCCAGAAAAGCATCAGTGTGATTTTTTTAAACAGTAATTTATAAAACATTAATAACCTACTCAGAATAATCTTATTCCCACAATAGATGCAAAGTGTCAAATGTTACTGCAAAAAGAAAAACAAAAATGCAAATCACCATATACTGTCAGAAACAGTTATGAAGAACCTTAAAATACTTGAAGAGACATTTCCCTGTTCACCTAGCCCCTAGTAACACATGCCCATTTTTTCATACATAAACCACATGATGGTAATAAAAACTGCATGTTTCTTTAACAAAGTGTTTTATGATATCCATATAGCAGTGCATGCTGGCAAGTGTAGTGAAACAAAAATTTCGGAGCTTCCAAACCCCCTTGCTTTCTAACACTCCTCACCAAAGTGGGAGGCTGCGTGCGGCTGGGTAAGCATTCCGAGATCAAGACCCAATAACAACAAACTGTTACTGAGCAGGCATCCTTTATTGCAGCGCTGGGGATTCTCCACCATGAGCGCTCCCACGAGTCAGTGAAACTCCCCGACTAATATACACCAAAAACATGCATATTCAGTTCCATGTCAATGAGTTCCCAGAATTCTTTTACATAGTAATTTTATTTCCTGGAATTGGCTATCTTTGTAATTATGCATGCTCGAGGGTCTCCTGTGGGGGTCTTCGCTGATTCTAGTCCTTTGTTGTCTTTGTCCTGGTCCTGTCTCCATTCTCCCGCTGGTAGATTGCCCAGGTGGGTCAGAATCGACATAGTTGTTGTCTGTAGGAGCCACAGGTTCTTAGAAGACTTGATGTTATCACAACCTACAGGCTGCTTGGCACAGTTGACTGATAGTTTCACAAAGCACATTGTTTTAAAAGCAATCCCTAGTATAGCAAATTCATTATTTTAGTAAACTTTTGTTATGCTATATTTCTATTGAATTTACTAACAAATATCCTATGATGTATCAGTAGCAATAGGAAAGATAAGAAATTCAGTATTTCGAGCAGGAGCTCGAATCCCAAAATCTTCCAAATCATTTCCACTTTCTTGATTACCAGCAACAGATAAATCCTGATAAAATACTGTGCCTGGAATAACCTTGACAAGAGTCTGCCACATGAGAACACTAACGATTTTCAAGTTGAGAACAATCAGTATGTATTAAACATACTTGCTACACAGAAACAGTACTCATTTAGCATTTCAGTCATCAATATTTTGCACCAGTAAGTCAAATTCTGTGATCTCAAGTCTCACATGTCTGTTAAGAAGAGCTAACAAATTTCAGTAGCTGAAGGAAACATAAAACTGCTGAATGGAATTTAGGTGCTTAGATAAACCCAGCTTATTGCAAGGTGTTGGAGGTATGAAAAGAGTTCGTGGTTTTAGAAAACTAAGGCAAATCCTCCTTAGCTGATCTTTGGTAACCAGAAACTCAGAGCATTATGCATGAGGAGGCCAATTTCAACATGTAAAATATTTGGAGAAGGGTGGAACATGTTACATTTTTCATACTATAAATAGATTCCACTACCTTTGCAGTGAAAAGTTGCAGTAAATATTATTTAAAAAACGAAAAAGTGAAAGCATGAGATACAACATCATGAGTTAGTTGAATTAGCCACATCCCCTAAGTAGTTATGAAATGAGAAGCTGAATTTATGTTTCAAAAAAGTGCTTTCCTGTAGTTTGTAATTGCTAATAGGATGATTCTGTCATTCTTGAGTATAAATAAATAATGCCAGTAGATTAGCTTAGCCAATGAAAAGGGCCAGAAAAATCCTTTTTTCTCAGCAAATGCAGTAGCAGATAGCAACTAAGTTGAATAGTTACATGCAAGATGGACCCATTCACTACAGTTTTCTTCAGCCTTATCTGCTCTAAGGTTCAGAAAATAAAAATGACAATAGAATCAGAATCTTCCTGAAAATAAAATCAGAATGGCAAGTATGTTTCTATCCTTAACTGAACATCAAAAAATGCACTTCGCATTCCTTTAGATGTTGGCCCATTTACCATAATTTGACACCTGCAAGTATGAACAATTTTGAATCTATACTACAGGAAAAATCTCTTCATAAATATTTGTAAACAACATGAAAACCATGCACAAAATACACATTATTAAAATAACTGCCCTGTACAATCCTAATGTTAGAGATCCAGAAAACTAATACAGAAGGGAATTGCTGAGTAGCTTAAAAATGTCTTGCATCACCGTAGTATTGTTTCAAATTCTTACACTATCCATACTGTTTCTTCTAAACAAATGGTGCTGAAATTACTAAGGATTCTCCTTTTGCTTACCTTAGAATCTCCTTCCATTCACATATTTTTAAAAATGCAGTCAAGGTGGGTTTCTAAAATGAGGAGTATTTTTATTGCCTTGTAAAATTACACTTTGTGAAAGCATGTTGAGTAACAGTAAAGGCAACTGTTCCACCTAAACCCATGTTTACTGGTGACTGACTTCTGCTCTACAAACTCGTTCACCGCTTCTCTGCCCTGTGGATGGGTGCAGGGTATCATCCAGCAGTACACAACAGGGTCTGGTCTTACTGCATCATGGGTATGGTGGCTTTCCTTAACACAAACCTATCACTTAGGACAGCTTGGACAGGACTTCAAGCAACCTGGTGTAGTGGGAGGTCTCCCTGCCCATGCAGGGGGTTGGAACTAGGTGATCTTTAAAGGCCCTTCCGATACAAACCATTCAATGGTTCTATGCTTACCAACTAGCTCCCATAAAAATATGAGAAGTAAACAAGTCATGCCAGTGAAGAAAATGTCTCAGCTAATAAAGTTGAATTCCATCCAAGGAGGGAAAAGCAGGAAGTGATAGTCAGTTTAAGTGCAACTAAATTAAATCAAGCAGCATTGCACAAATACCTTGCTGTACAGACAGATTCATACTGGATCTATAAATGCCAAAAAGGGTCACTCAGTTCAACCTCCTGGGTGGATAAACAGCAGCACTTTCTTGAATGGATCAGCACTGCATGGAAATGCATATATAACACAAATATCTAATTCTGATTTTTAAAATTCCCAGGAAACAGGAGCATCTGGCAATGATTATCTTTTGCAATGGACAGTGCTGTGGTTGCTGCAAGCATGTGCTTTTTTTGGATTAAAACTTGCTGTCTTCCATCCACAACTACTGCTATACTTGTCTTTTAGAATACAATGTCATCCTACCACTTGTGCACTGACACTCACAGAATCACTCTGCTCTTTGAGGAGCTGCTGGATTGAGTTTTCCGAGATGACTGCATGGAACAGTGAGTGACTTCCTGGTCTTTAACATCACTCGATATTGTAGCATGGGGGAAAAAAATCATCCACAGGAAACACTACCTACTTTTGACATGTTGTTTTAGTTCTTAGTTAACTGTGTTGGTACAGCGTTTGCAGCACGTATCACTCTTACAACATTAGTTCTTGCGGCTCTATTTTTAACTGCATTATAAATGTATAAAACCTGCACTGCAGTTAGATTAGGGAACCAGAAAGCTAAGTGCTCAATTGAAACAGACATTTCCCCAACCTCATGAGAGCAACTATTCAAAACAGTCTGTATGAAGTAAATTCTGTCACTGGTTTTGAAAGCATTTACCCACAAATCCTGACAGTTGCCAATACTGAAGCAAAGCTTCAGCACACACCCTTGAAGCATCATACAAACATCACCTTTTCAGTATTGCCACAAAATGTATTTATGTGGCAAAAAAATCAGGAATGCATCAAATATATGAAATTCCTAAAAAGAAGGCAGCCAATACTTGCAAAAGAATAATGTAAAAATGCAAGCAGCTCAAGGCACCTATAAGGTTCACCACAGAACTGTGAGATGTACTAAATCCAGGCCTTACATGTGAAACTAAAAGCTACTTTGGAAGAGGGACTGTGCTTTTCTGACCCTAAGTACTGTCACACAAAGCCCTTTAATAAGTGACAGCCATTAGCATAAACTAACCATGCTAGCCTCTGCTTCTTAATTTACACTCTTAGGCTCTGGTCATAAAAACATAAATGCAGTCAAACAATTATGCACCTAAGAAAGACTTTTGATTTCAGAAAGGAAACATCCTTCTGCAAACAAGCACTCTCTTCATGGCCAGCAAGTTTTAAGTCTCCAATAGCTTTACTTATGCAGACTTTGTGTAAATATGCTTTCAGTGAATTTAGAACAGAGCAAGTAATTAAACAGAGGAACTCTACAAATGTAGTAAGAGAATTACCTAGCAAGATATGCATCTGAGAAAAATGTTTAAATGCCCTTTTCTTTAAAAAGACCTTCTGATATATGGAATACAACCTAGTAGAATAAATAAACTGCAGGTTCTGAATGTGGCTTGTTTCATTTGAATGTTTTTTGTTTGTTTGTTTGTTTAATACTACAGTGTTGTTGCTTACTGTTTAAGTCATACTAAATATGCAAGACTGATGCAAATAACACACTTTCTTCTCTGCATATTTTAAAGAGAAACTTAGTTCCCAAGTTTCTCAACTACTAGTTAGCAGCTAAAGATCATAGATTTTTTTCCTCTGAAAGACACCAGAAAACAAGAAGTAATCATTCTCGCATAACTTATATTACAGCAATAGCTGGACTTTTGTGAATCACAGATACAGTTTAAAATCTGGTAAAACCATTTCTATGTGTCCTATTTATTTAGCAAAAGCATTGTTGGTTCTGTCTTAATATGGCAGCACCTGTCAGTTATAAGACTTGAAGTAATGTTTCAAGGTTACAACAGCAAACATGTTTGAACATGATAAAATAAAATTTGATGGAATACATTCAAAGTGTCTTGTTATGAATTAGTGCATGAGAACGTGGCAGAACACCAGAGGCTGCTTGAACGCTGTTTATCTCTGCTGCTTTCTAAAGTATAATTCAGTATGGCAACACACTGGGTTTATACAGACACTGATTTGCTGCAGCTCTGTGCAGAGTACCTCAAACAGCATGAAAATAAAACAGGAACTATACATAAAGAATAAAGCTATTTTTCTGACCTTTAAAGGTAACATCTTACACAATGGTTTGATCCAGATTTCTTTTTCCTTTATTCATAGGAAATTCTTAATTTACTATTCTTAATGAAAACGGAAGTGTTCGTTTTTATTTATATATGTCCTATGATTCATCCTTCCCATTGTCAGACTATTAAAATTTCCTATGCTTCCTAAGCCTGCATAATAGATGGGAATTCCGCTTACCTAAAGGTTTCCTGAATGAGTAAAACTATGCTTTACATCCTTAAAATTTCCTTAAAACTCTTAGAAAGCAGGATAGTTCAGTAAGGCTAAGCTCGTATTTTAAAATCCCAGATTTAAAATATAGCTGTTCTTTTCTCTCACATGCTACTGATATATTTCTCTTTACAGTAGAATAGTAGTTCCAGAATAGCTGCAAAAAAATTAGTTTGTACAGCAGGGAATAGACTTTCACAGACAATTCATATATGGACTAAGTTCAATTCACTGACTGAAAGCTCTGTCTCAGCAAGTGTTATTTTTCGATTGTGTTTAAAAGCTTGTTTACTAGCTAATAAAAATTAAGCATAACAGCTTAGCTTCTCGACCCTTCTAAGTTTATTAGTAAACTCAGTATTTCTTACTGAAATCTTAACTCAATCTCCAAAACAAGAAACCTAACACATAAAATTGGCAGTGAAACAAATACAGACAATTTTAGTGGCTAAAAACAAGCATTTTAGAAATATGGGAAGGAAACAAAAAACATCAGGTTGGAATTACCTGTGCTGAAGAGTTATCAGCAGTAAAAAGAGTTTGTTCTTGAGAGCACATGGCACTCTAAAGACATCTTGATAATTCACAGAAACAAACAGGAAGACCTTGGCCTTCAGATAAAATGCTTTCTGTATATACAGCACCTGCCACAATGGGAAAGGTGCCCTTGGGTACTACAGCAACACAGCTAGGCTGAGCTACAGAAACAGAACTAGAAGGTTCAGTAGTGTTTCTTGGTCATTGGCCCAGTGTAAAACTATCTGTGACCATTTCTGCAGGGAGGTCCCTGTGGAGGGATAGAAGCCACAGCAGAGCCTGCAGGGGCAAGTAGTGGAAAAATGGAACACGGACTGAGAAGTTAAGGAGTCCTTCCCTCCACTGGGGAAATTGCCAGGTCATGCTACAACATGCTTCACAACAAAAACAGCAAACAGCCTAAAATAAATTGCCTCAGATCTGATATGAGACTGGATTAGCAAAGTCTTGTTCAATTATTTGTAAACTGGAATTGTTGTAGACACTACGCTGTATAAGTCAGTGGAATGAGCCAGTGCAGCACTATCATTCGGTCTATCATGATTGGTGACAGAACTGCTGATTTAGTTTGCTCATTTAATCTTTCTTAATTAGCACACTCAATTTATCAAAGCTTTTTTGCTTGAAAGTGTTCCACTGAGGCTTCATAGTATTCCTCTGGGTTTCCTCCGGTATTCCCAATTATGTTTGCTGTTCAAACATGAAGAAATATACTTGACAGGTTTCATACCTCTCCCATTAAGTATACTGGTGTGTTCTTGTCAATAACTAAGGCTAACTGCATCCCTCTTCATCTAGATATAACATAAATAACTGCAGAATAGGTGACACTTATAGGCAAAGGAAGCCAAAGTAGTGATTACTCTGTGGAAAAAATACCTGGTTTCCAGAACTATGGGTGTGATCATGAGTTGTGAATGACTTATTCAGTGGCCAAAAGGAGTTTGCCTTGTTTTGATTTTTATGGGCAGGTGATCAGCTGCCAAGCTCTTACTCTAGACTTCCAGCTCACAAAGACAAGGTGTTTTTTTTTTCCCAATTTTTGAATTCTGGAACCCTGGCTAGTTTAATTCACCACACATGCAGGTGGACTTAAAGACACTTGACACAAGAATGTAGGTGAAAAAAGATCCAGTGTTTTGGGCTCACTCAAGTGTAAAAAGGCTAATGGAATACAGACCTATGTGAATTTACAGCAGTCTGTAAGCTTTATCTCTGCTTCTATTAATTCCTTTTGTGTGTAAGAGAAGTGTCCAAAAGCAAGCTGCATATGACACTTTTTACACACTCATGTAATTAGAACAAACAGCCACCGTTAGTAGGTAACAACATGAACTTCATAAGGATAATAATTTCACACTGGATCTTAAATTTCTTAGTATCTTAGAGATGTTTTTAAAGTACACTGAAAATGTTGTATATGTGAGGGCAAATGATAAGTTTGGTTTCTCTCTTTGATGGAAGAGGTCTTTTCATTCCCCTGCAAGTGAATGAAGTATATACAGCTGTAGAACAAATAGATTCTGTGAATTTTAATTTTAAAAAGCTAGACTAAATTTAGCACTGCAGCCCACGGGGCTTGTTAAAATCTGTGTGGAGACCTAAGTACCAACTTCCCTTATCTCAATGGGCTTTAAAATTGCTCTGATGTAATATTAAACAACCAATAAAATTATTTTTTAACAAGAGAGCAGTACAAAAATAACTCCACAAGCAGAGCTGAGCTTTGAGATAAAAACAGTGCACACCTCGCTTATACACCTTTGCTGGGAGTCACAGCCCACCAGTGTAACAGCATAGGCTTGTTTGTGTTCAACCATACCAGATGGATAAGCAGGGAAACCAGGGCAATGGAAGAAAATGCTCTGCTGGCTCTTGAGGGCAGAAGAAGCTGACATAGCCTCCCTCCTCAGCCTCAGCACAGATGGGCTTTACTTGCAGATGCAGAGGATGCCAACGATCTCTCTCTGCAGGTGACACACTTTTGGCTCTGCTCGCACACCTACCCACACAGCTAAGCCAAGAAGTCCCACCCTGAGCTGGGGGCAGGATATCTCATCCCTCTAGGTGGCCAAGGGCATGAGATGAAGGCTTTGGAATATTACTCCCCTGGTGAGCTTGCTAGTGACAGACCAGGGTGAGCTTGCAGGAGATCAGGAATGTGAAGACCATAAGGGGAAATGAAGGAAAAAAAATGCAAAGCGATCAACGCTGGAAAAATCCTAGACCTTTCAACAAAACCAAATAAACCAAATTTGCTTTATCAAACACCTGTGTTGCTGAAAGGTTACACTTGTGTAAGAGCCTCTGCCTTCTTATCTGCCCCAGTACTAAACGAAGATTTACTACAATTGCTGTGCTAAGTAAATGCCAAATAAGCAACTACACAGGTACTTTTCAACACCACACTAAGCACAGCACATGGCATGCATGCTTTTCTGAATAAACTTGACATTTCTCAGATGAGGCTCAAAGAATTATTCACATCACAATGTCCCTAACCCTCACAGAAACTGCATCAAAAGAAACCACTCCTCAAGCAAGACTACTTCACAACCACTGAAAAGCGCAGCTTCCCCAGCCTCGTTTATTATTTTCTAGACATCATTAAAAAAAACCCCAAAATTCAGACATCCATATTAGTTTTTCTCTACAAACAGAACACAGGCTTTTAGAGGCACTGTAGCAATAAATGAAGAATTAAAATAATCTGCTGTGTAAATAATCCTATTAAAAAGCCTTGTACCTGAAAACAACTGAAAGATGCCATCCAGTGGATGAAGGCAGCACGGAGTTAGTATAATACTGGCGGTAGGATTCAACTACAATGACATCTAGTGGTGTAAGATACCAAACCGGTTGAACAAGTTTCGAAAACTTACCTAAAAGAGAATGTTTTAATAACATAACTTTCAAATTTAACTCACATGAAGTTAATCCATGGTATGATTTAAAATGCACTTTGGTAATTCTGTTATCTCTTGTTTCTTTTTCATTTAAAAACATGGCATAGTGCATCATCCAGTATTATTAATAATTCTGAATAGCTACCCCTCACAAAAATTATTTTAAAGCAAAAATAATAAACACATTCTGAATACAATTTTCATACCCGAATGGCTTTTTCATTAGTATTGCTTATAAAGCTAATTGTCATACAAGCCATTTAAAGGTAATTTACTTGGTTCAGGAATCCTATGGGGTTTAATCCAAAAACATTCTTGTAGAATGCAAGTTATAGGAGGCTTTAAAATTGTTGATTGGTATACTGTATAACTTAGATTTCTGCAGAATCATTTTAGTTTCCTATGCACCACAGCCACATTGCCAAACACTCATCATGATTTTGTTGTTGTTAATGAGTGAGTACTCATACAAATTAAGTTTGAAGCAGCCATTGTACATAGCTTGCAATCAATGATACTAAGTTATAAATTCAACAACTAGGTGGATATTTTTCATATTAGTTATTGCATTTTCATATTTATTTCATATTATTTCTTCCTTTGTGTATCTTTGATTCTAGTTTCTATTTAAAAGCCTTAAAGGTGAAGACATCTGGTTGAGTTGATGCAATGCAGGTATTGCAGATTCCAAGAATACGATGCTCAATTAAAGTTCACCTGATGTGAAAGAGGAAAAAGAGATATTAAAAAATCTTCTAAAAATCTTAAGTTATCAATACCATATCGACCTGACAGATACTGATGCTAAAGAAACAAAGAATGAGGGCTCATCTTTTGAAAAAGTCTTTTAGTCAAGTACCATGGTACTTTGAAAAGCATTATTCAATTTAGATAAATATTAACTGAAGAAGAAAGTGGTAATTTCTGAAACAGCCTCAACTCTCTCAGGCTGTGCTCATAGGAGAGGTGCTCCAGCCCTCTGATGATATTTGTGGCTCTCCTCTGGACTCACTCTAACAGGTCCATGTCCTTCTTGTGTTGTGGGCTTCAGAACTGGACAGAGCACTCCAGACGGGGTCTCATGAGAGCAGAGTCTCTACCTAGTATAAGCCGCTATGTGTCTCCAAACTGAACAGCTGGTTTGACATCAGAAAGAATTATAGCATTGGTTGAACACATTCTGCAGCTGAAGTGCTGTGCAACTAAAGAAATAAAATGTCATATGGAAGGCTGTGCTTTCCAGCTCAGAGATGTGTCATCACTCGCAACAGTCCCTAATGACCCAGTGCTGAAAAGACCCAGACTTTAGCTCTGCAGGTGCTGCAAATCTCATCTTGAAATACAAGAGACAGAAAGAACAGCAGCTGATTTATCAAACAAGTCCTCAAAGGAGTCCTGCAGTTCCAGCCTTACATGACAAGCTTGTAAAAATACAGGAGTAAGCACATTATCATGTTAAAAAATAGTAATAACATAAACAGATTGGAGAATAACAGATATTCTTCTGAGTTTGGTCTAAGGACAATCTGAATTAATACAGAAACGCAGGGGAAAAAAAAAAAAAACAGTGGTGAAAAAGATCCGAGTAAGAATGGATGAAAAAAAAAGACAGGAAATACAGTTTTTTAATACAAAAGTTAGGTACTGTTTAGCCACCCTATCTACTTGGTACCAAACAATAGCTCCATTAAAGAAACAGGGTTTTGTCTAGCTTACATACACACAGCTCTATACATTCTTACAGGAATTCTGAACCAGCATTATGCAGATACAATACCATTGTAGAAAAACAGTCCCATTAAAATGTGGTCCCTATTAATATAAATGCTTAATTAGAGGATGTGGGAATCTATGTATCTAACTGGATGTGTTCCCTGCAGCATGATGGAACTGGAAGATGAAGTTGCAAAGCCACTTTCTATCATATTTGAGAACTCACGGCAGTCTGGTGAAGTTCCCACTGAATGGAAAAAGCAACCCCCTTTCCTAAAAGGGAAAAAAAAGGAAGACCTGGAAACTACAGGCCAGTCAGTCTCACCTCTGTACCTGGCATAATCATGGAGCAGATCCTCCTGAAGGCTCTGCTAAGGCATGTGGCAATGTGGAAATGGTTAGTATCAACTAACATGGCTTCACCAAAGGCAAATAATACCTGACAAATCTGGTATCCTTTTACAATACAGTCACAGCATTAGTGCTGAAGGGGAGAGCAACTAATGTCATTTACCTGGACTTGTGCAAAGTATTCAACACTGTTCCTCACTGTTTCTAAAATTAGAACGGTATGGATTCAATGGATGG
This sequence comes from Apus apus, assembly GCF_020740795.1. Taxonomy (NCBI): domain Eukaryota; kingdom Metazoa; phylum Chordata; class Aves; order Apodiformes; family Apodidae; genus Apus; species Apus apus. Next base: position 38,865,818 of record NC_067312.1, on the reverse strand, counting down.
ACCACTTGTTGGGTAAGGAACTGGCTCAATGGGTGCACTCAAAGAGTTGTGGTCAATGGCTCAGTGTCCAAATGAAGACCAGTGATGTCTGGCCTTCCTCAAGGGTCAGTACTGGGACCTGTGGTGATTAACATCTTTGTCACTGACATGGACTGTGGGATTCAGTGCACCCTCAGCAGGTTTGCTGACAAAACCAAGCCGTGTGGCATGACCAACATGCTAGAGGGAAGGGAGGCCATCCAGAGGGACCTTGACAGGCTGGAGAGGTAGGCCCCTGCCAACCTCATGAAGTTCAATAAGGCCAAGTGCAAGGTCCTGCACCTGGTTCAGGGTAATCCCAAGCACAATTAATGGATTTAGAACAGCCCATAGGAAAAGAACTTGGAGGTGTTGGTTGATAAGAAGCTCAGCATGAGTCACCAGTAAGTGCTTGCAGCCCAGAAAGCCAACTGTATCCTAGACAGCATCAAAAGAAATGTGACTGCTGTCCTTGTTTGAGCCAAGATGAAGGAGGAGCAGACTAGACAGACAGCAAAATTGGATAAGCAGATTATTCCAACTAAAGTTGCCATGGAAGGGCATCCTCAATCTATCCCACTGCCACCACTTAAGAGGCCAGCACTAGTAATAGACATCCTGGGCCTGAAGAAGTATCACAGGACCACAGAACACCTGTTTCGGTGATTTCGGCTGGAGGGACAAAAGAGCAACCAACAAGAAAAGGTGCTATGCTGGACCTTGTTCTCACCACAGAGTGAGACAATGTGAAGCTTAAGGGCATCCTTGGCTGTACTGACCACAAAAGAGAATTCAGGATCCTTAAGAAAACAAGGAGGGTGCACAGCAAGCTCACTACCCTGGCAAGAACAGGCAGTCTGAGGGGAGTACAGCTTCCTTGTTCTGAAGTTGTCTAAGCAGCCAGGGATCAGGTTAGGAAAGCTAAAGCCCAGAGAGAATTAAATTGGGCCAGGGATATCAAGGGCAATAAGAGCTTCAGCCTTAGTGAATTTTTTTTTCTACATTTCTACATTTCCTAAGATAGCATCGTTGCTAAATAGATACTTTTCTGGTAATTTTATTTTAGCTGCTGTTGAATGGATCCTTAAATGCTATTTTAGTTTTACAGGAAATTCATTTGCTAATGTCAGTATCCTGAATCATTCAAATAAAGCTGCTGCAGAAGCTAGTGGGAGTTAATAGATCTAGCACTTCCAATAAGTCGCATGTAGAAAAAAAGATGAGTCTAAAACCATGCATCCAATATTGGTAACTGAATCAAGACCATGCTGTGTTGAGTAAATTGTGATTGCATCAAGGATTAAGGCATTTTTCAGTGCTTTCATTTTTCCCTACTCTAAGCACTATTCTGTCATAGTTATTAGAAAAATTAACAAGTTTTCTATATTCAGTTCTGTCATCTTAATAAACCTATTTCCTTGAGTATGATCTCCGCCAACTTTAAAAAAAAGAGTTAGCTGTTCCTAAGCATTCTAAGGTTTCTTCCAACCTCAGTCCAAGCACAACAGAAAGTCATAGTTAGATGAGCAAGAAATTCAGAGTTTTGTTGTATATGTCAAATCTTGCAGGAGACCCGTGTGTGTCTTCTGATGCTTATTCTTCAAGTTAAGCAATGGTACAAACTCTCTGTAAAAATTTAGGACAACATAAAAGAAAATAATTTATCCACACTTATACTGAATGAGATGCAAAAAGATAAGAAAAAAATGAAAAAGCAGACAAGTGACACACTTCACTAGAGGCATAAAGGCTGTTTCCCAGCCAGAATGAAAAGATAAACCATCAGGGACCTGTTTTCAGCCCATAGCTTCAACTGGGTGGTGGAACAGGAGAAAAGGGGGAAATGAGAGGCAACTATAATAAGAGTCTTGTGGAAACAAACCAACCAACCCACCAACCAATTCCTCTCTAATTTCCACCTCCCCCAAAGCCCACCACCAACCAATCAGAAACTCAGTACACTCAGGCATCAAACATTTGTGGCTTGCTTGGTTTTACCATACATCTTTTGCAGTAACTTAGCTCTGTACCTATCAATAGATTCTCAAGATCTAACAGGTGACATTGCACAAACAAAAGGATCTTAGTGGAAGGTAGTAAGAAGTTGGGGAAAGCAGGAAAAAAAATTGCTGGAAGTTATCAAACAGTGGGAATAATTCAGGGACAGAAAATATCAGAGTTTAAGGCAGAACTGTTCATTTTAAAACATCTGTATGATCCCTAGACTAGGATAGTTGTTGAGCTTAAGAAATAACTGAATTCATGAATGTACTAATAAATAAAATATTTCATTTTAACAGCATGCAGTTTTGGAATTAATATTGTCTGGATGATGTCCTGGTTTGAGCCAGGATAAAGCCAGTTTTTCTTTTGCTGATTCCTTTTTTTCTTTTCAGTGAGCTTTCTTCAACTAGCAACTGTGTGTTCTGCTAGGTTGAATAAGACACTGGAATGTTTTTATAATTGCTGGGCCCTCAAGGTCGTGCCTTTGTTCTGCCGGCTCAGGCACTGCGGGGGGATTTGTGGCCCCCCCATGGGAGGCTGGGTTAGATGAACAGCAAAACTGGCCAGAGATATTCCATCCCATATATCTATGTAGGCTCGGGGGAAGGTCAGAGATGACAGAAGAAAACTTCCTTCCTTCCTGCTTCGCTCTCTCGCTGCTTCGCTTCGCCTCTCCGTCTGCCTTCCTTCTTCTCTCTCTCTCTCTCTCTCTCTCTTCCGTTCATGGCCGGTGTCTGGGAAAACACCATCTGCCCATCATCGTGGACCCATCGACCCCAAGCCCTCCTGACCCTCGCAACTCTCTGCCTTTCTCCAGGAGCAGCTTCGGGATTCCTCGGAATTGTCTCATCTGAGGGGAGTGCTGTGGGAGTTGCTGGGGGTGGGGGGAGGCGAGAGGCTTTTGCCCACACCGCTGTATAATCACATATATATATATATATATATATATATATATATATATATATATATATATATATATATCCTCTCATATCATACATTAGTATTCTAATTAAAGCAGCATGGTTCAGTTTTCAATCTAGCCAAGTCTCTCTCTCTTTTTTTTCTCTCTCTCCTTCCCTACCTGGGTGGGAGGGGGAGGGGATCGAGAGCATTGTTGTCAAACTGAGTCAAACAGTGACAACAATTTATTGGCGCCGAACGTGGGGCTCAAACCCACGACCCTGGGATTAAGAGTCCCATGCTCTACCGACTGCTCTACTGATCACAAGAGCAGCCACAAAAAGCAGAATGCTCTCGGCTGCATACCACATGTACAGCTGCAGGCTTGAAAGAAAATCCAGTAGATTCATTGCAGCAAATGTCTGTTCAGTTTTCAATCCATCAGGAAATTCAGCAAAATTGCTTGCCATTGCTATGTGAGGGATTTCTCCCATCAGAGATGGAATTTGTAATCTGGACTTAAAATTTCAAAAGAAAGCTCACTGAAAAGAAAAAAAGGAATCAGCAAAAGAAAAACTGGCTTTATCCTGGCTCAAACCAGGACAGGATGGGTAGTTCTAAAAACAAATGATGCAGACTGCAAAAGGAAAAGAGTCACTTAATAATATGAACATACTTCTTTCCCTTTGGGAGAAGTATTGTTGCTCTCTATATTTCCACTCCTGGGAAATTCTTCAAAAAGTTCCTTGGGCTATAAAGAAACTGGTATACACACAGTTGAGAAATTTTCCTTCTTTTAATTTTTACAAAGTGCTTTTTCTGGTATTTGCTAACACTTCCAGAAAAGGAGGACAGAAAGAATGTTTCCAAGCCTTAGTTTCTTCTTATACTGGATTACAGCTTAAGATAGATTTGCCTCACATAGTTTGAGTTGGCAGTTAAGAGCAGAGGACCCCCGAAGTCCCTCTCAATCTTAATTATCCCATGATCCTATCCTTCAAACAGATACATTTTTTTTATTATTTTCAGTAAAGTCTCTGCTTCACTACTTGTATTTATCTTACAGTAAGTGCTTATAGAAATAAAAAGAAAATTTAAAATAATGGCTTTGGGATTTTAAAAATTCATAATAAAGTGGTTGTTGTATTATAATGTGGTGTTTTTTTGCAACCTGGTTTTAGCATCAGGCAAAAATATATTTTTAATTTCTCCTTCTCTTGGCTTTATAAAGATCAGGTTGCTCAGGGCCCCATCCAACCTGATCTTGAACACTTCCAGGCATGGGCTTCCACAACTTCCCTGGGAAATCTGTGCTGGTGTCTCACCACCCTCACACTAAAGTATTTCCTCCTAATGTCTAACCTAAACCTCCCCTCTTCTATTTTTGATCCATTACCTATTGTCCTCTCAGTACAAGCTCTTGTAAAAAGTCACTTCCCAGCTTTCTTGTAGGCCCCTTTAGGCACTGGAAGATGCTATAAGGTCCTCCTGGAGCTTTCTCTTCTCCAGGCTGAACAGCCTCAACTCTCTCATGCTGTCTTCATAGCAGAGCTGCTCCAGCCCTCAGATCCTCTTTGTGGCCCTTCTCTGGACTTTCTCCATGGGCTCCATGTCCTTCTTATGTTGGGAGCTCCACAAGTGGACAGAGTACTGCAGGTGGGGTTTCATGAGAGCCAAGTAAAGGGGGAGATTCACCTCCCCTGACGTACTAGCTATGCTTATTTTGATGCAGCCCAGGACACAGCTGGCTTTCTGGGCTGCAACTGCACGTTGCTGGCTCATGTTGAGCTTCTCATCCACCATCACTCCCATGTCCTTCTCCTCCAGACTGTTTTCAATCCACTAGTCCACCCAGTCTGTATTTGTGCTTGGGATTTCCCCAACCCAGGTGCAGGACCTTGCACTTGGCTTTGTTGAACTTCATGCAGTTTGCATGAGCCCACTTCTCAAGACAGTCAAGGCCCCTCTGGATGGCTTCCCTCCCCTCCATCAAGTTGACCTCACCACACACTTTGGTGTCATTAGCAAACTTGCTGAGGGTGCACTCAATACCACTGTCCATGTCACTGACAAAGATGTTCAATGACTCCCTTCTACTAAGATTTAGCAAAGTAGATAGGTGGAAAGATACTGGAATTCTTAGTAGAAGCACATTATTTTTATTTTTATGACTGTTACCCTGCAGTAAGCCTACATATTTTTTGTGTTTGACTCTACTATATTAAACTACTACAAATTGCTCTGTACAGTGCAATAAGTAAAATACTTTCTTTTCCTTATATCAGAGTGTAAAAAGATGAATCACCTTGCACTTTTAAAAAGTCAAAAGGTTATTAAATCTCTGGCCGGAAAATTAATTACATTTCTAAAATGAAAATTAATTAAAATTATATATTAAATATTGGAGCATCTCAAGTACTGAATTTTTAAAAAATAACTAACTTAAGTCCTGCTGATACAGTATTATACGATATATACTTCAACACATCATTTTTAACATTATTCTTTGAAGCTTTTGTCCTTTTGTATTACTGTTGTGCTTTGCTGTCAAAAATTGAAGTTGCATCTTTACCACAAAGCTAAACATATTCTCTAGAATACTCAATTCACATTGTAGGTTTTAAATGTCCTTGAATTGTCCAATACTCTGCCACTCGCTGTTCGCCTCACATTGTAAGCAGTTACATATGCATGTAAAATTAATTTAGGTTTACTTTGCATAATTGAGTACAACTAAAATACGTAACTATGAAACATTAGATTTTGCTTGTTTCTTGAATGTAGCAGTACAATGCATCTCTCATTGTGCCTGCCTCAGCTTCCCTTTATGATTCAATTGCTCTGTCTTTCCCTCTGCAGCCCTGGCCCTGGAGTGGAAAGATTCCCATGAGAAAGGAAAAGGCCTAGCAAGCTCTGAGCTGGTAACAACCATGAAAAACAGAGTCTGAGTTGATGTTCATAACACCAGCTGTTCTCTGGTGTTTGAGGAACATGGAGCCCAGCCACAACTACACCCAAAATGGAGACAAAATAAGAACAAACAGATAAATAAAAGAGTCTGCTTCGTGAAAAAGGGTCTTCTTGGTTTTTTCACTGTTTACCTTTTATTCTCCATTGACAGATTTTGGAGGTACAGCTAAAGAGTTAAATGACAGCAGTCAATCTACGTTATTCTATAAAAGCCTGGTCCCATCTTTGATCAGGGAGACTCCTGTACATTTTTGCAGGAGGTGTGCTGGACCTTCTCCTCTCCACCAGGGACACCTACCAGAGAGATTAATTCTCAAGAGCTGAGGACCAAGACAAAGGGATGCCCAGCTGTGGCTGTGGGAAGCTGAGAGACATTAACTCCCTTGTTGTCTTTATTAGTTAACTTGAAATTAAGTGATCTTTCATTGTTAAGTTTTCAATTTTAAGATTTTAAGATCCTTTTAAATAAGTAATCAGTGTTCTAGATCTAGTATAAGATTTGGTAATAAGTAAGTTGCCAGCATTTAAATGGTTAACCTTTATTGTTTGACTCAGCTATTACTTGTACATTTTGTTGTTAAGCTACCTTTTGCATTATTGCTTCAGTGTTCTGTTCTAATATCCCAACTTCCCCACAGTCCAGTTGTGCTTGTGCCTTTCATGTTTAAAAATAGTTAAGACCCCAGTGCTGTTTGCAATAAATCTTGTTCTGTGCATAGACATCTTGTCTACTATCTCGCCCTATCTGGGACACTGAAACAACTTGGCAGTTTCCTCTTTAGATGTATGTTATCTACAAGTATTTGTGAGCAAAAGCAGCTTTTAATTTTATTTATATATATATTTTATTTTTTTTTTAATATTTTTTTTGGCCATTTATCCCACTCAGACACAAAAAAATAATGTCAGTGCTTTGTTTTATTTCAAGTGGGTCCTCCTTCTACCTTTTTTACACCCTGATTTGTAATAGGAAATCAAACCAAAATTTGACAGTTCTTCATTCTTTGTTTAATATCTTCTGTTAACAGAGGTGCCAAGGGAAACTCTTGCGTCAGAGGATTTCTGGTGGGCACAAATCTCAATTTTAAACCTATTTCTACTGGATAAATGAAGATAGGTCTACAAACACATGTACATTAAAGAACTAGAAATACTAATGTCATGCTGCTTACTCCTGTGATAGTGACTTGATACTCTTCTCAACTGACATGGTAGAATGGTTGATTCATGTACATATCGGCACATTTGGGATTGTCCCCACTGCATTATCTGCTCAACATCTCTAAAACCCCAATGAAAAGTATCTACAGCTTCTCTTGGAAAGAAATCCCTCCCTTTCATTTCTCTATTGACCCTTGTGTGGGAAAGTCTCTTACTCTTTGCTTTAATCAGCATATGCATATAAATTACTTTCTTAAAAGTCCTCCCTGAATTCACTTGTTAATTTCGCCTTATGTGGACAACAACTGTGATGAGTACACTGACACACGACCAGTGGGAATGATGATATGAGAGATGAGAACAGTGTTAGATAGTCACAGGAAGAACAGAAGCTGCAAAGCAGCATTGTCACTGTAAGACTGGGGGAAGATTTACATTATCTTTCATAGCCACAGCTATAAAGAGGTTTTAGAATCGACTGAAAAGTTCACTGTCAAAAGTTTTCTTTTGTACCTCACAGGTTGTGGGTGGGGGTAATTTCCAAACTGGATAAAGAAGGGGGAAAGTAGTGGGAGAGGCCAGCAGGAGAACAGCAAGTCTCCCTGCAGTTGCTCCAAGTACCACAAAATGTTTCAACAGCTGATTCATCAAAATATCCTGTAAGTCATCACTGCAAACACACCAGGAAGGTATCTCTTAGCTTAAAGACTAAATGGCTGAGATGCTGTTCCCCTAAAGATTTTGCAGCTCTCCAGGACTTTAGGGTTGCTGCAGCTGGGACAGGTCTAAGGTTAAGAAAATGAACATTATGTAGCCACCAACTCCAGATCATTCAGTGAGGTGTGATTACGTCAAGACTGTTGCTCAAATACTCTGTCCCCAAGACAACCAGATACACATGCTGCAAAGTGGCTTTCTGTTAGAAAACAGATAATGTTTCAACAGCAGTATATCAAAATTGATGTTCCCGAAAACATTTAACTAAATAAATCAGCACCTTTTTATAGAACTTGGGTCAGAAAATTTCTGAACATTTCTCTTCTTTATACAATACACAAGAACAAAAAAACACAATACTTTGCATGTTATTAAATAAGGCATAATACCAATTTTTAAAAAGTATATGTGCTTCACAAGAGTTCATGTTAACCGTAAAGTAGGATAAGTTGCCAAAAACCTTCTGGAAAAACAAAACAAAATAAAACAAAAACAAAACAACAACAAACAAACAGAAAGTATTATGCATATAAAGAGCTGACACTATGAACTGAATAAGGTGCATAGTATAACAATAAATAAAATAATGAACCATGGGTTGTTTTGGCTTGAGAATCATTTACAACTATACACAGTTTTCAAAAGATGCAACAGACAATTACTGACAGATGGTAAGGTATACTTCAATAAGATACCTTTTTACTAGTAACTGCACTTAGAATGTGACCAGGCAGGAAAGTGAAGATCAGAAATGTCCTTTGAAATATTAAGAACAAATTCTGTGTCTGGGCAGCAGTGTTCCAAGTCCAACTAGGATTGTGGGTTTTTATTTACATAGATATATAAATCATAGAGCAGCTTTGTTTTTTGGGTAACATTTTGGGTATAAAATGCTCATATCTAAGGACGGTGAAAAGAAGGTATTAGGCATTATTACCTATGCAAAGAATGAAATTGTCTCTGTTTATTACCCATATATAGCCAGATGCACGTTTTTCAAAACCAATACTCCAAGGAAAATTTTCAAAGATTTCTTGCTGAGAAAATCAGTACACATATCACCATGGCCTAAAAACATAGTGCTGACATAGCACAGAAAATTCTGCATCTTCCCAATTTACTTCAATATTTTTTTCAAAAATGCAAAGAAGTATCTTCTTTCAGCACATAATTTTATGAAAATGCAGGACAGCATTCTCTCTTTTGTAAGAGTACATTAAAAGTATTTTAATTGATTTTTTCTTATTTTAATCTTCAGCATAACATCATAGCAGTTGTCTGCATAACTCTTCGAATACTATCTGAGAAAGAGAAAAGCAAATGAGTTTGCCAGTTTTAAAAGCAAATTAGATGCATGAATGGTTGCATGCAACATTTAAATGCCTAGCACCATTAGACCAATGCTTTTCCTAGTCATTCAAGTCACAGATGCATACAGCTTCATATGCAAACTGTGCCAACTTCTGAAACATACGTCCATTTCTAAAGCTTGTATCATTATAGTTACAAATATTTTAATTTATTAACTTTTTAAATCCAATTACTTAATTTTGAAAGCTGTGAACCTTTATGCAGCACCTGCAACATTTCCAAAGCCTTATGCTGGAGAAAGCAGATTAAAAAAACAATTACAAAATATGAAAATTTCATATGTCTTACACTTCTGGTTTAAGAACAGCTTACAGGTAACATCAGTTTACCAAAGCTTGTTGGCTTACGTTTGAAGTGTTGTTCAGGTATTCTTCTTTTTTGGAGCATACAGCTTTGACCTTACAACCACCCTCTTTGCTACCCCTGCATGCAATCCCCCTGGCTGCAGTGTCACACAGGACTGACAGAGATAGGGCACAGACAGCAGATGGATCTCTACTGGGCTGCTGACAGGTGCCCACCTCCTTCAGCACAAAGGGCATATGTGGGAAGTCCCAGCTGCCGACACAGGTACCATAACACCTACAGTGAACCATACTGATTTACTAAATAAGTTTTATCCAACCTACAGTATGTGCAAAATTGAACTATATTTACCAGAACTAGTCATTTATGGAAATGAACAAATTGAAATATATTTGGAATTTAGAGTCCCAGTCTGTGCTGTATCACCACATCAGATGGCAAAAATCACATAATGGGGAACATGTTCAAATTAACTGAAAACAGTCTGGCTTTTGAATCTCTGAAGAAAGCTTTGACAGACTGGTTTTAAAATGTTCCTGGAATATTTTGCCATGGCATTAAACCTTTCAATGATGTTTCAGGCAAGCTGACTCTATTTCTGCTAAATCAGTCAGTGAGATATAAAGTAGCAGCAAATACAATTTATAAACATAAAGCAGCTTTTACCTTTCCTATATAGATCAGTCTTTCCCTAATCCAACTTGTGCCAAACATTTTGCATATTTATCTACATATGTAGAAAACTTCAAAGCAGAATTACAAGTTTAGAAGTTATTGACAGGAGACATCTGTTGCACCATCTGCTCAAAAATTGAAGAAACAAACTCATCCTTTTGGAGCAGAGCATTTTTTTAAGTTTTAAGCCTCATAAATCACTTCAATTTTAGTCAGTGCTAAATTTAGCTCACCACAGAAGGATATAATTTAAACCAAATTTTAAAATAATCTTTTAATTAAACAAGAAGAGGCAGTTGGATCAGAGTATAGTAGTATTGATGTGAGAATATTTTCTGACAATAGAGTCTATAAAAAATAAACCAACGGAATAGCTAGAAGCAGAAACTGATCAAGGAATAACAAGTAGATTACAGCAGTATGCCCAGGGCCTGGATTTTTTTTCTGAATTTTCATCTGTAGCCTCCCTGTACAAATTTTTGAAGTATCAGGAGAAAACTAAAATCTTCAGACTCCAGAAAATAGCAAAACCAAGGGTGAATAAAATTAGAAGAACAAAAGCTGGAATTAAAATAATTGTGCTGAAACAAATAAGGTATTTTACAGGGGAAAACAAACCCCAAAACCAAAAAGACAACAACCAAAACATTGTAAAGAAGAAGCATTTGTAAGGTCAATATCTTCACAAACGTTTCTATCATCAGTTAAGGAATGTTAGTGAGAAGCTAAGTGAAAGAAATGCATTCAGTTCTTCAATGAAGAGAAAGGTTGTCCAGACAAACTTATATATTGATACACCATGTTAAAGACTTCTAGAAGTTTGAAAGAGGTATTAGTGTCTCACTAGTTATGAGAAACTTATTCAATAGGGTTGCGAGACAGAAAGCATTACACTCTTCTGGACTAGATGATCTTTCGAGGTCCCTTCCAACCCCTAGGATTCTATGATTCTATGATTCTATGATTCTAGGCACAGAGCAGCTTTTCAGGGAAACAAAAAAATAAAAATACGTAGGAGAAATTAGTAAATAGGCAACATTGCTAAACTGACCATTAAAAACTAACAAACACCTCTAAGTTTGGATGGAATTTCTGCAGCTGATGATACATGTACAAGAAAATGGACAAAGTTTTGGTTATCAAATTGAACAACAGAAGAATGTCGCAAATGCCTGGCAGCTCCCATGTCCAGTTTACAACTGGACTAGTATTAAACTATTCAGCTAGAAAACACAGCAGGCAGCCACAGATCATTCAAAATGTGCAGACCATAGCCACCATCAAGTTTCAGACAAACCCATGTATTTTTCTCTCTTTTTAAAAACAGTAACAAAAAAACCCGAAACAAACAAAATCAAACCCACAAATTTTATGCATCGCTGCCCATCAACTGAAGCAGTCATATTAAATCACATAAGGAAATGTGCCTGCTGAGGAAAAACCACTAACCCATACTTTTCACTTTAGTGGCTTCTCTGGCTGGTTCTAAAAGCAATTGCATTACTAGATGCAGCTCCAGTATCTAATCTTGTCAGCAGTCTTTATATCAGACCTGCTTTCAAGCTGGGAAGCCACAAACTATCAGCCACCAGTTCATAAAAAAATCAGCAAAACACTTGTGATAGTGATGGAGTCACAAGAATCTTCATTGATACAGTAAGACTGCTAATGAAAGGATGATGCTAAAAATAGGTAGCTAGATTTATGATAAAGACATTAATGTAAGCAGCAGGAAAATTACTGTTTGCATCTAAAGTAATCCCTGTTAGTGGAAGGAAATCTCACAGTAGAAACTGGTGAGGTAATGATCATTTGAATTGCAAAAGAGAAACTGTATCTCTTACATTTTCCTTATCATGCCCAAGTACTAGATACAAGAAAATGAGCTGACACTATCTCTAAATTTTTTAATAGGGCCTTAGTTTTGGTGGTTGGTTTTTTGTTGGTTCTTTTTCCCCAAAAATGATGGGAGTGCTAAGGAGTTAAAGGACAAGTAGTATTAACTTGGACCAAAAAAGTGGGAAAAGGACAATGAGCAGAGCAGGACTTAACTGGCCAATTTTCAGCCTAGCAAAACAACAACAATGCACTTTTCTTCCTTCCATCAACAGTAAGAGCTGTCTCATCACTCCATAGGAAAGCCAGTGTTCCTTGTTTTTTATTTTTTTATACTGGCATAAAACAGAAACACAGAATTGTAGGATAGCTCAGGTTGGAAGGGACTTTTAAAGGTCATCTAGTCCAACCCTCTGCAATGAACAGGGACATCTTCAACTACACCAGGCTGCTCAGAACCCCAACCAACTTGACCTTGAATGTTCCCAGGGATGGAGCATCTACTACCTCTCTGGGCAGCCTGTTCCAGTGTTTCATCACCGTTATTGTAAAAAATTTATTCCTAATATCTAGTCTAAATCTACTCTCTTATAGTTTAAACCCCCTGTGTCTTGTCATATTGCAACAGGCCATGCTAAAAAGTTTGTTCCCATCTTTCTTATATGCCCTCTTTGAGTATGGAAAGGCCACAATAAGGTCTCTCAGCAGTCTTCTCCAGGCTGAGCAACCCCAACTCTTGCAGCCTTTCCCCATAGGAGAGCTGCTCCAGCCCTCTGATCATTTTTGTCACCCTCCTCTGGACTCACATGGCTCCATGCCGTTCCTGCATTGTGGGCTCCAGGTCCCTCTGGATAACATCCTGTCCCTCTGTTATGTCAACTGCACCACACAGATGAGTGTAATCTGCAAACTTGTTGAGGGTGCCCTTGATCCCACTGTGTGTATCATTGATGAAGATATTAAACAGTACTGATCCCATGTGTGCAGTGGACCCTTATCATCCAATCTGCCCTGAAGTGGCCATGAGAGGATCTTGAACATGAGCGATGCTAAGGCAAAAGTAGGGTTAAATTGACTTGCAAGATGAATGTGTATGCAGCTGATACATTTTGTAAGTCACTAATATATGCTTTTTATTTCTGTAAAATTATTTTTACTGTATTCTGGAAATGATGCCGAAATTAACGTGTGCCATTAGAGACCTAATGAAATGTTTATTTTCACTTCCAGTTATTTTGCAAGGTGGGTAAAAAAAAATGGCAGCGTTTAATTATTCCGCAAATAAGTGAATGGACAATATATATTCGTTCACAAGAAAAGTGGAAATTCTAAAACTGCTAAATCCAAGTCTCAGCTCTGTAGAATTACTCGTATTTTTTCATTTAAACCACTAGATGTCTCCAGCTCCACTCCTGAAAAAGGCAACTTAACTACAAAACACACCGCGTTCACCTTTAAAAACCTGCTTGGAAACATTCGAGCCATAAAAGCAGAATCCCACAAGTTTCTTGCTATTACTCCAATACCGAAAGGTGCTATCCTATTTTTTTATTAAACAGAAAAGGAAATTTAAAATATTCTGGCTGCAGTATAATTCTTAGTTGTCAGTAAGAGTTACATAGAATGACTATGTGCTGTGTGTCTTAAAGTTTTCTAAAAAACCTTTTTTTTTTTTTTTTTCCCCCCTTACACGGACAATTTATTTAGGCAGTAATTTAACTACAAATGAAACCTGCAAAACACTGTGGCCCCTTTTTATACAAAGATGAAGAAACAGATTCCTCAACCAGTTTTATACAGACTTAAAAAAGAAAAAAAATACTTTTTTTAAAAATAAAAATTTTCTTTATGAAAAAACAGCACAACATTTTTAAAGCCTATAGAAAACATTTTTGCCTTTCTTCAGTTAAATCTAGGTTTGTACCAGGTAAAAACAATAGTATTTGCCAATGCACTGAATTTTACTCTAAAGTCAGATTTTATTTTGAGAACCAGATAATTAAAGTGAGCTCATGTATCTCTAGTAGGCAGAATAAAATTGATTCTTTATTTTGAATGTGAAGTTTTGTTTTAATAATAATTAAGAGAAATATTTCTTAAATTAAGTGGATCACCACTTAATGCTAGTGTCTGACTAGCTAAGGGAATTATTTTAATGCACCAGGGGATAATTCAGAGTATTAGGTAACAGACGACCAGTACTGATCCCTGCTCTTCATTTGTCCATCATGAATAATTACTTACTGTTAATACAATATTAAACTGTACAACTGTAACAACAAAGATTTTCACTAATTAGAGAAAAAAGTAAGAGGAATAAAATTCTCTTAATGGTTATCTTTATTTAAGACTGCACAACCCAATTCCAGCACAAAAGCCTTCACAACAGAAGCAGTCTTTCCAATCTTACCCTTTTTGTTTGATCAGAACACTACCAGATCACAGAATCACAGCATCAGAGAATCAAAGAATAGTCACGGTCGGAAAGAACCTCTGGGATGACCAAGTCTAACCATCAACAGAAAACAAACAAACACAAAACCAAACAAAAACCAAGCCAAAACCAAACACACACACACACCAAACAAACAAACAAAAAAGTACAACACAAAACCAAAAAAACCCCCACAACCTCAGCCGCTACAGCATGCCCTGAAGTTCTTCCTCTACACATTTCTTTAACACCTCCAAGGATGGTGATTCAACCACCTCCCTGGGCAGGCTGCTAACACAATAACATGCCATCCCAAAAAACCTATGGGAATATTTTCATAAATAAAATCAGTTTTTAAACACACATCTTGGTGATGATTCACCTCTGGCAGAGATGACACATCAGAACAAAGACAATGACATTCAAGGCAGTAAAACCATCACATAATTCACATACCATGTCCATTTAAAAGCAGCATTAAATGTGTAAATGTACAGCCTGCTCACAGGACACAGGGCAAAGATCACAGCTGCAGAAACAAGAGTTTCACAGAACTAATGTCAGCAGGTTCATAATATGTCATGCCATTTAAAAAAAAATCCCTCATTTGATGGCTGTAAATTAAGTAGGTTTTGCACTACATATATAATCTAGTCTCAAGATTTAAGTAAAATTCTTGTTTATTTCAGATAGAGCTTTAACTGAGGCTAGATGTTCTAGCTTTGACTGCAAACCAATTTCCAACAACTAATGAGTAACGAGTGAGGCATAAAAGCCAAAAAGAGTATAGAGAAGTTGCAATTAAAAAAGAACTCCACTGGGATTATGCAGGAAGGGGCACCAAGGCTTCATATTTGTAGCGAGATAATGGATTCCTTGGGATTTGATGTCCAGCTAACTGTTTCTGTTTAACTAGATATATCCCCAGGAAAGAGTTTTCCTTATTTTCGATTACAGTGAGTCTTCAAGGAATGAGTGAAGATAAATTCTTTGCACTGAAATCCATTATTAAATTCCAGCTCCTACATTGTGCTGTAAAAACTAACCAAGCCACTCAGCCAAATTTAAAAGTCAATCATGATACTGCTTATTTGCTGTAACACATCAAAATCCACCAGACCTTAGTAATTTTAAATAACTAATTTTGAAAACTGCTAGCTTACAGTGCATTTCCAATAAAATTGCTTATGGATAAGGTTACAAGGTAAGACTAAGTTTGGACACATTTATAATGCTTTGGTATCCCTGACTAGTTCTAGAGGGGGCATGCAGCATAAAGCAGCCGCATGCTTCTCCTTCTTCCTCACAGTATACATCAGTTCCTGAAGTGTCTTGACTTCTGCTTTTTAAAGTAGATTATCTTGGAGAAGCGGAAATTAAATTAAGAACTGTGGCTGTTCTCCAAAGCGTGTGAAGGAACAAACTTCAAAATAAGTAAGAAAATAAATTTTGTCTTTCAATCATAGTGTCAGTAATTACACATACAAGTAATAAATACTAAAAAAAAAATCTGACAAGGGAAAATGCATCCAAATACCTTCAGGCAGATAGCTAAGGAGCCCATACATCAGTATGCTTTCTCCCTCACTAGATTTTAATTGACATCATCACCATTTTTCCCACTTAGATGACGCAATCCCATGAAAAATTGTTCCACTTCACTCTAAGACATTCTCTGACAACTAATATTACCATTATGACAAAATCAGTACATCTACAGCATTATAAATTCCATTTTGCCATAGCATGCATGCCTAAAGCTTACCTGCAGATGGGACCTACAAACAACAGATTTTGGACTGGTTCTGCTTTCGTTATCTAAAGATGTAGAAATTCGAGTGACATGGGCTAGCAAATTTCCCAATCCAGGCAACATGAGAAATGGTCAACACCCCTAATACCAACAGGAAGAATAATGTTCAAATAATTGTGCTTTCACCACTGGTTAAGCCACCTAGTATCTGTGTGACACAGATCACATAGCTACAAGAGTACAGTGCTGTCTTGTTTCACTTTTTCATTACATTTACCTGTAAAAAGCAGCAGAGCAAGAAGTCTGAGTACTAGAGAAACAGACAGACTTGCTGGGACACAATGAAGGATACTCACATCCCATCAACTTCTGGGCCCTAAATTACATGCCCGGGCTCCTTATGCCTGAATATAAAATGGAGAAGATTTTGCATTTTATTTTATATTTCATAGATATTCACGGACCACTGTGCTAAGCTACTGTTCTTAGCATTCAAGATGGGCAGATGATAATATGACATTCTAGAAATTTAGCTAGCTTCAGTGGAGGTGAGATGTTCTTTTGTTGATTCCTACTGGTGGGTTACGCAGCCTACTGGGATTTAAGGCACATCAGCATCTGTCAAAAGTCAGTTGTTAGATCACCTAAATGTCAGTAAATGCCATTTGTGTTGACATGTATTTTGGATGCAATATGCAACACATACTCCTTTTTTGAGATGAAATTCATTCTTAAAATGTCAGCTTATCCAGTTATTCTAATAGGGGTTTGCACTTTCCCACTTTTACTTGCTGGTGTTACAATATGTATGGAAGGAAAACATGGATGTAGACAAAACAAGAATCATATTAATTAACTTATCAGTTGAAGACAGAACTGTTATTAGTCCAATCCAAATACTCTTCCTAACTAAGACATCAATTTTGTATTTCCAGTTTTAGATATGAGTCCATTACAGGTGTTTGAAAAGTGTCAGTTGTTCTTCCAAGAACTGCACTAGTTTTCTGAAGCTGATTTGTCTCCTAGGTGAGAGCCATCAGTCCCCTTATTCTTGCTCTGTGTTTGACTGTGGTGGTTCAGGGTAGAAATAACCATATTACTGCAGATATTCAGGGTTCTGAACTAAAACCCACCTCAGCGAAACCCATGGTAAAATGGGGTGTTCATCTGACAGCGGCGGCAGGAAACACCATTCTATTTAACAACAACTAAGCTCCAAGCTGTTCACTCACAACAGTCCTTTATCTTCTCCATGCAAATTCATCTAGGCAACTCCATCCCCCAATGACTCTGCAGATACTTAGACTCAACTTCGCACAGTTTCCATTTACTCATGGTATTAAGAGTGGAAAATGTTCATTTCATTATGACTCTTTTGTGTTAATATGTGGCTATAACTATGACAGGTAGTCTTCACACCAGCACACTACTACATTGTTTCAGAACTAGAAAGCAAAAATTGTGAAGAAACATACCATTCAGGCCACGAGAATACTAATTCATATCATTTGCAAGTCTGAAATAACAGCAGGGGATGAATGGTATATATGTGCACAAGCCTCCTGTGCACAGGAGAAAAACCCTTGAGAGCACTACTAGGCACATTTAGGTGGCTGTGCCAGCTGGTTCCTATAGACAGTGATTGCACATTCCTTGATATTGAAACACAAAACCCCCTATTTCCCCATTCAAGCTGCAGCTCAGGGAGTGATAGATGCTTCATTAAGTGGAATAGATGATGCAGGCGGCTGTGTAAATATCTTAGGTTAATGCAAATAAGAGGGAGTCACAGCAGAGTCGAGAATGTCTCTTGATGTTTGGCAATTTTAACTAAAAAAAAATATCTCTTGGAGGTAAATATTACAGTAACATCTATTTTCCATTCAAATAATAAAAATTACATTATTGTTTGGTAAAATTACTGTTTCTTGTTTTGTTATCTCTCTTCATGCTACCCAATCAAGGCAGTCCAACACAATATGTAAAAAATTCCTCCTCTCTAAAGTTTAGTACCCATGTTCCCAAACTATGTTCCTCAGAGAATAAAAAATAAATATAATTTTCATCATTCAGGTAAGATGGCTGAAAGTTGTGTTCATCATGAAAAATGTTTGTGGAACTCTATTCTTGGAAAAGAAGCAGTGATGCTTCAGAAAAGCTTTTCTGTTTATATCTCTCTATATAAATACTATATATTTTTGTTCATAGATCTTCCTGTATGAGAGATACATTATTCTCTAGATGTAAAACTCCTGAATAATTATATCTATGTTCCAAGACATAAATTAATGAGATTACTTCTCTCAGAGATATTGTTAGACTGTCTGTAAATTCACGATGATAATATTGCTTTCATTCATAATTTCACCATGACTTTTTATGACTAGAAATACTGTAATGTTTTTTGTGTTTGTTTCTAGATATCCCTTTCCTCCCTGATAATTAGTAGTCTATGTGAAGCTAATGAACCCTCTGCCTCAAGTAGGGCTTGGTTATTTATTGCCAGACACGGGTTTATCAGTCTAGCTTTTGTGGTCCCCAAACGAAAACTTAACTGGTGTATATAACCCATCCCTACATGAAGGGTAATAACTCTTGCTATACTAGTACAGTCACAAGAATCTACCTTCTATTCATAAGATTCTACCTAAGAAGAGGTATCTCCTATTTAAAGGAAATAAAATTATTCTGATTTTACAAACTAACTCCATGTTTTGTTTCTTTCAGCTATTTAATACTAGATGGAAACCAGCCCAAAACCCACTTTTTTCATTCTTCATGAAGGGTTTCCACAAATTCTGTAACATATAATTGGAGAAAAATGATGCTGCAGCTTACACTTCTGGATGTCTAAATCTATTACATACTGATAAAAGTGTTTGGATTTTGTCACTTTTTTGTTTTAATATACCCATAATTGCTCAGGTCCACTAACTTCAAAATTTATGCATGCTACTTCAAACAGTAAATCCCATCCAGGAGGTTGAGAGAGCTCTTTGCAACAAGATGCTTTTCTGCTCATACAGTGCCTCTCTTGGCTTTGTACACCCTGTTTTCCCTAACCCTTCTTCAGGCAATAATACCTAGTATTCATCTATGTGGAATCTGACACTTTGAGAGAAAAAAACATGCAATTATGGCTTCAGCTTAAGGTTTTAAAGTTAGGTGAAGAGAGACAAGAGGGAAGCTCATTATACTCCTTAAAAATCACAGCTGGATTTTCCCAGAGCATCAACAGCAATTACTGACTGAGTCATAGATATGGATGAGCCTACATCCTAGGAGAAATCACTTATAACACATAAGAAATACCAAATGCATAAAAAGCAATCCTACCATATAATCTAAATAATATCCTCCTTTAGGCAAGATGTACAAAATTATTCTTTTGTTTTGTTCCCAATAAAAATTACTGAAAACCAATACATTTCTCTTGTAAATCTAGGAAACAAGTATATTTACCTTACAAAAACAAAACTCGTGTCACAGCCCATCTAAATTCCCTTAAGTTCTCAAAGATGATGAGCAATTCTAAATAGAAATTATTTAAATATCTTGTTTCCATTCTGATAGGCATGTGAATTCTCAAATGTTTAAGATGCAGGAAAAAGTGGGAGCAGATCTGGATCCATTTTAGGTCTCAAATGACTACCTGTGATGCAACATAGCTATTTCACAGATTATTAAAGTACTGTGCACAGTGTGCAACTGCCAGGAAGGGGAAGCACTGTGTGGCTAGTTCTGATTGACTCAGTAGGGATGAGTTACCAAAGAAAGAGACAAGATTTCAGCTCACTGCAAAATTTAACAGCCATGTGCCCTATGAATCCTGCTCCCTCTGTTCTTCTGGAGAGCAGTCAAAATCCTGCTGGGGGACCTAAATGAATGATCTACAGACCTACTCAATGTGTCAGCATCAGAAAAGAAATTGGAAATTGGAGAGAAACACCAGAAGCAAAACTGATTTTGAAAGGCAGTCAGACAATGGCATACAAATAAACCTATACTCAGTACCAGCCTGGAGCTGGCTATGAACTGCTATTCTCTAAACCACAGTGGAGAGAAGTGCTCATCCCAGTGAAGCTGAAATTGTATTGCTATGTAACACCACAAGGGAACAGAAAAGTCAGTGGGACCTGAATCAACCACCTTCCCTGCCTAGAAGCCTCTGCAGCAGGGCACTATGAAAGCCCCACTGAAGCTGCTGAACCCTGCAGAGTAGATTAGTGCCAGTTTAAGTGTTCTGGACCACAGGGGAATGTGCATATTTGAGTTCAAGTCCCTCATTTGGTGACTTCTTAACAAGAAAACTGAAAAATATTAATTTGAGACATATGTAAATTATAATCTCTGGTCTGAATAAGCATTTGTAGGAGCACTCAGTATTAGGATGACAGAATACCCCTTGACTCAATCTCTCCCATGAAGACCAGGGAAAGGCCATTACCATTGACCCAACTATTTTTATGCACAAGATGACATCATTTAGCTCCAGTGTACTCTGGTGTACCTTCACATGGTGAGAAATCTTCTACTACTTAAAAATTCAATATTTAATTTCAATATAAACTCTCAGGTTGATAGAATAATAATATTATGATAAAGTAAATAAAGTAGAGATGTCAGGCCAAATACATGCTGATGTTGGCACTGTCAGCAGTTACGGGTGCATGTATATGCATCTGCCCTCTGTATCAGATGTTCATATATCAAGTTTCATTAAACATGAAACCATGCTAGAAATCAGTAAAATGCAATCCCAAAATGCTGTCACCCACTAATCTTCTAACTAAATGGCAATGGGAAGATTAGATAATTGCACTTTCAGTGCACTGTGATCTCAGTAATTTGCATTTCCTTAGAATGTGGATTATGTATATCTAAAGACCCATGTCTTTAACAGTACACATTACACAGGAAAATAAATTAAATCAATCTATGAATGGATTATCTGCCTATCGGGACAGGTTATTTTGGGCATAGGAGGGTTGTTTGTTTTCTTACCCATGCCCATGTGTCACTTACTTACAGACTATAAGATACTACATCCCTAAGGGCAGATTGCCAGGGAATGTATGTATGTTGTCAAAGCATTCTACAAAAGATTTACTAAGGATACATTAGCAGAACGATTAAGAGAGGAAACTTTCTATCTAAAGGTGCTTGTAGGGAAAACATTGGATATATAGAAGCTACTGCTGCAAGATTCCAGCTAAAACTACTAAAAACATTACTGTAAAAAGTACTCTCTCTAGTACTGGCAATTTGTGATTTAAGGCCTAATTATTATATGGGTTGCAACCCACAACAACAGCAATGAATATAATGGCAGCACACCTCAATTATAACAGAAATTCCAATTCTCAAACATGAAATTTTATAGCACTTTATGAAAAGAGACACAAATATTTGCACTTTTCACTATGTAATCATTAATTTCAAATTTGTCTCACAGAATTACTCAAATACCAGAAGTTTACATTTTATGCTATAGTCCTTTAGAGCAAGGAATTCACTTTCTTTGGAACAGTATGAATTATGCAATTTGGAGTCAAGGGAGATTTAAAAAAATAAAACACTTAGAAAATCAGCCTCTTCCTCCTTTGAAAATACTGTATTCCCCAAAACAACCATAAGATGAAAAAATGTAAGTCAACTCAAAATACAGTAAAAGTTTGGTATCTGAATAAATACTATATTAAATGAAAACTTCTAATAAATTAATGGATCTCCATGTTCAAAATTTTCTCTTTTGTAGAAAAATCCATTTGAAACCTATTCAAAGCTTTACTTTCACTTTTCTTGATGTACAGGATTAATATTTATATTGATGCACTTTTGTCTGACTTGAGGACTTCAGTCTGATCATCATATAATCTCTTTTCTGAAGTTAAAGGAAAACTCAAAACTGGAAGCTGGAAAGTATGTGGACTGTTACTCTAGGTAGGACAGAAAAAACAGTACTCACATCTGTATGAAATACATGCATGGAGATAACCTGTAAATATTTATTTTAAGCTTTAGACCCTATCCCATCAATGTGGTTCTCATTTTGGGACTGGCCCACAAGTTACAGTAAAACAGAGGTAAAGCAGGGTTTGAAAGGACATCAGTCCCCTTTTCAGTCTGCGTTGAAAGAGTCCAATCCACAGGATATTGACAATTTAATTTCTCAAATTGCAATCTATTTCCATCCCTAAGCAAGGGTGCCCTTCTTTCCAGATGTGAGATAGAGCATGTCGTGTGCCATGGCACCATGGCCAAGGGGCACTTACCTTACTCTAGCAATCTTGCAGAATATAGCAATACAGTGGGATCTGCCCCGGACCTAACTTTACATGCAGCTAGAAATAGCATTATTGGGAGTTCAGCCACAAAATAAAGTTTTCTGAAGTTAGTAAGACCCTAATCCTACTGGCATTTGTTTACCAGACAACAAATGCACCATCTGCAGTACAACACCGAGCATTTATCTGTGAGATTAAAAAGGTAGTTTTCCAGCTGCTTTTAGCTGTAGATATTTGCATATTAAATTTACATGGATAATAAAGATATGAGGTTTCTCAAGAAAGATCAATTTCCTTATTTACAAAGACTGGAGACTCAAATTACAGTAAATGATCACCCTGGAGTTCATGTTCCTCAATAATTGTTTATGTTCTGTAATTCAGTATTAATCACCATCAGGAAGTGTTTTATGGGTTTTTTTAACGTTAGGCAGCTATATAAGACTTTACAAAAAATTTGCTTTTTAATTAAACTTAGAGACCTCAGTGTCTCTAGGGTAGTAAAATGCAATCTGGCGTGCTTCCAATGCAGTTAAAGACTCATTTTCTTGAAATAGTTCTCAAGCACCTTGATTTCATCTTAATAGCTAAAGATCATCCGTTCAGCAGCCACAGGCTGTGAACAATATGAATTCACTGTAAATACAGCATACTGATTTTAATTGTTAATTAGATCTTTTGCCTTTAAAAAGAAAGCAACCCAATAAACAACCAAACCAAAACAACAACTGAAATACTGGGGGCTTTTGTGCTTTAGAATGGCTACTATCCCACCAATTATCCTAAAAGCTTTCCTCTATGCTACGGGTATATACGTTGTGGGAACATGAATTTTCACAGCTTTTCAATCCACTTTTGAATTACTAGTCTTTGGTATTCTGCACTCTGCATCACTCTACAGATATCAAAAGTATCCATTTTTAACATTTCCTGCTTCATAACCCATTACTGAGATAATAATTGATTTCAGGATATCCCACTATATGTTTTTCATACAGTTCTAATTAACCTTGCATCTCAAAACAAAGATACTGGAGAAATAATTCAAAACGTTGCTTAGTTAAGCATGTATCTCTTCCTCAAGTGACTTCCCAAGAGCCATTATTGGCTTCATATGAAGATAAATTACATATTTTCTTCAGACTTAACTTGCACATCATGCAACTACATAATTCCTTTTAAAAAATGAAAATAAGGAAGTGAATTCATCAGGAAATGAGTACAATCATGTAAGTATGGACTGATAATAGAATTGTGAGTGCTTATGAAAAATATGACACAAAAAATGGTGAAGCTACCAAATTTAACAGGTCTGTCATTGAACCCTAAATTGCCTGAGAGTTGAGTGGGGAAGTACAAACAGTTGCTTTCCATTTACTAGAAATCATTTATTTAAACCAAAAAGAAAAATTTTCCTTCATTTTGGAGTTTACATGGTATTTTTAAAGCTATATGAAAACAAATTTAAAAAAACTATTAGACATTGACAGAATTAAGTCTTTCTATAATGTAGGATTATGAATGATAAATTTAATTTGAACTGTGTATCATGTGTAGGAGGATGTTAGACACAATGTTAATGATATGACAGCTACAAATCTTAGTACACTGTGTCTACTGTCACCTGGAAACATACAGAAATATGTACATCAAAATTTAGAGATCATATGAAAATTAATCCATTGAAAGCATGTTCTGATTTACATAAAATTCTGAGCAAAATAAAAATTATGAAAAAGATATCTCCATGTAAATAGAATTTTATCTTTTGGTTTTGTTGTATATTACTTTAAAGACTCTATAGCATTTATTTTCCTCATGTTCAATCTATACAGATGTCTCTTTGAATAAAATAATTCAAGATAATTTTTCAATAACAGAAATGGAAAATTTCTGATGAGGGTATATAATTTGCTGGGGGGAGGATTTATGCATATTTGTGTGAATCTACATCAGAAAATCTAGCACAAAAGAACTACAGCATCACTATCAGCCGCTATAGAAACACCTGTCATTCAGAGAACAAAACAGTTTGGACTTCAAAGTAATCATTACAGTACACAACCAGAAAGACCAAAAAGAAAACTCTTAATAAATTCAGTATCCAAGACACTTCTTTCTTTTAGCACAGACAAGTGTTTCTTTAACAGCACAAAATAAACTTTTTTTCTGGTTATCAGCATGTGACCCAAAATCTTGGCTAATAAGACAACACCTTTTGTGAAGCTGCTGTTCTAAAGATTAATCTGCCAGACTGCCCACAAATAAGCCAATACAGTAAGATTTTGCTGTTGACAGACAGTTCTCATCCTTCCTAAGACCTCATTGCCTCTTTTGCAGACAAACAGTTCATCTGCTTTAATAAAGCAGGTTAACTTCATTTTGTCCCACTGACATTATTGCCTACACTGAACTACAGCAGGTCCTCAAGAAACCCCAGTAGGAGTTCAAAGAGTCTTCCAGATGAAGGCCTTCACTCTCCAGGCAGTTCATATGAAAATGGCATGCTAGCACTTTGCTTGGAAATTTTTACAGACTTTGTAAAAACATTGCTAAAATTATGTTTTCTGATCCAGTGGTGAAAAATGAGTAGAAGGTAGAGGGACAATATATTCAAATAATGGGAGCTGATAGACGCATATACTTTCCACATTTCAGATGCATTCCCTTGTTTTCAAAACAGCATCAACTGATACAGAATTTCCAACATCCCAAGATATTTTAATAGGTATCTATGGAAGATTTTTTTTAAACATTGTGGGAACTCAGTTATTATCTGCATAGATGGACTGTGGAACTGATGAATCAGATCTATGCTTTTTTTATTATTCTGTTTAGATGTGCTTAATGGAATAACAAGCACATCTAAACCAAATGTTAAGTACATCCACTACATGTTGATATATACAACCCTAGCTCTTTAAGCAGGGAGGCAAGAGGAGGATAAATAGCATAAGGAAAGAAAAAGCAAGACGGCTAAACGTTTGGACTTACACACTTGTGGAGGTTGCTTCTCGGAAAACAGTAGGGAAATAGGTAAGTACAAATATCAATCAAAATCTCAGAATAAAGAATAAAACAGCATAATCAAGAGAGAGAAAGGGTATTAGAAGCCTTTGACTTATAGCAGGAAGAGGCAGAGAAACAAAAGGTATTTAATCGTACTCACTAAAACTAGAGAGGGCAACAGACCTTTGAGTGAGCCACAAGCAAGTGCATCTGGTGAGCTTACTACACCTGCCTAACAGCTGACAAGTTTGAAAGCCTGGCAGAATGGACAGGACAGAGATGCCATAAAGTCGAACAAGGTGATCAGGTAGTAGTAAGAGGCAGGGCTCCAAATGTTAATTACTCTCAAAGCTCCTGACTCCAAAGGCAGTTGTGCATAGGACTGGGTGGGAGGAAGGTCAGAAAGAGGCAAAAGACAAGAATACAAAGAAAAAGACAACAAAATGAGACCTGGGAAGAATGTACTTTCTGAGAAGGATCAGGAGGTAAATTTCTCTGTATCTCATACGTAAAGCCTCTTCCCAAAATTCTGTTAGCATCTGGGATTAGATCCGTATCACTCTGCCTTGTTCTAGGATGAGAGAATGAGGATACTTGAAAGATTCAGAGGACATCCTTGTATCCCTTTCTCTTCCTCCTAATTCACTGAACTCTTCCACCCATGTAGAATCTCTCTCCTCCACTGCAGAGCACATTCATCTCGAAAGACAAAATAAACTAATTGTGGTAATTTCTTGCAAACAAGCAAACAGTTTTTGTGATATAAAAGAAATAAATATTTATCTATCAAGTATTACTATTTGGCATTCTTCATAATAATTCAGCACTTCTACATAACTAACCCAGTATCATACCCAAGAGGCATTCATCAGGTGAGAGCTCCTGTCCAGAGACAGATGAGCACCTCTGTGAAGTGTATCAATCTGTATTTATAAAAGCTTTGGTTACCTGTTTTTCACTCACTTGCTAATCTGCACTGCAGCAGTGACAGCAACTGAACTTCATCTTGTTGTTCCGTTCTGACTTATAAGAATTTTTTGCTTTTTGTGTGAAAATTTGTAACACACAGGTTATCTAGTGTACACACACACATACACACTCTGAACTACCTGAAAATTAGCTGACTTTAAAACACATCATTACAGCTTCTTTTTGCACATAATAGCAAGCACCCAAGTTCTGTAATTTTGAATATCAAACTAAAGAGTTAGAATAGAATGTGTCAAGATCACATATATCCCAGCATTTGTCTATAAAACATGCTTTAACAAGATGCTAAGAAAACCACCTTTCTGACAAAAGAAAGACACAAAGAATACTAAAAGAAATGTGACTGGTTAAGCTGGCTAGATAGTTAGTTGGCTAAGACCAATTCCTACCCTATAGGCCTTACAGTTTCCATGCAGTCAGGTACTCTACATGGAACCTGTCTGCTGGAAGTTCACACTGGTCAACTGCACTTGCTGTTCTACTCAGCCATTGAGTTCATACTACAAAACAATACAAGGGACACACACAGAATTGTATTAGAATTGAAGAGCTACAGTCATGGTACAGTAGAGCTAACAATAGATCCGTGAGGCACCAGCATGAGGAGTTTGGGACTTCTGACCTTGAACAGGCGGTGGAAGTCTATTGGAGAAAGAGGTCTATTGGTCTTATTACATGAGGGAAGTCTGCAGCATAGACAGGCCATCAAAGATTTCTCTTCCTGTAGACATCTTCCTTCAGTCTAAGCCACTTACTTTCCCACTGAACTTGAAGTTGTAGACATACATACCTACAGACAAACTTAATCTAAAAAAAATCAGCATCTAGATGTAGAACTGATAGAAATAGTTACTACATTACTACCCTATATCGCCAGAATACTGAGAGAAGAAAGCAAGGCATATATTGAACAAATAATCAACTCTACCCAGAGGTAGAAAATCCTATTTTATCACAGAAAGATAATGTTAACATTTAGCTGTAGCAATTGCTGCTAACAGAGGAAGTTGATGGCAAGTGTATTCGGAGTCCAAAATTCACAGAACCACTGAATCACAGAATCATCATAGTTGGAAAGGACCTATGCCTAAGTTCACTAAGTCCAACCATCAACCCCTCACCCCAAAATAACCAAACCACACCAAACAAAAACCAACAACCTTGGCTACTAGAGCAGGTCCCTAAGTATCAAATCTACATACTCCAGGGATGGTAACTCAATCACCTCCCTGGACATCCTGTTCCAGTGCCTGACCACTCTTTCAGTATAGAAATTCTTCCTAATATCTAATTTAAACCTCCCCTGCTGCACCTTTTGTCCATTTCCTCTGGTCCCTTTGTTATTTATAATGATCATATCCAGAGAGCAATGTAAGATAAAATTTAGTACACAACAAACAAGAAATTATTAGTGTTGCTAACACAGTAACATGCCACCCCCAAAAACTTAGGGGAATCTGAATCTCCTCTGCCACAACTTCAGGCCATTTCTTCTGGTCTTATCATTATTTACTTGGGAGAAGAGGCCAACACCTACCTCCCTACAACCTCTGCCTATTTAGATGAATAGGCTACAGTTGAAATTGCTAACAGAAAATGATACACAAAATGCATCCCAGTGTTTAACATTTAATACTGATCAAGCACTTAATAATAAAATTACAAAGAGTCTAGCTCTCACTTAGTCCAAACAAATTATGTTCTTATAAGCCAAATTCTATAGAGCTTTCAAAGTATTAATGCATACTTATATAAAGCATGACTACTCCTAGTCACTGTAACACAGGCAAATATTAGCCACAGGAATTTCTTCTCTCTGAGGAAGACAGAAGCCAATATAAGAAAACTAGCATAATACAGCATCAGTGACTCATTCTTACATACATAAAATATAAGAGCATGCTTAAAAGTAGCTCTAGAGCTAGAAATTGAACATAAGCACAAATACACACAGGTAAACATAAACTTGTCAAACTGTAAGAGCTTCTCTAGCTGTAGGCCTTTACAAAATTCCTTTGCAGCTTTATATTAGATTATCTGATTTCACTTCTGATGATGAATTCAGACACAAATTCTAGAGTGCTGTTAAGAACCAAGTTCTTGATCTTCCTGTATGCAAGACACAATCTTAGACAGCCTGGCGCCTTTTCCAAATCACTTATTTATATGGCTTATATAATTATATAACCCATACTTTCTTTAGGTTACCAGAGGCTGGCCACTCAGTCCAACCTGCGGCTCAAAGCAAGACTACGTTTGAGGCTAGACCAGGTTGCCTAGGGACTTGCACAGTCATGTTTCTTCTACCTAGAAATCCACAGCATTACTGAGGAAGAATTAAACCTCATGTTTTTAATACCTTACATTTTGCCCATGACAAAAGATAGGAAAGTTATGTACTCATGACAGCTGCAATGAAGAAGCCAACACTTGCTTAAAACCTTCAGAGGCATTCCTAAAACAAACACATATGGCCTTGGGAGACAGAGGTGCTCCTTGCCAAGCAGTGCTACCTGCAGGCTATGTCATGCCACGGCACCTTTCAAAAGACAGAAGACGCCACTGCCACAACTATGACCACTCACATGCTTGTTTTCTGCAATTTTATGCTTTCTTTGGGAAGCCACACTTCCCCATTTTCCTGCAGAGGCCTTTAATTAATAGAATCATAGAATCAGAAGGGACCTCTGAAGATCACCAAGTCCAACCCTCCTGCTGCAGCAGGAACACCTAGGGAAGATAACACAGGAATGCGTCCAGATGGGTCTTGAAAGTCTCCAGAGGAGACTCCACAACCTCTCTGGGCAGCCTGTTCCAGTGCTCTGTAATGCTCACAGTAAAGTAGTTTTTCCTCACATTAAGGTGGAACTTCCTGTGTTGTAAGTTGGTGCTGTTTCCCCTCATTGTATCACAGGACACCACTGAAAAGAGACTGGCCCATTCTTGACATCCACCCTTCAGATATTTGTAGACATTCACAAGGTCACCTCTTAAGTCTTCTCAAGACCAAACAGCCCCAGGTCTCTTGGCCTTTCCTCATATGACAGATGTTCCAGTCCCTTAATCATCCTTGGTAGACTTCCACTGGACTCCTTCCAGTATATCCCTGTCCCTCTTGAAGTGGGGAGCCCAAAACTGGAGACACTACTCCAGATGTGGTTTTACAAAGCCAGAGTAGAGGGGGAGGAGAACTTCCTTTGACCTGCTGGCCAAACTGTTCTTAATACACCCCAAGATAATATTGGTTCTCTTGGCTACAAGGGCACATTGCTGTCCTGTGGATAACTTGTTGTCCACCAGGACCCCAAGGTCCTTCTCCATGGGGCTGCCTTCTAGCAGGTCAACCCCTAATCTATATCGGTGCATGGTGTTTTTTCTCCTGAGGTGCAGTACTCTACACTTACTCTTGTTGAACCTCATTTGGTTCATCTTTGCACAGCTCTCCAGTCTGTCTAGATCTTGCTGAATGGCTGCAGAGCCTTCAGGTGTATCAGCCAATGCTCCCAGCTTTGTATCATCAGCAAACTTTCAGAGGATAAACCCCATCCCCTCATCCAGGTCATTTATGAAGATGTTGAATAAGACTGGGCCCAGTACTGACCCCTGGGGAACACCACTAGTCACAGGTCTCCAACTGGACTCTGCACCGTTGATCACAACCCCTGGCTTGCTACAATAATTTCCAGTTCATGCTGGTTCTTGATGACATATGCCAAGAAATAGACATGAAGTCCCAGGGCAGGTGACACATCCTGTGTCACCCTTCCCATTCTATCAGCTGCACTAAGAAAGCCAAAAGGCAATTCAAGATACTCCATCACTGAAAGTCTCAAACAACGACTACTTAATTATGAGAACTTGCTAATTCCAAAATAACATATATCATATTAAGAGAATATTTCAAGAAATCAATACTGTAGAATTTAGAGTTTATATCTTTCTTTTAACTAAAAAAGTACTTCCATCAGTTCAAATTGAAATGTAGAAAAAGCAAGAATAACAGAATCACAGAATCTCATGATTGGAAAGGACCACTGAGTTCAACCATCAATGCAAAAAACCCCAAACAAACACAAACAACCGACAACCACACATATTCCACAAAAAAAACCCCAAAAAACAAAAAACAAACAAACACCAAAAAATCTACAACCTAAGCTACTAGAGGATGCCCTGAAGAATGAAATCTACATGTTTCTTGACTACCTTCAAGGATAGTGATTCAACCACCTTTCCTGGGCCTCAACCACCTGGCCTTCTGCCCATCAATCCAGCCTGTCCAGGTCTCTCTGTAGAGACTTCCTACCCTCAAGCAGATCAACACTCCCACCCAATTTGGCATTGTCTGCAAACTTATCCAGATCACTGATAAAGATAATGAACAAGACTGGCTCCAGAACTGAGCCCTGAGGGACACCACTGGTGACCATCTGCATACTAGACTTACCCCATTTACCGCAACTCTCTGGGCCCAGACATCCAGCCAGTTTTTAACCCAGTGAAGATACTTCCAAGCCCTTTAAATCACATTTTAGTATTCTGTATACAATAGATTTTAGCACGGTTACTTTATGCCTTAACAGCAGTGTCACTTACTTTCAACAAGTTTTGCACAAAAAGAGAGAAATGTCAGCTGTTCACCATGGCCAAGTGAAGCCAGAGACCAATGACAGATCACAGGAGGAAGTACACAGAAATCTGAAGCACTCAGGAAGCTCCACAGCCATCTGGCTCAGATTAAGCAAGGATTGGCATACCCCATCTGTGTTACAAATACCTGAAGCAGTAAACATCCAGCAAGTTTCAGATACTGGAAAGTCACTGCTGAGAAGAGTGCTTCTCCACAGACTCCTACTATCCTGCAAGCACATGATGTATAGGAGAGGGAAAAAACAGATCAGCTACATAGGTTATCTCACTCTACATATGTCAGCATTTTGTTTCAGAAGACCATCACAACAGTTTTTAATAAAGCTAATTAAGACCATGCTAGTCTAATCTACAGCCTAGACATGTCCTTTGTTTACATAATTCCATGGGATTTTTCCTTTCTGCCTGTAATAATAGAATTGTTCTGGTTGTAAAAGACCTTTATGATCAAGTCCAACTGTTAACATGATGCGCAATGTGATGCCAAGACTATTTCGCTAAATCAAATGCACTGGTACATCAAAAGCAATGTATTTGAGAAGTAATAGCAATCAAAAGGATAACTGTCTTGAATTTTTAAAACATTGTAGACATTTTTATGTAAGTAAGACTGAACATATCAGAAACATAGCAAGGAGATGGAACGAACAAAAGTTATTTTTTAGATGTAGAGATAGTAGATTCTAAGGAGATACTTGCAATTGCAGCTAAATGATGGTATCACCTGAGGTGTCTCTTGTATTTCTTGCAGTAGAACATTTTATGACTCACCACTTCATGTAAATTATTGCTTCTAACTAGCTAAGAACAGACACTGCTCCTGCCTCTAAGGAGGGGAAGCAACAAGACCATAAGCCAAGCAGTGACATTTAAACAGTGGCTTCAATACCTATCAATGCCTAAGGGACAACTGTCAAACATATTTCCCACATTAGACACGCTAAGAAAGTTCACAGAAATAATCTTTCCCTCTTATCTTCAGTTTACAATTAGCTTTCTAAAAGCTCAAGACTTACTCTTTTAATCTAAGCATATGCACATCACCTGAATGTATTTATTAAACTCATCACTGATTTTAACAAAGGTCTTGATAAACAGTACAAAAACTCAACACGTTTCTTGATTGCAACTTACCTGTTAATATTTTAGGGGTAAAAGATCAAAACCAAAACTGTTGGTTTTCCACTACTGGAAGAAGCTACTTGTTTTTACCTGAACTACTGAACAGTATTTAGTCCTGTTCTAGGACACACTACAGTTATGTTGCAACACTTAGTTGAGGACAGCATTGCTAACTTATTGACTATCAGTATTATATTCCAACTGTATTACTTTCTTTTTTATGTGCCTCATGTCCCTGCATAATTCATTACAAAATACAAAATGGATTTAATTAAACTGCAGGTGCTTTGTGCCAGATTCCCTTCTTAAGTACAGATACTGCCAAGCACGTATTTGTTTTTAAAACTTCAGAATACCAAATATTGTACAAATACTAGAGGCCTAATTTGTCCTTCCCCACAGAACATATGCTCGGAGAATAATCTGAGAAACGGTAAAATAAAAGAGCCACATTAATTAAATAAATAAAAGTAGGCATTGATCTGTATATATATTTATAAAGATCCAGATGGTAAAAAGACTACAGTTGTATCTAAAAGCTTGAAGACTATCATGATCAACTAACTTAGAAAGAACTTTTAACATACTGTGCTTATAGGCAGAGACAGGGAAACATTTGCCAGGGAAACTGAAAAAGCTTGTGAGGTCTGGGCAAGGATGATTGAAAGTAAGCACATTAGATTGTAAATTAGAAAAATCTTTGTACAACGTTGAAGGTGCTTAGTTTAATTAAAAAGGAGTAGTCACTAATATTGTCAAACAAAACTAGGCAGTTAAACTACATTTGAACAGAAAAGCAGCAATGATGTGCAATCAGAATGAGTCAGAAGATTTGAGGATAACACAAGACAGAAAATGAACTGTTGAAACAAATAAGCAACATTTTTGGCAATATTTCTGAGGAAAAGCATGTGCAGTAGGATAAACTTCTTACATTACAGACCTGACAGATTAACCTGTTATTCTAACCTAAGCAGACTGCACTGGGGCAAACAAACAGAAGGAACAGTTTTCACTGATGAGCAGTAGGAACAATTTCCCAGTTACAAATAATCTTAATATAAAACATCAAATGCTGCTGAGGAATAAAGACTGTAATTAAATTTATAATTAACTGAATATATATTTTTTCAGAAGGATGTGACATTTTTATCTGAAAATGCAAAGGAAAAGAAAAATCCAACTTAAGCATTTTAAGTATGCAGCAAAGTGTGTGCTTTTAATAAATGCATATTTTGTGTATGTATATTCTTATATATTTGCCCTGTATTACACAAGCACTGTTTACCAGAAAAACACCACACTATATTCTGACTATACAATTAACTATGTGTTCTAATGGAAAATTTTCAGAGGGCAATTAGAACAGTTTACTGGTGTGGCTGCACAAAGGAGACACTCCACCAAGCACATACACTTATCAACAGACAATGAAGCAATTTGACTCATCATCTGATGAGAAAGTACCTTGCATACAGAGAGAGTATTTGTATCAGCTGGAAAAGTAATCATTAAGCAAAGTAATTTTTCCTGTTTTCCTTATACACTGTTGAGTTTTCAGTAGCTTTCAATTATGCAATAGTAATTTAATAATATATTATTATATTTCTGATTATACCATCATCTCACACAAATTCATTTAGAGTCATCACGATCTGAGCACACATAGACATTACATTAAATGAGCACTTTGGGATCCCATCCCTCCCACCAAAACAAAAACAACAACAAAACAAAACAAACAAAAAAAAACACACAAAGAAAATAAACCGTCTTTTCACTGCCTCTTCAAATTTGCAAACGGATTTGTTGTTTTCAACCATCTCGATACTCATTTGCAGCATTAAAATGCAATTCAGTTTTACCAAATCTAACCACTGGAGGTTGAACATGCTCAGCAGTTCTCCGAAGGGTATTCCTTCCACATTCTTCAGCCTGTGTGGGTTTAATCTCACTTATGAATTACTTTCTATATGGGCTTCACACTGGAAAAATTGTATGTTTACATATATGTAACATCACCTCTTACTGAAGCTGATGCTAAGCAAATATCAGGAGATACTGAGCACTGTACAAGAGTGAGTAATTTTTCTGCACTAATGATGTTTTTTCTGCAAAGTAAAATAATTCATTTTTTAAAAGTGACCTCAATCATTCTGGTGTTCTGTTGAGAACATTAAACTGTAACTGAGGGTTGGTTGGGGATTTTTTTATTACTAGTTTCACTGAATTTTGCTCAACCATAGATGACATCTGAACTTTCCTTCTCTGTATTCAGCATATCAGTAATACATTTTATTTTCTACTTCTCCAAGTTTCAAACTAGAAGAGCAATTTTTTCTCCCATGTGTTTAAACTGGAATTGTTTTTACCCCATGCTTTACTTATTTTCTACATCATTGTATAATGCAATCTTTCAAGAATAACAGTGACGCCTGGAGAAAATATGACCTTTTAAGAAAGTGACAAATAAACAAGAACCCAATTTAAAATTAAATAATGTTAGGCACATTTAACTTTCATTTGGCACTTTACAGCTCAATCAGCCTACTCTACAGGAGATACCATATCCCCAAATTATGCATAGTTCATCTGTGTTACTGGGACTTCCTTGCTTTTACCAACAATGAACAAGGGGGCATATGTTAACATATGCTGAGAAGACCTGATTAAGGACAGGGTAACCAACTGTTTCCCCGAGTTTAGGGGGGAAAAATATATGCTGCTTTGCTTAGAAAGGCAACTGGCCACAACTGTCTTCACATTACTAGCCAGATGCTGTCATTACAAAAATAAAAGAGTAATTGTGGGATTTCTATGGCAAACTGCATAACATACATTGGCCTGTATTTAAGTAGCTTTCTAGCAACCAACACAGTGCAGCAGTCTCCCACCACAGCAACACAGACAGGAAGACAGCAAGCAGACAATTGATTTTCTCTGCTATGTATTAATTTGAGATCTAACCAACCAACAACAAAAAAACAACACACACAAAACCCACCCAAACCCAACCAACCAAAGAAAAACCAAATGCACAAAAGCATCTAGGAAGCTATGCCTTCTAAGTAAAGAAAAAAAGAAAAAAAAGTAAAAGAGAAAACAAAAAGCCTTCATCTAGTATTTCATTTCAGTATTAACTACTGAATAAATTTCTGAGCAGCACTTGCATATTAACCAAAATAATATTTTTCTACTAGTTCCCATGTTCTGCAGTTGCTCTGGCTGGGGACAAAGTCATTCTGTACCTCATCTAAAAGCCAAACAAGTAGCTTTCCCATAAAGACCCTAAGGCCTGTCACTCAAAACCACTGTGTGAAGTGAAGATACAATCACTACATTCTAAGAAAGCGGTAATTTTAAAAAATTAGGCTTGTAAAAAACCCAAGACTCAGAGCCACATCCTCTACAGTCTTCCTTTGTTGTTTTGTGGTGTTTGTTTTGTTTTGTTTTCCAACCTTTCATACAAACAGCAGGCCTGAATTACAGAAGTTATGTGGCCCTGTTACAAAAAGTTCACAACTATACTGTGAAGTCTAGCTCCCTCTCCACTGCCTAAGAAATGAGGCAGAAGAATAAACTGCAGCATTTAAACATGGAGCAGGGCATGTTTCTTTTTAAAAGGAATTTCTGGCAACCTTTCACTTGAACAAATGAGCAATGATACAGTTGGGCAAATGCACGGCTGTGCAACGACAACCAAAACAAAACCTGCCAGGAATGGCAAAACCTGCCAGTGATCTTGCAGAACATATGGGATCCTGCTCCCACATGGCTTTCCACACACCCACTTCTACACACCAATAGTTCCATGAATAGGCTGCTCCTGGGGAAACTAGCCTAGATCCCCAACACCATAGCACTGATATGGCCCCAAAGAAAAAATTAAGAACCTCAAAGAGTTTAGTGTAAAATGTTAGATAGCCTACAAAAGATCATTTTCTGTGAAAAAGAGATTAATATTTCTAGGCACCTTGCATTCGTGATGCCAAAAACTGAAAACCAGCACTGCACAAGCATCCTGAATGTCCCAGAGAGAGCAAAGGCTGCTGAACTTCATGTCTTCTGTCTGTGCTTTGTAGTGAATACACTTGTATGTGTTTGTTCAAAATGTCCTGAACTGCATTTAAAACCCCCAGATTTTTCAGTGTAGAATCCTAGGCACTCTGAATCATCACTGTCACCTCCAGAAGATGGCACCAGCCACCTTTATTATGTTACAGAAAAACACATTTGCCGCTTTTTATTTTCTCCATTAATGCACACAATATCTGTTCACCATCTTCTCTGACCCATTTGCTTAATTTTGAGAGAAAATTTGGTGGGCTGCCAGTCATTCTCCCAATTTACATCCACTAGGTAATGATTTGTATGTTCTGCAGCGTTAATTTGTTTAATTAAAATGTGCAACATCTTCATTGACACTGAAATTTTGTCTTGCTATAATGTCTTTATAAAAGAAAAATTAAACAGGTATCTCCTGAAGGCAAGTGTATCTGATCTACAGAGTATAAAAAAAACTACCTTAAACATCATAATAGGTCTTTGGCATTGTTAGGAAAATACTTGTTTTTACCTTTATGAAAAACATGATGCATAAACTAGCAAGAGAATTAATGTTAATCTTTTCCCCCCCACAGATTCCAGTGAATTACACAGAATTCTGAGTACTGCTTCTAAAGCTAGAAATGTAATTTCATTACTAACTTCATTGACAACACTCTTTGGGGGATTATAACACAAATATCTTGACACTTTTGCTATATAGAAAGTGTACTGCAATGACTACTTTGGAATCACAACTGGAATTCTAACTTATCTCAAGTCAGGATCATAAATGACCACGGAGTCAGTGCATGCCTCAGATCTTCCCACTAAAAAAATCTTTGCAACGGGAACTACATCTGATTATTTAATTATTTTTATTTTTAATAAATAAATAAATAAATGGATTAATAAATCTGCAACTGTACTGTTCAAGCTTAAGAAACCTTCCTTCAGTCATTAGTTGTTACCTGCAACTCCTTACAACCACAGCTGTATTCTTCGCAATTGCTCTTCTCTGCTTTAAAGCATAGGAATATTAGCTGGGCTACAAACCCCTGCCTATTACCATATCTAACCATTACCCTGTTTTCTCTGTTGCATTCCTCCTTCCTTTATTCCAATACTCACAGCTGGAACTTTTCAGCATTTTCACCCTGCATATAGAAGAGCCGTCAACAAACTCAAACAACAATACGTAAATGTGTTCTAAATAGAGGGCTAAATATTTGTAGTTATAAGTTGCAAGTACCTGCCGATACACAAAAAGTTTCAGGAAGTACTTGCAGTTTATTATATTTTGTTTGGGTTCAACAAGATATTTTATTTTTTCATCCCTCTTTGGCTTATATATTAACATGACACATACTCTCTTCTCTCAAGTTTTATACATTGCAAACTGATTTTTTCACTTTTTTATTTTTCTTTCTTCATTAGCTATCACTATGTCCCTCTCATTGCAGCCATTACAAGTGTCTGATTGAAAAGAAGTCTCTTTCACTTGTGTTTGTCCTCCAGACCTGCCAGTCAGCAGGTTTCAGTACTTCATCTGAAAAAGTTTTTAAGTTACATTTTTTGTTTGTGTGAAGCCTGTTCACATCAGGCCCTTGTAGCACCTGAAAGAGGTGTTGGCCCCTCACTCTGACAAAATCATACTCAGGGCTAAATTCCCAGTCTGTAAATGTAAGCAGGCTCCGGATTTCTCAGGACTTGCACAGGGAAGCTCCCTACAGAGTAAAGGTGTTTGGTCTAAGAGGAGAACGCAGGGAGGCGCCAGAGGTGGGGGGGGGGGGGGAAGTCTGTTAGCCAGCAGGCTGCAGTGACAGCTGACGACCAGTCTGGCCTGCTTTCTTGGAAAGCTAACACGAGTTCTGCAATAATGGCTATAAATAAAGTCCTACTTCATTTTATACTGAATTTGTAATGTGTCTGTAACCAAAATGCCATGCAGTGCAGGCAAACACTGGTTATATATCAATCAACAAGTAACGTGACAAGAAAAGGTAATGTAAATAGCAGGATTTGTTTAAAAATTGCCTAGACTAATTTCACATACACTTGTGTAAATTAATAATACTTAACCCAGTAAACTATTTTCTCTTCCTCACCAGGAATTAGAATCACTTAAGTGTCGGATTCTGATTTTCAAATAATGAAAACTCATACAATAGCTCTCATCTTCAAAAGAAAGGAAGAATGTAACCTAAAGAGTTCCCTGAAACACATTCCAAGCATTTGCAATGAACATTTTACTGCAAATTAGTTGGATTGGTTTGGAATTGCTTATTTGAAAGTAAGAGGTGTAGACTTCGACTTCTAAGAAGAAACAGAAATAAACTTTACTAAACATTTTATTAAAAACATCTCAAACTGCAAACCAACATACTACTTTTCTAGCGTAAATTACTGCAGGATATGTTTTTTTCTCATTTTCTCTTGCATGGGCAATATAAAAAAACCCAGAATATCCTTTTTAATATATTTCAAGATATACCACAATTAAATGTTCCCACCCTTTTCAATTTTACTGTGCATCTTACAGATGATTGACAGCTGTTCCACAGTTTACTTTAAAAAATACTCAAATGACATTAATATAAAAGGTTTTAATTCCCTATAATTATGGATTAAGACCTGTTTCAAGAAAAAAAAAAATCTAGCTATTTCATACAGGCTGCAATAGTTTAAGAAGCAATCAAATCCCAGAAAGAAGGCAATGGACTGGCATTCTACTGGCCACAGAGATCAGACCTCCTTCCTAGCCTGTAGTTTATAGGCTCTGAGAGCTCAGTTACCAGGCAGGTTTGGTATCAGCAACATTTGATCAGTCTCCTGGATTCTCCAAATACCATTAAAAATTTCAGATGTTAATTGACTGTTTCAATTATGTATTCAAGGACTTCTGAGCTGACAGTGGAAGTATTTGTCCTTCTCAGCATGAAGTGCAGCAGCATCCAATAACTGGAGCTGATGATACTGGCGAAATCAATTTGCAGAATCAGATTAGCAACATCATAAATATAAAAATTTTGAAGCATTTTGAGAAAGGAAATAAAGACATCTTCATGCAGCAATTTCCAGGAAAACAATTAAGTTTTTCTTCATGGACCTATTTGTCATTAGATTGCCAGATGATTCAAACACGCGAGGAGTGGCTGACAGATGAAATGGGGTCTGCTGCCACTTAGAGCTGGCTGGGGAAATGGGCTGACAGGATCCTCTTGTTGCTCAAGAAAGGGAAATGCCAATTCCTGTTCTTGGGGAGGAATGACCACAGGCTGAGGTCTGACTAACTGGAATGTGTCTGGTCCCTGAGGGTCCTGCTGAACAACAAAGATGACCAAGAGCCAGCAAAATGCTGTTACAGCAAAAACCAAGGACATTCTGAGAGGATTAGGAAAACCATTTGTAGCTGGTGAAGGGAGGTGATCCTTTTCCTTTACTAAGGACAAGTGAGGCCAAATCTGGAGGCTGTGTACAATTCTGGGCTCCCCACTACAAATGACAAATGGAGACACTGGAGAGAGTCCAGAAGAGGGCCATGAAGATGGTAAAGGGCTAGCAGAATCTGTCATATAAGGAGAAGCTGAGAAGGCTGGGACTGGAGGAGAGAAAGCTCAGAGGATCTTATTAATGTATATAAATACCTGATGGGGAGAGAAAAGAATATTGAGGGAGGGACTTCTCAGTGGTTCCCAGTGACAGGAAAAGAAGCAATGGGTGCACACTGAGGTACAGGAAATTCCACTTAAACAGAAGGAAAAATATTTTCATTCCTGATGGTGGCTATGCACTTGCACAACTTGGCCTTGGAGATGCTCAAAATCAAATGGACATGGATCTAAGCAACCTGCTGTAGCTGACCCAACTCTGAGCTGTGGGTTGGACTAAGCAATCTCCAGAGTTTCCTATTAACCACAAGACCACTTGAGGTTGTGGCTGTGGGATCTCTCACAGTGACTTTGCTGTTTATTATTTACTGCTGAAAAGGAAAAAAAAATATTTCCTTAACCATTTCAGTGGATCACCTTGCACAAACTGAGTCAGGGGCTATGTTTAGTCAAAAAAGGTCTAGAATAAGATTAAATTTTGGCTCAGGAAAATTCTGACTTCCTATGAGAGCAAGCTGGCCCAACAGTATTCTGTAAGAATACTAAAATACAAGACCTACAATAAGTGCAAGATGGCACTCAGCCATTGTTTCCTGTCAGATCCAATTCTATACTTTATTTAAAGACAGAGATTCCTACATTTTACACCCATGTACATTGTAAGAAAGGCTAACCTGATATAAATGGATATAGTGTATCCAGATAAATCTTTGAGGGTCCTTTTGAAAACTTAATTATGGAGCATATTAGAAGATGAAGTTCAGTATTGTAAAATACTAGATCACAGTAAAGTTGATCAAAGAATCTCTTTAAAATGACAAAATTTCTCATAGCAAGTCTAGGGAATGCATTCAAGATCCAATTCCCATTATATACAAGCTATAAAAAAACAGTAATTGAACAAATTGATCTTTTTCAGGCAAGAAAGTAGCTGTGTGTCCTAAAACGATGCCTGTCTTCCATACCCTTATTGCGAGTCCTGTGGCTTAAGACACAATACAGCAGAAAAGACTCGGAGCAGAGTCTCATTATGCTGTAAATAGAACGAGTTCATAAAAAAATGCACAAAGAGGCCTGTTACCTCCCTTAATACCTTCAGAGATCCCTGAGCCATCAGCTGAAGAAGCCCATGCTCAAGAGCAAGTCCCTGCAGCACAGGTCAGAGCAACCCTCCCACAAGTTCCTCATGGGGGAAACAGCTCATCAGTTTATGAAGAGGGATTGGGTTTCTAGAGTGCTAGCTTCCAGAATGAAGTACAGAAACTTATTCAGGGACCCAATCTGTTCACTCACAGTATGAATGACAGACAGCACTGTCTAAACACATCTGTGATTGTGAGATACAGTGCTGAAAATCATGTTGTCATTTCCCGTTTGGTGTGTGCTAAGTGCAGGTCTAATGGTCCCAAGGCCTTTGCCAGATCTGATTCTAGATGAGGAAATCATAAGGAAGAATGCATGATGCAGAAAATACAAATAACCAAGCCTCTTCCCTTGGGTTTTTATATGGCTGAATAATGCATATTATATATTAAAATTGCGACTACATTGCTATTTTTATTATTATTATTATTATTTCTTTCCCAGAATGAGTGGATACGTGTATGTATTGTTGATACCCCTTTGTAGCCTTGGAAAAAACAGACCTACAGACCTGCAAGATGTATATCAAATTACCTCTACTGTCAAACTGTAGAAGGTTTAAAAACAGCATCAAACAATGAAGTCTAAAGCTCTGTAAGAAAAAAATAATCAAGGCATCTGCTCCATGTCAGGATTCTTGTCTTTTCCTGGAAGGGTGCCAGCATTTTAAACCTTGCCCACTCTGTTACATAAATAATGTATACTTTCATACTCCAGAAAGCAAAAGTTGGTATTTAATCATTAGGGGTGAGACATGAAGACACCACAAAACCCCTGTCCTCCTCCATATTCTTCAAAATAGCTGCAATATTACCACAGCATTGCTATTACCACCACAATTTGCTGCTTGGAGAGACTGCCCACGCAGGGTGATCTAGTCTATGCTTCTTTTTGTACTATAGCTTCAGCTATAGTTTTTTCATTGTTTTGGTTTGTTGTTTTTTGTTTTGTGTTTTTGTGCAACTAGTTTTCAGAGGTTATTTTCAAAGGATTGTGTAGTAGGAGTTACTTTTAAAAGCAATACCTAAACTGTCTTTAATATTCTTCCAGTGTTTGGAACATCAAATTTATTTAGTGACAGGATTGAAAGAATGTTTTCCCAGTCTTTGCTCTTCATTCCTTACCTAGAGGACTAATTTTGTCTTCCTACTACCTGATGACTTTAACCTTTGCATCCTGGCAGCTAAGGTTCCTGAAATTGGCTATAAAGTCAGATAAATATTATTTGGAATGACAAGGTAATACAGATGGTTAAGTTAAACTACATAGTGCAGTGGTGAGCTTCTTCCTTGTGATTAGCCCTCAGTAGGGACCTTCTGCTCTGGATATCAGCACTACAATATTAATGTTTACAAGGTGTTTAGCAACACTGCTTCTAACACTATTTCACAAAACACAGTGCAACAGATCTACTTCCCATCACAAAAATTAAAGGTAAGTATGCAACACGACTTAATTACATGGCAATTTTTTATTGACTACATATGAAGTGTACAAAAGGCACTTGAAGTGCTAGGCTAAGGAAAAGATGTAAGAAGGAGTCTAGGGTTCCTGCTTAGCATGAAAGGAAAGAGAAAGGGAAAGGGAAAGGGAATGGGGAAAAGAAATGGAAGGGTGAGGGGGAGGGGAAGGGGGTGGGGAAGAGGAAAAAGTGGAAGGGGGAGGGGGAGGGGGAGGGGGAAGGGG
Organism: Apus apus; assembly: GCF_020740795.1. NCBI lineage: Eukaryota > Metazoa > Chordata > Aves > Apodiformes > Apodidae > Apus > Apus apus. Next base: position 38,823,131 of record NC_067312.1, on the reverse strand, counting down.
AGGGGGAGGGGGAGGGGGAGGGGGAGGGGGAGGGGAAGGGAAGGGAAGGGAAGGGAAGGGAAGGGAAGGGAAGGGAAGGGAAGGGAAGGGAAGGGAAGGGAAGGGAAGGGAAGGGAAGGGAAGGGAAGGGAAGGGAAGGGAAGGGAAGGGAAGGGAAGGGAAGGGAAGGGAAGGGAAGGGAAGGGAAGGGAAGGGAAGGGAAGGGAAGGGAAGGGAAGGGAAGGGAAGGGAAGGAATTACTGTCAGTGGTGTGCGACTGGTCTATGGAAATGGGTTTAGGGATATGCAGTGGTCCCTCAACAGTATTATACAGTGTCCTCTGTAGCATCTAAATCACATCACACAATTAATTCCAAGGTGGGTCCATGTTGTTCCAGACTGATGTTTCAAGGCCTCAGTTTCATATTTGATGTTATTAAGGTATTGTCCTAATCTTCTTGCAAGACTTCTCTGTTTACCTTATGCTCACAGACCTCCTTTGTCACATGGAAAGTTCAGCTCTTCCAATTTGGGAAATTTTCATCTGCTCCCATTTAAAACTTTTTTGTCTCCTGACCAGAATGACACTGGTATCTTTCCAGGAGCCCTCACATACACAGAAGGGAGAACAGAAAGCTACATCTCCACAGAAGACAGGGTAGAAGCCATCCTCTGCAAACAGAATTTATTACTCAAATGTACTCAGCACTTACTGCTTTTGTTTCAACTAAGTTGTCAAACTTGTATCACAAATGACAGTGTCTGCCTCTACAAAAAGTCTGGCATTTTATGTAACTGCACTGTTTATTGAAGCCAAATATGTGTCAGGTTTCAAGACTATTTTTTAATTACAACTTTTTTTCAGTGGAAGCAGAAGACTTAAGATAAAAGATACATGTATGTGGGAGTCTGTAGACACTTCAATGCAAATAGCAACCAAAAGGCTGCTTGGAGAACTTAAATGCCATACCTCATTATTGTTTTGGTTTCCTTGGTTCTTTTCTTTAATAAAGTTACACTTAACTACAGGACTCAATAGTGCTGTTAACTGGTAGTGTATTAGTTCAAACATTTGTTTTCCTGAGCCTCCCAAACCTCTGCCTCTAAAAACAAGAAGAAAAAAAACCAATAACCCTGCCTTTTTCATACAGTTATTCAGAAAAAAGCAGCTACGTTTTTTTCCCATTATGCTTAAGACTAAAAATTTGAGGAAATTTGGCAAAAACTAAGCATGTCAGATGGACCAAACAACCTCCTTGGATAACAAGAGCCAGATTTCTGAACAAAGGGGAAGTGCAGTAAATTTTATCTCTGCTGACTGTGATAAAACATTTGATACACTGCGATATGGCAAAAGATTACATAAGATACAGGAGAATAAAATTGTTAAAGAAAGTCAAAGCAATCACATGAAAGGGTAGTTATCAATAAAAATGCATCAGACAAGACGGAGGCTACCAGTGTGCATTTCCTCATTTAGCATTCTGAAAGTCAGTCTTATTCTACAGCTTCATTAGCTACCTTAACATTAAAAAAAAGTGTTCTGGTCACAGCAGTCACATTTGTCAATGACAGAATTTTGGAAAGCAGCAGTCACACACAGAAATACTGGATGACTTATCCACGTCAGCTAACAGAAGAAAGACCACTTCATAGTAAAACAGGCAAGATCATACACTCAATCAACAGTTGTTAAATGACAAGAGGGAACAGATCATAAGACTGTATGCCACCATGTCCTAGGATGTGTTAGGAAATATACTTCCAGGAGATAAAGTAGTTTTGGCATTCTGTAGCAGTAGTATGTAGTCTTTAATAATTTATGTTTAGAAAAAAAAATGTAAATGCTTCTTTTAGAGCAAGCACAGAAAAGGGATATTGAGGGACAAAGATGTTTGAAGATGAGAGCTTGATTAACTTCTAGCTTTCAATTACACCAACAAGGTAAACCACATCCCCTCTGAGGGCTGACATCAAGACAAGAATAAATAGGTAAACAAGGCTATGAATAAATTTGGACTAGAAAGGAGGAGAATAACTGCTAACGACTTAATGCAAAATACCTAGCTGCTTTAAACTATCAATACACTTGGAAGGGCCATAAGAAGACACACCTTCTGTGCCTTCAATGAATGCTAGTTTCCTGTTGGTTTCAGGGCGGACCACTGGGCCAACAAGCATAAGGCCATAAACAGCTTTCAAAATGAAAGCTGGTCCCTGTTGGTTTCATATTTGAACAGTGGAACTTGAGTTTTGACAAGGAAAAGAGTTATGGTAGTCTCAAATGTTAAAAAACAAGGGAAAAAAACACATATTGCTTAAAACTTTTTTTCTCACAGTAACTGAAATCAAGTCAGAAACATTTCCATTAACCCCTTCCTAAGACTACAGGTAGTGTATCATACAAGTCAACACTGGACTTAGCTGAGGTTCTGTTCACATTAAACAGGCTCTCAGTAGCTGCACTCCTCTAGCACACATCTAAATGACATCCCTAATCTTAACAGGTAATCACTTAAATTAGGCTTTCAAACAGACCAAAACATGCTTGTGTAAGAGAGCTCTTGAGCCTAAGCTGAATCACAGAGTAGCTATTAAAATGACAAACAGCTAGAAAGTTGCTAAAACCTGATTGCATGGTTATATTTGAACAGGGAAATTATAAGAAACTATTGGCTGCATCCCAGACCAAGCCTACACTGCATTACTCTCACAATCCTGTGCATCACCCCTTGGGATACCTGGAACAGCTCCAGGCATTCCAGGGTACTCAAGCCTAGTGCTGTACCAGGATTAGTCTATGTGATAAAGGCAAGTTTTGTACAATGTAGACTGTATAGTCACAGAGCATAACTGTATTAGAACATTAAGTATAGCCAAATCTAGAAATGGCAAGTAATTTTTTGATTTCTGCCTTCTGAGTGTTTAGGTCCTCTAATTAGTTTCCTAGTCACCAAGACACCAGTCTTACACTCCACTTCCATATATCACCCTGACTGAGCAAAAGCAACCCAACTGACTTGCAGTACCCCACTGAGTATGCAACTAAAGAGGAATCAGAATACTGTAAGTGTCATGGCTGGAAGACTTTGTGGAGATAGGAGCAGACAAGCGATAGCCCATATTCAGGTTAAATCAAGAGTTGCAGTGGCCACACACTGAACTCCATTAAATTAATCATTACCTTCTGAGAAAAGACCCTCCAGACTAGCTGAAACCACAATGAAGATCTGTACAACTCCAGCACCTGTGGAGTGCAAACCATTCAGGAGAAATGATGGGCAAAAAGCTTAGAAATTGTATTCTGAATACACGGGTCCTTGAAACCCAGAAGACTAGTAATCTTTCCACCATGCAGTTCCACCAGACCATTTTCAGCTTCTGCCCTCTTTCAAGACTTTGCAAAGTAGGTGGCATCCTCCAAAAACGCTGAAACAAAATGATTTATTACTACAGGCTGTAATCTAATCTTGTATATCCATGCTTGTTAATCAGTTCTCATGTGATACTGTCAAATCTTACTACATTTGAATTGAAATTTCTATGTGATACATGAAAGTCAACAGATTTGTACTTTAGCACGGCACACACTCAAGTAAGATTCATTCTAATGTATAGAACTTTGATTCAGAATTGAAGAGCCTAAATATCTGACTTAATGCATTGAGTTATTTTTTTCTATCATAAAATTTTCCTCTCCAGTTTGACTTGCTGAAATAGGTAGATGTAGCCTTTACACACTTATACATTTCCAGACTGTGTGTTTCTCTACAATAGTAATAAGAGTTTTCAATATTTTATTGCTAATGTTCTCCAGACACATCCCACAATAAGTCTGGCAAGTGAATTACTACATTAAGTAAAAATTTCATTTCTCTTTCTTCAGAGAAAAAAGAACGGTGATGAGACATGCCCTTCAAAAAACCTTATTTTTTTTATGTTTCTTTTCTCTTCCAAAAGCTATAGCAGACCTAACTGTGTGTTCAGAACAGATTTATTGGATTTTATTTTTTTTCTTTCAGTTAGTGGCATTTGCTGACAGGTTCCGAATTAAATGGAGAATTCTGTAATAGATATTTCTGAGGCTACAAAGTACTAACAACAGTACATACCACAAATTACTTTTTATTTAAGCACTTCTTTTTAACTAAGTCCTACATACTTCTGTAACATCTATACATTTCAAATGCTCTGACTGTTTTTAAATATATTCTGATTATTATTCCTGTTCCCAAATTAAACTTACCTCTGGGGGTAACAATTTAGGAATTCAATTGTGACCTCCCTTGCACTGAAACAAGGCAAATGATTATGCCAGAACTTCTGACCTTTGACATTGCTGGTACCATGCTGAGACAGACTAAGAAAAAGCAAATGGTGATCTGCAGATAAGCATTCATAAAAGCAACTTGAAAATAGTGAATGGTGCTTCTCTTGATCTTTCAACTACCTGAAATTATTACTGTAGTACTTATCTCTTAGAGCAAGTCTTAAGAAATCAAAAGAGCGGGCTTAGGTTGCCTACATTATTGCAACAGGGCTTCAAAACACTCTTTTTTTGGAAGAGACTTTTAAAATGTCCTCTTTCTTCCATACCACCATCAGCCTTCCAGAGTTTTTAGAGTAAGAAATAAGATGTATTTCATCATCTACCAAGTCACTGCTTAAAATTCAGTTTGGGAAAGAACAAAATATTTCTTCTTCAATAAAAACTATGTATTTCCAGATTTCAGGACTGTTGATCCTTAAATACAATCAGTTACAGATTTCTTAGTGGCATACAAAAAAAGATGCAGTTCGATCTTGAAAGACTTTATGATGAAAGAATTTCTTACTACCAGGAATCAATTTCACCTCTATATATTTCCTTATTATTTGCAGCTCGCTGGTATGTCAGGTTACTTAGCATATAGTCTTAAAATTGTTTCAAACACATACCTTTGTGACATTGCCATTTGTGTGTATTTCTCTTATTTTGACTATTTCTCCAATATCCTGGAAAGTGTATGGACTTGTTTCTCTCTTTGTAGGAAGATGGACAATACCAGTGTCTAAAAGTATGCTGATAACTGCACAAATATTTTATTTAAACGTGAAAAGCAATTTTATCCATCAGAGGTCAAAAACTCAAGTGGCAAACAAAAGTTTTTCAACAATAGATTTTCCTTCCTTTTTGCTTTGAATTCCACATAAATATACTACTACCTTTTTCTGAATATGCTTAGAAATTCACTAGATCCCCAACTGCGTCTGTGAAAACGTTACCTCACTGCTTCCATGTATGAGAATGTCCTAAGAGCGTTTTTTTTCAACTGTGCGACACTCACACTTTCTCAAATACAGAGATCTTAAACAGTTGTCTAAAATTCAAGAAAAAATATTTGTACACAAGCTCATCCCAAAATTGAGCCTTGCTCTTTTTTCTCTAAAGTTTCCTTTTGAAAAAAAATCCATCTATACTAGCAAGTAAATCTGAATAATCTATAAATACCATATTTCGTTTCTTAAAGCAGTAAGGCTTTGCCAGTGCCACACCTCGATAGAAGAGCCTACTTTAAAACCACAGTAATATGGGGGACTGTTTAGAACAAACTCTTCTACATAGAAGATAGTCTTGTTCTGAAATGTAAGTCTTTCAAGACGAAAAGAGTTGATGTGTTATGTACCACATACAAGCAAGCCCAGAGCAGTCCTGGTGCACAGATGCCAGATGTACCATGTGTGCACAAGCCAGCTTTAAAAACTTGTTTTCTAAATGTATCAGATCTACCGTGCATGTGCTAGATTTCTCACCTGCACATGTATACCAGATGTACCTCAATTTCTGAATACTCAGCCATATATTTGGAATTACAGCTGTGGGATACCTGGAAAATATGGGGAAAATCAACAAAGCCATACAACTAATGGCAGGCAGAGGCACATGGAGGGCATTGTTTATAATGCCCAGATACTTGTTAGCTGTACTTTTCTTATCCACTTCATTATGCACTGAATCAGCCATGTATCTGTTACTAGCCCTTAACACCAATGTTAAAGAGTGTTTTGTGCATGAACACTGATCTATCACACTGGCAGTACAACATCTGAATCTAGCAAAATCAACATTTTAACAAATAATTTTCCCTCATAAAATTTGAGACATACCACATCTTTCCCTATCTGACAGCAAAATAGTGATTTCTAATTAAGGGGAACAGTAAGATTAAGCAGCCTCACACTTGCAACAGCTGAAGAACTAACATTAATAAATTGATCTATGAAAACAAGGGTCTGCACATAGGTCATGGAAATCCCAGGCACAAATACAGGCTGGGCAGAGATGGGTGAGAACAGCCCTGAGGAAAAGAACTTGGGGGTCTTGGTTGATAAGAATCATAGAATCATAGATTCATTAAGGTTGGAAAGGACCTTAAAGATCATCAAGTTCCAGCTTCCCTGCCATGACCATGTTGCACAAAATCTCACCCAACCTGGCCTTAAAAACCTCCAGGGATGGGGCATCAACAACCTCCCTCGGCAACCCATTCCAGTTCCTCACCACCCTTATAGTGAAGAATTTCTTCCTATTGTCTAACCTAAATCTCCCAGTACACAGTTTAAAGCCATTACCCCTTGTCCTATGACTGTCTTCTCTGATGAAAAGCCCCTCCCCAGCTTTCCTGTAGGCCCCCTTCAAGTACTGGAAGGCCTCTATAAGGTCCCCCTAGAGCCTTCTCTTCCTAGGCTGAACAGCCCCAACTCTCTCAGCCTGTCTTCATAGCAGAGGTGCTCCAGGCCTTTGATCATCTTTGTGGCTCTTCTCTGGACCCTCTCCAGCAGGTCTATATCTTTCTTATGCTGAGGGCACCAGAGCTGTACACAGTACTCCAGGTGAGGTCTCACCAGAGCGGAGTGAGGAGCAGAATCATAGAATCATAGAATCATAGAATCATAGAATCATAGGGGTTGGAAGGGACCTCAAAAGATCATCTAGTCCAACCCCCCTGCCAGAGCAGGGTCATCTAGAGCACATCACACAGGAACGCATCCAAGTGTGTTTTGAATGTCTCCAGAGAAGGAGACTCCACAACCTCTCTGGGCAGCCTGTTCCAGTGCTCTGTCACTCTCACAGTAAAAAAAAAAATTTCGAATATTCACCTTGAACCTCCTATGCTCCAATTTGATCCCATTACCCCTTGTCCTATCACTGGTCATCACTGAGAAAAGCCTAACTTCATCTCCCTGACACTCACCCCTTACGTATTTGTAAACATTGATGAGGTCACCCCTCAGTCTCCTTTTCTCCAAGCTAAAGAGACCCAGCTCCCTCAGCCTTTCCTCATAAGGGAGATGTTCCACTCCCTTAATCATCTTTGTGGCTCTGCCCTGGACTCTTTCCAGCAGTTCCGTGTCCTTCTTGAACTGAGGGGCCCAGAACTGGACACAATACTCCAGATGCGGCCTCACCAATGCACAATAGAGGGGGAGGAGAACCTCTCTTGACCTACTAACCACACCCTTTCTAATGCACCCCAGGATGCCATTGGCCTTCTTAGCCACAAGGGCACATTGCTGGCTCATGGTCATCCTCCTGTCTTCCCGGACCCCCAGGTCCCTTTCCCCTACACTGCTCTCCAGCAGGTCAGCCCCCAACCTGTACTGGTACATGGGGTTTCTCTTCCCCAAATGCAAAACTCTACACTTGCCCTTGTTGAACTTCATCAGATTTCTCCCCGCCCAACTCTCCAGCCTGTCCAAGTCCCTCTGAATGGCAGCACAGCCCTCCAGTGTGTCAGCCACTCCTCCCAGCTTGGTGTCATCAGCAAATTTGCTGAGAGTACATTCTATGCCCTCATCCAGGTCGTTGATGAAGATGTTGAACAACACCGGTCCCAGTACCGACCCCTGACAGACTCCACTAGTCACAGGCCTCCAACCAGATTCCGCCCCATCGACTAGAATCCCCTCCCAGCCCCTGCTGGCCACACTTCTTTTGATGCAGCCCAGGACACAACTGGCTCTCTGGGCTCCAGCACACACTGACAGCTCATGTCGAGCTTCTTATGTGCTATCACCCCCAAGTCCTTCTCCTCAGGGCTGCTCTCCAGCCATTCTTCCCCCAGCCTGTATTTATGCCTGGGGTTGTGCTGACCCATGTGCAGGACCTTGCACTTGGCCTTGTTGAACTTCATGACGTTGGCACTGGCCCACCTCTCCAGCCTGTCAAGGTCCCTCTGGATGGCATCCCTTCCCTCTAGGGTGTCAACCACACCACACAGCTTGGTATCATCAGCAAACTTTTGAGGAGACACTCAATCTCATTGCCCATGTCTCCAACAAGGATGTTAAACAGCACTGGTCCCAATACTGGCCCCTGAGGGACACCACTCATCACCTACCTCCATTTGGACATTGAGCCATTGACCACAACTCTTTGGTGAGGCCATCCAGCCAATCTCTTACCCACTGAGTGGTCCATCTGTTAAATCCATGCCTTGTCAGTTTGGAGACCAGGATGTCATGTGGGACAGTGTCAAATGCTTTGCACAAATCCAGGTAGATGATGTCAGTTGCTCTGCCACCATCCACCATCTCTGTAGCCTTGTTGTAGAAGGCAATCAGATTGGTCAGGCATGACTTGCCCTTAGTGAAACCATGTTGGCTGTCACTAACCACCTCTTTATTTTCCATGTGCCCTAGCAGACTTTCCAGGAGGATCTGCTCCATGACCTTGCCAGGCATAGAGGTGAGACTGACTGGCCTGTAGTTACCTGGGTCTTCCTTTTTCCCCTTTTTAAAAATAGGGGATATGTTTCCTTTTTTCCAATCAGCAGGAACCTCACCAGACTGCCGTGACCTCTCAAATACAATGGACAGAGGCTTAGCAATTTTATCTGCCAGCTCCCTTATGACCCGTGGGTAAATCCCATCAGGTCCCATAGATTTATGCACCTTCAAGTTCTTTAGATGGTCACAAACCTGCTCTACTCCTACAGTGGGGGCAATTCATTCTCCCAGTCCCTGCTTTTACCTTCCGTGGCCTTTGTGTTGAGGCTGGAGCACTTGCCAGAGACGACTGAAGCAAAGCATCCTGTGTTGCTGCCTCACCCATTTCCTTCAGGAGAGGGCCTACACTCTCCTTGGTTTTCCTTTTCCCCCCAACATACCTACAGAAGCTTTTCTTATTGTTCTTAACATCCCTGGCAAGATTTAATTCTAGCAGGGATTTGGCTCTCCTAACCTGATCCCTAGCTGCTCAGACAACCTCTCTGTAACCCTCCCAGGATACCTGCCCTAGCTTCCACCCCCTGTATGCTTCCTTCTTCAGTTTGAGCTTTTCTAGCAGCTGCTTGCTCATCCACACCAGCCTGCTGGGGTTTCTACCTGACTTTCTCTCAGTTGGGATGCAACACTCTTGGGCCTGGAGGAGATGATCCTTAAATATCAGCCAGCTTTCATGAGCCAGCAATCTGTGTTTGCAATCCAGAAAGCCAACTGCATCCTGGACTGCATCAAAATAAACACGGCCAGCAGGTCAAGGAAGGTGATTCTCCCCCTCTACTCCACTCCAGTGAGACCGTACCTGGAGGACTGTGTCCAGTTCTGGGGCCCCCAAAATAAGGACATGGAGCTGATGGAGTGAGTCCAGAGGAGGGCCATGAAGATGATCAGAGGCCTGGAGCACCTCTCCTATGAAGACATGCTGAGAGAGTTGAGGCTGTTCAGCATGGAGAGGAGAAGGTTCTGGGGAGACCTTATAGCACCTTCCAATACCTGGAGGGGGCCTATAGGAAACCTGGGGAGGGACTTTTTACAGGGGTATGGAGTGACATGACAAGTACAAGGGGTAATGGCTTTAAACTGTGCGTTAGGAGATTTAGGTTAAACATTAGGAAGAATTCTTCACTATGAGGGTAGAGGGACACTGGAACAGGTTGTCCAGAGACATTGAGGATGCCCCCTCTCTCAAAGTGTTCAAGGCCAGGCTGGATGGGGCTTTGAGCAACCTGGTCTAGTGGGAGGTGTCCCTGCCCATGAAGGGGGATTGGAACCAGATGATCTTCAAGGTGCCTTCCAACCCAAACCATTCTGTGATTCCATGATTATATTATTTTCACACAGTCAATTTGAGACCTTATTCCCAGTTTGTTAGATCAGATTATAAAGTTATAGGCATCTCATCTAGTCAGATTACTGGGACAGTGAAATGCTTTCAGCTTTCTTAATTTGACTTGAAATGTTCCTTCCATTAGAACACACATTCTGCAATGAGATACGCAGCTGTTAGTGGAACACACACCTCAGCCACTCATAATAAACTGAGATCTCCCTAGCTGCCTAGGATGCCTATTATTTACAGCAAGGTCATTAGTACAGGAGGCACAGTTACCTATAGATTTCTAGTGCTGTACTATTAAGTGAAGAAAAACACTGTTATAAGTCTGTAATTTCGGTTTTTTTAGAGTCACTGGCTCCAAAATTAAAAATATTTTAACCTTTACAGAAAGGTAGTAAACCTGGTATATTCAGCATGAGACTAGAAATTACCCTCAAAATCAAATGTGCTAAGACAGTCTTTTAACCTTTGCCAGAAATGTTATAATTAAGAAAGAAAAAGCCAAACAGACACACATATTTGGGCAGGCACTTTTGTTAAGCCTTGCCTCTAGTTTCATCATGAAATGGTTTGTTTTATGTCACAAAACCAGTATCTAGAGGAGTACCAGACATTCTCACTAGCCCTCTGAATTCTAGCAGGCTGCATCTAAGACAACCTGAAGCTCCCGCCCACACTCCAATTTGCCTGACTCAGAAAGAGCCAGGTAACAGTCTGGGCATCATCTTATTAAGTACACTACTGTTCGTAAGATAAGACAAAGGAGGAAAGGCTGTGGGAACCAAAAGAAAAATAGTGTGTAGGAGATACAGAATCAACTGTGGTGCAGAATCATTGCTGCAATCATCCTGCACTTGTCTATAGATCTAAAACCCAATTAAAAAGCGGGATGAACCCGTTAACGCTTTTCAGTATAATAGTACTTCTCATAGTCTAAAAATAATGCAATACAAGTAATAGTACATACATCCTTACGACTTTCAAAAAGACTTTACATATATATACGTACATACATACATATATATAAATATAAAAATGGGAGTAGTAAGAGAAAAATATGCAGAGATGGTAGTCTCCATGTTGCAGAAAGTCTCTGTTTGAAGGAAATAATAGAACAGCTACCTCACGCAAAAAGAACAATCCAGGGAAGACACACATCCAAATAAATCACTGACTTCCAAGAAAAATCTGAATCTTCAGATACAACAAGCTCCTGGAAAGGGAGTCTGGACTGGGGGAAGTTCAGACAGTTCCACAGCTGATGAAACAGGAAATTGGGACACAGAGAAGTGTAAGGATTTTTTTGGTGAGTGCAAATACTAATATACAGAAGCTGGGTGACATGCACTTTTTCTTAAGCCAAATTAAGTAACAGCACATAGGAATCTTTAAAGAATTCTAAGTTTATCTTCAAATGTGCAACACCTCCAACAGTATGCAGCACTGAGGATGTTGGTTTTTACCCTCTAAGCCTTTTTAAAAAATGGAAGAAATAGCTAATGTCTGCTTTAGCAGATATTTTTTGTACAACTTCCACTTTGCCATGGCTTTTCCATTCAGGTAGCACAACCAAATTGTAATGCAGCAGTCACAGAATATAGAGATGTAAGTAGCAACTTACACTTAGTTTATATCTCATAGCCATTGATTATTTGGTCTGCAGTGATGAACTTTTGTCTGCACTGAAGCAAAATCCAGACAGCATTGCTATAGTTTAGAAACATCTTGTTCATAACAATGAGAAAAACACTTGAACAAAAATCATTAGTTTGTTTCTGTACTGACTCAAAATTAATCCCTTATTTGAGTACCTCTTAATGCAAACAGAAAGAAATATATTGATTAGGTTTTGAATAATATGCTTCTGTAAGTCTTTTTTGGTATTTTGCTAGTTGTACCCTCTGTTAACTGCAGAGTTAACTGCTACTGCCTCCTTGTCAGCTGTTTCTGGAGGTCCTCTCTTGCTGCTTTCATGTATTTATTCCCAGAACATTTTAGTATGTGAGTCTGTAAGGATGGTTGTCTCTTAAAGTCTACCCCATCTCCACTCCCATTTTCCTAGAGGATTTATTCCAAGGAGAAAACATACTAAAATTGTACACTAGAAAAGAGGGCCTTCCTTAAGGAGTGAAAGTGCCCAGGACCACAATGCTAAGGTAATGATTTACCAACAATAAAGCTTGGAAATGAAGTATCATGGGCATTGCAGCTACTTCAATGTGTGCTAATGTGCACGCTTGCCCTATGGTAAATAGAGCACAGTGAATGCAGTTCTGTGGTTGCTGTAGAGTAGGCTTTTAGCCTTCACATTGCTGTTAACTGCAGAAAAATCATAAAATCAGCAGCACTGTGCCTCAGTTCATAAAACTGCTGCTTGCTACTGCACCATCATTTAGGAATGTTGAGCATTACAACCCACTATTGTATCCTCCATTTTCTTAATTTCTCAGCTTAGATTTTCACCAGCTTGTTCTGCAGTCTGAGTAGTCTCACCTCATTTGGAACATGAACTGGCATTTATGCAGTCTCACTTCAGCACTTATTATAGGGACAAATCATTACTGCTTTACTTGCATCATAACTCAATTGATGCAACAGTGTGAAATAGGACATCTCTGAAGCTGTCTCAGTTCCTCAGAGAAATAACCATCAGGGAATTTTAGTAAGGCTATCAAATTTACTGACAAAGAACAAAGAAAGGGACTTGTCTTCTTAATAGCTTGTATGAATTAATTTTAATACTCTGACCTTTCAAAAGCTTTCTAGTATCCCTAGACTTTTACTTTATTATATTTAAAGTTTGTATATGCTTAGCATCAGGGAACATTTTACCAACGTCAAATGTATTGTGCCAGGAATGAATCTGAGCCTTTGTACTCTAGGGCAACACAGGCTGAAAGCTTGAATTCTGATTAAATTGTATTTTCATACAACACAGCATCTGTGTTCTTCTGCTGTCTGTGTAAATTACTTACAGCTGTTTTTTAACATTTGTTTTTAAAATCACTCTAATACCTAAACATTGGGGAAATATTTTCTTCAAACCAAAATGCACATCTAAAATCAAAAGTTCATAATCAAGGGAAGGAAGCTGAGCAAGAGACCCCCTTGGCTTAACTGTGAGCTTCTGGGTCTGCTCAAAACCAAAAGGGAAATATACCAGAGGTGGAAAAGTGGAACGTTACCAGTTGGAAATTACTACAGCATTACCAGAGTATGAAGAGATGCAGTTAGGAAAGCAAAAGCTCAGCTTGAGCTGACATTGGCAAAACATACCAAAAACTGAAAGAGAGGGTTCTTCAGATACATTAACCACAAGCAGAAACAGAGGAATAATACTGACCCACTATTAAACAGGAGAGATGAACTAGTCACCAACAGCATTGAAAAGGCAGAGGTCCTCAACACCTTCTTCCCCTCTGTCTTTACCAGTGCTATTGGGTCCCAGGCCACAGGAACAAAAGCCTAGGCTGATGCAGACACTGACCCGCTGTCAGTGAAGGAAGAGATGGTGTGCAAACTACTACAAGAGCTTGACCCATACAAATCAATGGCTCCGGATGCCATCCACCCTAGGCTGTTGAGAGAGCTGTTGATGTCATGGCAGAGCCACTGCCCATACTCTTTGAGAGGCTGTGGAGACTGGGAGACATCCCTGACGACTGGAGAAAGGCTAACATCACCACCATCTATGAGAAGGAGGACACAGATAATTTACAGACCCATTAGCCTCAGTTCAGACCCTGGGAAAGTAATGGAGCTAATCCTCCTGGGGACTGTCACAAGTCAATTGAAGCATGTGATTGGGAAAAGCCAACATGGATTTACCAGGGGCAAATCGTGCTTGACAAACCTGATCATCTTCTATGACAAAGTAACGTACTCAGTTGATGCAGGATGTGAGGTGGACATCATCTACCTGGACAGCTCCAAGGCTTTTGATACAGTTTCCCACAGCCTCCTCCTGGAGAAACGGACTCATTACAGCCTTGACAAGTGGTCTGTGTGGTGGGTAGGGAACTGGCTGACAGACAATATGTACCCAGAGGGTGCCTCCTCAGACTGGCAACCAATCACAAGTGGGGTCCCCCAAGGATTGATATGGGGCCCAATGCTGTTCAACATCTTCATAAGTGACCTGTATGTTGGGATCAAGAGTACCCTGATGAAGTTTGCTGATGGAACCAAGAAGTGAGTGGAGAGGCTGACACTCTGGAAGGCAGAGCTACCTTCCAGGATGACCTGGACAGACTGGAGGAGCGTGAGGTCTTGCACCCGAGAACACATAACTCAGGAGTGCAGTTCAGACTGGGATCCACCTGGCTGGAAAGAAGGCCTGTGGAAGGGGACCTGGGGGTCTTGGTGGATAATGGGCTCACCATGAGTGACCAGTGTGCTGCAGGGGCACAAAAAGGCAACTGGATGCTGGGCTGCATCAACAAAGGCATCACCAGCAGAGATAAAGAAGTCACCATCCCGCTCTACTCAGCACTTGTCAGACCACATCTGGAGTATTGAGTTCAGTTGTGGTCCTTGCTCTACAAGAAGGATGCAGACAGGTTGGAAAGGGTCCGGAGAAGGGCCACAAGGATGATCAGAGGACTGGAGGTCCTGCCATATGGGGAGAGGCTGAGAAAACTGGGTTTGTTCAGCCTTAAGAAGAGAAGGCTTCAGGGAGACCTTATTACCATGTTCTAGTACTTGAGGGGTGGCCAGGAAGATGGAAATTCCCTATTTACAAGGAGTCACATGGAAAAGACAAGGGGTAATGGACACAAGTTCTGGCGAGATTCTGATTGAACACAAGAGGTAAATTTTTCACCATGAGGACAATCAAACATTGGAATTGTCTCCCAAGGGAAGTGGTAGACTCCCCCACATTGGGCAGTTTTAAGTCTCAGCTTGACAGGGTGCTGAGCCATCTCATATCAACTATAGTAGTATCTAGAAAGGTTGGACCAGATGATCCTTGAAGTCCCTTCCAACCTGACATTCTGTGATTCTATGAATCGCCAGAACAATTATATTTAATCAAATCCAGCCCTGTCACTATTTTGATAACTGAATGGGAGAACAAATATGCTCACTACAGTGAGGTGGACCTCACTGCATCTACCTTCAATGCTAAACTCATTAAAATCCATCTTTCTTGCTTGCCTTGTTGCCTCAGTGACTCTCCATCTGTCCCCAGGCCTCATTCACAACTTCTAATACTACTACAGCCTTACTCAGTTCCCGTGGAAAGTTTCTGAGACCCAAAGCTTCCCACCATCCCTTTTGGAAAGTCTATGTCATCCAATCACACTCAGTGGCCACACTTCCCTTTCTGTTTAATTATATCTTCTTCTTTTTTTTTTTTTCTTTTTTAATCCCTTTCTCTGACCGTGTAGACCTTCGGGTACCTGGAATCTTTAACAACAAAGGCTGGCTTATGTTGAAGAACCAGAGAAAAGTGAAGGAGTAAAGTTACTCTGGCTATGGGTTCTCTATAAAAACTGCCTTTAAAATGAAATTAAAACAATGAGGGCAAGTAGTGGCACATATTATAGCCTCTTTCAGCTTTTCCAACAAGAAAGTAATTTCAGCATTCCAGGGTAGATTCTCCTTAGTTCTACTCTTAAAACAGAGAAAAGATTGCATTAGCATCATCTACACACCATCCAGTCCAGTGAAGAAGGTATCAAGGTGTGTATGATGACCCATATTCACCTTCCCAAATGACTTTATTCACTCAAAAAAATAACAGTTCAACATGAAGGTAAAAGCCCTGTGCCAAGAATATCCTGAAGGTCAGCCTAAAGGCACATTCTGAAGGAGCAAGGAATACTAGTGGAGGTCTGTGGTTGGAGACAGAGAATAGAAATACTAGGCTATTAGGTCCAGAGAATTATTACAACCACCTTTGCTGGTTCATGAAGAAGGCCCAGATTTGGCCTTTAGCTCTGAAACCAAAAGCACCCAAAAGAGTGTGAAGTTCACAGATGTTATTGTTCCATACATAAAATTTTCAGATCATGTATACGGATACATAAGACCTGTCAGTCAATGCAAACTGATCTTTAATTTTTTAAAACATGCAGATGATGAAAACTACAAAGAGGGAGCTTGTGTGCTTCAACTCTTAGTTAACATTGCTAACATGCCTGCTATGGATTAAACAATAATTCAACATAAATGTCATGACCAGCTTGAAGCCATTGAAAGTCAAACATAGGCTTATACTTCCAGGAATTTTCTCTGCTTTTCTTGGGTTTAGATTTGGAAATAATTTTCCAGTGAGTTGAGAAATACATATATTTATATTTCTGCATTAATTTATTCTTTATCTTAATTATATAATAGCATTAAGCATAAATACTCTGGCATCACTGAAGCTTAAACAATCTTCTTAAGACCTAATTTTTTACTAAACTGGTCTATTAACCTGCTCAGACCAATCACTAAAAATAAAAACTAACTGATGTGTACTCATAAAAAGATAATAAATATATGAGTAAATCACTGAAGACACAGTCACAGTAAATATTATGTGATTACCATCCAGGAGAAATAAAGAGAGAATAATAAGCTGTAATAAATTAGCACATTAACATCAGATACTTTTTCTCATTGCATTTTATTTCCAGACAGCAAGCAATTAAAATCCGGCGGTAAGTACCAGAAAGTCTTCATTTGATTGTTTATTTAAACCTGACTATTTTTTTTTTCTCCTTGCACCTCCATGGTCACTGTGATTCACAACTTTTTATAAGAAGATAGGTTCTCTACAATTTATGGCGAAATTTAAAAATTTGCAACAGGAGATTGCCTACTTGGTATATTCTTCACACAACACTTCCATTATGTCATTAAAACAACTCTGTTACCTAAAAGCAAAATGAACACAAAAAGAGCAGAAAAGAAACTCCAAGTTGTTTGGGAAAAGAGTAAGACCTTTTTTTTACCTTTTTTTTTTTTTTTTTTTTACATTTTCATGTTGAAATGTGGCAGGATTGTTGCAGTGCTGCTTCAGCAGTATTAAATATATGTCTCTAAAGAGTTGCTTTCAGCTACAAACACATCAAATAGGCTACCATAGGATTCTTATATCACTTTCCAGCCAGTGTTAGACTAAAATGGGCAAGTTGTGTCTAAAACGGTGGTCCTGCTTTCTTAACTGACAAACATTTTGGATACTTTGAGATGTGCTTGTCTGCATTAGGTTGTAAGGAATAAAATATCCCATAACCTTCCGGTGAGTTCCAGAATCCTGCACAGTAGTTGCTTCTTATGGTAAAAAAGGTTAAAAAAAAAGGTAAAACAATTTTAAATATATATATACATACACCACACAAATAAAAAGATCAGAGAGATCTCACTTGCCAAAGAGACTGTGGAAGGTAAAAGTGTCTCCAGATCTGGATACAAATTTTCACCCTCCTACTTACAGGTCGAGGGATTTTTCATCTCCCCATACCACTTGATTTGCTTTTTCCTTACTTTTAAATTATTGTTTGTAATTGAAAACTTTTTTTTTCGCTTTTAAATGAAATCCAGTATTTTTGTGCAAGACCTGAGCAAGCATACAGAATAAATAATAGATAAAAAGTCATATAGGAAAGCAAGCCTCTGGGGTCCTGTTTTGGCTTTTGTGATATGGTCAGGTACAACAGTAACTCTGCATCACCAACTCAGCAACTACAAGTTCATCCACAGCATACAATTAGGAAATGCTCAAGAGTTTAAAAGATGTCTTTTGATTCTGAATGTTTCAATTTCAACACTTGTTCCTTAACTATAAATAATTTTAAATTCTGCCATGGTGTTTGACACTATGATTCTAATTATTACATTTCCACCTCCTATTGAAATACATGTACTTAGCTTTCATATACAGAATAGGTTGTATATTAATAATTAATAATTATTATCTCCACAAGAAAGAAAGAAAAACAGTAAACTAACTTTAGTCCTCAGTATTTTCTTAGACACAATATCTTCAATATAATAACCCCTGATTAATTTTCAGAGGAGACAAACAGATGAGAATCGTGGAAACTGAACTATTGTTCTGTTTAACCTTTTAAATGAGGATTTGTTTCCTCTCTTCATTTGGATTTTGGTTTTATTCCCTGCCTTCCTCATCTTCTGTGCTAAACATCACATCCTAGCTCTGCAGTGACCTGCATCACACATTACTGCAGTCAGGAAATACCAAACTTGGCTCTACCAGGTACAGAGTACTACTCTCAAAAGCTACAGTCATGGAATAATTTGGCATGCAAGGGACTTCTGAGGGTTGCCTAATATAAGCATCTTCTAGAATTATTTAAATCCAAAATCTGGCATTTTTCCTTCAGCACAAAATTTAGCATTTTCAAAGTCACTTCATATTAATACCAGAGTATTATGGGTATTCTTCCAGCATCAGACAGAACTCAGTCCACAGAAATGAGAATTCCTTTACAAGAACAGTAACAGACAAGTGAAAATGCTATCCTTGGGATGGTTCTGATAAAAATAAAATAATTATGAATTATTAACCTTTAAAAACGTAGCTGTTGCACTACTTAGTACACTAGTCCACCCACATACCAAAGAAGTAACACAGAGAATTTTTTTTTTTCCATCTGTAAAAGAACAAACTCAAATCAGCTTTCCAGACTAGTATATAAGACTGGTGTACTATAAGAAGTTTCTTCACAAGTTTCTTCACTGGAAGCCCACTGCAGGGAGACACTAGGCAATACGTACAGGAAAGATTCTTAGCAAAGCAGTCTCACATTGAGGTGCAGGAAACTGCATTTAATCTAAAGTATAAATAGCCATAATTTTTTGCTTTGTTATTAATCCAACAAAATAAGTAGTCAGAAAAAGTGTTGTTCATCCACAACACAGAGAAACAAATTACAAAACCAAATGCAGAAAAAAGAGAAGTTACCTAAAATAAATGTCCATTTTTTCATACATCAGAAAGCATTTGCACAGACAAGTATCATCCCTTCAGCTACCAAGAACTTTAAAGAATTCCTGATGAAATATATATATTCTTCAAAGATGGTAAAACGAGATCATAAGTGTAGTTCATTACAACTCATCTGATGATGTCAGTCCTTCCTCAAGCATAACATCTGACCTGCGACCTGTGCGAGCACCTCCCATGGGTTTCATCTGCCCAAGCCCTCCCCTCACCTCCCAGTCACACTGCTGACTGAGATTTCTAGTTTCCCCTTTTATTGGATCTTTTATTGCCATGTTTTCTGGACAACAAAACTATCAGAAAAGTATTACATTCAAACTTACTAGACACCTGGTTTTAGCTAGCTCCTGCAAGCTAAATCCTCCAGCTGGAGGAGGCAGCAAGGAGCTGGAGGTGTGCCAGGGGGCTGAGGGAGAAAGGGGTGCACCCTCCCATCGGTGTAGGTGGGAGAAGGGCCAGGATAAGTGCTACTTTCCATTTTACAATATTATCTGATTATTTTACCAGTCCCTCCCCTGGTCTAGAACTACTATTTTTTGTTTTTCTTAAGTGTATTTTCACTTCTGATAACCACCGTTGGCATGCTTCTAAGTTTTTCAAGAAGTTAACACTATAGGCACGACTTAATAAGATATGCTAGTGTGCATCTTGTAATTAATTCTCAAAGGACTTCTTAATGTTGATTTACACAGTCAGCAGGGCAACTCAGCCTGGCAGGGACCTGGGGACATTTCCAGTACCAGCCCCTGCCAGAGCAGGCTCAGCAGGAGGGTCAGACCAGGCTGCTCAGGGCTTCACCCAGTCAGAGTGTGGAACACCCAGGGATGAAGACAGGCGCCCTTCCCAGGCCCCAGCTCCACTGCTGAGCTGTCCTACCAGGGAGAAGGCTTTTCCTTATCCCCAGCCTGAGCTTCCTGTGTTTCAGCTTGTGTGCTGCCTCTCGCTCTCTCACTACACAGCACTATGAAGACCCCAACTGCTTCTTCTCCATCTCCATCAGTGCCAGGGATACTGTCGGTTCCCCTAAAGCCACGCCCCTCCCAGCTGAGCCAGCTCTGGTCCTGCAATCTCTCCTCTCAGGGCAATGGCTCCAGCCCCACTATCTCAATGGTCTCCACTCACCTCCAACCACTTTGTCAGTCTTGTTCCTGTGCTGGGGACCCAAACTAGCCACAATACCTAGACAGGGTCTGACAAGCACCAAGCAGAGGGGACAGTCCCAGGCCTCTAGCTCTTAAGACCGTGTCCTGCTCACACCATATGACTTAGCCTTCAGGCTGTGTTATGTTGCGCAAACTCCTTGGACACAGGACAAACTCAGACAACTCATTTTAAGAGAGGAGCCTATGGGCAGCTCCCACTCATCAATGGCAACTACACCAACTGCACTGACTTCATCTCAAAGTGCAGCAAAAAGTTCTCGTGAGAATATTTTTTCTGCTTGTTTTTCGTGGAAGAAAATCCCATAATAGCTTGAAAGAGCACGATTGGGTCAGGCCTTCTGTGGACAGGGTCTTCATGGTGTGCTGCAAGAGGACTGGAGGGCCATTAAGTAACAAGTAACCCTTGGCACCTTCCAGCAATCTCCTAGATGGCTGGTCTCCAGACACATTAAAGTTCCCAATGAGGATGGGATTCTGTGACACAGAGACTTCTTCAGGTTTTTCAGAGAAAGCTCCATCTACTTCCTTACCCTGGTCAGGGGTCTGTAAAACATCCCACCACTGCATCATGCTTAGCAACCTCTCCTCCAGCCTTGACCCACAAGATCTTACCTAGATCTGACCCCACACATCTGACCTGTTCCTTCGCATGAGGGACAGTTTCCTTTTCCTCTTTCCTGCCTGTCTCTCCTGAAGGGCTCGTCTCCATTTGTTGCAGCAGTCCAGACACGAGCTCTCCCACTGGAGCACAGATAGCACAGCGATGCTGCAGCTCTGTAACCACATGCTGAGCTCTTGTTCCGTGTGCTCAATTCCAAGGCTGTTTCCCATGTGTAACTCACGCAGATGTGCACACATCCTGAAGGTGAGTATGCTTTTGTCATGTTTCAACATGCCTGTGCTCCGCCTTCTTGCCCTTACCCTTCACTTCTGCTTCCTGCCCTTGTCCCACCGTTTTCTCACTTAACTCCAAAGTGTAACCTCTCTTCCTGTGTCACTTCTACTTCAGCAGTCTTCTCACTAGGGTGGCCAGCCTCTTGACAAAGATGCTTCTGCCATACTACGTAAGAAAGTTAAAAAGACAGCTAATTTATCACAATCATAAATGTGGAACTCAGAGGGCAAGCTCAGTTTTTCTTCAAGGCCACCCAATATGCTCCACAAGTCATTGAAATCCACCTCTTCCCTCACTGGGTGACAACTACTGTACGTATACTGTTCACCAACCACATACCCATGTAACTATAGCTCAGCTCTGCCATAAGGTAGCTGATTTCTCCCTGCTGATCTTCTGTACTCAGCCCATCTTCTTTTCAATGTCCAGGACAGGACCAGTGACCTGGTTCACAGCTGTAATCTCATGGATGCCACAGCAAAATAAAAAAGTTACATTTCAAGTGTTAGTACCTTTCTCACTTGTCATTTTGTTTCTGAGCTACTGTAAATAGCCTGTGGGAAAATTCAGCTCAAATGCAATAAGAAAAACGTATTATCTTTGAACAATAAAGAAAAAAAGTTGCTGTAATCAGAAACTGTACAGCAGAATAGCCATTTAGCTCCTTTTTTACTGAACTAGAACAATATACTGTGCAGCCCCTAGTTGAAATGGGCTGAAAATCTCATATAACTCAGAGGCCATAAGTACAAGTAACACTCAAGATCTTGGTAGAAAGAAGCCAGACATTACTCTTTCTGGGCAGAGTTTAAATATGATGCAAAATGTGATCTGCTGTTTTGAATGGCAAAACTTTAATTAATCTGAGCAGGGGGTTTCCATTCAGCTTTTCATTATTAGAGTTATGCAAGAAGGTAACAGAGAGAGGAAAACAGCACAAAAGGCTTCATTTCTAAAGCTGTAGCTGTACTTTAGTCCCTTAGTATGAAACCCCTTTACTCAAAATGTAATCAGGGTCAATACATTATAAACAAAGATAACAGCTTTAAAGTTAGAGATTTTTTAGAAGCAGCCATATTTTAGCCAATGTTAGCCCATGCAAACCTTTTGTGCCTCAAATATCATGCCCTTTCCCAGCCCCTGCCAATAAAACAACACCCTCTGCATCACTCAAGGACTACTATAAAACCAAGCTAAATAATTTTTTATTTTTTTTTTTAAATTACCCATGTTTTGATAAAGAAACAAGACTACAAATTATTTTTCAGGAATTAACCATTAAATAAACAAAACAGTCAGTTTTTAGGACTATTACTTGTTACTTTTTTATTGAGTAAGCAGGAAACATCAGCGTCAGCAATTCCTACAGCAATTTGAAGAAAATGAAGGTTGGAAAATACAGATATTGGTAGACAGCAGCCGATAAGAATGATGCAGACGAGTAATATAGCTGTTCTCACTACTAACTACAATGTGCATTTACTAATTTAAAATGTTGGCATTTGTCAGGTAATGTAAAGTGAGCCTAAACAGGGAGGAAATGAGTTCTTAAAAATGCAGGATGTTTTTTTTTCTTTTCTTGCACAACACAAACACCTACCTAAATGGCTTTGCAAGACATTCACAAGATCCTTTATGCAAACAAGCACACACACACAAAAAAACGCACACACCCCACCCCAGGTTACTCGGCATTTTCTTTTGGATAAATCTCGATTTAAAAGAAGTAAGTTTGTCACATAGGCTAAACCCCAGAGTTTGCTTTAAAGAAGTGATATTCTAAGTTTTCAAGGAGGTGCTGAAGGATTACCCACATCATCTTTCACCTATCGAGAACTGTCTGCACACAATAGTGGCCTCTCCTTTAAGGCACATAACAAAAGGCTGTTACACTAGCCTCCTTAGGGAGCAGAAAAAAAAAGAAGCAAGTCCATGCATCCTGGACATTTTCCAGATGACTAGCAACACTGACTGAAACTAGCCTTCCTTAACCAAAAAGGCACAGAAATAATCTGAGACCCCAGAACAATGGTATTAAGACAAGATTAAGGAAAAAATACACATGCATAGCATCATTTGTGCCAGCCTCCTACTTCAGTAGTGACCCAAGAAAGTTTTCCTCAGAACAGTGACAACCTTTATAAAGTAAAACGTGACAGACAAATAGAAGTTACTACAAGAAAAACAAAATCAAGGAGACAAGGTAGGGGTGAGGCCATAATGCTAATGCTAAAAGGATTTAAATCTTACACTTTCATTCAGGCATTGTTCGAGGGCAAAGGGGAAGGAAAAGAAAGGTGGTGGTGGGAAATGTCTTAATGATGAGTATGTTCTGGTACCGAGTTGGAAAGTGATCCCAAGAGAAATATTCTTAGTGAAATGTGAATCAGTCTCACTCAGTATTCTGCCTGGAGTAAGAATTAATCTCTGCTGTAAGCCAAAAGAACCACTTTGTTCAGCACATAAAACTCAAGCCCTACAAAAAAATTCCACTCCTCAGCTGCTTGGTGCATTTTTCTGATGAGGTCTGGTGCTAGAACTCTTACCTGGGAATTAAATCTAAGACACCTACTGCAAAGAGAAGTTAGTGTATTCTGAAATAAACCCCCAGGTAAATTGTAGTACTTTAATCTACAGTGTGGTACAAATGAATGCAATGCCCCTCCTCTTCCCCTTCCATAAGAGGAGACTGTTACTTTCTCTGATGCTTTCTTGTTGCCATGGCATCCTTTCTACTGTAGGTCTCTTCGCCCTCATGTTATTTCCCCAATTGCCATCTTTCCCCCAGTTCAAAAGCCTATAAATCTTTCTTTCTGAAACATTAGATCTGTTAAAGGCATGTCACTCCAAACCTCAGAGAGTCATATTTCCATAAGAACATGACAGCATTATTACTAAACGCAAGGACCGAGGTTGTACTTGGACAGTGAGCAGTCCACTCAAAATTTTTGTGTGTTTGTTCAGCACCTAACACTAGGGTTTCCAAGGAGAAAGACCATCAAGCGCTCTAATAGCTGTCACTCACTTCTACTTGAATGCTCAATTAGTTCCGTCAGTTACCATGTATATCCTGCCAATATGTTCGTTTTCCTGACATGAAATCAATCTATGCATGTTATCTTCATCAATATGTCTGTCCATCCACCTCAGAGATTCTTGAGGCATCATCCCACCGAGCTGGCTGAAGGCAGACACACCACCAAGAAAGACACCTTCCCAAGAAGAAAACCTCTGGTTTCCAAGCGCATGTTTTTAGTCTACCTGCCTTCAAAGTATTTCGCTTACAGCTGCCACTGCTCTCTCAGCAAGCTGCAAGTCTCAAGCCGCTACTTTTCCAGCCACGCCGGCTCCGACACTCGCGCCAGGAGCCGCGCTGCCGCTCGCTCGGCAGCCGCTGCAGCCCCGCACGCACACACAGAGCAAGCAGAACGGGAGTCACGTTCAGCGCCTGGCAACGGGGATTCTTTCTTCCGAAGTGCAACAGGTTTCTTAGCACCAGCCCCAACCCCGCACACGAGGTGCCCGGACGGAGGAGCCCAGTGCCGGTCGAGGACACTCACCGCGGGTGCGGGCGCGGAGGGTCCGCCGCGCTTGGAGGAGCCGCGCCGAGAGCTCAGCCTCCGCCAGGACTCCGCCAGCCGCCCGCGGCCGCCGCCCGCCGCCCCCTCGGCAGCGCAGCCCCGCTCCGCCGCCCCGGGGCTCCGCCGCCGCTGCCCCATCGCCCGCGGCGCCGCCGAACCCCGCGGCTCGAGCCGCACACCCTTAGTTTTAACGATGCTGCCAAGACAGCGCGGGGAGGAAGGGGAGGCGGGTTGGGGCGGGGCGGCACCGCCCGCCCTCCGCGGTGGCGGGACGGCCGGAGGGAGCCCCGGTGAAGCGGGCGCTTCGCTCCGCGGGGCCGGTGAGCGGCGGGAGGGAGGGAGGGAGGGAGGGAGAGAGGGGCGCCCGGGGCAGCGGTTGAGGGAGGGCTGCGAGGGGACACCGGCCTTGGGGGGCAGTGGAGGGGCTGGGGGCAGGGGGCGGCGGTTGTGGGGCAAGCGTGGTGTGCTTGGTGGCAGCTACAGCTCGTCACATAGCACAGCGAAATTTTTGATCTATGGCGCGATGTGAAAAATGTGCCCGGCGTGAACGGGAAACAGCTACGGTAGGAGAAAGGGGCAGGTAGCTCTGCTGCGCTTGAACTGTCAGGTTACAACACTTGTTCATTTCAGTGTCTAGATCTTGACAAAATCTTGCCAGGAGAGGTCTTCTTATGAAACTACATTAGTAGTTCTACGGAACTAAATTAGTACTTTCCCCATGATAAAACATGTTTCTGCTGAAATTCCAACAGCACTTATAGTCCAGCGTTTTTCCCTTCTTTTTATGCTTGGGAGGATGGAAACATGAAGTCAGAAGCAAAAGATGGCATGGTACCTGTTGGTTGGGCAAACCTTTGGAGGGCCTGTTTTTCTTTCTTAATTCAACAAGGAGCATCTCTGGAATGAACAGTCTCTCCATTAATACCAGAAGGGTCTACCTGTGATCCTGGCCAGAGTCCTGGATTCAATATGTCTTACTGAGCACTTAAGGGACATCGCATCGGGTTCATCAGCTCTGAATGTTGAGCACAGAGCACTGGTACAGTGCCACAGAGGAAAGCTGCCTCCTCTCTGCCCTCCAAGCTCACTGCTGATTTTTCTTAATGAGGTGAGAGGATGCTCAAGTCCCCACAGCTCAACTAACAAGATGGTTAGTCAGCGTGTTAGCATACAAGCTCAGGCAACAGCATTACAAAGGAAAGACTGCATCTTATTCTACACAGCAGTGTAAAAACCAAACAAAACACCAACCAAAAAACCCACTCTAGGTAGACACTCCGTTTTTTAGGGGTCATTAAAAACGCTCTGGGTGCTTTGCAGCCATTATTGCAGCCATTAAAACATTGACTTGTACTTATTGCTTAACCCTTCTTACAAAGATTTCATAAAGACTGTTTCACTGAAAAGGTCAGGTGTACACTGCTCTCTTGAGAGGCTAAGCATGCTGTTTTAAAAAGATATGACATTATAACGAATAGTATTCTTCTAGTTATAGTCACAGTACTTAAAATTATTTATGAAAGCATATGTTTTCCTCACAGTATATCTAATGCCATTAACTATAAGCAAGAAAGATGGGGCAGGGTTTCCAAAGGACAGGTTAAATTCTCTATTAAGTGTAGATTGGAAGCTAATGACTGAAGATTGTGCTATGACAATAAATACTCTAATACCCTCCACACCCCTAATCAGACTCCAGACTAATTAAGTACCTTCCATTCAGTGAAGATAGATGTTATCTGGAGGGTCTTTTCCTTCCTTTCCTACCTGTAACTGTAAGAAGCTACTTCTTTTGAAGGAACAATTCTCATGAGTGCTTTTTGTTTCATTTATTCCTTCCTGTTGCACAAAAACATTCAGTCATCTTTGCTGATTAAGTCAATTGGCTAGATAATTTTTAATGAGATCTATAGGTTGACTCCTCTGATGTCTCCTCTATCTGCTAGTCATAACTATCAAATTTCCCAACTCCAGTGTTTTTATTTAACTGTGTATTAGAGGAATCTAATTATTTTCAAATCCCACAAAAATTTGTAAGGAAGTTAGTTTTAAAAATCTCATATTGCATAAAAGATGCTGTTAAGGAGTCTTGTTGGGAAGATAGGGAATAAGAATCACTAAAGGAATTCATGGACAGGATACAAAAATATTTGTGTTACTTATTTGTCAGTAGACTTGTTTCATTCCTTGGCAGATGGAATATGAAGTTTCGTGCCTTTGCCTGTTTAGTTACATAGTGCTATACTACTTAATCAGTTCACAGTACCATGTAAGATACAACTGAAAAGCAAGCAAATGTTCTTACAAACAAGTTATACAAACTACAAAATATATAGAAAAAAATCATAGCCAAGAGCAATTTAAGCTTTGGTAAGTCTAACACAACACAGGTCATTTGACTAACATCAGAAGGTCAAATTTTGTGAAAAGCAATTCACATGTCAGTATGTGTGAAAATATGTTTCTTTTCAGATATGAAGGCTGAAATTTCAGCACAGGGAACAGCTTCCTTATTTCAGTCCATAATTAACCTGAACCTGATGACCTAATTGCCAGTCACCTTTTGTATAAACCATCATAGCAGTAAATTTCAAGTTTTTACATGATCTGACAGGATTTAGTGCAACATGTATGTTTAATAATAGGCCTCCACAGGATGCATCTCGAATGTTTATATTACACACACTATATGTTTATTCCATGTATGCTTCTACAATTTGCTGTTATGGCTTTAATCAGGTATGCCGTATGCCTGATTTTCATCCTCATCATGGAAGCACGTGACCACCTCCGTGATTGTTCTTCATAGTTATTTAGAAGTACATTAAAATATTTATCAAGAATTACAAGAAGGCATGCCAATAGGTGGTGACAAGGCTCCATTTGTGTGGTTGAAATCTTCTAGTCTAGCAGAGTCCAAGATCCACTGCACTGTTTGAAAGAAGTTTGGAACACTCAGAGACTTAGGACCAGTCATTAAAGGCCTGCAAAATGGTTTATTTTCACTTTGCATTAGCAAGGCAGATGCTATAGAGTAATTTATGTTGGAAGGGGCCACTGGAGGTCACCTGGTCCAACCCTCAGCTTAAAGGAGGTCCACTTAGATCAGCTTGCCCAGGGCTTTGTCTAGTCAGATCTTGAAAAACCCCAGAAGTGAAGATTCCATAGCTTGTCTGGACAACATTTCACCGCTTAAGCATGGTCTCAGTGAAAAAACTTTTCCTTATAGCTAGTTGGAATTTCTCATGTTCCTGCTTGTGTTTGTTTCTGCTTCTTGGTGCACCATAAACCTTCAAGGACAGTCCGGCTCCATTATCCACACCTTCCTCTTCAGCAGATGGGGGCAATAATTAAGACCCCCTGTAGGCTCTATACTGAAGGCTGAACAAACCTATTCTCCCAGTCTTTTCTCATCAATCGTGGGTGAGGTCTTCTGCAGACAGCCAGAAGTAGCTTCATATTTATAGGTCCTGGTCCTCATAGGGGAGCTTCAACCACCCCTGCCTACCACCATACCCAGGAATAAGCAGCCTTTTGCTTCTTCATGGACCTGCTTGAAAGACTCCTATAGGAAAAGAGCATGAAGTAAAGAGAAAGTCCAATAGAGCCAGTTAATATTCAAGGTTCCAAGTCCATCCCAATGAGCAAGAAGTCAGGCTAAAAGACCCGGAGGCTTGCATAGTTGAATCATAGAATCATAGAATCAACAAGGTTGGAAAAGACCTTCAAGATCATCAAGTCCAACCATCCATTCTAGAACCCCTAACCACTAAACAAGCTCCAAAACACCATGTCTGCCCATTTTTTTAACACCTCCAGGAATGGTGCCTCCACCACCTCACTGGGCAGCCTGTTCCAATGCCTCACCACTCTTTCTGTGAATAATTTTTTTTCCTAGTGTTCGATCTAAACATGCCCTGGTGCAATTTTTATCTTTCTACTTAATAAAAGCACTTGTTGTTATTATTTGTTTGTTTGTTTGTGAGATTAATGGGAATTTAACCTATCAGACTTTTTTCTTATTTTTCTTTCCCCCCCCCCAGTTGGGTAAAAGTAGTCAATAGGTTCAGAAGTTAAGTGGTGAAACCAGAGGAGGACAGACAGCCTGTTTTCTTTAAATACCTTCCTGAAAATGAAGGAAGCATGCCAGTTCAAGTGTCTCGTTCTACTTCATGGTAATTTCCTCAGTTGTGCTGTTTCCTCTAAAAAATAACTATAAATAAGATTAATATTAAAAATACAGCAAAAGTTATTGTCAGAGACATTTGGGAAATAATTTAGCTGAAATAGTTTGGATGAACTAAAAATACACTAGTAATTAGTATTCAAGAAGGTGTGGTGATATTCACATTTTGGAAGCAGAGAAGACTCTTCACTGATTTGTTCTTGTTTTCTGACTGCCACTGCAGAAATACAGAAATTAAGATGTGTGCATGGCAGAGTCTGTAAGAGTGAGGTAGTGCCATGGTGAAGATATGCTAAACTCTGGACACACACCAGTCTGTGGACCTCATGGGATACACCCAAAGGTGCTGGGAGAGCTGGCTGATGTCATTGTATGAGGCCACTCTCAATCACCTGTGAAGGGTTATGGCAATCAGGGAAGGCTCCTAATAAGTGGGGGAAAAAAAAGGTAAGCATCACACGTTTTCAGGAGAGGCAAAGAAGACCTGAGGTAGTGCAAACTAGTCAATCTAACCTCAATCCATGGGAAAGTATGGAACAAATACTCCTGAAAGCCATTTCCAGGATCACAATGAACAAGATGATGATTAGGAATAGCTAGCATACTTTTGCCATAGAGGAATCAAACCTCACTGACCTGATTGCCTTTTGTGATGAAATAACTGACTCTGGAGACAAGGAATCACAGAATCACATTATCACAGAATTATTGAGGGCTGGCAAAGACCTCTTAGATCATCACATCCAGCCTATGACCTAATACCACCAAACTGGCTAGACCATGGCACTAAGTGCCATATTCAGTCTTCCCTTAAACACATGGTGACTTCCCTGAGCAGTCCATTCCAATGTCTGATCACCCTTACCATGAGGAAGTGCTTCCTAATATCCAACCTAGACCTCCCCTGGCACAGCTTCAGGCCATGCCCTCTCATCCTGTCACTAGTGGCCTGGGAGAAGACCCCAGGCCCCACCTGATGGCAACCTTCCTTCAAGTCATTGTAGAGAGTGATAAGGTCTCCCCAGAGTCTCCTCCAAGCTAAACAACCCCAGCTCCCTCAGCCTATCCCTGTAAGACTTCCCCTCTAGTCCTTTCACCAGCCTTATTGCTCTCCTCTGGACCTGCTCCAGCACCTCAATATCCTTCTTGAAGTGAGGGGCCCAGAACTGGACACAGAACTTGAAGTGAGGCCTCACCAGTGCTGTGCACAGGAGGAGAACTACATCCCTACTCCTGCTGGCCACACTATTCCTGATACAAGCCAGGATGCCATCGGCCTTCCAGGCCACCTGGGCACACTGCTGGCTCATGTTCAACCTGCTGTCAGCCAGTACTCCCAGATCTCTCTCTGCTGGGCTGCTCTCCAGCCACTTTTCCCCCAGCCTGTAGAGCTGCCTGGGGTTATTCTGGCCAAAGTGCAGGACCCTGCACTTGGTCTTGTTGAATTTCATTCCATTGGCCTTGGCCCATCGACCCAGACTGTCCAGGCCTCTCTGCAGTGTCTTCCTACCCTCAAACAGATTCACACTCTGCCCCAACTTGGTGTCATTTGCTAGTATACTAAGGGTGGACTCAATCCTCTCATCCAGGTCATCATTAAAGATGTTGAATAGGACTGGGCCCAGTACTGATCCCTGAGGGACACCACTGGTCACCAGATGCCAAATAGATGCAGCTCCATTCACCATCACTCTCTGGGCTTGGTCATCCAGCCAGTTTTTAACCCAGTGAAGGGTGCACCTGTCCAAGCTGTGGATTGCTAGGTTCTCCAGGAGGATGCTGTGGGAGACTGTGTCAAAGGCCTTGCTGAAGTCAAGGTAGACCACATCCACAGCCTTCCCTCCTCCCCTAGGCGGGTCACACAGTCATAGAAGGAGAGCAGATTGATTAGGCAGGACCTTCCTTTCCTAAACCCATGTTGGCTGGGCCTTATTCCCTGGTTGTCTTGTACATGCTGCTTGATGGCACTAAGGATGATCTGTTCCATAATCCTGCCAGGCACCAAGGTCAGGCTGACAGGCCTGTAGTTCCCCACATCCTCCTTCTGGCCCTTCCTGTGGATGGGTGTCACACTGGCCAACCTCCAGTCATCTGGGACCTCCCCAGTCAGCCAGGACTGGTGATAAATGATTGAGAGCAGCTTAGCCAGTTCTTCTGCCAGCTGCCTCAGTAAGCTAGAATGAATCCCATCCAGACCTGTAGATTTGTTAGGATCTAAGTGGCACAGCAGGTCCCTAACTACTTCCTCCTGGATTACAGGAGGGTTATTGTGCTCCCCATCCCTGTCTACCAACTCAGGAGCCCAGTTGTCCTGAGGATAGCCAGTCCTCTTGTTAAAGACTGAGGCAAAGAAGGTGTTAAGCACCTCAGCCTTTTCCTTGTCTTCTGTCACTATGTTCCCCCCCTCATCTAATAAGGAATCAAGATTTTCCCTGACCCTCCTTTTGTTATTAATGTATTTATAAAAGCAGTTTTTATTGTCTTTGACAGAAATGGCCAGTTCAAATTCTAACTGAGCTTTTGCATCTCTAATTCTCATTCCACATGACCTTACAATATCCTTAAATGCTTCCTGACTCACCTGCCCCTTTTTCCAAAGTTGATACTATTTTTTTTTTCCTGAGTTCTTGCAAAAACTCCCTGCTCAACTCAGCTGATCTTCTTCCCCGCCAGCTCATTTTTCAGCACACAGGGACAGCCTGCTACTGCACCTTCATAATTTCATTCTTAAAGTAAGCCCAGCCTTGATGGGCCCCTTTGTTCTTGAGGGCTGCTTCCCAAGGGAGTCTCCAAACCAGCATCCTAATTAGCCCCAAGTCAGCCCTCCAGAAGCCCAAGGTAGAGATTTTCCTGACAACCCTCCTAACTTCTCCACATATTGAAAATTCTATCATATCATAATCATTCTGCCCAAGATGACCTCCAGCCTTTACATCCCCCATAAGATCTTCTCTGTTAACAAGCAGAAGGTTCAGCAGAGCACTTTCCCTAGTTGGCTCCCTCACCAGCTGTATCAGGAATTTGTCTTCCACACACTCCAGGAACCTCCAGGACTGTCCCCTGTTTTATTTCCAGGAGACATCTGGGAAGTTGAAGTTCCCCTTGAGAACAAGGGTGAGTGATCACAAGACCTCTGCCAGCTTATAGAATATTTCATCAGCCTCTACATCCTGCCTGAGGGGCCTATAGCAAACTCCCACTGTGATGTCTGCCTTGATTCTTACCCATAGACACTCAACACTGTCATTCACATTCTAGGCATTCAAATCTGCCTCTAATGTGGAGGGCCACCCCACCACCACTCCTGCCTTGCCTATCCATTCTGAAAAGTTGGTAGCCATCAATTGTAGCACTCCAGTTGTGCAAGGCTTCCCACCATGTTTCTGTGATGGCAACTATATAATCGTTTTCCTGGTGTACAATGGCCTCCAGCTCCTCCTGTTTGTTGCCCATGCTGCATGCATTTGTGTAGATGCACTTCAGCTGGATGTTGCATATCTTGACTATAATGAAGCCTTTTATATAGTTTCCCATATTACCCTCTTCTGGAGAAACTGCAAAGATATGGACTGTATTAGGGGATAATAACATGGATGGGAAGCTGCTGAACCATTGGGATCAAAGGCTTATGATTAGCATAAAGTACAGTACAAAATCCAAGTAGTAGCTCGTTACTAGTAGCATCCTTCCAGGATCAATGTCAATACTGTTTAATCTCTTTAAGGACATAGAGTCTGCTGTCAGCAAGTCCATAGATGATACCACACTGGGAGAAAGCAGTAGATACCTGAAGGAAAGGAAGTGCTACAGTCAGAAGGCTCTGGAAATGTTGGAGAAATAACCTAGTAGAAGCCTCATGAAGTTCAACAAAGATTTTTTTATTATTATTTTTTCCCCAGTATGAATATTTCGCAGTATCTTACATCACAAGTAGATCACAAGTATGAAATGTCTGCAGGGCTTTCATTCCCAGGCCTTTGATCATGCTTTCATGACTACCTCAGGCTCCAAAAAAATCATGCAACTGTTTTATAAACTCTGCCAACTCCACAAAAAGACATAAATGGAGATTACATGTCTTCTTTGATTAGCTTTTCATGGGAATAATTACTTCAAGGATAATAACAAGTGCAGAGGGCAGAAAGGTTGTTTGTGAATTGTCCTTTTCAAAGTGAGAGTCATATATAAAAATAGAGATTTTCAAAGGCAATGTTCTCTGCCAAACTTTTATTCTCTTTAGTAAAAAAGCTGTTCCTCACAAAGATTCCTTCTTATACAGAAAAAGAAAAAATAAACCAAGAGCTGATGTAAATTATTCACTTTTATTAAAATGGGAACAATGTTATAGTTTTATTTATGTATCTGCTACTGGGAGTGGGTCACACATGTCTGCTTTTTATCACCTGCATTATGGGAGATGTTTCCATTCTCCAGTTTACAGAATTTTAATTAAGAATGTTAAATACAAAAGAATCAAAATCTTGCAGGAGCCTTTTTTTAGAAATTCTGTAATACAGTTGGTAGCTATTGCTTGTACTGCCTAACTAACAGAGTGGGTTTTTTTGTATCTTGGTGTATATTTATAGTCTTGGTAATTATGACAGAAAAATTTATTTTCTAAAGCACAAAGCTTTATCAGCCTCTGGATTTTGAAGGCTATAGATGAAACCTTTTACAACAACTGCTGCTTGTGTCATTGACAGGAAAAAAAAGCTATAACATAAACAGAAATAGGCTTCTTGTTTCAAAACAAACTAAACATTGGATTAAAAAACTTTTTTTTTTCCCCTTTTTTTTTTTTTCTTCCATGCAATGTGAAAAATGTGGAGGTAAAGCTTTGTTATACTGGATCATTAGAAAATGAACTTTATATCCTTATGTTTGTCTGAGTCATTGTTGTAGGACAGTGGACTAAAAAGAAAAGTACTGTTGGCAATTTATGTCTGAAAAACAGTTAATGTAACCTCCTGTGTGTCACGCCAACTTTAGAACTGAACCAGGTGTTGTTAACCCATATTGTCTTAATTCTGTCTGATGCCATGACCACCTGGTCATTCTTGCCTTGGAGTATTTAGATAAGGCAACACTACAAAAAGATAGTTTGTAGTGTCTTCTGGTTCACTATTAGAAGAAGCAGTATAGAAATATACTGTTAACTAATAACATCTCTTTCTAAAACATGACTGAACACCTCATTAATGTATGACAGGACAAACAAAGGCACAATTTTTACCACTTCTTAGAAGCCATTAGTGTAGTGTTTGTTGAAGCTGAACTCCCACTAAAGAGGGAAGTAATTCTGAGCACAGGCTGCAAAATACAACTTTCTACATTTAAGTTTTAATTACACTTGGTTTTTCTTTCTCCCATCTGTTCACATGAAAAGGTCACAGTCTCCACTATAACATTGTCAGAAACATTTGTAATGCCTTAGAGAGGTACACGAACAAATATGGTATTTTTGCTAAGACTGTCAGTCATCTTATGCAAAAAACAGGCAGCAAGTTCAGAACAAAACAAAGAATTGCTCAACTTGGAATTTAGCCTATTTTTTTTGCAGAAATGTAAATTGAATATTCATTTCAAGACACATTTAGCATTTGGTAATACAGCATAAAGAGAACATTTGATGACAAAACATATTTATGCTTAGACTGTGAAATTTGCCTGTAACGCAAGAAGTGAACAATATTTTTGTAAAGTTACTCTACAGAGAAGGCACAGATGCTCATTCTGCCTTCAGGAGAAGAGTTCAAGATACATAAAGGCTTGGAACCAATGTTCTATTTGTAACCTATGCTGTCAAAATATGAAGTGCTTAAGAAACACAATGGAATTCTCACAACATTTATGCTTTTGTTAAAAATGTGCAGCTGTCAATTAATGGGCACAAATAAAGAAGTCAATAAATAAAGTGATTAAAAAAAAGAAGCCACTGATAAAAATATTCCAAAAGCAGTTATAATGTACACAAATATCTGCTAAGCATCCTGGTCTGCATCATAGGTTGGGCCATATTGTTGGATACAGCTGTCGGTGACTTTTCCTCACTCCTGTAAAATTCTTAGAGAAAAAGGGGAAATATAATTTCAATTTGAGAACTATGATTTACATTTATACAGTTGTTTTATTAAATCACATCTTCACAATCCAGCATGTATGACAATCCTAGCCTCAAAATAACAATTTTGTGCTAATACAAGTCCACAGTGTTTAATCTTTCAGTCACCAAGTAAGGCACAATGGTATAGTTAGATTAATCTCAGTACTATTACATGGCTATTACAGGTCAGTATAAAAATTGGATGTGTTTCCTCAACATAGAAATTAGCATTCTATGATCTTGTTGTTCACTAAAAAAACAGGTATGCTAGTTTACCATATAGGAAAAAATAGCTTCTTTATCTGTCAGGCTACTACTACATGCTATCTTAAATTTATTTCTCTCATTTAAAAATCATAGCAAATTAAGAGATTTCTGTACAAGTATATCTCTTCTCCTTTTACACCCCACTATAGCACGGAGAAGGAAAGGCTCTCGGGAGCATCTGAAAGGGGTTGGCAGAAAAGCTTTACAAGCACATACAGCAATAGGATGAGGGGTAATGGTTTCAAACTGAAAGAGAGTAGATTTAGATTGGATATTAGGAAGACTTTATTTTCTGTGAGTGTGGTGAGACACAGGTTGTCCAGGGAAGTTGTGAATGCCCCCTCCCTAGAAATGTTCAAGGCAAGGTTGAATGGGGCTTTGAGCAATCTGGCCTAGAGGGAGGTGTCCCTGCCCATGTCAGGGGGGTTGGAACAAGATGATCTTTAAGGTCCCTTCCAACCCAAACCAGTCTGTGAGTCTATGATTCTATAGTAATTATAACAAATTGTGATTAAAGGATCTATGTGGTTGGCTGTCAGTGATAAAACACTGAAGCACTGAGGGGAACAGAGGGGATGCCAAGGTTGATCCCTTCAGATCAGAGAAAATTGAGTTCTTGCTCTGATTCTGCTTCTCCCTTTCCCTGTTAGATTATTAATCCTAAATTCACTGGGCTCTTCTCTCTATAGCAAACTTTCATAAAAATGCCTGAATAGCAGGGAATTCACCACACACAATTCAGAGAACAACTTATATTAAGGAAGAAAAGCTTCCAGGGAAAGAGGGAAGAACAATATTTTTAAATTATCAGATTTTTCTGTACAGTGAACAGCAGTTCTGTGGCCCCTGAAATGCTCATTTTATTTATTTAAGGAAAGAGTAGAGGCATTCAACACAAATATTCTGGAAAGCTTCGCAGACATAAACATTTTTATCCTCACTTTATTTCTAAAAGATAATTCCTTGTGAGAGCCACCATACTGCCTTTCCCTACAGGACATGCTCCAGCCCTCTGACCTGTTTAATCACCCTCATCTAGACTGACTCCAACAGCTCCTTGTCTTTCCTTTGCTGAAGACCCTAGAACTGAACACAGTCCTCCAGGTTGGTTCTCACTGAAATGGAGTGGAGCAAGAAGATCACCTCCCTTGACCTGCTGGCTATGCTTCTTTTGATGCAGGCTAGGATACAGCTAGCTTTCTTGGCTATGAGCACACATTGACAGCTTATGTCTGGCTTTTCATCCACCAGAAACCCCAACTCCTCAGTGTTGCTCTCAATCTCTTCATGCCCCAGTCTATATTGATACTGGGGATTGCCCCAGTCCAGATGCAGAAACTTGCTCTTGGCCTTATTTAACCTCATGAGATTCACTTGGGTCTATTTTTCTAGCTTGTCCAGATCCCTCTGGATGGCATCCTGTTCTTAAGGCATGTCAGCTGCACCACCCAGCTTGGTGTCATCTGCAAACTTGCTGAGGGTGCACTTGATCCCACTGTCTATGTCATTGATGAGTATAATAAAAAGTACTGAATCTAACAGAACCCCTGAGGGACACCACTTGTCACTGGTATCTGTCTGGACATTGGGCTGTTGAGCACCATCCTCTCCATAGAAGACCTCCCAGCGCTGAATGGTCCCCAGTTTCAATTAAGTCTATGCTTATCTGATGGAACTGGTCTGTCTCATTGACAAAAATTATTTAATCCCCTTTCTAGATAAAACCATCATAATATGAATCCATCACTGTAGGTTTGCCTTCATTCTTCTTGTCCTTCTGCCAGACTTAAGGCCAAGCTGGAATGGCAGTGACCTCAGGACTGCTTCATCTGGCCACTGTTCATCAGTCCTTGCAGAAGAGAAGCTCTGAAGAGGATCAATATGGAAATAGCCAGGCAGCATTAGCCATCACATTTATATAAGAGAAATTTTGTGATCATTTATCTAATTCTTGCTTCTGACACCTGGCAGAAGGGAGCTTATTAATTTATGTATTATTCACATACATAAAGACAGATTTTATTGAGTTGAACATCATAACATTTTCTTTCAAATAAAATTGAGATCGTAACCCAGCAAAGAACTTCAACCTATGTTGAACTTCAAAGTCAATGGACCTGCCAGTGATTTTTATTGAAGCTACATGTCTTGCTTCATTAAATACTGCTGAATATCTAAGTACTGCTACATGATGTACATGAGTGCCAGCTATTAAAGGTTTGATTTTCACATCACCAAAATTTTAGACGAGAAAGCTGGTCCTATACATTGCATTCTATAATAGTGTCATTAGGTACAATCTCAGAATACAAAAATTACTTGCTGGGCATGAATGAGTTTTCCTCTGGAGCTATATATCTGTGTAAATAAATTAGCACTTAAACCTTTGCAACCGTTGGCAAAATAGAACTACTCACATTACTCTGTTTTATTAATTCCTCATCTTATTACACTTTTAGGGAATTTAACTAATGAGTAGAATAAAACAGTATTTTATGCATCTTTCAAAGTGGGGAGAGGACCTGTTGGAGCTGTGTCCAACTAACGCTCTATATGTAGGCCTTAAACTATTAAATGTTACACTGCAGTCAAAAGTTAGTTGCCTTTCAACACAGTTACAAGAAAAAATATTTTTGTCAGTCTTCAGCATATAGACAGAGGATTTGGTCAGGACTGGGATGAAAAAATAAAACAATGGACTTCTTGTATTTTCTCTCATTAGCCTATTTAAATATTTTCCATAAATAGTGATAGACATCTTTTTACTCCAACTGTAACTTGTGAATTCTGGAAATAATAGTTACCATGGTACCCCAAGTTCTTTTAGCAGATTAATTGTCTCTCAGGTTTGGTACTGCCATGTCATTTAGTGTGATCACATACTCAAAAAGGCTGTCTCAACAAGAGAATTCACACTACCTAATGTAATTATTTTCTACTGAAGTGACAGCCACTTTGATTTTATAGCAGGTATTTGTTACATTGAAATACAGATTATTTTTTCCAAATACTTCACCTTTTGATGCTGTAGAGGTTTATAACATAAATATTATATTAGACATGAATAGAAGCCTCTGCATGTCCACTTGAACACATACATCATGGTGCTTGTGAATATGAGTGTGTATGAGTGAAGAGTGCATGAAGACCATGAAAGAACAAGTGTGAATGCATAAAACCAACTTGCTTAAACATTTGATAAACAGGTATCACATTTTTCTTCCAAAAGATTTTGTGCTGAGTTATATTGCACTACTTTTCCTGCAAGCAAAACCATGTATGGTATCCATGTATGCATAAATCTTAAAGGTTCACTGACAATAAGAAAGTAGAACTCAGAGTCCAAATGTCCACGGAGCCAGCTGGAGATTTGCATTGAAACAAAAAAGAGGACACAGAATCTGTGCCACAGCCCTCCACCTTAGAAACGAAAAAAAAAGAGTAATCTTTATTTATGCTTGAACCTGCCTAAGGCAAAGGATTATAGTGTTTAATATAAGTGGTCCATGCCAGTGTAAGTATCCTGTCCTATGTAAATACAATGCAGCTGGAATAAGAGCTTTTGGTAGAGGGTGGACTAATTGGAGCATGACCATAATTTACAGCAATTCCTTTCTTTTACAGGTATGGAGCTATAAATTTACAGTGTGAGGGTTTTCTTCCAGAGAGTAACAAAAAAAAAAAAAAAAAGAAAAAAAGAAAAAAAAAAGACCTCAGAACCAGCAACATTTCAGGAAAAGTTATTTTAAACATTCAGATGTTCTAAACAGGTACTATAATTTAAAGAGATTATACTTAGGCTGAGTTCTTCTAGGAGGGGGAGGTGTGGCAGTGGACGTGTGTGTGTGACAAATTCAGGAAGACAATACTCTTTTATCTTAGATTTTTTAGAAAATAGTGATCTTGTAGGTATGAGGGAGAAGATGGGGACATAAAAGAAAGAAAGGAAGGCAAACCAAAGAAAAAAAGAACACAAACCAAAAGGATCTTACATGAGACAAGGAGAAAATGGATATAGCAGAGAAGAGCTGTCATGCAGACATGGTGTGTAGGGGTAAGGAAAGTGATCTTTTTTTAGTCTTTAAGGAGTCTTGTATTCCCCAGAATTGCCATCATTAAAAAAGGGGAAGAGAAATTAATATTTATTTTGAAAGGGATATTAAAGATTTCTGAAATTATTAACGACAAAAAAGATTTTATACATATGTGTCAATGTCTATAAGTGAAAATCAATTAGAAGCATTGCTGGTTAATACTGTATTGCTGGTACTGTAATAGCACTACATGTTCAGAGCATGACCAGTATACCTCTCCACTGCAATTGTACATTTTGTGGGGAAGTACAGGGAATTATTCCCATGATGTCTTGCCAAAACATGGAGGAAAGTTTGCTGTTACGCCATGCCAGCTTGCATTGACATTGGAATACATGTAGTAGATGTTATTTTTTATAATCCCTTATACAAGGTTCATAAGCCTGACTACAGTTTTCTTAATGACCCTGCTAAATACCAAGAAAAAACTGCCAATAAAATTATGCATTAATTTGACAACAAGCAAAAAAAAAAAAACCAACAGATTCTTAATATTACTTTGATTTGCATAGCTCCCTAACACCTTCTAGAGTATTTTTTTTTAATTAGCCACCTGCTTTTGTTATGCATGTGTATTTATGATTCTGCAGATAAACAATTCTAGGAAGTAATGGTAGCATGAAAAGCAAATATTTGAGTTTGACCTCTTCTGATCTCCAGCAGCCCCCATATAACAAATTATGATGATGATCTGAGAGCCTACTGAAGCCCTCAAAAGGTTAAAAACCACCACAAAACCCAAGTTATTTTCTGAGAACACGTTTTTTTCTATCTAATTAAGCAAAATAAAGTCATTCAAATACAGTGTTTTTCTGGATACTAGTTGTGCTGCTGCAGCAGTCTCAGTATCCAGAAATGTTAAGCTATTTAAACAGTATGCATAAAATAGGTTTTGTTTATAACTTTAGGAAATATTAATTAAAAAATCTAATTAAGATATACTACAGTAATAAAAAACTTTTGACATGCTTCTAGACTGATATTAGGAGGTATTTTCCTAAATATATTGGAAAACTAATTCCTAAATTCTCTATCAATGTACAAAATGCTATATAATTAATTTATTGTTTAAACCACAGTCTATCAATATTACTTAATGGCTCCCACTATGTTTCAGAAGTTAAAGAAAAAAAAAAAATTCTTAATCCAAATTCTCATTTATCTTGAACATGACTAATTTTGATTTTTATTTTGAAGACGGAAGGAGCTTTTAAGAAGTTTTCATAAGCTTTTCCAAACCAAGAAACCTCTGAAGAGTTGAACTGGAAAAAAGAATAGAAGGGTGTGAAAAATAAAAGGAAAAAAAGAGCAGTGCATTCTGCATCCCTAGACGTTTTAAACAGAAAGAAGCAAGTGAACTGAAGGAGGGACAGTCACTGCCCTCCCAGGTGTTGACCAAAAGTCAAAGCCTAAAGACAGGAACAAAAATAGATCTTTTCACTCCAGTAAAAGAAGAACGTGCATTGCATTAGAGATGCCTGAAACCTCAGGTAAAAAGCAGAAAAATAAAAATACTAAAACCAAACCTGCCATTTGACAAAAAGTTACATGAATGATGTTGATATGCTGGACATGCAGAAGACACTCTATTCATGCACACTGCAATGGTTCCTTGTGTTGTTCTGAAGTATGCTGAAGGACTAATGCAAAAAAACCTCTGTACTCTACATCTTCATTGATAACAGTTGAGGGTGACTTCCTAATTTGGGGCATTTTTAAAAAGTACCTAAAACTGGTTGGAATTGCAAGGCATACAAAAATTATAAGAAAATTACGCCTTTTTCAACTGTTATGGGAAGTTCCTGTGTTATTGAAGGTGATGAAGATTATATTATATACACCAGAGGGTATCTGAGTCAATGTTTGTTGTGCAGGCAAAAATATTTCAAAACTGCCAACCTGGTATCTTTTACAGCTGTTTATTGTGCAGAAGGTATGTAGAAATGAAATACTAGCTACTGTCAGGAGTGTTAAGGTTGGATTTAATAATTTTTAATAACTTCAAGACTGTTGTGTTTCTCCTTGTTCTGCAACAAATAAAACCTTGTTATATTTATTAGTTAGTTCAGAATAGAATTAACATCACCAATACAGCATACAGACAGTTTACAGACCAATAAAGGAGAGAACGCGAGAGAGAATTCAAGAGGTTCCGCGTAGAATAACCACCTATGCAAAGACTCAGATCAGCATTCTTCACCACTAATACATTTCATACAAAATAAAGGCACCAGAAGAAATGTATTTTTGTTTGTGTTTGAACATACCAATTCCTGTTAGAGCCCTGCCTGCTTAGTTTACTGTTTCTGAGACTATCCTTCCTACAGCTGCAGAAAGAGAAAGAAATAAACCATCAAAAGTGCTAAACTAAACATAAATTGCATACGTATTGGCATCTTTATGCTCACAGCTAAAAAAGAAATGGTGAAAAAAATCCAGTCCTGATTAATTGTTCTATGTTTCTTCTGCAGAGCCTGTTTACTTGTGCAAAATGAAGCAGTGTAGCTGCTAAAATTAACTAGCTCTTGTAAAGGTGAAAATTCCCACAACTTTCCCAAAACCATTTTAGAGGCCAAATGCCACAGTAAGGGGCACCAATTCTGAAATGATGCAGAACAAGGTGACCGCAAGAACAAATTATTCTATTTTAGGGTCCAGATCACTTCTAATCTCATATTGCTGTGACTACAGGAAGTTTCTGTGGGAGAGGGCCTTCATTTCTACATCAGGGTCTGCTTGAAGTTAAGGCCTGCAGTGGGAGCATGGAGCCCAGCTGACATCAGCAAGGTGCATTTGCTAAGGTGGTAGAAATGGCTTTCAAATGGACAACTTTTCAGGCCAGGCTTAAATAGTACTGAACATGGGAAGTGTCTTGAAATAACTGAGCTATCCTAATTTAAGACATGGGTAGTTAATCCTTCTCATTTGGAAGCTTTCAGGACAGCTCCAGTCAATTTTTTAGTTCATTACTTGACTACTTTTTTGGGCATATAGAGCACAATATCTCAATTTCATATTTAAATCCCCCAAGTATTGCCTATCCAGTGCTTTCCACTCATAAGATACCTGCCCTCATTTGCAAGGATTCAAATAAAAAAGGGTGGAGTGGGAAATCTTGTCTATTCTTGATTTAAAGCAGGAAGTAACATTTCTGCCACTAGTGCTCTCTGTACCTATCATCCAGGGTTAGGAGCTGGAAGAAAGCTATCCTTGGAAGGAACTACGAGCTTTTACTCATGGAAAAACACAGAGGCAAGAGGGAATCTTCGTATTACCAAGATTACCTAAGAAACTCCCTCAGCATGCTCAGGAAAATACAGACCAAGAGTGCCAGTTGCCACAGAGCTGAACACCACATTTAAGGAAAAAAATCCAGTGTTCCCTTTGGTATCTCCTGTTTGAGAGAAAAGTTTCTCACAGGGTTGCATTGACCCTTTCCTTGGGCCCCTCCTCTAGGCAGCATTTACACCTGGATCAGCCTTCAGGCAAAGGAAGCCATTTCAGGCTGCTCTGTTTCCAAACCAGCTGATTTTAAAGATTATCTTTCCATATTGCAGATCTAGAAAATGTAGTGACCTCCTGGTGAACAGTTTTCCTGATGTTGGTGCATAAGGCATGAAAAGCTACATCCATCTCTCTTGCCTGTGAGCAACTTTCAGCAAAAAACAAAAGGCTGAGAAAGATACTTCTGGGGAAACTGAGCAGTAAAAGCAGTTGTACTGAGTTTCCTAAGATGATTCTCTCTCCACTGGCATGTGGACAAGGATGTTGAAAAATGTAGATAAAATATATTCACTAGCATTAAACATGTTCACTTGTCCTATGACATTAAAACTGATTTAGAATATTAAAAATTCAGTTAACTGAAATAGCTGAGCAAATGTTGACCTGAAGAATCCATTCATCCAAAAAGATGAACTGTGGAAAAAATGACAGTTGTTATAACCGCTCCCAGTCCAGCTTCTCATTAATAAGAGCTTTACCATAGCAACTACGTACAATTATATTTTCTAGACCTCCATCAGAGATTATTCTCATGCATACAGTCAGTCATGCCCAATCTTAGCACTGTTGAAAGACTAAAAATAAAAATAATGTGACTGATTGTGTAGCCTTGCGTGCAAATTAAATGTGGATACTACAGTAATTAGGGCAGGAACAAAAGAATGAAGTAAAGTGGTATTGTAACAGGGTAAACTTGTTGTTTTATGTGAAGACAACCCTATGTAATATCTAGCTTAAACGATTATTCAGAAGATGTGGGAATTAAATTATAACGAAGATGATTGTCCTGTATATCATGACATACACCCAGTGCAGAACTGTTTCTTTGCACACAGAACACTGTGGGGAAGAATACTGGCAAATCAACAGCAATATACTACATAGAAGAGGGGAATCACGGCTAGTACCTTTGGACAAAAAGGCCAAATTATTATTTTGGTATCCCTTCAGTTAAGCTTCAGTTAGATTTGCCAGCCTGTTACAAAGGTGAGGTGTTCTTTTCTCATGCCAGAGGATGCACTTTCCCCCTATCCTCACCTCTCCTGGAAAAGGGAGAGAAACTCTGGTTATTCATTGTTTCAGTGAGCAAATTATACTGTGTGCTAAGTGAGAAGTCAACAGAAATATTTGATCTGAGAAAGACTAGAGCATGTAATACACCCACAAGATTTCTTCCGAAGCAAGGGTGCCTGGAAAGTAAAGCATGAGTCAGTTCATTAAACAGCAAATAGAACTGTTGTTAGCAAAGTGAATAATGACTGAGAAAATATGTATCAGTGGAAAATTAAAACCTCCAAGCAGCAGTAAATGGACAGCA
The DNA here is from genome assembly GCF_020740795.1 of Apus apus. NCBI lineage: Eukaryota > Metazoa > Chordata > Aves > Apodiformes > Apodidae > Apus > Apus apus. The sequence goes on along the minus strand of NC_067312.1, from coordinate 38,778,983 downwards.
CTCTGAAGAAGGGAAGAGAAGCAGGAAAGGACATCCTAACAAATGTGGGAGTGGGGAGCCTACATACCATAAGTATCTACAATACAAATGAGTGACATGACATTTGGCAAAAGGGTCTTTAGCTACTGGAGACATTTTTTGTTGTTGTTTGGTTGCTTGTTTGTTTGTTTTTTACCTTGTAATAATAAGTCTAGTTTGATTCTGGGCAGGAAATCATAGATGGGCCAAACCCTCTCCTATGCTAGAACTTTGCCTACATGAACCCCTGATTATAAACAACTCATTTATCCTAGATTTTTCTTTAGTGGGAAGTGTCTGAATGGGTCAGAGAGTAAGAGTTTACTAAAAGGTATCTGACTACTACTGCATCAACTCTTTGTTGTTCCCCACTTCTTTCCTTATTTCGTCCTTGTGTACAAAGACAGGGTTCTTAAAAGCAAATAAGTGAGTTGAGAGAGTGGGTGCAGGGGGAGCAATGGATCCCCAAAACCTTTTTCCTTTTAAATTCCAATTCTGAGCTGATGAAATTGCAGCAAGACAGAGCCAAATTGCACCAACTTGTAAATGCCCCAAAGCTTCACATGCCCTGGGGAGAAAGGAATAAAGTCAGCTCTACCATCTGGAAGTCCTGTTATGTTTTGGCTTCACTCCTGAGTCCTGTTGCTTGCTCTCCACCAAGGTGGAGGTGACATGATGCCCTGCTACCCTAGTGCTCCTAGGTGCTGGATGAGGCAGCTGTCCCTCGAGGTGGGGAACGGGCACCTCCAGCTTGAAAAAGACTCCCAATAGCATCATGCAGCCCTGTTAGGAAAGTGTATTTCAGCTTCATTTCTGTGTCCATCACAATGTTAGCATTAGTATAGAGTCATCTAGAAAATAATTATATACATTTTTTTGTTTGTAAGGCAACTGCATGAAGTTCAGAGCTATGAGAAAAAATTATCTGGGAGACTCTAAGCATTCAAGGACACATAGGAAAGCAAGGACAGAAGTTGTATGTACTGATCAATGCCATGTGAGACTGGTGGGGGACAAGGTGCTGCTGAAAGGCTCCAGACATAGCTTTCCTTTCCATATTGGAAGAATATGACAAAATAGGAGAAAACTGAATAAAGTCATCCTATATATTAGGGAAAATGATATTTTTGTGGTATCCACTTCCTGGATTCTGCACGTATGTGGTATTCATGTTCATGGAATCGTACAATGCTTTGGGTTGGAAAGGATCTTAAAGACCAGTTACTTCCAACCCCCTTGCCATGGGCAGGACCAGGTTACTCAAATCTCCATCCAACTGGGCCTTGAATACTGCCAGGGATGGGGCATCCAAAACTTCTCTGGGCAACCTGTTGCAATCTCTCACCACCCTTATAGGAAAGTCGCAGGAAAGAATTTCTTCCTAATATCTATCCCTACATGCTCTTGTAAAAAATCGCTCCACAGCCTTTCACAGTACTCCAAGTGGGGTCTCACAAGATCAGAGTAGAGGGGGAGAATCACCTCCTTTGATCTGCTGGTCACATTTCATTTTATGAAGCCCAGAATACAACTGGCTTTCTGGGCTGCAAGTGCATGTATTCTAGGAGGCAAATTTTATTTATATATATACCATATTTACCATATTTACCGTATATATATATATACACACCATATATATATATATATATATATATATGGTGGCATACTTAACAGTTGTTAATAGATTATATATAGGCATGTAACAGTCCTTTGGTAATTTCAAAATAAGCTGTAGCCTTGTAATACTAAATCAGTACTGATTATCACAGTGCTCTAATGAAACAAATGCCTCTGTATAAACCCTTACCTGAATTGAGATCTGTAGATGGATATGCCTGTATATGGATCTGCTGGTGCTCTGACCTCCCTCCTATCCCTGGACAATTTCTGTTTCAATGACACCCACGCCCTCTCCACTCCTAGGAATCATTCATCAAGCATGCCACATAAATGTATTAACCCTGACCCAGTAACTCATGTGAAACACTGTATGCTTTGGGTTGAGGGCTGTGAGTGGGAGAGACAGCCTTAACATCTGTTTCTCCCAGTTTTTCTCCGTTTCCGATGTGAAAGGGCCACCCACAGTTCCCTTCTGCCTGGAGGATGTCAGAAATAGGAAAATATGATTGCTGGAGCTGCAAGTTTGTTGGTCTTACCTGGCCTCTGCAAGAGCAGCAGTAACATTGCTTTATTAACTACCACTGACAAACTTACTGCTGCTCGTTGGGAGATAGAAAGGAGATAAGAGGAGAAAAAACCCCAAGCAAACCCACAACTTCCATACAAGTTTACAGATAGCAGAACGGTATGTAAATATTTTCCAAAGCCACATTTATTTTTAAAACAAAAATAAATAAAATTGCTCAACTACATTTTCTTTGTTATTCATCAGCAGGAGAGCAGAAAGCCTGGAATACACATTACATGTCCAATATCAATTTACTAGAAAATTCTTTATCCCCAGTACTCTCTTCTGGAAATGCCAAAATTTCTGATTTGGGGAAAAAGGGCATACCAGAAAAGATGCAAGTACTTTTTGGTACACTATACAACATAAATCAAGCTAAAATCCAAACTCTTAAAAAGCAACGTATTTTGGTAACACAACTTGGAAAACAATCCACCTGCAAGAGGATTCTTCAGTAGGAAGACAACTTTGACTAAAACTTTAAAAACTTTGTCCAAATGCTATAGCAAATCACATAAAGAATGAAAGATTCTTCATCCTAAACTCAAATCACAGACTTAAATAAGCCCTTTTGCTGTTCTTTACAGTTGCACACACTGTAGAATTTACAAAAGAAAATCCCAATCTGTACAGGAAGAAGTTTGTCTTAACAGCATTTCACTGTATTTTATTGTGTGTTCCTTACCTAGCAGTAATAGAATGCTTATAGTTTAAATCACAGAGCTTGTTGCCATGGAGATCACAAAATTTAATATGACTAGGTTTGTTATTATTTTGATGATGTAGGTTTATGACACCGGAGCTGAAACTTTCCACTTTGAACAATTAGCTCTGATTAAAGCACAGAGTAGCAGACAGTGGTTGCTTAGCCATATTCTTCTTTTTTGTCTTCTGCTTTGATTACTAGATTTCAGTCAATTCCAAAGGGGATTTCTGTGTTATTTTGTCAGCGATATACTTTGTAGACATGTAAACAGCTACGCTATCATAACATATTAATATCACATTATAATTTGATGTCATTCACAGAATCTTTAAGATTAACAGAGACAATTCACAATTCTTTCCCAAATTCACAAACTTAAAAAATGTTTGATTTTTAGGTCTTTATCTTACCCAAACAGAAAATAGCTTAGAGTTATTTAAAGTTTCCCTGTTGTATCTGCGATTTGTCTTAACAGGTTGATGAGTTGCAAAAGGTTTAATGCTCTAAAATCCATTCAAGTGTCTAATTCAGAATGTATGCCAGAGCCTCTGTGACAGGATTTTTATAATGCTAATAGCAGTATTGTGCCTGTTAGGGTTTTTTTAGGTTATTACAAGTAAATGAAGACATCCCATAGCACATGCTTTTGAAAGAGACAACTTTGTTTTATAGAACACATTCTGCTTTGAGATGGAGTCTGTTCCCTCATCATAAAACTGTTTGTACCAGGATATTAAAGACTGTGGAATTATGGATAAAACATCATCCAGGAGATTACAGGAATCTCTCAGATAAGGTGCTCAGGCAGGAGGGAAAATGCATCCAAGGATATCCTGAATCCTATGAACCCAACCCTTCACTCTGCACAAAGGCATAGTTCAAAAGAAGGTGCAGAGCTTGTCCCTGGTCAAACCTGCTTCCAGATCATTAAGCGGGGCTCTCACAATGGTTACAGGAAGTGCTCAACCCACATCATTCTGGGCAGAGCAAATACTTCAAGAATGACTAGTTCTGCTGAACAGAACAACCTTTTCTCTAGTGTTCACATTTCATAAGAAATGTTGCTGAAGAACAGTATATTTTAGGAAGGCCGTAATCTTAAAAGTCTGTGTTAAAACTACTGTGAAGACTAATTGAATTGATGTCCTTGGACATCTAGAACACAACTCTTGACCAGTTTTAGCGGGAAAATGGGCTTGGGGAGAGCCATGTCTTCACAGATGCAGCAGTAATTTGGCAATGTAGCCAAACCAGTAAGATGTGCATGTCCACTCATTAGTGGAGTATTCCTCAATTTTGTCCCTACTTCAAAATCACCAAAAATAAAAATTTAGGCTTTTCTGCTACTCTTTGGTTTCAAATGGAAAGAGTTGTTTTTTAGGAATATGATATTGACATTAAAAAAATAATTCCCAAAATACAAAATACAAAGATTGCAGTACTTATGTAAGCTAATGTGACTAATAGAGTTCTGTGTCAGCCTTTCCTTGTAAATATTTTAAAAATTATCATCCATATAGTCTTCTGTGCAACTGAAGCCTTCTCAAACTGAAATATGGCTAAATTAATCTGTCAACATGCTTATATCAGACCAAAGTATTTTCCAGGCTTAGATGACTATTTTTAAGTAGTAAAATCTTTGATTAGCAGAAGTATCCTGAAGTCAAAGGCTCAGAGTTTTACTTAACACTGTTGATACTTCACAGACCAGATTTTTTTATACCTTACATTAGAGGTAGAGTATGAATACGTAAGTGGCACAAAATTAGAGTTGCATCAGGACAAAAATATTAGGATATTTAAGAAGCCTGATAACACTTTAAGTCAGATTCTCCAAGAAGGAAATCAGATTGCTATTTTGCGCTACATAAATACCAACTCATAATCTAATTATAAGTGTTTGTAATTAAACAGCTGAGCCATAAAATGCTTCTCAAATCTCCAGGAAGTGTGTTTCAATAGCAGGGAATTGTGACCACATTTCTTCTTAATTTGGATACTTTGGTAGAATATACTGAATGTTGATTTAAACTACGTGTAAATGGTCACTAAGCTACTATGGAATTTATTGCCCCTGACTTATTTTGTACAGCAAGCATCAGAAATGGGAAGAAGTAGAAGGTGAATGAAAAAGGCAAGGGATTTTACAGGCAGACTGAAGGTGCAGTCATGTACAGCAGAACGGAGAAAATGAACTTGGCCTCTTACCCAAATGATAATTATGTTTACAGAAGCTTTTTTTTTACCCAAACAGTGCACAAGTCTGCCTGCATCTCTTTGCCTGGGTCTTGCAGGTTGCACTGTCAGTCTTGGTTTTCACTCCTCCTCACTGTCTTGCCCACACCTACTCAAGTGCCTGTCAAAGCTATTTTCCTTACAATGTTCACTATGTCTTAATTCTAGATCTCTTCCGAAAGCTCTGGCATGAAAACATGAACATCTTGCTCAGGACTTCAATTCTTATTCCATCTTTCTTTATTTTATACTTACTTTATTTTGTCTCTTTTACTCATTTTTCAGCTTTTTCACAAATATATCTATGGATTTTTAGATGATGCACACTAGACAGGAGAAGTCTTTCCTGCTGGTATCTACAAAGCTCTGCACTGTTGGTACTGGTTTTAAAAACACCTACTGAGAAAATGGAAGTGATATCAAAGAATAATTAGAAGCAGTTTATTCTTTTTATATTAAAGAGAATTACATAAACGATAGATAACAAAGCTAGTGCTCCATGTAGTACAGAATAGGTGACATACTTTAAAAAATCTAGAGCTAGTGTCTGCTTTATAAACCTAGATCCTAGATGCAGCTATTTATTAGCTTTATATTCCTTTATTGTTCAAAGGAGAAAAATATCCATATAAAACCACACAAGTTTAAGGAAGAGAAAAATAAAAAGAATGAAAATGCATTGCTCATTTACCTTCAAAAACTAGGAAAAGCATATTTTTAAAGTTAGTAGAATTTAGAATTTAATTGACTGAAAATAAAAGCTATGTTTCAAATGGACTATTTAAAGAAATAATTTAACCTTTTGTCCAGTGTTTTAATTTAATAAACCTGAAAATGTAAATATTTTAAAGTGTGCAAATTATTTTTGCAAAAAATATAGAAGATAACTGATACAGTGTCTCTGATGATATGGGTTATTTCTCTAGTAATTATTTATTTCAGGGCATTACCAGAATGGCTATGTTAAGAAAAAACCCTATTTACTAAAATGGAATGACAAAAATTTGAATGTTGGAATCAGCACCAATAGCAATGTGGATCCATTAGAGTGGGATAGAAGAGAATTAATTTTTACTTTGCTTCTAAAGAGGAAACCAGCAAAACTGAAGCAGAGAAAAAGAGATCTTACTTGACTTAAAAATATTGACAAATATGTATATTTTTTGTTTTAATTTATTCCTTCTCCTACAATGGGTACAAAATATCTTTAAGACTCAGTTACAATGGAACAGACAGCATACTTTTGGGTACACAGACACTGTATCTCTGTAATATCTGGTGTAAAATCAACAAGAACCTGATCTGTGTGAGATCACAGGAAATGTTTTCCTGAGCATTTTGGCTTTTGGCTTTTTATTTGGCTTTTACAGGAGGTCTTCCTCAGGACAGAAATTCTGGAGTGTATGCATGCTTGGAACAGTTTCAGATTATGTGATACCAACAGATTAACAAAGCTGTACTTTACTGTCCATTTTCACAGCACACAGTTCTTCACAAGGCTTAAATAACTAATGTCAGGATCCACAACATGGGAGAGAAAACAAATGCTTGCAAGAAGGGAGGTTCATGTACTATGTGGTCATATGGATGGTAGGAAGGATTCTTTTATTGCTTTTTTCTTTGAAAGACATATGTAACAAGTATCCAAATTGAGACATCAGACATGCAACAGGATATGATAACTGCAATGTCCAAGCATGATAAGACTAAGACCCATGGTCTGTCTCCTATACCCAGGCTATTGCAGAAGGTAATGAAAAATTGTCCTGCTGTGGTACCTGGCCAAATACATACTCTTGTGCCATTTTCCAGACTTGGTAATTTATCAGTAGCTATTTCCCTGAGTGATCTTTCAACAGAGAATTATTGCACAGATTACCCCTACATTTGCATATCCTCTGTAAGTACATTGATTTTCATTTAACTGGCAGTTTTCTGCTTGTGAATGCCAAAACAAGTAAAAGGGAGGATCTGGTTTACCTTTTTTTATATGACTAGGTGTAATGATATTCTGACCTTCTTTCTTCCAAACTAAAAAAACTTTTTTATTAAGGAGAAAAAACCCACCATCCTTTCTCTGGGAAGCATTAATCTCTTTGCTCCCTAAAGTAGCAAGAAAAACAGCAAAAACATCAAATAAAGCTACATCTAGACATTCAAATCGTGCACATTCTCCTTCTCAAAGTGCAGCACACCACTTTTTATTCTAATTGCTGATCAGCATGTTATTTATCATATATCATATTATCAGATGAGCATTTCTCTCCTTTATAGGCTATAAATAGCTGCTGGTTCCTTTTTCAAGAGTAGAAGCAGTTTTATTCCCACAGGTGTAGGACTGCCAGCACATAAGCTGCCCAAGTGGTAAAAATCAAACAATTGCCTCCCCTCAAAATGCCTCTGCCTGTTAAATGAAAGGCCATCCACCCTTCTTGAAAGCTCCTTAGTGTTACTGACAGCCTTCTGAAAGCCAATGAGAGGGTACCTCTGATTAAAGTTCCCAATTCCCCAGAGTTCTCCCTATTACTGAGATACAGAAGAGTCTCTTTGGGGTAAGTCCTCATAACCAGGTGAGGAACTGAGCTTTAATAGAACTGTATTTGGCTGGGGTTTTTTTCAGTTGTAAGCAAATTTTTTTCAGTGCAATTTTGTCTTGTCAAAGCATTTCTCACAGACAGCAGCAAGACGTTAGCAAGACTTCTCGTTAGGTGTGCCTCGACGGAGAAGCACCGAACCTTCCTGCCGTAAACTCTTCCTCAGCATCCTCCTTGCCCTCCACAGTTTTGATGTCTGAAAGATTTTCCCTTATTTTAATCTTTACTGTTACTTCCATCACACAAGCCCGCTGTTTCCGCAGACTTTTTCACCCTCTGAAGCCTTTTCCTCTCTCGAGCCAACGGAATTTTTCGACAGAGGACCACCAGAGGGCAAAACCGGATCGTAAACATCTAAGCTCACTGTGGCTTTGTCCTGCAGCCCAGAGTGCGGTGGAGTTTCAGGACAAGCATGGCTGCTCCCCGGATGCTCAGAGTGCACACGGCACGTGGCTTGATTGTGATTATTCGGAAGAATCAGCCAGAAAAAAAAGTGTCTTCAGGGAAGCCTCAGCATCTCTGGGTTCAGGAATCAAAGGCCTGGCAGTGTAATAAGACAACAACCTCATTAACCTGATAACCTCTTTCAGTGCATGTGGGAATCTTAAATATTTTGTTGTAAGGAATTAAGGAGAATAACACACACACACACACCAAAAAAAAAAAAAAAAAAAAAAAAGGAATTTTTTGCATGTTAGAAACGTTAGCTCTTCATTTTCAACTCATTAAGAGATGCTGCACTGTAGAGATCTCGTTTATTTAGAGAGGGAAAAGCTTTGCAACTTCATCTCTGGAACCATTTGTTCTAAGTGACACTCAAACTCGGATGCAGTCTCCTGTTCGGCAGGACACCAACGCCGTGTTCATGGAGCATGTCTGAACTCACAGTAGAGTAACCAGCTGTCACAAGAGAACCCCTTCCATTTAAAATTACAGCTAGATGAAGCTTTTCTTTAAAGGTTATCAGAAAAACAGCAAATTTACATTTCTTTCATAAAATTATCCAGCCATAAAAATGTATTTCAGATCGCTCATGCACATGACATTTTAACAGGTCTCATTTAAGGCAAAACAAAATTCACCTGCATCTGCCTAAACTTCAGACAAAACACCTGTACCTGGTCCTCCATAAAGAGGGCCCTGCTTCCCTATTCTCTTTCAGATCAGTGTTTCCCAAAGTGTTTATATCCTGCCTTATGACTCTGTGTGCTTTTCGTACTGAAGATACTTAATGATCATACAAAAGCAAATTCATGATCATGTAACTCTGGAAATAATTCCATTAGCACAGGTATTTTCAAGCAGCAATGCCATCAGCAACCAGCCATTCCTGGCGAAAGTGAGGAGAGACTGTTGCATGCCACAAAGACTTCATACCTGCTTCTCAAGACAGCAAATAACACTCATACCACACATATATACCCATCACCACTGCTGGTTTTCAGTTCTAATAAACTTCTTCTGACCCAGACACTGGTGTATTACCTCTCCAGCCTAAGCAGTGAGCCAACCAATTGACAGAGCATTTTTTTTTTTTAGTGAAATATGTTTGGTATGCACTGAAGATCCATGTAGCACAGCTCATCAGCTACAGCACTGACCTCTCAAGCACTCCAAAAGCACGAGGCAATCATTCAGCCAGCAGACCTCAGTGTCAGAAAGTGCAGCACATTGATATGCAGGTGAATGGAAAACAGCAGTATTAACCATCAGTGCAAGCAAGTGGGCTGCTATGCCCACAGAATAGAAAATGATCGGCCTGGTACTGATTCAGGAAGGCACCCATCCATTTAAAATCTAGGAATGGAAAGTGTTCTGATGTCTAATTTACACATGATTTTTGGACTGAATGTACTGCGAATGTGCTCCTTGGGGTACTGTGCTGGGTGCTCTGCTGAAGCAGGCCCTCCACCCAGTGATGTGAGCTGGTGATCCTGCATCAGCGATGGAGTTAGAGGACATCAGCAGAATGAGAGGAAAAATCTCTTCATTCACTCAGTGGAAGGCTACTTCAGAGATGCATGATGCTGAAAACCCTGCACTTCTTTGCTATTTTGTATTCATCACGGGAAGACTTTAGCAGAGCCACCGTGGGAAACTTGGTGCTCTTTGGCTAACCTTGACACTTCAGCTTCTTGGAGAAGAGACATCATGCAACAACAGGAGCCTTTAAAGTGTATTCTCAGCTGGTATTTTTACAGTACTATCAGGAGGGATTTTTCCAAGACATTCCTTTTGAACAATAATAGTTTTCAATATGTTTTAGTGTATATGCGTGAAGATTTGGTTGCTACTGTTTAGACTAATACTGTGCTGTACTACTGATCTTCAAAAATATAGCAGTAGCCACTACATCTGCTCTGTTTTGCAACAAAAAAACCTAACAGGGGAAACATGACATTGCACAACTGAACTATCATTTTAAAAGCCTAGATGAAAAGCATGCAAAAAATTAATTTTGTAACCTTTATCTTTATTATAAATGAAATCTTCTAAACTACATTCCAAGCCATTTTAAAATGTACTGCTGCCTTTCTGAAAGAAACCTCACCCTTCAGAAGAATTTCTGCTATTGGACAACATTGCTTTTTAATTTTCTCCTCCTTTTTTAATATTATTTTGTTCTCAAGTGAACTTAATGTTTATTATTTTAATTATATTCTCCTGTTGATTATTACCCCCTTCAGCATTTGTGACATAACAGTTAGTATTGCTATGGAGAACAATATGACACTGATATCAGCAGGAATAGGACCTTAAAAATAATCAAATACCTTGGGTTTGTGCAATTCTTTGCATTAAAGGAGCAAAGTACAAAAATACACCAAAAACAAAAGCATATCAAAAGATCTCCACAAGACAACTTTATAAAAAGTCAGCAACTTTCAAAGGGCTTATAATTGTATAGAGGGAGTAGGATTAGAAAAACAGTTCTATCATTCAATTATAAAAAATAAGATCCTTAAAATAAATGTTATATATACTTTTAAACTACTATAGAAGTATGTCTGGGATCCAGAGACTACAAATCATTTCAATGTCCAGTCCCAATTTCTTTCCAAGCTCTCCTCTCCATATACTTTTCAAAGAGACTTACAACAGTAGAGATAACAATGTAAACAACACATATTTAATAATCCTTCGGAAGCAGTAACTAGGTTCTTACGCTTTTTTATTTGTGGAGGAAATATTCCTGGATGTCTTCAGCTCCCTTTGTATGCCTACAATATGAGAGCTTCCACACCTCTGCCCTCTGATGCTGCACACAAGAAAGACAGACCTGATACTCTCTCTGCTTGTATCTCAAAACATTTGTGTTCTAAAACCTGAGGCAGAAGTGGAAAAGACCGAGAGAATCACATTTCATCTGTCCCTTCTCCCAGTAATGAGAATGTTATAATTTCAAGCCATCTATAGAGAGGTCTTAATGGTGTGAATAAAACAACTTGAATATTTACAGCAAGTCACAAACCTATTAAAATGCAGGTACTTGCTTTCCTATGGCAGAGAGCTGTGGCAACAGTTCCATATAATGTGGGGGTTTTGCCTTGTCTGGCCCCTACTCTGTCCAAAATGGCTCCTCTGCCCCCACCCATAACATCACTGTCAGGCAACAGCCCTCAGCACTTAGCTTGCTTAGCAGTGCCTCTAAACCAAGAGTTCTGATAAAGTTATAGTATCAAAGCACAGGAAGCAAGACAAAACACATTGTGGTTTATCTTCTAAGAAGTGTTAAGGTCACTTACCATAGTTGTAAACCTGTCCTTTTACTTGTATGGTTTGAGCCATACTTTGATACGTTCTGTTAACAAAATACATTTCACAAAACAAGAGCATTTCTATAATTTTTTCACCTAAATTACATAAAAATAATTATTGCACATAAAATAAATTTGTCTCTTTACACTACTAAACTTGGAGGTCCAAAGCAATAACAAATAGATATACCAGACAAAAACATCTCACTCTTATCCAAAAACAATATCCTTTATTCAAACTTCTCAACAGAATTAAGCAACAGCCATCAAGAGGCATTTGCATATCATTTACAGAACAGGGTGCACATGCAGGGTGTCATTTGTCTAATGTCTAAACATCTTATCCCATGCAACAAATGTTAATGAAAAAGAAGAAAAATTCTACAAGTAACGAAGGCCAAAACAGCCTGCACTCTGTATATGCACTCTCTGTGTACATAAATTAAACATTCAACATAGAGAAGGGAAGACACTAATATTCTTTCACAGATTAAAAAATGTAACTTTATTTTATATTTATTATTTATGATTTATGAAGTAATTTTAAAAGTTATACTACATTAAACAGTGTGGTAGATTTGAACTTCATCTTTTCACTTCCATGGAGAGTGTCAGTTCATTTGAGGTATTTGAAACCTTTCTGTATTCTTTGTTTTGTCTGGCTTTCCTGTAACAACAGAACTAGAAGCAGCTTATTGCTTGATGATGGAAATGATACAACATCTCCATTATTCTGACACTGCATCAGCCAGGATGATTGGTATTTTCAGGCAATTGTGGTTTCGCAGACATTCTATTCCACAGTGCACCTGATCTCAGAGGGAACTATTAAAGTACATTTCCTTTCCAGAGTTTCCCAGCTGTGATAGTCTCCCTTAGTAAAGAACAATCCCAATATCTGAAATTAAGCTTTTTAAAAAATCACCAACAGCAAAACTCTTACTTCATTTCAATAAATTTAAGTAGAATGGGAAACTCACCAAATTTGCCTGCTTATTCTTCATTTGGGCAGCCAACTCTCCACAGGTGACCTGCTATGAATCCAGTTGCCTTTCCCTCATTCTGGGAGATGCCGAAGATGTGCAAGGTTCAAATCTATCAGCAGAGTGCAACACTAGTGTCTTGCTACTGCAGAGAGGCAGAAAAAGCGGGGGTGGAGGAAGAAGAGTCAGCCCTCACAGCAGTTTAAGAGTTCTTGCATGTTGTTATTGCCACAGGTTCCCGTGACTGGTTTTAGCTGATCTCCTCTCCTCTGACATTGCTGCCTGTTGAGCTGAGAAGCACAAAGGAAGACTAATCACTGTACACCTCAAGCTGTCTCCTGCAGTAAGCCCTGGTGTTTTATCAACTGCGGAGACAATCAATACCTGGGGAGGAAAGAAGTTTTGCCACCTGTCACCTGACATAAAATGATCAATTTCCTAATTCTAGTACTAATGCTGAGTGATAATTATCCCAGCTGGTTCTTAAAACAATCTATGGATGGCACTGATCATGATTATTAAAACTGGTGTGAAAGGCATTAAGACACGAGTTCATTGGGTCTATTTATAGATCAATTTTCTGCTGTTTATAGAGTCATGGTGAATTCAGGAAGGGATAGGAGATTTCCCTTGTGAGAAAAGCTTCCTCTTTTCCTAGTAGGTAACATTACTTGCTAGATCATGAATTGTCAAACCTTTCACACTAATAGCAAACTACAATAAAACAGTTGGTGGTTACTTAACAATTCACTTTATTTATGGCTGAATAAATAAAGGCTGTAGTGAATCAGCTGTGTCAGTGTCACATGGGGAGTGAGAAGATGCTGTTTTCTGACATCTTGAGGGTCACAGGCTCCCAGACAAAGCACCCCTACAGCCTGAGCTCTGCTTTCAAGCATTGCTTATTGCCCTCAAAAGCAACATGCTCATTAGCTTGTTTCACCTCTTTGTAAGCAGGCAAAGGAGCTTTAAGAAATTTCAAGTCACTGTTAGCAGGAGAATAAAATAACATTGAATTACTAAAGCTTGCTTCATTGTGACTTTGGACAAGAATCAGAATATTGGACAACTTACTGGTGAAGTACAAAATAATACTCTGAGTAAAAAGAAGGGTGAGAATTTTTTTACCTTACATTATATGTGACTTTAATATTCGTTTATCAAATATTAAAAAGTTAAATTACTTGGTAAATCTAGACCTGTGATTCTTTTCTCTGCCACTTTCTAAAACTCGACAAAGTTCCTTTAGTGCCTTCATTTTTATTATAGCCTTAAAGCCTTCTTGGTACTAGGAAGCTACAAGAAACTCAGTTACAAGTTTCGTACAAAGGTCTGACTGTGACATGCAGGCAGAAGCATTTTTGCCCCAGCTTCCTTAGCAATGCCTGCTGTTAGGCAAGCTATACCTCGGGCTGTATATAAATACTTTTTAGCAAAACCTCCATGTGTTTAGAACATGCTGGCAAATGTGTGTTCATTTAAAACAGTCACTGAGGGCTGGAGAGGAGGAAAACAGCAGTTAGCAGGATCACCTGTTACATGACAAAGCCAAATTCAGTTTCTTTCTCAGCTCCAGAGGATCTAAAACTTCTCTCCCGTCTCACAGCAGACACCTTAACTGCTTCACTGCAAACACATGAGTCAAGATTTATGTGGGAATGAGAGAAACTGAGAACAGTACTGTAATGCAGCAGGGAGCTCAGGTGTCTTAGAGGGAGCACACGTTCTGATCCCCACATGAAAGCTTACTACATATGTTGTAACATGCATTTGTTGTCCAACATACTTAATGACCAAAAATGGTAGGAATCCAGAAATGGGGAGCAGAAGTCCCTCCTTCCAGGAGACAGCCTTGTTGCCTGCTCTCAGTGTAGCACTAGTTCTTGCAAACTATCCCCTGGCCCAGTGGACCTTGAACATTTCCTGAGACTGTTCCCACCTCCTCTTGCCTGTCCTTGGCTTTTACCAGGCACCTGCCCCAGCAGTCAGCATCTCTTCACACACATGTGAATTTCCACTCATGGATGTCAACAGGAGAGGAGCTGAACCAGTGCTTTCTCTTTTTAAGGAAATTCTAGACATTTTTACATACAAGGAAACCCAAACATTACTTCTTATAACTGTTATTTTAAATTCTTTGCCTTGAAAAAATAGGATACCAGGACCACATCCATTCCATAATTTCTTCTGAAGCATCTGTAGACACTTCTATGCTGCCTTGAGTGTAACATTTCGAAGCTTTAGTAGAAGTCCCTGTTTATGTCACTATTTTCTTACTGATTAGCTTTAGGCAGTGCCGTTTTGGGGTAGTTGGATGTTCAGTGTTTAGAGGGCTTCGAACTGAGGTCTGAAGTGTACCGTACATAGAGTTTCCATGGCAATTTGTATTCCAGGTATGAAAATTATTCTAGGCACCAGATATATCCACACCTTTTCTGCATTCCAACCATATTTTTTTTCTTTTTTTTTTTTTTTTTATTCCCCCCGCAACCCTCCCTTCCCCCGAAATGTTTAAGATAATAGAATCCTTCATTTTATATCTATTTGCAGGGACTGTTACTTTTTTTATGGTAAAAGCTAAAAATGTATAAATCACATTATTATTGAACAAAAAAAAAGAAATAAAAGAAATACATTGACTTAAAGTGATACAAGGGGTTTTATCCTCTTAATCTCACTCATATTACTTGCTTCCAATGAAGGTTTTGACAGCTAAGATAATGTGGATAAAACAGCAGGTGTGAGTCAGACCTTTCTCCAGATTTCATCCTGGAGAGAAGAACAACTACAATAGCTTATTTTAAAATAATAATAACAATGTGTAAGAAAAACAAAATAAGATTTTTCATTCAACTGTAAAGCTACAGTACAAGCTTAGAAGCTTTTGATGTAAAAATGTAGATTACTGCATCACCTTAAATATGTCTAAAACCAATGAATTCTGATAATTCAATTGTCCCATCAATATGTACATTTTTTACAACTTAAAGTCTTCTAAGTTGTGGCAATGGAAGAAAATTCGTTCAGTTACTGATGGTGTTCTTTCAGTTATGCAACAATGTCTGGGTTTCAAACATTTTGTGAACATACTACTTTTTAAGAAATAGTTTGCACTAGTGTGCATGTATGTAGTGCAGTGAAAAAAATGTAAAACATTTTAAGGTTTTTAGAAGGTTTTTACGCTTCAGATTTTTGGTGGACTGACTTTTAAATCATGTTTTTTGGGGTATAAAGCACAAAACAATAATGAGAATGGCCAAACTGTAGTGTAACCACTGAAATTTAATGTGAAAGAAAGTGACATGGTAAGCTCCAGAAATAAAGCATAGACTGATATTAATTGTTGTCTGCATTTAAATTATAACAATGTAAGGCAAGTAATAGTTACTCTTGTGTAGAAGTCAAAATTATCTTTGTTTCTAATGAAAGTGGCTCTTTCCTTGCAAGCAGCAGGGTAGCACCACCAGAATTTCAGAAACCTTGCTAAAATCTTTTGCTGCTGCTGTCTTAAGAGTGACATGCAGTGGCAGCACAGCACAACAGAGGTAATATATAACAAGGAGATAGCATGTGACATAAGTTACTCTTCATATTTTTTTAGTTACACAAAAATTCATTGCCTTTCTCAAGCACCCATAGACATGCATAGTATTTGTAGACTTTGCTATTCACAAGGTATTCACAAGCTTGCTGAGATCATCATTGACAGCTAGAGCCTACAAGAGTAACTTACAGGCTCCTTTACACTATCGACTTTACAACTCTGTGCTGTTCTTGTGTTGCACAATACTGTTCTCTGAAAATCCTGCTTGGCATGTAAATGGGCACACATGCTTTCAAGTCTATTACAACGTTTTCTTTTGAGACCTTCACCAGCTAAGAAGCCTTGAGGCCACCACTGCAATGAGTGCGAGACTTTGAAATAATGAATAGATACTCAACTACAGTCAGAAGGATTTGACTTACAATAAGCACATTCAGAAAGCCTTTCCTAAAATAATGTATTAGACTTGTATCTACAAACACATGGCTTTGCTTAGTCCTCATGTGCTCAAAGACTCATTCATTGTAATCACATAACAAAATATATGTGAGATTAGGCTGAGTAGCTGACTTAAAGAAAAAAAAAGCTGAATACATAAATTTGAGGGTCCTTTTCATTGCTTGTACAATTACTGTCAATGAAAAGTAGCTTTGAAAATATTTGCTAAAATCTCTTTGATTTGTGAACAATGAACACTGAAAATTGAAGTGGAACATCTCACTTGAAGTAAGAATATGAAAGTAAGAGACACTAATTCATTTTATTGTTTATTTGCTATTTGTTACCATGACATTATTGATTCTCTTGCTCTGAACGCTTTTTTTTTTTCTTTTGTGTGGTTTTTTGGTGTTTTTTTTAAGGAGCAAAGCCAGCAGTAAGGTCAAATGGAAAAGATTAACATGTTCAGCTGAAAATCTTTAATATATTATTGAATCCTTTTGCTGAAACAATATATCTCAGAGACATCTGAGACCAGTTGCTATAGTAATATTGTTTGAGAGAGCCCAGTGTTGATGTTGTGCATACAGGGTAGAAATGCAGAGGAAATGAGCCAGTTTCTTTTTCCATGCATAGCAGGGCCAGCCTGCACAACTGTAATAAATGAGCAAAAAATGTCACAGATTGGTAGCCAGTTGGAGGTGGGTGGAGGGGGAGGTAAGTGGAGAAGAAACAGGTCATATCTGCACTACAAAGTTGGGGGAAGGTGTAAGTAATGACTATATATACATATATATATATGAATTATATTTTCAGCTAGCAGGGAATATACCAAGAAGAGAAGGGCATTATAGAAATGCATTTCATCTGTCTAACTGGACTAATGCCACTTGCCCCTCTCACCTCCTCCAACCAGCTCTGGCAGCAACCTGACAAGCTGGTTCAAAGCCTTCGCAGCCAAACTTTGCAAACTACTGAGGTTTTTTGCTTGAGACTAGAAGCTGGCAAACAGACCGTGGTTTTTTGTTAGTCTGACTGGTTGTCCCCTTCTCTCCGTTTCCCCTATTAAAGAAGTATTAATGCTTTTATTAAAGGAACTAATTGCCCTTACTGGCCAACAAATTGTGCCACTGTCATGTTTCTCACTGTGAAAAACAAAGAGAATGAAGTGTGCAGTGGCATTAAGGGTCTACCTTACTGGACTGTTACATATTTCTGCTTGATCTAGTAGGTCATTAGATTCGTTTTGGTCAGAACGCAAGCTTCTTATCCTTAACTTCTTGCATGCAAGCATATTCATGCAAGCTGTGACTACCAGACTCACACTTTTGAAAGGCTCCCACTGAGGTGAAGTTCAAGAAAACAGGACAGGTGGAAATCAAAGAGAAACTGGTGTCCAAAATAAGAATTCTTGTTTAAAGTTAGACAAAGCTTGGGATATTAGTATCAGTCTTATAAGCTAGTGTGTGATGGAGCCTGGCTTTCCTGGAGATGACCAAACATCTGCCTGCTGATGAGAAGTAGCAAATGAATTCCTTGTTTTGCTTTGCTTATGTCCATGACTTCACTTATTAAACTGTCTTTATCTTAAGTCACGAGTTCTCTCACTTTCACTCTTCTGATCCTCTCCCCCATCCCACTGTGGAGGAGTGAGCAAGTGGATGCATGTGCCTTAGTTACCAGCTGGGGTTAAACCATAACAGGTGCTTTCCTAGTACAGAGCTCTTGTTTTATTGTGTGACTAATTGCAAAAGGAAAACAATTGGAAATTGGCAGGTGCAGAGAAATCAAGACTCTGCACCATGGTGAATAAACTCCCTGTAGGACTGGAGATCCTGGGCTCTATAGGGAATTCTGACTTATTTCCAAGAGTGGCAGTGAGACTCAGGTAAACAAAACGTTTGCAGGGACATACATGATTGGCCAGGTTTGAGCCAGGACAGAATCAATTTTCTTTTTAGTACTCTTATTTTCCAATGAAGTCTCTTCTAAGTAAGCAACTGCACTTGCTGAAATTAACAGCATGTTTTTCAGTCAGTGTCTGATTCTAGGACTGATTACATTTGATGGTTGTAATTAGCACTGGAGAATGGTTTGCAGAAAGACCCTTGCTTATTCCAATAAAAACCAAGGTCACTGCTGGGTTCTGCTAGACTTCTTGTGCACTAGGAACAAAAGGGAGGAAAAGAGTCACACCTCAGGCCCTCCTGGGGGAAGGATCGAAGGTGACTCAAATTGACAAAATGAAGTATTCCATCCCCTACATACCATACTCAGCATAAATCTGAGGGATCATGAAGGTCAAGCTCTCTTTGTCCCCAGACCATGTTCTGGAATGACTCTGCTCATCTGCCTTTGATCCCAATCTGAATCTGCGTGTTCCTGAATCTGTGCATTCCTGCATACAGCTCCTGTCTGCTGCTGACTCCAGGAGCCCAGTCCAGGACTTTCCCAGGGCTGCCATGCAGCATCACTGGTGACTTGAGTATTATTGGTGAGGAGACAAGACTAGGTTTGTATATACTTGTATACATTACATTCTTTTCTTTTTCATAATTTTTGTTTCATTTGTTTAGTTTAGTTTCCAACCCATAAGCCTCTCTCCATCATTCTTTAATAGAGAGCACCTGTCATTTGTTTAATTACCAGTCCAGGTTTAAATCTTGACAGTGATTTTGCCAAATATTTCAGCTTGTTATCAGCCACTAAGCATATTTACTGTTTAAATTTCAGTCTAGTCACAGTCTATGCATCTTCATGTGCCTGAAGACTTAACTATAAATGAACAGCATTTGCAAGCTTCAGGCTTACAAAAGGAGTGCAAAATGCAGGGAGTTCCTCGGGGACGAGAGCTAGCCCTATGGACTTAAATCTTGGTGAAATTGATCCTCATTTATGCTATTATGGATTGAAGAAAAAAACACTGAAAGTAGAGCTGGTTTTGCTTTCACACACTGTGCTCTGAACTTCAGAGGATTAGGAATGACTTCTCAAACAATTAGGTCTTCCCATTTAGAGGTGGGAGAGCTATTAACCTTGTCAGCCTGTCTGCTTTAACTTCCTGATTTCTTACCCAAGAGGCACCAAAATCCTTGTGGTCCCAAATGCAGGGAGAACCTAGAGCATGATTAGCTGGGAGAGGGTGACATTGGCCACAAGAGGGACAAGTGAGATACCAACAGGTCATACACTGCCAGCTGGAGCAATCGTACCAGGGGCTTCTGATTAAAAGGGATGGACAAGGATCTGATTTTAGATTTAGCCATCGTGGTCTGTGAGGTTTATCAGAAGTAAACTCCTAGACTAAAAAGTAATGATTGGTTATCCTGCTCTGTTTTCCAGCCATAGCTGAGAGATCACTGCTTTTTTTTTACTCATGTAGTCAGCTCTGAGTATGCAGCTGCCCACTGGCCAGGACCATTTCCCTCTCCCTCTTTTCTTCTGGTGTGCCACACTTAAAGCAACTCTTGGCTGCCTGAGTGATGTTAGTCTGGACTCTTCTGTCATGGGTCCACTTTTGTGATGACCCCTTTGAAAAGAGGCTGACAAGAAGACCAAGTATCTGTGATCTTGCTTCCGCAGTTCAGAGGCACCATAAGAGGTAGCTTAGAAGCAGTATTCAGAGTGTAAAAGCAGAGAAGATAAAACAAGTAAAACAGCTCTGTGGATTATCTTTTATAAAACTTATGAAGAAATTGATTCTTTTTACCGTTAGTCTGACTCACTTGTTCCAGTTTCATCACTGTTTAACAAGTGTGTCTTGAACAAGCTTCCTGCTACATATTACACAGCTAGACAGATTATGAGAGGATGGAAATATATTATGCAAATCAATGTTCAAGGCTGAAGCTGAGACATATAAGCAGCAGCAGCTGCTTGCACTACTCTCATATGTGAGCGCAGCATCATTTTAGCAATACAAATAATTGTAAATTAAACTTATTTTAAGCCAGTTTTAGTGCCTGGTACTCAGTTGCCCTCATTTGAGAGGACCAGAATAAAAGTTGCCTACAACTATGCTGACCTGAGAGTGCCCAGGACCTCCCAGGTGCTGCCAGGCTGTGTCTCAGTAGAAAATGGCTCCTCAGAGAGCCCTCCTCTGACTGGACAGGAGTTTGTCTGTTTGTCATCTGTCCCTCTGCTGCTGCAGGGGCTCCTGCATCCTGCTTTCTCACCAGAGAAGAACTTAGTTCACTGAGACTAGTTGCCTTCTTCTGCCTGCCTGAGTAAGACCATCTTGGCTGCTCCAAGGTGCTTGTGGACTGTTACTGGGACCCTGGACTCCAGCACTCCCATCTGCTTCCAAGCCCAGTTTGGGACTTTCCTGGTTGGGAAGTAATTATCAGCTGAGGAGTGTGGGTTCTGCGTTTGCATATTCAGTTATATCTCTGAATATCTTTACAGATTTGTATGTAATTCACCATTATTATGGTGGTTTTTTTCCCAACCGGAAAGTCTTTCTCACCTATTCTCCCTTTTTCTTTCCCTGGGAGGGTATTGGGGGAATAACAGAGAACATCTGCCACTCAGTTATTGGCTGACATTAGTCCAGTGCTACTAAGATCAATTTGTTTTCATCAGATAATGTAAATGGTAAGGAACACGACCTGAAGAATTAATTGCCAGCACTTCCCACAGTCAGTGTTGCAATGGTTACCAAGTGATAATGAAATGCAAGTAAACATACCTTCTTATGCAAAATTATGGACAGACACTTCTTTGGCAAAGAAGTACTTGAGAGAATCAGATACAGGCTTCATTTATTCAGGCACCAGAGGAGTAGATCCAGAGCTAGGTTCTGGCTGCCCTTTGTGAAGTTGCTGGGTAAGTGAATCTAACTGTACTCAGTGTTTCAGACACCAGACCAATTACAAAACTTTATGCATACTCAAACAACTTTAGAATGACTTAAAGAAAATATTCTAGAGGAGTTGTGAGCTTGATACATACAAAATAAATAAAGCATGAGTGGATTTATCTAAAAAAAAAAATTTCTGAGGTTTTTTCCAGTATTATGAAATCACAGATCAGTCCCAGCTGGAAGGGACCTTGAAAGATCATCTGGTCCAACCATTTGTAGGAAAGGGAGCCTGGATGAGATTATTTAGCACCCTGTTCAATCACTTATTGAAAACCGCCAGTGGTGAGGACTACCATGTCCCCAGGGAGGTTGTTGTTCCAATGACTGATTGTTTTCACTGAAAAATATCTTATATTCAGATGAAACCTCTCACAGTGCAACTTGTACCCATTGCCTCCTGCCTTCTCTACACACCTCCTCAAAGAGAGAGCCTCTGTCCTCCTTATAACCATCCTTTATATACTGTGATGTGGTCCCCCTAAGCCTTCTGTTCTCCAGGAAGAGGAGATGTAACTCTAGTCTTTCCACAAAGGGCAGATTTTCAAGCCTTTTGATCAAGTTTGTAACTCTTCTTTGACCCTCTCCAGCCTGTCTGCATCCTTCTTGAACTGTGAGACCCAGAACTGGACCCAGTACTCCTGGTGCCGCCTGATAAGCACTGAGTGGAGTGGGATGATCGTGTCTCTATCTCTGCTACAGATGCAGCCCAGGATTTGATTTGCCTTGGTTGCTGCAGCAGCACATTTCTGACTCCTGTTAGCCCACTCCTGGGCACAAATAGGGTGCAATTTAAAGCCAATACTGTATAATACTACTGTTACTGTAGAATAACCCTTATATCCCAAAGTCTCTGGATAGATACAAAAATACATAATCACACTTCTATTCACCCATAGTATGCGTATTAGTGATCAGTTATAGTACAGAAAAAGATCATTCAGTATTGCAAATCCCACCAGTAAGTAGCAAATCTAATTCAGTATTTTTACTCTCCAGGGAAAAAAAAAGCATCAGAAAAGAAGAATCAATGAGATTAATTTGTCCTTGAAAGAAGAAAGACTTTTTTTTTTTTTTTTTTAACATGAAAAAAAATCTGTGCTACTAAGTATTATATGTAATCAGGAAGTGATCTTCCTGTCTGTTGTGTGCTTTCAAGCCTTTCAAAAGTCTATCTCAAATTCAGACAAAACTTTGGTTTTTGGTTTTTAATGAAAGGGCTAAACAATTGCCCTGAATGTGTTGTGTAGATTTCAGCTCACTTTATGTAATTAGGTGATATTTTCCAGACAAAAAATCCTCTCTGTTCTTACCTAATGGGGTTTCAGAACTGTTTTTTCTAAGGATTCTTTCAATGCCAAGGTATTTATTCATGACAATATATTCAGAAATACTTAATGTTTGACCACTAGTATATCACCAGAAACTGTTGGTAAACTTTCCTGTATCTCCAAGTCTTAGTCTGAAGTACACAAGTTGCGAATTTAATTTGTAAACATTCCAAGGATATAAGTGTATGAAATAAACATTGACAATTAGATCAAGACAACCTTCAAATATTTCACAGTATTATTGATTCAGTAGGATAACACAGGAGTTCTGGATTGCTGTTACAGTTTTAAAGAGTATCAGTACTCCTGACCGATCTGATTTCTCTATCTGTAGATAAAGAAGTAGATAGTATAAGGAGATCTGTAATAACAAATACAATAGAATTATTATATTGACAGCTGTTTCTGATGCACTCACTCAGGTTTCTCTATTTTCCTGAACGAATATAGCATCTTAGCTAGTTCCCTGCTCTTCTTTCTTCTTTATTTACAAAAATAAAAATGGAAACAATTTTATTACATTGAAAGGATACATGACCCCTCTCACTCCCATCTTCGTTCATTGTTTGACAGGTTTGCTTTTGTTCAACTTTGTCTGCGAAGCACCTTTGAATTTGGACTGGAAACGTTCTGATGGTAGCTAAGCTTAATTTTGTATCCTTCCTCATGTTCCTAAAGAACTTCATAGTCTGTCTGTCTCAATGTACCCACACACAAACACAGAGCATCAGCCATCTCTAGTGGGAGGGTGACAGCCACACAAGCCAACTGGAGCCAGACAATGCACTGCGCAGCAGTAGGAAAAGGGAATATTGGCCAAGGATGCCACCTCAAACCCTTCTCTCCAGAATGTGCCATGGGATTTTCAATACCCACAAGGAGCAGATGTCTTTAATTTCTAAACGTTAATGAAGAGACGCATGCCAAGAATGTGGGTTAGCAAAAGGAGGGGCAATGCCAACTCATCAATGGTCTGGACTAGCAGCCTGCCAAAAGAGAGACAAGGCAAATAATTGAAGCATAAATGCCTTCACATTTGTCCTTGATGAACAAGCTAAGAGAGCCAAAGACATGAGGAAGCCGTCACCATAATGTGCAGAGGGAGAAAGGAAGCTCTGTGGCCTGAGTGTGCTGCAGCAGCAGGCTCCATGAGCCCTAGAATTCGAAAGCTATCTCAAAAAACTAACTTTGATACAGCCACAGAAAGGACAGATATATACAATAAATGCTAATGTGCCTCAGGACTGGATTTCATGCTTCTGCATGACTGACATTAGGCAGCTGGCCTATACGGGACACTAGCATGCTGTGAGTGCTCCCAGCAGAGGGTCCGATCCTCCATGGTAACGCTCTTCAGGGAGCTCTGGAAATTCTTTAATTATTAAAACAAATAATTCCTACCAACACATTTAATTGGAAAATATTACATGTTTAAATGTGCATTAATGGAAAGGCTCTGAAAAATCTAACAATATAATAGAGTATGCTGTTTGATGTGAATTCTAGCAATTTTTTTTCAGCCAGTAGGACTATGCATTATTTATCCTGTCTCTTTTTAATCCTATCTGATAGTTCATATGAAGAAGGAATCACTGGAACCTCAGAGATAAAATGCAAATCTGTGAATCACCCCCTGTGAGCTTAACCTGTCACCCCTACCGCATCCGCCTTTCATTGCTTCCTGCCTTCTAGTTTCCAAGGAAATCACTCAATTAATTTGTTGCTGCAGTATAAACTAACCCCCTGTTTGTTCCTCAGCACTAGGAGGACTGTGCAGACCGATGAATTACGGGAACACTGGTTACCCAGATATGTTACCACAGCCTGACAGAGGCTGGGTGCATCCAAAAACAAGAGATGGCCAATGTGAGTGCAGACTAGTGGGAAGCACAAGGGAAGATGGCAGAAAACAAGGCTTCAGGGCATAAATGTGACCTAGCCAGAGGAAGCAGGATAGGTGTGAACTGGAATAATGAAAGGGGTCACAAAACTTATCTGTGAAGAAACAGAGGTGGCAAACATGTTACAGACATGAAGCAGCAACACAGAAAGATCCTGCCTGAACCTGCTGAGGTCCTATTAGATTAAGTGGCAAACATACACTTTCACAGTTAGAGGTGTCTAAACTAGTAAAATTACAGACTGTCTTGAGTAAGCGAAATTCAGAGAAGGGGTTGTGCCTTCAGATTAAATGATGCCAAGCCCAGAGCCCACAGTGAGCATGTTCAAAGGGGAAGGACTCACAATGGACACTTTACAGATTTGTAAAGTGGTTGTACTGTCAGGCTTTGTCAGATCTAATAAAAAAGGTTATCCTAGTAACAGTCTGCATAACTTTTTTGCAAGTTTTTTCCTCCCCAGAGGGAAAATATGTTACCTTCTGGGTATATGCATGGTAGAAAAATCAAGATGCTATTTTCATCTGAAAGTTACACTTTTTTTCAAAATGTAGTAGGAACATAAAGAGGTTCAGGAAATGAGCATTCAATACAGTTTTTATAAACACAAGGTCAACACAAGAGTAAAAGTCAGAGTATATTTTGAAAAAAAATATTTTTGCATTGAAAATGACATCTATTATTTTAACAGATGCTGAGCAGGACCCGTTGGTAATAGTGTAAGCCCATGTTGTTCTGACTGGTTTCTGAAATAAGCAACCACAGTTCTTTTTGAGCTCTTTCTCTTCATCTCAAACTGAACATGTTTTTCTGCTCATGGTAACACCAAAGAAAAATTGTGGGGATTTTCTTATTTCCTGCAAATACAACACTTTTTCAGTCTGCTGCTTTTTTTGTCTTCCTGTATTTTTCTCTGTGTATATTCATTAGCTGCAGCAAAACCTTAAGATCCCATGTAGATGCTGAAGATTTTTCACTTGTGAATTCTAAATGACAGAGGTTTTGTAGCTATCTTCTCTGCCTGAAAGATCAAACATATCATAACAAAGCAAGCTTTGAGAGGGGAGCCAGCAAACTTTTATGTGCCACTGACATGTTGGGCCTGTTTGGGATTACAATTATTTATCAGTATCACACTATTGGCAATAATTACTAAACATGCCCATTGCAGTGCACAGATGAAATGAAAGCATACCCAGAGCTCTGGGATTAGAATAAACCCACCTGTTCCCTTGGGTTTGATTCTCCTGTAACACTGTGTCTCGTCTGCAGTTTGGTTTTTCTCTTTAACAGCTCCCCTTTGATTAGGTATTTTCTGCTGAATTATTTTCATATTTCAACATTTAATGTGCTGTGCTTCGTTCAGTAAACTGCTTGCACTTAAGAATCTCTTGTGACTGTTTCTGCTGAGTCAAACATCAAAATTCAGCTCCCCATCAGGACTCTCTGATATTTACACTGAGATGTATTTAAACTCTTCCAAAACACAGGTATGATTTACAGCTCTGAGTAATTTTAAATTATATTCAACTACATCAATTTTGAACCCAGTGGAAAACAAAATAAAAACAAAACAAAAAATAAAACAAGGATTTTTTCTGCTAAGAAATATAAATGACAGAAGAAAAAATGGCTTCTATATGAAAAGAGCAAAGTGCCTATAGGCTCTTCAGTGTTTGCAGGCTGTTGTATTATAGTAGAGCAGGATCTGGAAATACAGTCATAAGGCATAAGGATAATTTCTGCAGGACCCTTATGCTTGCTGGATGACACTATGTGGGTAAAGAGAGGCAAGTTGTATCCTATTTGTTCATATCATAGTTTCCTGTCAACATTGTGAACTGCCTTCATAATTCTGGAAAGCCAGTTTTCTCTTCAGGCCTCCAAAAGACAAGAGCTTTTGGCTTTGCCTGTTACACTTGGGAAGCTATTAAATATAGATTTCACTTTCTGCACCACAGAGCTGCATGCTGAAGTTCATCAGATGTAGCATGTGACTGAAAATTATACACCACAACCCTGTTATACTTTAATTAAAGTCAAAACTCTTTAGCATGCCTAAAATTCACCTGTACTTTCCACATGTCAGAGATTGTTCTTATAAACTTTAAAAAAAGACACAAGAAACGTAAGATTAACCTAATGCATGTAAAAGTCATTTGATGCTGTGTAAAGTATGATTGCACATAGGAAGATCGTTTTGTGAGTTAAATGTTACAGTGGTAGTTGGCAATTTCAGCTACAATTGAAAATAATGAGGAAAAGTTTAAATGTTATAGGTTAAGCAGAATAGATGCCTTTCATTTAAGATAGTTTTATGGTGTGATGTAGGATCTTCTATGAACCCAGAAAGCTGAAACACAGTTTATGGCCAGAAAAATCTACTTTTGTATCAAATTTCTGTTTCTAACAGACACATCTAGCTAAAAATTTGCAACTGGCATATAACTCATATGGATAGTGAAAAACAAAAAGTAAAACTCCTGTCTCAGGACAGCACATTTAAATTACCCATCAGCAAAGCAGAAGTCAATTTAGATGTGATGAACCTCTTCTGCTCTGCTTTTATATTTGCTGTTCTAAAAGCAGGTAAGCCTTGAAGGGAAGGCCTGGCCAGGCTCTGAGCCAAAAGTTACTATCTTTAACATCTGAAGCTTGAGGAAAAAGGTAGCTAGGAAATAGTCAAGTTGAAATCCATTTTGTTTCCTAAGTTAAAAAAAAAAACAAACAGGTTCTTTTCAGCTGAGTGCTTAGTGTAACTATACAGAGAAAAAAGGAGCTGAGTGTTCAGATGAAGTAGCATAATTGCACACTGAAGACATGGCAAAAACTTAGTCTTCCCTAGTTTAAAGGAAAGGGAAGTGCCAGCCGGACTGGAGAAAAGGCTGAGCAGAGACCTGAGACATAGAATTGCAACTAAGTTTTGGTGAGGTTCAAAATTATACAGGAGATTACTTCGCATTTAATTCTTAATGAATATTGTTGGTGATTATTTTTGTTTGTTGGTTTGTTTTATTACTGTAACACAATTTTATAAAAGGTATAACCCACCAGTCTTTCCGGGGGTTGCAAAGGTGCTGTTGGTGTTGACAGAAGAATGAGAAGGATTCTTTTGAAGGTTTTTTACACTTACCATACATCCCAGTTTGAAAGTTTAATTTCTCAAATTTAAAGAAAATAGTATGAATACTCACATATGCCTTTCCTCATCCCTGTATCTTTGGCTTGAGGCTGTCAAGCCACTTCAGCATGCGACCTCACAATCTCTCCCAAGCGTTCACTCTTCACCAGGAGGGAGTTCTCTATCCTACTCTGAACATTTTGAGATGACATGGAGGAAACGCGTAAGAGATGTACCAAAAGACCAAGGCTTTGTTACAGTTTTAGAAACCAGCATTGCATTCTTGACATTCAGGTTTTTTTACCTGCCCTGCCAGCTGACATGCCAGTTGTGGCATGCTGGTAGTATTGGATCATCTTTAAGTTTCACCAATTGTCTTAGCTATTTAAGCAACAAAACTGTTCTAGCTTCCAAGCTCTCCTCACTAAAAAAAAAAAAAAAAAAAAAAAAAGGAAATATGGCAAAGAGAAATGCACTTCTGAGACATTTTTCTGGCCTCCATGGGAAAACCAGGTTGATTAAATGCAGAGTCTTTCTTCCACACATGGCCTTAAACTGCCTTTCCCTCAATGCATGCTTGCACCTGTGTTAGTTTCAGTGAAAACTTGGGGCTGCCATCCTGTCCCTTCCTTTCTTTAAGGTTAGTGAAAATATTCCAGCTGAGATTTACTTTAAAGGTGTGTCCTTTTTCATAAAAAGTTGCAGGAATCTTAGGCAAACAGAAGAACAGCAGGCAAGAGGAATTCTTTAGCTAGCCAATGTTCCATATTTTATTTTCCAACAGAGAATCTTAACAATCACCCATCGTGTTGGAAAGCCACATGATGATAATATAAATTCACTGATGCAAGCCAAAGAGCTACAAACCTTTCTAAATCAACATAAACATATCCCCAAATCTGTGTGTAAACCAACTGACATGTGCTTCCTCTGTTTTACTGGGAGCCTTGCCCAAGGCTGGTTGCGCTCAGAGCCACGGGTGAGTGTGAAAGATCAGAGAAGAGCTGGGGTTCACTGCTGCAAGGCACCAACCACTCTCTGCAGCCAGAGGGCCTGGCTTCTTCTTCCTTAGCTAATGTCAACTGAATCATTTCGCCAACAATACATTCATATTGCCTTATGGGAAGGGAATTCCACCTGTGCAGGTTGTGTGGCCTGCAGAGCTTACAGTAGACATATCAGAAACTACTAGTCCTGTTCTCAGAAGGACTTGTCTGGAGACACCAGACAGTGCGTGCTGCTGAAGAGCACCCCTGCGTTTGGGATTCAGAAGTCCCATCTTCATTCTGTGGCAAAAATAATTTTATGTTTTATGGAGAAAATAATTACAAACCTCTCTGTGTCCAGCAAAGGGGGATAGTAATTACACATTTAGAAAGGGTGGATTTAGAAGTAGTTATCTGGGTACAGAACTGTAAATAAGATATGCAATACATATATATATCCTAAAGATTGTTAAGTTTGTTGTAGTTGTAAACATGCAGAACAGAACACTCATACTGTAGAAAGTAAACCACTATGTGTACATCAACTCCATTTTCTGTACTTAAGTATTAAAGGGCATTCATTGCACAACAGGTTCCCCATAGAAGTAGGAGAGCTGAACTAATAATTTATATACCAGGCATAGCCATCTTTTACACTCAGTATCCCAACATCATATATAAAACTTTCCTGCCCTGTCAACAAGAATTGTCTGTACAATAGTTAATTTTGAAATTGTCAGAGTAAGCAAACAAAATAATGGAAGTAATAAAAGATAACAAAGAGTAGCAACATGGTGTTCTTGCAGATTATCCATAATAAAAAATGCTTTCAAGAAGTGATTGAAAATTTTTAGTGTCTTGATCTATTTGACTAGTGAGAAAAACTGGATGCCTCACTTTGCACTGTGTGCAAGGCTTTTGACTCTGTCCCACATGACATCCTGGTCTCCAAACTGACAAGGCATGGATTTGACAGATGAACCACTCTGTGGATAAGAGATTGGCTGGATGGCTGCACCCAGAGAGTTGTGGTCAATGGCTCAATGTCCAAATGGAGGCAGGTGACGAGTGGTGTCCCTCAGGGGTCAGTACTGGGACCAGTGCTGTTTAACATCTTTGTTGGAGACATGGACAGCGAGATGGAGTGTATCCTCAGCAAGTTTGCTGATGATACCAAGCTATGTGGTGTGGTTGACACCCAACAGGGAAGGGATGCCATCCAGAGGGACCCTGACAGGCTGGAGAGGTGGGCTAGTGCCAACGTCATGAAGTTCAACA
The DNA here is from genome assembly GCF_020740795.1 of Apus apus. Lineage (NCBI taxonomy): Eukaryota > Metazoa > Chordata > Aves > Apodiformes > Apodidae > Apus > Apus apus. The sequence goes on along the minus strand of NC_067312.1, from coordinate 38,749,047 downwards.
ACGCCAAGTGCAAGGTCCTGCACCTGGGTCAGCACAAGCCCAGGCACAAATACAGACTGGGGGGAGAATGTCTGGAGAGCAGTCCTGAGGAGAAGGACTTGTGGGTGGTAGCAGCTGAAAAGCTTGACATGAGCTGCCAGTGTGTGCTGGAGCCCAGAGAACCAGTTGTGTCCTGGGCTGCATCAAAAGAAGTGTGTCCAGCAGGACCAGGGAGGTGATTCTGCCCCTCTACTCTGCTCTGGTCAGACCTCACCTGGAGTGCTGTGCACAGTTCTGGGGCCCCCAGCACAAGAAAGATGTGGATGTGTTGGAGAGAGTCTGGAGAAGAGCCACCAAGATGATCAAAGGCCTGGAGCACCTCTGCTATGAAGACGGGCTGAGAGAGTTGGGGCTGTTCAGCCTAGGAAGAGAAGGCTCTAGGGGGAACCTTATAGAGGCCTTCCAGTACTTGAAGGGGGCCTACAGAAAAGCTGGGGAGGGGCTTTTCAGGAGAGAAGATAGTGATAGGACAAGGGGTAATGGCTTTAAACTGTGTACTGGGAGATTTAGGTTAGACAATAGAAAGAAATTCTTCACTTTAAGGGTTGTGAGCAACTTGAATGGGCTGCCCAGGGAGGCTGTTGATGCCCCATCCCTGGAGGTTTTTAAGGCCAGATTGGTTGAGGTTTTGTGCAACCTGGTCTAGTGGTAGGGATCCCTGCTCATGGCAGTGGGGTCGGAACTTGATGAACTTTGACTTCCCTTTCAACCTTAATGATTCTGTGATTCTATGATTCTAATTGATAATGAATTAATTAACAAACTAAGCTGCTACTCAGTTTGTCTAAGCAAGGATTTAACAAGTAGAGAATGAGTCTTTACTATTTATATGCTATATAATAGCATCTCAAACATAATTCTGTACAGTAATTACAGGTACTTATCTGTATTTGTACAGAGTCAATAAATTTTTTATAAAGAACCTTCCCTCCTAGTGAGGGAAACATTTTAGAAAATTATTTTAGAAATAAATATTTTATGGCTATGAAGGACTTGGAAAAGACAGTTTGTGATTGAGCAGAATGTATATTATTCACTTTGCATATATGCTAATAAAGGTTATGAAGATCACTGTCATTTATTTAACAGCACGTCAGAAATTGTGGCCTTTGTGAGTTCTATACTTTATTTCTCTCATGTTTGCACCTTCTAGTAGTAAAAATCTGAGAATAAACCAGCACAACAAGTGAGCAAGGGTGTCATGACCATGTTATGCATATAAGTATTTACACAATTTCTTTTACATTTGTGTGTCCTTCTGAATAAATGAAATGGCTGGAAATGGTTCAGCCTTCTCCAGAGTGTAATCACAGATTAGAGGACACTTCTGGCACTGTAGCTAATGTAGAATGAAACCACAAGAGAAAATGAAATTATGCTGGTGAAAATACAAGTGTTTTGCACAAAAAATCAGCTTACAGAAGAAGATAAACAGTTGGATCAGCAAAAAGGATTCACCACAGAACATTCTGTCTAAAAATACTGCGAATCTAGAAACATTTTAGTGCATAAATAAATATATCAGATATTTCCCTTAGAATTTTTCTATTTTATACTCAATATGTTTTCAAACTGCCTCTACTTTTTTTTTTTTTATCCTTTCCCCTGCCATCTGTAAAATGGCCTAAGAAGGTGCTATAAGGTCTCCTCAGAGTCTTCTCTCCTTCAGGTTGAACATACCCAACTCTCTCAGCCTGTCTTTATAAGACAGGTGCTCCAGCCCTCTAATCATCTTCATTACCTTCCTCTGGACTTGCTTCAACAGCTCCATGTCCTTCTTGTGTTGGGGGCCCCAGACCTGGACACAGTACTCCAGGTGGGGTCTCACTGGAGTGAAGTAAAGAAGGAGAATCATCTCCCTTGACCTGCTGGCCATGGTTACTTCTGATGCAGCCCAGGATATGGTTGGTTTTCTGGGCTGCAAGCACATCACCGTCTGATATCAAGCTTCTTATTGACTAACACCCACAAATCCTTTTTTTCAGGGCTGTTCTCAATCCATTCTCCCCCCTGCTTGTATTTGTGCTTGGGGTTGCCCAAACCTGGGTGCAGGATGATGCACTTGGCATTATTGAACTTAAAAAGGTTGATACGGGTGCACCTCTTAAGTCCCTCTGGATGGCCTCCATTCCCTCCAGCATGTCAACCACACCACACAGCTTGGTGTCATCAGCAAACTTTCTGAGGGTGCACTCAATCCCACTGTCCATGTCTCTGACAAAGAAGATGCTAAACAGCGCTGGTACTGGTACCAACCCCTGAGGAATGCCACTTTTCTATGGACTCCATTTGAACCACAGACCACAACTCTTTGAGTGCAACCATCCAACCAATTCCTTATCCATTGAGTGGTTCATATATGCAATTCATATCTCTCCAACTTAGAGACCAGGGTGTGATGCAGAAGAGTCACAAACACTTTGTACAAGTCCAGGTAGATTACATCAGTTGCTCTCCCCTTGTCCACCAATGCTGTGACCCCGTCATAAAAAGACATCAGGCATGATTTGCCCTTGATGAAGCCATGCTGTTTGCCACCAGTCACCTCCACATTTTCCATGTGCCTTAGCAGAGCCTTCAGGAGGATTTGCTCCGTGATCTTGCAAGACACAAAGGTGAGACTGACTGGCCTGTAGTTCCCCAGGTCTTCCTTTTTACCCTTTTTAAAAATGGGCCTGTGTTGCCCCTTTTCTGGTCCATATTAACTTCACCAGACTGCCATGTTGTCTCAAATATGATAGATAGTGGCTTATCAGCTTCATCTGCCAGTTCCTTCAGGACCCACAGGTACCAGGGACTTGTTCACCTTCAGGTTCCTTAGATCGTCTCAAACCTGATCTAACCTTTTTGTGGGTGGTTCTTTATTCTTCCAGTCCCTGCGTTGTCTTCTGTGACTTGAAATGTGTATTCTGAGCAATTGCCAGTGAAGACTGAGACAAAAAAATTGCTGAATACTTCAGCCTTCTCCATATCCTGGGTAAACAGAAGTCCCTGTTGAGCTGTATAGTTTTAGATTGTATATGAGTTTAAGTGTGGCATCTTCCAATGGATGCAGCTTATCTTGCTTCAAAAACCTTTGTTTTCAAGGCTCAGAACTGCTAAACATGCTGTACAAATACAGCATATGTACAAATTCTTATAAAGCTTAAGTAAGGCCTCTCACAAAAAATGCTCCTTACAATAATTCACAGGATTTTCTGTACAAAATGCTTTGAAACACATTCCTATGCACAAAGACGTGTTGGTAGGGTCTGTAGCTGCTGATATTTACGATCTCTAATGGTCAAGGTTACTTACAGAGAAAAATTAGGCAAAAAAGGAGTGGGGCGAGGAGAGAGGGAGAAGGAAGTGTCCTCAGGGTGTCCTCAGAAGGAGATCCTCGCACCCAGAGGTGTCCCCTCTCATGTGGCAGATGATAAACCTCAAAATACTTTCCCATATTAACATCACAGGTTTTCATCAAGACCTGCCTGAAGTCCCAGCTGGCTGTTCATGCCTTTGCTGCTGTTACTGCTGGCAGGATTCTGCTCTGATGTGGGCAGATGTTTCATGCCTGGCTGGCTGCTGAGCTTTGTGCAGGCACATTACTGGGTCTCCAAATGCAGAGCTGCAGCTGCAGGATAGGGAAAGAGGGGAATGAATCTTATGCCATCGGCAACCACTTCTCATGAGGACCTACCATAACAGCACAGGAGCTGGCATGTGCAAGACCATGAGACCACAAGCATACCAACAACAGTGTGGGAACAAAATGGAAAAAATACTTCACTGGAGGTTCTGGGAAACACCATGAAAGCAGTACAAAGCTGTGAGCAGAAAGCAACTGTGGGGATGCAGGCAAGAAGACTCAGAGTACTGGGCAACAAAGCAGCACCTGTGTCAGAAGGAATAGGGCATGATTATGGAGTTCCTGCCATTACAACCCACAGGGCTGTATGCCTCTGACATTCATGGAAATCAGTGAGAAACAAAGGACACTCAGCCTTTAGACTGCTTCTGGCTTGAGCCTGTTCTTTCTCTTTTCTTGGTCAAATATCAAAGCAGTGGCTTCCATCAGTTTTGCAGATGATGAGGTTAGATGAGTTAATTAGTAGAATGCTAACACAAGAGGACTACTGATACCACTTCTTTGCAGTTCTTACCTATTGCAAATACCTGCACAAACTGCAATCCAACGCTTTTGTCTGTAGGTCAGCTTTTAGGCATAGAACATACTCTTCTGTACAAGTCTATTTTGTGTCTAGGCCAATATTGAAACACAAGGAGAAAGAAACAACAACAAAAATGAAAGATAAATACTACAGAGACAAGAATCAAAACAAATGAGAAAAACAGGAAAAAATGTTTTGTTCTGTAAGTTCCCTAGAAGTAAATAGTGATAAGAAAAATTCAGTTACTGAAGACCAACATAAACATTCATGGTTAACCTGAATAGCTTGAAGCTATTTGATGAAAAAATAAATCTCGCTTCAAAACGTATTTCCTCAGAATCTCCATTTGAGTTTTATTTACTTGGTGCAGAGTTATGTGACAGAAAAGTTTGTATTCAGCAGTTTTCTCATCCATATGATATGTGATAAGTGAGGACTGAGCTAAACAGAGGGAAGCCTTCTGCAACAACATGCTGATAGAATCTGAGTTTGGATACAAAAGCTTTTGTGTAATTGTCTCCCACGCAAGGGAGTTAGTTCCATCAAGCTCATGATACTTTAACCTCAGCAAGCCAAGGCCTGAGAGAGCAGGTGTAGTCCATGCTGCATGTAAGCGTGGAAAGCCAAAGTTACTTCCAGGATCTAGCAAGTATTTATATCTTTCAAAATCTATTTGTATCCATTTTTACTCTGTCTTGTGGACCATATATCAGAATTTGAGTGCTACCTCTTGCCCGCAGAAAGTAAGATATTTTACTATATTTGTATTGTAGTAACTGCCAGTCTTGCCACTTCTGATAAAAGCAACCATCCTGCTGCACTATAAAGCCAGCAACTGCAAAGCAAGAATGTCTAGTTGAGAAATAGAGTTGTTATAATGCTGAACATGCCAAAATGGATACCTTTCTCATAGAAAGTCTTTTCCAAATACCATCACTTCATCAGATCCTGGTAGCACCAGACAGGGTCAATGGAACTGGCTAGCCAGGGAAATAATCACAGCACCAAAGCAGTCAGAGTTCAAGGAGCATCTAGGCAGTGCCTGTAGTCATATGGTTTAGTTTTAGGTAGTCCTGCAACGAGTGGGGAGTTGGACTTGATGATCCTTATGGGTCCCTTCCAATTTGAGATGTTCTATGAATCTGTGTAATTATGCCTGGAGATTTTCATGCCATCAGCTTTGCAGGGTAACAAAGCTAGGTCTTGAGGTAAACATAGTCTGCTGCTCTTGGCTCTAAACTCTGTTTGAGAGCATTTATTATACAGTGTTTCCTGCTGGGTTAAACATGTGCTTAGATTGTAAACTAGTGGGTTTGAAGGACATACTTTTGTAGGCAGCTGCTGTTGGGCTGACTTAAGATTTTGCTCTCCTTACCATGCCACTCTTTCCAGGTCAAAGTTTCCAAGACTCAGCACAGAGAAGATTCTTCTCTTTAACCAGTGTCCATATTCAACAATTTTCATAAAGCATTGATTGCCTTGTACCTTGCTTAAACTAAGAGAAGCAAACCTCTGCTTGTCTAATTAAATCACAGCGTCCAGGGCCTGCAAACATTTGCAGAAAATAGGCATCAAATTTTCAGTTAGCTCCCTGTATATTACACAATTAAATGTATGTGTTGTCATCCAGAGAGTTTCTAATAGCTAGACTTGATGTGTGTACACAGCAGCAGATGTTACAAAAATCTGTTATGAAAACTACTGCTGAGTGAGCAAATGAAAAATCTGCAGAACTGTGTTAAAAACTGGGAGAAGGGGGAAACCAGAAAGAAACCAGCATGAATTGCTGTATTTGTGCACAAATTTTAATGAGAAATCACAGCCAATGTTAAATGTGAGGGGGAATCACTTTCACAGCTCTCAGATCTAAATTAGGCAAAAGTGATTACAAAATAAATAAACACAAATTAATTACCCCCCTGTACAACTTTTAAATCAAAACCTTGCCATCATCAAGAGTCTGCAATATTCAGAAAGGGAAGAACACTAAGCCCTGAAGGTGCCATTTAAACAATTTAAACCATTTGCAAGGAAATAATCAAATAGCATTAATTCTTTAAATTAATTAGTATTTTCAGAGTCATCAGCATAATTAGTTTAACTGATGCAGACACTGGGAGGGATGCTGCCTTTACAGGAGGAGTATGTAAGGAAATTTAGAGAGAGAGCAGAGGAAAGGAGAACTGATGAGGAACAGATGATGAACCAGATCATCCTCCTTTTCCCTGACATTCTTGCTGTAGTCTCTTTGCCCCTTCCTCTGCTCCTTTGTCTGCCCATGGCTATGACAGAAGAGTGCCACAAGTGTGTGGCTGAGGGAAGGTCTCACAGGTATTTATCTGTTTGGATGTGGGGTGCTCCTAATCTAGGGTCTCCTGGACTGGCCCTGGGAGAGCCAGCCCCACTGCCAGCCCTGGTTGCCCATGGCCACTGTAAGCAACACTGCTTTGCCCCCAGCTCCTCCTTGCTGCTCCTGACCACTCCTGCAGCCAGTGGAGCCACCCAAACTTGCTCACTTGTTTCCCATGACTCCAGCTCCTGCTCTACATCACAGTCACTCATCTTCATTGTTGTGCCCCTCTCATACCCGCCCTTCCTCCTAGACACACCTCCATGAAATGCCATTATACCAAATAGTCTTCTGCAGTCTCCTGAAGCCAGACAGGGCACAGCTGTGTGCTCACTGGTGCGCTCAATTTGCACCTTAACCCACAAGAAATATAAGGGCATGATCTTACATGACCTTTCAAAATGCTGTTCATGCTGACGCACTGGAGTTCTAACTCATTTCTGTTGCAATGGATTTGCTACAAATTGTTAGGACCCAATTGAAAAATATATTTTTTTGAGAAATCCATAGATATGAATGACAACTTGGCTACATAAATTCCATCATGTCATGAAGGGAAGGGTTTATGCCAGTCATGCTGTGGTTTCTTCTCATCACTATGGTCACCACCTGTTCCTTTTCAAGCCACATAGTGGCTTGTGTGTGTCTTTTTTCCTTCTTATCCTTACTGTAACATGAAATAATTTAAAACTTTCTTTAAAAGTTAAACATCTAACCTTAATTTCCATGCCTGCCATTTTATACAGGCATACGGGTGGCAAGTAAAAGGTACTGTAATAGGCAAGATTTCTTTGTATGCTTCTCAAGGCAAAAAAATACACCACAGTTAAAAGACTAAGTGGCAGCTTAATTCTAAGTGTTCGGTGTACAGAGGTGAGCCTCCTTCCTTTGGAACCAGTACTTCCTACAGACTCATAACAGAGAGGCTTTTGAAATTATGGCAGTTGCATTGCTTTTTGAATAATGAACCAATGCTGAGGTCAGTATGGTTTTGAAATAGCTTAATTTTCCCATCCTGGCCAGAGTGGCCACACAAGTTATCGCTGGAGGGTAGTAGGGGACTATACCAGGCAAATGTAACAAGATAGTAAAACTCATCAATCTTCTGAAAGCAGAAATGTTGGTAACACGTCAAATTAAAAACGGGAGTAAAAAAAAAGACATTGTTTTCACATTGTCGTAAGGCATTGCTGTTAGCTTAATCTCCCATGTTTACCCCAAAATCAAAAACAGACAAATTGAACCGCTGCAACTCTCACTGTGGGTGTAGTGGGTGGAATAAGAACAATAATTATGTAGAGGGTCACTGTTGTGTGGTGTATGGCTTTTACATCCAGGTAGATCTGTTATTTAATATGAAGTGAAGAAACAGTTGTCTAACTAGAGCTGCTGACAGCTTCTAGTAGGACAGCCTGTCAACAAGGTGGTGGGTGTGCAATTTGCCACTAAATTTTAGCTACAAACAATGCATAAGTGTTGTGCTTGTTGGGTATGTTGCAGGCCCATAGGGCTAGAAATTACTCAAAGAACATTTAACTCCAGCAATGCAGGACTCTACCATGCTGACTGCAGGCAAGTCCCCTTTTTGTATTACCTGTTTCCAGCATCGGCATTAAATGCCAGTAAACCACATGGAGCCTTACATTCCCAGAGCTCTTTGGGTACAAGCAGAGTATAAAAGGATCACGACCAACACCAGCTGGTCAACCATATAGAGTGGATGACAGGTCACAGAAAATAAGAGATGTCTAGCATGACAGCACCCCTTAGTATTATAATCCTGAATTCTAAAGCAGAATTTGCTGGTTCTTGTACTTCTGCTTTGCAAAAACTGTATTCTTAATCTCAGAGAGGGAGTGAAAGTAGACAGTCATTCTTAGTCAACAAACTGTTTTTCCTTGGACATATGCTATCATCAAAACCAAATGGAGATACCCTAAATAAAGCTTTCCTAGCTGGGGAACATTTTAGGGAGTATGATCAGATATCTAAATGGCTTCACATGAAAGATTGCTCCCTATTACTACATTTTTACTGGTATTTTCTGTGTAGCAGCTGAATGTGTCAGATCAGTAGATGTGCAACTGTCAGCAATAACTTTGCTTCCTGTTGATACAGGTGTTTCTCAGCTCGCACCATTTGATGAAGAGGGGATGGCTTCAAAGCCAGCTCCACAATGTCAGGGACGTGGTGGTCGGTACACCTTAGGTTAGAGTAAGGGCACAGGGCTGGCTGGCAGTGGGCGATGCTGACTGCCTCACTGCACCTCTGCTGCTCTTACCCACACCCATCATCGTAGTTGTGAGATGCTTGTGATGAAATGCTCCACAGCAGAGCAAGCTGGCCTAACACCAGATGTCCCAACCTGGTGGGGAGACAGGTGGCAGAGACCTCTTCTTTCCCCTCCTTCTCCCTCATTTCAGCAAATTCCTACAGCTTACATACTTTTTTAGCAGCTGAGGCTCACAACAAGCCTCAGAAGCCAATGTGCTGGTGCTAAAATGTAAGAGCTGAGTCCAAAAGGCAGCTGGGGGCTGGCTGAGGTTCACAGCACGGGCTCAGCTTTCCAGAGGAAAGCGAAGATGCCAGTCTGATGGTCTGTTCTGAGTTCACCCCATTGCTGTGAAGGTGTGCTTTTGCCCTTTCTGGGTGGTAAGGCACAGAACAGCAGGTTGTGCATCAGTGACTTGTACACATCAGTGAGTTCTGAGAGTTTTGAAGTGTTTTCTTTATCATCCTTGGATAGAACAACTGCTGTAAAGTCTATGTTAAAAATACCTGCACCACGGTTTGTGTTGTAGGAAACTATGTCACCCCAGAAGGAAAAATAAAGAAATAAAACCAAGTGTTGATTTAGCTACTTTTCCCCTACATAAAAGTAAGGAGATTAAAAAAAAAAAAAAAGCGCTCCACTAAGTGTTTTTTCTCAGTTACTTCCAATCTTTTAGCCACAATGATCAGTCTGTGATTAAAATGGAGAAAAAGTAAATCCTGCATATATACCTTGTTATTTAAGGACTGATGCTGAGGAAAAATGGTGTAATTTTTTTCCATGCTCACGCAACCAAATTAACAGATAGATTTCTAAGTAAGGTCACAGTGCCCTCTGCTGAAATAAAAGCCCTACATGAAAAAATGAACATTAAAAAAACCACAACAATCTGGCATAAGAATACTTCCTATTCAACATATAAATGATAAAAAAAGCTCTGAAATCTATTTGGAACCTTTGGCTTTCCTTTCACAGTAATACTGTTGAGAACCATTTTGATTCCAACCATGTTGCTCTGCTGTGTAAACTGTGCAGCATGGCTCATGACAAAAACCTCAGAAAGCACTGCTGACATTAATGATGCAGACATAAATGCCAGTGGAAATGTCTTTCCCTTACAAGATAGAGGAAAGAAATTATAAACTGTTGGCAGTCCTTCAAAATAGGCAGTAGAAAGTCTAAAAACTTAGATTTTATCAATGTTCTCTAGATTTTATCAATAGTGAGTGTTTAACCTCATCCTGGAAGAGGAAGGGTTAATAATAAATGTAATTTTGCTGAATGCTTTTTTTTCTTAATGGGTGTGGAAAACCACAATGACTAAGAACAGGGGAGAGAAGAACATCTAATGGATGTTTAAGGCTGAACTAATGTTGAGTAATGAGCTTGAGACACTTGACATCTGGAGAAAAACTGATCCAGGAGGAAGAACTCTGAACAGGCAAGGAAGGACTCAGATGACAAGGTGGAAATGGCCCCTTCTGATATGCTGTGCCAGGAAATGCATGAAGTTTAAGCTCCAGCACACTATTTAAAGAAGATACATAGACACCGGGTTAGGAATAAAGAACTCCATGGGGTCTGCTGTGGCATTTTAGGACCAGGCAGTTATTGCAATTATTAGCTGGCACTAAATAACCCAATGTGGTTGCCATCCTCTGTCTCCATCTGTACCATTTGATCTGATACTGAAAGACTGAAGCTATCTTTATTGCCATGCAGATCTGCTCTTTAGAGTCCACAGACTAATAGCCATTACTTTGACAGAAGCATAGCTTCAGGAATAAAAAATGTGGCTAGCAGAGAAAAGCAGACTCCTATCTTCTTTTTCCTGGTCTCCAATGCATTGTTGTATTTTATTCAAGAGGCAACAGCTTAAGAGGTTTTGTTGTTGTTGTGTTTTTAATTATAATATAGAATGGCAAGAGAGCTATGACAGAGCTCTCTCAGAACATCTTTGCTGGTTGATTAAACCATAATCCTCAGTCATGCTGAGAAGCAGCCTCTGATTTTACACAACAGCCTACTCACACATTTTTGTTTGAAGATGGACATCTGTTGAAGGTTTTCAGTGGGGAACATCTGGAATTTAATGCTCTAGATGGAGTGGGAGCTAAGAGGCAAGAAAAATCTCTTCCTCTGTAATTTGTGTTGTCACTTTTAGTCCTTCCTTCATTTCCCCAGTGCTCCCACCCAAGATACTCTTTCATCTGTGCTCACAACAACCCACACTTTACTTTTCTTATGTGAAGCTCAGCAGATAACTCCAACTAAGTTCACCCAGAGGTTATTCTAATTCTCTCCATTGAGATAGCAATTTAGAGGCTTATGAGAATCCATTAATGAAAGTGACCCCCTTTTTATTATAGCAGCTTCACCGTAATCAGTTAATGTGATGGCAAGCCTTTATTTGTTGTTTGCCTGGCAGGGAGATCTTTTTAAGGGGATGTGATATCTGCTTGGCAGGTGCCAAGCCTGAAAGCAATATGAGATCCCTGCTGTTTGGCACTACATCTTCCAGGCCCAAGTGTGCGGGAGCTGAAACACCCCAGCAAGTTACCTGGACTAGATAATCTTTGAAGGTCCTTTCCAAACTTTTCTGTGGTTCTGTGTGTGGTTGTCCTCCCAGACTGGCTCCTGTCAGCTCACTGTTACAGGCCATAGCTGACACATACAAAAAACACCTTTCACAAATAAGCATAAGTCTCTCAGGGTCTGACATACCCTGTAGTAGTTAATGCTCCTAAAAAGCTCACGGAAAGTTGTGCTTCAAAAAGCCTCACTCCAAACCTTTTCACTCTAGGTGTATTCGGTGATAGATTCTTTTATTTCTGAGCTGCTCAGCCACATCCTTTCTTTCACTGGCTGCTGGCTCTGCTTCTCTTCTGGAAGCTCGTATAGGTTTCCTCTGCACCACAATATGCACAGGAGAGCTTTTTCTGCATCTGTTGGCAGTGCTTGTAAGATCAGTAAGGGTAGGTTATGATTTGGCACACCGTAATGCTTCTTCCTTCATGACCATTAGCTAACTGGATGTACAAAAATTTAACTTCCTGCAGTCAAAGCACTCCACAGCCTCATGCTAAGTCTTTACTTGAACAATTCCCTTCATGAGAGAACTTCCTTTTTTTTCTGATAATATCTCAGGGAAATTTATTTTGATAGCAAATATATTCAGCTGCCTGCATTTATTTTTTTCCACAGCAGGTGCTTCTTAATCGAAGTATCTGTTAGAATGACAGCATGCATAACTGTCTGAATTAGAGGTGACAACCATGTTGAAAGCTGGAGTAATTTCTTCTCTGCAGCTCTGCAATAAATTATGCTGTGGCATGGCAGAGGAAGGAAATCAGTAGCTGCTGTACTTGTTTTGTTTGCTATGCCACTGCGTTGGCGTAATACACTATGCCCTGACCCCTTTTACGGAAGAGCTGTTTCCTGCACGGGACCCATTCCTGTTTGTGAAGTACTTCATCTGAAAAATAAAACAAAATAAATTGTACCAGCACATACAGACATTTCTTTCCTAAACTCATCCTCTCCCATAATGGATCAGCTCTCTTTCTGTGTATTCTGAGGTCCCTCCACATTTTCTCTGGGGTAGTCTCTACACACCCAGTGAAAGAAGCTTTCTGGATGACCACTGGCTACTTGGCTGGAAATTAAACTATTTAAATATATATAATTACTGCCTTGCATTTCAAAACCAGTCCTGAAGATCTGGGTACCCAGTTTCTAATGCATTATGTATATGACTGCATTTTCTTTGTACCAGTATAATGGGTTTCCAAAAAAAAAGTACAATTGTGTCCACACAACTTATCTGTCTCACATGAAAAATAAGCCATATTTCTGCAAATGTATCAATTCTAGGGAAGACGCAGGCAAATCTGCAGAAGAGTGAGTGAACACAAACAAAATACACACTCCTCACTCCCCTCTGTTACATTGGGAAAGATTTTTGTTGGGGTTTTTTTGTCTCAGAAATCTCACTGAGCTCAGAGAGTCACAATCAATGGTGCAGAGTCCAGTTGGAGACCTGTAAATAGTGGAGTTCTCCAGGGGTCAGTACTGGGTCCAGCCTTATTCAACATCATCAACAGCCTGGATGAGGGAACAGTGTATTCTCAGCAAGTCTGCTGACAATACAAAACTTGGAGGATTAGTTGATTCACTGGAAGGCTGTGCAGCCATTCAGTGAGACCTGGACAGACTGGAGACTGGGGCAAAGAGACAAAGAGAAAGCTAATGAGGTTCAACAAGAATAAGGGTAGAGTCCTGCAAATGGGGAGGAATAACAGCATGCACCAGTAGAGATTAGAAGTTGACCTGCTAGGAAGCAACTCCATGGAGAAGGACCTTGGAGTGCTGGTGGACAATAAGGTATCCATGAGACAGCAATGTGGTATCCTGGGATGCATTAGGAGGAGTTTGTCCAGCAAGTTGAGGGAGGTCATCTCTCTGCCTCTACTCTGCTCATTATGAGACCACATCTGGAGTATTTTGTCCAGTTCTGGGCTCCCCAGTTCAAGAGGGACAGGGATATACTGGAAAGAGTCCAGTGCAGGCTACAAGGATGATTAAGGGACTGGAACATCTGTCATATGAGGAAGGGTTGAGAGACGTGGGGCTGTTCAATCTTGAGAAGACTGAGAGGGAATCTTGTTAATGTTTAAAAATATCTGAAGGGTGGATGTCAAGAAGAGTAGACCAGTCTCTTTTCAGTCATGCCCTGGTCTAGTGGTAGTGTTCCCTGCTCATGGCGAGGGGGTTGGAACTTGATGATCTTTGAAGTCCCTTCCAACATTAATGATTCTATGATTCTATAGGACAAGAGACAATGGACAAAAACAGGAACACAGGACATTCTACTTCAATTTACTGCAAGGGTTACAGAACACTGGAACAGGCTGCCCAGAAAGGTTGTGGAGTTGTCTTCTCTGCAGACTTTCAAGACTCATTTGGATATGTTTTTGTGTGACCTGCCCTAGGTGATTCAGCTCTGGCAGGAGGGTTGGACTCGATATCCAGAGGTCCCTTCCAACCCCCACCATTCTAGGAATTTATGATTCCATGAAATAGCATGTCTTTGTTCAACTTCTTCTCTTTTGCATAACATCTCTGAGAATTCTTAATACTTATAATCAAGACACAGAGTTTTTAAGTCTTTTAAGTGCTTGATCAAAGTTTGGTTAACTACAGATGTGGGTTCACAAATTGTTTTCAGTGTATGTTTATCCACGTGTGAGAGGGAAAACATGATGTTCATGCAAATTTACAACACATTGTGCTCCTGGCAGAGCATTTACTTCCCTGCTAAGCTCTCTCTCAAGACTTCATGTCCTGGGGCCCTCCAGCAACAACCTTTCTTACCAGCTTCAAAATAAATTCCTGGCAATTTGCAATGTAACTTACCGTTTCATAGATTCTGAACACTAGGCTTTCACAGGCAAAGAGAGGAACTGTTTGTACACAATTTTTTGTAATTTTAGGGTGTATCTTGGGAAATACACTAATATCATTGTTTACACAAATACAAATATTAAACACATACAAATCTAGAAACTGCAGTTCGCTTAAGACCCCGATTTACTACTTGTATAACCAGTAACTGCTAGGCATATGCTTATTACTGTGGACTTAATTCATTTTAGAAACTGGCTTGTATGTCACTATTAACAATGACATAATGGAGTTTGTGTAGGACTGTCAGGAGCAGGATGGGGGGTGAGGGATGAGTGCACAGTGACTTCTGTGTTAAAGTAATGAAACTGAAGTATTGTAAGAAAAAATAAGCCAGCAAATTATTCCTATAAAGAATAGATATCAATATTTGTAAATTTCATATTGGTATTCATTTTAATTCTGTACTCCAGAGCATAAAATGGAAAACTTGGAGGTTTCAAGAAATGTGTAGGTAGATGTGGCACTTCAGCGCATGCTCTACTGGCTGAGGTTGTGGGTTTTTTGTTGTGGGTCCTTTTTTGTGGCATGTATGTGGATGTGTGTTTTTTGGTTTGTGTTATGTTTGGGTTTGTTTGGGGTTTTTTTTAGATTTTTTTGTGTTGATGGTTGGACTCAGTGATCTCAGAGGTCCTTCCCAACCATGATGATTTTGTGATTCTTACAGCATTTAACCTGGGTCGTTCAACATGATAGCTACAGAAGAACTAAAACTCAGCCTGACTCCTGGATTACAAAGGGCCTGTTTAAAGTTCAGCAAGCAACACAATTTATGGGCTCTTAATTCTATCAGTTTCATATGGGCAGTATCCCCACACTTAATGTTTATTTGCAAAAGGTAATTCCAAGCATTTACCTGATTTTGAACAAGTTGCTACAATATGAGTCATGGGAACAAGAGAATTTAACAGAAGTGTATTTTATGTAATGTCTCCCTTAAGTGAATCAGATTACATTTTGAATCTCAAGTCAGGTTGGTAGACTAAAAGACTGGGAAAACAAGAGAAGTCCAGCCCACATTCCAAAATGCTTTGGAAATAGCTATTGGAGAACAAAAATCCACAGGCAGCAAGACATTAGGAATATCAGAAACAGAAAATTCTACAGGAAAAAGATTCTTAACCAGAGCAGCAAGCCAGCTCTTAAGGACTGAGTGGGAAGTGGTGCGGAGGACCCTGTACTATAAAGCAAAACAGTGTGTATAGCTTACAGGGAAAAGAGACTGCAAACACTTTTTTTTTTAATGTCTTTTCTTCTACGTCCAACTATTAAAATCTGACGTGAGCTCTTATTTTACATTTATCTGCTAGCTAGCAGAAGGAAATGAATGGCAGTTGTCCATGCTGCTATGATTCATGTGAATATACATACTTGTATCTTCTAATGCCTTGCATTTCTCTGTTGGAAAGGACAGAAAAATCTGGTATCAGTATAGGAATATTAAAAAAATAGCCCAGAACATGCTG
This sequence comes from Apus apus, assembly GCF_020740795.1. Classification (NCBI taxonomy): domain Eukaryota; kingdom Metazoa; phylum Chordata; class Aves; order Apodiformes; family Apodidae; genus Apus; species Apus apus. Next base: position 38,733,306 of record NC_067312.1, on the reverse strand, counting down.
CCATATGGTAATTTACATTACACTATTAAAAAGCAGAATTTTTCAATGTATACTACTCTGTGATGCTCATCATAGAGTTATTTCTCAGAAACAGAATTATTATGAGACCAGAGATAACTGTGGTAGTGTCTGCTATTCGTGAGAACACACACCAGGCACTTGCATCAGAGATGGAAGAACACTATTAGATCATAGTTCACACCCTGCAGATGGAGTAAACCATCTTCTGCTGAAGAACCTCAGATACTGAAAAGATGACATGTCATCATCTGAGATCCATCATTAAAAGCTATCAATTAAAAAAACACACCCTGAACTGATCTTAGTATATCTGTTGAAAATGTCACTGAAAATGCTGCACAGGAAAGAGATCACTGCATTTCCAACTGCTAATAGCAGTCCTGATACGGCATTTTTACTTGTAAACTTGCACACACACAAAAATAATCCTGAAGTATAACTTTATTTCTATGTTCTGTTTAGAATGAAATATACATAAAGACATGTCATTACATGTTCTAAGAGCATTTCCTCAGAGAAAGATTATAAATCAGGATACCCAGCTGTCATCCCATCCAACTTGGACAAAGATGAAACAAAGAATTTGTGTCCCAGGCATGGCATTAAGTCTGTTTTGTACTTTTAAACACAATTAGAAAGTGAAAAATTTGGCCTTTAAGGACAAAGTTTATACAGACTGATTACTTAGAAAGTGATGTGAGACTGTGATCTGAGCAAGACAAATTCTCACTAGTACACCAAACATGGCAACTACAAACCTTTCAAAAAAAGCCCAAGTCTGAATTTTTTCAGTATGGGTGAAGGGAAGAAGGACACATGAGCAGGCACAAGATGTTGTATCAAAAAAGGCTAGGGTGATTTCACAAGATCCCCAGATTGCTCTTTTCAAAAACTGTTCCCAGTGTATCAAAAGCTATTTTTCAGAGTTTCATCACATAAAGGAGAGGTGGACTTTTATGATGTGCTGGTCCCATCATTCCCAGTCATGCAAGTCAACAGCCAGACTAGCTGCTTTTTTTTGGCAAGTTACTATTGTTGATACAATTTAATATGCAGAACTGCAGTAATCCCAGGCCACATAATTAAAAAGCTTGTAAATTCTCTCAGCCCAAAGGTGGCCTTATAAACTTCAACACTGAGTATTGTTTTAGAATTTTAACTAGCACAATACACAAGAAAAAAGGAAGGCATTAGAAAATAAAAATACGCTTGTGAACTCTAGGAAAAACGGAATGCTCCCTAAGTGCTAAAACAGGTATGATCAGAAAAGGTGAAGAAGTAATTACTGGGAAAATCTCAAACAAATGCAGTTTTGAAGTTCAGAAGTTACCACTTCACAGATGTTTGGACACGATGACACCAGGATCACCTTCAACAAATATAGCTGTGACACAGCCTTTTGACCTTAACTGACCACTGCACCCTATGATACAAACGCAGTGGACTGGGCTTTTCAGCCAAGGCTGGGTGACTGTCCTCAGATGTACATCCTTCCTACACAATGTGAAAAGGAGTTGAGGGGAAGCAAAGGAAATCACAGGACTTGCCCCAGACAGGAAAACTTATTTTCATGTCCTGAGTCAGAAGTTATCTGGGGCCACAGCTGTCACTGCAGTCCCACAATAAGCAGAATTAACTCTGTCTTTTCCTAAATAATGTCCTTGCCATCATCCCAGCAAGCTCTTTAGGGATGGGTCTGCAGCCCTTCATATAGTGGATTCTCAGTGGAGCCTTTGGCCAGAGATAGTGCCTTACTTATAGTACACTTAATCTGACCCAAGTTCCAAGCAGTTGATTCCTTTGTTGTTGTTTTAACATTTTAACAATTACAAAATAAAATGCAAAAAACCCTGTGGAGCAAGAACATGAGTCCATACATGCCTTAAAAATGTCTAGAGCATTACATCAGAGCTTTAAACTCGGTGACTTTTTATTTCCTTCACTGTAGAATGACACCATTTGAGTAAGGAATGGAAATAAATGCTTGTATACAAACCCTGACCATGAAGACACAACTACAATGCATTTTGGACTGGGTTTGGGGGAGAGATGCCTCTTCGTTAAGATCTCATTTTGTTTCAGACATGAGGTGAAAAGTCTGCAGCTCAGTCCTGACAGGCTGCAGCAGCTGGTGTGCTCAGAAAAAGAGAGACTAGCTACATTGGTAATTTTCACTGCACAAAAATACCTGGCCAGGCAGCTACCTCTGGAAATAGCCCAGGATGTTCTGTGTCTCACAGCAGGGTCAATTAGAGCTGCTCCTCCACAGACAAACACTCTGCATTTTTTCATCAACCAATTTGAGTGCTTGCCCACCCACTCCATAGAAGTTTTTCTTGTGTTCATGTGTAATTGCCTGCATTTCAATGTGAGCCCACTTCCTCTTTTCCTGTGCCATTGGGCACCATCAACATGGCCTGCCTCCATCTTGACTCCCCCATAATGCAGTTATAGGCATGGATCGGACACCCCTGAGTGGGTAAAAACACTGCACTGGCCTCCATGAAGTAGAAATTACTCTAAATTCAGCAGCTCAGATAGACTTGAAGGTAACAGACTTTAGATACAGGCCTATAACTTCAGTATCAATCAGCATCTCCTCTTCCTGTATTCTCAGCTGGTCTCTGAATGAATAGTAGGAAGCAATCCATTAACTTCATAGGTCTACTGGTGTTTGAAATAAAATAGTTATAATATTCATACAATACACTTTACAAAAATACTTTATAAATGAACAGAAGACAACCAAGATTTTATTGCCTTGTCAGATGTAAAAATTTATTTATGCAATTTATCAAGTGTTTAAATTTACACAAAAACAAAATTTCACTTCAGGTCCAATTGTACATCAGTTAAGCCCTACATCAGCATACTCTTGACACTTCCAAGTACAATTTTTAAAAGATGGCTTAGAACAGCAGAATCTCATAAGTAATGGCCAACTTGACAAGCCTGAAGGTCACTATTTCATCAGTATTTCTCTGCTGAGCAGGACCACAAAACAAGTCTTAAAACCATTTTAATCCCCAAACACTACCACTATACTGCACTCAGAGCACTTAAATTACATTGCCCTGCATTAGCAACACCAAACATAGCTAGTCTTAAAGATTTACCACATTTCCCCCTAAGTTTTCTGGGTTTTTTTTGTTGGTGGTTTTTTTTGTTTGTTTTGTTTTATAATACAAGAAACTGTGCATCAAAACTGCAAAACACACAATCATCCATTTGGCTTGGTTTTACAATAAAAATAACATCAGTAATCTATTTGTTAACTTCATCTCTTGTGTTGTGCTCCTTTCTCTTCCCCTCTCACTTAAGAAACTACACTAGACCAGGCAGTTGAATTGTAGCACTGAGGTAGCATATTTTAATTAAACAGAATAATAGGTCTGCTACTGTGCCTCCTCTCCTTTAAAGCACACAAAAAAAAATAAATCCCCACAGTTTATCAACTTATTTGGAGAAGACAGGCATATAGTTCCATTTCCAACAGTAACTCCATTTTGAACTCAAAACAAAAAGCATCTCTGTATGGTAGTTACATTATATCAGCTACAATGAATGAGAACATACACAAGATGAAGGAACTATGTTTAGTTTTATTAGAACTATGGTTACATTTTAGCTCTACAGCACCTATTGTTCCCTATTATGAAACACCTTTAAAGTCTCTGAAATTTAATTTCAAAGACTAGGATCCCGGAAAAGGGCAGCTGTGCCTCAGTTGTACTACATTATTTTCACACTATCTGCAGAAAGGATCCAATAATTGCAACAAAATAAAAATAAATCAATTTGACCTAATACAGAATCATTAGGAATTATCAACATGAGTATATTAAAGGAATCAAAGGTAAGGCAAAAGATAAAACATGCCTGAATGAACTGAGAGCACTTTCCATTCACTTAAAAGTTAGAGCTGGGATAGCCTTAAAAAAAAATAAAATAGAATCACTGCATTAGTAGAAGCTTAGTTTCATAACAAATTGAGAATAACAGTATCTTAGCTTTGCCATTCAGGCTAAAAGCTTTAGAAGAAAAATGTGAAGTCAAGATGTACCAAAGACTTCAGCCTTAACACCCAGATGGTTTACTGAAGTAATTCTTCCAGGCAGCTGTGTATTTTGGGGTGAATAGTAAACAGTGATCCTGTCCTGGTTTGAGCCAGGATGAAGCCAATTTTCCTTTTACTGATTTTTATTTTCCTTCAGTAAGTGATACCATGACAGATCCCAAAGAAGGGTAGTAATTTTAGTCTCTGCATTACATGCCAGTACACATAGCCATGTTAAACTGTTTCATGATACACAAAACCTAACCCAGCCATGGGCTGGATCTCTGAATCCCCCTCTTCTCCATCTTTCACATGGCAAAGCAAAAATTTTACTGCAGTTAAAACCCCTTGAGTCAGGAAATCAGTTTTTAACACCTTGGAAAGCAGACTGAGAATGTAACTGAGCTGACTCCTAAATAAACCCTCAGAAAAATGCCTAAAAAGCTGAGTGAAAATGCATAAGTTACAATGACCTATTCAAGCTGTTTGTGGAGAGTTTAATGTTAAACTTTCAAGTAATCCAAGATGCACTTCAGCACTTATTATCAAAAATTTAAGGCTTTTATAAACACCTTCCCACATACAAAAGGAGTATCAAACAGAAAGAACTTGTTTACAGTAAATACAAACATCTGAAAAAAAATTCTGAAACCTGTTTATACAAATACCAATAAATTCTTTAATATTTTGTACAACTAGAAGGTGCACAGATTGGCATTCAAGCAGTCAATGCTGGCAAACGTCTGTCAGACGACAACATGATTTACTTGGATAACAATATAGTTTAAAATGCCATAAATTAAAAAATAAGTTAGTTCACATTTTTTCTCCCCCAACTTTTATGTACATATCTTAGTCTTTAATGAGATCGTGTAGCCTTCTTCAGAAGTTCGAGGTCTTTCCGTTGGCTTTTGATTGCTCTGGCACAGCCATACTCTTCCAGTTGCAAAGGGATATACTTTTCTATCTGAACGAGCCCATGCCCAGCAGGACTGGTAAACAGCTTAATCCAGGATGGCTTAATTTTTCCTCTGAAGCCCAGAAAGGCCAGATTTCCTGCGACAAGAACACCACAGTGTTACTGAACCAGCTGAGCCCATCCAAGCACAACACACATGAAGGGCTAGGGAAGGGAACAGCACACTCCTCTGAGATTCTGCCTATCACCTGAATTATTCAGGACATTAATCCACTCTCAGCTTCACATGCACCTTGCAAGGAAATACTGATCTGAAATTTCCTTTCTCAATCTTCAGTACTAAATACTCTGAAATCTTAACTTGAAGACACAGCTATCGGACAGTGATAAAACCTGCTTTCTCAGACAGGACTTGTGCCAGGGCCCCTGAATGGATGACAGCTACCCCACGTGGCTTATAAAGCAATCATCCCTCAGAATACCAACAACTTCTCATCTCTACTTTCAAATGTTGTTAGAACAGGAAATACTACCCTGGCACAGGGGATTGTTCAGAAACATTTGCTGGGTGAGGCACAAAATGCAGGCTTTGGGAAAAAAGCCTGGGGCTCTTTTTCACTAATCCATACAGGCACAAATAACTGCTCCTTGCATCTCTGCTTGCAACAAGCTTCACACAATGCTCTCCCTTTGGGGCAACATGAAGGATTTTCCGCCCCATCTGCTGAAGGGCTAACCACCCCTGCTCTCAACAAGGGCTGAAATATAGCCAGCCACACCAGTGCAAACTGGCAACCACCCTCCACCAGCTGCATCCTTTTCACATCTCATGAGAAACCCACCATGCCAACATAAACACACAGACTAAGGCGGTGTCAAAGAAACATGCAAAATTTCCACCAACCGTTGCTCTGAAGATAAGGTGGTTTAGCCGTCCCCAGGGACATTAAGGCTTCTGATAAATTACTAGGAATTGCTACCTCACCTCTTGTGCTCAGTAGAACGATAGACCTGCAGCAGAAACAGTGCAGAGAGGGCAGCTGTTATAAAAACAAAGTTTTCTTAATATTTTGCTACATACTTTTACAGCTAGTTGACCACATAGTCCACTTGCTTAAGAGTACTCATGACATGCTATTTCATGACATGGAAATAGTCAACCCTCTCTGAAGGCAGTACTTAGAAAAGCAACCACCTAGATTTTTTTTAAATCATAGATTCATAGGGGTTGGAAGGGACCTCTGAAGATGGAGCCCAACCCTTCTGTCGCGCTGCACGAAGAGAATAAAGGGCTGCAGCACCCCCTGCTGCAGCAGGAACATCTAGGACAGAACACACAGGAATGCCTCCAGATGGGTCTTGAAAGTCTCCAGAGGAGGAGACTCCACAGCCTCCCTGGGCAGCCTGTTCTAGTGGTCAGCTACCCTCACAGTGAAGAAGTTTTTCCTCATGTTGAGGTGGAACTTCCTGTGTTGCAGTTTTTGTCCGTTGCCCCTTGTCCTATCACAGGACACCACTGAGAAGAGACTGGTCCATTCTTGACATCCAGCCTTCAGATATTTAGACATTCTTAAGGTCACCTCTTAGTATTCTTTTCTCAAGACTAAACAGCCCCAGGTCTCTCAGCCTTTCCTCATATGACAGATGTTCCAGTCCCTTACTCATCCTTGTAGACTTCCATTGGACTCTTTCCAGTATATCGCTGCCCCTCTTGAAGTGGGGAGCCCAGAACTGGAGACACAATACTCCAGATGCGGTCTTACAAGGCCAGAGTAGAGGGGGAGGAGAACTTCCTTTGACCTGATGGCCACACTGTTCTTAATACATCCCAAGATAATACTGGTTCTCTTGGCTACAAGGGCACATTGCTGTCCCATGGATAACTTGTTGTCCACCAGGACCCCAAGGTCCTTCTCCATGGGGCTGCCTTCTAGCAGGTCAACCCCTAAACTGCATTAGTGCATGGTGTTTTTTCTCCCCAGGTGCAGGACTCTACACTTACTCTTGTTGAACCTCATTAGCTTTCTCTTTGCCCCAATCTCCAGTCTGTCTAGATCTTGTTGAATGGCTGCACAGCCTTCCAGTGAATCAACCAATCCTCTCAACTGACTTTTAAATTTAAATTCAAAATTGTGAAAGTTATTTAAATATAGTTTAATATTTTTTATTAAAAACATCAATCAAGTTTAGATCCTGATTCAAAATTAGATTATTAGAGTGCTGATATTTCTGACACTTTTTATCTTGTCACATAGTTCTTGTTGGTGTCCTTAAGTGATCTTATTAAACAAAAAATTATCCTTGTTTTAAGCAAAGATGTGTTATTATATGATATTTAGTTTTTTAAAAAAACAACCAACAATTATTTTTGAGGTGAAAGAAAGGCAACATCGGAAACTCCTAAGTGTTCAGAATTTGAGTTGCTTTTTTTTCTCCTACATGGCTAAAGTGTCTGATAAAATGCTCCTATGTTTCTCCTTTCCCCTCAACTTAGATAATATATTTTGCTTACTTTCAGTGCTCCTGCAGAGACATCATTATTTAAATACTCACTAGAGAGCAAAGTTAGAGCTTACAGGACCTATTGGAAATAAATGGTTATTACACGTACCTTTGCGGAATTCCAGATTTTAAATATTCATCTACATGCTTAATGTCTACTCCAGAAAACAACTTGCTTCCTGACACTGTGCCACTGCAGGCATCAACTACAACAATAATTATACCATTGTCCTTGAGGGAAAACATAGTGTCATTGACCTGAATGGGAGGAGAAATGAGAAAATAACTTTTTATTTCTTTCCTAAAGTTAATATGAATTTAACAGTGATACTCCTGTGCTTGGTGTTAATCTTCATCCAGTTCAGACACAGCAGGGCACTCATTTCCTTACAAATACTTGCTTCTCCCTAGCATCTCTTTATTCTCCCCCCTTACCGAAGGCTTTCAGTGGAACTTATGAAAATTGCATGGGACCCTTCAGCTCCTGGATTCCATAGGGAGTTCGCAAGTTTCAGGTGACTTAGTACCTGCCTCAGTCACTGCTCCTGCTTCTGAAAGCTGAAATGCAGATACTGAACCACCTGGACTTCTTGACAATAGTAGTTACTCTGTCTCTGCAGAAGCCCAGTTCCCTCCTAAGGAGTGCTCTTACTGCTTTGGATATGGCACATACATTCCCATAGAAGTTTGCAGCTGCTAAGGTTAGGCTGCTCAGGAGCCATTTCTTCGTCCAAACAACTGAAGAGTTTTCCTATTGCAACCAAGCTAAGGCACTGACATTGCAGAAGGTAAGCCACATACATGCTTTAAGCTCTATGATGTGAGGATGTCTGCAAATGCTATTTCGGCATCATGTGTAAGGCTCTGTCAGCATGCAAATAGGAGAGTCAAAGTAAACCACTTTTTATCACATCCCTAGGCTTATCAGAACCACATCAGAACACAGGTAAAAACTTTGTGGATTCTGTAGTAATTGCTGTTTTGAAGAGGTTTAGCAAAGCTTAGTGACTTAAAAGATTCTCATCCCATTTACTCACCAAGGTGTTAGCACAAAAATGATTTCAACAACATGGATTTAACAGGGTGGTTTTGTTTTGGTTTGTTTGTTTGTTTTCCAAAAGCAACCATCAATAAACATCCATCCAGATTTCAACATGAATTTGAAGATTTTAAACTCTCCCCTAATGTCACAATTTTTTTCTCTACAGGAAAGGATTGAAATACAAACTGGAGCTTTGGAGTATCACTTTGAGGTTAAAATATCAGTTTTTTGACTATTTGGCTTTTAAACTATGAGGCTACATTCTTAACTCAAGGGGAAAAAAATGAGGTCAGCATTATGTGGACCTGTACAACTGTTGTAATACAAAGTGCTAAAAAGAAAGATAGTTAGAAGAAAACCTTAAAGAATACTTACAGAAATAAATGCTTGCTGACTTCCGCCTAACTCTTTTTTACCAGATGAATTAATCTGCACAAGGAGGTAGTTTCTGTGAGGATCGCTGGTGAATACCATCTGGATATAAAAAGAAATACCTTAAGTACACATATCCACGTCTTCAACACTTTATCATGCCAGACAATTTACAACATACTCCAAAGCAAATGCATCCATTTGTCAACGGCATTATTTATGGTACTAGCAATGCTAATAAATGTCATTATGTAGAGTGGAACCCATTGTATCCCTTATTTTCAGTATTTTTATCAGCTTATTAGCTGAAAAATATAATGCAATTTCAATTTCATACTAATAAACAAAGATCCAAGAAAGACGAGAGAAGGTTGGGCAAGAACATATGAGCCCTCTGCAGCAAAGCTATCCTACATGGGGTACAGATATAGTGTAGTATACACATCAGATCTATGTCCCTTCTCTTCAGTACTCAAAAATGAGACCAATGTTTTTCAAAGAACAAAACCTGATATATTTGTGTTACAAGGGACCCCCTGCTTTCTAGCATTCAGAAGATAAACAATGTGACCCCTGCAAACTGGCAAGTGCATTATTTTGTGCTGAAAGCCTAAAACTCAAACCTTAAAATGAGCACACAGCAACATCAACTATGCAGTTCTTGCAAGTTTTGGCTTTGGTTTTACCTGAGTTGTGCCGCAGTTTGTACATGGTACAGTAGTTTTTACTGGCATCCGCTTTGTGACAGTTGGTTCTTGGTAGTACTTTGGGTAAGCTTTTGCTATGCAGTTACTGATCCCTTTTGCTGAATCTTTGGTCACAATCTTGATCCTTTCACATCCCTGAGATGAGCAATAACTGTGACCATCCCTATTATATTTGGCTTGAAGAAATAAAAACAGTAATCTACACAAAAAGGGAAAAAAGAACCAGATCAGTTGCCTGAAAGTTAAGTATTTATGTTAAACCATAAAAGATGTATTTCATTATTTTATGAAGCAGAGAAATGACAATATTCAGTTCTGCATCATTGTTCAAAATTTTCAAAATATTTACAGTTTACTAGAGTTAGGAATTCTCTGGTGACGTTTCTGAAATTCCCAACAATTAAAGGAGATGTAATTATGAAGGCATACGATTTGAAAAGCACAGCCATTCATCAAACTAGTGGCTTGCAAGAAACAGAAAACACACTGCAGTTAGAACTCTGCAGTATCTACCCATCAGTAACTGTTTAGATAGTCAGCTTCACTCACCAGTACTGGACAAAATAATTAAACTGTTGCAAATGTCTGGTAATGCAATTTATGGGGTAGTGGCCATTAACATTCACAGTACAAGGAGACTTTAATTATGTATTTGACTGTATCATTGACAAAATAAACATAAATGTCTTTTCAAAGGCTAGACAAAGGAGCAAATAAGGGAACAAAGTAAAGGAGAGAAATTCTAAACTAAAAATCAACATTTGTGTAACACAGAAATTATATGTAGGACTTATTTTACTCAAAGCTGACCATATCTTAAACCCTCAGAATGATCTTGGTGGTCTCTACCAGAAGTACTTTTGAAAGAGTGATGACAACCTTAAACTATTTTTAGAGGGTTGAGAACAGATTCTTAAAATGTTCTTGGAACAGAAAACTTCTTAGAAGTTTCTAAACTTTACAGTTTAGCAAGAAGGCATAAATTTTCTTTGAAAATTTAAAAGTTACTTTCCAATAGACACTGCTTCACAGTGTGCTAAATACCACATTTTTCCCAGACATAGGGTAGAAATTAGCTGTGGAAACTGTGATGGTCATGGAAAAGTATTTCAGTGACAATTACTATATTTTGGATATTCAAAGTCACATGAAGTATTCTTTCAAATAGGCTTTGACCTCCTTTGCAACAACTTTCCTCTTATGCAGGTGTCTCGATCTATTGCTTTTAACACAATGGAACTGGTCATTTGAAGGCTAAACAACATCTTCCAATAGGATCAAGTTACAAGGAGTTACCCAGTACTGTTGTCAAAGTAAAACTTCTTGTCTGATCGATTCTTTTCAAGTTCCATCATTGAAGATACAGGCATGTACTGCTCGACCTTGCTTGACAGAGCAGATGACCGCCTTTGAAAGGTTTCCAATACTATAACAAAATCTGTATTTGGTTGATAACAAAGACCAACACGAATCCAGTCATTCCTGAAAACAAAATAAAATTTATCGTTCACTCTAGGAATTATTTAGAAGACAATATACAGCAAGCAGTTCACTCAAAATCCAAGTAATAGGAACACAAAAAGCTTCCAAACCCTCAACCAGAAGGTCTTTCTTCCCTTCTTTACACAGTGGTTCATTACATGTTATTGTAACTTTTATAAGGTCAGGATATATTTCATTTTATACTTACATCATCTAATGAGTTTATCTGACAAGAAAAAAAAGTATGCTAAACTATTCAACTCCATTTCTGCTCAGCTTCACTATTTGCCCATTTTCTTCTCCAAAGGATTTTCCTTAAAGACACTACTGCACAAAAGTTTAACTTTAGGTGCAGGTCTATTACTTAATCTCTTGCTTTTCATACTTCAGTATGTGCACTAAAAGAAAAAAGTGACCCAATCACAGAATCTTAGGGGTTGACAGGGACCTTGAAAAACCATCTAGTCCAACCCCCCTGCCAGAGCAGGACCACACAGAGCACATCACACAGGAACGCGTCCAGGCTGGTTTTGAATGTCTCCAGTGAAGGAGACTCCACAGCCTCTCTGGGCAGCCTGTTCCAGTGCTCTGTCACTCCCACAGGAAAGAAGTTTTTTCTGATGTTTACATGGAACCTCCTGCACTCCAGTTTGCACCCAATGCCCACTGTCCTATCACTGGACATCACCGAAAAAAGCCTGCCTTCATCCTCCTGACACTCACCCTTAGCACATTTGTAAACATTGATGAGGTCGCCCCTCAGTTTCCTCCAAGCTAAAGAGACCCAGCTCCCTCAGCCTTTCCTCATAAGGGAGATGTTCCACTCCCTTCATCATCTTTGTGACTCTGCACTGGACTCTTTCAAGCAGTTCCCTGTCCTTCTTGAACTGAGGGGCCCAGAACTGGACACAATATTCCAGATGTGGCCTCACCAAGGCAGAAGAGAGGGGGAGGAGAACCTTCCTTGACCTACTAACCACACCCTTTCTAATACACCCCAGGATGCCATTGGCCTTCTTGGCTACAAAGGCACATTGCTGGCTCATGGTCATCCTCCTGTGCACCAGCATCCCCAGGTCTCTTTCTCCTACACTGCTCTCCAGACGGTCAGCCCCCAGCCTGCACTGGTCCACGGGGGGGTTGTTCTCCAGATGCAAGACTCTACACTTGCCTTGTTGAATTTCATCAAGTTTCTCCCCGCCCAGCTCTCCAGCCTGTCTAGGTCTCACTGAATGGCAGCACAGCCTTCTGGTGTGTCAGCCACACCTCCCAGTTTAGTGTCACAAGCAAACTTGCTGAGGTTCCCTCATCCAGGTCCTTGATGAAAATATTGAATAGTACTGGTTCCAGTACCAACCCCTGAGGGACTCCCCTAGTCACAGATCTCCGACTAGATTTTGTCCCACTGACCACACTGACTTCTTCCTTTCAACCAGCTCTGTTCAGCTATGAGGATGCTGTGGGACACAGTGTCAAATGCTTTACTGAAATCAAGATAAACCGCATCTACCACCCTACCATCATCTGTCCACCTAGTTACTTCCTCATAGAAGGCTATAAGGTTGGGTAAACATGATTTTCCCTTGGTAAAACCATGTTGACTGCTCTTAATGACCCCATCATCCTTGACATGCCTAGAGATAGTGCCATGAACAAGTTGTTCCATCACCTTGCCAGGGATGGAGGTGATGCTGACCAGTCTATAGTTACCCAGGTCCTCCTTCTTGCCCTTTCTGTAGACTGGAGTGACATTTGCTATCCTCCAGTCCTCAGGCTCCTCTCCTGTTGCCCATGACTTACCAAAGATGGTGGAGAGTGGCCTAGCAATGACCTCCACCAGCTCCCTCAGCACCTGCAGGTGTATTCCATCTGGACCCATCGATTTATGGATGTCCAGATTGCTCAACTGATCCCTAACTCAATCCTCATCTACCAAAGCAAACTCCTTCATCCTGACTTCTTTTGGGCCTTTAGGGATCTGGGGCTCCTAGGGAGAGTCTGCAGCATTAAAGATAGAGGCAAAGAAGGCATTCAGCACCTCTGCCTTCTTTTTATCCTCTGTCACCAGGGCACCCACCTCATTCAGCAGTGGGCCTACATTGCCTCTAGTGTTAGTTCTATCTGCAATGTATTTGAAGAAGACCTTTCTATTGTCTTTGACCTACCTAGCAAGGTTTAGTTCCAAGGAGGCCTTAGCTTTCTTTATTGCCTTCCCACATCCTCTGACAACAGTCCTATATTCCTCCCAAGTGGCCAGCCCCTGCTTCCATGATCCATAGATTCTCTTTTCCACTTGAGTTTGCCCAGCCGTTCCTTGTTTACCCATGCAGGTCTCCTGGCTCCCTTACTTGATTTCCTACCCACTGGGATGCTCTGATCCTGAGCTTGCAAGAAGTGGTTCTTGAATGTTGACCAACTATCTTGAACCCCTTTACCGTCTAGTACCCTGTCCCATGGGACTTCTCTTAACAATTGATTGAAGAGGCCAAATTTGGCCCTGCAGAAGTCCAGGGCTCTGGTCCTGCTAGGTATTCTGTTCCTCCCACACAGGATCCTGCACTCCACCGCCTCATGATCACTGCAGCCAAGGCTGTGTGTCACCACTAAGATCCAGTCTTACTGACAGTTACAAACTCTCTTGCGGGACATTATTTCAGTTCAGCTCAATTACATAAAAGAAAGTCCACATACTTGTTGAAGTTAATGAGATAAAGATAGGAGACGTTTGGAGCTTTTCCATTCCAATGTATTGTGTAGCCCTTTTGGAGCATCACTACTGGCTGGTACTGTTGAAAGGCAGCTCTCTGATTAATACCTCGAAGAACCATGGGATTGGCTGGGTACTCATCTCGTACGATAGTCATGGAAAGATTCTGTCCATTCCAGGTTTGGACATAAACCTATATGATGTTAAGAAGGATGAAAATAAAGAGGAAAGATTCAGATGCTGTGTAAAAGGAAATTAAATAGTGACAAATACTCAGTACAGTATTAGTTAAAAAGCTGCCATTTGATGCTCTGAGTTACTGAATATGTCAGTATCTCCTGAAGGAGATCCCTATTTGAAAAACTCTTGTAGATTTTGTGCATTTTACACACAGAACAAAAAAAAAAAAAAAAAGGGAGGAAGGGGAACTACATCTAGAGAAAACGAGCTATGGTATTTGGCCAAACTCATGTAGAATAGGAACCAGAATGGGAAAGAAACCTGTGTGAGATCTGTATTTGGATGGTGGTATTTTACATCTCTATTTAAAAGAAGAAAAAAAAAAAAAATTAAAAATCCCCTTAGAACACACTGTGAAATAAGGACAGAACTCCAGGGGAAAAAAACACCTCTGACGCAAAAATGTTTTAGCAGGTAGGGCTGCACCATAGAAATTCTGGCATGCATACAAGTCTGGTTTTACCTTCAGCATCTAATATGGTACTCCTAGCTTGTATGCTGAAGGGAACACAACATACACAACTGGCTGAAAAGGGCAATAGGCACAGAAGTACTTATAAAACATCAAAAAATGTTTAAATCTAGTAATAGGTATTTTTGTGGTTTACACGCCCCCCACCCCCACAAGTTGTTCACATTTTAGATTTGCCCCAAAAAGACTGCTATGAGAATACTAGCCTGTGCATAGGTTCCACTGCAAACCACTCCACTCCATTCTGTAATATTAATGCATTTGGGGTGTTGAATCAAGTAGTTGTCCATTCTGCCCACATAGGTATCCTTATAGCCAGTCACTGAACCATCTAGATCATGAAATATTGAGTTCTTGTCCCCATCCAGATCTCCTTCTTCAAACCAGGGACCAGGTTTTCCAAAAAAGGCTTTCAAAGAAACCTGGCAACAAAAAATATTTATTTTTTTACCCGGGCAAACCACAGACTAACACTTGCACACCTGCAGTAACACAGGAATTTTACAGTTGATTAATAACCTTCTGGCAAGGACAGTGGAATCTTGAAAAACAGAAATCTTGATTTTTAGTAATTAGGCTCAGGACAGCTCTTCCTTCTGAACAGTGTTAATATTTGCAAACGAAAACTCATCACTAAGGATATAACAAACCTTACAAAAATCTCCTTTCAGCTTCACCATTAGTCATGAAAGACATAGCCTGCAACATGGTATCATTTCTTCTGCACAGAAGACAAAGGATACACCTTTGGTGACTTCCAACCAAGAGAGAAACTCTGGAGGAAGAATGTATAGAAAACATAACCTAGTGTCCTTAGACGTTTAGTTTAAATACAGCAAGAAGAAAAAGCCATTTGCAAGAATAAAAGAAAACTTGCAACAAACTTACATTTGGACCAAACTTAACAAGAGAAATGTTGTTTTTTGGTGTCATCTGCCATGGATTTTTCATCAAGAATCCAACTGCGCTGGTAAATCTGTCTGGAGTTGGCACAAAGTTTTTGAAGGTGCACTTGGTAAGGTGAATAGGTCCATCATAAATTTGAAAGCCTCTGATTGGAAATGTTCTGTTAATGCAAGCACATATTTATAGCATCCCATAACAAAACCCATGGTAAGTCTGTAACTGTGTCATAAATACATTTACTCTCAGGAAAGCAAGATTAAGAGAGTTACTTCTAGGTTAGATCTTAGTAAAGGATTCTGCACTTATCTAAATCAGTCAAAAAATGTATCATGTTGAATCAGGATAACTTAAATTCCTATGGAAAAGTGACCTGTGGTAACATCAGATGAAAACTGACTCAGCAAAAATGTGTGACACAGCGGCACATAAAGTGCTAAAAAGAGAAAGAGAATGTCACCTTCAACAGATTCCTAATCTCTCACAGATTAAGCAAGAAAGGTGTTTACATTCAATACCGAGAATGATGCTTTTACCATTTCTACTTCCTTCACTCATAACATACTTACCTATTTCTAGGCAGGGTTCGTGCCTTCTTGTCTATTCCTCCAGTTCCCGCATATTTATTTTGGCCGCCTGGAAACCCGTAATTCTTGCTCTCACCTATGAACAGTGACTCAGATACCTCCTGGCTGGCACCTTCATCATTTGGGAAGCTCCCATCACTATCAAAGCAACATCAGAGTTAAGCTTTTAGCCAAGACTCTCCAGCAGTTCAACACAGTGAAGCACAGCCCTACTTTTACTTCTGTAACTGTGCTCAAGCAAAGCAATCTAGACCTTCCTTTAAAATGCATAGAACAATTGATTTAACTGCTACCAGTATTACAGGCAGTTTGAAACGCAGAGAACATTATATTTATCTTCCTTTGTAATGCAGCACTTTTACAGTCCACTTTTGCAATCCTAGATACAGTTTGTCATAACCTAAATGGCCATAATTTTGTCTTACTACCAAAGTTGCTTTTTTATTACTATTAGAAAGAGACTCTGCCTGTTCTAAAAGCTCATACCCTTTATTTTCCATTTCTCACTTTCAGCTGTTCAGGAGGAGCTGCCTAAGGAATCATAAAATATCAAAAATACCTAGATAAACATAACCCTTCTGGTGAAGGGGCAGCCAATTGTGGTGTAAACCAAGCATGGATTTAATTAAAGTGCAAGCTTCAGCAGCTATGTCATTTTACAGCCCTTTAAAACATTCACACCACTGAACTGGGCCCAAAAATTAAACTATAGCCTTATGAAAGTTATCTATTAATTTTAATAAATGGATGTACATTTTCAAGGCTTCTAGGCAAAAAAAAACAACCCTCAGAAGTGATAAACAAAGTACTTACCTAGCAAACGTCAAACCTATTCCATTGTCTGCAAACCTGTAAGAAAGTTCAAACCTTCAGTCATGTTTTCTGGATTACCCTGTAATAAGCTACTGTAGGAGCACATCCTGCTATGCACTGAAGAAAGCCTTAATTTTTCTATTAATGGAATTTAGAAACACTGAACAATTAGTAACTCATATAAAAATATTGCTGTTAAAAAACCCCAACTAGTAGTTTTCTATATATTTTAAGCAGGAACATAAGAGTTTCAGTGAAACCACAGATACCTCCATATATATTTATGGTCTTTACCAACTTTTAGATTTTTTATCATGCAGAGTTTTTTGCTGTTTAAGGCAAATTCTCATTTAACTACATATAAACTAGTTTCACTTAAAGTAGCGGCAAGGTGTGAAAGCGGTTCAAGCTATTGAGAAGCTTCTCAAGGTAAGCCACAAACTTCTCTTGTAACTCTGTTCTAATGTACTTTCATAAACAAAGCTTCAGGGAAAACACGTTAAAAACATGCAGCTATTTGCTTCTGGATACCTACCCAGAGTTTTGAATGAGGATATCCCCTCCCCTGACCCAGGCCCCATGATCATTGTTTTTGAAAGCGATTAATCTGTCGATCAGCGCAGCAACTCGAGGCTTTTCTGGGTCTGCATCTTGATGAGGTCGAAACCTGGGACAAATAAAAACCCCAACACTCCATATAAGAATACTGTTTGTTTTACATGTATCATATCTTTGCCTAAGAGCACCTGAAAGATAAACACTCATTCTCATCTGATGGACAAAATCCACTCTATTTCACATTTGGAATGACAGAAGCCAAAATCAGGTGCCTCTGTAGCTTGTTATTTCTAGAAAAGTGTCTTTGCAGTATAATGAAGCAGGAACATAAAACTTGTCTTTTCCGGCAACTCTCACAGGCTTTTTCCTCCAATCTCCCTGAGCTTCTTTAGCTGCACATCACCTCCTTTTAGCCTCTTGCTTTTCCTTTTTGCTCTCTCCAAAGTACTCCCCTCCCACTTGCACTACAGCATTAACATGAAAGTCTGACAGAGGGAACTAAAGCTCTTTGGAAAGAGGGCTATTGCACAGGGCTGACCTGTACTATCCAAAAACAGGCTGAAGATTTGTTTAACTGCTTCTTCAAATCTTTCAAACTCTTCCCATGTTGAGGAGTGCTTCTTCTTTGAGCACACCCGAGATATCTTCCTATTACAGCTCACATACACTGCATGGCTACCAGGATGGTCTTGTACAGTAAGCTATGGCTGGAATCTATTCCAGACAAGAGGAAGAGAGGAGGTGGTAATGAGGCCAACCTCAGTATCGCTCCCAAATTAGAAGTGCCAGGATGAGAGAAAATGGCCTTACACCAGGGGAGGTTTAGATTGGGTATTATGAAAAATTTCTTCACTGAAAGGGTTGTCAAGCACGGCAACAGGCTGCTCAGGGAAGTGGTTGAGTCACCATCGTGGAGGTATTTAAGACATGTAGATGTGGTGCTTAGGGACACGGCTTAGTGGTGGGCTTGGCAGTGTTAGGTTAACAGTTGGACTTGGTGATCCTCAAGGTATTTTCCAATCATTAAAGAAGTATTAAACAAATGCACTTTGAGCACGTAAAGGTATATATGCCCCTTATCTCAATTACCCTGTACTGTAACTTGAATCTGTTCTGACCCCACCCAGGGGGAAGGGAGAACAGGAGAATCCTTTTGACAGTTGTAATTAAGGTTTAAACCCCTCCAGTTTGATTCCATGTACAAATATGTAGTTACGGAGTGCCTCATTACTTCTTTGGCTGTTGTGACACACAAAGTCCATCTCATGCACCAAGTTTCTCACATTCTCTGTCGATGCCCTGTCAACTCACTACAGGTTCTCACAGGGCATTTTGCACCTCCTACATTCCTCCCGACTACCTGTTATGAGTCTGAGTAATCCTCAAGTACTAAATGGGTTATATACGTTTTCTGTCAAAACTTCAAGCTTGTTAATTTCCAAATCATGAAGTTTTGAGTATCACCAAAATCAGGAATTTTCTCTCTGCATTTATCACTTAACTGTCCTCATGCTCAAAACGTATCAGTCAGAAATAAAGATAATCTTACGAAATGTATTTTCAGTTTTAATGCTCAGTTGTCAGAAAAAAATGTTGATGGATACAGCGACCCAATATTGTCATTTGACCACTACCCCAGGCTACTTTATTTGAAGTTTCGGACAAGGCAGAGTATAACCTGGAATTTTCTTAAGACTTTACATTATTTTTCTCTTACTTTGTAAACAAAAAAAAAAGTGGTTGATTGTACTATCTCTGCCAATAGCCTTCAGCAGAAGTGTAACCACTAAGCTATGATGTCCTAGTCTAGAAGGTACAGCAGGATGCACTCAGCAGTAGGAAAGGCAAGTAGATGTATTATTTGGCTCCACTAAGTCTTTTTCTAACAATTCTTTAAAACTGAATCATAAATCAGAAGAGCAGATTTTAAAGTAAGATTTTACTTTTAGCAGCAATTTCATAAAATACTTTAAGCATGACAGTAGGGCATGTTTAAAATTGTCTTCTATGAGGCTGAAAACTACTCTGAGCAAGGGGTCTGAAGAAATCAATAACTCCTTTAAGGCAAACCATGCTCTGTTGTTCACAGACGAGATGAACAAACAAGGGAAAAGATATATATGAAGTTAATTGTTTGGTTGCTATTTATAAATAATTATATTGTTTTTAAAACGTTTTTTCTCAAGTGAATGTAAGAGCAGTCTCAGAACTTTGCATTTTTCACTCATTTGAAAGACAGCATCCTTTACCTTGCTTTGTTGTCCAAACAAAGATATTCTCTGGGATCATCAACACTAGCATTAGTTGTTTTAACACCCTTATCAACGAACAGACCAGCCTGAAATAAGCAAGGAAAGAAAATTCATACTATCCAAAACTGAAGACAAACATTAAATTTATAAAATTTCAACTTTACATGGCATTCAATACACGTATTAAAAACTCTTAGATCCTTCAGTTTGGCCTTAACTGACATATTGGCTAAGGCAAAAATGTTTGTATTTGTCTATGCTAATTTGGACAAAAGAAAGGAATGGCCTGGGATTTAAAAACAAACAAACAAACAAAAGTAATGGAAAATCGTTCAAGTTCATTTCAGATTTCTTTCACAACATCTCGCTATTGAGGTTTTATGCTTACTTCCAGATGCTGTTCTGGAAAATCTGGAAGGCAATCATGTGGTGAATTAAAAATATTCTCACAAATGGGAAAAAAAACAGAATGCAAAAAAAAAAACAACTCAAAAAAAACCCAAAAACAAACAAACAAAAAAACACAAAACAACCAAACAAAAAAAACCAACAAAAAAAAAAACAAACACAACAAAAAAACACCCCAAAACAACAACCACTGTAAAATATGCTTTGTATTTCACTTTAAATTACCTTCACCACTGAAGCTGATTTTTGCCCAAGCAATCAACTTGAAAATCAATAATCCAATATGAAATAATTTGCTTGAGAAAATGGAAACAGAGGGAATTATTTGTGTTATTTAACTTGAACTACATACACAAACACTTTCACCACTTTCACCTCTGATCCAAATTATGATTACAACTGAGTACTCCTCTATGAGTAGATCCTCAGATCTGCTTGTGGTGTTCGCTCTTTTAACGTGGAATCTTAGCACACAAATAGCTACCCTTGTTTAAAGATAATATGAGCCATACAGCTGAAGCACTTTTTTCTTTACAATGCATTTTTGTATTTATTATATTTTAATTCCAACCCAAACAAATGCCCCACAGTCCCAAACACAATGTTAATGCAACTTCTATAAACATTAGTGCATAATTTCTTGGTATCCCAGACACCCAACAGTTAAGTAACATCAGTTTCACTTGGTGAAAAAAATGCAACAGTGATCCTGAACTTTATTATGTAAACTTCAAACACAAATAAGTATTTAAAGTTAGGTGGCTTTGTAAATGCCATGGTATTTATACATCTATACAGAGCAGCTAAATTCCAAATGAAATTATGATTTTAAGGACTTAAACTTAATTTACCTGAATGTGGAAAAGATACTAAAATCCCATTAATAAAACAATACTGAATGCCTGTATGTAGGCTGAGAACCCCGAAACAAAAAAAAACTGTTAGAAATGGCTGAGCTCCTGAAGGCAACCTGGAAGCTTAATCCCTAGTCAGAGACTGCACCAATATGTGCAAACATGTGAGTACATCAGAAACTCAGGAAAACAAGGCACAGCTATTTCAGGAAGCTATTAGAATAATCACAATTGTAATAAACTTTGACGCTTCAAAGATCAGCTATCTTCAGAGCAGAAAAACCACATCATCAGTACGAGAGAAGCATCTGAAACGCTACTTCTGAGAAAATGTGTTTCATTAGAAGTATTAACTGACTTTAGTTGTCTGTGCCTTATGAGGACATTAAGCACAGTGAATACTCAAAACGTGGCATTAAACTACATAGATGCTGATTATACACTGTTCTACAATACCTAAGTAGAATCATGCAGTGCAAACACAGCATGAATTCATCATGTAATCAGCTTAAAATATAAGCAGACAAATCTAATACAAATAGTTACAAATAAAGAACTTTTTTAAAAATAGTACATTACCTTAAAATTAGAATGAACCCTGTTGTTATAGAAGATTCCTAGGGGTGTAAGCTCTGACTTGGTTTCAATGGCTAAACTATGAGAATCTCCTGTAGGAACCTTGTGGAACAAATACCATATTCCAGCATCCTGCAGGTAAGGAGAGAATGATGATACTTATAAGTGAGTCTGATACTATTATCAGTGCTGATATATTTAATCACAAGATGATTCTAAGTTGAACTTGAATATTTTAACTTAGTAGGTGAATAAGAACATAGCCCAAGCAAACTGTTCACAATAGAATATATTTCTCAAAATAAAATCTCCAAACAACTACCCAGTATAAAAGTAGAAGTTTGCAAATAAGACTATATATTAGTGAATAGGCACTAAAAAGTGTTCTGCTTCTCAGTGAAGCCATGTAACAACCTCACATTTAAGATTTGCTAATATTTCAAACCAGAAGAGTGTCAGTTAATGTAATTTTTGTATTTCAGTTATATTTAATCACACACTTGATTTCCCTTCTTTTACTAGTAAATCATACCAATTACAGTAAAATATTCAAATCCCCACCTTACTGTTACAGTCTGACTAAGGTTTTTTCATCTCTGTTCACATCAGAATTGAATGACACAGCCAAAAAGCTACAAGAGCTTTTGGAAGTCAGGAAAAAAGCACATCAAGAAGTCTGGCCAGTTCAGAACACTCTGCCAATAATATGTAGTAATAATTTAAGCATTGTTCGTTTTCTCCATTTCTTGAACATTCCTGCTCTTAAAAGAAGCTGGATTTATCTGCTAGACGAGACCCGTAAAAGCTCCCCTTTCAACCAAATCTGGGTTTCGCAATAGGTAGCATCACAACAGCACCTGCATAGCAGGTACCTAAAAACATGACAAATTTTACCTGACAACATGACCTGTGCCCTTATAAGATAAAAACAAACAAACAAACAAACCACTGCAAAAGACACATTAAAGGGTTAAACAGTAGCTGTAGAAACAATGCAAACTGAGTGCTCCATGGCATGACAAATAGTCATCACCCTCCTGTTCAGGAAACCTGGATGAAGCCAATTCACTCTTGCTTAAAAAGATTTTATGCATTACACTCTAAGAATATACTCATTTTTCCAAATAGTCCTGGAAATTCTGCTTCTCAGTAACATGTTCCCATCTGTAATGATGACACACTTTGACATTTCTGGTGATTAACAATTCCAAAGCTAACGTAGATGTTCCATTAATAACGAAATACCAAATTCTTACTTCACATATAATTAAGTACAGCTCTGTGCTTGGCAGACGCAAGCAATTTTTATCCAAAACATTGCTTGGAAAAAAAGTTTAATACACTTAAAAGCTCCTTAAGCACTCAAGCATTCAGAAAAATGAAAGAGGTCCATCAACCCCATATACAGCTCAAACAAAAGAAATATCTACTGCTGATACAATAGGCTTCATTGTGCAATGAAGGAGCAGGGGAGGGACAACGGAATTATTTTACTTGCTTGTGAATTGCTATAGTCTACACCAGGACTCTACAGCGTAGGGTCTGTACCAACACAGCTGAAGTATTCTGACACAGAATAAGCTGCAGTCAGTTTCTACTGATGCATTTACACATCAGGTATCTCAGAGTGGCAAAAGTCCGTAACACACACAAATGCTTACTCTGACCACGCACATTCTAGTAACAAAAGGAAGTGACATTTACTGGGATACACTACAGAGGCAGAAAAAGACCTTGTAGGTTTTAAGACGCAAAACAAGGAAGCGGTTTCCTTTAACTTAGCCATCAATGCTAGAACAAGATAAAGGAAAAGCAGGTAAAATGGAAAGACATTGCACTGGGAAGAGAAGAACCAGCTGGATTTGTTAAGTGTGTCCAGATTCTTCCTAGTGGTAGAGAATCAACTAGAAAAGTTTGGAAGAAAAAAAAAAGGCAAGCCAGACCACACAAAAAGTAGAAAAAAAATTTCTCAATTTTTACAATACTCTAGATACTTAAACTCATTTAAATATTTTCAATTCTGTCCTATTAGTATCAGTGTGTTACATATTCTGTCCCTAAGAATACACTGACACACACTCATATGCCACTTCCAGCACTGAAGTTTTCACAATAAAAATCTTTCCTGTTTTCCATTCCCACTGATGTCTTCAGAATAGCGCACTCAAAACCATGCACATCTCAGCCTCTCATCCAGTGTAGAAGTAGAGCAGATTCCAGCTCCCTCCTCAACATATACCAACAAGTTCAGCTTTACTTTGCAAGCAGCTGTGATGATATTTCCATGAATATACAGTTCACAAGTAAAAAAACATATCAGCAGTCACTGCTGGGAAACAAATTACTAACAACTGACAGTAACAGTCAGTTTTTTGTGTTTCTTACACAATCAACATTTTTTGTAGTAATTTTTCATTCCAGTGACTACAGCTATGAAGATAAATCTTGCAGAGCAGTCCTAGAGTAAGCTCATGACAACCTACAGAAAATACAGAAGCTTAAATATTAAATGCACTAGTTCATTTGAAATAAAGGGATTTATTTCTATATGCACACATTGATGCTACTGTCAGGTCTATTATCTACAGAGGAGGAGATCTCCTCTGTTTCCAGCCAGAACTAAGATTTTTGGCATCTCATAATGCATACCTAGATGCTGCGCTTTTAGTGCAAATATGCTGGCAAATGTAAACAGAATGTATTAATATATAAAAAAGAAAAAAATATTTATTTTTGGCAGTGCAAACGTTAAGAGGTTTTACAAATACCAGTGGCATGAATAGCTTGTGTTGAATTACATCCATAAACCTCACCTGGGAACCTGCTGCAGCATTATTTATAAGATGATTGTTGGGATGAGAAATCCAGAATGTCGAAACTGCCCTAGAATATTATTTTTAAAAAAGAGTTATTATGAAAAAGGTCTAGCTCCATTTCATAACAGAAATATCTCGATTTCATAACAAGAACATAAAAAAAAGCTAAACTGATGTCTGAAGTCACTGCTTCACGTATGAACTGCAAATCACATCCTCTCTCCCCCACATTTCCAAGTAAAAAATACTTATGTTTTTGGTTCATTGCACAATATTTTATTTCATGTTGTTCAGATAGTCTGTGCAATGATAAACTATTTAATAAACTTCTACAAGAGACTGAGAAATAAGCAGAAAAACTAGCACTGTCAACTTGAGAAAGTAAATGCCTTCACACAGAAGATGTGGGCTTAAAAGTTTATTTTAAAAGTATAGCAAGAAATAACAATCTTCCTACAAACCAACTTATTTTTCCTCTTGAATAAAGATTAAATGACATTTTAAATTTTTTTTTTAAATACCACTACTATGTGAATACATTTAAGGCACTTGCATTCATTAAATTATACATAAAAATGTTTCCATCTGTATATTGTAAAGAGATCATCAGCACTTTAATTGCTGCAGCTAGCTTGGTTTTACTTTTTCACCATGAAATACTCACATGCAGTCTGTGGCTGGCACTGGGATGTAACTTCCATACACTTTATCCCTAATACCAATACACATGCTGCTGTTTCTATCTGTAGGAAGAAGAGTGCCTGGTTTCGTGACTAGCCCAAGGTTGTGAAACAAAGTATTCCTCTGCTCAATGCCATCTTCTATGAAGAAACAGTGACCTAGTGTGTCATAGCCAATGGTGTCCTTTATCTGCCGAAATACAAGTTCATTATGTCAGCAGGCATAGCATTTACTGAGATTTATTTGACAAGTACCATTTAGTTTTACTATCTTGGCACAGCTGCAGAGTGAAGCTTCAGTATCAACAGTTCAGATGATTCAAGAATACAGTTTTATTTATCCCTTACAAACACACCACTGTGTCTGGAGAGCTTAGCTGCCTGGAAGAATCTGAGAAAACAGAATGGTGAGATCTGTTAAAAGTTAAGTTACTGCTTGCACTTGTCCATTTATTCACTGCAATTAAAAAAAAAACAACAAACAAAAAACCCCCCAAAACATTGTTGAGCATTAAACTTGAAGAAGGGAGCAGATTATTTTTGCTCTAAATGCTCTTTAAAATATTTATTTCAACATGTCATGTTTTACTCTCCTTGCACCTACCAGCAAGCCATTAGTTGCATGAACAGTCACACATCTGGAAAAACAGTGATGAATGGAAAGACCTTCCAAGTACGTCTTAAAAAAATAACCTCCTTTTTCATCCACATCCCCACAAAGGTGAAAGTGAACAGGGTAACTTCCAATCTGCTGCTGACCCATTTGCTTCAATTCCACGTAGGAGAGATGAACAGCTGTAAAATTCTTCAAAATCTGAAAACATAAGAAGTCCAGAATGAGTAATCAACTATTTGCTTTATAACTAATGGAAATTTAAGTTAATACATCGTCTATATCAGATGTACAGAAGTTAGACATACATGGTTACCACAGGCCAACACAATAAAAGTTAGAACCATCGTTACTGTCTTGCTCTATACCCTGCTTTACAAAACAGTATCTTTCATAATTAACTGTAAAACCTAAATTTCCATGTGGCTAAAACAGAACAATTTTCACCAGACACCTTCGCATACTTTACTGTTTGGTCTTTACCAGCTGGCGTGTTAAATATTCCTTCACTACCTGTCCAAATAAACAGAAGTCACCCACATCAGGACTTGTCTATACTGAAGCTGTACCAGCATAGCCCAGCTGGGACATTGTGATTTTATTCAACTAAGCCTAATATAGATTTAAAGGAACCTGTTAAGATACCCAGTCCAACCACCAGCACAGGGCCACCTTAAAGATAGCTTCTTAGCACACTACCAGGTTAATACCTTCAGCCATACACATCAACTGGTTCTTCCCTCTCATTTTTCCTGGTATCTAAGCAGAATTCATCTTGTTGAATGTTGGTCCCATTGTCTTTTGTCCTACAACCGTGCACCTTGAAAAATCGCTCTAGCCTCTCTGAACTCTCCCCAGTGCCTGAAGGCAGCAATCCTATCCCTCCTCTCCATCTTCACCACACCAAACAAGCCTTGCTCTCTCAGCTTCTCATCACTCATCATCACATATTCCCACATACCACCTTCACTGGACACATCCCAGTGCAACACATTGTTGCAATGGGAAACCAAAACTGCACAGACACTCCGGATGAACTTCTTTATTACAGAGATACGAAATTGTCTTCAGAATCAAGTAACACCACAGCAATGCTGCCCAATACATAAAACCAATGTAGCAGGAACACAGGAAATGAGAAGTATTCTCTTCAACCTAACCTGCTACAAAACCAGAAACCAAGTAACAGTCAAACAGCAAGGAGCGAAGTCGAAAAAAAAATCTTTTTGGTTACCTCATCAACTTACTTGTACTGGGAATTTATCAAAATAAGCATTTTCATACGTACTGTGGCCTCTAGGGAAGCTAATAATAGAGAGTTTTTTTATTCCCCTCATCTAATTTGACTCCTAAGATTTGTATGCCTAAAACACAGAGGGGTGGTCAAAAACAGGCATTCCTGACATCTCCAGTCTTAAAATTTGAAGTACTAATGCAGTCGTAAAACTACAAACTAAGGCTCATCCTCTTCTGCCACTTAAGCCTCCTTTATGCTACTGTCACAGTAACCAGCAAAAAATCCAGGACGAACAAAGCCCTTGAGGCCATTAGCGTTTGCTAGTGCCTACGCTCCCTCTGCTTGAGCACACAAGATTACAGTAAGATGAAAATGCTTTTAGTGCTGAAATCTAGGTTTGCCAGCAGACACTCAGCTGCTCTGAACAGCCTCCTGGGGACAGTTTAACTACTTTGATGATTCAAATGTTTGTTTTCTGTTCTATCTTCCAGACATCTGAGAGGTCTGCTGTATTTTCTCTTTTGTGGCAATCAAGGTCAGGCTTGCAAGATGCATACCTTGTAATTCTCTTCTTTCATTATATTATCTTAAACACAAAGGAGTGCATTGACCCCACCTACTTCTCTTCCACGAAACAAAAGTTGCCCCACAGGAGGGACAGGGCATATTTTCTTTCCCACCATTATGTCCTCCACTCTAAAATTAACATCTGCATCCAAATACATTAGAGATTTCAACTGTGACCAGCACATAATGAGCACAAAAACGTTTGCATTTAAAATACAAGGCCTCAGACTTCTTCAGCATCAGTGAAGAGCTGATATAATGCTGCTCAATCCTTTAATCTAAAAACATAAGTGAATACAAGTTTAAATGTTAGTTTCTACAATACTGCTTTCCCTCAGCTTTCCTTATGCTCACAGTAATACAAGAAATTAGAAGCCATTTCCTTTATTTTAATTCAGTACTTTCACTTAAAAAAAAAATAAAATAAAAAACCACCACGGTCCATCTCAGTTTCTTTCATTTCCATGCCTCTCTAGTGCCCAATCTCAGATAAGGCAGATCCGTAGGATTTAATGCTGATCATCCGGGGAGGGAGAAAGGCAGGGAAAAGGTGAAGGACAGAGAAAAGGGAGCTTAAACTTTACTCTGTAATATTACAGGATGCACATGCATGGATGTCACTTGCAGGGTTTAAACCCTGCCATAAGATGTTGCAACAGATGCTGGATACATCCAAAACATTTCATGCATTAATATCCCTTCTTCCAATTCTGCAAACTAAGTCTTGGTAAGTTAAATATAATTTTAGGAAAGCTGAGAATGAAGACATTTCTGTGTAAAGCAACTGTATAAAATGGTGTTCTCTAAGACTTAAAATCCTTCCAAGTTTTGCATTACTCTTTTTGTCCTCAGTATCCCTTTACAGTATGCCTTTCCATGACAGAAAACTTATTTAAATGATTTTCAGACCTTAATATGTCCACCAAATGTATCATAATTGAAGAACTGACATTCCTTGTCATGATAGCAGGTATTTTCTGTCTCTCCCTTGATTAGGATGTTCCTTGTAAGTACTCCGACTTCTGCCCTCATGTCCACTCCATCAATAACTTCTCCTACATGAGGAAACTGAGGATTTTCTACAGTTTTGAGGGGGAAAAAAGAAGACAGTTATCACTGATTAAAGCCAAAACCAATTTATTTTATGTAAGCAGGCTAACTGTAACAACAAACCCCATACATTCTGATACCTTCACATGCTGTTCTCCTTTAGGTTTTCTTGTGCTGAGGCACACAAAAAGCAAATAATTGTTAAGGACAAACACTAACCCAGCTAACACCAAGTAAATTCCCCCTTTCCAGACTGCAATCAAGCACCTTGCAGGATGACAAATCAAGCGTGCTACTCCATACTTTCTCCCAAAACAAACTGCTGTCTATATATTTTACATTTTAATAAGACAACCAATCCTGAACAAATACATTTATTTGCAAGTGCATCTTAATTTCGATCCAATAGTTTGTGAACAGAATGAAGAAAAAGCAAAGTTTAAATTAATCCAACATATTTAGAAAACTTTTACTGAAACATAGATGAAGATACGCTTTTTAGGAAAAAAAACATTGGCTCTTTAATCTGTTCTGAAGAAAAGCTAAGAACTGAAAATGAGGCCAAAACATCTCCAGACCAATACACCTTATTGTATTTCCCTTTCTGAAAGAAACAAGGATTGGCTTTTCCTAACTAAATTTGCTGTTTCCTAGGTAGCTATTCTGAGGACACAAACTAAAATTAGGGGGAAAAGAGATACTCTAGTATTACACTGTTCTTTGAAAGAAACAATAAGTATCTTGTCTGCATAAACTGAGAAAATTATTTGGTCCTGTAAACCTAAAAAATGTATCTATGTGTTTATTTTTTAATAATATATTTCTCTCCTTGGGTTACTTTTTTTTTTTTCATCTGTTGATTCCTTGAATATAAACTGTCACTATCCCGTCAAACCTTACAAAAGGATACAAGCCAAAACTGGTCATTACCACAACATGAAGCAGAATAAAAGAGTGGTATTAGTTCTATACCTGCTGTTCAGGATTTTAAAATATAATAGACTCCTGTAAATGGAACTGCATTACACTCCTTGAAGGCTTACCTATGGTTTGTCCCTCTATTTGACTAGCATACATAAATCAAGCTAAGAAAGCAAATAGGCCTCCAACAAGACAGTACTTCATAGCTTTCCTAATACAAAGGGGACAAAATAACTAAAAACTTTAAAAAACTAAAATAAAATTGCAATTCCACAAAAAAATACATCCTTTGCAAAACAAATACATAGGGTGGTTTGGGGATTTTTTTTAAACAGTATCTGTTCCCACAACAAAGGAAACTTGATATCAGGGTTGCAAAAACATCCGAGATGGGCCAGTACGTCTTCTGTAACGGCTTTTAAATATCTACACATAGATCAGATGGGTATGTATTTTTCGAGATGAAACAGAGTTCGCATGTTCAGTGGTGACAAAAACCTTTAACTTTGTACTGCAACCTCCAAAGTTAAGCTTTCTCTTTAAAATACTGTGCTCAGTGAACACCACACAACGTGAGACACTTAATAACAAAGCCCAGGAAGTGTCATCCTCAATGGCACTAAGTCGGGTCTTTATGCACCCTGGTGGCTCTTGGATATATAGTAACTTGAACTTAGATATGCTTTTTCCATCTCTGGGGCTTCACAATGCAGTAAAACATACCTGACTCATGCTAACAGATGTTGTGGGATGTAAACTGCTCTGCAAAGTGGACATATAAAAACTGGCAGCTCCTTATGACATGGGGAAAGTTTGAAGGTATTCACAGAAAAGTGAGAACAGAGAAAGAGGAGAGCGGTTTGAAGAAGAGGAATTCACACTGTTACAGAGATGAATGGGACAAATCAACCAGATCCTGAAGAGCACCACTTGGTTCCTGCAGATCATCACTGCAAAATAGCACAGGCTCGTTTGTGCTGCCAGCTGACGCTGCAGCCCACCAGAAGGAATCGAGCGAGAGAGGAAGCTCACGACCTGAGGATGGTGGACCACCAGGGAGGAGGGCACTGGCACAGCACGTCAGAAGGAAAACACAGACACCAGCAAAGCGGGGCAGCCAGCCCCAGGAGAGCCTCTTATGAAGTCAGGCAGAATGACTCAGATAATAAAAAAGGAAACAGTCAACAACTTGCAAGGCCATTTTGTGCGCATCACACCCAAAGGAAAAACAGATTGCAACTACAAAGGGATATCCTGTGTGACCAGAGGCTTGGAAGTGCCACTTACTTCATAACCATTTTTGCTAGTGGGGTGTCAAAAGGGAACTGAGATTAAAAAACAAACAAACAAAAAAGATAGGCTCAAAGACTGTTTTAGTATTTCTTTTTTTTCTTCCCTTTCTGAGTTTTTAGTAACAGAAACAAAAATTACAGTGCCTAGAGGCAAAGGAAATGGTAATGACCACAATAGCCGCTCAAACACATAGGAAGAGAACTAGTGAAAAGACCAAAAGCCAAGAAAGGAAAACCAGCATAATAATGCTTTTGGAAGAATGCTAAAGCATTCAATGAACCTGAGAAGAAAGGAGAAAGAAATGTTAGTATGGTAAGCTGTGAGGCAGACCTGACACTACACAGAGCATTTCTGTAACAAGAAGTGCACATTCTTGTATACAGCAACAAAGCTGTATAGCAGAGATAGGTGAACACACTGTTCTTTATGGCTCCTTCCGAAAAGGACCACCTGGGGTGTACTACCACGAACACATACTTCACACAAATATTGAAGTGGTGACTGCTCTCCTACCTTTGACTTTGACTTGATGCTTGGTACACTCTGGGCAGGGAAGGAGGGTGAATTCCTCTGTTTGATACATTGAATAGTCTGTGCTTGCCACCACAATCCGGTCTCCAGGCTCCCAACTACTAACATCATCCAGAAGATTCAGTATCACTCCACCTACAGCTTCCACCTGGAAGCCTGAAATCGGGACACCTAATTAAAAAACAAAACAACCCAAAAAAACTTACAGCAGCACTCAAACTTAAACTGCAACCAACAGTTCTAGCGAAAAACAAAAGCACAGACAGTACTTTTTTACTTCTTCCCCAACTGCAGGTTTTAACAGAATGCTTTCCTACCATCATTCCATTCGCTGTAAGCTCTCACAACAAACTTCTGACCTTCCACTGTGAAAAACTCTTTCTGAGCAAGAGCTTTCCCACCAGTGCTGTGATTTTCATAGTTTCTCACTGATTCATTACAGGAAGAATTTCCACCACCTATGACACCAACAAAAGCCCAGGCTTGCCTGTGAAAAACAAAAGTAGATGTTTACATATAAAAGTCCTTAACAAATCCTTCATAAACAGGTAAAGGACTAGACAAGGAGCATAGAACTCATAAATAATCCTTTTGTCGGCTCTTCCGAATCAGTTTTAAAATGCAAGTTCAGAATACAAAAGAAAAACAGGCAGACCTCACTGCAAAGGAAAACGGTTTCAAATAACTGGATGTCTCATATAAAAGTTGACCAATACCAGAGCTCTTAATGGGGAAGACTTTCAGATACATTTTTAGTACAACCAACAAGATACACTTTTTCCAAAAAAAACTTGCACAAGCTGAGTGACAGAAGCGATATACAATCCTACTCCCAAACAGACTTACTGGGTCACAGGAAAACCAGGAGCCAGTGTTGATGTTCCTGCTGCAGCCCACTAATGTCATGGCACTGCAGCAAGTGGTGGCCCAGAGTGGTAGCCAGGAATCCCAGGAGACTGTGCATGCATCAGGCCAGAAGGGACAGATACAGCTCAGACCCAGAAAGGAGCTGGGTTCCAGTACACAAGCTTTGCACAAGGGATTACCAACATTTCTGAAGGCTGAGACCAAGGATTTTTGCTTTTCTCCCTCACTGGCTTTTCCCTCAGCTGGACACCTACTTGGCTGAGCACCAGGGTAGAGCAGGAAACTGTACTGGGTGTACTTCCTCTTCCTACAGCTTTGTTCAAGGCATCCAAGTTTTTGGAAATTAAAAACATACTGCATGCCACAGAAAGCTGCTACCAAGTTCAAAAAACAAGACTATTTTGCTGTCCTTTATTGCTCTGTAATGCCATAATTATGTGTGCAGATGAAGCAGTCGAGACCATCTACCAAAAAAGGCAAATAATTTTGCATCATTAAAGTTGAATCATTCACCCCAAATGAAAACAGTGACAGCTAGTTGGACTGCTGTCTGTTGCTAATGGTGGATTCAAAGACAGATATTAAATCCACCTTCAATCCAGCTGCCTTTATTCAGTCCCCCTCATGATGTTCTTACCAATTTGGAATAAAAGGCCAAATTAAAATGTTTAGTGTAAGCTTGTTTATAGGAATAGTACATACACAGTCAGCTTTTCAGTAGCAGCAGCAAACAAGCTGAAAGTTTCACATACCAACATTTAAACTAAGTATCAAGATCCTTTAATGCATGCTGTTTTGCAGGAAGAGGCAAAAGGGGAGAGGGACATAACGCAGTATTGATCCCCATGCCAAAATCTCCTTTGTTGGCTTTACAGGTTTTACAAGATGGCCCTGCTTTTCCTCAGTGAGCTTACAGAGCCTCTACTGACTAATGAAAACAGACAAGAATCAGTTTGGCAGAGAATGAAGAAAGGCTGCTTCTTCCCAGCTGCATCCTGAAGAAATTCCTCATTTCAGACATCTCAGGGTGGAGGTC
This sequence comes from Apus apus, assembly GCF_020740795.1. NCBI lineage: Eukaryota > Metazoa > Chordata > Aves > Apodiformes > Apodidae > Apus > Apus apus. Next base: position 38,700,223 of record NC_067312.1, on the reverse strand, counting down.
ACAGGCAGAGATGAACACCAGAAACCCACACCTCTGAGCCAGGTGAGGACTGGCTGCACAGAGACCTAACAATGGCCAGACAGCTTCCCTCTTCTTCTCAGGGGGTACTTATCACATGACAAACAGGTCTCAGGACCTCTGACCCAACTGCTTCAAGAGGCCGTGCTGCAAGCACCTTCCATCCCATGAACACACACTTACATGGCCACCAACACAAGGGTGCTCCTGATGGGAACCAAGGTCAGAACATGCCATCCTTACTGACACCCCAGCCTGGTGCTGCCAGAGCAGAGGGAGGAAACTAACTGGAACCCACATGCTGGGGGATATTGAGGGGTAAGAATGGAAAGGAAAAACTAACTGGCCAATTTTGAGGAAAATAAAAACAAGTTACACAACACCATCTTCATGGAAGCTGAAGAACACACTGACAGTAAGTTAGGAGACTTGGTCCCCCTTTCACTTGTATTGCTAACCCTGTGCAGCACTAAGCCAAGATCAGTACATGTGCTGCAAAAAGTCATTTGCAACAACTAAATGAACAGCACAGCAGTTTAAGTTTCCTGCTTTAGTAATTCCTATTATACCTCTTCTACTGTCTCATCATCCAAACCCTGACAAATTCAAAAGAATGGTCACAAGATACAGAAATACCTTACAAGTGTACTTCAATAACAAAATAATTTTACAGATTGGTTCTCTTGCAGAATTAGTGGAGTGGTGATGTACGTTCATTTCAATAGTGCACAGGTATGGATAAGACACTGTTCCATATACAGGATTAGCATCCCTTCCTTGTATTAAGCTTCTAGCTTGGTGTTCCTTGCTCATCCAAACATCAAGTCACATGCATTAAAAGCTTCACCTAATGTTTTCTACATGTGTGTTTGAGAGAGAAAGAATTCCTTGCTGCACTCAAGTTTCAATTTCTGTAAAGAACAGTGGAAGAGAGGAATGACTAAGTAATAAAGTGTGTCACACAGATATCTGTAGCTATTAGTATCTATACTACAAAATACTGGACATTGAATACTACTACTGCAGCACTATGTACAAGGCATCGGAATCTGTATCTAATCCTTACTCAGCACAAAAGGGAAAATCAATTATTTACCTGTAACTCAATCCTCTGACAAACTTACTTCCCAGAAGATTTTGAATAGTCACTCTGGTTTCCTCCAGTAGATTTTTAGCAGCTGAATCTCCTACAGCAATAGCAACAATGCGACCAAGACTTCCATTTTTCAGTAAGTTCTGGAGCTTCAAGCTGTCTTCTGAAAATTCATGAGTATCAAACTTCAGCGCTTCCAAAATTTCTGCTGTGTCCTGATCAATCACTCTCACATTTAGTCCTCGGGAAAAATTCTTTTTAAATGTATAATAGGCTAGCCCTGAGAAATTAATAGTCTTTGATAGAAGAGTCCATGATAACTTCTGGTGCCCATGCAACTCCAGTGTACCTTCAGGGCCCACACCAATAAATTTTTTGCCAAATTCTGGCACATCAGCACCTTCGTTTGACTTCCCATACAAAATAATAGTTGCTTTGGATTTATAGCGGCATTTCTCTGCTCCAACATGAAGCATTCCACCATCCTTTATCAGGATAAATCGAGTTCTCAAGGTAATATTTTTAGAACCTTCTTTATCATCACCGAAAACAAGTAAACCTAAAGGAAAAAATATTTCTGTAGGTCAAAGCAAAATTCAGGTAGACTCAAAGAACCAAGTTCTACAGTAAGAACAGCAGAAAAATTTTAGACTTATTTTCCATACGTTTAAGAATGTCTAGGAAAGTAACTCCTACCAATTGTGATTTATCATTCTAAGAAATTTCTTGATTTATTCCTAATATTTTCTCACATTCTGGCAGAATTACTAACATCAGAGTTAACATCAAAAGACAATCAGACCTCGTACAAGGAAGGCTACTACACAAGTCTGGTTTCACTGTTGCCTATAGAAAATCCCATCAATGCTCCACTGGAAAGACTCTACCAGATACATTAATCTTTTTAATGTTATTAATGGCCTCATATGAGGCCGAAAAGTAAAAGCAGGAGAACTGGTCAATAAGCTACAATATTAAATTATAACACATTTTTCATGTAATCACAGAAGTAAAAACTATAGAATAAACTAAAGCATGATGCTCATCTTGCCACTTCATACCTCCATCCTGTATAACTATGGAGTGTACTGTAGCATCTGAGTTCAGACGAAACAAATCCCCTTTTTTGATAACAATTCTCTTTTCAGGATCTTTTCCAGGGCTCCAGTTTTTAAGACGAGGATTCTGATCAGGACAATTCTCTGTAATATAACGTGAAAGTCAGCTTGTAAAACACAAGTGTGATCCCATCAATCAAGGCAGCACTAGGATGAACATAAGCAAGGCAGTCAGTCACCCACAGAGGATTCCCACCCACTTCTGTGGTTATGATACTGCAGTCATGCATGCTACTGTTTGTTTTCAAGCAGCCAAAAGGATACCTGAAAGGTGGCTGAACCCTTGAGGCTAGGGAGGCATTCTTATACTACCGATGACCTCAGATGGAACTGTCAACATACACTGTTGACAACAGGATCTTTTGAACCCCATCCAATTTTTAAACAATCTTCTACATCACCTGCAGTAGGTGAGAGGAGGTAAGCAGGCAGCAGTCAGGTTCACACCAGTCACACTGAGCAGTGGAAATACTAGGCCAGCTACCTAGGCCAACTAACATGTTTGAAAAGCATCTAAATATTTAATCTCCTTCAGTATCTCTCCTTGAGTGAGAAAAGCTGATACCTTTTTGCTTCTAAGCATCCAAGTCACTTATTTCAGTGTAGGTTTGCAGGTAAGGGATAAAGAGGGACAAGACATCATTAGTGTATTTAGTATAAGATGTTACTGGTTAGAGCAGTTTCCTGAGAGACATGACACTTGGGTCTAAACTCCTAGTTTGTGCTCCATAAGAAGTCAGATTAAATATCAGGCTACAATGCACGCAAGTGTAAACATACATGCAATCCTTGCTGAAACCCTGCTGGAGGTCTGGCACTACACAGGCAGTAACACCATACTACAAGGCCACAAAAGGAGAAGCAGCAGCAAGAAGTGACAAGGCTGTGTGATTTCTGAAGAAGTTACAGCAGTGTAGTACTTGCAACACACACGTCTTTAGCATATTAAACAGCTGAGCAGCACAGCAGAACAGACATACAACAGATACAGGAAGTATATTCCTTAGAACTTCTTACAAAAAAAAAAGTTAGACTGAAAATATTTTTCCAAAGCAAATGATAAACAAAAAAGATGCCAAAATAAACAAGTTAGCAGCCTAGCTGAGAATAACAGTCATAATAGTCTTTTCACATTTTACCTTCTGGAGAAAAACGCCCACGCATCTGCCATGCAACTTTTAAGGGCAAAAGGCTATTAGCAATAGCCTATGCTTGCAAAATCTAAAGAAAGCAAAACCTAGCCACAAGTTTAACACAAGCCAGCCTTAGTTTTGCTGACAGAAATGTTTTTACTTTGGTTTTACTCTCCACATTTCAAATCCTTTCCAACTCAGGAAATCCACATAAACCAAGATTTGACTACCAGTGGGGAAAAATTTCCAGAACTGCATAAGGGAAAAAGGCATCAAAGCACTAATATAAAAATAAAAGCAAAATAAAATCCTGGGGGAGGATCCTAGGAAGACAACATTTAGAAAAGTAAATTCAACACAAGGAAAAGCCAAAAAGCAAGAAGCATTTTTTATCAGGAAGACTGTTAAGCACTCCCTGGATAAATGCAAGTCTACTGCCTGACTCAGGCAGAGTCACTAAACCCCTTTCCCCAGACACCATACACACAAGCATTGTGAAGAAATACGCATTTCCTGGCTGGCAGCAAAGGGCAATATGAGGAAACCATGAGTCAGCAACCCAATTATTTCTGTTTTGCATGATTCATGAAAAAGAAGATCTAGTAATCTAGTAACTGCATTTTTTTCTCAGAAAGAAAAAGTATAGCATAGTAACGGGAAAGAAAAAAAAATAAATCTACAATACATTACAATCCAGCAAGGAAGCCATCATCATCAGAAATAGGCAATCATGTAATGCAAGCATGCTTCTGAAGCACAGCATACCAACTTTTTGGCAAGCAGATTAGATGAGGACAGCAAAAAGCTATTCAAAATTCTCCCTTAGCAATTGCAGCACGGTGTAGGGAAACACCAAATATTTAGTACTTTAACATATGTTACCTTCAAAATTACTGATCAGCTTTTACAGACCACAGTCATTGCCTCTACAGTTAAGGTTAAATGAAAATAGAAGAATAGACCAGAAAATGTTAAGTAGTTATGGCCTTGCCAGATTTAACCACTCAGGTTGAAAATGTTTCAGGTCAAGTCTCTGCTTCCGAGTATTTATGGGAAATTGGGTCAGCCCTCCTTCAAGTTTAGTAGCTTCTGATAGAGTTGGGGGGAGATTTAAGTGATATTTTTGCAGATGGTGGAGTAAAGAAAAAAAACCACAAAAAGCCACAAAACCCCTCACCACTATGGCAAAAAAAAAAATAAATCTATAACTTTCCATGTGCTGGAGCAAGAACATGAAATTTGGCAGAAGCAGAGGCAGGAAACAGTTCTCAAGATGTAGTGTAATAGTTGCTTTCTGCCTGCATAGCCACCAAGTCCGGTGTTTTTAAGTCCTCAGGGGAAAAAGTTATCAGTGTTATATTATGCTCAGCAGAAGTTTATCAGAGTTTGGCAGCTAAATTTTCTGAGGATCCTGTTTACCCTGGACAAGCTCCAGCCAAGAGCTCCAAAGGCCAAGCAGAATTTCCCTGAAAACCTTCCCAGCTTGTCATCCTGACCTTGCAGCACAAGCCCCTGGAAACAGGGAAGGAAACTGCATTTCCAGTACTCTCCCTGATCTCCAGGATTCAGGACTCCTTAGAAAAAAAGATTATGACAGGAAGATAAAAGCAAGGAGGAAACAAGAAATCAGCTGATAGGCAGAAAGAGAAAAACAAACAAGTATCATTTTATCTTTGGGGAAGGTATGCCAGAGGTATAGGATTTACATGCAATTACTACAAAGTCTCACATCCCCTCCCAACACCTTGTGAACAGCTATTAAAAGTACTGACAAGATGGATTTCCAATTAGCCCTAAAGAAGAACACTTCTAGCTGGAACTAATGCCATTGGCTCCATGTGCTAGGTAGGAGCTGAGTCTATTAACATTTCAACTTGTTGGGAAACTTTTGGGGAGCTGCTGCAACAATACTGAAATTTGAGCCAGCCTTTCCTTGGTGCCTGGAGGAGTTTCTATGGGTGTATGTTTGTTTTGGGATTTATTTTTTTTTTAAAGGCTAATGCAGGGAAACTTCAGAAAGACAATGCAACAATGAATGCTGAAAATTGGCCTGGACTTCTATGGACAAGCAGTGGGACATTAAAAAAAGCAGTCATGACCTTGGGTTACTCCTTAGCCCTTATGTAAGTCATAACTGTAGAGAAAAAAAGCCCATCTCCTAAACCACAGCAACTATTCCTGCAACATCCTTGATATCCCTGGTGACCTATCCACACCTGCTGGCCAATTGTTCAGTGCAAAAAATCCACACAACTCAATGAGTCTGGAATAAGCTACTGTGGATGAAGCAAAACCATTCAAAAAACACTTAAAAAACCCCACAAAACATCTCCTTCACATTATCAGCTTTTAAAACCTAATGGGAATATTATTTTATGTATCCTACAGCACACAGTAACACCCCACTTCTACTAAAACCATCACAAAAATCTGTATTTTTAATTAACTAAAAAGTTAGTCTCGGTATCAAAGCAGAAAGGTTTTTTTCCCCCCTCCTGAGGCCTTCTCAGAGTCAACTGGCTAAGTCAGCCTTCATCCTTCCCTTGAACTTGGCTGTGAACAAAGTACTTACTGCACATATGCACCTCTTTTACCAGTGATCTGGATCACAAGACAGCAAAAACTTTCCAGTTACTACGCCCATAGGTTTTTTGTTTGCTTTATAATTGTTAAAACTGTGCAACTAGAATAGACCTTGGCAAGCCACCACCAAGAGTGCTCTTATTAAATGCATGCGTTCATTTTCTACTGTCCTCTAAAATTTTCATTTTTTTATCTTATTTGTTCAGCCTGTGTTGTATCGACTTTGGAAACCAAATCTTCTAAGTTATTATGCCAAAAGCCATTGAAGAACCATTGGCAGAAGAATGAAGTATACAAAATTATTTTTCAGATTAGTAAAAGCCTCTACTTAGCAAGATTGATACCTGATGCAGCATTTATAGAACTGCTTGTTTTATTACTGAAAATGGGATGACTGCAGAAGAAGCCCAGAGGAGCACATAAATACAGATGGCATATTCTGTGTTTTCATCCATGGGCTAGGGAGTCAAGCACCTTATAAACAACGCAATTTATTTTTTATTAATAGGCACTTGTTCTGCCTTCTAATTCCATGTGAATGTTTTGCATAAAGCACCTTCTGCAAAGGAACTGCAGTTCTGGCAAAACATCTGAGGGGGGTCATAAAAATATAAAACTTAGCCATTTGATCTTGGCTCATGACCTTTTTGGTTCATGATTTTTCATTCCCTAAAGAGTTGACTAATGAAATGGCCTCAAGGAACAGCTTATCCTGAGATACTGAAAAAAATGTGATACTTAAAGTTCCCAACTCTTGGTATTGATATGTTGGCATGATGCGAAGCCATAAAAGGAGAGTTTGTCTTCAGAGTTTCCTGCTAGTTTAGCAGGAATAGATTAAAGTGGAACAAAGCTATTAAACCAGTATTAGGAATCCAGTGTGGCCTCTCAGCTCCATCTCTTGTAGCTTCATTTTTGACTTGTTGGGTTTTGGAAGATTTTTTTGCCTACTTTTCTGTTCTGAAATTTTGACACTTTTTTTTTTTCCTCATGAGTGAATCTACTCAATTATAAAGTGAAATTCATTTTTTGTTATGGCATAGCATAAAACTATTCTACTGGGTTTTAAAACCCGGTGTATCTGTAAAACTGGAGAATTTAAAGAAATTCTTCTGGATAACGGAAGGCTCCAGGGAGACTTTACAGTAGACATCCAGTACCTGAAGGGGCCCTGCAAGAAACTGAGGAAGCACTTTTTATACTTTAAGGCACCTGGATGCCAAGATGTCCAGTGACAAAAGTCAGTGGCAAGATGAGTGGCCACCAAAGTGTGATTAAGGGAGAGGAAAGATGACAGAAGGGCCCATGAAGGAAGATGAGGCTGGGTCATGTGGTTTATGGGGTTGAGCCTATGGAGGTGACCCACCTCAAGACCAAGAGAAGACCACGGAAGTCAATACAGCAGAATAGAAAAAAAAAACCTACTGAGGTGTACCCAGCCAAAGACAAAGAAGAATGTATGGAGGTGGACCCACCTCCAGCACAGTTCCTCCGACACCACAGTGCCAGGAGTCCTCTCCAAGACTCCTCACCAACCCCTGCACAGGAGCATCCAGTCAGCATCACACCACCAGACCAGCCTCCAGGTCCACCGTTGGCCAGGAGGCCCATCCACCAGTCTGGGCTCACTCAATCCACCACTGGCAACCAGCAGTTTCAACGTTCATTGAGCCCTTTTCTCCCATTCCCCTACATCTACACCTTTGTCATTAAGGTCCCTTCTAGTTGGTTCATTAGGAGGGTTTTTTTCAGTTGTTTATGGCCTAATTTTAAAAGACCAAATAAACAAGAATAAAAACCCAACAACAGTATAGATACTTTCTGTGTCCAGTTAAGGAGGACATGGAACTGTTAGAGGGAATCCAGAGGAGATGACAAACATGCTCAGAGGGCTGGAGCACCTCTGCTATGGAGATGGGCTGTGAGAGCTGGGGTTGTTGAGCCTGGAGAAGGCTCTAAGGTGACCTCTGAGCACCTTCCAGTACCTGAAGGGACTACAGGAAAGCTGGGGAAGGACTTTTTACAAGGCCATGTAGTGAAAGGACAAGGGGTAATGGTTTCAAGCTGAAAGATTTAGGTCAGACGTTAGGAAGAAATTCTTTGCTCTGAAGGTGGTGAGACATTGGCCCAGGTTGTCCAGAGAAGCTCTGGATGCCACATCCCTGGAAGTGTTGAAGGGCAAGCTCGATGGGGCTTGGAGCGACCTAGTCTTGTGGATGGTGCCCATGGCAGAAGGTTAGATCTAGATGATCTTTAAGGTCCCTTCCAACCCAAACCATTCTGTGATTCTGTGAGTCTAAGTCTGTTGGGTTACACTAGTTAACAGTTTCACTTCAAAACCCTGTGTAGTTTTTAGAAACCCGACTTCTACCTTTATAAAAAAACAACGCAACAAAACCCATGCTCCAAACTCCACCACCAAACTTTAGCAAGTGCACCTCATAGCAACTCTTAGCAGTATTCAGCTAAAGGGATGTATACTTAGTGATCAGCAGTTAATCACATCATCTGTTCATATTTTATAACCACTGACACATTTTTGAGGTTTTCCAAATTCCATGAAAGGTGGCCAGTTTTCTCAGATGAGCCAAAAAAAAAAATAATAATAAAAAAAAAAATCAAGGCTACTAGATCAAAAAGGTCACTGTCCAATTTGTGCAGGAAGAAAGCAAACACACACTGTTGGTGTAAATTCAGGCAGATTTTAAAATGGTTTTACACTAGCACTTTTACTACCTTCCTTAACTACTGCTTAAACAGATGGGATTTTGTTTTGTCTGCAATTTGTGAACATATCAGACAGCTGCTTCTGAACACAAAAAAAATTCCTCTTACATAACACTAGTACTTCTTTCCCCCTCAACAGTAGTGTTTATTTACTGCTACGCCTTTTTGCTTCATGTAAGCTGATAAAATAATTTACAGTAAAAACACATAAAAATTACACTGGTAACAGATAAAGAAGCTGATCTTCACCTCCAAACACTGCTTCCCTCTATCTTATAGTTGCAGTAAGCATCCTATTTTTGCACTTAAGATTTATTTAAGATAAAACTAATCCTGATGCTGAATTATTGCATTGTGTTCACAAGGACCATAACTTATAGGATGATTCTGTTTGCAAAAGAACTTACCATCTGGAGCATATTTTGAAGCTATTCCCAAAATTATCCCCAGTGCAACAAAAAGTGAAAGGCTAGAAATGGCAAAGCAAATGAGAGTATTTTTATGCCTAGCGGCTTCTGCTTGGCGGTGATGCTGATACACTGGTAAGGATGGGAGTCTTGTCCGGGCTTCTTGTCTTGCAGAGGTAAATTCGGCTGCAGCATGGCTCTGCGAAGGCGGCGGGGGGCGGAGAGGAGCAATTCTCCCTGGGACATACCCCGAAGACCTGTGACCGCTCCCATTCTGAGGCCGGAGGAAAGCAGGGGAGCTCCCCCTGGCATCAATGTCTTGCATGTTATAAAGTCACTGGAACAGGCACACAGATACAGAGGGGAAAAAAAATAAGAGACAGGGTTTCAGAATACAGAGTACAATACATAAAAGAAAAAAAACAAAACAACAACAACAAAAAAAGCAATTTTAGGCCACATGCTTGCTTAAAAAGAACAGCCACTGAAACTGTAGCTACTTACAAAGTTATCAGTCACTCAGCTGCTACCGGTCATTTGCCATGCTCTAACAACTTGAAACAACAGTGCATCTATATCTTCATCAAAATTTCAAAAGCATCTGGTATGGGAATGCAGTACAGCACAGACCATTTCTTCATAGTTTCACCAGGTATTTTTCGCACAGTGTTTTTACAGTTAACTTGTACTGTGAAATTAAGAAACAGGCTGAACAAGAAGAAAGCTAGCAGCCCCTTAATCCCCACACTTATACAAAGAACGCCTAAATGTATTTCTTCTGCACGCAGAAGCTGAACAAACTTCTCGTTGTCTTCCTTTATGGAGAAGATGCTGAGAGAGACAAGCCTTTCTTTCACACTGGCAACAGTAAAAATAACTTAAATGCAATATGTGAAATACCAAACAATTTTATTTATATTCATGCTAATGCAATTTAGTCAACAATTCTAATTAGCTGAGGCATACAGAGCCTGCAAATGCTTAATTTACTCACAGTGGGATGCGGTTGCTAGTAAAGGTGCATCAGGAACAGTCCTATAAGAAAGTTACTTGCAGCTTGCTCAGCAAACCTCATGTGTTTTTTTTCTAGCTGTTGAGAAGCCTGGAAGCAACATAGCTGCTTCAGATGTCTGTACCTATTACCCAGAAGGGAGTAATACTTCCATTTCAGTTACTGGTATTGTTTCTATGTTTTTCTGAAGCAACTAGTGAGGAAAGCCTACCAAAACCACCACTGCTCAGCCCATCCTTGGCAGCAGTTCTAACTTACCACACTCTTCTGGTTTGCTTTAAGAGATGCAAAATGGCATTTGACTGTTTTCTCAGGCCTTCTGGTCAATTGTGTTGTATTGTATGGAGTATTCACAAATCTGGCCTAACTTCTAAATTTTTTTTAATTAACATTTCTTAGGAATGGAATTTTTTGACAAGGCTGCTCAAGTTTCAGTTAACTGAAACTTAGTTTTCTAAACCAAATCCTGAAGGGGATTTAGGTCTAAGTCATGTATTAAATAGCAAAATTAATTATGAAAATAAAACTCTTTGTCTTCCATTAACAAAAGGAAGTCTGAGCTATACTCTGAAGTGCCAGACACGCTGGTGCAGGAAAAATGTGACAACTATAAACTTATTCTGAGAAGCAGCAAAAGAGCTTTTTGTCTCCTGTACTACAAAATCTGATACTTCACTGTTTCCAGGCAGAGCTGTAATTACTGAAAAGACTGGATTGCCCTTTTTCAAGGGAGACAATGCGTCTCCAGATATATGCACAATGACAATAAAGGCACTGAAACGTTAACTGGAGTAGCCATGCCAGAGTGCAAAGGTTACACCAAGTTCTCCAGTAGTGTTTCTTGCACCTGTTAGTTGTAGCAAATTGATCTTCACCATTCTCCTATCTGTTCTTTGAGAATCTATTTCCCAAACCTAAACCTCTGCTCTCAAACTTAATAGCCCAATGTGTTACAAGTACCATGGAACGTATTGCTTTCACCACATGTGCCTTTGCACTCAACTCATCATCTTTCAGCAGTGAACCGTCAATCATTTCTAAATTTTAGAAGTGGTGTCAAAAGCTGATTAGTGCAGGAGCTTTCCAACTGATTCAAAGGCATTATTTTTGTCTAGCTGAAATAGACACTGAACTATCTTTTTGATTAAAACTGAAATCTGATTCAGCACCGAGGTTTTTTTTTTTTTAATGATTTGGACCACTAATTCCTTAAACTTAGTTAAAAATCCTTCAGACAGAATCACAGAATGCCATATGGCACTTATCTATCACACTGACTAAATTACTACAGTGTTCATTGTAAAGTGATAGAGTTAACATGTTTGTTAATTGCTCAGCTACATCAACAAAATCCAAAATGGTTATGCAAAACTTAACTTGCTTTTACCAAATATTTTATTACAATTTTGCTTAGTAAGGCCTCTTAAGGTATTGCTAGCCCTTTAAATCAGTCATTCCTGGCAACAGACACCAAAACCTCTTCTGTCATATTTCAAGCACTTTGTTTTCTACAACGCATTCCACCTTGTTTGCAAGTCTCATTTTGCAAATTGCAAAAGTCTTCCAACTATCCCACTCAAATGCAAACACAGGTCACCCCAAGCATGGGTGGAAAAAGACCGTAGTCTCTTACCCATTACAGGATAAAAAAACTGAAACAAAGCAATAAGGAGATACTTAGGACAACTAAAAGATTTACTCTATAGTTTTCCATTACAACAGGAGTAACCATTTCAACACTTCCTTCCCTTTTCCTGTGTTGCTTGAAATCCTCCAGCTGAAGGAAGGTTCTTTTATATCCTGTAGAGTAACTACTGTCTTTCCTTTAAAATTAAGACACATTGATAACCTGATTCAAATTATTGACTTATTTCCACTCCGTGGAAGTCTTCAGATAGCATCACAGAAACACAAGTTTAGCAATTGGCTATATGGCCCGTTACACCGTAGGGAGCACAGTTATTTGGTTGCACAAATACAGTTTGACTAAAGTGCAGGGGGGAAGATCCATCTGAGCTTTTTAAACACATTTCCTTGCAAGTCCCCATGCACCTGAATTTTTTCATGTAACACTTCTCTTTCTTCACCCAAGTTTTGTCATTTCCCTTTGATCTGTGCCTATGGTGTGTTGGGATTTTTTGTTTATTTGTTCAGGTTTTTGTTGTTATTGTGTTGTTTTTTTAAGGCAAACAATGTTGAGATCAAAGGCTCCACGAAACCATTTACAGTTAAAAAAATAATTTAAAAACACCAGACCTGGCTCCTGTCATCAGGATATCCTAAATACACAGAAGCAAGAGGTCTACTAAAGAAGCTCATGATCTGTGCAACTCCTCCTAATGGTGCAGGCCTAGACAAGAATACCACCACTTTTACAATTTTACTGCAGTATACAGAGTGATGCAGTATTGTACTACTGCAGCTAACAATTTCACTAATGGTGAAGTTCTTGCACAACCTACAACCAACTACCTTACCTAACAAAGTAATACAGAACTCAACCTGTAGAAATCACAGAAGTCACTTCCGTCTTCAAAAAGTGCAAGAAGGCAGACCCACGTAACTACAGGCTGATTAGCCTCATCTCCAGTGTGGGTTGGATGACTGCACAGTGAGGTGGATTGAGAACAGGCTGAAAGACAGAGCTCAAGAGTTGTGATAAGTGGGGCAGAGGCTAATTGGACACTTGTGTATAGTGGTGTTCCCCAGGAGTTGGTACTGAGTCCAGTGAGAGAGTGTAGTCTCAGCAAGTTGCTGATGACATAAAACTGGAAGGAGTAGCTGACACAGCAGAAGTCTGTGCTGCCATCCAGCATGACCTAGACAGGCCAGAGAGTCAGACAGGGAGAAATCTAATGAAATTCAACAAGTGCAAGCACAGAGCAGTGCATCTGGGAAAGAACAACCCCATGTTTCAGTACAGGTTGCGGGCGGACCTGCTGGAGAGCAGCTCTGGGGAAAAGGACCCGGGAGTCCTGGTGGACAACAGGATGACCATGAGCCAACAATGTGCCCTTGCAGCCAACAAGGCCAATGCCATCTTGGGGTGCATTAAGAAGAGTGTGGCCAGTAGGTCAAGGGAGGTTATCCTCCCCCTCTACTCTCCCCTGGTGACACCTCACCTGGAAAGCCAGTTCTGGGCTTCCCAGTTCATGAAGGACAAGGAGGTACTGTAGAGAGTCCAGCACAGGGCCACAGAGATTATGAGGGGAATGGAGCACCTGCCATATGAAGAAAGGCTGAGAAAGCTCGGTCTGTTCAGCCTGGAGAAGAGGAGACTGAGGGGGGATATTATCAATGGTTGTAAATATCTAAAGGGAAGGTGTCAGGAGGATGGGACCAGACTCTTCTCAGTGATGTCCACTGACAGGAAAAGGGGCAATGGTCACAAACTGGATCACAAGGAGGTTCAACCTTAACATAAGGGAACATTTCTTTACCGTAAGGATAACAGATCACTGGGACAGGCTTTCCAGAGAGTTTGTGGAGTCTCCCTCTCTGGACACTTTCAAAACTCATCTGGACATGGTCCTGTGTGATCTACTACAGGTAATCCTGCTCTGGCAGGGGGGTTTGGACTAGATGATTCTCAGAGGTCTCTTGCAACACCTACCACTCTGTGATTCTGTGAAATGTTATTTTCTATGTGATTCAGGCAGAGTGCTATCTCAGTATTCCCCAAATTCTTGCCCTTCAGCCTTCAACAGGATATTATGCAATATTTTTAAATTCGTTATTCATGACAGCTTTTAGTCAGGGCTACACGTAAGTATGTGCTTCCAGCTCACAAGTACAAAGGAGGTTTCTGGTAAAGAGATTCGGCTAGAGCATCTCAGATGCTTCAGCCCAGAGTGTGCTCATTACAACTCCTCTGCTGGAAGGCTACACTATTTGCATGTCACTCTTTTCCAAGAGTCGTGCTACTCCATATAAACCAGATTTCTGCTTATACACCCCTGCTGGCAACATTAGCAAGAAAGCAAAAACTTCTCATATTAATCATATCAGCCAACTCAGTTTATGCCACTTTAAAGAAAGAAGAAGAAAAAAAGGACTTTATTTTGCACGGTATGCAAGTAAAAACAGTGATTACCTGCAAGCCTGGCTCTGTCAACAAAGCATCTGAGCTATGTGTGCAGCAAATCCCAGCAGGCAGACTGCAATGAGCCACTGAACAGGCTACATCATCTCCAGTCTCCTCACGTACTCATTCACCATTTTTAACTTCAGCCACTACTACGCACTCATACAAGCCCACATTGCTCCACACGAACAGAAACTAGAAGCATAAGCACTGTACAACCAAGGGATAACTTCTGAACCTCCTGAGACTGAGACACAAACAGCAAGCTCATCTGTTACAGCGTTCAGGCCTTGTTTCTTGGAAAGGAACTGGATTCTTTCACAAGGCAATTCAAAACATCACCTGACACCACTCAAAACATGAGAAATACACCAAGATAGTTCACACTTTTTTGCTGTCAAATGTTTAGTGTAACAAAACATGGAAAACACACTAGAAAATGCCCGCCCCCTTGGCATCCTCTCATAACTTTGTAAACAAAGTACACTTACTTCTACACAAAGCAAAGAAATTAATTCTTTCCTTACAGCTTATTTTAAGGATGCACAGTTCACAGGTCTTAAAAATAAAAGAGAAACCATAAGAAACTCCACTTCTTTTGCTCTGGGCTATCAAATACCACCATCTGTAGTGCTGATACAATAACACAACATTCAGTCTTAAAGTGTATAATCACCATTCAGGAAAAGGCTGAGGAGAGGTAGGGGAAAACCACACACATCAAGAAAAATACTCCCCCATGTCATACAGTGCCACATTGGCTACTGCTGCATGCTGGCATGGGCACCTGTCTGGTGGGAGACCAAAGGACCATGAGAAATACAACAGAAGAGAAAGGGACAAGAAATGAGTATTAAAAAGCTCCTAAGGAGCTTCAATTGCTAAGCAGAAAGCAGTGCAAAACAAACTCCTTAAGTACTAATGACATGCACACCTTCACAAGCCTCCAAGCTGGTGAACTACAATGGAGATAATTTCAATGCAATGTTCCAAGTGCCTTAGAAGTCCACAGTTCAACAGATGTTAACCTCACCATTAGAAAAGTAGTATTTCCCAGTAGACAGGCTGGGTGTCCACAAGCTTTCCTATCTGGTTCCACATTTATTTCCACTGCTTGTTTTGAAAATACACCTATTCACCATGATGACAGACACAGCATGTGTGTAGGAACCTACTTTCCCACCCAGGCGTGCACAAGCTGGAGAGAATATGTGTACAGTAAACCACATGAACACAGCAAAGTAACTGTTGGAATCACAACAATGTTTATAACTGCTTGAAAAATCCCAGCTGACTTTAAAATGTGTAAAACTCTGGGCATCTTCTATCACATACACTGTCTGCTGCATGCCCCCACTGAGTCTTCTTCCTTGCACGGCAGTTCCAGAAGAAAATCAGAAGACAAAGAGAATCAGTGAGAAACAGAGATACAAACATGGTAAGAATTATAAAACTTTGGACAAAGTAAGTTATATTGCACCAGATTTTCTGAATTTCCTGAGAAGTAACTATTAATTTTTACTTATTTGTTATTACAGAAAACCCACAAAATTGCATAATACACAGTCACTAGAAACTATTTGAGCTGAGGACTGTGTTTCCTAAAACAAGTCTTCCCCAAATACCACAGAACTAGAGACAGACCTGTAAGCATGCATTGTATTTACAGTATAAGAAAAGGTCTGTAGATAGAATTAATCTTCAACAGCAAGTCTAATTAAACCTTTTGACCACACAAGACTCTGGGTCAGAAGCAAACTGAAAACCTATATGTAAGTAGAGAAAGTTTAATCACCTACGTTTAGGTGATAGGCAAAACAAATTAGTTATTATCTATGGATTAGAAAGGACACAAGGTCAGTGGGGAGAGGGTGGTGAGAAGACTGCTTCCCAAGAGAAGGAGGCAGGTAATCTGTGGCAATGAGTTTGTCTGTGTTAACAAGTATGAAATTACAGGATGTCAAGCAAAACCGCTCTTGGGTTCATGGCTTACAGCATACAGAAGAGCCATGAATTTAATTCCTAGCCTCTTCAGAAGGCATTTGGTAGATTTCCATTAAGGTTGAGGCTGAAAGATCAAAGGCAAAATGGGGTTTTGTACACGAAAAATAGTTCCCCTCTCCAATGACAACCAGGCTTCTGTCCTTCATCCATAGTTTCCCTGGGCTTCACTTACATAATTGTCAGGAAAGCTCTTGATGCTTCCAATGAAATATCTAACTTTCCAGGAAGTTCACGTACAAAATTCAGGGATTTTCATAGTTCTTCTGCAGAGACACGTCTTACTGCAGGAAGTGCAGGGACAGGTTGATCTTTCCCAGTTCCTGGACACCAAACACGACCCTGCAAGCATTCAAGTGTCCTTAACTGACCTTGAGACACTGCTATTTTCAGTCTGCTCTTACATGTTTGCAGTATCTTCAGATCTTACCCATTGAAACAAAGAAACATAAGCCAGAAGCCACAGCATCCAGCTGTGGTCTATGTATCTAAAATGATGCCTGACACTTCCAGTGGCTTCAATTTTTCCCCCTCATTGTTTCTTTTAGACACAGTTATTCTCTATAAATCACTTAGAAACTGGGAAAGTCTGTTTTGTTCTTCATTCATGGTAGCAACAATAGAAAGTTCTCCTGGTGGAAATAATTCAGAAACCATTTGTTTCTTTTCATAAAAGTGAATTGACCAATGTCTTAAATACAGAAGATCCAAAAGAGCGTAGTAGGAAATGCAGCACATGTTGAAATAGGCAATATGAATAGAATAATTTTTACTGTTTCTCTTATTTTCAGAAATGAAAGATTTAGGAAGTTGCATAAGAGATCAAGATCTCTTGATCTTCAGATCAATTTGCTTTTTAATCACACATCTGCCCTTAGCCTGATGCGTGAGCCACAGCCTATTTGGGCCCCGAGTCTGTAACATGAGAAAAAAAGCAGTCACTGGCCTCACAGTGACACAGTGAGGGTTGGTTTACAGAATACTTCAGTCTCCCTCAGTTCTAAATACAAGCCTATTTTTAGACACATAAACAGCTCTGTTGAAGTCAACAGCTTTCATGTGAAAGTAATGGATCTGTAGGGTCCACCTGAGAGAACACGAAGATGTTAGGGAAAAAAAACCTAAAGAGAGGGGAAAAAAAAAATTAAACTACTTATCATACTGACAGTAAAAAAAAGTGGTACCTACAGATATAAGCGTTCTCTAGAAACACATAAAACCCCTGCAAACTGGCTACAGCTTAGGATGTCACTGCAGAAGAATCCTCTATGTAATGGTAACACAATTCAGAGAAGTGAAATCCGATTCTGGCACTACCTTGAATCACTGATGAAACAGTTCTGGCCTGTCATCCATTCAAGAGGAGGAAGGTGGCATTAGATACCTATTTTCTTCTTACAAAATTAGAAAAGCTCTCAAATAGATTATATGCATGTATGACAGTAAAGAATATAACAGGGGTGAAGAGTCAGATCCCATACTTAGCTTTGGTCAATAGATGTAACATAAGCTCTCCAAGAAATTCCTAAGTGTATCGACAGAATCACTTAATAATCAGTGGGTTGTCATATTTAAATTATATTTCAAACATAAATCAGTAGCATAACATGCTCTCTTCCCTATCAAAGTTTCTTTCTTCTTCATCCTCGTTATTTTTACATATTCTGGTATTTTTCTCATGTAAAGCTCTCGAGCTCTTACAAATTTTTTTTCAGTCCACCTCAAGTTTCAGCAAATTATATGCCCCCTCTTACTCTGTTTACTTGAAGGTTTCTCTCTGCAGTTTTTAATTGCGCATCAGCTACAAAGAAAACAATGCTGCTCAAGAAGCTGAATTGCTGTAGCTGCACACCCACATTCTTTCAGAGTTGCCTTGCATTTGTGTGAGCCAAGTTAAATGGGTTTGCATTAAAAGATAATTAAGCTAGGAGCTCCAAATCACTGAGCAAACAGCTGTGACATCAGCACCTCTTAGCTGTTTAAACTCCCAAAGGATTCTTCATCCTGGAGAAGGATGACTAAGAGAGAGAAGATATATGACACAGGTCCATACAGCTAGAAGCAACACTGAGAATTCAAATGACTGCTCATGTCTCTTTTAAGGGGGAGGGGGTGTGTGGAAAAAAAAAAAGCAGACACAAAGAGATTTCTGAACCCGACCCAGTACTGGCTGCAATGGACTTCCAAGAATGTATGTAGGTTCAAAGAGCAACAAAGTCGCAGAAGAGAAGTCAGTCAAGGATTATTGCATAAACAATACTGCCTAGAGCTGAGGAAGTCCTTATAAGGTAGGCTGTTGGATGCTGGAAGCAGTAGTATCATTATGTAGTATCTTTACCAGACATACGTTACTCATCGCTGTCAGACACCGAGTAATTGTCTCAATGGACACTTGGTCTCATATGATGTGGGCATCTTTCTCTCATGTTTTAACATCTCAATTAACTGTCTTCCTCTCTTCTCACTTTTCCAAAATCACCTCCTCCTATAAGGGCCAAATGTCCTGCTCAGCTCAGTTACTGCAATTTACTGTTGACTTTATCAGCAGAAAATACATCTTTACTTGATGGCTTAAACTATCATGCCAGACATAGGGCAGCTGAAACAATTCTCATTTTGCTGTAGGAACAGTGGCCTCCAGCAGAAGGGCAGGGCACATACCAGCTAAAACCACAACAGCACAAAGACTTAGAAATTAACAGTCTTTCGAGAAGAGTTCCTCCAGCTAAGCTAACAAAGAGTAGCTAGAATGTATGTCTGAATGCCAACACCCACTATGGCTCTAAGGTATCACAGGACTCACAGAACTGTATGAAACAAAAGGCTGGTGAATAAGGTACAGTGATTTAAATTACACAACATAACACTTATCCAATTTTTTTTTTGGGGGGGGGGCAGAAAGTGCAACATTTTCCACCATCTCCCTTTTATAAGAATCACAAACAGCTTATTTGGGATATCTCAAAACAGAAGCAAGTCTTCAAAAAGCAAAACAAAGCCTTCTAATCCACCATTAAGTATGCATTCTGGAGGCTGCATTCAGATTTTGGATTAGTATGGTAAATTCCTTTCTAGGAAACTCTTAAGAACTTTGCACCCAACAGCCAAGCCCTGCAATATCCTGCTAGGTATAGACAGTAATTTTGTATGACTGCACTATTCTACCTTTTTATAATTCTTCTTAATCCCATGTGCCAAAAAGACAGAAGAGCGACATTACATTCCTTTGTGTTAACCTACCTCACAACAAAGGAATAAAAACAGTTCTAAAGTATGCATCCTTTAATGTCTTCAGTATTTCCTTTCCTTATTGGCAAATACATCACTTTTCTCCCTCACATCTTTCTTCAAAGTATATAGTTTTGTACTCCCTCTCCACTTCCTTTCTCAGTATTAGTATTCCAAGAAGGTATTTCTGTGGATTTCTACACCCACATCTACAAACAATTTGTTCCCATTTGTCATGACAAAAACATCTCCATTAAATCAGTAGTGAAATCCTTTTTAGTAAAAGCAAGCTGAAAATGGATCAACTCTAATCAGGACTTGATTTCAAAAAATAAACCGTAATTTACAATTTAGATATTATTCCTGTTTTAATGTATACATTAGGTGATTTTACAGAACAGCCTTGCTAATGCAAAGAATGAATTTAACTGACATACTTCAGACTACGCTCCCACCATATAATTTTTTTACAATACACAAAGTGAGATTTACTACAAGATATTTTTCCCACTAATTTTGGTCAGCAATTTTAAGTCACTGGTGCAAGCATGCAAAAGGTGGAGAACAGTCGCCACAAACACCATGGGACAAGATTCCTGACAGAGGCCTGTCAGCTGACAAGCTCCTCCAGCTGTGGTCAGGGGAAGGGGGGGGGATGTAGCGGGGATGCACCTCCACAGCTGTGGAGGCTGAGGCATCAGCTCCCAGCAAACACCTGCGAACACGTTTTCCCTCCTCCCCAACTCCCCGCCTCCCCTCCCATCGCCCATGCGAGGCAGAACAAAGAGGAGGTGGAGTTCTGATCCCAGAGTGGAGGTGGTCAATGCCTTCCCAGGGGTAGAGAAGCAAAGGGCTAACATGAAAGCAAAGGGCTACCTCACTCAGTAAGTAAGATAAACATGAAAGCAAAGGGCTACCTCACTCAGTAAGACACACATGATAGAGTCACTGATTAGTGTCCTTGACATTTCCAATACACCTTTCCTTACCTCACTTGGAGGAAAAACGACAACCTGCAGAACAGTGCTCGTTTTCTGCAAGTAAGACTTCCACGCCAAGAAGCTGAATGGCTGACTACAAAACGCACAAAAATAGTATGCTAAAACTGTTTATTAAAGATTTTTCTGCAACATGCTGGACACATAATAATAATAGTAGTTAGTATTAAAAGCCAGGTAATAAGTTATCTGTAATTAAAGAATTATCTAGTTCTAGTTCAGATTGTCCAAGGTACGTAGGCATTTATTTGCATCTTTGAAGAATGTTGTTCCCGAATATTTAAATCAGACTGAAAAGCACCTGTCCCACTGCACCCCATCATTACTCAAAGAAATAAAACCTCCCGACAGCCTTTCAAGTACAAGTTATTCAAATATGTATCAACTGAGATTTAAAAACAAACAAACAAGAGATTCAAGCTGAAAAATAACTGAGGAAATCTCACAGTTTGCTCTACAAGCTTCTGGAATCAGTGTATCTCCTTGTGCTATACCTGTTTTTATACTCACGCCTTACAGGAAAGACCACCTTTTTGTTCCCCTGCCCCATTCCTTGGTTTGTCAACTTGCAAGAAACGTGAACTGTGCCACCAAATGGTAACTCTTCCAGTCATGGGACCAGTTACAGCTGGGAAACATGAAGTGGATTTTACAGGGCCTGCTGAAAACTTTTTCACACAGAGGTCACCATTCTCTACTGCTTAGTGTCTCCACCAATTCGCAACACATCTCATGAACAGGTTAAATGCTTCCAGCCAACTCTCACCACCACTTTCCCCACAAAATATTGCAGTGCTGAAGTTTTAACGTACATAGTTTAAAAACCCCTACAACTTGCCAATGAAAAGAATTCCATGCACATCTTAAAACAGAACAGACCATAGCTACTGTTCAGATCAGATGCTAAATTTCAGGAGACAATTCTGCAATCTCACTTTGGCAAGAATCATACAGAAGCCCTCTTGTCCTTTTCTCTTCTCCTGAATCCCTTCATAGCTGGGGACACTATTTCTGCTTTCCATAAAACTGTTATTCTACTGGACACTTTGTCTAGCTCAAGCCCCTAGCACACACTCAGGTGGATGCTGTATCAGCAGGGAGAGAGCAAGAGGAGCAGGCCCAAGAAACTTGAACTGGCAGGAGATTTCACAACCATGCAGGCAGCACACAGGATCCGAGTAGACAAAGCACCTCAAAGAACTACATATTCCTAAGAACAAGATGAACCTCACCTCCTCCCTGCCACTACTCATGGGGTATTTCACCTCAGTAATGTAGGTATGCTGCTACAAACCTTTTTTTCTGTGATTCATCAAAACTTCACTGATGCCATCCAAAAATACAAAGCACTGCTTTCTGAAGAACTCTGAAGAACTTCCTTACTGCATTGTCTCTGTCGAGGCCCAGGCACTATTTCGTTTTTAGAACTAGTCAGGAATGCAAAATCTTTTCCCTTTTAATAAATCCGTGCCAGCAATTTACTTTCAAAATATAAACAAGGGATCTCCAGCACACACTCCTCACCTGAGCTCTGATGTAGCACAAATGTAGCCTATCTATTACCACACACTCTCTTCTACTAGACATGTTGGTACGACTCCTACTGTGTTTTTTCCACGCCTCTGGGCAAGTAAAGCAAGCTGCTGGTTATCAGGCACGGGAAAGGCAATCCACAATAATCCGGGGGTGCCGATCAGGACAGCTCCTAGCGGAGTTCCTGTCCTGGAAATGGTCTGAGCCTAGCCTTGCTTCCCAGCGGGATGCCGTGAGCATCCCGACCAGGGGCGCCCACCGAAGCAAGGAAACCCCGGCAGCACAGCCCGCCGCGGCACCTGCCACCAGACCCCCCGGCGGGGAGCGGAGCCCACACCTGCCGGGACCCGGGGGCCCCCGCCGCCCCCGCGCTCAGCGCCCGGGACGCGCTCGCGTGGCCGCGGCCGGACCGGGCTTCTCCAGGCAGCGGCGGCAGCGCCCGCCGCCCCGCCGGCTGCCACCGCCCCCGTTCCCTCCTCTCCTCTCCTCTCCCCTCCCTCCTTCCTTCCCCTCCCGCCGGCCCCGGGAACAAAAGAGGCCGGTGCGGCAGCGGCCGCAGGCCGGCCCGCGCTCCAGCGTTTGGCGCTGGCCGGCAGCCCCGGCCCGGCCCGCCGCTCCCGCCCCGCCGCCGGCCCCAGCCGGACGCGCACTCACCTGGGCCCGGCGCGGCGGCGCGCTCAGGGCGGCGGCATGGCGCTGCCCGCCCCGGACACGGCGGGAGGCCGCCCGGCTGCTCGCCACCGCCCGCCGCTCCCCGCCCCGGCTGCCGCCCTTACGCAACCGGCAGCCGCCGCAAGACCCCCGGGGCGATGATCCCCAGCCCCCAGAGGAGGCGGCTGCGCCCCGCGGCCGCGGCCCCGCCTCCTGCTGGTCCCCACCCCCACGCCGGGGGAGGAGCGCGGCCGCCCCGAGCTGCGCCGCCCGGCCCTGGCACCGCCCGCCCCGCCGCGCTCCGCCCCGCGCTGCTCCGCCTGGCGCCGCGCTGCCCGGCCCGGCCCGGCCCTGCCCGCGGGAGCGGCGGCTCCTCGGGCACCGCCCGGCCGCCGGGGTGCCAGGCTCCGCCGGTCGCGGCCAGGCTGCAGGGGCTTCGCCCTCCCGGCCGCCGGGAAGGGGCTGGTGCAGCCTCCTTCAGCACGCGGGGTTGGCGGGGCGGGGGGCAGGCACCGGGGCGCTTTGCACCTCTGCCCGGACCCACGGCGTTCTGCCGGGCGGCGTGGTAAAAAAAGCGACGTTAGATCTAAAATACCCAGCGTCCCGTCAGATGCCAATGTCCGATTGGGAAAAGAAAAAAAATATATTAAAAAAGTGAATCAGCAGTATGGTCGCAGAGCTCCCAAAGGCGCCCGTGGAACGAGCGCAGGTGAAGGAGCGGGGAGAGGCGGCGGGAGGGGCAGGTGTTGTCCCCGCGGCACAGCCCGAGGGACGGCGAGTCACAAGCAGGGGGGCGGGAGGCAGCTGTCAAGCCAGGAGGCTTACTGGGATGAAAGGGGATAGCGAGTGAAGTTACTTACAAGAGTCAAGGCCCGGGGCAGTCTCTGAGCTGGGAAGAGAGCTGGCTGGAAAATCTGATTCCGCTTTCTGGGACGATTTTTTTTTTTTTTTTTTTTTTTTTTCCCTTAAGTCTGATTTGGAGTAAAATCGAGCTAAGCCCCAAAATGTTCTGAATTTCAAGGAACCGATGCCCGCAGCTGTTCCACAGCTAAAAACGTCAATCTGGTTTAGAAACTCGGACGGTGAAGCTCCAGGACTTACCTTTGCTGGGGACCGAGAGCTCCAAGGCAGCCTCCTAGGCTGTCAGCGTTGATGTAGATCTGACAACCGGCTCCTCTTGAGTTTGGGACCTCCCACCGTTTCCAGTGCACCGAGGTTGGGCCAAACTTATTAAAAATTAAAAAAAAAAAAAAAAAAAGAAAAGGAAGAGGGAAAAAAAAAAAAGAGCCCCCTGACAAGGTTGGGAATGCTTTCAATGAACTGGTTCGGGAAATACAGCCACCGTTTTCCGACATTATTATTTCCTTGGGAAAATTCCAGACAGCTGGAAACGAAGTGATAAGTCATTTCAATTCCTATAAACGCTGCCCGACGTAACTTTAGTTTTAGCCATTTCGCCTTTGTTTACCAGCCTATGTTTGCTTACAGCATACGGAGACATCTAGTGACTAAATAATGAACTGCAAATCAATTTAACAATTCGCCTGAAATTTTTGAGGTTTTACTTGGATTCTTCGTTTGTGGTGTTTCAGGAGGACTACAGCATTCAGCGTGGTACAGCTGCAAACCACCGCACCGCGAAATCGCAGTTGCAGGATGCCGGAACCGTGAGGGATCCAGCAGCTGCACTAATTCCAGCAGTGACTGTGACTGCAGTTCCACTGCACAGTTGGAGCTTTGGGCCACAGCTTTCGGGGCTGAGATTTGATGTAATCCTTTACTCAGGACAGAAATTTGCCTGTACAGACACAAAAGAGCTTGCAACAGTTCCTGACTTGCCCTTCTCACTAAACCACAGTGAGCGAAGCCCTTAGGTGTATATACGAGGCAGTTTGATCTTCACTTTGATCGTGGCTCTGTGTTTCTATTCCTTGTTCTTTAGCTTATTATTTTTTAATTCTTTTTTTTAATGCCCAGGAGCGCAATCCTTCTAACATGTCATTACAAATCTTTGTCTCATTTTGACAAATGCACATGCCAACTTAGTATTTTATATTTGCCAACTACTTTGGCTGAAATAAAATTGGAGGTGGTTTATCTTGGTTTAATATTAAATTTAAACATATCAGCTGAGAAAAATGCCCAGTAACAAGAAAATCAGCATGCCACTGGACATCCATTTTACACATGTAAAAAATGTTTGCCCATGAAATGTATGTGTCCAATTATTAATTCAGTTGTCTATTTGGATGGACAAATTTTGCTTACGTACAGTGAAGCTGCAGCAAAAAAGTAGGTGTATTGTTATTACTACATGAACTGTTTCAGTATGTATCTCACCCTCAGAAAGCACTCCTTCTATTATCCTTCATCATATAACTCAGTATAAAAATAATGCTGAATTATGTTAATGCCATTTAATTAATGGAAAACCCTATGTAACATAACTTACATAGGGTGAAGCCAGTCCTGTCCTTTGAGAAATTATTTTCACTTAATGCAGTGCTTCCACACACACACACAAAAAAGTTACTTTGCCAGATGGGTATGTTTTCTGTTCTCATTAAATAATAGAACTCTTCCCATGTGTTATTTTTCAAATGTTGTTCATTACCACAAAACACTGCTTATTCTCTGGAAAGATAGTTTTAACTTTTTATGTACTTGTATATAGTGAAGAATGAAGTAACACAGACAGCCCATCAACATTCCCAGTCCTAAGCTTGCAAAGAGCTCATTTCAGTGATACCTGGGTAAATGTTTGCTAGTACTACTATACGGGGACATGTAGTAGAAACACTTCCACATACTTCAGGTAGTCTGAAGCAAAGTGTGTTGCAATATACATGTATGCCCCATGTCTGTATATTTATGTGTGCATGTGTGTATTTTAGACAACACATACAATGCATATTTATCAGTCTTAGGCAAATAATAAATACCTGTCAGCTGTAGAAACACTAACTCATTTGTAAAATGGAATTATCACCCAACAGCTATATTTTTTTGAAGTGATGGATACATTTGAATAAAAAATCCCTAAACCTTGCACATACACAAAAGATTGGGCTTGAAGATTACCTGAGTATTTGAAATCTCTGTATCAAATCCAAATGGCACACTAAAGCATTTGTTGTGGTTCCTTGTCTCTCTCCTACCTGGCTCGCCAATAATGTCATGCTTTGGGCCCAAAACGACAACAAAAGAACAGCCACATTGCCACTCACTCAACTCCCCCTCACGCACACACACACACTCTGGGATGAGGAGGACAAAGCCCATGGGTCAAGACAAAGGACAAGGAGGGTTATTCAACGATTAAGGTCCCAGGCAAAACAGACTCAACTTGGGCAAAAAATAATTATTTAATTTCACACTAATCAAACACACACAGGACACAGACAACATACAGAGCAGGGCTTGCATATGTTACCCCACCCCTCCCTTCTTCCCAGGCCCAAATCACTTTGTTCCCGGTTTCTCTCCCTCCTTCCCCCCAGCAGCAGGGGGACAGGGGATGGGGTTTAGAGTCAGTTCACAGGCTGGTGGTTCCTGCCTCTCCTTCCTCCTCAGGAAGAAGGATTCCTTACAGTCCTTCCCTGCTTCCCCACAGGGTCCCTCCCATGGGAGAGAGTCCTCCATGAACCTCTCCTTCATGAGTCCTTCCCACGAGGTCTGGAGCTGCTCCAGCCTGGGCTTCCCACAGAGTCACGGGCTGCTTCGGGAACAAACTCCCCTGGCAATGGGGTCTTCCAAAGCTGCGCAATCAGAGTCCACTGGCAGCAAATCCAATGGCCACAGCATCCTCCCGGCGCCTTCAGGGAATGTTCCACCACGTTCCTCCATGAGCGCAGGGGGACAGCTGCCATCTTGCCATGGGTTGCAGGGAAACTTTTGCCCAGTCACCTTCTTCCCCTTCTTCCTCACCAACCACCAGCACTGCTCTCCTTCACCAGCACAGCTCTTCTCCCTTAAGTGCTCCTCTGCACTCTGGTTTGGTCTTGGTAATAGCCTGTTCCGACTTTGACATACTGTGCTTCAACCAAAGTTAACAGCAGTTAACAAAATATAACAACAGTTTAAAGGAGATCAGTTTAAAATGCATACGGGTGGAATGTAGAGATGATCTGTAGCCAGGTTTTAGGAGGGAACAGTTTCAGTGTACCATCTTCCCTTGTCACCTTCCCTTTCAGTGTAGCATCCCTTCCATGATCCAAAAAGGATCATGCAATTTTCTTATGCATCTCAAAACAAATGCATACACAACTAACTTACTTTTTACAGATCTACAGCAGAGTGTGAAGAAAGCTATTAGGTAATTAATTTATTATTACTGAAATTAATAACATTAAAAGCAAACCACAAAAACCTTTGTTATGTGGCAAATGCATTCACTCAGGAGTTTGGAAGTCTGGGTTCAGCATTTACCTATTTTACGCTAAAAGTCTTTTAAATCCATGACAATGGCTCTACCCCACAGCAGTGATGCTGACACAGGACACATGAGGTCTCAAGACTGCAGTATTCTCTCTGGATCCTTCAAGGATTTCACTAACTTCCCTGAAGTTAATTTCACTGACTTCCCCTAATGACCCATTACTGAGTTCTGCCTAAATCCTTTAATTCTCCCCCCATCACTTTGGCTGTTACCAAAAAAATTACAGTGGAGAAGCACATCAGCTGATTACCAAGATTCTGGCTCATATAAAGATAAGAAACTGTTGAAACCCAGTAAGAAAAGTGATGATTTTTTAGTGTCCTTTAGGTTTTCTTCTCTGTAACCACTGACAGTAAATCAGCAAAATAATTTCAAAACTCCTGTTCATGATGGGAGTGTAGGCTGCACTGAAGGTTGAAAGGAGGATTAATAAGTTGGGGTTTTAAAATAATAGTTGAAAATAAAGAGCAAATAAGAATGGGGTAACTGTGAGGAATGAGATATACAGATGGAAACATGACAGTGAGACAAAATGAAAAAGAAAAAAAGAAGAAAAAAAACCAAAATGCAGATATGGGTACATAGGAGCTCTGCTTTGCCTTTTATACTTTTACTAAAGTGCAGTTTGAAGAAAGACAAAATACAACAAATTCCAATTGCATTAATTTTTAATATAATCTGAATAAAACTCACAATTTGCTGCCAAACAAATCCATCCACTCACATTAAGAAACAGGGATAATATTTTTTGTCATTGTGTTTACATCTTAGTTCAATGTTATTAAAAACTTGTGACTGTGATTGTCTGCTGTGTTGTGACACCTCAGGAAGCCTTTGCTTGAAAGGAAGTCACTTCAATATATATTTAATGCAAATTGACAATTATGTCGATTTTACTAGCAATCTGTAATAGTAAATTGGCTTGCGTTTAATTTAAGGATTGATGGAAACTGATTGCATAAACTGCTAGGTTAGGCAATCCCATGAGACTTTACTACAGGATGCTGTGCTTGTAAGTCAAAAGTTGCAATCTACAGACCTTTACGTATCTGTCAGAAATTTTTTATATACAACAGGTTATGAGACATTCCACAAACCATAAGGCACAATAAAGTTGTTAAATACATAATTGCTTGCCAGACTTCCATTGAGACTACTTGGAATATATATGATCAGTTGTGTTTCAACTTATGTACTTGGTGTAATGGCTTTAAAATCTTATACATGGTATTTCTATGCAATAAATTTATGTCCTGATTTTTTTGCTCTTTATTTTTTTCCTAGCAGACCATGATTTTGGTTAACACTGTGAAATTTACAAGATGAAGATCAGAACTTAAACCACAGATTTCTGTTCTGCATTCACCTTAGCATATATATACAAGGAAAAGAGAAATGTGACTAAACTGTGTTGTTTTAATCTTGGAGAAAGATGGAGAGTCTGACTTAAACTGCAGAGAAATGCATTTTAAGTGCTTTGCTTTTATTTTTATTAATTACATTTTACAATGTAAATCTTCTCACAAGCAGAAATGCTCAGGAACAGTACATATTTAAAAGCAATAATAAATACCTCTGGAGAAAGAACAAAGCTATAATGCTTCTAGATTTTTGCCAAAACCAGACGTGAAAAGTGCTGAAAACCTGGATTTGCTGGTAACTCACTTCCTCCAAGAAGAAACTTATGCATGTAGGAGTACTTTTTGTGTATTTGAAAATATAACAGTAAATTGCAACCTTAGGACTCCAAGGTAATGTTCATTTTGGTGCCATTAAATCCAAGTTTCAAATAGAACTTTACATCAAACACTGAAAGATGCATTTTTTGCACAACATTCTTTGCTTATGCAAATACTTGTGCAAAGCTTTGGGCTCTCAACTCTGTTATGGCCTTCAGACCATAATCCTCAAAATTACCCTCTTTTTAGAAAAAACTTCTCTAACAGTCAGTAAAAACACATTTAACACATTTTTAAGCAATATTGTAGAATAAGGCAGTTCAGCTGCTTACCTTGTCTTGTACCAAAGCAGTCATACTCATATGTAAATGATAGGGATTTGCTTCCAGTAAATTTTCAGTTTTCTGTCAACAGTGTCACCAAATGGCTCACTGAACCTTTTCCCTTTCAGGAAAGGAAAATCACTAATCACTGTTACAGGAAAAGTTATCTGTTGGTTCCCTGCATAGGATATCATCCTGACCTTTTTTTTTTTTTTTTTTACAAAAAACAGGAATTGAAATGTCTCATACGAATGACAGCCAAATGTAAAAATAATAAGTATCTGTTTGCCCATCAGACACAAACCGTTTGATTCTCAGAGGTGCATTTGCAGTGCTGCAGAACGTTTTTCACCTTAAGCAACTGGGAGATCAGGTTGAGATATTTGATAATACTAAAAATCATGACACTTTTTCAAAGTCAGCCTCTAAAGCAAGAGCTTGAGGTGAAAGCCAAAGGACCGTTACTGGCTTTGCAGATCTGATTGCTTAAAAAAATAAAATAAAATAAATTATATTAAAATAGAACTACCTATGCAAGAGAAGACGTTCATCTACATCCAGGAAAGTAGCCTGTTTCCAACTGTAGCTGATGGCAAGGGATGACAAGAGTATTAAAAAAAAGTTAAGTAAACAGACATCAACACTTGGTGGACTACTCGCCAATCTTCCAATGATTTGCAGCTCTGTGTCACCATCGATATACGTCTTTTTACTAGCTTCTGATTAAATAATCTGTTGCTTTCTGAATTCACCTTAATTTCTAGCATCCATGATGTCTCGTGACAAGGAGTTCTGCAGCACAGCTGCTTCTTGTAGGAAGAAATACCTCGTCCTGTTGAGTTTGGAGCTTCCACTTTCTCATTTCATGAGATACCCCATAGTTCTTACATTGAAAGAAAGTAATTCCTTATTCACCTTCCCCATGCCACTCCATCACATTCTCCCTTACTCATCTCTTTTCTAATCCAAGCATGTTAACAAAATATATTTATTTTTTCCCTTATATGTAAGCTGTTTCAAATCTCGCCATGGTTATTGTTATTCAGCCAATTTTGCTGTGCCTTTTTTTGAAGATGACAGAACCAGAAGTGCAGTGTGCTCCAGAATATGGGCACTTTGGATTAAGAAATCTGCTTTATTTTTATTCTGTTCTCTCCCCAGATAATCTCTAAAGTCTTCTTATGTTGCTGGCCACCACTGAATAACGATCCAAGATCTTATTTCTGAACAGTAACTGTTTAGAGTTGGAACTGTGTACATAAACTTTACTTAAGATTTCCCAATGACTTGTAAATACCATAGGCTACCACAATCAGATCAGTACATTTTTAAGAAGGAACTGCCCTTCAGATTACTTGCATGTTCCTATTCTCTGTCAGTCACAAAATAGGAACAGCGCAAAAACGATAAGCTCTACAACACACCAGCTCTTTGAAGAAGTTTGACTATCACTTCCCTGTTGTCTCCACAAACGTTGTTTAATTTTAGATAAACAATTATGGGAAAACCCAAACAAAAACAAACAAAAAAAGCCACAAAACAAACAAACAAACAAAAAACAGCCAGGAAAAATACATAACTATTTATGTAACATGCTTAAGGCAAGACAGTATTCTCAGTGCAAACTTGCCATTCTTTATGCATTTAAGGCACAGATCAGTAGATCAGGAAAGATATTTTCTGTTGACCTGTTAATTTTCCTCCAAATTATCTTCCTGCCGATTTACTGTTTGTCTTTTACTTTTTGGTTGCACTCTCTTCCCCTACTGCTTATTGTATTGCAGTAGAAGCACATTTACTAAACAAGCCAGATGTACATGTTGGATGAACACCAACATTTTGTGCTTAAATCATACCTCCACAAAATTCCATGAAGCAAACTGCACAGAGAAAAAGGAAAAAAAAAAAAAAAAAGAAAAAAAAGAAAAAAAAGACTGGGAACATACTTCATGTTTGCACATAATGTGTCCAAAGCTGAGACAGCAAAGTTTTCTCAGACAATAATTTCTCAGCTGGAACTGAGCAGATGGATAGCCTAGTATCTGTTAAAGCGATTTTCTCCATGTCTTAATGTGGTGGTTTGGGCCCAAAACGACAACAAAGGAACCTCCACATGGCCATTCACTCAACTTCCCCCCCTACATACACTCTGTGATGAGGAGGACAAAGCCCATGGGTCAAGACAAAGGACACGGAGGGTTCTTCACCGATTAAGGTCCCAGGCAAAACAGACTCAACTTGGGCAAAAAATAATTATTTAATTTCACACTAATCAAACACACAAAGGACACAGACAACACATAGAGCAGGGCTTGCATATGTTACCCCACCCCTCCCTTCTTCCCAGGCCCAAATCACTTTGTTCCCGGTTTCTCTCCCTCCCTCCCCCCAGCAGCACAGGGGGACAGGGGATGGGGTTTAGAGTCAGTTCACAGGCTGGTGGTTCCTGCTGCTCCTTCCTCCTCAGGAAGAAGGATTCCTTACAGTCCTTCCCTGCTTCCCCACAGGGTCCCTCCCATGGGAGAGAGTCCTCCATGAACCTCTCCTTCATGAGTCCTTCCCACGAGGTCTGGAGCTGCTCCAGCCAGGGCTTCCCACAGAGTCACGGGCTGCTTCGGGAACAAACTCCCCTGGCAATGGGGTCTTCCACAGCTGCGCAATCAGAATCCACTGGCAGCAAATCCAATGGCCACAACATCCAAGTCCACTGGCCAAGTTCACCCCTCCCGGCGCCTTCAGGGAATGTTCCACCACATTCCTCCATGAGTGCAGGGGGACAGCTGCCATCTCGCCATGGGTTGCAGGGAAACTTTTGCCCAGTCACCTTCTTCCCCTTCTTCCTCACTAACCACCAGCACTGATCTCTCCTCTAGCACAGCTCTCCTCCTTTAAGTGCTCCTCTGCTCAGGTCTCAATTCAGTTATTTCGTATGTTATTGGCAGAGGTGCATCTATTTTCCCTCTAATGGCTCCTTGGCTGGTTTTTGCAGCTTCTTACTGGAGCCACTTCTGGGGCCCTTCCCCCACTACCAAAAAACACACCAAACCAAACCAGAACACCAAATTATACAGAACACAGACTTTATGGAGATTAAAAACTAAGCTGTAGTTTAAGCCAAGCCTTGGGAAAAACAATGCTGCAGTTGAGGGTCTACAAAAAACCCCTCACAACCAAGCCTTTAGAGAATCAGAGGTAATGGCTGCACAGGATCAGATATTGAACTGAAAAGGTCCTGCTGGCTTCAGGTGTCACACAGCCCGTCTACAAGACTTGTTTGGCCAACTTTTTCTATGAAGCATGGTGTTTCCTACCATACATTGTTTACAAGCACAAGGAATCATCAGTGGTGCTGAGCTAATACAATTATTAGAACTTTCCATGAGTTCAGGTTAAATCTCATGGGAGGCCTAAACAGTGCAGGAGCTTCATGCAGGCTTTGGAATAAACCTCCACCTGTACATGAACCAGATTCATAATGCGATCCTAAAAAATTAAGAGCAAAGGACTCACGAGTTGAATTTGGCAAACAAATACTGAAATGCATATGATAAGAACTACTTACACTTCCAGAAAAGGTGCTCTTGAGCAGGACTGGTTGAAACAAGAAGCTGTCTCAGACTGAGAAAACTTGTGTCCTCTTCTTGAAACACTCAGCAATTGGACAATAAAACCTTAGAAATTCACAGTCCTGCTAATAAAAAAGGTAAAGACTGGGATACTCTGGTTCCCCAAAGTTACAGATACTTTAAGTCAAATCTCTTGCTATGCAAACAGGATTGTTCATTACACAGTCATAGAGATTATCAGGTCATTTTTTATTTTACTTCATTTCAGTTATCTAATGTCTTACACTTCTGACTCCTAAACCTTTCAGGAGATAAAAACAAAATCCTGCATGTGAATGGGTGGATGCCTGAAGGAGGCTGTGACCCCATGGAGAGCCCACATTGAAGCACATTCCTCACTGGATCTGTGGACCCAAGTAAAGAGGATCCCACACTGGAGCAGGTTTGCTGGCAGGAGTTGTGACGGGGACCCACAATGGAGCAGGGAAAGTATATGAGGAGTCCTACCCCCTGAGGAGGAAGCAGAAACAATATGTAATAATCGGACCAGAACCTCCCCATTCCCCATCCCTCTGAGCCACTCATGGAGAGGAGATACTGAAATCTCCCAGGAAGAAGGGCGAGAAGAATGTGTTTTAATATTTGGTTTTATTTCTCATTACCTAGTTCTGATTTGATTGGTAATACGTCAGATTAATTTCCCCAATCTAACTCTGTTTTACCTGTGATGGTAATTGTTGAGTGATCTCCCTGTCCTTATCTCGACCCACCAGCCTTGAGTACTATTATCTACCCCTGTCCTGTTAAGGAGGGAGAGTGAATGGCTGGGTGGCATCTGGTGTCCAGTCAAGTTCAACCCACCCCAATTATATAGTGGCTTCATCTTTGTGGCATGTCCTCTAAATTGAAAAAAAAAAAAAAAAAAAAAAATCAAAACGGCATTTCCCTGGTTATTTTGCGTTTTTGATAACAGCTTACTGTTGGTCAGCTTCACAGTTTGTATTCTCTGTCACAAGTAACCAGGAAAATAAAACACTTTTTCAGATTCAGAGCAATGCAACCGTAAGTCATGGATTGTCTGAAAGCCAGACAGTACAGAAATCACTTTCACTTTTAAAGCATTTTCCTCAATGCAAAACATTGACTTGATACAGAGATAATGAATTAAAATGAGATAATGGACACAAATGTCTTTGCATACTGTTATTTCATATCTCTTGTAGAATACCATTACATTTGAAGCAGTACTACCTGATCCATCTAGCAAATAGTCAGTGACATGTTGCTAGATACAAGCATAAAGGATTATTTGGTAGTAATGACCTCTTCTTTTTAAATGTATTACTTTATTTGATCTCCAAAGCTTAAGCCTTGGTTTGTCAATCCTCTGTTAACCCTCAAAAAAGGGATCCTATTTTATTTGATATATTTACAACTCAATGTCTTTAAGTTTCCTGTGAGATACTATACAAATGTATCCAGGCAGTCTTAATACCTGCCTTGGAAAGCCTGCAGCACTAGAATTAAGTTTCAAAATGTGGACTGCATATCAACTTAATGACAGAGTTTGCTGACGGATACAACAAGAGGCATGAGATGTGAATGGCTCCTGTATGTCTCATGGATGCTGAAGCTCAGTAATCATGCTTTAAAGGGAAATATTAGTAATTAATATACTCCTGATTGGGAAAAACAATAGTATGGCTAATAATTTCTCAAAACTGTTTGATAGTGCCATATTCCAATCCAAACCTGGAGTGAAACTAATTTTTGCTATCTGGAATTACTTGTCTGGAGAATGAGGTTTCTTAAAAGAATTTCAATTCCATTCTGGAATACATAATGACCCTTTCACTAGTCTACTTTTCAAATGTTTTCTCAATGAGGAAGGCATACAGCTACAAAATTCCTCTTTCTTAGTTTGTCAATAAAATGCAGACCTTTTTGCTATGCAGTTGACAACACCTGAAACTTCACAGGAGGACTGTTCATTTCTTCGGACTACTCCTGAGCTAGAGCTTCAGTTACAGAAGTATGTAAGATCTGAACAGAACAGTCAGGTGAAGAAAATTTTGTTTCCCCTGGACCTGGACACAACCAAGGAATAAGAAAGCCCTAGAAAAGAAGATGATGATTCCTAAACTTTGCACAGGAACGGGGAGGAACAGACACTTAGGATGAAGTTCCTCGTGGTTTAAGTCTCTTCTAAATATTCAGACAATGCTAGCAACAGAAAAGTTGCATCTTACTATAGATGAGGCAAATCTAAAGCTTTAGACCTCCCTCTCTCTCTCTCTCTCTCTCTCTCTCTCTCATATATATGTATATATATAGTCTGGCTGACTATTAGTGACATATTTAATCTTCCAGTTGCAACACTGAATTCTCCTCTGGATTACAAATGGTCTAAACTCAGAAAAATTGTGGAATTATAGACGCCAAAGCTGTGATCTGCTCCTCACAGATGCAAAGGTACGCATCAGTTATGACCTCAGGCACATGCCCTTGACTCCTCAAGCCCCAGTGTGCAGAATCTCAGAATGGCTCCTGCTAATAGCAGCACATAATGAGAAGTGCAAACTCAAGCACACTTGGTGTTCTCAGTTCCCATGCCTCTTTCATTAGCTGGAATATTAATAAAATGTTTCCCTTACCGTCTCTAGACTCTCTATTCTCTCTAGAATTCTCTGGTTACATGAAAATCTAAGATTTCTTTCAAAAAATAAGTATTTTTAGCTTCTATTTTGAAGTTGGAACTTTGGCAATATAACTTATATGTCCTTTGCCAGTCCAAAACACAGGAAGTAAAACAAAAGGACCAGGGATAAATTCAGGAGGTTTTGTGGTCCAACATATGTTTTTAATATACCGGATTGGGCTGGGCTTGAGTTCACTAGTTCTTCCTTGTTGAAAAGACTCATAAACATCCTCACGGAAACAGATACCTTATAAAATTTTATAGAATTTATTCTATTTGGAACTACATTCCAGATACACTAGCTACACACAGCTCTATAGGAAAATGGTTTAGTTTAGTTTTGTTTTGAATTATCTTATTGATAATATAATTTCTGTTTCACAATGCAGTATTGTTTTCCTGTCATTCTGCCAGTATTGTCTTACAAACAGTGCAGTCATTAAATAATACTTAAAGGTAGCAGACAGCTAACAGGATACAGCCCTGTTATCTTTTGAGTTAACTTCAACCAGTACTTCAGCAGATGAAAAGAATGATGGATTTGTGTTTATAAATACAGTTAAAAACAAAGCACAGAGGGATTGACTGCTGCCAGTGCAGGGAAGCATACTGAAGACAATCTTCTCTGTCAATTCTATGCAAACTGTTGTCTATTTTATAACAATTACTCCCTTATTTGATAGTCTCACCAGAAAGGTGAAGCCCAGGAAGATAAAACACATCCTTTTGGAATCTACCCATTCTGATCCTTAAGTCATTTACAAGGATAGTCAATATCACTGATGGACTCTTTCAAGAAAACACATAAAATGACATGGAAGTCAGAAAAAACCTCTAAACTGCAAGTACATATATGAAACATAAGTATAAATTAATATAAAGATGGAAAAATAATTTTCCAATTTTTGTGCTTGCATAAATTCCTATATTCCTACCTCACTCAAACCCAGAGCCTTGCCATTGAACTGAAAACTGTTTTAGCTAATCTTCCCGTAACAAAGATTCTGTGGCCTAGCATGTTAAACGTATAAATGTCCGGTAATTCACATATATGCCAGCAGAGGGCATAAAGAAAGTTTAAAAGCTTTCAGTTCTAACCTAATCTAAAAATACTTAAAAATACTCCGTTGCTTTAGGATTTCAATATCAAAATTTGCCTCTGTTACTGCTTGAAATTGCTTCTTCTGGTCCTAAGAAAATGAATTTTATAAACATTGTTGTTAAAGAGAAATAAAGAATAGAAATAGAAATTAAAATAGAAGTCTATGTTTATCTTCTTACAGCTGTTATGTTCCCATAACCTTTGCTATATTAATTTCCACAGGAAAGCACATAGGAAGATGACAAGATGAAGGCAGCTGTTTGCAGATTTACCCTTCTCAAGAAAGCCTGCTGTGATTTATTACTGAAGTTTTGAATGTCACATTATGTGTTTTATTGAATACATTTGAAAATTAAGAGTCAACACATGTAAATTAAGTTATCCCTGAAGCAGTTAGTTTATTCTTACCTGTGCAACAGGAAGCATGATTGCAGGTCTAATTCAGAGGACTTACACAACTCAACTTTAATTCACTGATCCTACTTTGCAAAGAACCTCGGAAATATATAAATAGACCTTAAATAGAATAAAATTCTCATTTTTTTTTGCAAACACTTTTAGGTCTTATTTGGTTATAGCAGTACTAGAAACTTTTGAAATCATGTTCCTTGCCTTCAGTAAGACGTACACATTTTTTGAAAACTGTAATTTTCATGCTTGTAGCTGGTAAAAAAGAAGATAAAAACCTAGAAAATCAAGTGCAGTCACACTGAGATTCCACAGCCACGAAGAGTCAAGACAGCTCTGCACCTTGTGATACCACCAAGGCCATCAGAAATGTCAGCAATAGCTTTGGAGAGAGCTCATAATGAAGCTTTAGATACTGCTTCATGGTCTAGCCCAGTGGTCTCCAAAGTGTGTTGGTGTGGGGGTGAATACATCCCAGAGTGTGTGCAAGATAATCCTCTGGAGTGTGGATTTTTGCCACTGATAAATACAATTTTTGTAAGTAATGTTTGTTTCACCTTTATCTTATCCTTAAAATATATATTTTTAATTTTTATATACATTTCATAATGTACATAATAGTACAATAGTACATGTATGTAATTTCTAAATAAATAATTAAATAACTGTTGGGGTGCATGCACAAAAATGTTTTAATCGTGGAGATGCATGATCAAAAAGAGTTTGAAGACCCCTGGTCTACCCCTAGTTCAGTAATTGCTTCAAGGAATAAAAGTAGAGGATGTGCCATCATGACACTTAAATTCCTTTATCAGAATAAACTGATTTCCCACATACATATAACAAAATACAGGAACTGGAAAAAAATGAGTAAATTTGTAGGGTGTTTCCCTACTTCCTCTCCTTTCCACTTCCTTTTATTTCTCCATTTTCCCTCTTCCTCTCTGTTTTTCATGTTATTTGGCACTTCTCCATCTATTCATTCTCCATGGCGATTTGGATTAGTTTTCCTTTTTTGTTAAAAAAATGTTGTTTTGTAAAGTCTAAAGCTCTTAGCTCCTTTTGTCTTTTTCCTTTTCGCGTTTTGCCTAGCTGTGTCCTAATCTCTCCATACTCTCAGCATCTCCCTTTTTTCTGTCTCATTCTACTTTTTTTGCCCTCTTCTACCTAACTACAAGCCCCTTTGATTTGCAGACCCATCTTGGGGCTTTCCTGTTACTCCCATTCCTCCCACCCCCACCTCTTAACCTTTTCTTCTTCTTCTCCCTGGTGGGACTTTACATTTTCCACATCCTCTCTTTCCTGTTATTTTCTTTTCCCATAACAAGAGGGAAGAGAAATACTTGGGAGTAGAGACATGCCTTTGTAGTGTTCTGTTTCCTCTAGCCTTCTGCCTACTCTTTCCCTTGGCAACAGTCTCCCCTTATGAAAGCAGGAATAGCTGACCATTTGCTGCAGCAAGAGCCTTCCTGTCTGAGGCCCTCTGTGCCACTGAAATGCAGAATACAGCATGCAGCTCGTGGAGCCCCATCCACTTCTGGCAGCAGGTTAGAAGTTATTTCTGGTAGGAAACTGTCTTCTGAAGCACTGAGACTAACACAGAGACAGACAGACAGAGCCTAATGGTGAATAAGAGGAGCTGGTAAGAACCTGCAGCAAGAAACAGGGCATGGGTGCATCTGAGAGGTGTAACAGACAAGACAATCTGAACACCAGGGAAGACTTCCAATATTTGCAGGTGGCTACCATAAGCCAGGGAACATTAATTCTAGTATTGCTACAGCTTCAATCAGTACAAGCAGCCTGGAAACATGCAACTTAGAGGCCACAAGCTTTTTGAAGTCCGAGATTATTTATTGAGTTGTTTCCCTGCTGTTGCAATTTTCCAAAAGTCATTACCCTATGTGTTTCAACATGCACAATGGCATAAGAAATAACGGATTTGCAGCCATGGAACAACAATATCAAGAGGTTCAAAAAGTGGATAAACAAATGTGTATAGAAAAGATAAACAGATATTAAATGGCATAGTTTTGAATGCATCCTTTAATATTTCTAGTTCTGTATATTGGTACGCCAGTGGAGTAGGAGAAGGCCTTACAGGTCTGCAAGCTCTTCCTAAATAGCATCTCGGACTATCACTATTGCAGACAGGACGCTAGGATAGATGGACAACTTACCTGACACATTGCAATACTTAAAAAATAATTATTGCGAGGAAAGCATTTACTGTGCCATAGTTGCTTATCAGTTTGCCTGTTCTGACCCATATGTAAGAGCGATACAATTAAAAGGATGAAGCATAGGTAATCCTGCATATATTGTGGGTAAGATCACAGAGTCATTGCAGAAAAACTGACATATAAAAAATTAATATGTTTGCTCAAGTAAAAACTTCATTGTGCACCCATACCCTGCTGCTCTACATGCAGTCTACATAGTGCAGAAAGCTGAAATAATGTTAGTTGTGGAAACGAACATCTGTATGTTTCACTGAAACCTAACACAGTGGATCAGCTCCCATTATCATAACCAATATTCTTATTTAATAAGACCTATGTAGCAGGAAAAAAAACCAAAACCCTTTGAACCACAAAAGAGAAGCACAGGAAAAAACTGCAGCCAGTTAAATAATTCACTATGAACAAGAATAAAATCCTTTGTCATCATAAATGATCACACCATTGACTCAAATTAACCTATACAACAATACAACTGCTCTATATCTAACAGAGTGCTCTGTGCAGGGACAACAACTTATGGAAATGTGTATATTTAAAAATATTAATGAAATACTTAAACACACAACTATACATTAGTGATTCCTGGTTACTTAGCAAATCCGATTGTTCACCAAAGTCATGCAGTACTAATTACAATTCAGAACAAGTGATAAAGTTTAAATAAAAGAAAACCCCATGCATCCTCATGGGTAGCCAAGTCTTCACATACCACACACAGCAAGAGACAATTCACCCCAGGTAAGATGTTGAACACAGATGAAGCAATAATCAGAAACAAGTCATAATATTTTCTTCACACATTAACACCCTCGTTCGTATATGATTATTTTTTAGAGTAGCTATTGCCCAAATGTCCACATAAACAAACCTGTTTATAAAAGTTTCTGTAGGAAGCCAGCATAAATGTCACAAATTAGAGAGCCATGGGCAAATAGAATGTGATTTTGTTGTTCATGAACACTGCCTTATGTAAAATGCATGTCCTTACTGTTAGTGAAAATCTAGCATGACAATAACACATTGTAACAGCACAGTCAGATATTATTGTCACTTAAATTTAACATTTACCTTACCTGCATTATTCTGCAGCTGGCTCAAGGACTGCATATTCCTATTTACCACTCCTCATGGCTTTATCATGCCTTATGATACATCTCATGTTTCTGAAGAGCTTTAGCTACTTATTAATTCATTTTCATTCATACTTTTAATTCCTTTTAGAATGAATCAAATTCTTGTTCTTTAAGAGCCATAAATGAGAGAATGACAAGTTATCTATTGCACACCTGCCCTGACAGTCAAACTGAGAGAGTGCTGGGTTCTACGACTAAAGCAGAACTGGAACTCACAGTTTTTCAAGACTGTATTCTTCATCTCTCCTCTTGTTCTGGCTCCAACAGAGTGGTCTGTGTTACACTACCTGAGTGGCTGCAAAAGCTCTTTCTTACATGTGGTGGCTTTTACTCAAGCTTGCTGCTAGTGATAAATGAATACTTCAACACAAACAGAATTCTGCGAAGTAAAATGAAGTATTTTGCCCTTATCTGTACAGCATGCTACAAAAGAGTTGGCCAAATACTAAATAAAGTAGCAAAATTTTAGCACCATCACATGCCACCTTGGGTAGCAGAAAGGTCTGAAAACCAAAATGCCTTGTCAGCACTTATGTTTTATTACCCAAATATTTTGTGAATGTGCTTCTAATGAATGAAAACATTGCAATTAACATAACAAAATAGCACCTATCTTGGAGGCAATTTCAAACCAGTGACCAGCATCCCTCTGTTCCTGTTCTGAATAGTGTGCAGAATATACAAGCTGGACATAGCAGACTTATTTTAATGAAGATTTAGGGAAAAAAATCACAACACATATGTGCCTCCAAATCAGTAATGCACTGAAAAAGATGCTTGTGATGTTGCGACCACACGCTGTCACAGTTTGTGCTCGTTTGGTTTGGTGTGTTTTTTGGTAGTGGGGGAGGGGCCCCAGGAGTGGCTCTCGTAAGAAGCTGAGAAGCTCCCCCTACTCCAAAACCAGCCAAGGAGCCATAGAGGAACACAGGGGAACAACAGAAGCACCTCTGCGATTAACATACGAAAGAACTGATGTAAGACCTGAGTAGGTGAGCAATTGGAAAGGAGCTGAGCTGGAGAGGCAGAGTGGTGCCCATGGCTGGCGAGGAAGGAGGGGAAGAAGGTGCAGAAGTTTCCTTGCAACACATGGTGAGATGGCACCTGTCCCCCTGCACTCATGGAGGAACATGGTGGAACATTCCTTTAAGGCACCAGGAGGGGTAAACCTGGATTTACAGCCAGTGCACTTGGATTATGCAGCTGTGGAAGACCCCGGCGCCAGGGTAGGTGGCTGTTCCCGAAGCAGCCTGTGACTCTGTGGGAAGCCCAGGCTGGAGCAGCTCCAGACCTTGTGGGAAGGACTCATGAAGGAGAGGTTCGTGGAGGACTCTCTCCCATGGGAGGGACCCTGTGGGGAAGCAAGGAATCCTTCTTCCTGAGGAGGAAGGAGCAGCAGGAACCACCAGCCTGTGAACTGACTCTAAACCCCTGTCCCCCTGTGCTGCTGGGGGGAAGGAGGGAGAAAAACTGGGAACAAAGCGATTTGGGCCTGGGAAGAAGGGAGGGGTGGGGTAACATATACAAGCACTGCTCTTTGTGTTGTCTGTGTCCTGTATGTGTTTTATTAGTGTGAAATTAAATTGCTATTTTTTGCCCAAGTTGAGTCTGTTTTGCCTGGGACCTTAATCGGTGAAGAACCCTCCTTGTCCTGTCTCAGCCAATGAGCTTCTAGGTGGTCTTTGTCCTCCCCATCCCAGTGGAGTGCGTGTCGGGGGGGAGCTGAGTAAGCAGCCACAGGCTTGGTTCTTTGCTGTCCTGTTGGGCCCAAACTACAATACAGTTTGACTCAGGATCGGCAATTAAACCAGTGACAACGCTCTCAATCCCCTCCTCCTCCCACCCAGGTAGGAGAAGAAGTTAGAGAATAAGGACAGAGACTTTCAGCATCGAAAACTAAACTATAGACACCTTTAATTAAGTACTAATGACAAAAGAAAATATGTACAATTATATACAAATGTGTTTAGAAATGTGCAAAACCATATCACCTCCCCCCACCCCCAGCAACTCCCACAGCATCTCCTGAGCTGAAAACAGTCCCAAAATATCCTGGAGGTGCCGTAGAGAGCAGCAGAGCAGAGAGGAGCTGAGGGCAGAGTCATGAGGGCATGATCAACGTGCATTCAACGTTGGTGGGATAGACTGAGTCCTTCCCGGATGCCAGCCATGAATGAGAAGAGAAAGAAGAAAAAGGGCTTGCCTTCTGTAGTCTCTGAATTTATACCAAGGCTTATGTAGATACATGTATGGAATACCTCTGGCCAACTTTGCTGTCCGTCTAGTTCACTTCTCCCTATGGAAGGTTGTGGATACAACTCTTCTGCTCCTTTGGTATTGGAAGCAGAAAATTCAACAAGTAGAACAAATTGTCTTTGGTCTCTTGGCACTAAACATTCCAGCGTTATCAGTCCACTAGCTGAAAAACTTGTGTGCTGCTTAAGAGAATTCACTGAAGAAAGAAAAAAAATCAGTAAAAAGAAAATCTGCTTTATTCTGGCCCAAACCAGGATTTTGAGTCCACCTTGTCCTAGCTCTCCTTAGGATGGACTTACAACCTTTCACATTTGAAGTGCACTTATGAGTACATGATTGTTAAAAACAGATGACCAGCCAAGGACCTTTGCAATGGTTAAAATGCTTGAGAAAGACTTGCTCTGCTGTTTTATGTCTTGGAGGTACTAGATGAATTACTGATCAAATAAAATGCTGATCTAGTTTAAGACTCATTTGGATGTTTGGTATAATTCTGTTTTAGACCAATATAATAAATGCACTATTTACCTGACTGCAGAAGAAAACTT
Source organism: Apus apus (assembly GCF_020740795.1). NCBI lineage: Eukaryota > Metazoa > Chordata > Aves > Apodiformes > Apodidae > Apus > Apus apus. The sequence goes on along the minus strand of NC_067312.1, from coordinate 38,657,243 downwards.
CAGGCAAAAAAGTTTGTGGCTTTTGAAGAAAAAAACGTCCTGATACAAGAGTCTGATTCCATTCATATGAATATTCCCTATGCTCTAGTAGAAGACACAGCACAGCTTCCTCTTTTAGATCTGCATAGCTTCTCAAGTACAGGAAGGTAAACTCTCTATCTTATAACTCCATCATCTCGCTTCCACGCCTTCCCTTCAGTGCTGAAGGTTAGAAAACTATTTGTCCTCTGTAAGCAAAAATTTGAAAATGAAATGTTAAAATGAGAATGATTTGCATGATGCCTCACTTAACAACCAGAGAACCTCTTCTAGGCAACAAAACCTTTTTGAGGTTCACTAATTAATTTGAAATAGATTACTTGACTAAAGGTACTTCACTAATAAGTCTAGGGAAAATGTTGATGCTGAGATTTTTTTTTTAAGGTTGGCGCCTTTTTCGCTAGAAGAATAATCAATTTTTAAGAAGATTCATTTTACATTACTCTTTTTCTTGCAGAGTTTTGCTTGCCATTTTACCAGAAATATGCTAGAATTTTACTTCCTTTCAGACAAAGAAAAACCAAGAGGTCTGACTTGAGAAATAAAAAAAACTTACATTAAAAATAACAGAATAAGGTATACTGTAGGATTTATTAATATCAGCATACATTAGAACTTCTTCACAGGGAAATCTGGTTTCTTTCCTCTGGCTGTTTTACAATTAATATTCTCTCAATGCAAATAGGTTAATAAGTTCCATTATGTTAAGAGTTTAAGGCTATTACATGCTGAAATGTCAACTTGGTGCTACTTGTGCTCAATGGGTGTCCACTCTAACTTCCAACAATCAAAAAGAGCAAATGTTATCTGAACTGTTTAAGATCCCCGATGAGTTTTGTTTTACAAATACTATTCAAGTGAAGCAGAACAAGCTTTATTAACTGGTATTACTCAACAAATCATATTGCCAGTCTCCTCTGCTGCTTGTCAAGCACATGGGGTAACAGTTGTGAATGCAACATTCCTGTCTTTAAGAATATTTAAGACAGCTTTCAAGCACTTCCTCTTTTTTCAGGATAGCATGCCTACACTTTACATCTAGCTTTTCAATCTTCCTTTTGTAGTAGGGCAGCAACATGATCTTTGATGACACTTGTCTGGAATATAAATTTTGGTATTAGAGTCAGTCTCAGAGAGCACAACCAACAGTGCTGGTCTCAGGATTAAGGGCTAAAGGGCTTTCACCATAGCAGCGTTTTTGTTGCTCTCTGTTATTGAAAAATAAACCAACAAAAGTAGGTAGCACTAAAGACAATTCTTGTAACTAAACAGTCTCCACTTCTGAGCTGGTGTACACAGGTGGTGATGGCACACAAATGTGTAGTGCCAATCATATAAAGGAGCTGTATGCCCTACTTCACAAAACCGAGGTTGAAAGGGACCCCTTGAAATCACCTAGTTCAACTCTGTGCTCAGAGCAAGGTTAGCTACAGCAGGTTCCTTGGGGCTGTGCTCAGCTGGATTCTGAGTATCTGTAAAGATGAGACTTCCACACTCTGCTCCAGTGTCTGACCACCCTCACAGAAGAAAAAAAATAATCTTTTCTAGTGTTCAAATCAGACACTCTGGTTTTCAGTGTGTGCTCACTGAGCCTTTTCCTCTCAGTGGACAGTACTGGGGAAAGTCTAACTCTCTCCACTTCCTCCATGAGATATTCACACACAGACTTAAAATCCTTCCAAACCTTTCCTTCTCTAGGCTGAACAGCACCAGCATCTCTTCATATGACAGATGCTCCAGTCCTTCAGGCATAGCTGTGGCCCTGCACTGGCCCTGCACTGGACTTGCCCAGTTCAGATCTTCCTTACACTGGTGAGCCCAGAACTGGACCCAGCACTCCAGCTCTGTCACTGCTGACAGGGCTGAGTGTAGGGGTAGGATGATCACCTGCTGGCACATCTCTCTCTACCTAATGCAGCCCAGGATGCTGCTGGTAGTCTTTGGTGTAAGGGTGCACTCCTGGCTCATGGTCTGCTTGCTGTCTACCAGGGTCCCCAACTTCTGTTCTGCAAAAGGTGCTCTCAAATGATCAGCTACCTACTTAGCCAGGACACCTTTTCCTCTGGTTCACAAATACTATTTTCCTTACTTTTATATTTAAGATACTAACAATGTCTAATGTACAGTAAGAAAAATTTCTATCTGTATAACCTGGATAATTCCACAGTGAGAGAAAAGGAAAGCAAGTTTTAAATAGTAAGAGTAGCTAACTGAGCATAAACTATAATTATTTGCTGCCACAAAGAAGACAGGGGAGAGCTTTTTTTTTCATGTGTAATGTGCAGCTGGGAATGTGAGACAGCAAAACATGTTGCAAAAGACCCCCCTTTTAGAAGGTAATCTCATACTTCAAAGAAATGAAGTTGTTTTTAAAGTTGATTTGCCAACGTTTCCAGAACTGAAAAAGACAGTTTACTATTAAATATTTGTTTCCTAAAGGAAAAAAATAAATGATGATAGAGACCACATGGTTCACAAAATACTCTTTTCTTTTTCTCTAAAAGTACAGACATTGTTTTGTTAATGAATGCTGAATCACTTCTTATCTACTGTAAGACAATTGCATTTATATCGCAAAACAACAGCCCATTGTCAATTTCACCAATAGGATGGTTTAAGGACAAGGACCATGACAAATATTTTCCTCCTAGTTGTAACAGCTCAGAGCTGCTTTATGTTAATAGCAAGCTTGTTGCCATAAAACGATTCTCAATACAAGCTAGGCTGTACCTAAAACCAATTTTAATTCCTTCAGTAAACAACTCATTCGAAAAATCTAGGTATAAAATACAAACCAGAACAAACTGGTAATAGTTACCATGCAGAAGTGGTCCCAAAGAGAACAGAACCTTTACTCCCTACAGTAATCCAGCACAGCTGCATCTACTGAAGACAAAATACTCTTAGTTTGTCCTTTTGTTTTACTTCAACAAAGCACAGAAACAAAAATCAGCGAAACTGCTATGTCACCTTTTCTGTTTTTTCAACTACAGCGTGCAATAATATTCCCTAACACAATCAGAGAGTTCTTGCGATGACACTTTTATCTTCTCCCAGCAATGTGCAGTACTATCAGACAACTTGTTTTACTTATCACTACAGTTCTACATTCTTTATTTGTGAACTTCGGAAGAGGACTCTCAACTTAATGTTAACCAATTATTTCCACCTATATCAGAGATAGTGGCTGGAAGGTAGCAAGAAAATTAAATCAAACTGTATATAGTAAGATCTAATAAAAGGTGAACTATATAACTACTTAAGCACAATTACAAAATCTTGGATTAGTCTAATATTATTGTGCCTGAATGCTAATCTGAACTTCCAAACACATTGTAGCACACTTGATCAAAAAGAAAAACAAGAACACAGTTGCTTGGAAATAAATACATTTTTTTTTCTATTCAATTAACAAACAAAAGACCACAAGGTAAGAAGTCACTGTTGATTTCCAAGAAATCTAAATTAATTATAGAAGAATGTTTGTAAATAGCTCTGCAGCGGAAAACCTATTTGCTGAATGGCATAAAGTAGTGAGATTAGGCATGGGGGTGGGAGGGTGTTCAGAACAGACGCTGGTAGAAGTGTGCTGACAACAACTTGTAACAACGGTTTGCTGCTTTAGTTCTCAAATTTTGGAGAGTAAATGGGCCATTAATTATTACTTTGGTATCCCAAGCAACTGTTGCTATTTCTTGTTTTAAAAAAGAGAGGAAGAACAGCATATGTGTGGAATATAGTTTACTGTTAGTCAACACATATTAACCAAAGTCTTCACAATATTTGAAGCTCCATTTAAGTACAACAGACTCAATCACAAAAACCAAACAGAACAATTAAACTACATAAGGCCTTAAAATTAGAAGCACAGTGTGTATTGTTGGAATATTACTTCATTTACAAATAGGCTACATATAATTAAATTTATTTTTCATAGTTTTATTCAAGCAAAACGCATTCAGGGGAAAGGCAGCTTGCAAAGTTTATTTTATTATTACTTAATAGAAACATGGCAACATTCTCTTCTTGCCCCTCCTCCCACCCCATTCATGAGTGATTAGTAAAATTTCCATACAGTACTCAAAAAATGGTAAGCTTTTTACACTAAAGCATCCAAAACTAAGCCTGATCAGACAACTGCAGTCTTGTAAATTATTACAAAATTAGATAAACTTCCATGTTCCTTCTAGTGAAATATTGTATGTCTACACAATCAATGTTTAGAACTATGTTGTCCATAAAGCCTTTTAGGTTTTGCAAGTCTCACTGGTTTCAATGCAATTGGTGGCCTCAGTAGCAGTCATGTGAATTTTATTTACATTATAAAAATGGTAACTTGTGGCATTATTTTGGCAAGCTATGGGCTGCTGACAATGAGTGTAAATTTGTAATAACCTGAAAGGTAAGGGACAACACAAGAACAGAACAGCTCAAGTAAAACTAATCGCAAAAGGTGAGACATATGTAGAGATCCATTTTGACCCTCTCCCCCTGTAACAGGGCATGGGTCATTTCCAGTGACTGTTCGTTCTCATTACATACACTATTTGCTCAAACTTCATGGCTATTACATTTTTACAGAACAACTGCTGAGAACTCTGTTTTTTAATATACACCTGTGCAACAGAATAAGTCACAGTACATTTTGAGATGTTTAAAAAATATTTATAAACTTGTTTTTGATATGCTAAAGCATTTGGCAACACTTTTACAGCATTTGATTTTATATAATTAAAAGTTCATACAGTACTCCTTGTGATTTTTTTTTTTTTTACATCTAAGAAGGAAAAATCTCACACAGAGTCATATGAACTGCCAAGCTTGACTGCATTATCACGTAATTCCAGTTTATAATACTGGCATTAAAACCTTCATTAATTATGTTGACAAATCATTACCTGTACATTTAATGAAGGCAACCAAGATGATTTGAAAACACAACTTTCAGGTCTTTTGTTATGTATTTATCGAGGCAGGGAGTTTTGCAGTGAAATGAAAAAGCATGTAAATATACAAAGAATGCTACAAGTTCACCAGTTCCTGTGACACAAACTGTTTTAATCTTTCAAGGTACTGTCCATAGAGTTCCACATCATTATGGCCCGCTCCTTCTACCCACAGTGGTTCTACAGGTCTCTGGCAACGTTCAAACAGTGCTAGGCCATGTGAAAAGTCAATTACTTCATCTTCAGTCCCATGAATTATTAACACAGGAGACGTTATTTTAGAAATTTTGTCAATGCTGTAAGAAAAATATTGTATCTATGAACACAGCTTTATTACATTTTTGAATGAACATGACTTAATTTTACATTGAAGTTACACATTCTAGTTTTAACAATTTAATTCTAACGTTGTTTAAACAATTAGAAAATTAGATCTCTTTGACACCCTAGAACCTATTACAGGAGCACATGTAAAGCTGCACAGATGGAAAAACACTACTGAAAACTGCTAGGATCAAAATTGCAGAACAATCCGTTTGAAAGTGGTGTTAATTACCACAAACACTTCAAAAAGCAAAGTCACTGGACTTCAGAGTTTTTCAGTAAAAAAGTGTTTGTCAGAAATGGAAGAATTCTCGGACTTATATTTTTGCCACATATGGGGAAAAAGAAGTCTTTAAAGTTAGATACTCAAAATACAAGTGATTCTTTGAGATAAGTGTACTAGTTTGTAATGGCAAACTAGTGGCTTAGTTCTGAAATATTTTACAGGAATTTTCTTAAGTTCTACTTAGTTTTCCAGTCTTTCCTTCTTACAGAAACAGTCACAAAAGGCTTTGTTCACAGTTATCCAGATTAACAACTCATTGGAGCAGAACCACTCGTTAGAATTAGTGATATTAGGGGTTACATATAGGAAAACTAGTCACTTAATTAACAGATACCCACTAAAATTATTAGAGATGTGAAAAACAAATTTACAAAGTTCTGTAAACTCCTTCAAATCAAATGTTCTTCTTCATTGCTATTCACTCTGATTTTTTTCCAATTTTTTTTTTAAACTTTGAAAGAAATGTTAGAGAATTTGCCATATTACTTGTTTCTCTAGTCTAAAGCTTCTGTAATAAAGTAAAATGCATGCAGAACAAAAAACCCTACAACTTACTTTGGGAATGCGTCAAAGCAATATGTCTTCTTCGTGTCAGGAAAAGCTACTCGCATTCCTGAGGTCAGTGGAGAATGAAGAATTACAGCTGCACTTTCATACCTAGAAGCAAGATCCACTGATGGTACTGTTCCTATACTCTGACCGTATATAATCACATTTTCAGGGCGGATGCCGTACCTAGAAAATTAAAAAATGTTAACAAAAGTGGCAAAAGTGAAACAGACAAAACAGTAATGACACAGCAAGGCTGCAAAAAGCATTAATGAAGAACAAAATTTCTGGAAGAGGACAAACTATGTAACAGGAGTTGGTAGAAGAACAAGCAATTATAATCTATAATATTCCTGACTTAGAAGGACAATTAATTACTCTGTACCTTCAATAAAGTTTTTGCCTTATGTCTGAATGATACTGAAATACAGGTGTATTTTTTTAAAAAAAGGATTTGTGAATGCAGTTGTGTTGAAAGCCTCCACTGGCAACTCTTGTGGACCTACAACAGAAAACTGATTAGAGCCTTACTAGGTCTATGGTTATCAGCAAGTGGAGCACAGGCCTGATCCACAAAAATTTGGTCAGTTTTACTCTTTGATACCTGATACAAAGTGCAAACTAGTAACATTACTCAGCATGCCCATGCAGACAGTGGTTAGAATATTATGCATTCTATGTAGTATCTGAAATGCATCCTTCTCATTACAGTCGATTTTACATGCAAGCTAATAAGAGGAATACCTAACCTAACCCACAATTAAGACAGCCGAATAAGAACCATAAAGTTAAAAGTGAAAGCCTCCCTCCTAGTAAGATAAAAACTTTATTTTCCCCTGTAATTAACTGAGGTAAACAAACATCTAGTAACACTTTACACAAGTCAAATCTCACGTATTTTTCTGTGTTAGTGGAGATACAAAGAACAGCTGGTTCCCAAGTAACACTGAAAAGACTTTAAGCAGAATGTTATGCTGCCAAGTGCCCACAGAAGTGAGCTTCTGACACATTGATCTATACTAACAAAGTAGTCTCAGTATAGGTTCAGAAGTGTATCTCTCTGGCTACCTTTGTTAACCTTATTTGGGAAAGAAAGTACCTGAAATAGGAAGAGATATTTCACTGCATTACATAAAAAAACAAACCCCTAAACAATAAAACAAACCTTCAAACACTGTTCTCATGTATTATCAGGATAATATATTTTCACCTGAGTTAGAGCAGACTAACCTAACACCACTGTGGAATAGCACAAAGTCAGTTTAATATTTACCAATTGGCTATAATCCTAAAAGGATGGACAATCACCTGTTCTCAGTGGAAGTGAAAGAAAATACAACTGTTACCTCTCTACAAGAATGCACAAATCTCTTCTGTCAAAGCTAGGTAACCAACTCCATACCCACAAAGGAGTTATCAAATTAATACTTCCAGTAAGGCCAGAGAAACAGAGGTAATGAAAAATTGTCCAGTATCTTATAAATAGAGCTAAATAACTGTATGGTAATTGCCTAGGTCACCAAAAACTAAAATTACTGAAGTCTAAAAGCCTCAAAATCAGGAGCACTAGGAAAAAAAAGATGTTTCACATGTATTAAGACATTCAAATTATGAACCAACAGAAAACAAAAATCCACAACTACTTTCCAGTAAGCCAGAAAACATGTCCTGTGTGTTACATCAGTATGTAATATGCAGTTTAAAAAAAAAAAAACAACAAGCAACATAAGAAGATTTAAAGACAAACAAAATCATATTTAAGTATTACTGAAATGTAAGTATCACTATGAGAACTAATTAGGCACCCCAATAAACTTTCTAAATTGGGACTAAAATCCACTGATTACAGCAAACATTGTCTATTTAACTAAGAATATATTTATTTAAATTGTGTTCTGCTGGTGTGAAATATAGAACTTGTCAAAATATTAGTGCAGACACTTTCTTAGAATCTGTCTGTACCATGACTACCTAATTACCATCAGCATCCGCTAGGAAAGAGTTTCTAGGATCATAATGAGCTTTAGAGTCCCAAATCACTAAGTCTCAATCTAACAGCCTGGAGCTACAAGCAGGACCTCCTCGTAGCAGTTTTCAGAGAATAAAAAAATTCAAACTTTTTGATTAACAAAAATGTTCTCAGAATTTCCACATACAAAAATACAATAAATTAAAGCTTTTAAACCAAACCAAATTTAAGTTCTTCACTATTTCTCCACCTCTTCTGAAACACCAGAATACAGTTTAGCACCTATCCTTTTGCAATTTCTCTCCCAGTTCAAAATAATTCAAATCACATTTGTCCATTCTGAAAGTACAGTATGACCTTCTATCCCTTTCATAAAATCTGAATAAAACTCACATTAATACCTGACACTTTGTATCATTAGTACAGCAAGGAGTTCGCACAGCATGTTGTGATATAACAAAGTTCTCAAATAACAAACATCGCATATCATCACACTCCTATTTCCTCAGGTATTGCGTTTTACAAGATACAGGCCACTGAACTGAACTTTACAGGAAAACTTACAAACTTGTATTTTGGAGCCTATATTCTCCTCTGTCTCATTACTCTTCCCTTTACTTTTTAATCCAAATCCTTCAGCCTAAAGATAGCTAAATATTAGCTACAAAAAGTAATCCAAGAAAAGCATTTGCTATATTTGGATTAAAGTAATCCTTTCCCCATCACAGCCAAACAGATTGCCTCCACAGCACCCACCAGAAATTATTTGTTTTGCAGTCTGAAAAGTAAAATAGAGAAGCCAATCAGCAGAAGTGGTGGTTCAAATTAGCCAGACTTTTAAATATTCTAGCTTGGAAAAAAACCAAACCAAACAAACCAAGAAATTTGGAAACCAGAGAACAACATCTGCTGTGTCTGCCCCAAGACTTCTCTCATCTCTTAAGCAGGCTTCTGAAAAGTTTGGGGGGAAAGGAAAAGCCCAACTGCTCATCAGAATTCCTCTCTCCCCAGTGTATCAGGTTTTAATCTAAAATGGAAGAATTATTGAAGAGGTAACTGTTGGCAAGTTCCCTAGGGATAAAATTTGTCTACTCCTCCTTTTATGAGTCCTGTAAAATCCAAGAAGTTTGTTAGAAAATTATTAGTTGACTGCACACCTCCCATATGAGGAAGTGTAAGATCAAGAGAAAAAGTGGCAGTAATATTGTTGTCTTAATCAGTGTCTTAGAGTTGCGGGCCATCCAGAGAAAGGGAACCATAACATTTACAGAGCCGGTGACAAGAGTTACAGTTCTGTAACTGTTACAGTTCTGGTGACAAGAGGTCAAAGACATGCTGCAAAAACTCATTATTTCTTTGAAAGCTCATTATGATGATCATAGGAGTAACACAAACGCTATCAGCTACTCAAGTAAACTTGAGAATTTTGTGTTGAAACAGACAGGCCTTTAGTTTGTTGGTGGTGGTAATGGTGGGGTTTTGTATGTTTGCAGGTTTTAAAGCCATAATCCTTGGAACAAAATCTTTAAAGTAGCTGTGCATAAATGTACCTTCTCTGAGAAAGAACGCTTCCTAAGGGAAAAGTTATTCTGGACTGAATCTGGCATAAAATTTAAATAGGTATTTTCTGCAGTTTGAAGGCTGCCAAAAACATTTTTCTCTTTCCCACAGCAATGGAGATTTCAATTTCTTTCAACAACTGAGTCATACTTTTTATATTTATGCACTTACAGGCTACATGCCTGGAAAGCACATGAAACTTGAAGAGCAGTTTTTACATACAACTAAATGTACCTCTGTTGACAGATGCTTGCTAGTACAACCTTTTCACAAACTTCTGCCCTGTCATCACATGTTACAGGTTAATGTCACTACAAAGCTAAGCTACCACCAAACAGAAGAGAACTGCTTTTCTGTTTGCATCTTAAGCCAGATGTTGCCCCATGCTAGGCTTCACCAACTAGTTCAGGAAATAAAATTAATCTCTTCTGGAAGTACGGGAGCAACTGCTTTCTGCTCCTTTGTGCTAGCTGTCTTCAGGGCAAGGCAAGAAGTGACATGTCACTGGTGGGTTAAAGGAAGGAGCAAGCCAATAAATCATTGTAACTGTGCCATCAGACCACTCCTTAGAACCAGGACCCAAGCTAACAGAGGATCCTCTTCTGCAAGTCTGCATATGCTGATCAAATAAATATAGGTGGTCTCTTGCAAAAGAGGAAACCCCGAACACTCCTACTTGATCTTTTCATCTTCTGGCAGCAAAAGAACTGCTGAACAGCAACACAGTGTTTTGTTATGTTTCCTTTGTGACAAGCTTCACAATGTGCTGAAGCAGAAACTCCTTCATTGTTTATTTTATGTTTCTGTCTCTTTTACAAAACCTTTTCTTCACTTTACTGATGTCTTAGTGGCAGTTCACCTCTTTATTTCTTTTCATAGACTCACAGAACAGTTTAGATTCAAAGAGGACCTAGTTCAGCCAGCTGCCCCAGGCAGATCCATCTCTGACTGCATCAGGTTGCTCAAAGCCCTGTTTGACTGACAACACCTTGAACACTTTAATTGCCTATACCTCATATACTGGATATTCATCATGTTATATCCTTTCATATACATCACATTACCACAATGTGCAATATGCAAACTACAAAATGCATGTCTGGCTGTAATGAGTGGGTTTGGGTTGTTTTTTTTTTAAACCTCAGTTACTTCAACAACCAAACACTAGCTGAAATTACCATACTACTGCACTTGCAGGCTCTAAGAGCCAAAACCTGCCATTTTGCCCTTGATACACCTAAGGGACACAAAGAAATTAAACTTTTTACTTCCAAACTACTGCTGTTAATCTTGAAGAGTGCTCACTTTACAATAATAAACTATCAGTAAAATCAACCTTAGATGGATACATTCCAATAGTTCCTCTCAGGCTCACACTAATGAAGAGGTGCAATTGATGATCTAGAGATGCTACTGTTTGAAGCTATTGCAACACCTACATTTAAACAACTGGTGGCAGTGCTTGGGGCACAAGGAACAAAGGGGAACATCCTGAGGGAATTTTCAATGCGCATTTCAAAACTTTTTGTCATCACGCACATAACACAAAAAATTACAGCTACAAATTGCAGAATATGAACAGCATGAGCATCCTCCACACCTTTTAACTACCAACATTCCAGACCATGAATAAAATTAATGAGGATACAGCTCTTCCTCCACCCAGATGCAGATTCCCATTCTTGTGTGTACAATGCATACCATTATCAGAAGAGAAAGGGAAATGTCTTTTATAAGAAGCAAGCCCACTGACCATGCACGTAGCAATGAAAAAATGCACCTCCTCCATCCTTTCTAAACCTTAGAATGCTACTGGTACATTTGTTTTATATTCATAATTTCTTCTCCTGATAAATTGACCTACTTTTCCCTAGCAATTTAAATAAAAGCTCAATTTACTTCCAGATAGTTAAAGTTAGGACAATTCTCTTTTAGCAAAAAATTCCCAAACAACAAAACCCATAACTTTTTAATGAAAAAAACCCCAACAATATATTTTGTGAATTCTCAAACACTTTCAGCCAAGATCTGAAAAGACTTGATATTAATCCTAGTTCATATTACTCCTTTGTTCCTCAGGGGCCAGTACCAGGACCAGTGCTGTTTAACATCATTGTCAGTGACCTGGACAGTGGGACTGAGTGGACCGTCAGCAAGTCTGCTGACGACACCAAGCTGTGTGGTGTGATTGACACCCTGGAGGGAAGGGATGCCATGAAGAGGGATCTTGACGGGCATTAAAGGTGGGCCCATGCCAACCTCATGAAGTTCAACAAGGCCAAGTCCAAGGTCCTGCACCTGGACTGGGGCAACCCCAAGCCAAAATATAGGCTGGGCAGACAATGGATTGAGAACAGCTTTGAGGAGAAGGACCTGGGAGTGTTGGTAGACAAAAAGCTCAACATGAGCCAGCAAGATGCACTCACAGCCCAGAAATCCAACCACAATCTGTGCAGTTCTGGGCCCCTCAGTTCAGGAAGGACAGGGAACTGCTGGAAAGAGTCCAACGCAGAGCCACAAAGATGATGAAGGGAGTGGAACGTCTCCCTTATGAGGAAAGGCTGAGGGAGCTGGGTCTCTTTAGTTTGGAGAAAAGGAGACTGAGGGGTGACCTCAGCAATGTCTACAAATAACTAAAGGGTGAGTGTCAAGAAGATGGAGTTAAGCTTTTTTCAGTGATGACCAATGATAGGACAAGGAGTAATGGATACAAATTGGAGCATAGGAGGTTTAAGGTGAATATCAGAAAAAAAAATTTTACTGTGAGAGTGACAGAGCACTGGAACAGGCTGCCCAGAGAGGTTGTGGAGTCTTCTTCACTGGAGACATTCAAGACCCGCCTGGACGCCTTCCTGTGTGATGTACTCTAGGTGACCCTGCTCTGGCAGGGGGATTGGACTAGATGATCTTTCAAGGTCCCTTCCAACCCCTAGGATTCTATGATTCTATGATTCTATGATCTGGCCTGCATCAAACGAAGCATGGCCAGCAGTTCAAGGGAGGTGACCCTGCCACTCTACTCTGCATTCATGAGACCCCATGTGGAGTACTGTGTCCAATTCTGGAGCCCTCAACACAAGAAGGACATACAGCTCTTGGAGCGAGTCCAGAGGAGGGCCATGAAGATGATCAGAGGCCTGGAGCACCTCTTCTGTGAAGGCAGGCTGAGAGAGTTGGGGCTGTTCAGTCTGGAGAAGAGAAGGCTTAGGGAAGACCTTATAGTGGCCTTCCAGTATCTGAAGGGGGCCTATACAAAATCTGGGGAAGGACTTTTTACCAGGGTGTGTAGTTATAGGACAAGGGGAAATGGTTTTAAACTGGTAGAGGGTAGTTTTAGGTTAGACATTAGAAAGAAATTTTTCACTATTAGGGTGGTGAGGCATTGGAACAGGCTGCCCAGAGAGGTTGTTGTTCCCTCCTCCCTGGAGGTGTTCAAGGCCAGGTCAGACAGGGCTTTGTGCAGCCTGGTCTGGAGGAAGGTGTCCCTGCGCTTGTGAGGGGGTTGGAACTAAATGATCTTCTAGGTGCCTTCCAATCCAAACCATTCTATGATTCTATATTTGGCTGACCAAATTACGGGCATTGACGTATCAGCTTGACAGCAAGATTCATCCTTCAGGTTTTCAATTATTGTACAGTCCATTATATAGAACAATGGAAAGGCTGTTTGGCTTCATAAAGATAAACTTGGTCATGAGGCGACTCCAGCAACTCTTCAGGTTTCTGAATGAATGCCAATTGCTCTGCATTTGCCTGGGGCTGGTTAAACCTTTCCACCCTTACTAGGGCATCATCAAAGGCCTTTGGAAGCCAGGACAGCAAAAAACAGGCGTATCCCAAAATGACTCCTGGAATTTCAACACTTTGTAGCTATGACAGTAAGAAAAAGAATGTCCTCACTTGCAGCTTCTATACAGTCCCGTGTATGTGAATATGCAACAATGTGCAACTCTCCCAAACAGAATGACAGTGAAACCCCTTGTCTTCTTCACAGTCAGCAGCCACATGGATAGCTGCTGCTTCCTATTAAAATACTCAGAGCAGGTAAAGAGTAGGGACACAATTCAGAATCTCCATTTGCTGCCAAATTAGCTTTCAGTACTCATTTACATGAATGATGATATTCACATACCCTTACAGCAGCCACTTTCAAGAAAGTGGTGTTGGACAAACCTCACTATCATCCTCAATACTAGCTCCAGACTATTTCACTGTAGCTGTCAAAATCCCCACAGGCAGTTGTGCTAATATCAGATGACCATCTGGACTGTCCTTCCAAGATATAAAATTCAATACACTAACTTCTCTACCACAGCAGCTGTGTTGACTATACAATGAAGTCTCAATCCGCATTTCAGTTACCCCAGAAACACCTTTTAATGCTGGATTCTTTGACACCATTTTCACAGAACAGGGAATACAGGGAGCTGTGGGTGGCTGCAATCAACCTGGAAAGGTAATTTCTCCATTCTTTTTTTTGTCCCATCACGGCCTGTGAGGCACAGTTTAAAAGTCTAAGATCCCTTCTCTCATCCTATCAACATGAATTTCAAGGGAGTTACAGCTATACTTAAATATATCCTGCAAACAATCCACTGAATTAATTTGTGTTTGCAGAACACGTATAAAACATTAAAGATGGTGCCAGCTAACACTGACAGAACAGGCTATGCTAGAAAAGTGAATCAATGATGTAGCAAATGCTCAAAGGATCCATTCTGGTCCAGATGTTCACCAAGCAATAAAACACAGCTGAGCAGTCTCAGGGTTTCAGAGAACAGAGAAAAACATAGACTGGTAACCAAACTGTGTGAGCCACTATATCCAGAATTCTGCTGAAATTCTCCCTGCTATGTTCAGCATTCAAATACAAGAAGAATTAGCTCTGCCAATCAGAAAGTTGTTGAAAGTACCACAGAGGAAACTAGTAATATCAACGACTTTCTAAGCAATGGGAAAAACAAATAAGTAAAATCCACAAATTAGGCAGAACAATCAAATCTCTGTGCTCTCTAAACAACTACTTATTTCTAAAGGAGGTTTTGATAGAAAAAGTAAATGCAAACATCAAATAGGATTGAGGTGAGGTCATTACTCAGTGGAAAAGAAAAAGGCAAATAGATGGAGTATATGTTTAGAGATCCCTCCACTGTTCAGCAATGGTGTTCAGGTGGAATATTATAATGAACGATCTTATTTGATCAGGGAAAGGACTACAACTACACTGTTCAAGAATGAAACTGAGAATTGAAGTTGCAATCACATTTCCTTTTAGGTTTTAAGCAAGATATTCATTGGGGGAAGAAGAGACAGTAATTACAAATTAGTTTACAAAACAGAGCCTGTAAGCATATTCAAACAAGCAAGTTTCACTAACTAGTTTCATCTTCCTCACCATCTCTTCCATCTTCTGGTATTTTTAAACAATTTGGCCTATCTTCCCCATTGTTCACAAGTGACATTATGTTTTGGTCAATATTAGAGGATATTTCACCAAGTGGCTATCTTCCAGATCACCTGTCAACTACAAACCACAGTCACCAGTGCACCTGTTGCAGCTCTTGGCTTACAGAACGGATGTCTAGTTATATCTCAGATTTCCACTGTAATCAAAAGAAATGCCAAAACCTAATCTAACAACACAGTAGACATGGTTTTTAGTATGAGGCTGAATACCTGTCCCCTGTGGTTGTATGATGCTTACGATGATAAGCATTTCCCCTACCATAATGTATTAATAAAATACACTTCCTTAAAAATAAGTATCAGACCTTTTTTGTAATGTAAAAGAAATGTAAGACAGTGTGTTCATTTCACTGAAAAGGAATAATCTGCTCCAAAGTTGTAGGAAGATCATTAGTATTACTTGATCAAGTTCTAAATTCACTGCAACAGCTAGCATGCTCCAGGATTTAAGGAGTCTCTGCACATGTCCTCACACAAAGTCGTATCTCTGATACTATACTATGGAAAAGTATATTCAGGTTGCAACAATTAAATCATAACATGCTGCTCTGTATAAAATCAGGTTTTCACAGCTTTTGGGTGCAAAATACACAATATGATGCAAGTTTTTTTGAGAACATGTATTCTTATAATTGTGTAGCATTTTTAAAAATGCTTTTGTTTGGGTACTTGTAACACAGAAACAACATGGAACAAACCATGGTGAAAAATGTTCTTAAATTTAAGAAGTGGGTATTCAGAGCTGCATTTATGTAGTACCTGGGATTCTTACAGGTATCAGAGAATGCCTCCAGAGTCTTTCATGTTAATATTTTATTTCCCTAATACTAGAGTCATAAGAACAGGGAAATTGCTGAAACAACATTCTTCCAATCTGCATTTTTCCTTGTCCACTTTTAACCTATTTGAACTAACACCACCGATTCAAATTCCTGGCCTTTGTTCCCATCATAATGTATTAATACAGATCAATTACAATCTCTCCCACACATCATATTTTGATAAAATAAAAACAACTTTGTTTTTTTATAGAAAACTATCTTTGGAAATGCTGTAGCTGCTAGTCTGAATTCTGAACAAGCGGTCAGTACTGGGACTGTTGCTGTTTAACATCTTTGTCAGCAATACAGACAGTGGGACTGAGTGCACACTCAGCAGCTTTGCTGATGACACCAAGCTATGTGGAGTGTTGAAAAAGCTGAAGGGAAGAAAGGCCAGCCAGACAGACCTTGACAGGCTTAAGAGGTGGGCCCGTGCAAACTGCATGAAGTTCAACAATGTCAAGTGCCAGGTCCTGCTCCTGGATCAGGGTAATCCCAAGCACAAATACAGACTGGGTGGAGAATGGATTGACAGCTGCCCTAAGGAAAAAGACTTGGGGTGTTGACAAGAAGCTCAAAATGAGCTGTCAATATGCGCTTGCAGCCCAGAAAGCCAACTGTATCCTAGGCTGTATCAAAATAAGCATGTTATAAGGTCTCTTCAGAGTCTTCTCAGCCTGTCTGCTCTAGCCCTGATGGAAATGCTTCAAAACTCCACACAGCTTGGTGACAGGCTGAGAGAGTTGGCGTTGTTCAGCCTTGAGAGGAGAAGGCTCCAAAGAGACCTTATAACGCTCCAAAGAGACCTTATAACACCTTCCAGCACCTGAGGGGGTCTACAAGAAACCTGGGGAGGAATTTTTACAAGGGCATGTAGCAACAGCACCAAAGTTAATGTCTTCAAACTGGAAGGGAGTAGATTAGACATTAGGAAGAAATTATTTCCTGTGAGGGTGGCGAGACAGTGGCCCAGGTTGCCCAGGAAAGTTGTGGATGCCCCATCTGTAGAAGTGTTCAAGGCCAGGTTGGATGGGACTTTGAGGAACCTCATCTAGTGGGAGGTGTCCCGGCCCATGGCAGCGGTGTTTGAACTAGATGATCTTTAAGGTTCATTTTGGCCCAAACCATTCTATGATTCTACGACCACCATACAGAAAACCAGAGAGTCTCACCAGTTTGCCATGTAACAGCTTTTTCACTGTCCCTCCCTACAAAAAAAGGCAAGTAGTGGAATTATCTGAAAAACCAAACTGCACATGCACATCACACCAGTTCCTCAGTACTGGCAATCAATTATTACAGTTCTGTCCTACCTTCTGAGAGTTCCAACTGAGAAGCTCCCAAACTGTGACAATAAGGACTATCTTCTAATCATTCAAGACTGAAACATACCCAATTAAATTTCATCCAATTTCAATATGGACAATGCCTTCAGCATAAGGCACTAGCAATCTGCTTGAATTCAAATCCATTAAGCCTAAAATACAGCTTTTCTATTCAAACTACCAATGCAGATTAAGTAAAACCATTTGAAAAGAAAAATGACAACTTATGTCTTACCTTGTCCTAAGAGCCACCCAAGCAGCATCAATGTCAGCATAGAGATTCTTCTCTGTTGGCTTCCCAGAACTCGCACCATATCCAGAATAATCATATGAGAATATGTTGCAATTAATCCGTGAACCCAGTCCTATGTAAAAGCTGCTCATCTGACCTAGGTCAACAGCGTTTCCATGTGAGAAGAGCAAAGTGTACTTGGCGTTAGGTGAGCAACGCACAAACATACAGGCAATCCTGTTACCTTTACTTGTTCTAGTCATGAAGCATTCAATAGCATCTTTTTCTCTAGAAGAATATTGCCAGTCTGCTCGCTCTGAGAGATGTAAAGTCCATCGACTACCACTTTCATCACACATGAGTGTGTACGTGGGATCAGGAGGTAAGAATGCCAGTTTGGAGGCAATTTTTCCTGGGCATGGTGGACAACAGAACAGGCAACACAGTTCACTAAAGGAAAGATTATTCATCTTCTAGTCTGAAACAGGAAGACAGAATGGTATCAGTTTCTAGAAAAACTCATGAAAAATGTAACATTTACATCTTTACATTTAATAAAGCATTTAAATATATATGTACATTTCTATTTAATAGCTTATTTTATATTATTAGCTACTTCAGAAAGAGCATATTAAAAAGAACAGTCGTGACTTTAAAATCCTGCCAGCTATTAAAACTAAACTACGATCACCTAAAGAAACAACCAAGTTTGAGTTTTGGAGTTTCTTTGAAGGAAATGAAGCCCCCCATCTCAGGCCATTAAGAAAACTGTTCATCACATTGACAAACATATCTGTTATAAAAAACAATTAAAATACATAGCAAGTTTTACAGGATACTAAAGCTATGGAGACCTCTGCAGCCAAAAAAATCTTTAGAGCACTTCCTAAATACAGATAATGTATACATTGCAGGCATAAGTTACAGGCTCCTGGAAGCAGTATCAGCAATATAGAAGGTATATGAAGGTTAAAACTTAGAAGGCAAAATAAAATGCTTGTGCTGGCTTACTAAACACTGTACATCTTCAGTACTCTAAAATCTATCCGTAAACACTTCCTTGCTTCACAAGCTGGCTGACATAAATGTTTTCAAACCCTTCCAAGAAATTATTAGCTAAGGTTTTCTGTATTACACATAAGAATTGGTATTACATTAATGATATGACTATTTTTATTCAGTGCTTTAGCAAAAACATCCCGAACTGAAAACTCTATCACAGTTATTTGGCAAATAATCTGTGCTACCAATTCAAACCACCGGCTGATAGAGTGGGGGAAGGAAAAAAACCTAAATGCACACATACCTAAAGCAAGCTAGGTAAAGATACAGGTGCTGTGAAAAGCAGGCATTGTGTTCTCTTTACAGCAGGGAGAAGGGATTTGGGGGGGCAGTGCAGTGTGGAAATCTTTCACTGGGACAAAACTTTTTCTCAGAGGTAAGAAGAGTGATGAAATCAGCAAAGAGCCATGCTGTAAACCAGCGCACCTAAGATACGCATTTACACTGCTTTCCTCGAATTGGAACATCTGATATTTCATCTCAACTTCTGTAACTTCTCTATCCAAAAATCTATCTACAGATCTCAAGCTCAGTTTCTGCCAGGTCAATATGAATGGAAATGCTCAAAGTTTAATGTACCTGCTTTGTTTACAAATGAGAGCAAAAGAAGCAGATTTCTGATGTCCATGGTTCCATGTAATTTCAGAAACACTTGGGTAATCCAACAATGAAATCTTACTGCTAACAAAAATACTTGGCAATGTTAAAGTTTGTCCTGTAACTTGTATAAAAGTGTAATTTTCATGCCTAGATAAAAAAACTCTTTAGAAAAGCTTCAGGGACACTGTTGAATACCAATCACACAACAACTGTCTGTATTTTGGATGTGTGAATGTTCTCTTCCCTGTGGTATAATATGAATGCATACTGCATACGATGTTACTTAGAGTGTATTTACAGAGTAGTAAACACAGACACAGCAAGACAGTCCTGTAAACATTATCAGCATTCTTGGAATACTACTGCTCTTTGTAGGGCACAAACGCCCATTTTTTTTGCCCAGCGTGTCACAGCCAAGTGTTTTCACCCCAACTCTCCAGTTTTCTTCAAAACAGGGAAATGCCAGACTCAGATATGGGTGACCCACACCACTAATTTAGAGATGACAGGAATGGTATACTGACAACCTCCCATAAAACGGTAGATTGTGTCTTAAATGAAGATCCTGAATAAGTGACCATATTTCTGCCAGCTAAAGAAACAACAACCTCATCTATTTATGTAAACAGCAGAAGTAGTCACTCAAATTTGGAACAACTCGTCTGTTCCCTGTCAGGTGAGATTATCTGGGCATTGTTTAATGTTAACTTGCAAGTCAGGACAAGAAATGGAAGAGGACTATGGATAAGGTGTGGGGATTGATAAAATCCTTGGGCTGTCTTATGCACAGGAAAAATTCAATACCTTTATTTTCCTCCTGTACTTCTCTTGCAGCTGTGATCACCAAAGGAGTCACTTATACTGAAGTATAAATGGCCTGTTCTGCCCAGGAAAACCAATTGCCCTCTATTCCATCATACTATAGCTACAGAATTTCTTACTTGCTTCCCAATCCATTTGTCAGATAGGATTAAAACAGAAGTTTACATTATTTAAAACTATAAACAGCCCAGCAACATTACAAATATCTCACTCAGAAAACATTTGCTATTTGTCAAAGTAATTTCAGAAGACAGGAAGCTGACCTCTGGAATTCACTTACAGTATTGCAGCAACCACAGTTAATCAGCCAAGGTGGTACTGTGCCCAAAGATAGCTTAAATGTCCTAAAAATGGGATCTTGCCACATATGGCAAATAACTTATGCTGGCAATCATCGCTAAAGTATTTTTTCTCCCCTATGCTAGATTGAAATGTAGATTTTCTATGATGTTCATTTAATCCAATGGAAGCTATCTACTGAAGCTAAAGATTCTGATTCCAGAGCTGTTCTCCATCTAAATAATGGAGATAATGGCTAATAATATGGGCCTAGTACTTTTGAATTATTTCTCTGACATATCCCTAGCCTACGTCTCCTGAACCTTGATCCCTCGTTTGTGTTAAACCTTAATAAACGGGTAAATTCATGAACTAAACATTGGTCTCAGTAATCATTTGTGGGCATGGTGAGGATGGTGTTTCTAGTCTCCACTCCAAGGCTGAGTCCAGCAGCCATTGATACCCTGTGTGAGGCAAGAGCCATGTGTGCCCTGGGTCTGTTTCAAAGGCCCCTCCACACTGGGGGGGAGAAGCATCCTGACTGCAGGTAGCCTCTGTGATGGCATCACCTTGCGACATAACGGCTAACAAGAACCCTTTTCTTATAAACAAATACTTGCTACTTTCTTGCTCTGAAGTCTGAAGAAAAACAACAGATCCCCAGCATCACTAACTGAACAAACTTGACAGAAAACACCTCTTTCACTTCCCCCAAGAGGATACCTTCAACTAAATGCAAACAATGTCCCCATTATACTGAAACTGGTTTGTCATTCATTGTATTCACATAAGTGTGTTCTTAACTTCTGGTTCTGGAATGGAACCAGGATATGAAAGAATCCCCAGGGTGTGTAGAGTAATTCTGATATCGCTCTTTAAGAGTTCAACTGAATCAGCATTTCAGTCTAGTAGTTACCCATAAGATATCATAATTTAACTTCAACTGAACAGGAATTATCTTCCCTCAAATGGTACACTGCTCAGATACTTCAAGAAGGGATTAAATTTAATGTTACATGCACTCCCCCACCAATGGATTTTAAAGTGTTCTTAATGGTAGAAAACATGTAACATGATTTCCTAATGATTCATCCACCTAGAAATTATTACAGTAAAAATTAAAAGTAAAAAATCCCCCTTAATTAGCACCACCTCTTCTTGGTAAAAGCTTCAGAGATCAATAGTCTTGCGAGACCAATTGTATTGTGAAGCCTCAAATAGAATTTATGGAAAGTGAACAACGTATCACAAGTGAAGTTGCACTAAAAATCACTCCAATAACAAGTAGGTTTGATGCATGCTTTTATCTGGACCCTTACTGAAACCAGAGCAAAGCCAACACTGACCACAAATTGCCATAAGCATGTAATTTCCACATGCATAGATGAATAACTTCAGTGGGACTCATTTGCCTAAGATACGTTGTGAATACCTAAGTTATAGTCAAACACCTTTTGAGTATGCATGACATAGATCTCTCTGCTCATTGCAGTAGTATCATCAGACAGAGAAATCAAGACATCCCAACATAATATATTTGATCTTCTATTTGTCATTTAAGTACTAATAAAGGACCTAGTGCTATTCTGTACACACAGTTCCTAGTGTTGGTGAAACTATTAATAACAAACATATCAGAGTAAGAGAAATATATATCCTTTAAAACCACATGGCATTTTTCATATACATTAAGTAGAAAAATTCTCTGTAAGAAATTGTGAGAAACTTATGAACTTCTACTATTGCACCAAACAAGGCTAAGAAATAAAACAGACCCAAGTGACATCACCCATCCCTTCTGGGATAGCTTTTGAAAGGCATGCAAGATCATTTCATAAAAGTTAACTCTCTTATGAATAAAAAAGTAACACAGAAAATGACACATGTAAAACTGCCCAGAGACAGTAAGTTCCAATCATTTTTGGCAATTAAGGCAGACAAAAGGAGGGGGAAGTATCAAATTTGAATGAACACCTCGACTATTTATCTTGTGATTCCTATAATAACATAAATGTAGTTCTTTCATATAAGCAACTATTCCTGTCCTCCACCCTCTGCAAATTGTAACAGGAAAGTGATGCCTATTATTCACATCTTTGATTATTTCACTACATATTAGCCTCAAAAGCTCAACCCTTGCAAACACTTTAGATTCACATTAAATATAAATTATTCTAATTTTATATTTAAATTAAATTACTCATTTCAGAGGAACTACTTATAAGAACAATAGCATGCAGATTTAGCTGCTGGTTTATAAATGTTAGTGATGCCCTAACTGTAACTGCCAAGATATTAAGACTCTTGGCATTTTTTGTTTGGTTGTTTTTCTGGTGTTTTGCTTGTTTGGTTTTTTAAATTACCATTTTTCGTTATAAACTGCTGAAATAAGAAACTTTAAAGTAGTTTCTCTCACCCTTTCATTGAACACAATGCAATGAAAACTAGAGTTCATGTAACTACTGAAGCACTCGTTTATTTCAGCATCTGTATTATATTTAAATGGAACAGAAGGGTATGATCATCCTCCAAATACTTCAGAAGTTAAAGCAAAAAAACGTTTAGTGGAAAAAACCTCACACAGTGTCCAATTCAAGTACTACATAAAGTAATTAACAGAATTGTTAAGAAAGAATACACAGGAGGTCCAGAAAAGAACACAGAGAAGTCTAATTCAATAAGGAAAACGCCATACCAAGAAATACCATGAAATAAGTCTTTAAGGCAGTCTTCACAGAACAAAATACCTATGTCTAACTGTGGCATTAAGTGAGGTAACACAATACTTGCCTTGCTCCAAGCAAGGCTGCTCCGCTGAAACAACCTGCACGCGAGCAGGCGCTGAAGCCCCCAGTTGTACCTCAGCCACGCCAGGCCGGTGCTTCACCGCACCAGCTGGTCAATCATTAATAAAAAGCTATGCTTTTCAAGGCGGTCTAAGCTCAGATGCTACTATTTTGGTTTCTGCAGTCGTGTATTCTTCTAGCTAGCTTCTGGCCGAACACTTTAAACTTTTAAACAAGCAATACCTGAGAGCAATTATAAGGCCAGCGTCACTCCCACCATCAACAGCAGAAGCTGAAGAAATAAATACACTGAACCGGGATCGCGAGAATTAACATCACTTTTCAGGTGTCTATAACTAAAAAGGACTTCGCAGCAGCCAGCAACACTGACACGGAAGCACCACTCACGTCCACGAAAAGACAGAATTTAACAAGCGACCCAAGTCAGCGCCCATTTCTCGAACAAAGGGCTCCACGTCCAGACAA
The DNA here is from genome assembly GCF_020740795.1 of Apus apus. Classification (NCBI taxonomy): domain Eukaryota; kingdom Metazoa; phylum Chordata; class Aves; order Apodiformes; family Apodidae; genus Apus; species Apus apus. The sequence goes on along the minus strand of NC_067312.1, from coordinate 38,633,691 downwards.
GAGAGCCGGGAGCGGCAGGACAGCCCGCCCGCAGCGCACCAGGGCCCCAGACAGGGGACACCCCTCCCTGGGCGACAGAGCAGAGGCCCCCGAGCACACCGGAGGTCGCCGGGGCCACCACCCCCTTGCCTGGCTCGGGTCTGAGAGCCGAACCGCCGCCTCCCTCCCTGAGGAAAAGCCGGTGCCTGCCCCGCCTCACCTCTCCGGGAGGGAGACCGCCCCACGCCTGGCCCCGGGTGGAGGAGAACGGCGGCAGATCGCTGAGGAGGACAAGAGGTCCGGACGTGCCGCAGGGGCCAACCGCTCGACACACCGCGGAAGCGGATCCTCGCACCGCAAAGCCCCGGCGCCGCGCTGGCTGCTCCCCACCACCCCTCCGCCGCCCCTCGCCCGGCCTCGCCGCTGCCGGGGCAGGAGAAGCCCTACCTGCGCCCGGCGCTCCGCGCGGCGGCTCCAAGCGCGGCCCCGCACCTTCCCGACGGCTGGAGCGCGGGGCCGGCGGGGGAGGGGTGCCGGTTCTGCTGAGTAACGGCGCGCCGGCCTCCGGCAATGCCCGCAGCTCCGCGGCCGCGCTCGGCGGCAGAGAACGCGCGGCCCCCGGAGAGCGGCTCCTGGCGCGGCCTAGGAGCGCAGCGCCGGCCTCGGCTCGCCGAGCGACTGCATCGCACCGAGCGGCTGCCGGGGCGGCCCAAGGGGCGGCGGGGCGGGGCGGGGCGGGGCGGGACCGGCCGCAGCGCGCCAATGGGGCCGCAGCCCCGCGCTCCGCTGCGGCCGCTGAGGCTCCGCCCGGCCGCGGGTGGGCGGGAAGCAGCCCGGAGGCGGCGAACGGCGCTGGGCCAAGGGGTCAGGCAGGGCCGGCTGCGGGCCAATGGTGCGGCGCCGGGGCGGGGCGGCGCGGAGCGGTTCCGGGGCAGGTGCCGCCTGCGGTGGCGGTTGCCCGGGGGATGAGCTCGGAGAAGGGGAACGTGTCCCGCACGCGGCCCCAGCGCTACCAGAACGCGCACGCCTTCCGGAACGACAAGTACGACAGCAGCGCCCGGCGCAAGGTAGGCCCCGGGACCGGCCCCGGGACCGGCCCGCCTCCCGCCTCCCCGGGAGCCACGGCGGCACGGGCCGCTTGCGGGGGCAGGGCGGCCGGGGGCGGCGCCGCGGAGCGGGGCTGGGGGCGGCAGCGGGAGCTGCTGCGGCGCTGGGTGCGCAGGTGCCTTTGGAGCCGGGGCCTGTCCCTCTGCGGCCTGTCCCTCTGCGGCCTGTCCCTCTGCGGCCTGTCCCTCTGCGGCCTGTCCCTCTGCGGCCTGTCCCTCTGCGGCCTGCTGCTGCAAGAGCTCCCGGATCGCAAAGTCCAGTAGAGGTGGAAGCCGAGAGACCTCTAATTTTCAGTGGTGGAGAAACCTTTGTCCGAGGTCTGTCCAAAAGGTTCACTGCGGTGTTAAGGGAGTAAACAGTAGCAACCCATTTTGGGCTCCACTGTACAAAAGCGATGAGGACAGGCTGGAGAGCATCCATAGAAGGGTCACAAAGGTGACCAAAGGAGCAGGAATCCTGAGAGAACTGGGTTTATCCTGGAGAAAAGAAGGCTTAGGGGAGACCTCATCAGCATGTTCCAGTATTTGAAGGGCAGCTACAAAAGAGATTAAGACTCCCTTTTTACAAGAAGTCACATGGAAAAGACGGCGGTAATGGGTACAAGTTACTTCGGGAGAGATTCTGTTGAACACGAGGAATAGTTTTCACAGAGCAATCAGCGATTGAAATAATCTTCCCAGGGGAGTGTTAAGAATCCCCAATATTGAAGGCTTAAAATTTGACTCGACATGATGCTGGGCTGCCTTGTCTAGACCGTCCTTGGTGTCCTTCCAGCCTGATACTCTGTGGTTTCAGATAGCTATATGGCCCTGTGTCATAGGCTGTTGCATGAACAAATCACTTGATGCTTGAATCATATTTATGACATTAAAGGCCCTCATTAAGCCAAAATATTATTAAGAGGTAGACTGAAATACAGAATGTTTGGTTGTGCAGTGAGGACAGGAAGTAAACGTTCCCTGCAGTGTTAAGTGACTTCTGAACGATACTTGTTCTTCTCATAGTTTGTGGCTATGTGGTATTACTTAAGACATCTTCATATTTTGACAATTTATTTAACAACTGTGCTCCACCAACCATACCACGTTTCACTTTGCATACTTGTGAGAGAACTTGAAATGATTCATGCTTGCTTTGAGGCGTTAGAAAAAATCTTCAAGGAACCTTTCCAAGTGGTTACATAGAAGTGTGTCTTTAGCAGTTTTATCAGTGCTTTTGCTACACACTTTATCATGGTTTGATATTTTCACACTGTTGTTACAAAAGACTTCTGTTGTCTTTCTGTTTTTAAACAAGGGAAGGGTTTTACCATGTAGTCTGGCAACATGTTCTACGCTTGTAGCTGTGGAAATATAAGAGCAGCATGGGAGAGGATGAAGACCAAGTAGTGTGCCTGAGCAGTAACAACACAAAAGTGGAATGTTTTGTCATAAAAGCTAAACTGAAAGGTATTAATAAAACACAAGATTAGCATTGTAGAAGAGGCTGTCTGGTGCTATTGCTGTTTTGTCAGTATGTCTTTAACTAAACATGACTGGGTTGTCAAAAAAAACTAAGAGGAGGGGAAGAAAGTAGTAAGTTAAAGTAATGGCAACAGAGGGAAGTTTGGGGGTTTTTTGTGGTAGGTTTAGGGGTTTGGATTTTTTTTTTTTGCATGAGGAAAGACTGGTTCTGCAAGTTGAACACCCTGCTTTCCTGGGGCTCTGAGCAGCACAATTGTTACTCATTGTGTGAGTCACTGAAAGATCCTGATAGGAGACTCTTTTCCTGTCTGGCCTCTACACACAACACACACAAAAATATCCTAGAGAGTATATCTGAAAGGTCTTCGAAGAGAAACTCAGTTCTCTCATCAGTTTTGTAACTGAAGCAATCCCTTTAATACCCACATGGGTAGTTTTCTTTTTTAAAAATGCTTTATATCATGCAAAACTGGCTACACAATACCATGAACTCAAATAAATAAATACATTTTCAAAAGCTTTTGAATGTAGCCAGATTGACTATGGGCATTAAGTGTGATAACATATGTGTAAATTTTTTTTGTTTTTCAAATTCCTCATTTATTTTCTCTCTGTGCCTTCCAGTTCATGGAGGTGGCTGAACACAGGGAAGAAGCTTTTTGAAGGAAGGTGCTTCCTGTTAGGGGGTTAGTGTGTGGTAAAGGGAAAGGATGCATTTTTCTTCTCTTGTACTGTCACGTACAAATTCTAGTGCTAAGGAATGCACAGGGCTTTTATAATGATGAGTAGGCCAGACTGCTATTTGAGAAATCTGCAAATAAGTTAGACTAACAAAGACTAGGTGGTGATTGATGTTACAGTTCAGATACAGACTGTGCTGAATGATGGCAGTTTTGCATCTATGTCTTGTGTAGTCCTGAATGATCAGATGTGCCAGATGTTCAAGATGTGGTGAGGGAAGGGAAGAAACAGCAGCAGTTTGATCACAGGAACTGATACAGGAGTGGGGCATTCTTCGTTTCCACCTCTCACTTGTTCAATAGATCAGAATGCTCAGAGCTGCTGAGAGGGTGGATTGCCTATAAATCACTGCTGAATTACTATTTTTTCTGGGTATTTAGCCTATCTCTGACTACTGTAATACACTGTCCAATCCAATATTATCCTGTAAAGCTGCAGTATGCTTTTTAGCTTAATTTTTTTATCTTGCTGCATTTCTGCACTACATAAGTGATGTTGGATTATTAAATACAGTGGCTTCAGTTTGTACAAGATCCATATGTCTTTCCTCTAATGATCAGTCTTTATTACAGCATTACTCTGGGAGAGACTAGTTGAGGTGGAAACACCCTTGCAGCAAAATGTGCTGCCCCTCTGCTGTATTTGGGTAACAGCCTACAACAGCACTGGGAAAACCTGCACCCCAGGTTGAAGAAGGAAGAGCCAGGGCAGGGCAAGACACACTGCATTGTTAATTTTTTGAATCTTGGAGTTCATTTATAGTGGGTGCTTGTTTTACACAGTGTATTCCAGAAAAGCTGTTTGCAGCACTGAGCTGAGGAATATGCCTGATGTTATATGTAAAGTATATTACATAAGTCAGCATGAAAGCTGGAGTAGTTCTAGAGATGAAAGCAAATAGCATTCAATGAGAACATTTAGAACTCCATTGTAATAAGATGGTATACCACAAAGTTACTCATATTTATACCTGAGTGTCTGATCTGTTTCTCCATTTCTTTCATCAAGTACATCCTGTATGATAATTCACATTTCCCTAAATTTCAGAGGTTATTAACTCTGAACATCAGCTTTACTTCATCGGCTCGCTGTGAGGATAAATAACTTCTTTCAGTGGCCACACTAGTTAAGATTGTGGGAAGGCAGTAATAACAGAACGGGTGAATGCTGATCTTAAACGCTGAGCGGTGATTGTGACTTGAAGCTTAGAGGGGAGATACAGATAAAGCAGTAGCCATCTGAAATTGTCGGGTAACAGTATCAGAGTTTGGTTAGTTTCTGTTCTTAATGCAACATAAAGTAGAATGATAGGCTAAAGTCTTGAAAAGCTGCTATCTTGGATCACAGTTTCAGATGTTAGGCTGCACTGATCTACTCTTAACTACTTTGTATTCATGCACTGGAGATCCTGTGGATTTTTGTTTTTCTGAGAGATGTAGTTAATCAGAAGTGCTGCATTCAGCCTTGATGGAATCAGTATCAGCTGTGCTTCTGACAAGGAAGTTTAATGGGTGGTATTGACATTGCATTCATTTACGGCAGAATAGACCACTGATGCGTGCTCAGTAGTAGGAGCTGCTTTCAATAGATTAGATCAAAATACCCATTAGTTCACACATAATTAGAAACTTCCAAACAGGCAGTGAGGCTTCTTTGAAACCCCATGATTATGTCTTACTTGTGAGCACTATAATGCTAGTTTAAGCTAGGGATTATTTTGTGTGCCCAGTGAGTAGGCGTAGGTTCATATGTTCACTTGAATACATTCTGAACTGCTTTTGGCAGGTTGTTAAATGATTTAATGCTGGGTTATGTGAGCATACAGAGGATGCTGTTTTGTTAATGCAGTTGACCTGACAGTGTGTATGTAATACTCACATGGAGTATTTTGTGACCATATACTTTGTGAGTGTTTATGTTTGTCTGTATTGCATACCTGTTAATTTCTTTGGAGAATATATGGACATACTGTAAACACTGGTTGACTTGCACTTGTCCTTGGAGAGGAGTATTGAGAAGAGGAAAGAGCTATTGACTAAACAGGGAAATAAGCATAAGAAAAATAAATTGTTATGACAGAAATGGAATCTAACCTGCCAAGTAGTTCTCACACCAAGAAATCAATTTCAAGCCATCAGCACTACCACCTCTTTGTGCATGACAGCTAGCTACCTGTATAAAAGCTGGGCAGAAAAGTTGGAAGGGAATAGTGAGGTTGACCAACCTTGTTCAGGTCTTTGTGTGGGTTGTTGGTTTTTTTTCTTTCCCTTGAAGGAGAGCAAGCTATTAAATGGGCAAAAGAAAGAAAATATGAATACATGAAAGTTTAAGTAATGTACAATATATATTAAAAACTCGATAGGAAAGGTAAGCAGCAGAGGAATTTCTTTGATTTAGCTAATAACTTCCTCTTTCTAACTGGAAACTGAGACACCAGAAAAGCCTGTTAGGTGAATTTACTCTCCCATGTTCCTTGGTGATTTAAAAAAAATTGAAAAAACAGCTTATTGAAATCTTTAATTAGGGACAGCATTCTCTGTCTGTGTTGTTTTGAAAGTTATATGATGTTTTTTGTTGGAAGGATATGTTTGATTTAGTGTAGAAAAGCATCATAAAATACGAACTTGTTTTAGTAATAGTAACAAGTAAATATTAAAGCATTTTTTATGAACGAAATAAACTTAGAAGGCAAACACAAGTCAAGCTTAAATTCTGTAAGTCTCCCTTCTGCTTGCTTTACATCAGTCTATGATTCACTATTGACTTTCTACATCAACAGCCTGGTAGGATTGTAGAGTCATAGCCTTTCTTATAGTCACATGTGCTGAGACAATGATTAACTACACCATCCCATACTTGAAGTGCCAACATTGCGTAAAAAATACAGGAAATAGCTGAAGGGAGGAAGAGACTGTGCTGTATGTGTGCCTTTTAGAAGGAGGAAATTTGAACCTAAAAGCTGTTGTCTGGGTTCCAGTTCTTACCTTCTGAGCAGATACTATGTGGTTTCTTTGAGTTGCTGTGTAAAATTTGTGGTTCTACAAGTGACTAGGTTGAAAAGTCCAGGCATCTTTATGCCTGAATCAAGATCTAAAGTTACACATAAATGTGATCTTCGCAGCTGCAATCTAATTTGCTATCAGAAGACTCTTAGGCAGCATTTAGATCAATGTTCTTTATCTTTGCATTGGATACTTGACATGCCGCTAATCATACCAAGAAAACGGAACAGTTCAGATGTGAAAGTGTAGAACTAATAAAAATAGAGAACAGCTCTGATAGGGATTAGTTACTTTTATGTGGATAATGTGATTGTTGTTGTGCAGTTGAATTACATTAACTTTATTTTACTTTGCCTTAGAGCTTGTGTGTTTCTTATCTTCTAAGAACCCTTTTCAGTGGTGAAACAATATTTTAATATAGAGGGAGGACTAATCTTTGAGATGAGGGCATCAGATATGATGCAGCAATTTGTTGTTTGAAGCAAAGGTGAAGAAATCCCAACAATAGTATTTTTTTGCCATATGTCTAGTCTCTTGGCCTCTGCTATGAGTATTTTAATGCAGAAATCTATTCTGTGAATTACATGAAGTAGCATCTTCAGAATTCAGGATGGCCTGCATTTTAGTTTGTCTGATAAAAAACAAAAAATTAAAAATTACTAGAATCATACAGTGATTAATTGCATTCTGAAGCCAGATGATAGGCATATTGGGAGGGGGAAGAGCTTTATAAAGCTCCATTAATAATTATGCATATTTCCTTGTTCCTTAGCAATGTTTAGTAGACTTTGTAATAGGCTGCCTGTTTGACGAACTTTGGATTTCTTTCAGTTGATAGGTGAAAGTAGTTCCTATTTTCTTCTGCACTGTTTATGCCACATGCAGTCCTGCACATGGCCACTTGCATTCCAAGCACATTACACATTGCTGAGTCTGTCCCTGCATCACTTAGTAACAGTGCTCCTGTCCCTAGCCCTGATGTCAGGACATATATAGGAAATGAGGTGGTTTTCAGCAAGGAAGATAACTCCCTTTAGAAAGACAACGAGCTGTCAAGCTTAAACTATTGCAATCTTTTTATGTTTATTTGGTTCTGGGTTAGCAATACTAAAAATACTGATCACTATAAAGAACACCCGGGAATACAAATTACAGTGTGTTTTTCTCTCCACTCCTTCATTACTAATTAATGCAAATCAGGAGGGTGAGAGGGAGAACAGGCAGCTTTGCTGGTTATTAGAAGCTTATTCAGGCTGTATTACTAGGAGCCTTACTTTGTGCTTTTCAGACACTGAAATGCAAGCTTATCTTCAACTTTATTAAATCTTGGAAGAATGAGCACAGTGCTGACAGCAGTTCGAACCGCCAGTCCTTTAACAGGTATCTGCTGAAAACTTAGCAATGATTTTCTGATCTCAAAAAGTTTTCATATTAGCCACATATTTCTGTTTGTTGGAAAATTTAATTCATAATGCATGACTGACAGCAGAACCACAGGTTTCTGTATGCATTATTCAAGCATTCTGCAAAAACTGTTTTTTTAATTATTTTTTTTTTAACGTGCCAAATCTGTATTCAATCATTTGGGAAAAAAAAAAAAAAAAAGAAAAAGGTTTACTGTCTTTTAAGTGAACCAGCCAAAAAGTGCTAAATATACAGTTAACCGCACCATTCTGAAAAACTCATACTGAATTACTGAAGTTTAGTAAAAATGGAAACAGCGGAAAACAAGTTCCATAGTAGCACTCACTCCTAAGTAGCATTTCCTCTGCCACATATAGTTTTTTTTAATAGAATAAGATACTGTGCTCTTAATGTTAGGCTTACTCTTTTGTCTCATGTGTTGAAGTAGTACTTCATGGAGCAGTAAGAAGCTCTTGTGAGTCACAAATACAGTAAATTACTTCAGAAGCTACTATATGCATAAAATAGCTTTTCAGTTTGTTTATAAAAAGAATAACATAAACTCTAATCCCAGTTAATACAGAATCTATTTCAATGAACTTCTAGGTATTCTAAGAAATACATGTGTGTTGGACCATGTAGATGAGGTAATTTTGGTATGGCACCTATTTTTAAGCTGTCTTAAAAGAGGCATAATAGAAATTTTTTTTTTGCTATATGCACTTCTTACATTGAGAAATTTCTATTTTTGAAGTTCTGAAGGAATGCACACAACTGTACAATAGATGAAGTTATGCTGGCATTTTTAGATACAGAAGAAATAAATAGATTGAATGTACAAGTCTTTGTTGCTTGTTGTATAACGTAACAGTGTGGTTTGGTACTACTTCCCACCTCATAATAACTTCTCTTGTGCACACAGTACTGGGCAGTTGACATTTTGTATTTCTAAGCAAACTGAACACAAAATGTTGTAGAAAATCTTAATGTAAACTTTGCATTGTCTTGAAAATATACTGTAGGTTTAAGTGACCATTTTGAGGATTTTCTCCTAGATACTTGAGAGCAAAAAAATTAAATCATAACATCATTAAGGTTGGATAAAACATCATCTGCCCACGTTAACAAGAAGGCCAATAACATCCCAGCCTGAATCAGAAATAGTGTGGCCAGCAGGAGCAGGGAAGTGATCGTGCCCCTGTAGTCAGCACTGGTGAGGCCACAGCTTGAGTACTGTGTTCAGTTCTGCACCCTTCACTGCAAAAAGGACACTGAGGTGCTGGAGCATGTCCATAGGAGAGCTACCAAGCTGGTGAAGAGTCTAGAAAACAAGTCATATGAGGAGTAGCCAAGGGAACTGGGGATGAAGAAAAGGCTGAGAGGAGATCTTCTTGCTCTCTACAACTACCCAAAATGAGGTGATAGCGATGTGGGGGTTGGGTCAAGAGGAAATGGCCTCAAGTTATGCCAGGGGAAGTTTGTATTGGATACTAGAAAAAAAATCTTTACTGAAAAAGTGGTCAAGCATTCAACAGGCTGCCCAGGGAAGTGGATGAGTCACCTTCCATGGATGTGTTCAAAAAACATATAGACGAGACACTTCAGGATACAGTTTAGTTGGCAGCATGGTGTTGGGTTGAAGTACTGCTTTTTCATAAAGGAAGTTGATGATGACAGGTACACTGAATGATTTGACTGCAAATAATGTGTGGATTCTACTTTCTTGTGATCTGAGAAAAAAATCCTGAGACAATTTATTTAAAATATGCAGTATAATACTAGCTTGAGCAATAGTAAGTTACACTAAGTCTTGTGAGTTGTCTTCTTTGGCTAAAAACTGTGTATTTCAGGACACATTTCTACCTATATTTGCTTTGTAAAGTCTCCAGACATGAAAAAAACCCACAACAAACCTATAATAATATATTATCAACAATATAGTGACCTAAGTGCTACTATCAACATTACTAAAATTATTATAGTAGTAATGAAGACTACCTCAAGGTAAAATAATACCTCAGCACTCCTTCCACTGAAGAGTTTTACTAGCAGTAAATATATACAATATTATGTTAATATCAAACAAGGATCTTTCTAAATACTGTATTCACCACATGATCATTGGAAATGCTTTTTAACCAAGATTATGCTTATGAAAGTAGGAAATCTTAATTTTTTTCTATTTTCTATTATTCAGAAAATAAATGCTAAGCTTCATGATGGAGTGTGTCAGCATTGCAAAGGTATCTTGGAGTGGCGGGTAAAGTTCAGCAAGTACAAACTACTATCAAAACCTAAGAAATGGTGAGTTAAGATGCTTCTTGCTAATTACTCATAGTGTAGCTTGTGAACTTTTTTTGCAAAATATTCTAGTTTTGGAAACTCAGAGCCAGAAGCTGTTACTATGTGACAATCCTCAAATTTGGAGAATGCAATGACAATATATATGCAATGTTCACTTTCTAATGTTTTAGTCTTTTTATCTTAAATTTCTGAAAAGAAAAAAGAGTGGAAAAGCAGTTGTTTCCCTCTTCGCTTTGTAAATGCTTTACGTGTGGACCTGTAAGTCAACAAAACCCTCAGCGTGCCTTCCTGAAGAAAAAGTCAAACCTGTACCAGTTACAACAGGATTTTCCAAGGCCTCATTGCAAGTCCATAGCAGAGGAATCAGCACATCCCTTAACTTTTGTAGTTGAGAAAGAATACCTAATTGCAAGAAAGGCTTTAATTTTGTCATGTCAAAACTCATAGCAACACTGTTCTCAGCATTACGGAGGCCTCAATTCTTACAAAAATGTTTACAATCATGCATTTAGTTAAGTCATAACACCTTCTCTCTTTTTGCATGTGAAACTGAAATCCTAAGTATCAAATGTTTAGCATTGTTTACATATAGTCCTGTATCAGGGGCTTTTGGATAAGTACATTAAAAAGGTGATAAATATATTTTTAAAAAATTATAGGTGTTTTATGTGGTAATATTCTGAAGTGGACATACTCTTCTTCCTTACTTACTCAGCTGCAGAGGTGCTTGCCTCAGTGGCTGTGAACTCCAGCAGTGAAATACTGAACTCAAAAGAAGCTGCATCTGGGCTGTGGTGTATGATAGAGCCAGCCTTGTCACAGTAGCTTGCTCTGCTTTTTTGTGTTGTTCTCAGTTATGTACTTATGAACTGCTCAGAGAGGTTCTGTAAATGTCTATGTGCAGTTCTGTGAATGATGGTGTGTTTTATTTTGATTTTCAATAGGTTAAAAGGGAAAGAATCCTTCTTTATAGTATTATAACCCACGTGTGAGAGGTTTTTCTCCTTAATATGAAACCATATGCAACAGATATTTTGGTGTTAGTAAACACTTTAATCCATTAGTGTAAAAAAAAATATTATGTAGAAGTCTCACCGATTCTCAAACATTCTGGGTTCTGTGAACCATAGATAAAGTTGGGATTTGTCTTTTTAACTCTTTCTCGTGAGACTGTGTTCGTCCCATTTAAAAGTAATAAGCTGTAACAAAATGTGTAGTGGTGATTTTAGTTCTTTTGCTCTTCTCTTCCTACCCCCAATGGGAAAAAAAAACTGGCAAAACAAGCACAAAAATCAGAGAAGCATTTGAAATAGAAAAAGTGGCATTGTGGGAAAGCTGCTTATGACAGATGTGATGTTTTCCATTGTCTTTTTGGACAAGTAAATTGGGTGACAGGCTGCTCTAGCTCCACAGTGATGTTTTCTAGTCCAGCCTAGAGCAGTACAATGGTTGAGTGGGCCGCTGTTCTGAAAGGCCAAGACTGAAAATTTTCAATGGGTGAAGCTTCTAGGTGAAATAAACACATTATAATGACTACATGGAAAATAATGAGTTCTTCATGTCACAGATGATGGGAATGGAGGACTTCTCCGTACCTCAGTTTATTTTCAGTTTTTTAACATCTTCAAAATTGTGATTGTTAGTACAAGCAGAAGTTATCCCAACTTTACTTTTATTTCAGGTTTTATTATAAATTAAACTAATTTTTAAAAAGAAGTTTATCTGCCTTGCATTGATAGTGCCCTTGTTTGGTGTGACATGGCTGGGAAGAGCTGTAGAGATTTTTTTAATACTAATGCAACTGAACAGAGAACAAAGAGGAAAAAAACTCTAAAACTAAACTAAGAAGCTATTTTCTGTAGGTTTTTTTCTGGGAGAGAGGGAAGAGCATAAATACTAGGCAGTTCAGACTGCTTTTGTCAAATGTGTCCTACAGCAATTTTTGTGGTTGTTTTCTCAAGGAATTGGGTATGCGCACTTGAATAGAGAAAGCTTAGCAGAACCTAGATGAAGGCAGTAGGGAGAAGCCAATCATGCTTAAGAATGAATGGAATTTGAGAAACTGAGTAAAAATTGATTTGCTATATGCTAGGTAGTGCCTCTCTTCTTATAAGGCATTTAAAAACACTCTACATTTTTCTTTAGCCTATTTTAGCTAAATCTGCAAATCCACTGTTCAGAACTGTGTGCTAAATCTTTCCTGACAGAACTCTTGAGTGGCTGAGGAGCCAAGAAGTGACTTTTAAGACAGCAGCGTTATGTGGGATGTGTAGTTCTGGGTTCTGTTCTCCAAAAATACAAGGGTTTAGAAATGTCAGCTTAATGTTAAGCCATAGCATTTTAGAAATTACTTAATCTATGAAGGTTTTTATGATATTTTGAAAAAGAATAGTCCCAAACCTTTACCTAATTAGGTTGGGATTGTTCAGAATACACTTCTGTACAGGTGTGTGTTCATAGAAAGCAAAGTACAGCATTGGCTTTTACTCATTTTACTCTGAGAAATTCAAGAGGAAGACATTGTAGTGTTTGAATTGAAAGTTTTTTATTTGTAAAATGAATGCACCCTTTTGTAATAATTTCTCTTTTTTTTTTTACTATTAAAGCAGAAGCTGTTAAAGTAAAACTACCTACTGAAATGAATGGAAAGGTTTCTTTTGTTACTTTAAATATAAAAATTCTTGACTTCATGTTTCTTCATCCATTCTTGTTCTCGTAATTCTTCCTGAAAAAGTTAAAGGAGAAGGGAGACAGGCAATGATTTTTATAGTGCCGCTTGTTAAAACACCAATAGTTTAATGCGAAACTGGCCTATAATGTGTTCCTTCCAGATAATACGTCTGTATTATCTTTGAACACAGAATCTTTAACGAGTCACCACACTTTTTTTTTTTTTTTTTAATCATGTTTTCTTTCTCTTGACAGTGTGAAGTGCCTCCAGAAGACTGTGAAAGATCCTTACCATATTATTTGTCGTCCATGTGCTGGTAAACTAGAAGTTTGTGCTAAATGTGGAAAAGAAGAAGAAATAGTAATTCCGTAAGTAGCTTCTGGGTTACAAAGTTTCGGTACTGCTCTTTTTCTTCCCCTTTTAATAAAGTTTGTTTGGAAACTGCTAAGTAGCTGTTGTACTGTGTATGATATTCTGAATAATTCTGACAGGAATCGGCAGGAGTTACTACCCTATTTTCTTCTAGGGGTGGAATGCCTATTGATTACAGAATCACGGAATTGTTCTGTTGGAAAAGACCTTTAAGACCATAGAGTCCAACCATTAACCTAACTTCTGAGTGCTTAAACCATGTCCCTAAGCACCACAGCTATATGTCTTTTAAACACCTCCAGAGATGGTGATTCAACCCCCTCCCTGGGCATTCTGTTCCTGTGTTTAATTACCCTTTCAGTGAAGAAGTTTCTTCTAATATCTAATCTAATCTTCTAATAACTAATTTAACTGATGTTAGAGGAGCTGGGCCAAAAGGAGTCTTACTTGGATAAGACACTTTATTTTCATACCAAAGGGTAAACTGCAAATCTTCCTTAGGAACAAAGAACTTTAAAAATGGATTTTGGTATGGAGGACTACAAAATATACATAACCCAATTTACTGGTTGCATTTTGTCTGTCATTTGATGATTCAGTTACTAGTGAACAGAGAAACTAAACAAGGGCTAGTATTATGCACAGTTACTGCAATATATTTAGCAGGCTTATGGGGTTTTTATTCCTTTACTGGAGTTCTTTCTTTATTGAGCATCCTGTGTTGATTTACTAGGTTGTGACAACTTGACCAACAGCAGTTGCTTATTTGGTCTTCATCCAAACATATTTTTCTTCACAGACTCCTTTTCCTTTACTGTCTTTCATATCTTTTCTATTCAAAGTGAAAGTAGTTTAGGTTATTGTCCCTCTCCTCCTCCCCACCTCCCACTTCCTTCCATCCCTGGTAGAATATTCCGCTGTCTATCCCATTCGAAAAACAAAATCTGAAAGTGGATGGTGATAACATTTTCTTGCTTTCTGCAGGATTGATAAAGGACAAGATGGAAATGAGAACGTGACTAGTAAAAATGGCCAAGAGAACAGTGGATTGGAGGACGAGCTTGATTTTGATACAAACTTCAGTAGTACAGACAGCAATGAAGATTCTGATGTGCTTGAAGAACAATTTAAAAGTATGAATTTTGAAAGGACAGAGATCTAAAAGGTTTAGTATGTGTAAGAGATTGCAATCAAAAGTGGTGAACCAATGTTTGCCTTAAACTGCTCTGAAAACCTGGTTTGATGTCTAAGGTCCTTGTGTATAAATGTTGACACTGTGTATTATGACACTTGTTGGGGGTTTTGTATAAAAATATTTTTTTGTATTAAGAGGAGAATTTCTTGTGAAGAGATTCTGAAATTGAATCTTAAAGCATAGTTATTTCTTGCATACCGGTAACAATGTCCTGTTTCTCTGGAATAAAGCCTTTTTGAGTAGCTGTTCTAAATTTAGTATTACATATGTTGGATTGCCACTTGGAAAGCTACATGGAAGTCTAGAGTAAATATTGAGTCTTCTCATAAAAAGGAAGAGTTAAACCAGCTGTGACAGTTTGCTGAAGACAGAACTTGGAACTTCTGTCAATGCGTTTCCAAACAGGGTCAAAATACCAAGTGGTCATTACCCTTAATGCCTCATGTTTCTTTTCTGTCCAAAACCAGAAGGCCTAAATGCCATTACCAGTACAGTTCAGGAGCAGTTGTTGCCTATTTACCATTTATATGTATTACAAATTTGTGACCTTGTTACTACCAGTGTTTTGGAAGAAAAAAAATGGAAGACTTAAACTTTCTCATAACAGGTCTTATACTTCCTGTTCCTTTGACTGCTGATCTAAAGTAGTTTGCTGTGATATGGAAACAGTTGTGTAGTGTAGTGATGCTTAGGTAGTTAGGCTCTTCGTGTTTTTCAGTTCATTCTAGGGGTTATTTCAATGTAGATTAAGCTCTATGAAGAACTTCACTAAGTTTGCAGTAGCTCTTTTTTACGTGATTCAGGATGATTTGATTTCTTCTGTATAGTCTGCTACCTCTGTATATAAAGCTGAAGAAGTACCTCATAGAAATTAAGTGGTTTAGCTTTTGTTTTTACTAACTACACAACAGCTACACATCTGCTTTGGGGTTCTGCCTGATTTGCAGTAATGGGCAAGAGAAAATTTGAATCCCAAACTACTCTCTTCAAATTAACTGTGAGGGACTTCAGCTCTGGGATTACTCCCCACCCCCAGTCAAAGGGAGAAATACTGAAATTTTATGCTTTGCACAGCCACCCTGTGGCTGCTGTATTTGAGCTTACCTTTAAAGAAAATCTAGTTACCAGGATGTGGAGTACTAAGACATTGAGCAGTCAATAGCCTTGAAACTCTTCTGATTTAAAGGACAATTTTATTATTTGTAGTAGTAGTAGTATAGTAGTATTTAGTAACATATAATATATACTATGTATTTACTATATAGGCAACTGCAAAATTCCTTTAATCAGTCATGGAACAGTGAGCTCTTCCTATTTTTCCTTAACTGTGTAGGTGCTTGTTACTACAAATAAGGCCTTAAGAATAAACTTTTTCTTGTATTGCCTTTTATTTATTTAGATCTGTCTTTTTGTTTTGTGTTGTACATTAAAATACCCTTTTACCTTTTCTAAACTTATTTTAAGTTGCATCCAAGTATCTACAACTTGTTTTTGTAATGATCTCTAAGGACTAGCAATCTGCTTGCTTTTTAATTTTTATCCTTTCAGTCCCATGTAAATCTTTTGCGTAGGTGGATTTTTGCTAAGTGTTTTGTGATAACCACTAGCAGTAAACAACTGAAAAACATTCTACTGATCTCTGTTCCCATGATGCATCTTTTTTGGCTTTCCACTGAGACAAAGTCTAAAGTTTGCTAACTGTTTGGGTAGTATTTGGTTTCCTTCTGGGTTTGCTTATTATGTTCGCAGTCATAAAGAACTATGACTGGTGACCCAAACAGCCCATCTCCTTTCTCCACCCACTCTATAAACATGTTGTTTATAAGGTAAACAACTAACTTTGTGATTAAACACACTGGTTTTGTTTTTTTTTTTTTCACTTAACTGCAACTAATAAATCCCAAGAAATTCAGAAATGTAAAAGTTGTAGAAGGGCAGTGGTTTCTTTTGGAAGAATCAGTGAAGCTGTGAAGGACCAGCACAGTGGCAGTTGTGCTTAGTGGCACAAAAGGAGGTTGTCTCCTCCTGGTGTGTTTAGAACAGACTGGAAATTAGTCTGAAGGTCACATTGCGTTGACAGATGTCTTCCCAACAAGACAGCAGTGATATCTGACTTAGTGTGACATCACCTGTTGTTCTGCCCCGCTGCCCTGTTGATAAAAACAAAGTGAACAAAGAGTATCACAAACACATTGCAGATGACAGGTTTGGGAATTTTAGGGGACTTAATAAGTAATCTGGAATTAGTTTCAGAAAGAGTCTCTCTGAAGAGGAAACCATGAGTGTTATGAAAATTGAACTTGGGTTTTGAAAATGACTTATGTATGGGAAATGTTCTTCCCCTTGGAAAGACTTGGTAATGGCCTAGCCTTTTTTTCAAAGATGAGAGGAAATCCTGGAATGATAGGAAAATATGTCATGGAACTGGAAGGAACTGTATAATGAGAAAATAAAGGGAAAGGCTCTCTAAGTGGTGACATGACCTGTCAGTACTGAGGAAGAGCAGTGCCACACAGATGGACAGCATGTAGCAACAAAACACAAATATTAGGGAAAGTCCTCTGAAGTTAGCATCTTCATATTGCACAGCCAATGCTCTGTTAGGAGTTCAGGTGGACAGTTGATACTGCAGCAGATGAAATTTTGCTATGAGTGAGCACAGCTGCAGTGGTGGCTGACTGGTGTTAGTGCAGCTTCTCTCAAGACACCTTTTAATTCTGGCAAGTGTTCTGTTCTGTCTTTGGGCCTAGCTGTGGTTAAAAGATAAACTGCTGGAAAGGACTGCCGCAGCTAAAACAATGTATGATGATGTGGCTGTGAATCAGCTTGCAAATTTATTGACCTGGGAGTTTGGGCACATTTGCTATTATGGGGAAAAGAAGTTTGTTTTACTGAAGACACCCCTTAGAGGAATAAAAGGAACAATTTTAGTTTGAAGTTTGGGCACATTTGCAATTACAGCAGGATACTATTTTTGAAGACTTTTAAGTAATAGTTCTGAATTTCAAGGGAGGACTTTTTTTTGTGAAGACAGGTTGAGCACACAATTATGGAGAAACAGAACCTCTTTACACTCTGATACTTAGTAGAATCATATATAGATGAGAAAATAAAAAAAGGGAAGGAGATAAAAAATCATCAAAGAGATCTCGGGTGATCTTTAGTTTAGTTGCATATTTAGAGTTTTAATTGAGGTTTTGAAAGGTTTCTACCTCTTTCACAAAGAACAATGAATTTGTGTTTGTGAACTTCCGAAGAGAGGAATTAATACCACCCTGCGTGCACGATACTGAGATGTGGTTTAAATGACTGGGTGTTTCAGAAATTCAGCTGAACCTCGTGGGTCCTTACCAAATGCATTGCTGAAGAAGAGCAGGATAGATGTTAATAATTAGTCATCTGAATAATAAAGGAGACCAAGTAATGCTTCTGACCGAGCTGGATTCCTGTTAACTGACTGTCCTTAAGAGCGTTACCAATTCACATTCAGTGTGACTCAACACTGACAGTAATTAATTAGATAATGGACTGTCAGCAGGCATGCAAGATGATTCTCACTTCAGAAGGGGAAATGCTTATCATAGGTTTGAGCTGTCAGAACTTGTCATCATTACCTTGTAGAGGGTTCTGGAAAACCAAATTCCTATAAGTAAATATGTCTTAGGACAATCTGGATTCATTGCAGTACAGGGAGAGCCAGTATGGACAGTGTGCTGCCTCCTAGCGTAGCTTCTTAACTGTCTGTCAAAGTTTGCAAGCATCTCTGAGATCTTCTCATCCAATGTTTTGATGTATCAGGCAATACAAAAATAAGTGCTGATTTACTTCTAGTTTTGCATAGTCTGGCCGCTTGTGTTCTTATCTTGACTACTGATAATCTGTATTCCTCTAAAGTACTAAAATAATACCAGACTCTGAAGTTTATAGGACTGCTGGTTAATTAGGGAAAGGATGGCTTGTTTTCTCCCTGTAATGGACGTGTACTTGGATGCAAATCATAGCATTAGCAAGGAAAAGAGAGGAAAATATAGCAGGTAATCAAATGCAAGCCACCTTGTAGCCCTCTAGCCCTACAATTATTTGTGGGGTTTTTTTGTTCAGGAGTTCTTACAAGTAAACAAATGCTAGTAGAAAATGCAAAACTAGCTTTGTTTATAAGAAACGTCAAGCTGACTTAGAGAGTTAATGAGGAAAGATTAAGTAGCATGGAGAGACATTCTTAATCAGATGTTTAGGGAGCTGGTCAGGCACACTGTCAGCATCTGTTTCACTTCATTCTTCTGCCTACTTTTTACCTGAAAGCTGTTAAATGACAAAAATACATGATAAAGAAAGTATGTGCTCTGCATATTTGCTCTCATCACAAACAGTGCGTGTGTAGACTTCCTCAATCTCAAAACAGTTTAAAATACACTTGCATGTAAAGTGAAGTAGATCTGTCTAGGACTGATAATGTGTTCTCAGACAAATCACCTCTAACAGACTAGAAATGTTTGCCAGATTCCAGGTAGAAGATTGTCCTGCTGGGTCCCCTAAAATAGTCACAGTGAAATCACATAGGAGTTATCTTTTTCCCTACTGAAGTCAGTGAGGAAAAAACTTTTTTTAATAATAGGGATAAAGCTCATGTTCAGTCATCAATAAGAAGCTTGACTTTGAGGATCTGAAAACAGGATGCAGACCACATCCAACAGATTTCTGAGTCTCAAGTTTATCACAGCTAAGCTCCTTGCACTTAGCTTGCCATTTTCTAAATCCTGTGTGAGCAAGTGTGACATAATAGGTAAAAAGAATCTGTAAAGAGTATCCATAGTTTACATATTAGTATATGTGGTACAGCAGTGAATCTTGTATTATCAGTGCCAGCAAGCTACACGTGTAACAGGTTTTTTTCTGTGATTTGGGTTTGCTTTTTTTTCCTCATATGCCCTACTCTGTCTCCTAACTATTTTGTTCCTTTTAGGGTTATTTTCTTTGTTACACATGGTGGTTCTGCACTGTAGAGCTGTAGAATTTGCTAGCCTGAATGACAGCTGATCCAGCCTCTGACTGACAGCAACAATAGATTACTCTAGGTTTTTTCCAGTAGCAGCAACAGAATCAATACCAGAACCATATAAAAAAATGCTTGCTTCAAAGGAGTGATATTTGTGACCTATGCTCTGAAAAAACAAGAAATTTGGCATAAATGTCTAACAAGACTGATGCCATTATGCCAAAATCTTCCTATTTTAAGAAAGTGTTACATGAAGGATTAAGCCATGTGAAAACTATGCAGTGACCGGAACTTCAGAAACATTGTTTTTACTGTATTTCAGCAGAAAATTTTCTACTTTTTTCAGTTTCTGTATTAGCTCGAGTTGCATTTGGGTATAAGTAGTACTGACATTGTGACTCCTCCGCATCCAGAATTAATTACGTTTTGGATCACCAAATTCAACTAATTGCTCCTTTCACATCCTTGTGGCTGAACTTCTCTCTAAGGCCTGTGTAGACCAAACAAAGATTATGGCTGTCTACTTAAAAAACCCACATTAGTAGCTGACTGGCTGTGTCAAAAAAAAAGTGCTGTAGTGCTCACCCAGCACACTTCAGAAATATGTCCTGTTTGACATTCTTGTCCCCTGCCACTCTGCACATGTGGCAGTCCAGACCTCCCTCTACTCTAGAGTATGGAGTGTGCATTGTTCCCCTGCTGAGCAGAGACATTAATTAAAACACAGTGTGTGGCTTGAAAGGAAGAGGAATGCATATGCCTCTACTCTTTGAATTAAGAGAAGGGTCTCTGCCAAATATCTGAGGGTGGCAGGCAGGCTTCCAAAACCAACTCTGTCCAAAATGCCATTTAAAGGGGAAAAAAAAAGAAAGAGCTTCTAATTGAAATAAACAAGACGTAGAACTTGTGAGTATGGAAATACAGAGGTTCACAGAGCCTGCAACCGCCTCTCTTCGTCTTCACAGCCATCACTGTAATGTGCATGGAAATCCAAATAATAAACCTACCTCCTTACCCTCATTAGCCTGACAAGTTAGTGTTTAGTGCCCCCTAGCGTGCTATATAGGAGTTGCAAGCAGGCTCCGAGGAATTAAATACCTAGGTTGCTGTTTGAGCTTTCTTAATTTTAGGTGAAAATGAAAGCAACTTCAGCGAAGCTTCCGAATGGACAGTAACTATTCTGTAATGTGCTTTTTCTCTTGGGGCCTATGGGGGAGTTACCTAAAAAGAATAATTCGGATCAAGACTCCCATTCCTGTCACTGACCTTCTCAGTGAGAAAATAACTGTCACCACTTTACCTCTGTACTTTTATAGGCTTTTTCGTCGTTTTTTTCTTGTTCATATTAAATCTATGTTTACCACTAGTTATGCTATTGAGTGTGGCTCTGTTCTGCATAAAGCTACTGCTTAACAAGACCAACGAGTGGTGTTACTCTGTAGCTGGGACTGCTTTGTACCTTCCTAAAGGTAAGCAGTGGTACAAGTGACCTTGATTTACTGATCTGGAGTAAACTATATTGGTGGTTAAATTTATCTTCCCTAACTAATATCAAATAGTCCACTGTGTGTCATGATTTATTTTGACTGAGAGCTGGGTTTTTTTATATGTTTGTGTTTATTCATAGGACTGCTTTGCTATTTCATTACAGGTAAGGACTCCAAGTCTTTGTGGCAGTTGCTGTATAAATCAGTTAGGGTGAAACGCTTGAGGTCACAGGAGCTACAAGGTCAGCAAGAAACTAGCAACATAACCCAAAATTTACATCCTACTCCAATAACTTACCCATTTGGTTTTGTTGCTGTCACTATGTGATTTCTACACACAAAGTACAAATGAGAGGTATGACCTTGTGTAGACAAAGGATCTAAGAAGAAAGAGTAAGTTAGCACTTTGTATCCTTTAATAAATGTGGAACCAACAGTGCTGAAAAAAACTCGGCATATTTGCTTGCCAGTGACGTATGACCATAGGCTAAGCAAAGATGCATGCCTTCCTGGTGCTGCTGTTACTACGTCCTCATTTTTCTCTCTTGCTAAACTTTTCTTACAACACCAGGTGTCACTGTATGAAAGCGAAAAACACACTGCTTCGTGATACTGGCCTCAAAACCACCAGCGGTCTCAGGCTGCAGGTAGGGTATCCCCTAAGTGCTTTACTTTCATACCCTGGAGCTGGCTGGCCAGCTTTTATCTCACAGGGATGCAACGCTCCCCAGTCCATGCAGCGAGCTGCAACACGGGTCTGCAGTTCTAGCAAGCTGCTCAAGAGAGAAGCAGACACCTGAGCTGGGAGTTCTACTTTTGATTTGCACTCTGCTTTTAGGGACAGTTTAAAAGGCCATGCTTCCCAGCCTGACCTCCACACCTACAGCTGCAATACCACAAGTAGGCAAATACTGAGTTTTCAAAAGTCAGTGCTAACATGCTTTGGCTCCCTGTTGTGCAAATTGAAAAAAAAAACACCCAAATACCCACAACATTGCACAAACTACATATGAATTAGACCAAAGAAAAGATTATGCACTGATATCTTAAGCTCAGCTTGTTCATTTCCTCAGAAGTCTTGAAAAACTGGTGGAGAGCATACACACGGGGATCCATATGCATCAATCTGATTAAATGAGTCACACAAGAAGTTACGTGCTGTATTCTCTAAGTGGTAAAATGCATGATAAACAACATTTTCTTGAAAGGAGCTGAACTTAACTTAAAAAAAAAAATCAAGGTCTACTTCATTCTTCCTATGTTAGTTTGAAGAGTCTGAAAAAAACCCCACAACCTATATATATGGTGCTGGATTTTTAAGATTTGGATATTTTGAATCAAAGAATGACATTTGCATTTGTGGAGAGCAAGCGGTTTGTCTTCCTCTTTTGGAGCTTCCTGGATCAGTTCACATATGTTTGTGTTCTGGAGAAGTTCGAATATGAAGATGATCATGAGCAAGGCAAGTTACAATCATTAGTGCTTGGGAACACGAATCTGGAAACTACTTACTGGCTGCTGCTGGAAGCGTTCTTTTTTTTTTTAAAATTAATTTCACAATTCATTTCATGCTCTGGTGATATCTGGCAGTTAGCCATGTGTATAAAAACATTCCTATTCACACCAGCATGTTGTTTTACTTAATACTAAATGTCTGCATTGTACTTCATAGATCAACACCACATAAGATTTTTGTTCTGGAAGTATTAAAGAGTTTTCTGAGGGTTATGGAATTGTTCATTTATCTTGAGTCAAATCCAGACAGTATAAAAATCAATGGGAGTTCCGCTACTAAATCTAATGGCCTCTGGAGCTGGCATTTTAAGTTTTATACTGTGCTAATAGTGAGTTTTACTTACGCAGTTGTAGACACAGAATAAAATTTGCTTTCACTGAGAAGACCTCATGAACAGGTGGAATGTCACAATAAAGTGATGATTCACAAGGGTTATTTGCTCACAAATGGTAACAACCTTGTTTAAACAAACTGGTCACACAGAAACTACTTTCAAAAGCTGTTATATCAGTTCTATTTCTGATGTGAAGTTTTCTTGACAGACAAGCATTGAGAGGAGGTGTCAACTCTGGAATTAGGTAGATTTTGGGGTAAAGCTCTTTCCAACCCAAGTAACCAATGAAACTCCTCTCATCCCTGAAGCAAATTTTCTGACCTGAATCTCAGGGAAGCTGATTTGAAGGATCCATCTTCCAATGGTTTAAAACTTGTTGCCAAAGAGGAGTTGGATAAAGATGGCTACCAGCCATGCTTCTGTTTTTCTAGCCCTTCCTCAGTGAGTTGTAGCACCAGAGGTTTAGGACATCCCTCCTGATGCTGACCAGACTTCCCCACAGACACGTGTGCTATGCAATGGCCATGATCTACACAAATGTACATTGTCACAACAATCCCTACATCTGTTAGGACACCCTTAATGAACAGAAGCTTGACTGATTATTTTTTTTTGCCTCTGAAGGTATTTTGTGTACTAAAAGCAAAATGAATAAAACTCAACAGCATCAGTTAAATCTTCCCTAAATTCCCCAGTTTTTTTGTTGTGATCTTAAATCATTCCTATGGTAACAGCAGAACAGTATTTCTATATTTAAAACATCACTCTGGGGCTGACCATCAGTGCTTTCTGTTGAAAGGTAATTGCAATTGAGCCATTGTAGGTAAAGTCTAAGATTTGCTTAAAACAAAATATACATTTGTATTGTCTTTGGAGGAAAGATACAGCAGACAAAAAGTTCTTTTCTGTTCACAGTTTACCTCATGAAATCACTTGCCTTGAGTGTTGTAAATGTGGTGACTGCATTACCTACATCACCAATGTTCAGCTGTCAAGAACTCTTCCTTTATGTAATAGAAATCACAGAAGTGTGAAAATCAAATGTCTGGTGACAACCATAACCGATGATGTTGCCATGTTTGTATCATGAATTATGATACAAGCACTTATACTTAAAGAGCAAATCAAAAGCCTGAAACTACAATGCAAATGAAAGCTACAGTTTTCACAATGCAGTTCAAATTTAGTACTAGTATTGCTCATTTAATGCTGGTTGTAATTTAGCACCAAAATTCTCATGAATGGGAATCATGGAAGGATAAATGCTTCATTCTCTTTGCAAGCTGCATTGTCACAGTCTAGAAAGTATTTGTTCCTACTTCGCTTTACATTCCAAACCTTGAGGAAAATAATCTTAGGTGTAATCCTGCCTTGGATTCAGTAAGGGCTTATGGAACTTTTATTGATAGTTCGATTTAAAAACCCACCAGCTCAACATTTTCCAGCAAATCGGTCTTTAATCTAAATGAAGAATCTGATTTGAAAACCATATTGAAGTAATCCTAAAACAACAGCTGTCCAAGGACAGCAAGACAAAACAGCTGCTCCAGAACGAGTGTGTGATTTTTGCTGAAGCTGGTAAAATCTACAGCATTAGCTTCCTAGCCAAGCTAGTCACAGCAGTCTGTAAGGTGATGTGCTTTGTATTTGTTACTAAAATAGCCTTGGCAGCACGCTAAGGTTTTTACTACTGCTCAGGACTGTTTGCACAGTGTCAAGGCTTTCTCTGCCCCTCATGCTGTCCCCTTGCCCTCTTGTGGGCAAGAAGCTGGAAAAGGACACAGCTGGAACAGCTGATGTGAGTGGATCACAGAGATACTCCATCCAAAATAACATTACGAACTGCAAAATTAGCTCAAGGAAATGAGGAGGAAGCAGCAATACTCATGGTTATGGCCTTTGTCCTCCAATTGCCAAACAGCCACTATGTGTGCTGAGGCCCTGCTTTCCAGCAATTAGCTAAGCATCTGCCTGTCAATGGGAAGTAGTGAATAAATCCCTTATTTGCTTTCTGTGTGCACGTAGCTTTTGCTTCACCTATTAAACTGCCTTTTATCACAACACACAAGTCTTCTTGTCTTCCTTCTACTTTCTGCCTGTCCTGCAGGACAGGGCTGAGTGAGTAATTGATTCTGTGAGTGCTTTGATGCTGACCAGGCTCAATTACCAACACCCAGAAAGTTCAGAATCCCAACCATGGACTTCCACAGAAACAGTGAGGTTCTAAGGGAATGAAATCCAGTTGAACCACCTCAGAAAGGCTCACAATTTATTCTATGCTCTAATGACCTTTATTGGGCTGCCCAATAAGGCTTTCAGATGTACAAGCACCTGCAAAAGTTGATGGGACTTCCTGCCTCTGGATTTTTCAAGTCATGGCTTCTCTCTAAACTCTCTAGCTACCAAGATATTGTTCTCAAAAGAAGATGGTGCATGAACTTTCTATTCAATTAAAAAAAAAAAGGAAACAAACAAACAAACAAAAAGGGCTAAATTTATAACAGGATCTTAGAAATCTAATAACCAGTAAATCCACATTACAGAGAGTATTTAACTAGAGGCAACACATAGCATGTTGCTCAGGGAATGAATAAACACTCAAGCGTACCAGTGTCTCTAAAGGTGTGAAATGTAAAAATGATACAATATACGCATTACACACTCAAGCTGATATTCATGTACTAATGGGAATCACCAGACCTTAATGACAAGATCAGTAATTCCTAAGAAAAAGAAAGCAAGTTTATAATTTTTTAATGAGGATTTGTTTGATGTGAGACAAATTATTTCCAACAGAAAATGTCATTTTGGGGGAAAAAAAGCCTTGACTTCAGAAGACATTCAAAACACTTGAATTTCAAGTAGAAGTTGTTTTTTGCATTTTGTGCAAACTGCATTTTGAAATGTATGAAGTACAAAGAAGGCCAAGACTGAATTGCTCAAAGACAGAAGGAATTTTTTATTTTTTTTTTTATATCAGTTAGTACAGAGACCAAATGGAAAGAAGATGGGGCTTATGGGTGGGGATTTGCAGAAACTTGGTGCTTCTTGGCCGTGATCATGCTCTAATGTGTTTGGTGACCTTGGTGATTTGGTCAGTCTCTCTCTCACAGACATTTTTTTCTCTCATGCTGCTGGACTTCAGGTGGATTGATGATCCAGAACAGTCAGCTCTGTAGTAGTGCTGGAATAAGAAGATGAATTTTTGTTTCTCAAAAATCGTAAACTGTGTCCTGCTAAGCCAAGGAAGTGAAACTCTACACTTACTGTAAGAGCTCTGTGGCATGAGCTATTCCAAGGACCTTGTGTAAGTCCTGAAAAGCAACCTGCTAAGCCTTTGAAGGCATGAGCCCATTTCTTTCTGACTCAAATGTGATTCAGTTTAAGGTGATGAAACCAGGTTATCAAGGCGAAGCTAAAGAAAGAACTAAATTTCCATCTCTCTATAGAAGTGCTTCTAGAAGCTTATATGACCAAACAGCATCCAACTAACCACTGCTGTTTCCATCCCAATGTGACCAGTAGTACTGATATTGCAGAACTGGCTTGCAAGGCACCCTCAGTGAGCAAAATCATGCACTGCAGGGTTGTCTTCCTCAGCTATTGTAGCAATATTTTTTTTATGATATTCTTTAAAAAAACATCGCCCAGTGAAAACTGATGAGATGTAGTTTCAAAAATTCCCCTTTGCCCATGAAGCAGCTCCTTGCTGCAGAGAAAACCACAGGCTGCTTTGAGTCACAGATGAGATGAACTGTCACTCCAATTTTAAAATAGTTCCAATTATCAGTTGCCATGAATGATACCAAAGAGTTGCTAGTGAGACTACAGTATTTCCAGAGAGCAAGTCTGGATTACAAACCATTTTTAACTGAGATGAGAGGTTGTTCATAGTCCCTCTCTCACTCTCTCACCTAACCATCAAATGCTTCTTTTTTTTTTTTTTTTTTTTTTTTTTTTCTGTGCAGGTGGCCAAGGTTATTCCACTCTCTTTTCTCACACATACTGTGACATTCTGGCCATACTTTAGCTAACAGAATTTGGCAGGAAAAATGAACCTACAGATTAAGACTTTGAATATTTTAACACTAGTTTCACAAGATCAGAGCCTTCAGATTAAATTATCAGAAAATTGTTCTTTTTTTCCCATAAGCAATGATACAAATCCAAAGTTAGTGAAGCAAAGGTATTCCAGTTTATAGTGAAAACCTAGAATGACAAATGCAGAAGGCCCATTAATTAGGATAGTCATTTGAGTTACTTTGAACTTCTGCCTGCTACCTCCAGACAGAGCCAGACTCATCCCAGCTGTAGCAGAGCAGATTTCTAGTCATCAATAAGGTGCTCAAACACCCGAATGATGGGTCCAGGAAGGCTGTGGAGTTTTCAGCCATGCAGATATTTGAACTCAGCTTCCCAAGGCCTTGAGCAACCTTAATCAGATGGCCCTGCTCTGAGTGGGAGATTAGACCAAAGACCTCTAGATAATTTGATTAATTCTACCTTTTACAGTCAATTAATTAATGCATTCAGCAAGCTGCAATGGAGTATAATTCTATCATCTTATACTTTTTTATCATAACACTCAGCTTTATGGACAGGAATGTTGACTTTAACAACATTAAGCGAAACATCAGGATCCTTCAATAAAGGACATAAATAAATAGCTCATGTAGGAAGGTTCTGTTGCTCCTCCCCTGCCATCTTCTTACTAGGAAAGAATCAGTCCACCAGGAACCAACCTGCAAGGGGTCCACAAAACAGCAGATTACATACTCTTCTAAGGAGCACACTTGCCTTTCAAAGGTTGATTCCATGCCAGTGTTTTCAGTACTCTTTTGTTCAGCTAGAATCACCTTGCCATGAACACAAAGTACTCTACAGCCATTGCCAGAACATACATGTAGAAAATGTATGTTACTAAACCTTTGTACAAACCTACCTGTAAGCCATGGACTCCGGAACAAAACAGCAAGTGTTTAGGATCTAGTAGAAGATACTTGATTTAATTCTACTAGTAAGAAGCTGGCAGCTTTCACAAAATAAGTCTTAGTAATGTATTTTAGCATCCTGGTCTAGTGGAAACTGTCCCTGCCATGGCAGGGGCCTGGAACTAAATGATCTTTAAGGTCCATTTCAACTCAAACCATTCTATGATTCCACAAAAATAACAACCCTCTTTTCAAAGATCTCTGCTCAGGTAAATGCTGTGCTGGCAGATTTTGTGAGAAAATGGTATTTTTTCCACACACCTGGAGCTAACAAGCTGCTAGAATAGAATCAATGTTGCTGACAACTTAGTGCTGCTAAACTACTTTACCACCCACATCTATTATTCCCACTCCCACTTCAACAACACTGTTCTTCCAACCAAGTAGCCAAAACGAAACTCCCTATTTTTTCTTGTGCAAAAACCAGGAGCTTTGGGCTACTTGGTTTTACATATGCTGCTAAAATAAGTAACACATTTACTTTCTCGGACTCTGAGACTAGTATCACTAAACATGCATTTCTGCAAATAAAATGCTAGGACTACACAAGAGACAAAACTCTGTGCTCAATTAATGAGAATACATAACACGCTATCATAGTATGCTGATTTGGCAAAACAGTCCAAAGTAGGCTAGGCCACCCATTTGTCCTAAAATCCAGGTTCTATTCATCTTTGTGAGCTTATTTTTTTGACTATTAGATAGAACCAGTTTCTGAATCACCAGAATATGCTGCACACAGTTATTGATGGTACTTGTACACTAGCTCTCCCTTCTCAGAAGCATGCTGCTTCCTTAGCCTGGCCTTCAGGTGACAGCTCTGCCACCTGTTTGCTGTGCAACCTGAAAGAACAGTTTACTTTGATTGCTATCTCACATCCTCACTCTCCCAAGACACAGAGACATGTTGCCTGACCTGATGGCTTTGGGACAGGTGGATAGTAATCAGCAACCCACCTCTGCTCATCAGCTTTGGTGGTCTCCTGTAAGCACAGTCTATTTTGTCCTGCAGGATGCAACTTGGATGGTCTAATGGTGTGTTTTGGGAGTGGCTTTGGCAGAACGTAGGCATTCCCACTCTGGTGTGGCCTCCTAAAGGAACCTGTCTGCTTTCAACCCTGACTTGGATTATTTTGTCTCCTATGACTCATTATTAGTCCTTGACAAAAGTAATGTGAACCCTTCCATACACAGCTAATAGCCTCTGAGGAAAAGAAAGTTAGGCTGCACTATAAATTAGTACTTCACAAATTAAATCCAAGGCTCTCTTTGGAAAAATTAATTGATCCACAGTGTTTCTCAGCCTGTCTGCCTTTTGGTAGTGGTTTTCAGGATTATTCAAGGGCTTTGCAGTCAAATCCTTCATTTTCTCTTGATTGGACAGGGAACTGCTTGAAAGAGTCCAGCGCAGAGCTACAAAGATGATTAAGGGAGTGGATCATCTCCCTTATGAGGAAAGGCTGAGGGAGCTGGGTCTCTTTAGCTTGGAGAAAAGGAGACTGAGGGGTGACCTCATCAATGTTTACAAATATGTAAGGGGTGAGTGTCAGGGAGATGGAGTTAGGCTTTTCTCAGTGTTGACCAGTGATAGGACAAGGGGTAATGGGATCCTGGAGCACAGGAGGTTCAAGGTGAATATTCGAAAAAAATTTTTTTACTGTGAGAGTGACAGAGCCCTGGAACAGGCTGCCCAGAGAGGTTGTGGAGTCTCCTTCTCTGGAGACATTCAAAACCCACCTGGATGCGTTCCTGTGTGATGTGTTCTAGGTGACCCTGCTCTGGCAGGGGGGTTGGACTAGATGATCTTTTGAGGTCCCTTCCAACCCCTAGGATTCTATGATTCTATGTTTTGAAAAACAAAGCAATGTGTATGCAGAAAATACCACTGGCATACAAATCTAAAGTACCTAAATATCGTGAGATTGCTCCTGGTTTTAGGCAAATCTCAGGCTTTCTGCTGATTCAAACAGATGCTGCAGTTATCAGCTATGTTTTCCCAATGTCCTGGCAGCACAAGACAGACAGCAAAACAAAACACCAGGACAGGCAGCTCCAGTTACCTGCTCCTTCCTCTCCTCTTCCTCTCCTCAGCCCACAAAGTAAAAGCTGCTGTAAAACATGGTTTCTAGCAACACTGTAATTGCTGTAGATTATGCAATCAGAATCAAGATAATTCACACCATTTGACATTATTACATTTTGGTTGGAGCAAAACAGCAGTTAAGATTTCTGCAAATTTCTGGGTTCGAGAAAATGGCATTTAGTAGCTATTTAGGAACATTTCCTATGGACAGCAAGTTTACCACACAGCATCAGAATGACCTGAAGGCACTGCAAAGTTTTGCACAACAGTGTAAGATCCTAAGGGTGACAACCTTTTGCTCAGTCCCATAGTTTGAAACCTTCAGACTCTGATTCAGTCCTTGTTGACATTCTGAGGAAAATTGCCTTGGACAGTCTCTAGATGTGTTGTATTTCACCTAGCACATTCCTGTGCTAATGAAAAAGCTTTGAGATAGAGGGAATTCAATCTCCACTCTGTAAATGAGGAGAGACCTT
The DNA here is from genome assembly GCF_020740795.1 of Apus apus. Lineage (NCBI taxonomy): Eukaryota > Metazoa > Chordata > Aves > Apodiformes > Apodidae > Apus > Apus apus. Next base: position 38,603,570 of record NC_067312.1, on the reverse strand, counting down.
GAGAGACTCACAGATAATTTTCCCAAGACCCGAGACAGAAATGAAATAGGTCTTGGTTATATACCGTTCTTGGTTTTCTTATAGCTTCTTCAGTTCACAACAGGCCCAAATAATAATGTGTTCAGGGACTGTCAGTTCCAAAAGCCCTATGTCACAGCTCACCTCAGTTTAATGTTTAATTTCCACTATTAGAAGAAGTTTGGCAGTTTCCTGAGATCAGCAAAAGGATATTTCAAGAAAATGTTGACTCTTATGCTTCCCAGATGGGAGAACAGTGACCGTGCCTTAAAGCACAGGATTTTTGTATATATATATATATATATGTACACACACATATACATATATATATATATATCTGTACACACACACATATGAAGACAGCAGCTGCTTTCATTTCACCAAGGATAATAATTTCTGCAGGTTCCAGCAGAAACATATTGTCTGAGAAGGTAAAAAAAAAAAATTGAAATCTACTTTTATTTCTAGGTGTCTTACTGCACATTTGCTTAAAACGAGTTTGTTTCAGAAGACTTCAGTGCAAGTTTCTGACAAGGCATGTTATCTGCGAGATACGTCTGAGCTACCCCCAAATTTGCTAATAATGGCAATGCAGATGTAACAGAAGGAAAAGACAAGCAGCGCGGTTTATATGTGGACTATTAATCTCTGCTGTTGCATCTGTGTTGCAAAGAGCACAAATTAAAAATTCTTGCAGCTTCATATGTTACTCAGAGGACAAATACTCACTGGCAAGTCTTACACATGGTGGATCTTTGACTGGACACAGTTAAGTATTGTGTGAGAGGCACACAGCAGATTATGAAAGAGAAATTAATAGTTCCTCATAGTATCAGAGGTGCTTCATAAACATGAAAAATGAAAGAGACATAAATATTAAAGATCAAGATAAAATCTCAAACTCTTCACACTTTAAGCAAAAATCTGGCAGGCTCTTAAAACAGAAAAAACACCTGCCCAGGTCCTGGAAACTTGCATTTTGCTCACAAAGAAGGAAATGAGCAATTTAGTTTAAAATTTGTTGGTTTTTTGGTGTTGTTTTTTTTTTTCTTTTTTCTTTACATATTTGGGCATCTCCTGGGACCTCATAAGGTATTAATAAAATCTTTTGCTATTCTGGAGATGTCAGAAATGTGCATATCCTCCAAAAGGCAAGAAGTTTCTATTCACTAAACTGAGTCACCACAGTAGGAAAACCTGCATGCATGAATGAAATGGGTTTCTAACTTGCATTAAATTACTCATAAAAAGCTCAATATTATAACTCAGTGTAGACCTGCTGAATGTTCAGTGTAACAAAATGCATCATATACTTCAGGGCAATCCTGCACGTGTACTTCTCAAGTGCATTGAAACATTCACATGCACTGGAGAATTACATTACTGAAGGTGCTGCAGCATATATTAAAAATGGACTCCTGCTGAAAGCTTGTTATTTTTTGCATATCAGTTCTTGCTATGAAAGAATTCAGCCTACGTCACTTAACCACCTCCTGGGAAGAAAAGGAAGAGGAAGGAGAGTACAAGAAATCTCAGCGGGCTGAGCAATGCCGTAGAGACAAAGAAGAGGGACTTCGACACAAGTCAGCTGCCTCCTCAGGCTCTGAGATGGTACTGCTACCCTCAAGACGCTGCAAAAGGCTACAGTCCTATTGCCCCCTCTGCCTCTGCTGGCACGCCAGAAAACCAGCCTTCACGTTGCTATTGAGAGATGGTCAGAGCAAGCACAAAGCACTGGGATAAGAAAGTTCCTCATCCAACAGCAGCAGCGCTTCTCTGCCCTCACTTCCCCATCAGCAGCAGAAGCAGGAAACTGATTGCCCCACAGACCTTTCTCCCCAGGCAGTCATCCCCTGGATGGGAAAGGAGCCCAGGAAAGCTGGTCCATATTCAAGGAACACTTCCTGTGTGCCCAGGACCAATGTGTACCTACAAAGAGGAAGGCAGGCAGGAGTGCCAGAAGGCCTCCATGGATGATCAAGGAACTCCTGGACACACTTAGGTGTAAAAACAAAATTTACAGAGGGCTGAAGCAAGGCCAGATACCCTGGGAGAAGTATAGAGTAGTTAGAGAAACAAGAGATCTGGTTAGGAAAGCAAAAGCACAGAGAGAATTGGATCTGGCAAGGGAAGTTAAGGGCAATAAGGTAAGTTTCTGTAGGTACATTAATGATAAAAGGAAGACTAGGTAGCCCACTTCAGAAGGAAATGAAAGAGCTGGTCATCCAAGATGTAGAGAAGGCTGAGGTACTCAATGACTAGTTTGCCTCAGTCTTCACCAGCAAGGACTCTGGTCATGCCCCCCACATTACAGAAACCAAAGGCAGGGACTGGGAAAAGGAGGATCCCCCCCACTGTAGATGAAGAGGAGGTTTGAGACCACTTAAAGAACCTAAAGGTGAATAAATCCATGGGACCTGATGGGATTCACCCGCAGCTCCTGAAAGAACTGGTGGATGTAGTTGCAAAGCCACTTGAGAAGTCATGGCAGTCTGATAAAGTTCCTGCTGACTGGAAAAGGGGAAACATAACCCCCATTTTCATGAAAGGAAAAAACAGAAGATCCAGAGAACTACAGGCCAGTCAGTCTCACCTCTGTGCCAGGCAAAATCTTGGAGCAGATCCTCTTGAAGACTCTGCTAAGGCATAAGAACAACAAAAAGGTGATTGGTGACAGCCAACACAGCTTCACTAAGGGTAAGTCCTGCCTGACTAATTTGGTGGCCTTTTACAATAGGGTCACAGCCTCAGTGGAACAAAGGCAGAGCAACAGACATCATCTACCTGGATCTGTCCAAAGCTTTTGACTCTGTTCCGCACGACATTCTGGTCTGAAAACTGGATCAATACAGATTTAATGGATGGACTGGTTGCACCCAAAGAGTTGTGATCAATGGCTGGATGTCCAAATGGAGATGTGTAACAAGTGGTGTTCTTCAAGGGCTGGTGCTTGGACCAGTGTTACTTAACATGTTGAATCAAGTGCACCCTCAGCAAGTTTGCTGATGACACCAAACTGTGTGGTGAAGTCAAGATGCTGGAGGGAAGGGATGCCATCCAGAAGGACCTTGACAGGCTCGAGAAGTGGGCTCGTGCAAACTGCATGAAGTTCAACAGGGCCAAGTGCAAGGTTCTGCACCTGGGTCGAGGCAACCCCATGCACAAATACAGGTTGGGAGGAGTAAGGATTGAGGACAGCCCAGAGGAGAAGGACTTGGGGGTAGTGGTGTCAATGTGCACTTGCAACCCAGAAAGCCAACTCTATCCTGGGCTGCATCAAAAGAAGCATAGCAAGCTGGTGGTGAGAGGTGATTCTTCCCCTCTACTCTGCTCTGGTGAGACCCCACCTGGTGCACTCTGTCCTGTTCTGGAGTCCCCAACATTCTTTGATTCTATAATTCTGTGATCTTTTCCATACCCATGTTTGCAGGTATTTTTCCACATTTGCTTTACAAGTGTGCCAAGCTGTACCTCATTACCACCCATGCAATACCAAGCTGTTCAATCCAACTTTAAAGCCTAAGCTGAGATAAAGAGAGAACAAATTACTGTTTTTAATTAAAAAAAGAAAAACAACAACAAAAAAACCAAAACAAAGTATGCAAGAAACCCTTATCAACAGAGATGTAGGACATTTCAAAGGAATTGTTTTACCACAGCATTCTTGACCACTGATTCATAGTTGCATTTTATGCCATGGTGACACACTGTTGGGTGCTTAAGTTTTAGCTTGTTCACTAAGCAGCATCAGACTTTGCCCTCACCCAGGCCTCTGGCCTGTGATGAAGAACAGGCTGCCTAACAACTAATGACAGCCAGCCACACCACTTCCAGTGGGCAGGATGCTTCAACACATGTCTTCACAATAACAACATGCCATGCCATCCCTGTATGTGTGGCAGACTTGCAGTCTCTGCATCAAGACAGTGGGATGCGGTGGGCCCTGACCAAGGATCTGTTGCTCCTCGAGGATCTGCACCACTGGAAAGCAGACTGAACCACCACCACCCAGTGCTGTGGGGACAGGTGGGTCCTTCAGACACCCTCAGCACAGCAGTGATGGAGGGTGCTGTCGCTGTCAGTAAAGCTGAGCTTTACCCTGGACCCTATGCAGAGCTGGGATGTTAACTCATTAGCCACACCCCGAGCCCATGGGGCGCACACAAAACTCATGCAGCCCTCGGCACAATCAGCTGGCACCCGCGGCCTGAGGAGGGGCTGGGGATGCTGCGGGAGCGGTGCTTCCCTCTGACAGCTCGGGGCCCGGCTGTGCTGCGGCGTCAAGGGGCCTGGGTCCCCTCCAGAGAGGAAGGGCACATGGCTGGTGAGTCTGTGGCACAGGGGCCCAAGGTCACACAAAGCTCTTTGAAAAGAATCAGGTGTTGTTTAGGTTGGAAAAGACCTGTAAGATCACCCAGTTCAGCTGCTAACCTACCACTGTCAAGTCCACCACTAAACCCTGTGTTTAAGTGCCAGATCTACATGATGTCTGAATACTTCCAGGAATGGAGCCTCAATCACTTTCCTGGGCAGCTTGTTCCAGTGCTTGACAGCCCTTTCGGTCAATAAATTTTTCCTGTTACCCAATCTAAACCTCTCCTGGTGAAACTTGAGGCGATTTCCTCTTGTCCTGTCTCTTGTTACTTGGCAGAAGAGACCAACACCCACCTCACTACAGCCAGTTTTCTGGAACTTTTCAGCCTCTCCCCTTCCCCTTTTCCTGAAAAGACAATGCTAATGAAATCTATAATTTTGCATTTTATCCTGGAAAAGTCTTTGATCATCCTTTCCCCAGGCAGCTTTGATGTCCATCTGGGAAATCAGAGCTGTGGGATGGAGCACTGTGGTTCCAGCTCTTGTTTTTCACACTGTGTTTCTGATGGTGACTGAGGCAGTGATGGTCTGGCAAAGGCACCTGCTGTGAGTTGGAGGTGTCTTGGGAAGGAATAAAGAGTATGGCAGCAGTGATATCCTGCAGGCTGGAAATGAGGTGATTTATGCCACCACCTGGTGATGCCAGTGCTTTCTGAGCTTGTGCTTCTGTTGTGACTGCTGCTCTAGAGAGTAGAGGCTGGTTTTGGCCAAGATGGAAGAAACTTAAAAAGTGTCTTCCTGCTTGGTCTGCAGTTTTGGGTGACTCCTCAAGCCTTGCAGATCCACTGTTTACTACTCATATGCTGTCTGTTGCTAAGTTTACTACTTCTGCCTCACCATCCAGGATCCTGATAGTGTTCCCTTCTGCTCTCTGCCTCTGCAAAAATGAGCAGCTGTTTCATAATTGTAGATGACCTTCCTTGGGGTACTTGATTGCAACATACCCTCCTGTGTGTCCTGCCTGCTGGAAAGCCTGACCACTCGCTCAGCAAGAGCCAGGCATGAAGACAATTAGGTACTCATGACAAGAGCCAACAGCTGTAGTTTGCACTCGGTACAGTCAGAAAAATCACTTTCCTTGGAATCAGCCTCCACCCAATTAATGTTCGAATGTACCTATGCAGTTACTGAGGATCAGTGGCTGCACATACAAGACTTGCAGGCAAATGGTAGAGTCAGGAGACTGTCCTGTCCCACTGTGGTGGTGCCAATGACAGCTCTGTGTGTAACACACAGTGGCGAAAGGACAGGAGATCATTGTTTAAAAAATATTCCCAAAGTTGTGTTCTGCAGAGCCAAGCAGTAATCTAGCCATAACCTCTCCCCTCCCTGCTTTGGAGGCAGGATTTCCTTATCGGGATTAAGCAACATCCAGTCACAGGGACAGAGGAGGGGACTCAGAGGAGTCATATGAGGCAGTCAAGCAAAATCCCAGTCTTCCTTTGGAATGGTGCCTGAAGGCATTCCCAAAGGGACAGAGCTGGTTTTAGCTGCACACGTCTCCTTGTCCAACATTTCTTGTTGGCATGATTGGAACCCCCAAGCATGATCCTATGATGAGGCATGTGTGCGTTCGTGTCAATTGCTGAACAACTCCTGGGGACAGAGTTGTTGAAGCCAGAGCATCCATCAGTTCCTCAGCTGGCAAAGTAGACTTGAGAGAGATGTAGAGGAAGATCTGACTGTCAGGTGTTGCCTATGCTGAAACAAATCATTCCTGCATTCTCAAAAACATAGCCAGAGCTTCTTTTCTGTGCAGTTTAGGGCACCCACCTGGGAGAGGTTCTTCCTTTGTTACCCTCTGTGGGGTGCAGAAACAAGATTAAATATTTAGGTAAGTATTTCAGTTAAGCAAGCAGCTAGTCAAGAACTGAATAATTGCCTGAGGTCAAGGAGAATAAAGGTAGAAGAAAAATCCTCTCCCAGAACTGCCAACTGTTTTCCTTCCTAATTAGGAGTTGACAAATATTTGAGCAAGTGGACTAGAAGAGAGAAAGAAAATCCTTCCCATGGCTGGTAGATAGAAATTAATACACAGAATTAATTGTATTAATCAATGTTAAATTAATTCATAAATTGTATTCATTAATAGTCTCTTAATCATAGTTTTCAGACATTAAGTTCCTGGCTAGCAATTTTTTTTCCTGATACAGAAGACAGCTACAACAATGAACACTGCAGAAGGCCTAGAAAACATTCCATGCACCACAGACAACTTGTTCTAAAATCCCGAATAGTCCTCTTGGGCTTGTGCAGACAATTAATTCACTGGAGTCTAATTTCACCTTCTTCAAAAAATCAAGTCTGTTTTTGTGCCAACCAAACAAAAAGCCTTGACTTGGCCAGTTCATTTTCTTCTCCTCCTGCTATCAGTTCCTCTCTTTTATGATTGCTGTTTGCAGAGTACAGGAACACTGATTAATCCCATGGTGTTTCACATCTACCAGAGGCCCATTCCTTTGAATGCAATATTTTTTTCAGTGGGGCAGGTCAATTTCAATAAATGAATTATACATTCCTCCCTGTTTCTGGCTTAGAAGTAAGTAACCATGGTGACTGCAAGTGCTTAACTTCTGCACAGATTCTGAGATTGTCATCTCTCACAGCTCTTCTCCCTCCTTACCCCCCTAAAAAGAATTATTACCGTGCCAAAATAACTCCACTGCTCCATACTGTGATGCTAATAGCAAAGCTTCTCATAGTTAATCATCACTTCAAATTGCAGTCATTGTGTCATACAGCAGATTATCTCTAATCTCCTATCTACATGGCCAATCTGATGGCAAACTGGAGAAAAGCTGACCAAACAAGTCCAAAGGACTTTCTCCACATGCAAGGTAAGACTTTCAAAAGCACCCATATGACTGAGGAGCCCTGATGTGTGCTGGCTCCTTGACTTGTGAAGACCACTGGTACTCCCATTCAAGCTGCCCAGTTTACTTCTGAAACATGGGGTCAGCGGGTGCTCAGTAGGTTGCACCCAACCTGAGAAGTGTCTTCAGGATCACCTGTGTGCTGGGAAGTTAAGCTTGGGAAATCCAGGAGAGAGGCAATGACCAAACAGAGGCAGGACATGAACAGGCAGCAGCAGGAGCCCCTTGCCCCTCAGCCCTGTCAAGTCACAGTGCTGGTCTGCGCAGTCTCTCCAGAAAGTGGCACTAGCTCCTTTCATTTGGAGACACATACTAAGTCTTCTTGTTGTGGGAAATGGTTCTTCTTCCTCCCCACATCAGTCTAAACAAAATGCCTTTGAAGCCAGCAAGGCCTTCTGCTGATTATTCCCAGCTAAGGGACCAAACCCAGGCCTGCTGCTCCAGGACAAACGACAAATGCGGTACAAGGCGGGAAGGACGGGCAACAAGTGATGCATTGCCCTGCTAGTTACTGCCCTAACTTGGGACTCACGGTGCCCATCGGCTCTGGACAGTGACACTGGCTGGACAGGGGGGTCACGGGGGTGTAAAAAGGCAGCGAGTTCAGCAGGTGAGACCAAGGCCTGCTCGGACCTTCCTGCGTGGGACACTCCCCTGCTGCGGAGCCTGGCCCTGGGACCCTGCGGGTCTGCCCTGCCTGCCCTGCCCTGCCCTGCCCTGCCCTGCCTGCCCTGCCCTGCCTGCCCTGCCCTGCCCTGCCCTGCCTGCCCTGCCCTGCCCTGCCTGCCCTGCCCTGCCTGCCCTGCCCTGCCTGCCCGGGGATCGAGCCTGAGCCTCAGCAGTGAGCCTGCCGGGATCCGGCCCCTGCCTGCCGGGATCCGGCCCCTGGAGCACCGGGGCCTTCCCGCAGCCGTCGGGGCCGGAGCCCCCCCATGTTTTGCTGCCGGTTGCCGGGGAAACCAACCCGCTGCCGCCGCGAGGGGCTGCCCCCCGAAACCAGGGTTTCGAGATCCTGCCGGGGCTGCCTGCCCGGTCCGCTCTGCCCCGGCACTGGGGCCTGCCCGGTCCGGCTGCCGCTGCTGCCGCTGCTGCCGCTGCTGCTGCTCCTGCTGGGCGGTCGGCCCTGTTGCCGGGAAGCCGAAGGGCCCAGCACTTCTTGCATCACGTCCCTGAAGGACACATCACTGCCCTGATACATCCCCGGTGGCCATTTGCCAATTCTACATTTTCCCTAAACCTCATCCCTCAGTTTGAGTTAACCCTTAATAAACCGGTTAATTCGTAATGCTCTGTTACAGGAAGTGCCCTTAGATACATCACTTCATGTGGCTCTGTCTGACAAAATTGGAGCAGCAACTAGTTGACTGATCTAGGGTCGTGATGATGGCTGAGGCTGGCTGATAGTAAAGTATCTACCTTCTTAATTTTTTTTTTTTAAATTTTTTTTTAAGCTCTTGAAAGTGTAAAAGGACTTTTACATAAAATTGTTTTTATGCTCAACATCGAATATTCTCTTTATTTTTTCAGTTGCAATTGGCTAATCTGAAAGCCTTGTCAGAAAGAAGAAACTGATTTATCAGATATCCACAACACCATTTTCCAAAATAATTTTGCAAAGAGGACTCCAGGTCTTTAACAAACTTTGTTATACAATTACTCTGAAAGATAAGAAAAAAAACCCTTGAGGGTGAGATTAGAACAGTAGTCTCACAGTGATTTTGTTGTCTGTCTATACAACACATTCAAGCACTTTCAGCCTTTTTTAATAAGGACAAATTTCTTTTGACTATATGTTAAACACTCCCTCATACAAGGAGACAGTGATATATAATGTGCAACTATTAGATGGCATCAGATAACAGCAGCATAACAGGTAACACCCATCTGGTAAATCAATAACAATTACCTAGAATAGTCACAATGGCCTAGTCTTGGTCTACAAAAAGAGGAGATAATTCTTGGGCCCAGCCGCCTTTGTTTTCTGTCATCAAGGAGGTCTTGAGTTTGGCCATCCTAGCCTCACAGACCTAAAGCCAGCCAACACTGTGAACATCAGAGACAGAAAAGGAACATGAAACATGCCATACAGTGTACTTAAGGTCTCAATAATATAGAATCATAGAATCATAGAATCCTAGGGGTTGGAAGGGAACTCAAAAGATCATCTAGTCCAACCCCCCTGCCAGAGCAGGGCTACCTAGAGCACATCACACAGGAACGCATCCAGGTGGGTTTTGAATGTCTCCAGAGAAGGAGACTCCACAGCCTCTCTGGGCAGCCTGTTCCAGTGCTCTGTCACTCTCACAGTAAAAAAAAAAATAAATTTTCGAACATTCACCTTGAACCTCCTATGCTCCAATTTGATCCCATTACCCCTTGTCCTGTCACTGGTCAACACTGAGAAAAGCCTAACTTCATCTCCCTGACACTCACCCCTTACATATTTGTAAACATTGATGAGGTCACCCCTCAGTCTCCTTTTCTCCAAGCTAATATATTTAATTAATGATTGACTTTTGGCTGCTAAAAGATTGCCTAGTAATTGGAGATAAATAGAATAATGTTGGAAGTTTTGAGGTCTGCCTGCTCCTATCATGGCAATCCACAGACACCTAATAATTGCAGCTGCAACACCACCAAAATACAAGTTACACAATAGGTGGCGAATTGCTGTATCAGCCTATCATGATCCAATAAGCCAGAGATGTGGAGGTTCTCGTGCAAAGTATGATGTCAGGTGCTAAAAGACCATCACCAGGGCTGGTGTATGGCTTATGTAAGATCGGGCAGAACCCTTTTGCTTTCTAAGCTCCTTCACTCTCATGTGGAGCCCAGGTGTGGCTGGGTTCGGTCTTCCCTCCCCTAGTACAAGTCGTACAGCAGGTACACCCCTTTGTCCTGAGGGACCCTGTCCAGAAGATCTAAAGGTGATCCCAAATGGTGAAATTAAGATGCAAACAAGGTCAGATGTCACATATACACCTCTGAGCTTTATTGGAGTTGCACAACAAAAATTCAAGATCCCTAGAGTGGATAGGACAGAAAGAAAAAGACAGGAAATTGAGGAGAGAGATGAAATATGGAGAACAGCAAGTGATAGGATAGTTACCACCATGATCCAACGATGTCATTGGGTGGGAAAGTGCTTTGCTGTATTGACAGTGACACAGCTTTTTATAGTCACAGTTCTTGACCTCAGCGCCTCCTCCATGTACTTGCATGATGTGTCTCTGAGGTGGTCTTCAGGGGGGTCTCATACAGGGACTCCATCCCCACAAGTCTTCCCCAAACCTCAGGCTGCAGGCATTTGGTTTAGAAGGGAGGGGGGTGGGTATGGACCTGTCTCCTTCCTTTTCATTTTCAGCACCTTCTGGCTAATTTCTATGTCGAGGAGACAAGCCATTGTTTTGCACCAAAGTTCATTTCCATTTCTAACCCCACAAGCTTGCTTTCCAACAATGTTGAGACAACTTGGCACCACAAGGTTAGCTTCTCACACAGCCTGTTGTTTATGTCCCCACAACATTCTTGATGCTTTAATACACGAAGGTCCTGAACTAACCATTACCATAGGGAATATCTGAGGAACAAATATTGCTCCCACAAATGATGTCTTCTACATCCTGTTTTACCTGCCTTTACATATTTATTTTCCAGTGTCATGCATGCTAATTTTCAAATCCTTGACAGAACTAACAGAATATAAACACTACTATGATTACCGTAGTTACATTGTTATTACAATTTAACCTTGCATCTGGCTTTAAAAAAAGCTAATATCAGAAGTGCTGGCAATTAGTGCAGTTGGTCTAACTGTAGCATTTTCTGAAAAATAAGACTGTACTTACAACTCAGCCTTGTACAGCAAACCTTCTGATGTATTATCATAGAATCAAAGAATGCGTGGGGTTAGAAAGGACCTTTAAAGATCATCTAGTCCAGCCTCCCTGCAGTGCACAGTGACATTTTTACCTAGACCAGATTGCTCAGAGCCTTGTCAAGCCTGACCTTGAATGTTCCAGGGATGAGGCCTCCACCACTCTGGGCAAGCTGCTCCAGTGCTTCACCGTGCTCATTGTAAAGAACTTCTGCCTAATGTCTAGTCTAAATCTACCCTGCTCTAGTTTTAAGACCATTGCTCCTCATCCTGTCACTATACACCCTTGTAAACAGTCCCTCCACAGGGAGGGGACCTTTCAGGTACTGGAAGGCTCCCCAGAGCCTTCTCCTCTCCAGGCTGAACAATTCCAGCTTTCTCACTCTGCCTTCCTAGCAGAGGTGCTCCAGCCCTCTGATCTTTTTTGTGGCCCTTCTTTGGATTTGTTCCAGCAGGTCCACGTCCCTCTTCTGTTGAGGGCTCCAGAGGTCGGCACAGTGCTCCAGGTGGGGTCTCACAAGAGCAGAGTACAGGGGCAGAATCACCTCCCTTGACCTGCTGGCCATGCTTCTTTTGATGCAGCCCAGGATGTGATTTGTCGTCTGGGCTGTGACTGCACCTTGTTTGCTCATGTCCAGCTTTTCATCCAGTAGTACCCTGACATCCTTTTCTGCAGATGCTCTCTATCGCATCATCCCCCAACCTGTATTGATAATGAGGATTGCTCCTACCCAGGTGCAGGACCTTGCAGTTGGCCTTGTTGAACCTCATGAAGTTCATATGGGCCAGTTCTCAAGCTTGTACAGGTCCCTCTGGATAACATCCTGTCCCACTCGTGTGTGGACTGCACTGCTCACCTTGGAGTCATCTGCAAACTTTCTGAGGGTGCCCTTGATCCCACTGTCTATATTGTTGATGTAGATATTAAACAGCACTTGTCCTGGTACAGACCCCTGAGGGACACCACTTGTCACCCCTCTCCATCTGGACATAAAGCCATAGACCACTACCCTCTGGATGCAGCCATCCAACCAATTCCTTATCCACCAAACAGTCCACCCATCAAATCCATGTCTCTCCAATGTAAAGAGAAGAATGTTGTGGGGCACTGTCTCAAAGACCTTGCAGAATTCTAAGGATTAGCTTTCTCATACTGTGCTTGCAAAAAAGGTCGAAAGTTACCTAATGACTGGCTGGAGGCTACTGATGTATGGTGGCTTGTCACTCTGGCCCCTGCCAGGGACCTTGCCATGGTCCCCATCACCAGCATCACAGCACAGCCTTCAGCAAAGACCCCAGGCCCTGCTGCACCTCTGCTGCAACCTGTACCATGTGCCTCTGAGATGTCTGCATTCTCTATGCCCTGGGACCTGGGGCAATGTTATGCTAAAAATTTTGTATATGAAAAAGAGGAATCATGTCTTACATGCAAGTAAAGCCAGGAATTTCTTGTTAGGGTGATTGGAACATTAGAAGTCTAATTCAAGAATCTTTAGTCATCTAGATAAAATTATTACAGAACACTAAAGAATAATAGTGCAGTTGAATGGTTTCCATATGGAAAAGTCACAGTAATATTAAAATAAAAATTGAAAAACACACATTCTGTAGTTTCTATCCCCTTTCTCCTAGTGTTACGCTCACCTTTCTACTGCTTCCCTGCATTTTAAAATCAATAGCTTTGAGCTCCTAGTGAGAAAAGTACCTGACATAGTTAGCCCCCCTGAGTCCTTTTTGGGAGGAAGGTGATGTCAGTGTTGCTGGTTTCTTCTTTTTTTCCCCAGGATGCATGTGAGGTCACTTGTATACATTTTCTAACTTGTTTTTACATCTTCCCTTTTCTTTGGTAGTCTGTACTGCTGTGCTACATCCAAGTTTACTATATAGCATGCCCTCTATATACGTTAGTTACCATTTCTTTGTTCTCTTTGTTATCTCAAAAATCAGTTCTGGCCAGCTCTGGGTCTGCCTTTCTTCAACTGATCACAGCAGAGTTTATAGTTACAGTGTCTCCAGTGCCAAGCCTCTGCCCCATCTCTTAACACCCCCTGTCTGTGCTGTGCTCCATATTGTGCATCTCTGCTTCTCAAGGTCTGTGCTATTGCAACAGACTAGATTTTCTGTGTGATGACTCATCGATTCATAGGTGTAAATATCCCATTCCGCATAGAATATCTGCTCTTTACTGCTACCCATATAAAAATATGGTTCTACTATATGCAAGTAAAGCCAATGGATATTCAGTACTTGGGCAGTTAAAGAAATTGCTTTCACAGCTAAGACAAAACAAAGCTACAGGTCAAAAAAGTTTGAACAGCTCAAGTCTGACAAGCCTCAGCCCTGTGGCCTTGCAGATTCAGTACAAAGCTCAAGCCTGTAACCAGCAGTGGCAGTACTGTGTTGTGGGGCTACATGGTGTGACAACTCTATTAGCTGCTCCAAGCCACTGCAGAAAGACCCCAATTCTGCCATCTCTCCTCGAAACAAGCCAAAGGGCAATTGCTGTAAAAGTGTTCTCATTCCTAAAACTCCCGAATTGGAACAAACAAACAACCTTTTTCTTCGTCTCCAAGAAGCAGGAGTAATATATTGCTAACTGAACACACCAGGTCTGGAACAAAGAAGAGAAACAGAATCTGAGATGATGGGATGGCTGGCTGGCTGATGGATGGATGGATTTGGCAGGTATGGCTTCACAATTACAAGTATAAAACAAGCACTGTGAATGGCCATACAGCACTGCCCCTTAAAAAAAAACCCCACAACAAACACAACCAAACAAAACCAAAAAACAAACCCCCAAATTATTTCAATTCTCTGCCTTGCCCTGTGCAAAATTTTCAGTGTGATTCCAAATTAAGTATATAAAGCTCATGAGGTAAGAGAGTTTGCCTGTTTTACCTCGTCACTCTCAGTAAAATAAAGTTATAGAAAAATATCCCTCTTCTGATTACTGTCTTTTTCAACTACTATAGTGACCGCCATGTGATGGACAACTCCTATCATGTTCCTATAAAAGAAAAAAAAAACCAAGTGACTCAATAATTTTTATTTTACATTGGTATGTTCAGCAGTAAAGTAGAAAATGCAACCGTCTTTTGTGTTAAAATAAAATGAGCAAGAATAATGTTAGAAACATCAAGATGATTAATTATGCGTATTCCAAGTGTCTGATTCAGTTCCAGGAAATTACTATTATCTAAGCAACTGCTGTATTACTTCAAACACTGCAGAAAGTGTGAAACACACGTATATCTACTAGACAAATCTAGCTGAGATAATAATAGGAAATTGGTTGGTTGGTTGCTTAATGGAAAGTTATGGGTGGAGATCAAATGTTTGTGCATATATTTTCCACTTTGAGTTAGGTAGCGATTATGCTTGATATTCTGCACAGCTGTTTCCCTTTCTCATGCTTGTCATTAAAAATTATGGTGAATAGGAAAAATGAACAAACAAAAAATAATTTTCTAGGAACAGAGTGTGTTCCTCTTTCCTTCCAGGAAGAGAATATTTCACAGCTTGAAGTTACAATCACTGGTCTAGTCTTTAAAAAGGGCTCAAATATGCATCTAACATGAATAGCACATTTTTTTCCATATAAGGGAATGGCAGCATCAGAGCACAGAGTCTGATCTTCACGGACAAAAACTTTGCTTTATCCAGAGGACTTGTAAGTGGCATCCCATAGGAGGCAGCTCTGGAGGGCAAAGGACCCCAGCAAACAAGGTTGGCCTTGCATTCTCCAAGTGCAAAGATTGGTCCATCCTCAGGAAAACAAGGAGACATATCAGGAGGCCAGCTTGTCAAAGCAGGAAAGTCATGGCACAGCTCTAACATGAAAAGACAATGTACGGGTGGGGGACAAGGACAGGATTCAAAGGAAAAATCAAGAAATGCTGCCCAGGCATATAGGGGCAGAGTCAGGGAAATGAAAATTCAGCTGGACCTGAGATTTGCAAGAAATGTCAAGGGCAGCAAGAGGTTTGACTGTTACATCAGTCACAAAAGGCTGACCAATGAAAATGTGGGCACGTTGTAGGATGGGATGGGTGATTTAGTGACAGCAGACACAGATCAAGCAGGTCCCCACCACCTTCTTTCTCAGTACCATCAAAGGGCTGCTAGGCCTCTGAGCTGAGTGATGGGGCTCAAGGAGGAGAGGAGCTACGAGCTGGGGAAGGATGATTGAGTCCAGGGATCATGCAAGAGCACTCAAGCCATACATATTCCTGGGACTTGTGGAACTGTACCCCAGGGTGCTGACAGAGGTGGCTGATATCCTTGTGCGGCTGCTCTCTGTCAGCTCTCAAAGGCTGTGGAGACCAGGGAGATCCCAAAAAATCAGAGAAAGGCAATTGTCACATCTGCCTTCACAAAAGGATAAGAGCCACCCTGAGGTACTGCAGGCTGGTCAGCCTCCCATCAGTCCCAGGTATAATCAAGGAGTGAGGCCTCCTGGAGCCCACCTTTTGGCTCATCAGAGAGATAACAGTGATGGGAAGCTGTTGGCAGGGGTCTGCCAAGGGTAAATCATGCCTGACCCACCTATCTTCTCTGACAAAATCGTGGGGACAAGAGGAGAGCAGTAGATGCCACCTACGCCTGCTATATCTGGGCTTTTGGCACTGTCTCCCCCAGTATTATTGTACCTGGGCTGGGACATTTTGGTCTGGGAAGAAGGACAAATTAGTGATGATGCAAGGAAAAAGACTCTATAGCCCAGAGAAGCTATAAAGCAGGTATTCTTTTATTGCAGCGCTGGGTGGGCAGGGGATCGCTCCTCCAAACACACACACCAACGGACAAGAACAATATATATATATGCATTACCTAACAAGCTAATAGGCAGGATTATACAAACTAGTTTTCAAAATTCTTTATAACATTTAAATTGTTTCCCCAAAATCCTTAACATAAAGCTACACCCTTTCACACATGTGCAGTGCCTCTCAGTGGTCATGGGCAGGGGTCTCTCGGAGGAAGGCTCACAGTCTTCCTCGCTCTGCACCTTTCACCTTAGGCCGTATCGTCCACCATTCTGGCAAGTTGAGTCCATCATTCTGGCATATTGACTGAGGAATCAGGTATGGACAGGCACAGACAGGCAAGAACAGGCACAGCCTCATCTGGGTCCTGTTTCTTGGTGAAACACATTAGTAGATTCTACTTTATAACATCATATTAGTCTTAAAGTGTTAACCCTTAATCAATAAGCCCCTTAATATTGAAAGCTTCTTAATCAATAGGTTCCCTAATATTATAAACCCCTTAATCACTAAGCCCCTTTAGTATTATAAGCACTTTAATCAGTGGGTCACAACCTGGTTGGGTGGTGGGGTCACAGGGTGGTGGTTGGACACTGGAGGCTGATGTGAGCAGAACATAACTTCACAAGCCAGGGGAAGGCAGACACTGTCCCCTCTGCTCGGCCCCTGTTAGTCCCCATCTGGGTACCACCTCCAGTTTGGGTCCCTAACCCAGGAATGACACTGAAAAAATAGTAGGAGGTGAGAGAGGACCATAGAGATGGTGGGACTGAAGCTCTTGCCCTGTGAGGAGAGGCTGAGGGACTGAGGCTAGCCCAGCAATGAGGCCAGGGCTCAGGGAAGTTGATTTGTCTCCAGCCCAGAGGAGGCCCCAGTAAAATCTTATCTCACTAGTATTCCTGCCTTGAGCAGGCAGTTGGATGCTCCTGAAGTGCCTTCCAACCCATATTTCCTAACATCGCATCATCCTAACAGTTTGTCTGCAGCTTCCATGTTCTGAGAAATGCCCCTTCCCATGGTTGGTGTTTACCATGTTAGTACAAAAGCTCAGTCATAAGACTGCAGGATTTCCCATGGGAGCAAAAATACCCAGTTTTGCATGTAAGAATTACCTACTTTTCCAGCATTCTTCCATATGTCCTCTGTCATCATCTTCAGTTTCAAATGACTGGTAAGGAATAGTTAAAAAATACTTGAGAAAAAACTCAGCCATCCAAGTTCAACTTGGAACTGACAAAAGAGCTGGTTGAGATTAAAAGGGGTACAGGTACAGGTCAGCCAAAGGAAACAGCAATGCTAAAGGCATCATTCTACATCAAAGAAGGACAGACATAATAATTTGAAGGTTGGTGCAGCACATTTAGCTGCTTATTTCATGGAAAGCTAGACTTCATGCTGAGTATTTACAAAACTGGACTACCATTGCAACCACACCCAGAGCAGGTTTGGAAATTGGGCTTTCACTGCAGATGTGCCATGCAGAAGTGACCCTCAGGAGGTATGAGCCTCAGACCACACTGGAGATCCTGGTAGTTGGACCACAGTGTATGTCTACCCAGCAGAAGGAAGCACCATGGAAGGAAACTGTCTCTACTGATTAACATGGGCCCAGCGATTACATTAATAAGAGGGATTTCAGCTCCATTCTGTACGTTATCTCCTTTCTGAGCCCTTTTACCAGTTCCCATTCAAGGATCCAGTTAATGTAATGTGTAAATAAGAAGAATAAACTGCAAAAGCGTTTGCTATGGACTGATGACCATTGGTACATATTGACAGAAGGGCATTGCTGCCATGAACCTGAAGGTTATGAACTGCAAAGCTAGAGCCCTGAACAATTCTTTAGACCTCAAGCTGAGTTATCAACTGCCTGAATCCAAAATCGTGGGTTTGTACATATCCAGGAGATGGAAATAATTTGGAAGTGCTGGTAATTTATCCTTTGGGGATTATTTAGATACATCCCTGTGAGAACTATGTATTTAAATCTGACTACTTAATCTCAGCTTTTATTCAGTAATTGTCATGGAGGCACACACCACTGGCCAAACAGCATACCTTTATGTCCACTCTGATTCTGTGTTTGTTTATTATTTTAGCAGTTGTCCTTCTGGCTGTGAAACAAATAAAGGGAAGACTTGGTTACCTGGTTATGTGCTTTTGACCCCTGAACAAACCAGAAGTGTAAAACAGATGGAAAGCCCGTCACACATCTGCAGCTCCAGCACTGTGCCTCTGATGGCAGCAACATATAAAAGATTCAGTGCAGCCTCTGAAAGCACGACCTTAAAGTGTGCCCTTTTCAAACTTACAAGCCTAAACTTGTAAGTGCCTCTTAGTGCTCTAGAAAATAACAAACTTAGAAAAACAAACAAAAAAGTGAAATATTTTTTCTACCAGTAAGAAAAAGTAATTTACTTAATAAAGTTTTAAGAAAATATGTATTGTCTGTGAACAAAAGCTAAGATTAATAAATATGCCATGCACACAAGCAGTTATTTTAAAAATCACGTCTAGTTCTTGACCAGTAGCAGAACTAGTAGCAGTGAAAGCTCCCCTGCTCTGCCTTTTGCCATACCCTCACAAATGCTGACAGTATGTGGCATACATAATCAGGGAGACTGAGGCAAAAAATCCCCTTCCTATGCTACACTGTGCCTCCTTCAGGGAGGAATACATGCTATTAGGAGCCTAGAATTACAGAGGCTCTATATCCTGATGCCATGATTTGGAAACATTCATATCTCTTATTATTGTTCCTTTCATAAAAATTAAAGCAAACAAAAAGTGTGCAAGTTTTGATAAAAACATTTTAATTTGGAAAATTGTAGAAAGCAAGAAGTAATAATAGCTGAGACACATACCTACAGTTTTAGTCTTACATTACTAGAAAGTAAAAAAAGAAGAAAAAAAAAAGACAAGTAGTTTATAACTGGTCATTAAGAGGTATCAGTCTGATTTCAAACCTGCTGGTGCATGGAAAGAAAGTGTCTGCATCTGAAGAATTTTACTTCATCCATGAACTATGAGATCTTTCCCCTCTGATCTGTGAGATGCCCATTAATATATTTAGGTTAGAAATCAGAAGAAAAATCCTTTCTTTTAGAGAAATGAGGGTCTGGAACAGCTGCGACTTCACAGGACTCAGGACAGAAATACTAGCTATCTTTGAGATGGTATTGCATGACTTTATGGGACATGAGGTGCTATCAGCTTTCTGATCTCAGTGACTGAGGTGGTCCTTCCTAATGCTGTATTACCATAAATATAATAAATTTTTAAATTTTTATGGAATTCTATCTGGGATGACATCAAGTGTAGATATATTAGGAAGAAGCTTACTGTTATCTAGTGGAAAATGCATACAAAGCTACCCTAAGATGTCACAGACAATGGGAAGTATGTCTTTCAGCACTTAACTGAGATTTTTCATTGACTGTGTGCAGTATCACAAGGCTCTTAATTTTATGAGTCAATCCTTCTGTCTGTTCCTTAACAACTACATGAATTGTGTTACTTCAAACACAGTGAAATAGTTGAAAAGTGCCTTGGTGGAAGCAATGATTGAAAGGGTCATAACTTTCACATATCAAGTTCTGCTGGCTTAAACGGTTAGCAATATATGCCTTAATCAGCCCTGAAAACACCCAGCAGAGTCATCTCTGCTTTTCAAAATAATTCAGTAGGTTGATAGCTCATAAACACTGGTGTAGAACAGGTTAGTTCACAGGGCTCTCATGCAAGAACAGAAGCCCTTCATTTGGTGAAATATCAGTGTTCATTGCTATTTTGTGCCTTGTTTGCATCAAGGGTCCTGAGGCTCCCCTGTCTGCAAGCTTCAGTACAGCTGACACTAGGGAAAGGAGCAGGTTCTGGAACTGTCTTTCTTGAAGCTGTTTTCTTTGACTGAAGCAAGTAATGCTATATAAAATAGGAAGGACAGACGAGTAAGCCATCAGTATTAACTCCACTGAAATACCTGCTGCCTGAGCACCAATAAACACTGTGTGGAGCTGATTTAATGCCAGCACCAAATGCTTTTATTGCACTACAGCATCTGTCCTGGACTGTATTTCTTCTGCAGAGGAAAGATTCTCAGTAAAATTTTTAATCCAAGGAATTTACATTGTGCAAAAATAAAGCATTCTACTGAATTAAACACATATTTAGCTATACCATGTTTCCTTCTGCTGTGAAATTCTTACTCTTTTATTGGAGGTTTGGTGGCTGGAAAATATGAGCCAATGACAACTTCTAATCTGCAAAACTAGATGGCTTATCACCTGTCTCTTCTTATATTCAACAGCAATGGGGTTTTTTTTGCTGCTTTATATTCTTCTGTATGCAGGCTGTGCTATGTGGGCTGCTGAAATACTTGCATAATGTATGAATGCTTAGGGTTCATATTATGCAGAATGTCTCTTTTGCTACTTTCTGCCGAGTCTCCCTGGATACAATGACTGATGGTTCTATGAAATAGCCAATATGTGCTATCCCAGTAGCAGCACTAGCCACTCTCACTTATAGTTACAGACAGTAAAAGGGAAAGTGCTTTCCCATTATGTGTTTATGTTAAATAAGAGCTGCAAATTTATGATTCAATAAAACACATTGGTTTGTTACGGAAGACAAAGATCTAAAGGAAAGAACTGTAATGATACTTTAGAGTCTCGAACTTATCTGTATCCTGTACTGTTCAGTGAGTCTTCAGGACGATTGACTGAAAATACAAGGTCTCGTTTTCAACTAGGAGGAGTCAGCTCAGCTCCATTAAACACTGATCTAAGAGGCAGAGTTGTCTGTGAGTGACAGTCTAATACATATGCAATACTGAGTGTCTCTGGAAGGGAAATTCACTATAGCCATGGAAAAGATCTCTTTTTATGAGATGATAGAAGACAACTTCATTATTAAGAACCAAAATTAAAATTTAATCATACTTCCCAAATAGTTAACTAAATAAAAAACATACTGAAGATTATGTTACTGTAACACAGAAGAATGCTATGGAAACACACATGACATACTCAGTAACTCTAGGGAGATTTCCTTCTTGCAAAAAGCAGTCCCTAATCTTTCAAGCACTATCTTTCAAATATAAAATCAGTCAGCTGCTCAAATATCTACCTATGCGTCTACACAAGTGAGATGGGGAAGAATGAAGAAGCACTTTTAACCAGCAACCCAGTGGTGAACGAAAGGAATTACACAAATGAAAACTTAACTTCCCTTTCTTTGGGGACACTGAGCCGATTTTTCCAGAAAAGCTCAGCCCATTTGTTTAATTGATCATTTTTAATGGTGCTTTTCATTGTACTAGTCACAAATCTTGTAACTACCTTCTTAGTTGAGCAACCCTTACTATTGTGGCTACAGAGATTTATGATTCAGGTGCGTAGCAAGTGAGAGTTGCATTATGACCTTTGCTTACGGAACTTCAATGGGGAATAAGACATTTATGCATCTGAAATGAAAATGTATTTTTTTGTTCTCCCTTACCTTCTTGTCCTCAAGTTATTGAAAGCCCAGAATCTTAATTTACTGTTCATCCAGCCACAGATTGTTATAATTAGGGCTTCGAAGTGGCTTAGGGAACAGGCATATGACCTGGAGCCAGATCTTGACACAGCAGAAATCGCTTTAGCTTTTGAGTTCAAGGGAACAGTTACTGCGAAAGAACAACTTACTAGCTGAAAGAACTAGCTAAAAGAAAAAATAATTGTGGAGGCTGCTCTATTTTAAAGGGCAAGGTGACCTCAGTTCTGTCTCCCTACACAGTCCTTGAACTGAGGTGAACTTAAACTTTCATCTTCTTAAGTAGAAATCTCATACACCCTTTAAAAAACACTTTAGTGGCAGGAGTCACAGGACTAATACAGTAAGCTGTTTCACATCCTCCACATGGAAACCACCTCTGTAACTTTTTATACCTCAGCTGGCAGTCTGATAAGCAGAAAGCTATTAAAACACTTTCTTGGGAGGTGAAAACAAGCACCCAGTGGAAACTGGACAGGGATGTCAAAAGGAATTGCTGCTTAATGAAACATGTAATTTCAGAAGTTTAAATCAGAAACTAGAAAGAAACCCATGTCCAAAAGCACTAGTTAGACTTGCATGTGCAAGCTTATCTATGCCTCCTGTGAAATGAGATATTTTGTTAACAGACTTTCACTGTGAAAGTATATAATGTTTTATAAATCTAGAAAAATCTCAAGACTGTATTTAATCTGGTGCATCTAAGTATGATTTAAAGGAATGAGTTATGGATGGAGTGGGTGGCCGTATGTGGGAAGTGAATGAACGTATTTGGCATTGAGGAGTTAACAAACACTTGTGGGTGTTGCTATTTTTGTTTAAGGCATGTGAACTGAGGTTGCTGTTAGTATTAATACAATATTCAACTAAACAGTTGCTTAGTCGTTAACCATTACGATTTATTAAAAAGGTATCTGCTGAATCTCAAAACTAAATTCAGTTGCCTAAAAAGTGGAGTATAAATTGGCTTTTCTGGTTAACTTATTCACTGTACAATGTTGCTTCACAAAGTAGGCATTCCTTATGAATTTTTCTCCCTGGAGAAATAAATGGGTCCATATCAGTAATAAATTAAAGCTTTAATACACACACAAATCTTGCATTTCTACTCTATTTTACTGCTGAAAGTGTAGATAAATGTAACACCTGGTTTTGTTTTGTCATGGGAAACATCCTCAACGGATCACATTTTCTGTAGCTTGCCTGTGGCAATGTAGCCTGGCTTTTTCAGTTCAAAACTGACAGTTCAGCTGTGCAGTGAATTATACAAATTAGGCCCCCTGTGCAGGTCAGCCTTCATTATAAATCACTTCTTTTTTTAAAATCAATTCCGCGATTACAAAGCCAAGGTAAAATCAGGAAGTGTAACAGCAACAACTTCAAAATCACTACCCATTATTTCAGTTCAGCCAAGTCCAGCACACTTCAGAAATCTCAAATGCACATAGGACCTAGTTTCTGCAACAACAGAACACACTTTGAGGTCAGAGTCTGGGCAGGGTCACCAGTCACATCAACTGATAAATACAGGTAGCTGGGAGGTTCAGTAAACTCTCCAGTCAGAAACTGTCTTGGATATTTCACAGTTCTGCACCATTCCTGCAAACACTCCAAACCTAGCATCTCTGGAGTATGGTAATTCCCACTTAAAGTACTCCAGATTTTGCTAGCACCTGGCTCTGGAATAGCCCAAACACATTTAACTTTTTAGTATCTCATTGACCACTGGCATACTGGCTGTGTTGTGCAAACACCTCTGAAACATACTATGTGTTGCCTAGAAAACCAGAATTTACCACACATCTCTTGATCACAGACAACCAATTAGTTGATCTGTTGCTACTTGGAATTCTCCCTGGATATTGGCAACCCACTTCTGCATGGTGAAGATGGCTCTCCTTCTTATGAAACATTGCTGCAATACTGGAGTGCACTTATATTACAATTTCAAAATATCTCTATGCTGTAATCCATCTAGACAGAGCTTCCACTGAAGAATGAGACACATGCAACCCCTGATCTAGCAGCATTGGGATGCTTCTTGGGAGTCATATAGTTGCTGCAAGAAGAGCTGTGAGCTCTTTGTCTCACTCTCTCCCTTTTTAGCAGATAGTGTTTTGCCTAAGTCTCTTGAAAAAACAGTTAAAAAGCAGAGGGTAGAATGAAGCATTTTCTCTAGCATCTATTTTGAGAACAAAACTATAAATTAGTGCTGACACTGTGGGAGTTACAGAGCTTCTCCTGGGAATGTTAAGGGGAGCTTATTTTCTTCCACCTCAGCCCAGCAGGTCTTTCTGCCAGCATTACCTCTGGGGCTGTAGGTAGGTACACATCAAAACTAGTGTGGCTGTAGAGGCAGTGTAGAAGTCCTCTTCCTCAAATTACACAGTCAAAGCAGTAATGGTACTCTTGGCTGGTAGTTGCCTGTTACTGACAAGGCAGTAGGATAAAAATGCTCTTCCCCCAGATGATGAAGGACTCACCAAGACTCCATGGTAGGTGCCTTCTCTGTTTCTCTGCAACTGTTTGGAGAACTGAGAAACACAAGCATGTCTTGTTTGCATAAACTAACTGCCATTTACAAAGGCTCAGATTATTTCCTCTCTATTGTATCTAATTAAAAAAGCCTACAAAAATACAACATTTTAACACTTAAAATGTGTGAATGAGTATGATTTACCAGATTCTTAAAGGAGATGAGCCACTTTGCCTGCTCTTTCTATCACAGGGTGCTATTTAAAGTCTCATTCTTGCATACCAAAAGGGCCTGTGAGTCATGACAGTACTTCTGAATCACAAAAACAATCTTGTTTGTGCCATGGATGAAAAAATATCCTAGTTGTCAATGCTAGCAGGTGGCAGATAATTAGATGCATGTGTGTAAGAGAGCTGATGTCCAAAACTGGCCTTTTACACTCCCAAGGTGAAGCCTGCTATTGGATAGTTGCAACTGGCATAGAGGACAATTGTAAATGTTGGTAACACCTAGTCCAAATACAGATGGCACATCCTGAATCCTCAAATTGATGGTCATGAGATACCACTTAAGTGACACATGTGTTCACATGTGTTGCTTCTGCATGCACGCTATTTGGGTTAGGAAGGCTGGAGTCTGGAAAGGCGCAGGTGAAGATCCTGGCTGTAGGAAACATCCTGAAAGTGGGAGAAGGTTCTCGAGATTGGAGAGCTGAGTAGGGATAAGTGTGAGGGAATGCCCAGTATCCTTAGTCAGTAAGACCCAAGAGAGGTAGCTCCCAGCAGTGTCACAGTGGGAGTCTATGTGACTTTCTGCACAACTGTACTAGGTCAGCAGTGACATCCCTGCTGGAGATGGAGGTGGGGAGCTTGCAAACCTAATGCTTAGGGATGCAAGGCAGTGTGAGTGGGAAGAAGCTTCAATCCTGTTGGCTCTTGAACAAACCCTGGTACTCAGCTCCTTGATGGTTGTCATTCAACCTACCTCATCTGTGACAGCTTGACAAGTTGCTTCATACATTTTTTAGCTGATACTGAAAGCATTTCAGAGCTGACATTTACTAATCTGTGCCAGTTGATGCACGCAGATGCTTAGGATGGGAGATCTAAATGCTCTTTTCCACGAATATTAAAAGCGAAGGGAAAAAAAAAAAGCACAAAAGCAACTGTCCTAGTGGTTTTGATTTTTTTTTCTTTTTAAATAAGAATTTTCTGCTACAGTGAAGTGATAAAATGCAAAAAAAAAAAAAAAAAAAAGCAATTCTGTTTTCAAGTTATTGAAAATTCAGAAAAAAAATTACACTGAATGTTCAGCAGATCTGTTTTATCAATTAAAACACACAATTGGCTACCATACACAGTCTGCTGTTGACCACCTCATCAATTCATATACAAAAGCAGATGGACTTCTAGGTGTACTATAAATGTGGAAGCACATGATGGTGTGTCTCTATTTGGATTGTACAGATACCACTGCTTGGCTTTACACTATTTTTACCAGCCATTTGGAAGAAAATACAAAATTTTCACTGGTAAAATTTGCAAAAGATATGGACATAGGATCTAGAAAGAGACATAAGGAACATGTAAGGCTGGGAAAACAAACTATACATTGAAAGACAAAAGGTACGATCTATTTAGCCTATCAAAGAGAGAGTGAAGGGATCTGCTTGATTGCAATGAAAGTGCAGCTTTCCTAAGGGGTTTTTCAACTCAATTTAAAAATACTGTGTGTCTGGAAATTCAAGGTAAACAAATTCAAATTATAAGTATGATGACTTTCTTCCTTTATTTTTTGCCAGGAAAGATAATTATCAGTAAAAGTAATTTGGCATATTAAAGGCCATAATGAATTCTACATTAGTGACAAATTATGCATCAAGAGCTTCTTAAAGATATACCCAAACGTGCATAACCTCAGGCATTGCCAATGGTGCATAGTACATAGACTATCAGACTACAGGATCACAACTGTTCCTTCTTCTTTATATAAATGTAGCTACATGCATGGGTGAAGAGAACAGCCATGGAACATATCACAGTTTAACAATCTCAGCTGTAGTGGTTCATCTTAAAAGCTGAAAGAGAAAGGAAATCCCTTAATATGACCAACATGAAGAATTGACAAGTAGACAAGTAGTGGCAGTATGCTGTTTGTGCATGTGTTCATAATGCTCCAGTCACCACGGTTTCTACACAGCTTTTGCAGGTGCATTTCCAACAGAACAATTTTGCCTTGGTGTTGGATTTGGGAGATGTCTTGTGATTACTCTGTGAATTCTGTCGGGATTCCCTTCTGGAGGTGACAACAACATTGTAGGGTGTGCTACTGTATTTCCCGGACGCGAACCTGAGATTCAAGAGAGCTAGCACACTATAAAATTTGGACCATTGTTATTACCTTTGGAAAAAAAGAAGACAACTGTTATCTTCAGAAGCAGGCAGATACTTAAAATCACAAAATGATTTGGGTTTTTTTTGACATTTAAAGCTCATCTAGTCCAACCCCCATGCCACAGGCAGGTTGTTCAAAGCCCCATCCAACCCAACCTTGAACACCTCCAGGAATGAGGCATCCACGGGTTCTCTGGGCTACTTCTTCCAGTGTCTCGCCATAATTATTTGAAGAATTTCTTCCTAATATCTGTTCTCAATCTACCCTCTTTCTACCCCTTGTCCTATAATTACAGGCCCAGGTAAAATGTCTTTCTCTGTCTTTCTTAAAAGTAATAATTATATAAGATATATATAAGAAAGAATATAAATTGAAAGGTTGCAATAAAGTCTCCCTTGGAGCATTCTCTTCTTCAGGCTCTGGAGAATTACAACCCCAAGACTCTAAGCCTTTCTTCACAGGAGAGGTCCTCCAGCTCTCTCATCATATTTGTAGTCCTCCTCTGGACCCACTCTAACAGGTCCATGTCTTTCTTGTGCTGAGGATGCCAGAATTGGACAAAGTACTCCAGGTGGGGTCTCACGAGAGCAGCCAGCACCCACCCATCACACTCTTTTACAGGGGTAGCTTTGGATGCATGCATTATTAAATAAGTTGATATGTTAGGTTACTCCTCATGGTTCCTAATTGCCTATAGAATAACCCATCAGTGCTTATATCCTGGCTGAGAGATTGTTAGTAGAAACCCACTACAATATCTACAACAACTCCTTTGTTTCCCAGCACCCTAATCCTCAGCCAGAGGCTCTCCACCACATCATCACTGTAATGGATATACAATCAAATCTCACCCTTACGTACAGTGTGATACCTCCACCTCACCTCCTGCCTATCCCTCCTGAACAGCCTGTAGTCCTCCATATCAACACCCCAATCATGGGACTCATTCCACCAAGTCTCACTAATACCAGTGATATAATAGGCTTTGGAGCTGACCAGTGCTTCCAGTTCATTCTGTTTTTTTCTCATACTGCGTGTGTGTTGGAGTAAAAGCATTTTAGATATACTCCTGAACCCTAACAGCTCCCAGGAGCAGAGTAAATATTCCCACTAGCACTGCCACCCTCAGCTGATTCCATGCAGGCCATTCACTTGGCTTACTTGCTACAGTCCTGTTATCTCCTCCCCCCCACCAATTACAGTTTAAAGCTCTCTCAGTCTTGACAGCTCATGCTCAAAGAGACATTTTCCCCTTTGGGACAGATGAATCTCATCAGGCCCTATCACACCTCATCTCTCAGATACTCTTCCATGGTTTAAAAAAACAAAGTTTTGGTGGAGCCACGAGTTCTGGAGCTAGGTTTTGATACCCTGGAGTTGCCTGTTTCTTCCAAATTCATCCCCATTTACTGGGAGGACTGAGGAAAACATACATTCACCATGCAATGAGATTCCACATATAAAGTTTTCTCAGTGTAAAGGCTCAGGCAACTACACCACATCCTGGTCCCATTTTTTCCCCATAAACCTAAGATCTGTTCCATCGTAGATTAGCACAATCAGGTAAAGTCTAGCATGTGTGTTGATTCATCCTGTGTGTCTTGTGGAAACCAAGAACAAGTTTGCCAACAAAATATTTTGACATGTTTAGTCTATTCATGCTTGTATTTCCAGTGAAAGATGAGTTTTACTAATACTTGTGTAGCATTTCCTGGTAGTCATAAAAACACCTCTGCCTTTGTTACTACACTTCCTGCTAGGAACAAGTTGGTAAAGTAGAAAATCTTTATCAGTGCTAAAACTACCATTGAGCCAATCTGCACTTGAGGTAATTACATAACAGGGAATGAGTAAGATCTACTCTCTCTACATTCTAATGATGCTATAATATATGACATTACTGTGGCAGTACTGGCTCCTTTTGGAGGTGGAAAAATCAAAAGGTAACTCCAGCTTCCCTTGGAGATGTCTGAGCCTTGCCTTTCCAAGTCTTTGCAGAATTAGGAATCAAAGGCTAAAAGCTTTGTGTTCAGCACCTGCAGAGTGAATGCCCATGCCAGGAAATAAAATGGAGTTTGTATGCATCGTCATTGCTTCTTAGTCTTTTTGGGTGGGGTAATTTTCAGCTTTAGATAGAGTTGGGGGTGGAAAAAAAAAAAAAAAAAGTATTGTAAACAGATGCCAAACATATAAATGTTTCAGTGCAAATGAGGTGCTTGAAGTAGCCTGTGTTGGATTAACCCTAGTTTCCAACTTAAATTCAAACTCCAGAGCAGATACTTATCATGCTTCACTTTCTTTCTTTTTCTGAATAATCCCAATTATTTGCTGCATACTCATCTGTTTCTTTTACAGACAAAAATCACTCAATAGCAGATAAATTCTATTTTGTCTCTCCATTGACTTAGTTGCTATGTTACAAATTATACATGAGGTACATTTTGACCATAAAATGCAGTAAGAACATTCACTTCTATAACAGAACAAACATGGTAATCTGATGCCCAGGCTCTGCAGTCATTTACCTCGGTAGAGTCCTAATGACAGGAGCTTCTCTTTGGTGACATGTACCTCATCAACTATTTTTTTAAAGCAGGAGAGAGAAACAAGTTCCTTTTTCTTGTATTTCGCAGATGGTGAAAGAGAATAAGTGCTCTGAAACAAGACACTGAATTGTTGCTTTGTAAAGCTTACCAAGTGAAACGAGATCAAAAAGGAGAACTGTTAATCATAGAATGGTTTGGGTTGGAAGGGACCTGAAAGATCATCTAGATCCAACCCCCCTTCATGGGATGCGACACCTCCCACTGAGATGGGTCAGAGCCCCATCCTGCTAAAATCTGTCCCTATACTGCCAAAAGTATATTAACAGATTACTATTCTAGTCCTGAAGATTTTGGCTTGGACTCAGCCTAAAGACTCATTTCTGTGACTGACTAGAAGACACTTATTTAGAAGGCAAAGACAATCTCCAAAAGTACTGAATGGTGAAACAAGTTTTTAACAGCAGCAGATCCATGTATAGTGATTATGTACTTTAACATAAATACGTTAATCCAGATATGACAATTTCAAGGAGTTTCTAAAGCTAAAATGTCCTCTGAAAAGCTATTCAAATAAAACATTTTGTATTTTGTATGAAGTTAAATCTCTCTCCAGAACTTCAACTATTTTGCAAAAAAGAGCAAGTTGTTTTGATCACTCTTTAAGATAATTAGAATATAACAGTCACATCAGAGGATCATATTTCTATCCAAGGAGGCAAAGTGCCTAGCCCAGCATGTCCCAGCAAAAGTAAACATACATTAGAGTAATCCTCACATAATATATTCAAAGAACGCTCAGTTTTTCACAGCTGGCTGAAGTCGCATCTTGAGCCATGTTAAAATCTAGGGCATGCATGTACAACTTGCAAACTAATAACTTAAAAAATTCTCAGAGGAGGAAAGGGTGTTAACCATTCTTCTACAAGTCCTCTCCATTGTCTCTCACACTCTCCCACACAACAGGTCGAAAAATTTCTCTTAACACTGAAATTATAAAACTTCATAGTCTCTCACACTCTCCCACACAACAGGTCGAAAAATTTCTCTTAACACTGAAATTATAAAACTTCATAGTGTTTGTAACCCACTTCTGGCAATAAAGATATCACTAAAAATGCTTCTTATTGAATTTCTCCCTAAAAGTGCTAAAGGAAGAAATGGTGTGTTTTCAGTTTTATTCTCATGCATAAATATTGGCTGGATTAAATCTCTCTGAAATCAATGGAGTAAATATCACTCTTTAGGTAAGGGAGCTGGAGAAAATCCCTGAGATTTCTAATGGAAAACCAGCATTAAAGCAGTCTCAAATTCTCAGGAGCAGCCCAAATGCCCACCAAATGCAACCAAAGGGTTTCTCAGGAACCATGAGTTCTGCTGAATATTACTTAGGAGAGCAGTGTATGTGTCTGGCTAGCAGCCAGCACAAGAGCTCAGGAATTGAAGCCGAAATCCGTGTGTAGCCTGATGTGAGTTAAGTGAAGCACTCAGATGCCTAGGGCAGCATACCAGAGAGGACAGCATAGAGTGGGACTCAGATACCTTGAAAAATTGGACCTGCTGCTTCTAGAAGGTCAGAAGCAAGTTAGACGGGGTAGTAGCTATTGCTCAGGAAATTGGTTTCCACTCTTCTGTTCACCGGTGGAACAAGTGAACTTACTCTGCAGGGCTTGGTCTTTTATTGACCCTGTTTCTCAGGTGTTCTCCCTCTAACTTTTGTTATTCAGTGGCAAAACCAGCCCAGTTCTCACTCATTATCCTTCATACAGAAAAAGACAGTTTTCCTCACCTGGGGTCACAGCTTGGAATACAGCTCATTTCAGCTGCAGCCTTAATAACAACAGCAGTGTCCCCCCCAGAAACATTTTTGTAAGAATTTTGCAGGGGGTACCTTAAAAGACATCTGGTGTTATTTAAAAAAAAACAACGACAAAACGAACAATAATAAATTACTCTGCTGTTCAAAGAAGCCGGAAGTATTACAATGTTGGAAGCAAAGTGAATTGCATGTGAGATTCTTATGCCTGTTCCTTCTCCAAAGTAGAATCCAAAGATTAAACTGCAAGAAAAAAAAAGTGTTTTGTTTTGTTTGCTGTTGTCTCACCTCAAAGAGATCAGAAATACAATAAAATCCTCCATGTGTCTCAAAAAATCCATTTTATCTCACTGGGAGTTTTCTTACGCTACAAGAAGTCCCAAAAGAAACTACCAATATCAGCATGCAAAAGTCACTTTCACATGTCCATTTCATTTTGGACACTTTGTGGCCTGCCTAAGCTGCTAGCAAAGTCAAGGTATATTCTTTCAGTTGGAGTCAGTAAGTACAGCAAGTCAGTAAGTAAAGTTTTTTTTTAAAACTTGCTTCACAGTAACCTGAAGCAGTCTTATACAAAGAAGGCAAGAAAAAGGCTGATAATATGCCCATAGTAGACCAAAATTAAATCAATTCTGTGCTTTCCTACTGAGTCTTCTCTCTTCCCACCACTGATCTGGTGAGTTTTTAGGAAAGATAATCTGCTATGCATTTGTATAGTGTCAGCACAGTGGGAAGTACAAAGGTCTTTTAATGTTAAACTATGAATGACAAATTTCACAATCCAGTTTTGCAAATGACAGTGTCAGTGCCCTTGGTGCCAAGTTCACCCATTGCTTGACAACCTGATAAAGAAAGGTGTCTTCAAGTGGGAATTCAGAGGACACTCATGGTGTTATCCTTGATGTACACCATTCTGGCCTTATGAAGTCTTACTGTTCTCAATAGCGATCCTCTTAGCACATGTTCATGATGCACTTTGGCTGTTGGAGCAGAATATGCTTCTGGAAGTGAAGCTTTCTGGGTTAACAAAACAAATTTTTCTTTGCCTTTTGTTTTCCTGAGGCTGCTCTCTCTTTTTCTGCAGACCATCTCTACCAAATGAGGCATTTAGCTGCTGGATTCAGGTAGCGCTGGCACCTCAGCTGGCATCTATTTTCTAGTCCCATACCCTACTGAAATCGGGGACCAAGGACTGAGATGGTCTGAGAGATTAATCTTGTAGCACCGAGTACAACAGAACACGTGAAATAAAGCAGTAACTGCCACCGCAAAAATGGCAGTATTTTAAACTTAGATCTGTTCTTCTGAAAATGTCCAGTAGATTTCCTAGGGCTTCAGGCACGAAGCAACAGGCTACAAGCTGCTGTGAGCTTGTGGCAAAGCAAGCTGACAAACATAGCATTTTGTAAATGACACTTCTGAAAGTGGTTACAGCCTTCAGGTCGGCTGCAAAAGTTAATTGCCAGACACTCGTACAGTTTTGCCAGGCACTGTTGTCGGCTCTCTCACCACTTCCCAGGAAGTGCCTGCGATCCCAGCACCCACTAGGCATTGCTCCAGGCTTTTGCACCTCTTAAACTGCGGAAGACCCATCCCTTGAGGGCGGGGGGTACCGCCTGGGGAGGGGGGGGGGGGTGGGTGGCTGTCGGTTTAGGGCACCCCGCTCACGACCCGGCCTCCCGCCCTCCCTGCGCCGAAACCACTCCCCGAAGAGAAAGTCACCAGGGGGTGGGGAAATGGTGGCAGCTCCAGGAAGCCGCCGCAGGGGCCGGGAAACACTTCGGGGCGGCATCCCCCCCGGGCGGCAGATCCCCGCCGCGTCCGCCGCGGCGCAGCCATGGGCTCCCCGCAGCGCCCGCCGCTTGCCCACGTCTTCAGGGGGACCTTCGTGCACTCCAGCCCCTCCGCGCCCATGGAGATCCTTCACGGACACCTGCTAGGGGTGGACGAGAGCGGGACGGTGAGCGGGAAGGGCTGTTGCGGGGGCGGCTGGCCCGGGAGGCCGGGAGGAGATGCCCGAGCCGCGGTCCCCAGCCGGGGCGGAGGGGCTGCGGGTGTTCCCGCACCTCGCCAGGGTCCCTCGGGATCGGGGTGAAAATGACCCTTCTCGGTCCCGAGTGCTGGCTCGGGGGTGGCGAGGGGCAGGGCTGTCTCTGCCGGTCTGTGGGGAGAAAGTGGGAAAAAATTGCGCTCCAAGTACTCTGTCGGCAAGAGAAAAGAGCCGCGGAGAAGGGATTTCGTGCTCCCAGGAGCTGGAGATAATTGGGATCGCGCGTTATCTTCTTAGCACGAGTCTGCAGGTAGCCTAAAATTTGTTTTTGAAGTGTGCTAAATACTTCCGAAACGGCAGCGCACCTGAACCAGGCAGTCTTTCAGATTCAGTTTTCTTTCAGTTTCACGGGTAGGTTTTTTCGTTCTCTAAAATAGTGATTGTGAATAATTGCACTGTACCCCCTGTGCTCATGCACAGCCTTCTGAGCGAGGCTGTTTTTCTTCTTGTACGACAAAAAACATGGCATATACCCATACAGAGTTAGGAGAAAGATGATGACGTGGGTGCACCGTGCTAGTGATACCAGCCGAGTCTCAAACAAACTTCGCACTTACTGACAATGCTGGATCGATTCTGGCAGAGGAGCTGTGTCATTCCTTTAGCAATATCACAGGTGAAACCTGGTTTCACAGTGCATGCTGTGTAGGTAGGTTGGTAATGTCTTACAGACTCAATAACATATATGGGTACCCTATAAAGAATTAAAAAAAGGTAAATTTCTTTCTTGCAGCTAAATAACAAGCTTCAGTGTGTCAGGTTTCAGTAGTGTTTAAATCTGTGCAAAGCACACTTTGAACCCTTACAGTGTTTATTTTCTCTGTTCATACAGGTCCATAAGGGCATGTTTCAAGACTGCCCGCTTAGAGCTCTTGAGGAGTCTGGTTCAAGGCATAGTGAAGCCTATGAGAAGCTGTACTTTGGTGTGTGGGAGGGGAATAAAAACTTACATAACTGTATATTGTCTGGTGTTAACTAAAAATGACAGCTGAATGAAAATGGGTTTGGTTTGTATAACCTCAAGTGTGGGAGGCAGGAACTCATACCTCACCCCACTCTCTCTAATGGCAATTTGTGGAAAATTTACATAGCATCCTTAGGAAATCAAGACCTTCAAGTGATTTTCTTGAAAAATAAGTACCTCGGTAAACTATAGCTAGGGATTTTTGCTCTCAGTCATTCTCTACCCTTCTTCTAGTGAAGAAAGGTTCACTGGCTATTGTTTTTCTGGCATAAATTGGTATGTTCCCATGCAGTTTTGTGGTTTTATTTGTTTGTTTGGGTTTTGTTTGTTTGTTTGTTTTTCTTTGTTGTTGTGTTGGTTTTTTTTAATAAATTCAGGAAAACATCATTGTCCAAAAACAGAATTTCCAGCATAGTGCAGTAACAAGGGCATTATTTTTCTCTTTTTAGTAAAAAATCTTGGTGTTTTACTATTCCGTGATCTGAAATGGTGAGTTTTGGTGCCCTGCAGCTTATTACTCATGACTTCACCTCATGCAGAATTTCCATTGTAATCATGGAAGAGTTGGCTTTTCAATAAGTGGTGGTTAGAAAATTGCTTACCTTTATTATCCAAATTTGCACCAAAACTATTTCAATATTTCTCCCCAAGTAGTAAGTTCAACTAAATAAGTATTGTTCTTTTGCCCCATGTTGCTGATTCTGTCATGGAAAAATCTTGCATGGTCTCTGATAAGGTGAACAGATCAGCTTTTGTGAACAGCCAGGTCCTGTTCTCCAATTTGACCCCCTGCCTGTCCTCCAAGGGATACAAACAGACATTCAGTGCCACAGAAACACTGCCCAGACCCCCACTGCACCTGGGGGTACTTGGCTGGTAAAGGGCACAGATGAAATGTAAGCTCTGTCTGCTTTGTTTGTAGATGAAAAGGGAGCTTTAGCAAGGAAAATGCTGCTGTCAGGTGTAAAGACCCAAGTTATCATTAAGTTAGTAAAATAAGGACCGTGTTAAACTGAGCCATTTGCAGAGCAGCATGGTTGCACTCTGGAGGAACAGTAAATAGAACGAGTAGTATTCTTCAGAGTAAAAAAAAATAGAGACAGGTGCAAAGTATGAGGTATCACTAAAATGTTGGTATAGGTAACTTAGTGGAGTAGAATATTAAGTAAATAAAACAAGTAGTAACATAAAACCTGTTGAAGGCATGAAAAGAGCAAGAGTTTTGGAATAAGAGTTAATAGTGTTAAGTACTGCCAAACATGAATGTTTTATTTAAGCCAGCTGGGATAGCAAATGATGTGTGTTGGCTGTACAAGGAGGAAGTTACCAAGGCACCAACATCCATCTGGACTTTGTTGCTTAGCCTTTTTCAGCAGGTTGGGCTGTTCTTTCAGGAGTTGAGTCTAATAAGTGCTCCTGTTCCTCATCTAGCATTCCAGTTTTGGGAACTAGGCAAACAACAGACATCATGTATCTAATTGCAAAAGTCAGCTAATCATTGTGGGAACAGGGAGGTTGAGAGAAGCGTGTAAGAGGTAAAGGAAGGATTGGACCCCTTTACCTATGTTGATCTATGAATGTTATCGCCAGAAACAAAGTAACAGACACTGCTGAATCAAAAAATACCTGTATTCTTTCAGCCAGTATAGTTCACTTTCCATTCTTTAGGTAGCAAGGTTACTTGGAGGCAGTCAGGGTTTACTACATCAGGTTTGATGAATATTTTAGTGGAACAGTTATGCGTTGATGAAGGAGCTTCAGGTGTCTCTTGCAATTAAAAAAGGCCTGAGTTAAGCACCAGAGTAGGCTGGACCCAGCTCCTCTTCTTTGTATCCTTTATGGCACATCAGACGTGATCTAAGTGTTTGGGCACTTGAGCTAGAAGCTGTTGATCCTGTGTTCTGTGATTCACCCTTCCCAAAATGCTGGTTATTTTCCTTAACATTCTTCTTTACAAACTGAAGATCTTATGTTGCCTGTGCGCTCCTCTTGACTATGTAGTGACTCTGTCGTAGAGTTTTTTCTTATTTTACGGTGTTAAGGTCCAGAACTAATGTAAAGGAGCACCTTTAAGTATTCAGTATTAGAAACGGGGCCAGAACAAATGCATCCTAAAGCAATGGGGAACATCTCTAGTGTGACCAAGGAGTTCTGCTGGGAAGTTTGCTTGAAAAGAATACAGATGTCTTGCTGATTCATCCATAGCCACTTTTGACAGTAACAGACCAGGTGTCAAGTTTAGAGTTGGTTTCATGTGTCCAGCTGCCTTAAAACATATTTTCTTCATCTTTACATGAGTTAAGTGTTCTATTTATCTGTACGCACTTTTTCTGCTACTTCTTTTCCATGGCAACGCCTGCTTCCAGAATTTGCCATCTGGTGTTTCATGTTTCTCTCTTTTTCCTTTTTTTTTTCTTTTTTTAAATTATTTTTGGTGGGTTTTTTGTGTTTTTTTGTTTTGTTTTGTTTGCTTTTATTCAGCAGCCCTAACATTACTCATTCTGCATCCATATTGACTCCAGCAGCTGAGTGATGTTTTCTGTATTGCTCATCAGAAATTTCAGTGGGTCTGTATTCTAAGCCCTCTGCAGATACATAGCTAGTCAAACTGGCTGTATTCCTCTTTAGAACAAGAGAGATGCTGCGTTATGTGAAATATTAATGGACTACAATATTCTTGCAGTTTTTGCTAGTATGGTATTTATTTTCATGGTATTATTTGACTGTAAGTTTAAAACATTTGCTCTTTAGACAACGTAAGTCATATAAGCCATATGTGCATTTAAAAGACCAGGCAGGGAAAAAACTTCTTGTCTTCAGTTTAGCAGGCTTTGCTTCTTTCTTTCCACAGGAAAACAAACAAACAAACAAACAGAAAAAGCAAACGACAATGTCACACACGTTAAAAAATGGGTGTGCAGATAACTGCTAAATAGTGCTCTTTGGTCCTCTTCTGGCAGTACAGTACAGTACAGCAGTAAGATTACTCACTTGAAATTAGAGGAATGAGCTCTTCTACCAAAGGAGTTAAAATGCATGAGTTGGTTTCTGGCAGAAACTGGTTAGGCAAGAATTCCCGAGGCCCTAAGACAGATAGGCGTTGGCCAGGGCAGGAAGCAGCTCTGTCAAGTGCTGAGGAAGCCCAAGTCCTGCCTGGAGCCTGTAGTGGGCATTGCATTGCATTTCCTAGACTTCCTGCTCTTTATTTCTTGGACAGTTGTTGAGCCTGTTATTGCCAGACCAGAGAATTAGAGTTGAGAACACGGCTGCCAAGAGTCAAGCTGTAGATTAACATACCGTGGAATTTAAAAATAAGCAGAAATTGTGCCAAAATTCTGGCTTGGCAACAGGAACTCAGCAGCAGTAGTCAGTGTCCTCTAGGAGTCAAATGGGGCTGAGTTAGGCTCCAGATTGTAGTTTTTTGGTTTGTTTGGGTTTTTTTTGGTTGGTTGGTTTGTTTTGGTTTGGTTTGGTTTGGTTTTTTTGTGGGGTTTTTTGTGTTTTTCAAGGTTCTTAGGCATGCTTTAAGTCTGTTCTGGGAAGTGACAGTATTATCCATATTTTTCCCCTCAGTTTCTTTTCCCAGGTGCTTAAAAAATAATAAAAAAACCCCCTCAACATTAATGACATGAGCAGAAAATCAGGAAATGCTTAGCCTGGGGCCAAACACTCATGGGCAGAGCAATTTAATTTGACCTATCTGGTTTTAAATACTGTAATTGCATTCCTGTAACGTGGTTGCACATCTCTGCAGCAAACCACTGTGCTGCTGGCATGATACTGTTAGAGGAATGCCAGTGTACACTGAAGTCCTTGGGGTTCTTTCTACCTGTTTATTACTTGAGAATGAACAAATTGTTACAGGTTACAAATTGGGTGTGGTTATTCACTGGAGTGAGAGTAGGTATTTAAAAATCATGCTTGATAGCCAAAAGAACAAGTATCTCAATGCAAACCTATCACTTATGTAGTAAGTGGGTAAAAAACAGATAGGACTCGTTTTGCCTTCCTGTTAAGCTGATGCAGGATACAGGTTTAAAATATCTAACTATATTTTCTTTTTTTTTTTTTTTTTAGATTGTCTTTTTGGAACAAACAAATCAGCAAGAGCAACTGATAAAGAAGTGGGGGTTCAAAACATCTGACATAAGAGAACTGAGTAACCAGTATGTGTTTTGTTTAGATTAGTTTCAGCAAATGCAGTTCATTCTCTGAGTGAAGTAATGTGAGTGTCTGTGAATACATTTTGGCAAGAAGCACATGAAAGCAAATTTCATGGGCAAAACTCCCTTTCAGTGCTTGAGAGCTCTTAATGCAAGAGCTGCCCACATCCTGGATGGGACTTGTAAGGTGGATGGCCTGTGTGAGTTTTGCATTCCTTTGTTTGGGACTGCAGCCTTGGCAGAATTGTGCTGGCTGATTTATAGGGCACAGAACAAAATGCCGTATTTAGCTTTCATTCGTTCACCTCTTCTGTGGTTACTTCTGTGCAGATGTAATTGACACTCTTGAGATTACAGTTTATATCCATTTTGTTAGCAGCAGGCTTGCTTTACTAGCTTGAAACTCTAGACTTAGTAAATGTAAGTGACATGTAGCACTGCAGATACAAAACTCAATTGACATGCTCCCTAATAAAATCAGAAGTTTTAGACCTACTAAGTACAGAGCCTTGGATTTCTAATGTTTCTTATTCCTTCAGCCAGTGAAATCCCCCACCTTTCTGGTGAGGTAAAATAGTTTTGGATTGTACTTAGTGTGCTTTGTATGTAGTAGTAAACTACTTGTGTCTTAGAATCTAGGGCTGCATCTCTGTTTTAGTGTTCAGTTGTTGAAGAAGCTGTATGCTTTGTTGGAAGGCTAATCATACAGAAGATACGAGTCATCAGATGTTTTCTTGACTCAAAATAGCCTGAGGAAAATGGAAAGTGCTGAGAAAATGGATGACATGGAGAAAGATCTTTCAGCGTTTCTAGCATTCAGGAAAATAGAAAGAAGGGGAACTAGAAAGAGACTAAATCACTGTTCATTCAGTTGTCAGGGAGAAGGGGAGTGAGAGAGATTTTGTACTGTATGGATTTCCAGCACAAAACAAAATAATTATAGCAACCTCCTGGTAATGTTGATATATTCATCCCTGTTACTGCATGAGCACTTCATGACAACAAACAATGCTACTTTTCCATTGTAAAGATGCCTTTCCTGTCCAGATACTGAGCAGATATTTTTTTCAACAGTGTTTGTGTCTGCATTTGTAGACACAGTTGCTGTTCTTCCATTAAACCTTGAAATTCATTGATGGACATTTTTTATAAACACATATGTAATGTAGAGGAAAACTGGGATATGGAAAGTTACTTTTTTTCTGAATATAATGGTTTGGCACCTAGAGGCATTCCAAATGTATCTGTACTAGGATTCAGGTGGATTCTACAGTGAAGTAATTTTAGATATTGTGAAGCCAGCTTGGCTTTATTTGTTTTTATTTTGTCTGGGTAAATATTAAAGATAAACTGGAGTAATCATACTCATATTGCTTTTCTGTCAGTTAGCTACAACTATAAAAGTTACTAGTTACCTGTTTCATACCACAGGAGGAGGGTGGGTAGAGAGTGGTATAATAAGAGTTGATAGGCTGAGGAAGGTTAATCTGTATTTGCCATTTACTCTAGGAGATTATTTTCAGATATACTGTTTAAATCAAAACTACTTAGCGAGGAAAATTTTGTGACATTTTTGACTATTATAATTTTCTTTTCTTCCCTTAGTGAATTCTTCATGCCAGGAATGGTTGATACCCACATTCATGCCCCTCAGTATTCATTTGCTGGTACAAGAATTGATCTTCCTCTTTTGCAGTGGTTAACTACATACACATTCCCAACAGAAGTCAAATACAAAGACAGTGATTTTGCAGAAGAAGTGTACACAAGAGTTGTGGTAAGTGCTGCAAATGTCATTTACCTACTTGATGATATTCATATTTGTGAAAAATAAGTATGTTTTCAGAAGATCAGCAGAAATATTAGATCATCTTTTAATGTCATGAAAATAAGATAAAATCAACAGTATAGCCACTGTTCTAATTGCTAACCAAGATTGTTCCCTACTAGTTCCAGTCTCATTCTGCTGTTGCTGTTAACACAGTGCATTCAATCACATGGTTAACAATGAACTTATTTATACTCTTTCCTGATATCTGAGAATAATTAACAACATTTAAGAGTACTCTCAGGGTTAGGTATAGCCAGCAGGGGCTGATGACCTCAATGCAGAAATAACCAAGCATAGTAAAAAAAAGGATATTTCCTTTTCTGCATAAAAAGCCTCTTATAAAATTGTCTTCTGCAAAGATTACATTAAAGAAAAAAGGTACTTCACACAAACAACAAATCTCTGGTGTTTTGGAGCAATTAAGGAGGACGTTTCTATAGCTGAGGTCCTTGTAGCAGGATTATCTTTCACTGCAGAGGCTTTAGATGAAGTCTGTCTATGGTATTGTAGCACAAAGCGAAAAGACTGTGTTTGAGGTAGACTGGTTCTGAGCAATATAAAGGCTTTAAGGTAAAATTCCACCCAATGAACAATAAACAGCTAGGTCATATTACAGAGTACTGATTCTGTTCCATAACCCAAATGTGTCCTTTAATACGTGTAATGAAATATCTTAACAGATTAAATGATTTGGCAGCGTAACTTGCCTTGCATTTGTCTGATACTGTGGCATCATGTATTGTCAATAATACAGTGAATCTGCGATAAATAGTTAGACTGTCCTTGCTACACAAGTAAAAAAAAAAATAATTTCTGCCATCTGCCAGAATCAAAATGTGTAGGAGCAGCTTAGTCACAAACTCGAATGATGAGCAGCTACTTAAAACATAGGGGTGATCTCATGTTCCAGCTATGTGCCTCAACATACTGTTACTGCCCCACCACTCCAGATTGGCTGACATCAGCCCAGCTAAAGTGCTCGATGTGCAAGGTGTGTAATAACATCACCTGGAAAAGAACTGCCAGCAGGAGATGGAAGTTAGCTGTAGGAACTTCAACAGAACAGCTAGGCTGTCCCCATATGTATCATATAGGACAAGGTCAGGAAAATGTCTTAATCCCCAAATGCTGCAGGATACCATTTGCCCTGCAATGTTTGATAGGGTTGATAATAACCTTCAGCTCTTAGAAACAGGATTAAACCTTCAGGGAGCAGGTACTGCTTAATTATGTGTCTTTGTACTTTTGGACTTATAATGAAAAACATTGTGAATTTTTTCAAATAAAAATTCTGTTTTCAGTAAACACTTTCTATAGATGATAAAAGCAGCAAATTAGGTGAAATTTGCCAGATTTTATCTGGGTCCTCCTCTGGTCCCTCAAGTTTTAGGAAAGCAAATCCTTCATGCTAATATTTTAGAAACAGAGTATTTTTAGATTTCATTTAGCAATGCTGCTAGGAATCCAAAAGTAGAGAATTCTGGGTTTTAAAGTCTAAGAAAGACAGAAGTAGTTTATCTCAGTGATGATGTTGTTTTTAAGACTCGTTTTAGGAATCCTTAAAGACATATTTCCAATTATTTGTTTGAATTTGACTATTGCATGGAAAAGTGAACTAGGTTTCATGTTTGTCAAATATTTAGCTCTAGCCATTCTCAAAAGTTGTGTTGGATGTCCCATCTTCTATAATATCTAAAAAAAGTGAAATAAAATACTCAAGTTACATCGTAGCCAGAATAAAAGAAAAAAATAAAAGTAATTCAAACCTGTATGTTGGATGAGTAGTCAATATAGTCTGCATAAGTCCCAAGATCAAGTGAAGCTATAAATTTCATCATTGCTTAATGTGACTTTAAATGGCTCTTAGTTTACTGTTATGTCCTCCAAAAGTAATATGTGCAGGTATCAACCATCCTCTTCTTTCAAACCATATAGCTAACTAAATAATTAAATTACAGTCTAAGCAGTTGTTCTCAGTTTACTTTTACCTTGAAGTTTGTTGCTTTTTGTTCAGGGATAACAAAAGGTTTTTATATGTTAAAGCCTGACTATTTTTCCCAGCCACATCAGATAGACAAATGAAACCGCTCCTTTTCCCAAAAGACTCACTTTGCATTAGGTAAACAGTGCTTCACAGTGAAAATTGTAGATCTGTTCAAAACTAGGAAATAAGTAGTTTGTATTTCTAAATATAAGTCATAATTTATTTCCAGTTTGAGTGAGGGAAACAGAGACTGGTTTCTATGGGCTTAGCCATTGCTGAAATCATGTGTGGATTTGGAAGAGGAATTTTTCTATTTATTAACACTCAAAAAAGCTATTATGAAATTAAAAATCTCTGTTTTACCTTCCCACTTCACATTTTTGCAATAACTAAGTGTTCTCGAAGTTTCAGGTTGAACTGCCTCTTCTGCATTTTGGCAGCTTGACTGTTCTTTTTTCCATACAGTTGAAACTGATTTCTTTTTATAGAGACGAACTCTGAAGAATGGCACTACTACAGCTTGCTACTTTGCAACAATTTACACAGATACTTCTCTTCTCCTTGCTGAAATTACAGGTAAGACTAACTGAGTTTTGGAGGATGTTGGGCAGACTGTGTTAGTTGAAGGAAACAGAGCTTAGGAGTTTTACCCTAGCTCAGAATCTGCCTTTCTACTAATTTGTTTTTTACTCACTGTATCTGTCATGCTGTGTCCCCATGATCCACCCAAGTTACACATGTTCACTTAACTGTCTCAGAAACTGTTGTTTCTGCTCATCTCTTCATTCCCAAATCAGCTGCTGGCTGGGCTTGATTTTAGTCTGCTGGAGATGCTCTTCACTGCACTTCTACTCTTTCTAACCTTTTGCTGTTTGAGGATCAAATGACTAAATGACAAGAGGTACAGTCAGTGCATTGATTTCCTGATACTCTGAAGTTTCAGTTGAATATCAGCATCAAATATCTCTACACACCCTCCAAAACCAGACCAGTGGGAGTTGTGTCAAGATCTTAACTACTCCCTTCTGTTCAGCATTGCAAATGCCTGCTGTTTGAAAATGTGTGATTCTTGCAGGATTTCTCAAGGCTCAATGAGCTCTCAAAGCAGAGCGATTTAATGAGAATGTCAGTTTCCATAAAAAATTCCCTAGCCTATCTGATTTTGTAAGAAAACCTAAAACTTGGAAGCCATTGTAAATCAACAGCTCAGACAGTAAAAGTGGACAAAGATCTATTTTACAAGCACATTTAAAAGCTTAGAATTTATTGTTATATGTGTTCCTTTTAAGTCTTACACATGAATTCTGAGTCCTATCATGAATAAATATTGAGAAATGGGGCTAGAAGTAGCTCTGATGATTTCCTACATCCAGTTGCACATGGGAGGCATCTTCGGATGCACATTCCTTTCTCTTAAGGAAAGAT
Source organism: Apus apus (assembly GCF_020740795.1). NCBI lineage: Eukaryota > Metazoa > Chordata > Aves > Apodiformes > Apodidae > Apus > Apus apus. The sequence goes on along the minus strand of NC_067312.1, from coordinate 38,560,478 downwards.
GGTTTGCTGAGATCTTTGTGCCTTTTATCAGCTCAGACTAATCATCTACTAGAGCTACTGTACTTTGATTCTTGTGTTTCTCATCCTCTGCTTCAGTGGTCTTATTCATAAAATGCCATTATAAATTGTGATTGTGTTTAAACTATAGTAATCTAGTCCTCAGTTATAACATTTATAACATTGAGTACTAATGTGGAAGAGGAGAACTATTTGAAGTTTTGGGTTGTTGTTTTCTGTGGTTGTTTTTGTTGTTGTTTTTTCCCCTCTTTTCTTTTTAGCTATAAAAGTCACATGGATGGTCCCAACTTAAAGATAAGACAAGAGCATGAATTCTGTTCCTCTGAAATGAAACTGGCTGGGGTGCACCTGGCTATTTTGATTTCAATACAGGCTTTGATAGCAATCTTTGAGAACCAGTGGTTCTGAGTTTTATTTTCTACTCATCTCAACAGATAAATTTGGTCAACGAGCATTTGTTGGCAAAGTCTGCATGGATATGAATGACAGCGTGCCACAGTACAAAGAGATTACTGCTGACTCCATCCAAGAGACAGAAAGGTAGGGTGATTAAATTGATGCCACAGCCTTTAGAAATAAGACCTTTTCGTACATCTGAAAACTTAATGTGAAAGTATGTAAATTTGTTAGGAACAGGTTTTTTTAATTTCCAACACTATTGATTCCTACAGTCCTGGTAATTCCTGCATATCCAAGTGCTACACAGCCCAATCTGTTTCTGTCTAGCTCTTCCAAAGAAAGGGAGAGACTACAGCTCTAGGGTTTGGAGACAGTATGTGTATGTTGTTGTCTGTTTTCTGCCTCCTCTTTCTGTTTCACAGGTCTGTGTTTGGAGGTGATGTTACTTGACATGGAATGGTGGGGTGGAGTCAGTTCTTTCACTCCCGTTAGAGTCTGAACCATTTCCTTCCCCCACTTAGGATAAAGTTCTATTCAAGTTGTAGGAGCGAGCTCTCACATACCGCATTTTAAACATGCTGTAGTTCTTCTCTCCTCGTGCATAACACCAGTGAAATTAATTTGCAGCTGAGAGAATGAAGGAGAATCAAATCATGACAATGTGCATGGTGGAGGGGACCCAAGACTGGAGTCTTAGGTGTCCCTTGTCTTTCTCATCCATGATCAGAAAATGCTTGAGTAGACATACTGCTTTTCTCACAGGACTGCTTATTTACTTGTATTAATGTTTCAAGTTTTGTGCTGAAAAAGAAATACCTAACAGTAATATAACCATCTTATGGGACATGTGTGAAGTTGCTATCTTATTTTTGTAAATCATGCTAGAAGAATGCCAGTAGAAGTTAGAAATTGTCATGGATTTCTGATGGTGTTTATATTTAAATTCATTTTAAAAACATGTAGTACTAGTCATCTCCATTGAGCTAACATTTGTTTTCATTCACGTAAATCTCCAGTTTTCATAATACAGTGTGAGGCCTGCTGAATGGGCCTAAAAGTGGCAGAACTTCCAGTTTTGATACTTCTTAAAGCTTTTGTCTAAATAGCTTTCATTTAAATACCTGTTTTCTGCCTGCAATTCTCTTCTGGTATGATTGTTTTAATAATAAATGTTTCACAGCTCTGGACAAGAGTGTGCCACAAGTACTCCAGAGCTGACTAGAGAAAAAAGCTGTAAACTTGTCAGCGTGGTTCAGGAGGACTTACACCCACTGAATTGCAGCAATAGGATGAAAAGTGGAAGGTTCTTTCTTTAAGAGGGCAACTTTCTTTTTTCTTTCTTTTTTCTTTTTTTTTTTTTTTTAATTAAGAACTTAAGAAATATGACCTATCACACTGTTAGAAAATGTATTACAGATTTAAGTTCTTAACAGTTAACCTCTGGAAGTATTTATATTGTTTGCATGGAAATAATAAACAATTCCAAGTGCTTCATATATTAAATATAAATTCAACTCAAGAATTTAAATGTTCCATTCTCTGCTTGAATACAACGTTAGGAGACTGAAATATAGAATCATTATATACTACTAATACTTATAGTCCTCTGAAAAGATGAGGACTCATGTCCAAATCTGTTCTTCTTTGACAGAAAACAGTGGTTTGAACCTGAGTTTCTTTCCTCGTAGAGAAGTAGTACATAAGCCAACAAAATAGAGGCTATTTTGAAATAGGTATTTCAGTTTTGAAACACTGCCGACACCGTTCAAGGAATATGAAAATTAATGAAAACAGCCATCTGAAGGTTTTGGATTGGTACCTGAGAGTTATACTTGTATGTTTCTGCTCCAGGGGGTGTTTTATTTTTTAATCAGGTGAATTGGTAAGTGGAGAGAGACAGATGATACCAAATTTACATTGCATTTTGGCTCTCAAAGTTAGACAATGGTGGGCTGAAACTCCTTTGGTCATTACGGAACTTTAGCTTTGGTCTCTCACTTCCAGCTGGTCATCTAGCACTAGCTTCAGTGTTGTGAATCTTTCCTCCAGCATGATTTTATTGTCAGTCTGAAACGACTTCACAAGTTTGATTCAGTGTTTGTCGGGACCAAAATTCTGGGGTTTTCTGAACATAAAGTGTGACAGAAAAATTCAGAGATCCTTCCACAACCCATCTCCAGCTGGCTTTTGGAAATTACTTGCATACACTGACCATATGAGTTCTGAAATACTTTCTTCCCTGTAAAGTCAGAGGAATTTTTATTTGCACATCTGCATTATCCATAGTGACTGCTTGGGTTTTTTTGTAGAGATCCCTGAAGAAGCTTCTTTTATTTAACAAAGTAAGTAAATCTATACTGCATTTTCCATAAAGCAGGTGATCTATATGCTAACACTGATGCAAGCATTTCCAGAAAATAAAGGGTCCTTTAAGTGAACAAGGGCATAGGCAACTACTGTAAGTGAGGTATGAAATATTGCAGCATCTTTTAAAAACAGGATTTTAAATAGTAGAATATATTTAAAGGTGCAATTTAAATTCATGGCTGGACAAATGTAAGTGTGGCTTTTTTCTATACTATTGACGATGTATCTTATAATTATGTTTTCAAGGAATTTAATGTAACAGGTATTTGGTTTTCGGTGAGAACTCAGAGTATTTCCTATGTCTATAATTAATTATTGCAAATGAAAAAAATTCTGCATATTCAGGGTGAAGTTCACAATTAATATAATTTGGTGTAACTCTCTTGATTTCATTGTATTCCTTCTTTTTATTTCATCTGAGAACCTGCTCCGAATTTCTGTAAAAAAATAATCTATGTCTGAAATGCTTAAGATGGTGTGTAGGTTAATATTTTCTCTATTTTTCATAATATTTTTTCAGGTTTGTTAAAGAGCTACTGGAAAAGAAGGTAAGTAGAGTTCTCCTTTGTATTTATCTCTGTGTTCAGAAGGTGCTGTGTGAATATATGAAATAGTGATCCTGTTGAGAAATTCTGATGGCTTAGTGACAAATCAAGAAATACGCATCTTTCTGTGTAGTAGACAAATACTGTTACTCCGAAAAATGTTTTGCTGCCATCTTGCTGAGAAATGGACTTGTAGCAGTAAATGCAGTTTCCTGTGATCAGAGGACAGCAGAGTAATGTTCTCTGTGTGTTCTGTACTGACTTGAAAATATTCTGCTAACTAGAAAAGACAATTTTCTGTTAAAGAAAGTTAGAAGTTAGTCTGTGATCTATAAATAGACCAGTAAAAGAGGTTCTTAACAGCAGAAATTAATGTTTTTACTAATCCATTAACAAATTTGTCTTTTGGATCAGCACATGTCTTCCCCTGTGTTTCAAAAGAAATTCAGGTTTACACCCCTGAGGTAAAAGTAGAGGTTTACACTCCAATGCTACAAGTAAGGATACTTTTATTATCAGGCTTTTGTTTTCAGTGCCTTAATTTCTTGACATTTGTATCTCAAAATATTCAAGAACAGTTGTCTAGAGTTTAATGTCTAAATTATCTGTATCAGTAGAGTAAGTCAACTAATCTGCAGAAGTCCTGAGTTCCTTTTATCTGGGAGAAAGTTATGAGAAACTGCAAACTCAATTATTATATGCTTTTAGTGGTGTCACATTTACCGCTATTGGTTGACTGAAGATGGAGTTGTAATGTCATTGTTTATTTTTAATGAAAATTTTGATCCAGAAGTGCAAGGTGGAAAGTAAACACCTGTAGCTCCAGTCTTGATGTCTTCTTCGCTGTTTTCTACTTTATAACTTACCTGGTGCTACCACTGATCTTCCTAACTAGGGAGTACAAGGGCAGTTTGTTTCTACCAGGAGTGGAGAAGATGGAACAAAAAGAGACTGGGGTTTTACAGAACTCTGCAGATTTGCGTAATTATATCTTTGATATTCACAGAAGCAAAACTCAGAAAAATGTCAGGTCATTCATATGACTTATTTATCTTAATGTATACTGGGCTGTCAGCAAATACAAAAAAGCATCCAGTGCTTCCCCTGAAGTTTGGTGAAATCTCAGTGACTCAATGGAAAAGTTCTAATTAAAACAACTTTTGTACTAAGTTTCATTAAAACTGTTTTCAGAAATAACTTTGATTCCCTGTGTCTGTGGTTAAATTTCTAATAGAAGTAAGAAAGGCTTAATTTGAGTTGGCAAGGATACAGTAAGCAAGAATTGATGGAGACAAAATGCAATTGCTGTGTAAATGCTTGTCTTAATTACTGTTATTGAGATACAGATATAGAATCCAAGTAATGTATTTTTAATATTTTCAGTATCCAAGAGTACAGCCTATAATAACCCCCCGCTTTGGGCCTTCCTGCACAGAGGATTTGCTGTGTGCACTTGGTGATTTAGCACAGGCTCGGGATCTCCATGTGCAGGTAAGCTCTGAAAGCTCTACATACATTTTTAATACTTTGGGTAGAGAGCATACAGACCAGGGAGTTTCCATAATTCAGCAGAACACTTAAACCACATTCTTATCTTGGAGCCTGTCTATTATATTCCTCTGAAATTATTAATGGTACACTGCAAGAACTCTGTGACCTGCACATGAAATGTGAAGGCTCATAGCTGGAAGGATGCACAGTTCAAGTAAGCCCCAGTCCATGGTCACTAGGAGACCAGGAACCAGTATCTCTCTTGTACAAGGTTACTACATCTGTCTCTCTCTGTGTCATCTGCTGTTTTGTACAGAACGGATTTCAGTAGGTAAAAAATTTATCATCTCTGTATTTTAATTTAACATCGCCAACATAGTTGTTAGAAGCTTACAGGTTGGTTGAAGTTTCAAGATGTTTCTGTTTTGGTTGCACAGTTCTAAACACATGCTGTTTTAAAGGTATCCTCCATTAGGATTTTTTGTCATTAAGAAGTGAGCATTTTGAAAATACATGCTCTAGTGGGTGTACAGGAGGAACAGATTTCTGTCTGAGACCAGGAATTAATCAGTCCACCTGAAGATACATGGAGCATGTTACTGTGATCTTAGGGTCTACTCTGTGGTAGGCTGGTTCTTTCTTTTACCTTATAGTCATATGTATTATTTTAACATTTGCTAAATACCAAGTGAGCTGATATGTCACCAAAATACTGGGATGGCCATCTCATGTTACTTTTAAGGTGACAAATGGAGCTACTCCTTTGGGTCCTAGCGACCTCTGTGATGAGAAGAGAAACCCAAGGACTAGATCTAACTAAAGGCTTTACAAATACTGGCTTCTATCATTATACGTTTAGCACCGGTAGGTCACTCAGAAGGTTTTAAACGCAAGTTTTATGCTATTTAACTAACTAATTGCTATGTATTTTCTTATTGCAGAGTCACATAAGTGAGAATGAAGAAGAACTCAAACTTGTGGAAAACATGTTTCCTGCCTACCAGAATTACACTGAATTGTATGATAAAAACAAGCTGCTTACCAGCAAGGTAGCTGCATAAAAACTTCCACAGCATAGCTTAGATTTATCTATGTAGATAATATGATGGTTATCTGTAGCTACTGGAAAACTTTGTATCGTTTTATCACGGTCATTGCCATCTGGGGGAAAGTACATTGGTTTTATGTTCTCCATTGCACACGTGTTAGTCAAGGTTTTGGAACTTTACAGAAGTCCACACTTTTCCCAAGCATTTTAGGGGACGTGAACAATAAAGGTATTTCATGCTCCCTGATCCGTTTTCCAAGGACTCAAAAAAGAACTGGGGCAGTGGGATCACATGGAGACTAGGTAAAGCAGGTATTGTAGGAGCAGGTAATTCTTGGGCACTACACAGTTATCCTTATGTTACAGTGTTCTGAAGATTTGTTCTGTGGTGTTATGGTAGGACCAACTTAATTTTTGGCAGTTTTGAAAACTGAGTTTGTCCTGTTGTGTTCTGTGTATGAACCTCATATTGAGGCAGGTACAAGTTACTGTTTGGACTATCCAAAAGTACTCTCAACTCATTAGCTGATTTTACCATGTATGGAGAAGCACAGTGACCTGAAGAGTTGAAATCCATTAAAGCTTTATGCTGATGAGATTAATGCAAGCAGATCTGATACCAGCCTACACTAAGTATAGGTTGGAGGGCCAAGGCACACTGTATTAAACAGTGGGGAGCCCGTGCAAGGGTGAATAGGATCAGTGAGAGTGCTTAAATGTCAGTCAAATTGATTTAAAAGTTTAGGAGAAAATGTTCAGAGGCATAAAAGGCATCTGGGAACAACTTTGGAAGGAGCTTTTGAATTCCAATTTCTCTGTTTGAATATGTAGCCCAGTAAATTACTTATTTATAGCCCTTTTTACCAGAGAAATCAATATGGACTACTCAAAGACATACACAATATTAACTTTTGTTCTCTCATGCAGTCCTATGCCCTCTGATTTGTTGCATCAGGGTACTACAGACAATGTTAGTGCTGCTAAAACACAGGTCTTAATTCTGTGAGACTCTTACATGCACAGCACTGAAAAAGGTCACTGAAAGAGTTATCAGTGTTTTCTGGTGCCAGGCTTCTGGTTATTTGGCGAAGCATTATATTAAACACAAGCGTAACAAAACCACAGACATTCCACCCTGCCATACTAACAAAACTAGGACACCAAATTAATATATTTTTTAATGTTTTAAAAATACATTTTCAGAGCTGTGGCTGAAATATTTCCTTCCTTTTAAAAAGAAGTACAGATCAGCAGAGATACAGTTCAACAGCTACCACATGTCTGACCTTAAGATGTGGCTGTTCTCATGGCATTTTCAGTTACGTTTGAGCTTGATGAATAGAGATGGGAAGGGTACAGTGCTATTAGGAAATGCTCAGTGGGAACAGTCGCTGTGATATTCTCCTTCTCTGCAAGGCCCAACAGAACTCTTGCTCTTCTCTTTGGGCATTTGGCAAATGAGGTAAATCCAGGTAGATTTGCCTAGGAATAATTGTTTTATGTCCTATTAAATGATAGTATCCTATACGTCTATGTTTTGTGTATACTGCTTGTAAACTTATTTTTAAAGTCAGGTATTCAAGGAAGAAAAGCCATCATCTGTTACATCATAAATTAGATTATTTAAATTAAAGAATATTCCATAGAAGTAGATACACCCACATTGTGCAAATATTTGGAGAGACAAGGCGAAACATGCTCATGACACCAAGCTGTGTGATGTGGTTGACATGCTGGTGGAAAGGGAGGCCACGCAGAGGGATCCTGACAGGCTTGAGAGGTGGGCCCATGTCAGCCTTATGAAACTCAACAGGGCCAAGTGTAAGGTCCTTCACCTGGGTTGGGCACAAATACAGCCTCGGCAGAGAATGGATTGAGAACAGCCCTGAGGAAAAGAACTTGGGGGTTTGTTGAGAAGCTTAACATGAGCCAGCAATGTACACTTGCCGCCCAGAAAGCCAATCATGCCCTGGGCTGCATGAAAAGAAATGTGGCCAGCAGGTCAAGGGAGGCAATTCTCCTCACTTGGTGGGGGACCCCTCTACTCCACTCTTGTGAGACCCCACTTGGAGTCCTGTGTCCAGTTCTGGAGCCCTCAATGCAAGAAGGACATGGAGCTGTTGGAGCAGGTCCAGAGGAAGGCCATGAAGATGATCAGAGGGCTGGAGCACCTCTCCTATGAAGACAGGCTGAGAGAGCTGGGATTGTTCAGCCTGAAGAGGAGAAGGCTCTGGGGAGACCTTATAGCACCTTACAGTACCTGAAAGGGGCCTATAGGAAACCTGGGGAGGGACTTTTTACAAGGGCATAGAGTGAGAGGACAAGACATAATGGATCAAAACTGGAAGAGGGGAGATTTAGATTAGACATTAGGAGGAAATTCTTTGCTTTGAGGGTGCTGAGACACTGGAACAGATTGCCCAGGGGCATGGTTGGATGGGACTTTGAGCAACCTGGTCTAGTGGGAAGTGTCCCTGCCCATGCAGGGAGGTTGGAACTAGATGATCTATAAGGTCCCTTCCAACTTAAACTATTCTATGATTCCCTGATTCTATGTAATGCAATATTGAGTAAATTAATGTTTCTGTTTTTATTTAGACAGTGATGGCTCATGCCTGTTATCTTTCTGAAGAAGAGCTGAAACTTTTTAGTGTTCGTGGAGCTGCAATTTCACATTGCCCCAATTCTAATTTTTCGTAAGTTAAAAAAAAGAAAAAAGGTGTGTAATTAAATAAAAGTGTTGTTCACACAATACCCTGAGTCTAGCCTACAAAGCTATATATATATATATGTGATACCCCATTCCACTGGAAGAGACAAACTGGATTGTGCATGACCATTCATGCTCCCCTTCTGCATGATATGGTTTGTACTGACTTGTGATATTTCACTATAGTCATATATATGTATTTATTTAATTTTTAAAATATTTGTTTCTTTTGACTCTTCTGTCAATGACAGATTCAGTAATGTCTCTCAGAATATGCATATGTTTTGGGAAAATGGGAAGTGATTAAACCCCATCTTCCAGGTCTATGAATGCAAATACCCTATCCCAGTTTAATAAACCAAATCTGCTACAGATGTTCTGAGAGCTTTTTTTATGAAATGGCTCTGCAGCCCTGCTCTTCCTGAACTTCCTCTGTGTGTATCGCACAGACCATGTTTCTTCTTCCAATCCAGGTTGCGCAGTGGTGTCTTAAATGTGCGAAATGTCCTGAAACACAATGTGAAGCTTGGCCTTGGCACAGGTTGGTATTTTGCTATGAAAACTGTTTTGTTTTGTTTTGTTTTAAACCATTGGAAGATATAAAAATGTGGCTACTTGTTCTTATTTAGAAGTCAGCATGCCTCTGATTTACGGACCTGCTTTTTTCCCCTTGTTACTTATAGAGTAATGAAATCTAGAGAATGGAGTACTAGAGCTGGTCCAAAAGGGTTTAAAAATAAAAGAAAAAATTAATTAAGAAAATTTTGTTCTTGTTGTGAGAGTAAACAGGACTTAAACAACAACTTCTCAAGTTTCTGTTGCTCTCTATTGAGCTATGTTTACCCGACTTCCTATGTGAGAGCACCTTTATTAGGAATTATACATTCAGAGACAGTGTTTAGCACTAAAACTTTTTGTGTTTATCACATCTGACAATTCATTACATTTAATGAAATCTCATAGAAATTTAATCCAGAGAATTATTCCCAAGGCTTGTTTTTAAGAGTCTGACCCCTTCTAGATGTTGCCGGTGGATATTCAGCTTCTATGCTTGATGCCATCAGGAAAACAATGATGGCATCTAATAGCCTTCAGATCAATAAATTGAATGAAACAGGACTAACTCTTGAAGAAGCTTTTCAACTAGCCACTCTAGGAGGAAGCCAAGGTAAGAAGTAATTTCTTTAAAATGTACACAGAGAAGTATGGCTCATTTTGATATTGTCTCCCTGCCTTTAAAATGTGGCTGAATTCACATATTTTCTGGTGCGAGAGTGAAGTCCAAAATTATACCTGCTGTGCAGAGTTATCATTCAGTCTCTCATACCCATACTTGGTTCATTGTCAAGGAGTATTTGGTTTGATGTTGAGAGGTTAGTAATAGAATCTTAATGATTTTTCAGGGTCGTATATTTTATTTGCAAAGATCCTTAGATTTCTTAATCATTAGTGCTTGCATGTCTATCACACCAGTTGGAAAGACTTTGTTTTTTCAGTAGCCAACACCTGGAGGAAAAGCTGAGCAATTGCTATAAAATCATGCATACTGTTTGTCATCAGTTTCTAATTTTGTTTCTTCTTTTTGAATTCTCAGTGAAAGAGTTTGTCACTGTCCCCCCAGCAAATCAAAACATCATGCAAATCACTTCTCAGCCAGGGAAAAACACAAAGTTTAAACAAAATATGCACTGTGGTTCTTTAAGACACAGATGCATCTGCAGAATATAGTCATGTAGTGTAGTGGTTATCCTGGTTCACTGGCCTGTTTTGTCCTGACCAGTATGCACATGCTGATTTATACAATCAGCAAAGTTTTAGTGGAACTTGTGTAATTTATCAGAGAGCAAATCCTATCCTCACATAAGTGAAAGTTCATTACTATTTCAGTTAGCAGAAATTAGCTGGCTACCTGCTAAAGAACTGGTCCCAAGTCTTTTCAGTGTAACATTTTTGTAGCTGCCAGAAAACACCATTGCGAACTACTAATGAAAGTTTGAAAAATATAATGAAAATGTTATCAAACTGGTCTTCTCAGGATGGTATTTGAATTTCTGGAGGGTGTCATGGGGAATAGAGAAGACAGAAAATGGACAGGTGGCAACAAAGAAGAATTTTTTTCCCCACAATATATACTGTTCTCATAAAAGTTGATTATAAATTAGCAGATATATGGAAAGGAAAACATAAAAAATCCTGAATTCCTATATGGTTACCCTTCCCAGCCACTGTTGCACATTTTTTATCTTTTATAGTTTATTTTAGTAATGTGTGCATTTTATATATTGATTTTGAGCAGTTTTATCTTTACTAAATCACTTTCAAGGGTAGAGGATAAATTACTTGTACAGCTTTCCACTAGCCTGACGAGTACAATTTGTGGAAATTTAAATGAACTAGTCTTTTTCGCAACAATTTGCTTTGCTGAGACTCCTAAACACTTGTCACCCTCTTGTGTTTAACCTAAAAATTGCATTCTGCTCACAAACCTAAAGGAATATGATACCATTTTAGTTGAAACCAGTAGGTAGACAACTTTATTTTACCCTGAACAGACGTCCTTTAGAAAATAACTAAAATATACATGTTTTTACTGAGAAGTTGCTTAAGAACTGAAATGCTGGCGTACTCACTGTTGAATTTGCTTTAAAGATTTTCCTTGTATTCATCTAAATTTGTGTAGTTTTGATTATGAACATCTTAAGTAAGCCGCCAGGTGCTTCCACCCAGTGGAAAGAAGGCTGTATTGAAGATTTTCAGCTTATTTTCTTCCTTAGCTCTAGGACTAGACGATGTGATTGGAAACTTTGAAGTTGGCAAAGAATTTGATGCACTGCTAATCAACGCAAAGGCTTCAGACAGCCCTTTTGACGTGTTCTCTGCTGATAATTTTGAGGTAATCACAATAGGATTAATCATCAAAAAAATGATGTGGGGAAGGTCCATGATAAAGCCAGACTAAGCTTCTTGAGTGCTGTTCCAGTAACAGGAATCAGGTGTACTACACTGCTTCTGTCTGTGCTTCAGCCCAGAAGTTCAGTGGTTGGTTGTTTTAGAATCTCGCCCCATATCCCCATCAGCAAAAGAGCATGTAACATTTTTTAATGCATATTTTATTAGCCAAAGCTGGTAAACTAAAATTGGCTATTTGCAGTGACAAATGGCAGCCAAGGAAAAGCCATTTAGTTTTAGTGAGCAGCTGGAGTTCAAACTCAAAAATGGCAGCCTGTTCTCAAATGAAGGCTTGGTTGCCTTGACTTCTCTGCTGTGGTAAATTTAAGCAAGAGTTTGAAATGGCTAATCTGAGTTGAAAGCACAGTTTTTATGCAAATATATAAACAATATTGGTTTATGCTTCTCATGGAAAAGCCTTTTATGATAAAAAAAAAAGCAAACAACCAAGTTATTTGAATTTACTGAAGTGGCCAGGCTGTCTATTGCTGTCTCTATTCTGAATGTCACCATTGACTTAGAAATGCGGGTTTACATGATAAGGTAGTTGTTCCTTAACTTGTTTCAGACACAATAAGTAATAAATAATAATCTGGATTAGATTAAATTATCTACATTTTAAAACTTCTTCCTAATTAAAATAACTCTGGAAAAAAATGATGTCCAGTTTAACTCTAAACCTCTTTAGGTAAATCAGCAACTCTTAGAACTTTAAAAATGCTGACAATTTTGTCTTCTTTTTCAAGAGGCAAATGAATGTGACAACTCTAAAAAAAAGTAAGGAGAAGTATTGTGTTGTGGACATACCTGTTTATATTGTCATATTTGTGCACTGTTTTCTGTCAGAGATGTACATCCTCCTTATTGAATGTTTTTTTTTAATGAGAAAACATGCAAGTTAAGTTTTTATTTGACTGTTAATAGGAATATTGGAGAAAAATATTTTTATCAATTCTTTCAAGGTTCAAGTAGTTATGATCTGGGATAGCAGATAATTGCTTTCTGAATTTGATTTTCTCCCATTTTTTTATAGGACATTCTCCAGAAATTCCTGTATCTAGGTATGTTTTGATTCTCAGCCCACATAAAATTATCTTGTTGTTTTGTACATTAAAAATTGCCAAAATTAATGTGGAGGTTAATAACAAATGCATTTATGCATAATTAAATACACATTTACAGTAATTAAATATCTTTCTTTACATTGTATATAAACATTAATTTTACTATCTGTTAGTATTAATATTAACCAGCTTTACTGCTGCCTGGACCTGAGTTAATTCAGATGCTGCACAGATGCATTTTTCTCTACAGATGTATTTTCAGGGTTTGAATCTACTAAATATATAGAAAACCCATGACACCATTTCAGCAGCTGAATGCCATGTTTATTTTTTTAAAAAAGTGTAGGTAGTTCAAACATCCATTGAATCTTTGTGGTATACCTGACTATTTATCTCCAAAACAAAACTTTCTTACTTCTTGGAGGCTGATTATTTTTTAATTGCATAATTTGAATTAATAAATATGCATAGACTTATGTGCAAATCTCTGTTTTGACCGTGTTATTTCAGGTGATGATCGGAATATTTCTGAAGTGTATGTGGCTGGAAAACAAGTGGTTCCTTTTTCAAGTTCAGTATAAATCCATTTTCCTTTTGCAAAATACTCTGCTGATCGTTCTGCATCCAATTTGGAGAAGATTGACTAAACACAGTGCCTGATCATCAGGAATGACACTTCATTTTTGTTTAATGTTTTAAATTTGCAAACGTTAGAAATTTTATTAAACCTTTAAAGGATTACTTTACCAAATTTGTCATAATTCTAAAGGAAACAAGTTTTTAAATTTATCTCTAAAAGCAACATGTGTGCATTGATTAGGGATTTAGTAAATACCTTCATAAATGAGGACACGTGCTGTTCTGTTTAATACTAGTGTAGGAAGCATTACAAAGACCAATAAGGCTCTGATTATCTGTAATGCATCTGAATTTTAAAAAAAGCCAGGACTAGTAAATTGATTTTGCACATAATGAATATCACAGAAGAATGCCATTGCCTGTTAACACAAAGTATGGAAAAATCAATTACTTTTTTGGGGCACTTTGAACATTTTTCAGTTCTCCTTAGGAGCTTATTTTTTTAAGTAATTATTTCACTTAAAAGATTATTTTTTAAAGAAAAAATTCATAAGAAATGTGTATTTATAAGTAAATAAGGATCCTTATTATCAAAGAGTTTAGATTTGTCATTCGTTGGCAGCCAGAAGAGGGCTGGTAGAAGAACCAAAGAAGAAACAGGGTATTAGCTACAGTTAGAAAGGCTGGGAGGGCAAAGGGGCTGCACTGTGCTGTGATGCTGTCAGCTGAAAGTGCATTTCCACAGAGTTAGTGTCTGGAAGCTGTCAGCCTGATCTTCTACCCACTTCATTGAATTATCTTCAGCGGAGTGACAGCTGAATGAAACTTGTGTGCAATTAGAAGCAAGCAGCAAGCACTAAGAGATCTGGGCAGGCTACTTGATGGCAAGTAAATAAAGGGGGTTTTTTTGGACTTGGAGTACTTCATCTAGTTCAGCCTCCTTCAGAACCCTCTCGAGCTCATTTACTCCTGACTGTTCAGACAGGATGATACGTTGTCCCTTCTCCTTTCTGTAAGGGAAATGAGCAGATTTAAAAAAAATCCAGGAGACATGGACTATTTCTGGCCATTAGGACCTTTGACTTGAGGTGGAAAAAGCACTGGAAAAAGCAGATCAGCTTTAACATGCTCTTTTGTATCTTTCAATATGGCAACCATAATTCCAGCCCTGTACAATTCCAGGTAAAAAAATGTGCCCTTTTTGACTTGGAAATCTAGGTGACTTCCTTTTTTAAAAAAACATATGTTTCCCTACATTTTTTCAGAGACTTTTTTTTCCCAAGATTAGTTTAAGGAGGATTGGTTTCAGGGTATTTCTTGTTTCTTTTTGATATTTTTGGAGCACAAGGGATGTAAGCTGTAATTTCAGTGTCAATAGAGGCAATATTGTATTGAGTAACTATAAACATGTGTTTAATATGGTTTTAAGGCCTGCTTCAAACTCCTTTGATTTCATTTAACTTTCACACTTTTGTCTTGCTGCCTGGTGATACAAAGGTACAGGACTTCCCACTATTCAAAATACAAGGCAGGTCACTGCCCCAGAGTCTTACTTCAGGTCTACTTCTGAAAGAGTTCTTGGCCCAACACCACTGACACATTTCTGATTTTAAAAGCATTTTCAGTGCTCATGTATTGTAATGCCTGCATGAGACAGTAAATGGTCAAGAAGAAGTGTGAAAGCTAGCTTGGGCACCTAAAGCAGTAGAGTCTTTTCAGTGTGGTTTATTTTCTGAAGCTGAGTACCCCTCTGAGCAGGATGAGGGGGTGTGGACTCGCAGGTGCATGGCTTGCTGATGGGGGTCTGGCTTGGGTATCTCCACAGGGCACCGCACTGTGCCAAGTGCTTGTGCAGGTAGAACCTTCCTATCCATTCTGCTCAATGATTCCTCAAGCCTTTGGAGACAAGATTTAAGCGTTAAGATTTCCACTTTCCATCAGGGTATTTTCCTAACCCTTTTGTTTTTCATGTGCCCCAATCATCTATGTGGTAGTAGCACACTTGCTTGGCATCTTCAGCTCTTTACCTTGATTTCCTGATTCAGGAAGCATTTTTCCTCATGAAATTTTTACATGAATTCAGTTGACCAAATGTCACATTCCAAAACCAAAGACCTGTGAGACACATTTTAATCCTCCCAGTTACTGTTTGAAACTATTTTTAGGGAGTTGCATGGTTTTCAGCTTTGGCTTTCCTGCAAGAATGTTCTCTGGAGCAGAGAAAGGTTACATAGCCTTGTGTAGAATTTATGTTTGTGACCTACTTCTTCACTTCCAGCACTATGAATTAAATCAGTGCTCTTATTTTAGTGGTAGTTTTAACTGTCTCTGACTTTATTGTGTTCTCACTGTTTGGAAGTGTTGTTAGGAATAAGGTTCAGCATTTCTTCATAAAAGATTTGTGGGGCTGGAAATACAGAAACACTCCAACAAGTTCAACACCATACTGCTGGCCCAGTTACAAAGGGAATCCCTAGCATAACTGCTGCCAGTGAGCTCTGTATCTGAATATAGGCTGTGTCATGAGCAGTTTGATTCTTGTTAAATTCAGGCAAAAGGTAGGAACTCAGCCTTTTGGTTATAGTTTTACCAGTGTCCAGTATCCAGACACTGCCCAGAATTAGAAATGAAGAATCGGCTTTCTAAGAATGTCAGCTGGTAGAGGAGCTCTGCCTGCAGGTAGTGCTGGTGCCAGTGCAGGCTGCCCGCACGATCCTGCAGTGCCCAAGACAGGGAGGATGGAGAACCAAGACTGATAGCATTAGACTAAATGCTGAGGTGCTTGGAGGTAAAGGAGAGAAACCTGAATTTTATGTGAGAGAACGCCAGTGGAGGAATTGTTATAACAAATAAACTGGGAGGTAATTTTAACAGCAGCATCTTAAATAGGATTGAATGGAGAAGACTGTAGTGCCAGAAAAAAATAGTTTACATGGGGTCATCTGAGGTAGTCCCAAGAGCTTGTTTAGTAGATGATGGCTTATGCACAGAAATGCTAAGGTCTTACATGATGTAGGACCTAAACTTCTCTGAAGCAGTTTTGGGAAAGTCACTGAGTATCCCCCTGTGAAGTTTTGGTCCTTGACACATTTGGCTGTATGTAGATTCCCAAGACACTTGGTGCAATAGGAGAGGATCAATAGATAAAAGCAATTACTGCTGAGAATCATACATCTACTCTATATGCAGCTTGAGACCACATATATTCTCTTTCCTTGTATAAATGTCCCCACTGCATATGGAGTTTGAAGCAGGCCAAACAGTTGGTTCAGTCTCTTAATGTATCTTTTAGAGGCTAGAGCATATTTGGCATGCATCTGAACTTCCAGTGCAGTTTCCTCCAAAAGAAACTTAATCCTTGTGTACCAAAGCTACCCTGCAAACTGAACCAAGACTCAAGAAGGAAGATGATTAGGAATTCATTTCGGAACACCACAACTGTTTCAAAACAAAATGCTAATGGAGGCTAGTACTTGGACTATTCCCCATCTCTCCTCATTGTCACAGAACTTAGTAGCTGAAGACAAATTAAAGCAACCTCCTTCCCTCTTCCTCCCTCTTCCACAAAAAAACACAAACCCCAAAAGTATAAAGTCAGACAACAAAACGCTAAAGGGAGATGAGTGCATGGAACAAAAGAAAGGGATAATTTTCAGTCAGTATAAATCGACACAGTGCTACTGACTTCAGATAAAACCTCTGGAAACATGCACACACAACTGTTTCCAGATGTCACTCCCCATTTAGTTCTGTTGCCAGATTTTGAAAGGGATCTTTGTTTCAAAATGTGTCTTGTGTGTTCAATGATAGCACACCATTCAGACAAATTTTTTTTAAAAAGTGTAGTTTACGGAAAGCTTGCTTATTGGGGCAATATGCTTAATGCGTCCTATGTTCAGATGAGCAGTTATTTATTAGAAACTGAATGTATTTGAATTGCTGTTGTATGTTGATCTCATTGTGTTGCTTCAGGTTTTGATTAATGAAATGCTAGTAAGTATTGCTGATATATTATGCAGCATTATTTGAATGATTCATGTATGGCAAGTGGAGTTCTGCACTTTAAAATGTTGCCTTGGCCAAATGTTTATATATTTATTCTGTGTTTTTTGTGCAATCAAAAGGATTTGCAGGGGATAAAATGTGTATTTGTTTAATGTGCTGAACATTTTCTTTGTTGTAAGTGGACTTTCTCTTAGAGAAAGAAGGGTTAAAGTGACCCCTTTAAAATTCTGTGCCTGATCGTACACTCCAGAATTAAAAATTATAATGATTTTATGAAAGCCAACATGAATAGTAATGTTTTCATTTAAAATATTTACAGATAAGTATTTTTTATTTTAATTATTATTATGCAATGAATATTAGAAAAAGGTAATAACTCTTGCTAAATAGCTACCATTTTTCTAAGCGAAGGAGAATGTAACTATACTTGATTATACATTTTAAAGAATATGCAAGTTCTTGAAAAATAAAAAGCCTAAGTTCTTTCAAAAAAATCCCAATTTTAAAAAGAATAGATATTAACAACTTTGCTCAGACAAGCTGTTAAAAAATGCTGCTTTAAGCATTTACAGGAACAATCCATAGCAGATTATAATGTGGACAGCTTTTAAAATATTGGATTTGTATGCATTAATGGTGCTGCCTTATCTGCAGCCCTGTAAGCAGCAGTGATCAGCTCATCTCTAAAATGATAGTGTACAAATAGAAGGTGTTTAATTAAAAAAAAAAAAAAAAGGCTTTTTAAAAAATTTTTAAAAAGAACTGGGAAAAAAAGGAATTTGGAAAAATTTGAAGAGTGGTTGCAGAATACTGGTAGAAAGAAGTTAGACCAGAGAAACTGATGAAAACAAGATGACATGTCAGTGAAGTTTTAGGTGGGAAACGTTCAGAAAAGAAGAAACATTTTCAGGACATGTTTTGTTAAATCATGGGCCTCATTTCCTCTGAAAGTTTTTGAGAATCAATAACAGAGCAGATTTCCAAAGCAGTTACTTCCATGCTTAATAATACAAGCCCAAAAAATTCTGTCTAGTAATAGCATGCTTACATAACACTTTCCAAACTCTCAACCTTTACTTCAATTTTTAAATAAAAATTACCTGTAGCAACTCCAGAAGAAACCTAATGCAAGGACACATTATGCTTTATCACCATCTGTCTTGTGAAATATTTGGCATTGGCCAGATCAGAGACTGAAAAAGTCTGGTCCCAGGGAAGAATCTCTGATTCTGCTCCTGTGTGTCCCTGTCACTTGCCTGGCGCAGTGACGACTGAGTCTGATACTGGAAGATAAGCATCTGGTGTCACCAGAGTAACTAGAAAATAAGTGGTTTAAAAAAACAGGTTTTAAAGTTAAGCACCCTGCATGGCACAGCAGATTTTAAACTACACAAGCATATACCTAGTAGTGAACTTCTAGGTTCAAGGAACTTTGGCTTGATGTTGGGGGGAGGTCTTAAGCCCTTGTACTATATGTGCAACAGGTTGTGCTTCTCTAAACAGAAAAGTCAGCAAATGACATCTGCCAGGCTCTGTACAAAACAAACCAGTAACAGCAGCAAAAAAACCAATTCTTGGGAAGCCAAAAGGACATCAGCAACATCAATTACAATCTGCTATGTAAAGTTAAGAGAACTGTTAGTTTTTCTCAAAAGGTTGAGCAATGTTTTTGGAGGGCATTTTCCTGGAAATTTCAGGAGAAATTCTTTCCTGGAAAATGCAGTGAAGCAGTGTGCTTCAACCAATGAGGTCCCCTGTGGCTTCTGCAGAGGCATGAATGTAGCATGTATGTAGCAGTGAATCCAAGAGTCTTGCCTAGACTCAAACTTCGTCTCCTGATCAGGACTCCGAAGTGTTTATTGGTTTTAGTGCTGGCTTCAGTTTGTGGCTTCTCATCTATTTGGTTTTAGTTTGAAAATAACTATACTGATTGAATGAAGTGGGGAGGTGGGTAAGTCTCAAAAGCAATCTTACACCCACCCACCTAGCACTTCAACTCAAAAGATTTGTCCCATAAGGTAGATGTTATTATGTTTGCACAGCTTTTATGCGAAGTGATTTGGCTTAATGACTTGAATCAGCTGGCAACAATTAAACTCAGCCAAGACCAGGACATAAACTGTGAGCAGGTGATTAAAACATAAAAATGTTTTACCCTGATCTGCACTTAAGTCACCAAAGACTTTGCTTAGCCAAGTGCATTTAGGTACAAAAACTCCCTGGACATAATCCTTCAATGAAAGGGACCAGCCTTAGTGACAACTAAAGGCTTTGATCTCTGTGTCCTATCTGGCCTTGTAGCTTCAGGGATTGGTTTTTTCCTTTAACAGCTTTTGCTGATGAAGCTTTAAAATGTGGTTGCATATATTCCTTAGCTAAGGAAATTTGCAGTCCTCACTTCAAGACAAGCCTTTTTTCCCCAAAGGAGAGTTCACATCTTGTTGGAGTATATTTTTCTGATCCTGGCCCTTAGTTTTGTCTGCTCATTGTCAGTTATTCCTAGGCTCTGATTCTTTCGTTTGTGAAAAATACCTAACTGGAGTTAATGTTGTTGAATTTATCCTTCCTGTTGTACTTGTGTAGTTTCAAGGAAGAGCAATGTGTTTGGAAAAATGGTAGATGTGATTTCCACTGTTCTGCTTGGTTTTGATCATGCTAAATTGGAAGTCATGTACAGTTGGAACAAAATAAAGAGGCCTTGTGTTTACAACAACCCTCATGTCTTTGGCTTTGTACGAGAGAGAGAAAGGTGGCAAGCTGACTAATAAAGATTTACAGAGAAGACCACAGTACACAACGAAGTCTTGGAGATGCATAGAACTTACTTGTTTCCTGGAGAACTCAGGCACACCCATTGCAGGGGTTTGTAAACTGTGCTTAGTATGCATAAAGTTATTTTAGGGGATCTTTTTGCAGATTCAAAAACCTTACAGCTTTAAATGTAAACTTATTGCCAGATTTGTTCGCTTGATAAATCAAAGCAAATGCTTCAGTAACCTTTTTGTTACTTTATGTCAGGGTAGACTATCCTGAAATGCTTTCTTCTTGTGCTCAGCAGCAAGCATATAGAGTCACATCTCCTTTAATGTGTTTTTATTCACTTTCTTACTTTTTAAAGCTTAGGCATAAAAATGCTCCCACTCTAAGCAGCTCTGAAACTCACCAGAAGTGAATTTTCTTAAAAAAAGCCCTGCCATAGGAGAACCGCTAATTACACACTGAGAATTTGTATGCTGAAATTATGTGCAAGTTATTACCAGTGTATGCAAAATTATGTGCATGAGAAATAAAGCTGTTCTGTATTTTCATCAATTTATCAGCAGAAGTAAAGCAAACTACAGAGAAAAGCAAAGTGAAAGAAAACTTTATAAACCACTGTTCTTAATAGAAGGGCATGTTTAGGCTTTCAGTGTAAAAATTCTGCTACTTAACATTTTATTTTGAAAAACAACAGTAAGAAATGCGTTTGCAATATTTTCCTAGAATATCATGTTGAGATATACCTATTTTAAGCATTATAAACCCCAGATGTGCGCACAGTTGTTACGGTGTAGAGGGTTTATGAGCCAGTTTGAAAATTTGAGAGCCTTTGGGTATGTGTCCAGTAAATCTCGGGCTGCAATTGTCTGTTTCTCTACACTGAGCTGATGCAGACACAGCATGCACAAGTGAACACAGAATTTGCAAGCTTAAAAAAAGTGCCATTGAATAATCAGGAACACATTACTAGTATAATTTTCATCAGTCTTTCCCCATGGCTATTAAAAAGAATACAAAGAATCATCTTGGTTTGTGGTCAGATACTGAATCATTTATGACTGAGCTTAATAGGTTTATAGTTCCTGAGTTAGAAGCACAGTTAAAACGCAAAATGAAGGTTGTTTGCCCTATAGTTGTACTCTGTAATTAGCTTTCTTACTTCCAAAGTAATGAGTGTGTGACTGCATTCTTGCATTAACTCCAGATGAAATATGAGCAGTGCCTCTTCCTTTCATATTTTGTCCTAGAGGTACCATCTCAAAATACAAAACCTATTTTGCTTCTTAGAACCTGGAGGTATTAGAACGGTAGCTAAAGTTTAATCTCAGCCCCCACTTAAACAAGTCTCAACCTCCCAGCACACTGGTGAAGGTTCATGCCTGTAAATAACCCAATGCTTCTGAAAATTCATAGAGAATATAAATTCCATCTAGCTGTGGGCAGTGCTAATGCTTCTTGTATTAACTCAGAGTTGTTAAAACTGTTCTTGAGCTTTTATTTTAGAGGAGTCACCATTCTTGTGTTTTTGTGGCTTCTGAAACAGCAGACAGATGTGCCAAATGAGAGCAGCACTGCCTTGCAGCACACTTCAGCCAGCACTGAGCTCTCCTCCCTAACCCAGCTGAGAGGCTGCAGATGTTTGGGGCATTTCCAGCATTGTTACGTGAAGATTCACTTCCTGCAAGGGATAGCTGAGGGAAATGAGAATAGTTTGAACTGTGTGCAGTAGATGCTGTTATTGTAAGAGAGAGGTGCAGATTTTAAAGCCTAGACTTTTGCAAGTCTCTGCTCTGACCTCTCCATATCCTGAGAGAGTGGTGGCCTTCATCTCATACCTACCTGTGGGGCTGAAAGTCTCACCGAAAGCGAGGACAAGCACAAAGCAGGTTGGAGTGGTGGGCTAGAGTTGTTCCAGGCACAGTAGCTAAGAACAGCAGGACACTGCGCTTATGCTGCATGCTTGTTACAGGGGCTTCCTCCCTTAAGTGTGGTTCTGTGCTGAGCTCTGTGGTAGCAGTTTGATAGGTCTCTTGGATGCCCTATTGCTCAGCCATCCTACATGAGCAGCCCAAACTCTTGTTGGAGGCCTGTCGGAGAGCAGGGAGCTGAACAGAGTTTCTGGCACTCCCAGGCTCCCCATCGCTTGGGGCATACTCACCTCAATGCTGCCTTGGGCATCCTCACTTCAACACCATCACAAACTATGAAGGATAAAATTAAATTCAAATTGCTATACTTGCACTTCTTCTGATACAAAAACGATCTCAAAGTGGTTCATCTGCACAAACAGCTCTTGGTTTTACCTCTGCTTGTTTTGGGAGCTGCTGCTTCTCTGTAGAAGCTGCCACATCTGGCTGTAGGTGTTGTAGGACTGATACGAGGTGAGGCAGTGTGAGGTGGGACATGGTATAAACAACCTTCAAAAAGCTCTGCACTTCCATTTTTTTCTTTCTTCAAAAAGAACAGAGGTTGGTAATATTAGCCCTGCTTTTTAAAGCTCTTTGAGGAGTTGCAGAGGAAATTGATAGAGAAAAAGGAAAGTAAGAACAAAATAAGTACTGAAAAGAAGAACAGAAGGAGAAAAAAATGGAAGAAACATTCCTTTTCCTCTTGCTTTTCCCTACCCTGTTTCCAAGGCTGTATCTTACAGAGGTGTTTTCAACCAGTGGGAGCCCAGGGTAGGGGCAGTGGGGGACAGGCTGTGAGTGGAAGCTGGTACACACGTGTGCTGCTCTCCCCCTATCCTTGCACGGCTTCTGAAACATGACTTCTCAAGACTGGGCTGCCAGGACAGCTACAGTTTTCCTAGCCCACTGCTGAGCCACAGCCCTCCAATAATGCCTTATCTCTGTATCATATGCCATCACCTTCCATGAGCATCTCCACACCTTCAAAGTACAGTGGATCACTTAGAGAAACAACTGATTGCAAGCAACATGCAGTCATTGCCCTACATGCTTACTGCCATTTCACACTTTTGACTCCAGTGACATATAAACTTTCATTAAAAAAATATGACCCATACAGACAGTTGGAGTAACAGTTGAAATCCAGAGTAGGCAAAGGAGTGAGAATCTGAGGCTCTGCGCTGTCTCACAGTTCCAGTAGTTCTTTGAATATCCCTTCAGCCTTTTTGCAGTGTTGAGATCTGCACTGGAGAAGAGTACACAACCTGTCCAAAGGAGTACTCAGTTCACTGGTGTTTAGGCCATGAAAATTGCATTAAAATTTAAACTACTACTACTACAAAAAAAAAACACATTACCAAACAAAACAAAATTAAAAAAAAACCAACACAAAACACCAAAAACCCAAAACCACACAAAAACCCCACCCAAGCCTTATAAAAACCAAACCAAACCAAAAAGTAATGTGAACTCTCTGGGATCTGTGGAGCTACCTGATGTTTATTGTCTAACAAGTAGGTGCTACATGGGATGTAATGCTGAAGGCTACAGCTTGTGAAAGCATGAGACACATTCTGAACCTGTAAGTGTGCAAGTTGCCTGCACAATCATACGTGTGTGGCTGCAGGATCTGTTTCAGGCTTAGTGGTTGAGCTCTCTTGTGGAACACGCAGCAGTGCTTGTGCTTGAAGCTGGCCCTCTTTATGATTTTCTAGGTTTTTCATGCAAAAATGGGATTTAATTTGAAACACCTGGAATTGGTTTGGTAGCCTTTTCCCACAAAGACAGATGCTGCTGGGTGAGAAGAAAGTAGATACAATTTTAAGGTGATGAAAAAAGAAGCATGCAGTAACTACGAGCTACAGGTTGGGAGAAGGAATGGTAAAGCCCATTTCTACCTTTCTGCCCTCTCCGGTTCCCCAGCTGTAGACACTATATGTGCAGTTCACCTTTGATGCAGCCTTAGGGAATCTTGATCTAGATTATTCTTCCCTGTTACAGGGTCACAGCAACACCAGGCTGATGGCAAAAGCTCCTTCCTAAGTTAGCCCCTTTCAGGAAAGCTAATGTACTGGATTTCTAAAAAGAAAACCAAAAGTGAACTTCAATGCAACCTGTGGAAATATGACTAGGTAGAAAATCTCCTTTGAAGAGGTGTCTGTGGTGGGCTGGTGCTGGCCCAGCCTGTGGCCCTGGTCACCAGCAGCCCTTCTGCAGTGTCCGCCTCCCTGGAGCTGCAGGAGGGAGGGAGTGAAGCAGGATCTCGGTGATGACTGCCACTACCGAGTAACTGGGGAGTGCCCTCTGCCAGGAAAAAGAAGTGCCTTCTCCCTCTCGAAAGGAGAAGCTGGAGAAAGAGGACCAGACCCAGTTCCAATGTTACTTTTATTCGTCGGAGGAAAGGTCAGTCAGCTATTCAGTGCAACTGGGGTCTAGTAGAAAGGCTGTTTTTATAGTAAAGTTCTCGTGGTTTTGCTCCCTTTTCACCCCAAACAAGAAAGTAGAGGAAGAGTGGATTACAATGTAATTTATTTTATGTATGTTTTTAGGAACATTTTCAATCCCTGCTTGAGTGAGCAGCATTTGTTGTTCACGCTCACAAGGGAAACTTGTTTCTGGCCAGGATGGCAAACTGTAATGAGAGATGCAAGTATTCGGGCACAACTGATGGTGCAGGAAGAGTGAGACACACTATGAGTACAGTAAAAAACAATACTTTGTGAAACACAAGAAAGCAAACGGAATTACCTAATTATTGCATCATCTCATTAAACTGCTGGGTGATTTCAGGTATGGAGAGCATGGGGGCAACTTGTTAACCACTGGGACAGTGGGGTCCAAGGCACCCTTTCTGCTCCTTGCCTGGGCACAGGCTGGGCCTGGGATCACCTGAAATTATGGTAGGGATTTGCAGGAGAGTGCCCTCCAGGGAGATAGCACTGCAGAAATCTGTAAGTTCTCCACAAAGGAACATGGTCATACAAACAGTGAAGATACAAAATGATTCTGCCTCACAGTTGGCAACATGAGACCAGCTTTTCCCTGCAAAAACAGCCGGGCAATTGCCCTGCTGCAGCATAGAGCTGCTTGTAAAATCTGATGTGATATATTTCCTGGTGGAAAAATTACTTTTGACAGAAGTGTTATTTCCAGTATTTTATCGATTCCAGTGGAATTTAAAATATTATTCAGAGGGAATTTTTGCAACCAGCAAGATGTATCCAGCATGGCCTTCAAGTGAAATAGTTTGTATCTTGGAGCAGCAAAGTGAGGTAAGTGCTCAGCTGGGGAGACCACGGGAGCAGAGATTTTCTGTATACCCTTATCAGTCTGGAATCAGTTTTCTGGGATACTAAAAAACAGCTGTTCCTATAATTAATTCATTAAGTGTCACTTTGAGGGTATCCACTAAGTTTATGTTAGGCTGTCAGCAGCAGAAAGTTGCTGCAAACTAATGGTTGTTCAGTGGCCTATGCTAACCAAAATACGACTGAATGAAAAGAAAAAAAAGTAAAGGAAAAAAAAATAAAAAATTTCACCCATTGCAAACAAACTCCGTTTTCACCTGGGAAATGTTAGCTGTACATCCTGCTGATCATATTAAGCATCAAGGTACCTTGAAACAACTCTCTTGTTCCTACATTCTACCTTTTCCATGATACCACAGAGGACTTCAGTGGCCACACTGGTGACCCCAGGACCTTCCGCGTTCAGGACAGAAATACCCCACCTTTTTCTCATTTTTTTAAAAGAATTTATTTTGAAAAACTACTCCAAAGGGGAGTGGGCTCAGGAAGCCCAGAGCTGTTGACAGCATTACATTCTTGATGGGAAAAGCAGGTATGTTCTCAATGGCACACCAGCCACTGCTTGCCGGATCTATCCACCTAAAGGGATAATTGTGTTCTTCCTTACAGAATGATAGCAAAGGGACTGAGCTAGGTGTCTTGACAGTCCCGGGATCCTGGAGATGACCACCGCAGAAGTCCAGCAGGTTTGGCACCTTTGAGGTAAATTGTTGTCACCGTTTGACTCGGGTTTGACAACAATGCATACTTTGGTAGGCAGTGAAAGATTGCATCATATTGCTCCACTCTGTAAAGTTCATGCTGCTTTGGGAGAGTTAAACCTTTCTACAGGCATGAATTTACCAGTTACTTCCAACTTCAACAGCATGGGAAAATTGTTATACAGGGGAGTCTTGCTTGTTCAGCAAAGACCACTTCACCCTAGTTACTAGTATTACCTATTTAAATGCTTTGAGTTGTTCTGTTATTTAGCCAGGCTTCTGAAGCGTTACTTGTGATATTAGTGCTAAATGCACTCATTGATCTTTTGCCTTTGCTGTGATGGTTACTTACCAAGTTAACTAAATTTCTACATGTTTAACTCCAAAATGTGTGGACTGATCTAATGGATTTCAAAGAGGTATTTAATAAGTAGATTCCCCCACTGCTCAACAAATGCATACTAATAATCAGACAATATCAAGTATGAGTATGATTTATGTGGTGTCTCTCACTGGCATAAACAGCTTCCATGCTTCCCTCTGTGTTTCCCTTAGTCCACTCACTGTGCTGAGGGTGATCACCTTTAGGGGAACCATGGCATTTTCAATATGAAAATAATAGCTGAACATGGCACCAGAAGTTAAAATATTTTTATGCTGGACTTTGAGACTCTTATATTAATATTTTATCATATAATAATGAAAGTAGAACATATTATTTCATTTATTGCTGTTTTCATGTTGTATCACCTGAACATGACATAAAATTCCTGGTTGCAAACCTTTATAAAAAAAACAAAAAATAAAACAGGAAAAAAGTACTCCCCCCTTTCCCTGTCAAGTAATAATTTCCTTTGTATTTTCCCTTACTTGTTTGTGGTATTCCCCTTACAGTTTGCATGGGCAGCTAGGAAAACTTTGCCTTAAAATCTCACAAGTCAGGTCAGATATGGGCAATATTCATGTTGAAGTCCTATAAAGGACATTCACATATGGCAGAAATTCCATCTTCATATTTTTGAAGGAAAAATACCACTCTGAAAATCAAAAAAGGCACCTGAGACACAACACTCCCTCACTGGAGCAATCCACACGGCAGCTTGCAATGCTTTGTTTGGGTTTTGGTGGCACATTTGAGCACAGGTAAAAGCCAAGTCAGCATCCCTTGGGAAAAATCAACCTTTCCTTACTGTGGGCATATGAGACTACTTTTGCTGGAGTCATGCTGGTGCAGGGATTGCTGTCCTGTCTCCATAAAGGCTCAGCTCCACCTGGCTGACTTCAAGCATTTTCTCCATCTTTTATGCACTTGTCCCAGCATTATGGGAACCCGCAGATGCAGTGCAACAGGCATAAATACTTGCTTCTTTTGCCATGCACCTGGCAGGGACTGGGTTGGTCCTGGCACAGGCTTGGTTGGTCCAGGCAGGGCCTGGCAGCTGACTGCATCCACGCACTGCCAAAATACCTCATCCAGCATCACAGTGGTGGTTTGGCATAGACAGACCCTGGGGTGCTGTGAATAAACCTGCACTTCGGACAGCCTTTTGGACTACTCTAAGTCCTTCTGAGCATTGGTGCTCAGCACGATATAGTCAAAGAGGTCTGATTTCACAGTGCTGGATCTTGGCACTAGCAGCATAGATAAAATATACACAAGTGTCCCAAATATTTACCTGGCCATGAAACGTTCTGCTACAAGCTGATGTGCTTGATGATTAACTAAAAGGATGAGGTAGCATTGTCCTTAGTTTGTAGCCTTTCAAAGGGAAACCTTAAGACATTAGTTAGTTTCAACCTTAAGATGCCAGTTAGATGCTGGTTAGTTAGAGCCTTAAGACAGCTCTGCCAGGGCTGTCCTGGCCAGCCTTTCTCTCGAGCACATTTTGTGAAGTGCTGGGACCTACTGGGTGATCACTTTTGGACAAGTCAGCAGGGAGCTGAGGCACAGGCTACTTTTGTTGGCTGAGAACAGCTTTTTCCTTGAAGTAGGAAACTAAAGAGATATCAGCTATGCTCGTGGCTATAATACTTCATAAACAAATGGTTTTAAAAAAGCAAAAGCATGCATCTGATCTCTGAAAAACACTAGGCTTCACTTCTCAGCACTCAGACAACTCAGGCAGGAGAGCAAAGGGAAGGGATTTTTAGATCCATCTGTCATGTGGAACAGAGTTACACAACAGTGAGTTGTGTTTGAACAACAGACTTTCAATAAACTACAATGAACAGGTTTGGGATAACACATGGATTTAATACAATCTTTTTGCCTGTACTTCACCTAAATTGTATTTGGTTAAAAAAAAATACAGAGAAGTCAGCGACTTAACTGATGCTAGTAAAATGTGCCCTAAAAAAAGGCATCGTTAGCAGGAAAAAAAGTGGGAGTTATCCTACTGCTTAGGACTTGCAGTCAATAGTGACATTCCTATGTCAGCTTTTTTTAAAAATAGCCCTCTGAGTGTAGTCCCAAACAGAATACTACTTACACTCAGAAGCAGGCCTCGTGTATGTTAACTTTCTTTCTCCAGTACAAATATGTTCTACAGAGATACATTCTTGGCATAACCTTTTACCGCAGTTAGTTTTAAAAAAAATGCTCCCCAGCAGCTTTTCAAATATTGTGAACTGCTTTAAGAAACCCACAGGCAGAGAGTTTGCTCCAGGCTATTACAGTACTGCCTGAGGAGGGGGGGGATGAAATGAAAGAGGAAAGCTAAGGCCAGCTGAAGCTGCTGCAGAAGCTTGTTACAGCATGAAGGTGTTCCTGAGGTCTGTGAGCAGAAATGTAATAGAGTAAGGGTATTCTTGCCTATTGCTGCTTTTAGTTTGGCTTTGGCTTGACAGAGTTGTTTCCTGAGCTGAAGTGCCAGGAACTGAAGACTTCTAATAGCTTGATCAAAGACAAACTCCTCTGAAGAAGCATCCTGAAGTACAAAGACATTTTGGGGCAGTGCTTGCTGTGAGGTAAAATAGGAGCTGTTACCTCTAGGCTTCTCTTGTTTTTGCCCACTAGCAAAATGTGATGGAAGTGTGGATTGCTTAGTGCCTGCTCAGGCCCTGACCAAAGGGCTGCTGCACCGCCCTGGCCCTCCCTGTCCTTGGGGACAGCGAGGAGCTGCTGCCACCCAAGAAGCTGGGGGAAGTAGGGATGCAGCAGAGGTTCCCTTGAAGAAAAAAAAAAAGAAAAAAGAGCTGGGTTTGGAACCTGTCACTGACATTGCTGCTTTATGTACCCAGGGGCAGTTTAGGACATGGATAATGTGCTCCTCTTGCTGAAAGATGGGTCTAGTCTGCACCTGGAGCGTTCACAGATATTGTACCTCTGCTCTTGGCAGTGCAATTCAACCAACCTCTCTGCAATCTGTGGTATTGCTCTTTAAAGTGTGCCTTTTTAGCTTGGATAACTTGGCCAAAAAACAAATCAGAGAGCAATGCATATGTTAGGGTGGAGTGGGTAAAAAGCTAAGGCTGTAGGAGATTCAAGCAGCTGGTGGCAGTAGCCTGGAAATACAGCTCAGCTGAAGCCAGGACCATAGGGCTGTGCTCTCGCTGACCCCTTCCATGCTTTGTCCTTGCCTCTTTGCAATGGGGACAGCAACTCTACCTGCCATTGTGAAGGGCTCTATGAAACAAAGAGGAAGAGGATTGTAAAAGTCCTAATGTTATTATTGTTCACTCATATAACCTTTGGTCTCCGGCAGCTATTTGCAGATGAGTGTTAAATGCCTCTGTTTACTGAAGGCTCTTTGACACTATGAAATGAGTCTGTGCTGACCTGTGATTCACCCTCACCAGATGACAAACCATTAAACACAACTTCTGCTTACGTGAAACACTGAGTAAATTAACTTGTACCTCGAGGCCACTTCCTATCATAATATGATTTTCAAACTCTGGCTTAGAAAATCTTTCGGAGAAGCCAGTGAACTATTCCCACTGATGGTCCTTTATTTATTGCCAAGTGCTTACATCTAAGACACTAAATTAGCTATATCTGCAAAAATATCACCTTAAATCAAATGTAAACCTATTTCTGCAACCTGCAGGGCTTGGAGTCAGCTAGCAAATCTTGAAGCCGGCTCGGCAAAGGCCAAACTTTGCATGATTGGTACATGCTTGAAGCTACCAGCCAATCAGTCTCCGTGCTGATACTGAAACTGCTGGTCCTCAGCAGATCATATAAACCTGTCTGAGGTGGTTTCACTTGTCCTGCCTGTCTCTGCCTCTTCCTTGGACTAAATCATACTTGATGAACTTTATAGAAGCTATTATGGTGACTGAACTGGCAGCAAAATGTCTTTGGTCCTTTGGTCTGAGGTCAGTTAGAAGGTGAGTTTCTAGTAGAAATACACAAATCCATATGGACATTACACGTCAGACAAGTACGGTATAGCAATCAAATGAACCAGCTCAGTCCTACTCTGAAGTTTGTAACCAGACTGAAAAGGATAAAGATTTTTCCAGGGTCATAAACTAACTTTCCCCTCAGAAATCCCATGCTACTTAAAATACAACTAAGGAAAATCTACTTTAGCCTAATCCTGTTTAAACCTAGTCTGACCTGGTCTCCCAGAAGCATTATCAAAGTCAAATGGTCCTGTGCACAAACTGTTTCACAGGCTACCTTGGGAACTCAAGGCATATTCATCATGTGCCCAACTTCTCACTGACCTACTAAAGTAAACCTCATTCAATTCTACAATAAAAATGGTGTCAGCTCAAGAGTAGATAAACAGGAAAAAGGAACAAGGAACAGTGAATTTAATTGCTTTTCTTTTCCTCAGATCTGTACTAGAACCTCAGTGATATTTCAAGTGATGATTCACACTGGGACTTCATCCTGTCTTGCTCTATTGCTAAATTGCCAATCAGGCAAAAAAAATTAGAGGGGCACTGTAGGTCCCTGGATGTGAAAGGTCTGAGCTGTTGGGAGCATTTCTCCACCTACCTGTTTGCCATGCAGTAGCTTGGCAAGCATCTTGTGCTTCTAAAACCTCTTTCACAAAAGAATATATAAAAAATCTGATATCACCACCAAAATGTTTTCAGAAAACAAAAGGCATTAACTACTTGTAAAGACCACTGTAAATGAAATTTGAACATAAAATCAACCAATAAAGAGAAGCCCAAATGCACATTTAATGACATATTTCATACACTGGGTAAAGGACCGAGGTACCTATGGTTGCAGTGGGAAAATGAAGCTGAAAGCATTGCTCTGAGCAGGGCCCCGTACTGAATTGTGGCTTCAGTTTATCCTTTAGGTCCCGTTGCCTCCATTTATATTGATTTCACGACTGTGCCGCCAGAAGGAGCTATAGAGAGAACCCGGAAACACAAAAACCAGGAAGAGCAGGTTAAAAGTGGCTTACCTTCACCAGTGCTCACAGCCCTATCAAAACAACTTCAGAATCCTGACAAACCCTCAAAGCATTTTAAAACTGTTGAACAACAAACCAAATCATGGTGAGGCTGGCTGGTTCTGGGTATGAAGGAAAGCAAAACAAACTGAATGGCAGCAGTGTTTTAAGGTAGCTTAGCAAGTGAAGCGGTGGGAAGCTAAGGTGCCGAGTCCAATTATATAAGGAAATTTGGCTATATTACATGGTCAGTGACTAATGCTTCCCTTGGATTTAAACATTTTTCATGACTAATGCAGCCTTGGTGGTTAATTTAGCAAACATGGCCCTGGTCTATCATTAAGGAGGGTCATCTTATGCTGATATTTAAGCTGATTTTATGCAGTTTTTAACTACAGTATTTGACACTGCACATATCAGGCTTGTGTTCAGATGAATCCTTTGAGATATGGAATGTTAACTGGAAGAAAGGCACTTTATACTTTAGCTATAAAATTCCTCGATACACATACAATCCCCTAGAAATATATATTTTTAAAAACAATCAAACAAAAAACCCCAAACCCCACAAAACAAGCCATGCACAGCAATTAGAAAAAATAACAAAGAGCTTGCTCCACACTCACAGTAATGTAATTGAAAAATGTTGTCGCCTGTGCATGGATTGCAAATAGCATCACACTGCAATGGTAGTCTTTTACTATTGGAGACATCCTGAAGGGAACTCAAAAGGAGGGAAGAGGCTCCGGAAATGCCTTTGCTTGGCATGGGCCATGGGTAACCTCACTGTGAAATGACTGCAGAGAGAGAGGCAGGTCATACTACAATCCTCTCAGATGCCCATACAGTCAGTTAACTGCAAGACTTAACCTGACTTGGGTCAGCACTAATTAATACTAATACACAAGGTAGTCTACCCTGCATGCTTGTACTCAGGAGCAATAGTAGATTAAAATTATCCTATGTACTTTTTATTTCCTCCCCATCATAAATAAATCTGAATTTGTCATAACCAGGCTTATTGCTACTTGAGAATAAATGCTGTGAGCTGATGGTAGATGTAGGGAGAAAAAAGCTAGGACTACAAAGAGGTTTAGTAAAGATATAGGTATCTTTCTCAGGGGGCTTCAGACAAAGTAACAGTCATGCGAGAAAACCAGCTACCAACATTGCTACCGTAGTGGCCATAAGCTTACAGGAGAAAAACACACACTGAAATGAAATTGGCATTAGAAATATCTGTCACCTACATCTTGTCATCTAGTACAAAAGCCAAAAGACAGCTTCTTCAGGAAGCTGTGACTCCAGTCATTCCAATAATCACACTTGGGTTTTTTAAATGGTACAGATTTATGCCTACACAAATAAGCAATCAAGCCATGGTGTTTTGACTTGTCATTGTAGATGTTGATTCTTGCATTTATTTCAGAACTGCTATCTCTAACAGTTTTACACCTCTAATTTAATATAAATTAATTTAAATTGCAGACTGCTGATACTCTGCTATTTTGCATCCCATGTGCCAAGACTTGCTTCTTCTTCTTAATTAAATGTATACGAGTCAGAAATCTGGTCCTTGGTTCTGTTTGGTGTGCTGATGTGCCCTGTAAAGCACAAACGGTCTCTGTACTTTCTTCACTCAGGCCAAAACATCAAACCCAACCCTGTTTCTTCTTTGGTGACCACTAAATTACCACTACAGTAGGCAAGTTAAAGGCTGAACATATTCTGCAGATGACTTTATGGTAAATTAAGGAGCAACTCAACACTGTGAAATGGCATTCATAATTCTCTTCTGTTAGATATTGACCTCAGAGTGGAGATAACTAATTCTCACTGCAGTCACAGAGAGAACTTTGCTCCTAGGCTGTTGCAACATTTCCACAGATTGTCACTAATTTTTTTTTTTCAGCCCTGGTTTTCTAACTGTTCCCCTCAGTTAACTTTTTGGGTTTGTCGGTTATGAATTCCAACGGCATCCAGATACTTTCAGATGTACTGCCAGAGCCTATTGTGCCTTCTGAATCAGGGCACAGTCCATCACATTTTCTGTGTGTTTAAAGTATCATTACAGAAAAGATCAAGGGAGTCAGTAACAAGTAATTTGTGAGAAAATACATTTTCATTGCTTGGCTGCCTGAGAAACTAATAAAACAAAAACCACATATCCATAGAGAGCAAAGTTCCTTGTCTTACTGAATCATTGCTACTTAACATACCTGGATACCTGAAACAAAACAATTTCCTTATTTGCTGTGCACTTCCTCTTTCAAACACACACACGTATCAGGTTATACTGTGGAACTGTCCATGAGTGCTGAGAAGCTGACATGCATTTTGACTCACCATAGACATCAGACGTAAGTCAAATCCTTATTAAGTATCTTTTGAGCGAATGAGACTAATAAACATGACAAACACAAGTGTCTAACACATGCCCTCATACTTATGCATAATGACCTTCCAAAACATGTGGCAGAGTAACTGATGATCAGAAGCACATTTTTCAAAGGGCTAAACTGCCAGGAAGATAGCCAGGGCTTCTTGACCCCATGGCATCTTATGCACCATAATCAACCAAGTCATCTGGCAGCTCATTGGCCTTACAGCAACAGGTCAGAAACACCACAGGAAGCTTGTCAAAACACTCCAAACAGCAATAAAAGCTGTAAGAAAGTTTGCACAGAACCTTGTGGAACATAGTATGTGCAGCCGTAAAGTGAGCTAGGCAAGTATTTCACATATGCAAGATTACCTAACAGTTTTAGTCACCTAGCTGCTTTAATTTAATTTTTTAGTGTGCTCCTTTTTGTTCTGTAACTAAAACAAGTCCATATCATCTGTTAAACTTGCTTTGGACAGGGGAAAACTCTTCCTAGAATAGTGTGTTTATATGTAAGCTAAGAAGATCTGTCTAACAGCCAAACATTAAATGAGTATCAGTGTCATGTGAAGCAATCACATTTCTTTCTTGGAAGATGGGTATACTATTTGTAACTGCCACAGTAAACTGAAAGAGCAAATTACAGAGGCTTTATGAATGGCTTGTGTTTAGACCTAAGACCAGACTACTCTTTTCAAAGTATTTTTAATACCACTGTATTGAAGCTGACTGTGCCATGACAATTAGCCATTTACTTTAGGAATATGTACCAGTCTTCAAATGCATAGCAGGGACCAGGAGCATGTACATTTTTACCCTGCAAGGGAAAGTGCACCCACAGTGTTTGCATTCAAGTTGAAATACTGCCCCCACACCCCTATTTTGACACTACCTGCTCTTTTTATACTATAGGCAATACATAAATTGTTAAAATAATGAAGCTCAGGGGAGTTTTCAGACTTACTTTTGAGTGCAGACACACCCCAATGCAGGCAACTTATATACAATATAGTTCATTTTACAGAGCAATTAGGGATTTCTCATTCCATACTCTCCTGCACCTATCTACTGAGACCAATTATTTCAACAGTTCTTCACAAGGACAGCCATTCTACAGATGAAAAAACAGGGAGACTATCATAATAATGAACTATCAGTATCAGTACTGCTACCTGTCCTGAAACACTCTAGTCATGACAGTATCACAAAAAAGACATGTTCTCCTCAAATATTCAGTTGGAGGGCATTCTTAGGTTCAGAAGTTGAGGAGAGGAAAGGGGAGAGGAAAGGGGAGAGGAAAGGGGAGAGGAAAGGGGAGAGGAAAGGGGAGAGGAAAGGGGAGAGGAAAGGGGAGAGGAAAAGGGAGAGGAAAAGGGAGAGGAAAAGGGAGAGGAAAAGGGAGAGGAAAAGGGAGAGGAAAAGGGAGAGGAAAAGGGAGAGGAAAAGGGAGAGGAAAAGGGAGAGGAAAAGGGAGAGGAAAAGGGAGAGGAAAAGGGAGAGGAAAAGGGAGAGGAAAAGGGAGAGGAAAAGGGAGAGGAAAAGGGAGAGGAAAAGGGAGAGGAAAAGGGAGAGGAAAAGGGAGAGGAAAAGGGAGAGGAAAAGGGAGAGGAAAAGGGAGAGGAAAAGGGAGAGGAAAAGGGAGAGGAAAAGGGAGAGGAAAAGGGAGAGGAAAAGGGAGAGGAAAAGGGAGAGGAAAAGGGAGAGGAAAAGGGAGAGGAAAAGGGAGAGGAAAAGGGAGAGGAAAAGGGAGAGGAAAAGGGAGAGGAAAAGGGAGAGGAAAAGGGAGAGGAAAAGGGAGAGGAAAAGGGAGAGGAAAAGGGAGAGGAAAAGGGAGAGGAAAAGGGAGAGGAAAAGGGAGAGGAAAAGGGAGAGGAAAAGGGAGAGGAAAAGGGAGAGGAAAAGGGAGAGGAAAAGGGAGAGGAAAAGGGAGAGGAAAAGGGAGAGGAAAAGGGAGAGGAAAAGGGAGAGGAAAAGGGAGAGGAAAAGGGAGAGGAAAAGGGAGAGGAAAAGGGAGAGGAAAAGGGAGAGGAAAAGGGAGAGGAAAAGGGAGAGGAAAAGGGAGAGGAAAAGGGAGAGGAAAAGGGAGAGGAAAAGGGAGAGGAAAAGGGAGAGGAAAAGGGAGAGGAAAAGGGAGAGGAAAAGGGAGAGGAAAAGGGAGAGGAAAAGGGAGAGGAAAAAGGAGAGGAAAAAGGAGAGGAAAAAGGAGAGGAAAAAGGAGAGGAAAAAGGAGAGGAAAAAGGAGAGGAAAAAGGAGAGGAAAAAGGAGAGGAAAAAGGAGAGGAAAAAGGAGAGGAAAAAGGAGAGGAAAAAGGAGAGGAAAAAGGAGAGGAAAAAGGAGAGGAAAAAGGAGAGGAAAAAGGAGAGGAAAAAGGAGAGGAAAAAGGAGAGGAAAAAGGAGAGGAAAAAGGAGAGGAAAAAGGAGAGGAAAAAGGAGAGGAAAAAGGAGAGGAAAAAGGAGAGGAAAAAGGAGAGGAAAAAGGAGAGGAAAAAGGAGAGGAAAAAGGAGAGGAAAAAGGAGAGGAAAAAGGAGAGGAAAAAGGAGAGGAAAAAGGAGAGGAAAAAGGAGAGGAAAAAGGAGAGGAAAAAGGAGAGGAAAAAGGAGAGGAAAAAGGAGAGGAAAAAGGAGAGGAAAAAGGAGAGGAAAAAGGAGAGGAAAAAGGAGAGGAAAAAGGAGAGGAAAAAGGAGAGGAAAAAGGAGAGGAAAAAGGAGAGGAAAAAGGAGAGGAAAAAGGAGAGGAAAAAGGAGAGGAAAAAGGAGAGGAAAAAGGAGAGGAAAAAGGAGAGGAAAAAGGAGAGGAAAAAGGAGAGGAAAAAGGAGAGGAAAAAGGAGAGGAAAAAGGAGAGGAAAAAGGAGAGGAAAAAGGAGAGGAAAAAGGAGAGGAAAAAAAAAAGGCATTTTGTCCTGCAGTGTAGTAGCTGATTTTGCTTTAATACAAAAGGTAGAAAAGTTACAATTTTGGTGCTTCAAAGAAGTTCCATAATTGAATTATAAAATTAATCCTGGAAAATGAAGCCCCAAAGCATGCCTGTGTTCCCTTATTGGGAATATTATACACAGTGGCTGTTAGCAGTATCTTACAATGTAAGAGCTTGACTAGTGGGATATACGTTACCATTTTTGATAAAGCAATTTTTATGCATTATCCAGCAGTGAAGATGTCTTCCTCCAAGGCAACGTATGCTTTGTGCTCTGTCCTCACTGGAAAG
This sequence comes from Apus apus, assembly GCF_020740795.1. Taxonomy (NCBI): domain Eukaryota; kingdom Metazoa; phylum Chordata; class Aves; order Apodiformes; family Apodidae; genus Apus; species Apus apus. The sequence goes on along the minus strand of NC_067312.1, from coordinate 38,523,674 downwards.
GATAAATCTGGCATATGTAACATCTGTATTTGGATGCTGACCCTGGCAATTACTCAACCTAGGTCTGCCGATAAAGATGTGGACATAATGGCAATAGTCAGTGTACTGGCTCTATTATAACAGATCCACTGGAAAGAAGTTTTGTAGGCCGAGGAAAATAAACTTTTGAAGTTCATTGCTATTGCTTTCCCTTGCTCGCCTTAAGCATGTTGTTGTTTACTGGCATTTTTGTCAGGCCATTAAATAGTTACATGTATTCTACCTGCTCATGTAAGCTACTTTACAAGACGTTGGTATACCCAAATAAGAAACAATGACACAGACAGGCTTAAGCATAGAGACATCTATAAGCATAGATGTAACTTTGATAGATCTGTAACTTTGCCCCACTACCTCTACAATGTCACTTTCTGACTACAGCAATAACTAAAACAAATGAACTATCACAAAAGGAAGTATTTCCTTCTGTACATGATTTTTATTATTTACATAATACAATATAGCATAGATGCTGAGTAGCATGATTATGTGCAATACATAAATATGAACTATCTGTACATGTTTGCATATCTAATAACTCAGAACATAGTTAAATGCAAAAAAACCTGATGCTTTTAATAGTGAAGTAAAAACTAAGACTGACCACTGCGATAGAAATAAGAAGGTTCAGGAGTAGTGCCTTGTATACATACATAACTATTTACAGATGAGAACAGGTATTATCACAACACTAGTCTAAACTGTAGTTGTTTATATAAAAAACACAAGTTTCATACATCACAAAAAACCCTTCCATTATAACACAGAAGTGATATTACCAGACAAGCATCAGTGAAATATACTGCCTTTTCTAGAGTTGTTATTGTACAATGCTGTAGATAATGCAGCCCATGCAATACACCCAAGAACACTACAGTCCTACATCCAAGTACAATTCAAAATTATAAAGCAGCCCTCCAAGAGTGGTTCCAGCTACAACTGAAGTCTACAGCAGCCATGTTGGCTATGGTTTTCCATGCAGAACAGTGCAACTGTTACACTTAAAACTAGAGAAAATTAAGTCCTAATATTCTTTTGAACTCAGAACACACAGAATGTAAGTAGTATATGAATAAGAAACTGCTCTAATACTTCAGCAACTTACTCAGACGTGATGCTTCATAGAGCTGCAGTGGTATGGTTAAAAAAAAGTGACTTTTTTGGTAAACCAATCTTACAATATTGTGCTACAAAACATTTTTAGATAATCAAGGAAAAGCAAACAACTCAATTGCAGGCCAGTTCATAAGCTCCAAGCAGGACATTTCCTTTGGGAACCTATTTAGTTCTAAAATCAGTATTATCTCTCTCAAAACAGTTTTCTTCTCAATATGTATCAGATTTTTTCCATTCTTCTCAGTGCAATTCATAAGCAACTTTCTTAAATATGGCACCAATCCTTATCTTATTGGGATGGTGGACTCCTCTACGTAGTTTTCATTCTGCTGGAAAACACAACGGAGCGTGGAAACTCAAATTAGAATGAGATTTTAAATCACAGAAGTAGACTGCCAACCTTTTTGATGTATTCTTCTCCAAAACAGGCACATAACGCTAGCCAGAGATTATATACCTCAAACACATCTCACAAGGCAGATCTGTTGCAACCATGCAGACAGCATACATCTGTTTGGCACGTGAGCTAGAGAGTCTGTCCTCTCTGTGTGTATTCCTGGGCAAGTTTCTGATCATCCAATTACATTCTGATGAGGGCATGCATATTTCCAAGGGCTGTATCTATCCAATTTTGCCTGTAACAAACACTCAAACATTCTTAAATATCATTAAGACAGACAAGACTAAAAGTAAAACTTTGGAGAACAAAGGAAGATGGCCATGCACCTGCTCTTTTATGCTTTCCTAGGATATATCAAAAACAAACAAAGTCAGTCAGTCTTTTAATGAGCAGGTTAACTTATATTCTCTGGATTTTTTCAGCCACCACAACTGGATTCTCTTTCCTGATTTTTGCTGCAGCTTCTGCTTTGTAATCATATGGGCAGTTATGCTTGTCAGAATAACGGTGAAGTCCACAAAACAAGTTTCCACATCGGCAGTCAAATCCTGTACAAAGAAAAAGAAGCAATGTCACTAGGGTGCTTCATATTAAATAAAGCTGTAAATTAAGGGCTTAGTTGCTGTAAAGACATGTCTTTGCCATGAGTAGATAGACAGAGTAAGAAAAATGAAGACCTGTACTATGTTGTTTGGACCCTAAACAACCAGGTAAGTTTAATATTACAGTTACTTTCTTAAGTCATAGACATATGTTCAAAATTGACAAAGTATTCTCACACCTGTAAGGCCAACCTTCTTTCTGCACATGAAACATCTGTTCTTCTTTGGTTTGGGTAGTTCAGGAGCTCTCTCTTCACTCTGCGAAGTACTAGGCTGAGAAACTGATGGGCTTGGTTGAGTAACAACTGTTGAGGCAAGCAAAGGAAATAAAGGTTGAATTGCCTTTTCTTGACTTCACTAGCTATTCAGTAGCATTTATGCATTTCTTAAGGATTAATTTCCCCTACTAAAAACCTGAATGTTTGTTGTCAGAAGTACTTAATAAACTAGCCTATGAAAATACAAATCAGGAATAGGGATTTTTAGGTACTCTATTCTTCCTTTTTGACTCTACAAAAGACAACCAGGTTTTATCCAAATTTCCATCAGCTAGAGAACATAAGACATTCACCTGTTACACCTGTACAGGTGTATACTGGTGTTAAGGGTTTAGAAAGCACTCCAGAAGTTCCATCTACGTATTTAATATTTTTTAAAAAATATTATGATCAAGTAATGTTTAATCTAAACAGTAACTACTCTCAGGGCTGAAGTTACTGAACAGAGGGGATGCCTATACAGACTTTAATAGTAACAAACGAAATTCAAGAATATGATACTACAACAGTACTGGGTTACTCTGCCTCTGCAGTTGTCAGGTCAGACAGCTAAAACAATTCACAAAGACAACAGCCAGCAAGCCACTGATTCTGTGACAGATCCGAAACACAGCTACAAAACACAGTTCAAAAAAGCCCTCACATTTGACACTTTCAGCAATTTAAAGAACAAAATGCAGATTTACACTTGAATAGCTGCATTTTTGTACTGTATTCAGCTTCAATGCTCAGGTAGGTATAGTCAAAATGAGTAACTTTTCAGTTACCTTTCTCATTAACACCTTCAGACAAAACTCAAGACATCACTTTCTGAAGGACAAAAATCTGTCCTTGTGTGACCTTTCATGAATATGTTCCTTTTGTTCAAATTATTTTTTTTTCAATCAAACTTAGAAAAAAAGAATATTTTACTTATATCCAAACTGAAATTGAGAAAATCTGAGAGGTGTTTTTGTACACAACTTTAACACCTGCTCCTGGTAGTTTTCTGTAGACTCCCAGCTGTATGACGACATATATTGTTCTAAAATAAAAAAACCCTACAAAATGCATTCCAGAATAAATGGGGGGTATACAAGCTTTATGGACTTAACTGTTATCAAGAAATGGGTTTGTATTACCATGTTCATAGGCATTCTAAGATACAGCTCATTATTACTGGTAACACCTAAAAAGCATCACAATTTACTATTCAAACAAGACAGCCCCCAGTCAGGACTTCATAATCTAAACAAGAAGTGACAAGCTCCCAGAGGTTACAAGAAACCTTCATTACTCATAATAAAAAAAAGTTTACCTATACATTATGTTATAGCAACAGTCCTGACAAAGAACTAAGGCTGTTTACTACCTTATTTTTTGTCACCTGCACTTCCCTGTTTTTAAAAAAGTTTAGGAAGTTCAGTGTCAGTGCTATGTTGTCAGGTCTGAGGGCTTGGAAAACTATGACAGCACTAGCACTACAATCACTACTGCTGTTAGTATTTTTTGGAGTAGTTTCTGCTGCTGCTTTTGTTTGAGAAAACAATTTTTCTTAGTCTTAAGGATTAACATTTTCTACATGAAGACATATGATTCTCTGAATTTGTCCTTAAATCCCAAGAAAAGCAATGCTCAGAATCACTTAATCTGAATGTGTGTAAACAAAGAACAGGTTAAAACGCAACAGTATCACAGTGTAAACTTATTGGACACTATGCCCCTTGGCCTTAAGAAAACCAAAAAACAAATGCCTCCTAAAACACATGGTTAAACTCCTTTTAGATTTGTTGTGTTGCTAATTTGTTTAAAAATTAAATGCTCATTGTAAGCCATGGAACATGAAAAAGAGGAACCAAAGCATACTTTGCAATTTTGCGTATAGTCAGAGGAAAGCCTTAACTCCATCAGAACCATCTTATGAGTCCTGGGAGCATGCATGTTGCTTCCATCAGATGCAAAAGAAAATGCAGAAGAGACTAATCAACACTGACCTAAATAATTAAAGTCACGTCCAACACGCACCAAGAGATAATAAAAACAAGAAGAGAAGCAACCCTTATGACTGCCTAACACACTGAAAAGGAGGCGGAACAAGGAAGTGGAAACGGCAACTTCCCAAGAATCACCAAGGCAAAGAGCTAGCCTAACAGATCAGTGTACAAACACACTGAGAACAAACCCACCTAAGGGAAAACGTTACAAGACACTACAGGTATACTTCTTCCGTTGCAAGCAGAAACTGACAACTGGCAGGCCAGGAACTGGAAACTGATCCTAAAAAAACTGTAGAGGGACATTTCCTGGAAGGGCTGCTTAACAAGATCTTTCCCCCACAACTAACACACATTCCAAGAAGGAAAAGCAGTACACTATGTGCAGTAATGGGCACTAAAAGGTTCCAAGACATGATGGGACATAGATCTCTAAATCCAAATTAAAATGTTCAAATTTGTTTTTTTTTTATGCCAGGAGATTTAAGTCTGATGATGAGCTTTTATCATGTTAAACCTTCACAAATGTGCTTCTGAATAATGACTAGGACAGACGCAATGCTGCCTGCCCCTTACTTAAATCTCTGAATAAAAATGCATTTTCATCAGCCTGTGGCTCAGATGAAAAATACCATACATTGTAGCTGTTTTGTCATGACAGCAGGAGTCAATATAGGTACATCAGTTAAATATCTTGACAACAGCTTATTTTAGCACAGAAGCAACATCAATGGGGTATGTACAACTTCAGTTGTCAACATATAAAGTTAATTTTATGCCAGAAATTAGAGTGTTAATCATAAGGCAAAGTGCTCCAAATGATTGCTCTATGATCACCATGGAATGAATAACTGAACAAATTCTGAAAGTTGGAAAACAGTGGTTACTGGTGCCTGAAGACTTGCTTCCTCTATATAACAGTGTTCAGCTGAAGCAAAGCACTCGCCACTAAAACAGGTTTTATCACTTAAACAGAATTCCTGTTGACATGTACCCCTCCCTCTTCACTACCTTGGTAATTTTTCTTCCCAACCTTTGCCTCTTGAGGTTACCCAATCAGGTTTACTCAACTGGAATATTACCAAACCAGTTCTACTATTACAAAGGCAAAAAAATTAAGGGCAACAGATTTCCAGAACTAGGTAGGTCTATATTGACTATTATCTTGGTCTTAAATTATTACCTCTGGGCACTGTAACATGCATTACCATCATGCACCAGGAAGACTATCACCAATCTGCTAGGATAATAAAGACTAACGTAATCCTAGTATTAGAGAGGGGCCTGAAAACACCCCCCAACGAGTCTCTACAGAAGGAACAAAGAAACAGAAAGTCCACTGATGAGACAAGTTAGCTCCATGCCACAGCACAAGAGCTACTCAACCTATACACAGAAACATCCTACAAACTAGAAAACAAAGTTCTCAGAACTCAAAGTATTAAGCTACAGTGACTATGTGGGACTGCCACTCAAAATTAAGACACTCTAAAACCAGCTTTTTTCCTTATATAAACATGTATGGCTGCTGCAAAAAAAGCATGCCTACTGCAGCTATTTTCCCACCAAGATTTCCCACTGGAAAGGAATGAATCCAATGTTTCAACTGAATAAAACTTTATGAAAATAAAGCAATATTACTTTTAACCCTCCCCATATAAAAAAACAGAAAGGCTTATCAAAGTAACACAAAGAACTTTTTAGAAACTTCTCTGACTAAACAAAAGTTAACCAAAATAAGATATGAACAGCTTAAACAGCATGACTTTCACAGTACTAGTGGTAAGCAAAACAGCAGAACAAAGTCTTACAAGCAAAAGGTGCATTGAGTATCTTTACTGTTACATTAACACAGTGTAAAAATACCCTCCCATCACAGTATCACACAGGAATATGGTTTAACTTGATGGCCATGAAAACTTAATGTCTGTGCTATACTACTGTTAAAATACTAACAGCATCGTATGACCAGCTAGCACAGGACCAACAGCGGGGTCCCCAGACTTATTTTCCAAGGTAGACAGCTTCAAGGTTTAGAAGAGGCTACTGGTTCTGTTTCAGAACTGTTTCTATCAGGGATGTCTACTGAAGTTACAGCAGACATGGGAAACATGAAGATGAGCTATTTATTTTAAACATAAGACAGTTGTTACATCAGACAATTATACCAACAACCACAAAGGAACTACCCAGAGGTAGCAACATGTTAAAATACTATAGCCATGTGTGAAAACAAATCAGAATTAACAAGACACTCATTACAACAAAATCTGAGGAATGTTATGTAGTGACCACCTTAAGCCTACCATCTCTCATGAACTGGCATCTTACAGTATTACCTGCAACACACTGTACACATCAGATAAAGCAAACTGGTTCTACTATAATATATGTATGGGTAATCCCTAACAGGGTCTCAACCTGAATGCAGGATAACTGTAAAATAACTCTATAATTACACTGGCTTGGTAGAAAGCCAAGAGACAAGTAAGCCAGTCACCATTGCCTGCTGTCTTCTGAAGCTAATTATTTCAGTAACAGAAAGAGTAAGCTACAGCATGGATGGAATTATGCAGTAAGCTAACAGTATCTGGGTATTTCTAAAATGTGCATTTGACACAAGATCATAGTGGGTTGAATTTCTGGTTCTTTGTAAGTAGTGCTACTCTGCAGCTGTGGCTTTACAAAAATCACACTGCTCCCTAAACCAGAGCTATTACTGGGTTTAAAAAAAAAACCAAAACAATAAACAAACCCCAACCAACTCCACACCTGTGATACACATACTGTTACTAATTACACCTGGAAACACTGATCAAGCTGACTGGGGCTCCTCATTCAGCAAGGTAATGACCAAAAAAAAGCACAAGAAAATGCTAAAAATATGCTCTAACTTGAAACAATTATTGTTTAAAATACTTGTTTTCAAAACAGTTTATTTTTAGTGGTTACTATGCAATTCTTTTTTGTACAAATCTTTTATTTCCATTTGAATACCTGCTAAAAAACCAAACCTTCTTAAGGAAGGGCTCCATTATGCCTCACCAACTTGGTAGATACACTGCTCTGTTAGTGTAACACAAGGGAGGAAAAGAGTTTGCTAGGATTTGCACCTAGTTCCTGTAACTTAGCACAGCAATAAAGCAACTATGAATCACATTTCTAGAATGCTCTGGGTATAGTCTGACCTTGGTCAAGACTGTATTAGAATTCAATCCTTAACAAAAAGTGTACAAGAGTATCAAACCCTATTGAAAGTATTCTGGTAAATAGCGCTCACTTACAAATTTGAGTCTGGACATAAAGACCTTTAGATATCTGACTTATGAGCTGTTAAAACACTCAAGTGCACTGGACACATGCCACTGTTCAATTATAAAACTGCAACCACCAAGTCAAACTAAGAAACTACAAGTTACAAGAAAACATAACACACTAGACTTGTGAATTACAACCAGCTAGGTTCGTTATACCCTTTTTTTCTTCAAATGTTAAGACATAATTGATTGTCTTAGCACTGGATTTGTTCTGAATGAAAATCCAGGTTGTAATCTCTACTTGAGCAAAGGAAAAAAAAAAAAAGCAGAAAAATCCAACCACCACCAATGAAAAAATAAGCCTTTTAAGCATAATCGGTTCATCATTCTCAGCTTCACCACCTTCTCAAGTCAGTTGCTTCAATTCCAAAAGTAAACAAGTATAATTTTATGCTGCAGACTGCTAAAAAAAGAAAATTGGTTGGCCAAATGTAACTGTATTATTAACTTTCTGGCTTCTAAGGGAAATATCCAAAATTTCATCTGCTAATGCCAACCCGGCAGAAGAGAACGTGACTTCATACTGTTGAAAACATAAAAGGAGAGCAAGCTACATTGCTTGAAGGCTACATAGTTTGATCATGATCTGTTATTGTCTGATGGATGGTTATGAAATTCAGTTGCTAGGATCAGACTGTGCTTTCAACTATGCTGTATTTTCATGACCGTAGCATCACACCTTATAGACAGTATGATAAGCCAATGCAAATTAGCTGCCATTGTTTCAGGTCCTCCTTGAGGGGAGACACGAAAACATATTGGATGCTGATGGAAAAAAGAAGAGAAGAAAAATGCAACTAGTCCAGATGTGACAGGGATTTTTATTAGGAGTCTAGAACAGCTTCTCCTGCCTGCAAGACAGCACTCAACATGCCACTGAATACAGTCAACACTATTTTAGATGTCCAACAAACACTAAAAACAGTAAACAATGACACTATCCTATGCTGTCTACAGTCTGTCAAACCGTAATACTTAAAAAGGAACTCGGGTGTTGCAGCAGCTGAGGCTCTTTCACAAGGTTACGGTATGTACTCAGGCAGGCAGTTTTGTTCCACAATTTTTTTCCAGACACTTTAAAGTTCTCTGGCAGTTTTTCCAGTGATCTCTACACAAACTTGTGACAGCTTTTACTCTGATATTATTTACAATACTTAAGTATCTTCAGTGGCTTTTGGATTTTCCCACCTATTCTGATCAACAGAGTGCAGTGTGAACACTACCTATTACACAGATGACCCACAGTACCTGAAAAACACGTAATATGTTAATAATAACAACTGAAGATTGTTTTTCACACCTGGCCAAGTGACAAATTCCTCCTGGCAGTTCTATTAACAGTAAAGTCACCTACTACTTCACCACTGCTACCATTTTTCATATTCCTCTTTCCTGCTTGCCACATATCAGGTAGAAATTCATAACAAAGCCAGATGGGTTTATAAATATTGTAGCAAAGTCTGAATTATTTCTCAGTTGCATAAAGAAAGCCTCTGCAGGTGATATCAGTTACACTAAGTTAATACTTCAAAAAATCTCCTCTCAGTCTATTAATTATGAAAACCCCTATCTATTCTCTAACTGTATCTCAGCTCGCATCACAGAATCTGGATTTAGCATGACTTACTGCAAATTGTAACATCCTCTGTACAAATACAGAGAAATTAAGTATCCGGTGTTCAAGCAGACTTTGCTTTCAAAGATAAATCTAGATAAAAAAATTCTACACAGTGCAGAGTAGCATCTTCTGCAATTTTCACCTCACTGACTTAAACGAAAAAAATGGATTTTTCTTCAGCTTGAGTGAACAGATTTCCTACTAAACTTTGGCTGTTAGTGTTTTTAAGACTGTTTCAGAACTATTAAATTAATGTGGATATGTGTAAGCACAGAACAGGTGTGTTAAGATATTGGAACAAATTTATATGAATTTACATCACTAGTTGTAGCCAAGAAAGCTGTTCTTTCCTGCTTTCCTCCAATAAATAGTTTACGCTTTATTTACTGCAGCTGAAACCTTCCAGTACAAGATTAATACTTTTAAATTGACAAGTCACACCCAGCAATTAAGGCTGCAAGTACCCTACAGTTGCAGAACAATGCTTTGCTTATATTTAATGATTACTCAATTAAAGAACTTAAGCAGCTTTTGACATTATCTTAAATTACGTATTGCCTTCACCCACAGGCTCACTCTTCTGTAAAATGGAATTTATTAAGAACTCCATTCTCCAAACACAAGCCATTTTGAGTGCCATGAGTCAGCAAGAATTGTACTGCTAGATAATAGAGAAATCTCAACATCTTGACTTCAAAACTGAACACCTTGCCCAAACACAATTTCAGAGTGTCTTAGTTTTAAAAACAAAGGTTTGGGAGCCACCCTCACAAGTATAATTTTTTATTTTTTTTTTACTAACATTGAACATGCATCTGAAAACTATTGCAACACGAGACCTTTTTCTTGATTCAGATGACAGCATACTCAAAAAAGCATCCTTAAAAATCACCTTAACAGTTCAAAACCACCACTAACAACAGGATACTCTGAAAGTAAATAAACCCTCAGCCTCCACTAAGTCACCAGTTGTACTCAGTGTTACTCTACAAACATACCTGGCTCAGTCTCTGTCTTCGGCGGTAGTTTTTCCTCTCTTGAAATGCTCATTTCTGTCATTTGCTGCGTTACAGGCAAAGCGGCAACAGGCACATTTCTGTTTAAATACAGTGGAACACATAATTTATGTTAGTTTTGCATTCATAATATAAGCTTAAACTGTCCAGACTCATTAAATAGCTACGTCTTGAATGACTACTGAAACATGTTCCTGATCCCTGCTTCTACTACATTCAAAACGTATTTTTTACTCTATTTTAGTTTCCCTAGAAGAAAACAGTCAAACCTGTAGCAAATACTCCCCTAGATAAATCAAAACAGTATTTTTAAATGTAGCAGCCCAACACCAAATATTTTCATCAGTTCTCATTTACAGAGATTTAAAAAGCGCTGTGGGGTAGACTGTCACTTTTTCTTCTGCAGAAACTCACTGCAATAGGGCAGGATTGCTGCAGGCCTTCAACTTGTTGCACACTCACAGCTCATTCAAACTTCAAATACCATCATCTTACCTTGATTTTTCAGATGTGCTGCCAGCAGCACCTTCACAGTTGTTTAAGCTAGTGTCTGCTCTCTGTACAGATGCAGAGTCTGAGGTAGGACTGTTTGAACCACTGGCTGTTCCTATGTAACAGGAATTTGACAAGTCAGTCATGAACAAACTGCAAAATATAGCCAAATATTCTCATATACAGCTATGAGCTGTCTGCATACAATCTTCCCTAATCCTGCATATTATTTCTTACATAAAGACAGGCTACACCATTAACAACCAAACTACAGAAGATAAGTGGAAAAGCAAGTTCTGGCTGAATGCCAAGCAGGAGAGAACACATCACATAGAAATGTATTTTTATCTTTACTGTGATTTAAAGCAGTATTCTCGTTGATACTGTTTTAGTACAAAGCTTTCAGAAGTTCTCATGAAAAACACTGAGATTCCTCATAATATGTTTTATTTTAAAAGAAGTCAGAAAACCCAAAACCAAAACCAACCCACCGTGCACCCTTACCCATTGGGCTGATTCTGCCACTATTCTGCTGACGCTGAAGATGCTCTTTGTAGCAAACAGAACACATCCCATTTGTCCTAGGATTTCCATAAAATCCACATCCTGTACTACACAACATGGGTCCTGGGGTCTGGTTTGTCTCCTGAGTCATTTCGATGCTGTAAATAAAACCAAGAACTGCATTAGATGCTGGCATGTCACCAAAATCAATTATAGTGCCACAGAATTATAGTATGTCAGCTCACTCTGCCCTCCAAAAGTGGTATCAGCATTCTTAAAGACGGTTATATGGATGTTAACATATCATTCAATACTGCAATTTTACTGCTAAGTAACATCATTACGAACCCTTAAGAGACAAGTGTCATCATACTAATACTGAGTAATAATGTACTTGTTGGGCACTGAGCTACATGTACAGGTTATGACCAAGTCCAATTAGACAGTGAAAAAAGCCCTTTATTACCAAACTGTGCACTAACAGGGATATGCAGAATAAGCAAGACAAAGTTCACGTCTACCAAACAGTTCTTGGAAGTAACATAGCTTCTTTTTTTCCCCAACTCCAGTAGATCTGACAGTACTGAAAATGTTGGATCTTGCATGATTTCTTTGTTAATTCCGGTTTTAGCAGTTCCTACTCTCACAATACACTTGTCAAACAGAATAAAAATCCTTGAAATATTGGCAGTAGCCATTTAAAGTCTGTATTCGTACCTTTAGAAGGAATTTCCAAAACAAGGTCCTGAACACTGCTTAAATTGTGTATGAAACCTGATACGGAGTACTAACTGGCAACAACACGTGTACAATGGGCCCTTCAAACCGTAAGCTTAGAGCAGGTTTTATTCTTCCAAAAGAAAAAAAAAAACAACTTCAAACTGTTGAGTATGTTCAGCTACACAGCCTACACATTTAAAAAAACAGGCAAAAAATGCCAGTCAAGTTCTTTAATATAGTTATACCAAGACTCTGGGCCTCCCAATGGCAGACAATGCTAACTCTCTGCCATGAACTGCAGAAGCTGGGAACCAAAATACTTCACCTTCATTGCTGGTTAACCTCTGCCAGGCAAGGTTAGTAGAAAAACTGAACAGCAACCAAATCCTTGATTCCCAAGGGCAATAAAACTGGAACACAGTAATCAAGCAATCTGCTAAAAATTGAGGACACTTAAGAATACTGCACTCTTCCTCCCATAATTTAAATATACTAGAAATATTGTATCTGGCAGCTGGAGACATTTTAGTGTAGTCTCTAGATTTCTGTCTTCCTATTCAGGAACAGTCACAATAAGAATCAGTCACAGTAAGTCTCTTAATGGAGGAGGCTGAGGGGTGACCTCATTGCAGTCTACAGCTTCCTCAGAAGGGGAAGAGCTGGGGCAGGTCCTGATCTCTTCACTCCTGTGACCAGTGACAGGACTGGGTGAAACGGCAGGGAGCTGAATCAGGGGAGGTTTAGGTTGGTTATCAGGAAAAGGCTTTTCACCCAGAGGGTGGTTGAGCACTGGAACAAGCTCCCCAGGGAAGTGGTCACAGCACCAAGCCTGCCTGAGTTCAGGAAGCATTTGGATGATGCTCTCAGGCACCTGGTGAGATTCCTGGGGGGCTCTACACAGGGACAGGAGGTGGACTCGATGATCCTGATGGGGACCTTCCAACTCAGCATATTCTGTGGTTATATGATTATAAGAGATATATGACTGCTGATGCTTGTGAGAAGTTAAATATGCAGAGAGGAAGTTCGTTACAGTGTACAGAAAAATATACTTCTTTTAACTAAGAAAACCCATACTGCAAGTAGTAAACTTACATTCAACTAGTATGAAACTGCAACTGACAGCTGCCTTTGTCTAATTAAACTCATTTTCTAGAATCAATGTAAAACAAGGGCAGGAAAAAGTAAACAAGCAAAATTCATCTGCTTGCCTGCTGGTGGTCAGGAAGCCTCGTTTTCCAGGTACAAATAGTTGCATTATTTGTGTCTCTGTAATACTTTCACAGAATAGATAGTTTCAAGACTACAAAACAGCTTCACACTTAATCTGGTAGTTTTACAGCCATACATACCAGTCAAGAGTCAGAACAAACCATGACCAAGCTAGAGAAATCTAAAAAAACTTGGTCATCTATATTGTATGCCTATGTCTATAATATAAACAAAGATTGTACTTCTGCCCTTGTATTAGGCAGGTAAGCTTAAAGTGCTCTCAAACACACCGTTACCACACACCTCAGCGTCCTGGCTCCACTTCCAAATGAATATGCTGTGAATATGTTTCACCACTCACTAAATCCAGCTGTGGGGGTTAAGGCGCGTATCAACCTATGACAAACAGGAGTCTCCGCAGCTCCTCTGTCAGCACTTTCTTTCACGACTTGAAATGCACACCCGTAACTGAAAGGTCAAATCCTCGTTACCCAAGGCTGAGGAAGCCCTGCTTTTCCAACCCTTGCAAGGTGCCCGGCTTGTCACCCCTGCTTCTTCTAAAAGCGCCTACCGCCAGCAGGAACCCGGCCGCCACGCACTCGCCCGGCTGGCTCTGCTACCGCACCACGGCCCGTCCTGCCCCTCTCCGCTCGCCGTTCCGGCGGCCAGCTGAGCCGCCCCCGCCGGGTCACGTGGGCCAGGGCCCGGCTTCCGCCTGTCAGCCGCCCGCCACCGGCCGGGCCCCGGCGCTCCGCCGCTCCGGCCGCCCCCTGCGGCCGCCTCCCGTGGGCAGCCGGCTGCGAGCCGCGGCGGGAGGAGGAGAAAGCCTACGAAATCCGATTAGCCTTCCCTACCAGGGGGCGAAAGGGGAGTGCGGACGCTGAAATTTCAATCCAGGACACGCAGCGCCCGTCGCCCCCAACAGCCATCTTCCCCGCCAGCGCGCACGGAGGGCGGCTGAGCGCGAACCGGGGCGGCAGCCAGCGGCCGGCCGCCGGGTCACAAATGCCCCCCGCGACCTTGGGGGTGGGCGGTTAAACCCAACTATTCTCCTTGGGAGAGCGGTAGTACAAAATAAAAAGGCCTCGTTCTGCGACCAGTCGTACCAGGTGCTTTAGCCCTGGGACAAAAAGAAGGGGCCTTTCCAATCAACACGTTCTCTCCAGCAGCAGTTCACGCCGCTAGTCCTCGCCATTAGCAGCGAAACTCAGAGCGGAGCGTAAATCCCGACAGGGGCCGAGCTCCGAGCCCGCCCCTCGCCCCCGAGGCGATGACGGGGCCATCCCGGCACAGCCCGGCTCCCACCGGGAGCTCCCGCCGGGCTCCGGTAACGACGGAAATAAAGCCCCCAACGCCCACCGAAATCAACCCTGACACCCGGGAACGGCGTCAGCCGTGGGCTTACTGACTTAAACACTTCCTCGCATCAACGTCCTCTCCTCGGAGAGCGCCCACAGTTACGCAAGAGAAACACGGACGCGTAACAAAGCGGGTTCATCGAGGCCCCTGCTGTTCATCTTCCCCCCCTGTTCGGGGGAAGAGGGGCGGAGGGGCCGGCACGGAGAAGGCGGGCCGACGCGGGGCGCTACCCGCAGGCCCCGGCTGGGTGAGCCAGACAAAAGGGGAGCCGCTGCCAAGCGCCCGCAGCGCGGTACCTCTGAATTGCTCCTGCAGCCTGCCCCCCGTCTCCTCCGCCTAAGATACCGCAACACAAATGACCGGAGGCTGGCGGGCTGAGAAGCGTGCAGGGGTGACCGGCCGGGGAAGCGGGGCCAGGCCGCTCCTAACAAGCCTGAGTCACGCTCGGCGCGGCCGCCTCCAGGCCCCGCGCCGCTCCCGGCCCCCGCGGCCTTGCAGCCAGCGGCCACGGAAACCTCACTGTCTGGCCGCCGGCGCTGTCCCACACCACCCCGTGCCGCCGCCTCCCCCTGCGCCCGGGCCGGGCAGGAGGAGGCCGCCGCGAGAGGCGGAGGGCGGCGAGACGGCCCGCGGGGAGGCCCGGGGACAGCCCGCCGCCATGAGGGTCCTGTGAAGCCCAGCCCAGCCCGTCGCTGCTCACCTACCTGTTCCCGGCGGGGGCCAGAAACCCCGCGGCAGGTGTGAGAAAAGGAGGGGCGGGCGGCTCCGGGTGGCTGCCAGGAGAGCGGAGGGCGGGAGAGCGCGGGGCGCGGAGCTGGCGGCACCGCCACTTCTCTCCTTTGTTCCTGCAGCGGCGGCGGCACTGGCGGCGGCGGCGGCGGCGGCGTGAGGCGAGACGCGCCGTGCGCTGGGGGCGGAGGGCGAGAAGGCGCAGGCGGGAGGGAGGCGGGGAAGACGAGGAGGAGGAGGAAGACGAGGCGGAGGAGGAGGAAGAGGAGGCGGTGGAGGAAGCCGTGCCCGCCCACCGGCTCCGGCTCCGCCCCCCCTTCCTCTCAGCCCCCGCCGGCCTCCGGGGCATGCGCGGTGCAGCCTAGGGGCGGCGAGGAGCGCGGGGGGCGCGGCCCGCACGCTCGGCCCGCCAGCACGCTGGCTCCGCCTGCCCGCCGGGCCGCCCGCGGGCACGGGCCGCGCGCCGGCCCGCTGCGTCACAGAGCAGCGCCTGCCAGCGGGCAGGGCCGTGTGCAGAGCGGCCGCCCCGCCCGGCCCGGGGCGTGGCCGTGGCGCCGGGAGGCGGCCCGGGCGGCGGGGCCTGGGCCCGGCGGCGCTGCGCGGGCGGAGCCGCCGCTCTCGGGTCGGCCTCCGGGTGGATGCGGACGCCTACCTCGGGCGCTGAAGGTGCTTCTGGCGAGCGGCCGGGATGGGTCCTGTCGCCCTTGTCTGCTGACACCTTCCCACGCGCAAAGTGAATCGACGTCTTACGTAGCAAATAGAGAGCGGGCAGGTTGTGAGGGGCTGTCAGCCCCCCCGAGCAGCCCGTGGTGGCAGAGGAGCCTGGGAGGCCGGGCTGGCAGCCTGCTGGGTGAAGGTTTCTTTCTGCTAGATGACGGTGCAGAGAAGTCAGTCCTGCTTCTTCCGAGCTGTTCTGATCCAACATTTTTGCTTTTTCGCGCTTGTGAAATGTACTTTTCTCAGGGCGAGATAACGCGTGGGATACAAGGGCGTCGTGTGAAACACGTGTGCTTTAGGCTGCTGAGGTGAGCTGCGGCCTGTATCCGACAGGCACGTTACCGCTCGTGCCCTGGCCTGCCTCGGCCTTTGCCACCCTTCTCGCAGGTGCCAGCATTGTCCAGCGCAGCAGTCAGGTTCAGAGAGGACATGTAGGACTGAAGCCCTAAGCATCTCTCTCCACATAGCCTAGACTTCAGGACACCACTGCTAATATGCAGCTTGACCCCTCTCCTGTCCAGAGCCATTTCATTTTCCTCAAGCTGGTCCATGGGGATAGTCTTATTTTCCACACCAACAGCCAGTTCTGGGCCCCTCAGTTCAAGAAGGACAGGGAACTGCTTGAAAGAGTCCAGCACAGAGCCACAAAGGTGATTAAGGGAGTAGAACATCTCCCTGATGAGGAAAGGTTGAGGGAGCTGGGTCTCCTTAGCTTGGAGAAGAGGAGACTGAGGGGTGACCTCATCAATGTTTACAAATACATGAAGGGCGAGTGTCAGGAGGATGGAGCCAGGCTGTTTTCAGTGGTGTCCAATGATAGGACAAGGACATCAGGGACAGCAGGTGCAAGCTGGAGCATAGGAGGTTCCGTGTAAACATATGGAAAAACTTTCTCACTGAGAAGGTGACAGGGCACTGGAACAGGCTGCCCAGAAAGGTTATGGAGTCCCCTCTGGAGGCATTCAAAACCCATGTGTTCCTGTGTGACCAGCTCTAGGTGAGCTTGCTCTGGCAGGGGGGTTGGACTGGGTGATTTTTTGAGGTTCCTTCCAACACCTGACATTCTGTGATTCTGTGATTGTCACAGTACAGGAAGGGCAGTAATTTTTTTTTTTAAGGCTGTGCTCCTGGAAAGTGGAAAATTCGTGGAATCATACTAGCACAGTATGTTTTCTTTAAGGACAGAGTATCTTCAGCTGTAAAATTCAAATGCCCTTTAAGTAAGTTTTCTGGGTAATTCAACTTTTCTTAAATGCAGTTTCTGTCACATTCTAGTCATATTCTAAGGCAACAATATACTGAGGCATATACTTATGGGCCTATAAACCACTTAGTCTGAAGAAAACAGCAGGAATTGGAATGCATGGCTCTATGGAAAATAAACCACAGAAAACTTCTTTGCCTGATGTGTTTTGTAGAACTCATATTTTTCCTCCTTTGTCAGAGAGGTGTTTCCTGAGTCCCAAAAGCTTTGAGGAAATGGAATTGCACAGTGCTGCAATACAGCACACTCTGCAGAAGCACAGAGCACTCTGCTTGGTGCAGAAGGCTGCTGTTCTGCTACGGAACAGCAGCTGCTCTGTAACCAGTGTTTGGAATAATAAAACTGTTACCTTCAACTTTGGGGCTTGGTAGGGCAAAATAGTTTCAACTATTACAATAAAACATTTAAACACAGCTCCCTGATTTATGATGTAAAAGAAAAGTCTTCTGAGGTCACTACTTTCAAGACTTCCACTGAGAGTTGCATGACTATCATTTTTAGGGGAAAACTGGAAAAAGAAGTTGTGATATATTTTATTTTCCCTTTGGAGAGATTTTATGACAAGAAACAAAATTGAAGGTGACAGTAAATTTCATTGTAAAAATACAAGTTGCTCTACTAGTAGCCCTGGAGTGTAAATTTCTGAGTGCCTCTCTTACAATGGCAGTGCAGAGGATGAAGGCAGAACAGTTTCAAATGAAAGCCATTAACTTCTCTTGTTTTTTCCAAGTTCAAAGAGCAGAGTAATTTTTTGAGAGGGGATTGTGACTAAGTCATCCACTCCATTCAGCAGTGGTTCCATGTTTTCTCTTTTCAGTCTTTTACTTCTGATGTAATAGTGGACTATTTTCTTAGAATCAGAGAATCAGAATGCTGGGTTGGAAGGGACATCTGGTCCAACCTTTCTGGGCACTACTGTAGTTTATATGAGATGGCTCACCACTCTGTCATGCTGAGACTTAAAATGTCCAATTTGGGGGAATTTACCACTTGCCTTGGGAGATTATTCCAATGTTTGATTGTCCTTGTGGTGAAAAATTTACCTCTTGTACCCAATTGGAATCTCCCCAGGAGCAACTTGTACCCATTACTCTGTGTCTTTCCATGTGACTCCTTTTAAACAGGGAGTCTCCATATTCTTGATAGCCACCCTTCAAGTACTGGAACATGGTAATAAGGTCTCCTCTAAGCCTTCTTAAGGCTGAACAAACCCAGTTTTCTCAGCCTGTCCTCATATGGCAGGTCCTCCAGTCCTCTGATCATCCTTGTGGCCCTTCTCTGGACCCTCTCCAGCCTGTCTGCATCCTTTTTGTAGAGCAGGGACCAGAACTGAATGCAGTACTCCAGGTGTGGTCTGACAAGTGCTGAGTAAAGCGAGATGATGACTTCTTGATCTCTGCTGGTGATGCCCTTGTTGATGCAGCCCAGCATCCTGTTGGCTTTCTTTGCCGCTGCAGCACACTGCTCACTCATGTTGGGCCTGTTATCCACCAAGACCCCCAGGTCCCTTTCCACAGGGCTGCTCTCCAGACAGGAGGATCCCAATCTGAACTGCAGTCAGGGGTTATGTGCTACCAGGTGGAGTTTGCACTTATCCCCATTGAACTTCATAAACTTCCTCCTAGCCCACGTCCTCCAGCCTGTCTAGGTCATCCTGGAGGGTGGCTCTCCCTTCTGTAGTGTCAAGCTCTCCACTCATGTTGGTGTTATCAGCAAACTTCACCAGGGTGCTCTTGATCCCAACATCTAGGTCACTTATGATCCAAATATCAATCCCTGGGGGACCACACTGGTGACCAGCTGCCAATTTGAGGAGGAACTATTTACTGTCACCCTCTGGGTACAGTCCATCTGCCAGCTCCCCATCCACAGACCACTTGTCAAGGCTGAAATGAGTCAGTTTCTCCAGGAAGAGGCTGTGGGGGACCACATAAAAATTCTTGTTTCCTTTAATGTTTCTGGTAAGTCTCAACTCCAGCTGGGCTTTGGCTTCCCCGATACAGTTCTTAGACATCCAGGCAGTGTTTCTTGTTTCTCCCTTTGTAGGCTGCCTCTGCTTCCATTCTCTGTATGATGCCTGTTTTGTGTTGGAGCTCTGACATGGGTTTCCTGTTTTGCCAGGTTGTCCTCCTGATATGTCTGCTTGGTTTCCTGAGTGCAGAGGTGGACTGTTTTTGTGCTTGAGGGTGCTCTCCTCAGAGAAGAATCAACTTTACTGGTATTCTTTTTCCTTCAGAGCTTACTCCCATAGTATTCTACCTTCTGGTTCCCTGAACAACCCCAAGTCTGCTCTCCTGAAGCTCAGGATCTGTCCTCTGCTACTCACCTTCCTGCCTCACCCTCCTCAGTAACATGACTCCATTATTTCATGGTCACTACAACAACACCCACTGTCCATCCATCCAACTTGGTGCATTCAATACTGTGTAACACAAAGTTAACCTTGACACCCTTCAGCAATCTCCTGGATGGCTGGTGTCCAGACACATTAAAGTTCCCAATGAAGATGGGGGTCTGTGACACAGAGACTTCTTCAGGAGAGAAAGCTCAGTGTACTTCCTTACCCCTGGTCAGGGGTCTGTAGGACATCCCACCAGAGCGTCATGCTTAGCAACTTCTTCTCCAGCCCTGACCCACAAGCTCTTACCCAAGCCTGACCCCATGCATCTGAGCTGTTCTTCATGTGGAAGGCAGGTCCCTTTCTCCTCTTCCCTGCCTGTCTCTCCTGAAGGTCTTAACTCCATCCATCATAGCACTCCAGTTGTGTAAGCTTTCTCACCACAAGGTGCGTGCATGGAAAATACTTTATTGCATGCACTCTCTTTGAACAGCTAAGCTTACTGTCTTCGTTAAACTTTGACCAGTGGAAATACCACATGGCAAAAGCCATTATCTCCTAGACAGTCAAGCCCTAAGTAGTTCTGGGCTTTAATTGTCAAATTGAACAGATTTGGTTCTATTTGCTTTTTGTAAGATGCAAGTCTGAGCTGTAGAAAAATGGTAATGCGCTTGGCAGGATAATCTTCTGTATTCATTGTGTAATCTTCTGTATTTTGTATTCATTGGAAGTCCCAGTTAGTTGAATTTGGAAAATGTCACAGAAATCGAGTTATACTGAATAAAATATATACTGAGGTATAGCAAGACCTTTATGTGACTGAAATGTCGGCATTCTTAAGCAGATAAAAATAATCTAAATTACCTGAACAGTGCAGAGCAGGCCTCAATTTAAGGCATGCTGAATTGTGATCCTCTGTGAACGTTGTGGAAAAGTGCCTGGGCTATGCTGTATGTGTTGATCCTAGCCACTGCTTCTCAGTTTCCTTTCCTCATTGTGCTAAAGGCACCTCAGTCTTATCCAGACTAATTTTAACCTTTGGAACTTAATGGGCTTCCGAAGATGTATCGGTTCATTCTGCATAGTATGAACTATAGAGCATAGTATGCCTGCTCTTTGTGTATGTCCTTGCATCATGCTGTCATGTGTCTCATTTTAACCCCTTAAAATCTCTCTTGAATACTTTGATACATTAATACTTTTGTGCTTTGTTTTCTGATGGTGCTTTAGATAGTTTTATATCAATGGATTACTCGGTGGCTCACGGGGCTACTAATTTAGTTTCTCCAATTGCTGCCTTGTTTTAAAATCAGAATGGATATGCAGAACCTAATCCTTAGTTTGACAGCCTGTACTTATCAGTGGCTAACTATATCTGACCATAAGGACTACAGTTTTCTGCATCAAACTGTTTTCTGCAGTGCTGCAAGGAAGAAGCCCAGGGCTTTGTGTAAGCCAAAGCACTGCAGTTGTTGAAATTACTTGGGTCATCTAGCTCAGTGGTCTCCAAAGTGGGATGCATGAGATGGTCCATTGGGGTGCAGGAAGAAAATACTAGAAATTTAGTAACACAAGTTAATGACTTATAAATAAATACATGTATACTTTGTGTGTGGGTGTGCTTAGAAACATTTTACTAATAGGGATGAACTAAAAAAAATTTGGAGACCATAGATCTAAATTGTGTCAGTCAATCACACCCACCAAATCCGGTTGCTATAAGAAAATATTTTCACAGCATTCACAGAAATAACAATGTGTTGTACACCAAGAGGCACCTTAGATTTCATACATGTTTAGTAGTGTTTAAAAAAAAAATAAAATTGATTTTGTAAAGCAATTACTAAAGATTTTTAAACAAGACTCATATATTGCAAACACTGATTGTGTTGTATTAAGCAATGAATATTCAACTTTAAGTGCATCAAATTGGAGACCTTTCTCTTTCATCTAAATCTTTTTCCTGAATCTTCTGCTGCCAGTCCACAGGGACAGGCTGTGTGCTGAAATATGAGTATAGAGTATGAGCTGGGGATGTGCTGTTTCTATCTCAGCCTGTCTAAGCTCTGTTGCATAGACTTAACTCTTAGCTTTATGAACATAGTCATGTTTTACATCTGTGAAGTATGCAATTTGCAGAATGTAGTATGAGTAGAAATAGATGTGCATTTTAATAAAACTACTGCTTTCCGAGTGATTTGTCAGAAGCTGTTGCCTGACAAAAAAAAAAAAGTTTACATAATTTCACTAGCAACATTATCAGCCCAGTGTCCTGAAATGGATATGTGCGTTGTTAATTTATTGAAGTCTTTATTGCTGGTAAATGAGTTTTATAATATTTTTTATAATTATTATAAATAATGAATAGATTAATTTCAGATCTTGTAACTAACTTCAATATTTTTTTCATGATCTTAAAATATTTTTCTACTATTGATCTGTGTAATGCCCTTGAGGGCTCTCCTTAGTTTTCCCTAGTTGCTTTATATTTTGCATTATTCTCTTTCATGTTCTCCATTTCAATCTTGGCTGTCTATGCGTTCTTTGGAAAAGGAGCCTGTTGAACTTATATATGTGCATCAATAAAATAAAAATGAAAGACTCTTATGTTGTATCAAAAGTGTGTATGGGAGATAAATCTGATTCTCAGTAAAATTCCAAATGTTTGGGTTTTGGTGTTTTGGGTTTTTTTAATGGATTTTTTTTTTTTTTTTGGTAGCACACTGTAATTTCAGCTGGGTGAAAATATGTCATAGGTAAATCCACAAAACTTAAATAATTTTTTTTCAATTTTTTTTTCTTGGACCCAGTTCTGGTCTTAGTTACATCAATGGAGATTCAGAATAGCTGAATGATTGCTGAGAAAAAGTGCTTAAGTTACACTGATGTTGGAAATGTAGAAAATCTCTCCATGGTTTTAATTCTTGTTGCTTCACAGTCAAAAGAACAAATTCCAATGACTTTTATGTTTTCTTACTGTAAACTGGGATGAAGGCAGAATTATGGCAATTCAGAGCACTGTTGAAGATGTCATTCTAAAGTGTTAGCGAATTATACCAAAGCATCAGTTAGCTGCTGGGGGCATTGGGTGTTTTTTCTTTTATCTTTATTGACTGAGATAAGACAGATTGTTTGCTTTGTTCAACTGTGCATCTTCCTTACAATTATTTTCCTGAGAAAAGTGCAGTTCTGGTAGTCTACTTCTCCTGATCATCTTAATTTTCTGGATTTTTTTGCTACATTAAAATAGGAGTCAGATGTGTTCTCTCAGACTCTGTGTTTAATGTGTTGTGGGTTTTTTGCATGTGTTTTGTTTGTTGGGTTTTTTTTGTTTGTTTGCTTGTTTTGTTTTGGTTTACTGCGACAATTTAACCTTGCCTCCCTTTTCCTTGTGAGATTTCTCTGTATTTTGGGGCATTTCCCAGGCAAAGATCAAACTGTACTTGTGATATGGTATGACCAATCATTCTGATATAGAAAGCCTGAAAGGTGACCAGGTTTTAGTCCTGGAGAGTCAACGAGTTATCATTTTTCACAAAGGAAAAAATCTATCTACAGATGGAAGTTGTGGCTATAATGTGGACAGATTATGGGGTAAGAGGGCTGAGATAAGCAGACAAGCTGCATTATTAAGCAGGTGGATTTGCAGCCCCTGTTGATTCAGTACTGCAGAGTAATGTCCTTATTAGTGCAATTTGGTGGTGACCAAATTCTGTGTAGCTGTACAGACCCTGCTAGGCCTCCCAGGTCTATTTGTGGACAAAGTCAAGCTTCATGGGACTCTGAGCAATCTGGTCTAGTCGGAGTTGTCCCTGCTTATGGTAGGGCAGTTGGACTAGATGTCCTTTGTAGGTCCCTTCCAACCCAAGACATTCTGTGATTCTGTGATTAGTCTAATTTTCACAGCCACTGGTTTCCCATAGCAGACAGTTTCATCTCCTGCAAATGAATTCTTTGCATGCCAGTTCAGTGTTCTTAGTCCCAGAAAAAGTCAGGATAAAGAAGCAGTTTGCTTTGGTAGATGAGGATTGGGTTAGGGATCAGTTGAGCAATCTAGACATCCATAAATCAATGGGTCCGGATGGAATGCACCCGTGTGTGCTGAGGAAACTGGCAGAGGTCATTGCTAGGCCACTGTCCATCATCTTTGGTAAGTTGTACGCAACAGGAGAGGTGCCTGAGGACTGGAGGATAGCAAATGTCACTCCAGTCTACAAGAAGGGCAAGAAGGAAGACCTGGGTAACTATAGACCGGTCAGCCTCACCTCCATCCCTGGCAAGGTGATGGAATAACTTCTTGTCACTATCTGTAGGCATATCAAGGATGAGGGGGTCATTAAGAGCAGTCAGAATGGTTTTATGAAGGGAAAGTCATGTTTGACCAACCTTATAGCCTTCTATGAGGAAGTAACTAGGTGGATAGATGATGGTAGGGTGGTAGATGTGGTTTATCTTGATTTCAGTAAAGCATTTGACACTGTCTCCCACAGCATTCTTGTAGATAAACTGAGGAAGTGTGCTCTTGATGGTCAGGTAGTGAGGTGGATCATGAACTGGTTGAAAGGAAGAAGTCAGAGAGTTGTGGTCAATGGGACATAATCTAGTTGGAGGTTGGTGACTAGTGGAGTCCCTTAGGGGTCGGTACTGGGACTGGTACAACGCAGCGATTGAGAGATGGGACGCAGCTTGATGCAAGCAAAATGTAATTTATTTTATACACAGGCTGCGTTTTATACACATTTTCACTGTCCATGCTTATCCTGTTCCTGTTTCATTGGTTCCCTTAACCTGTTCACGCGCCAGTCATGCTTTCAGTGTAACTCCATATCGGCTGCCTTTGTCAAAATGCTACTTTTTTAGCTAAGCGCAAGATTCCTTATCTAAACGCAGGCTTAGCACATTCCTCTGCTAATATAGCCTTAGTTAGATTTACTGCGGCTTCTTACTATCTGCTTCTCAGGGTCAGTGCTTTTCCACTTCACCTAGCTGCATTCTATTCCCATGGTTTACGACCTACAAGGGCCAGAATATCTCCTCCCATTAATTGATCAGTGGTCTGAGTTTTGCTCCCCAGAATTTCTCCTTCAGTACAATTCAGTATTTTCATCAACGACCTGGATGAGGGAACAGAATATACCCTCAGCAAGTTTGCTAATGACAGCAAACTGGGAGGTTTGGCTGACACACCAGAAGGCTGTGCTGCCATTCAGTGAGACCTAGACAGGCTGGAGAGCTGGGCGGGGAGAAACTTGATGAAATTCAACAAGGGCAAGTGTAGAGTCTTGCATCTGGGGAAGAACAACCCCATGGGCCAGTACATGTTGGGGGCTGACCGTCTGGAGAGCAGTGTAGGAGAAAGGGACCTGGGGGTGCTGGTGGACAGGAGGATGACCATGAGCCAGCCATGTGTCCTTGTGGCCAAGAAGGCCAATGGTATCCTGGAGTATATTAGAAAGGGTGTGGTTAGTAGGTCAAGGGAGGTTCTCCTCCCCTCTATTCTGCCTTGGGGAGGCCGCATCTCGAGTAGTGTGTTCAGTTCTGGGCCCCACAGTTCAAGAAGGACAGGGAACTGCTTGAAAGAGTTCAGCGCAGAGCCACAAAGATGATTACAGGAGTGGAATATCTCCCTTATGAGGAAAACCTGAGGGAGCTGGGTCTGTTTAGCTTGGAGGAGACTGAGGGGTGACCTCATCAATGTTTACAAATGTGCTAAGGGCAAGTGTCAGGAGGATGGAGGCAGGCTTTTTTCAGTGATGTCCAGTGATAGCCAAGGGGCAGTGGGTATAAACTGGAGCATAGGAAGATCCATGTAAACATCAGGAAGAACTTCTTTATTGTGAGAGTGACAGAGCACTGGAACAGGCTGCCCAGAGAGGTTGTGGAGTCTCCTTCACTAGAGACATTCAAAACCTGTCTGTACGTGTTTCTGTGTGATGTGCTCTGTGTGATCCTGCTCTGGCAGGGGGGTTGGACTAGATGATCTTTCAAGGTCCCTTCCAACCCCTAAGATTCTGTGACTCTCTGCTGTGGAACAGAAGTTGTTTACTGAAGCTGTGAATTTAAAAACATTTATGAAGTTCTTTCAGCCAGAAGCTGTTTGCCTCAGACTTTTCATAAGGTAATGTCTGCTTGTTTTGCAAGTCTTTAAACTCTGTAACTTCATCTGCTTTAAAAGTCTTGTAAATGTAACCAGATGCAGGTAATTTTCATTAATCTGTCAGTTTGTCGTTCATGTTATTCATCCAAAAGTAAGATACTTTTGGAAAAAGCATGCAATCACTACTGAGAATGCAGTTTGAAACATAATACATTAGCAAAATCAGCAAATGTGAGAAAGCATCTCCTTCATTGCACTTGAAAGGCACCACATACTTGGGGAAAACTTTATGCTTCTTGTCTCTTCATTTCACAAGGAGACTTATTTTTCTATGCATAACTGACCTCTTGCACATACCTGATGGCATCAGTTTCTGACTTCTGCTTTTCCCTTTGGTAAACTTACTACAAATAAAATAATAAAGATTATTTGTTTGTAAAAGAATAAAGATAGCGTTTACCTGAGCTTGAATAGAAGACAACGATACAGAAGGGGAATGCCGATGCAGCAGGGAGAACTGTCTATCCAGGCTCCCTTGGAGACTGTCCTGCCATTTTGGGTAGTGCTGCATGCTCCCTTGCATTTTAATCTGAAATGAAAAAAATTCCAGTGATGTTCATATTGGTCTATAGTATTGCTAGATTAAATGCATAGTCATTTTTCTGCTGATCATCTCATTATATTTCCCTCTTCTTTTAGAAAGCCCTAGAGGCTAGGGATCTGAAGAGGGCTGGCTGTACTGGGATCAAAGTGGGAATTATGCTGAACACTTCTAGAAAGCATGTCAGTATGTAAGTACGTATTTATGTACCAAACTTTAGTTGAACATGTTGACTTAGCATCACATTTTATTTTTTAAGTCTCACATTTTATGACTAAAGCAGATTTTAGAGCTAGACAGCCACCAAGGACTTAACTCAAAAATTATCAGATTGCACTGGACTCCTGGGGCTTTGGATTCTCAGTCCTGTTGAAATTGAGAACCTTGCTGCTTCACCCAGTTCTGTGTCCACAAGTTCACAGTAATGACATTTACAGATCACTTGCAGGGCTATTTTACAAGACCTCTCTACCATCACTGACTCTTCAGAAAGAAGCTGTGCAAGGTCCTTTTGTACACATTGAAGAAAGCCATTGCTTCTATAATGACAAAACTATGTTTTCTTCCATGTGGAGTCTTTCCTTTGTAAGAGGAATAGGAAAGAGTTTTTATTGCACTAATGCCAGAGGTACTCTGCTGTAACAGGAGTGATTTGTCAGGGTAATATTGCAAACTTTGTGTAAGGGGAAGCTTTCTCTACCAAAGACAGAGATGTCTATGTTGTAACCTGTTTGCAGGCTTAACAATAACACTAGCATCTTCTAAGTTGTTTTGATTCACTTAACCTTCTTCCCATGTCCTTTGAAAATTATGAAACCATTTGAGATAAAAAGTGCTTCCCTATTGTCAGTGGAAAAGCACAATCTTTGGTAAAAAAAAAAGAGAGTTAGGAGTGGAAGTGCTGCCATGTGGGATGGGTACACCAGAGGGATGGGAGATCAGATGGGGAACCTAGGCACCCATGTGCTACTGGGGCAGTGTGGTGCATGCAGGCAGACTGGGAGTCTGCCAGTAAATGCACATCTCTACTGGCCTGAAAGCCAGCAAACAGGTCATATCTGCCACTTTCTGTTTCTTCCCCAGAGCTACTCATCAGGTACAAACTCAGATGACACGCTGAGATCCAGGGTTCTTTTAGGGCCCCACTTCACTTGAGTCACAAAGTGCATAGCCCAGTCAGTTGACTGGCATACTTATCAATATTGGAGCTATAATGAGTAAAGTGGAATTGAATCCAAGTAGTGATAGGATCAAAGATGTGTGTGGAGATAAAGGGGTGCTTAGGAAATTGGCTGAGTAATTCTAAGAAGAACCAAAAGAAACACAAATATGATTGTTATTAGTCTCACAATAATAATCCCAAAGTAGTTAAAATGATGTAACTAAGGTTAAGAAGTCATTATAAAAGATGATGGCTGACAGAGAAGTGTAATTAGGGCTAGTATATTATCACATATGTAACTTGGTTCCTTTTGTAATTGATGGTGAAACTTTGACTGACAGGTGGATCAAAACAGAAACTATTGAGCATTGCATACTGGCAATTAGGACAACAGAAAAGGGCCAAAGCCAGAAAAATGCAGCATTTACTGAGCCTAACCAGAAACCTGTGGAAACAGCTGTGGGCAGAGGATACCAAATACCAGTTGTTTTGTTTCAGGGAGACTGATGATATGGTGAACAGGCAATAAAGATAATTACTTCTCCTCCCCCTCTACTCAGCCCTGGTGAGACTTCACTTGGAGTATTGTGTCCAGTTCTGGGCTCCCCAGTTCAAGAGGGACAGGGATCTACCTGACAAAGTCCAACAGAAGCTATGAGGATGATTAAGGGACTGGAACACCTGCCTTGTGAAGACAGGCTGAGAAACCTGGGGCTTTCCAGTTTAGAGAGGAGAAGATTGAGGGGGGGCCTAAATAATGTCTATAAATACCTGAGGTCTGAGCATCAAGAAGGCAGGGACAACCTCTTTTCACTTGTGCCCTGGGACAGGATGAGAGGCAATGGACTCAAACTCAAGCATAGGAAGTTCCACCTCAACATGAGGAAGAACCTTCTTTAATATGAGGGTTACAGAGCACTGGAACAGGCTCCCCAGAGAGATTGTGGAGTCTCCTTCCCTGGAGACTTTCAAGACCTGTCTGGATGCCTTTCTGAGCCATCTGCCCTAGTTTTTTGGTCCTGCTTTGGCAGAGGGGTTGGACTCTGATTTTCAGAGGTCCCTTCCAACCCCTAATGTTCTGTGATACTTCTTCCAAAGGAAGGTACCAAAGATGCCAAAGCATAGAAGATGACATTAACAGCCTCAGGGCATCAGGGCACCTGAACCATTAAGAGATTATAATGTGCATTTTGTCATATCTGCTTTTGTTTTCTATACCCTGGGAAAAATACCTGTTTTACTATTAAAGGAAACTGTGTACACCCACTACACTTGAGGCTGTATATCCCAGAACATTTTCAAGATTGTTAGTCTTAAGTGCAGCAAGGATTAAGGTCATTATGGATAAAATTATAAAATAATATGAAGTAATGAAACTGGATGTGGGAAACTGTTCTTTTCTTCCCACATAAGTCTAAACAAAATGCCTTCTAAGCCAGCGAAGGCCTTGTGCTGATTATTCCCAGCTAATGGACTAAACCAGACTTGCTTCTCAAGGACAACTGAAACCAAAACAACAGATGTGGTACGGGACAGAAAGGATGGACAACAAGTCAGACTTTGCCCCTGGTAGTCACCACCCTAACTTGGGGCTCATGGATGCTCACTGGCTCTGAGCAGTGACACTGAGGGGACAGGTGGGTCAGGGGGTATCAAAGGCGGCGAGTGCAGCAGGTGGGCCCTTCCCTCCTCCCTGCGGCTCGTTCGGACGCTTTCTGCCTGGGACACCCCCCTGCTGCGGACACTGGTGCTGGGAGCCTGCCTGCCTGCCCTGGGTCCAGCCTGAGCCTCAGCGCTGAGTGTGCCGGGGTCCCGAGCCCTGGGGTCGGGGCCAGAGCCCCCTCCCCGTGTTGCTGCCGGTTGAGGGGAAACCAGCGGCTGCTGCACCCGCTGCCGAGAGGCTGCCCCTCCGACACCACCGACCTGCCGCCCTGCCTTCCAAGACGGGGCCTCCTCTCCTCATACTTGCACACACAGCGTGACCTCTTAAGGAGGTCTAACGTCAGGGCTTCCTGCCTCCTCCCTTTGGTCCTCAGCCCTCTCTTGGAGAGAATGCCTTAAAAGCACAGAGCCTTTTGCATTTCCTCCCTAAAGGACACTTTCTTACTATATATATGCATATACATGTATACGTATATAGCATATATTTATATGTGATATATATATATATATATCACTGATAGCCATTTACATTTACATTTTCCCTAAACATCATCCCTCAGTTTGTGTTAACCCTTAATAAACCAATTAATTCATGTAGTAAACCTTGGTCTCAGCAGCAATTTGTGAGCCTGGTGGGGGTACATTCTAACCACCACTTTAAAACACAGTCCTGCAGCGGCCGTTCCTCTGTGAGAGGCAAGTGCTATGTGTGACCCTCGGGCTCATTCAACAGCCCCTCCATATTGGGGGGGGAAGTCATGAAAGCACCTGACAGCCGGTAGCCCCCCTGGCATTGGCTCACAACACCGTAGTAATGAATGGAAAACAAAAAATCTATAGAAATTCTACCTACAGACTTTCTTCTAGTTTTACCCTCTCAGAGCAATTCCCATAGAAAATGACAATAATGTCAACTTTAGTCATAGCATCTCTCCTTGCCCTACCAACAGACACACAGAAATTTTTGTGGCTGAGTATTGGGCATCAGTCACTTCCCTCTGCACAGCAAAATTAACCCCAGTACTGTGTGGAGTTATGTTGTTTTTTTCTGCTATAAATTCAGGTTCTGGGACTCTGCCCTGTGACAATAAGGCAAGGGAGAGCAACCAGACCTTTCCTTGGGGGCAGGTAAACACTGCTGCCAGCCAGGGCATAAGCAGGGGATTGTCCATGGCTGGTGAGGCTGTGAGTGAGTCAGTTCAGGGCAGCCTTTTGGTCATTACTTGGTGGAAATTTGATTTACACTGTCAGCAAGATGGTATTATAGGAGCAACAGAGAGTGTCCTGCCTGAGCACTTCATCCTCTGCTTAACAACACAGTGGGAAAATCCTCATGGCATTTGCTTACCTACAGCCTACACAGCTTACCTGCCTTTTTTTCAGTTTAGGCTTTAGTGGTCCCTCAAAGGTGCTAAGCTGTATTGACTGAACTACACCGAATGGAAAATAGATCCTTTTTTATATTTCTAGTCCAGGCCTAGACACAATGAGTCTGCTGCACAGAAAATAGGTTGAGTTGGGAAAGGTTTCAAAGATGATACCAGTGATATATCTGTGGAGACCCTAAGAACGGCCCAAGGGTCTTGGTACCTTTCTATCTTGGAGTGTACCAGAAGCTTTTCATTGATGCTATATATGGAAGTTTTCCAAGACGTCTATCTCTTAAACCTGTACTGAAAATAGGATCATGGAAAGGCAGTAGGAAAGTAAAGCTAGCTCTACCATCTGCCTTATCATGTTGGCCTGGGCTGTGGCCCAGGGTTTCTTCCCCACTTTGCATCTTCTCTGATGAAACTGGACAAAGGGTAGTGGTTATAAATTAAAAGAGGAGAGATTTAGGTTAGACATCAGGAAGAAATTCTTCACTATGAGGGTAGCAATGGAATAGGTTGCCAAGGGACGTTATGGAAGCTTCTTCCCTGGAGGTTTTTAAGGCCAGGTTGGATGGTGCTTTGTGCAGTCTGGTCTAGTGTGGGGTGTCTCTGCTCATAGCAGGGAGGTTGGAACCTGATGGTCTGTAAGGTCCCTTCCAACCTTATCCATTCTATAATTCTATGTCCCCCTTCCAGAGATACAGAAATCACAACAACCCTGCCATTTAACCCACATATTCAATCTATTTGCTGTCATTCATGCTTGTATGAAGGCTCCCTGCTCTGGCTGTAGAGCAGCACTGCAGCCATTAGCAGAAATACTGTAAAATTAAAAATCAGGCACACCAAATTAAAATGTTTTAGCTTATGACTTAGAAACTCAGCTTAGCACATACACTACTTTATTTTACCATTCCTTTTAAAAGAGAGAGTCAGTGCACACTTGAGGCCTCCACTTATTTTCAGCTTCTCTGCTTGCCTTGGTGCTATTAAATGGCCTGAAATTAGTGAGCAGTTCTGGGCTGAGTAGATCAACGTACCAACTCACTTGTCAGCTTGTGACTGTTTTGTAGCAGGGTTGATGTGTGCTCTAGGAACAAAAGCAGACAAAGACTTGGCTTGTCAGCCAGCTGCTGCCTTTTCTAGCACCCAGATTTGGGCAGGAGTGTGGTGGAAAGCTTTCCACACTTCTGGCCCCTGTTTGCACTTTGTGCAAAGTCTCTGCTCAATTTAACTGTAAAATTAGTCATGCTTGTGTGTGTTTGTGCCAAGCCAGTGGATTAATGACTTTGAGGAGGTTACAGTCATGAACCATGGCTCTTGTTAAAGGAAATTAATGGAATGCTAGCTGGTTACAGGCTTGAAAGTGTAGACAAGAGATATGCAGAGCCCAGTGAGCTGTGTTTGTTTGCCTTTCAGTGGTGTTTTACCTGGTGCCAGTGTCTTCTCCCCCTAATTAAAACTTCAAATTAATTCTTAAGAGTCTAGGCAGTGAATTTTGTATGACTACTGCTTTATTTCCCCTCTCTGCCTTTTACTTGCTGTTATGTTTTGGAGAAAAGATGCAATTCCTTATTACTCTTAGAGCTGAAAAGCCTTTTGGGAAGGTTTGTCACATTCCCTTCTTTTCTTGCTTATACCTATGGATGCCAAGCCCCATCCCCTTGCCACTGTAGCATATCTATTGCTTCTTTTAATTCTGGAGTGTAAAAATGCCTCACTCTTTGCTTTTTTGAAGTCAGAACCATTTTAAATTACACCACACTAACTGGGTATCAGAGTGTGTAGGTCAAGCACAGGGGAAGCAACCTATTGCATGGTGATGTGAGGATGAGTAAAGGACCATATGGTGCTCTGATCATACCCTGGCAAGTGAAGGAGTTATCTGGGATCTCACAGGGGCTGGTGGCAGAAATAATCCCATTGACCATATTTCTAAAAACAACAGTGTTATTCAAATATGCATTTAACTGAGTCCAGAAAGAGTCAAGTTATAAGAACAAACCAGTTGCAAAGGTTCATATTCATCTTTGATATGCAGCTTGTTTGCAAGCAGTTTCTGTTTCCATGTCTGTTATTACTGTGACTCACTCTATGTCTGATATGCAATGCAAATTACTAGACCAGATTAAATTTTGGAGTATCTAAACATGCATATTTTATATGTGTTGATTTTCACCTACATCTCCAAAGATGACAGCCCCCCTGCCCACCCCCAGAAATGTTCATGGTTTTCAATATACATTGATACTTATATTACTTAACTGAAAAGTTTTTGTGAAGTCTTATGGCATATTCTAACTTTGGGGATCATTACACCATAAATCTACACATTGATTCACGTCTGATATAAAATGAACCCTTACTTGTTGAGGGAATGGACAGGAGTTGTATATTAGTGTTTGTCACCCGCAGAAGGATCTTAGCATCTGCTAACAACAATTGCAAGATTTCTGAAAATCTGGGCACCATCTTCATCCATATCTACAGCATCAGAGGATCATCATGGTTGGAAAAGACCTCAGAGGTCACCAAGTCCATCTGTGGCTCCCTTGACTTGGGACATCCAGTGTTTCACTAAAGATTTTTTCATCTGCTTTTTTCTTAGGTTACATGTACAATTCCTAGTTTTCGTGCTTTTTGCAGTTCCCAGTGACCCTGAAACTATTTTTTTTCTAACTGGGAAATTTGGATTTGAGATTGTATTTGATAGCAAAATAGATACATCCTGCATATCTGTACTTTTGTTTTGTTTTGTATTTAACTTTACTATCATTAGAATTCAGCACTAGCATTAGAAGCTCGCACTTCAGAGGAAAAAGTTGTCACTCACAGAGAAGCTAGCAGCTTGATCTAACTATTGAAAGTCTGCTTTTCTGCATTTTTGTTTGTTTGTTTTTAAGCTAATTTGTACTCCAAGAAATCAAGATTAAAAGGTTAGCCTGAAGAATCATAGAATCATCCTGGCTGGAAGGGACTTTGAAGATCATCAAGTACAACCATAAAGAGCCTTGCTTTCCTGAAATCACCCAGCTGTTAAAACAAGCCTTTTGAAACCAGTGACAAATGATGAAATACTGTAGTAACACTCAGGCATATTGACTTTGTGACCTTTGGTCTTGCACTTGTTTTAGAAGCTTTTAAAGTATTTCAGTATTACCTGTTTTTTAAGATCCATCAGTGGTGGCAATGTCCACTTTGTGAGTCAGCTGGTTCTCTCTTTTTACTGAGTAATTTAATGAGAAATTTTATGTCATATGTATTAATAGAATCTCTGCATGTGAAGAGTCTGACCTACACCAGACTAGCCAATCTCATAGTTGGAAACAGAGATTGTTAAGCAAAATTCCTGGATTTGGGAGTAGCAGGAACCAAGCAGCTGTAGATATGCCTGTGTATCTGTGTTAGATTTGTTTCACAGAGACTCTCCCATCTTAATTTGGCAGACTCTGTTTGCTGATCTTTGTGCCCACTCACCTCTGCAGAAAGGAGGGAAGATGCTGGTACACTTGTGAGGAGCTTCTGCTGCTGTTTAGCAGTAATGGCTTTATTTATCAGCTCAGCAGAATTTTGCTAAATAAGATAAGCTCTTACAAAAATAAATTATTGTACTGGAAATGCTACAGCTCCAAAGTATCAGCAGTCAGACTAGGTTTTCAGCATAACAGCTGGGAGTTAAGATATATATGTTTCCTAGGAAGAAGGTTTTGTGGTTCTGTTATGAAATTCAGAAGTGAGTGCTAAGCTGTGTATATTTTCACAGTCACTGTAACTATCACTTTTTTCCTTGACTTTAGGAACAGGCATATTTAATACAACTTGAAACTCTGCAAATTAATATAGGTTGATTCTTTCTTTTTTCCCTACAAAAAATATTTAGAGCATTTAAAAAATCAGGTTTTTTCACCGTTGTCTTTGAAATCAGGTTTTTAAGAAAATTATACTTTCCATACTGCCACAAGCAAAGCTGACAGTGGATACAGTGGAAGCCTGTGAGAAAGAAACATGAGCTTTGTGAAATCTAGTACTTAAAAGTTGGGGTTACTGGGCAGCCTTAGTTCAGGCCCCTTGATTATGCCTCTTAGGCATTAAAATACCAGCTTTAATTATTTTAATTATTTTGTTGCATACATTTTTTTCTACTCAGACTTTTGCCTGTGGTTGTTTTAACATTTATAAACCCTTCAGTGTTTGACTGCATTCTTAGCTTTTCTCTTACATCAGGCTTTTCTTGTGGAGTGGAGGAAGCTGGAAATATAGGGAGGTAACTTCCTGGGATTTTTAAAAAGGAATATACCCCTTAAACAGAAGAAGTCATCTTGTTAAGCTCTCCTGACCATCTTTCATAAGGGTCCTTAGCAGAGAAAAGGCATCTTAACACTTTTCTCATCTCTATGAACTACAGCAGTGACTGGTCAAGAGATTTAAGTTTTCTAAATTGCTTAAAAACAAAACCAGAGATGTGTAAAGAAGCCTGGGCTATCAGCCTGTCTTCCTGGATGACATACAGTGCTCTCCCATTTCCCCTCATTTTCTAGTCTAGGAGGTTGAATATAAATGTGAAAACTCTCCCAGAAGAATCAGAGTTCCAGGCCCATAATGCTAGATTAGTCTCAATTCTGCCAGTGAACATAACCTTTGTTCTCAAGGCAGCTAACTGCTTCTCAGTTGGATGGGAATTGCATTCAGCCTTTTCCCAGTTCCCTCTCAGTGCTCTCCAAGGGATGCTGTCTTGAGCCTACCCTATGAGGAACTAAGAACTCACACTTTTCAGGAGCTGCTAAAATTCCCAGAGTACCCAGGCCATGTAGTATATGACAAAGTATTTCTTGAATGGGAAGAATATGTTGGAGAAGAAAATAAATTAATATTTAAACAAAGCCCTTGAGACAGCCTAGAACTCCATTCTTGAAGAAGAGCAGACATTTGAAAAGACTCAGAACAACAGTAAGAACATATTTTTAAAATAAAAGTCTCATGGAAAAATGTCTTTGGGGTTGAGAAGATGGAATAAATCTTTCAGCTCCACCAGCTGTAATTAAAACCATAAGTTTCTATTTGGATCCTCTTAAAAAAAAATCCAGGAATCTATATGGAAATCATTACTTGACCTCTTGGTGCATCACTGAAAGAAAAAAGAAAGCCCTAGTGTCACAGGTTGCTCCACATGGGCAAGCTCCTTCTCCCACCATTAGCTCCCCTGATTCTTCTAATTAGTAGGGTAATGTCTTGAAGGGAGATAACTGGCAGCTTTGGGGAACCTCAGTGCTTGGCTTGGTCTCTGCTTTATAGTTTTACCCACATAGACTTAGAATGCCTGTGATGTCTTATGATGATGGTGACAACAGTAGAGTGGGTCTGGCGAGCCAAGGGAACAGAGAGTACTGCGGCACAAGGAGGAGCTCTGCCTAGCCCACTGCCTGTACCACACTGCTGTAGCACAGCTTGTCAGTGCATCACTCCACTAAACACATACCCTGTGCAGCAGGGCTACTCTGGCATTCCCATGTGTACATGGAGGTGAGGAGTGCTGGCTTTGCTCCCCAAACTTGTGTTCCAGTATGGCAGTGTCCTGCACTCATGTCAGTCATCCATGGTCCCCATCAGGGGCATAGCCACACATCCTGCTGCAGTGGCTGGCAGCTTGGAGGCCTCAGAACCTAGAAGTAGAGATGATGTCAAACCACGAGTGCCTGTTCGGAGCCCCCAGCACTTATAAGCGGGTGCCTGCTTATAACTGAGAAAGATCTTGTTTTCTGGATGTTAAAATTGTGTAGGTGAGAGATGTGCTATGAAAAGGGTGTTCTCTCTGACCATTGCAACTTTAATAATCTCTTATTTTGCCTTCTCTTTCTAAAAAATAGAAAAAAAATGTGTAGGCAGCCATTGTCTCAGGAAAATGGAGAGACCAAGAGCAAAATATGTCCAGTGAAAGGGGTTTTATTTTCTTCTCTTTCTTGCTATGAAAGAGTTCATTCTTCCACCTCCACAGTTTGTTGCTGACTGTGGAGAAAGGAGCAAATTACTGAGTGCAGGCAGAGGAGAAGAATGGTTTTGAACTGAGATGAACAGGGATTTCCATCATGACAAGAACTGGCCAAATAAGAAATCAGTTGATTTGTTTCAGATGACTGATATTTTAACATTCCAGTAGTGACCATGCTGTCTTCGATTCCTTTTGGAACTGTTTGTCCTTTGATTTAAACTGGAATTAGAGCTTTCAGACTCAATAAGCCCCTTGGGGGAGCAGTTACTTGTCAGGTCTGATTACATTTAATTAGTAAAAATGGGGAAATTACCATTTCCCCCCTTAATTGTAGCTCACCGAGCTCTATTGAGTCTTTTTTGGGGGTCTGTATTGCCTTTTGATTCTCTGGGTTCTGAGTTACATTATACTACCATATGCTTGATACAAAGTTTTTGGGCAATTACTGCGGACATAGAAAAAGATAAAATGCCAGACTGCATTATATAGAGAATAAATTAATTTTAATTTATATACAGAAATAGCAGCAAATAAATTTGGCTGAAAAGATGAACTGTTTTTGTTTCTTCTAGTAATTTTGACAGCACATTCTAGATTTATTTTTTTTTTTACTGGAATTTTTACCAGTAGAACTACATGGATCTAATTATAGTGCTATAGTTATCCTGGAATAAATTCCCATATGAGCAGTCTTAGTCAGGAAGGAGAGGGTTCATGCAAGGATTTATGCTGATACAGCTCTAGTGAGATAATTATGCCAACATTGTTTGACACTTAAATTTCTCCAAGTAGATAAAATGCTTAGCACAAATTACTAGCTCAGAGACCCACAGTCAATATACAGCAGGATTTGGTGTTGTCTGCAACGGGGTGCTGGGGAGTGGCTCAGCTACCTACCCACCCTTTTTTTCTGCATATCTATCAGTTCCTTGGCTGAGCCATCAAAGCTTTTCATAATCTTCTGGGAAGGCTCTTCATCAGTTAAACAAAATAGACGCTTTATGATATGTTGTCCAATATAGTGTATTTTTCCCTCACAATATATGGCATTTACTAAGAAAAAAAAATAAAATAAAAAATTGGGAGGTATCTGTAGCTAACTCTATTCTGGAAGAGTAGAATTTTCCAGAGTGTCTGTAGGCCAGGGACATTAACAATGACGTGGGCAATGTGTATTTGGTGTAAATGGGTTAAAAATCTGTGGGCAGTGCTGCCGTAGGGTGGATCATCACTATGACAGTCTGTGCAAATAATGTGATGGCTGATTTATGTACCAAGTCATAGTTTCTAGATTTGTAGGTCTGCATTTCTGTTTGACCTCCTTTTCTATTTCACAACAACAATTTTGGGATAGAATTTGGTCTTCATTAACTCTGAATAAGTTTCAGTTGATTTCACTGTTGCATGAGCAGGTCCTAGCAGCACAGACAGCACAACAAGGAAAGATTAACTTTGTGGGTAAATATCGATTGTACCTGGGGACTTTTGTGCATGTTTAATTTGCTTAGTAGTAAATCAAGCTACATTGATCTAAACGTATCTCAATGTAGGTAGCATATTCCTCTAGTTTAACACAAGTGCCAGTTGCTGTATTGCTATTCTTTGTGTTTCCTGTTATAAAATCTGAATTATGAGCAACAGAAAATTTACATTGAAAATTTATCAGAGCTTTCCTGGAACACTGCTGCTAAATGCTGAACAACATGTGCAAACAAATGTTTGGTAACATATGTGAGCATGATGAAATGAAGGAGAGAAGCATGGGTTTCAAGGGGTAACATATAGGGAACAATCAAAAAGGCATCAGGGCATGGAGTCAAAACCTAAGAATTGCTGAAGAAGGAAAATTGCTATACTCAGGGAACTGGGAAGTTATTGCAAAAGCAGATCTTATGCATAAATAAACTAACAAAGCATGCTTTCTTGTTCCTCTTCTTTTTGGTTTCTGATTGTCCTTACATTAACCTCAAGTCCAATTTGTAGCAGGCTCTGAAAACCCTGTGCATGGACAACAACTGCCTGTAAGAATCTGTCACTTTCAAATTCCAATAATAGCTGGGAAAAATAAGAGGTATTGTCAAGCAAAGCAACAGTTTTATTGTATCTATATTAATGATATACCATGTGTAATCTCTTTAGGCAGCTGATACTACTCCAGACCATATAAGCTCAGTAGTAAGTAGGACATCGTATACTGATGTCCTACCCAGATGCAGAGACTGTGTAGTGGACAGTCTGGGTGGAAGGGATGTCATTCTGAGCTGAGGACACTACTTAGGAAGTTGTGTTTACCTGTAGAGCAAATGTACTTTGGAGTCTGCCTCCTGGGTCCTGACCCCGATCAGTGAAGCTGTTGCACAGCATTCTGATTTCTTTTTGGCCTCAGTGCTTGGGTTTCCCTCCTGTGGAAAGCAGGGCACAGGGGCTGCTGTGGGCTGTATTTCATCCTGTCAAGGCATTGCCATGCAGCTGGATATTCATCTAGGCTCCTGCAGATGATCCAGGACCCCACAACACAGTCATAAAACATACAACCCCTGCTCCCACTGTGACATCTAGGCCCTGCTGATAGATTATAGGCAAGGAATACTAAAGCAGCTAAAAAATATCCCTATTGCTAAATATTAATCAGGTTTGCATTTGCATTGTCTTTAATTAGAAATATTTGTCTTGTATACTGACATTATTCCATTAATGAATCTTCCCTCTTTATGCCATGAAAAGTGAGAGACCATGAGAAAGCAGAAAAAACAAAGTGAATCAGGATGAAGGTATATTGTGTAGTGCTTTAAGGAAGATTGCAAATCAGAGGTGTATACAGGAGACTTCACAGACCTGGACACTGGGAAGTGTTTATCAAACGCAGGGGCTGGCAAGATCTTCGCTGCTGCTCTGCAAAGTATCAGTACAAGGACTAGCGCTGCAGGGCAGTGAATTTTGGTGAGGATTGCCCTTTGGCAGGCAGGAAAGACTGTCTCCTGCAAGAAACATACCTTGAAGTGTCATAACCCTTCAGCTAGTGGTTCCTCCTATAATGAATGAAAACAGTGGTCCATGGAACCGCGAGAAGAGGGACCAGGGACAGTGGCGGGTGCTCTGCCTTAACGGCAACCTTTACCGATTTAAGATGGACAGGAGGGTTCCTGGAGCCAGGGCAGCCCGTGGGAGAGCGGAGAGACCCGGCAGGGCTCGGCAGCTCCTTTCAGAGCGCCGTGTGGGGGCAGCGCCGGGACAACCGCGTGGCCTTGGAACTCAGCCACGCACGGAGGCTCCTCAGAGTGTGAGTGAGCAGGAAGTGGAGAGGTTAAGGACCATATGGGAACGTGAAAGGGAAATAGATCGGTGGAGCTGGCAGCAGGTGGTAGCTTCACAAGAGGTAGAAGAGCCCCAGCCATCTTGTCACCAGGAGGAGGGACGGGAACTAGGAGAGGATGGGGGGAATAGAAGCAGGTCCTTGCTAGGGGTAGCAGAAGAGTTCTCACCAGACCCTCACCACGTTTCCAGGTGCCCTTACAGAACAGATACAGGGCTCTGGAGATAGGAGACCAGTCAAACAAGGATGCTGAAGAAGTCCTGTCCAAGGAGCTGCCACAGCTGCCAGCTCGATGCAGTAGGACTGCTCTTAAGAAGTTGGCAAAGCAACCAGCTCCTCAGATTAGGACTGCTTCTGAGAAGAGCAAGAGGAGGGTGGTGGTGAAAGGTGATACTGTTCTGAGGGGAACTGGAGGTCCCTCGATGCAAAGGCCACAGAAGGTGAAAGCAGGGACTGGGAGAGTGAATTACCCCCACTATAGGAGTAGAGCAGGTTTGTGACCATCGAAAGAACCTGAAG
The DNA here is from genome assembly GCF_020740795.1 of Apus apus. Taxonomy (NCBI): domain Eukaryota; kingdom Metazoa; phylum Chordata; class Aves; order Apodiformes; family Apodidae; genus Apus; species Apus apus. Next base: position 38,483,267 of record NC_067312.1, on the reverse strand, counting down.
GTGCATAAATCTATGGGACCTGATGGGATTTACCCAGGGGTCCTGAGAGAGCTGGCAGATAAAATTGCTAAGCCTCTGTCCATCGTATTTGAGAGGTCATGGCAGTCTGGTGAGGTTCCAGCTGATTGGAAAAAAGGGAACATATCCCCTATTTTTAAAAAGGGGAAAAAGGAAGATCCTGGAACCTACAGACTGGTCAGTCTCACCTCTGTGCCCGGCAAGATCACAGAGCAGATCCACCTGGAAAGTCTGCTAGGGCACATGGAAAATAAAGAGGTGATTGGTGACAGCCAACATGGCTTCACTAAGGGCAAGTCATGCCTGACCAATCTGGTTGCCTTCTACAACAAGGCTACAGAGATGGTGGATGGTGGCAGAGCAACTGACATCATCTACCTGGATTTGTGCAAAGCATTTGACACTGTCCCACATGACATCCTGGTCTCCAAACTGACAAGGCATGGATTTAACAGATGGACCACTCGGTGGATAAGAGATTGGCTGGATGGCCACACCCAGAGAGTTGTGGTCAATGACTCAATGTCCAAATGGAGGCAGGTGACGAGTGGTGTCCCTCAGGGGTCAGTATTTGGACCAGTGCTGTTTAACATCTGTCGGAGACATGGACAGTAGGATTGAATGTATCCTCAGCAAGTTTGCTGATGATACCAAGCTGTGTGGTGTGTTTGACACCCTAGAGGGAAGGGATGCCATCCAGAGGGACCTTGACAGGCTGGAGAGGTGGGCTAGTGCCAACCTCATTAAATTCAACAAGGCCAAGTGCAAGGTCCTGCACCTGGGTCGGTGCAACCCCAGGCACAAATACAGGCGGGCGGAAGAATGGCTAGAGAGCAGTCCTGAGGAGAAGGACTTGGGGGTGGTAGTAGATGAGAAGCTCAACATGAGCTGCCAGTGTGTGCTGGAGCCCAGAGAGCCAATTGTGTCCTGGGCTGCATCAAAAGAAGTGTGGCCAGCAGGGCCAGGGAGGCAATTCTGCCCCTCTACTCGTCTCTGGTGAGACCCCACCTGGAGTACTGTGTACAGTTCTGGTGCCCTCAGCACAAGAAGGATGTAGACCTGTTGGAGAGGGTCCAGAGAAGGGCCACCAAGATGATCAAAGGCCTGGAGCACCTCTGCTATGAAGACAGGCTGAGAGAGTTGGGGCTGTTCAGACCTAGAGAAGAGAAGGCTCCAGGAAGACCTTATAGTGGCCTTCCAGTACTTGAAAGGGGCCTACAGGAAAGCTGGGGAGCAACTTTTCATCAGAGAAGACAGTGATAGGACGAGGGGTAATGGTTTTAAACTGAGAGAGGGGACATTTAGGTTAGATATTAGGAAGAAATTCCTCACTGTAAGGGTCGTGAAGAACTGGAATGGGTTGCCCAGGGATGTTGTTGATGCCCCATCCCTGGAGGTTTTTAAGGCCAGGTTGGATGAGGTTTTGTGCAACCTGGTCTAGTGGCAGGGATCCGTCCTTATGACAGGGGGGTTGGAACTTGATGATCTTTAAGTCCCTTCCAACCTTAACAAGTCTATGATTCTATGAACCTGAATTGCTTTGATTCCTCTGAAGGTGAAGCTAGTGTTTCATGAACTCCTACAGCCTCTGTGGTTCTCAGGGTGGCTCGAAGAGGCAACAGGGATCTTTGAACTCGAAGATTAAAGTTTCCAAACTGAGATGTCTGATCCTACATTTCAAGCCCCCGGTTTGCACAATACGTTAGCAGTTGCTGTTTAATGAAGACAGAGCTATTGTTTGTTCAAATGTAATTTGATTTTCTCTTTTTGCCCATCACACTGAAAGCTTCTGGGCAGAGAGAGCTCTTCTTCCATTCTTTTAAGAAAACACCATTTTTCAGAGCATCTAATGAGGTATTTCACAGTGAGTAGCCATAGTTTCTTTGAGCCAATAGGCCACAATGCTTAAATAGATGACACAGGAAAGTATGTTTATCACCTTCTTGTCCATAAGTCTATCTCATACCTCTGTACCCTCAATATGCACTGCAAGTGCAACAGAAGCATGGGCCCAGGAGAGCATGGCCTTGGCTAGTGCTATCATCCCCCACAAGCTCAGACTAGTGACCTAGTACGTGAGTCAAAGTCTCTTTTGCCAGGTGAGTGTCCATGTGAGACATCCCTGACACTATCCTTGTCCATTATCCCTTAGGAGGTAGCACCTCCTAGTGCACTCAGGCCAGCTGGAAAACCGGTGTCTTTCTCTCTCTGCAATGCTTCCTGCTCTGGTCCTGACAATATTGCTGCCAGCACATCAGAACTGAATTCTGAAACTGATATTGCACACCAGGGATCACTATTTCCCAAATACATGCTTTGCAGCTACCCTGCAGCTGCCTTGGTGACTGCTAGACTGTTCCTGGTGTAAGCAGGTCTTTGTCAGCTGTAGTAGCTGGAAGAAAACAGAAAGACTCAGAAGCAGATAGAAAAAACACAGTAATGTCCGTGCATCCAAACAGTCAGTAGCAATCTTGAGGGCTGCTGAGGGCAAGGCAGTGGCAATATCTGTAATTCATGAGATGTGCCCACTTTCATCACAACAGCTGTGCTTGTCAGCCTGTTGGCACTGTATTGGTTAGTACCTGCCAGCAGTAGTGGAGCACTGTGAGCTGCCAGGTGCTCTAGGTGCTTGAAGGAGGTCTCATGAGTGTATGTTCCTGTTGCTGAAATGCATGGATCTTTGTCTTCTGCAACCAACAGGTTGCTCTGGGTCTGCAGCACCACCTGCTTCGCCCAGACAATGCTGCTTTATTGCTCCCAGCCCAACAGTGTGCCAAAGGAAGCTATTCTGTGTTCTCGCTGAAGCAGCTACCCAGGCTTCTTCCTTTTCCTTGGCCTCATGCTTGTGCTCTTTCCTGAGCAGCTGCAGATGAGACAGAGGAACCTATGATTGTGGCCACTGAAGCTACTGTCACAGCTGTTGGCTAGCAGTGTGCTTGATGTGTGGCCAGCTTGCAGAGATCAGTGTCTCATCAGACATGCTCAGGCTGGTCGCAGGGTGCCTATGGCTGGACTGTTGGCCTGCCCTGTGATTTACCTCTGCTGTGCTTGCTGCTGTTCACTGGCACTGATGGTTCAAAAGGGTCTGATCATGAGATGGAAGGATAACTTCCCGGGGGTTTTCTTGTGTGATCTCAAGGTGGGGCATGGCACTTGTCAGTTGTTTCATAAGCCACATCTGACTGCTCAGAAAATGTCACTTTGAATGGAAGTCAGTACTGTTATAAGCAAGTGAAGCCATCAGAGAATCACAGAATCACATAATTACCAAGGCTGGAAAAGAGCTTTAAGATCATCATGTCCAGACTATGACCAACACCACCACATTGGCTAGACCATGGCACTAAGTGCCACATCCAGCCTTTCCTTGAACACATTCAGGGATGGTGCCTCCACTACTTACCTAGGAAGTCCATTCCAATGTCTACTCACCCTCTCCATGAGGAAGTACTTTGTAATATCCAACCTAAACCTCCCTTGGAACAGCTTGAGGCCATGCCCTGTTGTCTTGTTGCTAGTTGCCTGGAAAAAGTGCACAGCCCCCGCCTGACTACAAACTCCCTTTATGTAGCTGAAGAGAGTGATAAGGTCCCCCCTGAGTCTCCTCCAGGCTAAACAACCCCAGCTCCCTCGGCCTATCCCTGTAAGACTTCCCCTCTAGTCCTTTCACCAGCCTTATTGCTCTCCTCTGGACCTGCTCCAGCAACCTCAATATCCTTTTTGAAGTGAGGGGCCCAGAACTGGACACAGAACTTGAGGTGAGGCCTCGCCAGTTCTGAGTACAGGGGGAGAACTACATCCCTACTCCTGCTGGCCACACTATTCCTGATACAAGCCAGGATGCCATTGGCCTTCCAGGCCACCTGGGCACACTGCTGGCTCATGTTCAACTGGTTTTCAACCAGTACTCCCAGATCCCTCTCTTCTGGGCTGCTCTTCAGCCACTCTTCCCCCAGCCTGTAGAGCTGCCTGGGGTTATTGTGGCCAAAGTGTAGGACCCTGCACTTGGTCTTGTTGAATTTCATGCCAATCAAGGAAACCTTCCTTGTCTGAAAGCACTAACGCACTGTAAAATGAAAGCTATTGCTCAGATGGTACACTTAAAAGGAAGTATGTAATCTTGATGTAAACCAAATAAAGCAGATGAGCTCTAGATCTTTTTCTGTATTGGGCTACCTAGCTTTGGTTGATACTGCTGACATAAACGGGCTTGCACAAATGAACTGTATTTATTAATTATAGCTGCTCTAGACTGCTTTTTAGAGAGGTGTTGGCTTGTTTGATGTGATTGCAAAGCTAGAATAGTTCTGCCCAAGGCACTGGAATTTAGCTTCTCTTTAATAAATTTTATAGGCTTTCAACAGGATGGGAATACTCCTGCCTTTTTTAACCCAGGCTCCAGCTTTAAGCTTATGGTGAAATCATAACAACGTTATCTCATTACCACAATCTCTTGGAAAAAAAATAAAAAAATCTCTAATTAGTTACCAATCCCAGACTAATTATGCTAGATAGAAGTTCTGTTTTCTTCCCAGTCTGTTCCAAGTTATGGCTGACTACAGGATGGCAAGATTTGTGTATTGCCATGATATGCCACAGACCAAGGTTGTGACTTTATCAAAGTCTGAAGGCTGAGCTGCCAGGCCCACTGAACACCATCACAGTACTTAGAGATGCTGCAGATCCAGGAGACTGTGAATTCCCTGAACACTAATTCATAAAGCTTGTCAGCAAATGGCTGGAAAATACAGGACATTTATCTCACTGCTTCATTAATTGCTGCACAATTACCACAATTCTTTTTCCTCAGCAGCTCTGTGAGGAAAATGATAATTTAAGTCCATGAAAATAAAACCAGGCTGTCATGCTGAACACAAGTAGAGCCAATGCTGAGATGAGAGTAACAACTGGGAGTAAACTGCTTTTTTTCTGTTCACAGTATTCTTGTCTTCATTGTCCAGCTTTCTTTGTAATGAAAACAGACATTTAATAGAGAAGCCACATTTTTTGAGTTTGGCTATTGTGAGATAGAATTACTTTTGGTCTAACAGTTAGCTGCTACTTGCTTATTTGCTATACATTACATAAGGTCAAAATTCCAGTCCTCTCTCAAACTGCATGAAAGAAGACTATGTGTGTATGCATGTGTATGGAGACTTTCAAGACCTGTCTGGATGCCTTTCTGAGTGATCTGCCCTAGTTTTATTTGTTTGTCTGTTTTATTTTGTTTTCAGTTTATTTTGGTCCTGCTCTGGCAAGGGGGTTGGACTCGATGATCTTCAGAGGTCCCTTCCAACCCCTAGTATTTTGTGATTCTGTGATGCTGTGATGCTGTGTGTGTGTGTGTTCAAACTGTCTTTTCTCTGTTTGTGGTAACTGTATGCCAAGCACATTTTAATCATTAACAAATTACAAATGAATAAAACTAACACAATATGCAATAAACTATTTTACATGTGCACAGTGTGCATGCAGATTGTATTGCAGCTTAGCAGCCCAAGCTTTAAAAATTTGTTATGGTCTGTCTTGTCAGTTTTCTGTTGTATGTTGTATGCTGTTGTATGCTGTTGCCTTGTTATTTAATTTTGCAAAATATAAAGACATCATATACCTTCCCCATGTGTCTCCTTGGATAAAGGGAGCAAGTATAGAAATTAGAATCTTGCAGTAATGAGTAGCTCAGATGACTGAATAGAATACAGCAATTAAAAATTTGCAGTACCTCGTTAATATTCAATGTTAGCCCTAATTCAGAAAATACTTTTTCATTTATTTAAATCTGAACATATTTCCAAAGTTCAGGGCCATTTACTGGCCTTCCTTGAACTAACAACATGAGAAAATAAAACCCTCTGCAGTTTTCCTTCTCCAGGGCTAGTAAAGCCTATCCCTGTTCACTCAGGATAATATGATTTGTTTGGACTCTTTTAAAAATAGTATTCTGGGCATAAACAATTAAAGATAGCCTGACCTACTGTACCACACCAGCACTGTTTGGCTCCATGCTAATGCTGCACTTTTCTTATGGCTGACTGTGCAGTTCTACCACGAGCCCTTGCAGTTGTCACAGTCCCTTGGGGAATTGTTATTAAAATGTAAGTGTTGCTTAATACTTAGAACTGTGAGAAGTCTCTGTGGAACTATAAAATTACAGGCAGTTTTGCACAAATGTCTTTTAAGTGATAGCAGAGCATCCTTCTTTCTTCCATTCAGAGTTGAATAGAAAACTCCTCCCCACCCCCATCTTCCCTGCTTTTAAACTAGAACACAATGCATTTTTCTCTCTCAAATAAAATTTATTTTAAGGAGGTATGTGCAACACGTTTATGCATGTGCTGAACTGGAAAATATTTATACTTACATTCAGAAAATGTTGGAGTTCACATAGAGTGTACACTGGCATATGCTGTAGGTACTTTGGTAGATATAAAATAAATGAAATAGGAACGTATTTACTATACATCTAGACTGGTACTTGCTATGGCTGAACAAAACAAAAATAAAATGTGCAAGACTATGTTTCTGACAAGCTTTTCATTGGAAAATGCACAGTAAATATGCTTAAATATCAAAATTTGGAAGAAATCAAGCCTATGTTACTGGCTGGAACTTCTCTTAAAAAAAAGTGAGCAGGAAAATGTTTGAACCATATGAAGATTTCCCAATAATTATTTAAGCTGAAAATCTACAGTGTCTAATAAATTACTTTTTATTTCAAGTATTAAGTACGATAGACCTTATACTATATATAATGCAATATAACTGTTGAAAAAATGACATTAATACAGGATTGTTTTAAGATTTGTGACCATTCCAACACTTCCCTTTTCTCCCAAGGTCTTGGCATTTCCTTCCTGAAGAATTTTGAAATTTTGGATTGTTATCTTTACAAAGGGATAAAAAGTGAAAATCCTTAATTAAACTTAATTCTTGGCACTGCTCAGTACTAGTGATGTTTGGTGTATTGACAGAGCTTTGGTGCTGATAATAGATTGGATATAACACTTGACAGAAACTGGAAGAGGCTGACTTGAGAAGATTAAGAGATGACCTAATTAATGTCTACAAATATCTGAAGGGTGGATGTCAAGAATGGGCCAGTCTCTTTTCAGTGGTGCCCTGTGACAAGATGAGGGGAAACAGCACCAACTTTCAACACAGGAAGTTCCATTTCAACATGAGGAAAAAATTCTTTATTGTGAGTGTGACAGAGCCTGGAACAGGCTGCCCAGACAGGTTGTGGAGCCTCCTTCTCTGGAGACTTTCAAGACAAGTCTGGATGTGTTCCTGTGTAATCTGCTCTAGGTGTTCTTGCTGCAGCAGGAGGGTTGGGCTTGATGATCTTCAGAGATCCCTTCCAACCCCTATGATTCTATGATTCTCTGATTCCATGAAAAGCTTGGGTTTTCAGAACTAATTCAACCAGTGTAAATAGACCTCCGGGTCCTAAATATTTTGAGAATCTGCTCAAATCCAAAGCTTTTCTATTGAAAATAAAAGCAAGCTTGTAAGGCTTTAGAACAACTTTATGAACTGTCAGTCGGGCTCCCTGCTTGGTAGGAACCATTTACCATCTTCTGGTAGTTAGACTAGCAGTTTTCCTATTTAAATAGATATAGCCAAAGTGATGATCTAGACTGTAGGCTGGCCATGTGTGCAGGTCATCTGAGGTCTGGGAAGCCTGAAGCACTGGAAGCATTTCCTTGGATGCAGCTCTGTAGTCAGGACATCTCAGCTCTTTTCTGTGGCTTGCCTCAGCCAAGTGCTAGGCATCAGCAGGAGGAAGGGAAATGCTTTTCTTGAAACCTGATTCTGGCAACTTTCAAAACTTAGGATCTCTGAGGAAGAAGTGGAAGCACTGGAAATGGTGTCTTTGGCTGAGTCCTCACACTCTTGGTTTGCAGGTATAAATTTGAGCCTCTCAAAACTTTTAAATTGCTAATTCATCCATAGCTGTCAGTATTCTTAAAAATCTGGCTCTTTTTCACACTTGTAAGACCATCAGGAAGAGGAGATGCCACAGAGTCCAGCACCCATAGCTGTGAGGATCCTCAGGGTCCTCTGAACAAAATGTTTCAGTTGTTTTGAAAAAATACTACAGAAGTGTGGATGTCTTCCCTGCCACATGGAAACTCAGGACTCCTGGGATGTAATGCTGAGCTAATACTAGCTAAATTGTGGACATGGTTTTCCAGCTCATGGTCTAGTTTCTTGAGATGATGAAGTCACTGTATCACAACAGAACAAACAATGGTTAAAAAAGCCAAACAGAATTCATTCACTGAGCTGCAATATTTGAATCGTCAGTGCCCTGTATGACAATATTCTCCACTTAATCCCTTAGCGTGCACTGACTAAATCAGTACATATGCTTAAGAGCAAGTACTTTTAGTCTGTCTGCAAGCAGAGATGAGTAATCAGTATTGCAGATATGACACATTCATAATACTTCATAAGAATAATATCTCTATCCCACGCACACACACACAAATTGTCATGTTAACCTAGTTAATAATTATTGAAAATTTATATATGCCTTATCATATTCCTTCCAGAGCAGCCCATTGAATTACCCCGCATTAGATATATTAACCTGTTAATTCTCTAACAGTCATCTCATCCCTTCAAATAACAATAACAAAGTTCCAGTCCTGTAATGAATGTTTATTTTAAATTGATGTTGAAGAACCAGCTCACTGTACAAATGTGCTTCTTTTTCCATAGTTGGCTTTATTGCTTTCGATGTCCTGTAAGTTGCTACTTGGATATCTTAAATGAGGTGTCATGGAAAAACAGCAGTTCAATAAGAATAATGTTTTTTTGGGCATTTGTTCTGGAAAAATCAGACATTAATATTTTTATTTGGAGAAACTGCCACCTTTATGTACTTAATCTGGGAAGTTTTCAGCAGGAAGTTTGGACGAGCGGTAAAAATGACCAAGTTATTATTTTTCTCTTTCCTTTCCAGCAAGGAGTGGGCATCAGGGAGCACTTATTTCCTTCCAGTGATATACATAACTATGAAAGTAAAGGAATGAAGGCACTACTATAGCAATAGAATATATGTGTGAAAAGGTGGTTTTGCATTGACCTTCTGTGCACTTAATTCAAAAACTATTCTCACTTCACCTTTCTCACTTCAGCTGGCAATTAGGTATGGCCTTCATTGTCCTCCTGGTAAAATTTGGGCCATAATTTTGTCTGCATGAATAAACATTTCTACTTTAACACTGAAACAAGAGTGTCTTGTGATGTTGTGGTCTCAGGAAGAAGACATCTGTCTCAGGTCGCTGGAACCAAATTAAGTTGGTTTTTAACTTGAGTTAGGTTTTGAGTTCAGGTTTAAAATAGGGCAGACTTCAGCAGGCTGATTTTTGGTGACCTGTGTTGCAGCAGGAGCAGACCATGAAGTGGGCTTAGAACATTACAAAGACATTTAAGTGATTTGACATGTTCATTATGGCTCACATTTAGTACTGGGATTTGAGAGATTTATTAATGCTGTGAAATAATTTTCTGCCAGCACCCACTTCTGGTGTTTTCTTTCTTAAAATTCATAACAAAGTAATATTAAAAGAGAAATAATACCTGCAGAGGAATGAATCTAATTTATGAGATGTTTGAATCCTCAGTACCCAGAAGTCACTGACAAAAAAAAAAGAAAATAATTAGATCCTGCAGTTTTAGAAACTGTTTAAAGCATTCCTTGTATGAAGTTTTAGGGTGTTTTATTTGTTTGTTTGTTTGTTTTAGTTTTTGTTTGTTTCTGGGTTTTTTTGTTTGTTTGTTTAATTTTTACATTTATGCAGGGCAGTTTCACTGGGCACAATGCTAATTTTTCTGCATTTTTTTCTGAAGTACTTATTTCCAGCAAAAAAGAAATCAGTGAAAAGGTGAAATAGTAACATCAGCAGAGAATGAAAATGAGGGAAGGAGCACAGATGCTAAGACAGAGGAGAAACCTTCCAATTCCATTTGTTTCTTTCTCCTTCAATATCTGTGAATTTGCAGGAAATAACTAAATTGAAACCTCAAAATAGCCTGTCCCACCCTCCTCTTCTTGTCTTACTCCTGAGTCATAGCAAATGTCTGGGTAATCATGACCTGAGGGGACATGCAGGCTGTTGTCCAGGACCATTTCCACCTGCCACCCAGTTGTTTCCTAAGGGTTAAGGAACAGAACTCTTTGCTTGACTGTCCCTGTGCCAGCCCCAGGGCGGAAAGGTGTGGGAGAGCATGTTGTTCTTTGACGGAGGTAACAAGGGTGTAATCTTTGCCACTAGCATCTGCCTCCACCTCCAAAACATTTGACTAGCAGAAACCTGTACAGGGTTCACAGGGTTTAAACAAACAAGTGTCAGCTCATGCACTGTAAAATAGCCAGCTGTCTTGAGGGAAATTATTTACAGCTAGTCCTTGCTTACTTCTTGGACTCTCTAGCCTTCTGCTCTCCCTTCCTCAAATTCTTGATTGATTTCCAAAGTATGACTAATGCATTTCTATAAATGCTTCAGGCTTTAAACCCCAATTATTTTACATTGATGGTTTGTTTCATCATATTCCTGTTTACTAATGTTTCAGTCAACAAGATTTTTCACTGCCCAGGGGGAAGCAAGGAATAACAATGGCTTAAATTATTCCTAATCATGTTACAACTCCTACCTGATGGAAGAGATGAGAGATTTATTATCGTTAACTTAATTCTTGTGAAACATCAAGTATTTTGGTGATGGGCATCAAGATAAGAGCTTAACTACATAAACAGTGAATGAGATTTAAGAATGGTGGTATTAAGGATTAAAATAAAAGACTGTACCCTTTTACCAGTGAATGCAATTTTATTTTATCATTAGTTTTAAATTTTTTTAGTTTTAGTTTTTTTAAAATTTTTAATTAAAGCTGTGTGGTTTAGTTTTCAATCCAGCCAAGTCTCTCTCTTTTTCTCTCTCTCCTTCCTCCCTGGGTGGGAGGGGGAGGGGATCAAGAACATTGTTGTCAATCCTGCGTCAAACGGTGACATCATTGATGTGAGTTGTGTAAAGAAATGCAAAGGCATAGAAGGTAAGCATGTGAATCAATTGAAGAGGCTGTTCAACAGAGGTCTAGTGTGGATGAAAGAGTAAAGATTTTTTGCGAGATAAACTGTTTTGTGCAGCCAGAGGGGGAAGAAAAGCTATCTTAGTAGCAATCTCTTTCTACAGGAGAGGATATTAAGAAGTGGGAGTAGAGGGGGAGAATCACCTCCCTAGACCTGCTGGCCATGCTTTGTCTGATGCAGCCCCAGATACAGTTGTCTTTCTGGACTAAAAGTGCACGTTGCCAGCTCATTTGAGCTTCTCATCAACCAACACCCTCAAGTCCTTTTCCTCAGGACTGCTCTCAATCTGTTCTCTGCCCAGCCTGTATTTGTGCCCAACCTATGTGCAGGGCCTTGCACTTGGCCTTGTTGAATTCCATGAGGTTCGCATGGGTCCACCTCTCAAGCCAGTCAGGAGCTCTCCATATGACCTCACTTCCATCCAGTGTGTCCATCACACCACACAGTTTGGTGTAATCAGCAGACTTGCTGAAGATCCACTCAATGTGATCCATGCCACCAACAAAGATGTTAAGCAGCACCTGTCCCAGTACCAAACCTTGAGGAATGCCACTCACCACTGGTCTTCTTTTGGACATTGAGCACAAACCTTTGAGTGTGACCATCTAGCTGATACTTCATCCACCAAGTGGTCCATTCATTGAATCAATGTATTTCCAATTTAGAGACAATGACGTTGTGTGGGACAGTATAAAACTCTTTGTGCAAGTTCAGGTAGATGACATCAGTTGCTCTTCCCTTATCCACCAACTCTGTAATGCTGTCATAGAAGGCCACTGAATTTGTCAGTCATGACTTGTCCTTAGTGAAGTCATGTTGGCTGTTACCAATGACCTCCTTACTATCATGTGCCATCAATGTACTAATTTTATTGTTTTGTGGAGGACATGTAGCTATTATCCATCCATTAATGAAGACTATTGATGCCCGCTAAACCTTAACATGCTGTAATGTGGCTTTGTAACTTGCTTTTCCCTTTCCAAGGGAAAACAAAGCCTAAAAAAGTTGCAGTGACTGTAATATATGCTCAGGAAGCTACAAAATGAGACCTGCTCTGCCAGAAATCCTGCACATTCATTTTACCCTCTCCCTACCATCTGCCGTGAACATACTAAAAGAATGATTAACATATCTGGGTAGTGCTGTTGTCTCTGACTTTTTCCCCCTTCCATGACTTAACTTCTCATTCTAATAAACTTCTGAAGTGGCTTTGAAACCCTAACAAGAATTCTTCTGTTCCATGATTAGTAAGTCTATTTTGGCAGGCCCACAATGTCATGCAGCATTACATTTAGTCTGGATGTATTCAGATTTGATTGTGAGATCATTGCATATGACACAGTATACAACTCTGTGAGAAAATTTTTTACTCAATTTATTGCATGCTGGGAGAGATGAGCAAATCTGTATCTGTGTTTTTAGTAATTTGATGGCTAAATGATTTCAGCCATTATAACCAGAAATCATTCTGGGATTCAGAGAAAGTCCTGAGGGGTCTATCAAGGGAAGTTGCCTCAAACTTTCATCTCAGAGTCATACCACATTAGCAGATGGTGAGACCTCTGAACACAGCAGAGACTAAGGATTTGCTGAGTGAGATCTAGTTTCAAATGAAAAGTTTCTTACTGTGCTTCCTGTCTACCTGAAGCAGGCACTTCAGTGAGTGATGCCTACCCCTTCTTTCAGGTTTCAAACAGAATATGGAGTTAGCTAAAACAGAGATACATGTACAAAACTGTTTGCAACTGAGTATACAAAGTTATTTGAGACACATTTCAGCCTTGTTTGCAACAGTCTCTCTTTGGGCAGGATTTGACCACTCCAGATTTTGGGCAGGATTCAAAAAGTGTGGGAACTGGCTGTGCTAAAAACCCCAACCTGACAGTGTTGAAGAAACTGTGGGAACCAACCAGCAGTGTTTTTCTGGACAAATCTGAACAAACAGGCTTTTGAGAGTTGTGGGGTTTTTTTTGTTTGTTTGGTTGGTTTTGTGGGGTTTTTTGTGGGTTTTTTTTTGTGATTTTTTTGTTGTTGTTTTTTTGTTTTTTGTTTTTTTTGGTAGCTATTACCCAGTCAATAGTTAATCTTCAGAAGTTGTAACTTTATACTTTGTCTTGTAGCAGTTCACTTGCTTCTGTGGTTTTCTTTCTATGACCTGCTTGGACAGCATTTATCAAATATTTCTGATTCTACTTTAAATTAACTTACTTCACCTCTCAGCAGATGTGTCAGATGAAAAGAAAAGAAATCTGAAATACGACATCTGCTGTTTCCTAACACATAAGTGAGAGAACATTTTGTAAGATGAAAGTTTGTAAACATCCAGGAATAAAAGTGCTACAAGTAGTCTGAATCAGTCTGTGTCCTTGTTCAGGAAACTGTGATCAGATTCTTACAATTACAATTGTGTAGCAATTCTAAAGACTGTAGAGTAGTTGAAAACCAGTTCATGGATGGAATTGATTCCACTCTTAAAGCAAAAGTTATCTAAAGATGTCAATTACGGAAGCTGATATTCAGATCCATATATCCATATATATCATATATCCATATCTCCAAAATCCTTATTGAAGAACAAAAGCAAAACAGTAGAAAAAACCAAGAAGACCCTTTTCTCTCCAAACAAACCATTTTGTTTATCTGTTCATTCTTGTTTTGTCTCATTTTGGCCCTGCTTTGACTAAGCTGGGCTCTGTGTTCTTCAACACAGGAGAGCAGCTGGGATTACAGATATCTACTTGGCCTTCTACTGGTAATTTCAAGGTTGTTACCAGTTCAGCATTTGTGAGGCCCATTCCTTTCCCATGGGAATCCTTCCACTCCGGGCCAGGGGCTGTAAAACAGAGACAGAAATTGAATCACAAACAGAAACTGAGGCAGCCACACTGAGATGAAGCAGCCTACTACACATAATGTGCCTTTTTTGGATGGCAAATAGGAATGCTTTGACTGTTAGGCAATACATTTAAAGCCAGAGCAGCAGCATGGAAAACAGACACCATTACTCTGCTAAATTAATTTACTGGTTTCAGCTTTCTGCCTTTTTTTTTTTTTTTTTCTTTTTTTCTTTTTATTTCACAAGAACAAATGACTCTCAGGTTTTGCATGCAAGCATCTGATTCATTTCTTGGGTAATCCAGACCAGAGAGGGGAAGTGACTTTTTGAAGACTATTGTTTCCTACTGGCTGGGGAGAAACTGTGAGGTGTGGCTTTGATGACAGTTTCGGGGGTGACTCAGCAGACACTCCTGTTGTCACTGGGTTGAAAAAGTTGTTCAAAAGTGGCTGATGGTTGTTTCTATTTTAGTTCAATTCATCCAGCTCCACCAGTGAAAAACCCTGTAATAACACAAATGAGTAATTTCTTACATTGCACAATATTTGTTTTGAAATTCTGATGCAGATTTGAGCACCAGTTTACTTTTTCTTCAATGATGACTTAGTTTTGAAAACAGATGCAGAACTGTTGAACTCTTGGTTTAAGAAGTTACAACGGGCAACAGGAACACACTTCTGTGTATCTGAGAGTAGGGTTAATCTCTGGGTGGCCCAAAGGTTACTGTTACCGTGGTGACTGCCACTGGAGTGATGCTCTGGCTAAAGACTCAAGAAGAAGAGTTTTGTGGCCTCCAGGCACACTGAGCTACACCATCCATGCCTACAAACAGACAGGAAAGTTGTTTTTGTCTGAGTACCTACTCATGCAATTGAAACAAGGGGTTTCTTAAAATCATTAGGTACTCATAAGTGATTTTTGAAGGCCTGCAAAGTTTCAAACCCCAAGTCCTCAGGGTTACCCACCAACCTTCTACATAGCAGGAAAAGGAAGAGAATTCAAGCTACTGTGCACAAAGACCGTAATAAAAACAGAGCTGCACCAAACAAAAGATGATTTGAAAGTCTGCAGAGTAGGGCTATCCTTTTTCTCCCTGTCTTCTGAGCTTTCTTGGAACTGACTACTCCATCTCAGATTACTTCCCCTGTCTGTCCCCCCTGCCTGCACTACAAGCAGGTGACACCAGATGGTGGATGTGAAAGCAACAGGATGTTAGTGAACTTGTTCAGATCAGGACAACCCTCGCAGCTGTTTGGCATCTGAGGAGTGGGGACCAGGGACAGCTGCCACCACCCTCTTTTCAGTAGCCTGAGGGAAGGGGATTAGAGGAAAGGCAGGTGTCTGTGACCATTAGTAACACAACAGGGTTTGATTTGTTGTTAAATTTGCTGGGCCTACGTCTTCCTGCAGAAGAGTGGCTGTTTAGGACAGCTGAGGCAAATGCTGTGGTTTCCTAAGACTGCCCCTGATGAGGATGGAGGCTCATGTGGTAACACAGTTTCTACCTCGTTGGCAAAATCTAGCTGACCCCACAAGAAAAAAAAAAAAAGTAGTCACTAGATTGCCTTTATTAGTCTTGCAGTGAAGTGGTACATTCTAATTACCCAAACCAGGAGCTATAGTTTTCTTTAGAAAGGTCATAGAATCATAGAATGTCTTGGGTTGGCAGGGACCACTAAACATTATCTAGTCCAGTCACCCTACAATGATCAGGAACATCTCCAACTAGACCAGATTTCTCAGAGCCCCATCAAGCCTGACCTTGAATGTGTCCAGGAATGGGGCCTCCACCACCTGTCTAGGCAACCTGTTCCAGTGATCAACCACCCTCATATTAAAGAACTTTTTCCTAATGCCGAACCTAAATATACCCTTTTCTAGCTTAAAAGCATTATCCCTTATCCTTTTGTTACATGCTCCTGTGAACAGTTCTTCCCCAGCCTTCTTGTAGGCTCCTTTCATGTCAGTGAACATCCATCTGGTGCATGCTGCAGCATTATGAATCGTGGCTGCTCCAGGCTACCTTTACCATGGATGGGTGAATGTGCTTAAAGGGTATAGGGACCTTGCTTAAAACTGTACCGTTCTGCTTTCTGCTTGCAGGACTGTGTCTTGGAAGGTTTTGTGATCTGCAGTCAGAGAGTGAGTAAATTTTCTCAGACCTTGAACTGAAGAATTCAGTTGTCCCATAGGGGCTGCTTAAAGAAAGTAATCACAGGGGTTCCTTGAGTGAACTGAGAAATTCCAGTGTCTCCTGCCTCTGTCCCCGAACCGACCTGTGACAATTACAAAAAAACCCCACAAAACACTAGCTAGCTGAACACAAAAGAACGACAAAGTCTTGCTGGAGAGATGTGCAGATCAGAGCTCTGTGTCGGAGGAATTGCTTTTTGCAAGGTAAAGAAAGAAGAGAGGAACAGAAGTGAGGTGGGGCAAAAGGGTAGGAAAAGTTTTAGTCATGTGCTACAGGGTAATTGAAAAGGGGAGAGAGCCAAGACCAAGAGGAGATATAGGATGAAGCTATATTTCAGTAACATCATTTGTGTAAGGGCATTAATTTCTGCAGCATGCATAGCATGAGCACCATTATACCACAGTTAGGAGTTTTGGGATATGATACGACAGGGATGGGCGATGCTTGACTCAGCCCCGTCCAGTGAGTCTCAGCTAAAGATACCTGTTCTGCTCCTTGGAATAAACAAAACTTCAAAAAATGCTTAACTAATCCTGAGTCTCTGTACCTGTGCCAGAATCTCAGCCAGTGAGACCACCCAAGGTCAAGAGAGAGGGATGGGAACAGGAGGAGAAACGGTGGGGGACTGCAAACAGAGGCCCAATCAGCAGGACTGGTGTCCACACTCCAGCTCAGGGTGTTAGAAATGAGCACTGAAAAATCATGTTCCCAGCACACAAGAACATCATAGTGTGAAGCAGATTGCTCTAGTAATTTTTTTGGCATGTAAAAAGCCAAACTCCCCCATCACTCCTTGTAGAAGAAAACATTGTTCATTAGGCTCGGTAGATGCTGTTTTTTTCTCTTCTCTTTTTAGCAATCAGTGAAAGAAAAAAAGGCAGCAAGAGTGAACAAACAAACAAACAAACAAGACCCAGCCTTTTAATTCCCAATGGCAATATGTGACTTTTGTTCTGGGAATTGTGCTTGCTTCTGTACAGAGATCCCAAGGGTTCACATAGCCTCTGCTTCACTTCTCAGTAGTCATCTCTAACTGTAACTCGTGATGACTCACGTGTGTCCCCACAGGTTCTCACTGTTACTGCCTCAGGAAAAACTAGCCATAGTTCCTTTGTCCTTATACCATGCCATTATGTCAGTGGCATCAGTCCCATCAAAATTCTGGATTTAGAATATTTCTTCTATTGATATGTAATAATTTTGTTGATTCACTACCCAGCACACAAAATTAGCTCAAATTGAATCTTTCAAAAATAAAGCATTTGAAATTTTTTCACATATATGCGGATGGCTATTATCTAGTTCTTGCCAGTTTGACAAGCAGATAAAAAAGCTACTTAGAAAAGACTTTTTGGAAGCTTATGTTCACAAAAAGTGCAGAAAAACACCCTGCTGTGCCTGTGTTGCCACTGAGTTCTGTAGCAACTCAATGGCAGAGCTTCAGCTGGCCCAAGCGTGGCACAGCATGGGGCAGGACTTGGCAGAGGCTAGCCACATCTGATGATGTCAGGGCAATCTGGCTTGTCCTCAGGTCACAGTGCTGCAGAGGTGGTGGTTCCTCAGGCTAATAGTGGTCAGGGTGTGGAAGGGTACCAAAATAATGCTCGGACTGAGGGACAAATTAATGGAAGAGAAGTTCCCTGAGAGTAGGCTAATGCACAGAAACCATGTCAGGCTCAGGAGGAACTGAAGAAGGTGAGAGGCTGTGAGGAGGGCACTAGAAGGAAGAGTCAGAGATACCTGTCTTCTGGAGCTTGTGCTTACAGCCACTGTTGCAGGCAGGATGGACCTTTGGTCTGGCCCAGAGAATCTATTCTGATTTCTATATGTGCAAAAAGTACACAACCAATTTTGAAATAACAAGCCATTGAAAGAATGGAGCATTACTTTGAAAAATGCCCTAAGAATATTTTTGAAGATGACAAAAATGACAGAGGATCTTGATTTTCCTTATGGTTTTTAAAAATATTGCTCTCTTGCCCACTTTTATAAAATGTTTCTAAAATGTTCATATGTAAATGAAGAGTAATGACATTGCTGGGATGTCCATCAAAAATAGAGATTGGCCTATGTCATGGGCAAACCTTTTAACTCACCATTTTTTAATAGGTTTTTAGCATAAGACCTAAGTGTCTGGCCATACAGTTTTTTTAGGAAGTCCATGAGTTAGAAGGAAATAACTATACAAAATGTACCTAGAATGGTTTCCAGAAGCGGTCTCTGCCTTTGCAACATGTGTTGCCACACATTTCAGTACAAATGACTCACCATTGAGGCTGATATTGTTAGTGCTAGTACTTTCATGAGAGCTCACTGATTTAGTGTGGCACAGTGTTTGGGTGCTTAAATGAAGATATCATTGGGAACTGCCTCTGACTGACTCATTCTTTCTAACTTCAGTGGGTGTTAAGTGCCCAACTACATAAACATCCTTTGTGAATCTTGTGCATTTGAGTGAATATCTTTCTTTGTGCTCTATATTCTCTCCTCGGGATAAGCAAATATGTCTACAGGACTTTATTTGCCCTCACACATACCTGTGCTATGATAATTGCCCTTTGAAGAACCTGATAACTTTGTTTACCAAAAATTGATTTAGTTTTTAATCCAGCACAATGTTTTCTTAGCTCATGAGGCAATGAGTAACCTAGCTAGACTTGGCATCCTCTACAAGAGTGGCACAGCCCTCACGTGACAGAGCAGTGTGCTTAAAACCCGGAAGGATGACTTTGATTTTTAAATCGTAGAGCATTGTATAAACAGTAGCACATGTGAGCTTTTTATAGCTAGCACTGATCAGTATAGTTAATTGATGTAATTGGCATAATGTCACAAGGTGGTAATCAACCTGAAAAACATTTTATCATAGCTCTGCTCTTTATATCGACTCAACATAAATCAGCACAAATAATGAGAAAGCCACGACATATTTTTGAATATCTCTGGCCAGTTTTGCTATTCGTCTAACCCAGCCTCCCACGGGAGGGGGGGGCACAAATCCCCCCGTAGTGTCTGAGCCGGCAGAGTGAAGGCACGACCTTGAGAGCCCAGCAATTACAAAAACATTCCAGTGTCTTATCAACCTAGCAGAACACGCAGTTGTTAGTTGAAGAAAGCTCACTGAAATAAAAAAAGGATCAGCGAAAGAAAAACTGGCTTCATCCTGGCTCAGACCAGGACAACCTATCAAAGTCAGAGCAGAACAATGAGAAAATAAACCCTAAATCTTTAAACATCTTTCCGCTTCTACTCCCTTCTTCCTAGACTCAACTTCACTCCTGATTTCTTTACCTTCTCCCCCTCAGTGGTGCAGGGAGATGGGTAATTGGCATTGTGGTCTGTTTGTCACACATTGTCTCTGCCTCTCCTTCCTCCTCACACTCTTCCTCTGCTCCAGTGCAGGGTCTCTCCCACAGGAGACAGCCCTCCATGAACTTCTCCAGCGTGGGTCCTTCCCACAGGGTGCAGAACTTCACAAACAGACCGCTTGAATCCAGGTCCCCCATGGAGTCAGAAGTCCTGCCAGCAAACCTGCTCCAATGTGGCCTCTTCTCTCCACGATTCCACATGTCCTGCTAGGAGTCTGCTCCAGTACAGGCTCTCCACTGGGTCCCAGCGTCCTTCATCTGCTCCCACCTGCTCTAGTGTGGGGTCGTCCAGGGGCTCAAAGTGGATATCTGCTCCACTGTGGATGTCCATGGGCTGCAGGAGGACAGCCTGCCTCACTATGGTCTTCACTAGGGGCTGCAGGGGAATCTCTGCTTGGCATCTGGAGCACCTCCTCCCTCTCCCTCACTGATCTTGGTGTCTGCAGGGCTGTTCCTCTCACATATGCTCACTTCTCTCCCTTAGCTGCTGTTACTCAGCACTTTTCCCCCCTTCTTAAAATGTCATCACAGAGGTGCTACCACTGTCACTGAAGAGCTCAGGCTTGACCAGCAGTGGGTCTGTCTTGGAGCCAGCTGGAACTGGCTCTCTTGGACATGGGTCCAGCATCTTCTCACAAATGCCACCCCATAGCCCCCACACTACGAAAACCATGCCACACAAACCCAATACAAAAGGTTGGTGTAAAACAAAGTAATAGAGAAACAGTCACCAATAGTTATACTAAATCTGACCAATTCAAAGCACACCAATTAGGCTTCTCGTTGTGGAGGACCATCTCTGTTCTCTTTCCTTCAGGAAGAACTGAGGGAGGTAAACTGATCTTGTTAATTCAATAATATAGATACTGATATTTTCATTAAATATATATCCATAATATATGTACATTTTCATCTGCAGAACTGGGATTTTGTTTTTGTTTTTATTATTATTTTTTTTTGTCTTCTGTGTTATATAATTATGGCAATGAAGTTTTGAGTTTACAAAGTAAATCCAGTGAAATAATAGCATGTTAGCACAAAAGTAGTTTTTGTTTTAGTCTGGCTCAATTTAAAATCCTAGCTGTGAAAATAATCTAATACTGATATTCCTTTTTTTTTTTTTTTCTTTTTTTGTCTGTCTGTCTGTGTCCTGCCTGAGCAAATGCAGTAGGTGTTATACATAAAATTTAGCACTGTAATTTTGCAAGATTCCCCTGGTGCATTTTATGATTGAACAGGCCCTACTGTACAAATTCTTCAGATCTTTCAATAATGAAATCTATTCACATTTCATCTTATCAAAATCAATCTTTTTGGTTGAAAATATGTGATCCATGTAGTATTTTAAAAAATTGAATTATGAGAGCAAGAAGAAGGAGTGAAAACAAAAGGAGCAAAGGAGAGACCACTTTCTTATAAGATAATAAGCTCAAAAGAAGGTAAGAGAAAAAAAAAAAAAGGTTCATCATCAGTTCTAATGAAGCAAAATGGATAAGGGTAAGGAAAGACAAGGAAAAAATAATTCCCACAAAGTATTTGAGATTTGCTCACTTCATAATTAAATTACTTCTATATGTTTGAAACTGGTTTTCAGTGGAGTTATATGTCCAAAACCAGAATAGTGAAATGGTGAATTGCAACGATGCCCTGCCATCTGTGGGAACACTCCTGCAAATCTCTACCTCTGATTCGGTCACTCTTTGCAGTATGTCGTCAGGATGATCTCTCGTCACTGACCTTGACATGGTCTGTTCTTCATGTGATGTTCACCATTGGCTTTGCTGAGGATCAAACACCTCATGCTTATGCCATTTCGTAAGTAGGAACAAGATTAGTCGCTTAAACCTCTAATGGCTAATCGTTTTTGTGCATGAGACTGCTCACATGTTTCAGGGTAAGCATGTGCTTTGATGTCCACCTGAACAAGGATTTCTTCTAGCTATAAGGGGAACCTCTACTGCACTCTGCTGGCTCTAGTTGACAATGGCTCTTTGTAGCCCGTGAGAAGGTTATTACACTTTCTGAAGGTTTTATTTCATGCTCGCAGACTCTCAAAAAAACAACAACCAACCAACAAACAAACAAACAAAAACCCCAGCCATTACTGTATGTTTGAGCTAATTCCTAAAGAAGCACTGTGAAATATAAATAGAAAATGCAGAAGCAGAAATAAAAGAAGAAACAAAAGGATTACAGTATCCTCTTATTCACACTGCACCAATGTAGCCAGGCTGCAAATTCTCTGGAGGAGTAATGCTGGCTATCTCTTCCTTACTGCAACCTAGTTATCTTGGTTTCAGTAAAGCATTTGACACTGTCTCCCACAGCATCCTTGTAGGTAAGTTGATCAAGTATGGGTTTGATGATGAGGCAGTGAGGTGGATCAAGAACTGGTTAAAAGGAAGAAGTCAGAGAGTTGTAGTCAAAATGGGGCAGAATCTAGTTGGAGGCCTGTGACTAGTGGAGTCCCTCAGGGGTCGGTACTGGGACCAGTGTTGTTCAACATCTTCATCAGTGACCTGGGTGAGGGTACAGAATGTACCCTCAACAAGTTTGCTGATGACACCAAGCTAGGAGGAGTAGCTGACACACCAGAAGGCTGTGCTGCCATTCAGAGAGACCTAGACAGGCTGGAGACTTGGGCGGGGAAAAACCTGATGAAGTTCAACAAGGGCAAATGTAGAGTTTTGCATTTGGGGAAGAAAAACGCCATGTACCAGTACAGGTTGGGGGCTGACCTGCTGGAGAGCAGTGTAGGGGAAAGGGACTTGGGGGTCCTGGTGGACAGGAGGATGACCATGAGCCAGCAGTGTGCCCTTGTGGCTAAGAAGGCCAATGGCATCCTGGGGTGCATTAGAAAGCGTGTGGTTAGTAGGTCAAGAGAGGTTCTCCTCCCTCTCTATTCTGCATTGGTGAGGCCGCATCTGGAGTATTGTGTCCAGTTCTGGGCCCCTCAGTTCAAGAAGGATAGGGAACTGCTGGAAAGAGTCCAGCGCAGAGCCACAAAAATGATTAAGGGAGTGGAACATCTCCCTTATGAGGAAAGGCTGAGGGAGCTGGGTCTCCTTAGCTTGGAGAAGAGGAGACTGAGGGGTGACCTCATCAATGTTTACAAATACGTAAAGGGTGAGTGTCAAGAAGATGGAGTTAAGCTTTTTTCAGTGATGACCAGTGACAGGACAAGAAGTAATGGATGCAATTTAGAGCATAGGAGGTTAAGGTGAATATCAGAAAATTTTTTTTTACTGTAAGAGTGACAGAGCACTGGAACAGGCTGCCCAGAGAGGTTGTGGAGTCTCCTTCACTGGAGATATTCAAAGCCCGCCTGGACACCTTCCTGTGTGATGTACTCTAGGTGACCCTGCTTTGGCAGGGGGGTTGGACTAGATGATCTTTCGATGTCCTTTCCAACCCCTAGGATTCTATGATTCTCTGATTCTAGTTTCTTCTGATACAGTTTTATATTGCTAGGTGATATCTTCTGGTGGCAGATGAGGAAGCAAGAGCATGGAGAGATGAGGTGCTCTGCCTAAAGTCACCCAGTATTCAGCTATTGGATCCAACTCCCAAGCAGTAGCAGTTCCTTTTCCATGCAGCTAGGCAGAATCACTCTAAAACACCTTCAGGGGTGTGTCTAGACAAATGAAATATTGAGCAGGATTACCGCCTAGATGAGAAAAAAGAAGAAGCAGCAGTGAGCAGCAGCAAGCTGAAAAAAAATAAAAAATGCAAAACTGATAACTTAGATGCACCTAGAATTCTTCAAGTCCGGGTCCAATGTGCGTTCAAATAAAAATAAGCATCAGCACCTCATTCATATGTGCCAGACACAGTTGTTTGGAACTTAAAAGCCTAAATAGCAACATATAGAATGTTTACATATACCTTCTTGCAATTGTAGTTTTAAAAACATATTTATGGGATTACTATGAGAGCTATTCTTTTGAAAGAGAAGCTAGAACATAGTTCAATATTGTGAAACTTCAAGAATAAGTTGGTTTTGAAGACAGAATCAAAGAAAGCATTTAATGTGCTTGTTGTGGCTATTTCCCTA
Source organism: Apus apus (assembly GCF_020740795.1). Classification (NCBI taxonomy): domain Eukaryota; kingdom Metazoa; phylum Chordata; class Aves; order Apodiformes; family Apodidae; genus Apus; species Apus apus. The sequence goes on along the minus strand of NC_067312.1, from coordinate 38,459,699 downwards.
TTTTTGAGGTGACTGACCTCATCAAGCTATAGACCAATGTTATCTCTGATTCTTCTTTTGCTATTGACATATTTAAAAAAAGTCTTTTTGGTATCCTTCACAATTCTAGCCATCTTGAACTACAGTTAATCTTTGGCCATATGTATTTTCTTTCTACAGTACTGAACAGTATCTCTGTTGTTCTGTGTCACCAGTCCTTGCTTTCAATGTCCATACACTTTCCTTTACTGCTTAAGTTCTAGAAAAAGTTCCCTGCTCAGCCCAGCTGACCTTCTGCCCTACTTGCTTGACTTCTGAGCCTTTGAAATTGCCTGCTCCTGTGCTTTTAAGAGATGGCTCTTAAAAAAGGGCCAGCATTCATGGACCCCAGTACCTTCAAAAGCAGATTCCCAAGGGACCTTCCTTACTAGCACCTTCAGACTCCCTCTGAAGTCTGCTCTCCCCATACCCAGAGTCAAAGTTTTACTGGCAGTTTTTCTTCTGTTGTCAATGATTTGAAAGTCAGCTACACTGTGGTCACTATGAGCAAGACAACCACCAACCACCAATTTGCCCATGAATAATAGAATTATAGAATGCAAGGTTGGAACAGACTTCAAGGATCATCTGGTCCAGCCTTTTTAAGTAGGAGCACAGTTTAGATGAGACAGCCCAGCACCTTATCAAGCTGTGTCTTACAAGTGTCCAGTGTTGAGGGAAGCCATCACTTCCCTCTGAACATCATTCCAATGCCTGCCTGTTCTCATAATGAAAACTTTTCTTCTCAAGTTCAATCAGGATCTCCCTAGGAGTAACTTGTACCCGTTACCACTCATCTTTTCATTTAAAATTGGAGTCTTCATCTTCTTGATATCCACTCTTTCAGTACTGGAATGTAGTGATGAGGTCTCCCCTAAGCCTTCTTTTCTCCAGGCTGAACTAACCCAACCCTCTCAGCCTCTCCTCCTATGGCAAGCTTCCCAGTCCTTTGATCGTATTTACAGCCCTTCCCTGGATCCTCTCCAGCCTGTCCAGGTTTTTTCATGTAATGGGGACCAGAACTGAATACAGTATTCCAGGGGTGTTTTGTCACATGCTGAGCAGCGTAGGATGATGACTTTTAATCCTTGCTGGTGGTGCCCTTGTTGATGAAGCCCAGCATCCTGTTGGTTTCCTTTGCCACTGCAGCAGCACACTGTTCAAGCCTGTTGAGCTTGTTGTCCACTAGGATCCCCATCTCCCTTTCTCCATGAGTTCTTCTCTGTTTATAAACAACAAATCTAGGAGGACACCTTTCCTAGTTGGCTCCTTTAGTACTTGCACCAAGAAGTTATCTTCAGCTTGCTTCAGAAATTTCCAGGTCCTGTTTGTGTCTGCCATATGATATTCCAAGTTGATGTCTAGGAAGTTAAAATCTAGTTGATCTAGTGATATCCCTTAATTCCTTGTAGAATAATTCATTGGTGTTGTCATCCTGGCTGGGTGGTTGGCAGTAGACTCCAGCAACCACATTTACTTTGATTTCTTTCCCCTTCATCCTTACCCAGAGGCTCTCCACTGTGTCATCACCAGCTGCTAGTGCCATAGGACCCACCCCATCTCTTCCACAGAGTGTCACCCCCTTCCCTCCTCACCTGCCCTGCCTGTCTCTCCCACAGAACCTGTAACTCTCCCTCACGGCACACCAGTTGCAGGGCTCATCCCACCAGCTGCTGCTTATGCCAATGATGTTGTATCTCTGGGACTGGGTGAGAGCTTGTAAGCTTCTCTTGCTTATTCCTTATGTATCTTTATACACTTTAGTAGAAAACTTCAAATGTGATGATGAGGATGGGAGTAATAGTCAGATTTGAGGGGGATGATACAGGTAAATAAATGTATGTGATTGACTATTAGAAGAAAACTGGACTTTATTTGAAAACTTTGTTTAAGAGGAGGGGACGGTGGAGGAGGAGGTGGATGGTAAGGTCAGTATATTTGAAAATACTTACTCCTGTTCAACTGCCTGTCTCTGTATTTTTGTCTGTCTTTTCTGTATCAGATTGTTGGTATATATTGTTTCTGTAAGAACAGTTTCCCAAACTGGTCAAGACTTACAGCCACATTTGGGTTATTTATTCATGTGTCTTCTGAGTATGAACCTGCTTTTCCACCCAGATGGAAGAAGAGATGGTATAAAACATATATCTCTTCTTTTCTACCTAGTTCAGATTGTTGAATGGTGCATTTTGCACACATCAGAATCCATTTGCTCTCAGAAACAACAGCCAAAAAGAGGAGCTTTGTGTGTAATATCAGAAGTCTTCAGAGCCTTTATCTCCTGTTGTTAGCTGCAGTCTCGGTGAAAAGTGTGACTACAGCCGTGGCCTTCAGGGACTCACATGCATTGCCATCTACTGGTAGCATCTGAAACTGCATCTTCTAGGAAGAGGTCTTCACGGCCTGGAGCTTCTCACGGCAAATTGTAATCCAAATAGTTTAATAACACCTCTGTCTGTCTGTCTATTTGTCTGTCTATCTTATCTATCTGTCTATCTATCTATCTATCTATCTATCTATCTATCTATCTATCTATCTATCTATCTATCTATCTATCTATCTATCTATCTATCTATCTAATCTATCTATCATCTATCTATCATCTATCTAATCTATCTGTCTAATCTATCTATCCATATAATGTATTTATCCATAGATCTACCAGCTAGAGGTATGACCTATTTTCCATCAACTCTTCCCGTGTTTATAGCTTTGCATATTTTTAAAAACTGTGACGTTTTTTGAAGATGTATGAAGTCTTTCTCCTGACATTTTTCACTAGTGTGTGAGTTAAAGAATGACAGAAGTAATATACTAATAAACTTTTTCTGCTTCTTCAGAAGTTAGGAGTATTAATTAAATCAATGAACATAATTTAGTGAAACTTCCAAGGAGTTAAGAAATACTAGGAGGAAAGGGGAAAGGGGAAAGGGGGAAGGGAGGGGAGGGGAGAGGGGGGAAACAGAAGAGAGCAGAGGAGAGGAGAGGAGAGGAGAGGAGAGGAGAGGAGAGGAGAGGAGAGGAGAGGAGAGGAGAGGAGAGGAGAGGAGAGGAGAGGAGAGGAGAGGAGAGGAGAGGAGAGGAGAGGAGAGGAGAGAGCTTGGATGTGGAATGCCAGGACTATCACTGATAATATATGTTTGGTTGTGGCATCTTAACATGCCAGTGCTGGAGTCATCACTGCTCAAGAATGCAACGTTGTGCTTTCCCCAAGGATCTTTCCTTGATAAACAATGATACAATACCACTGTGTTCAGGAACAAGGAAAAGGATATTTTTAAAAAAGATCTTGCAAAATTGCCTTTGTCTTTCAGGAACTACCAAGGCTGCCTTGCAGGTCATAATGGTATACTTTTCTGTAATTGTTCAAGTAGCTGGTGATTTGCATTTTGCCCAAGTCATAGTAATTTTAAGACAAGTTTTAGTTTCTGCTACATTTAGTGATATTTTCTCAAAGGATTTTTTATGTTGCAAATCATTCCTTCAAGGGTGTTAAACTTCATAGTTGTTTTTTTTTTTAATTATTATTATTATTTTAATTTTTTTAATAAGAATGTGAATTTATGTTTTCAAGCATGTATTTAAAGGTTTGGTTTGTGTGCCCAAGGTTGGAGCACACTAGTATTTTACTGGTTATTGCAACTTGTACACATGTGTGGTTTTTTGTGAGCCATCATATTTTGTTTTCAAAACATTTTATCTTATTTTGTCCTTGGTTTGGTCTGTGTTAATTTGATACAAGCATATTTATTTTCTTAATCAATTAAGTTGCTGGATTTGTGTCTGAAGAGACCACTGGTAGTTTAGGAAACCTGTAGCCTGCAGTTCATTTGTTAAAATTTTAAGCTCTTGTATGAGTTTGTCCAGGGTTTCCAAATGTCTTATCACTGCTCAGCAGCTGTTGAAGACATCAATAGAAAATGAGTCAATAGTTTCAAAAAGGAAGATGCATTTATGAAAGACTGGTATTTTCACTGACACTGGCATCCATCCTGGCACACGAGCTCAAAAAACTAAAGCTGTATGTGTCTGAAGGTTAAAAAATAACATCCCTCTCATATTTTCATATTCTGTAATAGCCCTGATGTAAATGGGTTATATGGGAAATTTGCCATATGAGTAGTTGAAAAGACTCTAAGTAGTATGTTTTTGGGTTTTTTGTGTTGTTTTTTTTCCCTTCATGAAAACTTTTTTTTTTTTTTTTTTTTCCATATTCTTCTAGTACTAGAGTTTCCAGTCCTGCAATAAAGACTGCTCATGTGCTTAGCTTGTTTGACCTTGACCTTCCAGGATACTCATAAGCTTCAGAAGCAGGCACTGATTAAGTGTATTGGAGGACTATGAGAAGTGTTACTAATACACTTATTCACTAGCTGAAGAATTTGTCTTTGAATTGACTACTCGTTGTACTATTCTTCCCTGGACTCCTGCCTCTGATTCGTATTGTATTAATTCAATTTTACAGGCAATGTAAACAGGGGGATCTGAATAGACTGCTTCCTCTGGCTAAAGGCACCATGCCCTCAGTTGTTCTGCAGAATTTGCCCTTTTTTACCTCAAGGTTTTGTTATTTTGCTGAAGGTTCACACTGAAGATTTTACTTTCTAACTCCTGACCATGATGGAATGTGGTTCTGGTGCTCTTTGCTCTATGTCTTCTTTGAAAAATAAAATAAATAAATAATAAAAAAGAGCAGACCTTGTTGGTTTTATAGCATTTGCCACTTGCCATGGGAGCAGACCAACCAGAGTGGGGTGCAGATGTTAGCTAGGGAATGAATATTCAGAGCTTCTTATGATTTTAATGCCTTCATGAGATACAGACAGTTCTGCTCCAAGAACATGCAAAGGTCCAAAGACATGAGCCCCTGAGGAGGACTGCAACCTTTCCACAACCTCTGACAAGTGCAGTGGTAAGCAGAGTCTTGAGCTGCCACCTGTGCCTGTGAAGTCCTTTGCAAACAGGATGCCTGAAAAATGCAATGAAGCCTTGGAGTGGGAAGTAGTCATATTATGTTCCTTGAGTGATAATGTCATTGATGACAACTTCTTAATGCAAATGGTGGATGAGCCGACTAGAAGAGGAGCGCTGCTGGATCTTGTGCTCACCAACAAGGAGGGCCTTATTGAAGCAGTGGTGGTCAATGGCAACCTTGGCTGCAGCGACCATGAGATGGTGGAGTTCAGGATCCTGTGTGGGAGGAACAGAATTTCCAGCAGGACCAGAACCCTGGACTTCTACAGAGCAAACTTCGGCCTCCTCAACCAATTGTTAAGGGAAGTCCCATGGGACAGAGTGCTAGAAGGTAAAGGGGCTCAAGATAGCTGGACAATATTCAAGGACCACTTCTTGCAAGCACAGCATCAGTGTGTCCCAATGGGTAGAAAATCTAGTAAGGGAGCTAGGAGACCAGCGTGGTTAAAAAAGGAACTGCTGGGGAAACTCAAGTGGAAGAGGAAAATCTATAGATCATGGAAGGAGGGACTGGTCACTTGGGAGGAATATAGGAATGTTGTCAGGGGATGTAGGGAGGCAACTAGGAAAGCTAAGGCCTCCTTGGAACTTAACCTTGCAAGTCGGGTTAAGGACAGTAGAAAGGGCTTTTTCAAATACATAGCCAACAAAGCTAATACCAGAGGCAATATAGGCCCACTGCTGAATGAGGTGGGTGCCCTGGTGACAGAGGATATGAAGAAGGCAGAGGTGCTGAATGCCTTCTTTGCCTCTGTCTTTACTCCTGCAGGCTTTTCCCATGAGCCCCAGATTCATATAACCCCAGAAGTAGTCAAGATAGGTGAGGACATAGTAGATGAGGATTGGGTTAGGGATCAGTTGCATAATCTGGACATCCATAAATCGATGGGTCCGGATGAAATGCATCCAAGGGTGCTGAGGGAGCTGGCGGAGGTCATTGCTAGTCCACTCTCCATCATCTTCGGTAAGTCATGGGTAACTGGAGAGGTGCCTGAGGACTGGAGGATAGCAAATGTCACTCCAGTCTACAAGAAGGGCAAGAAGGAGGACCCGGGTAACTATAGACCGGTCAGCCTCACCTCCATCCCTGGAAAGGTAATGGAACAACTTGTCCTTGGCACTATCTCTAGACATATCAAGGAGATGGGGGTCATCAAGAGCAGTCAACATGGTTTTACCAAGGGTAAGTCATGTTTGACTAACCTCATAGCCTTCTATGAGGAAATTACTAGGTGGATAGATGATGGTAGAGCGGTAGATGTGGTCTATCTTGATTTCAGTAAAGCATTTGACACCGTCTCCCACAGCATCCTTGTAGATAAGTTGATCAAGTATGGGTTTGATGATCAGGCAGTGAGGTGGATCAAGAACTGGTTGAAAGGAAGAAGTCAGAGAGTTGTAGTCAATGGGGCAGAATCTAGTTGGAGGCCTGTGACTAGTGGAGTCCCTCAGGGGTCGGTACTGGGACCGGTGTTGTTCAATATCTTCATCAACGACCTGGATGAGGGCATAGAATGTACCCTCAGCAAGTTTGCTGATGACACCAAGCTGGGAGGAGTGGCTGACACACCAGAAGGCTGTGCTGCCATTCAGAGAGACTTAGACAGGCTGGAGACTTGGGCGGGGAAAAACCTGATGAAGTTCAACAAGAGCAAGTGTAGAGTTTTGCATTTGGGGAAGAAAAACGCCATGCACCAGTACAGGTTGGGGGCTGACCTGCTGGAGAGCAGTGTAGGTGAAAGGGACCTGGGGGTCATGGTAGACAGGAGGATGACCATGAGTCAGCAGTGTGCCCTTGTGGCTAAGAAGGCCAATGGCATCCTGGGGTGTATTAGAAAGGGTGTGGTTAGTAGGTCAAGAGAGGTTCTCCTCCCCCTCTATTCTGCATTGGTGAGGCCACATCTGGAATATTGTGTCCAGTTCTGGGCCCCTCAGTTCAAGAAGGATAGGGAAGTGCTTGAAAGAGTCCAGCGCAGAGCCACAAGGATGATTAAGGGAGTGGAACATCTCCCTTATGAGGAAAGGCTGAGGGAGCTGGGTCTCTTTAGTTTGGAGAAAAGGAGACTGAGGGGGGACCTCATCAATGTTTACAAATATGTAAAGGGTGAGTGTCAAGACGATGGAGTTAAGCTTTTTTCAGTGAAGACCAGTGATAGGACAAGGGGTAATGGATACAAGTTGGAGCATAGGAGGTTTAAGATGAATATCAGGAAAAATTTTTTTTACTGTGAGAGTGACAGAGCACTGGAACAGGCTGGCCAGAGAGGTTGTGGAGTCTCCTTCTCTGGAGACATTCAAAACCCGCCTGGACGCCTTCCTGTGTGATGTACTCTAGGTGACCCTGCTCTGGCAGGGGGGTTGGACTAGATGATCTTTCGAGGTCCCTTCCAACCCCTAGGATTCTATGATTCTATGATTCTATGTCTTGTGCAAGTATTATCTAGTGTAGTAGAGCACATTAAGGCGGACACGGTATTTAGGGTGAACCGATCTGTGACTTACATGGGGCATTGATGGCTGTGGAGTTGTAAAGACTCAGGATTTTGGTGCTCCCGAGTACATCCTCCCTCAGCCAGCCTGTGCAGGCTAAAACTTCTATCCAACCCCTTTAGTGCTCCAGCTGCACTTCCCATACAAATAAATACTGCAAAACATGTAACAATTAGTGTTTGAGTTTTGCCTCATTTTAGGACAATTAACCAATAAAGGGTTGCACCAAGAAATAAATCTGGAGTTCCTCCATTGAGTGCAGCCAGAGCTAAGCAGCAAATGCAATTATCTGAGCAGGTGCTGAGAGCAGTCAGCCATAGTTGCAGTGTGTGATATCAGATGTTACTCAAGAAAGCAGCTGCATTAACAACCATTTAGTCAGCCATTTATTTTGGCTAGGATAAAGACGTGAATATGATTCTAAGTAGAATTACATGATTTCAAGTAACATTACCATTAAAGGAAATATATGTATGTCGCTTCAGATGAACTTCCCAAATGCTTGCAGTGACAAATTTTCAGAAGTGATCTAAAGTACAGAGCATATGGGTAAGGAGAAGCTCTGCTAACTATTTCCCTTTCTAATTAAAAAAAAAATAAAGATAATTTGGCAGAATTCAAATGAACATTTAGAAATTTAAAGATGTTTTTGATCTTTTCATAAAACATTCTGATTAATGATGGAGTAGGACAGATTCAGTGATCAAGAGCAATTTGTATTATTCCTATAAATCACATATACTCTATACTCACTGTAATTACTTGTGATCCACATTAATTGTCTAGAAAACTTAAAAAAATTGCTTCTTCATGAGGCTTTTAATGTTTTTTTTTTTCTCAACCTGGCGATCAGGTCTACCAGGAAAAGAGCACCAAAATATAATGAAAAATACATCCTGCTTTTCTTCTGATTTAACTTTCAGTATATCAGAGAAACTTGAAATGCAGTATTTCAGAAATATCAGAAAAGCTACAAAAGGCTTTTTAAACAATAATTGCAGCAGTCTGTTGGAATTCTTTGTAGTTTTTTTTTTTTTTAATTTAGTTGATAAGTTTTTTTTCATAAGGTGCTCAGAGACGTGTACCTGAATAAGGTTTTGTCTGCAAGTCAATTTAAGCTGTAGCTATTTACACTGTGAACACCACTGTGACATCAGAATAAGGTTACTTGTGCTTCTGTTAAATTGCATTCCCATGTAACATCTGTGTTCAAGAGCTGGACATGTTGATTTGGAAGTTAACATTCAAGAAGGATATAAGTTGGCTTTTGAAAGTTTCTTGCATTAAAATAAGCAATGTGCTTTGCACCTGATTGTGCCTACCCAGCCTTGCCAGGGTTCCGCCAGTGCCACTGTCACCAGCCAGCTCTACTTGCCCTACTGCAGGATGGTGTTCTTCAGAGAGGTTTTGACCTGTGTCTGTCCTCGGCCCCCTCCTGGTGCAACCTCCCGCTGCTGTCAGACATGACTGGCATAATCATCCACTCATCTGAGAAATAATGTGGGATAACAAGGATGGTAGGCACAGAATTTCCAGTTAATGCTGTTCAGACTCATCTGACTCATTTGGATGCAGCAGATTAGAGAAAGAGTAACATTGTTTATTACATTACATAGAAAAAGGCATTTTAACTTTCAAGCTACAGTGCCAGGACTTCAGCTGGTTTTTCTATCTCCTTCCAGAGCTGCCTGATTTTACCATGTTCATCGACAGGGCAGAGTATATATTTTATATGCCTCAAAACAAAATGGCATTTTAAAATCCTATCCTGAAAATACTCCCTTGACAGCAAATAATTTATTACCCTAAGATTTGCAGTATGTTTAGAAATGGATGGAAAATGCACCCTGAAACATGGAAAAATCAACATTGTGGGCACTTCAATGTGATAGAAAGGGTTCACAACTGATGTGCAGAAGTAACAGGAAAGGAGTTTTAGTGGTTATTTCTTTGTGAATAGGTTGTGGCACTCTAATAAATGCTGATTATAAGCAAAATTGGTGCTTGCAGATTTCCTGAGGCACTAATACTTGTACTAAACATGGTTATGTCATTGATTGTTGGTGTCATCTTTATTTGCTTGGATGGATTTATCTAGTTGGCTGTCACTTTAGCTGTATGAGGAAGGATATGTGAACCAATACTTTCCACTTCTTCCTTACATGTTTTTCCATGAGTTTCAACTGTGATAAAGGAATAATTCAGGAGGAAATTTCCATCCTCATCTTTTTTGTGCCATGCATACTTCAACACTTTGAATGTAAACGTCTCTGATGAGAAGATACAGATTTGAACAAAAAAGAAAAATGTAGTATATTTGCCAATAATAGAAATATTTGCAGTGTTCAATAAACTAATTTATGAATGAACCCAGTTCTTTGACACCTGCCTGCACTGGGGCAATTATTTATTATTTATTAAAACCACTCTGTGTTGTTCTGATTTTCTTGCTATTAAGTATTTATTAAATAAATTTTAAGGTTGTGTGGAGTTGGTTTTTTTTAATTTTTTTGGATTTGCTTTTTTTATTTTTACAGACTGATGTGCTGTAAAGAGAACCTTATGTAAATTAAAACTGTCTGTGCTCTCTATGCAGTTATTTATATCTTTGCTAGAGAAGCCGTCGGATTCCATGAAGTCAAAATGACACCATTTGTTCTCAATCTCTGCCGAGTATTGGTCTCCAAGGGTAAACAGAAACACAGGACCTAGCTCCATGCTATATTATCACTAGGGGCAAGTCTCCCTTCAAAGGTCTGCATCCTCTTTCTGAGCTTCCTGACCCTGGCTGCCCTTTCCCATGTCATGTCATAATTTGACTTCCTCTCTGTGCCTCTAGAACTGTTTGTGGGACTGTACTGTGGATGAGATCACTGCACTAAGCTGACTTAAGAAAATTATTTTTTGCTTTGATTAGTGACCCAGTCTACAGGGCAGCCCTGTGTACAGTCTTAGTGGTTACACTGCTGAGGGCAGCAAGTGGTGGAACTCATGGAAACTGTTAACTTCTGCAGCCACAAAAGCAAACCACAAAGCAAACTGTATGAGGCTTATCTATGCTGAAAGATTGCGTTATGATAAAGATATTTAACTAAATCTCATTGCTGTCTGAGTCAGGAGACCCTGAGAAACAACTAAAATGGAGTGTTCAATCCACCTATATTATAACTAATGTTCACCCAGAGACTACATTCAGACTGTATATGTGACCTTAATTATTTATATATATATATATATATATAAAAATATTCTCTGCCATTTTGGTATTCATGTAATGTCATTTTTGTTGGTAAGATTAATAAATGAGCCCTCAATATACATCCCTTTTCATACATCCAGTAAAATATTTCCCAGTGTGGCTAATAACTTCAAGTGAGGTATTCCTAACTTAAATTTCTGATTAAGACATATACACTTCCATCAAGACTGTGGTCTTGATTTCACTGCAACTGCAAAGCAATGCTTTAACTGCTTCTTCTCGCAAGTACCTGAGCATTATTAACTTGAATGCCATACTCATCATTCCTCCCAAGGTGTTCTTCTTTCTATTATTAAATTACAGAGGTCTACCAACTGATTTTTTAGAACATTATTATTCTTATTCTAAGTTATTAAAACCATGGCTTATTAGATGTGGTCTAACTGTGGATATTCAGAGATTATCTTAATGCTTTCTTGCATTTCTTTTTGGCATTCAAAGTCTTTTCCAATTGTATAAAAACACAGGAGCTAGGATGTTTTATGATGTCTAATATGAGAATGCAGTAAAGGAAATAATAATAATTCAGAAAACATGTTATATTGACAAAAGCACAGGGCATCTTATAATTGTAAATGTAGACAATCTCTTTGGGAATATTGAAACAGAGGATGTTAATATTCCAACAGAAATAGGACTAAGCACCTAGATGTGGGGTTTTTTTTGTAAATGGAATTTGAAGTCAGTCCAAACACCACCCACAAACATTGTCAACATTAAAAAAAAAGCAAACCACAGACCAACCCTGGTGGTAAAATCTGAAAATGAAAAGGTAAGGTAGCCAGTATCACTTGATAAACTTCCAGATAATCTTCCTTCAGACATCTGAATGAGAGCTCCAAGGAAAAACAAATGGTTTTCATAATTATGTGGGTAAGAAGATGTAGAAACCACTCAGGAAACATGTGAGAATGTGGAACATTCTGCAGATGATTACTCCTTTTTTCAAACTTGGTTACATTGAAATAATTCAAGATCAGGAATACAGGGGAAGCTATGAAGGAATTAGCTAGTCAAATACAGATCAAGGAGTGTATTTTATGCTGTTTTATTTGTAACATGCTGTTTTATTTGTAGCAAGTTGTTTCAAATCTTCTACTTCTGAGAATGACCTGTCTTGTTAATTAAATTTTTGCTTAATTTCACCATTAAGTATGACTAGTGGTGTAGCTACAAGGTGAATTAGGGTAAAAATGGTAAAGTTAGGATGTAATATCTGCATAAAGTCAAAAGCAAGGAGTCTTAATGGAAATGCAAGAAAGTGCAAATATAAACCAGCTGCTATATCTGCATCTGGCTCCTTTTGCTAGGGTGTTTTAAATCAGTGTCTGCCTGTTAAAACTATTATATTTAAATATGTCTAAGGTAAAAGCTGCCATTCATAACAAGAAAAAAGTCCATTTAACATCCTCTACATGCTGAACTATATACTTGTATACAGCATTAGAGTGTACCTGACTGGAAAATGTGCAATATCCTTGATCAGTAGGACATTTGAGAATTTAAACATAATCATAAATACATTGCAGGAGAATTTTTTTTAATTTTTTTTTTTCAGTGACAATAATAAAGAAGGTGAACAACTTCTTGAATTCTTTTGACCCTAGCATGCCAACCCTAAATAGTAAACTAAACATTCATGAAACATTTATCAGTTAGGAAATTAGTATCTTCTTATATTTCAGTCCGTGAAACCTCACCAGCACCATCCGTTCAGTGACAGACAGGACGATGCTGATGTGCCACACTTCATCTTGAACCACTCAGCCTTCAAACGGTAGCAGCTGGAGCAGCCCTATGAAATACAGTCACAATGCCTGAACATGAAGAGCCAACCACTGGAGGAAATGGTAATTACAGCTATAACTATGCATTTAAAACAGATATTAGTTTTCTGCATGTAGCTCAACAGTGCAAGTTTTCTTTTCTTCTTGTTCTTCTAATACAAAATCTTGTCACAATTAATTAGCTTTTGTTCAGAAATGTATTTTACTTGGCTTTTGAGAGCAGCTTTGCTCTGTGAGTTGGATAGTTGGGACATGGCAGTGTGGCTTTCCACTGTTTAGTAAATCAAAAGAGTGCAACCACAGCCCTGTCACTGGTCTTGCTCTCATACACAGTTTGTAGGGAAGATTAATAAAAACCACAAGGGTATTTTCTGGCTTCTATAGGTGGCACAAAGACAATGCCTCCTTTTCATATAGCTTTCAGTGTTTCAGATGAAATGTCGAACATTCTTCATACTAAGATTAGCAATATTTCTATACTGAGACTGCACAGTTCTGGATGTAAGACATGCTTGAGGTTGGTAACACCTAATGGCTTATTCTGGCAAACTGCAAGTCAACTCTTTGCTATGGGAAGTGCTTTCAGTTCTCCTGGGCAATACTGCCCTTTCCAAAATACGGGACTTTTTCATATGAGGGTGGTATGGCATTTCTCTCTTCGGCATAGAAGAAAATTGCCAGAGATCTTATTCTAAACTGGTTTCTGAACGAATTCATTAGGTCTTGCTAGATACCAGAGCAAGTACTATTAAATGGTACTTTCTATATTTTTAATCCAAACTTGTAATGCACAATAGTAATAAAATGGATTCTGTTTCCACAGAGAACATCAGAAGGAACTGATTAGCATTTTGGCAGAATATAATATGTAATTTCTTGTAAAAACCCATCCTTTTTTCTTTCCTTTTGTTGTCTGAGGACCTAAATACTATTTTTTTCTCCTCCAGTTTTTTTCTACAAATTTCTTTACTGACCAATTTAATTTTTAAGCAGTACATTCTCATGGAGCTCATTTTAACATGAGAGAAGCACATAATTTAATACAGCAAAGGCAAAATACTTACCATCTTCAGCAGAACTTTAATCGGAATAACAAACAAAATAAACATGACCACAGAATATAAACATTTCTGTAAGCAATTCTAATGAACAAATTCTTAGAATACCAAGGTTCTTAGTTTGCTATAGTCATCTGCCTTCTACTTGCAGATATCTGACTGAATTGACTTGTCTTCTGATTAGTGGGTCCTGCAAGGCTGTCAGATCTCTAGTCTTGTACAGGTCAAAGGACTACCTAGTTAGGTCTTTGTCTGGCACAGGTAGGGAAATATGAGTGTATCCACAGAAGGTGTAAGGAGCAGTGGCCTGGAAACTGTTATCCATGCTTTCCTGAAGATGGGGAAATACTGAGGGATTTTTCATGGAATTATTTTGCTCCTCTGCTTTCTGTCAGTTTTATTGTAGCAAAATCAGGTTTGGCCTGAAATTATTGCACGGGGATTGTTCAGTAAACAATTATCCCTGAAAGAGGACTTCGTTTAAGAGAAATTTTCTTCTGTTTGTGCCTGACCTGCAACCTGAGAGACAACACACAGACCTTGTGTTGTGTAAATACAGTCCTGAAGGAAAATGGAAAGAGCAGAGTGTAATCAGATGATATGCCCAGTGCCAGGCACAGTCCCAACTTGATCTATGCAAGCTCAGACTTGGTTGTTTTAGTAGAACATTTGTAGTTTTTCTTATCAGTGGAAAATAAATGAGGAATTTATGGATGTGGATTGACTGATTTCCTTTTTTTCCCAGTGGTCCTCACCTGTAAATTTCAAATGCTGACTGGGTAAATTCTCTTTTCTGGCAATCTGTAGAGAGAGAAAGCTTATTGCCTTTCAGACAACTTGTGGAAACTATTTGGGTGTAGAAGTCTACAAAACACAGCATATCCATTAAGACTAATAATCTTCCAAGACGCTAGTGGCTTTATGACATTGCATAAATATTCTGCCTAGTTAGTATTTACAACCTCGTCAATTCAGAATAATAAGCACAGTATTTGCTAGTGTGGATGTACTGAGGAGGAGTTGTTATTTTACTTCATATATTCATAGCCATTGTTGGACAGTATATTTTCTGGGGTTGTGATTTTTATCTTAGCCCGCTGGAAGAAAAAATTGCAACACAAACTGGGAAAAACGTAGAAGAAAAATCAAACACCCTCTCAAATACTGTGTCTTCTGGTTGATCTATAAATGCATTTTTTATTTGTAATTTCTATGTTTCAAGTCCCCTTCTCCTGTGCCCAAGGCGGACCAAGATGTTTTCCTCAAAATTTGGAAATACATTAAGAGTATGGCGTTTATAGTATTAAGATCTCAAATCTTGGGTGTTGGAGTCTACATCAATTTACTCTTGCCATAGACTTTCAGTGAGATCTTGGTATATAATTTTTGGAGTTTTTCACAGCTGTTATTTCTAGTAATATTTATCCTCATAGAAGAGTTGTGAGACACTCTCATATTTATATGATCAGACACAATAGTATGGAAATGTATGTAAATATGTAGAATTGAATATTATACAACTCTTCCTATTCTTTTTAACTGATACGTTACATACTTTTGTATTCTAATGTGATCTTGCATTGTTAACATTTCTACACGTTGGGCACCCAGTTTGTTAGGTATCTAGTTTGATGTCTTTCCAGCACTGAAAAAAATGCAGCATGGTTCAGTCCAGAGGGAGACACAATAATTGCATGCAAGACTCTATCTGCATATGAGACAATTCATTAGCTTGGCAATTAATTAAGAAAGTAGAAATTTATATTGTAAGACATGCAAAAGTCCTATAGAATTTTTTAAATTATGTATTACTTTACATACGTACCACTGAATTGTTTTGATGGCACCAGCATGCAGAATTGCTTAGCAGCAGACAGTTTTACAGAGTAGTAATGTGAGCAGTATATTGCAACAATGTGCCATATTTTATGGGGTAACTCCAAGAATCATTGTCCCACTTACAGTGAAAGATCAAATAAACTTTGTCAGTATAAAACAATTTAAAAAAAAAACAACCCAAAACATGAAATCAGAGTAGTACCCTCTGATAAGTGAGCTGTACAAACAGCATGGGAAAATAAGGATGTAACAGCTCCCACAATAGGCTAAATGGCCAACTTGTATAGCAATCACTCCTACAGTTTTATGCATTTTTTATGTCCTTAATTTCCTCACCAGTAACATTTTGAGCTCTTGCCTGAGGTACCTGATGTTCTGTCTTCACCGCAGTGTCTGACTTGCAGGTTAGTCTGAGCCCATGTTCAGGACACCCTCCTTTAGTCTTGTTGGCTCATTTGCGTCTATAGTCTAAAACATAAATAAGACTTCAAGTAAAATGATAGCTTACTCAGATTACGCTTTCCCTGCCCTTAGTCTAGAAAGATGAGAAAGTTTCCTGTAAACTACTGTGGAAAAAAAATCAGAAAGTGATTGGGTTTCCTAGAACATAAGGAGTTATGGTCTATAACTCCAAATAAACTTCATTATATTAGTGTTATTTGGGCAGGATGATGCACTCTGGAAGATGAAACATCTGAGGTTTCACTCGAGGTAGGTGACACAAAGCCTAATAACCTTATATTAGCCCTATGAATATTAATATTGTAAAGAAATTAGGTCCTATCAACCCTTTTCTGGAACTACAAGTAATTCTAGACAGGGCTTTAGTCAGGCTTAGTTGAATTTAGTGGGGGATTCTCTGAACTTTTGATAAATGAGATCACAAGAAGATCCATTTAAAAAAGCAGAAGACAAGTTTGTAGACCTAATAGGATCCCACATAGTGTTGATTTTGTTCCTGCATCAAAGGTTATATGTTTTTCAATGTTAACATACCAGAGCATCAAAAATGCTCCTGAGCTTTCCTACAGGATAGTAAAGTGCCTGAGGAATGCACTCTATTGTTTCTTTATGTTGTGGCTTAAAAAAGAACATTTAGTTTTAGTGCTAGACTGCATTTAGATTTAGTGTTACCACAAAATGTATTTTGTGTATCATTGAAATGCATCTCCAATAATTCAGCAGGACGGGGCTTTCCACAAGTGGCTGAAGTGCCGAGTTATGAGGTGCATAGCCTCTTGCTTTTCTCTTTGAAAAGTGTGAGAGAGTTAATTACCTGAAATAGCTTACTAAGAATAACAACAACAATAATGATATCAACAATATTAATAATAATGATAATGATAATGATGATGTTAAATGCAATAATTAATATTTATCACTCTTATTGCTCAAATACCCAACCAAATAACAACATTGGTCTTTTAATGATGTATGCAAAACCCCCAAACACAAGAAGACAGTTATTAAGCTTGTCTGAATTACAAGTCTCCTGGGGTAGCTGTAATGTGGGTGCAGTGAGGGGTAGCTATGTAGCTTACATGCATGCATGCTTATACATTGTTCAGAGTAGACCGCAGGGGTGGTAAAGCTCCTTCATCACCCCTCCTCAGTGATTTTTTTCCTCCTAAACAGCACCAGCTGCCATGGCAGCTGAAGCATGGGAATAACTTTCAGTTCTACCTTGAGCTTCAGCTTTTATGCTAGTGACACAGCTCATGAAATAAAATAGAGTGTAAGAAAACTGGAGGATTGGCCTGTCCTCCTAGGCTTCCAGCTTCTTTTTAAAATAAATTCTAGCATTATGCTTTCAGCATCATACCCCAAGACCTAGCAGAGATCTTTTATTTTGTGGATACAGCAGAACGAAACAGACAAACCTCTAACGTTCTTCATCTCAATGCATTTAATCTCTTTATGGGCATGCACCTGTGGAGGCAGGAATGTTCTGAAATTCTGAATGTTCAGGAACTATAATTTAAAATGGTGTTTGTAGCACCCACCATTATTCTAGCTGCATGATTCCATGTAATCATTGTCACTTTTTCTACACTAGTTTTGTGGCAATAAATACTTCGTTTGGTTTTGTGCTCTTTCTTAATTTCTTTAAAATCTTTTTCTTGATCACTTGTGCACCTGAACATTCAGATGAAAAAAAGACATAAACATGCAGGAGTCATAATTCAGATACACACTCATCTAGTTGTGTTCTCAATACTTTCTTCAATTAGTCTGAACTCTACTGATTAGTTAAAAGTTTGTTGTTTGATTGTTTGTGTTTTTTTTTTTTTATCTGATATCTTACATTAAAACTTGTGTGTATGTGACTCTGCTGTTAGCAGAATTAATTAAACCCCAAGATCTGACTCATTCCCTGCTTAAGCCTCTGCATTTCATAGTCCATTATCACTTTCACTGTTACACCAATATGATGTCAGCCTGAGCGTGATACGCTTTCACTGCTAATACATGTTTCAGTATATATGATAAACCTGCAGCTGTTTGCTTGTTCTTTGTGCTTAACAGAATCTGCAGTGAGGCCAATCTTGTACCACTGAAGTGCTGTTTATTTGGAGGATATCAGCAAAAACACTATTTGTGATAAAAGACCATGCTCTATTGTTGCATGAAAAATATCTCTTTAGAGATGTCTGTCTTCATCTTTGCAGGCTTTCAATAGCAACGTAATGATCTTTGTCAAATGGAGATCCTGTTACTGTCAACAGCAGGAGGCATATGTCTAAACAGAACAAAGGAGCACTTATTTTCACATTGCACTGATGATATTGAACAATACCATTTTCCATAGACTTAAAAAAAATATTGTACAGATTATTTGGAAAGGTTAGAAAATGTAATTACAATGAAGTATTTTGTGGAGGGAACTCAGACTGCCTACATGTGTCACAGTTTTAAAATGCCTGTCAAATTTTACAAAAATAACCCTTTGCTCATTACTGCACACACAGTGAAACAAGACCCTAGATTCCTTCTTGCTTGCAGCCTTACATATTTTACTATTTTCTTTGAAACTGGATAAAGCTAAGAAGTTGTGCCTGGTAGTAACTAGAGCAGTCCCTACATAAACTGATCTATGTATAAATTTTCAGTTAATCACTAGTGACTTAATAACATTTATAAAAGGAACCAGAGAATTAAGGAATGGATGGAGAAAGAATATAAAGAGAAAAATTCAAAAGTTTTACAGATCAGTGAAGAAGGAAGGCAA
Organism: Apus apus; assembly: GCF_020740795.1. NCBI lineage: Eukaryota > Metazoa > Chordata > Aves > Apodiformes > Apodidae > Apus > Apus apus. The sequence continues at coordinate 38,441,045 of NC_067312.1, read as the reverse complement.
CTGTAGCTTCTTCTTGCCTGAGACATGCAATTATCGCATGATCATTACATGTGCCCTGTCCTACCTGTGGAGAGGGGAAACTAGACAACATACATCTGGAACATTCATGGTATAAAGGACTGGAATTACAGCTGTCTATGTCTATTCATCATAATATTTCTTCATCTTCTCATTCATCTCCTCCTACCATGTGTGTCTATATATTTCGCTGATGTGTCTCAAGTGCTATCCCACATGCACAAGCTCAAAAATTCCTCGAGTGCCAATTATTGCAGTGAGTGTATTAATTAAATATTACAGTGTATAAAATACACATGAAAAAGAGGAGTATTTGTCTTTCTTTTATATACATGTATCATCCCAGTTTCAAAGTGTCCCAAACAAACGGGTTGGATACTTTTCTGGTCATTGATGGACAGTGGAGATAGCATGTCTTGTTGAACATATTGATACTGAAAAACTTTGACAAGAGATCCACCCCAAGCCAAATAATTTTCTGAGCAGAAATGCTAGTTGCTTCTGTAAACAAATGTGTCCAATGTCTCCAATGTTTTTATTATTTCTGGAGTGCTGGAAGAGAACTGTGGTACAGCATACGAGTTAGCTGGGTCAATTCTTGTCACTGTGCTTGGAGGTTTTTGTTGCTGGAACTGAGAGTATGTCTCCTCTTTCTTCTGCGACTGTGCTCTTCAGTCATGAAGCAGCCAGGAAGCTTCATGCCCTCCAATCAGCCATATAAGAAAAAGATTCTTTTAACCTTTTTTATCTCAACCAGTGCCTATCTTTTACAGGTTTAAGAAAATCCATGAGAATTATCTGAAAAGAATTTTCATCTTCATTGCTCTTTTCCAAATCTTAGGATATTGCTATCATGTTTCTTTTGAGGGTCCTCTGTCCTACATATTTCTTCTGTGAGAGGGAGTTCTTGATGGCAACACTTTGGTGTACTGAAGAAAAATTTAACTATTTTCTCTGTCTTGATCTTATTTCTTGAGAACTATTTGCCATGTTCCAAAAAGCCAGGTTGATGAAATGGTGTCAGTACAAAGTTGTAATTGCCAAGAATTTCTTAATCTCCTTATGTTCCTAATGATTGATCCACACTTCACATGCCCCGACTTTTGTTTTCACTTCACAGATGGCAGTGATGTTGACAATGAAGAAGGCAGTGCAGTTGAGAATGAAGAAAATCTCAAAGGAACAGGTCAGTAGTCTGGACTACTTTAAAGCCACACTCAGATGTTTTCTGATCAGCTGTATGAATGAAGGAGGCTAAAAGCTCTCCTCCTGACATGCTACATTCTCTCAGGGTGGTTTGTGGTGGTTTTGTTGTGGGTTTTTTTTTTTTGTTTGTTTTGTTTTGTTTTGTTTTCCTTTCCTGTGTTCTAGATAAAGGACGAAAGAGAGCAAAAGCAAGACCTAGAAGGGGACATGCCAGAGGAAAAACCAGGCATGGTGGTGAGGAGGACGAGGGTGAGGATGATGAAGATGAGGCCAGGAGAGCTGGGCAACGCAGGCACAGAAACCGTAGACGAGGACGAGCAGCTGGAAATGAGGGCAGTGATTCTGATGTGGACCCTGGAAAAGACAGGAAGAACCAGGCAAATAAAAAATCCAAGGAAGATGGCGAAGAGGAGGAAGATGAGAAACCTGGTAAAAGTGGGAAAGATAAAAATGAAAAGAAACAAGAAAAAAAGTCTGATAAGAAAGGAAAAAAAGAGAAGGCCAACAAAAAGAAAAAAGACAAAAAGAAATCAGGATCTGGGTAATTCAGTAAATTATGTTTTTAATATAGAACCATGATTATCTTACATAAAACCTGCATTAATTTTACAGATTGTTGGTTTGTGTTTTTTTTCTCCTGCAATGAGGAAATGCTGGCTGAGTGAAATGAAAACTTTCCACAAAGCCATATCAACTTTGGTGGAACGAAGTGAGGGGTTTATCACAGGTCCAGGGTTGGATCTCACAAAATGACCAGCCAGACCCTTCTGGGGTGGCTGATATCCTGAGGATTAGGTAAAATCTGCTCAGCCAGAACCAAACTCAAGCCAGGGTACTTACTGTAGTTTAGTATCCTAAATTTATGAGCTATTCTCTAGAGAAAGAGTGAAAGTGACAGAGACAGGCAGTAAATGACAGAGGGACGTAATGACAAGTGAGATCTCTCCTGTTTTTTCCTTTCCCAAAACTAAGATCCCCCAAGCCTCAAGCCTCCAAAAGCCAAAAAATAATAATTAAGATATTATTTCCAGCACATAACTAAAATGTTGACACTTTTCACAAGATTAAGTTCTTGTTTCCCAGTCAGGTTTGAGCCAGCTTTTTATAAAAGTTTAGTGCCAAAATTTCAAATACCCAGAATAAGGGACTGAGAAGGGATTTTTTAGTCTGTCTTGCACTCATTGCCTCTAAATATTACTGTTCACATTTCCAAAGTGTTTAATGCAACCTGAGGTCTTTGGAAGACATCACTGACACAGGACACTGCAGAAAATAATTTTTTATTTTTCTGCCATGCTGGCATTCTGCTGCTCCTTGTTGCTTCTCATGCTATTGTAATAAAATCATAGAACCATAGAATCATAGAATACCAGGTTGGAAGGGACCTCAAGGACCATCTGGTTCTATCTTTCTAGGTACTACTATAGTTTATATGAGATGGCTCAGCACCCTGTCAGGCTGAGACTTAAAACTGTTAAATGGGGGAGGAATCCCCCACTTCCCCTGGGAGACTATTCCACTGTTTGACTGTCCTCATGGTGAAATATTTACCTCTTGTATCCAATCAGAATCTCCCAAGGATCAGCTTGTGCCCATTACCCCTTTTCCATGTGACTCTTTGTAGACAAGGAATCTCCATCTTCCTGGTAGCTACCCTTTAAATACTGTAACATGGTAATTAAGTCTACCTGAAGCCTTCTTTTCTTAAGGCTGAAAAAACCCAGTTTTCTCAGCCTCTCCTCATATAGCAGGTCTTCCAGTTCTCTGATCATCCTTCTGGCCCTTCTCTGGACCCTCTCCAGAGGGTCTGCATCCTTTTTGTAGAGCAGGGACAAGAAATGAATTGAATATTCCAGATGTGGTCTGACAAGCACCAAGTAGAGGAGAATGATGACTTCTTGATCTCTGCTGGTGATGCTCTTGTTGATGCAGCCCAGCATCCTGTTGGCCTTCTTTGCCCCTGCAGCACACTGCTCACTCATGTTGGGCCTGTTATCCACCAAGAACCCCAGGTCTCTTTCCACAGGGCTGCTCTCCAGCCAGGTGGATCCAGTTTTGAACTGCACTCATGGGTTATGTGCTACCATGTGGAATTTACTCTTATCCCAACTGAACTTCATAAGCTTCCTGAAGGGTGTCTTTCTCTTCTGTAGTGTCAAACTCTCCACTCATGTTGGTGCTGTCAGCAAACTTCACTAGGGTGCTCTTGATCCCAACATCTAAGCCACTTATGATCCAAATATCCATCCCTGGAGGACCACATTTGTGAATAGGCTGGCTATCAGTTCAGCTGTAATTCCGATAAAGGATTTATGGACCTGGAGGACAGAACAGAAAGGTGGCAACCTATAAATACAGCCCGCCTAGTAAATCTGTGAGGACCTATCAAAAATAAATGCTAAGTACTCTTTAAAAGTACAACTTGCTGGTGTAGCTGTTTAATTGCCAAAACATTTCAGCATGAAAAAGCATGATAAGAATAAAACAAGAAGTTGAGAAGGAAAAAAAAAAAAAAGGAAAAAAAAAAAAGAAGAAACAAGTAAAATTGAAAGGGATATCATTCTGTAGGGTCATGATATTGTACTTGCTGTTGACATTTTGGATTTTGCTAAAATTTGTAAACAGTGCCCATTTTGCCTAGGTCACAGTAGAAATCAGTAGAATCTGGTGCTGTTACCATCTTTATCTCCCCTATTTTTCACTTAGATTAGGGAAACCTCTTTATGCCCTAATTGTTCTGCATAGAGGAAATAGAGGAATCTTAGTTTAATTCAGTGTTAATAGTTTTCCTTTTCCTTTTTTTTTTTTTTTCATTTAACCTGATTATTTCATCTCTGCTAATTTGTGGTAGTGAGTTTTACAGGGTAATTCCATGGTGAATGGAGTTATTTCTGACTGAATTTTACATCTTCTGGTCTTAGATGCTATTGGTTGTTGATGTGGTTGATCCTTATCTGCTAATAAAGGTGTGAACAGCTCTACACTGTTGATAAGCATGATCCCCCAAATATAATAAATTGATCCTTGTAGTCTCACTGTGAAGACCTGTGATATTCCCAGATTCAAAAGCTGTTTTCTTCTTTATTCAGTTGTCTAATTGTGACTGTTTTGTCTTAGATAGAAACTGAATGTAGTCGTTTGAGGTACCAATCCTCAGAGAAGGAATCTTATAGTCTGTGCAATTCCTGAAGTTTAGGTCTGTATGTGAGCAGATCAAATGATAGTAGGCTTAGTCAAGAGTATAAAGGTTATGCAAAATTCCAGAGACACATGGAGTATTAAAGCAGTACAGGCACTGCATCTTTTGCTAGCAGGACAGTTGACCAAGAGCACTGAGTGCCACGGAATGTCATAACATTATCAATAAAATAGAATTTTCACAAAGAACTAGGAAGAAATGTAGCCAAATTTATTGACTCATCACACTAGACTCTTAAAGTCCTGCTAGCTTTTTCCCTGAAAACACTGAAGCTCCAAGAAAATATTTTCATATTAATTTTTCCCTTTATAGCACAGCTTTTACAAAAATAATGAGAAAAGTAGATTTCATAAACCACTTAGAGCAGCAAAGAGGAGATGAAACTAAAGCCAAAACACAGGTGTATAGTATGGGCATAAAACGAAAACACATAAACGTTATGAGCAAATTCATTATGTATGCAGTTGAAGGAGGTGCAGCTGATTTCGACAGCTCTACTGACTTAGGAAAAGATGCTCTGTGTGCATTGAATTTGAGCCAAGGAAGATGGCTGCTTGATTTGAAATTATGTTGTGTTGCTTTATGTTCTGTCTTAGCCTGAATGCCACAGTGAACCCTTCTGGCCTTATAACGCATGAGTCACAATCTTTCGTGAAAGGCTGAGTTTTGGTTCCAGAAGAGTTCTGATTTCCTGACCTGAATCTCATAGCGTACAAACACTCAAGCTAAAAAAAAAAAATAAATCTTCTGTAACTGCACAGAATTTGATTGCTTAGTGTAAATGCTCTTAAAAATGCTGATTTCTGAAGGATGTTTAGAAATTTGGACTTAGTATTTTCCTGTTTCTAAAAGAAAGTAAAAAATAAAAGAGAAGATGTGTTTGCAAAGACAAAATTGTAATGGGCAATGCAGAAAAGAGCCAATATTATCCCTGCTTTACTTCTTGTGTTGTTCTCAGCTTCCTTTCTTCAGTAAGCTCACTTCATTAGCACTTACCACTCATATTTCCCACCTCTCCCACTGCAGTCTTGTAAAACTACATATTTCAGTTTTGCATAGCCTGGCAATCTTCTTTTAAAGGAAATCCTTTACATTGAGCATTTTATTTTTGTTTTGCATAGTGCAAACCAGCTAATTTTAACAACTAAGGATTTAAGCTCTCTAAAACCAGACTCCTTTAGTCTTTCTTTTCTTGTAAAGACAGGACTCTTTTTGCATGATAATGCCTCACAATTTAATGCACAAATCTGTTTAGTGACCTTCATCCATTTGACTTAAGTTTTGATATAATTTTTCACTTGTTTTTTGCAACAGAATAACAATAAATATGTCTGGTGTTCTATAGCAGTCATTTATCCTGTAGATTTATATTTTCTTTGACATTGCTTTTTGTCACATGAAGTCTGAATCTTTATGGCTGATGGATTCAGCTTTCTAACATGACAGTATTTTCAGTAAATATCATTGAAGTCTTTAACAACAGGGCATCTGATAACTAAGAGAACTTCCTTCTTTCTTTTGCTAATTTACTCGTATGTGTCTGAAAATTTTATTGATCCTCTATAACTTTTTCTATAATGATGTGTATTTCATCGAAACTAAAGGTAAATGAGCACTGAGAAGTTTTTATTTTGCTTTATTACAAAAACAATTTTGTTTTTATTGTAACTTTTTTTTTTTAAAAAAAAACTTTTCATAAATATTCTTGCTGATAAACCCTTTTGTCCTTCATGCCACAATAATCTTTAACTAGCTGTTATCTGGTTTGGTAGAAAAAAAGTTTATAATTCTTTAGTTATCCAAAAGATTGAAACTATAGAATTAGGTGACTTAGGTAATGAATCATCCAGCTCTGACATCAGATTCTGAATATCAAGCTCCCAGAAAGGTGAATTATAAACAAAACTTCCTGAAAATAGCTTGTGTGATAAAGCTGGACTGAACCATTCCCAAAACAAACTAGAAAACTATTTAAAAAAAAACAAGAATGCTGCAATAAATTTTCAAACATTCAAATCAGAAAAATGGCTTGACCAGTGAATGGGCTGTCTTCTGGTGCTTAAACTTAGCTTTGTTGTGGCCATCATGTCTCTTCTGTCTCCTGTGGCACATTGAAGTGGTTGAATAAGTTCATTCTTTATGGCTGCAATGATAGTGTCCTCACTTGCACATTGTGAGTTTGGATTGCAGTCTAAGGAGGCTGGTTACTCCCGCAGGAACCATCAATAGCTGTCAGACACTTCCCCAGGAGAGCTGCCCACTCTCTGTGGGATCCTCTGAGTGTAGTGCTCGTTCAGTTAGGGCTCTGCTCTTCATGTGCAGGCTGTGCCTTTCATACTAAAATTAATAAAAACCTTAAATGAATAGTTTCCTCCTTTCTGTGCAAGAGTGGAAGCATTTATGTAGTCTCTAAGTTAAATACAATTAACACTGAAAACTTTTGTCCTTTCTGAGTTTTGGTGACTTTTTTTTTCCTGCTTTTGTTTGAAGCTCCGATTCTGACTCTGAGGAGGAGCCGATTACAGAGGAGGAGCTGGCTAAACTGAAGGAAGAGGTAGAAGAAAAAAAGAAACTAATTGCCACACTACGAAACAAGCCATGGAAGATGAAAAAGAAGCTGTCTGTCTTGAAGTATGGTTTGATTTCCACATTGAACATCTGCCGTCCTGCTTTGCATTTCACACTGTTTTTCTGAACTTTCACTTTATTTTTAGACCTGCTGACACTATTAACTTCAAACTATCTGTAATCTCACTGTCACAAGGTGTGCTTTCATAGAAAGTGGAGGTAAATGGCATTACAGATCAGTGGTTTTTTGTGTCTGCAGATCTCAAATCAAACATGGAAAACCTGTATATTTTTCTTTAAGTTTCTTTTACACTCCCCTGCAAAATCTTTCATTTTCTTCATTAAGATTAATGTCAGTAAACTCTTCCATTGGTAAGATTAGTATCTCACTCAAGAAATATTACATAATTTCAGGAATTCCTCAAGATTTCTGGGGTGGGAAGAGAGGATTTATCTTCCTAGTCTAATTTTTTTGAAAGAAAAATTGGTATTTTATTTTTAACTTGTGAAAAAGAAAACTGATTGGAAAATAAGCTCACATTTTCATGCATTTCTATCTATGTCTTTTATAATGTTGTGTTTTGCCCTAGCAAACTTAACACTACAGCTACAGGCTAAAAGCTACGTTTTTATTTATGGTTATATTTCTACCAAACACAGGAAGCTCTGTAAACACAGAGACATGTATTATTTTGTCAAAACTTTTGTGCACATTCTGCTTTGAATAGCTCACTCACTGAGGTACTACCCAAACACTGGCAAAATTCATGATCATGTTCTGCTAGACACATATAACAGAGAAAAGATGGTCTCTCCTGCAGACAGCTTTTGTTATGGCTACAAAACACAGATATAATGGTTGGAGAGATAATATGAAATATGGTGGGGAAGGTCTAAATATTTTTCCTTCTAGAATGTAAGGTTATTTTGTGAAGGGTACAGCTACAAATAGGACATGGAAGGTATATTGTGAAAGAAGGCAACATGGAAGGGGGTAAAAGAATGGAGTATGTGCGAGAAGTAAAATGGAATAATTGTGAAGGTGAAAGAAGTTTCAGAAAAGATAGATGAACACATTAGATATTCAGAAAGCAATTATTTTATTTTGCATAGTCTATAGTTGAAGGATACATATGCCCATAAAGTTAAAATTTGTTGAGTTTTTACCATGATCAGAGCTGCTATTTTATATCCATTCTTCTATCCCAGCTTTCCTAGTATCCTAGCTCCTAGGAAACTTCCTAGCCTAGCACAGCCCTTGGACTGTTACCCTTTATTGCTCTTCCATATGGGTGGTGATGAAGATGCAAGACATAGTCCAAGGGTCATCAAAAGAGAATTCAGGACCTTGGGACAGTTGGTGAGGGAGTCTGGAGCAGAGGGAGTTTTTTCCTCTCTCTTTCCAGTTGCAGGCAGTGATATTGTAAGAAACAGGCACATCCAGTCTATTAATACATGGCTCCATGGCTGGTGTCACCAATGGAATTTTGGGGTTTTCCATAACAGAATGGTCTACATTGCACCAGGCTTTCTGGCATCAGATTAGATTCTCTTTCAAAAGAGGAAGAGGGCCTTTGCCCAAGATCTTGTGGAGCTCATTGACAGAACTTTAAACTAGACTTGAAGGGGAAGTAGAATAACATCAGGTTTGCTCATAACAAGCCGTGGTATGATGCACCAAGTTTTGAGGGATGAAGTACTTGTGAGGGCCCTTAGCCTCTTGCTCTGGAATGTGCTGGATACACTGGAGAACACTTGAAGTGTTATGGAGTTGAGACAGGGGCTCCTGAGATAATAGGAGCCAACAGGGAAACACCAGTGAAATATCATAGGAGTTAAGGGATGTGTCTCTAAGAAGGTACCACAGACAACAGCCCCACTGGAGTGCCTCTACACCAGTGCATACAGCATGGTCAGCAAGCAGGAGGAGCTGGAAGCCACCATGTAGCTAGAAAGCTATCTCCTAGTTACCATTACTGAAACTTGGCTATCAATGCTGTGGCTATCAACAGCTACAGGCTGTTCAGAAGGGAGAGGTGAGGAAGGAGGGGTGAAGGCTTTGCCCTCTACATCAAGAAACAGAGTGTGAAGAGCTGTCTCTGAAGAATAGCCACGAACAGGTTGAAAGCTTCTGCATAAGAATTAGAGACTTAGGCAACAAAGGGAAGTTTGTGGTTGGTGTCTAGTACAGGCCACCCAAGCAAGGGGAGCCTAGTGATGAAGCCTTCTTACTCCAGCTGCAGGAGATATCAAGCTCACAGGCTCTTGTCCTGTGGTGAGAATTTCACTACTCTGACATCTGCTGGAAAAAGTAGCATAGTAAGGTGTAGACAAACCGGGTGACTGAGTTCATCAAGGATAACTTCTTCAGCCAAGTAACAGAAAGCCCTACCAGAGGCGATGCAATACTGGACCTGATGGTCACCAGTGCAAGTGAGTTAATTGGTGATGTCAAGATTGGAGGCAACCTGGGCTGCAGTGATAATGCACTGGTGGAGTTCACAGTCCTGAGGGATGTGGGACAGGAAAAGAGTAAAGTCAGGACCCTGGATTTTAGGAAAGCAAACTTTTAGTTGTTGAAGGAGTTTGTCAATAGAACCCCCATGGAAACTGCCCTCAGGGACAAGGGAGCAGCACAGAGCTGGCAGATCTTCAAGGATGCTTTCCAAAAAGCACAAAAACTGTCAATCTCCAGGTGTCAGAAATCAGACAAAGAAGGCAAGAGACCAGCATGGCTGAGTTGGGACCTGCTGGTCAAACTAAAAGGCAAGAAGGAACTGTGCAGGCAGTTGAAGCAGGGACAGGTATGCTGGGAGGAGTTCAAGGACACTACCTGGTTGTGTAGGGATGGGCTCAGAAACGGCAAGGAGCAGCTAGAGCTGAACCTGGCAAGGGATGCAAAGAATAACATGAAACGCTTCTACAGGTATATCAGCCAGAAACGGGAGGTCAAAGAAACCATTCCCCACCCTAACGAACACAATTGTTAAACTGGTAACAACCGAGAAGGAGAAAGCTGAGGTACTCAACAACTTCCACTGTAAGACAAAGTCAGATTCATGACTACCTGAGGAACATGAACATGCATAAGTCTATGGGACCTGATGAGAGTCCACAGGGAATAGGCTGATGTAGTTGCTAAGCCAATCTCACTGAATTTTGAAAAGTCATGGCAGTCAGGTGAAGTCCCTGGTGACTGAAAAATGGGAAACATTGTGCCCATTTTTTTAAAAGGTGGGAAGGAGGCTGCTGGGAACTACAGACCTGTCAGCCTCACCTCTGCATGGGAAGATCATGGAACAGATCCTCCTAGAAGCAATGGTAGGGCGCATAATGGATTTGAGACAAACAACATGGCTTGACCAAGGGCATGTCCTGCCTGACCAGCCCAGTGGCATTCTATGATGTAATGACTGCATCCATAGACAAAGAAAGAGCTACAGATATCATCTATCTGGACTTCTGCAAGGCCTTTAACATGGTCCACGACAATATCCTTCTCTCTAAAATCGAGAGAGAGAGGGATTTGATGGGTAGAATGAGGAATGGTGGATAAGGAATTGGTGGCTTGATGGTTGCACCCAGAGGGTAGTGGTCAACAGCTCACTGTTCATATGGAGATCAGTGACAAGTGGTGACCTTCAGGGGTTCTTATTTGGACCAGTGTTATTTAATATATTCATCAATGACACAGTGGGATCAAGTGCAACCTCTGCAGGTTTGCAGACACCACCAAGCTGAGTGTTGTGGTTGATGTGCCTGAGGGACAGGATGCCATCCAGAGACCTGGACAAGCTTGAGAAGTGGGACAGTGTGAACCTTAGGAAGTTTAATGAGGCCAAGTGCAAGGACCCGCATCTGGGTCAGGTCAATCCCAAGCACAAATAGAGGCTGGGAGATTGAGAGTAGTCCTGAGGAGAAGGACTTGTAGGTGTTTGTTGAGAAGCTCAACATGAGCTGGCAATGTGCTCTTGCAGCCCAGAAAGACAAAGTGGTAATGGTTTTGAACTGAGAGAGTGTAGATTTAGATTATATATTAGAAATAAATTATTTACTGTGAGGTTGGTGAGACACTGGAACAAGTTCTTCAATGGAGTGATGGGGGCCGTACCACTTGAAGTGTTCTAAGGCAGGTTGGAAGGGGCTTAGAGCAACATGGTCTAATGGGAAATGTCCCTTTCTCATGGTAGGGGGTTTGGAAGTAAATGATCTGGAAGGTCCATTACAACCAAAACTATTGTATGATTCTATATAAGGAAGAAATTTTTTATTATGAGGTCATGAAACACTGTAATGGGTCGCTCACGGAGGTGGTAGAAGTCCCATCCCTGGAAACATTCGAGGTCAAATTGGATGGGGCTCTGAGAGACTTAATCTAGTTGAAGAAGTTGCTCATTGCATGTTGGTTGAACTAGATGAACTTTAAAGGTCCCTTCCAACCCAAAAGATTCTAAGTCTCTGATTAACATCAGCTGGTTCTCTCAATCTGCTTATATTAAACTATAAAAAAGATATATTTGAGGACAACTGGCACACACATTGATAGTGACAGTAAATGATGATTAATACAGACAGAAGCCTCTAAATCAGATATGCAGTTATTTACATATGTTTTAGCTCAGCCACTAGTTGTGGCTGAATCAGGAGCTCCTGAATGAACATCTTCAGCCTATGCCATCCATTCGAGAGCAGAGGAATGGGAATATTAATCCTTTCCAGCCTCAAAAATCTGTGTTGCTATGAAATGTTTGTAAATGGATTAGTGCTTCTAGTCATCCTCACTGTGTTAAATTACTGCATTTTTTTAATTCTCCGAGCTGAGCTTTCTCAATCAAACTAATACTCAGTTCTCAAAATCCCACCCTTTTATCTGACTTTCTTTCTTAATAATTTCTTTATTAATATTCAGGGTGAAGTGGTGCTTGTACTTTCAACATGGGCAGCAATTCTACCTAAAATTCCAGTAGTTTATCAAGTTTAGAATTCTTATATTTATGAAATCGAGACTGGGAGACTAGACATGCATTAAGTTTTGTTTGCTGACATAATAAAGTTAATTTTAGTAAAAAATGCATATCAATGTGCTCTTATGGCAATTTGCAACAATATTTTTTTTCTATGCTTTGCTGCAACCCTCCATGAAGGAGGCTTGGAAGCATATTATCAGCTAATTTGCGCTAGAAAAAAAGTGTTTTCCAAAAGCAAATTACAGTTCTTCATATTAGCTTATTTACTTTGAATCTACTTCTATTGAGTGAGGAATTACTTTTATTGTTGTTTCTCTGTCAAACAAGATTCCAAAAATAGTTACCATTTATTACAGGCAATCTTATTCAGATTGTAATTGTTCTGTACAGTCATGCATAACTCAGCACTCAAAACACATAAATCCAGCAAACAACTGGAATTAAAAAAAAAACAACAAAACAAAAACTAAACCCTAATATATACTCACATTTTTGAATGTGTGAGGGAGCAACCTGGTCTAATGGGAGATGTCTAACTGCACTTGTTTCTGACTACACCTTGAGACAGTATGGTCACATCTTTACAGGTCTGGAGATGTGAAAATAGTGAGGAATGAAAAGTGTTATACAGGAAACAGCATCACCACTCTCCCAGGCGATAGGAATTCGACATGTTAGGCTGCAGGCTGGGGACATAGTCTGTGCTGTTGAGAGCCTGAATGTGGCTGAAGTCCACACTTCTCATTTCCAAGACAAATATTCTCCTTCACAAAAGCTTTCTCATTCTTTTCATTTGCCTTCCACTGGTTTACATGGTTTGTTGGGTACTGTTGTGTGTTTTCTATGGGAGATGTTTCACAAGCCAGTTAGTAAACTATTAAAACAAGTGAAATGAAATTATATTTTTTTAAAAGGCAGCAAAATGTCAAGCTTAGGCTTTTTAAAGGACTTCCAATTTTATACAGACTGTGAAGAGAGCCATGGCAACTTCCAATTTTTCCTAAGAAAAGTATTCTGTCTGCTAGGGACAGAATAGAATGTGGTGATTTTTCATGTTTTTTTACTATAATTTACTTTATTGCAGGAATTAGATTACTAATCAAGACAGATGAATTAGAATTTTTTTTTTTTTTTTATAAGTATACAAAATCTAGAGATACATGAGGTGTATGTGCAGGATGGTGGAAACTCCTCATCTTTGGATGCACTCTCTGTACTCCAATGAATCAGTATTTAATCTCTCTTACTATGGACATACTGACACTCCTGGAGGCCAGCCTGGACATCCTTGAAGACAGCTGGGTATTAAATAACACTATAATTTGCCCTTTATTACTGCCAAAATGCTTTTTGAGTGAGCTGTGCCTGACAAGGGCTGTTTTGCAGTTAGTTTTTAGCCAACTTTTAAAGACTTGGAGAAGTCCTGAGTGATCAGTATTAATATGACACTTCTTTTCATTGAGTTTTTAGATCTTGGAGACTGAAACCTTCCTGAACTGTTACTGAAAAATGTGAGCAATCCACTTGAATCCTATTAATTAGCAAGAACCTCTGAGAGCTGTAATTCATCCTCTCGCTGCAACATTGAAGTGCCCGAAGCACTGTACACCTAGCACTTTGGAAGCTGTAACTCCACACCTAGTATTAATAATTAACTGTGTCTTCTCTGGGACAATAATGCCCAGTCCCATGCAACATTTATTAGTTCCTTGTGTCTGTAATTCAATTAATAAGGTTTCTCTGAAGCTTCTTTAAATTCACAGTTAGCTAACGGGGCACACTTTGGCCTACCTTGTGATATAGGTAATTTACCTATAACACATGATACCAGTGATTACAAAGCTCAGTTTTGTCACTCTGCGTTGTTTTTGACACGTCCTCATGTTAGTGAAGCTGCATTACTTCCAAGTAGGCATGCATATGTATATGTATGTGGTTTTGGTACTTCTTAGTGTTTCTAAAGGAGTTGCATACATTTAGGACTGCTTTTTATTACTTGGTTGTTATTTCTGTCCTCACATTTTATTATTAGCATGGAAGAACTGGAGCAAAGGACAAAGTGTGGCAAAAGTCTGCAGGGATGCACAGAGGTCTTTGAGTGAGGCAGTTTTTAGACATCAAGGTAGAAACTTGAATTAAGTAAAATATTGGATTTAATTTAACAAAAAAAGTGTGTTACTCATGGGAAAACGACATTGCAAACCTGTTCGTTGACTGAATGATGCCAAGTTGTTGCTGAACTTTTGAAGCCAGAAAGCTTAAGCAGAAGTCAGGCAAATGTCTCCTTAACCAACAAATCCACAGAGATCAGGAGTAACCCAGTGGAACTAACCTGCTGCAGAGATCTTGAGGGGAAAAAGGCTGAGGAGGAGAAGGAAAACGTACTTTGTTTCATGGCTAGACCATCGTCTGGTAGCTATGTTTTCTGTATTACTTCCTTGCATATATGTGCACACATATTTCCGCACCATTACTCAAAGAACCACTTTCAAGCTCTGCTTCCTCACTGAGTTTGCTTCTCAGATATCCCATTAGAACTCAGGTGGGGATTTTTCATAGAATCAAGTTGTTATTGAGATTTGTATTTAACCACCAATTAAATAAGATCTTTAAGTCAAGCAAATATTAATGGATTCAGCTAACAGATAAGTTGCTGTGGGCCACTGAATAACTCCTCTGTATATTTTAATGTGGTGGGTTCCCTTGTAAGACCTAGTTTGTCTAGGTAAGTAGCATTAAAATGTTATTCAGAGTGTTAATAGTAAAATCCACCACACAACAAAAAGCAGACATACTTGTAGAAAGTGAGAGATACCTTGAGTTCACTTATGCCAAAACTGAAAGAAGACTTTCACTCTTTTATTTCAGAAAATATTTTAAAAATAAATAAAAATTCCATTATTTACAACTCCATAACAATCATAGAATTGTAGAATATTTTAGGTTGGAAAGGATACTTAAGTTCATCGAGTCCAACAATTAAACTAACACTGTCAAGTCCACCACGTCCCTGAGTACCACATTTATATGTCTTTTCCAGAGATGGTGAATCAATCACTTCCTTGGGCAGTCTTTTGTAGTGCTTGACAACTTTTAATGAAGAAATGTTCCCTAATATCCACCCTGAATCTCCCCTGGCACAGCCTGAGGCCATTTCCTCTCATCCTCTCACTTGTTATTTGAGAGAAGAAACCACCCCCACCTCACTACAGCTTCTTTTGGGTAGTTGTAAGGAGCAAGAAGGTCTCCCCTCAGCCTCCTTTTATCCAGGCTAGACAACATCATTTCCCACAGACACTCCTCATAATGCTTATTCTCTGGCCTCTTCACCAGCTTTGTTGCCCTTCTCTGGACTAGCTCCAACACCTCAATATCCTTGTAGTGAAGGGCCCCAAACTGAATGCAGTATTTGATGTGCAGCCTCATCAGTGCTGAGTTGGCATTCTTGGCCATCTGGGCAGACTGCTGGCTCATGTTCAGCCACCTGTCGGTCAACATCCCCTGGGTCTTTTCCTCTCGGTGTCTTTCCAGCCTCTTTTCCTCAAGCCTGTAGCTCTGCATGGTGGTGTTGTGACCCAAGTGCAGGACCCGACACTTAGCCTTGTTGAACCTCACACAATTCGCCTTGGCTCATTGATCCAGCTATCCAGGTCCTTCTGTAGAGCCTTTGTACCCCCAAGTAGATCAACACTCCTATCCAACTTGGTGTAATGTGCAAACTTACTGAGGTTGCACTCAATCCCCTCATCCAGATAATTGATAAATACATTAGAGAGAACTGGCTGTAGCACTGAGCCTTGGAGAGCACCTCTCATGACTGGCTGCCAGCTGGATTTGACTCCACTCACTACAACCCTTTGGGCCATGTAACATGTGCTTAATTTCTATTAACTATACGATTATTATTAACTATGTGACAATTTTGGCTATTACTTCACAAGGATGGAAAATATTAATAACCACAGTTTTTAATGCATGTTTGAAATATCTTCTTTTCATGGTCAGTGTGAAATGGCATTAATGGCAAAAGTCCTATTAATTAAAAAAATCAGAATGTATTGAAACTAGACTAGAATGCAAACACAGTGTAAAGGGAAAACTAAAATAATACTATAAGCCCACCATTTGGTCTTAGTTGATTTTTTCCAAGATTTATACCACAAATTTGTAAATGCAGGAAAGCAACATATAAAAAAAGACAGGAGTTTCTTCATACTTTTTCACAAAACGTGTAAGTAGCTTCACAAATATTGTACATGCATGGATCCAACTGATTTTGTGCTTCATTCTTGCATATGTAACTCAGTTAACTGCATGCGTAACCACACAGGAGGGAGTTTAACTGGTATCAGATAAATTTCTGGTTTGTTTGGGCTGAATACAGGCTATTGTAATGAAAATCTCAGAGAGACAGATTATAAAGCAGTAACATTTAGGGACAGTTTATAACAGTTCTATAACCAGCGCACACTGGAGTGGGGAAGAAGAGATACAGGGAAGAAGCAAACCTCATCCACTGGCAAAGTCAAACCCAGGGAAACATTCAGGAGTGTCAGCAACATTAAACCTGGAGATCTGGACCATCACCTTCAAAAAGCAGTGTTTTTATTTGCCCTGGAGAAAAAGCTTAAATACTGCTAACACTCTAACATGAAAGATTGCTTAGAGAGTCCAGGAGACAGACAGGGGTAAGAAAGACTATTTTTTGTAGAAACTTTGTAAAATGACATTTCAAACAAGTCACCAGAAGGTTTGGATCAAGAGTTTAAAATAAATCTTTTTATTACTTTTGTTGTGGAAAGTTTATTTTTATTTTGACCTAGCTTAATGTTATGGCAGAATATGTTTGTGGAGATCTGTTGTACCCAGCTACAGCAAAAGTATGTTCATATCCACCATGGATACTTTTTTATGATTAATGATTGTTCTCATATTATCCCCTTAAATTTTGAACTTTGTTCACTGAAAACAACAACAAAAACCAACCAAACAAAAAAAACCACAAAACCCCCCAAAACAAATAAAAAAAACCACTCCAAACTTGTATTTTGTGCATTGTGTATATTCTATACAATAAAGGCACATAAACCCACAGATATTCTAGAGTTCTGTAGGTTTTGATTTCAGTAATTTTTCATTAAAAAGCTCCAATGCTTGAATTACCTAGTGATGGATGTGGTGGTATAAGGTTTTCCAGAATACAATATGCTGATTTGGGAGATGGGTATATATCCAGTTTATTGATTCTGGCTTCTTTTATGGTACGGCTCCAGCACTGACTGCTAAGTTTATGAGGAAACTGCCACCTGCTGTTAGGATTGACTTAAATCTCCTGACATTCTTTATCACAGCTACACTGCTATTCTGCCAATGCCATTTGCAGATTTTGCACTTTAACACAAAATTTTTGCTGGCTTACCTAAAATACGCAAGCAGAAGACAGAATCGTGATAATTAATTACATTTAGTGAACACTTCTGGTGGGATGTGGATCACAACTAACATTTTCCAAGTAGTCTGCCTTTTTTTAAGTGCTTAGTGTAATAATGTAATATACAGTGTTTTGCAATCATCTAGTGCAATGATAAAATAGCTATACAGTCTTGGGCATACATTGACAACTAAGAATTTTTAGTTTGTTTTCTGGTGGTTTAGATCAGCACATTCAGCCTTTAGGGAATATATTCTCAATAGATACGCACATGAAAGTCATACTTATTAATTAAAATTAGATGAAATGGAGGAAATGTTAGTATGCTCTTGATCTATTCTGTTTATTATTCAATCCATAGATATTATGTCTTTTTAAAGTAATTTTAAAATCTTATTTTCATATTTGTATCACCAGGATATTTTTTAATTTCTGTATCTTTATAAACCAAAATTTAGTCTTTTGTGAACACCGAAGCTACACTTCTAAGAAATTATTCTCAAACTGGTGCAGTTACAGATGAAATATGCAGAAATTCTGAAGGCCTAAATTAAATCTAGTATTGAGAAAGGTAGACACAGTGGAACCAAAGCTTCAGTGTAGATATATCTTCAAAATAAAAAATAAAAATAAATTTCCTTAAGCAGCTAGACAACAATTTTTATTAAGTGGAACCAAAAGGAATAATAGTTTGTAAGTGGCACAGACAGCATCTGAACTGCAAAAGAAAGTCACTGTGACTGAAAATATTTGATAGCATTAACTGGATGTAGGCACATCTTGGAGCTCAAATACACTTGGTTTAGACTGGATTCATGAAGTTGCTTGTTCTGTTGATTAGTCTTGTGTGAAATACAAAATCTTAGAGCTTTTCTTTCTAAAAATTACAAAAAATTTACATTGCTATTGTGTATGCCATATCATCATCAGAATATCCTCTATACCTCTCTTTTGCCCTCATTTTCCAGGGAAGCTCAAGTTTTTGTGGACAAGTTTGAAGGTGCTCTTGGAAAAGGAAAAGGAAAAAAATTCTATGCATACAAAGTGATGATGACCAAGGTAAATTTATTATTTCATTAACTTAATGTAATCCAAATTAGGAGACTTTAGCAGATTATTGTCATAAGTAATCATCTGCCAAAATACAGTTCTTTGTCTTTCTTTGCACTTTAATGCTCTTATTTCCACTGCCCTCACATGGAAAGATTTCTAAAACAAGTTGACAGTTTGTTTGAGACTTGTCATGAAGAAGAAAATAAATTGTTTTGGAGAATTTGCAGTAGTTAAATACCTTGTGGAAGTTAATTTCTCTTGGTGTAGATTGGGTTTTTCTGTGACTAAACACAAAGATCATTATTTTCCTTGAGACAGTCCTATGTGAAGGATTAAATAGTGTCTTTCTGCCACTCAGAACAAATACTGGAGGAAACCCCACTGAGCCAAGGCTCCACAGCCACATATCTCATAGGAAGTAATATGGCTCTGTAGGACTGGGACCAAAAGGCAAGAGTGGTTGCTGAGGACCCTATTCTCTGTTTAGTCCCAAGGACTAAGTACCCGGTAGCCATGAATCTGGAATAGTATGCTCCTTGAGTACATTCCTCAAATACAACTTTTGTCTCAGTTTTATGTCCTTACTCTATTTAATGGTGCAAATATAAGTCTGGTAAATTGGGACAGTTTGGGAAATTCAGTTAAAAAAACATACTTTCCCTAAACTAAGATGCTGATGCAGAATGATGGTAAGAATATTTGAAAGGATTACTTGCTATGGCCCTTAGTTAGACTGGATTTTCTGCAAGTAGCTGTGTAGTCACATTTCATTAACATTAATGTTCACAAAAAATAATTAGGTTTTCAAACTCAGCTGGGCAAAGGAAATTCAATTACAGAAATTATCCAACAGGTAAACTACTGGATAGACTAGTTAATTAAATGATACAGCTTGAGTTCCAGAACCGAGTTAACAAATTAAAAAATAATTAACAAATTAAATTATCAGAAAAAAACTTCTAAAAAAAATGTAGGAATAGCATGATAGGAATGGATTATTTAATCATTCTTCTTGTGGAAGAGGCTTCACAGAAAGCCAGTAGGAGACATATTCAGAACAAAATAATATGCATGGTTCTTCATAAGCTAGTGGTTCCATTGCAGTGGGCTCTGCCAAAAGATATTGTGGACAATGAAGATTTTACATTAGATCAAGATGAAATTGAGCATCTGGGCACTGTGATGACTTTTTTTGTTGTAGCTGTTGGTTTTTTTGTTTAGTGTTTTTAAAATTATCTGTCTGTCTGTCTGTCTGTCTGTCTGTCTGTCTGTCTGTCTATCTATCTATCTATCTATCTATCTAATCTCTGACCCTTTTCAGAAATGGATGAAATTTCAAAGAGATTTTGAGAATTTTAAGACAGCCTGCATACCCTGGGAAATGAAAATTAAGGAGATTGAAAGTAAGTACTCATGGCATCTAGTACGCTACTCCTGGTGCATACAAAAATGATAAATTATTTTCTGATACTTTAGAAATAAAAGTCAGTATTCAATGGGTAGCATAAAATCATAGAGTATTTATTATTCATTAGTATTTATTCAGATTGATGTTATAGATAGTTGAAAATTTCCTTGAGAGAATGTTAGTCACCTTAAAGACAAAAATCCTCAATCTACAGGTAAAAGTTCAGGAGCCACTGTTGAAATTAATCCTGGAAAACTGGATTTGTGATTTAGCCATTGCAAACCTTCACTTTATTTTTTCTTTATTAATACTATATTAATAATTTCTGAGGTGTATTTTCATCATCCTAAGACTTACTTAAGAGGTATTTTTGGGTGTTATTTCTATACTTTTCCACCACATAAGGCAACACAGAGAAAACAATTGTGGGGTCAGATGAACACATATACTAGGTGTAAATATAAACAAAACAGTGTAGTTAGTACTCCAAGTATGTTTCAGAGTAGGTTTTTTGGCACAAATAAGTTTTGTGTTTCAGTTCCAGTGGTGAATTTAAACTGCAGCCCTCTCCTTGAAGGAAACTTGGCTTAACTGCATAGATATCTGAGAGACCATCAGAAGCTTTGCCACTGATGAAATGCAGATGAAAGTGCAATGGAAACTGATTTTAGATAAGTTGCCTTTGGAAGAAGAAGTGGGTTGCATCAAAAAGCAATAAACAGAGAAGTAGAATAACAGGAAAATGATAAAATTTGAATTTTGTAGAGTTTGGACTGCAAAATAACACTTTAAGAGGATGTCCTTAAACATACGGCCTACAGACTGCTGAACAGATTATCTATTCACTTCAAGTGGAGTTTATAAAAAAGCTTCTGCATAGCTGTAGCTAAAATCAAACTCAGAAGCAAGATGTATGCTGGTCTGGAGACATGAGAGACATCTTGAGGATTTGGGAGAGCCATGTTTCTGCAAGTTTCTGCAGAGGAGTAGTCCCAGCAAAAATGGTTCTGCTAGTAGTGATTTCCAGCAGATGTATCTCTTTTCTTGTAAAATCAGAATGGAAAAACAGAACAGGGTCATTTTTCCTGTCTTTTTTTTTTTTTTTTTTTTTTTTTAATGTATTATTGTTATTTGAAATGAGTAACATTTTTTGCTGTCACCTGTAAGATCCCAAAAATCACAGTGGAATAGTACCTTTCATAATCTCAAGTGGTAATATTGTAACATTTATTCTTTATTTATTAATTTTGGTTCTGTTCAGCATATTGCTAAGGCAAGCTGCAATTGTTTTTACTCACAGAAATAATCCTCTGTCTGAATGATGGTAATTCAAGAAGTACAGTTAAACCACAGTTTGGTCCAAAACTCTATAGTAAAGAATAAGGCTTGATTTTAAAGGAACAGCTCAGAAATATTGCTGAGGGAAATAAGTTTGTCACTAATTTTTTATTCTGTTTAATCCAAAGAAGTAACTCTCAGCATGTATCTCATATCAGCGAATTTTTAGAACTAAGACCAAGATAATTTTAATGATGATGCCGATAAAGCTGGCAAGTCCCAGGAAAAACAAAAAAAGGTGGCGGAGGGTGTGGATGGCGTTTGGATGTTAAAAAAGGAGAAGGGAGGGAAACTGAAATGGCAAAAAAAGCTAGTCTGTGTACAATGGAAGAGCAGAGAAAATCTAATAGTAATCAGAGTTTATACATAGGTAGGACATGTACTACATTGGTCATATATCAAGTTTAGTAAAAGAGAGAGTTTTGGCATTAAACTGTTGGTGCTAAGCCAAGGATTATTCTGCATTCTCCAAACCTTAGATTAGTAGAGTCAGTGTGAGAGAATTTGTAAAACCATTTTTTATTTGAGATGCTGATCAAAATCTCTAAATTTGATCAGACATCAAATACAGAACACAGTGGAGGAGGAGCAGCCACCTTTTTAAGAGATTCAGCTTTGAGCTTGTCTGCTTGAACTCCAGGGAAAAAAAAATGTTCTTAATAATTGTTCTCTTCAGATGTGCAGTTGTGTTAAAGTAACTCAGAAACAACTCTGCACAGAGAAGTGAGTTTCCAGATGGCCTAAACTGAACAAGGACCTGGATCCTCTTCGACTGCTAGCACAAATGACTTTGACTTCTGAGGCTCAGTTCAGCTCCTTGAAAAAGGACAATAACACTACTGAATTAAACACATGGCATCAGGCTGTGAACAGGATGTGCATGGTAGTATTTATAAAGAATTTGGCAGAAAAAAAGTCTTTGTTTAAGACTTCACATTGGACTTGTTAAATGCAGGACATTAAAAAACTTAGATAATCTTGTCGGTGTAGGCAACATGTTACATGTAACCACGGAATCCTTCAGTTCATCCAAAACACTGAGGAGTGGCTGAAAAAAATGGTTGAGCAATAGGCTTGGACACCAGGACCAGTATTTTAAAATATACTGTTGTTGGACAGCATTGTCTGTGGTGAGTTCTTAATCATGTTAATTTCCATCAGCTGCAGTCTCATGCGGCAAAATATGGTTATGGAAAGGAAACTGAGGGAGCACTGTCTACATGACAGCTCATTTCTGGAGGAGACAGTACAGTGAAACCAGCAGCAGACATCAGATTATGATAGGTAATGTAGGCTGTTTGGAACACTCCTAGATATCTGATGATGCAAAATGAGCTGGCTCAGTTCTGTTAAGGGACAAATGTCTTTCAGAGCATCCACACACCATTCAAGGAATCACATGCACACAATAGGAGTCTGACAGCTTGGACTAGTCCCTTCACAGTGAGCCCACAGGTCCCCCTTTGGCCTCCTCACTCACACACATTCACTCTTGGGTGCTTCCTTGTCCTTCAGTCTGAATTTGTTGCTACAGTAAAATGTGGTTATTTATGTCTCAGCATTTTACAGAATGGAAGAATCTCTTATTTTACAGAATGGAAGAATCTCTTACAGGGCTTGTAAACAGTGTGAAAACAGTGTAAACTCCTCTGAACAGGGAGATTTGCTTCTCAATATTTGCCATCTGAGTGCACCCTTAACCTGACTGTATGTGAAGAAAACTGTTAAAAGATCACTTTTTCACCTGTGAAGGACTGGTAATGGGTATGAGATCTGGTATTTTGCTATCTCAGAGGGATGAACCTAAAATAAAGCCTTATATTATTATGTCAAACTAACAGAGATTATCAGCAGACAATTACTCTACCAGTTATCCACCTATGCATTAAATATCTGCTTTTGTAGAAGGCCCTGACTTCAGATGCTTTATCTATCTAGCTTAATCTATGATTAGTATCTGCACATGTGTAAATAGGATAGTCATCTAGCAAAAAAGGATGCTGATATGGATGTTGACAACAGAAGCTATCTAGTTCACTGGGGTGAGGGGATGGGATGAATAAAAAATTCTGAATACAAGCAAAGCTGTTGAAAAAGGAGACTAATTTGAGGATGAAATATTATTCCTCAAAGAGAACAAACAGCTTTCACAATAAAGGGAAGTAATTATAGCCATCTGGGAGTCCCCTTCTCTTCAAGATCATCCTGGATGCAGTCCATGATATGATGAACATGACTGGCAGCTGTCCTGCCTTCAGCAGGGTGGTGCTGCAGCAAGCTGGGATTGAATTTGACCTCTTACTGCTATTTGGCCTGACTGATGCTTCCCCTGCAGCCTCTTCTTCTTTGCATGGGTCTAGGTCAGAGGTGTAGACCAGGTGAAGTCCAAGGCTTCATCTGTGCACCTGGTGATGGGACTGTCTTTACTTCCATGTGAAACACAGAAATAGCTAAGTAAGGGAAAGAAAGGGTACAAACCCTTATAGATTTTGTTGTTCTTCTCTAGTGAACAACTCTGGTGAGCACTCCAAAAACAGAACTTCTAAGTACTTTGTGCCCTTTGAAAGATTACCCACACTAGCTAATTCTGTGCAGCTTCCTACTAAAACTGGGCTGGTGCTAGCTTAACATGTCAACAATGCTTACAAATCCACATAATACAACAAATAAAAATAAAAGGTGTGATTTGCTTTGAATCCCACTGCTAGAGGATCTAATGCTGGTAAATATCACAACTTTTATGTGATACTAAATACTCTTTATAAAATATACTTTAATATTTTTTGTTTCTGTTTTCTCTGCCAGGTCAGTGAATGCTAATCTACATTATCTGGAAAAAAAGTTATTAGACTTCTGATAATAAAGACAGTGAAAAGACACCCCTGTTTTTATTTATTTTAAGTAAATTTTCAGCAAGTTCATCTAAAGGTAAAATAACATAAGAAGACTAACTTATCTGCCCTTTTTTCACATCTTGTGTATTTATAGGTCACTTTGGCTCATCAGTGGCATCTTATTTCATATTCTTGCGTTGGATGTATGGAGTAAACATGATTCTCTTTGGCCTGACCTTTGGACTTGTAATGGTGCCTGAGGTGGGAATCTTCTACATTATCATTGAGAATTGTTATGTGAATTTCTGTCTTTTTAGTGAGATTTTACAGGACTGGACATTTAAATAATATTTGTAATCTCTTTATGCTCCATTTACAAGTATTAAGATGTACTAAGGCTTTAAAAATGTACTCTTTCGCAGACAGTTGTTACCACATGGAGAGATGTCTTGAAACAGACATGACTGAAAAATGTATTTAGGTTGTGTCCTAAAAGTGTTTTCCTGTCATCTGGGACAGTGCTTACCTACTTTTTTTTTTTTTTTTTTCTATGGAGAACTAAGGAGAGGAACTGGGACTAAGAAGGTGCCAAGTGAAGTGTCTTGACTAAAACATGCATTGTGATAGAAATAAATATTACAGGTCTCCAAGGCACCATTCAGTATTCTCAGAAAGAATTACAGAAGTAGGTCATCCTCACTAAGCAGTTAAGGCCTATAAAACAAGTAATGCTAAGAAATGATAGATTGCTTTCCCTTCCTTTTGATATTTTGCTTTAAAATGTAAATTGCAGTTGTTTTTTTTTTTGTTATTATTTTTTCCTAGGCTTTGATGGGAAAGCCATATGGCTCTTTACCTAGAAAAACTGTCCCAAGAGCTGAAGAAGCAACTGCTATGAACTTTGCTACTCTCTGGGATTTTAGCGTAAGTGCATAAATTTGCAATGTGTACATATTCACATGTCTCTCTGATTATTATGAGCTTTTAATTAATTAATTAATATTCAGAGATTTAATATTAAATAGTTCAGAAGAAAATGGTAATAGAATTAACTTACATGTTTGTTACACAAGTTCTGTGCATAGTCAAAACCTATAATGAAGCTCAATATCCATGTGCACATTTCAGTGTATGTAGCAATCTAAAGGCACATGGGAAAAAGCCCCAAAGCTGGATTTACATCCTGGCTATCATCTTTCCATTTCTTATGGGAGAATTTGGTCCTCTGTTTTTACATGCCTAAGGTTCTGAATTTTAGAATGCACAGGCATTTTAGCTCACATGTGAAGCATGCCATTATTCTTCACCATTGATGTGATGGATTTAGCCTGAGAATTTATACCTCTTGTACTGACAAGATAATGGTATATTTCTAAACATGTCATAGTGCTTCTTTTCTTCCTGAAAACAACAGTTTTATCTAATTTTGCACTTGGCATGTCTCTGTAGTTAACCTTTCTGTATAAAGATGATGCAACTTTGCATAAAGTCAGCTGATGATAAATTGGTATGACACAATGTTGCTTACCAGGCTGTCAGGTTTCTCTGTAGCATGCAGTCAGTGGCCTATAAAGAGGCTCTTCACCTGTGAAACAGTGTGATCATCTAGTTAAGATTTTCCTTCAGATTAATGAAAGCAGCATCCATGGAACTAAGTGTGATTTCTTCCTCAATCTGCTGCATTCTTTCCATTGTATAAGAAGTACCAAGACTTTCAAAGAGTTATGCATATATGTATCATTTAGCACTTGAGTTGTTTCAGAAACAGCGAGCATGAATACGTTGTTGGAAGAAGACCCATTTCTTTGAGATGTAAACTCAGGTGCAGATTCCTCCAGTTTACAGCTCAGCTTCTCCAGCTGTCTGTAGAATGACTCACCTACAAGTGGCCTCTCCATGTAGGTTTGGACCACGTGAGTCATTGGAACAGGCTGCCCAGGGAGGTGGTGGATGCACCATCCCTCGAGGTTTTCGAAAAATGAGTGGACATGGTATTTTGGGAGATGGTTTAGTGTTTAGGGGTTGTAGGGTAGATGTTTGGACTTGATCTTGAAGGTCTTTTCCAACCTTGATGATTCTGATTCTATGATTCTATGATTTTATTCCACCTGTGACAGGTGGGGAGGACTGTGCAGGCTGTGGAGCAATGCCAGGAGGGGCACGGGCAGATTTTCATACCTGTCCCATTTCCAGAAGGAGCTCAGCTCTGATCTCTCCTGAAAAAAAAGCATAAAAAGGATACAGGGTCCGTGTTTCTTGTTAGTATTGCCATCTTTTAGTATGGTTAAGGTGTGGAGAGATTCCTAACCTTGTGACACATAGATCCCTTAGTTTGTGGCTCAATAACTTTATGGGGAGACTCAGATGATGCTAGATTTTGATCCTTTATTTAGTTTCCTTGGGTCTATTGTCAATTTTCAGCTCTCAGTGGAGGAAGAATCAGGTTATAAACTGACATAACATTGGAAGAAACTTGACTAGATATACCCGTTTTCTCATTAACAAGTGAATCTTTCAGGCTAATTAACTGTAGACAACTGAATTTAAAGAAAATAACAAAATAATAAGTAGAAATGAAAACGCTTGTCTGTCTTTTGGCTACAAAACTATGTGAATAGACTAATTCTGCTTTATATGATAGAAATATCTTTTTAAAAAAACATGTAACATTTGTGTTGACAACTGCATAATATAATATTACATCTTGTTCATCACGAGTTGTATATCTGAGTGGCAGGAAGAATACATCTAGACTTATAGTTTGGAAGTTAAATAAGGATAAAGTATTGTAAAATGAGAAATCAAAACATCAGTGAGCTATTGGAGAAAAAGGAATGACCATAACTTGGAGTTATTGTAAAGAGAAGAGAGACTAGAAGAGCTTTTGACAGCAAATGGGAATAAGGTTTTAAAAATATGTGTATTTGAGAAAAGATGAATGAAAACAGGTGGTGAAAAGAGAGGGGAATTTTATAAAACTGACAGTGACAGGACCTGACAGCTTTTAAGAACAAAGTGTAGTAAAAAACAGAGTAGCAGTTAACACAAAGAGCCAATGTGAAGATAAGAAACACAGAATAGAGCAGTGAAAAGGATAGATCCCCTAAAACACTCAGGGACAAAAAGAATTTTCTTGAGGCATGTCAGATAGAGGAATGCTCCCTGAAGATAGTGAAAACAGGAGACAGGAAACAGTACCTTTCATCTGCTCCAGTTCTTCTATACTACCAAGTAAATTATAAATAATTGGACCCACATTAGCAAACTTTATTGGACCCTAAAAAAAATTAAATCCCACACTCCACTATTTGTTAAGACAGTAAACCTATCTTATGCTTTTGTGCACTTGAAATTCTATTCTTTTTACTGACATTGCAAAGTGAAACTGGTTTGGATTTTTATATATTTTACTTGGACTTCAGTTTTAACGTTGTATATTTTACAGTTCAGATAATAAGCCAGACCTTTAAAAATGAGACTAATTTCACCAAAGTATTTGACCAATATTTTTATTTCACCCCTCCTTTATCTTAGGCTCAGAAAAGAGTGAAAGAGATCTTCTATGCATTCCTGCCTTTACACAGCTAAAAATATTTCAAGTTTTATGGTGAAATACGACAGTCAAAGCCCAGGAAACAACATACTGAATTGCACACAATGAAGGAATAGTCTGACTTTGTGGACACAGTGACTTAAAAATAATTTCAATAATCTGAAGGATCCAAAAGGCTCTACAGAGCCACATTAGTCTGTATTGAAACCTGGGCTAAGGTAGAATTATAGGATGTATTTAATGAACAAAAAAATGCAAAAGATATGCTATGGAATTTGAATGTGTCCTGACTGGTGTAGATATTTTACTATTAATTAGTAATAAATGTATTCTATAACAGTATTCCCCTTATTAGAGAAGAACATGCTATTATCTATTCTGTGTAGGCATGTCTCAAAGCTAGTCTGCTAAGATGAAAAATGAGATATGTTGATTACCAAATCGAGACACTGGAATTTCTTTTTATCATTTATAAATATTTCATTTTCAGCTTAGAATTATATATTAGGTTTTCCAGATAGCACTGTGACTAATTTCATATAGAGTAAGAGCTACAATAAATAAATGCAAGTTTTGCACCAATATATAAGTGAAAGATGTTATTTATTTTAAGCCAATTAGCAACTGAAATGCAGAACAGAAGTAAATGGCTTTTAAAATTCACAACACCCTCAGGTTACTGTATTAGTGTCAAAATAATGCGTGCTTTATCCACCTATTACATTTCCAAATACTCCAAATACTCTGTATTTGACTTGAAATCATTACATCCAGCTGGAGCCTTGCCACTTCTCTGCATGAGCTAAGCTGTTCTTGTAAAGGCTTTGCATAGCGTCTTTTTCTAGGATGCCAGTTCTTGCCCTAACCTGAGGATTGTCATGAAGCTTCACTTATTTGGATCATATGAGATACTAGCAATTGCTAACAGTTAACCATGTACCAATAAGTGATTTTGAAAAATCAGCTATCTGACCTGTAGAAGGTAGTGTAATTCTCATTAAGATTTTTAGACAAGGAGATACAGTTTGAATTGCTGAGAAAGAAGGTACACTCATATTGTATTTTTTACAGCCTTGGAATCCAAGTGTTGAAAAACCCTGCACACTGAATAACAATCCTTGAAAAGCAACTAACTACTGGTAATATATATTGAGTGATCATGTAATGAACAGCAGACAACACCGTTGAGAAGTCATGTGACACTTTTATATTAAATATGCTAGAAAAAGACATGATAGAAATGCAAAAATTAAGCTTTAAATATGGCATCTTATCTGCGAGTAATTTGCAAAACAAATTTTTTAAGCCAAATTGTTACTGCTTTTTCAATAATAAAGATGTGGATGAAAAAGGTTTGATTCATTGAATTGTAGATGGAATGCCCATGAAGAGTTTTAAAGATAAAAGATTTGAAAGCTTAGATGAAATAATCTTTCTAAATAAACAGAGGGATTTTTCCATCCTGTGAGAATTATTATATTGATGCTTACAACTGTTTTGAACGCATTTACACGAGGGTTTCAGTACCTTGTTATTGATACAATTTCTGATTATGTACCTATTTAATGGTTGTGACATTATAAATTTTGCTGAATTTTCAGGGCTTTGCACAGTATTCTGTACTCTTCTATGGTTATTACAATAACCAGAGGACAATTGGATGGCTCAAGTTCAGGATGCCTCTTTCATACTTCCTTGTTGGAGTTGGAACTATCGGCTACAGCTTTATGATTGTAATTCGAACGTAAGTTCTCCTTGGCTCTGGAATAAAGTACATTCAAAAAAGGCAGATGGTTTCACTGTTGACCACAGGGACTACCTTTTTAAAAAATATGATAGATATAAGGGCAAAAAAATGCAAGATCCAGGGCAAGGTCAAAGTAATGTAAGATAGCTTGAGCCTGTATTTGTCTGTGGTTCTAGCCAGCAGTGTTGTGAAATTGGGAAAAATATTTCCTGAAGTAACAAAATATATCTTTCCTGCACCTTCAAAGTGAAAAATGAATGCAAAAACAAGGAACAGAGCTGTCAGTCCATTTTCTCATAATACCCTGCACCTAGCGGAGTATCAGCTAACATCCAGGAAATTTAAATGTTGAACCTTTAATAATAACTTATGTGAGTTAAAATCTTTTAAGAAGGGAGAAGATAAAAAAGAAAGTAACATTTGGGAAATAATTCTGTGTGCAACTCACAGTCAGCAGTAAATGATTCTCAGCCAATCTATAGGGGTTAGATCACATTTGTCAAGTGGTGCAGAAGAATTAATGCTACTGGCCATAATAACGGTTTAATGTCCTGTGGAATGCAAAATAATCTCCAGCAGTGTGAAAACTATGCTTAATATAACATAAAAACTTAATGTTTAAACAGGAGAAAACACAAGGCTAAGTGAAATAGGGACTAGGTAGTACAACTGGTGATATATTAGTCTCTGGCTCTAAAATTCTGGACCTGAATTTTGTCTAAGGATCAGAATTTAAAAAAAATAAAATTATTATTTTATAGTTAAATTCACTATTGGAATAAGTTGTTAGAATTCTGGAAGTTTCTAAGGAGTCAGGACATTAATGAATACAACTTTTAATATTCCTGATTCAAGCAATGTGACCACCTCCCACAATAATATTTAGCTATAGTGGTGGCTTTAAAAGATGTTTAGGACAAAAAAAAAAACAAAAAACAAAAAAACAAACAAAAAAACAGATATTGCAGGTCAAGATTCAAGGACAGCTGTGAATACAGAGAAAACTGCAGTTAATCTTCTTCCATGTTTTTGTGCTGAATCTAGTATTTTTCATTTACATGACCATTAGATTCATTCATTTCTGTTTTTCAAATATTGCATTATTTTCTGCATAGAGCAAGAAGCATATCAGAATAAAAAGTTTTCAGTTACCTATATGTAGTTTTGGAGGAGGAATAAATTACTACTATAAAAAAAATCAGTTGGTTTAGTTGAAAATGTATTTTAAAATATTTTTTATAATATAGTTTTGAAGATCAGAAAAGTCTTAGTCTCAAATACTTGTATTTCAATTAATGTCACCCAGACCTAAGAACCCTAATCTTTCTAGCATATAGTTTCTGGTCCAAACAAAGCAATGTACTTGTGATAAAAATACCTTGTACATGCTCACTTCCCATCTGGCCACATGACTGTAATGCTCACCAATATGTAAGTAATCTTCTGAGCAGTTCTTGCAATCTTCTGCATTTTGCTGTTTCTCTAGAAGGAAATACA
Source organism: Apus apus (assembly GCF_020740795.1). Lineage (NCBI taxonomy): Eukaryota > Metazoa > Chordata > Aves > Apodiformes > Apodidae > Apus > Apus apus. The sequence goes on along the minus strand of NC_067312.1, from coordinate 38,410,226 downwards.
CACAGGATTGTTCCTGTTCCAGGTACAGGAGGTGCATTTTTCTGCTCTCCACCGAGATCTGATAAAGACATTGTCTACGTGAAAGAGGCAGTGAGAATTATAAGCACTATTATCCTATTTAGGAGGAATATTTATATTTAGGCCTTTTCTCTGTATGTTTTCCACTACATAACATAAAATGGAAACATTTCTGGTCTCAGAGAAAGGATATCTCAAGCACAAGACTCTTCAATATTTCTTTAGGAATTCTGGAGATAGAATTATTGTGGTCTAGAAACCAGCAGCAAGGCAGATTCTAAGAACCTTTCACGGTCTCTGTCCCTTCTGTATAGAAGCAGTATAACAAAAAGACTCAACCCTGGTGTCAGTTTATGGCAGCTCAGAAGGATTTTCTGTATTATCTACTTACTATTCTTTTCCTAGATTTGAGAATACAAATTTTACTGGACTTTTGAAAATGTGGTATGTTGAATGTGTTGCTATTAATAACATAACAGCTGTGTTAATGAAATATAAAACAGGTGTTGCCTTTTCCTGACCAAGCAATCAATACAATACTGAAGGCTAAATGGTTTGTACCCTACTACTCCATCCTTGTGCTTAACAGTTTGAATTAAGTGATAAGGTATGCAGAAGCAATACCACAATAATTTACGCAGATGACAGCTTTATGAAACAGAGAAATTAGTAGTCAAAATCAAGTAAAATAACTGAATAAATAATTTTATGTTTGTGGACACTTACAAATCTCATTTATAAGTGCACAGGAGATGAAAGGGAAGATAGCTGTATTTTAGTTATGCTTCTGTGTGGTATAACCAGGTTTAATTCTGGCTTTTTATTTTAGAGGGTTTTTTCTTTGTTTTCAGGTTGTTGTTTGTTTTTTATTCTTTGTGAAGTCTCTAATCAATTCTATTGCAGTTCAGAATGCTCTGCAGCTTTCTATTTGAGAAGTCTTCTTGATGCTGTTTTCCTATGGAGTTTCTTATCTTGCAGAATTCCTCTGAGGTGTTAATGAAACAAATCCATTATTTCTCATCAAAATGTCTGTTGTGACCTCATAAATAGTCTAAATATAAAGATCTCCATCATCCTCTCTTGTTTCAGACTGAACTTTCCAGATTTAGTATAACATGATTGACTGCAACAATAATACTGTTTTTTTCATAACCATGTTAGAATTGAGGAATAATTTAAAAATAATGCTCACACAGCAGAACCTACTTAGAACAACTTTTTCTGTGTCCTTCTTGCTTTTGTAGAATGGCAAAGAATGTAAATGATGATGGTGGTGGTGATGATACTAGTTTTAATTTCAGCTGGAAAATGTTCACAAGCTGGGACTACCTGATTGGCAATCCTGAGACAGCAGATAACAAGTTTGCTTCCATCACAACAAGCTTTAAGGTAAAATAGAGCTCAGTATGGAGAGGTAACCTGATTTGTCATTCACACTGGTGCGAATCAGATGGAACTCAAGTCAAGTATTCGCTCTGCATAAGGCCTAGAATCTTAAACTAGAATTAGGTAGCTGTACCCTTCTGAGTCTGCGTTTTGTCATTTGTAATCTTATTTTTTTCCTGTTGAATGTGGAAGGAATAACATTGATACTGTATTTTGTGTTCTCTGTGACTGCAGTACTAGCTTTAGAAAAAATATTTGACTGTAAAAATAATATTTTCCTTTTTGTCACCACTGATGGCTCACAGTTTCTGTGGTGCTTGTCTGAAAAACATTTTTTTTTTAACACTGGTGATATTTTGCTAACCTTAAATTATCATCTTCTCTTGCTATACTGAAGAGATACCGTAAAATAAAGGAATAGAATAATCTATAAATGGCTAGCTATCATATCAGAAGAATTAGCTTCGGCATTTTGAGTATATACTTGCTTTTCAGTAGGGGAGGAAGATTACTTTCCTTGTTTAGTACAAAGGTTTTATTTTCAAACAATTATGAAATATAGCCCAGTTTGCAAAGCAATACGAGGTGTTCATAGGTCTCTTTCCAGTTTATAGGGTATATTGATTTCAAAAGTAATTTTATGAAGAATCTGGAGCAGGATGTGAACTGCACTGCTGTGAAAACAGTGAAGGGGATACATTCTATCTGTTGAATGTTAAAGAATGTGTTTATACACTGGAGTCACTGGAACACACCAGTGCAACACATAAAGGAAAATTTAATTTTCAGTATTATAATGTACAGGGAATACCCTGGCAAGTTATTGGCAGATAATAAGAAAGGTGCTAGGCTTGCAGTCACACTGACAACACACGACACAGGAGCTGGAGGACTAAGCACTAACTGCACTATCCCATCACACATGACACCTTTCCTTTCTGCAGTGCTGATATAGCCTATACATCACACCACCCTTCCCACTCTCCAAACTGCTAGCATAAAAGATAAAAGCACTCCAACTCAGTAAAAAGAAAAGGCCCCAGGAAAACAAATATTGAAGAAATACTGAACAAAAGCATTGAAGCTATGTGAGCTTTCCCTGCCCGTGTACTCAGGTCAGTTTTTCTCAGGAGCTGCTGTAATCTCCTTTCATTTATGTAACAAACACAAATCATAAGAAAAGCAGAATCATGCAGACTAACTATTACAATGCCAGCGTGCAGATTCCTTTCTGGGCAACTGTCTCTATGCCAAAGTGAGAAGCTGTAACCGAACTCCTTTTTCATGAGGACGCTTCAGAGCAAAAGCTCCTTCTGGTGGCAAATGCAGGAGCTGGAGATTGTAGTTACACTAGTCTTTACAGCTATCAGTCCTGGCACAGTGCGAACTTGGGGCAAAGATTTTATTTTGCAGGCTGAAGCTGTGCACTGTTTGCCTTTTTGGGGATTCCTGTATCTAAACTGTCTCTTAATTCCTTCTGGATTTCTGACTTCCAGAATAAACTTTTTGCTCTTTTCTCACAAATGCACATCTTTAAAGTGTGACAGTTCTGTGTCTGTAACTAGTTACACATTTATCCTTCTGAGTCACTCAAACTCTAAGCACCTTGGAAGCTCCCAGAACATGCTGGTTTCTCTTTGGTGCGTGAGTGCAGATCTAACATGACTCACTGTGGGCACACACAATGGAAGCAAGCAAACTCTGGGCTATCACAGAATCACACAATCCTAGGGGTTGGAAGGGACCTCGAAAGATATACTAGAGTGTGAAACAGATTTTATTATACAATATAACCTTATCTCAAAACATGATGCCCAGGTGTGCATTCATATCTTTGTGAATTATTTAACTGTCTTCTAGCAACTGAGGGAGAGATGTGGGGTCTTGGCTATTAAAGTATTCATAAAATTATTTTCTTTTTAACAAGTGCAGGAGGCAATTTTGGAGGAGCAGGAGAGCCGAAAAGAGGAAAATATTCACTTGACCCGATTCCTGAGGGTTCTTGCTAACTTCTTAGCCCTATGCACACTTGCTGGGAGTGGCTACCTCATCTTTTTTGTCGTCAGAAGATCTCAGAAATTTGCCCTGGAAGGTCTGGAGAACTACGGGTGGTGGGAAAGAAATGAAGTTCGTGCTTCATATTTCTAAAATAGATGTCGTTTGAAGCTGTGTTCCTCTACTCTGCATGTTGCCTTTTTTTCCTGAGAATTTAAATACTCTAAGTGTGTGTGTGGTAAACACCTAACAAAAGAACTGTTCTTTTCTCTTTGCTTACCTTGTCATTAAAATTACTATCTCTTGACTGGTTCTTTCAAATGTCCTTTTGTATTTAGTTGTCATTTAAGGCCTTTACCTTTACTCCTCTGTGCTGTTAAGGCTATTTTCCAGCCACTCTGTGGACTCAGAAGATCTCTTCCATGAGCCTGCTCTCCTGTTGTTTTCCTCCTGGAATGGGCCCAAGCAAAGTGACTGGTGTGTGGCATACCCAAAGTTATTTGGAGCTTCATGGATACAACTCTGCAGTATAACAACAGGTCAAAGCTCCTTCTTTTCAGTTCCTACTGCCCAGTCCAACAGCCCAGTTACATTTTTTTGTGCTTAATCTGCTTTCTTCTAGAGCAGATACAGCCTTGCATGATAGAGATATGCAGTGAAAGTGATTGTGTTTTATTAAAACATGGGCAGGTTTTATTTCTTAGCAAAAACACTGTTGTGTGTGTTGTAAAAGTAGCTGTTTGTTACTTAAAGTTCATCTTCTCAGCTACAGTGCAAAGCAGATACCTGATTTGAGGTAAGATAAAAAGATGCTAGCTACAATGGAATGAAGAAATAAATCCCTAATTTTCAACACCAAAATCTGACCAAGAAAGTAACTTGAAAAACTCAAGCATTCCAAGTCTGGAATACACAGAAATGGGGCTGTTAAGACTGGGCGAAGTTCCTTGATAGAAGTTAGCACATTTAGATATGATGAGAAAGAAAAGCCATCTACAATAACTACTTGGCTTAAAGCAGCATGAGCTCAAAGTTTGACAACAGATGAAGACAATTCTGGAGGAATTTGGCATTGTCTCAGTTGAAAGGTGTGGTAACTGATTCGTATTAACAAGAACTGTATTACTGAAATCTGCTATATTAGCTTATCCTGCCATCTGGAAAGTAATTTAACATAAGCATGTTTACATTAATTGTTTGCTTTACAAAAAAATATTGCTAAGAAGACACAGGACTAAGATGTGGAGCAGATATGTCTCTAAAGGAGAGCAGATAAGGCAACACTGCCATTAGTCAGCTAAAGAATTTTTCCTAATAACAGCCAATGAACATATGTGTGATGTTCAAAGTATTGCCCTTGACTGGATATGAATATTTAATTCCCTAAATATATTTGACTTCTCTGTAACAGCCATTTAAATTTTTTCTTATTCTCTAGATCAAGATTTCTTGTTTATGTCATTAATAAATGAATGGAGATTTTGATCAGGAAAAACCCCTATAAACACTTAATGGACTACTCAGACCCAATGAAAGTGCAGCTCTTACATACAAACCAAGCAATAGTATGTAAAAATTGACATGATTTATAAAAATATTAAACTCCTTGTGTAAGAAATTTATTTTCATCACAGTGGATGTATTAAGGGATTAAAAAATGTTTACAAATAGTTACGGTGTTCTTGGAGTAATCCGGGGTAAATACATTTCCTATCATCTGTTCCTGAAGCTCCCAGCCTAGTAAAGTTCCACTGGTGACTTTGTGGGCAAGACCTTTTTCTCTCTATCTTCCTCTGTCATAATGCTGTAAGTTTGTAGACTCCTTCTTTGTATTGGCAGTACCTACTTCTGTCAGATCATAGTTCAGAGAAAATTGTCTAGTGTGTCATGGGGAGCAGAAAATCAGTGGAAACAGGCAGACTGGGACCATTAAAGGATCTCACCAGTCTTTGATGCTCCTCATTCATGGCTATGGCCTGGTGAGTGGTCATGGATGAATGATTCTGCACCACGTAACAATTTCCTCACAACTGAAGAAATTTTGGTAAAATAGAGAATAATGCCACTCATTCCCTTGGAATCCTAAAACTGAATTAAATTTGCTAAACAAAATTGACTTTTCTCATTTGATAGAAGATACTTTGCAGAGCTAGAAAGTAGTATAAGCACATCTCTAGTGCAGAGGTACCCTGTTTTCTCAAAAATATTATTGTACTGCTTAAAAATTAGGCTTCTTCAAAGCAGAGGAAGCTTCTGTGAGACAGACTGATTTATCTGATTTAGAATAATTTTTCTCCAGGAAAAAAAAAAAAAAAAGCTTTAACATTTCAGATCTTGGAAGCCCCATAAAGCTTTAGCCAAAAATATCCTGCTAGTTACTTCAATATTCATAGTAGTAGGTATGTAGTACATTTGTACTTAAGCTATTAAGCTATGTCATTAATGCTCCATTTAATTCCAGCAATAATCAGACAGCTTTATTAGTATGAAATATAATTTCTAATTTTATTGGTTTTTTAATTACACTTTATTTCATAGGAAAATATTGGTGTTTTATGCAAGAGGTGCTAGTTAAACCTATGACTATTGCAACCATTTTCAGTAGAAGCTATGATTTATTTTAGGTAGTCTACTTACTTTTAATGAACTTATCGGTTAACCAACAAGGAGTCAATGTTCAATATTTAATGTTGTGTTGGCACAGTTTAATATGCTGGGGGGCTGGTGTTTAGTTGTGATCGCTGTCACAGGATTTCTTACCAGATTCACAGCAGCTGGAAAAGCTTGTAATTTCCTAGCTTTCAGTCTGTCATGCAGAGACCTGGTATTTGGAGTGACTAATGTCACAGACAGACAGAAAACGGTTTCAAACCAGAATCTTGCTTGCTGTTCCTTTCTTAGAGACAATTCTGTCCCACTTGGGCAGAGAGGGCTATCAAGATTAATTTAGCAGATAGTGAATGTAAGAACACATTGGCTACCAACTCTAATTGTACCAGGCATGCATGCTGGCATTCTGCTCCTCTTCTGGTATATCTTTTCACAAAAAGCAGTGACTTCTGTCCTGCCTCTCACATGCAGCAACAAGGAAACTTTAAACAAAGTCAGCAGGTACTACATTTTAAACTGCCTGGAGGACAGAGATTTTCTTCCAAAATGCATATTCACTGTGTCTTCCAGTATGAGAACAAAGGTACATCTAATGAGTTGAGTAGAAACCACATTTGGCTATGAACATTAAAAATTGCATGTGTCTGAAGAAAGACTGATCTCAGGCAAAGAGAAACCCTCTGGGGGCTACCTGAACAAGTAACAAAACTGAATAGTTTTGTCTGGATTCTAGGACTTACTGTTCATGTATGTTTGCAGTTGATTCCTGCAGCTTTGTCATCTTGGGGCATGTTTAGGCATAAACTCTTTGGTTTAATGGTGACTGAGACAATATATGTCATAAAAAGTTAGACACCTTGAAGACATTAGGATAAAAAAGTTTACAATTATAGTTTGCAATTGAAATGAATAAAATATCAAATATTTTGATCACAAACATCTCATCGACTTCTAGAAGTACCAAAAAATAAGAATACCCACGATTCTCATAAAGGATATTTTTTTTTTTTCAAAGCATTAATGTATGAAACCAAACACAGTGGTTAATATCATAACGTAAAAGGTGGCAGGAGATTAAAATATAAATTCTGCCTTTTTCACTTGTAAATCCAAGTACTTCAAGAGAAGGTCTCTACAAGTTTTTGGTTGTTGGTTTCTTTTTTGGGTATTACAAGACAATGGTGACTTCTTTTAATAAGGTAATACCAGTTACAAATAATGTTATCTAAATACATAGGATACATCAATGACATCCTGTAATCATTAAAAAACAACCTACATACTTCCTACAGAGTGCCAAAAATTGAACAGAATGCACCACCAGTTGCCTACAAATGCAAAAATCCAGTAATTAATGAAAAATCATTAAAAAAAAATCAAGATTAGTAAAAAAGTGAAAATAAATTTATTTATTTTCATTAAGAACACCAGTCTCATGGATGAAATTATTTAGGAGTGAGAATGTATATATATTTTAAGTGAATGAATCTATTTGTTGGCATAGGGCCCTTCTGCTGCCATATTATGCCTGAGAAGCAAAAGTAATCTTAACTCTCTGGGTAGCTAGAAGATAGATATGTATTAAAATTTATAATATTTCTAGCAAAATGTATTCCAGCATGACAGAAGAATGTTAATTTCAGAGAAATTGGAAGACTAGAGTTCTGTGAACAAGTGACTGAGTATATTATTTTAACTTATTTTTTTAATTATGATTTATCTCAAATAATCATCTTCTTGTTTTCCAAAAACCTTTGTGACTGAGACAATATTTTCTGTTTCTTGTTAACTATTTTTAGTCCCTTAAAGACACACTCTTTGTAATGAAATTCTATTTTAAATTGAAATTGAATAGCTGCACTCTTAAACTTCTTCAATTATTTTCAGTTTTGGCTGATGTGATGAATTATAACCAAAGGTTCAAGTAGACTAGAAATCAGCAATCACTTGGGAATGTTACATTAGTATAATGACTCCCTTTTCTGTAGAAGTTATAAGCTATGTACTACTTCAGACTTTCTGTAAAAGGTAGTTACCTGTTTTCCTCAGGTTGCTTCCAGTAAACTTGTTCCACTTCCATACTGCTAAGATTACGAGTTAATGTTATTAGAAATTTCTAAAAAAAAAAACAGGCAAAAGGAAGCTAGGTTCATTTGAATTTTATTCTGTGGTGAAGACCTGAGCTCTGAAGTAGAATAGAGAGTTGGGCAATCACCAGTGGTACGAAATTTGGCAAGAGCAAGTGGCAGATCCTCGATCTGAGACAGGTTAATTCTGGTTGTATTAAAAAAAATTGGGGACAGGAGGCTGGAGAGCTGCCCTACAGAAAGAGATCTGGGGGCTTGGGGTGATGCCAAGTTGAATATGAATCAACAGTGTGTCCTGGCATCCAGAAGGGCAAACCATGTCCTGGAGTGCATCAAGCACAGCATTGCTGGCTCGTGGATGGTGGTGCCTATCCCACTTAACACTGCACTGGAGCTGCCCCACCTTGAGGGCACCTCAGTATAAGAATGACATCAAGCTATTAGAGTGTGCCCAGAGGAGGGAGACCAAGATAGTAAAAGACCTTGCGGGCAAGATTTCAGAGGAGCAGCTGAGGTCCATTAATCTGTTCACCTTGGAGAAGAGAAAGGTGAGGAGTGATCTCATGGCAATCTACAACCCTCATGGAGGGCAGTGGAGCAGGAGGTGCTGACCAACTCCATCTCATGAACAGCAACGGAACATGAGAAAATTAAATGAAGCTTTTTCGGAGGAAGTTCAGAAGACAAGGTTTTTGACTGAGAAGATGGTCAGTCACTGGAAAATGGTCCCTGGGGAAATGGCTGTGACACCAAGACTGTCAGAGTTCAAGGAGCATCTAGACAATGCTCTTAGTCATATATTTTAGTTTTAGGCAGTCTTGCAAGGAGCAGAGAGTTGAACTGGACAGTCCTTATGGGTCATTTCCAACTTGATATATTCTACAATTTTGTGACATCTCAGATCTCTGCTACATCTCAGATAAATTTAACTTAGTGTAGTATTTCTATAGGAATGCATCTATGTGTCTATTTGGAACATGTGGTGTAGATGTAGCATAGAACAGTACTGAAAATAGGTTTTGCTAAGCTCTCTGATAGTACACTTCAGGTTAAAACGTAGGTTCTAGGCAGAATAACTAACCTCATTATTTTGGAGATTTAAATGAAATGTAAAATGAAAAAAAAAGATCTCATATATCCATCTGCAGTAGATTACAACTGACTTTTCCTCCCTTTCTTCCTTTATGAGAGCATTGTCTGACTCCTAGAGTGGATTTTATTTTTCTTTGAAGCAAAACCAAATAAAAAGCTGTAATGGAAATACATCTTCCCCTCAAATATATTTTTTTTCTTTTTCTTTTCTTTCCCCTCTTCTCAGGTGAACATGGTTATGTCACTTTTAGGAATGTTCTGCCCAACTTTATTTGATGTAATTAGTTCTCTGGAAAACTACCACCCTCGCATAGCTCTAAGATGGCAGCTGGGACGAATCTTTGCTCTTTTTCTTGGCAATCTCTACACTTTCATTATTGCCCTAATGGATGAAATCAATCTCAAGGCAAGCTATTTACTTCCCTTCATTATTTTTAATATGTTGCTGGGAAAGGATGAGGATTTCCAGCCAGTGACAGACATGTCAGTTAAAGATGTTATTTTCTTTTGGTACTGTAAATCACATCCATGCCTGAGCAGGTAATGGGAATCTTGGAATATAAAAGGTTGAGAATTGGTAACAAGCTCATGTTTGTTTGTTTGTTTGTTTTCTAATTTATTTCTTTATTTAGTTGGAAGAAGAAAAGATAGTCAAGTATAACATGACAATATGGGAAGCCAGTCTGTATAATGGTACTATTCCAGAAAATTCAACTGCTCCTCCAATACAAGTGGATCCCGCAGATGTCCCCAGAGGGCCATGTTGGGAAACAATGGTAGGACAGGTAATGTAACTGATTTTAGCTCTTATTTGAAACTCAGTCTGTTACAAGATGTCGTATCTAAATCCTTTTTATTTCTGCTAAGAAGTGATATCAAGTTGGGAAAATGTCAGGAAAAGCCAATGTGAGATTTTTTTTCCTGAATTCAAAATTTGAGAAAAAATTATCTGGTTTTCCTTGGACTCCACCTAGGAAGTTCTTTCTTCTGGTGTTTGACAACACTGAAAACATTTCCCCCCTTCTTTTCACTATTCTCTTCATTTACCTTCCTCTTCCTCATCCTATTTTAGTCTTGCAAAACCTGTTTAGCAATTTTGAAAAGCTAGATTAATCACAGCCCCTAATAAATGCAATAATTCTGATTAGAATTTTCATCAGGCATAATCAGTTTCTGACTACAACATATTTATAGAAAAGAGGGAAAAAAAAGTAACTCAACAAATAAATACATGTAAGATAATACTCATAACAGTGTTCTTTTGAGTAGGCATTTCTGTCTTTAGCCAAGTAACATTTGGTGAAAGAACAATAATTGTTTAACTGTAAATCAGTTGAACATTTATTCTTATTGATCTATTTATATAAAATGTCATTTTGAAAGAATTTTCTAACATCCTCCTTTCTTCTAGTCATACCCCATTGCTATTTGGTGCATGAGAATGACTTCACCACCAAATCACAGCTTTTGCTATTGCTCTCTCACTCTGACAGTCTCATCATCTGCTTATCTTCACTTCTGACTCAATAAATCAACAGCAGGGAGCAGAGAGTCCCCGTACAGCCCCCCTGTTCCTTTCACTGATACTGAATAATAAGCTAAGAACACCAAGAGCTCATCACTGCACTAATTTTCTCATTAATTTCAGATCAGTGAGAGTAATAGCCTTTTGGCTTGATATACCCAATAGCCTTGGTATTGGGGTAAGGCCTGTTGCAGTAGGGTTTAGTGGGAATTAATAAAGTAAAAGCAGAAGAATAGAGGATCATCATTAGAATTTTCTTCTTTCTCCTCCATATTCACTAGGAGTTGGTGCTCCTTGAGAAATCAATCTTCCCAAAGTCAAAGGGATCAAAAGCAGTTTAAGGTATCAGCTCAGATTTATCTTACAGCAGCAATCTTCACTGTAAGCCTTTCCCAGTTTGATCTTACCCTGGAATTCTTATCTGATAACATGACCACAAACTAGAGCAAAGGACACCTCTAGCAAAAAAGAGGCAGTTTTCTGCTGACATTTTTCAAAATTGGTGAATGTAGAGGAGGATCACAGTTTTCTGATGTCAAAGCAGGATAAGCAAAATTAGGGATCAAGTCCACTGTTTCATTATTAATGTAATTATTAATTGATGAAATATATTCTTAAAATAAAATGTTGCTTTAACAGGAATTTGTGCGGCTGACAGTCTCTGACACGATGACAACATACATCACAATTCTAATTGGTGATTTCTTGAGAGCTGTCTTTGTTAGATTTTTCAATTACTGCTGGTGCTGGGACTTGGAGTATGGATTTGTAAGTATCTTATTTGCTATTTTAAGTCAGATCTTTGTCAGATTATCACTTCAAATTTTTGTAGTAAATTGCATTTCCTTTTCAATCCTACAGAATTAAAAGCTGGCTAGGCATATCACCTCCAAAATCCCTGAATGGCAATCTGCTCTTTTTTATCAGAATTTGCTTATGTCTTAATATTTCTTCAGATTTAATATTATTCTTCAGACTTCAGTAGCTTTAGGAATTTTTTGTTGTTGTTGTTGTTGTTTACATTTGATTGTGTAAAAAAACTGGGTGTACATTTCTAATCTGAAGACTTATCCTCTGTTACATGGAGTATAAGCTCATTGATTCCTATGAGATTTCAGGTAGGGTCTTCTAGCATCCAGAGGCGTCCAGTGTATGCACAGAAAAATACGAGAGAACCTGTTCTAGAAATCTTATTATAGATATTTTTTGCTAGAATTATTTAGCTTAAGTAAAGTTAGAAAGTGTCATAACATAAATGGGTGTAGAACTCTTCACTTAGGAGCTGAGACTTTCACTCTTTTATACAAAAATGAGCCAGGTTTAATTAATCATCTAGGATGCTTACAATCTAAAGTCTGATGTTTCTTTTTCACTTCTTAAGTAGTAGTGAGGATACTGGCAGCTTGTTCTAGTGCTGTCACCCTCACAGTAAAGAAGTTTTTCCTCATATTTAAATGGAACTTCTGATGTTCCAACTTGTGCCCATTGCCCCTCACCCTGTCACTGGGAATTCTGAAAAGTCTGTCTCAATCCTCCTTGCACCCACCCTTTAGATACTTATAGGCATTAATAAGGTCTACCCTCAGTCTTCTCTTCTCCAAGCTAAAGAGACCCAGCTCTCCCAGCCTTTCCTCATCAGAGAGATGCTCCAATCACCCAGTCATCTTTGTTGCTCTCTGCTGGACTCTCACTAGTAGTTCCCTGTCTCTCTTGAACTGGGGAGCCCAGAACCGGATGGAGAATTCCAGATGTGGCCTCATCAGGACAGAGCAGAAGGGGAGAATGACCTCACTCGACCTACTGGCCATACACTTCCTTATGCACCCCAGGATTCCATTTGACTTCTTGGTGGCAAGGGCTCATTGCTGGCTTGTGGATAATTTACCAGGACTTTCAGATCCTTTTCCTCAGAATTGCTTTCCAGTAGGTCTACCCCTAACCTTTATTGGTGCATGACGTTCTGCCTCCTCAGGTGCAGGACCCTACAATTCCTCTTGTTGAGCCTCATTAGGTTCCTCTCTGCCCAGCTCTCCAGCCTGTCCAAGTCATGCTGGATGGCAGCACAGCCCTCTGGAGTGTCACCGTTCCTCACAGTTCGGTGTCATCAGTGAACTTCTTGCTCTGTCCCCTCATCCAGATCATTGATGAATATGCTGAACAAGACCAGACTGCGTATTGACCCCTGGGGGAAACCACCAGTTACATACAGGCCTCCAGCTCGATCCTGCTTCATTGATCACAATCCTCTGACTTCTGTCACACATCCAGCTCTCCATTCACCTCACTGTCCACTCACCTAGCCCACACTTCCTGAATTTCTAATGAGGATGTTACAGGAAACAGTGTCAAAAGCCTTGGTGAAGTCAAGGTAGGTAACATTCACTGCTCCTCCTCATCTAGCCAGCCAGTTACAATGTCATAGAAGGCAAGCAGATCAGTCAAGCATGATTTACTCTTGGTAAATTCATGTTCACCATTTCCAATAGCATCCTGTTCTTCAGCATGCTTAGAGATGACATCCAGAATGAGTTGCTACATCATCTTCCCAGGGACAGAGGTGAGATTAACAGGCCTGTAGTTCCCTGGGTCCTTCTTCTTGCCCTCTTTGAAGACTGTAGTGATATTGGCCTTCCTCCAGTTCTCAGACACCTCTCCTGCTCTCTGTAACCATTCAAAGATGACAGAGAGTGGCCCAGAAATAACATATATGTAAAAATTTCTTCTTTTACTAAAAGCATCAATTTAGGAAATTATAGTTTTTCAGAGAAAGATCAAGTTTTGGTGGCTTCTATTGAAATAATGCTTTTCCGGTACAGCAATCTCATTGTTATTGGCTGGCTCCTATGAAGTTTCAGCCTTTACAGCAAGGTTTAGATTTCTTCCTGCTAATTCTATGGTGTGTGTCAAATAGGCCTGGTATGTGGCTGGAGACAAAGGCTACCAACCGGATAGGTTGTGGACAAACAAGCTAAAATACTTGCAATATGAGTATCACATGCAAGAATCTGAACACAGTATGGGCAAAGAACCAGAAAACTTGTGGAACCATGTGTTTTCATGTACTGAAATTGCATCTGCAGCTTCCTTTTATTTTTGGATGTTCCACAGCCATTGCAATAGCTAAGGGCGGATGTGGGGAAGACATGAATCATTGTAATTGGTGTTACACCAGACAGGAAGTAGCTGAGATAGAATTTTTTCCAAAGATGTTGAAATGATAGGCTGTACTTTATCCCTTTCAGAATATCCATGATTAATGAAATAGCTTGAATGAGTGCAAGCCTGAAAGACATTCTGAAGATTGTTAGACAGACTCTTTATCTAGGATGACTGGCCTTCCATTTGGGCTTCCTGAAGCCTCTTCTGTCTTGCTTTGTACTCTTGAATCAGCTGGTTTTTATGCAAGAATTTTTGTTCGATGACTTCTCCGGACACAGGTCCCTAGTTCTCTTTCTCGCGACTTTGGTTATCCAGAGTAGCTGGATAGATGTATTTTTTTTGGAAATGACTGCAGTCTCCTGTTGTTGGGAACCACACAGTGAACTGTAGGACAGCTTGTTTTGAACTGGGAGTGCCAGTTGTCAATTGAAGATGCATACATTCATCCATAAACACCTATACTTCATTTTTGCTCATGTTTTTTTGTTACACAGAATCACAGAATCTTAGGGATTGGAAGGGACCTCGAAAGATCATCAAGTCCAACCCCCCTGCCAGAGCAGGATCACCTAGAGCACATCACACAGGAACGTGTCCAGGCGGGTTTTGAATGTCTCCAGTGAAGGAGACTCCACAACCTCTCTGGGCAGCCTGTTCCAGTGCTCTGGCACTCTCACAGTGTGAGAAGAGGTTTTTCTGATGTTTACGTGGAACTTCCTATGTTCCAATTTTCACCCACTGCCCTAGTCCTATCACTAGACATCACTGTAAAAAGCCTGGCTCCATCCTCCTGACACTTGCCATTCGCGTATTTGTGAACATTGGTGAGGTCGCCCCTCAGTCTCTTCTTCTCCAAGCTAAGGAGACCCAGCTCCCTCAGCCTTTCCTCATAAGGGAGATGTTCCACTCAGTAATCATCTTTGTGACTCTGCACTGGAGTCTTTCAAGCAACTCCCTGTCCTTCTTGATCTGCGGGGCCCAGAACTGGACACAATATTCCAGATGCAGCCTCACCAAGGCAGAATAGAGGGAGAGGAGAACCTCCCTTGAGCTATTTACCACACCCTTTCTAATACACCCCAGGATGTCATTGGCCTTCTTGGCTACAAGGGCACACTGCTGGCTCATGGTCATCCTCCTGTCCACCAGGACCCCCAGGTCCCTTTCTCCTACACTGCTCTCCAGCAGGTCGGCCCCCAACCTGTACTGGTACATGGGGTTGTTCTTCCCCAGATGCAAGACTCTACACTTGCCCTTGTTGAATTTCATTAAGTTTCTCCCTTCCCAGCTCTCCAGCCTGTCTAGGTCTTACTGAATGGCAGCACAGCTCTCTGGTGTGTCAGCCACATCTCCCAGTTTAGTGTCATCAGCAAACTTGCTGAGATTACACTCTGTTCCCTCATCCAGGTCGTTCATGAAAATATTGAACAGTACCAGTCCCAGTACCGATCGCTGAGGGACTCCACTAGTCACAGACCTCCAACTAGATTATGTCCCATTGACCACAACTCTCTGACTTCTTCCTTTCAACTGCTTCATGATCCACCTCACTACCGGATCATCAAGAGCACATTTCCTCAGTTCATCTACAAGGATGCTGTGGTAGACAGTGTCAAATGCTTTACTGAAATCAAGATAAACCACATCTACCACCCTACCATCATCAATCCACCTAGTTACTTCCTCATAGAAGGCTACTGCCAGGGATGCTAATGGAATTTAACACAGTAATTCAATCAATAGAACAGGGCCTATAAAGGAGTTTTAATTAAGGATCTGGACTAAAGAGCACAGAAACCATCTTTCATTCATCTACATGCAGAGTAAAGAACATAAAGAGAGACAATAAGCAGTGAGAGTGAACCTCAAAGCCCACACACAATTGCTTCAACATCATCAAGAGAAGTTGTGGTATGTGTATCCAGCAGTGAGGGGACTTCTTATCTCCATGGTATTTATCTTTGTTCTCAAAGTGTTAACAACACATCTACTGACAGGGGATGCTGAAACCAAGTTGTTATTGCCATTTTTATTTGACAGTATTTAAGAATGGTTATAATGATCTTTTCCACTATAGTCCTCATGTTCAATAAGCTGCTTGCAACAACAGCCAAGTGTGTAAGTGTAAACTGGAAATAATTGAATTTCTGGAAATATCTTAGCTTAAAATCTTACTTGGAAAGTAGCTCTACCTGTGTCTCTGTGGTTAGTAGCCATGATTTACCTTTTATCCATTAATTTTTAGGCTTTTTTATACCCCAAGTGTTCTACAACCAAAACATCCTTTGGCAAGGGATTCCAGGAATTAACTTGCATGTTTTGTGGAAAAACACTTTCTTTTGTTTGTTTAAAATTAAACATAAAATTATTTTATTTGTTAATGTTAGCGACTATGTTATGAAGAGTAGTTACACACTATTTGGTACTGTGTGATGCTGTTTATCTGTCACATATGATATTCTATCCCTCTATTCAGCTCTCCTCCTTAGTCAACTGCTTTCCACTTTGAATACTACTAATCTATTAAATCTTTCATTGTGTTGAAGAAAACTCATAAATGCATGCAACACAAATATAGCAGTTTGTTGTAAACATATGCAAACCACAAAGAAAGTGTGTATGAGCTCTAAATATTCCAACAGTATAACATACTGTATAATAGTGTAACATAGTACAATTACAAATTGTGACTTTACTTAGTGATCTTACTAGCACAGTTTTGTCTTGGTTCAGCCATAAGGGAATAGTTATTTTTGTATCTCATGCCCTTTCCTCCCTCTGTTAGTCATCCATGTAATTAGCATCTAGAAGGTACACATTTAATGAACTTTTTGTCCACCCAGTATGTTGAACGATATGCAAGTCACCAACTGTGGTGTAGCAAAGTTCTTTTATTAAAAAGCTGATTAAATAAAATTTCACAATGCAAAATCATAAGAATAACATGCTTAAATCAGATATTTAGGTATAAAACAAAAATTTACAACCATGATTTCTTACTAGAAAGTTTCTTTCCGATGCACATGCACCCAAACTGTTATGGATGTATGTATTTCAATTGTTGCTCAAATGTGATGTATTCAATGTTTGCAGATGGAAGTGTTTATCAGTTAGAGACTGAGTCAGATGAATAGTTTAGAGCTATAAGACAAAATAATTATTTTATTACAATATTCATGTGTCTATACTGGAAACAAAGGTTTATTATACAGTCCTTGCTTCAGCAGACAAAGTGATAATGAAACCCTATGGCTGAATCTTGAATTAAAAATCTAGTGTTATAGTTCAAACAGGAATTAAATCATAGCAACCTCATGGCTTGCATTTTATTGGTATTAGATGACCACCACTAGCCACTTCAGTGGGAAAATTATGATTTTTTGTTTTAAAATGTACTCAGTAGCCATAACTATTTTCAATTCTCCATCCTCTGAACAAATTGCAACATATTTTTCAGCAAAATAGAGCCAGCTGAATTAAAATCTGCCTGATGGCCATGATTCACTGATAAGATGCAGCAACAGGCCTTACAACACTATGTCAGTATGCTGCTGCTGTTGGAATGGACAGTTTTAATCTACTGTAAATCATCATAAAATTCTTTGTGCAAACCTAATGAAAGCATCTGTATGATTTCTTTCAGCCATCATATTCTGAGTTCGATATAAGTGGAAACGTGCTGGGATTGATCTTTAACCAGGGCATGATCTGGTAGGTGTGGCAAAGCATGTTGCATTTGCAGGACTGCGGGTTTTAGCTGTACCCGAGAAAGATTTTTCTGAAGTGCTGATCCCAATCCATCACTTTAGTCTGATGGAAGTGTAATGCAATATATATCAAACTGCAGTACACTGAAATAAGTGGGACCACTTCAAAAGTAGTTCTGGGCTAAGGTTATAGGGAGACATGCAACACAGTTTTACAATGAGATGGTAAGATCAACCACTAAAAAGCTGTGCAGATGGTTCATCTTTTCTGTTGAATGCCTGCTTGCTAGAGCAAGCACTTGGACTGTGGTGTTTTGCTTTGAATATCAGCTTTTCAAAATAGCTTTTCTCACATATCCTATGAAGAAAGGCCTTTAAACAAATCTATGTACGCTTATCTGTGCAGGCATGTGAATGTATATAAAATTTTACTGCTGCAGTATTAGTCCTAAGCTCTAGAGAACAAGTCTATGTTTCATCCTGTTTTTGGACTTTACATAAGTGGTAAAGAACACCAGAGTTGTAGAGCTCTCATGCAAGATTCTCAGTCTTCCTCAGGAACTGTTCTCCTCAAGCACTGATGGTTTGTCAAAGTTAGCTCTTGATAAGGTCTAATTTTTCACCATTCATATGAATTTGCTGATCAGATTTTTGCTTGTTGAAAGCCCTCACTTCTGTAAAGCCCAAAGATTGTGTCATGAGAATGTCAAAGAAATGCTGCAGAAATATGGCAAAGAAAGAGGCTGCAAATATTCTGCAGCCCTTGCAAACGAACCCTGCTGGGGGAATGCACTGATGGCCCTGACAGCAGCAACATGATCTAACTCTGAAAGTGGCTATCTTGCTGGGGATGACCATGGTACCACCTATGGCCTCTTAGGGGCAGCATGCCATATGAGTAGGGCTGGAAGGAGTCCAGCTCTGCTGCTGGCACGTGAGGCACCCAGATTGTGATCTGTGCTTTAGAGACACAGGTTAGCTTGCAACTGGTATGTTGCTATCTGCCTTCAGATTGGCAACACTTCTCAGTCTCAACATTATGAAGCTGCAGCATAAATTCTGCTTGCAATTTTATACACAACTGATGGCACTTATTCTTTCCACTGCTGTAATTAACACTCTGGAATATAGTCTGGAAATCATTATTTATTTGAAAGACATTGAGGACTGGGTGAGCAGGTTGACTCTCTAATAAAACTTCTTTATACCTATCATTTTTATACTTCATTATATGTACGGATTCTGCTCTTTGAATCTGCCATACCCCAATTTGCACATTCTGGCACAGAAATCATGGCTTGTGCTTTTGTGGTGCTATTTAGATACAGCATCCTTCTGCTTACTGCTTTTTGCAGAGTTGAGACCACATTTGCATGCTAATTGATTTTGGCAGGACTAAGGAAGGCATTAGAACTGTAACATTTTTCAAAATAATGTCTGATGATTTAACCTAAAGCAAATACATCAGAAGACTAAAAAAAGATTTACTGAATGATAATAAACATACACTGCCAAAACCTTGTTTACCATTAGTACATACACAGGATAAATTGGTTTTGCTTCTATCTGAGCTTTACAAACTCTATTGCACATGCTTGTGCTCATCTGAAATAGCATAAAAATACTGAGATGCAGATGGTGAGCTGCTGCTGTCACAGAGCTAGAAAGGGAACAAGAGGCATGTAGGAGAGAATTTATTTTTGTGTACGAAGGAGACCATGTGGTCAGGAAAACTGTCTTTTCTTCCTCTGTATTTTCACAAAGCAAGTGGGATGCAAATAATTTTCAAGTCCTCTCTGTAAAACAGTTCTTCTACCATAAAACAAATGTTATACATTTGTTATATACAATACATATAATATTATTATAGGAGCCCTAAGTTACACAGTTTGGAACTTGTTGAAACTGAAGAGTATTTTACAAGTGATTTTTGTGAAGGTAAGGAACAGGGCCATGAAGTGCTCTCTCCCTTCAACTGCAGACTAGCAAGCCCTCATCTTTTAATTGAGGTTATATGACAAGCAGAAGGAGAGATATTAATACAAGTCTATCATAATATTTCTGTACATGGAAGTTGTTTTTTTTTTTACCATGTAGATCTATTTCCTATTTTATAAGTGGAAAAGCATCAAAGATACTTCTTGAAATGGTTCTAGTATATTAAGAAAACTAAGAAAGAGTAAACTAGATTAATTTGGTGATACTTACCCTTAGGGCTATCCTTTCCATACAACACAAGTGAGATGCTACTTTAACTAAAGGGGCAAAAAAAGTGGATGATGTTTCACCAGGTGATAATTGCAGAGAAAGAGGGCTTTTCAACTTTGAAATAAAAAGTTCCTGTGGAGAATTATCTGAGTATAACACCAATTCTTCTTAAAGTAATGCTGAAGAGACAAGACCACTAAAAAAAAAAAAAAATATCATTTTTTGAGCTTGCTTTCTATGTACACAGTGTGTGGGGCTGCAAAGCACATTGATACAGGGAATGGGTAGCATATTTAGGAAGGCTGAAGTACTAAATAAATGTAGTTATTCTTTTCTTGTCTACTTTTCTAGGATGGGATCTTTTTATGCTCCGTGTCTCCCAGCGATCAATGTGTTCCGTCTCCACACTTCCATGTACCTGCAGTGCTGGGCAGTGATGTGCTGCAATGTCCCCCAAGAGAGGGTCTTCAAGGCTTCCAGATCCAATAACTTCTACATGGCCATGCTGCTTTTCATTCTCTTTCTCTCCACTCTGCCTGCTGTGTATACCATTGTCTCCATCCCACCATCTTTTGACTGTGGTCCTTTCAGGTTATTTTTTTGCATTTTACATCCATCTTTTGTTATTGATGTAATGAAATGCCTCATCACATCACAGTGAATGACCCAGTATTGAAAAAAAGCTTCTATAGTAAGTGTTGGCACGTTCTAGACTGAGTGTTTAATTGTGTTACCTTTCTCACTGGGGATAATTTCTGAAGCTGGAATCAAACTAATTCTTTAAGAAAGTTTTAGCTGAAGTGTAGAAAAGAAAATCTACTTTTTCAGTCAGTTGTTATGTAAAAAAATTGTCATTACTGCAGTAATTAACCCAGAAATTATTTTAAAAGAGAAGAGCAGTGACCTGATACACATCAGAAGAAGCATGGTCAGCAGGTCAAAGGAGGTGATTCTCCCCCTCTATTCTACATTTAGATTAGACATTAGGAGGAAATTCTTCACTATGAGCATGGTGAGACACTGGAATGGGTTGTCCAGAGTACCTGTGTATGCCCTCTCCCTTTAAGTGTTCAAGGCCAGGTTGGACAGAGCTCTTAGCAACTCCATCTAGTGGAAGATGTCCCTGCCAATGCAGGGGGATTTGATCTAGATGATCTTTAATGTACCTTCCAATCCAAACCGTTCTATGATTCTATGCCCTCTGGTCTGCTGGCTTCAGAGTGATGGCTCTCTCGAAGTGTCTACATACATCCTGTAGGAGAGGCATAGCAGAAACTCTGGTGTGGTGCAGTGATGGCTGTGACTCCCTTCGCTGACACATTATTTCAAGCATCTCTGTTTCCACTGTGAAACTCAATCTGTTTCTGAAGTCTGCACGTCCTCCATGTTCATTCGTTCCTTCTGAAAGCTCTGGCTTGCCCTGTGTGTGCAAATATGTGCCTTATACTTAGGATAGTTTAGATGTTACTACACTATCTGTGCACACTACTAGAAAAATCCAGAACCATTTTAATAATTTTACTTTCCAGACAGTATGACATACAACAGTCACAATTACATGATGACAGTCAATATTTGAAATGAAAATATTTAAAAGACTTTAGTCTTAGGTTTTGAACAAAGTATTAGTAAGGTAAGGTAGGAGAATAGGAAAAGGCTGATTCTAGTGAAAGGTTTTAATAATACATTACTATTGTGAGTAAAATGACATCTGCATAATCCCCAGTGCACTTTGTAAAGGAGCAGAAGTCTTGCCACATAAAATTTGTCCAAAGGTAAAACATCTGGGAATTGTTTCTAGCCACCTGCAATAGTCACAGCCACCTAAGAGTGAGAATGACGTGACGTGTCAAGTTTTCCATTGAGACAGAAAATCTCTCCAATTTATGGAAGAAACAGCAACAAAGCCAGTGATGCCAAGTAAGATTTTTTTTATTTGTCATAGCAAACAAAGTACAGAGGAAGACATCTTGAGTCAGATCTGATTAGCTGCAGTTGTTGAATTGGCTATTACTCTGAAATGGTAAGATAATTCTTCAAAATGAGAAAGAAAATAGTGCCTGCAACCTTTTCTCTGTCAAACCTACAGATACTTTGTTCTTCATGAAAATATGGGAACCTCAATGTAACTTTTAATGAAGGAAGGTTTGAAACTAATGAATATTCTTTCAACACGGGTATAGGTAATGCTACTATTGAGCAGCCAGTGGAAAAATATTGATAGTGTACGGCTCTATGTTAACAAAAAGAAACCATTTCCTTAACAAAACAAGCAGGAAGGGACTTTTGGAACATCTATTGCAATAATTCTGTAAGAAAAACCATGTCAATGGTCTAAAGAAAAAAAAATTCCTAGATAAGCTGGCCATAGGACAATTATGCATGAAAATTATTACATCACAGTAAAAACATAAAAAAACCCTCCTAAAACACAGACACTAACTTTTATAGCACTGGTACACAGCAAAGAGAAAAGACAATTTGGCAGAATAGAAATGAATTGCAAGCAGACTGTTTTTTGCTTATTGACCATAAAAAGACGGGATTTGAATTTTTTGCAAGCACTTCATAGAGCACAAATTGCACTTCACTCTTTGGTTAGTGGTATAGAGTTCAGAAGTTAGTACATTGATTCTGTGAGAAATAATCTTGGTGGTTACTGCAGGCAAAATCTATTAACACAATGAAAATACTTGCATGTAAATACATATAAATACATATAAATATATAAATAAAATAAAAGTATGCATAAATATAATATAAATAATAATGTATATTTTTCTATATAATTATATATAATTTTACATTTAATTATTACATAATTATATATAACATACAATGAAATAACAAATATAATACATAAATGATATATTTACATATATATTTGTATTAAATATATTTAAATATATATTTATATGTAAGTGTATAAATATGTATTTTAAACAACGTTCCTTTCAGAGTATTGAGTGTTAAATATTGTTAACATACACTTTATTGTCCTTTTCTCAGGTTTGATGGGATGTGACTAACTTATATGTTCTTACTACTGAACTGACATTACCATATTTGCATGTGATACATTGTCAACCTTTCTATTTAACAGTGGGAAGACTAGAATGTTTGAAGTAATATCAGAAACTCTGGAGCATGATTTCCCGTCCTGGTTTGGGAAAGTATTTGGCTATGCCTCTAACCCTGGACTCGTCCTACCTTTTATATTGCTGATGGTGTAAGTATAGACTATTAACTCAAAGTATGTCTAATCTAAGGTATATTGAGTTTCTTTCATTCTGAACTGTCACTGCTTGAATATTGAATTAAACACAGTACTGATTGCCCTGTGGTGAAGAACTTGAAGAGTTAATGAGCTTTTTATTTTATCCTAATTAAAGTGCATTTGCACAAAGGGTATTAATATATCTTTTTTTGTTCAGTGTCTTTTTGTTGTTGTTTTTGTTGCTTGTCAAAAATGTCATTCCTGCAATAGTGGCAAAGCTATTAAGATGCAAAAGCCTCTAGGGTATCTGAACTGCTGTGACTTTTATTGGCTTGTCCAGGAGGCAGAACAGCACATCCAATAGGAACTTGGCTAACATGAAGTTGTTATTTCTCAGTAACCTGCAGTGCATCTGATCTTCAGTGCCTTTGCCTTTCCTTTACAAACAATGTACTGTATGCTAACGAGACAGGAGTGTGAGACAGGGTGTTGGAGACTTCATGAAACAGGGCTAATTGAGATTTTTTTTAAGTCAGTTCCTGGCAATGAACCCCAGAATAATGTTTCTCAGAAACTGTGTTGAATCCTGCTCTATAAAGGCATTTTAAACTGCTGTATACATGTTTAGGATTCCTAAGCATACTGCTGAACTAAAAGTTAATTCTTTGTAGATATCAGCTTGGATTTAACACTGCCAATAAATATAGAGAAGATTACAGAAAATGATAGAAATTGAAGAAGGTTTTTACATGAGCAGATGAAATTCTGAGATGAAATCTTGCCAAGGTTCCTTAACATCATATTCTATTTTAACCTTTGGCTAGAAAAACAAAGAATTCAGACTTTCCTCTGAAATATGTGGTCAGCTGCTACTGATTTTTTTTTTTTTTTCCAGCATCATTCCTTTCTTGGAATGGTCCAAGGCAAAGACACTACAAATTAAGAAAGAAAAAATAGAGGGAAAATACAAGGCATAATCAGAAAAAGCAGAGATAACAGCATATGTAGATGAGTTATTTACTGCTTGCATCAATTGAAGTCTTAATATCAGAGTTTCTCTAATTAAATCAGGATGGTGAGAAATACTGATTTCACAGAGTTACCACAAAAGTGATACAATACACTGAAAAAAGAAAATTACCGTATGCAGTTATGTTTTTGTTTAGTAGAATAAGGAGATCATTACTTAAAATCGAAATGGAAAGCTATTATTTTGGCTGTTTTCATGGCACCACTTGAGTTTGCCTATTGCATTAGTTCAAAAGCTCTTGTAAGTACAACTTCCTCATTTTTAAGGTGCGTCATACCAGTTAATTAAGTTGTATAAGTTATTCTTTAGAACACGCTTCATAGTGAAGCATAACTTTTTTGAACATCTTCCTTAAATACTGTAAGATTGAATATAGACTATTAATAGACAGCATAATTTATTTTAGCTTTTTATTTTCCCCTTGAAATAACAGAACCTTCTTCCTTACATAATGTAAGGAAGCACATTTTTCATTGTAAAATACTATTACTGATTAGGCATAATAAATGAGGAAAAGGTACAGATTTTGTATTAGTACAACAGTAGTTCCTGTTATAGGAAATTTCTAAGGGTCTTTATATTTAAATTTTTACCTAACAAGAAATATTATTTTTCTTTAAATATAGCCTGAGTATTTATTATCTCAATGCTACATCCAAATCGTACAAGGAATCTAACTTGGAACTGAAGAAGAAGCTACAAAGTGTAAGGAACAGAGAATTATTGATTTTTGGTTTTACAAAATATTGGAGAAGCTGTTCAGGTCACTGAAAGATGCCCTCTTTCTCTCCCCGTCATTAGCAAGCAGAAGAAAATAAAAGAAGAAATAAACAAAGGGCACAAAAGTCAAATGAACAAGAGGAAAATCCATTTGAGACAGAAGCATCGCAGCCAAAGGAAAAAGGAGCCAAGCAAGATGAATCCACACCAAACCAAAGTAAGGACTGTTTTGATCTCCTCAGGATAAGGAATTAATGTATGCCTAACCATAGTCTTCCTCATTGTCTTGTCTGCTTCTTTTGCCATAATCTCCTGAAAGATATTTACAACACTGAATCACAAGTAATCTCTAGTCTATATTTCTTTCTTTGGCTTATTTAAGAAATACTGTAACATGATTTTACACCAGGTGACACTGAAGTGAAAAAAAACTATAATGGAGCTATAACGAATTGCAAGATCTCAGCCCTGCAAAAAAACCCCAAACACTTAAACCCTGGTTGGAATGTTAGTGATTCATCCCTCTTACCTATCACAAACCAGTCAGGTCCAAAGCTTGCATCCTCCTATCTTAATTTTTTGATCCAAGACTGCTCAGGACAGCACTTGTCCTCTGTGCCAGGTTCAGCAGGAGAAGGTATATGGGAACATATTAAGGTAGAAATTGTTATCAAAAAGCCTAGCATGGTCAGGCAGGTTTCAATCTGTCTTGTAGGATTTTGCAGGCTGTTTCCTTTCCCCTGGACACAGCTTGAGTTTGCCCATCATCCATGCAAACAGCCAGTACAGATTCAAGGCTATTAGAGAAACTGATATTAGAGATATCTGTCTTTGTAAGAAACCTGTACAAGGCATATCGGCAACTTCAAAACCTGCCTGCTTAACTTTGAAATTTCCACCTGCATTATCATTTAGAGATGATATCTAGTTGCATCTAGCTACCTGGGAAGAAGACCTAATTTTCCTCCATTGGGGCCTTGCAGAAAGGATTGGAGGGAAAAGGGGATGCAAAAATCTTAAAGGTGGATTACCCCAGATTTCAGGATGTTGGCAAGGGAGGGCCCAGACTTTACACCACACTCTGGAGCTGACAGGTGGTTGCAGGATTTCATTCACAGGGAATGTCTGGTTTATATGTTCATTTTTTAATTCTGTTCTCCAAACACATTTCAGACAAGAAAGGACAGAATGGTAAGGAGGAAAAGAAGACAGGCCAGCCTCAAGAAACCAGCTCCTCTCAGGCACTCCAGCATCCAGGTCCTGCCCTGAATGGCCACTATCCCCCACAAAGCAGAGGAGGAAACCTTCCTCCCCCCTCCATAGCTGTGACGAGGCCACCGGGGCCCAGAGGTTATGGAGGACCAGGCTATGCACCCGGAAATCCACGCTTCCCGGGGCCACAACCAGGAGTTCCCAGGGGCCCTCCCAACTACAGATAAAGTGCCTCAGGCACATTGTGATCTGATGAAGGTTGCCGATGGACAGAAGAATGGTCCTAACCCCACATACACTCCTGCAAGTGCAAAACCCTGCTGTGTGCATTGTAAATCTTCAAGTGCATAGAAGTTACCCACGGGCTTCAGTTTTTGCAGGATGGGAGGCTTAGGAAAAAACCCCACTGCATATGTCTTATTGCATTTAGAAGCATTGCAAAAATGAGTTACCTGTGTCAATAGGTTACTAAACTTAGGGATATTTATCAGAAGATTATTATTAGAAGAATGAAAAACATTTTGCATTCAGTTGATTATTTTCTTAGAAGCTTGAAATTGTGTCCATAACATCTTTTCCTGTTTCTTAGAAGCACAGTAAACTGCAAACACAGCTTTGTATAAACTCTGTGAGAGTCAGTTCTATTTATACACTGTATATTGCTCATTTTCTGCAGATCAGATATGCTTCCCCAAAAATTTCAGATTGTACATGGGAAAATTAGGATATTTTCAAAAGCTGGATGTTTCCCTCTAAAGTATTTGTGAAAGTACTACAAAGGTAAAAGAAAAGCAATATTCTGCCTATTGCTATGAAGAAAATTTAACTTACTGTTGTGGAAGCCCCATCCCTGGAGGTGTTCAAGACCAGGTTGGATGGGGCTCTGAGCAACCTGATCTAGTGGAAGATATCCCTGCCCATGCAGGGGGTTGGAACTAGATTATTTTTAATGTCCCTTCCAACTCAAACCATTCTGTGTTTCTATGATTATAGCACTGTTTTTAGCAAATAATGTTTTTATCATGTTCTGAAAGATTAAAATTAAAAAAAAAAAAAAAGGTGAAGAAATGTCTCCTGTGCAGAAAAACATATTTGAAAAACAAAGGTAAGACAGTTATGCAATAATTTCCTCCAAATATTCACCAGGATTGTTATGCCACAGAGACACTTATTATTGCATAAGAATATGTGCTGTATAATCTGCTCTGTGGGTTTATGATTGTATACTTGTACTGCCCTCTTTACAGTCCATGGTGGAACAGGCTCTTAGTCTGATAGGTCTTGTGGAAATACAGGATACATGCAAGACCATAAGTGAGCTCATGTTGATTATTCTACTGAGACAGCTTTATATTTATGTTCTGATTCTATTTCCTAGTCCAGAATTTGGGCTTTGGTAATTATTTTAAGGGTCACAAGATTAATTACAACAAAATTAGTCAACTGACTGTCTTCTAAAAAATAAATGCAGTTCCACTGGGGGCCTTCAGTATCATACAAGTCCATTTTGTACAGTTGAAAAACAGTAACTCTATCTCAGTATTTCACAAGTCTGTGATATCACAAAACAACTTCCATATAATGAAACTGTGGAACATATTGAAAAAACCTTACAAACCCCCCCAACATATTATCCCCATAAAACATTATTATCCAGATTCAATTTCCAGCTCAAATAAACCCAGGGAAAGTTCACTTTATGCTTGTTCACTTTATGCTTGACTCTTGTACTGCCTCCATAAGTGTCTACTATGACCTTGAGATAACATATTACGTCAATCAGACCTTTAGTGAGCACCAGCACGGCTGTTCTGTATGTAAACACCAAGCACTGACAACAAAATAAAGAAATAAGTGTATTGCAATAACTACAAAGGAGAGTCTTTTCTAGCAAACAGACTGGAAATGCATTGTTACTTAGGGAAAGGACAAATGGGTTAGGACTGGATCCCAAGACATGTCTGCTTCTGGAGTGCAGCAAGTTTGTAATTTAAGTTAGAGGAAGTACAACTAAGTGCAATGTGAGCGATTTCATCTTCCTCAGATAAGATTTCTGATTTGTGGACTTCAGACACATGGAAAAAGTACAGTAATTCCAACTGTCTTAATTTGAAATCTTCTAACATGATTAATTTTTAAACTGCATATGTTGTTAGTGCAGGAACTTAGAAGGTTGCCAGTCATCTTACTGAACTAGGCATGGGCTCCAGGGTTTTAGGGCTTTCTTGCTTTTGAGACAAACTTCTTCCTACAAGCTGATATTGGTCTGTCATCAGACACTGATTTGCATGGAGGTTTTAGTTCACTGTTTGTTAACATTTCATAGTAAGAAAATGCTGATTATTACTTAGGAAAAAGTAAATTTTTTTATATATATAAAATAGATGAAGAAACTCATTTTAAGACGCCTTATGGCTTGGGGATACATGTAAGTTTTTCAAAGTGTGTTGGAATAAATTTGAGCTGTAAACTGATTTTGATGCTGTCTCATTCCTGAAAATCTAGAAGTAGGTTTATGCTACATACACAGATCTTAATAAGAATTCCATGTTCTTTGAGGAGTGAGAATTTTCTGTGGATTTGAGAAGCTTTCTCATTACCAGCAGGCTTAGTATATCCTTCTGTGGAATTGCTTTACATCATGAATGAGAGAGACAAGCAAGGAATCCACCAGCTGAAATTATTATGAGGAATTTCTGTTAGATCTATAGGCTGTATTGATTTTCAACAATAAATGGGTTCTCAGAATGCAGCTGTATATGCAGAGATGAGCATGTAATAGCCAACATGAATAACAAGACTAGATATACCTGTGATCAGCATCAGACTGACCAAAAATGAAGTATTTATTCTTATTCTTTGGTACTTCTAAGTAAAGGTCTTTCATCACTGTGTTTCATGAAGCTGTGCTTTCATTGCATCCTGGTCTAGTTCTTCTGTTTAGTTGCCTGACATCTTATTCATGCATAACATCCATCTGTTCCTGTGTAATCTACTGTAGGTGATCCTGCTATCGCAGGGGGATTGGACTAGATGATCTTCAGACTTCAGAGTTCTTCCAGCTTCTGCCATTCTGTGGCTCTATGATTCTGTGAACAAGGAAATATTTTAGTACCCTACTTTAAAAAAAAACAACCCACAATAAAACACAAAATGCTCGCTGGTAAATTAGGTGAAGTTTTTATCTATGCTGAATCCCTTGTGTAATTTTTCAGTCCTCTGTGGAAAACCATGCTGTTAAACTCATTCTGGCTACAGATGAACTCCGCACCATCTTCTTTGTCCTTTATTGAAAAATGAGGTTATTTGAGTTCAGTATAAGCTTTATGCTGCATGAATTCCTTGAAATCACTAAATGACCGAAAAAAACCCCCAAAAAAACGGGTAAAGGTATGATGACACAAGCAATATTCCTTTACATCCCATAGAAAAGATTGTGATAACCCAAGGACCATTCATGCACAGTGTTTATAAAAAAACTATGAAAATTAGTATTTCCCTAAGTTAGGAATGACCTTCAGGTTGGGACTGAAGGTTCTGCATAGCCAACTCTACTTTACCTGCTTTTTACACTTTCTAAAGACTGGACTACTAAAATGTCTGTGTCTGAGCTGCATAACTAATGTTACCTACCCACTTACATGCATTTCAGATCAGCTACTGTCTCTAATGCATTCATGAGGCTGCTTATCACCCGGTAATTGGGAAGGAGCATTTACCATCGAGGTCAGTGGTTACATTATGGCAGGGGGACCTAACTATCGCATAGTTTGGAGATATAAAACACATAAGCACTCAGTGCATATCCTGTGAGTGTGAGGAAAATGCTGCAGCTCTCATTGCCCTGGTGCAGGGAGGCTGTGGTAGTCCACAGAGTCACTGCTACACTCCTTTGGTGAATCAGCTACCATGGGGAGGAACATTCACTTTTTATTTGTTTGCCTGGTGGGTGGAAATAAAGTGTTTCCAGGTTGTTTTATCTAAGGAAATTGCAGGATGGAAGGGTGAAATTCCATGTCAGTCCAGCTGTGGGTCAGCCTGCTGGCTTCTTCCTGAGAGGCATAGTGCTGCGGGGTTTGCAAGCCACACAGGACACTCACAGAGCTTCCTCTGACAGGTAAGGGATGCTGCCGTGCAGCACTGAGGTGGGAAACTCATCTCCTTTGGCCACAGCTGTGTGCAAACTAGCTCTGTCTCACATGGCTGATTCAAGCAGTGATGCTAAAACTGTGTATAAGGGAAAGGAGATCAGGACACATGGTAATGGTTTGTGAGATTGAAATGCCATCATGGCTGCTAGCCAGTTACTCACTGAAATATTTCCTTGGGTGAAACTGGACTGTGTGAAACTGCAGGGCTTTGGCTGCTGCAGTCACTGCTTTGGAAGGGAGGAGGGGGTCTGACGAGGGGTGCCACATCTTGTGCCCAGCCAGTTGTTCTTTCTTCGACTCAGCAAAGGAAAAAGTCAGAGCCTTGCCCCACTGCTTTTCTGTCCCCTTTTGGTTTAACTTCTTTCACTCAGTACCATGAGCAAGAAGCTGTGTCTCCATGGCCATACTCTATCACATGCAGCCACCAAATCCTATGCCACCAAATCCTATGTACAGCTCCTATATGCATTCAGTACATGACAGGAGGCTTTTTTCCCAAAAGAGCAAAGTTATTCAGAGGATTCACATATGTCTGTTAACAAAAGGCACAAGACCAAGATATTTTTATGACTGTAAGTTTTTGTCCTACTGTCTAAAACAGATCCTGCTGACAGCTTCCAAATAGAAATGTTACTATGGTTAAGGTCCTAATGTACTACTAGTATCATCTTTGGGTATAAATATTCTCAGTATATATTTGCTTGTATCTACATGATTAGAAGATTTTAGCTTAAAGAGCTGAAAAATGTTTCATGTTAATAATAATTAAGTGTAGGAAGAAAAAACAGCTCCCTATATGTCTGGGAGGGAACATTTGTTCTACCTGAATATACTGACCTGCACTACAGGTGTCTGATTAGTTTATCCTGCTTAGCAAGAAAATCTAAGGAAAGGAGCCTGTGTTCTGTGTCACAACCTTGTTTTTTTTTCTTTCAGGTGTAACATCTCAGCTGCAGTTCACAGTTACAGGAAGCTGTGAACCACATCTGCTGAAGTGTTAGCAAAATAATAAAAAAGGAGTACTTCACACTTTATCTGAGCCTTCTTTTTGTTGTCCTTAATATTTTGTAGGAAGATGTTTTGTGTATTTGTACATACAACTCTATGCAGTTAACGTCACAGTTCTGTATATCTTGAAATAGCAGAAGAAAGGAGAATTTAAAAACCTTGCTGATTTTCTGCTTCTTAGAATATTCTTAGAATATGTGCACTGCTATCATACATGAATGAGGTTTGCAGTAAATTACGTTTATTGCTTAACATTTGACTCTTTTGTCTGTGTCCTTGCCAGGTCCTCCCTGCTGTGGTGAGAGATTTTAGTACTTCAATCTGTAATTCATTGCAAAGAACTTCCTAAAAAAATTGAACCTGAAGACTTTTTTCCTCTCTTTCTTTGAATTAGATGAGAAGAAAAAAATTCCAATCACAATAACAATTATAACCCATTATCTCAAAATACTGGAGCAGGAAACAAAAAAAATATATTGGAGATACTTAAATGGCATAATTCTTAAAGCAAATAGTTCACAATTAACATAAATTCTATTAATGAAAAATATTAATTTAAAATTTCAAACTTTCTGACTACAAAACTACCTGTGCTTACCTCAAGTGACTGACTTCACAAACTAAAAGCTATATTTATGAAATGAGCTAGCCAAGAGAGAGGCATATGGCTAAGAGACCATTAATGCCATTAATTTGCATCTCTGAGAAGGGACGAGTCTTGTTTTTTCCACTAGAAAAAGCCTTATAAAAGAGGTGTAAAAATTAATAGAAGTATGAGAAAAAGTGTTATATAGTAATCGCGGGGCAAAAAAATATTTCAGAGGTTTTCAGAGTACGAAGGCCAAATCTTCAGCAAAACACCAATAACCACCAGTGAGATTATACCAATCTAAAATGTATAAAGTAACAGTTTGTCCTCATGATTTGTCCATACAAAGCATGATTTCACTGTAACACACATGGGATTAATTTATTGCCAGCTGAATTTAAATCTGATAGTTAAAAACCTTTACCTTTTTTTCCTTCCTTTTGTTTGCAAGATGGATGAAACAAATGTATTCTGGGTTTTTTTCAAGAGTACTTCTCCCCTCCCCTTCACTCCCCCCTACTAGTAAACTGAACATCTAGCTTAGTGAGCACTTAACCATTAGTTTCACATCAATATGTCTTATCAGATATGACTTAATCTATTACTTGAATGCATAATAAGAAATGGTTTAAAAACATACAGTAAAGTAAAAAGCACCATTTTTCTTTCCTTCCCCGATGCTTAAGAAAAAAAAAATATGTACATGTGCTTTGGTCTTTTCTCCAGCAGAGGTCATAGCAACATAAGATACTTCGCGTCCACGCGAGCAACTGCAGTAGCAAAGTTGACAGAACTAAGGCTGCTGGTAGTTTCAGATCAACTGAAAATTTGTGGGAATGCCAGAAGTTTGCTGACACAATGTTTGCTTTAAATGTGTAATCATTGCAGAGCATGACTAACAATGTGTGAGCAGCCAGGCCAGTGCTTCTCCTTTTCTGTCCAAGGGTCTCTGTGGTGAATGGATTTCCTAGTGCAGGACTCCAGTTTCAAATCTCTGATACCAGACTTGTCCCTGTGTCTTTTCCCTTCAGGAAATGCCGATGAGGCAGCCTGCTCTCTAGATGGCACTGTCTTCTTTTCTTCTGTTTCATGTGCAACAAAACATCTTTGTGCCAGAGACTGAGCCAGAATGACTGGAGAGCCTAGTGATTATAGGGGTCATTTCCTGCAAATGCAGGAAGCTGGCCTCTAGTCTCTGCGATGTGTAGCCATTTTGTAAATGTCATTTCTATAAAATTCTTAACATGCCCACTCGGATACTGAGAGCTCAGGGCACCTCCTGGAAATGATAATGGACAGTAGAATGCCTTCCAGTTAGACTCCAGCCCTGAGCAGGGTAACTTTTAAGTTGTTTTGCCAGTCTTCCAGGAGTTCACAGTTGTGTTCTAGGAGGGATGTCAATGCAAATTTAATAAAAAAAAAAAGAAAAAAAAAGGAAAAAAAAAAAAAAAAGACAAAACAGAAGAAAAGAAATTAACTCAATTGTACTGTAGTTCTACACATAATATATATGGGCTTGTAGCATAAAAAATATGGTTTTCTGTCAGGCAGATAATAGAATAAAGAATATGTAAATCCTATGTTAAATTCAGATCCTTCCTGGCTCTGCAGTAGCTATATCATTGTCCATTCATATGTTCCTTGCCTCACTGACAGATGAGGTGAGTTAAAGCGATGTTGTGCCATCAGCTTCCTGAGGTTAGGAACCTTTTTTTTTTTAATGTATAAATCCTTCGCAGGTATTATTTTGACAGGTTATTTTTTTCTCTGTGAGCTTGTATATTGTCTCCCTTCTCAGAAAAGGTTCTTAATTTACTTTCTATCTTTGCTCCTGATTATTTTTTCAAGCTTTAATTTTTAAGCTGATAGAGGTTTTGGGAAATAAAATCTTTTCCACATTATTCACTGGAGTCCCTCTGCCTTCATCTGATTGTTATGAACAAGATTTCACCTTGGCATTATGGATTTTGCTAGGTGGTTGTAGTCCATGTGCACACATACACTGCCACTTGCACTCAGAGTTTTGTGCATCAGTAGTTTAGAGCAGCAAGTTTTCTCACACAGAGCACAATGGCTAAAAAGTAAACAGATATTTTCTGTTTAATCATGTAGTGTCTTATTTATACAATAAGAATTTTAGTTTTAAATATTTAACTTGTTTCTGGATTCACTCAAATTATGTGCTGTTTTTTCTGTCCTCACATTTGTTACACATTTCCCTGAATGAATACTATTATTAAAAATCTCACTCTCAGAAAAATTTATGCTATGCAATTTTCAAGAGAAAGATCAGATTTAAATATGTCTATTTGGTTTGTTTAAAAATTAAAGAGCTAAAATGCATCTTCAGATAAAGCATGATTTTGGAAGTTAAAGCAGTAATGGCAAAAAAGTAAAGCATCAGAACACACTGAATATCTGATTTTTCTATTCAGAGCACAGCAATGCTCAGAGAAAATGTTTGCCTGAATCTCAAGGATATCTGGAGCTGTCCAAATGAATGCTAGTGACAGCTGACACCCCTAGAAATCTTCAGTTTAAAACGTCTCAGTGGATGGGACCGAAATGTTCGTATAGGCTATAGACTGTTCAGGCTTCTCTCTGTCTTCAAGTCAGTCCCAGCATGGACAGTGCTGAGTGCTTGATTAAAAGCTCAAAAATTGTGTCAGTCTCCGATAGATCTGATGGTTAGGGAAAGTTTCACTCTGTTAGGATTTGATCACTTCAGCACACAGATACCTTCTCCCCTACAGCTCTTCCTGTGACATGAAGGAACTTCTAACAAGCTGTGAATCTCTTCTTCCTCGATGCATTAGTGACATTAAAATCACACAAAAATCCAAGTCAAGCTGAGTCACCCTACTGTCATCCCAGGCAGCTGCTTATGTGCTAGGGAAGTTAGGCACAGAAGGAGTCAGGGAAACTGCTATGACCTTGAATCTGGACAGGTCAGTTTGGTGTGAAGGAGAAAGCATATGTATGTTTCTTCCTGCCTGCCAGTGCATCAAAGTTTTAAATATGCATAATCTTCTTGTATAAAATGAAGCTATTTCATGTTCTGTTCTTGTAAATACATCCCATAATAAAATACCTTACATGTAAACTCATATTTGTATGCCCGTTGCACAGGGCTATTCCTTAATATTTTTGTAAGCAAAATATTTACAGAAAAAAAAGTAAGAATGAAGCAAGTAAGAAGTAAACGTATAACAAATGCATCTCATTAAAAAAATGAGTGCTATATTGATGGGTGATTAGTGATTAGTCAACTGTCTAATAGGCACTGTGCTTAGTAATACCTGCTGTTTGTCCATAATAAGAGCTCTAAAATATGTGTTAATGTGCTTATGCATGGGACATATTTATAGTCCGAGTATAATGTTCATGTGATGCATTTGTTTCTTCACACTCAGATAAAGTCTTTCTTGGTTCTTAAATATAGTTAGTTTTGGACAGTGTTGCTTGTTCTCACTTGGTTCACTCAGTTAGCTCTCAGACATCCTTCTCTTCCAAGGTCAATGAAACTCTAATCTTGCTCAAATTTTGCCAGTCTTGTTCTTGATGTCACCACACAGTGTGCTCCTTGGTCCTAAGCATGGTCCCTCTGTGTAATAAGGATCTTTATTCAGAATAAATGTAGAATCCATATTACTGGAGTCGTAAACCTGCAAGAAGCTCATAGGTAAGGCCTTCACACCTTGTATCATTTGGCAAGGCATGATGATACAAAGGAATCTGTTTCCAGAGCTACATTTGTGATGAATGAGTCTGTCATAGACAGGAATGAAAAGTCTTGCAGGTCGCTAAAAGCATCACCAAAAAAGATATCAGAAAGAGGTGACTTTAATACCGATCTATGAAAGTGTGACTTAACAGATTTTGATGGCAGATTTCCCTTACACTTTCCCAGGAGGTGTGCTGGATCTTCTCATCTCCAGGAGGGTTGCCTGCCAGAGAGATTAATTCTTGAGAATTAAGACCCAGCCAGGGACACCCAGCTGCTGCCAGGCAAGGGTGAGAAATACTAACTCCTTCACCACCTTTATTAGCATACTTAATGTTAAGTAATTTTCCTCATTAAATTTTAAGATTTTAGGATCTTTCAAAATTTATAATTAATGTTCTAAGTATAAAACTTGATAATAGGTAAGGTGCTAATATTTTAATAGTTAATCTTTATTATTTGATCTAGCTACAAGTAGTAAAATTTATTGTTAAAATACCTTTTGCATTCAAACGTCAACTCCTGTTCCAATTTCCCCACAATTTAACTGTGCTTGTGTCTTCTACTTTAAGGATTGAAGACCCCAGTGCTATATGCAATAATTCTTGATCTGTGCATATACATCTCATCTGTTATCTTGTTCTGTTAGGGACACACCCCCAAGTCCTTTTCCTTGGGACTGATTCTCCCTCCTGCCTGTTTTTGTGCCTCGGGTTGCATAGACTTCCACTTGGCCTTGTTGAACTTCATGAGGTTGGCATTGTTCCACCTCTTCAGCCTGTCAAGGTTCCTCTGGATGGCATCCCTTCCCTCTAGGGTGTCAATCACACCACACAGTTATTGTAGTCAACAAGCTTGCTGAGGATACACTCAATCCCACTGTCCTGTCTCCAACAAAGCTTTTAAACAGCACTGGTCCCAGTACTGACCCTTGAGGAACACCAGTTATCACTTGCCTCCATTTGGACACTGAACCATTGACTGCAACTCTCTGCATGCAGCTATCAAGCCAATTACTTATCCACCAAATGGTCCATTAGTCAAATCCATGTCTTCTCAGTTTGCAGACCAGGATGTTGTATGAGACAGTGTCAAATGATTTGCACAAATCCAGGTAGATGACGTCACTTGCTCTTCCACTCTCCACCGTCTCTGTAGCCCCATCATAGGAGGCCACCAAATTGGTAAGGCATGATTTTCCCTTAGTGAAGTCCTGTTGACTATCACCAATCACTTCCATGTACCTTAGCAGATTTTCCAGGAGGATCTGTTCCACAATCCTGTCAGGCACAGAGGTGAAACTGACCTGTCTGTAGTTACCTGGGTCTTCCTTTTTCCCTTTTTTAAAAAATAGAGGCTACGTGATTTTTTTTCCAGTTACCATAGAATCATAGAATCATAGTACTATTCAGGTTGGAAAAGACCTTTGGGATCACTGAGTCCAACCATCATCCCTGTTCTACAAAGTTCTCCCCTAAACCATATCCACCAACACCACATGCAAATGACCCTTAAACACATTCCAGGAACTGTCAGAAACCTCACCAGACCTCCGTGACCTCTCAGATATGATGGTCAGAGGCTTAGCAACTGCATCCATCAGCTCCCTCAACACCAGTGGATGGACCCTATCAGGTCACACAGACTTATGCAACTTCAGGTTCTTCAGATGGTCACAAACCTATTCTTCTACAGTGGAGAGTGCTTCATTCTCCCAGTCCCTGCTTTCACCTGCTGTGGCCTTTCCAATGAGGCTGGAGCACTTGCCAGAGAAGACTAGTGCAAAGAAGTAATTGAGAACCCCAGCCTTCTCAATATCCTGTGTAGCTAGGTGTTAATTATGGGTCTGGTGTGATTTGAAATATCAGTAAATTAAGATTGATTGACACTATGATATCAAATAACAAAAATGGATTTTATTATATTCTAGCAATACTTAATAATAATAAACAGTTTTTTATAATCAAATACAGAGGTTCAATTAAAGTTCTAAGTTTCTCAACTAAATTGTGCATGCACACACAGATATAGATGCTAATCTATGTTAAGATGTTAATTTTGGTACCTGAAGATCCTAAAAATGCATGACAAAAAATTATAATGAAATATACCATTTATTCACCCATGAGATCAAATTATAGTAAATAATATAATTAGATCTTTTGCTGTATATATGAGAAGTATCGGACTACTTATTCTTTTCCATCAGACAGACCAAATTCTTTTGTGTGACACAAGTAGCAACTTGGTGCCACCCTGGAGAGCTTCAAAGGGCCTCCCTTTCTGGACCAATATTTATAAGGTCTCAAGATTATTTACTTTGGTCAATATTTTTCCATAAGGCCCATGATTTGAATTAGATAATCTTTGCCAAATTTCAAAGTGGGCTTCTGATCAGTACAGGAGGGTTCTCAGGTATGTTTAGCAAACAACAGAGTCTGGCTACAGTTAGGGAGTGACTGATTGCCCTAAGTCATGATATTTTCACTACAACTAGAAGGTACCCAATTATTTCAACTCGCTGCTCCAGCAGGCAAGGTCATAAAGAACTGGGTTATCTCAGTCTACTGCACTTGATTTTGAAAAAACAACGGTATTTCACCCACCACCCTTGTAATTAAAGCAAGAAACATGTTGACTGTTGTTGATGTGAATGTGGTGTCTGCACCATCCCAGGATCATGCTACATTATCAAAGCTTCTTGCTAGTCCATGAAAGAGGTACTGGTGGCTAAGAGATTTTGCAATGCTGTCAGTGATGGTGTCCAGTTGTAGTGATTTGTTTAATAACTTGAAATGCTTGTCAGAATTTGTCAAATCACTCTTTATGTCCAGACCCATCTTGGACTAAGGTGTATTGAACATTTGCAATTGTCAAGCTATTAGTTATAATCTCATGGTCCACAAGGAACTATAAGCAATTTGAGGATATAAAATAATAAAACAGACACTCTCCTTGTTGCTGTCTCTTCTAGCTTTCTTGCCTCTCAATAACCCTCAGTATGAACAATTTTTCTTGAAAGAATTATCTACTTCTATTCTGCTGCCATCAAGGACAACATTATTGTGTTTAGGTTAATACTTCTTGCAATTCTGTCTGCAATGCTTGCTAGTAATGTAAAAAAGCAGCTGTGGTCTCTTCCTCTTGCATGGCCACTTTATTATACCCTCTGTGACTCATCTTTGTTTCTGCCCTTTGAGGACTGTTTAACAAGTTGACTTTTCAACAGCCAAACCACCCAATTGTCAGTTCTGTTTATTAGATTTTTATGCTTGTCCAATTTTTTTTATCCAATAAGTGATTTATTTCCTTCCTACAAGACAATTCAGCATTTTTTTTAACTGATTCTGTTTATGTTGTTCTTCCAGATCTTTAACTTTTGTTTCCAGATCAGCATATTAATCAAACTACTGTTTTTCTCTCAGCATAGCAAAGGTTATAATTCAGTTCTTAAGGCCTCCCACTGAGTTCACAGGAAACAATTATTCCTAAATTTTCACAGACTTTTTTTTGCTATGTTATTTTAAAGTAGACTTTTCCTAATAAGGAGTTACTTAAAACTCACTTTTCAGTAAGGAAATAGATGGAAGACAACATTAACACCAAGAGAACTGGAGCATGACTTGAAAAAGACAAGGCAGAGCAGAAGGAACAGGCAAGACAACTTCAATCTGACAGCAAACATGATGATGGATGGTCTTGGGGGAACACTTCTATTAAAGCCATTCATGTTAACTCTT
The DNA here is from genome assembly GCF_020740795.1 of Apus apus. Lineage (NCBI taxonomy): Eukaryota > Metazoa > Chordata > Aves > Apodiformes > Apodidae > Apus > Apus apus. The sequence goes on along the minus strand of NC_067312.1, from coordinate 38,371,048 downwards.
ACAGAATTATGATATCTTACAGGTTCTTTAGGAAGGACAGACAGGGGAGACAAGGAGGAGCTTTCACCCTCTATGTCAATGACCAGCTGGAGTGCATGGAAGTCTGCCTGGGTATGGATGAGGAGTTGACTGAGAGTTTATGGATCAGGATTAAAGTGAGGACAAGGACAGGGAACATTATACTGGGGCTCTGCTACAGGCACCTTGACCAGGAAGACACATAGAAGCAGATTCACGTTCACAAGCCATGGTCCTTATGGGGGACTTCAACCACCCTGATATCTGTTGGAAGAACAATGCAGCAAAACATAAACTGCATTGGAGGTGCCTGGAAAGTGTTGATGGTAACTTCCTTCTCCAAGTGATAAAGTAGCCAAGGAGGAGAGGTTCTATATTGGATCTGTATTCACTAAAAAGGAGTGGCTGGTAGGGAACATGAAGCTCATGGACAGCCTTAGCTGCAGTGACCATGAGATGATGGAGTTCAAGATCTTTAGGGCAGCAAGGAAAGCCCACAGGAATCTCACTGTCAAGGGCTTCAGACTTTGGTCTCTTCAGGAACTTGACTGATAGAGTACCATGGGATACATTCATGGAGGCAAAAGAAGCTGATGAAATTCAAGGATCACCTCCTCCAAGCTCAGGAGTGCAGAAAAAGAATGCCAGGAGACCTGCATGGGTGAGCTTCTGAACAAATTCAGACATAAAATGGAAGTCTACAGAGGGTGGAAGCAAGCACAGGTAGCCTGGGAGGAATCAGAGAAACTGTCCAAACAGACAGTGACTAGATTAAGAAAGCTAAAGCCCAGAGGGAGTTCAATCTGCCCACGGACTTCAAGGGCAACAAGAAAAGCTTTCTCAGGTAGGTCAATCATAAAAGGAAGAAAAAGGTAGATGTGCACCCTCTCTGGAAGGAAATAGAAGACATGTTTACAGAAGGCAAACACAGGGACTATGAGAATGAAGAACCACCCACTGCAGGAGCAGATCAGGTTCAAGACCACCTAAAGAACCTGCAGGTGCACAAGTCCATGTGACCTGATGATACTCCCATGGGTCCTGGGGAAAATGGCTGATGAAGTTGCTAAGCCACTGTCCATCAGATTTGAGAAATCATGACAGTTTGGTGAAGGTCCCAAAGACCCAGGGAACTACAGGCCAGTCAGTCTAACCTCTGTGCCCAGCAAGATCATGGAGCAGATCTGGCACAGATCCTCCTGGAAACTATGCTAAGACCCATGGAAAATAAGGAGGTGATTGGTGATAGCTAACATGCCTTCACCGAGGACAAATCCCGCCTGACAAATTTTCTGTCAAGTTATCATCTCCTGGTATGATGGAGTTTCAGAATTAGTGGATAAGGGAAGAGCAGCTGATGTCATCTGCCTGGACTTGTACCAAACACTTGACACTGTCCCACACAACATCCTGGTCTCCAAACTGACAAGACATGGATTTGGCAGATGGACCACTTGGTGGATAGTTACTGGCAGGATGGTCATACCTAGAGAGTTGTGGTCAGCAGCTTGATGTCCAAGGGGAGACCAGTGATGAGTGGCATTTCTCAAGGTTCAGCACTGGCACCAGTGTTGTTTAACATCCTTGTCAGCAACATGGAGAATGGGATTTAGTGCACCCTTGGAAAGTTTGCTGATGACACAAAGCTGTGTGGTGCAGTAGACACACTGGAGGTAAGGGAAGTCATCCAGAGGGATCTTGACAGGCTTGACAGGTGGGCCCGTGCAAACTGCATGAAATTCAACAAGGCCAGGTGCAGCCTTCCAGTATCTGAAGGGGATCTACCAGAAAACTGGAGAGGGACTGTTTACAAGGACATGTGGTGATAGGATGAGAGGTAGTGACTTTAAACTGGAACACAGTAGATTTTGATTTAATAGTAGGAAGAAATTATTTACTGTGAGGGTGGTGAGACACTGAAGCAGGTTGTTCAGAGAATTTGTGGATTCTCTCTCTCAGGATTTGTTCAAGATCAGGCTGCATGGACTCTGAGAAACCTGGTCTAATGCAAAATGTCCCTGCCCATGCAGTGGGGACAGGAACTAGATGATCTTTAAGGTCCCTTGCAACCCAAACCAGTCTATGATTCTATGAGATCTTACAGTCTCTCAAGGTGATCTTCAGCTTTGCTTTAATTCCTCATCACACTCATATTTCTGCTATTGCCCCATTCACGTTTCTCTCTTTTTCTTGCATTTGTCTTTTCTGTACTTATCTTTTGTGTCTCTGATGGAATATCCTCCTCCCCATAAGCCCCTTTGCCTGCCACGATCTCACATCTTTCAAATTCCTCCCTAAAACCTACTTCATCAGGGAATTTTCACTCCTTATCCAAGGCAGATGCCTTTCTTGCTCTGAATATTTTTTCCATATATTCTCTTGTCTGTCTTAAGACCTGGATAGCTGGCATGTGAGGATTACCAGCAATTTTCTTTCTTGACTTAGAATAAGAATTCCTTATATCTTCACTGTTTTGACTGAAATAGCCCAAGGGTCTCTCTATCCTGTTGTTGCCATTCAACAGCTTCACTTCTCTTAAAAAAAAAAAAAAGAAAAAAGTTTATCAGGGCAGGGATGGCCTCTGTGACAGCCAGACAATGGCTTTAATTACTCCATGTTTCTAGGACTTGCTTTTCTATATGGTATAAAATTGCCTGAAAGGTAACTTTCCAAAAAGTCTATAAAAATATCTCAGTAGTCATACCTTCTTGAAAATTAAAGTATGCATTCACTAGTATTAAGGGGATAGAAAGGTAGTTAACTGGAAAAAGGCATAGTCCCATTCGAACCTGCTGGGATTTTTCTGCAGATTTTCTACTCAGGCACACACTGCCTGAGAGAACTATAAGAAAAATACTACTGTTTCCTTCCAAACATAAAGTATATATTTAATAATTGTTGATGATGTTAGCGGTGAGTTTTCACGAGCTTTAGAAAGGAAATGCAGCAAGTTCACTTCTACTGTTAATTTTAATTTTCTGTGAAATTATGACTACAGCTTCACTGACTTTATAAGCAATATTTATATAGAGATCAGGTATTAATCCTCTCATGTTTCATCCCAGTAAATTTCAGTGGTGCTGCTTTGGCGCGTAGCAGAAGTTATAGGGTAGTGATTCAAGCCCAGAAAGAAAGGATCTTCTTGGTTACCTGTGTAATATCAATGGAGTTTCAGTCGTCATTTATTCATACTCAGAGTAAGTGATTTCAAGCCACTATACCCATGTGCAGATACGATGCAAAGACATAACAAAGATGCTCCCCAAGTGTTCTCTGGGGCTCAGTGCTGTGGCTGGTTCTGTTTAATATCTTTACCAACTATCTGGACAAGGGGATGAAGTGCACCCTCACCAAACTTGCAGAGTGTTGATCTGCCTTGGGATAGGAGGGCTCTACAGAGGGAGCTGGACAGGCTGGATTAGGGGGCGGAGGCCGATTCAATGAGGCTCAACAAGGCCAAGTGCTGGGTCCTGCACTTGTGTCACAATAACCCCATGCAAAGCTACCGGCATGGGGAAGAGTGGCTGAAAAGCTGCCCAGAGGAAACGGCTCTGGAGGTCTTTTTTGACAGCTGGTTCAACATGAGCCCAGGTGGCCAGGAAAGCCAACAGCATCCTGGCCTGCATCAGAAATACTGTTGCCATCAGGAGCGGGGAAGTTTGCTAATTATTGCTCTAGAACATTTTTACTTTTGATTCACATGTCTGTGTTATCCTTCTTCTATTATTTTGTTTATAATTTTTTGATATTGAACCAGGGTTGTGTTTGATTGACATCAATTGCTAATTAAATTCTTTCAAAGGGAAAATGTGGGGAATGTGGAATTGACACTTTTGAAGAAAAGACAGTATAGAGGCCGTAAGATGAAAGATTAATCTGGGTCTTGTTTTAAATACCTTAATAAAAATATATATACAATTAAAAATTGACTAACATATCCAAATGAACAAAACCTCATTCCTTTCAATACTGTGCAAATTCTCCATGCTTACTGCTTAAAAATTTGTTTTACTAAGGGGCAGAGAGTGTATGTACGGTCATAGTGAGGCTGATCCTCTCTAGCAAAATTTTAGTTTGGGCTCTGGATGCAGTCCACAGGAAGTACTGCCCTGTCAGTAGCAAGTGTGCTCGGTGCTTGTTGACCACTGTCCCAGAGCTTATTTGGTGGCTGGTAGCAGCACCAACAGACAGTTGTGAAACACTGGGGCTGTGCAGACCAAGAGGCCTTAGAGATTATGATCAGCTTGGAACACATATATCTGCAGAGGGCCTTTATAAGAGTAAGAAACTAAATGAAAAGGAGAGGTTGAAAATACAGAATGAATGGAAACTATGCACCAGAGGAGGGAGGAAAACATGGAAGTTACATGGAAGCGTACGAGTACAGGACAAAAAGGAGCAGGTATAAATCAGAAAGGAGATTGTCTTCCCTCAATTCTCCTTTTCTTCTATCCTTTCAGTATTTCTTGCTTGTTTTCGGTTTATACTTTTAGGATACCTATCACTACAAGGCCATATGCTGGCTCTTTGCACATTGTTGAGTGTTCTGTGTGTTTATATTTTTTGTTTATAGTACTGTCAAATAATTAGGGACTTCAGTCTCCACATAGCAAACACAGTGTATTTTTGATTATCTAAACAGTCCATTAGACAGTAGTGCCTATTTAAGGATATAAAATATGTGCTACGTAGTGCCCAGGGGTAAAAGAGTACGACAGAGAAGACTAATGAATGGAACAATATTAGGGTTTGAATATTGTTTAATATTACCAGATTACATTTTTATAGTATGGTGAACAAATTCAGTAGTCTAAGAAATACATATAGAAGTAGTATAGTATTTTTGAAAGACACAAAAAAGTATCTACCTGCTATTACTTGTAAGTGCTTTTGTGTTAAGACCACAATGAAAAGAAAATGCAAGAAGAGCTTGCCATCTAACATTTTAAAAAGCACATAAATTCAAGCTGTACTTGTAGGATATATTGAAAAAGGAGCATTTTCATAGCACTAGAGAGACTTTTCACTGAAAATAAAAAATAGTTCTTTATGACAATGAATTTCAAAATTAGTTAGCTATGTACCAGACATTAAAGTTTCCTTTGCTCTGTTAGTCACATAAAATTTTCTACATTATTCTTTATATTGTTAATATAAGCATGTAACTTATACAATCAGAAAGCAAAAAGGTAAATGAATAATTTGAGATATAAAACTTTTGAGAATTCAGATAACCTTTTTAGATTTGTTTGACGATGCTAAATTCTGCATCTCCAGCAGCATTATGAGTTCTTCTGTGGGATTTTGATTGTGACAGTCTTAACTTCAGTGTATTCATGAAGGCCATATTCTCCCCTAGGAAAAACAAAACAAAACAAAACAAAACAAAACAAAACAAACAACAAAACAAAAGCAATATTAGTCATAATGCTTTTTATATGAGTTATATCATGGATGGGATTTTTGTTGGTGCTTTGCAATTTGGCCAGATGTATAACAAGTATAGTGGACATATTTGGAAGACATCTATGCAGCTAGACTGCTGTTGAAAGCCTTTTGAAAAGCTGTGAAAAAGAATCACATTTAGTCAATGTAGTGCATTTCTAAATTGGTTTTCTGTGCAGCAAATCATGCACATGTTAAGTCTTCAGAAACATGCTCACTAAGTTATTTGGCAATGCCTTCCTCTGATGTCAAGAATTTTTTTCAGAGTCAAAGAATAGATGCTTCACTTCAAGTAAATTAATCCACTATGAAATCTCCCAGACAATGAAAAATACTTAAATCTTACTGACATGTTATTAAGCATGATTCCATGTTTACGTTTTACATGAAAAGATAAATCTGGCTTGTGTGCCTAGGTGCTTGACATCTGACTCAAACGGTTGAGACATAATTGATTATTTTATAGAATAGCAGTTTGCAACAGTATGATGCTATCCAGTTCTCATTGCCGTCTTACAAGAACCTTATGTACGCAAATCAGAAATCTGTGCTCAGGACTCTTATGTTGTGGGAAAATGTTTACTGGTTCTCTTCATTTTTGAAGACGCATTCTGTTAGTACATGACATTCAGTAGTATAATTCACAATGTTACTATCATTCGAAGAATTATACAGGCAATTTTATTCTGGGATTCTAGGAATTCAATGGATTGACACACTAAATTCCTGATCATTTCAATACAATTGTTTCACAACTGCGTATTTCATAGAATCATAGAATCATTAAGGTTGGAAAAGAATTTCAAGATCATCAAGTCCAACCATATGCCCTACAACCTCTAACCACTCTAACCACAATATCTACCCCTGTTATGAGCATCTCCAGGGATGGTGCCTCCAACATCTCCCTGGGTATCCTGTTCCAATGCCTCACGACTCTTTCTGTGAAGAATTTTTTCCTAATATCCAGTCTGAACCTCCCCAGGTGCAACTTGACCCCATTTCCTCTTGTCCTATCTCTGGTCACCAGAGAGAAGAGGCCAACACACATGTCACCACAACCTCCTCTCAGGTAGTTAGTTGTAAAGGGTGATGAGGTCTCCCCTCAGCCTCCTCTTCTCCAGGCTGAACAGCCCCAGCTCCCGCAGCCTCTCCTCATAGTGCTGGTTTTCCAGACCCCTAATCAGCTGAGCTGCCCTTCTCTGCACCCTCTACAGCACCTCAGTGTCCTTCCTATACTGCAGCACCCAAACCTGCACATAGCGCTGCAGGTGTGGCCTCACCAAGGCCAAGTAGACGGGCAGGATCACCTCCCTCGTCCTGCTGGTCACACCATCTTTCTTCAAATTGACTGCCCCATACTTACAAATCCATTTTCCATGGCAGACATATTTGGTGAAAATCCCTTCCTTGCCCTTTAGCAGGAATATTTTTATTGGCCCACTAATTGTGGCAAATAAAGCCCAAAATATTTCTGTAAAGGTCTGTAATTCAGAAGTTATGATCTGCTTTTTTTGGCACTCAGAAAATACAAGTCCTTGAGAGCAATAGCCTGATTTTTTGTTGTTGTTGTTTGTGTTTGGTTTTTTTTTTAATATATTTTGTTGCATTTTCTAAAGCTCTTAGCACTGACATAACTTTGTTTACTTTGAAGTCAGTGGCAGAAGATTGAGTCCAGTTAGGAGCAATCATGAAACCTCTAGCCTTTATCTATTAAAAAAAAAGAAAATGAAAAAAAAAAAAAAAGAGAGAGAAAAAGAAGCTCTGAAGCACTTTACCTGCACATTTTTAATTATTTACATAATCCATTAAATGTACTTTGCATAAAAATGTACATATTTTTATTTTTACTTATTGCTTTTAAAATACATGCTTTCTACTAAGCTAAGACAGGACAGGATTCAAACTGAAATAGGACTAAATCTTAGCGGTTTGAAAGAATTTGATTAGTTTATAATTTCTGTATACTCCTCCACTTCTAGTTTGGAAAAAGACCAAACGTGAAGGCTACAGAGATTATTTTTTCATAACTTTTGAGCAAGCTGAAATATACTGTAAAAACATTGTTGTCACAAGACATTTAAACTGACAACCCTTGTTTAGCTTAAGGATTTTCATTTTCAGAAGTGTAGCATTTAAAAGAGATTCCATAAACCACACATGTATATATCTTCATTCCAATGGCACTTTTTATATATATAGATAAAGTGTAAACACAATGATCAGTTTTGTGTATCAGTAGACTGCAAGTTACTAAAACCAGTCATTTTGGAAAAGTGTGTATCTCAGTAATTTTTTTATTTGTTTTATAAAGGAATTATTTGCTTGACATTGTCTCTGACAACATGAAGCCTCTAAACACTCCTTAGACTCATCTGACAAAATCTCAAATGGCATCCTAGTTAGGAATGTTTAAAGCACGGCTTTGGCATTTCATTTTGCAGTTCCTGTGAGTCTGCATTTTTAGAAGTATTTACTTACATTTCTCTCCCATTTCCTGACATCTTAAATCCTCCAAAAGGACACTGAGCAGACATTGCGCTATAACAATTAACCCTGGAAGAACAGGAAAATTACTTTGGACAGTGAAAAAATTTTTTTCAATTCTGCAAAATCAATGTTTTTCTGTCACTTGTAAAAAAACCCACAAAACCAAACATCTGTGGTGATATGCACAAACTGAATCTGAGTAATATATTTGGAAAATTATTTTTAGTTCAAGATTCAGAGAAAAAAAGCATTATCAGAAACTACACTTGTGATCAGGGTTCTGGCAGTCAAGGGTCTTCAAGCAGACTGACGGACTTTTGCTGATAGTTATGATAAAATTCCTTCCTAACTCAAAGCTCTCAAACTAAGTACTAGTCACAGTTAGGTCTTGTGCAGGTACTCTTTAAATAGGTAAATTCAAGATCATTTCAATATATACTTAGGATGTTTTGTTACATTCTACTCAATGTTAAACCATATTCTGTGTTGTGTTTGAGAACAAAAATACAGTAAAGAGGAAGAAAGGAATTTCACAAAGGAATTTCTAGTCTGAAGAGTTTTGGCAGAGTGTGCATACTGTTCCCTAGCTGAGAAGCACTTTTTGACTTGCAACACTGTAAAATCAGATATTCCTTGTTTTCACATCTTATAATTTTTCCTTCTGCCAGTCACCCATTTTCAACATAAGAGGTTCTGCTTATGACTGACAATTCTTAGGCAGACCAACAATCATGTAAGAGAAAAAACCCAAAGATTCCACATTTATTTTCAATTTTCTTCCACTTAAAAAAATATCAACTCCTAAGTCAAAACTGCTAACCTCTTTTTAGAAAGTACATGTTTTTAGGTCACAATGCTTGGGCAAGAATTTTGACTGCAAGTTATTTCAGATAAAATGTAAAATTGACAAAGGTTTTGCATTCAAGTAAAATTGATTGTTTGCTTTCTGAAGTATTGAGATGACTGTAGAGAAAGGCAGGTCTCTGTCAGTGATAATCATTAGATTCAGTCTACTGTTCCTCCAAGCTTTCACTTTTGCATCTCTCAGCCTTTGCCTTTCCAGCTCCATGTAGCAGTTCCTCCTCCCTTGCGTTTCCTTCCTTTTTTTCAACCACATTTAGTCAATCTTTTCCACCACAGGTAATTGTTCTGCCCAGCTTAATGGCCACAGAACTTCAGATAATTTTTTTACACAGTACAGAAAACAATTCCCACAAATTAAGTATGTATTGATCTATGTCCAGATCCTGAATGGAAAGGAAAGCAGCAGTCTCACTCTACTTCCTTTTGTATTATTTAATTTTTAGCAAGTCAAATTTCTTTTTCAGGTTAAGTTTAAAGGACAGTTGTGTGATGACTTACAGAAACATTCATTTTTCAGCCCATTAAGTACAGGAAGGTGAGGAGAAGAGAGACACGAGAGGATGGCATTAATCTGCCTTTCTAAAGATGACAAGGAAATTAAATCTAAATGTATGTGTTTATATTTTAAAGTACATATTATTTTAAAGTATATATTATTTAAATATAAAAGTATACCACTCAGACAAGTATTAAAATGTTCTGCAATTACTGCCATTGGCACCTGCAGTTTTGGAAGAAGAGTTATAAAAGCCGTTACTTACCATACTGTTCCAGCCTGAAGAGCAGCTGCAAACGTCAGTGCTTTATCAATGTCTTTGGTAAAAACTGCAGCTGCTAAGCCATACGTAGTATTATTTGCTCTCTTGATAACTTCATCTACAGATTTAAACTTCATGATTTGTTGAACAGGTCCAAATATCTGTTTCAGACACATGCAAACATATGAAGGAGACTAGTACCACTTACTATTGTAAATAATTTATATTTTGAAAATTTACTTCTGTCAGCTCACCTTATTCGTGGATTCATTCAGTCAAGTGTGTACATCTCAGAACAGTTTTTCATAGTATGGAGCAAACCAAGACAGCTTGTTGTAAAATTATTCATAAAACAATAAATAAAAAACTAAAACTGTAAATGTTGAAAACAAATAAATAAAGCTGAAAAGACACCCTCCACAAGGGTAGTTAGCATTGAATCACAGTATATTACATATCTATGCGGCTTACCAAGAAATTGGTATTTTTGTGATAAGCACTGGTTTTAGAGTTGAGAAACACATTAAGTTTTTCCTTGCCCTAAACTTTCTGTTAGACATTTATCTCTGCAGGTAGCTGCATAACTGGGCATGTATACAAAATGAAACAACTATTTCTGCTTTCCATAAGGGTGTTACATGAGATAGTAGTCCCTCATGCTCAGCTTTCCTAATACTGTTACTCCTTGTCCTCAGCCAGAGGTTCCCATGCCTACCATACACTGCCAAGGCTTTGTGGGGTTACGGGGGCATTACCACACTTAATTAATGCTATTCCCAGAGATCATGAGCTTTCCACTTGATTTTGCTGGGAAGTGTTTAGTGTTAGTTTCTAATTAGAGTTGCAGAGATTGATTTACATAGATCAGAAAAACACTGATCATTCCCTCTTTTTTCAAGTTGTGAGTTTCAGAACATGAGTGTTCTTTAAATTGCCTTGTCTCTTGTATTTCATTATTTAATACACTCAAAATAGTGTGAAAGAAGCAGTTTTTCTACTGCTGACCGAATGGAAATTAATAGAACTGTGAAGAAACAAATTTCTCTACAATTTCCTACCTGCCTCCCAGCCTGGCAGAAACAATCAAAATTATTTCTCATGCAGCTCTCCTGTTTTACAGCTCTCTCCCCTTCACAATTAACTAAAGATGCTCTGCTATTAATTTTAACTCAGTCTGGTGACTCTTGCTGAATGTAATAGGTGCATTCAGCAGATGGCATAAGCAGTACCTCTTGCTATATAAAGCAATATTTAGGTTTGTAACAATTTTGAAGGAGATTTTTAGTGCAAAGAAGTGTAATGAACACCAACTGCAGCACAATTTCAGCAGTTAATAATCAAGATGAATGTCAAAAAAACCCAAAACAAACACCAGAGAGAAGAAACCCTGACTGTACTTTGAAGCTCTGTTTACAAAACTGTTTTTCTCAATGTCTCTGTACTCTTAACTCTCCCCCATTCCTTAGAGATGATGGCTGCTGCCCTGGAATTGGCACTTCAGCTGGATCAGTGAAAGCTCCTTCCGTGTTGTGTAGACACTTCTGCAAACTGATCTAGGTTAAAAAAAACCCTGCAGAGGCAAAACTCTGCTTTGTGTTAATTGCCACCAGCAAAATGCCCATGGTAGCACAATCTAACTATTTCAACTTACTGCAAAATAGCTGGTTGGTGCATATTGTGTCCAACCCCCACCATAAGTGGTTCCTTAAGCAGTGCAAAGACTTCACACCTGTGCCTTCAAGGTTTGCTTCTTTGTTACGGTTTCCGAGACTGTTATGTAAGACGTGGCCAGTATGGGGTGATTCGTACAGTCTGAACCTCACATTTCTTATCTACTGTCAGCTTAAGCTGGAGCCTTTATTGGCAGGCTAGCCTCATACTTCTCTCCCCCACCTCCAATGAGTTGTTGAAACAGGCATCAGAAACCAAGAAAATAACAGATTTACTGAGAATGTTTTTATGTAGCCACTTGACCTTCTAAATGGATATTTGTACAGACATTTAAAAGACAATCTCCAGTGAGTATATAGACTGCCAAGAGTTTATTTACCTCTTCTTTGGCGATGCGCATATCATCTGTAACATTAGAAAAAACTGTTGGCTGGATGAAGTAACCTTTGTCTCCCCATGGACCTCCTCCACATTCCAGTTTGGCTCCTTCTTTTTTCCCACTCTCAATTAGCTCCAGGATTTTTTGAAACTGATCCTTATCAATCTAAAGAAAAATACGTTACTGGGATGAAAACACCACACACTGATAAGTATTGCTTTTCTAACTCATTAGCCAAAACTGAACAATGTTCCAGCTTTGTTCAATCACATGTGTTGAAGTGAAACAGCTGGAGAGCTCTGCAAACACTCCTGTCTCTAAATTCTCAAAACTTTGCAGGCTTTTCTCAAATAGACCAGTAATCAGAAATTTTAACATAGGAAGATCAGCTGTAGAGGGACTGATACCCTGTTTTTCTTTAGGTAAACAAACCAGCAAACAAGCAAAAAACCTATACAATGAATATGTTTCATAATTGGACCAGTACTCTCATCAGCTGCAAATGGTTCACCAAAATAAAAATTGCTGACCTTGATTCTGCAAAAATAACAGAGGGCTTGTTCTAGTGAGTAAGACACTTCACTAGGTTTGGTAGTTGGACCATATTATTTTCCTAAACTACTTGAGCTAGTTAAAGAGCAACCACATTAAAATATAACTGAAACCTAATGCTTGTTTCAGTCCATTCTGATATATCAGTGGCATACAGACATGTACATTTGTGGTTTAAGAAACACAGATGGCAGATTGTTTACAGCATGAAGCCAATCAATTCCCCTCCACTCACCCAAGCCTACAAATTCAACACATGTCAAGCATATTGCAGTTTGGCTCTTTAGTACAGGAAAATGCATGGCCTTCAGCTAGAAAAGGAGTTTATAGTTACCATGCAATAGTGGCTTATATTTCTCTAATCCCTTTCAGTTTTCAGTGAAAAAGTGGATAAAAGGAAATAGTGTAATTGGGGACTAGAAACAGATCACACATTGTTTTTCTTGCTTCCCTTCTCCAAATCAATCAGTCATCACTTCAGGCCTTAAGGGAAGTTATGCACAAGATAGCATTTATGTCAAGGAAAACTCAATGTTAAAGCTCATTTGGTAGCAGCCTCTAACACCATTTAGTTTGTTCCATTTCTATTATTCTTTCCTTCACTCTTTTGGAGTTCATCCATTCAAGCACTGATTCTTGAAGATACTGAGTTTACTGATACAGGCAGGGACTGTGGCAGAGAAGCTTTTTCTCTGTGATCATACTCATAAGTCAGCAGAGCAGGTTTGTATCATATTCTCTTATTTGTGCAATAAAAAGGTCACATTTCAGTTTAAGCAATAGGTATTATCATGGTCATAGAACACAATAATGTTTGCAAAGGTTCTGGTCAATCCTTAATGCATATTAGACTTAGCAACTATTCAGCTAAAACTGTGATAAAAACTCATATTTATAAAGATATGGATTTATAAGGGTACGGATTTATAAGGATATTTATATACACATTATTTTAAATTCACTGCACTCCTCTTGTCATTTTGCTTTCAAACAATGACCTTTGTGCATGGTGAAGACAGAAAATTTCTGCTACCCTGGTGGTCAAATATGTCTTCTGGATAAACATTTTGAAGTTGAGGTTTAGACGATATAGCTTGCATGGCTGTCAGTCGTTCCTTTGTTACAAATATCATCACCATTATTTTTCTTAATAATGTGTGAATCAGTGTATATATGATCTCTTGCATTCCTCTAGGGCCTTTTGCTCTTCTTTGATACCCATTGTGCAGTATTACCCAAACTTGCTGTCTGAGAGAGGTGTTTGCCCCAGAGGGCCTGTGAACTGGAGGACAAATAGAGCTTTTGAGGAGACTCTGTGACAGGAGAGCACATTAAATGTCTCTGATATGGGCTATCATTCTATGTTTCTAGAAATAATTAGTCAAAGCACAACAAGGAATTTGAAGACAAACTGAGTTATTTAACATAATTACCTGAAAAGAAACTGTATTGCTACAATTTTTTACTCATTTTCATCAGACTAGTTCTAGAAGGAGAAACTTTGCTAACCTGGGAAAAAAGTTAAGATTTGTGCTTCGGCATGCTAAGAAGAAATAAAAGAGGTCGAGAGAGGCAAATTAGAAGACTTGAGGAGAATGTTAGAATTGTTAGCATGAATTTCAAATTCAGTAAGGCCACAATAACATGAGAGTGGATTCTTGTTAATTTTATATTAGTGGTACACCAGACCCCTGAAGGTTACTTGTTTCAATCTTCCCATCCTCTGGCATTTAAATTCTTCAGCTGAACATATTAGCTTGTAAGCAAGACACCCTGGATATCAAAAGAGCATCTGCACTATTTTTAAATTCTCCAAAGCTTGTCTTGGAATGCGGTTTCAAATGTACTTAGTGTCTTTGATTACACAAAATTGCTTTGATAACCAAGGAAGAACATTTTACATATTATGAACTGTGTGGGTGTTGCTTTGTCTCTAGCTTTTGCTTTGTCTCTCATACTGTTCCATTACTCTGTGACAAATATGTGCATAATTGCTCTTCCAAGAAAGTGTATATCCTATCGCACAAGTTGATATGGGAATAAGAATCTAGATGAAATCCAATTTAACAATATTCTAGTGTGATCCACTGAATCCACACCATTGTGAGTTTTTTAATGTTGCATTTAGCATTCTTTTAAAGGGGAAGCTCTTGGTATAAACTCTTAAAATAAGCAGGAAAAAGTACAAAATTATACATTTTTGTTTTGCAATATTCTAAAACTGATAGCAGCAAACCCTCAAGTTACTCACAGTGGCACTATTTGAATATAATGTTAGCAGTCTCTGATATGCACTTTCGTAATTGCACTTTCACAGCTGTTGCATGAAGCTTTCCCAAAGTATTTCAGTTCTAAATAATTGTTCCCATTCCATAATAAAAAGAAGTAGAAAAGAGAAGGAAATCTCACCCCTAAGTCTGTGGTAGTGGCACAAATAGCCATCACTCAAATTTCTTCCTCCCAGTCTTCCAGACTGACCCCTAGACAACTGTACTTAACCTTGATGCTAATGCAACAATATATTTCAAAGTACATTGAACTCTGATGATGTGTCTTAGGTATATTGGAAACACATAACATTACTTACTTGAGGGCCTTGCTGTACAGTAGGCAACAGAGGATTTCCAAGAGTATACTTCTTTGCTCGTTCAACGCTCCGACGGACAAACTCATCATAAATAGGCTCCTCCACAAAAATCCTAGATCCTGCTATACAACACTGTCCCTGGTGGTAAAACAGACCAATATGTGCAAATTCCACAGCAGTGTCCACTGCAAAGAAATGTGGAGCTCATCAGATCATAATCTTGAATGCTCATGTCATATATTCTTTACAAATCTTTGTCACTCCCTCTCATTTCCCTTTTTAACAGTCTTTATTTTTATGGACCTTTAAAACACAGCTATCAATCCACAGTATCAAGATACACCTAGAAAAACACACATTCAGCTGTTCTATGTGAAATACTGATGCAACATTATGTGCTCTATCAACAGTACTAAGAGGTGTATTCACCTAGAAATCTAATAAACATGTATGCATTTGATCTACTTGCTTTTGGTTCTGTGTTCATGCTCCATTAAGGTGATCCTTACTTAAAGTAAGGGTGGACAGGTTGTCTTAGGTTCATATCCATTCAGGAGCCACCAATTATTGATGGCAATCTAACTCTTAACAATGGCATGACCAGAAAACATTAAAAATTCCTTCTGCATTAAACAGGTAATTTATAGACAAAAAACAAGAAAAAGAACATGGGACTTGCAAAAGTATTGGGTTTGTATGATAAAAATGCTACTAACGGTCTGCATCGGCAAATATAATGTTAGGACTTTTTCCTCCAAGTTCCAATGTAACTCTCTTCAGATTGCTCTTCCCTGCTGCCTCTTTAATCAGTTTGCCAACCTAGAAGGTAGGGAGAAGACAGTTTCATCTCAAAATTTTATTATGACCTCAATAACACTTTTATGAGTTCCTGAAAAGTGAAATTAAGTTCACAGTTGTCCACTATCCCAGTAATTGTAGAAATAATAAATAAATAAATAAAAATAATATTTGAAAACAAGATTCAGGGTGCAGGTCACTTGCAGTCTACAAACCAGGAACGATTTATACAATTTCTCATAGACACACTCGTGTTTACTGCCAAGGATGTATGGAGCTTTTTTGATTGCCACCACTCTACTTGCTTGTATCTGTACCCTAAAGTAGCCACTAGTTTCTACTCTGCCAGTTACTCTAATTATGTTCAAATTCCTATATTATACATGGAGACGCCCTTTGATGTACAAAGTGTATCAGAGAAAAAGTAAATATCTACACTGCCTGCATGGCCACCTTTTCCTTATTCCAGGTTCTTCTTTAGAAGAAGGAAGAGCTGAAAATGGACACTGCGAAGCAGAACCCCTACCCTGCTTCTTTCCAATGCTGGCGTAATTAAAGGAACTACTTAGTCTGAATTGTCATGGGAAAACTGTGAAAGGAAAACCTGCTCGTAGCCCTTGTGGATTTGGTGTGTAACTGTTCAAATGTAGCACAGTCAGGTAGATTCCTTCTTCTGCCAGCCTTTCTGCCTTCATTTGTTGCTGGTAAATAACATTTTCAGAAGAAGAGGGCTGTCATCAGTCCATTAACACACTCTCTGATCTACCTGTATTTGGAGGGACACGAGAATTGTAGTTGTTACGGTCCTTTGGGAACATCTGAGGGATATTTCTCAGATATCAGCTTTTTAGGTTGTTTTCCCATTACTTTAGTCCTAAAGTTTTATAAGAGTAAGCATAGTTCTTACACTCAGTGTGTGTTGATCATTGACATGAAGCAATGATATTTAACTTTGGAGTGTGCATCCGAGAAGTTAAGAGACCAGTTGGCACCCCTTCAATTTACTTATGTTTATACTGAGAAGTCTTCCATCATATCTCTCACAATTCTTCAGAGCAAAGCTTAGGAAAAAGTAACAGTGAGACCTTCCTTTCAATTATTAAACTGATACATATTCAAATAAACTTCTGAAGCCACCGAGGTGATCATCAGTATAATTCAAATACCAAAAAAAGCCAACACCTCATCTAAGTGTGTGCAGAATGAGGTTTCTGAATTACCTTCCTACCATCCAGTTATTATAAAAATTGAAGACAATGGAGCACCGCCTGATTAACTTTTTGCATTAAAAAAAAATAATTATTCTTAAAAAAGGAAGCAAACAAAAATTTTGTAAATGTTTTCTTTTAAAGGGTGAGACTTAAAATAGCCTTGTTATACTAGAACCCATTGTATCTCATGGAGTGCCTTTGTTTGAAGGGTTTCCTGCAAAACAAACATTGTTTAAATGTGTTTAAAGTTAATAATAACCAACAAATCATTAAACAGACTTCGTTTAACAAGCCAGCAGCCAAAAGAAAGGAAAAAGTTACATAGCACATGTTAGATATTACATGATTTCTGGGAATCAGAGGAGCACATTCCTGCTTAGATTTTCTTGCAGTTATTACAGTACCTCTGTAGAGCCTGTGAAAGCTACTTTATCTACATCCATGTGGTGAGAAATTGCAGCTCCAGCAGTTGGTCCAAAGCCTGGCACAATGTTTACAACTCCAGGTGGAAATCCTGCCTGAATTGGAAGAGACAGCCATGTAAATTTGGGGAACAATGCCACATTTAGTCTTACTTTTCAGTTCTTCAGCCACTTTTTCACAGACATACAGTTATTCCCAGCCCTAGAGCCCCAAATATGTTCATTATCACAGGATTGAAACCCTCTTTCCCTCACCTGTCTTTTAGGCTATTAAACTGACTCTACAAAAAAACCCCAAAATTACATTTAATTTCAGTGGTTTTTCAGTGTCATTAACAAGGAATAAATTTATTTTTATTTTCTCCCCCAGTCAGATATGTAAAAAAAATTATTACCTAATTTTGTGTTTCCTTCATTAAAGCTATTTGAATCATCCTGTGTGGTTAATTAATTCAGCTCATTGTCCCTTATAATGATGGACTTTAATTAACGATCTGCTGACTTACACTGAAATTCTATTAAGAAAAATTATGGAAATAGTACTTAAAACTTAATGTCTTTGTTTCTTCCTCTGGACATAATTTGAAAGTAAAAAGTGGGCAACATGAAGGCTTTTACCACAAAAGAGGCAGATCAGCTACCAAACATGAACAAACTGGCTACCTGAGGGATGCACAGTTCCAGTATCTAGCAAAGTTTCTATTTAAAGAGGCTTTTCCTCAGGGCCAAGTTAAACTTATTTTTTTTCCTCACTAACCCTAAAATGTTCCATTCATAAGCAAAATAGGTTATTTTATTCCAAAAGCTTGCCAGGCAAACTTCCACAGATGTGTGAAATTGTGGCTGGATTTTCTGTTGGCTTATGAAATGACTATGTGATCTTAACAGCACTTAAAAAAAGCAGAGCAAGCATAGAATTAAAAGAACAGAAAGATACACCTGTATTTTCACTTAAATGAGTCTAGGATTAAACGAGATTTTGGAATTACAAGCAAAGATTCCATTTTCATTTGAAAAAAAAATATGAATTTCAGCTGGTAAGTTACAGCTCCTAAACCTCATTCCTGTGTTATGAACACCAGGCAATTACTTTTGTTCTAGTTTCAGTGCCTTACATGGGGTCATGTAAGGGTCATGCTCAACCTGTTCCATCAGTGCTTTTTATGCTCGTCTGATATTCAAGATTAACATTTACCATGGAATTGATATGATAATGAAAGTCCTTAAATTTGCTTAGCGTTGTATTTTGTACTTAATTTGTAGAGAAGAGTGAGAGCATTTTTTATGTGACTAGTTCACACTGTCTTACTTTGGGCATTTGATTTCCATGTTTGTATTAGAAACTACTCTCTACATATTATCAAAGGAGCCTTGTGAAGGATGGTGAATATATTCTTTTTAATGTGGACACTTAAGAAGTAGAAAGCTAAATTCAATCTTCAGATAGTTTCACAAGTCTAAAGCAGCTACTGAAGTAATCACTGAGGTTTTGATTATTTTTAGGGATTTGGGCTCCAGCTTTATTTGGGTGATTCTGGGTGTAAAATAAAGCTTGCTAGAGTTATGTGAATAAATCTCAAAGGACTTAGTAAAATAAATATTTGTCTTTTTAAAACCACCAAAAATCTACCAGATAGTACACCAAATGTAACAATTTTATACTTAAGCTTCTCTTCCAGTTGAACACGGGATGGATGGGTGAAAAGAGAATAATCTTGCCTTTTTCCAAAAAGTGCTCTGCTATTATACCATTCTGTAATCATTGTGAGTGTGTATACAAAAAAGGCCACTGATCACATTCCCACTTATGAGACTTCCTTTGAGGCAATAAGTATATTAAAACCTACATTTCTTTAGACTAGGAGCAGAATAGTGTTACTTTTCCTGTAAAGTTGTCTTTTTCAGAGAAATATTATTTCTGTTGCGTATTGTTAAAAATTAATAGAGAAGGCATCTCTGATTTTTTTTTGAAGTAATTAATTCCTCCCAGTATTATCTAATACCATTTACTATATGATGCAATAACTTGGCTCCTTGGTTCCTTCCTGATAGTCATTTAGTTTCTGTGAAATATCAATGCATAACCAGTCAGTATACTCTGCTGAATCATTGTTTTGAAGCAGAATAATAAAATGTGCCAAGTAATTTCTATTAACGCTCTGCAAAGTTACTGCATTGATGATTATTGACATCTGCGCCAACTCTTAAAACATGTTAGATTACATTTGTTGATTTTATGGGGAAGCAAGATAACTAAACTTTTAAACTGTTCTTTTTTGGGTGTGTGCTGGGCTGGGCACAAAGATCAATGTAACTTTGGAGACTCTGGAGAAACTACTATACTCCTCGTGTTTATGAGCACAAAGTGTATTCTCCCAGTTTCGGTGTGAAGGGAGTTCACAAGTTTGGCAGCAGTTACCAGTTCAGTTTTACAGCTCCCAGTTAATAATAAACCCAGATGGATGAAAAGTTTTTCAATCAAAAAAAAAATAAAATAATGTAAAACAATTAGTTGTAAAAAAGGTCCTTTTCTGTGCTAACTATGTTAATAAAGTAATTGCCACCCAACTCTAAGTACTCTGCTCTTAATTCCTTCTTTGCTTTTGACTTTCAAAGGTATCTATTGTAATACAAACATGTTTTGCCAAGGAATGAAGTTTACTAGATTGCTACTGTTAGTGTTCTGTGTGTGTGGACTAAGTTGAAAGATATGCATGCTTTTGCCCTTGATTTGGTTCACTGGTTTGCAGTAAGGTTAAGTTCCATAGTACAAGGCTAGACATGCAATGAGAAGTGCTTGCAGAGGGCAGCCTGGCTTATAACATCTCTGTGGCACTTCAGCTCCAGTATACTCTTAGATTTCTGAGAAGGGCAAAAAACTCCATTGCTGCTGACTTACCTCTTTAATTAAGGAACCCATGTAAAGTGCAGTCAGTGGAGTTTGTTCTGCTGGTTTGACAACCACTGTGTTTCCACAACAAAGGGCAGGGGCAATCTTCCAGATGAACATAACCAATGGAAAGTTCCACTGAAAGACAGAAAAGAAGGTGTATCCTATTTCTAATACATCAAGAAAATGCCTCTGCTGTTTCTATGATAATAGAGCAAATTTTCAACTGGGTGGCTGAACTCTTTGTTTATTTTTTCTCAGAGTGAAGATGTTTTGAAAAAGCAACTGGCGAGCCATGTTATACAAAGACCTGTGATTTTGGTATATGTGTCCAGGGGATCCAAGGTTTTAGTTAAAAGCTCAAGAAGCAATAAGTGTACTCCTCTAACAAAGCCTTACAGAAAATTTCTGGATTAGTGGTGAAACTGGAAGTTTTGCTATCTTAAATTATCACACCCATCATCAGTTCTGTTTTCTAAAGGAGATAAGGCAGTAACATGTAAGGCTGCCCTTGCCCTTTTCCTGGAGGTTTCACTGACCTCTATTGTGGTCAGTCCAGCCAGACTGTAGAGCAGCTACTCCTTTGGACACCATGTTCAGCAGTATAAGGGACAATGTGGCTGGAGAAAAAAATGTAGCCCCTTCAAAATATATTTCTAATAGCACTGACTCCACAAGTCTCAGCACAAAAGACAGTATGTCTTACCATTATGAAAGTGAGGAAAAAAGCAGTTAACAGTTACCTATTATATCAGAAAGGCTTCTAGAAGCACTCATGTCTCCTTATTTCATGTTAATTTCATCCCACCTCCAAAAATAACAGGAGCACAAATAACACAAAGTAAGGCTTAACAATCTTCATCATGAAAGCAGAACTGTGTATGAGTGGAACAGAAATGGAAATGCTGAGCTAGCAAAAGTGTTTGTAGAAGTCACATAGTCTTCAAAGTTTTTGGTTTATATAAAAACCTCTAACTTGATGGTTTCACATTTCAATTGAGAGAAAACAGAATATAGTCAGAAGTCCTGGAACATTTTATTAGGGAAGCTAATATTTGTACTAACTGCTAATGCTTCCAAGATGCAATTTTATTTAAACTGACCACATCTAGTGTGTCTAGTTCTTTAGCATATCTTGACTCAGAGCGTTTTACTTGAAACATTTTGTGCCTGACCTACGAGAGGATCTAAACCAGCAAATTCCAAGCTCTCCTAGGGGTTGCGTTCATGTTCCAGTGATGTTCTCTAAATCTGTCCAGTACTCTAAAGTGATAACGAATCTGCAAGCTCAGTCAAAAGACATTAGGAACATGTGTGGGATCCACATATCAGAGCAAACCTAATAGACAAGCTGACTCTTTCAGAATCTGGTAAACTGTCAAGCAGGTCAGGTCAAGCTGCCCACACCTACCACATGCAAAGAGCTGCATGGATTAGGTGTGTCTAGTGCTTAAACCATTTTCACTGCAACCCATTCAAGATGTGTAGATCTCACAAATAAGTTTAAACATTGAGTTCCTTAGAGTTTTGGATGTTTAGACTCAGGCAGATCATTTGAATCTTCATTTAAAATCAGTGACTCCAGAACTGATTTGTAGACACTCCAGAACTGAATGTAGACACTCCTAAAAGGACCTTGAGAACATATGGTTCAGTATCACTATGCTTATTGGACACACTGTTTGTGTTATTTGTCACGGTCAGTGAATCTTAGTCATAAATAAAGATCCAGCTTTCTGGATGTTATGAAAAGCACAACACAAATTGCAGGTTCTAATAAGCTTATGGCTTTTAGGCTGTAAATATTACAGTCTGAAAGCTGTAAATACTGCATCCTGGGCTGCACCAAGAAAATTGTGGCCAGCAGATCAAGAGAGGTGATTCTGCCCCTCTACTCTGATCTGGTGACACCCCACCTGAAGTACGGCGTCCAGCTCTGGATGCCCCAAAACAAGAAGGTTGGACCTTTTTGGAGTGTGTCCAGAGTAGGGCCACGAAAATGATCAGAGGGCTGGAGCATCTCTTTTGTGAAGACAGGCTGAGGGAGTTGGGGTTGTGCAGCCTGAAGAAAAGAATCCAGGGGGATGTTCCAATACCTGAAAGGAGCCTATAAGAAGGGTGGGGAAGACCTGTTCACTAGGGCGTGTAATGATAGGGCAAGAGGTAATGGTTTAAAGCTAGGAAAGAGTAGATTTAGGTTGGACATTAGGAAAAAGTTCTTTAATATGCAGGTGGTGAATCACTGGAATGGGTTTCCTAGAGAGGTGCTGAAAGCCCCATCCCTGGAGCTATTCAAGGTCAGGCTTGATGAGGCTCTAAGTAATCTGTTCTACTTGGAGATGTCCCGGTTTATTATAGGGGGGTTGGACTAGATGACCTTTAGAGGTCCCTTCCAACCCAATATATTCTATAATTCTTTGATTCTGTGATTTTATGATTCTATGACTGATTCCAGGATTCTATTATTCTATGAAATATTGCCCTCTCCTACTTGTTTATTTCTAATTATTTCAGTACCAACATAACACAATTCTGTCTTTCAAAATAATCCATCAACCAATCTTCTGAGATTTGGTTTGTCTTCATATATAAGGAGAAGGACAAGGGTGGACCAGACTGACAAAAACTCCATGTTGCAGAATTTGATAGGTATTCAGCATAGTGTCTTTCTTTCAAAACCTCAAAGTTTCTAATTGACAATGTTTCACAAATGTACTTGCACAGAAAAAAACATTCGAAACCATTTCCATTTGTAACATTAATATTTGTGGTTTACATAAATGACTCCAACTTACAGGAATAATTTGGCCACACACACCAATAGGTTCATGTCTTGTAAACGTAAAGAAGTTTCCATCTACGGGAAAAAGAAGTATATTAGACATTCAGAGAAAACATTTGTGAGAAATAGTTAAATCAGAAATAAGATAAAGATGAACACCAAACTTAGCTGGATAAAATTTTCCTGATAAATTATATTTTCAAAATCTTAACTCTGCAAAAATCCAACCATAAGGTACATCTGGATTCAATATCTACTTTTTTCATAGCTCCAAGGTTTGATTCTGGCAGTCTGACCAACTTTCTGCACTGATAACTCTGCTTCTTAGTATGGTACGTGCAGTACACCTATCTGCATTCCTCATTTCTATTTTCTTTTATCACCTTATTTTTTTGAAAGTGCTCTTTTAAAAGCTACTTGCAATCCTAGGTACGTATCAGACATTTTTTAATATTAGATCTTAGATTAAATAAAATCCATTAAGTATAAAATTCTCTTTGATTCAAATAAACATGTGTTCCTTTAAGCCCAGTATAGAGATCTATGTGATTCAAAAATTTGGAAACATTTATCACTCTAGTTTTCCTTAATTCCTTCTTTATTACCATTCTTTCCTTTGTCCTTCTGAGATAAGACAGCTAGAAACAATATTTTTATAGAACTACTTAATGGGAGAGAGAACAAAATGAAATTTCAGGAAAATAAAGAAAAATTTCCTCATTCCTATCTCTTAGTACTCTTCCTAATACATTATCCAATAACCAAAACAAATATTACTGTTTGTGGTAATCTTAATGTTAATAAGCAAATTTCTGGTTTTCATTACTGTACCATTGCATGAACTATATAGTGCCATGCAAAAGTAATCTACCAGACTTCTTACATGTACATACAGGCTAAAATATTTTAGTCAATAAATACTACTTATTAGTGCTGTATAAAACAAGAAATAAATGTGAATAACTGCATTAAATATTTAAAACAATCACAATGTTAAAGTGTTTAGTAATAAACTGAAATAACTCACAATAAGAACTATCAAAAATATTTTTTATTTGAGATAGTCTTTGGTTTGTATGAATTTCAGAAAAAGGCAGCAAACTGATCACGTTGGCTTCAGTTCTGTACTTCTGTTATCACAAAGGTACTCACCCATTGGAACAGTACGCCCATGGATTTTATCAGCCCAGCCTGCACAGTAGTGTAAGGTTTTGATACAGGCACCTAAATCCATTAGGTAGGCAGTGGAGAAGAGTTTCCCACCATCAATGGCTTCCATTGTCTGCAGACAACAGCAGTTATGACAGGGTTAATATCAAATATTGATAATGGTTCTCACACTTGCACTTTGTCATTTAGCTTCTGGTTGTTTAGTTCAAAGGTTTTCAGCTTTAGTAAAAACATTTACATTCATTACAATCTGAAGGATATTTGGCAGTTGAAAAACCCAAGGCAGCAATTTAACAATGAGAATTTTCCATATGGTTTATTCAGTGGGCTACGCAGATAGCATTATCATGACACATTTGTAATAGTGAGATGTTCTGGAAAATCCCCAAACATTTCTCTCATCTGAATCAGTTACAGTCTTCTGGTTTATATTAAATGTTCTACAAGTGTAGATGAAAAGATGAGCTAGAAGACTGCACAAATAACTAATGCAAATAAAGTAAGTGGCCACCCTCAGCCTGTTCACACTGACACCAAAGGGAGGCAGTAATTTCCTGGAAATAACTGTCGCATTAAGTTAGGATCCTGTGCTTTTTAATTATTGGGGAAGACCTTTCTAGGTGTACAATAAATGCATGATTAACAGCTTACACAAGTGAGAAGACTTAAGGCATGGAATAAATGGTCTTGAGTGTTTGTTGTGCAAAGGAAAGATCCGAGCCATCAAGAACTTTTAATTGAGAAAAATTCACTATGAAAAACAAATATTTCTAGAGAAGAGACTCTCTTTGATTGGCTAACTACTAACTGAGTGAACTAGCTAGCCTTGTATGAAACCAGGCCTGACTCTCCGTACCATGGTTCTCCATGCCAGGCCGATACAAACCTTGAAAACAATAATCAGCAAATATTAATTCAACATATATAGCTGTTCAGTTAACCAATTCTGTTCTACCCACAGTGTTTTAACAGTCCCACAGAGTCACAGGCACTAAATAGTCTTGTTTTCCAGCCAAATCTAAGGAGAGTGGCTTGGATTAATGCCATTTTAATACTCCTAATTTTTGGGACATCTAGTTAAAGGCTATGTGCAGTTCTGAAATTTTGTCAACATCATCTTGACACTGCTAGATTTTTTTTCCTCAAGTTTTCCAGCACAGAAACACTGGGACCCTCAGATTTGTGAGCAATCCTGTTAGTATGATTAGTAGGAAAACCCTTAATTATAGTGTCAAGATCTAGTGAGGTCTTAGAAATACTTTTTTTTTCTAAATATGTTAGTTTGTTTGTCCATATGTATGCTCCTTAACATTTCAGGCTGAGTCTGCAGACTCACTCTGCAAATGCAGTGTTTCACTACCCCTGCCCTGTAAAATCCACAGTTGTATTTGACATATTGCAGATCTCATCCTCAAGAAGAGTACAGAACAAATGGAGAAGACAGCAATCCTTGATGACTTTGAGCATCAAGGAACTGATTAAAAGAGATATGCCCTTGTCATTCTAGGCAATATATCTGTCACTGAGTTGTTCTATTTGAGTATGGGAGAAAAATCTTGTCTGGCCTCAAACTTGCAAGCTCTATAGCTCCCAAGAGACTGAAACCTCTCAGTGACACTTTCAGTACCCTGCTTTGCCTTATTCTTCCAGCAGCCTGCCTGTAGGATTGTTGAACCTCTGGAGCTTCAGGAGAGTAATCTTACCATTACATGAAACACTGAAATGGACTAACTTTGATCCTGGTCAGATGCACAAACACAGAAAAATGCATTTTCAATGAACTTTGGAGGTCTAATTTGACCTCTAGTGTTTACAAAGCTCTTTGCTATTGTATATTACTAGTTCTGCAGTTAAGGTAAGCTGTGAGGGGAGAAAATATCTCTTCAGTTTGATGAAGTCTGAAAAGCACTTTGTTCTAACACACCTTATCTAAAAGGAAAAAAATAGTCAATAATGTGAAGAAGATACAGGAAATAAAAACTAAGTCATTAAAACAGAAATTTGGGAGGGATCAAAGAGAAAAGTAGTACTTTCATACTATAAAAATGGCAAGTGGGAAAAAACCCCTAACTTAATGCTTCGTATTTCCTGTGGAAAAAAGATTGTTTTCCCTTTCTCTTTGCATGTGTAGTGCCTTAGGCTGTACAATAAAGAAGGAAATACCAGCTCATCCACTGTTCAACAGACAAGGGGTATGCTTTTCCTATTAAAAATGTAACTCTTAAATTTTGTCTCTCTCAACTGCAATAAATCCAGCATTTCTGAGGATGTGAGTTTTAGCTACCTAAGTTTTCTCCTGTCAAGTAGACAAGATTCATTTAGAGAAATAGCTTGATTGAAAAAACTGTTAATTTGGCAGTCGCAGAATTTGGAGTCCAAGGAAATAACCTCAGTTCCTTTAAATTTACATTTGTCTTTAAAAAACCTGCTTGGGACACTCTCTTCCTATAGTGCAGCCATAAAGACAATAGAATGGACAGTATATTTTTTTGCAGGTTTTATATATTTTGAAGGTTTAAAATTGTATGAGCTTATCAGTCGTGATGTTTGTATCTCATGCTAAACACTTCAAATGAAGACTAATCAGATTGAGTGATGATCTTGAGTGTCAGATACTCCTCCTGGTCTCTTAAATTTTTTATATGGTTGGCAGAAGGCGGCAATTTTTTTTCTGCTTAAAAGTTAATTCCAGGAGCTGCTTGAAATAGCGAAGAGATCATCTTAATGGCAGCATCATTTGTGGGGTTTAAAACAAGAGCAGGAGGTACTACACTTTATCGAACTGGTTGTGCATTTCTCCTTCAAATGTTCTTTGTCGCCTTAGTCCACAATCAGTAGCGGGTGGTGCTATAGCTTATGTGTCTGCTGTTTAGAGTGGTAAAATGGCCAACACTCAGTATTTGGTAAACATGGGACCTAATTACTCACCTTCCATGTTCTTCCTACTAGTAAGTAATTCATTGTTCCTTTTGTTTCTCTTTAAGATTTTTTCACTCATTTCCAGTTGCAAACTGAAGTTAATGAAGGACCAAAGTGATAACAAAATATATAGCCATGACATTCAAAATTTTCTTGTTTCTAACTTGTATCACCTGTAAGAGCTGAGCCAGGCTTTGAGTTTGGGCCTTGATTCAGGCCTTGATTCAGGCAAGTGTTAAGCAAGTGGTCTATG
Source organism: Apus apus (assembly GCF_020740795.1). Lineage (NCBI taxonomy): Eukaryota > Metazoa > Chordata > Aves > Apodiformes > Apodidae > Apus > Apus apus. The sequence goes on along the minus strand of NC_067312.1, from coordinate 38,343,839 downwards.
TTAGTGTGTCCTTATGAATCAGCAATTGAAATTGCATCCATTGGAGGCACCTTAAGCATCATCTTAAAGCTAATCACATACTCAAGTACTTTGTGGATGTGGACTGTTAGTAGGGCAGAGTGCCCTACTAGTAATTTAATGAAGGCCATTTGCAATCCAGATGAAAAACAAGTATTGACATGGTCAGATTTTCCAAGTATTTAGCATGTTACACTTGCTAGCATCTTGCTTTGAAAATCAAGACATAGACTTTTTTCCCAGTCTTTTTGTTCATGTATCATACTCACAGCTAAAATCAGCCGATCTCTTTCAACTAAGTCAGCTAGTTTATTCAAGAGCCTTCCTCGCTCTGAAGCATCCATTGTACGCCAGGGTGACCCAAGCTCAAAAGCTTTTCTAGCTGCTTTAACAGCCTTGTCTACATCTGCCTGTGGAGAAAACAGAGAAACTTTTATAATGAATAATTGACTCTGTCATCAATCTTATTGTCTGTTGAATGTGCAAGGTGTTTTGCAAGACAAATAAGAGACACCAACCCAAATATAATCAGAAATAATACAAGTAATTTTGGGGTTATTTTCTTTAAAACATTTTTGCTTTCATTTCAGCAATGTGAAGTTGTATGGGAAACACGTGAGTTCTCAAAGTTTCTAAAATGAAAATATATTAAGGAACTCTGTTTTTAAAATTCAGAGTTTCAAACACTATGCCTTCTAGTTTTGTAAGTGGGGATACATCCACCAATTTAACCTTTTGTACAAAAGATGCTCAAATCTGAAAGTTTAAATATTTAGGTGCTCCACATTATCCAAATGTGTCTGATGGTGTGATGAAGATCAGGAAGGAAAATTCTGTTCCTTAGGTTATTTCAGAAAACAAACATAAATTAATTTGTAAGACAAATAAGTGAATTTGATTTTGTAAGTTTTAAAGAACATTTGTATTTAAAATAATTTTAACCATTTACTAATTTACCAGGTTTTAAATGCTAAATTTAAATATTTTGAAAGCTAAGCATTACCTTGGCATTAAGCACACTAATTTGCCTGCCCATTAATGTTTTTATAGCATAATTTTTTAGTTATCATTTGACTTTCACTAGAGTTGGAAAATTTAGTGTCTTATATAAAACTCTTTCTGTGCAAGGGTGTTCCAGGACATAAAATATCAATTTCTAAATCTCCTGAGAAAAGGCTTTTAGGTCTTGGAATTCTTCTATATTTCACAATCCTAGTAAAAGTTTTCCCAAGAAAACTGTTACAAACAATAGAGGTTTATTGTATGGTATTTAAAAAAAAAATAAATTAAAAACATTTTTAAAAAATCAAGAAAAAAAAGAGACACATTTACTTGAACAATTTACATGCCTTGTTTAAAGAATTTCTTTAAAACCTTTTTTTTTATTTTTTAGTGCTGATTGGTAGAATATCCTCTGGGGAAACCACTGTTAATGTTAACTAAGTAAGCAAAGTCAGCATCAAACTCAATTGTCCTGAATGTGAACCAGATCTTGAATCTGTAACTGATCTTTGTAGTCAACAAATAATTTTTAAAAGCCAGGACTTAAGTGGGGAAGTCATTTGGACCAGGCATGACGTCCACAAAACTTCCCGAAGTTCTTTACAGCACATCTGGGGAAAGACAGGAAGTATTTCTGCAAATAGCACAGTGATTACAATAACGTAATACTGACCAGTCACCTACATGAGATAGATGAAATCTACCAGATCAAAAAGAATAAATTTTCTTCAGAACTGGTCAGAAAGTTGCCAAATACCTCATCATTCATCTGTGACCCAGAAAACTGAATTAAAAGAATTTTTTTTTTTTTTTTTTTTTTTTCCCCTCGTCACCTTCTATCACAAATATTCTACAGCTTTGCAAATATCACTTGGGATGTGTGCCTTTGCCTTTGCTGGAAAAGAAAAAAGGGGAAACCATTAGCTGTACTTGTGTGAATTATGTAAATTAAACCTTAATACAGTGCCATGTGTTCTTTCAACTACAAGTGCAGAAATAATTAAAACCAATAAAAAAAATACTAAGTTAATGTAGAGCTGTGAATGAAAAGTAAGGAAAAAGAAGATGGTCTTCCACTGTATGAAGTTTAATTTGGGTACATTAATCTATACCACGAGTACAAAGACTGGTAGCTCCTTTCACAGCTAGTTTAGACTTTTTAGAAAGGTACATTTGGTTTACATCCCACTGACCATTTGTTGAGCTGCTTTATTATTCCCAGGAGCCTTTAGGATTAGTGAATGTAGCTTGAAAGAGCCATCAAACTGAAAGGAAAACAGTTCTCACCCACATGTGTGTCTGTGTTTTGTAATCTCCACTTGCTTTTTAAAATACCACTGCAAGGCAGTGTATAACCCTTTGTCAACCCTATTGTACACACAAATTAAATTCCTAAAATATCTTGGCTTATTATCTAAAGACTAGGCTCTAGAATATTAGGTTCACAATGACTGTGTAATTTACTAGATTTGTACATTTCACTTTGCAATTTAGCTAATACTATTTGTCATTGCACATTAGTTTGCAAACCTGTGTGCGGAATATTTAATGATTTGTTCGATTGCTTGTAAGGATGAAAGCTAAAAAAATCCTGAATGATAAGTGAGCAGTTTCAGGTCATGAGTAATTTAATTTGAAGATGATAAAGTATCAGCTTTGCAATATGTCTTGTTTTTTTTTAACACTGAGTAGAGAAGAGGTATAAGAAATAGCATTTTATGTCAAAAGCATGTATGGTTTTAGTGGAATAGGATTCAGAAATTAACAACACACTTCTAAAACTCTTAGGCTGGGACAAAATAAAGCCTGAAATAATCTCAGTGACCCTGAGCACTATATACAGGTAACTGAAACTAAAGAAAAGCAAGTAAAAGGCATCTGAAGAACACATAATTAATTATATGAAATTATGAAAAGCCAAATTCACGCAGACTTGCTCAGACATCTTTGTGTGGTCACTATTGCTCATGTGCAAGACAGGTAACACTTTGCAAAGATAGCAAGAACAATCAGTTATTAACAAAAAATTAAAAAAAATATTCAGAACTTTCTTCATATGAGCAAGATTCTAAGAGTAAAGCAGTTTTTCAGTGTCTGTTGACACATAACATTAAGGCTTGGTAAAAAATCTAATAATTATGTTTGCAGAAGAAGGTACATGGGGTGAAGTAGGTACATGTTGCATTTAAAGCTAGAGTTAAGAGCAAGAAAAACCCTACCTTGTCACCTTCTTCAACCTCACAGATTTTTTCTTCATTTGCAGGGTTAAAGACTTCAAATTTTTTACCACTGATTGAATCATGCCACTCATTGTTTATAAATATCTGCAGAGGAAAAAGTAGCACAGCAATATTAGTAACATCTACATAGCTTTTGTCTGTTACCTGTTTTGATGTGTAAATCTACCTTTCACAGCTGAGAGCTGCCTAATTGATAGGTACCTGATTAAAAAATGGAGTACTTGTTTCTGCATTATTCTGAAGAGTTGAGTAATCACATATGCACTTAACCAGGAACAGCTTATTTAACATTAACATCCTTTGGAGAGTAAAAACTTCTCTCTTTAAATTCCATTGTTTTATTTATTTATTTTGTATAATAAATAGGTACTGATACAAAAGGGTCCTTCCTCCTTCAAACTGAAGTCTGTGATGTAAAAGCCCTAAATTACTTACCTGGGTTTCATATGCTCACAAGGTTAGTGAAGATAAAAGGCATCTCTGCTACATACTTGAAACAATCCTTGGATTTAATATACATAGTACATGCACTATATTGGAGAACACTTTTATTGAGATTTGCTTTGATGCCTCTTCAGTCTCTCCTGACAAATCCCAACAAAAAAATAACTGATGGTATGTTTTTCTGAAATTAAAATCAAGACTTAAAAAGCCCCACCACAGTCAATTGAAGGAAACAGAGAAAGAACCACTTAAGCAGAGTGAAAACCAAGCAAATATATGTCTCTATTTTCATGTTACAGGAAGAAGATAATTAGAGATTAAGAAGAGGTTCTTCTGTTTTTCACCGAACAACAAATGGCTAGGATCACCTTATACAGAAGACAGTCATACTGACTACAGAACAATGACAGCCAAACCAATTACCTAAGGATCGTGTCACCAAAGCCTAAAGTCATATGAGAAAGGCAACTAGATTCACCCTTCAGAAGCAGGAACTGTATCATGTGCTGAAGACCAAAACCAGAGAGGTTTAAATTCCTGGTGTCCAAAGAGAGTTTCTGGAGTGAGCAGTTCTGCATCTCTATTTTTTTTTGGTTGCTGAGTATTAGTTAGACTGTTGATTAAATCTGTAGATATTATTCTGCTTTGTTTTATTGAAAAAAACAAACAAACCAACATGCCATTGCAATTGCTCCTGAAAAATCAGTATTTTTCAACTGTGAAGGGAAAATATGGCACTGTAAATGCTGTCCTAAAGAGGTAAATGTTGCCTTTTAAAGGATGCACTTTATAACATTATTAAATTAACTGTAATATTTCTGAATTTTCTCTTCCTTCACATTAAGGATACAAATTTATTTGATTCAGCAATTGCTAAGTAGCAGAGAATAAAGCAATCTACTGAAAATGTACTCTGGTTCAGCCATAATTACTAAGAAGTTTTATGGCATTACACAGCTGTAAAAATTTAGACGACAAACAGCGTGAAGGCTAAGGATTTCTGGATGAAATTTTAGTTACTTGTCTCTGTTCACAAGTGCAAAATATAACGTAGACAAAATAGAATCTGCACTTCTGCACTGCCCTAAAGCCTGCCAATCTCTGAAGAATTGCTGGTGAAATTGTCAGGGATTTAAACTTTTATTTCTTACTCGGTAGGCTAGCCTTGAAACAGAAGGGAAAACCTCATTGGAAAGATACGACACATAACACAGATGTTGAAAAGAACCTGCTGTCTTGCTACCAAGTGCTGTGTAGGTTGTTCTTTAAAGTGTATGTGATAATATATACAGTCCAACGTTAACAGTACCTGTCACCCTCTTTTTAAAACTCTCTTTGTGAACTCTGGGTTCTGGTCAGTGCTGAAACAGGGTGTCCACCCCAGGCTGCCTGAGCCCACCTTTGACCTTCTGGTGGGAGTGGTGACCTCACTTCTCTTGAATTGCAGATCTTGATCATGCTCATCATCAAGACCATGGCAGGCTCTGACTGACAGTACCAGGTATTTTGTGCTGAAACTGAGCCTATCTGTCTTCAGGGTTATGGCATCCTGCTTCACCTTTAGTCACTAGACCTTAGCTTTAAGACCAGCTGGCAGAAAAATGTGATTCCTGTTTTCTTTCCTTTAGGATAAAGGACCGAGTGTTGCTGCTCAATGTAGCAGGAACGTATTAGAAAAAAAAGATAATAAAAAACAAGGTAATACTTTGTGATAGACAAGTCACTGTAAAGGATAGGTAACTCAGGGCAGAACGAAGTGAAGACACCAAAAATGCAGGATAAATTCTTTCTGTCACACAGATTTGGGATTTAAACCATACCACCATAATCATGTGTTATGAAAACGCCACAGGCTCCAGAGAAGAGATTTTTTGCATTGTATTGAAATTGCTTGTGCTGACTGTTTGTGTGGATGTTAACAATTGATAAATAGTTTGGTAATAACTATTTAGTCCAATAATAGTGTTATTCCTAAATGGATATGCTAACAATTTGCTACTAATATATTCCAGTGTTTCAGACTCTTTATATATGGGCACGCTATACAGAGTGTCATTGCTGTCTCTAGACATCTGGACTGATCAGCAGACTCATGATTTAGCAAAAGCTGTCAGGGAAATAAATGTTTAAGTTCCTGGAAATTCCAGATACGTGATGAAGGTGGTTATAGGATTATGCACATTAAAGTTTCACTGTTATGAAAGAGCAAGACAGCAGTTAAATGGTTAATATGAAAAAGCCATCTTTAGTAACTAGCTAAATTGCCAAGAAGAGACAAAGTAAAAGGTAAATATTAACATAACACTGCTATGATGTTACATTATGCCAAATTCATATCTGTCTGTGAAAGCCATAATAGCAAAACATGCCATTTTTGGAAGTTTTAAATGTATTTGTTTAAAACTATCACCCATAATATTAGTTTAGAATATCTTTCTTATTAATGTTTCTAATACCATTCCCATTTAAAACATAACTTCATTATATTAAATATATATAAATCATTGTATCAGTGCTGTAAAAACTAAACTATCCAGATGTTTTCTGTGAATTTGATAGCAGTCTTGCATATGCAGGTAGGAAAGATAAGAAAGAGAAGGAAAAAGGCAAAACTCTTCCTATAAGCAGTGTTACATATATTGCAGGTAGTTGCAGTCATAGAAGTGCATGCAGCCATGGTCATTTAATGCTGTGGAGCATATGCTGCAACCAAATGGGATGTGGAGCTCTGAATCCAGGGAATGTTGAAACACCAGCCAACAGCAGCCTCTGACAACTCCCCTGTTTTGCTAGAAAAAGCACATTTGGGATCATCTTGCAATAAGTTATGGTGTTTTGTCTGTCAGGCAGAACTCTATTGGCAGCTTAGATTATTTTTTCTGCTGTTTTTTCAGACATAAACACAAAAGACCTACCATTCTGTGGCACACGCTGTGCAGGGGGTTGTCTGTGATGCCTGCCTATCCATGAGGATGATGGCTGCAAGTTGATTTTGCAAGGGTTTAGAAATGGTCTTACAGGCATTTTGTAACTGTTATATCATTGGCATTTTTAGGAGAGAAGATCACAGAATCACAGAGTCGTCATGGTTGTAAAGGACCTCTGAGATCACAGCGTCCAACCACCAACAGAAAAAAAACCAACCCAACCAGACAAAACCAAACTAGAGCATGCCCTGAAGTGCCACATCTACACATTTCTTGAACGCCTCCAAGGATGTTGACTCAACCACCTCCCTGGGCAGGCTGTTCCAGTGTCTGACCACTCTTTCAGTATAGAAATTCTTCCTAATACCCAATCTGAACCTCCCCTGCCACAATGTCAGGCCATTTCCTCTGGTCCTGTCATTCTTTACTTGGGAGAAGAGGCCAACACCTACCTCCCTACAACCTCCTTTCAGGTAGTTGTAGAGGGCAATGAGGTCTCCCCACAGCCTCCTCTTCTCCAAACTAAACAACCCCAGTTCCCTCAGCTGCTCCTTGCACAATTGTTCTCTAGGCCCTTCACCAGCATAGTAGCTATTCTCTGGATACACTCCAACACCTCAATGCTCTTGTAGTGAGCAGCCCAGAACTGAACACAGTACTCAAGGTGCAGCCTCACCAGTGCCCAGTACAGGGGCACAATCACTTCCCTCCTCCTGCTGGCCACACTATTCCTGATGCAGGCCAGGATGCTGTCAGCCTTCTTGGCCACCTGGGCACACTGCTGGGTCATGTTCAGCTGGCTGCCAACCAGCAACCCCAGGTCTTTTTCAGCTGGACAGCTTTCCAGCCACTCTTCCCCACACTTGTAGCATTTTATTTCAACAACTCAAAGAGCTATTGACTTTCATACTTCTTTGCATTGGAAACACACATTTCTTCTAAGTGACACTGTACACTACTAAACCTTAGTATTTAAAAGCCCAGGTAACAGGCTATTGCAGTCAAAAGCCCTGTGGCTCTCTTTTTTTACCAGTGTCGAAGTGCAATAAAATCTTGATTGCCTGGAAAGATTCATTAGAGTTCAGATAATCTGATAACATTCACCATTTGGAGTTGAATTTACCTGCAAGATTACAGTTATTTCTGTTATTGTTTAAATGGCTGATTTGGTCACTCGAATGACCTGAGCAGAGAATGAGGAGACAAGATCTGCTCTTAGCCTTTTTTTGTCAACCCAGTGTATTTTTTCCCTTCAGTACTTGAGTATTTAAAAAGGACTCTGAGTTCGTTTTAGAAAGTACCTACTGGGTGGAAAGTGCCATATTTGTCTCTGTACTGAATGAGGAAATAAAGCGTTTGACTCTCTACAGCTTTGTCTCAGAAGGGCCATGCCATAGCTCTGATAAAATAGATTTTAGGGCCTCTACACTAGATGTCATCACCTTATAAAGTATAACTTCTTGCTGCATCTTCTTTAGAACAAGGATCCTCTTTTTGTAAGTTCTATAATATCATGCAAAGTCTGTGCAAGATTTCAAGCCACAGTGGTACTGTAGAGGTGACTTAAAATTGTAATTTAGAAAATAGTTAGTTTCTGATGTTGTGAAGGTCCTATACGTGATCTCAGCTTCAGCTTCTATCTATAAACTTATTATTTTCCAGGGAAATATTTTTAGATAATTCACTATAATTGTTATAAACTATAACCCATACTACAGAGGTGTTATTAAAACAAGTAATAGAACTATCTAAAATGTGGACTGTCCTAAACTTAGCTATTAATAGTAGCTTTATAAATATGTGTCCTGGTTTGAGCCAGGATGAAGCCAATTTTCCTTTTACTGATTATTTTTTCCTTCAGTAAGCTTTCTTATAACTAGTAGCAGAGTGTTCCAGCTAGGAATGATAATAAATGGTGGAATGTTTTTCTAACTGCTGGGTCTTCTAACTTACTCTGCCAGCTCATCGGGAGATCTGTGACCCCCCTGTAGGAGGCTGAGTTAGACAGACAGCAAAATTGGCCAGAGATATTCCATTCCATGTATCTACGTAAGCTCAGAGATCACAGAAGACAACTTCCTTCCTGCTTCTTCTTCCCTTCTCTTTCCTCCATGGCCGGTGTCCAGGGAGGACTCCGTCCATCCATCACCATCTACCCCCAGGCTTGAGCTCTCCTGACCCTCATCACTCTTTGCTTTCTCCAGCAGCAGCTCTGGGATTTTTCTGGACTGTTCTCAGCTAGGGAGAGTGCTGTGGGAGTTGCCGGGGGTGGGGAGAGGTGAGAGGCTTTTGCACACACCTGAACATATTTGTATATAATTGTATATATTTTCTTATCTAATTAGTGTTTGATTAAGGCTATGTAGTTTAGTTTTCAATCCAGTAAAGTCTCTCTCTCGTTCTCTTTCTCCTTCCCTACCTGGGTGGGAGGAGATCAAGGGAAATAGTTGTCGAACCTGAGTCAAACCGTATCAATATGGAATGAAATGTCTACACTATCTTCTCGTTAGATACCAGAAACTTCCAGACTTACAGTACAAGAAAAACCATGATGTCTTCCCACCATAAATCTGCCCCCACATATCCTACAGCTCTTGCTATAATAAAGGTTTTCTTGACAACAGCTGCATGTTTCACAGAACTGAAAGCAGTCACCAAATTTCAGCTGACTGCTCATAAGTTTTCTAATGCAGACAGTAAACCAGGGAATGACACCAACAGTGTGAGTTTCTCTGATTAAAGCACCAACTCAGGGCTTAGTCTATGTGAAAACATCATGACAGAAATAATTTGTCAAACAATCATTGTATAATTCCTCAGTGTTGACTAAGTAAAATATTTACTAGTACATTTGTAGTCAGATACCAAGACTCATTCAGCTTACTGGAGTATCTTTAAAGGAGGTTCAGATATGAAACAAATCCAAGATCACTTTGTGGTTTAACATCCAAGCTAATTTAAATGTTTAAAATTATTGAAATTCAAATTCCCTGAAGAGTGCTTAGTTTTACGGTATATGTGAAAGGCATAATCTGAAAAGTAGCTGTAACAACCTATAGATCCATAGACATATGGAAATACTTAGTGAAGTAAAAGGCCCCAAGTGATCCCTCTCATAGAAAATAAAACAGAGAGTGTATTAAGAAGAAAGTCACTGGAACATGTTCTGCAGACCTTTCTTCACATACTTGTGTGAGGACTGCTGATATGCCATGGAAGAAAAAGAGAAAGTTGAGTTTCCAGAGCTGAGGGATCTCCTGATATCTAAGATGTTTCAGACAGAAAGCTAATAAGTTAACAGTAATTAATGCTTCCCTCATCTTGATCTATCCAATGTAACTAGTAAAAACAATCCCACATTCTAATATGTATGGGATAGGAGAGGAAAAGGATGGGTAGGTTTTAGTGCATTGTGGGATGACATTTCTATTATCCTGTCCCTCAGTACACATCTGTGGCTTTCAGACAATCCTGTGTAATATTTGAAGAAAGGAGGAGAACATTGCAAAAATAACCTTCCACAAGGGTGTGTTGGTTTTGATCACTGGTAAGTACACACTTTTGCATGCAAGTGCATTGCACTTTCATACAGTTTCACATTATACACAGTTGTTAAGGAAATTTTATCTATTGTCAAGGCAAAATAAATATGCATTTGCTGTGTGATCATCTCCTTCATTGTGCACAACTGTTATTTCAGCCATGCTCTCTCTCTTGTGATTGCTTTTTGTATTAATGGAATAACTACTGCTAACTAAATATTTTAGAAGAATAGAAATGTTTATAGGAATTTATGTCTTGAATATTCAGTTACATAATATTTCTGACCTGATATTTTTCCCATATCTGTTGTTTTGCTTTGGAAAAAATGAGAAATCAAACACGTAGCAGTGTAGCCCCAGGAACAACACCATGACTTACCTTTTTTTTTTTTCTTTCTTTCTTTTTTGAGACAGGAAGAGCAGTAGAGAGAGCTAAAAGAGCTTTCATAGCCTGTTAAATATTTACAAAGTAAGGTCCTGTGTGATTTATTCAAGAAAGAAATGCATTGAAATTTGGTTGGGCTTTTTTTCCAAGAAGAAAAAATAAGACAGAAGGAAATTTAAAAGGACTAATCTAGGTAATCACATAACACCTCACCTTTGGAAAAGCAGCAGTGATTTTAGAAAGTGAAATTAATTTCCATTGCAATGCTACTGAGAAGAAAAATGAACAATAACAGGAGGAGTCTCAAAGAGAAGAGGTCCTTTCTGAATAATTGTTCTACCTGAAAATTTCAGAGGGCAGAGTTTCTATATTTTCTGCCAACAGTTTGTTCAAAGTTCTTGCAGATATCTCTGTACTATGATATAAAACAGGCAAAGGGGCTTTTCAAGCTGGGAAAACAAGTCTGGATTAAGACATTCTTTATCTGTGTATTTATAACTGCATATGGAAAGAATTTGGTATTACAAAAAGTTTATGTTAATATTGAGCAATTAGTGATGTCAGACTTTATCTCTTTCACTGATTGTTTACTTGTTTAAACTGACAAACAGATTCACTATCTCTAAGAAAAATATGTAAGGGGAATTAATTTTATTTTAATTTCATTTTCACACATCACTTTTTACATAAGCTTATTTAGTATAGTTATTCAAATGATTGTAATACAATGCAAGGCTTTAACACTTTAATTTGTTCTTGCTGTTCTGAAAAGTAATATAACAACACATTTTTTTCCTTCTTTGCTTCACTTAAACTTCCTGATAAATTCACTGCAGAAAGGTTATTTCAGGAGAAAAACAACACCCACCAGAATTAAAATAAGAAATTATTCTATCATGCTTGCACACTTCCTGAAATACTTAGGTTAAAAGGATCACTGAACATTAATTACCAATATGCATTCTATCAGAAGCAGGTCAGAATAAACATTTTAAGCACTGATTTACAGTTTCTTCTATGGTTCATACAAGATTAAAATTAGTACGAAGTACTGTCTGAGCTGAATATCTGGGAAAAAATTAAGAAACACAAACATTACTAACCTTGGTGTACTTAATTTTCAGATCTTTGAGTGGTTCTGGCAGAGCTGGCAGAACTGGAGCAGGGTTGCTGTCTGAACCTTGCTTCTTCATATTTTCAGTTGAGGAGTTTGAGGACGTTCCTGAAACACAGGTGAAATTAGGTATAAAGGAAGTGCAGTGATTTTTGTCCTGGCTGAACTCTTAGCTTTATTTGTGCTTTTTTATCTGTACCAGCTATGGTATATTTGCATACAGGAATATGATTGGATGAAAGAATTCATTGCAAAAAGAAAATGACACTACATATTTTTAAGACCGAGAGCAACAGCCTTTTCACTGAGTTGAGACCGTGATGAAGCAAATGCTGCTGAGACAATCTGCTTAGCCAAGGGCAGGTGGGATGGGACTTAAAGCACCCTGGTCTAGTTGGAGATGTCCCTGCCTGTGGCATGGGGGTTGGAGCTACATGATTTTTATGGTCCCTTCCAGCCCAAATCATTCTATGATTCTATGACTTTCTTAGGGGTGAAAACAGTCTGAGGCCTCCTCGCCTTACCTGTAAACTTGCTTTGTCTCAGTAGGCAGTTCCTCAGATTTTAAGTGAAGTTCTTTATGTACTTGAAGGCAGCTCTAAATGTGAAGACAGACTTGTTAGCTCTGGAAGCAAACTAAGCCCTTCCCACTGGGGAGTTGCAAGAATAATTCTCTGAGCTGGAAAGCATTTACTAAAACCAAGCACACTTTAATATGTTCAAAGCACATTATAATTCCTGTAATTAACACCTGCTTTGTAGAGGAACGAATATGGTGATACAAAATCCTTCATATTATCAAGAAATGTGAAGATAGGACAAAATTGTTACATCCAGAAAAAAAATACTCTGTGGGTAGTACCAAGCAAAGCTTGGTTTTTGGGGTTTGGTGGTATGTACCACAATTTTAAGAACGACATTTGTACTGTGGTGTCCTTTGGAAAATCTGAATTTGTGCCTTTCAAACAAATTCTTTGACAGAACTTTTCTAGCTGGAGTGGAACCCACTAGGGCATAGATGTCCAATTCTAATCATTCAATAAGAAACCTATCTCTGATAAAGCCGAATTCTTCATTAAGACATCCCTTTTCTTATGAGTGGTATAACAGAACAAACAGGGACTAAATTAACATTTGTTTCTATACGCTAAGCTTCTGATATGGCGTAATGGACTTTGCCATAGAAATAAAGAGAAATGATCTTGTTGCTTTCACTGAGACTACACAGATGCTTGAAAAACTCACTGAGTTGCGTTAATTAATGTATCACCTAAAGCATCTGGCAATGGAGTCTTTGTTGCTTTTAACTGATGGATGACCCAGGACATATCATGAGACTAATCTTACAATGCATTACTTGTACAGAACATACCTTCTGAATTAAACAGCATGTTTGTGGGGAACAGTCCATCTTCTCTCCCCCCACAGCTCACGACAATGCTATAATTGTAATTGATTTTGCTGATGTTTGAACAAATCATTGGAGCAAGATTTTCCGGCCTTAGGAAATTCCAAATAATTTATGAATAAGAAAAAATTATTTTCGTGCAATAGTCATCTCTCAGGGAGATGTAAAGAGCTGTGTGGACTTGGAACAACTTTCAGCCATTCAGCTTGTCATGTGAAGGAAGGAAGCCCATTTCCTTTGCTACAACACTGTATCCAAGGTCACCAGCTCAGTTACTTCCTTTTGGATGTATCTTTCAGCTCTTCTGCCTCAGCTAGCTGGCTTGAGATATCCCAATGTAGAATGGTATATTTTAAAGTTTTGGGAAGAGCACTTTCAGGCTTCAGCATTTTGGGTTATAATGTTTACCTGCCTTATAGAATGTCTTTGAGTTCTATGAAAAAACCAAGGTCTAAATAGGGTTTATTCACTTTTATTTGGAATATAGCTTTTCAATGCTATCTTCACATGTCAATTTTTTGTGGTTTTCTATTTTTAAAAATTTATAATTTCCATGTAATTTTCTGGTTTAGACCTAACGTCTCCTATAATAACCTTCCTGTTGCTCATTTCTCCAATAACTGACAGTTTGTCTTTAGTTAACTCTCTTGATAAGTGTTCAGATTTGCCTAACTTAGAAAGGATTTAAGTGGAGATGTAAGACCTCTAGAGATCAGGGGAATTGTCTGGCTTCAAGCAAAACATAAAGCTTTCTCTCGAGCAGAAGTGTTCTAAATAAATTTTAATATTTAGGTACCACTGCAATTCTGATTTTCCTGACTTATAGTTTATTTATTTATTTATTTATTTATTTATTTACTATGGTTGAGCTAGAGTGAATGGCTTCTTTGGAAAATGACAACATTTATCCTCTTCCCATGTCTGTAAACACAGCCTGAAAACTTCTTAGAAAGGCTTTTCAGATACTACCTTGAGTGATAAGTTTCAGCTTTTTCAAACATGCTGCTAATCATAGAATTTTTTTCTACACCATTCATTCATTTAATGTATACTTTACCCTCTTTTTTCCTTTCTGTTTCCTTCTTTCAATCTTGGATTGCATGAATCACCTTCACTAACATGCTTTCTGTGAGTCCTTTCTTTTCTCTTTAAACCCTGCATATTGTTTAAAAGGTCTCATCTCTTTAAAAGGTTACTTGCTGTCTTGAGCAATTTGCTTGTCCTATCATCAGGCCTTATCTGCTGAGACTTGCTCCAAGCATTACCATTAATTTCAATAATTCCTTTAACTTGTCTGTGTTGTCGTATCTATGAATGCCTGACTTCTCCCCCCCTTTTTCTAGGAAATTCTAACTATTGCTTAGAGTAGCTGTTCATGACAAATCAGTCATCTCTCATTGTATACTTTCCTATCTGCTTTCAGTGCAGGATTCCTTTTAGCCTAGTGTAGAAATTCTTTGTTTTTCCTCAAATTCCATATTTCTGTTTGTTACAGCTTCCTGCTATTTTCATCCTGTTACTTTTTATCCCCATCCTGCATCACTACTGTTACATATTTCACCTAAATAAAGATGTAGATTTGAATCTCTATAGCTTTGGTGTACTATATTGTTCTTTCAGACAATGAATTATACAACTCTTAGATATTACAAATACTGTACATGGAAGTTTACATAGGTTTTTTTGTTAATATTTTATTGGCAAATGTTAAATTTTATCCAGGTTTTTTTCATGTATTTTAGTCAATCATTTGATTGGATTTTGTTGCTGTCTTTTCACTGCTAAGGAATGTGCCTTAGACTCTCTACACCTTGGAGAACTACATGATTTATTATGTGACTATATGATAATGTTTTCTACACTTCAATGTGTAACATTTCTCCCATTTTAACCTGTTGAGTACCCCTAATCAATACAGGATCAAAGAGAAACAAACAAACAGTAGTGGCTCACCAGCCAAGTGGTGACTAAGCTATGAGATGCCTTGGTGGTGCTAAAACACGTGATCAAGGACTGCATGAACTTCAGGCCTGACATGTCATTCTATGTCAGTAAGTTAAATGAAAGTTTTGTACTGGAGGGAGGTGTAAATCATTTGTCCATGTGCTTCTTCACAAAGATTAAAAAAAAAAAGAAAAGAAAAGAAAAAAAAAAGAAAAGAATTAATAACTAACCAAACAAAGTGTTCCAGAGTTCAAGAAGTAACCTTTCTCCTCAGATGTGATCACACAGCGAGATATCGCCAACATTGTCAGCAGTTACTTTTTAGTTGGGTTCACTGTAATCTAGGTATGTAAACTATTTGGCATATATTACTGAGGTTTGTTTCAGCTCCATATTATATGAGATACGATTTAATAGCCAGCAGGACAAAGATGAAAGCAGAGCTGGCTATCCAACTAATGAAATCAATGTGTCACAAGAATCATCCAGAGGTAACCTGTGGCTGGATTCACTGCCCTAAACACAATACTAGTATTAGTACTGTCTGAAACAGTCTGATGTCCCCTAGCTTCCCTGAGATGTCAGTCCAGGACAGTCCTGTAGATCCTATGTCACCTTGCCAAAGTCGTATCAGTGTCCTTAAAACCCCTGTGCAGCTTAAATGGCATTCCATGCCTATGTTGAAGGAAATTATTTGACCAGAATGTTAATGATTCCATTTGGTATTTTCATGTTAGTGTATGCTGTGCTAATGTATGAAAACTATGTATTTGTTATAGAAGTTCCTCTCCAGCATTTAATAGAGAAATATTTATGTTACATTGTAGGAGAAGATTTTTCTGAGAATAGAATTATCTCTTGTACAGAAATTACTTTGACTTTTCTAAAGGCCAGAAACTGTTGTTTTGTTTTGTTTTGTTTTGTTTTTTTCCCCAGAAGCAGGCACAGGTTGTTTTTTTTTCTCTTTGAATGACTGCCAAACTATCTTCCCAGTTCCCACAGTCTGGGTGTCTCCATTTGCCAGCAATAGGGGACAGGTGACTTACTCTTTGTATAATGCTGAGATTGTAATCAGCAGTAAGACATTTAGGTCCATGGGTCTCATCAAAAAGTAGACTTTGCCCTTCAAAATCTATCTATTTGATCATTAAAGAAATCTAGTTATTCTACTAGACATGGTCAAAGCTACACAGATCAGATAAGACTGCATATGTTCAGCTCTAACCACCCCTAATGTAGGACAATGCAATAATTTTATTGCAGGTAAATAGATAGTAGATGTTGTCTGCTTTTGGTTTTTGCTATTTACAGCTCTGGGAATGTTCTAAATAGCATATCATTGGCTCTTGATGATCTGTCAGAATGACACCTTGAACATAAAAAATTATGCCTTCTAAAAAGTGGCATAGCAACTTAGGTAACCTCCAAAAAGTTATAATTGCTACACAAAGGTGAGTAATCTCCCATAGCAACTTAGGGCACTGTTGTGAAAAGTTCCCTGGAATAGGAGATGTACTGGATAGGCTGCTGCACTCTGCATGTTGGTAGCTGTATTGTATCATCTGTGCTGAATTAGACATAGTCTTTAATGATTAAGTATGTTTACACTTTGTAAAACCTTATTAAAAAAACACTTCAAAAATCTCTATTGAGACAACAGAGTTGTTACTGAAAATCCTGATCAGCTGAACCACATGTTCCAAACTCAGATTATATAGGGAGTTAAGAAAGGTAATTAATCAGTGATTCACACATATTCCCTGCTGGTATGGAGAGAAACTGGCATCAAGTTAGGAGTGGAAGACATAAATGTCAAAAGCACCAAACTAAGTTTAAAAAGCAGAAATCACTGAGATTCATGAAATTACTGGACTCTCATTCTGAAATGTTTTATTTACTTTGTTAATCTTTCTTATGACATCTCATTAATGGCAGTTGAACAAAAATAGTGGACACTGTTTAGCATGACGTAGAAAGGGAAACACATCAGAAACCTGCATAACTGGAGCAAAATCCAAATGGAGACTCCAAAGGCAGGTAGGACATACAAGCTCTAATAACTCCAACTGTGTAGCACTGAAGTACAAAATGATAAGATTTTCAAGGCAGCTGAGCAAATTCCTTTGGCTCTAGCAGCACATTCTGTATCCTGCATTTCTGAAAATCCAAGCATTCCTTTTATATGAATACAGGTATCTCTGAGCACAATTAACATTTCTTAGCCATTATAAAATTTCTGTTAGCTAAAAGTTCATGGAGTGATACAGCTGACAGATGGAACACTCCTCCATTCCTCTGCTCCTACACAGAAGCTTGTGCACCCACAACTGGATGTTTTTTTTTCCATTCACATACATCCCCACCTGCTAGTGGAGCGAGATAATTCCTGATTTCATACACAGACCAGACACTCTTTGCTCAGCTGTACAGACAGAGAAGTATGACCACAGAGAAAGAGAGAGCAGAGCACATTGAAAGTGACTCTGCAGATCAAGTTTGCTTAAGAAAACCAGTCAAAAATCACCTTAGAAAAACAGCCACGTTCCCACTATCTCAGATTTTGATGAGGTGAGACAACATGGTATATCACGATTAGTCCAATGGCACACTTCAGCCAATATATATTGCACCCAAACAGCCATCTATGTCTGATCTAATGGCATAGCAAGCCTCCATAACCAGTGGTAAGAAACAGGATATTTTACAGCACAAGGCCTCTCACTCCAGGGGAGTTGCTCAGTATCCCAGTAAACTGAAGAGTATCCCATAGGTGTATGATTATTATTGATGGCAATAAATTAAGTCAATTAATCTACCTGTTACTGGAGATATATACTGCCAGGTGAGAGGGCTTTCACTTTTTATATTTTTCCCACCACCACAGAGAGAGGGCTTCCTACTACCATGTATGAACTGTTGTATTGCTTCTGGAGTGCAAATAAATCTTGACAGTACACTTCTGTGGATAGCAGGCCCTCAGGAGAAGATACACACATCCTCTCTGCCAAAGAGTCTTTGCTCTTTAAAACATTGACTAGGAGAACAGGAATTTTACTTTAAAATCTAGCTAGGTTTATCTAGAGTGAAATTATTTATTAGAAGCATGTATACCAGTCTATATACATTTTTGAACACTCATCTCTCTGCTACCTGGATGTCTGCTCTTTGTGGCCTGCATTTTCTGTAACATGTTTCATACTGCATATGGATTCTGGGAACAGATGTTTTGTCTTTGTATATAGGGAAATTTGCATATTAAATAATGAGTAAAGTGCAATATTAAAAAGCACCAAAGAAAAAATAAAGGAAACATTAAAGGAACTGGTTATATTGAGGGGCAATGAGAGAGAGAGAGTAGCATTACAGGAATTAATACAATTTTAGAAAATATTTAGCTCTAGAACCTGTTTTGGCCACAGGAAACAATTTTCTTTGTAATACAAACTAGAAGACCAAGTACTAGTTATTTTGACATTACAGCATTTCTTAGAATTTGGAAGAATTTTGTCACATGTAATATATTTTTATATACTTTGTTTCCTTAAATTGAAATGATTTGTAGTTGTTTTTTCATAAAAAATTGTTTATCATCAGAAAGCTCAGACAAAAGTAAAAGCAGTTACAGCTTTTGTGAAGAAGCCAATTAACCAACTTAAACAAAACAAAACAAAACACAAAAACCCCCCAAACCACAACAAAAACTCATTACAGTCTGATGCATCAAAAATGGATCTGCACTTCTGGAGAAGTAAATTCTCACAAAACTGGGATAAAGCATACCAAAAACTGTAGCTGGCTCATAGAAGTCCATGTCTGCATTTGCACCAAAATATACAACATAAGCAATTATTTTTTATCTATATCAATATAATTTTTCTTATTCTATTAAGTTCTCCTTATTATTCAATCATGATGTTGAACATTTACAAAATTAAGGTCATAGAAACAGTCCATTCATAAATTAGCAACTTGCAAACAGCAAGTATGCTGTTTTCACTCAGGCTAAAGTAGTTTTTGTGTCAACAGGATATTATGCAATTAAAACATTAATAATGGTCTATTGTTTTTCTAACTATTTGCTGAAAGTTAATGAACATTTATATCTTTTTTACAAGACTGCTTTGATAAAATTTGAAAGACTATCTGGTCTGTAAAAATGAGAAGGGATAAAAATATTACCACAACAATACTTTTCTTCTTAAATGAGTGGAGTTTTATTGACTATAGCTTCAAACATGGCACTCTTGAAAGCACAGAATAACTTCTACGTTTTGAAT
The DNA here is from genome assembly GCF_020740795.1 of Apus apus. Classification (NCBI taxonomy): domain Eukaryota; kingdom Metazoa; phylum Chordata; class Aves; order Apodiformes; family Apodidae; genus Apus; species Apus apus. The sequence continues at coordinate 38,324,538 of NC_067312.1, read as the reverse complement.
ATAATTTTGTTATACTATTGGTTTTGTCTCTAGAACATGCTTGAAAGTATGACATTAAATAAAGTCCATTTTGCATGTGCCAGAACAACATAATTGTTACTGTTTTTTCTCTTAAAAGAAATGATAATTGTTTAAAAATGAAATTAATTTTTTTAAAACTATTTTTTAATATACAGGTCAAATGAGAGTATATGATAAGTAGTGGAAAACTTTGAAGTTTACTCAAATAATTGATTATGAATAAGGGGTAGATTTTCTGCCACAGGTTGCAAATAAAAGCTCTTATCAGTGAATGTCATAAACAATTTGATGAAAATCAATAGAGTTCATGCAAGTGCAAAACTAGTCAGGGTTAGATCGGAATCAGACCCAACACTATTTATTAACCTGCATTGTTAGCAACAATTACTGCCAAGTAATTTTCAGCATTTCCTCCATGAAGCTTTGTTTCAAAGCCAAGATTTAGACAGCCTCAATAGATTTTACATAATTGCTATGTTCTTCAGTTCGGATTTTGTTCTTCAGTTATGAAACCCTCACATGTGAAAATAACTTTCTACTTTTGAAGTATTCAAGATCATCTAAAAGCAATTATTGTGCAGCTAAAATAAAAAAAAGTCAGGGGTATATTGAATCTACCTCTTTTCTGATATTTTGAAACAATTTTCTAAGTGTGTTCTCCTTAATTTCCTTGTAACTCTCTTTGTTATTTCTGCTGTTAGTATTTGATGCTGATAATCAGCGTGAGCACAACTACAGTGTTTTGGAAAGATTTGTTTTTTCATCTTCTGGTATAAGATGTCTTAGGCACTGGATCTCTGCAGTGAAAATAAGAAAAACTTTCTCTCCCAAGAATCAATGTGATTTTTCTATACATCACAGTTGTAAACTCCTACAACATGATTTAAAATGTGCTATTAGCAGAAGAAATTTAAAAATTTCTACTGAAGTTACCACTGAACTAGTGTAAACTTAATATGAAATCAGTAACGGTTCATTTATGTCATCCTGTTCCCCATCTGTTGCAATTTGTTTTTACTCTGACTATTACCAGAAAGGTCCTACGGAGTTGACTAGAAACCACCTATATGGGCAAGCAATCTTGGGCCCAAAACTAAACTTTATAACATTTGAAGTGGAATGAGAAACGCTAGGAAAGAACCATATTTGCAGTAGGAATATGCGTTGCTAAGAATAAAAAATAACTTAGCACAATTGCTAATCATACAGCATTGCCAAATTAAACATGACAATCAAGTATTTTCCTTGTATTGAAATGGAGGATTTTTATCGATTTCCAACTCCCCTGTTTCCAAACTGTTTAGTTTAACTTAAACAAACAAACAACTTACATGAAGCAAGACCTCTCTTTATTTGTAAATTTCAGGAAGGTTTCTATGGATACTATCAGAGGTCAGTGTTTCTAATGAAAAGTGGACTTTAACCAGATTGTAGATCTGTGCATGCACGTGCTCTGGGGAAGCAGGTCTCAGAATCTGACTTCCAATCTAGAATAAAACTTTTTCAGCACATTAGGACAAATCTCTGTTTTCATTTTTGCTAGAATGTACTCTCGTTTTCAGGTAATTAGTAAGATTGACATTGTACTCTGTCATGTAGCTTTTGTCTTAATTTCAAGTTTAGGTGTAGTGAATTTGTCTAACTACTCTTTGTAGTTAGCTTGTCATTTGTAATTCCTATTTTGCTCTACTTTGCATTTGTTATAATCCAATAGAAGTATTGTACTAGTGTACACATGCTTCTCATTAACATGACTCGTAAGTGAGAATTAACAACTAAACACTTGACTATGATCTTTAGAAACATGATGTGATTAGTCTAGCTTCAACTGAATGTTGTCAAGAACTTTCTCATTGTCTTGTGAAGGAGTAGTTTTAACTCCTGTGTACCATTTCACTGAATAACTGCACTTAAAAAGGAATGTGCTCCGTGACAAATTCAAAAGATACTAGTCATTTCTGTAAGATCCCTTCAACTCAGGATGAAAAAAAGGTGACAACATCCTAATAAAAGAAATCAGATAAATAACATGTTCTGGGAAATAATTTCCTGCTTTGTTACACAAACATATTAGCCAAAAAATTTACAAATTCGAACACAGTAAAAATAAATACTGGAAGGAACCAAATATACAAAGAAAACCACATTCCTGCATGTGGTTTCATCCAAAATTAAAAATATGATTTGTGGATGTGTTACATGCGTATGTGCATTTGTAAATATATGAGGATTATTCTAGATACTGACAAACTATATCTTCTTTTTGGGACTAATTAAATAAATACCTTTTGTGTCCCTTCTAAGAAGAAAAATAGAAAAAAAAAAAATTATACCTTTCTCTAAGGAGCAAGAATGTTTGACCTGGGGACAGTGTCGTCTGTAATCGTAATTCTGAGAAAAAAAATTACTCAGAATATTTTAAGGTGGTTACACAATTTCTAGGAAAACAGGAGCAACAAAACCATTTCTCTCTCTAATCTGCCTCTTTTTTTGTGGCCTTTTCTTTTGTGTGTGCCTTGTTTGTTTGTTTGGCTGGTTTTGTTGGTTTGTTCTTGGTTTTTGGGTTTGGGTTATTTTTTCGGTCATAGAGATGTGGGGTGTGCGCTGTTTTTTTCTTTCTACAAACAAATTTAGCAGTGAAAAGTATCAGTATCACACTGCTTTTTGTCTTGTTTGATTTCACATTACTTTGCTTGCTCTGATCATCACTGGATCCAGGCCACTGGTAATCTATGTAATTAACAATGGAAATACACTCCATTTTTACACCAATTTTGGGCTACATCAACTGGCTGCTGCTGTCAAAGCATCAGAAGATAAGAAACCAATTCAGACCTTTAAAGCAAATCTCTGAGGAGTTTAACATCTTTTTAAAATTTTATAATAAAATGAGATCTACTTTGGTCTGACTGCTATATCTACTAGATAGCAGGATGATTAAAAACACTGTGATTCTGTCACTGTGTGCGAGGAAGAATATAACAGCTCAGAATACCAAGGTTTCTTATTCCCAAGGTGAATCAGTACATGTTTATAACATATTAGTGCATTTTTCAACATTTAACTGAGGCTTGTCAAGTACATATACTGACATTTCTTTGGTAGTGAGAATGTTAAGCTTTATGCACAGTAAGTATGCTTATACTAAGCACTCAAAAATCTACAAATTATGCATTAACTGAATGATACTCCAAAGTTCTATTCTATAGTGGTGATAATGATAGTAATACACTGAAATTCACCTGGAGAATCAGCAGATTCTGGAGAAAGCAGAGAGGCAAAAATGAATCACAGGCAGGCGACTGCGGTTGAGGGTAGAGTTACTATTTATTCTTTACAATTTTTCTCTGAAAAACAAGGTGTATACAGTTAAAGTTATAAATTCAGCTTGAACAGCTAAAGTACTGCTACACTCTCATGTTTAGTTAGCTTGCCAAACTACACTGACACAGAAGTTTTGCAGGCCATGGGAGAGAGTATTTAGCCTTTCACAACCAACATAAATTCACAGTGGTTTCACTCAGGATAAGGTTTGCTTAAAACTACTTTCCTATAATCACCAGGAAAGATGCACACTTTCAACTTAAGACTAAGTAAAAATTCTATTATCTCAAAGTTTCACCTTGAATTTCATACTGATTCAGCACACACAAGTATGAAAACTTCTACGAAACCAAAAGTAAAAAAGCAAAGATACTGGAGTCAGTAGCAAGTGAGAAAGGAAAGATTATCAAACTACATACAAGCTAAAACTTAGTACACTAATGAAGATAAAGATGGGTTTGATTATATGAGCACTTAGCTACTGTGGCTTAAGGTATGCATCAGAATCAAAGAGAATGGAATATCTTGAACTATTAAACCAGCTGACAAAACATAAGCAGCATTGTTAGAAAAAGACTTCAGCAGGAAATTTTAGTTTCTTAGTTTGCAATGTGACTTCCCATTACAGTTTAATGATAGCCAAATCCCCCTTTCAGCACCTCAGTGAAAGCACAAGCAGACATTTTACATTCTTTCAGTGCATAAGCACCCATACCTCTGTGATATGACTTTCAAAGAGAAATATTCCTAAAGCCACTGTAATACTTACCAGTTGCTGGGAGCTGGGGCTCACACTGCAGCAAATGTATTTTAAAAATCGGTTTTCTTCCATTTTACTCTAATCAATAATTACCATAGTTGTGACCATATACCGGCTCTTTTTCTAACACTGAAACTTGCCTTCTCTTTCATGGCTTTTTGAAATACTTCTGTGTTTCTTCTGCCTTGTTTTAAATCACTTCACTACACTACAAGTTGTAAAGCTGGCAGCTGGAATACTCGGTACAGAAGAATATATTCCCTTTTGCTATTCTCTCACAAGTAACTCTAAGCATTAATTCAATTGCAATATCAGGATGAAGTTTACGATCTGTGAATCCTCGCACTTTGTGGTCTGTTTTTCACAAGACTCACTTCCCTTTTTTCTGTCTTTTATCAATATCAGCTTATTCTGCCTTTAGCTCATCACCATATCCGTGTACCTGATTTCATTTCAGAAATCAAATGAAAGAGTATTAATAAAAAGATACCTGTAATAATTGTGTAGTACATGTGCAAGACTTGTTGAATATCTTCTTAACATTATAAATTCTTAGCAACAGAAACTCATTGCTTTGTAAAGTGTCCTCCATTACAGAATCACAGAATCTTAGGGGTTGGAAGGGACATTGAAAGATCATCTAGTCCACCCCCTGCCAGAGCAGGGTCACCTAGAATACACCACACAGTGATGCGTCCAGGTGGATTTTGAATGTCTCCAGCGAAGGAGACTCCATTGCCAAGGATACTTAATTCATAATGGATGAGAATATTGCCACAATTCTGAGAAAAAATGGACAAAATACTGTTTTTACATAGGATCATTCTTGGAAAAAGTACAGATTATCTGTTCTTGGAGGGGAAACTACATGATATTCAAGTGCTGTAATTTGCAATGAAGAGGAAGAACAATTGCAAGATGAGAACAGGTTCATAAGGATAATCAACATAAGAACTTCTGAAAGAAAAATGCAGAAGTTTTTTACAATAATATTAGTCTCATGATGCATTTTCCCTTTCTCTTCTTTGTTTAACACATGTAATACAAAAGAATACTAACATTTTATTAGATTGGGCTATAGTGTCTTGTCTGGTTTTAGTGTAGTTGCAGTTGTACAAATTGTGTATTTAAATGCGAGTGAAAACCAAATCTACTATTTTTGTGTGGATTTTTTGTTATGATAGAGGAATAGGTATCTGGTCATGCTGGCTCTGTGGAAATTGATAGAGTGAACTTGAAAGTAAAGAAGTTTTAATATGGCATTGCAAAACCATTCCTTTTGCATGTTATCCAGTACTTAATTTTGTAGTGAACTGCAGTGTAGAGCTAGTTAAATAATACACACTGACAACATATTATCATATTTCTGTAAAACATTTCATTGTTCAGTTTATACAGAGACCACAAAGAATATTTCTTAAAATAAATAATGGGATCTTGTTTTGGAAAAAGTTTTAAAATTCCAAACACATGACAATGCCATAACTTCACAAATATCTCCAAATAAAATTCTGAGTTCTTCTTCGTATCCCCCCTGACCTGACCACAAAGTAAGAAAAGGTGCTTGTTTAGATCTAAAAAGTTTATACTTAGTGCAGTAAAGTGTCTTTACAAGTTCTGGAATAATTATTAATTACAATAGAAGTTAGAGAGCAAGACAAATTATTTTAGTTTACTGAAATTCAGGCTTAAACAATATGATAAAAATAAAGAAAAGATACTAACCTGAGTATCATGTAAAGACATTTTGTCAAATAGATTTGTATCTGTAGCTGGACAGCCAATATGGAAAATTCAGCATGGACATTCATGATAGAAAGTGCTATGCCTGATGGTGAGCACTTGATCTATGTAATACCATGCAGTGGATTAAAAGGGAGTGTTTGTGAAAAGGGATGGTCAAGGTTCAAAAAAGGAAAGGATATTTTGTGTGAGTGACTCCATTACTGTAAGAATCTGTCATTTTTTTTTCCTAATAATTTCAGATATCTTCTCAGGTACTAACATATAAAACCTCTCAGGTATCTCTGAATAAAATAGGAAAATATTTTCTTCATAGGTTTTTGGCTGCTGTACTAAGATGAAAAAAAACAATGCTGTCAAATAAGACAGACATCATCCAAAATCTTAATGAAACCAAATGGTTAGATAAACACATGAATGCATAGCTATGTGACACTAACTCTCACAGGACACAGACACCCTTGCATTATTTGTGCATTTTAAGACTTACTTACTCTTGGCACTGTAGGTTGTTTATTATCTGATCCTGTATTCCACAGCTTTGACAAAGTCTCAAACCCAAAACAGCAGCTTGCTGTGGAAATCCTGTCTGGACTAAATTTCATAGATAGTAGTGAACTGGAAACACTCAGGACTATGGATTTCTCTTTGCATTGCATAACAATCTTCTAGGGTCATTCTACTCAAGTCATTGCAAATACTAGTCATAATTTATTATATACTAAAGTTGCTCTTTTCAGACCACAGCACCACCTTTGTCCTACTTTTATCATGCCAGTATATATACTGATGGAAGACAGGGATTTTGTGTGTGTTGTACTGAAATGTTTGCTGTTACAGGCACAGAGCATTTTCAGGAGTTTGCACATCAGTTTTACATGGGGAAAGCAATGAGGAACAACAGAAACTGTGGTTCTAATCTGCTTCATGGGGGGGGGGCGGTAAATATGGTTGCTCTTGAAAAATCACCAATATGTTTACCTTGTGTGGTACAATGGCAGTTATGTTTTGCTTTTCTACAGCTATATCCTTTGTAGTATCTCTTAGATAGATGTTAGATTAATTTAGTTTTACTAATTTCCCTTCTATTTTACTTTCTGACTAAACAATTGTTCTATGTGTGAGTTCATAGGTGTTTTATGGCTTCCTGAAGATGCCTCAGCATCCATGTAAAACTAGATACAGTCAACACTGCATAAAATTATAAAATTATTAACCATCCAGTGTATAAATTTATAATGTTGTGGATTTTTATTCAATCACATATTTATAACTTTTTCTTGTGCAGCTTTCACATTGTGATCTATCAGACTTATAGAAAGAAAAAAAATGTGTAAATTAAGCAGTCTTAATAATCAATATTGAAACAGAATAGTTACTGTAAATTCTTTTAATTACATGGAAAAATAAAAGTATTTTTCATTTTTGTTGTAAACTGCACCAACACCCATCACTGCACTTTTACATTATTATATAAAGCAAAGATCAAACAAAAGATCGTTACAAGGGCCAAATCTGTTTCTCCTCACTGGCTCCAGTACAATTTTCATATAATTGTGCTAATATTTTGGGAAATAAGCAATCACTATACTAACCGTAAACTGTAAAAATCCCCTAAACTTAGTGCAACATCTCCTTATTTGGTCTCACATTGATTCTGTCCAGCTAGAAACTCCCACAAACACTCCAAAAATAAACTGCCAAGGACATCTTTCCTAGGGGCTTTTATCTTCTCCAGTGCTTTGAACATTCTTGTATGTTCTGATAATCAAGCTTGTATTTTGTTTTTCACTACACATTCTTTTTGTGCCCCATTAGTGTGATATTTTTCCTGTCATGAAGATATGGGTTTTGGCATAAAGGAAATTAATTTTTCTAAATATATATAATGACATTTTGATTGCAGTACTTTCATGTCTTTCTTTCCTCCCTTTTTCAAATAGATTTTTCATTTGTTTCCTGGATATCAGATTTCAAAAAGACCCCTGGAATTCTTTTAATTTCAAAGCACATTTGCATTAGCATTGCTAATTAATGGATAAATTATTAACACTAATTACTGCCATGCATCTTCATATGCATTCAGACACTTACATATGGAATTAGCAATTTAATGTAACCATCGCCATAAAAGTGGCTGTTGATAGCCCATGAATCTTACACAGCTCTTTTTGAAGGCTTAAACTTTATGTATTTATGTAGTTACATATACATGCAGAAGCATACAAGCACACACAGGCATATATAGATTTTATACAGGTATGTATTTTTGTAATATTTGCAGAGTTATACTTTTCTTTCCTGAGCATGCATTTCACTCAAACAGTACCACATGTAGTCAATTAAAAGTGCAAGGCCTTACCTTTACAATCAGGGCTTGATTTCTTAGATCTGTTATAGTTCACTTCCACAGCACACTCTGTCCTAAAAGCTGTGATCAGCACTACAGTCAGAGTAGCAGGCATGACCTCTGTATATCTACAATTCGGTAATAGCAACAAGTGAATATTTAGATTCTTACTTCAGTTCCACATTTATCAAGTAATATTACTTATAGAAAAAGATCCTTCAGGCAAACACTTAATCGGCATTGAATTGGGAGTGATCTTGATGATACATTTAGGGAAAAAAAAAGGAGCTCATTGTACAACACAGCAGATGAAAATACCCGTAGCCATTGCACGTACCACTCATTCTGTTAACCATGTAATATACATTGTCATTTTGACATGTAGACTATTTCTCTTCCTCTATCACCTCCATGTCAATCCAATTCACTCATTCCTGCCAATGATGAAAAAAAAAAAAAGTAAAGGAAACACGAAAAGATTGTTATCCTAAATCTGCATTTGCAGAACATTTTAAGCCAGTTAGATTAACAATTGGGAAGATGTTAGTCTAGATAAGAGAATCCCCACTGTTTTTCTGTCTCCCGTAGACAATGAAATCACATAGTTGTGTCTGTGCCTCTCTGTTTTGGATTGTTCTATTTTAACACATAACAGATTGAGGGCTGCCTACTATTCCTAATTAACTCAAGTTAAACTAATGAGAGGAAGAACATGGAGGGAGTGCCAAAATGAGAAAAGAGATCATGAGTGGGAAGAGATTAAATTACAACTTAAAGTGGATGGAGAAAGGAAAAGAAAAAGGAGGCAAGGGGAGGAGATGCAGTTATAGTTATGCTGAAAAGGGGACAAAAAGAGCCTGAGAACAGTTTTGCTGTTCATTTCCAATAAAAGGCAAAGATGTCTTGCAAAAACAACAAAGAGATATAAGCAATCCAATATTGTACTGAAGTCATATTCTTGCTTCTTGTTAGGAAATACTTCAGCACCCACTGGAGAACAGCTCAGATTTCAAAATCCAGCTATTGCTCTGCTATCAACAGCTTTCTCCAGCATATACCCACAATTTATTGATGTAGTTATTTTTGCCAACATAATAGCATTCAAACTATCCATGGAAGAAATTAATCTGTTCTTTTTAAGCCTCACAAAAATGCCAGGAAAATGTCAGGTTTTGTTGAACAGTACCAAACAAATTTAAATGTTGCTTTCCTTATGGCAGAAGTTAGAAATAGACACGTATGCAACAAAGAAGAAAGTAGAACTGTATGTTCTCAGTGTAAAAACAATGTATTATTTACTCAGCTATGAGCAGAGTAATTTCTAGATTTTATGTTTGTGCACAAAAGGTTTTCACTTTTCACTTTTACTGTTATAAATTATTGTGTGTAGACAACTTTATATAGAATATATTGCAATGCATTTTTAATAGACTTTTCTCTGGAAGATTTCCTATGTAAAAACACAAATCTGACTCTCTAGTGATCTTAAATACATTCAGTGCTGTACTGATTCTGCTCTTAAACTGCTGTTACCACTAAGTTATTTGCTGGGCTTGACAGGGCAACATATAATAAAAAAGGGGTGACCAGCTCTAATATCGAGTATGTATGAAATAAAGAGTTTCAGTTGTCTATGTACTGTGTGTAATGTCATGTTTAGAGGCTCACCCTTTTGCCCTAGCCCCAGAAGAAGACTCTGGCCAAGAATCCCACATTTCTGTGCCAGAGTTGTCCTCTCCCCATGTGCAGAGATGGGAATAGAAGCCAGCAGGAGGCAGAGGGGACAATGGAGCTGTGTTGCTAATGAGGCAGCAGGGTTTGCCAGAAGTGAGACCTCACCTCTTCAACTCATGTTTCCTCTCGAGATTCAGACCGGGCAGGAGAAAAGAGGGGTGTTAAAAACTAGTGAATCAATAGGAGGCATGGAGGTGGAAGGGAAGAGGTGGTGATGACAGCAAGGAGGGCATGCTGGGATGAGTCAGATTGAAGGAGACAAAAGTCATGAAGAAAACACAGTAACAGACCAAGGGAGGGGAAAGAGGAAAGGGTAGTTTCTGCAGGCACTGTAGAGCTGGGAGAGGACAGGGAGAAAGGAGGATGTCAGGTGAGGCAAAGGGTGCGGGTGTAACCTGGTTCTCTTCACCCTCAGCTCAAAACCAGAGGTTCTCTCTTACTGGACTCAATGGCTGCATGTGCCTGCACATGTATGTACTTGCCTCTCTACTGTGGACTGGATTGGGGTTACTAAAGGTGATGGCTGGTCCAATAACAGCTGAGGGGATGTAGCAGGTAAGTGGGAAGGAAATAGCCAGCTCTTTTTGGCTGGCCATGGTTATTTGAGTCTAACGAGGCCAGCTCGTCGCCAGGCTCTGTGCAGATGAAATGAAGCGACGGGCTGAAGCAGGGCAAAGGAGGCGCCGTGTCTTGACAGGCTGAGGTGTGACCTGATGAATCCTAACCACCCCGGACGTTTTGGGAGAGCAAGGGGAGTGACGCTGGAAGCAAAGGGTGCCAGGACACAGCCCGGGCTTAGGTTCAGGGGAGAAGGAGCTGGGGAGAGATGATGGGAAAGGGGGACCCTACAACACCTTGTTTCAGACTAAGCCCAAAAACGAGTTTGATTACAAATTCAGCCAAAGGAACTCAGAACTTTGCAACAGGTTTTCTTGGCGTTTGTTTTATTTTCTTTTTTTCCAAGGATTTTTTTGACACATATGCTTCACATAGGGAAAAATTACATTAAAAATTATCACATCTTTGTCTAACAGAGAGGTGTTGTGGTTTTGTGTTTTGGTTTGTTGGCTTTTTTTTTGCTGCTTTTGCAGGGAGGGAGGTATGTGCTGAATGAGAGGCACACATGAAATATCTCTCAAAATGCATCCATTGACACAGCCAAATTAAAAAGAACCTGACTCTGAGTCCTAAGTATATAAACATCTGTATTTTTGCAGTCACTAAGTACCTTTGGGCATCTGAAGACATTAACATTTAGCACTGGAAACAGATATGGCTACAACAGATCATAATGAACATGCCATTGACTACATGTTACTACAATTACAGGAATGTTCTTTCTGTAGATGTGTGTGTAGATCCAGGTCCCCATGACCTAGAGAGTTTACTTACACATGAGAGGCTGTTGAATTACACTTAGGTATATTCTACTTTAACATCTGCCCAAGTCTACTTGTTTGACAAAGAAAACAAAAAAGAAGAATGTGAATTGTAATTTAAAAACCAAAAGTAACAATTTCATTTACCATTGAACAGTTCTTCCCATGGAAACTACAAAACTGTTACTAGGATTTAGATGCAATTAAAGAGAACTGGAGGAATACATATATAGCTATATGGCAGCTGAATTTTTTTTCCCATGCTACTGTAAATTCCTAAAAAAAAATGAAATAAGAAAAAATATTACTGAAAAGAAAAGTAAATAGGGGCAGTTTATTGCCCTTAGTAAAGCAAAATCAACGAAACATCATTTTTTCTGAGTAGGGTAGATTTCATCTTGACTTGAATCTAATAGTCACATTTTAGTAGGTATGTTTAAGCTGCTGTATTTCACTTGTAAATCTCACACTACGGATTAGTATTTTACAGGAGGTATATTACAGTTAACATACAGTGCTGCTTGGAGTCAAAGGCATTGAACTGGATGAAGGATTACAAAAAGGTGACTGTTTCACTATTCTTGTATTTGATTATCTAGAACATAACACACCCTTGCTCATGCATTCTTTATCTTTGTACTAGAAAACACAGAAGTTAAAAATCTGTGATTCCCAATATTTATTACAAAGACACAGAGATTTTTAAAGACAAAAAAAGTACAGTTGGTCTCTTTTTTGCCAGCTTTAACTGTTAGACCTTTCTGTATTGCACCTGTGCACACACATGTAATTTAGAAATACCAGTTTTACAAAGTTGTAAGTTATCTTCTCTTTCTGAAATGGGTTTTATACACTGTATAAGAATTTTTTCTCTCTTATCAAAGAGAATTTAATGCACATTCATAAATCCAGGTGAAAACTGTAAATAAACTGAAAAGTGATAATAATGAGAGAATAGAAGAGAAAGGAAAAAGCGATGACAATTTGGCTGAAGTATGAGCGCACAGAGGCAAAACTCTGTAGAGAACAGATTTTAAACGTGTTACATACACAGATTATGTTATGTATTTAAACAAAGCTAATGTAGACAGTCCTGTCTCACTAAACCAGACCAGTGTATCACTATTCTTTGAGTAAGTGAAGTTGTAACAAACGGCTTTGTCCATGGGTATCCTGGCACAAAAGGCTGCCAGAAATGTATGTTTACAACTGCTGTGATACTTTGGAAACTAGAGTGACAAAGGATTAGGCATCAAGTGTTTGGTCTCTTCAGCTCTCAGGAAGGCTCTAAGTGTGTTAACCTCTAGGTCAAGATCAGGGAGGAAAGAGTAGTGAGGATATAAGGAAGGCGTACAGCCCCAACTTGCACATTCTGCCAGTCTGCTTGCTGGAATATCTTTCTAAAAGGGTTAGATTAGTCTGTCCTTTCCACACTGACATTGTAATGGGAATGATTGCAGAAGAAAAAGAATCATCTTCTTGGAAAACAAAAAGTTTTCCAGAATACATAAAAGCAAACCCCAAATATCATCTTACACACAGTCATTTCATGTAAAAAACCAAACCAAATCAACCCACCCAGAAACAAACAAACAAACAAACAAACAAACAAACAAAAGAAAAATGTGCATTTCTGGTGTAAGTCTGATGTGGAAAAAGGAAAGGCTTAGATCACACAGTATAAATAACAAGAAACTACATTCATATTACTGGTACTTTTGGAATCAGTGAAGTTACAACATCTAAAAACTTTCTGTCACACTTATCTGAAGGTAAGATAATGACAGCATAAATTCCACTGAATAACATAGAACTACTCATTCTTCTCCTTTTTTATCAAAGTAGTTTTTTCAATAATTGGTGTAATAATTTCAAGTTATTAAAAAAATTGTTTTTTGAGAAGAAACTTGTGAAATCAAGCCATTAAAAATCATTCCTGTATATTTGTCAGAAACTTCTTGGACCAAACAATTCAGAATTAGGTTTTGCTTTCACAAGGCAGTGGATACTCTAACTGAATTACAAGTTTCCCTGGAAATTTATTATCAAAAAACCCCATGGTAACAAGAAAACATAACATGTACCTTCCTGTGGGCTAAGCTAACTCCCATGGGTACTGTGATTAATCAACAATGACATTTACATTAGATTTTACATTTTACCAAAAAAAACATTTTTCTGAAAATCTTGCATGTGAGAAGCCAGTGAGTCTCTATGAGTAGGCACCTAACTGAGAATTCAGAGAGCATGAAAAAGAGCACTATAAGTACTAGTGCACTATCCAGTTTAGTATTTTACAATCACTGAGGATTTGCAGATAACAAATCTAAACTTTCTTTTTTTGAGATGTAGACGGCATGGAAATCAGTATCTTCAATTTTGGTGTCACATGTGGCATTTTGTTTTCTACCCTTGTTATCAGCAGTAATTTCCTAAAGCAACAGCTTTATTATTTAGGATTTTAGGATTTTCCTAGTGCTATTTATGTGAAAGGGAAATAACTGCCACATTCATGGGAAGGAAGGTTTTGAGCCAGTCATCAAGGGCAGCTCTATTGTGCTCCAACAGAGTAGGAGCAGACCCGGGGGAGCAGGCAGGTAGGTGTAAGTCACTTGCTTGAACATGAGAACAATCCCTCCTGAACATCTTGAGAACTTTTTGTCACCAAGGTTTGTCAAGTACAGGCATTAGTGACCTAACAGATGTGAACACACCAGAGAAGTCAGCCATTTTAGCAGCTACTTCTAGCAATCCTGTACAACCTGCATAAATTATGCCAGCTCTTGTTTATATTGTGACTACATTACCCACTCTTACATGTGCAGTTTACATGAATGGTGAAGCATTTTTAAATTTTTTTTTATCCCCTAGCCTCAGACCATGGGAAGCTCTAAAGTATTTATTAGCACCCAGCAGATTTATGCCTAAAGCTAATGTCATATCAGCTTAACATCAGCACCACTCAATGAGATTAGTCACTTTACTGTTAAACTACTCCAGCAGTGGAACAAGGTTAGGCCTTTATAATGTGAAGTGATTTACATTTTAGGCATGGGATTTTTTTGCAACTTCAATTGCACAGGTTTTCGCAATTTCCAAATACTTCAATAGCTTTTGTGCCTCCATTAGTTTTAGAGTGGATTCCTGAGAAACATAAATAAGGTGTTATAATGTTCAAAAAATTCTTTAAATCTCCTGGTAGACAGTAATACACCCTTACGGAAACAGTATGTTAACATATGGAAAAATGGCCAAGTTATTTATAACCTTTTGACACAGTCATTTGCAAATCAGTAGAGTATGAAGGACAGTTTGACACTGGTCCATCAGTTTTGGCCTTCATTCTGCTGTAAAATGTACTAGCAATTGCCAAGTCAAGCTAACAAGAACCTTCAGACAAGTCCATCCTCTAAACAGTGTCTGGTATGATTGAATCTACAAGTGAGTTGTTTATTATTATTTTTTTAATTTTAGGTATACATACGTCTATGGCAGTGAAACAATAGATGTAATTTTTGAGGAGGTGTAACAATTTTGAAGTACAATCTATTATTACTATTATTATTATTATTATTATTATTATTATTATTATTATTATTATTATTATTATTTAGATTATTGTTATTATTATTGATGTTGTTGTTATTATCATACTTTTTTAGGACAAAACAGCCTCTTGAGTTGAACTGTGTATCGGTTTCGGCTCAGTGTTAAACATTTTATCTCATGTATTCAGCATAAAAATTACAGCTGAATTTGTCCGGATATATATTGGAAATTAAGGTAAGCAACAAATATCTGACACCCTAAAGGAAATCTTTAACATGCTTACTTATCTGGGAAATAATACAAAACTTTAACACATGCTCTGTGTTAATTGTAAGTTAGATTTTCAGTAAGAGAGAGAAAAATGTTTAAATGTTCAATTTTCTACAAACACTTGTTTCTGGGAAAAAGTTGTGTAGGAAAATTCTAGGCACAACACTGCTGAATTTTTTGCTAAGTTGTTGTCCCCAAAGCAGAGTCTGTTACCTGGTCTGCGAGAAGCCAATCCACACACAGTGTTGAGTTGTTTGCTTTAATATTCAGGTCTGCACAGAACAGGGAGCAGAGGGTGTTCCATAAAGTATGCTCATCTTCCTAAAACACAAGTGCTACTTTTATACCCAAAAACATGAGAAAAATCTTAATCTCTAACTTTATTCTATCACTGCCACATGCTATTGGTCAACTCATTCCTTACTTCCATTTGAAGTGGCAATGCTCAAGATTTTCACTATTCCTGCTTGAAGAGTGCAGGACTTGTTAGCAGAAGACCCTCTAGCCTGTGGTTGTGAATTTTAGTATGCTAATGGCTCATTAATATATTAATATGGTTATGTCACTTACTCAGTATTTTTCCCCTGAGTGCTCAAAGCAGTAACTAAGAAAAGTTGTGGTGACTGCTCCTTTCCAACCCTTTAATCTGTCTTTCACGTGTCCTGGAGGCCTGCCTCAGGGCCATGCTGTTGACTACTTAGCAAGTGTTTTTCTCTAACTGGAATCTGATTTTGTCCAGTTCTTACTACCTCACTGTTTTCTAGGCACAGTTTTTATTCTGTGTGTCCCTTATGTTCTCTTTTCTTCTGAGATTTTTTTTCTCCCAAGTATGATTTTTTCCCAAAAATCTTACTTATTTCAAATAATGACTCATATCAAAGAAACAAATCTCTAGCTAAAAACTCAGCCATGTTCCCTTAAAATAATTCAACTAGAAAATTGTCCCTCCGAACAAAAGTAGTGGATGAGTTTTTGACAGATGCTGGAAAATCAGTACAGAAGACAATTCTACAGAAAATGCTTTAGTTATTGTCCTACTTTTTACAATGTGTGCCCTTGCAACTAGAAATAACAGCACCAGAGCAGTCAGGAAAACATCTGAGTTACAAAGTGTCAGATATGGAAGGAACAGAGGAGTGAGGCTCCTGGAGTGCAGCACTGTACAGGCTGTGCCCATACATGAGCTGACAGGTTGGCTCTGAAGTGAATGATTCACTAGGACACCCCAAACAGGACAATTGGAGTTGCTCGGGGTAGGTGGGATCTGCCTGTACTTCAAACTGAAATGTTCATGTTAATTACTGGCTTAAAGTACTGTCTTGGAGTTTGTTGTTTACGACTTTTTGTTAAGAAGAAAAGAAGTTAGCTGTGAGGGGATCTGTTTGCACCTTCTCATGGTGAGCTTTGTTGAATTGGAGCTATTTAAGGAGCCTGCCACACGAAGATTTTTTTTTTATTTATTTCTTCATACAAATGAACCCTGATTTTTCAAAAGTTCTCTTTTCAATTCTTGCTGTCTTTGAAGACAGCAGTGTGTCTGAATTAAAAGCACTTCTGCTGCTCTTTTTGTCTCTGAATGACTACCTGGAATAAAACTGAAGAAGAGCTTTTACTGGATAGAGAGCTGTCTGTTTAGTCATTCCTTGAGGTTGGTTTTTATCACCTATAGGAAGTCTCATGTTTCACTGGGTTTTAGACTTTCCTTACGACATCTGCTTTATCAGAAAAATGTCACTTGAGTATGACTGCTAAAATCAGCTATTTTCTGTATTAAAATGTCTTCTGCCTTGAAAGACTTACTGGTCCCAGGTGGCACGTGGACTGAAGTAATATTCACAGTGTCCCAAAGATTTTTTAAGACTATGTAGTCAGCTGACATACATTGCTTTATAGTTGGAATTTTAATATGTTGTTCATCATGATTAAATGTAATTTTTAAAAGTACTGTAGAGATTCCGTTACATTGCTTTATTAATTACTGAGGTATCGACAGCAGCTTTTTGGCATATGCAAGATTAATACTCAGTACTTCTTGCATTATATTTTCTTTCAAATGACATTCCTAAACTCCTTCAAAACTAGATTAATAAATTGTTAAAATTAATTATCATGCAGCCTATCTTGGATATAAATGTGTTTATTCCTGAAAAAAATGATAAAAGAATACAGGATCTTCTATAAAAATTACATAACAGATTATTAGAAAATGTTTAGAAAAAGTTCAAGTCCTTTCCTTCTTACCTATTCACTATTTCCATTGATAAATACAAGACCTAAGTTCCAGATTGCCTCAGTTTCCTTAATTGCCTCAAATCTGCTCAAGTTAATTGAAAGACTGCAGTAATAAATAGTTTGATATTGCCAATTCGTTGCTGTTCATAGTGCACTTAGACCATTTGAAATGCTATGCATGTGATCAGGATTTGCCAGGGCAGGAGCTGTAAAGAGTCTCTCTCAGATTAAAGAAAAACAAAATAATTTAGGGCTCAGTTCTCATTTAATTTACATCCATGCCTAAGAGATCCAGATTAACAGTGGAATTATTTCCATTTATAGCTTTTATAATCAGGATTAAGCCTCTAGGCTTTGTGGTCATGAAAGCAGATGAGGTTGGATTTTTTGTTATATTATCTAAACTGCCTTGGTCACATTCCCAACTGTCAAAAATAAGTTAGGGTTTTTTTGCTGTTGCTTGCCATTCTTCCTGCATTTTAGTTTTCTCTTAATAGTTATTGGTAACACTTTCAAAATGTTATCTGAAGTGACATCTCAATCCAATGGATACAATCGCTATTCATTTTACAGAGGACTATGCTCAATAGTTGTAACAGTTTTTCTTCTGAGGTTAAATCTGTCTTTCCTAAAATACTTCTATTTTCATACATCTAGGTTGTTACTGTCATTAACACTCCAGATATTCTAACTGTAGGTCAGGCAAAGAAAGGTCAGCCATTATTCCTGGTTACCTTTTGCCATCTCCAACAGACAAAAAAATGAAGGGTGGGAGTTGGAGGAGCAAAAGGTGTGTGCAGCATTTTTACTTCTTTTATTGTCTAACCCTCCATTTTAGTATTGTAAATCAGGTCTTAAACAGTTGTAAATAAGAGGTGTAAGTGAGAAAAGTGCCAGAATCAAAATGTGGGATACTTAAAAGTATTAAGCTCTGAGCTAACATATATTTACCAAAAAAGGACTAGACTTCAATTACAGTTGTACCCTTCATGCTGTCACAGATGCAGCAAAGATGTGCCTGTGCGTGCACTTCTTACATTGGTGGTTGACCAAGGAACTTTCAGACTCACTAAGCATTAAAAAATAAAATCAAAATAACCAAGCAGCTGTTGTGGAATTGTTAATGTGAAATAGAATCAAAACCACATAGCACAGTAGAAATTAACTATATTTTAGTAAATCAGTTTGCATATGCACAACCTGACCACAGACAAGTTTCTCTTCTCTACATACAATAGCAGGACTGAGTGATTTCTGAATGAGCACTGGTTCAAAAAGAAAAAAAAAATAAATTGAAAAACACTGTAACCCTCCTTAGTAAAACTAATAAACAAACAAAACAACAAAAAACAAACTAAAAACAAACCAAGAGGACTGCTTAAACTGCTTAACACTAATTCTTGTGTAGATATTCAAGTACATGCTCCCATAAGGAACAAAAGTTTGAGTGTCAAGTAACCTAGCAGCTTTTATTCATGCATCATTGTAGTTAAAAAGGTAAAATGTTGGGTTTTTTTCCAAAATGCCTAGAAAACATTTGGTTGAAGAAGACAGCTAAAGAATGAAGGGTAAATATCAACATTACATCAAGGGGAAAATCTTACTAGAAACAAACAAACAAAAAAACCCAACCCCCCACCCCAAAACCCCAAAACCAAACCCAACAAAACCACCACCACAACCAACAAAGGAATTAAAAATAAAAAGACGGGATTTCACAGGCAGCTTTATTTGCCAGTAGACCATAGTTAGTAAACTGACTTATTACTGGAGCATGTAATACATTATAACCCATAGACTTTCAAGCCCATTAAAAAAATAAAGGTAACATTAATTTAGACTTAAAGTTCAGGTTTTCTAAGTATATGTAAATAGAATGGTGCTATTGGTTTACCTGACTAAGGGCCAGAATACAGGGTAATTAAGTGATACAGATAATACGGACCTGCTTCCTACATTCCATTTCCAATCCCCCAGCCGTTGTTATAACCTGAAGAATAAAATATTCTGTCTTCTTCTATGTCACCATTTGACTCAGGTTCAACAACACTCTTGATCCCCTACCCTCCCATCCTGGTAGAGAAAGAGAGAGAGATGAAGAGAGGGACTTGGCTGGATTGAAAACTAAACTACACAGCTTTAATTAAACACTGATGATAAAAGAAAATATATACAATTATATACAAATAAGTTCAGGTATGTGCAAAAGCCTCTCACATCCCCCACCCCCAGCAACTCCCACAGCATCTCCTGAGCTGGAACAGTCCCAAGAAATCCCGAAGCCCCTGCTGGAGAAAGCACAGAGTGATGAGGGTCAGGAGAGCTCGAGCCTGAGGGTCGACGGTGATGGATGGATGGAGTCCTCCCCGGACACCAGCTGTGGATGGAAGAGAAGGGAAGAAGAAGCAGGAAGGAAGTTGTCTTCTGTGATCTCTGACCTTCCTCTGAGCTTACGTAGAGATATGGAATGGAATATCTCTGGACAGTTTTGCTGTCTAACTCAGCCTCCTATGGGGGGGTCATAGATCTCCCTGTAGTGTCTGAACCGGCAGAGTAAAGGTGTGACTTTGAAGACCTAGCAGTTAGAAAAACATTCCTCTCTTATCAGCCCTAGTTGGAAGGTTCTGTGACTAGTTAAAAGAAAATTTACTGAAGGAAAAAAAAAAAATCAGTAAAAAGAAAAATTGGCTTAATCTTAGCTCAAACCAGGACATTCTAACTCCTTGTGAAACACTTGAATGGGTGTCCTGTTCTTCCCCACTCTCAGCCTACTGCTACTGAAAGATGTTTCATAAATCCCTGAAGGTTATTCATACTTAGGTTACTATACTTTTTATTGCCCTTATTTGAAAATATTATTGTTTAGCTTTTCAAACAATCATTCTCTACTCAACATGGGAGATTAAAATTAAATGTGATAAATCAGTATCTGCCATCAAACATGATAAATGAAAAATCGGGGATTACACATTATAGCTGTTTGTACAGTTTAGTATTTTTCCAGTCTAAAATGCTCCTATCATGCATCTATCATCTGTTTGCAGCAATTCTTCTAAATATTGTTGGCTTCTGGAATTCAGTAACAGAGAGAAGCAGGAAGTGGAACTGTCCCATCATTGATAAAAATTCCTATATCTGTGCTAATGTTTTAAATTTTGTTTAGAACTGCCAGTTTTTCATCATGATAAGGTCCTCACCTTTAAAGAAACATGGCAGAAGAGACCATGAAGGAAGCAATGAAGAGATACCACTTTCAAGGAAGAGTTTAGTTTAGGTTCTGAAATCATGGGCATCAGATGGAGGATGTTCTAGAGGACAAGTCTGACTGTGGAATCCTCATGAGCTCAATTTTGCTACTTTTAATGACAGTGAATTTCTGGGTTCTGGAACATACTTTTCTAGACATTCAAAATGGAGATGAATCAGATTAATCAGGTGGCAGCTATTGAAAATATTTATGTCCTTTCTGTGAAAGTGTCAATTTTACTATTTTTACACACTATAATATTTTTATTTTACAATTTTACTATTTTTAACAATTTTACTAATTTATCCTAAGATTTCACCTGAATGTTTTTCTTTGCTCATTCATAGTTGCTCACTGTGCTTTTCTCTATTATACCAGCTTGGGATATGTCTAGAACTTTTTCAAGACTATACAGACAGAGCACAACTGTAAAGCTGCCTCTCTGTGTTGATATGTAGCTTAAACAGTGCTTATATTCAGGAGTGACATCTGGAAATCTTGCTCTTAGCCAGATTTTCACATAAATAATACACCAGTGAAGGGATACAGGTGTAGTGGTGGTGTGAAGATTTTACATGCAACTTAAATTCAGGTGCTAATCTAAGTAAGAATGAACTTGCTTCTTTATCTGCTAAGCATAAAATGGTATTGTTGTTTTATTTGAACAATATCTGGGAGTTCCTTAATTGTCTCATAAAGTAATTTCATGTTCATGGACCGCTAATGACTTACTTGCCTTGCTGGACTGTCTCCTGCATCTACTTTTTGTTATGTAACTAAGAATTATAAAGTTTTGCACTGATTTAAACTCACAAGGTAGTACTTTTGCAGACTCAAAATCAGTGTAAGGTTGACCTTAGCCTGAGTCAAAATTCCTGTTGGAGATTTCTCCCTACAGCACTACACTGACCTAATAATAATTTTTTGGCAGAAGAGAGAATGTCAGTAAAAATGCTTCTTTACCAAGGCAAAGGTAAGAAGAAAACACCGCCTGGAGTCCTAACTGCTGGCTTCCTGGAGTGTTTAGAATACAAAACTCAAACTTCCTCTTCCTAACATGCTATGTCATGACCTCCTAAGTCATCTACCTTGGCCCCTGGGATTGCATGAAACAGAGTGAATTTTGTCCACGCTGCTTAAGACTAGCCTTTGAAGTGCAGAGTGTCTTCAGCCACACTGTGGCTCTCCCATGCCCTAAAGATGCCATTTTCTATGTATGCAGCTTCAGTCCAAACTTCTTGAAAGAATGTGAAGCTGTTCTCCTCATCCTCAGGAGTACTGGTGGCAGAGATGGATGACATGAAAGAATGAAGCCTGCTAAGATGGTGTGAAAGTGCAGTTTCTTCACAATATTATGAGGTTTTTCCTTGAAGGACACACTCCAGACCCCACCTGCATTTTGTGTCAGACGCAACTCAGTAGTTTGCTTTGGAAGAGAAATAAAACAAACTAACAAGTGAAGTGGTGTAGGATCTCCCAGAAAATCACAGAGCTCTTTTCACTGCAGTTGTGGCCAAAGAGATTGCTTCTGGACCACCTACATTCCCAAATGGAATTTATTTTAATAAGGCATTCACATGATTCATACTTAATTGCAGGCTTTTCAACAAAGCTTTTTCATATGACATGGAGGTACTTATTTCCAAATATTAATCTCTTGCCTCAGAATTATTTAACTTTGAGGATGGGATGTTTCATGAAATAGTTAATTTGTCTGGTTTCTCATCGTCCACAATCTTTTGAAGAACTGATTGACACCCATTCATTTAACTTCCAATGAGAAACATGAATTAGCACCTATTTGAACAAGCTGAAAATTGATCACATTGCAACTGCGAGGACTATTTAATAGCTGCAACTAGGAAAGTTTTTAACTGAATATGCTTGCATGAACAGTGATGGGAGCCACCAGCAGCTAGTAGTTTCAGCTTCTGTCTCTATGCAGAGATAACACTGAATTGGCATCCAGTGAACATTACCACTGGGACAGGTTAGTGGGCTGGATGTGCTACATGTCTCACTCATGCAGTGCTTTTGGTGTTCATTTTTCAGTGAGGGAAGTGCAAGCAGATCCCTGAAAGTGGAAGGGGTTCTGCTTTGTTGTGGTGATCCAATGGTTTTAAAGCTGAGGCACAGAGTATACGCACCAACTAATCTTGACCTTTCTGCGAACATGTTATTATCATTTTGGGGTAGGAAATGAATGCAGATGTGGAGCTGTTGAAATGGCCTTTCTCAGGAGGACAAAGTGTTCACTGGAATGATTAGCCAGTGTCACCATTAGGGAGCAGTTAAGGCTTGCACTGACTTTTAAAACAGATTAATCAGCTACAACATGTAGCAAAACAAATGCAGGAAATAAGGATGGATCCAGCATTACTGCCTCACTATGGAATAAATAAATGTTATACAAAAGAGAAGACTTTTGAGTGGCATCTATCATGGAGGGACAGGGAGCACAATTCTACATCAACAAAGGATTAGGACTTCAGTTCATGTCCTATCTTTACCAGATACATGATTTTTTCATTGTTGTTGTTATGTTCAGAATCATTACCTACTCCTTAAAAATACAAATAAGAATTCACATTTCTTCTAAATATATTTTTGTCTTTTGAAGATAAGAAAATTAAAAATGCAATGAGCCTTTCTTACGGTTTGTGGGTCGTTTTTTTGTTTTGTTTTGTTGGTTTGTTTTTTTAATTATTTGTGTGTTAAAAAAAATGAAAAACAAACAACTGAAAATGCCACAAAAAAACCAACAATATAAAACTTTAAAGCAACAGAATACTGCAGATTTTTTCGCATCACAGGAGGATGAGTTAGTAGAGTTTATTAACCTCAGGAAAGATATTAATAAGTAAATTGGGACAGATATGAGGAACAAAAAAATATAATTTTATTGTATAGAAAGGCTGAATGAAAATTTACAAGGCAGTGTAACCATGCCTTTTCACACAGAGTAAACAGAAGAAATAATAAAGGTCAATTGCAAGACCAGATAGCTGAAACAATGAAAGCCAACACACTTCAAACACACACAGAGGTGTGAGAGGAAACTGAGTAAAGTGGCCTAAACACTGAGACAAAAATGTGATAGCAAGGCACCATTTAAGGGAGCTTTGGGGCAAAGATATTACCATCTCACTCAGATTAGTCTTGTTAGTGTGTCTTTCAAAGGAAGAGCTAAGGAAGAGATTCAGAATGAAATGCTGACTAAAAGAATCAAGAGATTGTAAGCAGAAGAACTCAAATTGCTTACATTTTAGGTGGAACAGCACAACCTTGGAGCTGTTGTAGATATGTTCAAGGAATGGTATAGTAGAAGTCCTGCTTTTGTCTTCAGGTTTTCCACCTACTGGAAAACACAAGTGAGATAGAAAATAATTGCCGCATCCTGAGGATTAGGTAACTGATCAGATTGAAAAGAGGCAATACTTTTTTCACATAAAAAACAGGGAGTTTAACATTCAAGATTCTTGGCAGTCAGCATATGGGAACTGAAGAAACAGCAACTATACATAAATAAGAAAAGTTGTTTGTCTGTAGTGTCACAGAAAGCTCTGACGTGTTTTGAGTCTCTAAACTGTTTTGTGTTCTTTGTTTTACTCTTACCATTGTTACTACCAGCAGCAGATGTTTTAGGACATAACACTTTGTGGAATAGTGTTTTTCCATAAAATAGTGAATGTTAGACAAAATTCAGGAAATGAAATAAGTTTATTTCATTCCTACCACATAAGATGTATTATAGAAATACGGTTAAATAAAAATGCAACTGGTTTTGCTGAGTGGTTTATAACAGTACTTTAGCATATAAATACTGTTTAAACTTCCTCAATCAGACTAGTGGTTTGCACTTACATATTGTGGATGATAAACCCTACCAAGGACAAAAGGAAAGTATTTTTTATCTGTCATATCAAAGAGCAAGATGGGTGATAACTAGTCCAAAATACATAATGCAGGTTTTTATCAATAACTTTGAGATAACTGGCAGTAAGAAATGGTCTTCACACTGAAATAGTACTCCTTTCTTACAGTGCAGAATTATCTCATTAACTTCACCCTTTATTATTGCCATTCTAATATAATGAGATTTCCATACTTTTCACAAGGAAAAAAAATCTTAGTATTGTGAAAGTGGCTTGGGGATTTTCTCATTACCTGTTTTTCTCTCTGCATTGGCACAAGTAGCACATGGGATGTAAGGTTAGCAATTAAAATGAAACATTGATGAGAAAAGAATGCAGTTTGTCTATCTAAAAAACAGGTAAGAATTATCTTAGCTAAGAGGAAAATATAAGGAATATTGACTGTTTGAATCTAAGGCCAAAAATCAATTGCCAACGAAAAACATCAAAGTCCATGGAACATTATTGGCACTCAAAGTGTGGAAGGTTAAATTTTAAACAAAACGAAACCAAGACCAACCAAACAACAAGCAAAACAAAACCCAAACCAAACCAAGAAAGAGAACACTAAAAGATCAATTGCACCTCCTTCTGGTGTACAAAATAAATGATAAGTCCTTGAAAGGACTTTTTTTTTCCCCCCCGAAATTGAGTCAAGGCAGGTAATTATTTTGAATACATTCGAAAAATTACACAAGAAATAAAGCCCCAAATGCATTTCTTGGGAGATTTATTTCTTGTTCTGGATTCGTGCACAGGATACTAAGGGAAAATACTGCAAAAATTACATTAAATAGTGGTCTATAATGTATTGGCTATTTGTATAGGAATTTGGGTAAAGGAGTTATGCTTTTCATCAGTGTGAATCTGTCAAAACAAACAGTCAAATATTCTCACTGCTAAATAAAATGATGACCCAAAAGCTGCCCACACCTCTATTCTGCCTACTATTGACTCACTTCAAGGGCAATACGCTAAGGGTTTCTTTTTGTTTCTTTGTTTGCGGTTTGTTGTTCTGATTCTGTTTTCCTCTGCTTTCAAATACTTTCTTACTTTAGACCTTCTGCTACAGGATATTTCTACTATGCTGACAGCCATAGGGTGTTTAAGATTACATTTGGGCTGCATATTATCTACAGGATCCTCAAGGATTGAGTACTAACTGTACCTTGCTCTCCTTTACAGATTATATTCCATACAGTCATGTTTTTGCTACTGTTTCACCTTCCAAGCTGTGAACAAAGCAAAGATACTACAAAAAGCTTCCAGACGGTTTGTGTCCTTCCAGTGGGGTGTGGAATCTGAGCATTATTCAGCATACCAAGTATGTGTTTCCCTGGTGTTGCAAGGAAGCATCTTTGAGTTGAGAGATAGTTTGCAAAGATAAATATCAAAGATCTGCAAATTTATCAGAAAAAAAAACCACAAAACAAAGCAAAACAAAACCCAACCAACTAAGCCCCCAAGACCCTTTTGAACACTTAAAAGAAAAGAAACTGCTGTTGCTTTAAAGAGTTATTAACAAAAAGCCAAAGACGTTTTAGGAACTTTGAAGCTCCATTTTTATGTTTCCTGTGTTTGGGAGCAGATAGGAAGATCACAACAATTTTATCTGTGTGTTTCTTTTCTCTGTTTGGTTATTCCACTCAAGACTGTGACAACTGCTTTGGTGTCAGACTCTTCTTCAAGAGGATTGCCTCCATTTGAGATCTTGTGTGTATCCAAATATATAGAGAGTTTTTAAAATCTGTAATATATTCTTCTTTTGAGTAATCTCCTTATGGTCTGCTTTTTTTCATCACTACAGGTATAAACCAGGTGAAATCTCTACTTTTAAAATAATTTATTAAGATTTTATTAAATCAAGCTCTGCATTTATAGAAACTTAATTATGTGAAAGTGAGTTCCATGGGCAGAGAAACAAATAAAGAATTCAGAAAATGGTCTACCAGATTATTGCTCTTTTGTTATTGCTAAATATTGTTACTTGGAAAAGTAACTAAAAATGAAAGAAAAAAAAGATGCAGTAACATTTTTTCATACTTTTTTACAGAATATTTTTTTTCAAATAAATTAATTTTAGGTTTTCTATCCTACAAAAGGGGATGTGTTCCAGTATAACAAATACAGAATAGACCCCAGACATTAACTAAATGAAAAAAAAAAAAAAAATTAAGTTATTAAATTGAAGAAATATTATTTGAACTGCGGGTAAGTTCTACATGCAAGAATGATTAATGAAACATTCTGCCATTGCAAAGGCCAACTGTGCACTTCAGAAAGCAAAGGAAGCAGAGATACCTGGGACATACACTTAGATACACACATACGGGATTCTGGACCGTAGAAACTTATTCTGGTTATGTGTAGGGAGCCTCTAAAACCAGAATTTCTATTTATATTACACCCTGAATTTAAGTAATGACCTTTTATTTGCAACTAATAATTATTACATGGTTAAATGTTATGCACTATGCCAACTAGGACTTGGGATTTACTTAGTCTGCATTTCATTCAGCTATTCAGGGACCTGTTCAATGCAGACTTTCAAAAGTCCCATCCCATATTCTTACTCAGTGCTATCACTTCTACTGATTTTTGTTTTTTACCTTAGATTGCAATGGACTTTGTTGACTGAATAATCTTATCTGATGACCTGGTATTTATAAAATGTTGTAATCAGAAAATATTAATGCATTTTAAATGTATCAAAAATGCAAAGAAAGCTTACAAAATAGAACTTGCAAAAGTTCATGAAAAATAGACCAAAACTTCCAGTAAAAACGATTTTTGGAGTTTTGTTTTGTTTTGTTTTGTTTTGTTTGAATGCTTCAGATTTTTTGGGAGGTTTGCCTTCAGGATTTTAAATAGTTGTATGTGACCATACTGGATTTAGTTGTGTCTGGTGGAATTTCTGTTGCAAGCAGAAAATTGCAGAGCAACTTCCATTTAAAGACGCTTCTGGAGGTTGAGCTCAACCTTCACCTACAGGAGGACCCACCAAGGTAGACAGGCCCTGTCTGGCTAAGTTCTGAATATCTCCAAGCATAGAAATTGCACAGCACCTGCAGGAGCCTGGTCACTGACCATCCTGCTGTGAAATTTTGTTGGCCTGAAATATAACAGAAAGTTCCTGTGCTTCTGTTCCCTCTCATCTTCTTGCTCTGCACCTCTGAGATGAGTCTGGCTCCATATTCCGTATGACATCCCATCAGATAGCTAAAGGCACCAGGAAGACCTCTCCCTAACATTATCTTAGTATCTCCTCATGGGTCAGGTGCTCCAACCTTTAAGTACCTTGCTGCTCTGGGGTGAGTTGTAACGTGTTCATAGCAGATAAACTGGCAGACAAGAGGTCAGAAGTCAGAAGTTCCAAACTGTCATGCCTACTTATGCAGGAAGGAACAGCTACAGGCATGAAAGGGTGTGTCAGCTGAACTCACCACTCAAGGACTTCAAGGCTTGGTTCTTATGTCATTATACTTTAATGTTTGTGATTAGCCAGGACTTGGCTAGATGAAATTGCTGTCCTTTTTCCAGCCTTTCTCTTCTCTCAATGACACTTGGTGCAAAAGTGAGAAAGCCAGGCTGCTTTGTTATGACAAGTGACTTTAATGTGAGAATGTCTCTCATTCAAAAAATGGGTTTATTTGGTGTGCAAACCTTGGCGTTGGTAAGCCAGATTATAAATGGTGCTGTTAGTGTTAAGTCATGAGACTGAATGCTGTCCCATTCACACAGTTCCAGATGTCTTTTGGATGTAATAATTCAGTGATATAACTTGGTTTTACACCATGGTTTGGACTTAAAAGAGTTGGAAGGTTTCAGCTGTGGTTGACAGTAGATTGTATGATCAAATCTGCAGTCTGATCAAAGTTTGTTCCTATTATCTCATCAGTGATTTTTCATGGAAGACTCTTCTTTATTTACAAACACCTGAAAAAAATAAAACTGAGGAGGGATTCAAACCAGAAAAGCCCAGACTCCCCTTGTGGAGACATATATATGCTATACAGCCAGAGGGGCTCCACTTTGGGGTCTCTGTTGATTTTCAGTAGCAGTATAAATGGCTCTAATTATAAGTGCTAATGGTGGATCTTTAGGCCCAAGTGTACCATCACAGTTGCAATAGCTTTCTTCAAACTGGAACAGCTTGAAAGCACCTCTTGATTTCAGGAATGTAATCTATGGCAGGTTTTTCCCTCAAGTGATTAATCAAAGTGGGTAACATGTTATGCTTGTTTTTCTTTTGTTTTGGCTTGGTTTTGGTTTTGTTTTGGTTTTGTTTGTTTGTTTTGTTTTAAAGTAAATGTTTTGGTGCTTAGTAGAATGCTTGTACACAAACACTGGGTGATTGTACTTCTTTTCAAACTCAAGTGGTTAAAATGTGAAGATACACAATACCTGTTACTTTCCAATGAAGCATAAAAAGAGCCATAGCCATAGCCCTTCTGAACATAGATGTTACTGTAGCTGGACACACACCGGGTGATTCAAGAAGGAAGAGGCACACAGAGATCTACCAGAGGCTTTTGAAGGTGGTTTTTTATTTTGTTTTGCTTAGACTCTGATTTCTGCCATAAGGGTAAACTACAAGCATAAATTTCACTTGTGATCAATTTAAAATTGCCCCAAGTTCAGTGTCAAGAAGTAAAAATACCTGTTCAGGCAGAACTGCATGCAGACTGAGGGACTGTTTAGATGCTACAGAATCATAGAATGTTTTGAGTTGGAAGGGGCCTCTAAAGGTCATCTAGTCCAACTCCCCTACAATAAACAAGGACACGTCCTGCTAGACCAGATTGCTCAGAGCCCCATAAAGCCTGACCTTGAATGTCTTCAGTGATGGGGCCTCCACCACCCCCCTTGACAACCTGTTCCAGTGATCCACAAACCTTGTATTAAAGAACTTTATTGGATTTTTATTTAGGGCTCAATGAAGACTGTAGATTCTTAGCTTCTTAGCAATGTAGAAAGTAAAGGGGGTTTCAAGCACTTCATGCTCAGAAGAGTTTTATAAAGTGTAAGTAGAGTTATAACAAGTAACTAGGTTTTTCTCTAACTTCTCATAGGAGCATGTGTGCTTAGTTGGTCTGTATGTGTTATGGCACACACTGTTGAACACTTTAAATTTCAGGATCTGTCATACACAGAAATATTCAGAGCATTGCTATGCTATAAGATGGTAGGCTGCTTGTATTTGAAGGTCTCTTTGTTCCTATAAAGTAGAAGACAACACATAAGAAATGTATTAAGAGGCTTCTGTGTCCAACTCTTTGGCCTATTTCTGGAAAATTGCTGCAACTTGGAGAAGATCATAATATAATATTAACAAAATTAAGAGAGAAATATGGAGACACATTTCAAACAAATCTGGGATCCACGCCAGTGGTAGTTCTGCTTGGCATTGATAAATTTAAGCAGGCTTTAGAAATACAAGGAGAGTAATCTGTTGGCAGATTAGATCTTTATAACTTTGTTTTGAAAATGATGGATGTATGACTTCCAATAAGAAATATGGAGAAGGATGGAATGTCCACAGGGAGATTGCAAAAAATGCCCTGAGAAAGTTATCATCAAGAGCAGATAAAAAACTTACATGCTTGTCTGCTACAAGAACTTGGAATGTTCAGAGAATACTTAGGGACCTTTCAGACACAGTGGACAGCTTTTATATTGCTTGCTTCCTCACCGAATGTTTAGCAAGTTCCACCTGTAAACTATGTTCTGAAAAAAGGTACAAACAAAAGGACAGGGACTTCCCCGCAGTCCTTCAAGTTAGCCACAAGATCACGTAGATCCTCAGCTGTATCAATGCTGTAGAACTTTTCCCTGCTTTTCATCATCTTCCTCTCAATAAACTGGGATTTGTATTCAGGAACACTTTATCTCCTGTGATCAGACGAGAACATTTGTTCTTAATTCTTCAAGAACACCTTGATTTCAAATTACAAAATATTACAACTTGTTCCTTTTATTTTTTGTCCTTCAGTTTATCAAACAGTTGTGGAGTTAGGGTGTTGAAATACGTATTGTCTCCTGCTTAATGTGAAAATTTTGTATCTCCTTCCCAACTTAAATTCTGAAGAGTACACAAATAATTCACATTGCTTTGTAGAATGGCATTTGAGATACTAATGATTATCTGATTGTGCTACATGAAGGCCAAAAAAGTCACAGTGGTGAAGTTATGTTGACAAATGAGCAGTTTGTTTCCACTATCAATGACATAACTGAGCAGGTATGCTTATGTTTCAGAAAAGTAAGGTTTGCTCTACTAATTTATCAGTTATTGAGTTATTCAATTTATTTGCCTATTCTTTCTGTTCTTACTATTAGAAAGCAAAAGAAAGCACAGTAGAAGCACACTAATGTTTTAATATGTTCAAGTATCCTCATATACAGAACAAATATCAAACAGAAAAAGGACAAGAAGTTGTGATAATATACCCTAACCAGAACTATTATTTTAAACCGAGCACTTATGGCAATCAATTCTTTTACACACTTCCTTACCTTTAAAAGTAAGTCAAAACTAATTTTAAACATTTAGGTGGAAAAGGCAGACACAACAGTGAATGGGTTGAGGGAACAGCAATCTTGGAACTGTGGAGAGATTGTAAAAAGTCTCAAGTCAAGAAAACCTGTCCTTCTAAGGATCCAAAACCAATTCTTTAAGTTGAGAGTCTATAGTGTCAGTATTCAGCCTAGACGCATTTATACACAAAAAGTCCTGTGAAGTACGCAATGCATGGAATGCATGAGCTTACTTAGTCTTACTAATGACATATATCTGTTCTTCCCACCCACAGCAATGAGAATTTCAGATGAATTTTAAAACAGAACACATGAAATATGTAAATCACAAACAACTGGAAAGCTTTTCAAGGGCTAGCAGAGGGGTTGATTGAGTCCCTGCATTCCTATTTCCCTGTTAGATCTCAAAACTTTTGAGTTTACTATCCAATAACTATCATATTAAATAAAAAATTAAATATATTCTAGGAGACATTAATTTGCTATGTAATTGATGTGGGGAAAAGATAGATTCAAGTATCACTTGGGTGGTCTGGATGCTTTTTATATTGATATCAATGCAATAATTCTTAGATATACTAATAAGAGTGGAAATTATAGCTTAGAATATAAAAAAATAAAGAAACAAAAATGGTGAGCCAACTGGAAACGGCAGAAATCTACTGTAATGACAGTATCATTCACTTTTGAATATCTGATACAAGTTTTGTTTTAATCTTTTCTTCACTTTTCAATCTATTTCATATTAGTAACTAATGAAATTACAATTATTAGAAAATGTAAAGGAGACATTACAGTCCCTTGTTGTATTATACAGAAAGATAAATGTAATAAATTTAGTTACTATAATTATCTATTTTTTTTAATATTAGATATCAGATTTCAATATGTATCAGTTTATTGCAATTTTAATCCTCTAAGATCAAGTATGATTTTACATCACAAGGAATATTAAATATAGCATCTTCATATATTTATATTATCATAAATAAAACATAATTACTTTCAGCTGATCTCTCTGTACCATAAAATAAATTTTAAAATAGACTTCCCTCTTAACATATAGCTTATTGAACTGATTCTATCTACTTCAGTACATTATTTATTATAGCCATTAAAATGACATTCCAAAGCAAACATAAATATTCAAACTATTGTTTGATAATTAGTGTGATACCATGTTTTCAACAGAGCAAGTTTATTTTATTTCACTGAAAGATGATGTTTAATGTCATCTTAATCAATAATCTAAATCATAATAATGCTTATAGCTGGTGTGGCATATAGTGTGATTACATAAGAATTCTGCATCATGATGAATCCAGCCAAATTATTTCCATATAAAACATACAGAGAAGTTTTGCATGCTGGACCGATTGAACATCAACAGCTCACAAGGTCAGAATTTATGTCACTCTCCATATTTTGGACTAGTAATGAAACCTATACAATCTAATGTTCGAGTTTCACTGAGAATGTAAATTTCAGAATACTTTAGCCCATTTTTTACACAGACATGTCTTTGCAGATCTCTGACTCTGTGAGAAATGAGGCTTTTAACCTTTATATCAAATGACACTTTTTTTTTTTTTTTTTTTTTTTTTCCCCTGAGTTAGTGCTTTAATTGCACTTCTAGCTTGGTTTTATTATTTAAGGAAAATTGGATAAATGTAGCAATGTAGAGAATACTCTATTTTGTCCTGACATTTTCTGGTATTCTTTTACACAGTACATAGAACTCACTTTCTGTAGCATAAACTTGCAGTCCATAAACATAAAAGTAAAGATAACCTGAATTCTAAACTTAGTTTTTAAATTATTGCACAAAGGATTGTCAGGCATTCTTTTTATAAGTTGTCTGTGGCCTGTCCATGGCCTTTGGTAAAATAAAATAATGTAAGAAGAAAAAAAAAGGGGAATGAAATACATAGCCTTCATATTATGCTGTGAATGTGGTCAAATCATTATGCCTTACTACATTAGCATGTAAGTATCAAAGGATAAAACCAAAAAAGAGATCATTTAGTGAAGATAAATATCCAGGAGCAGCAAAAACACTTAAAAGGACAGAGAGATGTTAAAAGTCAGCAAAAAATGCAATTCTCAGGAAAAAAGATACTCTATTTTTTTTTCTGAAGAAAAAATACATCAGCATTCTTATGGCTAAGTAAGTATGTTTGCGGTCTGTCATTTATGCACTGTTTCATTGAGTTAGGAGAAATACCTGCTGATGTGTGAATAATTTTATTTTTGTACTACAGGAGGAATAGACTATGTGTTACTAGTAATACTGGCTCACAAATTATTTAAATACTAGATTTCCGATCTACAAACCAACTTTAGCTGAAGCTAATTATTAGCAGATATCTATGACCTCTCAGATTATCCCCCTGCAAAAAATGGATAAGAATAGTGACTTTGCTCTCACTTTATTAGGATGTTAAATCATATTTTGCAAGAGCTAAATATGGCTACTCTAGCTGCATACATTTCAAAATTTGAGTCTAAATGTTAGGTGAGTAATTGGTATTTCGTCTTTTAGTTTACAAGAGGACAACAATGAGCTCAGGAACATAGTAATTCCACTAAAGTTTTTAAAGATATCATTCACAATTTTTCTCTTTATTTGCTCCCAAACTATTTGTCAGCATTAATGATTAAATTGTGCTGTCACATCAATACAAGAAATGCTTGTAAGTAATTTTTTCCCCTTCTCCTGAGAATAGTTTCACATGATCATACCTTTTACAAAGCAGCAGTATTCAGGGAAACACAACAGTTGTCCTGTCTCAGCATTAGTTAAAAGGAACAGTGTTCATGCTCCTGGCCTCCTACAAACACTGGGTGAGATCAGTGAACCAAATCCACCACAAATTCTGCAATAAAAAGGACTTGTCACAGCAAGAGGCCCCTAATTTTGCTGGCATTGCCAGCACATTATGGAACTGAGGTATGCTATCTCTTGAGGCACCCATGCAAGCAGTTTCACAAAGAATATTCTGTCACATGGGGGACTTGTTTGTCTTGCAGAGCATGCTCTCAATGTCTTCACATGCTTATTGGACCAGAGAACACATTTAATTGCTGATTGCCAGTAGCCAACTTCAAATTATTGGGTTATGTTTTGTGTGTTTCACTGACTTAAGGATGATTCATGGCACCAAAACTGCAGATTTGGGTTTGCCAAAGGGATACTGAAATATAGGAACAAAGGAATAAAATGGCTGTTGGAATAAAATGGAGTCAACAGTAGGAACTTGGCAAGTAAGGACAAGTCAAAGAGCTGAAGAGGTGAAGTCTGGGAGGATGAACCTCTGGTATTGCACTTGAACAGACCAAGAAAAATTATCACAAGAGCAAGCAGTAGCAGCAATCCTGCCTGCTCTGAAGCCACAGACACCTCTGAGCTTGCCCTGTAGTCAGCACCCTGCATTTGCTTGAAAGTGCTGGTCGTGCTGCATTCTCAGCTACAATGTGTACAGCTCTGACACACTCTGCTGCTAGCAGAGAAGAAGCTGGCACAGGAAAACCTGACCTCTGCCACAGATAACGCTGTTTTCTGCTTGTTGAGGCTAAGGCTGGCAGGCTGGCACCAGGGACACAATAGAGATAGGTGGAGCCTGTATCATCAGGACCATTAGTGCTCATTGGAATGAAGTGAGGCAAAAAAATTGTTACTTACCTCCATATTATATTCCTCATAAAGAAAATATCAATTATGCAGCATTTGGACAAAATAATCTGTTTGATAATAGTTTTCAGTTATGTCCCTGCATCTACAGCTACTGTTAAGAGAGTAAATCAAGAAACAATAGTGCATCGGTATTGCATTATGGAACACTACTGAGAAATATCACTTGGGAAATGTTTTGGTTTTTTTTTTTTCCTGTGACTTGGATTTGGTAGAAGATAGATTTGGTTCCTGAATGAAACAGGGGCACCATGACTTCTCATTTCATAGTCATTTGTGGTATCAATAACAATTTAATATCATAGCTGATTAAAATTTAATATTTTTCCTATTTTTATACCTTAAAATATGCATTTACTAATTTATTAATTTTAGAATATTCCACAAGGAGCAGGAAATGTCTAGCATAGAAACTGAAAGTTTTCATGTAAACAGAAATAAAGAAGACTACGACTAGACTAGGCTACGTAGAGGATATATTAGTTAGAACAACTAGAACTGTTATTATTCTTTCTTATGGTGAAAATAAATACATCAAAATAATTCTGAAATCATACAATCACAGAACAGTTTAGGATCGAAGGGACCTTAAAAATCATCTAGTTCCAACCCCTCCTCAAACTTGTGTAAGGATTATGAATGTGAAAGTATTTTGTGTTCCTCATCAAGTTCGTAGCAGTTGTATGTAGACACAGTAAAACAACCAGTTAACACTTGAGAGAATCATAGAATAGTTTGGGTTAGAAGGGACCTTCAAGATCACCTAGATCCAGCCCTTCATGAGCAGGGACACCTCCCACTAGACCAGGTTGCTCAAAGCCCCATCCAACCTGCCTGTGAACACTTCCAGGGATAGGGCATCCACAGCTTCTCTAGGCAAGCTCTTCCAGTGTCTCACCATCCTCACAGGAAATAATTTCTTTCTCATGTCTAACCTAAATCTTCCCTCTTCCAGTTTAAAGTCATTACCCCTTGTCCTATCACTACATGCCCTTGTAAAAAGTCCCTCTCCAGCTTTCCTGTAGCCTCTAAAGGTGCTGGAGGGCTGCTGTAAGATCTCCCTGGAGCCTTCTCTCCTCCAGGTTGAAAAACCCAACTCCTTTAGCCTGTCTTCATAGCAGAGGTGTTCCAGTCCCCTGATCATCTTTGTGGCCCTCTTCTGGACTTGCTCCAAGACCTCAATTTCCTTTTGTTGGAGGCTCCAGAACTGGACATAGTACTCCAGGTGGGGGTCTCACCAGAGCAAAGAAACAGAATTGAATCAGAGACTTAAGGGTTAAATTTCCCAAACCTGTATGATGCTGTAGAACAGAATCTGTTAATGTTTGTTAGAAGTATTGTGTTGAACTAGGATGTCTCTCACCTGTGAGCCCAGAAGAGGGATTCAGCTGGGTACATCTGCCAACCTGCCAGAATGAGGAACAACATGAACCAGCAGAGTGGAGAAGACCACAAGCCTTCCTCCAAGACACCCCTGCCCTTGTCCACCAAGAGGCAGAGCACTTGCAGGAATGGGTGTTGCTTTATGTTAATGACTTTGGCAAAATTATTTTAATATTATAAAGGTTCAGCGAATTAATCTGTATAATCCTGCCTATTATTTTGTTAGGTAATGCGTATGTATATATTTAAGTGAACAAATATGTATTGTTCTTGTCTGTTGGTGTGCGTGTTTGGAGGAGCGATCCCCCATGCACCCAGCACTGCAAAAAAGAATGCCTCCTTTATAGCTTCTCGGGGCTATAGAGTCTTTTTCCTCTCATCAGAATCACCTCCTTCAACCTGCTGGCCTCTCTTCTTTTTATGCAGACTATTAATGGCTTATGTTGAGCTTCTCATCAACCAACACCCCAGTGTCCTTTTCCTCAGGGCTGCTCTCAATCCATGCTCCACCCAGCCTGTATTTGTGCCTGGGATTGCCCTGAAATATTTGCCCTGCTGAGGAGAGGGAAGGGAAGAGAAGCTGAAACATCAATTACCAAATTACCAGAGTAATGCTGCTTATTACTGATAGAAGGATAGGAATATATAAAATAAGGAATATATTTCAGAAAAATAGCCAGTGAAGTAAAAAACATGATTACTAGACATAAGTTAAAAAAACCCACACTAATTCATGACATAAAAAAAAAAAAAAAGGAAAGACTGGAGAAATGAAAACAAAAGCAAAGTAAAATGGAGAAAAAGAGAAAAAAAAATAAGGTACTACAATGTGGAGAGATATTTTATGCAAGATACTGACTATGAAGTTTCCCCAGGGTTGCCAGTTTCAGTAGCAGCTTAAAGCCTTTAATTCAGATTTACCTAAGTTCAGGAAAGACACCTTAGAGTTTATCCTAAAGAGCTAAATCTTAAGAATTAATACCCTGAGGGCTTTTTTTGTCATTGACATTTCTGTTTAGAGCTGATCTATGCCATTTTCAAGAGCTGCACACACACCACACAACATTTTGCTGTGCAAGGAGGAGAGACAGTGCCACTTGTCTGTTCACAACTTCATTTCTTCTGACTGTTCATAGGTAAAAAGAGCAATCCTGCCAATTCTCAGTCTTTGGAGAGGTGGGGAGGGGGCAAGAGCTCTGCTGCTCCACCATCATGTAGGTACACAACCCTACGTACCCAGAGAGATTAAAACTAAAGCAGATTTCAATTCTATTTATCCCTGTTGACAACAAAATATGTTGCAGTCTATTGGAGAAGAGAAATTTTAAATCTTATTTTAGTTTAACAAGTCTCCTTTATTAAAAATAGGCAACACCATTAAGTCAATCTTAATATTTTACAACGAACGAGAAATGAGTATACTAATTTCTGACCACCCAGTAAACAACATCTGGGATGTGTGTCAAGCTTTAGTTAAGGAATTGAAAAACAAGGACAGCTTTCTCATAAGTTATTGGAGAAATCAAACTGAATAAATCTTGGACCCAGGCAAACTGTTAACAATTTAAAAATCTAAAATTATGGTCATTAAAATATTTAAGTAGATAAATAAGAAAACCAGCCTCGTAACCAAACAGATTAGACTGTGTGATAATTTTCTGTGCTCTTAAATAAGTCTGTAACCAGCAACAACAAGAAGAAAAACATGTCTCTGCAACTGGCTTTATCTGGTTTCTCTTCATTGAAGTGGGACCTGAGCAAATAAACAAGATGGGGAGCAGCTATCAACAAAGTCCATGTTACCAGATGTTACATATCTAATAGACTGAATTTGATAGGAAAAGATGACTGTTACCAGCAGTCTTCAATTCCAATTGGAATGAAAGAAAAAAAATGTACTCCCTCAGACAGGCGTTAGCACTTCTGAGGGCACATTCACTTGATGGGGAGCAGAGAGTTCAGAACTCTTCCTGTGCAGGTTGGCATGTCTCTGGTCTTTTCCTGGACCATCAATATTGACAGAATAATGGAATCACAGAACAGCACAGGTTGAAAGGGACCTCAAAAGATCACCTGGTCCAATTTTTTATGAGAAAGGAAGCCTAGATGAGATTATCGCCATCCTGTCCCACCATATCTTGAACAGCTACGGTAATGGGGAATCTACCACACCACTGGGGAGCTTGTTCTATGTAATTCATTGTTCTCATTGTAAAAAATGTATTACTTAGGTTGAGAAGAAACCTCTCCTGGTGCAACTTGTGCCTGTTGCCCCTTGTTTCCTCCATATGACTCATTGTGAAAAGAGTCTCTGTCCTCTTTATAGTTGCCCTTTAAGTACTGGAATACTGATATGAGGCCCACTAGCTTGCTTTTCTCTAGCGTGAAGGTACCTAATTCTGTCAGTCTTTCCTCATAGGGCAGGTTCTCCAGCTCTTTGATCATCATCATGGCCTTTCTATGACCCTCTTCAGTTATGTCATCCTAGCTTCAGGACTTCATTCAGTTCTTGCCAGTTCACTCCTCCAGCCTATCCAGCTCTTTCTGAAAGGTGGTGCTTCCTTCTGACATGTCCACCTTGCCACCCAGTTAGTGTCATCAGCAAGCTTGGTGAGGCTGCTTTTAGTCCTGATGTTGAACAGTGTGGTGCCCAGTTTGGATCCCTGGGGAATCCTGCTTGTGACAAGCTGCCAGCTTAAGTAAAAATGCTAGTTTTTTTTTAAAAAAGTCCCTTAATAATTGTTCCCCTTATCCAAAGACTGCCTCAAAAAATATGGGCTCAAGGCCATGAGATAAAATTGCTCCAATTCCTTCTTTCCTTTGTTACTTACTGTCATATTCTGTGTAGCTAAGGTATATGAGTATGACTTGTGTGGAAAGTAGTTTTGTACAGAGAACACAGAGGACCATGCCCTAAGGTTAACAATTCCACCTTTTCTGATTTCATTTTCACAACAATATTAATTACATATTGAACTACTTTTATTTTGCTCTTAGACCATAATAGAAGGTTTACATTACCTGACTGCTACTGTTTAATTTCTGATGCTCTAACATAGTTGTGGTCTTCCAGTAACAACAACAACAACCACAACAAAAACAAACAAACAAACAAACAAAAAAACAGACATCAAGAGTATACTTCAATTAAGAGGTCATCTTCTGTAGGAAGCATGAAGCTACTGTTATTTGTTTCAGGTGATGTCTATGGCATCCATTTTTGTTTCTATGTGATGGCATTACCCCTGAACTGTCTAACTGTTGAAAAAGTGCAAGACTTCCATGTGAACAGCAAGACAAAAATAGGAGGAGGACATGAGGGAAGCAAGGACGGAATACGAAGTCTCATTCCTTTTCTTGCACCAGGGTCAGGCCAAGCAGGGCCATACCTGAAGGAAATCTCTTTCAGTAAAAGCATCCAAGTGAAGGTTTAGGTACAGTGAGATACATTTTTCTGAGATAAGGAGTTCTGTCATCAGGCAGAGGCATGTTTTCTGTGGAACATAAGAAGGATTGAAAATTGTCAAAAAATTACCTTTAATGTTTTAAAACTTATAAATTAAAGCCTTCAATGCATGGAAAACCTGTGTCTGAATTTTAGCAGGCAACACTCATAGGCTTTTTCAGATAGATGCAACTTAAAAGCACTGGTTTTATTACTCATGTCATAGATAATCCCTTTTTCCCCCCATCTCCTTTTGCAAAAGGTGCGTGCACAGTGAAAAAGAGACTTTATGTTGCATGAAATTAAAAAAACACAACTGTCTCTAAATTAAAACTCTCCTCCCTGATGTATCGTGTCAAACTGGAAAATTTGCATCATGCTGGTACTGTCTTGCATTCCTCCTGTTAATACTCCCTTTTAAAAAATATCTTTGTATCTTTTCCATCACACTATATGTGGAATAACATTAATACACATAAGAAAAGATGAAACTTAAAAAATATATACCTGAAGCAGGCAATACAGAGTTGTAAAACTGGGACTGAATTAGAACTAGGATCTTAATGGTTCTTTTAAAGCAAAATATTATTTGACATTGATTTTTCATGAATGCTTTTTACGTGTGCTCAAATGAGCATAGTAGAAATCAATTTGTCTGATGATATGGAGCTTTCTATGTTAGCTAAAAGTTAATTTGATGGCAGATTTCACATATGGGACAAAGCACTTGGCCTTGTTGAACTTCAGGAGGTTGGCACTGGCCCACTTCTCCAGCCTGTCAAGGTCCCTCTGGATGGTGTCCCTTCCCTCTAGGGTGTCAACCACACCACACAGCTTGGTATCATCAGCAAATTAATTAAAAAAAATTACAAAAACTAGCAACTTGAATAATTGCACATGAAGCCACAAAATTGCTTCAGTAAACTTGCACTGACATGAGATTTAGTGAAGGAAGGAGCTAAATTATAAGCTTTAGTATCAGAAATTCAGAAAGGTTAGAAAAAGAGTAGGAATTGTGTCAAACATTCTTCACAAATACAATATTTTCACATGAGGACTTTGTTTAAATAGTAAACAAAGCTAACCACTAAAGTTAATAATAAGTTAATTTATTTTTGGACAGTTTATTTTACACTACTGTATGTATAGTATTCAGTTCATAAACCTCTTTTGACTTAAAACAGAGCTCTGGCTTGCTACATGACTTCAATACTTTAAAGCTGATTATAAACTGCCCTTAACTGTTTTACCACCAAATACATCAAAATTCTAACTGCAACAGAAAATCAATCTGTGGTCTCTGTGTACACTGTGTCTGTAGTTCATATATAGTTTTTGCAACTATTTAGGTTTTTTCTCTGCTTGTGGTGGACTGGCACCTGTCCAGCCTTGTCTAATACTTGGACTGATCGTCAATGGTGCTGCAACCTGGAGTGGTATGTTCATCACTAATCACTCAATCACTCTCTTCTTTACCCACTCTAGCTGTTTTTGTCTTGAGCATCATCACCACAATGCATCTACATTTTATTGACATCCATGTCCTTGTTTCTTTTCACCTGCTTTCCCCTCCAATGGTCTTACTGTAGAAAAATGGCCTAACAGCTCAATTGAAACAGACCATAAATACATTAATGGCACTCAGCAACAAACATTGTGTTCCCAGTAGTATATATTTATAATACACTTATCAATTTGTTTGCATAAAATTACTGTCATAGAGTTATGCATCATCTGTAGAGAGTGTTCTTTTGGATAGGCAATTCAAACCTAGAAGAAGCATATAATGAACAGACGTACTTAAAAATTAAAGGTCATGCATGTTACTTTCTGAATGCCAGGTCAGTGCTGGAATAAAACTTCTTTTAAACTTAGCATATGTGCAGTAATATTAGGGACTTAGCTCCGTTGATTAGTGCAAATAAACCACTCATAGCCCCAGACAGCTGAGTGAGCATTTGGTATCTAAATTTGCAGTATGCATTTTCTTCCAGGAACTTAGCATAAAGACAAATGTTTGTCTTCCACAAGAAGCACAATCATCCTCACCTTAATTTGTTCTTTGATTGATTAGATCTATGATTTTAAAGTTTTACTATTTTCTTCATATCTGTAATTTAATTAATTAAATTTTTATTGAAAATAAAAAGGGTGAAGAGTTAAAGCACTGTGGTACAAGAACTAGCACTTGAAAACAGTCACCGATTCATGTTTTGAACTGGGACAGAATGAAATTAATTTTGGAGTCTTTTACTTCATGGAGGAAACTTACCATTTGGAGTCACCTCTCTGCAAATATTGTTTGTAGTGGTATATTAAATGCCCCATTTTAGACAGCAAGAGCTTAATGAGATGCATTCTATCCACTCGCAAAAAAATCTATACCTGTTTGACTCACAGACCTTGTTCAGTCACAGGTTCTTTCAGATTATCATAATGCTGGGGTTTTTTTTGTTTTGTATGGTGTCGTTGGTTTTTGAAGATCTCTCAAAAATATTTCTTAAAAGCTGTAATTTTTTCAAAACAATGCCTGCACAAATGTTCTGATATCTAGTGAACTAGGGATTTTAATTCTTCCAATTCATATTCCACTCCAGAGACAGAGCAGAAAGTGGTTTCTGCTTCAAGTTTCCTCTTTAGTGTCCCTCTCTAAAATGAGGGCCTTGTTCCAGTGTTGGTATCTCTCTTATTACTCCTTTGCCCTTTGGTAATCTTAGAAAACAAACAAACTAACGAAAAAAAAAAAAAAAAGAAAAAAGAAAAAAAAGAAAAAAATTCAATCAGTGGTACAAGTAACAATTATCAACATAAATACTCTCTAATTTGTTTTCATTACTTGTCAACAAAGAATTTCTTTGCACTAATCTGGGATCAAGGCAGTTGTGTTAATGTCTATGTAAGGAAGACAATTATTTCAGGTAGTTTTTGGGCTACTTGCTTGGAGATCCAACAACAGCAATATGATAAACTCTGTTTTTCATTGCATCACTAAAGTAGCATTTAGGTCACTTTCAGCAGTGAAAACTCAATTAATATAGTTATTTCTTTCAGTTATTTAAGCTGCTGTAAATGCAGATAAAACAGTATTTAATTTGTAACCTAGCAGTAAACAGGAAATCTATGTATCCCACATTATTACACATATGAACATATTAGTGTACCCTTACTTATGGTAAGCATCCAGAGTCATCAAGATGTGCATCAAGATTTGTAGGTAAACATCAACATGGATATACAGTATGTTACTCTTTGATGTAAATGTGTGTAAGGGCTACAGATATCTAACTGCAGATCTCTGTATGTAATTCCAAAAGAGTTGTGCTTTTTGGAAAGAGGTGCATGTACAGATATCATAGGATATAATGCAGAAAAAATCTCAAATTCCTTAATTAGGAAAATGAAGGCATTTTAAAATACTTTCTTTAAAA
Source organism: Apus apus (assembly GCF_020740795.1). Lineage (NCBI taxonomy): Eukaryota > Metazoa > Chordata > Aves > Apodiformes > Apodidae > Apus > Apus apus. The sequence continues at coordinate 38,281,531 of NC_067312.1, read as the reverse complement.
TGCCGTTTGATGATACATTATAATATACTACCTTGATCTCCATTTTAGATTTCTTCATGAGTTCCTCTGGATGGTGGCTCTATCTCCTCAGAACGTGGCACAGGATCTTCTAGAGAGTTCCAGTAATTATACAGTTACATTTTATAAACATATAACCCAGGAAATCTTGTAAGTTAGGAACAGCCATTCTCTCAAACAGAAGTTCGTAACTGCCTTCCACAGAAAACAGTTTTGGTGTTGCAGAATAATAGAAAAAGCAAGCCAAGTATTTGAAAAAGTTTTTCTACTAGTCCTCTCAGAAAAGCACAATGTGTTAAATTAATGCATTGCATATTTTAAAGTGTTCTTCAAAAGGAGTTACTTACTTCTGCATTTGATGTTGTATTCAGTGCATGGCTGCCAAATCTGGGGGAATTCTGGGTGTATTTACTTTGGACACCCACTGAGATACTTAGATACAAAAGACACCTGATTTTCAAAATGACAAAGATAGCAAAGAAAAGATGAACAGTGAGGTATAAAGGTGGAAACTATGTATTTACAAGGCAGGGCCCAGTATTAAAATTAAAATAGTAATTTATTAAAATGCTCATAACTGAAGATGTTTCATGGCATGCCATGCATCTAAGTGCCTTTTCACACTGTACTGTGTTTTCTTACTTTCAAAAGGGAGTTGGCAGAGCATAATTAGGCTTCTCTGAATTGACAAGAGGATTTCTCACCTGTCAAGGCTACGTAAAGACAATCTCTTTTAATCCAGTTGGGGATTTCCCCTGTCAGGATACAATCAAACACTATTTTCTCTGTTTCAATATATTCTAATTCTGACTTTGCTTTCCCAAGATTTCTGAAAAGCTTTCTCAAAAGCTGTGTCCTGTTATTAAAAAAAAAAAAAAAAAAAAAAAAAAAAAAAAAAAAAAAAAAAAAGTTGGTAAGGAACTGGTTACCTAAAACACAAGAAAGAGCAATTACCCAGAGTATGAGAAAGAAATATGCTTATTTCAGCACATTTTATAATACACCGGATAGAAGCTGCATAAACCAGTTAAGTTGAAAAGCTTTCCTTCTTTTTGTAGCTGGTGTTCCCTGATTTCTTTATTAATATAAGTGTAGACTCTGCTTTGATATTTTTCCACCCATAAGCAAGCATGGGAATTATAATAGCATTCTTTAAAAAGTATTTTTTCTCTGTGGAAACAGCTCATTATTTTTCTGTATAATTTCTATCTTTGCTTTATTAACTAACCAATATACCTTTTTTCATCCATAGGTTCATTTCCATAAAATACTTCATAGGACAGAATGTCGGCCTGAGCATTATTAAAGGCTTCTTTCCGACGAGCCCTTTCATCCTCGTTCTTCCTGATAAGCTTACTGATGTACTGCTGTACCCCAGGGGCATCACAATATATGGTGCTAACCTACCATGGATCAAAAATTAGATTATATTTCCCATAAATCTGGCACATCTCTTTGTAATTCATGTAGTTCACAGAACAACTGGAAGGACAGAAATACATTTTTTTACATTATACCATTTTCATACTTCACTAAGTTATCTTCTGAAATAATGCCAATTAAAGAGCGTGCAAAGTGGTTTAATCAGTTTTCTTTAAGCTGAGTTTCAGTGACTATTTATGATTTTTAATTCCAAATGTTATTCTGAAAATCTCACCTGTAAATCAATGTATACAAAATAACTCAATTTTTAAGACAGTAATGGTAGTAAAAACACCTGTACTTTTAAATTTTTTAGAAAACCTTGTAGATTTTTTTTTTTTTTTGTCTTTGCGGCAAATGAGTTCTTACCTTCTTGACAAGAGTTTTCAAGAATATTAGCACTGCAATGTGGGGTTTCATTGTCTTGTTATATCTTCTTTGACTGCACAGGAGCTCAGTGATTTCCCTCTCCCTCTTCTGTAAAGATTCTTGTATCATTTGCAGCATGGTGCATGCTTGCCAAAGATATCCGGTTTCCATTGACAATTCAGGCTTCTCTTCTTCATTAGCTACCTGGGGGGCAACAAATATAACTCTTATACACTAAGCCAGGTTATATATTCTCATTCCCCTTATATGAAATTGCCAGAATTTTAATGAGCAAGGTAGAGTAAAAATGGAGAAAAGCAAAATAAATATCAAATGAGAAGGGCTGCTTGTTCCAACATTGACAATACAGTTTTTATAATCCAAAGTAGGACTTTAAAAGATTTTGCAGCAAAGTTTTTAGTAGCTAATATTATAATGCGAACAATAGCACACACTCAGTAATTCCAAGAAAATAATAATGTGTTTCATTGCTGTGGCATTTTAATAATTCAGCACAGATTTACCATTCTCAGCCATGTATATGTTTGCACACAGTTTTTACTACCGGTTAGTCCAGCCTTTTGCTAGAGTCAGCCTGATTGCCCTTGAAATACCTGCAATAATCCCAAATACAACCAGCTATATTTCCATTTTTTGTGCTCACTTGTTCTGATTTAAATTGGAAAGTCACTGACACATCTGCTTTTTCTCCTTCTGTCTTTTCAGAGTTTTGCTGAAGAATTTTAATCTGGAAATTCATGATGTCATGGACTCTTTCCACATATAGACTGATGTTGTGAAGTTCCTGCAAAGCTGAATTGAAAACAATAGGAAAAACAGGTAAACACAACTGAATAGTTTTCTAATACACAGTTCCTGGAATATTGTCTAGGTAGGCCAAATTATTTCCCTTTAGAAAACAAGAACTTATAATGGGCTAACAAATTTTAATAATCAAGAATTCAATTTATTTATTAAAACTCAAAGAATTTTACAGGGGCAGTGTTTTTTGTTTGTTTGTTGGTATTTTTTTCTTTAAAGAGAAGGTTACAAGTGTAGATATACACCTTCCCAAAACTTATGCTGACTGTAATAAACCAGTTATGTTAAGAAGTTTGGAGTCATGACAGACATTATTTGCAGCTTCAGCATTCCTTCATTATTCCACTGGTGACACAGTATTGCAATGCAAAAGCTTATATTGACTTCAGTTTTATGCACCTCAGTATAAACAGAAAAACAAACAGGAAAGAAAACAGAGAGCTTGTGAAATTCAGTTTGAAATGCAAAACTCACTCAGTGTGTGTTCTGTATAAAGATAATCTAGGTTTTTACATAGATTTTCTAGAATCCAGACCTGTAAAACAATAAAAAGAGCATAGCAGGAAATTAATGTTACCAGTTTTCATTTTATTTCCTTGGGGAGAATAACCAATAATAGTGATTTCATGTTGTTGCCATTTACAGGTACAGCCTTCACAAATGGGCTGTTATACAGTAATTGGCTGTTACTAGAAAAGACAATACAGAAATAAACTAGAGACTGCTCAGAATCTAGTGTTTCCACAAAAGCCTGTATAAAGATGTCCTATGTTTATATTTTTTGTAGTGTTCATCCACATTACTGGAGTGAAAGAAGAGACAAAAATTACAGGGATTACTGAAACAGCTGAAAAGCAAGACTTTTGAAAGCACAGTCCAAAAGCAGCCCTGAAGAAAAGACTGTGTGTACCAAATCTTGACAGCTATTTGGTCTAAGAAAAGGTATTCCTTCTTACCGTAAGCCTTAGAACATTATATCCTCATCAGTCCTTGCTCTTTATTGTAATACTCTTGAGGCATTTCCTTGATTTATAATAATTAGGTCAAAGGATTTCTAAAACCTGTTATTTTTCACAGTGTATCAATCAGCAATAGGGTAGACAGGTAGACATTGCTGAAAGTGTTTGGAAAGGCTTTAAATACTGATGCTATGCAAAATTTAATCGAAAGGTGGTGCTACATAATTTGAAAACAGACAACCACAGAACACCTCTTCCCTAAGAACTTCATTCTGAAATCCTACAGAAATTTGCATTCCCTTTCCTAAGTGCAAAGGAGAACCTGGCTCTGAGACTCCCCCTACCATCTCACAATATTAGCTAAGATCTCCCTGAATATATGTTTTGGAGTAGTGCAATGAAATTTGGCTGTTATAAAGCAAAATTGAAGATCTCCAAAATAACAGACTTGCATATATTGCGTGGAATAGAAACTTATGCAAAAAAACCCCCAGATTTTTAAACTATGCTCACAGATGCTATCTATAAAAAACAAAAACAATCAAACAAACAAATTTCCCACCTGTGCAGCAATCTCAGAGAGCAAACTGAAATTGCACTATTACAGATAAATTTGGCAAACCTGTGAAATATTAAGCACATCCCTTTTTCCTGGGAACTACCAAGTGAGGTAGTTTTGATGCTAGGTCAACCAATTTCATTGCAGTGTTGTAATAGCTTAGATGAGGTGAAGTTTTAATTGATTGTTAATTGCTAAATAAAAAAAATACTCAGCATGCACTACTGTGATTTAAAAATTCTCCAAGAAATGTAAAATATGAAATGAAAGAGAAACACCAATTTAACAATATTTTAGTGGAAAGAATACTATAATATAACCAACAGACGGTACATGATCTTCATTGCTGTTTGAAGCTGGAAAACTACTTGAACTATCTGAAAAAGAGGAACTCAGGTGCCTAGCAGTTCAATCTTAGATGCACATACCTAATGGCAGGTAGTGCAGTTACCACATCCCTCAGGCTCCTGGAAATGGCACACACTGGAAATAGTAAGGACAACACTGTCTAACTCCAGAAAGAAAACCCAAATTAGCTGAGTTTACCTTTTCTTCTTTCCATTTCTCTGTTTGTTCCTTCATTTGGTGAAGGAGATCTTCCTTCTCCTGGATCAGTTGTCTGTTTCTTTCCCTCATGCTCTGAAGGCAGTAGAATGAGGCATAAGGGATTACAGTTTCTGCATTAGTGCTTTAATTTTCAAAAAGGCCTGCAGTCATAGAATCATAGAATCCTAGGGGTTGGAAGGGACCTCGAAAGATCATCTAGTCCAACCCCCCTGCCAGAGCAGGGTCACCTAGAGCACATCACACAGGAAGGCGTCCAGGCGGGTTTTGAATGTCTCCAGAGAAGGAGACTCCACAACCTCTCTGGGCAGCCTGTTCCAGTGCTCTGTCACTCTCACAGTAAAAAAAAAATTTCTGATATTCACCTTAAACCTCCTATGCTCCAATTTGTATCCATTACTCCTTGTCCTATCACTGGTCATCACTGAAAAAAGCTTAACTCCATCTTCTTGACACTCACCCTTTACGTATTTGTAAACATTGATGAGGTCACCCCTCAGTCTCCTTTTCTCCAAACTAAAGAGACCCAGCTCCCTCAGCCTTTCCTCATAAGGGAGATGTTCCACTCCCTTAATCATCTTTGTGGCTCTGCACTGGACTCTTTCCAGCACTTCCCTATCCTTCTTGAACTGAGGGGCCCAGAACTGGACACAATACTCCAGATGCGGCCTCACCAATGCAGAATAGAGAGGGAGGAGAACCTCTCTTGACCTACTAACCACACCCTTTCTAATACACCCCAGGATGCCATTGGCCTTCTGAGCCACAAGGGCACATTGCTGGCTCATGGTCATAGTCTGGGTTTTTTGTTCCATACATCTTAACAAGTCATAACATTTGGACTAAGTTGCTAAGACCTGGGAAACTTGCACAAAAATAATTAAAAATTAGTGATTTACAATGACCACATGTGACCAGAGGTGGTCTGATTGTAAAGGCCTTCCCTAGAGGTGTGAACATGCTGAACCTTTACCTCAGTAAGAAAACAGGAGGAGGAACAGGATGCTCCTTAATATCTGTTCATTACCAGAAAAGTATTACACATCACATATATTCTGTGAATATCTTTGTCCTGTTTATATATTTATTTATTTTTAAATAAAAACAAAACTACTTCCAAGTGTGTAAGCACAGCTAGTATGGGAGAAACCCACAATGAGTTTTCATTGGGGGGTGAAGAGAGATTGAGCTATACAAGCTCTTTTGGAATATTGCATAGGGCTTGATTCATTTCCAGAAGGCAACAGACATTGTTTTGTATTAATTTCACAAACTGTGTGTGTCATTTGACTGTCTGTCCCTAAGAAAAAAACTTCACTTACACTGCCTGTTCCTCCAACCTCTGGAAGTAGCTGCCATCTTTATCCCTGCCGTACTTCTTAGTTACCTTAACTGTATCTTGCCAGTGTGTGTTCCTCTTGTTCATCATCTCTTGGTAAGCTTCTAACTGGGATTTCAGGCTTCTCATTTTCTCACCATAATGTTTCTTTATAGTAGTTATAGTCTGTTCCTGTATTAAAAAAGATTGAGAAATTGAAGATAATAGTTTGCACAAAGTGTAATGTAAAGTAATGCTCTTTCTTTAATGCTTTTATCATCTGCAAGCATTTCTTATTTGTCACAGAGGGCTGTATTTTTACCCACTGCAGATTTTGAGCAAAACTTATTGCTAAAGTAATTTCTCTTTTCTATGTTTTTCTGCAGAATTAAAACCCAAAGACTCCCTCAGAGCAGATCAGAATGAATTAACTCTTAGCATAGGTAAGCAATTTTAAAGAAATTAAACTTTGCTCAGAAAATTAAAACTTGTAAGTATGAGTAGCACCAAAAAAAAATAACCCTTGGCAACAGTAAGCATGTAATAAAGCAAGAAAATTTGTTGAGAAATATAAACAAATCAGAAACTTTTAAAAGTACAGATACTTCCAGTGCTTCTAGAAATTATTTTTATTTCAGATTACAGCAGCCAAAATGAATGAGATTATATGAAAAAAATAATTACAGTCCCTGTATGTGCATCTGCACCCATCACCGTGTCTTCTCGTTTGGTTTGGTGTGTTTTTTGGTAGCATGGGAGGGGCCCCAGGAGTGGCTCTGGTAAGAAGCTGAGAAGCTCCCCCTGCTCCAAAACCAGCCAAGGAGCCATTAGAGGGACAATAGATGCTCCTCTGTCATTAACATATGAAAGAACTAAATTGAGACCTGAGCAGAGGAGCACTTAAAGAAGAGCTGTGCTGGAGATGGAGAGCAGTGCTGGTGGTTGGTGAGGAAGAAGGGGAAGAAGGTGCCCAAGCAGAAGTTTCCCTGCAACCCATGGTGAGATGGCAGCTGTCCCCCTGCACTCATGGAGGAATGTGGTGGAATGTTCCCTGAAGGTGCCAGGACGGGTGAACCTGGCCAGTGGACTTGGATTTTGTGGCCAGAGAATTTGGTGCCAGTGGACTCTGATTACACAGCTGTGGAAGACTCCAGCGCCAGAGTAAGGTGGCTGTTCCCAAAGCAGCCCGTGACTCTGTGGGAAGCCCAGGCTGGAGCAGCTCCAGATCTCGTGGGAAGGATCATGAAGGAGAGGTTTGTGGAGGACTCTCTCCCATGGGAGGAACCCCATAGGGAAGCAGGGCAGGACTGGAAGGAATCCTTCTTCCTGAGGAGGAAGGAGCAGCAGGAACCACCAGCCTGTGAACTGACTCTAAACCCCATCCCCTGTCCCCGTGTGCCTCTGGGGGGAAGCAGGGAGAGAAACTGGGAACAAAGAGATTTGGGCCCGGGAAGAAGGGAGGGGTGGGGTAACATACGCAAGCCCTGCTCTGTGTGCTGTCTGTGTCCTGTGTGTGTTTGATTAGTGTGAAATTAAGTCATTATTTTTTCCCCCAAGTTGAGTCTGTTTTGCCTGGGACCTTAATTGATGAAGAGCCCTCGTTGTCCTTTGTCTCAACCCAGGAGCTTTGTCCTCCTCATCCCAGAGTGTGTGTGTGTGGGGGAGTTGAGTTAGCAGCCATGGGGCTGCTCCTTTCTTGTTGTGCTGGGCCCAAACCATGGCACTGTGCATCTGTGTTTTTCCTATTTCTCTCCTCTTTCCCTCATCTACAGAGCCAATTGAAAGTGTAATATGTGACTGTACCTGGGTTACATTCCTACTGAAGCACAGAAATGGATTTGCACAGGTATCACAATACTTGTGTAGATGTTATAGCCCGAGAGTAAGATGAAGTCCTATTCCCTTCAAAGGATGCTAAGCCTTTGTACACTATATGCAGGAAGCTCTCTTCAGTTTGCTTGACAGTCTGAAGAGTTTGTTCACTTCCCTTTGGAGGCTCTAGAGGAATCGGAGGAATTTCTGAATCTCTTCTCTGTTTGCCCAGAATAAACTTTAAGCGTATGGAAAACATATATCTGAATAGGAACTAAGGAGAACAATCTGACAAATAACCAGAAAGATAAAACAGTGACTTCACAAAATGTTTCAGAACACTGTAGCTAAAATTAATGTGGGTAATTTAATATTTTGGGAGAATTATTGACTAAGAGAATGGAGAAATGCTTCCACTAGGGAAAGTGAGGCCCTGGGGGATTCTGGTCACAAGACTGGCACCCCAGCCATGGATCCTCATTGTAACCTTGCAGGGATTTACAGGTGGAGGAATTCTGCTATTCTGTTAAATATATTGACAAAATATTACAAGGCTAAAGCAAAGCTAAGTGGGCAGGTAAGTGCAAAGGCAATGAAGAAGCGCAGCACGGCACAGCCCTTTGCAAGAAGATAATTCCACAGAGGCACAATGTTCATAAACATTTGCAGTCTAACCATGGTATCAGTCATTAGAGGCAGGTGGTATTTAAGAGCCAAGTTTTGAAGCAAATAATGTTTAGAAAAATCTTTGCATGGTGACAGAATTTATAGAGTTGCAAGAGCAAACATACCTAAAGATACATTGACATTATTTATGAAGACTTAGAATGAGCATCTGAATGCAGATGTAAATGTGAATGAAGCAGATTTTATCCCCATGTCATTTTGACTAGTGGTATGACAGAAAGATAATGCTCCAGAATAATTACCTGGTTTTCTTTCCTTATATTGTCTAGTTGTCTGATTGTCTTAATGTGTTTATTTTTCATTTGCTGCATGTCTTTTACAATCTGTAAAGGAGGAAGGAAATTATCAACTCAGAGCATTAAAAAGTCTAATTATAATGAACCATCAAACAATTTTGAGGTATATTTCTCAAAATGACAGATACAGTACAGGGAAAAGTTTTATCCTGGAAACACATAAATAGCCAAAACGCCATAGCTTTCAGGCTTCAACAACTAGAAGATATGTTATATTATTGAATAAAAATCTGTATGTAACTTGAGGTGGATTTTTATTTTTAGTCCTGGTATTGCATCTCCACCTCTTCATTTTTACTGTAGTGATGTGAATTGAATATTGAAGACATAGTCATTAGAATGATTCTAAAGTTCTTTAAAAGGAAAAAGCAGCATTACGAAGAATAAGATTATTACCAAAAAAAAAGAAAAAGAAAAAAGAAAAAAAGAAAAAAAATTAAGCAGAGAGGAAAATTGCATTTTTGCATTTTAGAGTTAGATAACACAAACTGGTTACAGAATACACTCAATTTTATTTTGTATTTCATTAAAATAAATTGAAAATCTGGCATAATACAGGCATTTTTTATGACTCATATAAACAGATGTATACATGCAGGAATGTCAAAGTGACCCTTTTCCTGTTTGAAGATTACTCATTTAAGCTTAAACTTCCATCAAGATTCTTAGTGACTGTTTTATTAATTTTGTTTCTAATCCAATTCACAGAAGTCACAAAAGGAAAATTTCACTATTTCCTATCCCAGGTTTTGCTGTCCACTTTTCTTTTGATATACTTGTCTGGTAGATGCAACATCAATGTAAATTATAAAAAAACAAGGCTTTTCCAGAAATTTCAGTTCTTCATTTAAGCTTAATATTATGCAGATTCTGTTGACAGGGAGCAGTTCAACTGAAATAAAACTGAAAAAGTCTCCTTTTTTTTTTTTTTTTTGTTGTGGCTGATGCACTATCTTTGAATAGTTGTTGTTAGCGTTGATCTATGATGACAGATTAAATCTGTGTGTGTATTTACAAGCAGTTTATTTGGGAGTGAAAAATCCCTACCATCTGACACGGTCACAGTTAAAATTATATAAAAGTAGCAAAGCAACAATTGTGCATTGAGATATACTATTAACTCCCAATTAAAAAGACTGTCATAAAAGTAGAGAAATTTTGAAGAGACACAATTAAAAGGTTAAACCACAAGAAAAGCCTCTTTTAAGATAAGAGTGAAAAGATCCACACAGGTTTATGTCTTTTTTCACACACAGAGCTCTGAGTTATCTTAACTAGATTGCCTCAGGTCTGTAGCCTGTACCACAGAAGTCATCGAAGGTTTTGGATGCATAAGAAAGAACACAAGTACAAGAGCATATTTAATAGCATAAAAAAAACAAGAAACCAGAAAATATACATATACACTAACACATATATACACAGACATTGCATAAACTGACTAAGAAGAAACTCCATTACATACTTTTTTCCAAAAATATTGCAACAAGAAAACATCACACTGCAAGTCAAAAGCCACTTCCATCAATCTAAAAACATCATAAGAAAAACATGGTAAGGCAAGGGTTTTCTCCTGATACAGCTGCAAGGGAGTTTTTTACCTTTAGACAGGTAAATTTAAGGAACTCAAGATGGCAATTATGTCAGTATTCAAAAAGTAAGTACAGGCTTCCACACATTAAAAAAAACTACTAGGCAACAATACTGTGTGAATAAACTCATAGGATGAAAACTACTGTCACAATTTGCTTAGTATATCCTACAAAAAGAAACACTGACTTTAATTTGCAGTTTTTTTCTCTTGTAAATTATTCATTCGTGCTGGTTATGGGGTTTTTTTGTGGGTGGAGTGAGTGTTGATGTTTTGTTTTGGTTTTCTTTTTACCTTGATGATATATAATGTAGCTAACTTGTATGGAATATATGGCACTTCTTTGGGTGCAAAGTCCTCCAGCTCAGTTGTTTTGTGGTCAACATCAGAGCAAATTCCAGATGTTTTCAGATGATCCACTGTATAATAAAATTACTTTATCAACTTGAAGTAGTCAACATAAATGTAAAGCAACTCCAGATGTATGAATTACATGTAAAAAAAAAGATTATAAGAGGCTTCAAGTATAGTTTTAAAACAGAGAAAATGTACAGAGAAAATGGACCTTCAGAAGAATAAGTTTAGTAACTGACTTGTCAGCTTTGATCTACAGATGTCATCACATGTAGTAATGTGATTTTACAATTACTTGTCCATCACTACTCTAATGTTAATTGCTTACATATATTTATGTCATTAATACTAAAAATGAAAACTTAGGTTAAAAGAAAATCATGCAGAATATGCTGCCTCTTAATAAAACTAGCTTTTATCACACCTAAGAAGAGGGCACTTCACAAATCTAGCTCATATAAGTTGTTTCATAGACCCAGTTTATATCAGAGCATGATATAAAATTCCTTTACATATTTATTTTTATTATTAAACCCATATCTTTACTTTTTTTTTTTTTTTTTTTTTTTTTCCCCCCCCGCTAGGATCTCTCTGCCTTAATGCAGTAGGTGACTTCTTACTAGAAACTGGAACATTATTTTGAGTATCATTATCTTGTATTAAGTCATATCATTGATGTGACTTAACAGGCATATAAGGTTAAAAGAGACTGATATGATTACTTTTAATGGTGACATATAAATCCAACCTATATAACATCATCTTGAAACACAAATTATGGAACTTCATTCAATCAGAGTTCACATAAAAGAAAAAAAATAATAATAACACTCCACATTTATGTAATGCATCATGTGTTCCAGAAAATAAAAATATTTGCTATATAAATATACCTTTTTCTAGATCTCTGTTTTCACTCCATCCAACCAGGGAGTTCAGAAATGACCACTTGTTCATATTCAAGCCAAGCTTGTGTAGCCATAAATTTCCCCCTCCATCTGTTAACAAAATTGATGTGCTAAAATCAGGTAAATATAATTACAATTCTCTGAATTTTCTTGATCCACTGATTCATTTGATTTAAATGTAATATGCACTAATTCTGTTGGGACCAAAAGAGTTTTAAATTAGTAGTCAGAATACAGAAGCAAAAGAAATCGAGACATCATTGAGGGAGCTACAAGTGCAAGAAGGATGTGATATTGAGCATGAAAACAGATTTGCTGAATTTAAAGGCTATACTTCAGACTGTTTCTCATCTTCTGTCAAAATATTTTCAAAATGCAAGTTTGAGAGATTAGAAAACAAACTATTTTTTTTTCCAGGACCTTTCAAAATATGTAGGGGAGGGGGTGAATTGCATTGTTAGATGAGATAAATCTTACCCAGGTTATTATTTGTTTTGTGCACAATGGATGCTGTCAACACTCCTGCTGAGGCAAAACCAAACAACAACAATTTCAAGTGTTCTGGTCTGAAAGGTAGAACAGTATCTGAAGGAAGCCCTCTGACTCTTCAGTTTGGTTGAAACAATTATGAGAAATTAAGAATTTTTGTCCACTGGGGAAATCCAAATGTATAGCTACCTTTCTAGAGAACCTGATGTAATATTAATTTACTTTCTTGGTGCAATGGTTTTCTAAAACCAAATACCTGTCTCTTCATACTGTTTTTATTGGACATCTTGTAACAGAATGAACTGTTTGAAAATGCAGTCTATCCAGCCACCAGATGGAATCACAAGATCCTATTCCCATACAGTCATAGAAGTAATGTTTTTCAAAGCTAGTTTTTATGATTTATAAAATATGTAACTAAATAAATAAGTGTTGAGATGAGTACCCCTAGCTTAAGTTATTCCTCTTTCTGAATTAATTGTTTTCATCACTATACATTACATATATATATATATATATATATATATATATATATGAGCTTTTACTACGGGAATTATGTCAGTGAAGGAAGCATGTTAGATTATATCTAGAATAATTACTTCTTAAGGGACTTTGACCTCTCACATCTACATCCTCTGGTTCATATTTGGTTTATTTTCCACCAACTTGGAGACTATTTGAAGCCACAGTTATTCTTGAGAAAGTCCTCCACTTTATGTAATTCTACTTTTGGCAAAATTAGGCACTAGAGCATCAGTGCTTGCAGGCCAAGAGTGTAGGGTCTATCTTTCAATCTAGGATAAATATTAGTCTTTAAATCTTAATGGAAAACAGACAGATATATTGTTTCCTACTGGAAAAAATGCATTACTTTATCACTTGCTAAAATGACTGCAGAATTTATAGCAGTCCATTGGTGAGAAAGATCTTTGAAACTCCCACAAGTTTATTCATTAATGCTAAAAATCAGTCTACGTCTCTCTTTAGCTTAGCATGTTGGAAAGAACGTGACTTGCAAAACCACTGAATATACCTTTTCACATTACTCTGGTGAGTTAATTCACACAGAACTCTGTGGCATGGCCATCAGTAAGACCTCCTCTCAAAATGGGTTCAAACCACCACAGGATCTTGCAGTTTATTTCGTTTAGAAATGTATGCTTCCTCAAACCAGATACCTCTCCTTTCTCACTGTACAATAATAATCAAAGCACATGGTACACACTAGGCAGCCACCTCAATGTCTCTGAATAACTGCAACTGTATTTTTTGACAATTTTTAAAAAGCCTTGTAGGTTGCACACATGGTTTTAGAAGTAACAGATACAGAACACTTAATAAATTGAGTTCCGTGCTGCTAGCTTGGGGATTAATGGGTGGAAACCCAGTAGGCATCTCTTGAATTCGAGAAGCTTGAGAACAACTTCTATGAGCTATATGATAAATCATGACAGAAACTTTCCCACTTAATCCATACTCACATTAATTACTATTCAAGCACTTATGGTGTAATGTGGAATGAAATACTTCTGCAGTTCTGCTTCTGTGAGACTACAATATGGTAATGGCATACCAATCTGCCTTTCTGGAAAACAACAAAGTACAATCTCATTCTGAACACCTGAGGCATGAAGTACTGCTTACCTTCCCCTGGTGTGTCTTCAGTTGTAGCATTTTTAACCACATATGAAGGATGTTCTTCTGTCTCCTCTGAATAATCATTAACGCTGCCTGGTAGGGGAACAGATGAGTGAATGGTGGTCTGTGGTTTGTGTTCAGGATCCATTCTTACTGAATCTTCTGGAACTTGAGAGCCTGAAGGGGTAACAGTTCGCACCCATGCTTCTGGAAGAATGACCAAAGTAATTTTTGTAAATAAAATACTAAGAGATACTCAGTTGAGAGGCTTGAGAAAATATATAATGAATCAAGATCAGATTTGCAAGATTACACCCCAAAATGAAGTTGAGATAAAAATAATTCAAACTGTTAGCCAATTTAGAAGTAAACCTTGACTAGTTTCTTAGAAACTGATGAGAGCAAACCCAGTTTTAATTATTTTTTTTCTGTTCCATTTAAAATCTATCATAATTTGGTGATTCAGTCTTGGTTTGATGATCAGATTTAACTGAATTGGCAAACACAACAAGGCCTAGGAAATAAGGTTGCAGAATTCCCCATCTTCTACCCTGACAACAAGCTGCCAAGTCCCAGGCAGCTTCCACCTGAAAGCAAATCTCAAACACATTCCTCTGTGCATAACTCTTGGCCAGCTTTTGTCTCTGTATCTCTTGATGATGTCTGCTCTCTTGTTATAACAAATTTCCACTGTGTCCTCACAAAATGTTCTTGTTTCTGCTGAATTTCAAATAAAACAAAAAGATCTATTAGCAGAAAGCTGTTTTTTTATTCTGCCTTGCCAAGTTTGTAACTTCCATAGAGAAATACACTGGTATTCCAGCTCTTCATGGTGTCTGGAACTGTTAGACACAAATTCACATATCAGGAAGGAAAGAAATACTTGATTTTGAACCTGAAATATGAAAGATAGGCTTTCTCAGGAACATATGAACAGAGAATTAACTTCAGCCCAGCCAAAACAAGTACATCTTACAAGTAGTCTGACATGTAGGTAGTTGTAGGTTGGGAGTTTAGCAAAAACTTACTGAAGCTGGAAGGATAACAATGGTTTTCATCCAATGTAAACGTAATAAGCACTTAAATTTATCCATGCAATAAAAGTGCTGAAACGTAAAAACTTTGTCCAGAAAACAAACGATGTAAACTCTAGTGCAATCTGAGTCAGAAGGTTTGATGAATGCTACGTGCAAATACAGTATGTTTTGATGGTACTGCCTGTGAGAGAGAGACTAAGAAGCACTCTCACTCATACACAGAAGCACTGTGGGAGAAGGGAGAAGGAAGTGCCAGAGAAATACTTATAAATAAGTTTTAACCTACAATTAAAGGTGAGACCAGCTTCTGATTATAGCATTTACGAGTAAGAGGCTTGCATCTGCAAAGACAAATCTGCCATGTTTGATTCTACTGTGGTAGGGATACAAACAAGGATTTTTCACACTCCCTTTTAACAAATAAGTTTACACTATAAAACACCTTTATCTATTGTCAGTTTCAGTTGTCTACCTCAAATAACAGTAACTTAGAAGGAAAGGACTAAACATAATAAGCTTTAATGATCTTTCATTTGTGCAATTGGGATGCTGCCTGTTTTGATGGAGGTTGTAAGTCCTTCTTCTGTTCTTATAGCCAGGCTATTTGGCCTGCAGTCTACAGAAGTTATTCCAAGCAAACTTAATCTCATATCAGAACTCAGTCTACTTTCACAATTCAGGAAGACATCTAGACATTTCTTTCATAATTGAAGATCTTCAGTAAATAAGTGTCATTGTACTTGGAAAGAGCCTTACCATATAAAATACATACAAAACAACACAGTTTTACTAACAGTGGACTCCTTGATCTTTCCTTTGTAACTAGGGGATTCCATTGAACATTTCTGGAAAGAAATATCTCTGCTTGATCTTGCAGAGCAGGACTTTTGACAGTGGATGCTTCTGATAAGCAGTGAGATAATACCCATTCCATTTGTACAGCAAGAATGCAGACATTAATCAATAACAAAATACTAGAAGTAGTTTGGAGTTTTATTTAACCTGAATTAATTTCCTTAGAGTATTTTAGACATAGCATAACTAGCTTTGGGGTTTAGATTGAAGGTTTTGATCATTCTATAAAACTGCATTTTACCATCTCTTCCTTCCTTGAGATATTGCCTATTTCTGACTGACATTATTTTAAGACTTATAA
Organism: Apus apus; assembly: GCF_020740795.1. NCBI lineage: Eukaryota > Metazoa > Chordata > Aves > Apodiformes > Apodidae > Apus > Apus apus. The sequence goes on along the minus strand of NC_067312.1, from coordinate 38,265,532 downwards.
TGGATGGAAGCACAGAAATTCCTTGGAGTACAACCTGAATAGATTTGTTTTCTACTAAAAAAAATGTAACAGAATCCTCCATGGCAAGGGGATTGGGCTAGATGAACCTAAAATGTACTTTCCAACCCAAATCATTCTATAATTTAATGATTAATTTTCATGTCACACTCACTCCCAAAAGGAGATCTCAATATATTATTTCTTTTCAGCTTTTACTCCCAGATCAGACTGTTTGTATGTCCAAGACTATTTTTGAAATTTAGAGGAGTATCATTTTTAAATAAAGATTTTAATTTTCATGTAGTTTTATTTCCTCTCTCAAGACAGAAACTTTCTTCAGGACTTCCATCCATGTAAAATTAGCACACAACATGCTTGTCACCCTTTACTTGGGTAAAGAACTGGCTGGATGGTCACACTCAAAGACTTCTGATCAACAGCTCAATGTCCAGATGGAGACCTGTTATGAGAGGTATTCTCCAAGGGTCAGTACTGGAACAGAAGCTGTTTAATATCTTTGTTGGCGACATGGACAGTGGCATTGAGTGCACCCTCAGCGAGTTTGCTTGATGACACCAAACTGTGTGGTGAGGTTGACATGCTAGAGGGGACGGATGCTGTCCACAGAGACTTTGACAGGCTTGAGAAGTGGGCTCATGCAAACTACATGAACTTCAACTAGGCTAAGTGCCTGGGTTGGTGCAATCCCAAACACAAATACAAGCTGGGGTGGAGAACAGATGAAAAACAGCCTGGAGGAGAAGAACGTGGCAGTGATGGTGGACAAGAAGCTCAACATGAGCTGGCAATGTGTGCTTGCAGCCCAGAAAGCCAACCATGTCCTGGGCTGGATCAAAAAAAGTATGGCCAGCAGGACAAGGGAGGTGATTTTCCCCTTTACTTGGCTCTCATGAGACCTCACCTGGAATACTGCATCCAGTTATGGAACCCTCAACATATGAAGGATGTGGAGCTCCTGGAGAGAGTTCAGAGGAGGGCCACAATGATGATCAGAGGTCTGAAACACCTTTTCTCTGAAGACAGGCTGAGAGAGTTGGGGTTGTTAAGCCTGGAGAAGAGAAGGCTCCAAGAAGACATTATAGCAGCTTTCCAGTACCTGAAGTGGGCCTACAGGAAAGCTGGTGAGGGACTTTTTACAAGGTTTTACAGTGAGAGGACAAAGGGTAATGGATTAAAACTGGAGAAGGGGAGATTTAGGTTAGATATGAGTAAGAAATGCTGGCTACTCCTGATAACCTTCTTCTCTTCCATGTCCTTACAGATGACCTCCAGAATGATCTGTTCCATCATTTTTACATGGATGGAGGTGAGAATGACTGGTCTGTAATTTAATGGATTACCCTTCTTGCCCTTTTTGAGGACTGGAGTGACACTGGCTTTCCTCCAGTCCTCAGGTACCTCTTCTGTTTTGCATGATCTTTTAAAAATGATAGAGAGTGGCAGAGCAAGAACATCAGCCAGCTCTATCAGCACTTATGGGTGCATCCCACTGCGGCCTATGGATTTGTGTATGTTCAGTTTACCAAACTGATTTCTAATCCAATCTTCATTGACCAGTGGAGAGTTTTCCTTCCTCCAGGCTTTCTCTCTTACATCCGAGGTCTGAGATTCCTGAGGGCTGGTCTTAGGAGTAAAGACTGAAGCAAAGAAGATTCTGAATAACTATGCCTTCTCTGCATCCTCTGTTATCAGGGCTTCCACCTCATTCAGCAGTGGGACCACATTTTCCCTAATCTGACTTTTAGCACTGATGTATTTGAAGAAGCCCTTCTTCTTTTCTTTTACTTCTTTTGCCAGGTTTAGTTCTTAGAGGGCTTTGGACTTCTTTGTTGCCTTTCTACATACCCTGACAACATTCCTGTGGTTCTCCCAAGTCACAAGTCCCTCCTTCCACAAACTGTGAACTTCTTTCTTCCGTGTGACTTTTTTCAGCACATCCCTGATCATCCATGCAGGTATCCTTCTTCCTCCACTCAATTTTTTACTCATAACAATGCACCTATCTTGAGCTTGAAGGAAATGACATTTGAATATTTACCAGCTCTCTTGGCATCCCCTACCTTCTAGAGTATTAGCCCACAGGATTCCTGCAAGATTTCTGAAGAGTGCAAAGTTAGCCTCCCAAAGTCCAGGGCTGCAATCCTACTTATTGCCCTGCTGCTTCCTTGTAAAATACTAAACTCTGCCGTGTGACAATCACTGTCGCCAAGGCTGTCCCCAGCCTTAACGTCCCCACCAAACAGACCTTCTATGTTAATACAACATCCAGCAGTGCCCCTCTCCTCATTGTCTCTTCCACCACCCACACCAGGAAGTTATCATTGATGCACTTTAAGAGCCTTCTGGACTGAGTATGCCTGGCTGTGTGGGCTTTCCACAAATATTGTAGTGATTGAAGTCTCCCACAAGCACTGAGGCATGTGATCTAGAGGCTAATTCCAATTGTCTGTAGAAGGCCTCATCAACATCTTCTTCCTGGTTTGGTAGTCTATAGTAAACACTCATAACAGTTTTGCCCACATTTGCATGTCCGCTAATTCTTACCCACAAGCTTTCAACATGTTCTTCCTCCCCACCCTCGGTAGAACTCAATACATTCCGGTTGCTCTTGCACATAAAGAGCAACTCCTTTACCTTGTCTTGTTGTTCTGTCTTTCCTAAAGGGTACATAGCCATCCATGACAACACTCCAGTCATGGGATCTGTCCCACCATGTCTCAATAATTAGAATTATATAATAGACTTTCAACCTAGCACAGATCTCCAACTCCTCCTACTTAATCCCCACACTGTGTGCATTGGTGTATGAGCACTTCAGAGAGGGAGTTGAGCACTTAGTTTTCACTCTTGAGGGGTGGTAGGCCTTCTGATTCTCAAAAATGCTAGCACACTGCCCCACAAATGCTGCTCTACTACACTCAGGGGCCTCACTAGAATATCCAGTTACATCCCCCTCCCTCTGCAAACCTAGTTTAAAGCCCTGTCAATCAGACCCACAACGTCTTGCACAAAAACCCTCTTCCTCATTTGAGAAAGATATTTTCCATGAGATGCGAGCAAGCCTGGTACTGTTTAGGCTACCCCATTGTCATTAAAGCCCAAATTGTGACACCAGCTACAAAGCTATGTGCAACTGGAAGAAGAGACAAAAAGATAACTGGTGCCCCAGAATCCCTCACCACCCTTTCCAGTGCTTTAAAGTCTCTTTTAATTGTTCTTAGACTACAAGTCTCGGATTGCTCTTCACACACATGGAAGATCAATAGTGGATAACAGTCTGAGGACCTTAACAAACTAGGAAATTTCACTGACTTCTTTAACCTGGGCTCCAGGGAGACAGCAGACTTCCCTGTGGGGAGAGTCTACCCAGCATATCAGACCCTCTGTTCCTCTCAGAAGGGAGTCGCCTACAACCATAACCCTTCTTTTCTTACTTGCAGATGTCATTCTAATGCAGGTGGTAGGTCTTTCCAACTGTGGATATACCTCTGGTGTAGGCTTCCCACTATTCACCATTTAGCTACTTTGTTTTGCTATAGTGGCTTCTATTTTATGCCTTGCATCAACATATGTTGCTTTGTGACAGCAGTTATTTTATTTTTATAGAATTAGCCAGTAGCAGTTCTGAAACATGGACAGAAAAAGAAATATCTTCATAACTGCTTAAAACAGGAAAACAAAATGGAAGAAGGCCACTTATTTTGGGTGATGTAACTCCAAAGTCTCATGGTTTCTACCTTTTGTTTTCCCTGAGCCAGATAATTTTTTCCTTAAAAAATAAAGGAATCAAAGCATGTCAGCATGTAAAAACATGAGTCCATTACAACATTATTTAAATATTACTTCTATATTGCTTTCTAAGGACACATTTCCTCATGCTGTAAAATAATTTGCATATTACAATCTGCATTTTTAAGTTATTAATAAAAAGTAAAACATAAAATATGTTTTTGGACTGAACTCTCAATTTCCTCTTTCCTTGTAACGAATCCCCCCTGAAAACAGATAAAGCAGATGTGCCATGTGTGACTTTACATAAAAATAATGTTTTGGAGGATCTCAGAGCAAAAGTAACTGGTCTGGTGCTTGTTTTTTGTTTCTTGCTTTTGCTTTCATGGGGTTTTTGTATTAATGACATATTCCTTATATTTTGCATACTAAGTTGTAACTTAGTTGAAAGGTATAGATGCTGCTAATATAGTTAACTACCAAAAGGAAAAGACAATTTACAACAAGAAAGTTGTGCTTGATTGCTCTTCACAGAATCACAGAATGTTATGGGTTGGAAAGGATCCAGAAAAATCACTTAGTCCAATCCCCTGCCAGACCAGGATCCCCTAAAGTAGGTTACACAGGAACGTGTCCAGGCGGGTTTTGAATATCTCCAGAGAAGAAGACTCCACAACCTCTATGAGCAGCCTGTTCCAGTGCTGCGTCACCCCTATAGTGAAAAAGGTTTTCCTCATATTTATCTCTTTCAAGCAGTTCCCTCTCCTTCTTGAACTGAGGGGCCCAGAACTGGACACTATTGTTCACCTGTGGCCTCACCAGGGCAGAGTAAAGGGGAAGGAAGACCCCTCTCGACCTACTAACCTGTAAGGGTTCAACAACAGAACAAGGAGGGCCTTGAGCGGTTAACCCCTTCCCCTTAGGCTATAGTTGATACCTGCTGAAGCCCAGCCCCCCATCCCCCCCACCCCTCCTAATACACACTTCTGCTCAAAAAGGGAATGAGGACATGGAGTGGGGAATTTATGAATGTTGATACTTTATAAACAAAACAGAGATGTACAAATATATAACTGTAGCACAAGCCACTGATAAGGTAAAGATTATTATGGTAAAGGGATGTGATTTTCAAATGCATCGCAGTTCCCTCCCATTGGGGTGGCTGTTGTGCGTGTGAGTATGGGGAGTGAATTCTATATATAGAGAGAAAAGCAGGGAAGATTCGCAGATGGGGCTCTTAGGCATTGAAGGCTGCAGAAGTGACAGCTCCTGGGCTGGGGGGCAGCAGGCACATACCGCATGAGCAGCCTGTGGGCAGCAGGCACACATCACGGGGGCAGCGGGTCCCTTGGGGTGGCAGTCCCAACAAACAAAGAAGGACTGGTAGAAGACATTAAGGTTGGGGGCAGCCTTGGTTGTAGTGACCATGAGATGGTAGAGCTCAGAATCATGTGCAGCAGGTACTGAACACCTAGCAGGGTCAAAACTCTGGATTTCAGAAGAGCTAATATTGGCCTTTTCAAGGAACTGCTTGGAGAAATCCAATGGGATAGAGTAATGGAAGGAAAGGGGTCCCAAAGAGTTGATTAATATTCAAGCACCACCTCATCCAAACTTAAGATCAAAGTGTCCTGAAGAGTAAGAAATCAAGTAACAGAGCCAGGAGACCTGCATGGTTGAGCAGGGAACTTCTGAACAAATTTACATGGAAGAAATAAATTTATAGATCATGGAAGAAGGGGTTGACCACTTCGGAAGAATACAAGAATGTGGTCAGAGTGTAGGGATGCAACAAGGAAAGCTAAGACCTCCTTAGAATGAAAACTGGCAAGGGAAGTCAAGGACAACCAAGAAAGGCTTCTTCAAGTACATTCAAGGTAAAAGGGAGACCAGAGGAAATGTGGGCCCACTGCTGATTGAAGCGGGTGCCCTGGTGATCAAGGACACGGAGAAGGCAGAGTTACTTAATGCCTTCTTTGCCTTGGTCTTTGCCACTAAGGCCAACCCTCAGGATTCCCAAACCTTCCAGACCACAGAAGAAGTCAGGAGTAAGGAAGACTTCACCTGGATTGAAGAAGATTGGGTTAAAGATCAGTTAAGGAAACTGGACATCTGCATAGCTGTGAGCCCTGATGGGATGCATCCATGTGTGCTGAGGGAGCTGGCAGAAGTCATTGCTATACCACTCTCCATCATCTTTGAAAAGTCCTGGAAATCGGGAGAGGTGCCTGAGGACTGGAGGGTAGCTAATGTCACTCCAGTCTTCAAGAAGGGCAAGAAACAGGACCTGGGTAACTACAGACTGGTCAGCCTCACCTCCATCCCTGGAAGGATGATGGAAAGCTCACTCTGGGGGTCATCTCTAAGCACGTGGAAGAAAAGAAGGTTATCAGAAATAGCCAGCATGGATTCACCAAGGGGAAATCGTGTCTAACTAATCTGATAGCCTTCTATGATGGTGTGACAGAATGGATAGGTTCAGGGAGAATAGTGGATGTTGTCTTCCTCGACTTCAGTAAGGCTTTTGATATTGTCTCCCATATCCTTGTGGATAAACTTAGGAAGTGTGAGTTAGAAGAGTGGACAGTGAGATGGACTGAGAACTGGCTGGACAATAGAGCCCAGAGGGTTGTGATCAATGATACAGAGTCCAGTTGGAGAACCGTGGCTAGTGGTGTTCCCCAGGGGTCAGTACTGGGCCCAATCTTATTCAACATCTTTGTCAATAACCTGGATGAGGGCAAGGCATGTATCCTCTACAAGTTTGCTGATGATACAAAGCTGGGAGCATTGGCTGATACACCTGAAGGCTGTGCAGCTATCCAGTGAGATCTAGACAGACTGGAGAGCTGGACAAAGCTGAACCTAATGAGCTTCAACAAGAGTAAGTGTAGAGTCCTGCACCTGGGGAGAAAAAACACCGTGCATCAATATAGATAAAGATATAGAAAGCAGCCCCATGGAGAAGGCCCTTGGCATCCTGGTGGACAACAAGTTATCCATGGGACAGCAGTGTGCCCTCATGGCCAAAAGAGCCAATAATATATTGGGGTTTATTAAGAACAATGGGGCCAGCAGGTCAAGGGATGTTCTCCTCCCCCTCTACTCTGGCCTATAAGACCACATCTGGAGTATTGTGTCCAGTTCTGGGCTTTCCTGTTCAACAGGTATAGGGATATACTGAAAAGAGACCAACAAAGAGCTATGAGGATGATTATGGGACTGGAACATCTGTCATGTGAGAAAAGGCTAGGAGACCTGGGGTTGTTTAGTCTTGAGAAGAGAAGACTAAGAGGGGACCTTATTAATGTCTACAAATATCTGAAGGCTGGATGTCAAGAATGGGCCAGTCTCTTTTCAGTGGTGCCCTCTGATAGGATGAGGGGAAATGGCACCATGTTTCAACACAGGAAGTTCCACCTCAACACAAGGAAAAACTTCTTTACTGTGAGGGTGGTGAAGCACTGGAACAGGCTGCCCGGAGAAGTTGTAGAGTCTTCTTCTCTGGAGAATTTTAAGACCCATCTGGATGTGTTCCTTTGTGATCTTCCCTAGGTGTTCCTGCTGCAGCAGGGGGGTTGGACTTGATGATCTGCAGAGGTCCCTTCCAACCCTTATGATTCTATGGTTCTATGAAAATCTCAGGTGGTGTGTGTGTGCATCTCCTTGAACAGTGTGAGAATGCTCAGAAAGCAGCTTCTGCCTTAACACTGTTAAGACTAATTATTTAATAAACTTATTACTTTCCCCATAAAATAAATATAAAAACTAAGAATTTCGTATAAGCCTGTCAGAATTTCAGATACAATAATTAATATTTTATTTGTCCACATTAGTGTAATCTCAAGATATACTGTTATCTTTTGAGAAAATTGCCATCATCATCTTATGAGGGCATCTTTATATTGACTGCTTTACTTCTCAGGAAATTATTTCCTTTCTTGACAGGAAAAATTAGCCTATGACAAAATTTTTCATTCTCTGGGATTAAGATATTTCTATTGTCTATTGAATTGTGCAATATATTTACATAGTCAAAGAAAACCAGAGGTGGATGATAATTCAGTGTTTACATTTAACTCCAGGTTTACCTGTGAGTTTACTGAATCGAAAAGGGGTAGGACAAGATGACATGTTCTGATATAATTATGGGCACATTAGAGCAATCTCCTCAAAAAGCCGCTATGCTCAGGATCTCAATAGCAGCGGACATTTCACAGAATCAGATCTTGTGAAAGCTTTATACCCAGAAATGGTGCATGCCAACTTTATCACTGAAACAATCTTTAATTTAAAAGTATAGAGACTTTGGGGCTAGACAGTGCATAACAAAGTTAGGGAGGTCTGCAGTTTCTTTGCAATAAGAGTAGCTGTAATTTGAGGTAACACGCACACAGGTAGTCCTCATGTAGTTACAATTTATGTATTTTTAACGATCAAAAGTGGTACACAAAAGGCACTGGCAAGTCAAACAACACATGGCCTGGTGGCCTCGTAGTACAAACGTCTGAGTAGCAGTTACAAGAACCTGCCTCAGAGATATGAATGTATTGCATTATTGTGATTAGATTAAGAAAATTTTATAGATGGACCAGTGCTGCATCACAGTAAGAAAATAGGCTCATGGGTAAGCAGCACAATATGGCAAGTTTTATCATGAGAAGAAATGCAGAAAGGGGTTCAGTGGAGCTTCCTGCATGTATGCTCATCCACTGAAACATAACCTGATATTCAACTTCCTAATCTCCAGTAGAACAAGAACATAAGTGCTTGCTTTAACTTTTCCAGTTATGTACATCTTGGAGAAGATACCTCTATTCTGCTGGCTACAATTTCTTTTCTAGAACCACTTTGAACTCTGTTATGTGTTTAATGTCCCAGTAACCCCCCACAAGATTCTGACTTTAATAAACTAACATTCCCCTTGAATATTTTGAGGTGAAAATTTTATCAGAAGAGTCAGTTCTAATTTCACATGGTGTTTTTTTTTTCTTTGTTTTTTTTTTTTCCTTGTTGTTGTTGTTTTGTTTGGGGCTTCTTTCATGTTTTGTTTGTTTGTTTGTTTGTTTGTTTTGTTTAATTGGTTGGTTGATTGGTTTGTTTGTTTTGGTTTGTTTTGGTTGTTTTTTTTTTCTGATTTCATTCTGGATCAGATACCAGAAGAAATCAGAATAACAAGAATGTGGTTGTATCTAAATGACACGAAAAAAACCTCACAAGTAAAGCAGTAGCAAAATATGTTTCTTTGGTCCCTGATTTTGGATAACTGGGAGGCTTTACTTAAATTTCCTAAAGAATTAAGAGTTTAGCAATCAATACCCTGAGTAACTTCAATAAGAGCTGAATTAATGTAGCTTTCTCCTGTAATCTCATTTCTGATATTCTTACATTACTGACATTGTTAAACCCTGCAAAGTTTATGATAAATTAGTTCTTGATTTCTGAAATTTGCTAACCTGAATGCAAAGACAATTGTATTTTGCATAGTTTACTTCTGCCCAAGATCAAAAAAAACCCCTCTTGTGTCTCCTTCTTCTCATATGTGGAAGAGAAAAACAAAAATGATGCAAGGACTGCTTCCTTACTACTATGTAATCAAGTTTAGTTTCACGAGTTATAAAACGGCAAAGCCCCAAGAAAATTTCTCTGTTCCGTTTTTGAAACACTAGTAAGGATTGTTAACAGAAGTGTGATAGCTTCCTCACTGAAGTATTCTGAACCTTATAGATGTCATTTTTCTACAGCTGGAGACACTGAATTGTTAGGTCTCAAACTAACCTTGATGGAAGGTGGAGCCATGTGTTTAACAGGTGTGTTATTTATGGTATTAAGGCTTCTGCAATGTTTTTACTGATGTTCACGTAGGTGGCAGGTATAGTCATGTTCTGTTCCAAAACTACGTAGGGACACACCTAGGCTTGCTAGTTGCAGCAAGTTGAGTATTTAGTCCTTGAAGAAGATGCTATTTCACACAGTGTCACAATTTTCCGCTCAAGCAGCATGGTGACTGCTAACACACAATTGTCTGGCCATAAACCAAAAAAGTTTAGCTGGCACATGAAAACAATTGGGCCAGGGATTATTGTATCCAGGCTAAAGACAAGTTACTGCATTAGTCTTCTGTTCTTTTAAGATACTTGGTCTACCACAATACCAATGTGTCAGTCAGTGTCATTTTAAGGTCATGTCTGAAACTAGCTATTCATATGACACAGCTAGAGTCTACTCTTCAAATGCTCTTTTCCCTTTTCCTCTCACCCATACACTGAAATATAAAAAGATAATGGTTTAGAATTTGCATGGACCTCTGGACTTAAAGTAGGACAGAATAGATTAGCTTTATAAAAAAGCTATACTGGTGTCAATAGTATTTCAAAAGTCAAATATGTGCTGTTGGCTCAGTCACACTACCTCCAGTCTAAGGGACATGAACCTGAAACCCACAGTCCCATTTTGTGACCTATCAAAAGCTTCCAAACTCATCTAAGATGGTACTTCCAGCTCCACATGTGTTCTACTTGGAATTAGAGAAAACAGACATTACAGTTTAGCTGCTCAAAAGAGTGACTGAGACTCAGCCAAGTGGGACAGCTTGGCATCTTTTTCTCAGGCTGTGCTTCAATGAGTTATATCTCATTGCTGAAAAAATTTGGTGGGGAATTAATAAAATCCCACACCTCCATTATAGCGGTACCATGCACCTGATAAAAGTTTTCTAACTATTTAGTGTGTGCAAATGTTTGCAAATAAAAGAGGCTACCATTACCTGGTTTACTTTGGCTGTTAGCAGCAGGAGAAACAGAATTCTTCTTCCAGAACCAGGACTGTGATGGTAGGGGAATACTTTCTTCAGAATAGGAATATTGGTCTACGTAAAAGTGAAACAAGTAAAAAAATCCAAACAAACAAACAACCACAACCCAAAAATAACAGGAACAAAAAAAACACCAAATCACAGTCTGAAAAAACAATTCTTATTCCAGTGTTTTGTGAATTTTTTGGTAAAAAAAATAAAACAAAACAAGTATATTCAGTTAATATGCATAGGACAGAGAAATGCATGTAAAAACTTTCGAAAGATCATCAGGAGCTTCTGTTTCTCATGTTATATTAAAAGGGGAAAGTCACAATGTCTAGTATTTAAAGTAGATTATTTAAAGAAAACCTGCATAGAAACAGACTAAGATCAGTAATTTTATTCTGACAGTGTGTTCATGATAGGCATATGGTCAAGAAAAAAGTACTGCAACCTCACATTTATCTTAGGGCAGATTTAATATTACTTCAGTATTCAGTCCACAATGAAAGATGATTTACATAAAATATTACTAGATACAACATTAATTAATTTAATGCCTTTTAGATTAAAACTTAAATATAGGAATTCTGAGGATACTAGGGATTAAGAGTCATCTCACAGATGTGCAGGGTTGGTCCTCTGGAGATTACCTGTACAGCAAATTCTAATGAATCTCGGTACTTCAAATGCTAACGGCAAATGTCATATGGCAAATCTCATATAAGATACAGGAAAACAGCTAAAATAATCCTGTGTTCTCAAACTCAGAGCAAGTATTTCTTGGTTGCTTGTTATGCTTAAAGCCAATCGTGACCAGCTCTGATAATGGGGCTCCATAAATCAGTAGATATGTAATTCATTCAAATTGCAAGTTTTGCAAGTGTGTTACTTGACTAGGAACTGCTGGCACACAGAGCTCAGCTTGTTCTAGTAAGAGGTGCTCCAGACATCAAAGAATGGCTACTGTAAAGGGGTAGAGAAATAAATCAGCCAGGTTTATACGATTTCTCTCTGACTCTGCAAATGCAGTAGAAAGCACAGTTAAAATGTTCATGTATCTCACTACATGATTATTATAGATCCAACACATATTAATTTATCAATGCATTTCAAGGCAATATGAGAAAAGGAAGATGGAAACGTAAAAAATCTGAACAGCCATTTTGTGTCTTATGGTATGACTCATTGTACGTCAAGGTATAGAACACTACAATTTTAATCAAAATGGCAGCATAACTGAGTTACTTTTTAGGATTCACAACAATTTCTCAAATCTCTCCAAGGCAGGAATTTGTTGAAATCTGTAATTTTTGGGGAGCAGTTGGGGTCAATTAACTCAGACTTAGGCCTGGGTCCCACCTCTGTGTAGTGAGTGATACCTTTAATATTACCTACTTATTTTCAGGGAGGGAGCAGTACCTCACAGTGACAGAGGAATATATATAAAATATATAAAACAAATGTTCTTTTACTAACTTTGTACAGAGGGGCTGTCTGAGAGTAAGCTTCTTTACTGCTTCTTTTTACAGGACTTTTCTTCTGATTCACAGACTCTCTGCTATTCAGTATTAGTCATAATCTAAGCGCATACACTAGCTTTTCTTTTAAAAGCACCAGTGGGATAAATGGAGCCTGTCCTATCCTCTATGCTCTCATGAAAGACAAGGAAGGCAGTGAGAGAGAAGACCTCCAGGGTTAGTGGGAGTGCCTTTAAAGTATGTTCAATAGAAGAGCCATAGTGACACAGATAAAGAATAACTGTGCTCCCAGTATCCTGAGCAAATGGGCACTGATAGTCAAGACCAGAGAGTTCCTCTTTGTTGCTTACAAAAAGATGGAAATTGTAATTTTTTTATTGTTGATGCTGATCACTCATACGAGCAGTCAGGTAACAGAATGGAGTTGCAAGATGCAGCATAGCTGGATGGTTGGAAATGGCCCTTTTGTGACCTCTTTTCTTGTTTGTGGATAGAATATTAGCTGTCTTTCCTATTTCCTTACAAGCTAGATGCTCTATTAGTCAAGTCCTTCTTTCTCATTGAGCACTACATCACAGTGATATCAGCTTATTTTGATAATTAAGCCTGCAGTTACAGCAACAATTGGTGTTATACAAATTCAGCTTCTGTATTGGTAATATGAAGATTCACCCTCTGAGAAGGTTATCTTTCAAAACTCCATCCTATCCTCTGAAAGTAAGTTAACAATAAACTCTGACAGTGTTTTACAGGTAGAGGTTTGTTTACATTGTCATAAGCTACAACTCAGTTCTTTTCCATATCAAAATGCATTATGCAAACTACTACTTCTTATTCACTCTGGTCAAACCACATATTTTAATCTAACATTCACAGGTTACATGACCTTAAGCAACAGCCTTCCCCAAGGCATTGCCTAAGAGAGCTGAAAACCACCGGAGTTGTATAACTTATTATTCTTAACTTCTGGTGTGAGACAAGGTTACTTTGTCAGTCAGCTGACTTCTCTTTTTAATATTAAGAATCCTTAGTTATCCTAATATATTATATTGGCATGAAGAAGAACATATACAGAATTATCAACTAATAAGCTTCTGACTTGGAAAAAGACCTTGATGTCAACAGTTAATATTACAGCTTGTTATCACAGAAAATAAGGCTTTTCTTGCTGTATTATGTCAATATTATCACTATTTTCCTCTTGACAATCAAAGTAAAGGCATGTATTTCATACTATGAGCCACAGAGGTCCTGAAGAAAATATGAGAATCTAGATTTAACTTTACTTAGAAAATTATTTACATCTGTATGTGTATTTATAAGACATATTTATTCCATTCATATTGGTTAGACCTGCTGTGGTACTGCAAATCTTTGCTCATTCATTAGTCAGCTGCTTGAGGATACAAACAGATCACAATGCCCCACTGACAGAGTGCTATTAATCTCTAAATCAGCCATGGCAATCTTCCTTTAATCATTAGTAATACATTTAGATTTTAAGATTAATGCTTGAGAATTGTATTTGACATCTGAGGAAAAACCTCTTTTACTAATACACGTGGGAAGGGTTAAAATATTAATATTAGGTAAGAATAGACTGTTCTCTTGTAATTTATGGACAAGATCCACAAGTCCCATGGAAAAGCCAAAAATCTTCCTCATTTTTCCCTCACACAGCTTTTCAGAAGGCTCCTCCCTAAGATGGATTCTGTTTTTATTATAGTCTTTGCATAAATATTCCTTTATTCTAAAATTACACTTCCTCCACAAGCACTCATGGAATCTGGCCTTCTGCTTTTGCTCATCTAATCCCCTAAATGCATAGGCAATACAAGTCTCAAATTAAAAATTACTCCAAACGCAGAATATTTTAAGTTTTGAGGCCCAAATTTGTTTACCTGAGAGTCCTCAAATATGGCCATGTCAGGGTGTACATAGAAAAAAAAGGAAGTTTGAACAGTCACAATAATATCCTGTAAGAGATATTCTATATAACAAAAAATATTTTAAGAGTACTGGTGCAACTGAACATTGATTTTAAGGTGTCATAGTTACGATACATGCTATCTCTGTGAAAAACACAGTAGGTAAATCTCAAAATTTGTCAATGTACAGTTTTATTCTTATGTTGTGTCATTATGTTATCTTCTTTGAGGCAGAATCCTCTGGTAAAATTATTTGCTTGCAAATGATTATTTTTTCAACAACTGCAAGTTAAGATTTAAGGGAAGTTGTAAGCAGCAGGAGTAGGACAGGAGTATTTGATAAGAGATCTAAGCTTTCAGAAAAAAAAATATCCTAAATTAAATACATAATAAAAAGGAAAGTAGGACTAACTACTTAACTTTTTTTTTATAATTTATCTAATATCTTGTTATATGTCCTTTTGGTTAGCATGTTTTCTGCTTGAAGTCCAACTGAAATGCCTTCCTCTTAAATCTGAGTCAATTGCTTCTTGTCCTACAACCAAATTGAAGACTTTCGAAGACTTACATTGTTAGACCAGCAAACCCACTTTTCAGTCTTTCACCAGAAGCCACTTTCATTAACCTTTTGATCATTCTCTTTACAAACTTTCTTGTTAATTTTCTAAAATTGTATTTCTTGAAATGGCATCCCTTAAGGGAGACATAGTACATAAACATGAGTACACATGGTCACTTGCTGTGACTGAAATAATATTAAATGTCTTGTTGGGCTGTGTAAATTGAATCCCATTTTCCTAAACATTCACAAAATATTTGTAAATTCCAGAGTGGTTTTACTAAGATGACCCTCATTTATCACATTTTTGTCAACATTTATGAAGTCATGTACACAACTTTCCAACCAGTCACTAGCATTTAAACATACATACTCCTAGGTTAGCTAAACAGCTTTTGAAAAATCATTAGCTGTATTCACTTGTGGATCTTTATGCCACTTAAAGAACCTAGCTATTTTAGTATGTCTTTCATATCAGAGGATTCTTTTATCCTTTTTTTTTTTTTTTTTTTACTTTCCTTGACAGCTGAGAAGCTTAAAAACAGATTATTAGCCTCTTCATAATTTTCACTCAGCTTGTTTAAGATAATAGTTGCCTGGCTCCACGCTTCCGCTCTCAACAACTGTGTGTCATCATACAGCATATATGAACAATTTTTTTTTTTTTTTTACTAAATAAACACTATATCCTAAAAAAAATTACCTGCATCCATTGTAATTGGTCTGTTTCTCAGGGCCAGTGTTTCCACAGAGGTGAGGGTTAACTTCTGTTATTTTCTGACAGCCTCCCACACTGTGTACATAAATTTTTAATCTGCAAAAATGCAAGAGCTTCACTAGGCAACAAGATACCTGCAGAAGGTAAAATGTGAGGAGCGGCTTAGCTTTCTCCTCATGGTTTCCTCTTCTTATCAATGTCTGTTTTACCAGAAGACCAAAACTTACTAGATGAAACTCAATGCTGTAAAATAATGACTTAAGTATAACTAAAAAATAACAATAATAATAAAAAACTGCAGTCACATATTATATAACTGTGAGCACAAATAGTTAGAAGGATTTCACCAGAATATTTTGCAAATGTGCACACTTTGTGTCAGCTGAGAGAATGAGAAATATGATACTCTTGCTACATTTCCAGTTGATACTCTTGCTACATTTCTAGTAGTGGTGAAACCGGTAAAGACATAAGGGACATTTTATGCAATTTCTACTCTAATTTCACATAAACAGTGTTATTAAATGTTTCCAGATGAAACACTTATTATATTAGAGCAAAGTTTGCCTTGCTTTGGAGTATTGCTGCATGGAATTGCATTGCCATGTGCCTTCTGTGTTAATTAAAGGTAAAAAACTCTATTAATCATCACCAATACCATTATGCTTCAACAGGTATCTGCTAAGGAGACAGTCAGGTTGTTTTGAACTGTAAGTCAAATATGCCATTCTCTTGGAATAGCTCCAGGCACACAACTTGCAATGTATTCCTATATTTAGAGGAACAATACAGCAGCAGGAAGTGGGAGAAGCTAGTATTACTCATCAGTTGCAAAAGCAGATAAAGAACAAACTGAAAGCAGGCTGGTGTCATCCAGCTTACACAGGTGAGACCAGTGGCTCAGTATTTCTACTTCACTGCTAATTGTTCTGCACCACACCCTTATGTCAAAAAGGATTAAAGGCGGGAGCTTGCCTGTAGATTGTAGTCCAAAAATGAGTTTTTTTATATCACTAATCCAACAAGCAGTTTCACAAGAGGTTTGCCTCTTGCTAGAGGGGGAAAAAAAAAAGAATAAAGAATGGAAAAGGAAAAAAACAACAAACCCACAAAAAAGAAGAAACAAACAAACAAACAAAAAAAAAACCAAGAGAAAAGAAGCCACCTGAACAGCTGAAGCTATGTACTTTTAAAAGATTGCAATCTCATAAAAATAAAAAAAAAATCTGGTAGATAATTTCTGGTGTTCTTGCTAATCCTAAATTAGGAAGACTCTTTCATGAGAAACCTTCTTTACATTTTTACATAAAATATCCTTGGAAAAAATCCCTTTAGCAATCTATGACACTATCTGTCTATTTCTTAAAATACCATAATCTTGGGACTTGCTATTCCATTCACACCTCTGATATTTTGTTTATTTGTATATCTTTGTATATTCCAAATCAATTTGATTCTCTGTAAAATCTTGTAGCAGCTCCAGAGATAAATAATTTTTTTTAGTATAGAATTAGGCCACATATGAAATGTCATATCTGTGCTTTTTCCTTTGGGGAAACTCAGATGCAAATCAAGCTCTGAGTTATATACCTTTAGGCAGTTCTGTAATGGGACAAATTACAACAAAGGCAAACCTGCCTAAAAGTTTATTCTCTTTGAAACAGAAACAAGCCCAAACCCTTTAAAATTTATCATGAATAACTATGACTTGCACCATGTCATCCATTGTGCTCTATGTGGCTCTTCCCAATTAGCAGCAGCCATGAAGCAACTCAGTCTCGAGTGTCACTGAAACACAAAATCAGGAGTTTTCTGGGTTTTTAGTTGGAAACATAACAAGTAATTGTTCTTCAACATCTGAATACAGAAGTCTGTAACAAATTCCCTGCATGCAAATTTCTTTGCTGAGAATCAATTAGTTTATACTTAAATTTACAAGAAAACACGTTAAATAAAGGAAGTCGGGAAAAGTCCATCTTCAAATGGAATGCTGCATTTTAGATTGTTCTCTATCTGTACCTTGGTTTTGTGAGATTTGAAGGAAAAACACATGAAGAGCTTCATTTTTTCTTAGATGAAGCTATCCTAATGTTCCACAGAATCAAATCAGTTTTGCAGTCATTGACTACCTGGGAATTAGTTCTGTCTGCTCTGCACAAAAATTTCACTCCTAATTTTGGCAAGTAAGCCACTCAGAGAAATAGCAACACACAAGCTGTCTTGGAGAAATTTTCCTAACCACAACAATCTCTGATTAATAATGGCACAGTTAGAGTTAAGTTTTAAAGGAGAAAATGTAATGCCTAGTTTCCTCAATTCTTTCATCAGACTGGTTTTATCACACCTTGAATGTAGACAATAAGCAAAACATAATTTATTATTACTCATTTACTATGTCATCCTTGTTTCTGTGTGGTAGTAGAAGCCAAGCCATGGCTATGCTGCTCTGAACAGGCCTCAGCTTGACTAAAGCTTCAGAACATGATACTTCCCCCCCATTTTAGATAGAGAATAAGGTATGCCTAATTGTTTTAATTTGTACGTTTACTACCAAAAGATCTTCTCACTAATATTCATTTCAACATAGAGAAAAAACAACAACAAAGAAGCACACTTTGCTAAGGAGATATTTGGAAACATTAAATACATTACTTTTCTTTAAAGGCCCAGTTCCACTCCTTCTAGATCAGTTGTGACATGCTGCCTGCTCTCCTGTAGGTTTGTTTGGTTTGGTTTGTTTTTTTGTTTTCATAGAATCATAGAATGGTTTGGGTTGGAAGTGACCTTAGAGAGGTGCATATAGTTTAAATGACCCTGCATGGCCAGGGACACCTCCCACTATGTCAGGTTGCTCAAAGCCCCATCTAACTTGCACTTGAACACTTCCAGGAATGGGGCTTCCACAGCTTCCCTAGGCAACCTGTTCCAGTGTCTCACCACCCACACAGTGAAGAATTTCTTCCTTATGTCTTATCTAAATCTACTCTCTTCCAGCTTAGAACTATTACCCTTGGAACTATCACTACATGCCCTTGTGAAAAGTCCCTCTCCAGCATTCTGGTAGGCGCTGTTCAGATACTGGAAGGCTGCTATGAGATATACCCAGAGCCTTCTCTTCTCCAGGCTGAAGAACCCAATTCTCTCAACTTGTCTTCATAGAAGTACTCCAGACCTCTGATTATCTTTGTGGCCCTTCTCTGGACCTATTCCAACAGCTTCATGTCCTTCTTATGTTGGGGTCCCAGACTGGACACAGCACTCCAGGTAGAGTCTGACAAGAGCAGAGAGGGAGAACCACCTCTTTGATCTGCTGACCATGCCTTTTTTGTTGCAGTCCAGGATACTGTTTGCTTTCTGTGTTGCAAGTGGACATCGCTGGCTCATGTTGAGCTTTTCATCAGCCAACACCCACATGTCCTTTTCCTCAGGGCTTTTCTCAGCCCATTCTCAGCCCAGGCTGTATTTGTGCTTGGGAATGTCCTGACGCAGGTACAAGATCTTGCACTTGGCCTTACTGCACTTCATAAAGTTGACACAGGCCCATTTCTGAAGCCTGTCATCCCCTTTGGATGGTGTCACTTCTCTCCAGCATGTTGACTGCACCACACAGCTTGGTGCCATCAGCAAACTTGCTGAGAGTGCACTCAGTCCCAGTGTCCATGTCTCTGACAAAGATGTTAAGTAGCACTGGTCCCAGTGCTGACCCTTGAAGAATGCCACTTGTCACTGGTCTCCATTTGGACACTGACCCATTGACCACAACTCTTTTAGTGTGACCATACAGCCAATTCCTTATCCATCAAGTGGTCTATCCGTTGAATACATGTATTTCCAATTTAAAGACCAAGTTGATGTGCTGGACACTGTTGAATGCTTTTTACATGTCTAGGTAGATGACATCAATTGCTCTTTAGTCCACTGATGCTGTGACTACATTGTAAAAAGGCCACACATGATCTCTAGGCATATCAAGGACATGGGGGTCATCAAGAGCAGTCAACATGGTTTTACCAAGGATAAGTCATGTTTGACTAACCTTTTAGCCTTCTATGAGGAAATTACCAGGTGGATAGATGATGGTAGAGCAGTGGATATGGTCTATCTTGATTTCAGTAAAGCATTTGACACCGTCTCCCACAGCATCCTTGTAGATAAGTTGATCAAGTATGGGTTTGATGATCAGGCAGTGAGGTGGATCAAGAACTGGTTGAAAGGAAGAAGTCAGAGAGTTGTAGTCAATGGGGCAGAATCTAGTTGGAGGCCTGTGACTAGTGGAGTCCCTCAGGGGTCGGTACTGGGACCAGTGTTGTTCAACATCTTCATCAACGACCTGGATAAAGGTACAGAATGTACCCTCAGCAAGTTTGCTGATGACACCAAGCTGGGAGGAGTGGCTGACACACCAGAAGGCTGTGCTGCCATTCAGAGAGACCTAGACAGGCTGGAGACTTGGGCGGGGAAAAACCTGATGAAGTTCAACATGGGCAAGTGTAGAGTTTTGCATTTGGGGAAGAAAAACGCCATGTACCAGTACAGGTTGGGGGCTGACCTGCTGGAGAGCAGTGTAGGTGAAAGGGACCTGGGGGTCCTAGTAGACAGGAGGATGACCATGAGCCAGCAGTGTGCCCTTGTGGCTAAGAAGGCCAATGGCATCCTGGGGTGTATTAGAAAGGGTGTGGTTAGTAGGTCAAGAGAGGTTCTCCTCCCTCTCTATTCTGCATTGGTGAGGCCGCATCTGGAGTATTGTGTCCAGTTCTGGGCCCCTCAGTTCAAGAAGGACAGAGAACTGCTGGAAAGAGTCCAGCGCAGAGCCACAAAGATGATGAAGGGAATGGAACATCTCCCTTATGAGGAAAGGCTGAGGGAGCTGGGTCTCTTTAGTTTGGAGAAAAGGAGACTGAGGGGTGACCTCATCAATGTTTACAAATACGTAAAGGGTGAGTGTCAAGAAGATGGAGTTAAGCTTTTTTCAGTGATGACCAGTGATAGGACAAGGAGTAATGGATACAAATTGGAGCATAGGAGGTTTAAGGTGAATATCAGAAAAAATTTTTTTACTGTGAGAGTGACAGAGCACTGGAACAGGCTGCCCAGGGAGGTCGTGGAGTCTCCTTCTCTGGAGACATTCAAAACCCGCCTGGACGCCTTCCTGTGTGATGTACTCTAGGTGACCCTGCTCTGGCAGGGGGGTTGGACTAGATGATCTAGCGAGGTCCCTTCCAACCCCTATGATTCTATGATTCTACCCTTGGTAAAGTTGTATTGGTTGCCACCAACCTGTTGTTTATTTTCCATAAATCTTAGCAGAGACTTCAGGAGGATCTGCTCCATGATCTTCCTGAACACAGAACTGACGTCATGTAGTTCCTTGGGTCTTCCTTTTTTCCCTTTTCAAAAATGAGGGTTATGTTTCACCTTTTCCAGTAAGTGAGAACTTTACCAGTTACTGCCACAACTTTTCAAACGTGATAGAAAGTGATTTTGCAACTGCATCCATGAGTTCCCTCAGGCAACGATGGATGGCTCTTGCCATGGCCTGTCTCCCATAGACTTCTACACCTTCAGGTTCTCTAGATGGTGTCAAACCTGCTTCCTCTCTATAGTGGGTGGATCTTCCTTCTCCCAGACTCTGTCTTCATCTTCTGCAAGTAGGGTGGTGTAGCAAGAGCCCCTGCTGGTGAAGACTGTTGCAAAAATGTCATTCATTGCCTTGGCCTCCTTGATATCTCACATGACCAGGTGTCGCGAGCCAGCACCGGGGGGCTATCCTGTTTCCTTCTGAAGAGGGCCTACATCTTTTTTATCAATGACATACCTGTAGAAGCTTTTCTTGTCACCCTTAAAGTTCCTGGACAGATTTAATTCTATGAGAGTTTTAGCTTTCCCAACTTGATCCCTGGCTTCTCAGACAACTTCTTTGTGTTTCTCCCAAGCTACCTATCCTTGATTCCAACCTCTATAGACTTTCTTTTATGTATCTAGAAGCACCTTGTTCACCAAGTCAACTTCCTGGCATTCTTGCCTGCCGTCCTTTTTGTTGGGACACATTGCTCCTGGGCTTGAAGGAAGTGATCCTTGAATATTGACCAGTTTTCTTGGGCACCTCTCCCCTCCAGGGCTGCATTCCATGGTACCTACCAAGCAGCACCTGAAGAGGTCATTGTCTGCTCTCCTGAAGCCCAGGGCAGTGAGCCTGCTGCACACACTCAGTTAAAAGTTTATACATTCCTACCTCTTTGTCTTGTCCCCTTAATACTTCCCACTGCACATGCACTGAGTTATTCCCGTGTTTTACTATTTTTGTCACAACTTCATAGTAAGACTGGTCTGTTTTGCTCTGCTGCAATTTGGAGGAGGATTTGTGTAACCAGGATTTCCAAAGCTTTTTTTCCTAGAGGCTTCCTAGAACTTCCAGGTTTTCCTCATCTGAATTCCTTTGGCACACAACAATAGTGTAGTCAGGGCTTATGCCTGGAAGGTAGTCTGACAGGTTGGAAAAGCTTTGGAAATGTTTCTCAACCTGCATCCATAAGAATAATTCCTGGTTCCCTTAAAATGAGTGAAAAAAATTGAGCTAATTGAAGCTAAATGGGACTTCTTGTTCCTAAAATTATGACATCCTGACATGATTTCACACACTGCATGTTTCTAATACACCATGGGCCAATTTCTTTATGTAGAGGACAGCTTCCTAACATTTTTTTTCTTCTATATAGCCAAGCTTTGGTTTATCATGAGACTCAGAAAATTCCTTTTCACTTATAGAATCTCTGGAGCTACAGAAAGTTATTTACTGTAACTAAGGGAATAGTAAGTATTAAATCTAATTATAGAAGCAGTTGTGTGTTTGATTAAAGCATGGAGTTCCTGTTGCCAGAGAATCAATGCCAATTCAGTATATTATTAGGTACAGGAAATGACAAAATATTGGCTAATTCATGATGAAAGAGAGAGGTGAATGATAAATATTTTGTCTGGCACGAAACCAAATAGAGTTAATCCTCCTAAGAAAATTCCTTAAAAATATTGATTAAATATTTTGAATCAGTATCAAGACAAAAATGCAAACTGTCCAATCTTTTCCCTATCTGCAAGCTTGCAAAGAAGTCTGCAGCTAAAACATGACCTGAACTGGAAATAGCACATACATGAAAATAAATCCTTTAAGGCAGAAGCCATAAGAGATATTACACAGTTTTAATTATGTGTCTTATGAATATTTTTTTTTTTTTCTTTAAGCATGAACCTGAAAAATAAGTTGTGTGTCTAGGTTTGAATCTCTACATCACCCAGCCTAGTGGCAAAGGGTTATGGGAATATTCTTGATCACAGCCTGACTTTAGATGGACTTCTCTAGAATAATTCAGATTAGGTACAAACAAATAAATAGTATAGCTGTGTTCACAAAAATTGAGATCTAACCTGTTGTAATGTCAAAGGAAGGGATGAAGGTCTGAGAAGGCACTATACTTCACTATGAAAAAAAATAATTAAAATTCTGAAAAATATAACTGAGACATGCTTCCTCGAACAGGAATTTGTATAGGAATTGGCAAATACGTGTTAGTGAAACAAGTACTGGTTTTGCTCTGGAATGTGTTGTTGGAAGTATTACTGCCTTCAGTAGGATTGGTGTGACGCATTCAGTGGGTGACATTACATGCTCTTAAATCTATATCACATGTATTCCTGTCTCTGTTACTTGAAATCTGAGGACACCTGGTTACGCTGGCTGTCTAAGGAAACAAAGTAATGCGCTTCTCCTCAGTTTTGTAGGATGTGGTTAAAAGCTACTGAAGATAAGTGAAGGCACAAGGTGTAAAAGATGAGAGGCAAATGCTAGGTAGCTCTGGCTTGCTATCAGCAGGTTCAAAACAGATGACTGTCCTGGTGGGAAATACGTATGGCTCTGTTTTGTGACTTACTGTCTGACTGTCTGACACTCAGGAGCTCCTGCAGGATAATGCTATTTTGTAACAACGTAACTTGTTCTCATCCATTTCCTCTTACTGTTTACCTCATAGGTAATCAGAAGGTCACTTGTAAAATGGGGTTCTTTGTCTAAGTGTGGATAGACCAGTCCTCTCCCAAACATCTCAAAACTCAGGTTAAGGCATCCCAGGTAGAATAAACAGAGCTACAGCATGGGAGATATCAGCCCTTACACAGATGTAAGGGCTGATGATTTTTCTCCGAGCTTCCAACAAAATTCCTGACTAATTTTGCTTTCATTTTATGTAGGGTGAATTGCTTGGGGATTTTCCATCTGCCCACTCAAGCTGCTGTCACCAGCCTCAAGAGAAATACTTGGCAGTTTACAAAAAATGGCTATTTTTATTTTCTATTTTTACTGAATGTTTCTGTTTCTTTCAGCAGCAACTGTATTTCTGACTTCATTGATTATTGTGTCAAAATAGTGATACTAGGAGTATCTTAGAGGCGTCATCTTGAGTATAAAAAGTACAAAACCCCAACATTTCTATTTGTCTAATTTCTACTATGACAGTAGTTGCATGCTTTTCTACTTCTGAATAAACAATACCAGGTCAACAACAAACAACACATTGTTAAAACCTTATGAAAAAAAAATGATGGTGTTACACCTAAAAAACAATAAACACTACAGCTCCCTCCAAATAAATTCCAGTTTTAAAGTGTTAGGGTTTTGTACAATAAAGCTATCTAGTCCAGATGGTGACTCATTCCACCTTCAGGGAGACAATGAGTCACCGTGTCCCCGCCCTTTAAGAAGGAGGCAAAGCAAATGCAAATAGTTTCTGCAATGAGCTGTAACATGATGCCTTCATGTCAGATCTCTCTGACAGTAGAAATACAAGCCTGAAAGACAATACCGGAAAAAAAAAAAAGAAAAAAGAAAAAAAAAAAGTTGAAAAGTACTATGATGAAAATGGGATAATAGTCTATTGAGAAAGCATATTTGAAAAATAGTCAAGGATGATGTGTGTCTAACTAAATACTTGCAGTATGCTGATTCATACCCTTATAAGCCTGCAGTAAATGCTGCTGTGCTACTTTCTTTTCTGAGAAAATGCTAAAAACTTATAAAGATACTCTGAGCCTGTGTAACTCAGCTTTCTAGGTTATTTCAGTACTACAAAAGACTCAGCTACATGCACTAGGGATATGCACAGATTTACAGCTTTTTGGTATAAATGGATTGTAATTAGCCATGCTCATTAATAGACAAGTGAAGCAGTTTTGGCCAAAATCTGACACCAGCAGAATAAGACTGGTAGTGTCTGGAGAAGGTCAGGAGGTCAGGAGTAATCTGAACTTTATGCATCATAATTAAATAAAAAAAAAACCCAAACAAATACAACCTGACAGCTTGCTCATAATATTGCTGTCAGCTCATAGACCCCTTCAACTATTAATCTTACTGAAAATATCTGAACTACCTTTGCCAGATAACATACGAAATGTGCAGGGAAAAATAAGCAAAGAAAAACATGCAGAGGAAAATTGTTGTCAATGAGCTGGGGGAGCAGGGAGCTCCCTGGATGCCAGGGTTTGAGAGGAGGTGTCCTCATGAGAGTACAGAGGTTGGAAATGCTGGGCCTGGCAGCCCCTTCTGTCCCACCACCCCAGCCAGGAGCAGGATAGCTGGGGTGCACGAGGGTGCATCCTCCGTGTGGATGGAGATGGAAATGAGATGGAACAGGACATCAGCCCACAGGTTGGGCTGCCAGCCCAGGTCCCACAGCCAGTCTCAGCCCAGCTGCAAGGCAGTTGGGTGATGGCTCTGGAGGGGACCAAGCACTGCCACTGCAGTTGAAAGCAGGTCCCAGGGCTCTGGTGGCCTGGCCACCACCTTCCACAGCACTACTGGGAGTTCTTCCTTGGCCTAGTGAGATGGAAACACCCTTGCTTGTGCTGATCCTGAGATGACCCCCCAGCACTCACAACCAAACCCTGTTAGGAGGACAAGTTTAGGGCACCAACGGTTTCTACAGAGACTTTCTAAACAGAGGAAGGCATAAGCAATGCTGGATTGTGTATGCAATTATTTGCTGCATCTGAGGAATTTTTGAGTGTCCCCTCTCATGCCACCCAGCAGCCTATTCTCCTTCCTCCTCATGTTATTAATTGCTACTCTTGGGTTTCACGGGCAAAGTGCATTTCATGCATATTTATTAGAGGGAGATCAGCCATACATTCTCATTTTAGAGATACCAGTGTGTACAAGCAGGTCCACATGAGAAAAAGCAGAATAACACACAGCTGGGAGGCCAATCTGCTAGTTGGGATTGCTTCATGTTCAGGAAGTGGTATTTCTTCACTGCGCGCTTTACGTTCCAGGCCAATCTGAGATGTCAGGGACATGCTGTGTGGTTCTGTGCCAGATGTGCTCTTGGAAACTCTGTGTGTCTGTCTTGGTGAGGAAGTGCTTGCAGAAAACCACTTATAGCAGGCTGGTGAAATCCTTCATCTTGTGCAAACCACTCTCATATTGAACTTCAGAGTTTAATCTGAATGTTTCAGCCTCTTTCTAATTATGTGGGTGCCAGCTCCTGCTCTTCTATTAAGCCTTCCAGTTTCCAGGTGTTTCCTTTAAAAATAAACAAACAAACAAATAAATATATAAAATATTATATTCTGTCGTAGACATGTCTTGTTCCTGAACCATTTCTGCCACTTGCTCATGTCCAGAAGCAAGGCAAAGCAGGGAAGGGTGGAAGCCACATCAACCCTAACTCTTTTTCTCTTAGTTTCCCTGAGCAAAGATATATTTTAATATACTCACTTTGAAGTAGTATCAAACATGTCAAAATTTGAAGGGAGTAAGTGAAGTTCAGTTTTAAAAAATTTAAATCTTATGATACCAAAGATTTATGGCAATTTACTACAGTGAGGGATGTGGCCAAGGTGGAGTAGGAGAGCTACCACAGTATGTTCATTTGTTGTCTTTTCTCTTTTGAAACCTTTTCCTGCTTTCTCCAGCACATAGTTTTGCAATAACTTGTGTGTGTGTGTGTGGTTCTGTGTTTTGGACACAGATTCAGCTGCTGCAAAGAGCAGCCAGTTGCTGTGGCTGTGCAAACATGATGGTTGCTAGGTGGGGTCTCGAGCACCGCATTATAAAAGCATTGCAAGCTTTCTGCTCTTTGACGTCTGACTGCGCGCCTGAAAGGTAGTATTTGTGAGGAAGAAGGTAGGGTTTTTTTGTAGGTTTTTTTTCTGCTTTCTGTAGATTAAACAAACTTTAAGGGTTGCATGCTAAATTTGTCAAGTGACCTGGTGCAATTTTCTGTGGGCTGTATTTTCTGGCATGGGAAAGTTGGGTGTGGGCAGGAGAAATTGTTTCAGTTTTGAAATGTTCTGTGTACATGGAAGGGCTTGGACAATTACTGGTTTACTTAACACATGTAAGGAATTGGAAAAAAAATGCATAATAGATTAAAAGCAAACTTATTTGGAGTTGACTATTTCCTATGCTTTCTCTTTGCATTTGTATGCTGTTGTAGAAATCTGCAGTAGAACTGGAGTTGCTGGAAAACTAATGTGCTTTGTATGAAAACTTTAAAAAGCAGCTGTTATTACTTCAAAAACAGTTTGCTGCTTTGAGACTGTGGAGAGGTCTTTACTTATGAAGGTGAGGAAAATTAGGCAAAGTAATCTGTTAGAAATGTAGGAGAAAAACCCTGAATTTGTGACTAAGAAATTAGGCAAAGCTGCATAAGTAAGCTGTGTGTCATCTGGGGTTTGTACTGCAAAAACTTTCCACTGAATTTTCCAAGGAGGAAAGTGGAGTAAAGCCAGTAGATTTTCCCACTGTAAAATAAAATTTGGTGTTAAATCTTGTAGGGTGTAATGACCTTAGTTTATGGCAAAATCCTGGAAACTAGCTTTGGACAATAATCATCTAATATGGTTCAGGATATGGTTAAATGGAGAAATGGTTCTGGATGACATGGACTGTAGTGTAAAAGTGGAGTTTGTGTCTTTAAATATTTTCAATACATAGTGAGTATTTTATAAGAAGCTAGACAGAAAGCAACATTACAGTAATTCTTTTGAAGTGACATTTAGGGTTTTCAAACTGGATCTCTGTTTTTTCATTCCAGTTGCAATTTTGCTTATTCCAATTGGGAGTGATAAAATTTGTTAAAATAATAAGATTTTTCAAACTGAGAAATCTTAAGTTTTTCATCCACCTTCCTTTCAAATGGAATCTTTACACACTCCACTTTGGGGAGTGGGACACATCACCTGGGCAATATGTTATTAATCAAAATAAATCCCAAATAAGCATTTGATATGGAGTAGCCAGAAAGAAGTGTCACAGTTTTCTACGGTGCCTTCTGTTTGTGCCATTCTGTAGATAATTTTTTTTTTTTTTCATCTCCCTGTTCATAGACTTTGTTGTGAGCTCAAAAGTAAAGAAGAATATATGGTGAACAGCATAAGTTCTTCCAGTCCTATTAAGACTGAAATAGGATGTTACTTTGAATGACGTTCCATTTAGATATGAGGAAAAACTTATTTACAGTGAGGGTGACAGAGCACTGGAACAGGCTGCCCAGGGAGGTGGTGGAGTCTCCATCTCTGGAGATATTCAGAACATGCCTGGATGCAGTCCTGTGTAAACTGCTCTAGGTTATCCTACTTCAGTGGGAGAGTTGGACTAGATGATCTCTGGAGATCACTTCCAACTCTAGCAATTCTGTGATTCTGAGAATTTATCCCTCCTGGATCTAGGTATTGTTTACACGTGCTGTTTTCTTGTTAGATTGGCGTGAATCAAATTCAGTAAGACCTCTACTCTGTCAAGACTAGTCTGTCTGTCTTCCTAGATTTAAGTCTTCTTTTTCTTTTCTTACTAGCCATAGTTTCTTATAAAGCAGGTGAACAGTTTTATATGTAAGGTGGTTTCTTAACTTTCTGAGCCAGTTCATGACCAGAATCTAAAGGTCTTTAGCCCCCCTTGAGAACCATTGCCTGCTTCTTTTAAAATTACATAATTTGCTTGCTAGATGGGAATAGATGCATCTGAATTCCAAAGTGTCTTTATTTTAAAAGGAGGATAAAAAAGACACAGAATTGTTTTACTGTATCTTGACTTTATATTAGAATAGACATAAAATCTTAGAAGCTTAATAAACCAAATTTAGTATAGGCTACCAGCCTTCTGCTCTAGTCATCCCCAAGAGCAGCAAAACCTCTAGAGCTGGGTGTGAGGGGTGGGGATGGGAACAAACAAAAGAAAAGTAGATGTTAGCAGTTCTCCCTGGAGCCGGCTCTACCAGCTTCTTCCTGATCAGTGCTACTCTTAATCAACAGAAATGCAGTTTTGGTCCTACCTCTTCTCAGATCCGGTGTTGTGAGGCTGAATCTTGTTTCTTAAACAATTATACATTCTCTGAATTTATTAGTCAACAAACATAGTTGTACGTCACTATTGGTGACTCACTGCACCTAGTATGGAGACCTCAAAATATTTTCATCGTGCTGCATATGGCGTTTGTGCATGCTTTTATAAAATGCAGCAGAACTTTAGATAATACAGCACTTCATCTGGCCTCATACACTCGTCTGTCAATACAAGAAGGGTACAGGAGTCACTATAACAGCTTGATAAAATATTGTTTTTAATAGCAACATAAGTATGCTTTTCAGATCCCCAGTAAATGACACATGCATCAAAGTGGATCTGTACAATTTAAACAGAATTCTGACCAATATTAACCCAGATGAGACCTACTCTTACATGTCAATACAGATTCAGAGTTGCTTCAGTTTTTCTTGCAGCACCATCAGAGCTGAATTTTGTGCCCTCAGGGCTGAGGGAAGGGCACAAAAGCAAGAGTTTTCCAAGGATGAGGAGTGTAGGTTGCTCTTGCCTTAGGGAGGGTTGGGAAGGGTGGAGCTGAGCTGGAGGGCTGTGGGAGATAGCTCTGACTTTATTGGCAGCTTAATGTGGAAGTAAGTTTTACAGTTTTGCTGTGAGGGACAGGAAAAAAGCAGCTGGGCTGTAGCTACACTGCTTCATCCTAGGTGTATGTTGCTCTAAGTGATTGCTCTCTGCCCTTCCTATGGGACCCAGGGCATAACTATGGCAAGTGTGTTTGCAGCATAAGCAGCATCACTTTTTGTATTTGTGTATATGATCTGCGTTATATGCTCTTTGTTCCCTCACTGTTTCCATTAGCAAACAGAATATTCCTCACACCAGAGTTGTTATGAAGCAACCTCTTTTTTTTTCCACTTTTGCGTGTTATCTGCTGGACTGATTTTCTTTTGGAGGGCCAAAAAGCAAAAAATATGATTTGGGGTTTTTTTTTGCTTCCTAAATGGGTATTTCTCTATCATTAAGCAGAAATTAAAAGAAAGGAAATACATAACAAATAAGGAACAGTGTAGATGAAACTGTCTGATTTTACACGTCTTCCTTAGGAAGGACCTAGTCAAATAAATTACATGAGAATTTGTATTTAACAATAAAACTTCTTAACATAAGACACAAGAAGTCCAACCTCAGTAAATGGTCAGACAAAACTACTTGCTTACCACAGAATCAAATATTTGGTAAGCTAAACAGACATAGCTGATACCTTAAATAATGGGGAAAGAAAGACTTCCATTTCTTTCTACTAACTTCCCTTTGTAGGTCAATGCCATTGCTTGCATACTGCCATAGTAAATAAGAAAATAGTCCAGCTAGGTTACTGTTCTGTTTCTAATCTGAAACTTCTGCAAGTAGCTCAGGGTGTAGGGGTGAGCAAGAAATTGTGGAGCATTGCATTACCCATCAAACGTAAAAGTTACCTTGCTTCAAACAGCGCAAGCCGATTACTGCTTGGGAACCTAATCCCTGTGTATCATAGTTCAAAATAAAGGATTTTGAGAGAAGGAAACCTTGAGTTGCACTGGTGATGAAAATAATAACAAATTGTTTGTAACTTGATGCATCTCTTCCCAGAAACTCTGTCAACATGGCTATGGTATCAGAATTTCTGAAACAGGCATGGTTCATGGAAAATCAGGAGCAGGAATGCATTGTAAGTGTTACTACCTTTTGAGAGCATCATGTTTATTTTCAAGTACTTTTAGAAGTGACTTAAAAGTCTGAGCCACCAAATGTCTTTCATATACTCAGAAGGAAGAAAGCCAATGGCAAAACTCAAGCTGATTAGAACTGGAACTCAATTTTATTGCAACATATAATCTAATGTAATCAGGTAACACAGTAAGCCTGCTATCAGATAAAAAATTACTCTTATTTGCATATGTCTGTCTAGTTATCAATTCCTAGGCAGAAATAGTTGCTGTAGTGAAATTTAAAATCTCAGTTATGAATCACTGATTTACTCAAGTTGTCCTCTTTAAAGGACTAGTCTGATGCACAGGTATGTGAATGTGTAAGAACATGTTCAGATTATGTACATGAAAAACAGGGACACTTAGCCTGTACAGGAAGTTAAGAGTTGAAGTCCAGGAATGTAAAGAAGGAACTAAAGACACCAGTATATGTCCTAGTTTTCATATCATATGTCATGCTTATGGTGGAAAGAGTCACAGTAGGTAAAAAAACATCTCAGATTATGTGTACCTATACTGATTAGTAGGGAGGCTTATTTGATTAAGGCAATGAAATGACTGCCAGCAAAGGTGAAGAGGAAGACTGTGAAGTCACAGGAGATCCTGAAAGAACTTCATCTTAAACAAACAAACAAAAAAATCAAATATGGGGGGGCGGAATTTTATTAAATAAAGTTCTCTTAAACCTTTGTGCATTTCCTAGTTTGACTCTACAACTTTTTGTGCATAAATCTTTGGCTCCATGATCCCATCTGTCTTGCACTCCCAGGGTCCTGAGTTACTCTGGTTATGTTCGCTATAGATAGTTTCTTATTGCTAACAGATAAGTTTGCCATGGAAACCAGAATACAAAGAGTAAGCTGGCATGCCTGGGAAATAGGCAGCAAACTAGTCTATTGGTTTATGACATAAGTTAGTGATTTTTTTCAAAAGTATGCAAGATACTGCTTTAAGTTTGGAGTCCCTCTGCTCTCATAAATCTCCTAGTGATGTAATTGTGTAGAGGGTTGAATATTAGTAGACTTCAGAAATGTGCAAAATTCAATACAGAATGCTGGATGTAAAACAAATATCCAGAAGACCTTGCCATTTGTCTTGTGCTATTTAATTTCAGTCACAAGCTAATAAAAAAAAAAAAAATAGTTGTTGAAACAGAACAGCACATAGGTAATTCTGAAAAAGTTTACCTATGCTACTATTTTGTTGTTGGTTTTGTTGCTTTTTTTTATTTAAAAGTCACACCGTGTATCATACCTAGGGGAACTGTATATACATATTTTATATGTAGATACATACACATATTTTAACCAAGAATCTTGGGACAATTTATAGCTTCCATAGAAGACGGTAATGAGTATGGCATTGGCTAGGTCGTTAGGTTATAGACCTTACCAGTAACTTAATTTGTCATATTCTTCACTTAAGCCATGTAGTCATCAAATAGTGACAGTCACCATCCCTAGTTACACCCAGAACACTTAATAAAGTGATGAGGGAATGCCCGTCTAGGAGTGGATTCACCAAATGCAGCAAATAGATAATGCTTATGAAGAAAGTCTGGCTTATATCTCAAGTTTCAAAGAAGTTGGGTAACAGTTCTCCACTTCCTTGTAGGATTAGACTTGAACTCTTCTCCTAGATCTTACGTGCAAGAAGTGTTTGTAGCCTTGAAAATGAGTCAGCTTAGAGGTCACTTAAATGTGATGCACAATTTGCATAAGATGAGCAAAGCAGTTAGTAGTGCTTTACTGATTTAATTGTACTTTTAGAGCCTGTAAGATCTGATTACAATTTCCTAACATTACAGTTAACAAGTATTTTCCTGTTGAATCCAACTTATTCTGAGAAATAAGTCTTCAGGTGCCTAAAACAATGTATCAAGTGCTTTCTGTTTAATATAAGAGATGCGATAGAACTAGATCCAAAGTATATCCAGTAATGAGTCTGTGTATTTCTCTGTAGTAAAAAAACCTGTTTTTTTGTTTGGTTGGTTCGTTGTTTTTTTCTCCCCTCTTCAGAAAAGTTCGAAAGGTGGCCCTGGAGTACAGACATACCCTAACTTTGATCCATCAGCTGATGTTGTTGCTTTGGACAGAGCTATTACTGTAAAAGGTAAGAGGAAAAAATATTTAAACTGCTACATTAGGACTCTTATTTAGGAAATTTTGAGAATAGCACTGAATAAAATATCAGAGCGAGAGGCAATGGCAATCAGGAGAGGTTCCTCTGTTTTTAAAAGCTTGGCAATACATTAAATTATGCCACTTGGTAAAGCATTTCAACCCTTTGATGTTGTATTACAATTTCAAACCGTAATACTACATTAAAGTTTGTGAATATGTTGAAGAAAAAATAGTAAAAATTTAATTTCTAGAGAATCAAAACATATTATAACACAACATGATAATACTTTTTTATTTGATTTCCATAAAATCCCTGCAAGAGGCAGTGAATATGTTGATAATGTCATATATGCTTCTATTGCACATTTTTTCTTTTAAAGAAAATCACACTTGAAGCCTTTTTCAGTTTTAATTACTGAGATTAAATGAGTATGCCACTGATGTGTTTTGTTTTGTTTTGTTTAAGTTATTCTGTAATGTAAGATCTGCACTCAAAACCTTTAGGACTTTCTATATTAAATTGTAGAAACAGGTTTCTGTGTACTGTGGGCATTTATTTATTGATATTCTTCACTAAATCACTAATTGAAAGTCAGTAGATTATTATGGCTTTTCCTTTGTTTAAACTTAAGTGTGTCAACAATCAAAATGTGATGTAAAGCACTGGAGACTGCTAAAATATTTCCAATATATTAGACATGTTGTTTGGTGACTCATAGGTGTGGATGAAGCCACGATCATTGACATCTTGACTAAAAGAACAAATGCTCAACGTCAGCAGATCAAAGCTGCCTATCAGCAGGCTAAAGGAAAGGTAAAGTGTATTCAAGCCAAGCTTAAATTTATACCAAGAGTATCAATAGTGCTTATGGCTCAGATGGTACATATAGCTTTAGCTTCATAGAGCAAAAGGTTATGGTCTTCTGCCTTCTGTAGCTTGTGAAAACCATGACGGAATGGTTATTACCTGCAACTGTATTGGGCCTTTGAATGCAGCAGCCACTCATTTGAAATAGAAAGAAAAAATTAAAGCTCTTTCCTTCCATCTTTTCTGAGTATCTTAGGGATCCTTTAAATCTTTATATTGCTGTGAGATGTAGAGATTTCACTACCATCTGTGAGACAGTCTGCTGAAAGTGAAAGTAGAAGGGGGGGTTGGAGGTATCTCTTTGAATACTTAAGTCCAGATAGAATATTAAATAGGATAGGAAAATTGTAGGACCATAATGCTGTTCCACATGTATATCAACACTGGTATAGGGATGGGTATACAGGAGGCAGTGTTCTTGTACCTCTGAGTGGTAAAACTGCTAGTCCCTAGAAATGAGAAGCTTGAAAATTGCTGCATGTTTCAGGAAAATGTTTTAATTGCTCTTACTCTTCTCTATAACAGTTTTTCTACAATTGAACTTGTAATTCTAAATTGAAAGTACAGATGGCATACCACAGTTACAGAGTGTTTGCTCAGATTCCTTTGAATTTTTTGGTTTTTAACTCTTATTTGCAACTTTTAAGAGCCAACTCTGAAAACAAATCTACTTTCTCACTTTAGCCTGCATTTCCTGTTTCTGTTCAGGAAACTGACTTGTGGTTTTCAAAGCTCTCTCTCCCCCCTAATAGGAGACTTCAGCCTTGCTATTACATTTTTTAAGGAACCTAAATTAAAATATAACTTCAAAAACATAGGGAGACCAATGCTGTTAGATAATTAGGTACTCTGATTCATGGAGCACCATCAAAAGCAGAACAGAAATAAATGTGGACATAATGCTTGCTTCTTAAATAATCTTGTTGGTGTAGGTATCCTGACAAAGCAGGTTGACCTTCTTACTCTTACAGCAACAGCCTTCACACACACTTGGTGCAGAAGACTGCTGTAACTTTTAATGTAATAAAATAGAGTACTGAGCATATCCAGATAGGAGGCAGAATAAATACGATCATTTTTTTTTTTTGGTAACTTAAATTTAGGTCAAATTAGAGTATAGCACAAAACATAATTCAGGACTTGGAGTTTTGTGTAGGGTGATATTACAGTACGTCAACAGAGTTTCCACTGCAAATTAGGCATGCAACAAATGAATTAATTAAAATGTTATCCAGATAAGCAACAGAGTCATAATCATAACAGCAATAATAGTATTACTTTCTTTTAAAAAACAAGCATCCTATTTTACGTCTTCTTCTGATGCTCTAATTGGCTGAAATATGACTAAACCTCAATGTGTGAAAGCACTCTGGAATACTTACTGAAAAACTGACTTTTTGAGAAACATAAAAGTGACAAATAAAAGGTTTCAAGTAGGCCTTCATAATTCTTTCTGGTAACTAAAGGAATGATGTAAACTAAGATTCATCAGAGATCAGACAAATGCTGCTGTGCAGCAGCTTTTTACTATTCACTAGCTTAGTGTATTTCTTACTCTTTCTCTTACAGAGTCTGGAAGAAGCCCTGAAAAAAGTTCTAAAAAGCCACCTGGAAGATGTTGTTGTGGCTCTGCTCAAAACTCCAGCTCAGTTTGATGCTGAAGAACTAAGAGCCTCTATGAAGGTAAGGCAAAGGCCTCTGAGAAAACATTCTCAAAAGGGAAAAGTAAGTGTCAGGACCTGGGAATGACAAAGGACTTGGATTTCAAAGGTTGTGTGTTGTCTTTATTTTAATTCCACTTTGTTAAATAAATCTATACTGGTAATCTTAAGTTCTGAGAACAAGACCTGGCAATCTCCACTGAGCTTCAGAGTTGGAGGAGATGGGCTGCAAACTCTCATTCTCATTGTGAGAATTAACTCTTTCTGCCTTCTGAAGGCTGCTTGCTGATGTAGTGGTAGAAAACCATGGTGTTTACATAAGAGAAAAGAAAAAGGGAAGGAGGTATGTTTCTTCATAAATTTTACATTCTTAGCTCTTTTTTTAGCACTGCTTGGTCCTTTTATTACTTCTTTTGGGTACTGGTGATATTAGATGTGATAAAAAAATAATTCTAAAAGAGCTGAAATAACTCTATTGCATAGGAACAAAATGTTCTTAATTTTTTTTCTCCCACATAGGGCCTTCAAAGCCAAGTCTATGATTTTAATGTTATTTATCATCCTTTAAAAGTTTGTTGTGCAAAATAACATTTCTAAAAATTCAATTCTCTATATATCAGGGGCTTGGAACTGATGAAGCTACCTTAATTGAGATTCTGGCCTCAAGAAACAACAGAGAGATCAGAGAAGCCAGCAGATACTACAAGGAAGGTAATTCAGGGGAGGAAAGATGTATTAATGGTACAGCTCTATAGCAGGCACATTGCAGTCACAGCCCCACTTTTTTATATGAGAAGCTGAGGTGACATTATAGGAGGCAAGTTAAGCTTCACATAAGTTTGAAGGAGTTGCAGAAGAGGGAGATCATACTGACTTCTTCTGGCCTGTGTAGATCCTAATACAGAAGGAAAAGGCATATCATCACTGCCAGAACTACAGTTGTTTTATGGAATGGGCCATGCATTTAGATGCTTTCCAGGATGAAAGCAAAACCCAGATGCTTTTCTTTTGTAACTAAACCTTGGCTGACATCTTAAGATCTTACCAGGCTTGAAAAAAAAGCGTATTGATTTAGCAACACACATAACATGAGCCGTAAACAGTGAACTAAAGGGGAACAATCTTTGAAGAGATAACTATATTGTAATGTGGTTTCTCTCATGTGTAGAGATTACTGCACTCAGTCAGTGTTGTCTAATGATATCATCTTTTCTGAGATTACGGGCTAACTTTTTCAAGAGATTTCCATTCAAATAGTCTCAGTTAGAAGCCCGAATTAATAGTTTGTTTTTTTCCATTATGATAAGAATCAGAAATGAGAATAAAAGACATATAGCTTAGAAAAAGTTTCAAGCTTTTTTTTTTTTCTTATGTACTGCACAAACGAGTGTCAAAGACAATGCCAACGCCATCCACAAGACTCTAAAGAAGGAGTTTTTTCAGCTGATTTTGGCTTTAACCTGCAATTTCACAGCACATCTCAGGGATTAAAGGACATACTACAAATACACCCCTTCTCTTGAAGCTAAATGAGAGAAAATAAGAAACTTGCATTTCTAGTGTGCATATTTAAGTGGAAAATTAAGAAAAGGCTGAAAAAATAATTAAATCGGAATGGTTTGGGTTAGAAGGGACCTTTAAAGAGCATCTAGTCAACTTGTTTGATAACTTTAGAACAAACTACAAATCCTTTTTGTTTCAGTGCTGAAGAGAGATCTGACACAAGACATCATCTCTGACACGTCTGGAGACTTTCAAAAGGCTTTGCTTGCTCTAGCCAAGGTATGCTGTGCTTAAACATTTTGAGTGATGTTTCCTGTAATAAAAAATTAATGTTGTCAAGACAATTTTAGAGAAACACATGCAATAAGTAAGGCTTTAGCTACCATTTTTTTTCTTTGCACTATTTTTATTTACATATCTTCCACAATATGAAATAGTTCTTAAACAAGCCAGAGTAGAGAAGTGATTGTCCCCCTGTATTTGACACTGGTGAGGCCACACCTTGAGCACTGCGTTCAGTTCTGGGCACCTCGCTACAAAGAAGGATGTCAAGTTGCTGGAGTGAGTCCAGAGGAGAGCTACCAAGCTGGTGAAAGGTCTGGAGAGTAAGTCCTATGAGGAAAGCCTGAGGAAACTGGAGTTGTTCAGTTTGAAGAAGAGGAGGCTGAGGGGAAACCTCATTGCTCTCTACAGCTACCTGAAAGGAGGTTGTAGGGAGGTGGGAGTTGGCCTCTTCCTTCGTGTGAATAATGACAGAACAAGAGGAAATGGCCTGAAGTTGCGCCAGGCGAGGTTTAGACTGGATATTAGAAGGAATTTCTTTACTGAAAGAGTGGTTGGACAGTGGAACAGGCTGCCCAGGGAGGTGGTGGAGTCACCATTCCTGGAAGTGTTTAAATTAAATATAGATGTGGTGCTTAGGGATATTATTTACATGCTTAATGGGTAGATCAGATTGTGGTTGGTGGATTTAGGTTATGGTTGGACTTGATGATCTTTGTGTTCTTTTCCAGCCAGGATGATTCTGTGATTCTGTGAGATTTACTCTCTAAATACATTTTAAAAAACTGATATTTACTATTGTTTATCGGTTTTGTGTTATGATGTTGGTTTCTTTTTGTGTGCTAGCTATCTGTAAACAGCCGAAAAAACAATAGGAATCATTTTGTGTCAATTGACTAGAAATAGAAGAAGGATAAATGCTTACAATTAAAGAAATGAAGGTTTTGGCTTGCTGTTATATTTCTAGTAGTTAGATAATGGGACAAGGGCAGGGAGTTAACATGTGGGCAGAATATTTTGTGAATTCATGTTCAAAACCAGACGAGTTTAAACACTGGTGTTGCCCATTAAAAAGACCCTTTTAAAATGCATACGTATTTGATTCAATGATTATTGAGTACATGTATAGGAAGCTTTACATGGTTGTGGGATTATTTTTTAATACATTCCTGAGCATAATTTTGATTTTCAGTTTTTGATTTCAAACCAACATGAAAAGAGTCTATTGAATGGTCATCAGGAAGAAAATCACAGTTTTCAACTGTAACATCACATAAAGAAGCAATACTTTGTGGATTTTAATGTAGGACTTCAGGAAAAAGTTGCTGATCTGATTGATTAACAAATACAACAGCTTTATTCACAGAATGATTGATCTAACTGTATCTATCTGCAGTTATGTATTAAGTTATGTATGAGAACGGTAGGGCAGAACTTTAAAATACTGAGTTTTGGTGAACTGAATTCTTGTGAGGACCACTGAAATGCTCTTTATTAATTTATGTAGGGTGACCGATCTGAAGATTTTCATGTGAATGATGAGCTTGCTGACAATGATGCCAGGGTAAGATTATACTTACAGAAGCAGAGCTTCTTCATCTGGTGACTTGAGATTACAAACTCTGGCTGCAAATGTTCTAATTGAATCTTGTACATTATGGACCTAACAGAGATCTCTATGTTATATAGAGAACTTTCCTGAGGTGCTAGTATTTTACAAAGTTCCTGTAAGCTTTGCTGTCTGAAGGAAATTAAATCTTCACTCATACCTAGCATCAGAAACATTCAGAAACACAATCTGCCTTCTGTTTATCGCTCAGTTCTTGGACTGAGAGACAAGAGTGTATTTAGGTATATGGGCAATCAGCTACCATGCCTTGATGAATGTGAACTCTGAAGTATGTTAGCAATAGCTATTGCTTTACAGTGGTGAACCTTTCAAGTTTTATTGGATGAACCTTTCAGTCATAGTCTGACTAATTCTAAAACAAGAAACTAATCTTAGTTTTCCTTATTTCTTCCACCATTAGTGTGACTATTTTTCTTAAAATCTTGGTAGACCTTAGCAGTCTTTGCCAAGTTTTCACCTGTAAAATTTTACATCACTGTTTCAAGTTCAATATAGACTGACTTGATTTTTTTTTTAATCCAGCCAAGAAAAGGCCTGTTACCAATACTGCTTTTATTCCTGATACATAATGAGTTTAGTTTTGTAATCAGCCCTAGATATGAAAGGACAGTGAATTAATACTCTGTCTAAGCTCAGAAGTTCCAGTCTGTTTCTCTTGGTGCAGGGATGGTGTTCTTAGAACTTCTTAGTTGCTGTGTGAAGGTCTTTAATTATTACTTCTAGAGAGATTTGACAGGTTGAGAAAAATGAAGGAGACTAATTTGATTCTTCCTTTCTATTAAAGTTACTCCTGGAAAGACAAGAAAGACTTGATCCATAGATTTCTCTTTCACATTTGTCCAGTTAATATTAGAAATAAATTTGTTTGACTGAAGAAAGCTTGCTGGTCCTAAGCTCCCATGCAGTCTCTAAGTATATAATGATATATGAAAAATGCCTTCATTCAAAGGTGTCATATACTCAGTGGGGTGAGATGGTGATTGTAAAATGTCTGAAAATGTGCTTTGTATGCTGCTCAAAAGAGATTTCACTGAAGAAAAAATAATAATAAAAAAATCAGTAAAAAGAAAATTTGCCTTATCCTGGCCCAAACCAGGACAAGCTGCATAGTTTTCTCTAGGTACTATTATGACATAAGTGAAGTATGAAGTATTACTTGATAGAACTATAGTTAGTTTGAAATTGTGTAGTTTTGTTATGGATTGTGTCAAGGGCTAGAGTTCCTTACTG
The DNA here is from genome assembly GCF_020740795.1 of Apus apus. Taxonomy (NCBI): domain Eukaryota; kingdom Metazoa; phylum Chordata; class Aves; order Apodiformes; family Apodidae; genus Apus; species Apus apus. The sequence goes on along the minus strand of NC_067312.1, from coordinate 38,225,943 downwards.
ACTAGCAATGGCCTACCTTTGGTTGGTAGCCTCAGAGGTACAGTATTTCTGATTGGATTTTACTAAACTGATGCTAACTTTACTACTTTATTTTCATTATGACAGGCCTTGTATGAAGCAGGAGAGAAAAGGAAAGGAACAGATATTAATGTGTTTGTTACTGTTCTTACTGCTAGAAGCTATCCACATCTCCGCAGGGGTAGGTTGGATGAAACTTTGTGCTTCACAGGATTTGTATTTTGAACATGGCCTGCTCATGAACTCAGAGAGAGAAAGATTATCATGACATGACTGACTGCTACAAAGGTCTTTGTAATTGAACAGATGCTTGCTGACTAAGGGTACAATTGGCAGCCTGGGTGTTATTTCCATATGAGTGATGAGGAATATTATTTAGCTTATTGACAAAACTGTTATCACAAAGTCTCACACAGCCAGTGATCACAAGGTCAATGGATCAGTGAGGCAGGTGCTCTGAATGCTCCCCAATATGGAGTTGCTCCTCAGCCAGTTTGCCCTGGGTAGAGAGATAGAACCTAATGTCAGAAGCTCTAGTGGAGTCACTGGACTACCCCTGTCTCTACCGATGGCAACACAAACCCTGCCATCCTAATGGAGTCTCAGTCCTTATTCTGACTCCACCAGTCCATGCAGTAACACTGCTCATTACAAAGTGCTGTCTGAAGAAAATGAGAAAATGACCTACAATCTGTGTGCACTGCTGCAGTAGTGAGGGCAGAATAAGGCAGAGGCAATGCATGGAAAATACTGTATTTTCATCACTGTTGACTGAGTTTTCCTCCCTGGTTTAGTCTTTCAGAAGTATACCAAATACAGCAAGCATGACATGAACAAAGTACTGGATTTGGAGCTGAAAGGTGATATTGAGAATTGCCTGACTGCCCTTGGTAAGTAGTCCTGCAGATTGTAACCCAGTATATGTACTGACCATACAAAAACTTACATTTTATTTCTATCATAATGGCTCTGATAATCCATTGGGGTCTTACCCTGCTTCGCTGAGAAACTTGCTGAATAATAATTTGGAAAATGTAGGTTGAATATAGTGATTTGAGTTATTTAAAGTCAGTTGATGAATGAATAGCAATACCTCTCCTGTTATGTAGAAAGGTCTTCTAAGGAGAATAGGTGTGTCATCAACATAGGAAGATAGTTACAGAAAGCCGATATGCTAGAAAGGGCTGTCAGAACAGGGACAATATCCAGTAGTTTTGAACATGTCTTCAAAATCACTGAACCCAAGCCCACTCTTATCTAAATTTGTTTTTTTCAAAGACATTTTTAATAAATTATTATTAAAAACAAGAAATTACCTCTTAAAAGGTTTACGATAAAAATGTGTATTTAAGACATTTAATATTACTCTTCCTCATGACAATAAAGCCTCACTGAAATCCCTCTTATCCCTGGACCATGGGTGGAATTAGAAGTGAGCTGTCATCTTAATTCTCAGCTTTCATATCAGTTAAGCATACCTTGGATAAAATAATTTGTCCCATCACATCTCTCTTAATATCAGGAGTGGAAGACAAGTACTTAGTGTCAATCAGTTTAGAAAACATCAGATCATAACCTTCAGCTCTGCTATGGAATACAAATACTTTCACATTTTTCTTCTTGGCAACTGCAATGTCTTTCTTAATTTTGGGGCAGTAAACTAAGGAGTGCAGTCTAGTAACTGTTATCCCCTGACTGAATTGTTTTCTAAATAGACAGAGTAAAGGAATTACTACTTCTCCCATGTTTTGAAGAGAGGTAATGAAGAAGTACATAAATAGGATATGCTGGTAGGAACATTTGCAGTGGGTTTTTTTTCCAAACTTTTGCCTCATGTTACTTGTTACATGTGTAACACATGACCTTATCTCGTTGTTTCATTGCAGTGAAGTGTGCCACAAGCAAGCCAGCTTTCTTTGCTGAAAAACTCCACTTGGCCATGAAGGTAACCTACAGAAAGAACTTCTCCTTGTAAACATGGAGTGCTTTGTAGGCTGAAAAATAACAAGCTAGTTAGAGCTCTCTAGGCCCTTTGTGTGATAAAAAAAGACTGCAGAAGGAAATTCAGTGTATTTCTCAGCTTCTGTTCTTTACATCAAAACCTCTGAGTGTCTTTCTGGAGGAGGAACTCTCTGCTTGCTGTCATGTGTTCAGGAAGACATCTGTCCATCTGCACATACCTCTTTTACTCTAGTCATAACAGAAACTGAACTGGAACTTCTCTTATTTTGAAATCACATCAATTTTAGTGAAAAGTAAATAGGAAAGCAATTCTAAATCTGGACACGAACTTTGTAGAGCCTAATCTTTGACAGGTTGTCTGTGGTCCTGGCAAATTTGGAACCTGAGTTGAGTGAAGAGGCTAGAGATCCTGAAACAGTCTACTATGTAGGTGTATTATTAACTCCTGTGACTTGGTTGGGACTAGTATGGGAAATGTTGAGTGAATCATTATGAAAATACAGTTCATTGCACTCTTAAAAAACATTTAAAAAAGACACTGAAGTCCAGATTGTCTCTGGTGTATAGTAACCACAGTGAAGGACATGCCTCTCTTTGGAAACACCTAAAAGAAATTTGTAAAAAAAAATTCAGCGGTGGAGGCAGCCTGTCAGAAGTTAATTGTGTTTATAAGGAACAGAAGGGAGATATACATGAGTGGTGTTAAAGCAATAGGATGTGGGCTCTGCAAACTCATAAATAAATCTGATGGATTAATACACAGGCCCATGATTTAAGATGTTTCAATGACAATAGTAGCCTTTTTCTATCTTTTTATTTTTTTCCTTTTTCCTATTAACAGGGCTTTGGGACACGACACAAAGACCTCATCAGAATAATGGTTTCACGCCATGAAGTGGATATGAATGAGATCAAAGGCTATTACAAGAGACTGTATGGCATCTCTCTCCGTCAAGCCATTATGGTAGGTTTTTTTCTCAGTGATGTATGAAATCCAAAACAACTGAATGAGAATTGAGAATTCATTGCTTTTTTTCTGCTCCTCAGTCATCAGTTTATCCTGAGTAACTCATTGTAGCTGATCAACTCATATTCCCATGCTGGTAGAAATAACTAAATATTCTGCGGCAATGTTACTGTCACAAAAGCTGTAACAGTTTGTCAGTAATGCTACATATCTCAGGATATGTACCAGTACAGGTTGGGGGCTGACCTGCTGGAGAGCAGTGTAGGAGAGAGGGACCTGGGGGTCCTAGTAAACAGGAGGATGACCATGAGCCAGCAGTGTGCCCTTGTGGCTAAGAAGGCCAATGGCATCCTGGGGTGTATTAGAAAGGGTGTGTTTAGTAGGTCAAGAGAGGTTCTCCTCCCTCTCTATTCTGCATTGGTGAGGCCGCATCTGGAGTATTGTGTCCAGTTCTGGGCCCCTCAGTTCAAGAAGGACAGAGAACTGCTGGAAAGAGTCCAGCGCAGAGCCACAAAGATGATGGAGTGGAACATCTCCCTTATGAGGAAAGGCTGAGGGAGCTGGGTCTCTTTAGCTTAGAGGAGACTGAGGGGTGACCTCATCAATGTTTACAAATACATAAAGGGTGAGTGTCAAGAAGATGGAGTTAAGCTTTTTTCAGTGATGACCAGTGATAGGACAAGGAGTAATGGATACAAATTGGAGCATAGGAGGTTTAAAGTGAATATCAGAAAAAAATTTTTTACTGTAAGAGTGACAGAGCACTGGAACAGGCTGCCCAGAGAGGTTGTGGAGTCTTCTTCACTGGAGACATTCAAGACCCGCCTGGACGCCTTCCTGTGTGATGTGCTCTAGGTGACCCTGCTCTGGCAGGAGGGTTGGACTAGATGATCTTGCGAGGTCCCTTCCAACCCCTAGGATTCTATGATTCTGTGATAGGATGTGATGGTAGAAGCCAAGACTTGAATGGAGACTTCAGTATCCCACAAGCTCCTGTGATTGGGCAGGCATAAGGTACATTGGCAGGAGTGGAGATGATTGCATGGATCTCATTGATGTGAGAAATTTGATGCAACTGGCTATTGTTTTTTTCACATCAGAGGTACTCCTGCAAATACCTTGTTAATTTTACATTAATTTGGTCTGCTTTCCAGGTGACTTAAGTAAAGTACCTTATTAAAGGTGACAGACTACCTTGTGTCTTTTCCTGAAACTTTAAATCAGTGAGGGACTTAAAGAAAGCTGAACTTGCAAAATAGCTTTGTGGAGGTTAATAGACACCACACACACACACACAAAGAATCTGGATTGGAATAGAGACATACTCCCTACATGTATCCAAATGCCTTTTTGACCTTTATTAGTGTCTGCTACTTTTTCAGCTAGGTGCCAAAGATTACTTTTTTTCTTCTCTCATGAGTATGTGTGGTCTGTCATTTGGTGTGTAATTATATGACCTCATTGTGTTCCAAAGTGGTGATTGCATCCAAATAGCTTGAGGCTTTGCTTGGCTACAGTCAGCAATTTGTGTATCTGGAAAGCAGACTAAAATCTGAGAAAATGTAGTGTGCAGTAATTACAATGCATACTTACTGCACATTATCAAATTTTCCCAAGCTAGATAAGGATTCCTGTGATAAATCAAATTATCACTGTACTGTTTGCCTCTGTTTGAGATAATCTGAGATACAATGTGTACGGTGCAGCATTAGTCATCATTGGTCAAGGAAAATATTTTCACTTTATCTGGAGAAGAAAAGCTTTAGCTCCTAGTTGGATAGAAATCTTCTTTACTTCTTTATTTGTGCCATGAAACCTTCCAGGACATTTACTGGCTTCATCTACCTCTGCTTCACTCTCGAAATGCATGTGTTTATTTCTAGGTCATACGAGTAACTTCAGTGACAGTACTCGGTGCAAGCTCAGTCTCTGATTAACACATACATGTTATCAAGGGATCAGTTTATTTAGGTGAAGGATTGATGTTTAGTACATGTATATTGAATGCTTACTGAAATTCGTTTTTGCTGGAGACTATTACTCTAACAACGTGTTTTTTGTACTCAAATTGGCAGGATGAACTCAAAGGGGATTATGAAAACATCCTGGTGGCTTTATGTGGAAGTGATAACTAAGTTTCATCTTCCTGCAATGCACTCAAGCCCTGTTGCTGAAAGTCTTTGTATTTGCCTCAGCTGTCTGCATGAAATACAGGCTTTACACAGTGAGGTTTCTCTGGAATGGTACTTAGTCTGTATGTGTGCTGTTCAAAAACCTGTCACCTGGAATGTATTTTTTCAGTATCTTTAATCTGAATGGCATTAGTATGTCTTGTTGCCATTATTAATCCGAAGTCAAAGAATGCCTCCAAATTTCTATTTCCTTGATTAATCATGAAAAACATAAAGTTTTCACATAAGCGAAGCAAATAAACTTATAAAAATAAAAAAAGAACTTGTGTGGAGCTTTGTATGTCCCGTTTTGATTTTCTGAATTTAATTTCAAGTCTGCATACTGTGCATAAGTGACATAATAGTAATCACAATAATAAAAAAAGAATGTAGCAATATCACACAGTGCAGTTGAGCACCTTTCCATTTCTCTTTAGCTACTTCAACTGTTTTCCAATAACTATAGTTCCCACTCTACCATAGTTTACTTTGTTGGTATTCCTTATTGTCCTCATAGGGTAAGTAGAAGAGATTCAGACCAAAGAAGTTTATGGCATACAGTCATGGTAGCTGTCAATTAAAACAGAAACACAAATAAACAAACAAGCAGACATACGCATAGACATCCTGTGCTGAGGGTTCTGTTTGGTCAAATTATAAGCTTCAGAGTAAACAAAACCAAACCACCTTTTATGTTTTGAGTGTGGCACTAGCAAAAGATGCGTTCTCTTAAGAGGCTCATGTGAAGAAAATGCAATTCCTCAATCCTTTAGTCCATATAATGATGAGTTGGGAATGTTGATTATAACAGCAAAAGTTGATTGGAAGGAAACTCTAGCTTTGCTGGATTTGAAATGGAGATCATATTTGATTCTTTACCAGGACCCCATTACTTCCTTTCTCACTAAAGAAAATGCATAGAAGGGAATGATTAACTGCAACTCTAGTTTCCTTTTGAACTGGTGGTGTTAAAATGTATGTTTTGATTATGTGCATATAAATATATATTTGCAAACATACATACATATAATGCATATATGCTTTGCTGACCTCTTTAGCATGGTTAACAACCTATTAAAAGTAAAAAAAAAAACAAACATCAATGGATGTATTTTGAGATACTACCTGTGTTGCTGGTCAGATCCTGTGAGAAACAAGAAAAAACAGAGCAAATGTGTACTCAGCAGATGGGTCATAACTACTTAACTCATAGCTGGTAGATTATTAGTCCTAATTGTGAAACTCTTGTTTCAACATTTCAGTCATTGGGAAATCAAGAGCAGCTGTAGCTATGCAAAGGGAAAGAATCTGATTTCATCAGCTTAGGAGATGTTTTTCTAGAGGTATGTTCAACATAAAAGCCAAAAGATGCAAAAAATCTTTTAAAAATAATTTTCAATTACAGCTGAAGAAATGATTGGAAATACAAATTTCTTTGAATTAATCACTTTGTTTTGTTTGAGTTCAAGAGGGACTCAGCATCAGCATGTTCTTTTTAGAAGCCCAGACTGACCCAACTTCATACTGTGAACAAGTGAACAAATACAATTTTCATTTAGAGTTAAGGAGGAGAAAGTATGAAATTAAGCATGTTAATAGAAAAATGGTGTTTATTGTGGATTTTGCTGGACTTGCAACAGCAGGAAATTGTTAGTGTACTCTGCTGTGTTATAAACAGCTCTCCTGATTTTGAGATACTTCATTATAATTGTATACGTAGCTTTGCTAGAGGCAAGAGTAGGTGCATTTTGTGTTCTGTCTGTCCCCATTTCTACAAATACAAATGGTGTTTCTTTTGAAGAGGGAGGATTGGTGAAGGTCTATGTGGTGGTGTATCAATGAGGAGTCACAAGTTTACTGCAAGTCAGATAAATTCCCGTAGGCCTTCACTTCTGTCTGAGCGACACACATTTCTGTACAATGAGGTTACTACTTCTAAATGCTTAAAAAAAAATCTGTTTTGTTTTGTTTTGTTTTAAATCTACTCATATGGCTGTTGGACAATTGTCTTCAATGTTATGATGTATTTATAAGACTCCTTATTTCCATGGGAAATTTGCAGCCAACTACTGTAGTCCAGAAACTTTTTAAAGTACTGCAAAAATAGGGCTTATGTTAATACTTGTGGAACAGAGTGGTTTCACCATCCATTTCACTGCCGGAAGGCTCCACGATGATCTGAGTGGAAGGGAAAGATATTTTTCAAATAACTCCACAGCTTTCAGTCAGAGCAACACCTAAGTGTTAAGGTGGTTTCCTGGCATTAAGAAAGAGCAGCTCTTGTCCTAAAGAGCTTTGCTGCCAAATGAAGGAGGGAGAGAGAACTAAATGAACCAGCACAAATAAGGCAGTGTTTTCTATGCAAATTAATGAGAACATCGACAGAGCAATGTAAGTGAAGCTCTGAGTATAAATCACTTCAGTCAAAATATTGTTAAGAGAAGCTGGATTACCACAGAAAACAAATAAACAAAGGTCATTTGGATCTTGTTTGCTCTTATTTTTCTGCCTGTCAAAGGACAAAATGTCACATAAAGGGTAAATTAATTTGAAATGTAAGTCCGTGAGGACTGCTTCTCCCTTGTGCTGAGCTTCAGGCCTTCAATGAGTCCACAGATTTCTACCAAGGAAGGATGTTTGCAGATTTCTTGCAATTTTCTGAATTTTTATTCTAATTACTATTAGACATTAAGCACCATTACAAGGAAAAATAAGGTGGGGAAAATAAAAAACTATTTTCAAGTCCTTCTAAACTTACCGCAAAACCACTCAATACTCACTCTGGCTGTCTGGAAGAAGGGTTGCTCAGATATAGTGTCCTGGAATTTTCACCACCATTTTAGTGAAACAAAGTATGAATTTTATAACACCTCTTCTGAGGTGAGGAAAGTAATTTGTAACAGCCTGCAAAAATAAAAAAGCCTTTAATCAAGTGTAAACAGGGGACAGAAGGAAAGTAGCCTGTCATCTTTTGAAGACAGTCAGATGCACTTTTTTGGGAAGAATATGTATTAGAATTGCAGGAGGGTAGGACATCTTTACATTCAGCTAAGACTTCTGAGGAATGGTAGCCCACCTACTTAATGGGGAATAGCTTATGAAGGGCAGATGAAGAATGAAATCAAGAGGAAAGGAAATGTCAGTAAATACTTTACAAAAAGTACTATAGTTAAATATGTTAGAAAGCTTCCTTACTTGGGAGTAAGTTGATGGGACTAAGGAGTCACAAAAAAAAGCAACAAGAGGATTGAAATAGGATTTTTTTTTTTTCATCATTGTACACTTGTAGCCTATAAGCAAGAAAGTACTATGAGAACAAATCTTCAAAGCAACCCTGTAAATGAAAGAAGCACCCTTCATCTTCAGGTATGCAACTGGAAAAAACTTTCTTGAGGGATGCTGATTTTTAATAATTTAGAAAGTATTGGAGAACCGTTCCTTAAAATAGCACTCATTCTTTCACTACTGTTCGATGAAATGCTCTGGAAATACTAAATTTATCCCATTTTGCTTATTTTTACTTTCTGAGCAGCCATCTCCTGCAGCAGTTGACAAGTTCTCTCATTTCTCTTTCACTGTGAACGCTCTTCTGGACATTTTGGCTTTGTCCCCAGCAAATCAGATGATAAATTTGCAGGAGGAAACAAAAAGGCAACTGAAGTTTCAGAACTATGTTCTAAAAAATTAGAGCTCTGATGCCACCTCGTGACTAAGACGAGAACAAGGAACCATATTAGAGCAGAAATTCAGTCATAAACATGGGAAGTTCTTATCTGGGCACTGTTTTCCAGGCTGTCAGAATGATGAGAACTGTAACAGTTCAGTTTATTACGGAGAGTGTGTTGTGTGGGGGGGTTCTTTTGTGTTTCGTTTGTTTCTTTCTTTCTTTTAATTTTTATTTTTCTCCAGTGTCTTTTTTGGAGCTCTGATTTCAAAAGGAAAGAGCAGAGGAAAATCTAACTAGGACCAGCATGATGCATTCTTAAGAGGAGATACAAGGAGACGTTGCTTGGAGCACTGTTAAAGACAATCACTGAATATGTATTTATTTATATTTTATATGTGTGTGTGTGTGTGTGTGTGTGTATAGTGGTTTGTTTATATATAAACAAACAAGAACACTCAACCCCCTCCCAACATATCTATGTGTGCTTATACAAAACCCTACACTTGAAAGTGATACTCACTCACACGGCAGCCTGTATCTGTCTTTTGTGTGATACTCAGCAGGCCCTGAGCAGAGGTGGTTTTTAGACTGTTGTTAAGATTTGGACATATAAGGGTGAACTTTGAAGAGATAGCATAACAGAAGGTGCTTTGACAAGGTGATACGGCTAAGGAGCCCTAGTGTTTACCTAGCAAAAAGATAAAAATATATCAGTGTTGTTTGGGGAATTAAGCTTGTTTTTTGTCTCCATTCTGGAGGTGACTTGTGCAGAATGTTTCCAATTGTTTTTTTTTTTTTTTTTTGCATTTATTACATCTTTCTTTTTCTAAAAATCATTGGAATAGTGTATACCAAAAGGTCTTTGAAAATCTGGCCTTTGATTTTTCAATCTCTTGGTTTCCAGTCTATTGAAGTACTTCCTGCATTCAGCTGGACCAAGTATAGAAAACTAAACAAACTGCTTGTAAGGAATTTGGGTATTATAAAAGTGAAGAAAACTTATCATAGCTGGAGAAAGTCACCACCACTGTATCTAGTTTTGTTTTCTATGCTATTATTCATGCATCAGTGGTTCAGGATGTTTCTGGATTTGTCTGAATGAGGAAACATAGAAATTACATCTTGCATGTTCTTTGATTGTACTATGCAGAGACTTTCATTAAATTGTTCACAGAGTTACCAAAAGAGGTTTCCTAAGCAGTTTGGGTTAATTAGAGTTGTCTTATATGCACTTTAATTACTCTAGCATAAATAATCTGGATCTGCAATTCACTATGCATTTTTCAAACGCTCCTTAAACCTTCCTTCCTATCGACATTAAATAATTGTGTGTCATTATCAAAAATAGCCATTTGAGTCTTCCAAAGAGATGGTGAATGTAAAGTGATGAATAAACAGCAAACTTGAACTTCTTACAGCTCAGTTTTATATAACCTGAAATTAAACACTTCGTTTTTATTCCATCACCTCTTACCATATTCTGACCTGTGCTAGAACTTGGCTGGTAAAGATTCTCACAAATTTCTTACAAGCTTCTTGGGATGCTATGCCAGACTTCAAGAATTGAAATTGAATTGTGATGGTTCCTCTGCTATTGTTGCATTTTAACAAGAAAACACTCTACTCTTTGTGCAATGATACATATTTAATTAAGAGAATGATTAGGTGATTTTTATTTTATTTTTTTCTAGTTTTCCACATTTCAGTTAGTATGAAATCATTGACAAATACATACTTTTGATTTATGAATTGATAATTTTATTTCCATATTTGTTTTTTGAGATAATAATTGGATATGAATAAATTACATATATTGTTTATTATTTATGGAAAAATCTATTCTGCGCTTCTGAAAAGACTTGGGGGAAGTTGTGTGGAATATCTGCCGCATTTTCTGAAATTATCAGTATGTGGCATTATTGGGAATGTATCAAGTTTGTCTCTATTTTATTGATATGAATGCTTCTGGAATTTCCAAAAAAAACCCATGACAGGTGGTCTTACAGAAAAAAGAAGTTGCAAACAATAGAAACAATAGTCTAGATAGGTGTTTTTCCTTTTATCAAAAGCAGATACAAACATCTGGAAAATGATTTTAATTTGCTTATTCACACTTAACAAAATGTAAATCCTAGAATTTGGAATTTATACTTTTAAGTGCATTTCCTCTTTATATGTATTTAGCCTATTAATAAGGAAAACACACAAATGCAGTATATGAAACTCCTACAAATACACAACTCAGAACTGAGAATAACAGAGACCTGACCTGCATAGATTAATTTGCACAAAATAAAGTGAAAAAAAAATGAAGTCACTTCAGTGATGCATCAGTGCTGTTAATTACAGAACTTTATATTAGAGAATATTTTTAGCTTTCCCATTAGTGCAGAATACAAAATGCTTCCTTAAAATACGGCTTGACTGTACAAGAATTTGTACTGCCTACAAACACTAGATGTAGCTGTTGCCACTTGCAGGAGAAAGGCACTTTTTTTTTCCAAGTTGTTTTTTCCCCTCCAGAAATAAGGCATTTTGTTGGATTTTGTGCGTGGTAGTTTGGATTTAATTTTTTTTTAAACAAATTTTCATATTGTGACTTTGCTTAAAATATTATGAGTGTCTTTCACAGTCCCGGGATTTGTCAGTCCCTTCTTCATTATATGTGATTCAAAAATTGAAGTATGAACATTAAACATTACATGCATTTTTATGAATGAATTATAAAGTAATGATGTTTGAAAATAAGTTAGGATATATATGCTTCCAGCAATCAGCCTGACATTGCAGCTAGAGTGGTGCGGTGCTGGTTTCATTTGCAAGATCAGTGCATTTTACATAGCTAGGATATAGCAGTAATCAGATCAGCTGCAGTTGCCACAATACCAGACGGATCCCTAAAAATAGAAATCCTAAAGTAATCTGTCTGGATTATTGATTTCACTAACCACTTGGCAATATATGAGGGAATGCTTGCAGAACTGAATTAAAATATTTAATGACATTTTATTTTCAGTGGCATCTAGAAAACTTCCGTATTCTGTTCTACTATTTTTATTGCAAATGCATTTATAAGGATGCTGATTTGCATACTGCTTTTTAAATGTTTGGGTTTTTTCAGCTTCCATTAATGTAGTAATATTCAAAACAGTATTGACAGTGCCCATCTGTAATGATTTATTGAAATAGTTGAATTAAGAAAATGCAAGGCAGAAATATTCATTTCTTTATCAGTAAAAACAAGGTGTAAGCATATGCATATACAAAACTTCTATTAGCATTTTCCTTTGCAGTGTTTAAGAGAGGTATGTTTGCAGGCATGTATCTTTGTATTTGGGTGCTTTTCTAATGTATAATTCTTGAATGTACTTTTAGGGAGAAAAAGGATGAATATGGTGATGGACAACGTCATGCATTTTCCTGATTTCCATGTTTCATTCATGCCCTGTGAAAGAACAAGAGTCTGATGATGCTTTTTCTTTCTAGTGGATAAATGCAAACAAATAGTTAATATAAAATAAACTGTGGTTATAGGAGAGTGTTCATGACTGACTATTGACAACCACATATACCAGTATGTCTCTGAATGTTATATTACTGGGAGAAATATACTAAGATTTGGGTTCAGTTAATTGTTAGTGAAAGTGTTTTGTTTGTTACTAACATCACTAGGAGAATAGCATCTACACTCCTATCTGAATGAAAATAACAACCCTGCAGAAACAAATAATGTCTCACTAAAAGTGCCATGCGCTCCCTTGTGCACTTGTCCTTTGAGCCCACCTCCTGTTCTCATTTGTGTTTCTGACACTTTCTATTGTTTTTAGTGGAATTGTGGTGGTATAAATACAGCTGTATCAGCATTTGTGTATCTGTATGTGGAACTCTGACACCATGGTGCCCAGCTGATTTGCATAGAAGCACTGTTCAGACATCGTGCTTTCAAAGCGTATCAAACACATGGTCCAGGAAGCATTGCAGTAGATCATCAGTATCTACTGATCTATTGATCAGTATCTACTAAGAACTAGTCTAATGGTGAGACTGATAGTGTGTATAGTGATAGTGTATAGATACTTCAAGAAAACCAGAATTTGGCTCCAAGAACCTCTCCTCTCCTCTCCTCTCCTCTCCTCTCCTCTCCTCTCCTCTCCTCTCCTCTCCTCTCCTCTCCTCTCCTCTCCCTTCCCCAGTTTTCCAGTTACTTCTTTGACATTGACTGGTGCTTTTCATCACTGCATGGTTGCCCTCTCTCTCTGATGCTGTTCACTAGGACCTTCATCAGCAGTGATAATTTTTTTCTCTTCACTTCTCTCTTCTTTCCTACTTTGACATAGTTTTGATTCTTTTCCTCCTCATATTGTTTTTCCACCTAGACTTGTTTTTCTCCTGCCCTGCTGCAAGACTGGTAGCTGCATAGTAAACCTTTGTTTCCCATTCCACATCTGCTTTTACAGTTTTTCCTCTGGAACAGTGAAGACTACAGTGACATATAGCCAGCCAGCTCTTTCCTCTACTTAATTATACTCTCCCCCTCATGTCTGCTTCTTCAGTACTAGCCATTAATAGGAGATTGCTCCTGCCTTATTTCATATTCAATGATGAGCTAGGTGCAGGTGCATGGGGGTACACTGGGTGCACATTTATGGCACAAATGAAACAGACAGATTAAAGATGTAGAGACAGGTATTAGGTGTCATTAATGTCAAGCAACAACCCGGTGATCATTAATCCCTGAGGAAAATATTGTACTTTGATATTTATTTTATATCAGTGCGAAGTTTTTTGTTCCATTTAATTATTTTTTTCTGTATCTGTGTACCTCTTCTCTCCAGGCAGGTGAAGGATTAATGATATGTCACTTACTAAATTACAAGAGCTGATAAAAGCAGATGTACTTCATTATGTTTAGTAGTTCTCTGTTTCAAAACTTCCCCATCCTCTTAGGAGTAAAAAATTGTGGGCTGTACATCTGAGCAAAGTTCTTCAGCTGATTCTGAGTCATAAGATTACAAATAAGGGGTTTTTTTTAATGACAAATTTTGTGTATCATAGAATCATAGGATGGTTTGGGTTGGAGGAGACCTTAAAGATCATCTACATCCAACACCCTGCATGGGCAGGGACACCTCCCACTAGATCAGGTTGCTCAGAGCCTCATCCAACCTGCCCTTGAACACTTCCATTGATGGGAAAAAATGTCCCACCTCAGCTTTCCTGTAGGTCCCCTTCAGATACTGGAAGGCTACTATGAGTACACAGTACCCCAGGTGGGGTCACATGACAGCCATGTAGAAGAGGAGATTCACCTCCCCTGACGTACTAGCTATGCTTCTTTTGATGCAGCCCAGGACACAGCTGGCTTCCTGGACTGCAAGTGCACATTGCCAGCTCATGTTGAGCTCCTCATCCACCATCACCCCCAAGTCCTTCTCTTCCAGGCTGTTTTTGATCTGTTTTCCACCCAGCCTGTATTTGTGCTTGGGATTTCTCTGACCCAGGTGCAGGACCTTGCACTTGGCCTTGTTGAAATTAATGCAGTTTGCCTGATCCCACGTTTCAAGCCTGTGGAGGCCCCTCTGGATGGCCTCCCTACCTTCCAGTGTGTTAACTTCACCACACAGTTTGGTGTTGTCGGCAGACTTAGTGAGGCTGCACTCAATCCCACTATCTGTGTCACCAACAAAGATGACTACTGACCCTTGGGGAACAGCGCTCATCATTGGTCTCCATCTGGACATCAAGCCATTGATCATAACTCTTTCAGTGTGACCATGCAGCCCAGGATCCCCATAGACTTATATTACTCATACAAATTGGAGTAAAATCCAAAATTTTGCTGAACTGAGTTAAATTCTGTGCAAATCTTATTTGTCAAACACAGATCTATTAGATCTGTCTGGATGCATTCTGAGATTTATGTATGCCACAAATATGTGGGGTTTTTCCTTTTCAGACAAAGAAAAGAGCTGTTTCTCAGGTTTTTACCAGTCAAGAATTCTCCTTATGCACACTCTTAAAGGAAACAATTAAGCTAGCAAAGCTACTACCCTGGAGGTGCAAAGCTGGTTTGTTGTATCTAATTGGCAACTGTATGAAGTGCAGATCAAATGCTGGCACTATAAGAGAAACAAATATTTCTGCACCATTGATTTACTGAGAATCAAAGTCTTGTTCAAATCAGGTGTATTTTCACTCAATATATTACTATTTATGTATATTTTTTGTGTTCTTTTATCATGTTCATTGTCCTGTACATGGAAAATATGAAATTACATTAGGATGTATGGAAAACTAATGTGTTAAATCTGGGTTCCTGGTGGCTTGTTTTTTTGATTTTTTTGTTTGTTTATTTCTGTTTTTTTTTTAAAAAGAAATCTAACTTGGCATTACGTAGGAACCTATTTTTTAAGTCTCAATATTTCCACATGTTTAGAGGATTCCATCCCTATCTACGTTATCTTTTACTTGCATTAAAAGGGTTAGAGGGCTGCTAATCTCCTGTAATAAATGGTAACTCATCATACGATTTTCACATCTAAAATACAATAGCTGCCACTGAAAAGCCTAGGCTTTAAAGGCAGGAGCTGCATTACAAAATTTGTACAAAGACTAAAGAGACACAGCAGAAAAACTACCTCAGAAACATCTTTAAATGAAAAGTTTTGAAGAGGAGTAGGAAAAATAGTAATTTACTTCTGTTAGCCAAACTGTACCTCATCTGTCCTTCTTAACAGGGGTCTGCTTTCCTTCAGCTATGAACTCCCTGCTGCACCTTCTAGAGGTATCACAAACCAATTTTGTTTCGTATGTTTATGGTACAGAGCATAATGAAAACAAGCACACTGTGTGCATTCTTTTTTTGTATAATCAAGAAGATTTGAAGTCTAGGGTGCCTGATTTGCACATTTTCATCAGAAACTTGGAAATGCAATCAAAAAAACCCACTACAGTTTAAAAGCTCCTACAATGATTCAGTCATTTGATACAAAAAAGGAAATAAAATGAAACCTCAAAACCAGTATCAACGATTCTACACTAAATGAACTTTTATTTTAACCAACACCATCCAAATTTTATTTTCCTTGAAGTATCTGCATTATGGACTCTGAAATGCTTTGTCGGATATTTTAAAGATGATTCTGAAACTGATTTTCTTGCTGCCACACAAAGGTGCTCACTTGGAAAAGAAATGCTATTACTAGCACTCTTGATTTGTTTAACCTGTCTGCTCTCACTCTGACTAAAGATGTCTGTAACCTTTTAACCTGCTGTCTATGGTTACAATGAATTAGTAGATCCACTTCAAAACATGTGTTGCACTATATTTCACACACCTTGAAACAGGGAAAATCTGTTCTTTAAACAAATTACTAAACATCAGAGAATGTGACTGAAGGCATGCTCTACCCCTTGCTATTTTTCTGGTCCTTGAAGGGAAGTAGGTAACCCTTTCCTTCATGGCACCTGCAGAAGTACATTAGGATACCTGGATGCATGTATAGCATTTGTTTCAGAGTTTTGGACTGCTGATGAAAACAAGTAGGATGTGGGTAGTGTGATACTCTCTTTACAGCTGCCATGGCTTAATAGTAGGGCAGCTGCATCCAGCATCAGAGCTTTCAGTAGCCTTTTGAGGATATGTAGAGAGTACCAAAGTGATTTGGTCTAGAAGTTACATGTACCTGACCCACTGTGGTGAGCCTGACCCTTGTCAGATACAGATCAATATAAATGTGCTCAATCAAGAGAACCAAATGAAAAAATGAGAACAGTCCAAGTTCAAAAAGCAATCCTAAATTACAAAACTAGGCTGACCCTTTAAATAAGAGAGACAGGAGCTACCTTTATTATAGTCTCAAATACCCTGTTGCTACACACAATCCTTTTGGATAGACCTGATCTTTAGGTAGGTGAAGTGCCTTTTAGATTCTGGAAATTTTTTAATGCCTTACAAGAAAAAAAATAAGTTAACAAGAGCACAAGGCTGTTTGCATTCAGCATGGACTCAGCAGCCCATACAAGGGCTGTACAGCCAGTACATCCCTATGACAAGAAGGTTGTGATGTTTTAGGTAATTTTTTTTTTTTTTATATGTGATTTTTCAAAAATACTGTTATTCTTTGACAGAACTGGAAGTATCACATTCTGCTAAATTAGTATTACCAAAAACAAGGTTTTGCGGTACAGTTTACAGGGTTCCTACATTGAAATAAGCAAATCCAATAAACATGCTGAAAGATAAGCATGGCTACATGGTGTCAAGATGTCTTAATTACACTTCTAAGCATGTACTTACATGCAATAGTTATTCTAATGACTGTACACTACAGATTAGATCCCTTAAGTGACCATTAACCAGGGACAAAATGTCACAAAAGTACAACTGAAAGAGCACATTTAGTCAAACTTCTTTAGTGGTCCCCAGCAGATAGGTCTTGTCAGACCATTGGATCCCATTAGAATCATAGAATCATAGAACTATTCAGGTTGGAAAAGACCCTCGGGATCACTTGAGTCCAATCATCATCCCCACTGTACAAAGTTCTCCCCTAAACCATATCCACCAAGACCACCTCCAAAAGAACCCTAAACACATCCAGGGATGGTGACTCAACCACCTCCCTGGGCAGCCTATTCCAGTGTCTGACCACTCCTTCTGTGTTTTTTTTTTTCCTAACGTCCCATCTAAACCTCCCCTGTTGCAACTTGAAGCCATTGCCTCTTGTTCTGTCGCTAATTACCTGTGAAAAGAGACCAGCACCAACCTCTCTACAATGACCTTTCAGGTAGTTGTAGAGACTGATGAGGTCTCCCCTCAGCCTCCTCTTTCTCAAATTAAACAACCTTGGCTCTTTCAAGCGTTTTTCATAAGATTTATTCTCTAGGCCCTTCACCAGCTTCATTGCCCTCCTCTGTACTCGCTCCAGCACCTCGATATCTCTCTTGAATTGAGGTGCCCAAAACTGGACGCAATACTCCAGGTGTGGCCTCACCAGTGCTGAGTACAGGGGGACAACCACCTCTCTATTTCTGCTGGTCACATTATTTCTAATACAAGCCAGGATGCCATTGGCTCTCTTGGCCACCTGGGCACACTGCTGGTTCATACTCAGCCCCTTGTCAATTAGAATCCCCAGGTCCTTTTTTACCAGGCAGCTTTCCAGCCACACTTCCTCAAGCCTATAGCATTGCCTGGGGTTGTTGTGGTCCAAGTGCAGGACCTGGCACTTGCCCATTAATATTAGCCCAATGATCTAATCTATCCAAGTGTCTCTGTAGAGCCTCCCTATCCTCATGCAGATCAACACTCCTGCCTAACTTGATATCATCTGCAAGCTTACTGATAATACACTCTGTTCTTATCAAGATCATCAATAAAGATGTTAAAAAGAAACGGTCCCAACACTGAGCCCTGAGGAACACCACTTGTGACTGGCCCCAGCTGGATTTGACTCCATTGACCACCACTCTTTGACTTCAAAGTAATTATTTTAAAAGATCTCACAGTTTCAATGGTGAAGATTAGCATGTTGCTTGCTGTGTGGTGTAAAAAGTGTGCTTTCATCCTACTAGAAATGTTCATGAAAGCATGAGGACACACTCAAATCCAGAAAACTGAAGAGTGACATCACATTTTTAGTACTGCTAAGGGCTGATGCTAAAGCCAATTGCCACAGGTAAGCACAGCTGCTGAGAAGAGGCCAGAACAGCTGTTGATATGTCTTTTACCTTTTAGTTTTTCAAACACATTTCTATCTCCACTGACAGTTTTGGAGCATATGCTGAAGCAATTTGAAGCTATTTCGAAGGTAGGGGCTGTGTCTTCACTCTTGTTTCTGGACTCATGGGAAATCCTCCTTGAATCCTTCTTGCACTCTGACAGTGCCCAGCCTTTACTTTGGAATACACACTCCTTTCAGGGAATTGTCTTCTAGAAATCACATCAGAGTTAAAGAGCTAATTTCGGTTGCACACATACACTCCAGAGACAGCAGCTGTCTGATAATATTTTTAATAGAGCTGTATATTTTAGTGTTGAAGAAATATGACTACTCCTGTAACTCATTTGGCAGGTCCTAATGAATAGGAACAATTCTTCAATTAATTTTCATTTAACTCTGCCCCTCTAGCTAAGAACCTTAACTCTATGGTCTTTTAGCAACAGAAACAACAAATGAACAAAAACATGATACTGAATATTGTTACTAATGAAATGCATCTGATGTGATTTGATTTCTCTTTTCAGAAAAAAAAAAATATATATAAAAAAATACAAATCACCTAATGGAGAAAAGGACTACCAGAAGGGATCTCTGTCATTTTCCAACTTTCTTCAATTCTTGAAGGCAGGTTTTAGGCAAATGGTTACTAGTAAAGCCATAGGAAATACATAGCTAACATTACTACTGCCCTTATGAGAAAGATATGCTGCATATATAAACAAGCAAACAAACAAATAAATAAATATAGTGTGCTACATATTGCTGAACAAACACATGCTCCTTCAAGTTAAAGGATATTTAATGATTGACCATCCATGGGAAGGAAAATTAAAAAACAAATACTGAACTCAGATTTTTTGAGACTTCTTAAATTCCAAATGCCCTTTCAAGCCACCTGCTTTTCCTAATCCATAATGACAATGTATCTGCAGTGTATATGTACAAGAGAAACCTCCGCTGTGATGTCTGCAGAGGTAAAATAGCCAGCCCTGTTTTTAAAGCTGAAATTCCCTGTTCTGTTCCCACTTCCTCTGGGCTCACTGGCATCAACAGAATTATGTTTGCATAATTCTGCTGTTACTAAAAAAACACTAGACTTCAGTCTATGGTGAGTTTTAACTCATTTGGTTAATACCCCTCTGCAGTGTGTTTAGGGGAATGTAGTACTATGCTGTACTGAGTTATGTCTGGACTGCCACCTTCACAGAGATAAAGAGAGGAGTACTCATAAGCAAATGAACTATGTGACAAATTAGGGTGCAGAGATGGGGGAAAGTTTGGGGGGTTTTTCAGGGGCCTATGTAGAAAGTCTTTTCTAGTACCTTTTTTTTGAACTTGTAATTTTAGTGACATAAAATAAGCAATGGCAGTGATAATCAGCACTCACAAATCTATTAAAACACCCTGAACATCTTTGATCTGCATTCTAGATGTTGGCAAAATTTTAGAGGTCTGCATAAAAAGACAACAAAAAATCCCAGCAACTAAGAATTGTTGTGTTATTCTTTCCTGTCAAATCAGAATCCTGGCTGGCCTGGGCTATGGGAAAGTATGGTCTAATCAGCAAGGAATAAAAAGTGCTCAGAGGTCAGTGTCAGTGAATGACAATCTGGCAGAAAAGACATTTCAGCATCTTCCTGGCATTTCCTGCAGTTGATTGTAATGGCTATTGATTGTAATGGTAGTTTGAGCTATTTTATATTATAGGAATTGTCAAAATCTGTATTGTACAAAGACTCCTAGGTTTACAAAAATACTCATTAAGGATTGTGGTTAATGCAATCTATAGCCTTCCTGAATACTAGATGGAAGCAATCTCTTACCACACTTTTCCCCTCATTTCTGCATTCTCTGTCTTTCCCTATGGTACTGCAGTAACTATTTGCTTTGCACTATTTTATTCTGAGGACTGTTGTGAAGGTTCCAGGACAGTCTGTGGCAGGAGTAAAGACTGTTTTAACCTCAGAGTAGAGTCACTTCTGCTGTGTAAATCACATGAAACAAAGTTCATGCAAGAATCACAACTTTGACCTCCAGATGACATGTTATTTCAAAAAGAGCATTTGCAAATTGCTGCTGTTTGTTGGTCTCCTTCTAGGCTGCTGCTTTTTCAGTTGAAATTTTACATTATTTTATAGCTGCAACAAAACACTACAAAGCAATCTAAAAAAAAAATACATTTTCCTCCACCTTCCTCATGTACTCTTTCTCTCTATCATAAATTCCTTCTGTTGTTTTCCTTGTTTAAACAACAGAGAAAGTTATCCATTACCTTCACTTGTGTCTAGAATACAATATAAGGGTCTTACTCAACCAGACTTGCTTGAGTTTGTGTTCTTATGATGGTGCAACCAGCCTGAAAGCATATGGTACAATTGAGCCATAATTTACTATAACAGACTGTTCACATATATATTTTTTGTAGATATAGTTGAAAGGTAGTCTAGCTTTCAGACCACAGGAATTTCTAGCCTTCTCCTGAATGCAGCCTTTTGGCATGTTAAATACCTACAGATTTGTCTTCCAAGTATGTTTTTAACTTTTGTCCATCACTTTACTCAAATGATCTGTCATGGAAGAGATTAAAATGTATCCCATAGTGAAGAGAAATAAAGTGAAATTGAAAATCTCTCAGTCATTAGGGATATATCTGGTAGATATAAGTCAGGAAAAGAAAAAAGTAGATTAATGAGAAATACAGCTAGAAAAGCTGTATCATCCCAAAGAATCCTCTGAAATGAGCAATAAAATGTAAGGTGTTACGTAAGAAGGCTCTTAATTATATGTCACTCATATATTTTAATGGGACCTGTTAGAATAATCAGAAAACTAGTGAGCACTTATTTTCTAATTGCTACTTCTTTCACTGAAACAATGTGCTGTTCTGGAGAGTTGGTATGGCCACAGCATGACTCTAATCAATACAAAATGTACAGCTGTTATAAGATGCTGGTACAATTTTGAGAATCCATCTACTTTTTCTGTTTTAAAATTAAAAAAACCTCAGCATGCAAAAACCCCAAACCCTGAACAAACTAAATCCAAAATAGAGTCTTTTTTCTTCTCCTAAGCTTTTCTCTCTCTCCCCTCTCTGTGATGACTGATAACTACTTATATTCTGCATGCTGTGGTTTTTCTTGTAGAACAGCAGCATATAATCAAAGATGACAGCTGAATGTCCAAACAAAATTATTTTCTGTTCAAGCCTGGAAAGAATTGGAAAAACACAGGGAGAAACATGCAGCTAGCACAGACCCTAAAGAAATACTGTGTTATACTTTCTCACTATTAAAAAGCACTTAGTGTAAGAGGCTTTCATAAAGAGAAGAAACCCAAATAATCTTTTCCAAAGCTTTTTTCTTTTAAAAAGTGTCTAAAAGAAAGAGGAAGTTATATTTTCCTTTTTTTTTTTCCCTACTTGCTCCTTTTTTTTTTCTTTTTTTCTTTTATTTTTTTTTTACAGTATATATTTTTATCTGATTTAAAAGTAGTCAAGGGCAAGAACAGAAGGAAAAAACCCCCACACTTTTGAAGTGACTACACTAGAAGACGACTCAGGAGCCTAAAAGCAAATCAGAGAAAGAGAAAATTGGCCACAACCAACATGTAAAACCCCACACAGACTTCTAAAACATCAAGAACATCTAAAATAGAATTTTATTCCATTGTGCTTCCTCCTGCTGCTCTTATTGTTGAACTCAGTGGTATCGAGGAAACCAAAATTACAATGCTGCACTCACCCTTAAATCAAATACCAGGATTGCTTGATTTAGAAAAATTCTGAATCTCCTTTCTTAGCACACCTACCTAAAATAACAACAACAGAAGTACCAAGGTACATGATTGTACCTTTTACTCTGTATAAGGGGTAGAGTTTCGCATCAGGAAACATTAGGTAATCATTGTAATTTCTATATAGTAGCATAAAGCTAGGACAACTCTGGAAAAAGTGAATTCTAAAGGCTTTTTTTCAGGCTACCTTAATTCAGTAAATAAATTTTTAAGTAACATATATGTAAATCTCCTAGTGGTTTTAAATGGTTTAATCCTACTAAAGGGTAGGACACTCTCTTAAAAGAGTTGCTATTCTACTTCTGATCCATGAAACTCAGTGACATCAGACTTGCTTACATTTCCACAGAAAATGCATTAAAAGGAATCTAGCCCTGTCATTTTGGGAAAAAATTTAAGAAGTCCTGTATGATAAACAAAATTGAGAAAAGCCTTGGAGGTTTTTTTGTTTGTTTTATTGGGGGTTTTGTTTTGTTTTGTTGGGGTTTTTTGTTTTTTGTTTTGTTTTGTTTTGTTTTGTTTTTCCCAATTTGATGCATTCTTAGAATATCTTTTGAACTGCATTGACACAGAAAAATACTCTGCGTTTTGTTTTGCTGTTTTGTTGTGTTTTTTTTTCCCCACCAGGAGCAAACTTTTGTCTGTATGGATGAGCACATTATTTTTTATTTATTCAGGGTTCCTGGATGCTGGTTATTAATATTTGATATTCTGAAGAGAGGACAATATGTATTTTGTCATTAAAACACAGATAAACAAAGAAAACTGAGGGATTGGATTTGTAAATACATGAGAATTAGGAAAAGCTTTAGGTGCTGTGATTCTAAATACAATTATGACAGTACTTGAGGGTAGGCTTTAGGTTTCCCTAATGAAGGATTCAGAGGATAGAAATGAGGAAAATGGGAATTAAGTAAATAATTCCACATGAGCCATGGAGCATAATTCACATTTGCTTGCTCCTTTTGTGAAAAAGTATAAATCAAACAGTTATTCTTTCCTGGTTTTAGGGCTGGTATTGTGATTATGTAACACTGATAATTCTGCAAAATGATAGCAGCTCCCAGTAATCTTTATGTTTGATCTTTGTTTTCAAAATTCACTTAAGAGGCTTGCATAGAGTTACTTCAAACAGCTACGAAGAACATAGACAGAGCATCTATCTCATATCCTAACTTTGCTGCACAGTGCTTCAGGAGATGTTCCTTTATCGCTCTCGTATTTTGAAGATAAGGTAGGTGATTTTCTCAGATTCCTACACTCTACTTGTCTGAATATCACACAGCCACAAAATCCTTTCTGTTCTTTGTATTTCTCTGTTTTAAAAATTGAAAAAATCCTATACAAAGAAGCACAGATTTTCATTCAGTTAATAAAAAAAAAAAAAAATGTGTTAATTTAATTATACAATATTTTACATTTGTAAGGATTTAGAGATAGGACATAGTGTCACCTTGGGAAGTGCCATTTGTAAAGTGAAAAGATGTAACAAGCTGTAACCATATCCTGCGTATGTGAGGCTGAATTTGTTTCTAGTCTATACTGCTATTCAGTAGTGAGAACCCCTATGGAGGACTAGGAGCTCTTATACAGGAGGGTTGCAACAATTCCAGATGAACATGAACTCCATTTCATAGTGAGAGTCTCTGGTTAGCCAATATAATACAGCTGAAGTGTTTTCTGTGCCCCAAAATACATCTAATTTCCTCTCCTCTCATTTCCGTGAGGATAAAACCAAGAATTTTCATTGAAGAAAACAAAAAAGGAAGTGCTGCCAACAGCTTTGTATGATTCACTTCCAGATCAGGAAAAAGCAACTGTATTCAAGACAATGGATAGTGTCTCTGCAAGTAATTAAAGTAATGTGTAAACATTGGCAACAAAATTATATGAACAGTTCCATCTGTCTAACTTTCTATTTTGTTTTGCTTCTGGCCTGCCATAGGTATTGAGCTAAATGCAAAAGAGACAGAAGGACTTCACTCTTAGACAGTTGGTTGTTTGGAATCTATGGAACTATAGATTCAATCTATTCACCAGAAAAAAGGCCTGACAAACCTTTCCTGACATTTTTATTTTAGCAGTGGATGCCAATGCTTAGAATGTATGCGTAGTTTAGATTGGATGGGAATTCTGAAGGTATCTGGTCCAAACACTGCTCAACACAAATCCAGTCAGAATAACTTGCTCATGGCTGTGTCTAGTTCATTTTTTTAATACCTACAAGAAAGATGATTTCACACCCTCTCTGGGCAGTCTCGTCCACTGCTTGACCATACTCATGATGAAAATGCTTCACCTGGGATCTAGCCAGCATCTCATAACAAAGGTTCCAGCTTTTTTCTCCTTATGGACACTTCATTAAGTAGCTGTGGAAAGACAGCTATTATCTTATTTTTTCCTGGAGCCAAGCCAACCTAGCTCTTGGACACTCCTTGCATGTCCTGTGCTCCAACAACCTGACCAGCCTGGTAGCTTCTACAGGTATCACTCCACTGTACCCATATCTTCTACTGGGGAGTCCAAAACATGATACAGCCTTCCAAATATGGTCTCCCAGTTGCCAAGTAAGCAGAAAAGATCACTTTCATGTACTTGTTTGCTACACTTTTGCTACCATTTGAAGCAATGAATGTGTTTATCTTGCAGACTTTAAAACCAATTTTTTTCTTAGCTTTTAAATGTGCATTTTTTCAATACACACTTTCCCCTTTTTTTCTAAGATTTTGGTAAGGCCTTTATTCAATAGTATATGATATTTCTCAGTTAGGCATTGTTTTCACTAGTTGCTGCCAGTGTTTCTGGTTAATTGAGGAGCAAATACAGGTACAGAGTAGTAGCTTAACACACTGAGATCTTGGTAACGATACCATGGCTGTATTCTGAGATATAGCCTGTTTTAGTTCTTCAGGAATCAATACCTTTCTTTTAGCCAAGCCCCTTTCTTTTGCTAGCAACATATTTGAAACTAAACCTGAACAATTTAACTTATTTACTATGACACAGATAAGCAGTGGCCTGTTTTTTTAAATTGCTGAGAAGCTTGTATGTCAACATTTTATTTACTTTTTGTATCCCCGGTGTACATTAATATTTGCTGTTTTCACAGAGGTGAGGAAACATGTTTCCTCTTAAACACTGAGATAGAACAGTATGCAGAGGCTTATTTAATATTCCTAAGATGGCATTAAATCCTACTGTTCAATTCCATACCCTTAATAATGTTAACTGAAATCATGTGCATTCATTTTTACTTCCCTACTACCTAAGACTGAGCTTCCTTTGCATTTGTAAAATTATTGACGTTGCATGCTGCTAAAAGAGAATTTGGATCCAGCACAATTTGGTGTACTTATCTGTCAACAGATTAGCCCCTCACAGGGCCTTTCTATAAAATGACATAAATTGAAACTTGAATAAGTTTCTTGTGAGTTAGTTGCTTCAAAGTAAATTTTTCTCATTCAGAAATACCACTGTGGAAGTGCAATCAATCAAAAAAAGCATGTTCACTGCAAAAGTACAAACCATGTGTATAGACCACTTTCCTTTAAATTTAAAACAGAAGGAGTGAGACACCTAAAGCACACAATTTTTGCTAGTAATTTCAGTTTAACTTATTTGGAAATATTATAGCTGTAGACGGCTACCAAACAAGATTTGCTCAGACATTTGGAACATCAGTGAGAATGAGTGGTTAGTTCTGCCAATGACAAAAATGTATTTATGTCTTCTTTCTTGTATCAGTGATGATGTGATCTCAGAACATAACATTTTCTGTAAAATATATGTATGTATATATATTTGTTATATTTATTATGTTTTCAGACACAAGTATTTTGATTTAAAATTAATTTTACCTAAACAGCTATGCACTGACCATCTGTCACATTAAAGGTGTGTTTATGATTTTCTTGGCAACTCTGGATGGCAATAACCCTTGATTTATTGTGCAGATAGAGAAAGCACACCGAATTTTAGAAATAGTGTTTTTCAAAGCTTACAGCTAATCCCTTAATGAGGACCTTTTCTGTTTCAGTAAGGTGTTAGAATTACAATCTCAAACATTATTGGGAGTACTGTTATAGGGAAGAGAGGAAAGGTATTCTTGAGTTAAAAGAGAGCAAGCAGAGTCAAATTGACAAGTGATACATTTGGCCAGACTGAACTGGACTTAAGCCTTGTTTTGAGACTGCTGACATCTACCTTCTTCTGATCGTCTGTTCTTAGTCCTACACTCAAGCTGAGTTTGCTTGTTTCCATTTCCCAAAGTGTGAAAAGACTGTATCTCTGACATGACCCTCATTCTAACTCATGCTCTATCTGTAAAACTGAAACAGTGGGGGGGTGGGGGGGAAAAAAAAAAAAAAGGCATTTTGCCATGGATTCTTTCTATTTCAAACTGTGAGACATATGATCCTCTTAGCTGGAGGACAAAGCAGGCAACAATCTCATACACAAGAAAAGAAAGATCTGTTTTTCACAGTGACCCTAGAAAGTTATTGGACAAATCTTTCAAAGGTTTAGCTATGTTAGTACTTCTTCTTCACAAAATGAATCTTCTTTACTTTCTTTTTTCATTTTTATTGATGCCAAAATATTACTGATTTTCTGAAATTTTAAAAATATTCTAACATAATGGTAAGACATTATGAAGCAGCAGACCACCTGTATGACATCATAGCTTTATAAACATAAAATAATATACATGGATGAAGTTACATGATTAATTTTTTGCTATTTTGCTATTTTTACAAAATTCAGAAAGCTTTGCACTTTGTTAAACTCTGTCAATTCTTCTGTGTTAAAAAAGAAATTCCCAGAGATCTCTAAATCTCCAGGTAATATTATTTTTCAGAAAACTCCAGTACTTGCAGATAAATAATTTAGAAACAAGAAAAACAGCTTATATTTTAATGTATTTCAAAACTAGCTGGTTAGTAGATTATTTTCAATTTTTCTTTTATTGCACTTATTCATTAGAGGATGTGTGCTCCTATTGTTCATTTGTAATGAATTCGATCAAATGGTAAAATATGATTCACAAAGTGTCAGATGAGTTAGTGGAGATGAGAGGATAAAGGACTCCCAGCCTGCACATTTTGTCTGGGAAGGTTAGACTATAAATAGCTGTCTTTTGCCCTCCAATACACACATTCAGCTCTTATTGAAGTAAGCAGCACAGAAATCAATGGACACTCTGTGTGTATGTATCACAGCAGATTTTTTGTTCAACCAAATGCTTTATACATAGTATAGAAACATCTAGAGATTATAGGAAATGTTAATGTTCGAAATAATGATATAATTTATAAAACCACCTAATCCTGTGGTCTATATTTGTCTGTGCTGGAGCATTCTTAACAAACACATACAATACTCATTGTCACAACTTTAAAATGGGCAAATCTATAAATACACCCAGCCTATTTCACCTATATTGTATGCTATACTTCATAGCAGAGAACAGAAAATTATTTTCTACTATTCCTTTCTGCTATGATCATTTTTCACACTTTTGAAATTTTGTACTTATGTTAGAGACCTTTATTCCTCTCACTTAGACTGTATTCTTAGTCCCTCAGACTTTGATGATGAGTTTTGATCACATTGTGACACAAGACTTAATCTTATTTATATATGTTAGAATGTCTGGGAGATAACCCTGGGAGATAACACACCTGAACACATATCAAGAAAATGCTTACTATATTTGTGACTGCCTTCATCACACCGGTCAACAGAAGACAGAAAGAACTCATGTAAGGCTTGTTTTTGGCAAATAATAGGTTGTACCAGAATAAACTGGTGCCAAAAGACTAGATTTTGAACAAGCAGTTATTTTATAGTGGAATTAATTGCTAGGCGATATGAGAGTCTCTGTGTTTTCCTTTATGGATTCTTTTTTGTAATTATGGATGTCATCTGTGAATGTATTCCTAAGTATATTTCATATTAAAGCCACACACAACCTACTCTTTGCCCCTCTGGATGGCCTCCCTTCCTTCCAGTGTGTTGACTTCACCACACAGTTTGGTGTTGTTGTCAAACTTACCGAGGCTGCACTCAATCCCACTATCTGTGTCACCGACAAAGATGTTAAACAGCACTGGTCTGAGTACTGACCCTTGGGGAACAGCACTCATCACTGGTCTCCATCTGGACATTGAGCTGTTGATCACACCTCTTTGAGTGCAACCACCCAGCCAGTACCTTGTCCAATGAGTGGTCCATTCGTTGAATCCACATCATTCCAGTTCCAAGGATGTTGTGCAGGACAGTGTCAAAAGCTTTGCACAGTTGCAGGAAGGCGACAGTTGCTCTTTTGTTGTCCACCATTGTAAAACCATTGTAGAAGGCCACCAAATTAGTCAGGCAGGATTTGCCCTTGGTGAAACCATGTTGGCTGCTGCCAATCACACCTTTGTTTTCCACTTGCCTTAGCAGAGCCTTAAGGAGGATCTGCTCCATGATCCCAGTGCTGAGGACAGTGGTGAGACTGACTGGTCTGTAGTTTTTTGGATTCTTTTGAAAATGGGGGTTATCCTTCTTATTTTCCAGTCAGTGGGAACTTCATCAGACTGCTAAGACTTTTCAAATATGATGCACAGTGGGTTTGCTGGAACTTCGTCAGCCAGTTCCTCCAGGAGCTGTTGATTAATCTTGTCAGGTCCTATGGACTTGTGCACCTTCAGGTCCTTCAGATAGTCTTGAACCTGCTCTTCTACTACAGTGGGGGGATCATCCTGTTCCCAGTCCTTACCCTCGCCCTTTCTAACAGCATCCTTGCCAGTGAAGACTGAGGCAAAGGAGTGACTGAGTATCTCAGTCTTTTCTATATCCTGCATGGCTGGGTCTCCAGTTTCCTTCTGAAGATCCATATTTTTCCTAGTCTTCCTCTTATTGTTGACATACCTGTAGAAACTTTTCTTTTTGTGCTTAACAACCCTGGCCAGATCCAACTCCATCTATGCTTTGGCCTTCCTTACCCTATCCCTTGTTTCTCTGACAGCTTGTCTGTACTCCCCCCAGGATACCTGGTCCTGCTTCCACTCTCTGTAAAGCTTTTTTTTACATTTAACTGTGTCCAGGGGTTCCTTGCTCATCCACACAGGCCTCCTGGCATTCCTGCCTGCCTTCCTCTTTTTTGGAACACATTAGTTCTGGGCGTAGAGGAGGTGATCCTTGAATATGGACCTGCTTTCCTGGGTTTCACTCCCTCCCAGGGCTTGGTCCCATGGTGTCTTACCAAGCAGATATTTGAAGAGACCGAAATCTGCTCTTTTGAAATCAAGGTTGGTGAGCTTGTTTCACTCCTTTTTCACTGCTGTGAGGATCCTGAATTCATCCATGTCATGGTTGCTGCAGCCTAGTCTCCTGTTAAGTTTTGCATCATCAACCAGCCCATCTCTGTTGGTGAGAACAAGGCCCAGCATTTATTGTTGGTTTCTCTACCATTTGGAGGAGGTACCAACACAATGCATTATCAACACGCTCCAAGAAATTCCTGGATTGCTGGCCTTTGCTGTGTTGTCTCTCCAACACTTATCAGGGTGGTTGAAACCCCCCATGAGGACCAGCATCTGTGAACTCAAACCTGCTCCTGTCTGCCTATAGAGGACCTCATCTCCTCAGTCATTTGGGTAAGGAGGTGATGTAGAGGGCAGCATCTCCTCCTCTTCTGCCCTGCCTGTTCTTCCTGAAGAACATCCAGAAGATGTTCTTCCAGAAGAAGATCCAAACATCTCTACACTCCAGTTGTAAGAGTCATCCTACCACATCTGAGTGATACCAGTAACACCATAACCCTGTAGACATGCATTCAGCTACAATTCCTCTTGTTTATTTCCCATGCTCCATGCATTCTCACAGAGGAATTTCAGATGGGCTCCCTTTGAAGCATTCTTGCTGGCAGGGATAACATTTTGCCGTTCAGATGCTTTCCTGTTGGCCTGTGATCCTCCTGCCTGCCCAGGATATCTGTTACTGAATCTGTCCTCATAGTGGTGGGTGTAGGGTGAGTTGAGGGTCACCTCCCCTGGCATTGCTAGTTTAAGGTCCTCCTAATTAAATTGGCCAGACTCACTCCCCTTTCTGCAACAAATGAACCACATCAGCACCCAGGAGAACAGCTTTCTCAAGGCGAGTCCTGTAACAAAAGCCCTGACTACCACACCACTCCTGTAACCATTTATTGACTTTTCTATTTCAGTCAGCCCTTTGCAGCCTTTCCTTCTGATGGGAAGGATTGATGAGAACACTATATGTGCTCCTGAGCCCTTCACAGCCATTCCCTGTGCTCTATAGGCTTTCCTGATAGCCTTCAGGTTACTCCTATGTGTATCACTGGTGCCCATGTGAAGTAGTAGGAGTGGATAGAAGTCAGTGGGCTGCACAGGTTTATGTAATCTTTCTGTTATGTCCGTGATTTGAGCTCCTGCTAAGCTGCAGACATCTCTAATAAGTAGGTCCAGTCTGCAAATGGGTCCCTCTGTACCCCTGAGAAGGGAGCCTCCCAAGACTATTACTCGTTGCTGCTTCTTTTGAGCACTCATTGTTATACGATGCACCGAAGGAGCTGCCTTAGTTGGCTCTGGCAACTTACTCCGCATGTGTTTTACTCCAGTAGCCGAGTCTTTCTACTGATATCTTGGCAGTCACCAAGAGCAGCCCTTCTGAGCTGGTCTGTCCCACGGCGGAGCGGCAGAGCAGCTGATTGCAGCATACCAAAGGGGTGTCCCAAGATGGGGAGACATGTGAACAGTGTGTCCTGGTTTGAGCCAGGATGAAGCCAATTTTCCTCTTGCTGATTTTTTTTTCCTTCAGAAAGCTTTCTTTTAACTAGTCACAGAGCCTTCCAACTAAGACTGGTAACAGCGGAATGTTTTTCTAACTGCTGGGTCTTCAAGGTCACACCTTTGGTCTGCCAGCTCAGACACTGCAGGGAGATCTATGACCCTCCCATAGGAGGCTGAATTAGACAGACAGCAAAACTGGCCAGAGATATTCCATTCCATATATCTACGTAAGCTCAGAGGAAGGTCAGAGATCACAGAAGACAACTTCCTTCCTGCTTCTTCTTCCCTGTCTTCCCTCCATGGCCGGCGTCCAGGGAGGACTCCGTCCATCCAGCACCATCGACCCTCAGGCTCGAGCTCTCCTGACCCCCATCACTCTGTGCTTTCTCCAGCAGGGGCTTCGGGATTTCTTGGGACTATTCCAGCTCAGGAGATGCTGTGGGAGTTGTTGAGGGTGGGGGAGGTAAGAGGCTTTTGCACATACCTGAACATATTTGTATATATTTTCTTATATCATTAGTGTTTAATTAAAGCTGTGTAGTTGAGTTTTCAATCCAGTTGAGTCTCTCTCTTTCTCTCTCTCCTTCTCTACCTGGGTAGGAGGGGGAGGGGATTGAGAGCATTGTTGTCAGATCTGAGTCAAATGGTGACACAGTGGTGTAAATCCCCCAACTTAGAACTAGTTCAATCAAGAAAAATGGAGGGTAATTGTGGTAGGTGATTCCTTTCTGAGGGGAACTGAGGGCCCCATATGTTGACTGGATTCCTCCCACAGGGAAGACTGCTGCCACCGTGGGGCGTACGTTAGGAGTATTAATATGAAACTCAGACTACTACCTGCTTTTGGTTAACCAAGCTGGTAATGACAAAATTACAGAGAGAAGTCCAAAAGTGATCAGAAACGACTTCAGGTGTTCAGGGAGATTAGTTGTAGGATTGAGAGCACAGGTAGTGTGTTCTTCAGTGATTAACACATGGCTTAGAGGCTGGTGTCACTGACAGAATATTGGGATTTTTGATCACAGGAAGGTTTACACGGCAACAGGTCTACCGGCAACAGATGGGGTTCAGCTATTTCAAAGAGGAAAAGGGATCTTTATGGATGAATTGGCAGAGCTCACAGAAAGGACTTTAAACTAGACACAAAGGGGAAAGGGGTGGGGACTGGGCTGACCAGAAAGGAGCCTGTGTGTGGCGTGCTAGTGCTTGTGCAATGGTGTGCTGGTAAGGCCTTTCAATCTGCCATCTTATCGGAAGTGGGGGATATTGATACATGTGGCAGCAAAAATACAAGGCTCAATGTAAGGTTAGTAACTGTGGAAGTGGCCAAGAATGATCAGGTAGGTTTTAGGGCTCCTCCCCAAGAACAGTGGCAGGATCATTAACCAAGCTGAAGGGCATCTACACCAACACATGCAGCATGGGCAATAAACAGGAGAAGCTGGAGATCATCGTGAGGTGGGAAAACTGTGATATAGCTGCCATCACAAAAACCTGGTGGGGTGACTGTCATGACTGGAGTGCTGCAATCAGTGGCTACCAAATTCTCAGAAGGGACAAGGAAGAAGAGGCAGTAGGGTGGTCCTCTATATTAGGGAGTCATGTGAATGCCTGCAAATTAATTAGGGTGATGATAGGGTTGAGTATTTATAGGTAAGAATCAAGGGGAAGGCCAACAAGGCTGATAGCATGATGGGAGTCTGTTATAGACCACCCGACCAGGATGAAGAGGTAGATGAAATACTTTATAAGCAGTTAGTGGAGGTTTCCAATCACTACCCCTTGTGCTCATTGGAGACTTCAACTTGCTGGATGTCTGCTGGAAATAGAATACATCAGAGAGAGAACAATCCTGGAGGATCCTGGAGTGTGTGGAGGACAACATCCTGACACAACTGGTGAGGGAACTGACCAGGGTATGTGCCCTTCTAGACCTGCTTCTTGTGAATAGAGAAGAACTTGTGAGGGAAGTAATAATTGGAGGCCATCTAGGGCATAGAGATTGTGCAATGATAGCATTTTCAATTCCTGGGGAAGTAAGGAGAGTGGTCAGTAAAACTGCCACCGTGGACTTCCTGAGGCAGATTTTGGCCTGCTGAGTGGACTGATGGACAAAATCTCTTGAGAGGCAGTCCTGAAAGGTAAAGGAGTCCAGGAAGGCTGGATGTACCTAAAAAAAAAAAAAAGTCTGAAAGATGCAGGAGCAGGCTGTCCCCATGTGCCAAAAGCTAAGTTGGTGTGGAAGAAGATGAGCCTGGCTGAATAGAGAGCTTTGGGTGGAACTTAGGAATGAAAGGAGAGTTTACAGCCTTTGGAAGAGGGGCAGGCCTCTCATGAGGACTACAAAGATGTAGTGAGGCTATGCAGAGAGAAAATTAGGAGAGTCAAAGTCCAGCTAGAACTCAAGCTAGCTACAGCTATTGAAGACAATAAAAAATGTTTCTATAAACACATCAACAACAAAAGAAAGACTAGGGAAAATCTCCATCCTTTATAGGATGCTGGGAGAAACTCTCAAAGGATGAGAAAAGGGTTGAGGTGCTTAATGCTGCCTTTGCCTCAGTCTTCACCAGTGGAAGTACTTGTTCCCTGGACACCCAGCCCCGTGAGCTATAGGATAGGGATAGGGGACAGAATGAAGCCTTCTTGATCAAAGACAAAATTGTCAGGGATCTGCTGCAACACTTAAACACAAGTCTATGGGGCCAGATGGGTTGCACCCAAGAGTACTGAAGGAGCTGGCAGATGTGCTCACCAAGCCTCTTTCCATCATTTACCAAAAATCTCAGCAAACTGGGGAAGTCCCAGTGGACTGGAGGGTAGGAAAATTTGATAACCATCTCCAAAAAAGGCTGGAAGGAGGATTTGGCAATCTACAGAACTGTCAGTCCAACCTAGGTGGCAAGGAAATCATGGAACAAATTATTCTGAGTGCCATTACGTATCACACACAGAAAAACCTGGCGATGAGGCCCAGTCAGCATGGATCTATGAAAGACAGGTCCTGCTTGGTGAACCTATGAGCCTTCTATGACAAGACGACCCGCCTGGTGGATGAGCAAAAGGATGTTGTCTACTTGGACTTTTCTAAAACCTTTGACGTTGTTTCCCACAACATTCTCATGAGAAAAAAAGGAATGTGGAGGGTGGGAGATGGGTGCGTGTTGATATAGCTGGGAATAATTATTCATAAGCTTTTGTGCAAAAAATTTTGACTTTTTTTTTGTTTTAGTTTTTTGTGTTTTGTTTGTTTGTTTTGGTTTGGTTTGGTTTCATTTCCAGTGGTGGACTATTTAAAGACTACACGTCTTGGCCAACTTGTATGACAGCTAAAATATTCCTGCAAAAAGGAATACTACAAATGCTTACCATAACTGATCTAATTCCCTTGATTTGGACTGAAACACCCTTATTTTTTTTTTCAGGCAACAGCAAAATATTAAGGAAAGTGCCTGCTGAGAATCTCTCCCAGGATCTAAGTCAAGGACATTTGTGTGCATGAGATGCTACTTTGAAAGAGCACATGGACCAGTGAAGAGTACAGTAGTAATTGTTAGGTTTTTTAGAAAACACGGGCCATAATTATTCTTTCCTTGCAGCTTTCTTTACAGAACACTGTGACTTTTGAGTGAAGAAATGGCAAACAGTTAATAAAACATTTGATGGGTATTAATTACTTTCCAGTTAATTACCTGCCCTGTGGATCTTGTTGAGCTATTGATAAATCCCACTGGGAATAGTATGATTTAACTTCATCCAATGAGTCAATTAGCCCAAGTAGCACTGGGAGAGCTGGTGCTCTGCCTCAGTAGCTGGGGTTTCTTGCCAAGAATGGAAGATAAGCCATTTATTTGTTCATTAAAACACAGTACTACTGCCCACAGGAGGCAGTTAGCAGGTGTTACGAAGATTGGTAAAATGTCACTGTTTCATCAAAGATTAGGAGCAGGTTGTAGCTGCAAAGTGGGTGAAAGGATCCTCTCTGATTTGAGAGCACAGATGAATGGAGGAGATCAAGATGTTAACCTGTTTGCTCCTCATTTGTGAGAACTTTGGTTATAAATTTGCACCAGCTCTCCCAGGTGCATAACATCTTTCATTGCCATTAATTCAGAGCCTGTGGCACAGTAGACCCTGAACTGTGGCATGCGACATTCAGTTAATAACACCAAGTGTGAAACACATGGCAGGACCCCCAAAACAGCAAAACTAAATACTTCTCTGTATCTAGGTGACAGGAAGAGCCTGCTGTCTTCCCATTAATTAATCTGAGAAGGAATAGGTCTTTTTTTATTTTTTTCTTCCCTGCCTTGTTGCTATGGTATGGGAGACCCCTATATAGAGAGAGGGTCCTTAGGACCCTCAAAGACTAGAAGGGTCAGTATTCCTGCCCACTTTCTGTCACAATCTTTAAAAACCAGGAGAGCCAGAAGCTACACCCTTTCATTTCCTGCTCCTTTCTCCCTGCTGGGGCTACTGCTGATTCCTTCAATTTCCCACGTGCTCACTCCAGAATCCAACTGCACCAGGTGCTGTGAGGAGCTGTGGACCTCTCTCCTGGAGTGGCCCTGCATATCCCGTATCCTGCCATCATGGAGACTGGGTTTGTATATTTGTATGTAAATACTTACTTGTTCTTACACCCATGTTTTACTCTTTTTCCTTGTGTTACAGTAAATTTGCTTCTAGTTTCAATTTCCAAAGTTTAAGTCTTTCTTTTTTATTCCCCTTCTATCCTCCCTTGGGAGGGTGGAGGTGGGTGTAATAGAGAGCAATTCTGTCCTCTGTTTTTTTTGGGTTCACCTTTAATATTTAAACTAGAACACTTGTGGTTCAAATTACAGGTATAATAAACTGTTATTCATATTGATAGTTACCCTAGTGTGTAACTGAAGATGTAAAAATCCCCTCTTGTCTGGAAACCAAACTTCTATTAAACAAACAAACAAACCAACCAACAAGAAGCCAAAAAAAACCAAACAACAAGTGTGGGGAATTAATATTCTTTGCAGAATTCTACAAGTAGACCTTACATGGATTTGTCTAAATAAAAAAGGATAACAGATATTACAACCAGAAGATGTCTTCAAAAAATAACTTTATTTTAAATACGAAGGTTTGATTAAAATACATTTTGGAGGTGATGATAAATAATATGCAAGAAAAATGAGATAAATCCAGTTGGTGGGTTCAGAACTCATTCTACAATAAGAAACTTGTAGGGAAACTGAACAACAAATAATCAATGACTGACCACAAGTACTTTATTACTTTAGATTAGATTAGATTAGATATATAAAAATACATAGGCAAAAAAAATTATATGGGGATACATGCTTGATTTTTTTCCTTTAAAAAAGTCATGAAGCTATCTTATGAGATGATTTATCTGGCAGTGTTCTGCACAAGAATTTGTATTTTCCAAATCCACAGAAAATACTAAGGAAAAGACTGAAGTTCTGTCATCTGACATAAAATGCATAAATTTATATTTTAGAGGTTCCCTTTATATCCGTAAGAGCAGAAACAAACTTTTAAATAAAGCCAGATAACACCTTTGCCCTGAATTCATCTTTACAAACAATTTTTTTCATGTGTTCTATAAGAGGGCCACTGGGTTTTGATGTCATAACAGTATGAGTATTGAAATATTAGGAAACTGTACAAATTCCACAGATATTTATCTTGGTAGAAGAAAAATTATTTTTAAGGCTGGATTAATGGTATAATTGAAACAGAAACAGAAAAGTTAATTGGGTTTTCAAACATTTTTGCTTCTTTACAGTTAAGTACACTTTATGAAGACATTGCACACTATAAAAACAGTGGTCCTTTAAAATTATATTTATATTTGCAGTTGGAAAAATAGCTGTGTAAGAATGAAAACAGCAGAAACAGCAAAGGAAATTTCTGAATGC
This sequence comes from Apus apus, assembly GCF_020740795.1. Lineage (NCBI taxonomy): Eukaryota > Metazoa > Chordata > Aves > Apodiformes > Apodidae > Apus > Apus apus. The sequence continues at coordinate 38,188,928 of NC_067312.1, read as the reverse complement.
AGTTGAGATTTGAGTTTCAACCTTACAACCTTGAGAATAAGAGGTTTTTTTAAAGATTTTTACATTAAAGTGATTTTGCAAGATTGTAATAGGTTTTCAGAAAACTTGCTATGTAAGTTATATTATTCACTTGTAAGTTATCTTAGTTGCACATACAGATGTATAACTTAATTAATATGAGTAATTTGAGGTTGTTAACAGCAGATGAGAAGGATCAGGCTCCAAATTGTTGCCAAAAAGAAACATCTTATGATACTATTCAATAGTGTACTGGGTCTGGCTGGGAAGGAGTTAACTTCCCTGGTAGCAGCCCATACAGTTCTGTGCTTTGCATTGGTGGCTTGAATGGTGCTGCTAATGCTCCAGTGTCTTGGCTACTGCTAAGCAGTGATTGCACAGCATCAAGGCTGTGTCACCACTCACTGTCTCCCTAGTAAGTATAGTAGGCTCCAAGGTGAGTAAGAAGCAGGGAGGGACCCCAACTGACCAAAGGGATATCCCACGTCATATGACATCATAGAATCATAGAGTCTTGGAGACATAGAATGTCTTGGGTTGAAAGAGACCTGTAAAGGTCATCTAGTCCAACCCCCCTACAATAAAGAGAAACATCTCCAACTAGACTAGATTGCTCAGAGCCCCATCAAGACTGATCTTGAAAGGCTCCAGGAATGCAGCCTCCACCACCTCTCTAGGCAACCAGTTCCAGTGATTTACCACCCTCATATTAAAGAACTTCTTCCTAATGTCTAACCTAAATCTACTCTTCTTTAGCTTAAAACCATTGCCACTTGTCCTATTGTTACATGCTCTTGTGAACAGGTCTTCACCAGCCTTCTTACTGGCTACTCTCAGGTATTGGAAGGTCCCCCCAGAGTCTTATCTTCCTCAGGCTGAACAACTCCAGCTCCCTCAGCCTGTCTTCATAGAAGAGGTGCTCTCTGATAATTTTTGTTGCCCTCTTCTGGACACATTCCAATCGGTCCACACTCTTCTTGTGTTGGGGGCTCCAGGTCTGGATGCAGTACTCCAGGTGAGGTCTCATCAGGGCAGAGTAGAGGGGCAGAATCACCTCTCTTGATCTGATGGTAAGGAAGGAGGATGAGGAAAAGTTAGGATTTCGTAGTTTCTCTTCCCAAGCAACCACTATGCATGTTGAGGCACTGCTTTCTAGAAAACAGGACAACACAGCATTTTTTTAGTCATTGTGAATGGCAAATATCAGACAGATGTCTAGTGAGCAGTGTGCCCAGGTGGCCAAGAAAGCCAACGCCATCATAGCCCATATCAGGAATAGTGTGACCAGCAGGACCAGGGAGGTGATCTTGCCCCTATACCTGGCCATGGTGAGGCCACACCTCAAGCACTGTGTGCTATTTTGGGTGCCACAGTATAAGAAGGACATTGAAGAAGTGCTTAGAGAGGGTGCAGAGAAGGGCAGCTAGGCTGATTAAGGGTCAGGAGAACAGGTCTTATAAGGAGAGGCTGAGGGAGGTGGGGCTGTTCAGTCTGGAGAGGAGGCTGAGGGAAGAGCTCATTGCTCTTTACAGCTACCTGAAAGAAGCTTTAGTGAGGGAGGTGGTGGCCTCTTCTCCCTATTGACCAGTGATAGGGCAAGAGGAAGTGGGGTCAAGTTGTACCAAGGGAGGTTCAGATTGGATATTAGGAAAAATTTCTTCACAGAAAGAGTGGTGAGACATTGGAACAGGCTGACCAGGGAGGTGGTGGAGGCACTGTCCCTGGAGGTGTGAAAAAAAATGGGTGGACATGCTGTTTTGGGAGATGGTTTAGTGGTCATTGGGGTGTAGGGCTGACAGGTGGACTTAATGATTCTATGATTATGAGAATCAGAGTCTAAATTTTCTCTTTTTGCTTTGATTCCACAGGTGGCTTCTGCTTTTGTTATTAAACTGCCATTATCTCAACCAAGGAGCTTGTCTATCTTAGTGTCTCCCTCTGTGGTGAGGAGAGGGAGTGAGAGAACTCCTGGGTAGGGATCTGGCAGCCAGCCAAGGTCAAACCACCACAATGTTAATTGGCTTCTGGAAAGTTTGCACACCCCAAGTGAGTGCACAGTGTACATATTTATGCACACACCTCTTATTTTCTCTTTAAAGCTATTGGAGCACATTAAGATGTGCTGTTTAATTCAGTCATAGCCTTCATTGCAATAAAAGGAAGGGAGCTCAACTCGAAAGACATGCAATAAAATATTGGATTAACTGGTATAAATCTCTTTGGTGTATTCAAAGCATGAGGACAAGAGAGGAAATTCTTAAAATTTCTATTTTTATGTATTTTTTTAATGTAATACTGGTGCCGCTGTATCTTACCATAAAGCTCTGGGAAGCTGTGAAACATAGGTGAGCAGCAGGAGATGGGGCAGAAATTACTGTAAAACAATCTTGTCTCTCCTGGTATCGGGTTTCTGTGGTGGTAAATTAGCATGCTAAAATGAAAGCAATTGACCTATTTTAGATGGTGGTGCAGTTAGTGTGTATGTTGTGCAGGAATTATTTAGTGGAGTGTTGTGCTTTAATGTGGTTAATGGTAGTACAAAAGGGGAAAGGGACCTTGTTTTTCTGCTTATGCTGTAAACAAGGTTTCAGGGTAAAGTCTTTGAAGTACAGAGATCTAAGCTGGCTGGTTTTGAATCCCCCCTGAGGTACTACAGAGGAATAGTAGGTATCTGATAAAGTTTGCACTTTGAGTAAATCTTTTTAGGCATCAAACACAGTGTTGACAAACAAGATAAAAAGTGGATTATTTAAAAGCCCTGCTTAAGATAAATAGGATACTCATATGATTTATGGCATTGAAGTTTCTACTGTCTCTCTCCAGACTTTGGAAAAAAAAAAAAAGAAGAAAAAAGTAAAGCAGTAGAGGACTAGTTTTTCAAAGGAACCTCTGCTCAGCTCATGTTCTTACCCCACAACCCTTGCCTGAGTTTTCAAAGAGAGTAGGACACCAAGGCCACAGTGAAATTAGGTGGTGTACTGCTGACATCATAGGAAAAAATATGTATGAAAAGTACAGTGACATGTCCTGACTCTTGAGTATTTCCAAGTTGTGGTCTAAGTGCCAGATTGTCTTTCAGCAATCCTGACATCTGCCTTTGTTGGACTGGGTCTATCTATTTATTTAAATACACAGAGATATGTGAGGTACAGCATGGTGGTGTTGAGTTAAAATGGTATACTAAAATGTAAGCAGTGCTGACAGAAGCCAGCAGGGAGCACCCTAGTTTAAATATAACATCTCAGCACTTCAGAAGAGGTTACAAATTCTGTAATAATAAAAGTAACTTACACCATGTTATGATAAGTCCATTATGTCTTTGTTTATGTACAGTTTTCTTTTTCATTAGCTCTGAAAAAAAGAAAACAATAATAAAACATTGCCATAAACCATTGTAAAATATTAGGTTTGAATATAGTTATTATTGTATGGCTTGCAGAGTATTTTTGTGAGTACAGTGAGATTCAGTCTGTTTGCAGGATCACACTGATACCCGCAGGAATAAAGTTCTCATTCTCTACTATTAAAAAGTGGTCTCCAGATTTTGGCCTCTTTATTGACAGGGCTATGAAGTTCTCATTACACCTTCCATAAAACTTTCTTGAGAAATCTGATATTTTTTTTTTTTTCCTTAAGATAGCCAGCTGCTTCTGGCTGTTCTAACTGAAAAGTATTAAGAACAGTAACCGCTCCAGACCTAGTCACTGTTGAAAATGCTATTATTCAGAATGTCATCCTTTTCAAGGGACCCAGTATCTTATAGATACCAAATGAAATGTTGCTTCAGCATCCTCTGGTTATCTTCCTGATTACCAGTTTTGAAACTGGTGCAGCCCTAAATTCACCACTCTTCAGGATTTTGGGTTTCATGTCTTTGTTGTTACAACTTTCATTTCATACCAGCTATAGCAGATAATTAGCTTTGACTTAATATTAAGTCAGACCAGTTTTCTGTCAGGTGTCTTCTGTAGACAGATTCTGTGTTTCAGAGGCTCCAAGCTATCTCTTTGCTACCTTGCCATCCTCAAGGTGAAACACATTTTCACAGGACTGCAGTTCAATCTCTCAACAACACTGGCTGCAAGAAAAGAATCAAGTTCTATCAGTCTTCTTTCTGGAACTGTCTTTAGAAGAGCCTAAACAGGCTAAACCTGATTTACTCCCTAATCAGGTTCAAGTTCAAGTACAGTATTTGGTTAACTTCACTGTGGAATATAGTCCAGGAATTAATTTAGACTTCTGAGAAAGAACGGAAGAGCCCTATAATGCTTTATGCTTTGTGTTACAGACAAAACTTGACTTGTGAACAATTTTCTATCCAACTTCTAACAGCTATATTCTGCTTATCTTTCAATGGTCAAAACCAAATCTCTTTCATTTACCAAACTGCCATGGGGAGAGTTACCATATTAAGAACAATTCAGGTTCACCCAGTATAACAAAATCAAAGATTCTTGGTTTGTTCTGGGTATTTCCTTGTCAGACTAATTGCATTTATTGCAATTAAATCCTGACTTGATTGTGTTACGCTCTTGTAATCTTCCTGTAGGAGAAGGTTAATGTGATTCATCTTCTTGGAAGAAAAGATTGTCCAGATATTGCACTAATATTTCATATTCCCTTTGCAGAAAGGCCATGGATTTCCACTGCACTTGCATGCAATAAGCATTCACTTCACTCAATGGCTCTCCTCTGTTTAAATCACAGGTGTTGTGCTATACTATGTGCAAGTTTTGAAAGCCTCTCCACTGACTGCATCCCAAGGGTAAGGGAAAATTATCTGCCTCTGGCAAATAACCTGATCTGTTAATGATGCCCAACATTATGGATTGGTGTTCGGTATCTGAGTTAATTGATTAATGAAGTCTGTCAATGCCAGGTTTGTCAGCAAAAAGAATATTTTAATGATAATTTTACTTATCACAAAGGGTGCCAGACTGACAGTGGAAGTGACTGAATTCAACTAATTAACCACAGCACTGGTAGAGCATGGACAGCAGAGGTCTAAGTTTTTTTCTCCATGCTGCTTACCAAGGTGCTTTATAATGCTAAAAGATGGGCTGTCTGTAGAGAAATAATGTTCTGGTCCAGGACTTACTCAGCTTTTGTTTACCTAAAGTGAGTAAAACAATGGAAAATCATAAGTAAACCTCTATCAAGGAGACCACTGATTACTTGGAGAGGCAGGCAGCCAGCAGGTAACAACTCTTCAGGCAGAAGCACTGAGCTGTTCCAAATAATCTTTCCCACATTATAGTTAAGGTGACATTTCAAAAGCAGATTTTGTAACACATGCTTGACAAAACTGATAGTGAGTTGCTGGAGAAGCAGACTTATTTGCTGTTCCTTTACTTGAAGAATTCCAGAGCACCAGAGACTCAAGCATGAGGCATTTGAAGTACAAGATACTGTACACTGGGTTGAGGTCATCCATTCACAAAGACTAGTGAAGTGGAAGTGTCTTGACAAAAATGAAAATAAGTATTCACAAGTGGGAGGAAGACAAGCATTGAATATTGAAAGAGTTCCTCAAGAGTAATCCAAGGAATAGAAACAAAACTATCTAGCAAGGAAGAGGAGCTAGTATAGACTGGTGTTTTTTATTTATCAGTATCCCATCCATCCTTTTTCCAACATCGCAGCTTAGAAAATGATCTTTGACTGAAATTATTTTGTGAGATTAACAATAGTCTCTTAAGTCATGAGAGAAGAAAAAGAGCTTAAGAGAGAAACTGAGCTGAAAAATTAAAACAAAAAATGTAAAGAAAGAGACAATTTGTACTAGTAAGATATGCAACATCAGTAAGTAATTTGAGGTTTTGAAATGGAAAATAAATTCCTTTAAAGTAGAAATGATAGTAGAGCTATTTCTGTCAGTACAGATAAATAATACCAAGTCATTGAAAGTGGCATCAAAGACATCTTCCTGTGGGTGATTCAGCAGAAGACTTAAAAGTCATCAAAGATATATGAGTCTAGCTAATTATGAAGATACAGTGGGAGGAAATAGAGCTATACTTTTTCTCCTAAGTGGATAAATGAAAGCAAGGGCAAATGTGAAAGAGTCACAGGCCAACAATGAAAAATTTACTAAGGTGGGGAACACAAGAGCAACTCTTGTACATTTACAAAAATCTGAACTGTACTTGACTTTGAGAACTGGAACTCTTTTCCTGTTGGCAAGCAACTTCTGAATTTTATTTGATGTCCCCTGAATGCCTGAATATCAATATAAATATAAATACATCTCAGTCACCATGAGAATCAAAATATGTTCTCCTTTATGGTATACATCAAGATATTTTAGCACTTCAAATCAGACTAGAGAAAACAATATTATTGGCTTATATTGAAGAAGAGCAAATCATTTGTACATATATTTATTTGACTTGGTTTTTTTTTGAGGATGAAAATAAACTCAATGAAAAATGAAAACTTTTTTTTTTTTTGAGATATTTTAGTTCCTGCTTCTTATTGGAAGAAAACCTTTAGTTTCCTCTTATTATTGCAATAAAACTTTCAGAAACATTAAATCCTTCATATTATATTGATTGATTTATATGCTGTGGTCTTTTCAAGCAAGACCATAATCTATCTGACTTTCTCCCTCGGTCTTTCATCAAGAAGATGTTAGGTGTTAGTCCTGTGAAACAAAAATGAAGACACATTTTTTGATAAAATGTGTTTCATCAGTCTTATGTGGTCCAGCTATCCCTTTTCCTTCCTAGGAAGCTCCCATTAGACTTATTATTTCATTGCTCCACTGGTACTTGATGGAGGCAAAGTTGTTCAATCATTAATGACAGACATGGAAGTATAAGCTTCAAGAAGTCATCTAGTCTGGCCACAGCTGTATTTATGTAGTCTCTGACAGATTTTCTTCTCTCCTGTAGCACAAGTCATTACTAATGTACTTCTTTAAAGTAACCTCTCTGGAAATTTTATAGATTTGAACAAAAACGTAGTCACACACAGATATCTGTGGCAACTTACACAAAAACTCCTTTAAGTTAGAGAAAAAATTGCCAAGGTCAGCCCTCTTGATGCCATCAAAATATCTAATTTAGTCATGCCAGAGCTATTTTATACATCTCTATGGTATATTAAATCCAAACTGGTGATTAGAACCACAAAATGTAAGTAAGGGAAAAAAACCAAAACCTAACAACTTCAGCCTGTGTTTCCTGGTCACAGACATTTCTGAGTACTTCTAAAAGAGAGGTCAGAGGTATTGATGAGTCACAATGCTTTCAGTAAATTTGTTATTTCATGTTACTCATGTAGGTGAGTAATGGTTACCTATTCTTTTGGTAACAAAAGGAATGCTGGATGCTATCAGACTGAAAATGAAGCATGGGCTTCTAACTGTCCTCTACATTTCTGCTGCATGGAGAGCTGGATATCAGTCTTGCTGGTTGTGTTCCTGGACCTCCAGGAGAATTAGCAGGCAATTCTGAGGTAATCACAAGCAGCAAAGACTCTCATATTAGTACCTTTTCACACTTTAAATTGTTACTGAACAACTTTTTAAAAAAGCTTCATTCATTTATACCATATTTCTTCCTCTTACTGAATCACAGTGCTTAATACAAAGGCTACTAAAAAAAAAGAATATCCATTAACTGTGTTTACTACTACCCTTGACAAATTTTCAGAGCATTCTTCAAACCTGATGTTTAGATCTAAAATTCTCAGCATGTTTGGCAGAATGTTCACAACACAACTATCCGTTTTTAGAATAAGTGTCTCTCCCTATTCCAGTTAATTGAAAACAATTCTCAATCACCCTCCTGTGTTTAAAGTATCTGGATTAAGATATAGTGGTGGAAAAGTATCAGGTTTTTAAAGACAAATAAACAACATAGTTGTTTGAACAGTTGACAAATAAATTCCAGCTCCCCAGGATACTCTTGTTTAGGATTTTCCCAATTAGGCATTTTATTTGATCCCTGGTTCTGGGTGAGCCACAATTCTCAAGAATTGAAGAAGAGATTAATGGACTGGATACAATGGCTAATTCACCTCCAGGGTTTTGTTCATTGCTTGTCTTTGCTAATTTAATGCTGTTATATCCAAAGTCAAATAAATCAAAATGAGAATTAGGCTTAGTGCAACCAATCTTTAAAGGGAGTTTATGACTTGCCAGATTGTAACAGAGTTTTTTACAATTCTAAATACAAACTTTACAATTGAGATTTTTTCCTTATGGAATGTTGCCAAGATAGGCTTACAAGAAAGATGAATCCTAGAAAACAGTTTAAAAGTTGCTATTTTACATGTCAGACAGACATTTGCTAGCTTGAAAAGAAAAGTAGGGGCTGGGGGCCTAAAGAAAAAGTATTAACAAAAATTTCTGGGGAGCTGCAATGTAGGACAGAGAAAAAAGCTAAAAGAGTTTTGAGGAAGGTTGTTTTTGTTTTGTTTTGTTTTTTTCCTTTAATGACAGCACTTGAATCTGAGATTAAGCACTGCAGGTGGGAAGATACTGCAGGGATTTTAAAAGGTAACACACATCTGTATGCTAACAGACTCGGATTTTCACCCATAGACATCGACCCCACCGTGTTTACAGTCACAAATGGGAACTGTGTATTTCTTGCAAATACACTGTGTGCTGTTGACCCACTATTTAGAGAAGATATCCTCTATCGGTTAATAGCACTTGTCTTTGTTTTAAACAACAGGCTGGTTTTCTCGGAGGCTGCATTTTACATAGGCTGTCTTCCCAGTTACGGGACTTTTCATTTCTATGACTGCATCTGTCTAGACAGGTGTGATTTATATACTGTGGGACAATTTTTCCTCTGTGTATTTCAGCATAACTCTACCAGGATCAAATGTGTATGATAACATGGTTGTAATTGCAAAGAGGCCACATCTGTCCCCAGTTCTGACATGTTACACAACTGAAGTATGAAAGGTGTATATGGTGCATATGATGCAAGTGATTGTAAATGAAATGGCCAAAGTGCCCTACCCACAGAAGTTTTCTTAGAGGTCTGCAAAATGTGATGAAACCATTAAAGCTATAGCTCTTTTCCAAAGGAAGCTGAAAGCTTTGGGTAGTGGAGAGAGCTAGACTGCTGTCATCTTGCCAGCCCTGAACAAATTCCTGCTGTGAGATGGCTGCTTTCTTTCAGGTTTTCATTTAGAGGGGTAGCTTGAAGAGGAAATTGTGTGAAAGCCATAGCCAGGATTACTTAAACTGAAGTAGTCTGGCTGTACCTCCTTTCCAAAAGAGGTAGCTGTTATACTATTTTTAATCATACATGTCTGACATATTTAGCAGGCATTGTAACTTAGATAAAGCCTCCTCAGATCATTGTGAAGCATCTTTGTTATAATTTTATTACCTTCTGCAGTGATGACAGCTCAGCTTATAATGGTCATAGAATCTGCTTTTGGCAGGCAGAAAGATATGAAAAGCAGAACTAACTTATTAAAAGCATGAACTCTGAAAATTTTCTGACATATTTTGTCTTAAAGTAGAAGATATTCAAATGTACTTTGTATGATGTGTTAAAAGTCTATTAGCACTGTGTAGTGACTAAGCTGTGAAAAAATGTCTGACATTTCCATCCTAGGCAAAAAAAATCTTTTATAGAACACCATGCCTCATTTACACTAATTATAATATTTACCTACATCTAAGGTAAAGACAAAGCTAGCTTTAACAACTACTCTCTTATGATTTTTAAATTTTATTGGTGCAATATTATTTTAACTAAATATTATTAAAATATTTCTTGCTGTGGTTTAACTCAGGACATGGTTGGCTTTCTGGGATGTAAGCACACTTGAAAGTCATAGAATAAAGAATGCAAGGTTGGAAGACGCCTCAATCATCTTGTCCAATCTTTTGATATAGCAACATGGTTTAGATGAGATGGCCCAGCATCTTGCCAAGCTGAATCTTAAAAGTGTCCGATGTTGAGGAATGCATTGCTTCCCTGAGGAGTTTATTATTCCCAGGTCCGATTCTTCTCATAGTGAAAAATGTTCTTCTGATGTCCAATCAGGATCTCCCAAGGAGTAACTTGCACCTACTACTCCTCATCTTTTTTGTGTGATTCCTTGTAAATAGGAAGTCTCCATCTTATTGGTAGCCTCCCTTTAAATACTGGAACATGGCAATAAGATCTCCTGTAAGCCTTCTTTTCTCAAGGCTGAACAAACACAGTTCTCTGAACTTTTCCTCCTGTGGCAGGTCTTCTGGTAATCTGATCATCCTTGTGATCCTTCTCAGGACCCTCTCCAGCCTGTCCACTTATTTTTTGTATAGCAGGGACCAAAACTGAATGCAATACTCCAGATGTAGCCTGGCAAATGCAGAGTAAAACAGGATGATGACTTTTTAACTTCTGCTGGTGTTGCCTTTGTTGGTGCAATGCTGCATCCTGTTGGCTTTCTTTGCCACTGCAGCACACTGTTCACTTATATTGAACTCATTGTCCACCAGGACCCCCAGGTCCCTTTTCATGGAGCTGCTCTCCAGCCAGGCAGATCCCAGTCTGTGCTCCAGTCCTGGGTTATGTATTCCCAGGTGTGGGACCTTACACTTGTCCCTGTTGAAGTTCTTGTTAGACCACTCTTCCAGGCTGTCCAGCTATTCCTGGAGGGTGGCTCTCTCTTCTAGATTGTCTTTTTCCCTACTCAGCTTAGTGTCATCTGCAAACTTCACCACAGTGCACTTGATCCCAACATCCAGAGCACTTATGAAGATATTAAACTGTGCTGGGCCCAATACCGATTCCAGGGGGACCTCACTTGTGACTGGTTGCCAGTCAGAGAAGGAGCTATGTACCACCACCAAGTGCACCTTGTCAGCCAGCTCTCCACTCCTGGCACATTCCACTTGTCTAGACCACAACAGATCAGTTTCTCTAAGAGAAGGCTATGGGGACCATATCAAAAGCCTTAGAGAAGTCCAGGTACACAATGTCCATTGCTCACCCTACATCTATTGAGCAGGTTGCTTTATCATGGAAGGCAATCAGGTTTGTCAAGAACAATTTGCCCTTGATGAATCTGTGCTGGCTTTTCCCAACCACATGTGTGACAGTTCACAGGAGGATTTTTTCTGTAACTTTCACAGAGGCTGAAGAAAGGCTGATGGACCTCTAATTACCTGGGTCTTCCTTTGAAGCCATCTTGTAGATGAGGGTGACAGTAACCTTCTTCTCATTATCTAGGGCTTCCCTCAATCTCCATAGCTTCTCAAAGATTGCTTAGAGCAGCCTCTCAATGATGTCAGCCAATTCTCTTAACACCCTTGGGTGGACAGCAACAGTGCCCATCACTTAAAACTCCTGCAATAGTTCACATACCACCTTCACTGGTGGTGGGTTTGTCTTTGCATCGAATTGGATTTATGTTCCCATGGCCTGGGGCCCAACATCACTGATAAAAGACAGAGGTGAGGAAAGTGTTGAGCACCTCTGCCTTTTAAAAGTTGTTGATGACTCTCCTGTTTACCAGTGGGCTATTAGTCTTCTTCTGATTCCGTTTATTGAAGAACCCTTTCCTGTCATTTTTGACATTCCTGGCCAACTTCAACTCAAGCTGACCTTTTGCTTTTCAACTGTATCTCAGCATGCTCTGGTAATGTCTCTGTAATTGTTGATGGATATTATTCCTGTTTTTCATCTCTGGTACACTTCTTTTTTGGTTTTGTGCAGACACAGTTAAGCTGAGAGGGTCTCTTTCTCCTCCTAATTCCCATGCCTTCAATGGGGGATGAACTGGTTTTGTGTTTCTAAGAGAATGTCTTAAAAAACCTCCCAGCACTTACTAGCTTTTTAGTCCTCTGTGAAAGTATCCCATGGAATCCTTTCCAAATGAGCCTTGAGGAAGCTGAAGGTAGCTCTTCAAGAATCTAAAACCTTCAGCATGCTCTGCAGGATCCCAAGCCCCACAATATTATGATCACTGCAGTCAAGGCTGACTGAGATATTAGAAAGCAGATTTTCTTGGTTAGTGAGCAGCAAGTCCAGCAGTTCCCCATTCCTACTTGACACATCTGACATAAGAACCAGGTTTTGATGGCTTGGGGCTTGCTTAAGTCACCCCAGTATTGCTTTGTTGGCCTTACGATCTTGTTTTGGAGACTGGTAGCAGATGTCTACTGTAAGATCCTCCATTTAAAGGACACGTCTAATTTTGACCTAGAGGCATTTGATAGGGTCTCTGCAGTCACTGAAATTACCTTTAGTGCTATCAACGTTCTCCATAATTTAGAGCATGGCACCTTCAATTCTTGTTCCTTGCCAGTCTTTGTGAAACAGACTATAACCATCTATTTCAGTCCTCCGGTCATATGAGTTGTCCTACAATATTTTGGTTATTCCTATGATATTGCAACTTCCTGACTGGGAGCAGAGCTTCAGTTCCTCCTGTTTGTTTCCCAGGCTGTATGCATTAGTATGCACACACTTCCAGTGTTTGCTCTTCTGATTCATGTCTGGGGAGGCAACTAAGGAACATTTTTCAATGTTTTATTGCCCTGGTATAAGCCAGGTAGTATCACAGAATCACAGAATCTTAGGGGTTAGAAGGGACCCCGAAAGATCATCAAGTCCAACCCCCCTGCCAGAGCATTATCACCTAGAGCACATCACACAGGAATGCATCCAGTTTCGAATGTCTCCAGTGAAGGAGACTCCACAACCTCTCTGGGCAGCCTGTTCCAGTGCTCTGTCACTCTCACAGTAAAGAAGGTTTTTCTCATGTTTACATGGAACCTCCCATGTTCCAGTTTGCACCCATTGCCCCTTGTCCTATCACTAGACATCACTGTAAAAAGCCTGGCTCCATCCTCCTGACAGTTGCCCTTAACATATTTGTAAACATTGATGAGGTCGCTCCTCAGCCTCCTCTTCTCCAAACTAAAGAGACCCAGCTCCCTCAGCCTTTCCTCATAAGGGAGATGTTCCACTTCCTTCATCATCTTTGTGGCTCTGCGCTGGACTCTTCCAAGCAATTCCCTGTCCTTCTGGAACTGAGGGGCCCAGAACTAGACACAATATTCCAGATGCAGCCTCACCAAGGCAGAAAAGAAGGGGAGGAGAACCTGCCTTGAGCTACTAACCACATGCTTTCTAATACACCCCAGGATGCCATTGGCCTTCTTGGCTACAAGGGCACACTGCTGGCTCATGGTCATCCTCCTGTCCACCAGGACCCCCAGATCCCTTTACCTTACACTGCTCTCCAGCAGGTCAGCCCCCAACCTGTACTGGTACAAGCAGGTTTTCTTCCCCAGATGCAAGACTCTACACTTGCCCTTGCTGAATTTCATTAAGTTTCTCCAGCCTGTCTAGGTCTTACTGAATGGCAGCACAGCCTTCTGGTTTGTCAACCACTCCTCCCAGTTTAGTGTCATCAGCAAACTTGCTGAGGGCACACTCTCTTCCCTCATCCAGGTCATTAATGAAAATATTGAATAGTACTGGTCCAAGTACCGAACCCTGAGGAACTCCACTAGTCATCAACTTCCAACTAGATTTTGTCCCATTGACTACAACTCTCTGACTTCTTCCTTTCAACCAGTTCAAGATCCACCTCACTACCTGACCATCAAGAGCACACTTCCTCAGTTTATCTCCAAGGATGCTGTGGGAGACAGTGTCAAATGCTTTACTGAAATCAAACCACATCTACCACCCTACCATCATCTATCCACCTAGTTACTTCCTCATAGAAGGCTATATGGTTGGTCAAACATGACTTTCCCTTGATAAAACCATTCTGACTGCTCTTAATGACCCCCTCATCCTTGATATGCCTAGAGATAGTGCCAAGAATAAGTTGTTCCATCACCTTTCCAGGGATGGAGGTGAGGCTGACCAGTCTATACTTACTGGGGTCCTCCTTCTTGCCCTTCTTGTAGACTGGAGTGACATTTGCTCTCCTCCAGTCCTCAGGCACCTCTCCTGTTGCCTACAACTTACCAAAGATGATGGAGAGTGGCCTAGCAATGACGTCTGCCAGTTCCCTTGGCACCCATGGGTGTATTCCATCAAGACCCATAGATTTATGAATGTCCAGATTGCTTAACTGATCCCTAACCCAACCCTCATCCACCAAAGCAAACTCCTCCTTCATCCGGACATCTTCTGGGGCTTTAGGGATCTGGGACTCCTGGGGAGAGTCTGCAGCAGTAAAGACAGAGGCAAAGAAGGCATTCAGCACCTCTGCCTTCTTTCTATCCTCTGTCATCAGGGCATTTAAATATGTCTGCATTTAGTAAGTGCTATTTCAATCAAAATGCACATTCTTTCAAAACATATTAAGCAAGGCAGATTTTTTTTTTTTTTTGTGGTAGGAAAATAATTTTGTGGCTTTTAGAAATTCAGCTTACACTTGTTAATGTAGCCTCTCAAATCCTCACAGCTTGCTCCTAAAATAATTTAAAAAAAAAAAATCATTAAACATCAAAGAGCTATTTTAATTATTTTTCCTTTAATGCTTTTCAATATAAACAAACTTACAACTTGTAACATAAACTGGCTTGTAACTGTATCCTCCTCCTGCCAGGCTGAAGGCAGCCGCTTAAATGAAAGGAGAGAATGGAGGCAAGTCCATGCTTGGAGCAGTAAGTGAACAGTCTCCTTGCCCATCTCACCTTCCCAGATGCTTATATAACATAGGTATGAAACTATGGATGTGGAAAGCCAGTCAACGGGGGATGGTCCATCAACACTACAGGAGATGTCAAGACCTGAAAGGCTTTCCTTCATATCAAAACCAGTCTCACAGGGAAGAAAATATGGTGTGTAGTCTTAGGTGACTCCTTTCTGAGGAGAACAGAGGATTCAGTTTGCCAGAGGAACCCTCATCTTAGGTAAGTCTGCTTCCTCCCTGGTGCCCAAGTTAAGCATGTCAGTAGGAAAATTCCTAGCCTGGTACAGTCTTTGGGCTACTGCCCATTACTGCTCTTCCACATAGATGGCAATGAAGCCACAACGCATAGCCCAAGGGTGATCAAAAGAGGCTTCAGGGCCTTGGGACTATTGGTGAGGGAATCTGGAGCACAAGCTATTTTTTCCTCTATCCTTCAAGTTGCACACAGCAACACTGGAAGAAAACTGATGCACCCAGCCTAACACACAGCTCCCTGGCTGGTGTCAGCCTCACAGCTTAGGGATTTTCAATAATGGGTGGCCTACACAGCACCAGGGATTCATCTTTCTCAAAGAGGGAAGAGGGTCTTTGCTCAGGAACTTGTGGGGCTCACTGACAGAGCTCTAAGCTAGACTTGAAGGTGGCGTGGGATGATATCAGTCTTGCTCCAGTACATTGAAGCACACTTGAATTCATATGGAGAAGAGCTAGGGGCTCTTGAGGTAATAGAAGCCAATGGGGAAAACCCAGTTTGCCCACAGCAGCATTCTCATTCCACAGGTAGATTTTACACCAGCCTAGGGCTGGTGTGGATCCCATCTGTGCCCTTTTGCAAGCACACACAGGTGGGGAGTTCAAGTAAATGTATCAAGGGAGGCTGAACTGTGCCTGCTGCACTGGGAGGAGTGAAATAAAGGATCAGGAAAATAAAAGAGGTGTTCACTGTGTTCATTGGCACAGATGAGTGCTAAGACCCATTTTCATCTGTATAATAGGATTATAGTCTATTATTGAAATAAAGGGTTTGTTGTGTGTGTTTAAAAGGGATCAGGCTAGTACAACTTAAAACAGAGCTTCTAGCCTCTGAACAAAGTTCAAAAGACAGGCGAGTGGTTTCTCACTCTCAGAGGGCTGAAGAGGGAGCTCTTGTTTTCTTCTAGGGTATCTATATTATGACAGACAGGTTTTTCTACTATATCAATTGTTCTATAAAGGAATTATTTTGTGACCAGAAAAAAATCAGAAGGTATTCATTCAGTGGATAGGGTAAAAAATAATCTCAGTTAGCTGTAAGCAGAGAGAGAAAAAAAGGGGATAGGGCATTATGTTATCATGAAAAAGAAGTAAAGGTCAAGGTAAAAATCCCCCCCTGGTTATTGTTTCATATTTGTTAACGTGAGCATGATAGTAACTTTTATGTGTATGCAGCTGAAAGAGACAGTTGAATGAAAGAGATGTCCTAATGTGACCAAAGTGGAAAGGCACATATTGCAGTATACAGCAAACTGAAAAGTCATTTAATAAGTAAGAGAAAGATCTCTGTCTGCTGTATCAAAGAACTACGGCTCTTGGCTTCACAGCTCCAGTGATAGTGAAAAGCAAAGAGGAGTAAAAATCTCACCCAAATTACATGTAATTTAACAACATGATGGTGTTTGTAGAACTGCATTTTGCTCTCTTTTTTATCTGTTGCATATAGTTCAAGATGAGCTGCTCCAGATAATTGTTTTAGTGCTAGCTAGTCAATCTACCTGATACCTAAGAATCTTTCCATTAGGGGAAGAGAAAGCTCTTTTTTATCGTCTCCAAAGACAATATATGCAGCTGGATTTTTCTGTGTTACATTTATACTTACATCAGTAATCTCTGAACATCTGGCATGTCTGCTTTACTTACAGCAACAGTCATGCTCTATGACTTAGTTTATCATGTATTTCAGCTTTTGGTTTTTACCCTGTACTAAAAAATCTATCTTTAAACATGATTACAGGGCTAAGTTAAACCTAAATAAACCACCATAAAGGAATATGTTTCATCCTCAGCTCATCCTACTGAGGATGAAACCTCAGGTCATCCTACTAAATCCTACTATATTTGGATATATTTTTATTGCATGTTTGTATTGTGCTAGTATTGGCAATACAACCATTGTAATTAGAGACAAACAGTCTGGCAGGTATTAAAAGCTGCATGTGTCTGCATGTACCTGCATGTCCCATGTGGGGGAAAAACTCATTAAGTCAGAGCAACAAGATCCAGAGTTTCTTCTTAAGAGAAGCTAAAGATAAATCTAGTTCATCATATAATCCAATAAAGTAATTTAAAAAGCTAACTATGTGCAAAACCAGAAAAATTCTCATGTTCCTAGAACACCATGGTCTATGTCAAGCATGCTTGGGGAAACTCATATGAGCTCAGCCTTCCACTATGGGTAAAACAAAAACAGCAGTAACTACAGCAAACTGGTGATGCAGCACTGAGAGGAGAAAGGAACATAGGCAAAAAAACATCCCCAGAGCCCTAGAAAGTAAAGATTAACATTGGATAAGAAATATGGACCATATCTCTTCCTCATCAACTGCCTTGAGGACTGGAATCTGGGATAATAACTCAGTTTGCTTTGCAGGTCACTCAGTCTAGTCGAAACCTGCTACTAAAACTGCATTTAGTTCTTTAAAATGTTGCCCAAAATTTATTTTTGCAAGCTTTGCCCTTTACTGGTCCTGGTCTTCTGCAGAGCCCTTTTTTCTGCACACAGGTTAACAGACCTCAGTCTCTCTGCTCCATTTGAGAAGTCTCACTTCTCTTGGCCCCATCCAAAGCCATTTTCTAGGGTTGCTGGTATTTAGGAGTATATCTCTGTTTTAGCCAGTGTTACACCAAAGAAAGATAAAAGAATTTCCACAGTGTCTTACATAGTCAGTGGATAATGATCCGGTGGATGACAATAGTCAAAAAAGTTATAAGCAGATAAAGGTAGACTTGCTGTGGCAACCAGAGAGGGAATTATAGAGAGAAACTACTACACAAGCTAAGGGAGAAGCCCATTATTTTCAGTTTTTCAATGGTATCACCTTTTTGGAACCTAGAGGCAGTATTGTGTCACCTCTCTTGTGTAACACTTTTTTTTTTAAAAAAAACAGGTTTTATTTTATTTTTTTCTCTCTACTCTTGTTTTCTTCTTATTTCTTTTCTCAATTGTTATCCTTTCACTTTATTTTTTTTTTTTTAATTTTATTTTATTTTTCTCTCCAGGCATAACTTTACTTCTCTGTTCTCCCACTGACCTTTACATGTCATTCATCGTGTTTCCCTGACTTGTTTCCTGCTCTTCTTACTTTGATCTTATCTCCCTTGATCTCTTGATAGCTTGCCTTGGACAATCATTCCTTCAGCCTTTTCTATTGAGCTTCAGGATGGGCACTGTGGTTCTTCAGTGTTACATTTATCTTTGCAGAAATTCAGAAATTTAAAGTAGACAGAAGAAGAATGTGTTTTGAATGGAGCAATTGGTCAATTTATTTTATAGCCTCAGCTCATTAGGAATGTTTGTACAATTAAAGATGGAAAAAAGTTAGTTAGTCTTAATTAATCCTTTCCTACTATTAATGCTACACCTGCTTTATGTCATATACTGAAGGAAAAGAAGGTACAACAAGAGGCAATGGGGAAAAAAGGTTGGTGAAATCCATTAATTTAATTTATTTTGAGCTAGCTAAATGGAGAAATAACCCACCTGGAAAGATTTTTCTGATTTTACTTGGACTTCTTCCCATCACAGGAACACTTAAATGTTATGATACCTTTGCTGCAATACAAGTGCGTGCAATGATAAACAGAGACACACATCTTTCTTTAAAGAACTACATAGAAATTAAAAGTTGTGCTCTAGATTCCTCTTCTCACATTCCTTCTATAGTTCTTGAGTCAGAAAATGATACGACTGACTCTTAAAGCCTACCAGTACAATATATTTCAACGTCCATCATTAATATTTAGGTCTGGACTTACTACCCACATGTGCCAGACACATGATAGTGATGGAAAGTTAACAAAAACTTTTTTTCATTTGGTTTCCCTTGGGATATTTTGCTTGTCATTATTGATTCTGGCAGTTGTCAATTTCCCTTTCAGTGTTGCAGACTTAAAGCCAATAATTATGTCAGCTCCAGAGAGATTTTACGTAAATTGGTGCAAGTAAATTGGAAAGCTCCAAGTAGACAATGTAAAACACCCTGCTATTGTATACCAAGAATATGTGATTTTAATTTTTTCTAATGCCACACTCAGCCACCATTTTGGTTACTGAAAGGAATCTGAAAGCAAGTATTGATCTTTGACAGGTTTGGATGTAGAGGTGGTTTTATGGCAATCTGGTCTGTATCGCATTGATTTATCTGTAGAGGACAACAAGATTGGAAAACTTGATAATACAACCTTAATGCAAAATGCTGGCTTGGAACCCCAGTATTATGTGGATAAGATGTGATGTGAAGACAGGAAGAACTAAATAAAAGGAAAGAGGGAATAAAAAGAAAAGTGTCAAAAGAATTGATGAAGACAGGTAAAATAAAGGTTTGCCTAAAAGTCTATTACTGTGCTTTGAATAATTACATAAATTATACAATTAATTATATACTAAATTGTAGCAATAAATCCAATCAGGAATAGGGCCGAGTAACGACACGACAACCAATATGATCTTGCATATCATTCCAGTTTATTGTTAGTTCAGTTACTCCTTATATACTTTAAGTTACTGTCCACACAGCTGTGCATGCGGACAGATAACTTATGTGATTGGCTAAATATCACTGTTCACGCGGCAGACTTTATTTTGCTATTGGTTAGGCATTACGTTATGACTTTATTAATTACGCTAGGCCTTTATGCATTATAAGCACTAGATAGATACGTTCTGCAGTCTTCTCATCCATCTTCCCATCCTTGGATGCCCAAAGAAGATACATTTCCTCAGGTTCCCAAGGCTAAAGACAATCCTGGCTTTAAAGAAGGACAATGACTAGTTTCATACTCTGCTGCTACAGCAAGGATTGTTAAATTCTCCCAAGCTGACAAAATTATGTCCCCTCTGTATGAGAAATTCTTCCACCACCGGCTGTATTAAACATTCCTCCACAATAAATTACATGTATCATAATTTTATATAAAATATCAGTCTTTTATGCTTACTACTACTTTCAAAATAACCAGCAGTGTATTAAATACATATATCTGTTCAGATTATTATGAGAGTAATTTCCAGTTTTATGGAAGTTTAGATTTCAGCAGGGTCAACATTTTCTTCCTGGTTTTGATACAAGAAAGATCAACAACATAACAAGTGAAGACTCTGTGCGTTTCTTTAGAAGCCTCCTGACTAACTGGGGAATAGCCATTCTCATTAAAGAAAACCAGGCAGATTAATCTGATATCCAGTATTTCAATGATATTTTTGTCAGTATCTGCAACATTGAATCCATATATTTACACTTTCTAGTGCAATGCTAGGCAGATACAGCCACAGAATAGAACAAAGTTTACCTGAGAGATGTTTTACTTCTGAGATGGGTTAACAAGCCACAATGTATTATTCTGATAAATTCTGCACTGGTTCTAGTGTCACAGTTGTTTAAAGCCAACATACCTTAACAAACTTTAATGGCAGTGAATGTAAGTACTGGAATTAATCTTCTGGAGCAGACAAATCTCTTCATGCTGAAGGGGAGACCACGGTGCAGTATTTCTGTAGTGTAGTGCAGCACTGCCTGACCTATACACAATAGTGGAAGCAATCAGACTACTGGAGCCCTGAACTATATCATTTACAAAGTTTACTACTACTTGCAGCTCAGTACTTCATTCAAAGCTAAATTGGGGATTGTTATTTTATGCTGTGTTTTAGAGGACAGATATGTCAGCCTAAAGTTTAACACCTCCTTTTAGCCATGGCAGGTCACAAAGTAAGTGTACAAATCAAAACAAACTCACTCTCAATAGCTCTACCAGTGAATGTAATTTAAAAAGCCACAATAGCAATCTTGCCAAAGACTGCAGAATCAAGGAATACTGCAGCTGTGCTTCAGTTATGTTACGCTGGGGTCTGTACGGTATTGAATCAGTCTTCTATTACTCTGCCAGCAATGAAAAGCATAATAATGGCAGCAGCACCAGAAATGTGTGAAAAGTTTAAATATGTCATGTCTTTAGACAACTAGAAGGTGTCTAATATAATATTAGAAACTTGCGATTGCTATTTTTCTGTCATTACTAGTCTGCATTTAAAGTGAGCACTGTATGAGATATAATCAGCTGATTATATATGTGTATTTCAGTTCTTTCTGTAGGAAGCCATCAAAGTTGGTCAGTGTACCCATGGATTATTTGTAATTTTTGGTTTGCAGAATAGTAATTCTTTTAATAAAATTCCAGCAAACAAGGATCAATACATTTTTTTGACAGCTCTTTAGACAGTGCTTAGCATGTTTGAAATCTTAAGTGAATATATTAGATGGTTGTTAGAAAATTACATTTGTAGTAACCTTTTCACAAAGGAGCTAAAAATGCTGGTTGGTTTTTCTGCAGATTTAAGAATTAGTTTATTGGCTCCAGTAATGCCCTTTTGTAGCTTTAAATGCAGTTATTTACTGAAACTATTAAAACCATTATGAAGAATAATGATGTAACGAATACGTGATACAATGAATAATGAAAATATTTAAAGTATTTTAAATGTAAGCAAACAAATTTATCTCTCTATAAATATATCCTGTCTGTTTAGATTTAAAAAAAAGATAAAAAAGACAGAATAACCAACAAGCAACATAATTTTTCTATTTTCCTACTGACTTAAATTTACTGGGATTACAATTAGCTTGCTAAGAGGAAGGCACAAAATAAAGGTGTGTGCAGTAGTAGAGATAGGAATTATTGAGTCTACATAAAACTTACAGTTGGGTGGAGGGATAGGAAAATATGTATCCTAACAGTTTTAGTTTAGAGAGGAAGTGAGATTTAGGTAAACCCAGGACACGAAGGCTGGCTGACAACAGCAAACAAATCAACAAACAAACAAAAAAATAACTGCAGTTTTAAGGGAATTGATGTAATTTCCACTGGAAACAGGAAGAGTTTATGGCAACACATACAGTTAGAAGTGAGGGAGCTAAATGAGCAGGGTATAGCTCTGTATAAATAAAATAATTAGAGCAAATCTCAGTATTTCCTTTCAGTTCCTGGAACAGGATGAAAAATTTTAATATGATTTCCTTAAATCTTTACCATTATTTTGACCACTTCAGAACATTACTAGGTCTTTCTGTTTAACTACATCAGAAAATATGAAAAATATCTCTGTCTTTCTACTAAAGCATACCTGTTGTGATATTAGTATGTTGACTGATTGCCAATTGATCAGCTTGCATTGTCTTTTCAGGTCTAACACTAGACCTGCAATGAAATTTGATCAAGAGTTTCATTTTATGATCACTCTCAGTTTATTGTGGTTTCCCTGCTTAGCAGTAACATTGGTGAGCTGTTCTGTAAGCACTTTACAAGGACATACAGGGTAAGTTATAGTGTAAAACATGGTCTAATAAGGGGGGGTAAAAATATACCGTAGCAAATTTATCCTGTCTATAATTACCAGTAAAATCCTGTTATTGATCAATCAACAAAGAATATTATTTACTGAATACAAACTGGACTTTGCTAAAGATCTCATTAACTTAATGCATATATTACACTTTTTTTTTTTTGTCTGTAATTAATATACAACTAAAGGGAAATCCTTGTTTTGTATTGTTTTGTTCTTCATACGCTCACCTACCTGTGTGGTAATTAGAAATTCTCAGATGTTTTTGGAAGAGCTAATTCCCTTCCATTCCACTGTGGTTGTTAGAAAGTAACAGAGATACCAAAGCAACATGGAATCAGTGCAAAGCTATAGATCCCCAAATCATAACTGAGGTTTGGCTATGCTAGTTTTGTTTTTGTCGTGATAAGCAAGAGGTAATATAGCGGACATGGTACTATGTCTTTGCCTACAGCCTACAAATATATTTTTAATATCCCTGATCATCAAGGTTCCTAGATTTCTAGTGCTATTGAAACCCAAACAAAAAGAGCCATTGAAATCTATTTCAGTTCTATTGGAATGACCCATGGTCTTGGATCCATAGTGTATCCTGTTTTTGACTCCAAAAGAACAAAAGTAAGCACAGATCTTTGGCAACAAAGAACACACAAAAAACACACACAGAACAGTAGTTGTAAAAGGCTTCAGAATTAATTGTGTTGACTTGGACAAAACTGGCCAGTTTGCTCTGCCTTTTCATTTTCTCTACTGTAAAACAATGTTCTGGTTTTGGCTAGGATTTAAATAATTTTCTTCATCTTATAGGGCTTTGTTCTAAATATCATAGAATCATAGAACCATAGAATCACAGAATCTTTAAGGATGGAAAAGACCTTCAAGATCATCAAGTCCAATCATCCACCTTACAACTCAAATGACCACTAAACCATCTCCCGAAACATTATGTCCACCCATTTTTTTTCACACCTACAGGGATGGTACCTCCACCGCTTCCCTGGGCAGCCTGTTCTAATTAATCACCACTTCTTCTGTGAAGAAATTTTTCTTAATATCCAATGTGAACCTCCTCTGGTGCAACTTGACCCCATTTCCTGTTGCCCTATTACTGATCACTTGGGAGAAGAGGCCAACCCCCACCTTCCTACAACCTCCTCTCAGATAGCTATAGAGAGCAATGAGGTCTCCCCTCAGCCTCCTCTTCTCCAGGCTGAACAGCCCCAACTCCCTCAGACTTTCCTTACAAGGCCGGTTCTCAAGACTTCTAATCAGTCTAGTTGCCCTTTGCTGCACCCTCTCAGTACCTCAGTGTCCTTCCTGTACTGTGGTGCCCAAAACTTTGCACAGTGCTCAAGGTGTGGCCTCACCAAGGCTGAGTAGAGGGGCGGGATCATCTCCCTCATCCTGCTGGTCACACCATTCCTGATGCAGGCCAGGATGCTGTTGGCCTTCTTGGCCACCTGGGCACACTACTGGCTCATGTTCAGCTGGCTGTCAATCAACAGCCCCAGGTCCTTCTTTGCTGTGCAGCTCTTCAGCCACTCCTCCCTCAGGCTGTAGCACTGCTGGGGGTTGTTGTAGCCAAAGTGCAGAACCTGACATTTGGCCTTATAGAAACTCATAAAATTTGCCTTAGCCCATCAATCAAGCCTGTCCAGATCCCTCTGCAGAGCCTCCCTTCCCTCAAGCAGATCGTCACTTCTACTCAGCTTAGTGTCGTCTGCAAACTTATTGAGGATGCATGCTACAACATGAGCTTAGAACAGTGTTGATAATACCAGGATGTTTTTATTACTAATGAGTAGTGTTTTTCTCCTTCTCAGTCCACCTCATCGGCAAGCACCCTGGCAGTGCACAGCCAGCACAGCTGATTTCAACTGACCAAAGAGACATTCCAGACAATATGACATCATACTCAGCATATAAACCTGGGGGAAGAAGGACAGGAGAGACATCTGGAATTGCAGCATTTGTCTTTCCAGGTAACTGCTCTGTGTGGTGGAGCCTGGCTTTCCTCAGGATGACAGAACACCTGTCTGCTGATGAGAAGTTGAGCATGATGCTGATGAGAAGTTGAGCATGAATTCCTTATTTTGTTTTGTTGCACCTGTTAGCTTTTGCTTTACATATGACACTGTCTTTATCTCAACCCATGAGTTCTCTCACTTTTACCCTTCTGATTCTCTCCCACATCCCAGTGGTGGAGGGCACTGAGAGAGTGGCTGCATGAGCCTTAGTTACTGGCTGATGTTAAACTATGAAAAATAAGAATAATTTGTAC
Organism: Apus apus; assembly: GCF_020740795.1. NCBI lineage: Eukaryota > Metazoa > Chordata > Aves > Apodiformes > Apodidae > Apus > Apus apus. Next base: position 38,164,413 of record NC_067312.1, on the reverse strand, counting down.
TTGTTTTTTTTCCTGTAATATTCATATTTACACAACACATAAAAAACCCAAAAACTAAACAAAACATGGTATGAGCCATTGTTTCACTTTTTGATACTGTATGAATTACGCAAAAATAACATCTAGAAAAGTACAAGCATAATCTTGAAAGTCTGACATGGTCTTTGTCAGGTTTTTGCCATGTCAGTGTATAGTTCATGTGAGTATAGAATGTTTTGGGTTGGAAGAGACCTTTGAAGATCACCTAGTTCCAGCCCCCCTGCCCTGGGTAAAGACATCTTCCACAAGATCAGGTTCCTCCAAACCCCATTCAATCTGTCATTGAACACTTTCAGGGAGTAAGCATCCATAGCTTCCCTGGAAAACCTGTTTCAGTCTCTCACCACTAAATAATAAACAAATAAACCAACTTGAATCTACCTTCTTTCATTTTAACATCATTCCCCCTTGTGCTATCACTACACTCCCTGATAGTCTCTCATTTTCTGAAGGTACGATCAATCTAACTGCCTATGTCTTTAACAAAGATATTAAGCAGTACTGGACCAAATATAGATCTCTGAGGGACACCAGTTTCTACTGACTTCCATTTGTACAGTGAGCCATTGACTGTAATGCTGTGGATGTAGCCATCCATCCATTTCCTCCAAATTTTAATATACCCTTTAAATAGTCCGTATCTCACAATTTAGAGAAAAGAATGTTGTGTGAGACTATTTCAAGGGTCTTACAGAATTCAAGACAGATGAGATCAGACTTCTGTGATTCTGTGAGATGGGTTGCTCTTCCCTTATCCACTAATGCAGTCACTCCACCATAAAAGGCTACTAGATTAGTCAGGCACAATTTGCTCTTTGTGAAGACATGGTGGCTGTTTGCAGTCACCTCTCTGGCTCCCATATGATTTGATACAGTTTCCAGGAGGACCTATTCTTACTATTCTTTACATCCCTTGCCAAAATGACCTATAGTTAAAATTGTTTCTAAGCTTTCCTGATCTCATGCTTATACTTGGACTATGGCACATTGCTGCTCTTCCACATAGATGGCAATGAAGCCACAACGCATAGTCCAAGGGTGATAAAAAAAGGCTTCAGGGCCTTGGGACTGTTGGTGAGGGAATCTGGAGCACAAGCTATTTTTTCCTCTATCCTTCAAGTTGCACACAACAACTCTGGAAGAAAACAGATACACCCAGCCTAACACACAGCTCCCTGGCTGGTGTCAGCCTCACAGCTTAGAGATTTTCAATAATGGGTGGCCTACACAGCACCAGGCCTGCTGGTATCTGACGGGATTCATCTTTCTCAAAAGGGGAAGAGGGTCTTTGCTCAGGAACTTGTGGGGCTCACTGACAGAGCTCTAAGCTAGATTTGAAGGCGGAGTGGGATGATATCAGGCTTGCTCCAGTACACTGGAGCACACTTGAATTCATATGGAGAAGAGTTAGGGGCTCTTGAGGTAATAGAAGCCAACTGGGAAACCCCAGTGAAATACCTCAGAGGAGTTAAAGGGTGTTCCTCTAAGAAGGTGACATGGTCAACAACCCTGCTGAAGGGTCCCTACACCAATGCACATAGAATAGGCAAAAAACAGGAGTAGCTGGAAGCTACTGTGCCTCTAGAAAGCTATGTCCTAATTTCCATTTTTGTAATTTTGTGGCATGAATCCCATGTCTGAAGTGTGGCTGTTGATGGCTACAGGCTGTTAAGAGGAGACAGGTGAAGAAGGAGGGATGGGGGCTTTGCCCTCTACATCAAGAAACTGTTGGAATATTAATGCTGTTTCTGAAGAATAGCCACGAGCAAACTGAAAGCTTCTCCGTAAGAATTATAGGTGGACCAACAAAGGGAACCTTGTGGTTGGTGTCTACTATAGGTCACCCAGTCAAGGGGAGCCTATTGATGAAGCCTTCTCACTCCAGCTGCAGGAGGCATCACGCTCCAGGCTGTCTTCCTGCTGGGGAATTTCTGCTACCCCAGCATCTGCTGGGAAAGTAATTTGGTGACCCACAGGCAACCAGCAGATTCCTAAGGTGCATTGAGGATAGCTCCTTTAGCCAGGTCATAGCCCTAGCTGAGAGTATTTGATACTGGACCTGATGGCCACCTACTCAAATGAGCTAACCAGTGACATTAAGATAGGAGACAGTCTGGACTGCAGTGGTAGCACACTGGTGGAGTACACAGTCCTGAGGGATGTGGGACAGGCAAAGAGTAAGGCCAGGACCCTGGATTTTAGGAAAGCAAATTTCCAGCTGTTCAAGGAGTTTGTCAATAGTACCCCCTAGGAAACTGCCCTCAGAGACAAGGGAGCAGCACAGAGCTGGCGGATTTTCAAGGACACTTTCCAAAAAAAGCACAAAAGCTGTCAATCCCCAAGTGTCAGAAATCAGACAAGGAGGGCAAGAGACCAGCATGGCTGTGTTGGGACCTGCTTGTCAAACTAAAGGGCAAGAAAGAACTGCACAGGCAGCAGAAGCAAGGACAGTTATCTTGGGAGGAGTAGAGGGACACTGCCCAGTTGTGCAGGGATGGAGTCAGAAAGACCAAGGAATGATTGGAGCTGAAATAAGCAAACAATGAAAAGAACAACATGAAGGGCTTCTCTGGGTATGTCAACCAAAAACGGAAGGTCAAAGAAAGCGTATCTTCCTAATGAACATGACTGGCAAACTAGTAACAATGGACGAGGAGAAGGCTGAGGTATGCAACAATCCTTTTGCCTCCATCTTCACTGGCAACTTCTCTTCCCACACCCCTAAAGTAGATGGACCTCAGGGAAGGGACTGGGGCAGCAAATTCCTTCCCCGTTGTAAGAGAAGATCAGATTCATGACCACCTGAGGACCCTCAACATGCATAAGTCTATGGAACCTGATAAGATGCATCCCAGAGTCCTGAGGGAACAGGCTAATATAGTTGCCCAGTTACTCTCCATGATATCTTTAAAGTAATGGCAGTCAGGAGAAGTCCCTGGCGACCAGAAAAAGGGAAACATTGTACCTGTATTTTAAAAGGGTATAAAGGAGGACCCTGGAAACAACCAACCTGTCAGCCACACCTCTGTGCCTGGGAAGATCATGGAATAGATCCTCCTAGAGGCAATGGTAGGGCACATAGAGGACATGGATGTGATTTGACACAGCCAGTATAGCTTCACCAAGGGCAAGTCCTGTCTGATCAATTCATTAGCCTTCTGTGATGGAGTGACTACATCAGTGGACAAAGGAAGAGCTACAGATATCATCTATCTTGACTTCTGTAAAGTCTTTGACATGGTCCCCCATAATACCCTTCTCTAAGATCTAGAGATATAGATTTGATGGGTAGACTGCTCAGTGGAAGAGGAATCAGTGGTTGGATGGTCACATCCAGAGCATAGTGTTAGCTTACTGTCCAGAGGGAGACTGGTGACAAGTGATGTCCCTTTGCAGTCCTTACTTGGACCAGTACTGTTTATTGTCTCTCTCAATGACACAGACAGTGAGACTGAGTGCACCCTCAGCAAGTTTGACATGCCTGAGGGACAAGATACTACCAAGATGGACCTGGACAAGCTTGAGAAGTGGACCTGTGTGAACTTAAATAAGTCAAACAAATACAAGTACAAGGTCCTTCACAAGGGTTGGGGCAACATCTGGGGGATGAAGGGATTGTGAGAAGCCCTGTGGAAGAAGTCTTGGGGGTACTGGTAGATGAAAAGCTGGATGTGAGCTGGCAATATGTCCTTATAGCCCAGAAAGCCAACTGTATTTTGGGTTGCCTCAAAATAAATGTGACCAGCAGGTCAAGGGAGATGACTCTGTCCCTCTGCTTTGCTCTGTTGAGATCCCAACCTAAGTACAGTATCCTGTTCCGTACTCCTCAGCACGGGAAGGGCATGGACCTTTTGGAGCGAATCCAGAGGAGAGTCACAAAAATGGTTAGAGGGATGGAACACCTCCTCTGAAGGCTGAGAGCTGGGGTTGTTCAGTCTGGAAACGAGAAGGTTCCAGGGAGACCTTGTTTTGGCCTTTCACCACTTAAAGGGGGCCTATAAGAAAGATGTGGACAAACTTTTTAGCAGAACCTTCAGTGACAGAACAGGGTGTAATTGTTTTAAACTAAAAGAGTGTAGATTTAAATTAGATATAAGGAAATGTATATATGAGGGTGTTGAAAGCCTGGAACAGGTTGCTCAGAGAGGTGGTAGATGTCCCATCGCTGGAAACATTCAAGGTAAGGTTGAATGGGGCTCTGATCAACCTGATCCACTTGAAGATGTCCCTGTGTATTGCAGGGGACTTGATGACCTTAATGGTCCCTTCTAACTCAAACTGTTCTATGACTCTCAGCAAATATCCTCATATTCTCTTTTTCCATCTTGTGTTACAGCTTGACCAAAATGTTTTTTCTCATCCATGCTGGTCTCCAGCCTTCCTTACCCAATTTCTTGCACATGTGAATAGATAGTTCCTGTGCTCTCAAAAAAATGTCTTTAACTATCTGTCAGCTTTCTTCTTCTTCATCTCTGAGGGCAATTATGCAGGACATCCAGTCCAGAAGTTCCTTTAAGCACCTCAAAGTTCACTTTCCTAAAGGTTAGAGTCTTGACTGTAGTTTTTCCCTGATGTATGTCTCTTGAGATATTTAATTCCACCAAGGTATGCTTACTACAGCACAGGCTACTATGAATATAGACCTCTCCAATAAGTTAATGGCAACAAGCTCTGAGAATAGCCACAGGTATAATAATCTTCTTTGCAGGAGGTTTGCGTTTGTATTAAATCGGAGTGACAGAATAATAAAATAAAGATGAGCTTGACTGATATCTAAAACTTTTTAATTAATTTGTTTTCATTCTTTGGAGTTAACCTTAATGTTAAATAAAGCAAATGGAAAATTTCTATATTTGCTTTAATGCAAAAGCTGCCAACTAACTACCAATGTTTAAATTATGGTGGTAACTAACACAGTGTGCTGCACAGAGCTGAACACCTGGCAGCTTCTGGCCAGTCTTCCCGCTGTTGCTCACTTTAAAGATCTCTATGCTAGCTGATTGTGGGTGTTTGATGTTCTCATTACCTTGATGTAGCAGTGGAATAGCTGTAACAAACTTTTTATTGGATAGAAGTGTAGCAAAAAAATAAATGTACTAGCCATTGAGACAGAAACATCAATGGCTAATGTTCTGTATGTATCAGTAAAAACTATGCAGTATATGCAGGGCTCCTCTAAGCCAAAGGAGGATTTTAAGTAAGTAAATTTTTTACTTTTGATTGAAGTTGACTGATGAGACAGATTTTATCTCCTTTTGCTGTCCATTAGAGCTCCTGAGAATCCCATACAAATTTCAGAAGTGAGAGATGACTGTTGATTTGCTATCTCGTGCAGTGCATGGATTTGGTGATTGAAATAGAAATGTTTGGGTAACCTATTTTCATAACATTGAAGTAAAGCAGTCTCAAATGGAAACTACATTTTAAATTTTGAGATCACCAGCAGAGATAAAGAAGTCATCATCCTTCTCTACAAGATACTTGTCAGATGACACCTGGAGTATTCTGTCCAGCTTTGGTCCCCACTCTACAAAAAGGATGCAGACAGGCTGGAGAGGGTCCAGAGAAGGGCCAGAAGGACGATCAGAGGAGTGGAGGACCTGCCATATGAGGAGAGGTTGAGAAAACTGGATTTGTTCAGCCTTGAGAAAAAAATGCTCTGGGAAGAGAGCATTACCATATTCCAGTACTTAGACAGTGGCTACCAGGAAGATGGAGGCTTCCTATTCACAAGGAGTCACATGGAGAAGACAAGGGGTAATGGGCATAAGTTGATCCTGGGGAGATTCGACTAGACACAAATAAATTATTCACCATGAGAAGAATCAAACATTGGAACAGTGTCCCAAGGGAAGTGGTAGATTTTCCCCCCATTGGACAGTTTTAAGTTTCAGCTTGACAGGGTGCTGAGCCATCTCATATAAACTATAGTATTATCTAAAAAGGTTGGACTAGATAATCCCTGAAGTCCCTTCCAACCTGGTGTTCGATGATTTGATGATTCTATGATTCTAAGTTTCAAATCATCATTTAGCTCATTAGAGACTGGAGAAACACAGCAATAGTTTACTTCTATATGCTCTCCAACAAGAGGAAATGGATTGATGGTTGATTGTATGAATTGGTGCTGCATACTGCAATTCATTAATTTGTGGAAGCCACAAAGCACTGCCTTTATCCAGACTTTTTCCTTGCAATACAAGCACTTTTTACTTTACGCAAGAGATTTTTATGTGACTTCTAAATTTCCTCCAGAGGGTGTGGTTATCATAAGATAATCACACCCTTGGGGGATTAAAAACACTTATCTCTGGATCATGACTTGTAATACCCCAGGGGTGTGATTATCTCAGGAAACTCACACTCTCTGTCATGCCTAATTGCTTAATTATTACAGTAGCAAGTTCACACTATCATACAGGAGAGATGGTTGTGTCAGCGTTTCTCTTAGAAATTTCTGTTTTCAGAAATCTGCCATGGAAATCTGCTTCAGGCTGAAAACTAGCAAAAAAAATATTCTGCCTGGGAGCAAATATCTCTACCAGATTACTAAAAACTAGTGTGATTCCATTTTACACAATTTCAGTGAGAAATAAAAGTTAACTCTATGTGTTTATGTAACAGCTGACATTCAGCCAAGATCCTGATATTGAGTTAAATAGAGACAAACATATGTTTAAAAATACTGATAAATACATATTCATTCAAGTGATGAAATTACTCACAAAGTGTTTTGGGCAAAGATACACAGTGCTCAAATATCTGTCTGAAAGTTTTTTATTGATTCAATGAAAATCAGGAAGGGATACAACTTACTGAGTTATAGTACTGATTAATCCAAACCAGTTTCTACTTGGTGAGTACAGTACTGGTATTCCCAAAGCGGATGCATTACCTGATGTGGAAGAAGCTGATTCACACACAGAGTCAAGATATTTGCTTTAATGTCCATTTTAGCACAGAAAAGGGAGCAAGGGGTTAGTCCACAACAAAAGCTCAGATTTCTGAAATGCAAGTGCTACTTTCCTACCCAAAAACATAAGAAAAATTTTATCTCTAACATTATTTTATTATTCTCACACATGATTACTCAGCTCATTCCTTGCTTCCATTTGAAGTAGCAATGCTCAAAAATGTCTACACCTGCTCAAAGGGTCAGGGACTTGTTGTTAGTAGGGTTCCCATAGACTGAGGTTGTGAATTTTTGAATATTAATGGCTCATTAATATATCAATGCAGTGATTTCAGTTAATCAATATATTTTTCCTCAGTGCTCAAGGCTGTACTTAACATAAATTTTGGGGAGTGTTCCTTTCCATCCCTTTCATCTGTCTTGCAAGTGTCTTGCAGGCCTGCCTCAAGGCCCTGTTGTTGACTACCTGGGGAGTGTTTTTCTCTGATTGGAGTCTATTTTTGTCAGTTTCCCACTGTTTCACCTTTACCTAGGCCCTGTTTTTATTCTGTGTTTCCGTTATGTTCTCTTTTTCCTGATTTTTTTTCTCTAAAATTTTACTTATTTTAATTGATAAATGACATCAATTTCCCTCTTCAAGACTTATAAATAAATACATATACACATACACACACACATATGCATACATATATATACATATATACAAGTATTTACATATATGCATATATATATATATACACATACATATACATATATATCATAGAATCATAGAACTATTCAGGTTGGAAAAGACCCTCGGGATCACTGAGTCTAATCATCATCCCTACTCTACAAAGTTCTCCCCTAAACCATATCCACCAACACCACATCCAAAAGAACCCTAAACACATCCAGGGATGGTGACTCAACCACCTCCCTGGGCAGCCTATTCCAGAGTCTAACCACTTTTTCTGTGAAAATTTTTTTCCTTATGTCCAGTCTAAACTTCCCCTGTTGCAACTTGAAGCCATTGCCTCTTGTTCCGTCGCTAGTTACCTGTGAGAAGAGACCAGCACCAACCTCTCTACAATGACCTTTCAGGTAGTTGTAGAGACTGATGAGGTCTCCCCTCAGCCTCCTCTTTCTCAAACTGAACAACCTCAGCTCTTTCAAGCGTTCGTCATAAGAGCTATTCTCTAGGCCCTTCACGAGCTTCATTGCCCTCCTCTGTACTCGCTCCAGCACCTCGATATCTCTCTTGAATTGAGGTGCCCAAAACTGGACACAATACTCCAGGTGTGGCCTCACCAGTGCTGAGTACAAGGGGACAACCACCTCTCTATTTCTGCTGGTCACACTATTTCTAATACAAGCCAGGATGGCATTGGCTCTCTTGGCCACCTGGGCACACTGCTGGCTCATACTCAGCCCCTTGTCAATTAGAACCCCTGGGACCTTTTCCTGGGTGCCAGACACCTTCCAGCCACACTTCCCCAGACCTGTAGCCTTGCCTGGGGTTGTTGTGGCCCAAGTACAGGACCTGGCACTTGGTCTTGTTGAAGCCCATACCATTAACATTAGCCCAACAATCTAATCTATCCAAGTTTCTTTTATATATAAAATCTTTTATATATAAAAGCTTTTAATAATTTAAGTCTTGCTCATATTTTCCTTCTTGGACGTATTTTCCCGGTAATGTTTTTGCAGGTTGTGTTTATCCAGAGGTTTGGTCCAGGAGATACTGAAAGGAATAAACATATCAATCATAGGTGCCCCTTTGCTTGAATGTTCAGGGAAGTGAGTGCAAATGCAGGATCTGATTGCTTGTTCTAGCTACCTCCTGGGCCAAGCCTACATGCGTGTTCTTTTACAAAAGCACATGAGGTGTGTTCATTGCATATGTTCTCAAATTAGTTTTTAGTATGATGTTAATATTGTTAAGTTCAACAAACCCATATGCTTGAGATGAGCATGACCTCTGATTTTTATTTTCTATTATTAATAATAAAAAATAAAAATAATAAATAAATAATAAATAATTAATAATACTTATTATTTTGAATTATTTTTATTTTTAATGCAAGTGAGATAATACTACTAAGGTTAATACAGTTATCACACAGAATAATACTAATAATTCCTGGAGGCAACTGAGCTCTAAACAAGTATTCCCCAATTCCCAGGCAGAATTCATTAATTAAAATGTATTTCTACACAGTTTTAACTGAAGTCCTCCTGTGGATATCAATGTCCACTGTACCTTGGGAGGGGCATCCTTCACTCAGGTGTGATGGATACAGGAGTTGATCCCATCCACCTTCACTGAGGTGTATGCAGTCAGCAAGACAGTACAGGGTTCCTTCCACTTCTCCTTCAGTGGCCTGTCCTTCTAGGTCCATATGTAGACTGAGTCTCCTAGTTGGAAGTGGTGCATGAATGAGTCCAAAGGTAGAGTAGTTCTCTGGCACAGGTAACCAGTGAAGGGATGAACAAACCCATGACAGAGACAGCAAATAATCTTTCAACATTCACTTCCTTTTGATATGCATCTGTTCACCTCTTGTTACAATGCTGTTAACCTGACAAGGTTTACCATACAGGATCTCAAATGGGCTCACTCCTTCCCTACTTCTTGAAGTGATTCTAGTCCTCAGTAAGGCCATAGGTAAAACATCAATACACTTAAGGTGAGTTTCCTGGAATAGTTTAGCAATTTATCTTTTAATGGTTTGATTCATTCTCTCTACCTCCCCACTTGACTGTGGATATCACAGAGTGTGCAAGTCCTGCTTGAATTGTAGAAACTTATGAGACACTATATCTGTGTTACTTAGTGGTTCATCTTTAAAATCAGGTCTGCTGGCATAGACCTATTGAATAGTAGTCAAACTGACATGTTGCAAAGTTCCTCTTCTGCAAGGGGCACCAATCAGTATGTCATCAATTTACTGCAGTAGTGTGTTGTGTTGGTTGTTAGCCTGACACAGTTCCACTTCCTTTGCTAGTACGTTACTAAAGAGGATGAGGTTGTTCTTGAATCCTTGTGGAAGCACCCTTCAACACACTTGTGCTTTCCTTCCCATTGTCAGATTTTCTTATTCAAATGCAAAGATGGTCTTGCCTCTTCACAAGGATACAGAAGAAAGTGTTCTTCAAATCCAAAACTGTAAAATATCCATTTATCTTAGGTATAGATGTAAGAGATATATATGGGTTGGGAACAACAGGATGCACATCCACACTTAACTGATTGATTTCTCTTAGATCCTGAACCAACCTATATTTTTGAAATTCAGGTTTCTTTACTGTCAATATAGGAGTGTCAAATTCAGGTTGGCATTCCCTTAACAGTCCATAATTTTAAAAAGTGTTAATTAATGGTTCCAACCTTTTTTGGGCTTCCAATTTCATGGATTACTGTTCCTTTCTTACTAGATGTGATCCAGGCTTTACCTCTATCTTAAGAGGTGTCACGTTCTTTGCTCTACCTGGTTCTTTCAAAACCCAAACCAGAGGAGTCATCGCATCTATCCCTGTGTACCAAGTTCAGGTTCTTCAGTAGAAGATGACTCTGGTACCAGGCAGACCTGTGCCTTCCATTTCATCTCCTGAGGAATATGTAACTGCACAGAGTTCTCAGAAAAGGTTACCTGAGCATTCAATTGGCACAACAAATCATGTCCTAATAATGGCAGGGGACATTCTGGCATATAGAGAAATTAATGAGTTCATTTCATATTTCCAATCGTGCACTCCATTAGTTTCAGGATGGCTTTAAAACTCACTTTCCAGTTGCCCTGACAACGGGTGCTGTACTTTTACTTAAAGGTCTCTTACAAATTGTAACTACTGAAAGTGTGGTTCCATTATCTAATAAAAAATCTCTAGTTTTGTCCTCCAGTTTAATTGGAACCAGAGGATTCCAGCCACTAAGTTGGGTGGAAATGTTGATTTGCTTGAGATAAGGAAGGATCTGCAGAGAGACCTGGACAGGCTAGATCAATGGGCTGAGGCCAATTGTGTGAGGTTTAACAAGGTCAAGTGCCAGGTCCTGCACTTGGGTCACAACAACCCCATGCAAAGCTACAGGCTTGGGGATGTGTGATTGGAAAGCTGCAGGATGGAGAAGGACCTGGTGATGCTGGTTGACAGCCAACTTAACATGAGCCAGTAGGGTGCCCAGGTGGCCAAGAAAGCCAATGGCATCCTGGCCTGCATCAAGAATAGTGTGGGCAGCAGGACTAGGGAAGTGATCTTGTCCCTGTACTTGGCATTGGTGAGGCCACACCTTGAGTACTGTGTCCAGTTCTGGGCCCCTCACTACAAGAAGGATGTTGAGTTGCTGGAGCATGTCCAGAGGAGAGCTACCAAGCTGGTGAAAGGTCTGGAGAATAAGTCCTATGAGGAAAGCCTGAGGAAAATGGGATTGTTTAGTTTGGAGAAGAGGAGGCTGAGGGGAGACCTCATTGCTCTCTACAGCTACCTGAAAGGAGGTTGTAGGGAGGTGGGAGTTGGCCTCTTCCTTCATGTGAATAATGACAGAACAAGAGGAAATGGCCTGAAGTTGTGCCAGGCGAACTTTAGACTGGATATTAGAAGGAATTTCTTTACTGAAAGAGTGGTTGGACAGTGGAACAGGCTGCTCAGGGAGGTGGTGGAGTCACTATCCCTGGAAGTGTTTAGAAATATAGATGTGGTGCTTAGCGACATGATTTAAACACTGAATGGGTAGACTAGGTTATGGTTGATGGATTTAGTCTATGGTTGTACTTGATGATTTTCAAGGTCTTTTCCAACCAGGAAGATTCAGTGATTCTGTGGTTAACTGAAGGAATATTCATAATTTTCTCTGGTCCTCTTCAGTCCAAGTCAGATTCCTCCACCACCCTTAAATTCACATCACTTTCACAGTTTTTCCGTTCCCTGTATTTCTTGCCTCTGGACAATTATTTTCTAGTGCCCCTCCTCCTGGCAAGCTGCACACTAACGTGGCTCAATTTCAGTGATTCCCCATAGACAATTATCTTACTCGTCTCACTCTGCCCTGACCTCTGCTTTTTTCTCCCTCACATCTCTCCAGATTACTCTCAGTTATTGCAGCAGACAATAATGATGCCTGAAATTTCATTTTGTTTTGTTTTTCTTTTTTCTCTTTCTCATCTTGATTGCTGTACACCTTATATGTTATTTCAATCAACTGCGAGATTGGTATTCCTCCTGCCCCATCCAATTTCTGCATTTTTTTTTTCTGATATCTGGAGCCGACTGGTCCATAAACAACATGCTAAACATCTTTCAGTGAGTTTCTGCCTTCAGATCAAGATCAGTCCACTTTCTAGCAGTCTTGCACAACCTGTCATTAAGGGAATTTTCAGATAAAGGGTTCCTCATCAGACCACTATCTAACCTCATATAATTTTGACAAGTTTTTCTGTTTACGAGTCCCACTGAACCCCAGACAAGATTAGTTACTGATATCACTTAAATCTGTCCAGCTCCCTCCTAGACTTTGGATCCCAGTCTGGGTTGTTCCTGAGTTGATTAATGTAATCTTGTGGATATTTAGCTTTTCCTCAGTAGTGAGGAGGGTCTCTAAAAGTGCTTGGATATCCACCCAGGTGGGGTTATGTCTCATCATAATTGTTTTGAGTAGCCCTTACATACCCTCCAAATTAACCTGATACAACCCCACAGGTTGTATTTTTTCAATTTAACAGGTCTAACACTGTAAAAGTACATAAACATGCTGTCCCTCCCCCCAGACTGCTTGTCTTAAAGGGGCTTGAGCAGCAATTCTCCTGGTCACCAAACTGCAATCCGTATCTTCCTATTGCCCATTTGCCCCCCTTTCATTCCCTTTGTACACAGGTAGTGCATTTTCAGGGGGCCTAGCGGTACCAACAACTGCACATCTACATTTTCATTGCCTTTCACCAACTTACAATAACCTTTCTTACTAGTTCTTGATCCTGTATAAAAAATATAACCCTCCTAATCACCGCACTTCTTTGGAATCTCTGGCCTTCCATACAAGATGAAAAACTGTCCACATACAGCACCTCAACCCACTTATTCATACTGCAAAACATCAACTGAAATATAATAATTCAAAGTTCCATTTAGTGGTCAATGATTACAAGACATTGTAACTTTCTCTTTTAGAAGGTTCCCAAATATTTTTCAATTTTTAAAGATGCATCAGACAGGATGTTCTCACTGGAAGCAGTCATATGCATACCTCAGATTTAAAAGAATTGCCCCTGTTTCAAACACTCAGCTCTGGCATAGACAAATACCACTCCTTTGCCTTGCCACACATTTATATATGAAACTTCCTCTATTTAGCTTTATGGTACCAATAAAACTGACTACTTTACACTGGATATTCCAAAGTGTACATCCTCCCCCAGTATCTCTTTTATAGTGTTGCACCTTTGAGTCGCTCACTGCCTGACTATCAAGAGGATCCGCTATAGTTCCCCGATCAACAGGTCAGTTGGCAGTGGAGCCCTGGGCAGTCCAGTCCACAATCAGGAGGCAAGATGACCCAGGCAAGGCTCTGGGCATTCCCATCTGGATTGCCAAAAACTGTCATCCTGGAAATGGGGTCCATTACCCGGTGTGCAAGGAGCTGATTCATACACAGAGTTGAGATATTTGCTTCAATATCAATTTTGGCATAGAAAAGGGTGAAGGGGGTACTGAGGTATTCCACATGGAAAGCTCAGCTTCCCAAAATGCAAGTTCTACTTTTATACTCAAAAACATGAGAAAGAACTTTATCTCTAACATTATTCTATCCCTCTCACACACAATTGGTCAACTAACTCCTCACTTCCATTTCAAGTGGCAATGCTCAAAAATGTCACAACCCCTGCTCAGAGGGTAAGGGGCTTGTTGTTAGCAAGGGTCCCTCTAGCCTGTGGGTGTGAATTTTAGTATGCTAATGGATCATTAATATATTTATATGGTAATTTAATTTTCTTATTGTGTTTTTCCCCAGTGCTCAAGGCTGTAACCAAGATAAACTGTGGGGGGTGCTCCTTTCCATCCCTTTCATCTATCTTGCCAGTGTCCTGCAGGCCAGCCTCAAGGCCAAGCTGTTGACTACTTGGGGAGTGTTTTTCTCTAATTGAAGTCTGATTTTGTCAGATACCCACTGTTTCATTTTTATCTAGGCCCTGTTTTTATTCTATGTGTCCCTTACGTTCTCTTTTATGGGATTTTTTTCCCCCGAATATGATTTTTCCCCAAAATTTTACTTATTTCAGTTAATAAGTGATGTCAGTAATAACCTGAAGTAGGGATTAAACTCTTAAACCGAGATCAGAGAATTACTGATAACATGGATCCACAGGCAGAAATCTTTGTTTTTACAAGTTTCACAATTTAGATATATCTAGTAATTCTAGTTAAAACCCCTGTCAATTAATATTTGAATTGTGGGAATTGTGGCTATTTTAATTTTTAATCTAAGTGTACGTGGAACCTTAACACTCAATATACTGAAATTCTTGTCCAGTAGCTTAAATATCTCTAAGGCAATAACAATGTCAGTAATAGTGCAATATATTAATAATAATAATAATAAAAATATTTTATTTTGCATAGAAAATTAATTTTAAAATGTTCATTTATGAGTATTATGTGAATTTATTGCCAAACATCCATATTTTGCCAAATGGAATTGAACAGACACAAAATGTAGCATGGCCTCATTTTTACCTTAAGAAAATACAATAATTATATTTTAAAATATTTTATAAACACCATGTGTTGAAGTGGACAGTCTATGGTGAATACAGAAACTAAACAATGCCATAGTTCTTTTTTTTTAAATAAAAATTAAAGGTGATCACTGGTTATGCATTTTATAGAACATCATACATAATTCAAAAAGAACACAGGCAAAACACTATCTGACCTGGACTGATTGTAATGATAAGACATAAATTGTAAATTGCAGAATTTTTGAATAATATTTTTACGTTATTTGTTGGTTTTCTTGAAAACAAAATAGTGGGGTATGTTACTTATTTTTCTCTAAAATTTATATGGCTGGGCTGACAATGCCATTCACAATGGAACCTCTTGAAAGCCACAGCCCATAATCCATCCCTACATGCATTCTAATAGCCTACCCATCACTTGAGCAACATGCATTTTTATAACACATACTCTTCTGTCATAGGTTGTTGCAGCACCTGGCACGTATAAGAAAAGGAAAACTTAGGAGTAGGTTGTGCACAATTATAATATTTCATCTGGCAAATCAGTTGATAGTCTCAGAAGAAAATATTGTTCCCCAGAGAGAAACATGAGAAAGAGGCAGGTGGATTATATTGATGGACTACAGATTGCCCGGTTGTGCTGTAAGACATCAGTTCACGGTTGATAGCTAGCAGGCGAAAACAGCGAACTCTCTTTGAAGCCTAAAATCCCAGTCTAAGCAGTGTGGAGGGGTAGCAGAAATACAAAGAGTATTATGACTGATTAAAAAGTTGACATATTTTCATCTATTTTTTGCAGTTGGGAAGATTAAATAAAATACTATTTCATGAGGGCAGTTTCAGTATGTTTACAGAAGCTGCGTATGTGCCATTAAAATGAGGGATGTTTAACTTAGTAGAACTTCTTAGTGTCATAGAGTCTCATTGTGTTGAGGCTGAACCATCATTGTATCCTGAATTTTCTAGTTCAGTACTGCATTTGTTTTTAAATGAAAGTTGTGTTTAACCATGTGACATGCTGGCATACTTTTCTTCAAAGAAATAATGTGTTGTGTATAGATTCTATCACTTATGAATGTTATAATCATTCTTGCCTGCAGATACACAATCCTGGGAAGAAGGTTATGGATGACTGACAGTGCAATCATCGTTTGATAGTGTGAACAAAGACAATTTAATCTGATTTTTTTGTTTTTGTTTATTCCTGTTTTCTGCTGTATTATTCCCCACCTGGCATTCTTATTTTTACAGTATCTTCCACCTGGCAATATTACAGTAATTATACAGTTGTATTGACAGCCAATGGGTGTTGAACAGTGGGGAAAAACAGCTGGTGTTTTTGGTTGTGGAGTTCAAAATGGTTTGTAGGGAAAAAGCAACCTTAATGGACATGAGCAGTTGCTAAGTGAAATGATGGAAGCTGTAAGACCCACTTAATGTTGTTGCTACCATGAAGGTTTTTAGTTTCATACCATTAGAAAAACAAGAGGGAGATTGGGACATAAGTTGCAGAGTATGAGAAGAAAAAATTGGTATCTCATAAAGTGAAGCATGGTTCATATAAAGATTAGAGAATGATATACATACAGAGGAATAAAGGAGCTTGACATTTTATACTACGTACATTAGCTAATGGATAGAGAGATACCATATGATGCCACTGTGGAATGGAAGATGAAGATTTCTTGCCCACTGGCTCACAATTATGGTCAAAGCATGCTTGGATTATGCCCTTTCAATAAGAAATTCCATTTAAAATTACTTACCATGAGTGCTTACTGTCTGGTTAGATAAGAGCTAACCTGACAACTTCTGACATCAATCCTGAAATGTTTTGAGGAGTGTTTTTTGGGCATAATAAGGAAGAAAAGTGTTAGAAAACATAGGAATGACAGAGTTGTGAAGCATAGCAAGAGAAATGGAAAAAGTAAGACACCAGAGAACAGAAGAAAAAGACATAAATCAAGAGAAAAATAAAATAATCTTCCTTCTTGTGATGAAAGTAGAAAAAAAGGCACAAACAATCCAATAAACTCTGCAAAGTAGCCAGTGCTGGTGTAGCACTTCACTTTTCACTCAACTTTGGCAATGCATGCAAATGAAATAAGAGGTCATTAGGAATAAGACTGAAAAAGCAGGAATGAATTATATGGGGAGAAATGAAGGACAAGTTGGCTATAGTTTGCTAACCACACTTGGTCTAAGTGATGAAATTCCTGTTTATATTAATGCAATTTTATACTTTGTCTGACTGGTATATTTTTCAGGAGCAAATAATAAATGCTCACTTCAAAGACAGAAATGCATGTACACTTTTATGCAATTCCTATTAATACTACATACAGAGCACGGGCAGATTGAAGTTATATAATTTTTCTTGCATATACATAACTTAGCATTAAAAACTGTTTAAAAAGAAAAAAATAAAAAAAAAAAAAGAAGAAGAAGAAGACAGACGTTTGGTTCTTTGTCCAATGTAAATACTTTGATAGCTTTATTTGCATAAATAGTGACCGGTAGAGCCTAAATTTATGCCAGCACTGATGATCTGCTGCCCACTTGTGGCTGTAGAACGCTAAAGCTAGACATGATTTTTTTTTTTTTTTTTTTTTTCCCTCACGTCTTTGTCTTTTTAGTGGATTGTTAGTACTTGTAATCTTCATATGTAAATTGAGGGGACTGCATTTTCCTCTCCAGGCATTGATTAGCCAAATAATAACCTTTCCACAAATATGCACTTAATTCTGAGTATGGTTTTGATTTTTATATTCCTGGACAGCTTTTAATTTCCAAAGTATTTATTTATCTAGTTTTCCTGCAGTAAATATTTACGGATTACACTGGCACTGATTTTTTCAGAAAACTGATTTCCATATCCTACACAAGTACTTTCAGAAGTACTTCTAAGTTTACACTTTTTGTGGATCACCTTATACAGAAAGAAAAATTGAACAGTTCCGTCTCAAGCATCTTGTCTGATCAAAGTTTAATAACATAATTCATGTGGAAAATATGGATGACTGGTCATGATTGCTAAGAAGAGTTTGAAGAAGAAAAAGAATACAGAAATACATTAAATACAGAAACTCATCAAGAAGCAGCATTTAGCAGAAATGGAGATCATATTTACCATGGCAATTTTTTTATCCTCAGGATTAGATGTTCAGTACTAAACAAAATGGTCAAAATACAACTGGGGTTACAAGATGGATGTTTCTTATCATATCAATTCTCAAACTGATTCTCATTTCTGTTTTCTAACTGGATAAATCTGTTCTTCAATTTCACTTGATACTGTCTCTAGCATCTTCTCCTTTAAAATTCATATTTTACTTTTAAACAATATCTCTGTGATCCAAAATTGACAAATATATAAGTGCTGTTAAAGAACATTTTAACATTAAGTACATTAATTAATTACATTAATTTTACATTAATTTTTACAGATTAAATTTGAATTTTTCTAATGAAAATAATATAAATAAAAATGGATATCCAGAAGCAACTGACCAAGAAATTCAAGAACATTTGTCAGTAACTGTAATTTTTTTGTCTTCCATCAATTACACATGCTAGGAGGTGGGGAGGAAAGGTATGGATGGCAAATACAATGGTTCTGACCATTATTTACAGAAAAGCTTCCAATCTCCTAAGTACTGGGAAATAGAGTGAAATGAGGTTGACCTTGGCATAAGACAGAAAGACTGAGACTAAGTGGGCTGAAACATTGGTATATGCAGCCTCTGAGTTTTATTCCATTCCAGTAGACTGTATTAGAAACAATATATGAAAAATGCATTTACATATTAAAAATTCTCATAAATTCAAGGAGTTATCTAGATTATGGCATTGTATTCACTTTAATTAATTATGAGAAATTAACCAAAATCATAGTGTTGACCCACCCAGTGATCTTTCTACAGCCTTTCACTAAGCAGAATGTATCAAATCTTGCCAAGAATTCTTGCTTTTCTACTTTGAATACTTTTCTAACCATAGAATGTTTTTTCTTTCAAACCTGGAGACACTCTTATCAATAAAGGCAATACGACAAAAACCATGGTACTCTTGAAGAGTGTTTGGGTGAACGTCTATTAAGTCAAATAGCTCCGTACTTTTTGGAATGGTTTCTTAGGGACTTTATTTTATTTTATTTTATTTTTCCCAAATTGTATCTGCAGTAAGAACTAAAAAAATTGTAGGTGATGGATTGTGCCTGACAGCCTTAATATAGTAATTTATCTTTCACATAAGAAGGAATTCTACAAGTAACATCACTTATTACAACTGTCAGAGTTCACAGAGGTTACAGTTTGTGGGAGCTTCTGGGTAATTTGGTGCAAGATTCAACGTATGTATTAGATTTCTTGAAGCAACATCTGCGTCTCTTTGAACACATCCAATGGAGTTTTAATGACTTCCTTGTTGATTAATGTATAAACCATTGACACCTAACTTGAATTTCTTCTGTCAATCTACTTCTTTTTGACATAATTCCAAATTTAAGCTTCCACCTTCATCGGAAAGCCCTCTCTTCATTTTTTTATGGAATAAAACTTTATGGTGGAATAAAATGAGCACAAATGTATTTTTTTCTTAGTCAGAAACATTAAGACTAGCTGAACATAATCAGATCACTTAATAGAAAATGGGATTGTAGAACCATATGAGATTGTAGCTTCTTCAAATTCAGTATGCTGTATATTCTTTCATTGGCAGTAACTGTGAAGAAAAAGTTGGTTGGAAGAAAATACAAGTTCCATCAGGTTCTTCTAATACTAGCATAAGATAAAAGAGGCCAGAGAATCTATCCTAGTAAACTGGATTTCACTGTCAGCCTTCCTGCCTCCCTGCCTTCCTGCCTTCCTTCCTTTATTCATTCCTTCCTGCCTTCCTTCTTTCCTTCCTGCCTTCCGGCCTTCCTTCCTGACTTCCTCCCTGCCTACCTTCCTTTCTACCTTCCTGCCTTCCCTCCTTCCTGCCTTCCTTCCTGTTTTTCTGCCATGCTACTTTCCTGTCTTCCTGTCTTCCTTCCTGCCTGTGTTCCTGCCTTCCTGCTTTTCTGACTTCCCATCTTCCTTATTTTGCAATTTCATAGAAACATAGAAAGCATTGGAAATCCTTAGTTATATCACATTATGCTTCATATGAGTAATAATTAATCAATTGTTCAGTGCTGGGTATACTTGGACATCTGCTATCAATATAAAAAATAGCTTCACCAAAATCTTCTTCAAGATTCATCAATAAATCAATCACAGAATTCCCCAATAAGTACAATATTTTAAACATGATTTCAAAGTGGATGACATTCCTTTATAGATGCTGCTGCAAGACATTATATGGGAATATGATAAAATAACATAAGGAAAAACAAATTACTCTCTATTGATTCTTAACTTTTCTGTCATAAGAAGAGTTGATTCTATTAATGTACTTTATTAAATGAAGTGAAATACAGCTGGGTTAGTATATTGAAACAGCAGTAGGAAGATATGCACTACAGAAGCATGAAGTTTTAAGGACTGAGGTTAGAATATCTTTCTGCCAAGATAATATATTAGTGATCAAAGTTGACACTGTCAGCTATGGGAAAGAGATAACATACTCAGACATTTTACAGCAAAATATGTGAGCAAAAGGCTCCTCTCTCTCCCCTGCCTGTCAGTTTCTGCTGAAGGGCATTTAGTGTCTTTTCCCCTGTTGTTACACTTTCTGGTGGAAAGGAATTGCAAACACAGGCTCTGTGGTCTTTCTCCCCCAGTTCTCAGAACGGCAAGGGAATAGTTCATTCAGTCTTCTCATTCATTATACTTTTGTTTGAAAATCAGACAAAGTACTATCTGTTATCAGGTGTAAATTCTACAAGATTTCTTTGGTTAGACTGGTCATATATTGAATTTAGAAGTAGGAAATTAAGCTGGAGAAGATCAGGCGTGTATATACTAATTAGTCTCCCTACAATACCTTTCTGTAATATCAGAATAGAAAGTGGTAAGAATACTTCTGACAGTTACAAATGATGTTGCCAATCAGCTTCCTCAGAAACAGTTTTACAACATACTATACATTGTATATGTATACTATGCATAAGAAAGTAGAGAGAAATGCATTTTACCTCACTGTGAAAACCATTTAAATGTCACTTATTTGATAGTTTAATTTGGGATCTTTTAATACATCAGTTTCAATTAAGATGCATCCATAAAAAATAGGTAGCAAAAAATACATATCTCTGTTAGTCTGCATATGTCAGGAAAATTGTATATTGGTGTTGAAATAAAAAAATAACATATTCTGGAACTTATTTTTGGTGTACACATGGGAACCTCAAGTGAGAAGTGAAGTTCTACAGGACAAAATTAGTAAGATACTAAACAGCGTAAAGACTTGTTTGCTATGGAAATGGAGATAAGAGCGTATTTCCTGTAGAGAGGGGAATGAGGTGTGGAAAGATTACTAAAAGGTAAGTACCATATATAGCAGTGGAAATTGAAGTCTTCAACTTAAGCAGTACTCAGAAAAGGTACAAGAAGTAGAGAGGAGGTGGGAGGCTAAAGCACAGATTTAGTCTAATTCAGAGCAGGGCTTCAGACCAAGTCTCCATTTTCTTGGGCAAATTCCTTCTCCCTTGGACTGTTGAGTATCCTCAGAGAGAAATCCTTTAGCCTCTGCTATCAAGTCATCGCTGTCTGAGGACCTTGAGCAAGAGAGAGAGGGCTATCAAGAGACCGAGGACTAGCATGTCTTGAGCTTAATTTTTAAAACAGTGACTTAAGAACAGAAACAACTCAAGTGAAAGATCCTGATCAAGGTTATAGTGGTATTTTACACAAATGGTGCAGCTTTGGGAGTACATACTAGAAGCAGCCATACCACAATAGCCTAGTGTGTGCTGAACACTCTTGAGAGATAATGCCATAAATCATTTCTCAGTTAGAAATGTCAAACACTACTTGTATTTTGTTGCTTTACACATTCAAAGAACTACCTTGCAGTTGAAGATACTATCAAATTCAGATCATACTTGTCACTACAAGATCAGATAATTATTTTTCAAGAGATGCCAAACAAATATTGGGGGGAAAAATAAATCAAAATTGTGGTTTCTTGTTCCGAAGGAAAAAAAAACAACAAGCCAAACCAAAAACCTATCACACTACCCTCATTTTCAAGAAGACAAAATGTCAGTTCATTCCAGTCTCAGATTTAGTTAGGCTTGTGAAGAGAGTCAGAGCTGTCATGTGAGACCTTCAGACTAGTCTCTGTCTTGACAAAGAAACAGATTGTCTTTCTTGAGAGAATGGCATAACAAAGAGAATTTAACAATGCTAAACAATGGGGAACACCTTGAGTGAAGCTAACAGGTATAGATACCTGTGAAAAATGCAGTTACCAAGTGCAACATTTGCCATAGGACCTAAGTAGTTGGTTTTAAATGTTTGCTTTCTTGAATATAAAATTGTCTCTTGGTACACAGGTATATGTCAGATGCTGTATACACAATTCTCCTGCAGATAAGCAGATGTGGAGCCTAGAAAAGCAGTCTAATGTCACCTCTCCTTACTTACTGAGGCAGTGGCTGTATCACAGTGCAGAAGTTTCTCATCACAGTGGAGATCTTATTTAATTACAGGTTTCATTGCGTGGTTGAGGCATGGGGCTGGCAGGAGCTTTGCAGATCAGTTGAGACAGGGATTCAGTCCTAGGTATACCTGGAAGGAAGAGAAACCACTCTGCCAAAGGTGTTAATCTCTTTGATCTTCCTTATATAAAGAAGACCAGGGCTTTAGGCAGTATTATAAAAGGAACATTTAGTGCTTAGCTGTAGTGGGGTTTGCTTTGCCCCACAAGAGTTATTGTGCCAGCTCATGTGTAATGTATAACCTGGATATAGGGACGCTGCAAAGCTTTTCTCGTAGAGCCTATTCAGTTCAAGGCTGTCTACTCGTTTGTTCTCCTCTGACCTCAAAGGCAGCATTATCAGAAATGCATTCATAAGAGATTTTCTTACATCACTAAGATGCAGTCAGAAGCTCTGGGGAAGTTGGTTTCAGCACTCAGCTGCATGCTAATATCATCTTGGTTACATTCTGGCATTCACTCATCGTTTTGCTGCCATTGGCATAATGTGGGAAAGATGGCAAACCACTGAAGAAGGGTGATAAGTAGCTCTCCTGGAGCAAACTTCTGCAAGTCCTGTATTGCAGGAAGTATGTATATGTTTACAGTGAGAAGATATGTCATACTGCCTCCAAGAACATACTTCACAGTCCTGTTATTTCAAAATCAGTGTACTTGCTTTTTTACATCATCAGCTTTTCAGTTTTCTCCAGCTGAGAAATCTGGAGATGCAATAGGTATTTACATTTCCCAGAGAAAACTTTTACTTTCATAGCTCTGTTAAGGCTTCATAAAGGCAAGGAAGCCACAGTCAGACTTCATTGTCCCAGACATTTCTTGCAGATGAGTCAAGACAGTTGTCTTCATGGTCAGCTCCCCAGGCAGCCAGGTATGCTCCTGTGAGTCTGATTAGTGTTATCCCTATCTGTGTGGGCACCTTATCAATTCCTCTTGACTAGACCAAATAATCAAAACTCTGCCCTGTTTAAGGTTCTGTTTTTTTAAGTATTTGGTTGCACAGGACCAAGGAACTCCAGTGTCCATCATGTTCAGTTCTGATTTCCACTTTGTGGTCCCTGCTCTCATGCTGCTTCCATTGTGATTGCTGAGGTCTCAAGCATAAGCCAACAGACAACATTCTTAGCATTGCCCCTTGGTCTATTGTTTCCTTTGGCTAGTACAGTGTATATTTTCAAACCTCAGCCTGGCCTTAACCAGTAGGTATGACTTACCACATCTTGATCAAAAGCTCCAGTCACTGCCAGTAAGTCCTCTTAGCAATGAGACTGGATAGCAATTGGGAGTTTTCAAATTAATTTGTTTTAAAGTCTACGAAACGGAAACATAACAAAACATATCTCCAGGCCACGATGTCAATGCAGAGCTAAAGATTATCCCCATACCTTTGATTCACACCTATTTTAATGTAAATAATTACATTAATAATAAACCATCAACATCTGCTTTAAAGAGCAGACAACCGCAAAGACAAATATTTAATATAATCCACATAAAAAGCAGAGGTAAAGACAGCAAGTGAATTATGTTTTCAGAGTAGTTCATAAGCATCTGGGAAGTCCTTCCTCATGTCTCATTAATCATGCAGAAATTGCTTACTCTCCTGACACTTTGCCTTTATGCAAGAAAGTAACAGGATGCTGTAAGAAGAGTTCCAGCAGTGTTATGCTTCAGAAGCTACTGAAACCTCTTCAGCATTTTATCATCTTAACAAGTTTGAAGCTGGCAGTTTTGAGACTTTTTTATAAATATTAGTTTAGCAATTGCTTCATGGAGGTGAAGTTCAATGTCAATATACATTGTTAACTGTAAGTAACCCTTTTTTAAAAAACTTCAGTAACTTCCAATATAGGGTGAAATTGGCATTTTTTAGGCTGCAAAAGTGTGTGGAACTTTGAGATTTGTAATACCAGTCTTTCATATAAATTAATAATTTCTGGTTGGTTTTGCCCCAGATGGTTGGATTTTTTAAGGTAAAAACCTGAGACAGGGGAAAAAGAGTAAAATCTAATTTATTAGACAGAAATATATGGGTATGTTGAATGACTTTATGACATAAAGTTTAAATTGTTATAATTATTATAAGAAGAAATTTTCGAAAAACCCTCTCTGCCAAAACATCAATCCTAATCTGTTGTTCTTAATTTTACAGAGGTCAATTTGTTTGTGTCTGCTTTTTTCACTTGTTTGACATTGATTTTGAGTAGATGTCAATGAATTGACACAAGCTTTACTAACACTTTTTAGCTCATCTATGGTATAAAGAAAGAAGACTCTTAAATATTTTCACCCATCTGCACTACAGAATTTCTATTTCTTGAAGAGCAAAGCTAATTTTAAATTAAAAATAATTATTTCACATTATAATAAAATTAACTTTTTAATTAAATGTATTAAAGTAATAAAATATTTCACTCTTCAGTTTCATAATTTAGCTCTATAATCTTGCAACTACTTCATTAGTAATTACTACTTCAGACATTTATTTATGCAAATTAAATCTGCAATATGAACCTTACATGTCTGAATAGTGTTCTTACCAGCTTATTTGTATTTCTTATTCATCCCCTCTATACTTCTAGAACACATGCCTGGCATAGTAAGTCATAAATTAAAGATGTTCTTTACTCTCAACCCTAAAGTGTGATTGGTAGAAGAGCAGTTTATGTGTGTGCAATATACATGTACAAAACTTAGTTTATGCAGGCACAAAGTGAAAACGCTGCCTCTCAGCTGTACCACTGACATAAAACTGCAGCAGTCACGGTGGAAGCTATGTTGAAATTGTATTCCCATCGTACAACATGCAAACAGGAGCGTCATGCTACTGAATGATTTATTACAGCTTCAAGGGTAGCATATGCTGCAACGGGTTTTTTCATGGATGGGAGGTGATCTGCTATGAATGCACAGCCTCAGAAAAGTAGACTTGGGTGGGGACAGACCAGGCCACTAGATGACACTACCACACCACAGATTAGCAGGTGGAACACTATTTATCCAGCAGATAAAAAATATGCCTGAGCAGATTTTCCTAGCGTTGATAACACCTATCAAGCCTATTTTAAAATACAGTGGTTAATGGTTTTGTTTGTTTGTTTGTTTTTTTATTTTTTTTATTCAAACCAGGTAATCTATGGTGGGAACATTCAGATTTAAAAGGAAAAACAAAAAAAAAAAAACAAAAAAAACCAAGACAAACCAACATTTTATCTGGCCTTCCTTTGTTGCTTAGTTGTTACCTCTGTGCAGCAGACTAGAATAGCAAAGTTAAAGCTCAGTGATAACAGCCCAGTCTCTTATTCTGTGTTATTTTCTGGTGTTTGTTTGAAGCATTAAGTTAGGATGTTTACTTATGGAGGTACTATCGGCAAACTAAAAATTAGAGAAAAATAGTAAAATGTTCAGGATAATATAAACCATGTATGTTTTTCTTACTATTACCACTATTGCTTATGAAAATTTCAAGGTAATAAATGAGACTTTGTGATTTTTAATCAGATTTTCACCTTTATTTTTTTTTTAAATACCATTTCACTAATGGGTGTAACACTAACTATGAATGCATCCTGTCTGTAAAACTTACCTTAAGTAATCTTGGACCCAATATGTGTGTATATAAAACCATAATCTAGGTAAACTAAAATAACTGGAAAACAGTATGTATCACGCTAATGAAAACCAAGGATGTTTTCCATTATTTTTGTTCTGCTTGAAAGTGTGTTTTGAAAATGTATAAGGCAAATACTGCCAGGAGAAGTGAAAACTGAGCTCAGGTTCATGAGTAAGGCTCACGCAGATAAATACAATATAAATGATAAAATACCCTTAACAGTGGTTCCAGTCCAATTTACACCACAGCAGTTATTATTGTTAGCAGTGTTGTTTTTTTTATCTTCTAGTTTCTTTTTCTGTGTTTGTTCTTTGGTTGTTTTTTTTTGTTTGTTTGCTTGTTTGTTTGTTCTAACCCTTTTGATTTTCTCATTGGGCTTTTCCCAGAAGAATTTGAGGCTAATAATTTTTGATGGATGGTAACAACTTCATTTTCCAATAGCCACATTCTTCATGTAGGAACAACATGCTTTGTTTAAGGAGGTTGAAGTGCAAATGAAGACGTGCTATTCCCAGGCAATGCTAAGCCTGCAACTCTAAACTATAATATTGAACTGTCTGCAGTACAGTGTAGACAGAAATCCAATTTTTTTTTTTTTTTTAACTGCAAGTTTTGTATCCATTAGCTACATGGTTCATAATTAGTGTTTGGGCCAAACAAAGAGTCAATATGATGTCATGTCTAGACAACATGTAAATTAATATGAAAGCAATTGAGTTACAAATTCTATACTAATACAAATTAATCTGAATTAAGTTTAATCCACAGTTATTAACTGATTAAATGTGGCTGTTGGTAGCTACAGGGTGCTGACTTCCATCTGTGATTATTAGGGGCACAGCTTAATCACTGATTCTGCACTAAGAAATATCTAAAGCAAATGTCATATACAGCAACTCTTCATGCTTGTTCACTGAACAGAACATCTAAGAATGTAAATCATAAATCTACATTTTAAAAATATGTAAAAAGTCTATCTTCATTTTCATAATTAGCTTCTTGTTAGAGACAGCTTAGTTCTTGTTCTGTTGACTCTGAGTGCATTTTCTCATTTGAGAAGTGCGCATCTCTTTAGGGTGAAATGCATATTGCATTTAATTTTTTTATATTTCCTTGTAGATTTTCAGTGTTTGTAATAGGTAAAATTAATGTATAAAAATATATAATAGAGATGGAAATTACCTTACTACAGAAAGCTGCAGTGTCTGTGGTTGATCAACAAAGGGAAACTGCAAACAATTACTGGCTGATATTTTCTGTGAGACTTCTTGTTTTGTTTTGTGGCTTTTATTTTCTGTTTTTACTAAAAAAACAGCTAAGAAGGTGATGGAAAGTATTTTATATCTTCTTTCTTTGTGACTGAACAACTAGTTCATCAGAAAATTGTCGCAAAGGTTTGCTATCTATTATGAATCTATCACATAGTGTATATATAGCCGATAACTGCGAACTATGTGATATCAAAACCACAGTCATTCTCTTCTATAGACTCTTTTATAGACATCCTACTCATTGCCATAATAACTGAAGCTGTCAGGACAGTGGTCTGTGCCTAGCATGAAGCCTTAAACAATTCTGACAAGCTGCAGCTCATTAAGGGACAGTCATTTTGTTGAAATGTCTATCAGCTCTCAGGGATGTACCAAGATGAATAGACCCAAAACAATAGCTCCATTTGTTAGAGCAGTAGCTTCTCTAGTACATGATGAGACAATCAAGCCAAGCCACCTTCAGCACAAAGACATAATTAATCAAATGGACAAATGGTTCAAAAATTGTTCTAGTATATTCTGTAGTGGACAGGGGTTTCCATGGAAACATTGGCGTTTGCATCACAGTTAATGACCATTCTGTACAATGAAGTTCCAAAAAAGACAGACATGGAGTAAAATAAATTAAAAAAAAAAAGCAGAAAAAAAGAGCAAATATTAATAAATAAGGAGCAAATGACAGGTAAAAGGAAGCGTATCTCTAGCATTACAGAAAAATTAATTACTGTATTTTCATATATTTGTAGAATGCAAGGCTCAAACAGGCCATCATGCTCATCCTGTTTGACCCCCTGCATAACACGGGCCAAAGAACTTTACCTGGTAAGCTTCACATGAAGCTTATAACTTTATCTCGAGCATATGATTTAGAAAGGTGTAGCTTTAAGTGACGTACTGTAGTTGAACAATCTATCATTTTCCTGCTTAGATTATTCCAATGGTTAAATATGCTAACTGTGAAGAATTTGCAGCTTATTTTGTATTTTGCTTCCGTGTCTCTAATCTTGCCTTTCAAGCAGTGCCTCTTTTGCTTTTTTTGGGAGATTCTCACATATAGTATCTGTTTCTTCTTTAGCTTTCAGAGTTACAGTCAACTCAATCTTAACTCTCTCAGTACAATATGTAACATTTTGTTATCTCCTTCTGGACTCTTAATTTGGAGCTATTCTTTGAAGACCTCATTTTTTCAGTCTGACTAAAGCTTCCCACAAAGAAATAATACTTTCTGTGTAATACTCTATGTTTGTTAATGTGATTAAGAAACCCTTCCCTTTCCCTTCCCCTTCTCTCTCCCCTTCTCCCTCCCTTTTTCCCTCCCCTTCTTCCCTTTCTTCCTGTTCCCCTTTCCTCCTTATAGCCAAATGTAATATTAAGTTATTTAGGAAAACATGAAACTTTTTAAAGAGGAGACAGAGAGAGGCTGTAAGAGTAAGACCAAGCAGACTTACTAAAAAAACCTTCAAGTGAAAGGTAGGAAGAATAATGCATTTCATCACCTTTTTCTAAGACAGATCTAAGTTGAGGGAAGGAACTAGCTGATTTCTGAAGAGAACCAACGTTACCTTAAGGAGCTACTGGAATGTAAAAATATGTACTTTAAGCTCTGGAAATACTGAAGTGAATTTTTTCAATATTAGAAAAATATATTTTTATCTGCAGCTGATAATCCATTATTAATATACATTTTCTGAAATTCTCGGTTTTCTCTAAATTTCCGCTATAGCTTATATATAATTAAGTACCTGGCACTATAATGTAATTGTTATTTTCACAGGATGTTATTCCATCTGTAATTTGTTTTTTTTATTTTTCCTCAGAGTAAACTTTGGATTAGCTATATCAGTATAGTGAAGAAAAATAAAACATAGAAGTTGCAAGTTCTCCTCATTGCAGCAACAGGCATGAAATGTCAATTGAAGGAAGACATTGCTACACTTGCCTGGACAAACCCTGAAACCTTTTGCAAATAGAGATTCCCATTTTCTTTCTATGCCCTTTATTGGAATGTGTAACAGCATTTCATTGAAGGTGTCGTGGGTTTTTCTCTCATCTGGTGCTTTCTACAGTTATAGAAATATACGTTTGACTTAGTAGTCTACAACGTTTCTAAATGCACTGTTTACAGTCCTTATACACTTGTGTGATTTCATCTTAATTAAAAGAGTGACACCGTGAAAATTACAGGAGTAAATGCTTCTATGCTGACAAAGCCCAAGTCTTATGTGTATCAAGATTTTCTGTCACATAAATAAAAATTAATATTTTTTTTCTTTCTCATCATGCTTTACAAAAATTCCTGTAAGACCTGATTCTGTTTGTTTGTTGTAATAATAATAATAATAATAAAAAAATCAAACCAAACCAAACCAAACTTGAACCCAAAACTATTCAGATTTTTTCTTTGCAAAAAGTCACTAAAAGTAACTTTATTATGGTTTCTGTGTTGCTACATTTTTACAATAATGCTTTAATTTTTTACTTTTTAATTTTAATTTTATTTATATTCTGCTTTTTCTTAGGATGTTATTTTTTTTAATCTGTGTGTTGTTTTGTTGTTGTTTTTTGTTTGTTTTTCATTTTTCTTTTATTTGGTAAAAATGGTATATTCATTTAACTTATTGGGATCTGCAGGAGGAAAAGAAACTGGAAGGGAGGAAAGGAGGAAGACAGAGAGAGAAAACAAAAAACGTAATTGATCACATAAAGCATATAATTTGTTTTAACATAAATGAGATTAAACAATTTCAGCAGCTCATATTTACTTTGTTGGAATGGCATTTTTATATTACTTCCTAAAAATGATAGATTGCTGTACATGCTAGCACATTCCTGTTCTTACTGTCCTCTCACTATATCATTGAAGCTTTAAGTTGAAAAACGGTTTTTCTATGGTTCATTTTCAACCACGAGTATTAAAGGATTTTCAGAAAGAAAGATCCTAAAATTTTAGTAATTGTACAACATGTAATAAATTTTGTCTGATAATAACACATTGGTAATAAACATACAAAATTTATCTATATTTCTCATAGTTTTCTACTTCTTCTACTTGTGTTAATTGAACAGACCCACATCTACATGTCTTGATACCATCAAGAGATTCAGGGTTCCCAAAATTTAATACTGTAGAATATTAGAAAAATATCTGCTGAAAACCCCTGTAACTGAAAAAGAGAACTTGATGTGTGAGCTTGTAAATGTTTCTCCAGTAATGAGGAAATGTCAGTACCTACATTTTTTCAATCAGCTTATGGACTAGGAAAGGCAATATCAAATGCACTTCCAGGTTTAGGTTTTCTGTTGTAGCTCTATTAATACAATCATATTACCAGACTATACCTTCAGTGCAGACATGGTCAAAATAAAAAACAGTCAGCTGACTTCGTTGTGCATATTAGTGTTGATGACACTCAAATCTCTTAAGCAGGTGCTAATCCTGTATTTGATAGTTTCAAAATAGACATCAGGTACTGCTGAATACAGCAATGCATTTGCTTTCTTAATTTGGTTGTTAGGACTGAAGCAAATAGGAGTGCTTTAGAGCTTATCTGTTTTTCCTGGTGAACTGATAAGCTTTCTAAGGGTTCAGAAGTGTAATAACTTTGATAATGGATATTCCTTGGTTTAGGTGTTAGTTATTTTAATTTTTTTTACATTTGGTATCCATCAAATTAATGTTTCTTCAAAATCAACATGTTTTGTTTTTTCTCAAAACTTATTCAGGAATGTGAATATTTGCTTGGTTTTCATGACCAGCATAAAAAGAATATATTAAAAGATTTATGTAAAAAATGTATATTTTGAAGCTTATTTTATATTCTGATTTTCCCAAAAAAAACCATCTGTAGAATATGAAATGAAAAGTGTGGGTTTTAACTGTGATTAACCCCAGCTGATTGTTTTGCATGAGACTAGCTTTCCTAAATTCCTCTTTTTTAACTTTTTAAAAAATATTATTAATTTTGCTATTTTTTTACTATCTATGCTTTAAATACTACTACTTTGGCCCCAATACCATGTTTTTTATTTTTTACTACACTCAGCCCTTACGGAGAACTGGCCTCCAAAAGTATATCTCTCACTGAAATTGACTGTAATAGAGAGACATAACAGAAAAAAAAATAAAAATAAAAAAAGGAGAAACGGTGGCAAAACTGTGGGGCAGGGGCTGGGACTTCATCAGGAGCTGCTACCGTGCCCATTGACTGCTGCTGCTGCCACAAAAGGAGAGAGAAGAAAAGAAGACAAAAGAGAGAGGAGAAGGAAAACCAAATAAACTGAGACGAGCTGAAAGCAGCCCTGGCTGAGGCCACCACAGGCCATGACTTTGCCACCAGACCAGGGTCCAGTGAGGAAAAGAACGTCAGACTCCTTGCCTCTCCAGAGCCCCTGAGACCTTCAGAAGAAAGCTCTTAAAGCAATAGCGGTGAGTGGCCCTGCCACCCACACCCAAACTCCAAAAAGAGCAGTCCCCTGTGTGCCCAGGCACACGGCAGCTCGGCTGCCAGCCAGAGGCACCAGAAGGATGAAGGAAGCAGCTGCTGCAGCCTCACCGCCCCTGCTGTCCCTGCCGCTGGTGCCACCTACGCTGGATCTGCCACCGCTGCCACAACTCACCTCGATGCCCTCCCGGCTCCAAGAGGACATGAGCACAACATCACCATTCAGACCTTTCACCTCTAACGTGTTCTCCCTTCGGTGTGCCATTGGCCCCTTGCTTGCACGTACTTTTGTCAACCCGCAAGGGAAAGCCTTAGGCTCGTGACCACCCTCTCTATTATTGCTTTCATACACACATATTCCCCGCTGTATTTACGACATCTCTTCCCACTCTCCACAGCTCTGTTTGATATTTTAGTAAAAGTTAAAACTTGCCTGTCTGTGTGTTCTTCTGAGAGGAGTTTATCAATCTGTTATATATCCAGTGGAAGCAAACAGGCTCCCAGCCAGGGACAGACGCACCAAAATAATTCAAAGGCTATCCTGAATATATATAATCGGTGTCAGAAAATCCTGATAAACAAACAGGGTGATTGTGCCCTGAGATAAGGCAGCTTCGACCCAAAACCGGATTTGGACTGTGACAGCCCTGTCAGTTCATTAACTTCATTTGCCACCTTGTGCTGCCTGAACATGACACACAAGTGGATACTGAATTCTTTTCCATTTCTACTTCCTTTTGCCTACATCCTTCTATTTAAGATTTTTCTACGGAGACAAAAAAAAAAAAAAAAAGTCGCAATTGTGTGGAATATGTGCTATATAGACTATTGTCAGTAGTAGAAATGCTGGGGCTATGAAAGTTGCTTTAGATTTGTTGTAATACATGGAATAGTTGAGACACCTCACTCGGAATCAGAAAAATTGAACACACAAGTACTAACCTTAAAGGATGCAAGGGATTCAGGTGGTGTGCTGGTTACTAGTGTTTTATCCCTTTGAAGACAAAAAGTAAAGGAAAAGAAAATGAAAATTGTAAGAAAAAAATGTTAATAGCTTGCCACCTGGGATCATACACTGTTTATTCTACATCTAGAAAAAAGATCCTCACATTTGAAGCAAAAGAAATCAGTTATACAGCAGTAAAAAGGTTAAAGGAGGTTGGAAAATCCAGAGCATCTAGAATGGTCTTACTCATTCTATGGCTGGTTGGCCAGTCACAGGCCAGTAAACATTGAGAGTTGTCTAGGGAATCACTACTAAAAGACAAAATGTCACAAGACGTGTTGGGAACTAGATGTCTTGATTCATTTTTCAAAGGCTGCCAGACACCACTTGTAAAAAACAAGAGGAGAATAAGCAAAATCCACTAGTCTGTCCTTGCAAAGACTTCCAAAGAGAAAGCAGAGTGATGAGGGTCAGGAGAGCTCAAGCCTGGGGGTCGACAGTGATGGATGCACAGAGTCCTTCCCAGGTGCTGGCCATGGACAGAAGAGAAGGGAAGGAGAAGCAGGAAGGAAGTTGTCTTCTGTGATCTCTGACCTTCCTCTGAGCTTACATAGATATATGGAATGGAATAGCTGGCCAATTTTGCTGTCTGTCTAACTCAGCCTCCTATGGGGGGAGGACAGACACAGATCTCCCCGTAGTGTCTGAGCCGGCAGAGCAAAGACATGACTTGGAGCCCCAGCAGTTACAAAAACATTCCACCATTATCAGCCCAAGCTGGGACACTTGGCTACTAGTTAAACGAAAGCTTACTGAATGAAAAAAAAAAAAGAAATCAGTAAAAGGAAAAATAGCTGCATCCTGGCTAAAACCAGGACAATGCCACCTACCTTGAATCCATACAATATATTACACACAGGGTCTATATTTTACCAGCTGTCAAATTAAGGATTCTCTCCCAGAGTCAGATTACCTTGGGGTAACATTGTACTTCACCATCCTCCATCATCATACACCAGGTATGTCCAGGTCCCTGAGCAAAAGCAACACCCTGTACAGGTTTACCTTTGCCTGAAGCAGGATGGACCCAAACACTTTTACCCAGCAGGTTTCTTTCACATACCACAAGGACTTTATCTCCATCTGCAGGGGGATGAGCAGGACCAGCCCGATTGATGGATCCCCTCGTATTAACTAACCAGATGGCTTTTGCCAAATTTTTGTCCTGGTTTTTGAAAGTTCCACCACCTTCCACCTTCAGGGTAGCTTTTAACAGACCATTGTACCTTTCAACTTTCTCTGAGGCTTGTGTGTAGTATGGGATATGGTATATCCAATCAATACCATGCTCTTTACTCCAGTTTTTGAAATGAGTTCCATTGTCTGACTCAGTTCTTTCTGGTGTACCATGTCTCCACAAGATTTGCTTCTCAAGGCCCAGGATAGTATTCCTGGCTATGGCATGAGGCACAGGACATGTTTCCAACCATCTTGTACTTGTTTCCACCATCGTAAGCCCATAGCACTTATTCTGGCAGGTCTGAGGCAGTGTGATATAGTCAATCTGCCAGGCCTCCCCATACCTGTACTTGGACCACCTCCCCTCATACCACAAGGGTTTCAACCATTTCACTCGCTTAATTGCAGCACACATCTTACAGTCTTGGATCACCTGTGCAATAGCGTCCATGGTTAAGTCCACCCCTCGGTCACAAGCCCATTTGTACGTTGCATCTCTGCCCTGATGACCTGAAGTGTCATGAGTTCATTGAGCGAGAAAGAGCCCACCCTTATGTGCCCAGTCTAAATCTATTTTGGGCACTTGAGCAGCCTCATCTGCTCATCGGTTGTGTCGATGTTTCTCAGTGGCTAGACTCAGAGGCACGTGTGCATCCACATGATGCACTTTTACCACCAGTTTCTCTGCCTAAGCTGCAATGTCTTCCCACAGGTCAGCATCCCAAACAGGTTTACCTTTTTGCTGCCAGTTGTTCTCCTGCTACTGCTTTAGCCAACCCCACAAGGCATTTGCTGCCATCCATGAGTCAGTGTAGAGATAAAGTCTCAGCCACCCCTCTTGCTCAGCAATGTCCAAAGACAGCTGGATGGCTTTGACCTCTGCAAACTGACTCGATCCACCTTCTCCTTCAGCTACTTGTGCAGCCAGTCATGTAGGACTCCACAGGGCAGCTTTCCACTTCCGGTGGTTCCCTACAAGATGACAGGAGCCATCGGTGAAAGGAGCAAGTTGTTCCTCAGTCTCTGGTGGAGCTCCTTGAGGAGCTGGAGAGTTGGGCGGGGAGAAACATGATGAAGTTCAACAAGGGCAAGTGTAGAGTTTTGCATTTGGGGAAGAAAAACGCCATGTACCAGTACAGGTTGGGGGCTGACCTGCTGGAGAGCAGTGTAGGAGAAAGGGACCTGGGAATCCTGGTAGACAGGATGACCATGAGCCAGCAGTGTGCCCTTGTGGCTAAGAAGGCCAATGGCATCCTGGGGTGCATTAGAAAGGGTGTGGTTAGTAGGTCAAGAGAGGTTCTCCTACCTCTTTATTCTGCATTGGTGAGGCCGCATCTGGAGTATTGTGTCCAGTTCTGGGCCCCTCAGTTCAAGAAGGACAGGGAAGTGCTTGAAAGAGTCCAGCGCAGAGCCACAAGGATGATTAAGGGAGTGGAACATCTCCCTTATGAGGAAAGGCTGAGGGAGCTGGGTCTCTTTAGTTTGGAGAAAAGGAGACTGAGGGGGGACCTCATCAATGTTTACAAATATGTAAGGGGTGAGTGTCAGGGAGATGGAGTTAGGCTTTTCTCAGTGATGACCAGTGATAGGACAAGGGGTAATGGGTGGAAATTGGAGCATAGGAGGTTCAAGGTGAATATGCGAAAAAAATTTTTTACTGTGAGAGTGACAGAGCACTGGAACAGGCTGCCCAGGGAGGTTGTGGAGTCTCCTTCACTGGAGACATTCAAAACCCACCTGGATGCGTTCTTGTGAGATGTGCTCTAGGTGACCCTGCTCTAGCAGGGGGGGTTGGACTAGATGATCTTTCGAGGTCCCTTCCAACCCCTAAGATTCTATGATTCTATGATGATTCTATGATCTCACCACTTATTGTGGTGACATTCCAAAGTGTGTGCCTTGTGGCCAGTTTGTTATTGCTTCTACAAAGCCTGGACAATTAGGACTTCATATTCGAGCTTGCCGGGTATTTAAAGCAGTCCATTTACTCCAAGTCACATCGGTGGCATGATGGATAGGGG
Organism: Apus apus; assembly: GCF_020740795.1. Classification (NCBI taxonomy): domain Eukaryota; kingdom Metazoa; phylum Chordata; class Aves; order Apodiformes; family Apodidae; genus Apus; species Apus apus. The sequence goes on along the minus strand of NC_067312.1, from coordinate 38,128,579 downwards.
AAAGGTTACTCTGGAACATTAATCTCAGCACTGGTAATCTAGGCACCAGGAGGAGCTGTGTTTCAGTGCCCATCACTTCCAAAGCTGCTCTAACTCCTTCATATGCTGCAAGTATCTCCTTCTCAGTTGTCGTGTAGTTGGCCTTGGAACCTCTGTAGCTCTGGCTCCAGAATCTCAAGGTCGACCTCGAGTCTCCCCTGGTGCTTTCTGCCAGAGGCTCCAGTTAGGACCATTGTGCCCTGCTGCAGAGTAGAGCACAGTCTTGATGTCTGGCCCTGTTCAAACTGATCCAAGGGCCATTGCCTGCACAATCTCTTTTTTAATCTGCTCAAAATCTTTTGTGAAACCTCATAGAGAGGTTTCACAATTTCACTGTAACATGGAACATGCATTCTCCAGAAATCATTAGTCCCTAAAAAGGTTTGAGTGTCCTTTTTAGTAGATGGTGGGGCCATAGCAGTTATTTTGTTAATCACATCCATTGGGATCTGGTGACATCCATCTTGCCGCTTGATTTCCAGGAACTGGATCTCTCGTGAGGGTCCTTGACCTTGCTTCTTTTTACAGCAAAACCAGCATCCAGAAGAATTTGGATGATCTTTTTACCTTTCTTGAAGACTTCTTCTGGCTTGTCACCCCACACAGTGATGTCATCAATGTACTGCAGGTCTTCTGGAGCTCCACCCTTCTCCAGTGCAGCTTGGATCTGTCCATGGCAAATGGTTGAGCTGTGTTTCCACCCCTGGGGCAGTCAATTCCAGGTGTACTGGACTCCCCTCCAGGTGAAAATAAACTGTGGCCTGCACTCTGCTGCTAGAGGAATAGAAAAAAAAGGCATGAGCAGTGTCAGTAGTGGCAACACCACCTGGCTGCTTATGACTCCAGCTCATACTGAAGTTCTAACATGTTGGGCACAGCAGCACTGAGTGGTGGTATAACCTCATTCAGGCCACAATAGTCCACTGTCAGCCCCTACTTGCCATCAGGCTTTTGCACTGGCCAAGGGTGAGTGAGTCCTGCTGATCACTCCACGGCTCTCCAATTGCCAGATCAGCTTATGAATGGGAATCACTGAGCCTCTGTTGGTGCAATATTGTTGTCTATGGCAATTAACACCTGTTGGTCTTCAATCTTTAGCAACCCCACTAGAGAATGGTCATCTGAAAGGTCAGGCAAAGTATGCAGCTTTCAGTATCCTCAGTCTCTACAGCTGCTACACCAAAGGTCCACTGGTACCCCTTCAGGTCATGGAAGTATCCTTTCCTGAGACAGTGTATGCCAAGGATGCACGCAGTATCTGGGCCAGTCACTACAGGGTGCACTTGCCACTCCTTACCAGTGAGGCTCACATCGGCCTCCACAACAGTCAGTTGTTGAGATCCTCCTGTCACTTCAGAAATAGTGACAGAATCTGTCCCTTTATGATTTGATGGCATTAGTGTACACTGTGCACTGATGTCCACCAAAGCTTTATACTTTTGTTTTTCTAATGTGCCAGACCACCAAACCCACACAGTCCAGTAAACTGGGTTGTTCCTCTCCTCCACCTGGCTTGAGGCAGGGCGCCTCTAATATTGAGCATTAGAGGTCGATGCACCATCCTGGTTGTTGACTGGTGCGGCTTTCTTCTTGGAAGAACCATCACTTGCCTTTGTTCTGTTTAGTAGCTCTTGCACATGTATCTGGAAAATATCAGTGGGTTTCTTGTCCCAGGCTCTCATGTCATGACATGACCTTGGAGCCCCAACAGTTACAAAAACAGTCCAGCTATTATCAGCCTTAGTTGGAACACTTTGCTACTAGTTAAAAGCTTACTGAAAGAAAAAAAATCAGTAAGAGGAAAAGTGGCTTCATCCTGGCTCAATCCAGGACAACAGGTTGTGTGAGAAACTTGGAAGAAGAGTTGACAATTGTTAATGCTGAGCAGATCAAGAATACATTTTAGGCCTACATGGCTCTTTGGTATTTGTATAGGAAAGAGAAATAATTTTCCTTTAGGTTCATGGGAATTGTCTGGACTTCTGCTGGGACAGTTGAATTGGAAAAAAACTCTCCTGATATGTTTCTGTCTCTTTTTGTTTGATTTTCAATGTTTCCAGAAAGCTCATGGTCTAAGGAATGGTTCCAGATTGGGTGGACACTTAGTTCAATATGACAGACAATATGAGTCAGCAGAATATAAAAATCTTATATATGCTTATGCACATAATCCATATTGATAGGATTTTTCGGGAAGGTTCCGACAGAGCACCTGCTTTGTGCCTGAGAAAGCATGTAACATTTAAGAGCTCTAATAAACTTTGGGGTTCACATGTGTTCTTCCCCTAACCATTTGCTGATGTACACTATACATAGGCTGCTAAATTATTTTTGCAAGTCTGAGGTGCTGCAGTATACTATAGCCTCAGAAATAAGGCAGGTCTATGGAGGGAAAAAAATGTAGTAATTATTTTCTTCCTAGGGAGCTCCTCTGTAGGAGTTTCTCAGTAGGAGCTGCTCTATTATCTTCTGCATTTTGATTCACCTTCCAGTCCTGGTTTTTAACTAAAAAGAAGCCACAGTGTCTTCAAAAGGTATGTTTCTATGATAATGTTTCTACCACATATTTTTGTTTGAAACACCTCATTGCTTCAGTCTACAAAACAAACTACTCATTGGAACATGAAGCAAACAATATACTTGAGCAAACTCTTTTTTCTAGTGGGATGAGTGAAAAGTAGCTTTTAACATGAACATATGTATGTAAATCAACCTATCACACTGTCAAACAAATTTAATGCTTATACTTGCATCTTCTTTACAATACCTTTTCTTATTGTTTAATAAGTATTAACCATCAAGTTGATATTCCCTGAAATCTGACTCTGGATTTTGAAAGACACATGCACATCCCATTCGTGTTATGAAGGTTACACTAGGAAATTACAATATTTCTGAAAATGATACAGTGGAAACAAATGTTTTAAGAAGCCAAAACCAATTATTATTTCTATCAGAATCATTTTTTTTAATATATTAGACATATGAACTTAAAGCTTCTCAATGTACATGGCATGACTTTATCTGTACTTTTAAATTAAGAGTTACGTAATGAGGTATTTATGTATTGTTAGCAGTGGGATGAAATTAATACATTCTGAGTTTATGTTGATGTGATTCATAGAATCACAGAACTATTCAGATTGGAAAAGACCCTTGGGATCACTGAGTCCAATCATCATCCCTACTCTACAAAGTTCTCCCCTAAACCATATCCACCAACACCACATCCAAACGACCCTTAAACACATCCAGGGATGGTGACTCAGCCACCTCCCTGGGCAGCCTATTCCAGTGTCTACTCACTCTTTAAGTATTACATCAAGACTAGTAATCATCTGAATCAGACTTTAACTAAAAATGTTCTATTACATCCTCTATTGGAACAGTTAAGTTGAAGATAGAATTGTGACTTCTTCCATGAACACTTTTATATTCAGCAGAAATATCAAGTTGGAAGGTTATACATCCATGTTTGTAAAACAAACACTCATTTTATTAGCCAACACTTCTCTATTCTTATTCATATGGCAGGATTTTCATTCATGTAGACATTTATTGCCTTATTTCATATTATGGCTAATTTTATCTGCCTGCCACTCAAAATAAATTGTCATTTTACAAGCAGAGGGAACTCATGTCCAGTTTGTTTTGCTTAATGAAATTGGCTGAGTAAAATGAAAACTACATAGCTGAAAAAAAGCCTCAACAAAACCCTAACCCATTATGTTTGTTTAAAAAAAAGAATATAACTTAAATAATTAATTATATTATTTGCTTACTTATCTAATGATACTGATCTCACCTAGAACTCATATAGTTTATTTGAAAGTATAAGCCAAAATGCTACTGGAGAAGTGACTTTCTGCTCCTTATTTTTCTCATTGGTATGTTACTTGGAGCAAGCTGTTATTGTGATATCAGATATACCATAATCAGCAAAATGCTGAGTTACTTTTCAAGTCCTGAAATACCTGTAGTACCTTGTAGTACTTAGTGCACTGTTGTAAGACTATATACAGCAGTACATTGTAGGGCACAGCCCTGTTTCGCTTGAAACCCTGCCGAAATAATAATGAAAGGAAACTTTCCTATGAAATATATGATCATTGAAGATACATGGCTACAGCTTCATAGCTGATTCCTAACACATGAGAAACAAAATAATTAATCATTACACTTTTTTGCTTCTCGAACCCGATGTTGTGGGAGACAAATTAGGTAAACCTGACAGTTTATGATGGTTGTTTAAGTCAAAGGCTATTCTAGACCCATGCGTTTGTGACTCTCATATCACTACCCTCAGCTCCTGTCTGCTCCTCCACCACCTCCCAAAGTGGTTTGGGAATTTTTTTGGAACTGCTCACACCTAAGAAGAGTGCAGTGAGAGTTGCTGGGGGGTGGGGGGGAGGCAATAGAGCTTTTGCACATTCCTGCATATATACAGAGATATTTTTTACATATTTTCTTTTGTAATTAATATTTAATTAAAGGTGTCTAGTTTAGTTTTCAATATGGAAGCCTCTCTCCTTATTCTCTCTATCTTTTCCTTACCTGGGTGGGAGGGGATGGAGAGCATTATTGTCATTCGTTTAATGCTGATCTTGAGTTAAACTGTGACAATACGTTAGGCTGGATGATCATGTCTCAAACCTCTAGAATTTTCCTAGATTTTCAAAGCAGTGATCTAGGTTTAAGTTGCCTGGCTTAGTTACCCTGTTGTTACTCACTTTTGCAAGGTCACACCGAATGTTATGCAATGCTACATTTCCCACAGCATACACTGGAATTTCTAGACTATTAAAAAGGTTGTAATATAATCTTTCTCAACTTTCCATTTCAAAGCTGTTCAATACAAAAAACAATAGAAAACCTTCCTGGAAATAGCTGAGTTTTAAAAAAAATTCAGAGCTGTGGTTTACCTTTTGTATGGTGGGAAGATAGCATAGAAGTACTTATCTATCTTCCTAATTTTCTTGCTTGGCAGCAATTATGCTGAGGAAGAAAATTTTAGACATCACTCTTTGACTTGAATGCAGTCGACAGTACCAACCAAAATTATTTTGAAAACAGTTGTCTAGATCTGTTTTGATGAAAGTATACAAGGTATTACACAATCATCTGTTAGGGGAGGGGATAAAGGTTTTCAAGCTCTTCTGTCTTCTTTTGCTTTTTTCCCCCAGTTTGACATAGCTTATGCTGATACTAGTATGTGAATTCTTTATCCTCTGGATGCTCTGCATGAAATTTTAGAACACACCATATTGAACAATCCAAGGAAAAGGGTACTAAATGTACCTCAGACCCTTGGGATCTGTAAAACTCAGATTTATGTCCATAGGACCATGTGCCACCATGCAAATTTACTAGTGATTTACCTGAAGGTGTACAAGTAGACTTAGGTTTCTTTTCTCTTGATCTAAGAAATGGTCTGGTTTTCTAGTGAGTTGAATTCAGAATTCTCTCTACCCAAAGATATCCTGTCAAAGACACATAAATTCCCAGACCTCCTCACTGCTTTTCTGGAACATAAAATAGATGGAATGACTAGGACATTGTGCTGTTCTCAGTAGTCTATTTCCTCTCCATTTGCTGATGTCACACTGAGATGTCAATTAAAGATGATATGTGCAAATCATTTAAGGTTACAAAGAAACAAAAGAAAAGGTCACAAAACAAGAGGACATAGCTTGGCAATTAAGGAGGCAATAAATGGTGATGACTTAGTAGAGCAGATAGAAACGGAAAGCCTTGATTAATTCATTAATTTAAACACATTCTGCTTAGATGTGACAGAATAGCCCCTCTGTAGAACTGAATAGTACACTTTCATGCACGTTACCTGACTTACAATAAACTGCTTCACTGAAAACAATGTCGCACACTCTGAGATTTCTAGTACATTTAACAATACATAACTCTTTAAGATTCACTCCTGAATTATCTGAGGTCCTCACATAAGGAAAACAGTAGAGATAATGTAATGCCTACAGTGTGAAACATTTTGTTGAAGTGATCAGTTCCTAAGGAGCCATTTGTCCCTCCTCTCGTAAGTGGGGAAGAAGCTGAGAAATACCACCCAATCATCAAAAAACAGAGAAAATAAGTGGGATCAAGAAAAGGAGACAAATTTATTTATTCTATAGTCCAAGAGAACTCGGGTAAATAAGACAGTTTCCTTTGACCACTGTTCACTTTCAGTTCAGTGAAGTGGCAGATGTGATCTATTCCTCATAACCACTAATTCTTCTCTTAGACAAAGATCTGTTCACAAGAAAGACGTTTAGCTGATTTGACTTGTCAGAGCCTTCTCTCAGTTAGTACGATAGAATATTTTGAATTGGAAGGGACCTTTAAAGGTCATCTAGTCCAACACCCCTGCAGTGTGCAGGAACATCTTTAACTAGACCAGGTTGCTCACAGCCCTGTCCAGCCTGACCTTGAATGTTTCCAGGGATGGGGCCTCCACCAGCTTTCTGGGCATCCTGTTTCGGTGTTTTAACATTCTTTTCCAAAAGTGGAATGAAATTAGAAACAATTAATTTCACACAGCTGTTGCCCCATTCCATTTCAATATCAGCTGACCGGAGCTGCTCCCTGTTGTTTGTTCATGGGCCTGAGTCCCCCCATAGGATCTCTGAATTCTTTACTCCCCTTCTGTGGACTTAGTCAACTTCCCACTGACAGGCTGCTCTTCCCACCTACAAGGGAAAATCAGATTTGTCTTTGGTAAATAGTTTGTTAACAAAATCAATGCAAAATCTGAGCCAGAAATAATATTTAGTTAGTAATTTCTAGTTGGACTAGTTGAGGTAATTGATAAAAACAAACAAACAAAAATTAGCTGCAGAACCTCTTCTTGATATCCCAATTTTTAATTTTTATTTTCTTTTCAGCTGATCCAAAGAAAGCTATTTCCATCCAAGGAACCTGTGCTTCACTGGCTTGGTTAGGTTATGTTGCTTGCAACAATATAATTAATAGAAAGCGAATAAACACTTGTGAATAGAAAAGACACTGACTGAAAGTAACTAGTATTGTCACACATATTCTACTCTTTCTCCACTGTCTTACAATTTAGGGAGCATTGTGGGTAATAGAAGTGTGAGTTCATAGACTGGAATGACTCTTCTTACTCCTTTCTCCTGAGCATGTTTTCTGGGATATATCATCATTTTGTTGCTTTACTTATGTAAACTCTGGTCTCCAAGACATATTTCAGTGCCAATGGGAGGCCCCATTGACTTCACCATCCTCCACATAAGCTTATCAATCAACTTTTGATTGGTTTAATGGTTATGCATTCATCCCAGATCTTTCCAGTCAGTTTAATAACTCATTAATGGAGCCTGGTGCAATTGTGGAAGTTTGCCAGAGGTGAGGTCCTTCAAAAGATATGCACAAAAACCATTCTAGAACCTATACGGGAACTGCAAGGTGATCTGTCTAAGGAAAAAAACCCACAACAAATAAAAACCACAACAACAAAATGAATATTCACTTACATTAAAATCCTTGCATGGTACAGACAAGTAAATAAACATGCATGCAGGTGCATATTTATCTACATATATGTATGCATGTCTACATGCATATGTGTGTGTCTTTATACGTGCATATGTTCCGTATATACATGTTTACAGAAACTTGAAATTTCTCCTTTTCCTCATAAAACACAGTTGTTCTATTCAGTAATAGTAAAGGGGGAAAAGGTTTTCAGATAAATTTTGAACCCTGAAGCTTGAGCCTTTTCTTTTTTCTCCCTCCAGCTCTTCTGCCATAGATAACAAGCCATGACCATGTCTTTAAGAACTCACCAGGTAGCTGACAGTTAGAGCTTTCAAGCTGCTCTGTTCATGTCCTAGAGTTGGTGTGTGACTTTTCCTGTCTCTCTTGTCACCTGAACACCAATTTTGCTTTTTCATTCTGATGAATGTCAACCACTTGTGAATAGGACTTTGCCCTTATGGGATCTTCCCAATTAGCACCCTCCCTCTGCCCCTCCATTTGATAGCAAACCTCACTGCAGTATTTGAAGCCATTGACACACTGTTTCAGCACACATTTGCTTCTCAACACAGAATATTCCTTTAGCTCAGGAGCAAAATCCACTCCTTCTTTTTTATACCAAAGACAATTCTAAACTCTGCAGAAACTCTGCATTTTCTAACATCAAAGCAGAAAAAAATACTCAAAGCTTTCTGTAGAAGGTCAGAATGTAAAAGCATGGGACTCTCTTGGATATCCTGAACCTAGTTTCCCTACATGTTTTAAAACTGTATCATATCTAATAAAGCAGAATACAGGATGTATATATTCCAAAGGCACTTTTATTTTTTGCAAAGGTGGAATGAAATGTGAAGAAACTTGAGCTCTACAGTGGATGGCCACAGGAACTTAGGTTTCCATTTCCAGTTGTATAGTTTTTGTTTTGCTTCTTGTGATAGCTGGGAGTGGCTCTAGAAAAACTTTTATGTAAATTGTGTTCCGAATTTATGAGTTTTATATATACATGTCAGAAACAGAAATAGCAACAAAGTTCATTGGTAGTAATGATAAAATGTAGTATCAATATTACAGCAAACAAACATGTTAGGTGTATCACTATGTGGAATATAAAATTACTAGAATAAGGTGTATTGGATTGTCTTTTGTATTAAGTGGGTGATAAACTATGGATTAGGCTTGTCATTACTGAAGCAAGTAATGCTATCAAAGCCAGTTTGGTTACTTTCATGAGTAACGACTTACTAAATCAGGTTCATAAATAATTGACATCTACCATCTTGAAGATTCCCTCTTTACATGGTAAAAATTGTCACATGGCAGTCAAAATAATTATTATAGGGATGTTTTTAGCAATGACAATGTGTAGGTTAAGCAGCCTTCCTTTGGGTTTTGTTTCTAGTCCCCTTAAATTCTGTTGAAAAACTTATCAGTGAAATTAATTCATTTAAACAAATTGACATCCATCAGTAAGTGTATGTTTAATTTCTCTGAGTGCTCTAACCAAGCTTGATTTTGCAGATGAATAAATAGCTTCCCATCATGGTTAATATTTTCAGTATAAGTCACCTTTACATCTTTTGCATTAGAATTCTTCTCGCTGGAGGACTGTTTACCATGATTTGTGAAGCATAAATGTACAGAATCCACTATGTATATTGTAAATTAAATAAGTGGGAAAAGAGAGGTTATTCTTCAAGGACCAAATGTTCTACTGAAAAGCATGAGTCATTTTGTATTGAGCTAGAAGTGCTGAGCATTTATGTCAAAGCACAAGCATGTTAATCTTGTTTTTACCAGAGGTGATCTTGATCTTTCCTTTAGTTGGTCCACATCTCTGATAAGACAGCCAGCAGGAGTTTTACTGTTTCTAGACTAACAGTAGCAGAAATAGAAATATTATAACTCCTGCTCTGCATGTGGGTCAATTGGAAAGACTGCATTTCTGATTCCCATGTTGAGCTTTCAATTGCTATCCCCACCATATCAGACAAAAAGAATATCCACAGGGTTATATTAGCTGTAAAAGAAGGAAAAAACAACAACAAAATATCCCAACACAAAACAACAGTGTAGACAATTTGGGGATACAGTAATAAATGCTTTTATTATTTTTTTCCCCCTAAAATCTCTGAAATTGATGGGCTTTGTATTCAAGAAGCAGAAAAGTTGTCTTGCTTATTTGATGTATTTTAGTCTTAATGTGTTTCCTAAATTTGTTCATTTGGGAGTCTTGCCTATGCTGTAGAAAGCTCTTTTCTTTACAATTTTCAGTAGGACACCTGCCATGAAAATCTGTTCTTGGTAGAGTAAAGCAGTTTTCTATATCCTTGACAAATCTCCATTCTTAGATGAACTGTCAGTCTGCCAGTTTCCTTTTCACTCTTCTCTGAAGGGTCATACTTGCAAGCAACTACTGTGTAGCTATACTTTACTATATTTTATTGCATTATTAATATTTTCACTCTGGAGGCTGTTACTATATGCTACAGCTCAAGGTTGTTCTGGACTCCTCAGTGTGGTGTCTTCTCAAAACAACCTATTAATAACTTAAAACTGACTGTGCAGAGGACACTGCAAGATGTTTGGAAATACATGAGTTACTGATAGGGCAGCAGCAGAAAGTAACATCCGGGATTAAAAACCCAGCCTGAATTAATGCTTTGAACTCTTCCGGTGTCTTTCCTTCACCAAAATATGTACTTATCTAGTTATTTAATTGCATGGTTTTGCATACTTGACTGTCTTGTTAGTTCTTCAGATTTGTGGTACAGCCCAGAATGAAGTCACAGGAGCACTTTCTATATAATAATATGTTTTATCTGTAAACTGCAAATTAATGATAAAAATATGGTTCAAGAAAAGAAAAAAAAATGAATGTAAGAGTGAAATGGATGTTTTAACATAGCAAAACATTTTAGACATTAATGTAAACACTGGACGCTAAAAAGAGGTCTGTGAATGATGCAACAGTCAGCTTGAAATTCATAATAATTACTTCAGATACTTAATGCATATTTAGAATACAAATTATGAGAATACATTTTTGGATGTTTAACATATATTTAGATTATGTTTTATGAGAATTACTGAGTGTGGGACAAAAAGAACTGAGAGTGACCTGAGGGAAGTAATAGTGTATCTGGGGAAGCATTACTAACTGATGGAGGAAGCAGTGGAAGAAAAACCTACTGAAATTACACCACCAAAGAGGAAAATTTGCTTTGCCTGGTTGTTTTATTTTGTTTGTTTGTGTTGCTTTGGTTTGTTCCGTTCTGGTTTTATGTAGGTTTTCTTTGTTCAGGTTTTTTTGTGTGTGTGTGTGGTTTTTTTTGGTGGTAGTGTTATTTTTTTCCTGCAGGAGTGGGATTTTTTTGGAAAGCAAATTATAAGACATGTTTGAGAAGAATACTTAGGTATTTGTTTTTGGCATTGTTAATGGTCACCAGAAAGAGAAAGAGAGACGAAAACTTGGCAATCAGAAGTTTGAGGCTAGGGTAAGAAATAAAAGAAAGCATTGTGAGGAATCGAAACTACAAAATATGAAGAGGGTAGATCTGTATAGGAGATATCTTAGAGACGCATTGGAAGTAGTGGTTGCTAGCTGGGAGACTAGGGTTGAATAATAGCAGTGTATTAGAAAGGATCTGTATGTGAGAAATGTGCTTTCTAGCCCTGACCAAGATTTAAGATCTTGCTCAGATGAGCAGGTTTCTGTAGCAGCTGCCCAAATGGTAAATGCATTGCATGCAAATCCGTCTGAAAGTCAGTGAGAGGAGCTCCAGGGTTTGAGCTTCAAAAAACAGCCAGAAATATTAATAAAATAAAATCTAGTGTCTGTGGAATAAAGGTTTTAAGGACTCCCACAGTGAGAATAACAATCAGAGGGTCTCCAACCAGAAACATTAACACAAAACATGTGTTTCTTATGTGCAGTTAGGATTTCATCACTGCCTGCTTGAGCTGGCTTAGATGAGTAGGAACTCAATTAATTAATATCATTTAGCAGGCCATATGTCCTTCATAATCAAAAACGTACTCTAAAAATCCTCCTGGAGGCAAAGGTGCAATCTTGTACTTGGGGAGGGGACAATGTTTTTCTCTTATGCTTAACCTCTGCTTTTACTCCAAAACATTTCCTAATGAAATTTGTAAATACTCACAGTTGTTATAACAACATACCACATTATAAATACTCCTGTTTAAGTTACAAAGTCAGCAATAAAACTGGGAAGAAAAGACAAGTTAAAGAATGTGGCTGCAAACTTAATTTAGTTCTGTTCTGACTACATAAAAATGCACTCTAATTTTTTGATCCTAGTCCTTTTCTGCAGTTTCAAACTTCCCCAACATGAAGATTTTGTTAAGGTAGCAAGCAAGACACTTAGTTTGGTTGGAATTATTTCCATATTCGGAATTTTAGGGAGAACTTCTAAGATTTTTATTCCTATCATCATCCTTCCAATAAAGTATTTTGAAGCAGACAGACCTCCTTCACTTTTATATCAATGTATATAAAAATGTACCTGTATATGTAGGAGGATTTGAACAAATATTTTTAATAATCCTAAAGTACAGGGCTTTGTGTGTAAGAAACACCAGGGTTTCATGATTATGTTGGGGGAATGAATGTTGATGCCAGCCTCTGTAGAGATTTTTATAGGTTGCAATAGAAAACTGAGATACATTTACTGTTGTCTGTGAGGAAGTTGAGGAAAACATATTCTAAAGTATTATGGTAATTTTTGGATCATTTTTCAAGTAAATTCCTGCACATGCAGAGTTAAATGACTTCGTTATCTGCAGCAAACATATCTTCACAAATAACTGTAAAGTCTTCTAAGAAAATAACAGAAAATTCATGCATGAACATGATATTGCCTCGAAGTAAACTCTATTGTTTCTGTAGTCAGTACATTTTGACACCGAAGCCTTTGCTGGAGCTGGCTAATGCAAGTTATTTGATATGATACCATTTCTTTTCCTGTGTTTTCTTTGTATTCTCAGTCTGGTGAATATATTTGAATAATATGTTTCTGAGATAGTTTGACAGCAACTAAAGTAATTTTGTTGAAGAAGGACATCTTCAGATGCTCAGATGTTTCAAATACATGTAAGCATTGAAGTACAGTGAAACCATAAGATTAAGATGAAAATATCATTTTTCTAGATATCAAGATGTATAACAGGACCACCTGTGATTCCAATCTAAGCTAATGGAGGATTTGCCGTTCTCCTGAATGAGACCAGAATTCAGATGGGTATTGTTTATAAATGTAAATGTTATACAGGAGAGCAGTATCGCATCTGTTGAGATCTTCAATACCTCTTTCTGTCAAAAACTCAGTAATTTTTCTTTTTATTAAAAAAACCCAACAAGTTGTCTTTGAAAGGTCAGAATGATTCAGACTATTTCTCCTGATAACAGTGTATAATATAGAATATCAGGGTTGTTTTCTTCACCTCAAAGGCACATAATAGCAAAAGAGACAATGAAATACAAGTGTTTCTGAAATCTTCAACTGCACCATGAATTTTCTAGGGATTAATTGCATATAAATGTCTTTTTAAGACAATTGTTTTCTTCCAAACTTTCTTCTTGATACAAAAGATAACAGTTGACTAGAGTCTAATATATAATTCATCTAGAGCTATCAAATATTGGTCAAGAGTTTTAGGTTATTGGCTGGTGACTCCTAGTTTATTTGATGTACTGTCTTTGAAAGGATAGCATGAACTGCAGAATACACACTTGTTAATGATAATTGTTTTAAGAGTGGACAGTGGTTGTAACTGCACATTCTTGTAACTAGCTTATTTGGAAAAAAAAATTACACACTTGTTTACTGCCATTAGAATATGGCATATGCAGGCATGTCCTTGACATGTTGATTAAAATGTCTGGGGCAAGATGTTTGTTTGCTTATTACATGGTGACTGGAAGCTAGTAAACGTGACACTCATCTACAAGAAGTGTCAAAAGAATGACCCTGTGAACTATAGACCTGTCAGTCTGACCTTGGTGCCAGTGAAGGTTAGGGAGAAGGTCATCTAGAGAGCCATCACTCAGCACATACAAGACAACCAGGTGATCAGGCCCAGTCAGCATGGGTTTATGAAAAGCAGGTCCTGCCAGACTAATCTGGTCTCTTTCTACAGCAAGGTGACCCACCTCGTGGGATGAGGGAAGAGCTGTGGTCATTGCCTGTCTGGAGTTTATTAAAGTCTTTGACACTGTCTCCCACAGCATTCTTCAGAAAACTGTCGTGCTGGGCTTGGATAAGTGGACTGCACTGGATAAAAAACTGGGTGGATGACCGGGCCCAAGGGTGATAGTTAACAGAGTTAAATCTGGCTGGCAGCCAGTCGCAAGTGGTGTTCCCCAAGGTTCAGTACTGGGGCCTGTTCTCTTTATTATCTTTATTAATGAACTGGATGAGGGGATTGAGTGCACCCTCAGTAAGTTTCCAGATGACACTAAGCTAGGTGGGTTGATCTGCTAAAGAGTAGGGAAGCTCTACAGCGGGACATGGACAGGTTAGATCAGAGGACCAAAGTTAACTGTATGAGGTTCAACAGAGCCAAGTGCTGGATCCTGCACTTGGGTCATAAAAATCCCATGGTTAGCTACAGACTTGGTGATGTGTGGTTGGAAAGCTGCAGGTTGGAAAAGGACCTGGGGGTATTAATAGACAGTCAACTAGATATGAGTCAACAATATGGGCAGGTGGCTAAGAAGGCCAATGACATCCTGGTTTGTATTAGGAACACTGTGGCTTGCAGGAATAAGAAGGTGATCATCCACCTGTATTCAGCACTGATGAGGCCACACCTTGAATATTGTGTTCAGTTCTGGGGCCCTCACTGTAAGAAGGACATAGAAGTGCTGGAGCACGTCCAGAAAAGGGCAATGAGGCTTGTGAAGGGCCTAGAGCAAAAGCCCTATGAGATGCAGCTGAGGGAGCTGAGGTTGTTTAGTCTGGAGAAGAGGAGGCTGAGGGAAGACCTCATTGCTCTTTACAACTACCTCAAAGGAGGCTGGAGCAATGAGGGAGACAGCCTCTTCTCCCTGGTGACTTGCGGTAGGACCAGAGGGAATGGATGCAAGAAGTGCTAGGGGAGGCTTAGGTTAGATATTAGGAAGGATTTTTTCATTGAAAGTATTGTCAAGCATTGGAGTAGTTTGCCCAGGGCAGTGGTAGAGTCACCATCTCTGGAGGCATTTCAATGACATGTGGACCTCGTGCTTAGGGATGTGGTTTACTGGTGAGCTTGTGGTGTTAGGTCTAAGGCTGGACTGGATGATCTTGGAGGTCTTTTCCAACCAAAGGCATTCTGTGATTCTGTTTAAGAAAGCACATCTGTAAATATTTTAATCATTTTAAAATTTTGACTGAAGTGTGACTGTGAGACTGGGGATTCAGATGTTGGTTCTTTAAACAAGGTATTTGGGACTTAGATTTGAAGTTTGCAGCACAGCTGATTGTGGTAGCATATAACTTAAGGCAGTTGAAGAAGTATCATGTGGGAGATTCTTTAATAAATTGAAAACTTTATGGCATTGTGTTAGAACTGACAGGAGAGTGTTTCTCTGAGAGTCCTGATAATGAAGTTCCTTTCAACATTAATGTTTACAGTACATGTTTTATTATTTATAGTATAACTTGCAAGAAGAACCCCATAGGGAAAATACTGTTAAGCTGAATAATTATTAACAATGAAATCCTTATTAATTCTAAACACTTAGTAGTCTGGGTACAATAAAGATGGTGTATCTATTAGGCCAGTTTGAAAATCATGCATGCTAGAGTATGAAGAGAACATTTAATAACAATGAGTAGGTTAGCAATAGCATTTACTCATCAGAAGGACTGTTGTAATCTCAAGCCATAATAAATTGTCTAAACGAGAGATTGAACTGAATTCAGAATTTCACCTCTGGGGTAATTCCACTGACAATTAGTTCCTTTGGTCAAGTTGCACTGTTAGTGAGGTAAGAGGAAAAGAAAAAGGTCTAGAGAACTATAACAGTCACCACAGCTGAAAGTATGTATTAGCTGTCATCCACTTGGAGGTGATTATGCTGTAGAGACAAACAATGGGTTTTGCATATTTGCTTTTTCTTCCCTTTCTCACTATTGTTTTGGGACAGAATACCTTTGTCTTGCTTCTGCTGACAATTTGCTTTGATGTCCTTTGGATGAATGCAAACATTTATTCAATTTCAGTCCTTAAAAATATACAGCTTTTTATGTCTTGGTGTGCATACCTGTATCTATCTATCTATATATGTTTGTACTTACTCATCCTGCAAGAACTGCATGTACAAATATCTCTGCCTCAAAACCTTTTTTCTAGTTGTCATCTTGCTCTTCTCTTATGTAGAACTGGAAGCCCATTCCGAACCTTTTGGCGAAGTCATTTTGAAGTGGATCCTGGCCATACAAAAGATGTCCATAATTCAGAATTTTAAAAAGGGTGCTACATCTAGGCTACTATGAACTCAATAGGCCTATGGACTATAACATTTTATGAACAGTCTCATAAACATACCCATCTGTCCTACCTAGGTGTTTCTGCATTATTTACAAGGCACACGTCTCTTCTCATTCCTAATTGTTTGATATTCTTCCAGAATTGTTTTCTGTCTGTACTTGATATATATGTGGATAATTCTTTAATTAATTAAATTATTTTAAAATCTGCTCCCATCGGGCTGCAAGACACATTTTTTAAAAAAACTATTACTTGTTTATCTTCTTTCTTTTCTCAGTAGGTGGAGCAGTTTTGTCAAGTGTTGTTAGAATTACAATGTTCTTGTCCAAAATTATTATTGAGCTTTTCCTCCTGCGTTGTCCCCACATACTAGGAAGTTCAGCATTATACCTATGGTAACCAAGGCTTATTAACCAAACCAAACTTCAACAGATACATTTTTTTTTTCTTGGAATGTCACTATGAAAATTTACACAAACCTCACCATTTTTTTATCAAGCAAGCTATCTAGGATAGGATTCTGCTAGAGCCTTGGGCCTAATGAGCTTGGTTTCTTGCACCTGGATGTCATCCCAGACTATAGAGCTTCTCTGAAGCTCTGCATCACAAGGTGGGTACTCACTCCCACACCCTGTACAGTGTGGTTCAACACAGGCCTCAAACACCTCTTGCAGTCTTAAATAAAACACCTTCTATAACCTCTTCAACTGCTTTGACATCACAAGACAGATAGTTCAACAGCTCAGATGGGAGGAGAAAACACTTTATCTTCCCTTAACTCACTGCTTTCTTGGCCCAAGTGGCCTCTGGAGAAATGCATGCTGAAATTTTCACAATGGTGACAAGTTTGTAGATGCTTGGTGAGCTGCAGTGCTTCCAGTGAATACCTGTGTGCTTTGTTGAACACCTCTGGGCTCCACACAACTTTTCCTGCTATGCTGCCTTCTGCTTGCTCCCTGCAGGCAAGTCCAGTGAAATGTGAAATATTCTTACAGAAGAGAGAGCAAAACCATAAAATGTGCCACTCTTCAGGTTTCAGCATGTCATCTTCTCAGATCCATTGACTCCCATCAGAAACTTGAGTCTGACAGTTCTGTTTGCCCAGAATTAAAAAACCTCTTAGGTATCCTTATGATACAAAAAACTTATTTGTGTAAACAAGTCTATTCCATTGGTCCTGGCTCTTGCTTTTCTCATCTCAATATAGATTTGTCATATAAGGAAAGATACTGATTTTATTCTCATTTAACAATGGAGATTTCCGCACAGAGTTTGTCTGTTTTTTAATTATTTTTATTTAATACAAATATTTGCTGTCTGTTGAAATGTCCTGTCTTTAGAAATTAATTAATTGCCACACTTCATTAATTTTATTACAGAAAAATAAACTTCTAAAGTACCAATTTTTCCCAGACCTTTATTTATTTTTTCCTGTTTCCTGTCTTGAAATCTAGCATTTCAAATGCTCTTTTGATCTTGCTTACATCTTGGTCCCAGAAAAAATAGAACAAGACAAACAAACAAAAAAACAGTGTTCAGGTGACGGAATTTTAATTTGCATTTTAATGGCTTCTTTTCTAGTAGGTTTGCTTATGTTTCCCTGAAGTGGTACAAAGTAGAGTAATTGCTGTTCAACTGTGTCTTTAAAGACACAGTGATAATTTAAAAAATATAATTTAAATGTAACAACAATTCAGATTAGTTGCAGAAGTTATTTTTCTACAGACAGATTTCAGATCCTCTCCCTACCAAGTTTTGCCTTATTTTATGGGTACTTATGAATTACCTGTACCAAGAATTAGATTTCTGTTAATGCCTCCTTTCTCCTGCAAAAATATGATGACTGTGGAAAGATGTTTCATTCTGTGAGTGGGTTACAAATAAATGTAAAGTGACTTCTTTTTGGCTGTCCCTGATGGATTTTTGTTTTGGTTTGGTTTTTTGGGGTTTTTTTTTTGTGGGTTTTGTTGTTTGGTTGTTGTTTGGTTTTTTTTGTGTGTGTGTGTTTGTTTTGTTGTTTTTTGGCAGTGGGTTTACCAGCGAAATAGGATGAAAGCCTGGTATCAACTACAAAGCCACATTATTTTTTCTTCCTTGGAGATGCCAGGGTTTTTTTGCATGTGACCATTAGGATCTTGAAAAAATAAAGCATATTGAAAACCTGCAAATGGGACTCATCTCACGGAAAAAGCTGTGAATAGAGATGAGTGAGAAAAAAGGAATGAGAAACTTCGAAAACCTGAATAGTTTTTAATACTAATTACTGAGCTTTAGCTGTTTATTTTCCTATATGGGTTGTAGTAAGACTAATCTACTCAGGTTAGGTATTCCATGGTAAACTGGGGTGCAAATTTACAGTACACTGGTTACTCTGCATTAACTCCCTGTGAGGAAACAGCGTGAGGCAACTTATTCTACCTTAAAAGCACCTTGCATAAAGGTGCTCTTAGTATGGGGGAGTTAGTGGACTGTAAATTCTAACCCAAGGTTATTATCATTAAGCTGTCTGAATAGATAAGAGCTTATTTGTCTGCCATTAATTTTCAAACATCTCTATGCTAAAGACTCGTCACTGTTGGTCTTCTACAGTCACAGTTATAAACTCTTGGGTCTGTGTTTATACAATACACTCTGAGGGATGATAATGACCATCAATTGTCAACAAATATATCAGTTATTGTATAAGTACCAACAGTGTCTTCTATGTCTATAGTAAATATAATAAAAAATCTTACATTTTCAGATGGATTCCACTAAACCCAGAATGAAAAAGGTACCAAATACTTTTCTTATTCTTGACCTGGGAGTTGAGAGCTATGTTTGCTTCAAGCTGAGCTCAAATCACGTGCCCAAAGTCTTCCAAAATTTGTGAAACTTGAAGTGGAACTTGTGCCTGTCTCAAAAGCTACATCATGCAGAACACTGATGTACTTCTAAAGAAGAGGCATGATTGTGGTGACAGTCAGTGATTATCTTTCTTCTATTATTTCCAAAAGAGATTTGGAGTCTCAGCAGACAGGAAGTCCATTGAGAGTGATTGGGAAACATTTACCACTGATTACCATGACTATTTTTTAGCGGATAATGACCTGTGTGAATGATAAGTATTTGTACAGCAGATATGGTTGTCAGCATTGACACTTTGAACACTCTTGATTCTTCTCCCTCTTCAGAGTTCAATGCATTACAAAATCACCAAAAAGTCTGTCAGTGCATGGAAGTAAAGAATAAAAATCTAGAAATGGTCTAGAAATTGTTTTAGTATGAATGTCTTTTTACAAAGAATTTTCTCTCAAAGTAATAGAAGTTTTGGATTTTCTTTATTTATTTTTAACAGAACCGGTTTTATTTTTTGTTGTAAATCTCATCTTCCTTAAAAATAGTTTGGGTGACTGAAATAAAACAAAACCAGTTGGTGTTTCTTGATGATAACTGAATTTAAGGAATATTAATGTTTCACAGGAAATAATAGAACAAAGAGTTTTGGATTTCTTTTTTCTTGAAGTGAAAAACTAAATGTCAGTTGCCAAAATCTATTAAAGTATTCATTGATTAACCAGTGTATCCTTGCTTTCCTTCTGATTAAATATTCTGTAAAGCTTCTTATATAAAATAGAAAGTGTGTAAAAAAATAAATCTATTCCAAGCCTTTGCATTGAAATCCAGAATTAACACAAGCTTTAAGCCAGCACGGATCCTGAATCACTGTTTGTCACCGAAAAGAATTATATAGGCTTTGTGTCTTAGTGATATCCTAAGGAGATAACTAATAAGAAATAGCATATATTGGTAACCTGTCTAAAATCACTTTTGTTTTCAGAGAATGCTCTGGGTTTGACAGCTCAGGGAAAGGGCAGGAGCACAGAAAGAGTGTAATGTAACTCTGAGCACTGCTTGGCTGGCTCTTTTTTCTTTCCTTCTCAGTATCTGTTATAAGTAAAAATACATTACCATAGATCTTTTAAACCCAGACCAGACATTTGAACTATCATTTTCACCTCTGATTTCCATCAAGGTTCACAAACCTTTTTATAGGAGCTCAGTAATGTATCCTGTATATCAAGATACAAAAAAAAAAAAAAAAAAAAAAAAGTTAAAAAAAGTAAAAAAAAGGGCAGTGCTCAGTGCTTCTGTTCTGTACTGGTGAGAGGCAGCGCGCTGGACTCTTTGTAGTCCACAACTAGGGAGTTCAAAAGCACTAACAAAGGAGTTCTATGCAGCCAGTACTTTTTTCTATTACTTTAATTCTGAGCAAAACGTATTCAGTTAACAAAAGATGGGAAATAGTGGTCTTAAAACAATTTTCATGCCAGAAACTGGATTTTTGGTGGTATAACGAACTGGCGTTGTGTAAAAGGTTGAAAATAATTAGATCAGGAAAAGCATTTGACAGTCAGGAGGAATGTAACTGATCTGTATTTATACATGCTTTTTCTCTAATAGGACTGCCTGGTAGCTTTAATATAATCAATAGGAAAAGTCAGACTCATGATGAAAGCTGGTTCCAATTATATCCATGTGTATACCATGAAAATGGAGAATTACAGTTTGAGATGGGCCATTAGAAAACTGCAGTAAAAACTATCCACTGAATGACCAAGGGCATGAAAATGCTCAAGTTCTTAATTTAGTATTTGCACAAAAGCTTTCTAAGGGAGATTTGAAGACTGTCTTCAGAACTATTACATCTGCTGATGATTTAGTTTGCAATTTAAGTACAAGTCCAGGTGGTAAGTAAAATATAATAGCAGTAAAGAAGGGACAATAACAAATAAAAAACACCTTCATGTGAAATACATACAAAAATTTCTTATTAGCAAATCTATTAATCCATAGAGATTCTTCTTAGGAGAAAAGGGATATGGAGTTGTTTTCTGCACTCTGCCCTTACAAAGGTTATTTCTTGATGAATGGCAGTGATCAGTTCCACAGATTTTCAGCTAAAAGTCTTAAAATTCTGGCTCTTCGATGCTCTGTGCTTTCCTTTGTATTTCAAAATGCCTGGTAGAAACAGTCAAAAAGCAGCTTAATAACTGGTGTCTCTGCACTATCAACCTTGAGCGCTAACTATGTCTTTTTATTACCTGCTTATGAACATGCAAGAGTCTCTTAGAGGATCATCCTCATGCTAAAACGTGGGACATATCTTTTTACTGGAAGCTTGAGTCTAAAGTTTGAAAGTGTTCCCTGATTGCGCTTCCTAGGGGAAAAAAAAAGGAAATGAGACTAAAACAACAATCATGGTTTAACTTGGTTGTTCTTGGTTATTACTGATGGTTATAGCTATCTGAAAAGGTTCTGTATATTGACTACAGAGACAGTTCATATGTCTATATTCAAATAATGAATGTTTTTCATCTTCACAGAAATTTTTCATCCACTATTGACCTGCTCATGGAGACCTGTCATTGGAGAATGCAATTCTTGTGCAATCAATTCCAAAATCACAACCAGTAGAGGACAGTGTTTTCAAAAATATCAGAATTAGAACTGACCACATATTGCTGACCAGCTGATGATGCCATTCTAGATGGTATTGATTTCAGGTCAACATTTCCGAAAATTGCAAAATTTCCAGGGAGTCCACTGGTTACAGACAGTACAGATAAACACTGTTGGCAAAATGTAGTATTTTGGAAAGTCTGCAGTTTGCCTTACTAAAATGCTTCCTCTTATCATTAGACAAACAAAAATACATAAAATAAGTGACACAGAGAAAAGTAGTCCAGTTACAGCGATATTCTCTCAATCAATTTTTTGCATTATGGAGCTAACCCTTGCTTTATAGCATTATTTGCAAAATCATAACGTGAACTTTAAAAAGTGTATTTTCCATTTTGCATTTTTTTACTTTTTTTGCCTAGCTTTAAGGAAAATGAGTACATAAGGTTTCTTTGTTTTTTGTTTTGTTTTCAGAAGAATCAGAGCTCACATATTTTTAAAAAATATAGCAATACACAGTAGAAACAAATGATGAAATCTGAAAATGAAAAGAAATAGGTAGGATGGAGATAAAGGTCTGAAGTACTTTTTAGTGAATAAACTACTGCTAGGAAATTGGAATTAACATTCATGTGAAGGATCAAAGATGTAAACATTATGAACCTCTCTCTGGCTAAAAGCAAAAGTAAATTAAACAGAAAACATAGTAACATGCAAGTCAAATATTCACTGAAGGAACTCTACTACATTAACCATGCCTAGAATCAGTAAGCTGTAAATTGTATCCCAGGCTTCTGGGATACAGAAGAAAACTAACAAACTACTCCTAAGAAGTAATCAAAAACATCTCGTGTTTTGATGCTCTTAATTAATCTTCTCATAAAAAAGATACTTGGACTGCATGACCCTAATGGAATTTGGTGTGTCTTTCATGTTTGAAAATTACTATTATTAATTAATTATTAATGTTAAGTGGGAAATGGAATAGAAAGAACATGGGGTGATCATCTCTAATGCTTTTCACTATTTAGAAACATGAGAATAATTTGAAGAAAAAGCTTTTCCTTCAGTATTTGACAATTGAATACAGACTTACGTTTGTGCAAACAAGAAACAGTTCCTACCTGCAGACTTTTTTATTGTTCAAATTAATGCTGACAATTTTAGACATTAAAGATATTTAGAATTAATTTCTTCTAAGCATCAGAAGAGTGACAGCTTGTGCCCTCAGCTCAGTCTTTCCATTACAACTAAGCTGAAGCAGTTATCACTGTCTTTTCAATCACAAGATGTGAAAGCTATAAATTATTGCAGTTCTTTATGATCCTTAAAAGGAAACTCAGTTCATTTTGACAACTTGCCAAAAGGCCCAGTTTTGTTTTCAAGTAAAGCATAAGAGAGATGCCAGCTTCATTAGGAAATAGAACTAGTCCTCTACTAATTTTACAAGCAATCCTGAAACCAACACCACAAGAGCCATGCAATGTAACACTGCTGTAGTTATAAGAGCAATTATTTAAATATTTCCTTAAGAACCTGGTGCAATAAGGAAGATACTGTTCCTGAGAGTTTAAAATACTTAGGAGTGCTTCATGTTGACTTTAAACAGTAATCTATTTCTCAACTGATTTTCTTTTTCTTCCTAGTTATACTTGTCTTCTGCATTTGACATTTATTATGCAGGTATAAGAAACATTATTCTTACTAGATCTCAGATGCATGTTTGATCTTAGAACAAAAATCCAGTATACAGCAATTAAATTGCAAACTACACTCTATTTTGTGACTTGAAGTAATCTATTTTCCCCACTTAGTTTTTTGTTGATTTTAGAAATGAAACTGAATTATATAGAAAACTGCTGGATTTATGTAAAATAATTTGTTAGATGTCTTTTAGTGGGAGTTGACTGCATTTTTTTCTAAGTGGGTTGGAATTTATCCCTTTCCAAATGTATTCTAATGCACACTTTTTTACTATCTCCATCTAACTTAGTGACTGAGTTTTATAATAAAATCAGAGAAGTATAGGATGTTGAAAAATTTTATGTCCAAACCATCTTATTTTCTTTTGTCATAACTGATAACAGAAGACATTACAAATGAACGTATCTTGTGTAACACCTTGGCACCATATAGTCCTGAGAAGCACTAGTGCTTATTACTGTACCTCTGATTATGACATCTGGCACTACCTTTTCAAGGACATGGCTACATGCAAGTAGCCCCATGGATTTAAGGAGGATTACTTCCATGAGCAAATGCTGCCTGAAGTGCAAGATGCCTGTAGAAATTAGAAATCAGCCTCCCTACTACATAACTGTTCCCTGAAAACACTTCCTATATGGCATTGTCAGGTTTAGCATTTAATAGTTCAATGTATCTTTCTGCACGGTTAATGATGAAGAACATTCTCTATTTTATTATCTTTTTGTCCTCCAGATGAAAATGTTTCTCTTATTTCCATTTCTATTTTACTGATTGTATAGTATTCCATAACAATCATATATAAGTAAAATACAAATCTACATTCATGTTTAGTGCATCATTCAATTATTTGATGGTTTTTGTGATAGAAACTCTTTTATTTGTTACATATGCCTACTGTTGGTAAACACTTAAAAAATCACTATGGTTGCAGCCTTAGAAGATTGAGCTGCACAGTATTTCACAGTTCATAATTTCATATGATTTGGGTAGTGTTACATAAAATTTGCATTTGCATTTTGCACAGCAAGCAAATAATTATTAACAATATATTTTTTCCCTATCCTATTTGTGCAAGTCTGTTATTCACAGAGGGTTACAACTGAGTTAATTTTGAAAAAGAGTGGTTTGAAAGGGGTCTTGAGTTGGGCTGTTTATGAACACAGCCTTTTCTCTTATTTCTAATTAGTGTGAAATGGTTCCAAACAGGAATCAGCACTGCAGAAGTCTGTGCTGCACAAAGCCAGCTTTGTTAACGGACACAGGGAACAGTTTGTTTTGCTGAATAAACAACTTTGTCATAGTGCTTTTCAAAGAGAATACAATTCAGTTTACCAGCTGCCCTCTGAATGTTGAATGCTGTTGATGTGCATCTGATGTCTTGGGGATTAGAAATCTTTATTCCTGTTTTGAATCACAGGTCTACTTAGTGAGAAGTTCAAAAGATAATAATTTATAAAATAACTATTTTTATATTTTTTTTTAGTTTTTATATAATTTTTGTTCATAAAATTGAAAGAAACCCCATCATTGGTTATTTTTTTCTTAAACTTTATGCTGTGTCTTGCATGGTCAGAAATTACTGCATGTTGATACAATATTGATTCTTAGTAGCTGAGGAAAATACACTAGCAGAAAACTTGCTGTAAGTTTTGAAATTAAATGTTTTTTGTTTTGTTTCAGGATGTGTAGTTGAAGTGTTCTTTTGGACCTTCTGTACTAAAGCAGGTCCTACAAATTATAATTGTCTAATAACAAGTGTTTGATCAGATATTTTACTGACATTACCATTAACATTGTATATAGGAATTTGAATTTTCAGCAGGCATGTAAAAAAATAAACATTATACATAGAGTTGTCATTGGTATGGACTTTATTATTGGTATTAAAAGGTAAATTAGGCTATCTTTTCTATAGTTTCTTGTTTGTACAATTTCTTTGCTCGTAAATTTCAAGAGGCACTAGCCTTGGATTATATTGGATGACTTTAGTTATCTAACCTCGACTGCTAGCCTGTAACCATAATATAGTATAAAATGAGAATAAGCTCAAAGGCATAAATTTGTGCTAGTTAAAGATCTCAGCACTTTCATTGATAACTTCTCATTGAAGAAACTCTGACTCAGGAAAAGAAGCCCAAGAGCTTTGTATGTGAATGGGAGCACCGTTAGAAGAAGGATTTTTGTGCACTCATTGGACTTTCCGTTATACTTCCCAAGTAATCAACCAGAAGTTTCCTATTCTGTAAATAAAAGCATAAGTCCATGCTTTAAAATTTTAAATTACTCTATATGCAATTCTGAGGTTCTGAGGGACAGCTGATAAGTAAAAGAAGAGAAATCTTGTGTTATGGAAGCATTGTATCTCATGCACACACCAGTACAAGTAAAGTTTGTCACAGTAACAGGACAAAAGGATAGTAACATATCCAACCTAATCTCTTCTCCTGGGAACTGCCAGTGCCATCTTGTACCTTGGCCAAGCCTTTTGAGAATATTTTGCCAACCTATGTGTATTTTAATTCTGAGAGTGAAGAAACTTCTGAGCATGCAAAAACTATCGAGGCCTCTGTTTTATGAGAAAACATTTTAGATCATGAGATGTTTTGACTGCAAAAACTGTGTAGGTGACAGAAAGGCAAAAGACAAAATGCTGCATGAAAGAAAAAAATGTCAACAGTGCTCCTACACTGACATTAAACAGAATTGAAAGGGTCTTTGCTCAAAATTGTGTTCTAAGCATAAGCAGATTAAAAATTCTGAGACTGGCAAGTATTATGAAAATAAAATGAGGATATAGAGTTTATCTAACTGTTCAAAAGTGACTGTTGATTTTGTGTGTGTGGCTGTACCACCATTTATTAACTTTGTTTTAGTACCAATTCTCTCCCCTTCCTCTCTCTCTCTTCTTTCTCCCCCACACCTCCCCCAGCCCCCCATACTTTTGGATAGTTCTTTTTTTCATTATGATTTTTTTATTTGCTATCTGTCTGCCTTCCCACAGTCTGAGCATCTACACCTACCAACACATCA
This sequence comes from Apus apus, assembly GCF_020740795.1. NCBI lineage: Eukaryota > Metazoa > Chordata > Aves > Apodiformes > Apodidae > Apus > Apus apus. The sequence goes on along the minus strand of NC_067312.1, from coordinate 38,102,359 downwards.
GCAAAGTAGAATAACACACATTCAGAGTTCTCCAGAAAGAAGAATGAACATTTGAGTTATGACACAAACATGTAACACATACTTCTTGGAGACCTCTGAAAATGAAATGTCATTTTTCTCAGCCCTGTGTCTTTTCCAGCTTTGGTGTCTTGAGCAGTACTTCCTAATTTGGTATTAGAATGCAAGATAAGTATTTTTTCACCTCTAGCATCTTTATAAAAGAGCTGTATAAGCTTGTTGACCGTGTAAGCATGTAATGAAGCTGATATTAAGATTTATACATAACATGGCAGTGTTGTTGACTTGAAGGAATGAATATATCAGCCTCTCCCTCCCTACTTCCCCCCTCACTTCCTCTCCTTAGCATCAGGCAGAATGCCTGAGGCTTACAATTTCAAAGTCTTGATGATAAAAAGTGTGTGATTCATTTACTTTCTAGCATTAAAAGGCTGAAAGTTAAGCACTAGATATCTTTAGCTCTGTCACAGTGGAGGAGACAGACATGAAGGAGATATATGAGTCTATCGAATGAATGCCCCTCCCCTTACTGTGTGATTCCCTTACCTGTAGTTAGCCTAATTAAACTGAATAGGGGACTGCTCTTAATTGGCTCCCTGCTCTATTAAGTAATGCAGATTACACAATTTAAGAAATTTGCATTTCTTGGAATCTAATCCATCCTTTCAATGGTAGCTTTCAAGTATTTTTTTTTTCCTTAGTTTTAACTATTCATGTGAGAGGCCAAAGCCCCTGAAAGTTGTCGTACAGACAGATTGGAAAATAAATATTTTCCAGTAATTTTCCTATATGCCTAGAAAAAATTTTTTACTTGGACCAAAATTTCTGGGATAGAATCACAGAATCACACGACTTTTTTTATTTGGAAGGAATGTTAAAGATCATTGAGCTCCAACTCCCCTGCACAGGCAGGGACACCTTCCACTAGAACAGGCTGCTCAGAGCCCCATCCAACCTGCCCTTGAAGAGCTCCAGGGATGGAGCCCCACAACATCTCTGGGCAGCCTGTTCCAGTGACAGATAAAATATTCTTATTTTAAGTTTGGGTTAGGTAATTTCTCTAACAAGCCTCTGTGTTTGAGTTCAGTTGTAATGCTTTCAAGAAGACTTTATCAACATCCATCAGCACTTCTGAAGCCACTTTCTGAAATGGATGTCTGGATACATTTTTGCATCCTAGGTTTTCTTCTAAATGTATTTCCTCTTCTGGGCACCACTGCATTCTTCTGTCCTCCTGCATCTAAGGACATTATTTTCCTTACTTCATTTACTTCCCAGCTGTACTCTAGTCTTTCATTAATATTATTTTTATACTTTCTTTTTAAGGTTCAAAAATTACCTCATTGTTGCTGTCTTCAAGGCTAAGTGAAAGCAGGATAAAAGGTAATAACAATAGAAGTTACTTTCACAGAATCCTCATAAGTCCTTACAATATGGATTAGGAAGAGACACCTAGAACAGATGATTGAAGTAAATGTTTCTTGGAGAGAGAAATGGTGAAACTGATCTTTCAGAGAAAGGAAGAAGAAATCAAGATTCCTGTGAGAGAAAAAGGACAAATGAGGAGTAACATAGGGAGGACAAGAAGAGATACTGGAAAAGGTGGAAAGCTTCACATAAATGTAATTTTAAAAGTTGCAATGAATGCTTTTTTTAAGTGTTCTTAGTAGTCTACTGACTAGCTAGGGGTCCATATACACTCTTATCCAATTGTTTCCAAACCATGCACTTGCATGTGAACATGCAGAATTTTAATTACATTGCTAGCACTTACACTCTGTTTCTGGGGTTTCAGAAATAAGGACCGCAAATGCCATAGACCTGCTCCATTTCATGTATGTAATATCTTACTTTTACCACTGAGATACTTTCATAATAATCTGCTTATATAGGACCTTAAATGAAGTAAAGTCTGAAAGACTGTGTTCCCTGTCTTCGCCCTGGTTAGCAATTTGAGTTTTTGCCATTATTTCAATGTGGAAACATCTTTGAAAAAAACCCCGGTGATTAGGATTAGTTTCCAAGTTTCTTCACTGAGTTAACAAACTTTGTAAGAGATTTCTGAAGGGAAAGCTTTTCGATCTGATAACATCATTACTGTAAAAACGTTCTTATTTCACCTACCATTGCTGAATTCCTAATGATTTATCTGTGAATAGGTATAGTATCTTAAATCTTCTTTCAATGTGAGATGGGTAACAAAACACAGATCTTCATGTAGTTTTAAGAAAAAAAGTGCTATGACTGGCAAAAAGAAGACATTTGTTTTTATTACACTCAGAAAGGTTCTCTTCTGCTAATAAAATTGCCCATTAAATCTACACTTGTATTATTACAAAAATTGTGTAGAGTCAGTTCAGTAACATTGCTCTCACAAAAGAATTTGACAGGATTGAAGCTGCTAAGAGCTCATCTGATTTGTCTCTTATGACAGACATGTAATGCACCCTTGTGTTAAAGAATGGCTTAATATTTCTCTCATTTAAATAGCTTTTCAGGGATAAATAATAAGATTTAAATATTCTATGTCTTCACTGAAATATATATTCATATGAAACAAAAGGTGTTTCTGGACAAAGGAAGAAATATGGACTAATAAGAGAACCTGTCTCCAAATGTGTTGTATGTATGTTTAAGTAGTCATGGAAATTTGCAAATACTGTGTGTAGTTTCAAGGGAACTCTTCATATTTCTTACTAAATCACCTCCTTCTTTTAGAGTCACCCTGGATATGATTGCATTTCCAACACTCAGGTCACCTTTGTTGCCAACTTTGTCTCTTCTGTCCTCCTTCTTTCAAATCCTGTCAATCCTCTTCAGAAAATTGACAAAACTAATCCCTTCCTCTCAACAAAGAGAGGGAAGACATTCCTCTTCGTTTCTACAGACCTCCTTTTTTCGTATGTGTAAACTTTACCTGTCTATCTAACCAAGTCTCATCAACCTGCACAACTCCCTGGTAGTACAAAGGGGGGCTTTTTTCAATAGCCTCTTAGACAATTCTTTGATAATATTTCCTTCACTTGCTCTTACTCCAGACTGTGCAACCTATATAAAAATGCAAATCTGGCTTGAAAGGAAAAATATTTGTACTAATATTAATTTCAGTTTTGTGAAACAGACTTTCAAAAATTATAAATAAATATTCTTAAATCAACAGTTTAAAATCCTCTCTAGCCACTCTTCTTATAGCTGCTCTTCCCGATAAGATGCTGAAAAAACTTGGAATGGTGAATCTGAAGGAATCAATTGCATACTTCTCTCTAAGGGGCACATTATGCTGTATTCACTGTGTAACTGCTGCCATCATGTCTTCAAATTAAAAGTAATCTAAACTGAAAACACTTGTTATGTGGCATATTTATGGCAAATATTTTCGGCTAGTACATTTTTACCCTAGTTCTTGTATACTGCTGAGTTACTCACAGCCACTGAATAAAGCAGTAAAAGGATATACTGAAAGATATGGACATTATAATGGAGGGCTAAAAGGATTTAACAACTGAACAAGAGAAGGACTGAAATAAATACAAAATGAAAAATCAGGCCCCCATAGATGTATCAAAAAAAATTGTGCTGATTTTGTAGTCCTTGTGCCATATGAATTATAATAATGATTTAGATCTATACTTCCTCCACTGAACTCAAATAATTTATTACACTAATTTTTATAGTCAGAAAACAGTGAAAAGCATTTCAGAGTTTTCACTGATAAATGATTGAAGTTCTGCTATTATTTTTGCTGAAGAATGCATGAGATGCATATGTATCCAACTGCAACCTGGCCACAAGTGAACTAAAATGTAGAGAAGTGTCTGATATGCTCTGAAACCTTTTCAATTTGTTCTCTATTTAAAAAAAAAAACAAAAACATTTCTCATTGGCTTTGTTGTTCTTTTGTTTTTTCCAGCACTATTTAATTTCAGTATGGACTAGATTCTTTTGGTCAAGGGTAAGTGTGGAAAAGATGAAGCTCAATTTTCCATTGGATGGATCAGAAAATAGTCTACAAGTCTCTTTTCAGCTGTTCTGTAGGAGCCTGTGAGCAGAAGGAACATCTGGTCCAGCTATGCTTATTAGTGGCCTTATGCATGTAAGCTGCTCCTGGGAGCAACTCCAATTTTCATGGGGTCACTGATGATTTATGCTGCACTGGAAATGAGGAAAAAAAAATTCCAATCTTTCCCAATGCCTTTTATCTCTAGCCTGTAGTATTTTGTCTCCCTCTCATGGTAAAGGCATACAGTATGTGCCTCTGCCAAGCTTTTAGCATTTTCCCTTTTCTTACTGCCCACAGTCCTCATTATTTGGTGAATGTGTCAGTGGATATAGGGAAGGATTAGAAGAAGAGATTAGAGGATTTTTCTGTTTGTCCAAAGGCCATAAAAGATTAAGGGGTGCTATTTTTCCCTGTAGGAGTTTATGGATATGGAATGTGGTAAGATGAAAAAATCCCTGTTTGGTTACCCTGATTTATATCAATCACAGACATAGCAACTTGTTACAGAATTTATACATATGATTCATTTTTGTATTTTGACTTCTTCCTAAAGTTATTAACTCCAACACCAAAATTTTGTTCTTTGTCTTCAGACAAGATTCTTCCATGTGTATGTCTCTCTATTGTGCTAGACACAGCTCCAATAGAAAAACAATAGAAGAATCCTTAAGTGATCAGGAATCTTTTCCCTGTTGCTCCCTACTTTCTTTTTCATTTGCCCTGTAACACTATGTCATTCTCTTCTGCAGTTTCTTCCTTACTTTCTCCATCTAGTCACAGGATTTGTTCCACTGATGAAACTATTCATATATTAACTTTCTTCTCATAATGCCCATCCTCAGGCACTTTGCTATATTTCCCTTATTTCTTTTCATCAGGATCTTTTCCTCCCTTTGAGATGAATCAGGACCTCTAGTCTGTCTTCATCCATAGATGTTTTTTGTTTGGTTGGTTGTTTTTTTTTGCAAATTTGAACATACATTTCTTTGTGAAAATAATGGCTTTGGGGCTCTCACCAGTGCATCCATTTTTCTTGTCTTTTTCTCAAGTATTTCTTGTGGAGAAATCTTATCTCCTCTCCCTCCCTTCTTCCCCCCTTCCCTCCCTTCTTCCTTCCTTCTGTCCTTGGATTTCTACTGTTTCCTTTATACCTACAAGACCTACATGGTCTTGTTTACTCAAATGCCTCAAACTGTTTTGTCTAAGATGTCTACTCAAAAATTCAGACAGCAAGATCCATGAAGTAAAATGGAAGAAAATCTCCCCCAAGGAATGTTAACATCATTATGTGCAGAACTTGCCCAAAAAACCCCAACTAAACCTAATGAAAACATATCTGTTTGAAAAAGCAAGATTTCAAAAACTTTTAATAAAAATTGTTAGAAGTAATTGTAGTGTCATGTTTGCTGCTGTCATTGTCTTATTTTAGAAAGTCTGGGAAAGAAAGTGAAAAATAATTAGAGTTAAAAAGAGAGTATAAGGCTAATTACTGAATGTTCTCATATTTTATGGCTGAAAGATGGAGAATGAAAGAGTCTAAACCCAACATTTTGAATTATTAGAAAGATTGTACTTTAAGGAAATTTTTTAAGCATTAATGTTTCTTTCTGAAATCTTCCTGTTTATAGAAACAGTATTATTGAGAGACCAAAAGGAAAAAAAAAAAAAAAGTTAAAAAATGAGAATAATGTGGTTGGCTGTGATTGCTTTGCCCTTTTGTCACTTGGTTTGTTGTGTGTCCTGGTATGATTTTGATAACTAGTACATTTTGATTACTCTTGCAATGTGCAAAATGCAAATTGTCACTGGATCAAAGTTTCAGGTAATATCAGAACAAAACATCTGAGGGCAATGGGACTTCTACATACTCAGCACTTTCAGAAACTGGGCAGGTGCCCTAGGCTTCTCATTTTGAAATCTTGTCTCTACAAAAAGAACACTCAATTTTCTAATTTTTATGTTCAAAATCAAGAAGCAGACAGACAATATAAGAAGATTAATGTTCTCTGTGACTAATCTTTTTCCAGCTCTTTTTTCTTCTAGCTTGTAAAAATGACCTGCTTTTCTTTATTGTTATTGTTATCCTTCATATCACAATACGCGCTCCTGGAAAACACTTAAGCAGAGAAGCAAATAATTAAATAAGAAAAACACATTTGTTTCTCTATATATATATGTAATCATAGGATCATAGACTGGCTAGAGTTGTAAGGGATCTTAAAGATCATCTAATTCCAACCCCCCACGTATTGGCAGGGATACCTTCCACTAGACCACATTGTTCAAAGCCCCAGCCAATCTGGCCTTGAACACAAGGTGAAGTAGTGAAGTAGGTAACTTGTAATACTGCAGTATTGTGTGGCAGAAACTGAATCTTCTTAAAATTGTTGCAATTTCATCATTTAGACATTCTTCAAGGAATATTTTCAATAGAAATTACTGTCTTTCAACAGCTGTCTGAAGAAGTTAACTTATAATAAGAGGAAATACCAGACAAGAGAGCAGGATTCCAGTATCTTAAGAGAGGACATCTAACAAACTACCCTTCTTGCTCTGGAAGGCTAGTGGTTTTTTAATGACAAATAACAGCAGGATTTTCTTCACATTTTTTATACTTTACTCTGCTTCTTTTATTTAAATACCTGACAACAAAACTTCTACATTTTCAGGTGAGACACCAGAAAGCAGCACCCTACCATGTTTGCCAATGAAACAGGGTTAGATAAATTAGTAACAACCACTGCTACTGTGCTTTTCTTCATATATACTTTCCCAAGACTGCTAAGGACCAACAAATCTCTTTATTAATTTGTGCTGTGTATGAAGTTGTTGCTAAGTGGGAATTTTGAGTGTTGCCTCTTTTTAATCTGTAGCATAGGAGAACAAGATATTCTTGCACTTTTTTAACACTTTATTTCATAATTGGCAAAATGAAAAGCACTGTTTGATAACCTGGCTCCCTATTTGTCTGAGCTATCAGGAAAATGAATGGACTTAGTAATGAAGCATAATCTGACAGATGATGGCAGGAGGTAGGACTAGGGAAGCTGATTCTTAGCATTAAAACCCTGTACAATCCTGCTTCAATAACAGATTAATTAATCAACTAGACCTAACATATAATCTGATTAAATCCTTCTTTGCTAAAATGGTATAAAGCAAACCCCAAAACTGAGTCTGGGTGATCAGTGAAAAATGTAGAAAGCATAAGCATTCCAGGAGCAGCCTCCTAAATCTTGCATCTCAAAATGGACTCATTTATTCTTTAACAGTTATGGAAATACAAATTTCTTCCTGTGTCAAAGGTTTCAGAAGGTTTGTCTTAAGTTTACAGAGCAACAGAAATCAGAGCTGGGATTCTGAAATTGATATTTGTTTCCAGTGATCAAATCTCTGCTGCTTAGATAAAGAATGTCAGAATTTCGAACATCAGATATTGAGCTTTATAAGGCAAAAGTACAGTTCAGAAAAATTTAATTTGTGAATGGCTTGATATTATTTCCTGAAATCACATTGCTTCCCATATTAGTGCACAGAGACACACTTTATTCTTCTGTCTTAGCAGTGTTACTAGTACTGTGTCAAAATGCTGAGTACAGCAATATGTGTGGGCCTGCATAATATGAAACCCATGACAAAATGAGAAGGAATTTGCAATTTCCATTACTGCTTAGCATTGGAAAATCTCAGCTACCAGTGCCCAAGGTATAATGTCACTTCATAATGTCGACAGGCAATGCATAAATTAACCAGTTACTCACAACAGAGCACATGCTACTGACTAATGAAAGATCAATATTAGTCTGTTACAATTTGGGTTTACACATAAGTTCAGGTGCTTAGCTGAAAAATCCAAACCTCTTATTCTGACAAATTAGCTTAGATTATTTTAATTTGTATTTGTTTGTTTGTTTATTTAGCAAAGCTTTCTTTTATGTTTCTAGCAAAGGAATACAAAAATAAAAAGTGATAAGACAGAAAGAAAAAGCAATTGAACTAACATACAGACTTTGGGCTTTTATAGAGCTTGTGAGAAGTCTTGGGCAGTTCGCATTATTTAAACCCTGTCTCAGCCATTTTTTCAGCAGATAGTTACATGAGGTAAAACAAGGGAGCCAAATTCTGATCTTACATCCAGAAAATCTCATTAAAAAGAAGGGAGTTAGAATTCAAAGAGCCTTTAAATCTTGTTATCCATTATACTCTCACATGGATCTTGTGCTAGCTGTTTCCCTGGATATGGTGTGTTCCTAGGCTTTGGATCACCTTAGCCTTAAAGTTTAGTGATCCTAAACTCAGTGTAAATATCAAAACAGTTTTAGTGCCATGGATTCATCCTTGTGCTATAGTACAAGTAGAATCTCATTCCACTTAGATCCCAGACAACTGGAAAAGAAAAAAAAAATAAATAAAAGGGGGACAGGTTGGGGAGGGAGTGGAGGAGGTATCTACCAGGGAAAATTAGCATTGCACATAAATATGAAGGAGTTTCAGAAGAAAGATACAAAAGGAAAAATTTCCCTCTTGATTTCATTTAGGTCTCCCAGTTCTCTGAGGAAAAGCAGAATATCAGCATAATAAGTGCTGAAGCATAAACTGCCTCAGAGATGGCTGTGCTGGAACCCATGTTTTGATTTTCAGAGGCAGTAAATTCTTTGTACCTCTGCCTAACTTGTGCTAATGCAGATTTTCCAATTATTTGAGCACAAATCTATGATTCCCCTTTTGCTCCATCTTACTTGGTAGTGATATTTCTGCAAATTGTTATGATTCTTTCCTTGAACTTTAAACCTACCCAATTCAACTACAGGAATATCTGTAGAATAAGTGTTTCTAGGATTTTTGACACAGTAACCATATAAATAACAAAGGTTTTGATTGCATCATCACTTCACATTATAACGTTAGCTCTGAAAGGCCAGTCAGCCAGCTGGAGGTGATGAAAAGTAATCTTGACACTAAAATCAATGTGATTTTTGTTTATTACAGTAATACAGGGGCAGTGTCCTCAGTCATGTATCATTTCTGAGTCTGAATTCCCTTTTCACAGACTCATAGAATCCTTGCTGTACTGGAGATATAGTCAGGCCTAGGCTATTGATAACTATGTTAGCCTGATTATCAACAAGTTGGTTGGTAAAGTGCACTTTAAAAGCACTTTAAATGTACAATGCATTGAACTGCTTTGGAGAAGACACTGAGACAAGTGCTACTTCTTGGATATAGGTCATACATAAATCAAATAAAAGTGGTGCTTGAAAATTAATAATACAGAATTTATATCTAGAGATCAGAAAGCTGCATTGTTCAAAAACAGAAAAGGATGAGCAATAATTTAATATGCTTAGGAGTACAACACTTTTTAAAGTTAAAGTACATGTGATAGAAATTGTTTCCGATTATTTTAATTACATCGTGTTAATGTTCATAGCCATAGCTAAACTATTTATTATTTAATATACAAAACAGACATTTATGTGCAAAAAGTTACCTTGGTTCCCAATCTTATAGTGCACACATATTTAGAAAACCAATTATTTGAAGACAATGTCCTTGGGTCCTAGGCTTCACACGTTTTTCTCTCTATCCTATTTTCCCAAGTGAGAGAGGAAGATTAGTTTACTCAGTAGGAGATTCTACTACCTGTTTCTGAGGTCTCTCAGTATTTAGTACAGAAAAAATCCTAACTCAAGTATTTGATACCAGCATAACTAGGCATATAAACAAGTGGCTAAGGGAATGATCATCAGGCATATTTTCTTTTCTTTTCTAGACAGCGTGTGTTACTAAGTACCTCGACAAAGTATTTAATAGTATAAGCAAGTCTTTCAGGCAGACCAGGCCATAAAATGTTCTTGTTTCTCTACAGCTCACTCAATGCTCCTGCCTTGCCCACTGGAAATGTCAGGAGAATTCTGGAGAAGAATGTGTTCAGCATGCAGTCACTATGTAGTATTTGAAAAGGATTAAAAAAAGTAAGTTTCTCAACTTCTCTACAGTTGTGCAAAAACATGTAAGTATAGGATTTATGGGGCAAATACCTTGCAGATATTCAGTAGAGGATATTTACAAGATAGTATTCCATAATAACATTACAGTAGACAGATTCTTAAGAGGCGTATTCTACCCCTCTTTAACACACTGAACAGGGGTCAGCTATTCAAAGGAAGAAAGAAGAAACTGAAAAAAATATTGGGGAAAAATTAAGAAATTATATTAAAAATTTAATGAAAAATCTTACATTTAAAGTCATAGTATATTATCAGTATATTCAGAATAATCTTTATTTGTAGTATGTCATATCTGCCTTATATTCCCCTTTATTATGGAGAAATTCAGTTGTGCCAAGAAGTTTTGCCTGGATCTCAATATTTATGCCAACTAACACTTCTGTTCCAGTTAGCTTGACATGAGGGTGTCAAGGTTTGACTCAGGATCGGCAGTTAAACCAGTGACAATAATGCTCTCAATGCCTCCCAGGATAGAGGATTACTAATCAGATACTACCTTTTACACTGCTTTTGTGAATATTATTTCTTAATTATTTTCACTGTGTATGTAAACATATAACTGATGTCATAATGGCATGCAACAATGGAACAAGTGTATATTTTGTCCTTAGAATATAGGAAAAGTTCTGTGTCACTATACATTGGCGTCTCCTTACTTAAATAAAAAGAGCCATACCTAGGCTTAAATCTGATGCTGATGTTGTCAGCACCCTTATGAGGCTCTTTCTCGCTTCCTGTTTTCCTGTTATCTGTGATAAATTTTAATAATATCACAGAAAATAATATTTGGAGTTTTATGATCTAGATTTCTTTGTTTCTTTTCATTAGTAATGCCTGATGTGCCACTTCTATAGACTTCATATTAATGATTTTATTTTATTATCTATTTTTTTAAATCTGGCTAGTTGTGGGAACTAAACACCCAAACACTGGGAGATTAATGGTCTGATAAACTATATCTACAGAGTAGTAACGACAGAACCCATGTTGAAAGCGAGAAAAGCCAAAAGGCTGAGAGACATTTTAGGTAGTGAAAACTGTCTTATTTTTTTTTTGAGCTTTTTTCTTTTTTCTTGCTCCTTCTACTTTTTTAGCTGCCCTAAAGAGCTCAGCTTGATAATTTAAATGTCAACCATTAAAAAAGAAGGCATATAATAAGTTAAACTCATCAATTTTTTGAACTTTTTTTTTCATATGTTCCCATTTGTGATATAAGTACACTGAGGTACAAGCTAGAGTGTTATGTAGCTTACAGAGTTAATCCGCAGAATCCTATGACTCCTGCACCCAAACATGTAGTATGAAAGAGAAACTGTATGTTCTTTCGGTGGGAAAAGAAGTAGTGTTAAAAGAAAGAATGTCTTGCTACCTTCACGATACACTCTATACTCACCATAATGTATCATGGAGAATCTCTAATACAGTCTTTGAACTCTGTTTCAATTAATTATTTTTTTTACAGTCATACAGTCTCTGCGAATGTTTATAAATACCCCTGTCATATATGGTGTCACACACACATACACAGGAGAGAGAGAGAAGGATTATACTTATGTATGTATACATCTTTCTCCCAATGTCTGCAAAGAAAGTTCTAATTCCTGCTACATAATGGTCCATTTGCCTCAAGTGTTTCAGAATGGTTCAATAATCACTAGCCATGTGTGCAGTTTGTTGAATTATTTAAGCTTATTTCCAGGGGGAAAAGACACAGAGGAAGGCAACTGATTCAATGCAAATGAAAAGCTTTTGAAGCTCCCTATGGTGAAGATGTGATTACAGTCAGACAGTTAATAACCTAGACTTAGAAAAATCTGAAGGTTTTAAAACTGTCTGACCAGTCAGTAAATGAGGTTTTTCTAAACTATCGACCAACTGCCATGCTTTGTAATGGTTTCAGATTTGTTTGGAGTGTGAGTGGACCCATAAATGAGGAAAGGACCCCCCTGCTTCATGATTAAGAAAAGCAGTTGGTAAATCTCGAAGGTTTTCTTCTGAGCTTGTGCTGAAGCCTTCAGACTTCAATCACATACTTTCTTCTAAAGTCTTCAGAGATTACACTGGGCTCTCCAGCTCTAGGCTTTTCTAGGAAGAAGTTGGTTTATGGCAGGCTTTCTCTCCAGGGCTAACAGGATCTTTTTGCCTCTACTTACTATCCCCAATGCTCCATCTCTCTTGTTCCTTTGCAGAAGCAAACCATGTTGCCTAATACCTTTTATATTTGAAATCTTTTAATAACTGACAGTGGAAGAAAAGGAAAAAAACCCTGTAATCTACACACAGTTCTAACTCTAAAGGCATATAAACAGCTCCAAAATGTTCATAGCCCCTCAACAACAGTACAAGTTGTGTCTATAATCTCTGTTTGCTACATCATGGATGGCTTAAAGCTGTCTCAAAGAAAGGCTGTTAGCCAGCCACAAAGAACAGCCCCTATTTATGGGCATCCCAGTGAAATTAAGCCACTGTAGACTGAATCTCATCTCCAATGAACTCCATTATAAATCATCTGTCTTGATCATCTTGTCCAGTGTGCAGTCGTGTGGAAGAGCATAAACACTTGCCATCTGTGCAAAAAATGGTAGGAAGAAGTGCAAAATTTTGTCCATCCTTATGTTTCCTCCCATGCAAGCATCAGCACACTGGTTTGTGCTGTGGATGATACTGAGGATGTGTTGTCATGAGGGAGGGCATTTCGTCTAACAAAGGCAGTGTGCCCACGGGAGCCTGGCCAATGTATACTGTTATGCCATGTATGTAGCCCTGGGCTGAAGCAGCCGTAGGCATCTTTAAATTATGTGCTAGACAGTTGGCAGCCAAGAAAACATGAGCAACATCAACTGACGGATGTACCCTCAAGGAACACTTTCTACATCCTGCCCTCCAGAACTGGCCCGTAGGGACATCGACCTTTGCAGTACTCCCTCAGGGACAAACTGGATGCTGATATCCTCGTACTTCTTGCTTCCGTTTTTCCCAAAAGCCAGCTGAGAGGCACCCAGTCCCCTGAGAGGTGACTGCAGGCTTGGTGTTGTGGTTCTGTCTCCCATACAATGGGGTGTGCTATTTCCCTGTGCCATGGATGACAACGAACATGTAATTTTCTTGTAATAATTTTCTCCTTTTCACCCAGTTTTGGCCAAATTTCCCAGCTATGTTCTCTGCCTGAAAAAACAGTTAGTCATTGCTATTGTGCATGTTGATAGAGGAGTGATATATTGCTGTCATTAGGTTTTAAAATTGACAGTAATATTTTTTGAGTGAAAGGATACATACTTCTCTTTGCTCTTTTTCTTAGCCTCCATCGGAACATAGATGTTGCCTGAAAAGCAGAAATACAGTGTTAAAATAAAGAACCTGAAAGTATATCTGAATTACACCTCATTCCTTCCAAATGCTGTATTTTCACTTTTTTTCTCTCTGTGCAAAGTTCAGCTTTGCCTCTTCTGGTTCCTCTGGTTTTCTCACTCTTTTGCTATTAGGCAGATTATCCTTGTATTTTTCTCATGGCACAAGCAAAACATCAGACAAAGTATGAGCTCTTATCAATCTCCTGTGACTGTTGGTTCAGTTCAAAAGGGATTTTCAACCTAGATTTCAAATTACAGAGAACATTTTTTTCTGGACTCATTTTCTGATACAAACTGCAGGTCAGGACAGCATTCATCTATTTAATCTACAGTAATTTTGGGGAAAATGTCGTGTCTGTTAATAAAATTAAAGTCAGATTTTAATCTTCTCTGGGAATATTTTCAAGTGCTGAAGAGTCTGGGAAATGACTCCACAGCAGTCAATCATTTACACTAAATATTTGTCATAAATTTACATTATGGGTATGGAACACTCTCTGTGTTACTTTTCAGAATCAGGTAACTTTGCATACAGCAAGACACTAGATCACCTTGTATCCTGAATTTTAAAATTACTATGATGAGAAAGAAAAAAAGATTTTTAATTCTCAAGTTTTAAGAACAAAGGGAGAAAACAATATCTTAAATGAATGGAGGATGATTAAAGGACATTACATAGCAACGCATTCATATGATTCACTGATACATCTGTTTCTGCAAATTGTATTTGAAATTGTAAGATATCCATTAATAAAACTACTGTGTTGATGTTACAAAATGTATTATAAAATGGACAACTAGAAAAACTATCACATTATAACTTCAAGAAGAAATTCACAGTATTTGATTTCCAATGAGTCTTAGAGGACTTTTACACACAGACGTTCCACAGTGAACTGTCATCTTCAAGTGGGTTAATAGTGTTATTAAAACTGAAGACAAAGCTTTAGGAGCACACATATTGCTGTCAAGGCTGGAAAATATGGATAAGAAGATCGCACTTTTCTTTTTAAAATCACATGCTGAGCCTTTCAAGTATCTAATATTAATGTGTAGAATGCACCATATTCTGTGCAAAACAGAAACGGTGCTATTCATGGTGAAAATACTGGATATAATGTAGAACTGGTATGACTTCAGGCTTAAAGGGAACAGAAGCAGTATGACATGTCAAAAAGGGACCAACCAAAAGAGGAAAGATCGAATTCCAGACATACCATTCTTCAACTGGCAAATCACTCTATTTTTCTTTCCTCCTTAGTCTGAGTGTTCAAACATCCATATTTACTGAATTGTCTCATCATTTTTTGAGTTCTCTAAAATGCTATTAAGTAAGTAAAATGCAACCTATATTCCAAATAACTCAGCACTAAAACTATAAACCAGTGATGAGTATTGAATGCTTTATGAAGTGCTGTGTCTGAAAAGTTCTGCAAACTCTATAATTACCTGTGATATAACATTGCTAGTTTCATAGATTGTACTTGGTGTGGGAATCTAGCTGCTTGCATTGAGACAGTTAGTAAATTCCAACATGTAAATTTCCCTGTGCAGCAGCTTGTGAAAAAGGACCATTTATACAGGAAGAGTCAAATTTTATTTCCATTTGTCATGTTCTTTTGTGCTGTATTAGCACAATTAAGAGCCTTGTTTCCTTATTTCTTATTTATCTTATTGTGAAACTTGCAAAATCTTATATATAGGGTATATCTTAAGGTTATACTGTTTTAGTAGCATTTTAACATGCTTGTACTTATCCTAGCAGTACTGGAATACTTGCAAATGTCTTTACACTAGTTAAAGACAATGTAAAACATATCAATAAAAAGGTCTAAACCCAGCCATGTGCAGGAATGTGTATCTTTGACTGAAACCACCTGGGGCTAACGAGGATCCAAACCTTTGGCTACTTGCTGTATTCATCTTGGGCAGTACCTAGCTAAAGTTTCATTTATGAAATCTCTGGAAACCGTATTTCCAGTCTAATTCTGAGATTGAAAACTTCATTGTATTTCCAGTGTTTAAGTCTGAACATCAGTTTTTGACTCTGTTGTCTTTCACTGCCCAAGCACAAGTGAAGCTCATAACTGAGATAAAAAAAATTACCATGCTCCTGCTTTCTCTGAAGCAACCATAACAAACCAAAGATTTTTTTTTTCTCCAAATGAGAAAAAATGTGAATTTCAGTTTCATAGAGAAATGGGCCACGTGTGTTTCGAATCAAATCAAAACATTAGTGCTTGAAGACAGACAAGGTGCAGAGATTCAGTGAGAGAAGTAATCAAGCCTTCTTGATAAATAAAGCAAACAACCTCCAGACCTCAGACAAAGTTGCTGTTGAATCATAGAATCACCACAGAATGGTTTGAGTTGGAAGGGACCCTAAAGATCATCTATATCCAACCTCCTTGAATGGGCAGGGACACCTCCCACTAAATCAGGTTGCTCAAAGCCCCATCCAACCTGGCCTTGAACACTTCCAGTGATGGGACTTCCACAGGTTCTCTGGGCAACTTGTTCCAGTGCCTCACCACCCTCACACTAAAGAATTTCTTCCTTATACCTAGCCTAAATCTCCCCTCTTCCAGTTTTGATCCATTACCAGTTGTCCTCTCATTAGAAGCCCTTGAAAAAAGTCCTTCCCCAGATTTTGTGTAGGCCCCTTAACGTAGAATTGTTATTTCATACTGTGCATTAAAAAAAAAAAAAATCTTGTAAGCTGGAAAAAAAATGATGAGTGATTTCTAGATTTCAATAATTGATGGCATATCTACACAGAATTCTGTGCTCCTTAAAAGAGAGGAATGAGCATATTATATATTTTAGGAACTATTTTCCTTACTGGCATAACTGTCTGCATTGCATCAAAAGCCCTTATTGTTGCCACGTAGAGAAAGGAAGAGGCAAGTCTGCAAACTAACAAGGGGTTCCAAGGGATTTTTATATTAGCCCGTAATTAAATAATAGTTCGTGTTGCCTTCCTCCACTGGGAATTGCATCCTTTTCACCTCTCCTCTGCTAAAGCAGAGACATCCATTACGATGAGTAGCTACAACACTTGTCAGATCCAATCAGCTCCAAACCACTGAAGACCAACTGACGTGTGCTCTCTTAAAGCATGGTTTCTTGTCCCCCAAAAGCCCACTGTCCTTTCACGTGCATGTAACAGTCAGAAGAGATCACATCACACAATGAAGAAAAACAGAAGCATATGGTACTAAGGGGCCTCTGCAGGAGATGGCTAAAATGTCAACGCTCACACATAAACAAAATATATGCAAAAATATGTGTTCATATAGAATGCCAGACACAAGTAGATGACAAAAACAGCACAAAAAGGCAAAATTTTGCCAACATTACAGATAGTCATAGTATTTTTTATTTTTTTTTATTGTTTTCTAAAGAGGTGCACAAAAAATTGCAATCACAGGCACTTAAGAGTTGCAAAGTTCAGTTTTCCAGTATAATATCAAGCCAAGTATTCGTCACACTACATTTTGCTCATGTCTTTAGTAAGTTTGAACATGACAACTGAATTGCAGGCTCTAAGTGACTACACTGGCAGATTTCTCTTCCTCATCCCATTGGTACTAAAAAGTCAATCGAAAAGCAGGGACATGGATTCACTGCATATTCTTAACAAACATGTAATTCTCTCTCTCTTTTTCTCTCTCCAGACACACATTGCTTACTGCTTCTTCTAAGCTAGAGAACAGCATTTTCTGAACTAAGCAGCCTATTAGATGTTTTGCAAAGAAAATAAATGTTCAGGATTCTTCACTCTCTCCCTTCATTCCCTATGTGTAAGGTATTTTTGCTGCAATAACTCTGTGTTAGAGAACATGTACCAATAGACGCTTCTTTTATCATGTAACTATAAACTGAGGAAGCAGCTGTTTCAGGAATACTGTGAAGTGTATAAACTGATAGTTAGAGAGATGGGTCTGTAAGTCATAAGTTGTCAAGAATTTTTTAAATTTTACTTTTTGGAGAAGGATAGGTTTATTTTGGTTTGTAATTCCATCACAAACCATGTTTAAAGGAAATAGGGAATTTATGAAGAAAAGGTGTATCAACAGAGATGCTCTTTGATACTTAAAATATATCTGAAAACATACTTAGTACCAATGTTAGGTGATGTCATTGCTTAATTCCTGTATGAAGCCACAGAAAGAATGGAATAGGTTTTCAGGAGGGCTTTTAATTTCAACAAAATCTGTGGTTTTCCTCATCTTAATTTGTGAATCTTGATGTTTTAAATCAATACACCTTTGAAAGCAAAATCCAGATAAAGCAAAATCTGGGAAGGATCTTCACTCACTTACTGTCCTTTTCAAGAAGATTTTATGAGAAATTGTCTCTCTGATGATAAAAAATATTCACTTAGGCTTTTGTAGCAATGATCACTTCTCTAATTCAGGGTGTTAAAAAATGACTGCATTTTTAACAACCATCTGTGTTGATTTGCACAGATTTAATCTCTTCCATTTAAAAAATAATGTGGATCTGATTATTTTTTAAATGGGTTGAGACATCAATTAATTTTAACTTCAAGAAGTTTCCCTGCCTTGCAAAGATGCATTGTATGTTGTAAAATTGCATTCTAATCTGGACTTTCATCAAAACATTCAAATAGAATCAGACTGTTAAAATGCAGCTGTCCCAATGACACAAGTTATACTGTGAAAATATTATTTTAAAAAATAAAATAAAAATGAGTAACTTGAATTCAGAGTATTCTGTATGCATTTATCAGTTTGTTTAGTTCATTTTGTTATAATATACATTAGAAAGAGAAGAAAAAATAAATAAATAAATAAATAAAGCCGTAGAAATGTAATGAAAAAATGTGAGATTTAGATGATTCCTCAATTCAAGTTTTCTTTCAGCTCTGAAGCCCTGGGACATTTATGCAAGAGATGTATTTCAAATAAGGCAGGTATCTTGCTTCATCTGACAGGTGGCGATACATTCTGATTAGACTGGTCCTTATCCAGAGATTTATTTCTTATTTCCTGCAAATATGGCATTTTGACAGAAATGTTACTCATATTCCCATTATCTCCCTGTGTTTATTCCTTTTATTTTTCTTCTCTTTTTTTTTTTTTTTCAAGCTCAGAAATATCATCTATACTATGGACATGATATTTTTTTAAGTAATGGAATCTAGAAAGACAATAAAAACATCCTTTCTAAGGCATCTTTTCTTTCAAAGACCAAATAGTATGGGTGAGAAAGAAACCTGAAAAAAATCAGTAATTTCTAAAGAATTGCTACAATAATAATGGAAATACCTGCACAGAACCACAAGGTTAGTTACACCTTCATTTTGACAGTGCAGATAAGGCTTAACTTCTATTAGTCAGGTCTTTTTCTTAGGCACTTAGAACAAAAATTAGATACTCTTCTAGTGACAAAAAATTAGCAATAATACTACTACAAAAAAAAAAGAATACGAATGGAACATGCAGAACGAATAAGGAAAAAAATAAGGAAAAAAATAATCTAAAATCCTTAAAGTGGATTTAAAAAATGAGCTATATCTCAGTTAGTCTATCTACTTTTTTGCGGGGTGGATAGGTTAGTCAACAGTGTAGGAGGCACCTCTTGCCACTGGCACAACCTGATATTCTTGCTGTCTTCTGTCTTCTGCTCCAATTTCTCTTGGTTTTTTTGAGGTTTTTTTTGCAGGTTTGGACCACTTCCACAGGGAATAATCTACTTTTGAAGTGGTTACGTAAATCTGTGTAGCAAAATTAGAAGTTACACTTGTAAAGTGGAAACTGACACTTTGCATGACAAAAGTATTTTTATCACACTCTTGATGTCAAATACTGATGATATAAAACACAGTTGATTCACACCAGAACTTTTATCTGGTTAAGCATTCTGTTTTTAAAATTATTCTTTATGAGGGTTACTGTGACAAGTTTTGGGTGTTTTTTTTTTACTACAAAAAGCAGGTGGGCTTTTTAAGAATGGAGGCTCTCATTAAAAAAAAAGATGCCAAACCTATCTTTCCTGTTAACATTAGGCTTATGGCATCTCCAACTGAAATCTGCTTTTCTCTCTCTCTGTCTCTTTTTTTTTTTTTTTTTTTTTTTTTTTTTTTATGAATGCACCATCTTCTTGAAGCCTGGGGAACTGAAAAGCATTAACAATTTTTCAAATCTTATTAGTTAGATCTTGTGTAAATGACAAACATTCTAAGATCAAACTAAATACATGTGATGGAAAATTGTGGCATGTAGTTCATAAGACCTCATATTATAGCTTGGTTATCACTTAACCCATAATCTGATGGATGCAGCTTTTAGTATCTGTATAATCTTTTTTTCTGTTATTTTACCTTACTGACAGCAACATGGAAAACACCTTCTCTTGATGCAAAAAGTCCTGTTTAGTGAAATAAAATGTGCAAAGCAGAAACATTGAAAATGTTAGTTACAGGTATGGACTGAAACTTCTTTAACATTTTTAAGTCCTCCCAAGCAAAATTCTAAGTGATGCACAGTCAGAGGTTAAGGAAATATGATCAATGTATAAGAAGTATCATTTATTTTTATGGTTCATAAAAATTGACGATGAAGGGACATGCAAGGCATGTTTTTCTGTTAGGAAACAGATCTGTTGCTCAGTAGGGAAGCTAAAATAAAGCCATGCTTTGAGTTTAGGCTTCCACACAACAACAATTTATTGGTTCCTTCAAAAGAAAATTATCTGATATTACTATGAAGGTCTTAGTTTGTAGGATATAAATATTGGCTTTTTATCTTTCCATTGTCTGCAAGTATTCCAAATTTGCTCTTTCCAAAATGTACTCTCTAATATCTGAGTATGGAGGTAAGGGACAGCTACTAGACATCAATGAAATACTGTGTAATCTTGATATAAACTTGGAAAATTGTTCTCTGGAGTTCCTAAAGATTTGGTGTGATTTTGGGTTAAGATTTTGGTTTTGTTTTTTTTCAATTGTAAATGCTGTGACTTATACAGTTCAATATGAAACAGAGTGACAAGTGTAATTATGAGCTAAAACAACTGAGAACAGTTATTCTGTTTCTTGTAAAGAGACACAGTATAGTTTAGAATTTTTTTTTTTTTCAAATATTCAAAATCTTGTTTTTTCTAATCTGTTGTTGATATCTGTTCAGATATGAAAATTCATTTTCAAATTAAATGTATATGTTTACTAGCTTTTAGTTTTCTTTTTCCTATTCCAACCCTAGTTCATGAATCTGTCAGAATTCAGGCACTGCTTTGGAAATCAGGAACTCTATGTAATTTCAACGTGTGTCCCACTGAGTCAGACTGACTTTGTTAATGGACTCTGATCTTATTACAAGTTGCAAGATCCTAAGAAATACAGGCACGTGTGTGCAATTGCAAAGAAATATGATAGTTCTGGAGAGTTTTGAAATCAGTGTAATGTGATTAGCAGTACTTTCTTGTGACTATTAAATTGGTATACACAGTAGCTAACACGGAAGGATGTTTTTATAACTTTCATACCAAAGACTACTAAAGATAAAGCTTAAATTTAAAATAATAAAAGATATATATGTATTGGAGGTTTTTTCATTTATTTATTCACAGTGTACCTAAAGTTTTCAAATTCAGCTAAAGTGACCGAATATTCAGTTTGAAAAATATTGACAAAATATTGTTTGATGTGCTGAAACTCCATGACTTAATTTAATGTCTTACCACTCTGAGACATGGATCAAGAGTTAACAGCTGCTGAACTGGATGCAAACTTATATTCTAGCATGTCAGTAACAAAATAATTGCATAATAATTCTTTATTTGCTAGCAGCAAAACTCTGTTAAATTACCATAAAACATTATATGCCATTGTGTAAATCATGTGTGATATGCATCTGAAAGCTGTTCAGCATGAAGACAAATAAGTTTAAACAGCAAATAGTCTAAACTCACATGATCTATTTATAAGGAGTTGTCCACAAGACGACTGTGGAAACGAAATACAGAATAGCTATTTTCAAGTAAGTACTCAAAATATCTGCTTGTACAAGGGCTTTTATTCTGAAAGAGGAGTGCCTTTTCTTGTTCATTTGATAGTGGATTACGCTGACCACACAAAGACTTTTTCATTGTTGACCACAGCTGGAGTTCATACAGAATAATTAGAGTTGTCCCCTTCTGCAGTTGACAATAGTTTCCACCTAAAGACAGGCTTTATTTTTAAGACACAGACCTGTGTCTGCACAGTCTGCACCTCCTTAGCAGTCTCCTTAGCCTGTGTCAGTCTCATTACTTTCTGATGGCAGTTGTACAGTGGTAACCACCTGAAAAGTGCTGACTGTCTTCATCCCAGACCCACGAAGTACTTCAAACAAAAGCTGCTTCACTTTGCCCAGTTTGGACCATGGCTCTCAGGATATGAGAGGTCCAAGGTCTGCCAGACACACACATTGTCAACACACCTCACTTCCACTGCATGCAAGTTAAGGCATTGATATTTTGTATTTTGAAGTCTTGTAGATCCTTTTAAAACAAAACCAAAACAAAACCAAAAACAAAATTATAAACAAACAAACAAACCTGATTAGTGGTATGTATGTGTCTAATGGGTTAAAAAATGCTTGAAACTATGGGCAGGGTTTTTAAGCATGCACAAAGTAAAGAATGATCTATTCTAATTAATTATGTACAGATATTGTAGTTTCACACTCTTTTCACTTGACAGGTAAAGGGTTGAATACAGAAGACCTATTATAGATTTTACATCCAGCCCATGTGGATTTGGACTGATTCCACTGAGTGGGCTCAGGTCAGCTAAGTCCTTTCCTTCAAAGCATCATGGGTGTCTCTGAGCACCATTGCAAGCTTGTTCTGGCAGTAAGCCAGGCTTCAAAAAGCCTTTCACTGTGCAGTCACTGACTCACTAATGGGCAACTGCAGGCTTTCTGATTTTCCCTTCGTTTCATGTGTTCATTTGACATAAATTTAATTAAAACAAATCTGACGTTAAAGCAAGAGGAGATAAAAGTGATATGTCTCAAATTAAAGAACTGTGAATGATACAGGAAACCTTACTTTTTTTTTTTCTGTTTCTGTAAAATATTGTCAGTTTTAGTGAGCTTGCTACTTAAAGTCTGCAAAAACTGTACGGATATGCATTATTAAGAATAATGTGCATCCAGGGTTAGATGAAGGTCTCAGCCCTACATTCTCTGTAGTAAAACCTTTCAGAGAATTCGTATACTTTCTTTCATACCCACACTTCAGGTAGTCACCTCTTCACAGGATATGAGACAAGTTTGCCCTTCTGCCAGCTACATATCCATAGTTGTTAGACAGCTCAAAAGCATACAACAGCAGAAACATGAAAAGATCACATATTAAATACAAAAAATCGTCATTTTTCAAAGGTCTCTTTTGGTTTTTACTTAAGGCTAAGAAGGTGATAGTGAAAATGAAAAAGAACATGCTGGTAAAAAGGTTTAATTTAATTGCTTTGAATGTTGCTTTAGGAAACATCGAACTTTCTTCTTGTTCTTTTTAAAACTCTTTTTTCCAAAAATTCAAAGAAAATTCAGACTGGAAATATACTAATGTGAACTGAAAGGGTATTTGCAAGCTGCTCAGAGATGTGCTCAACCAATCATATTAAATGTGGTGCCATTTCATAAGAACTATGTGTAAGTTCCTAGCACTGAAAGCATTAGCACTGCAGGAAAGACGAATGAGCAACTTTTGCAAAGTCTCCAGTTTTCTTGTGTGATATATAAGTTATGAGGATAATTGATGTGTGGGGCATGTTCTGCTGGTTAAGCCAGTACAAACAGGAATTTATTTATCATAGCAGCAGCTCTCTGGCCTCCTTTCCTTTGTAAGCGACCATAAGTGCTTTGTGTTTTTCAGTGTGGATGGGTGGAGTTTCAACGGTAAGTCCTCTGGCTGCTGATGCCTATGCACAAGGGGCTGCTAGTAAAGGAGGCCACATCACAACTGACTGAATGGCAGGTCTTCTTGGTTGTGCCTATGCTGAAGGTGAAGGTGGTTTTGTGGTGTTTTACCACAGCTGTCATCCCCAGCTGCACCCTGACTCCTGCTTAGAGCAAGATGAGGGTACACATCACCCTTAGCAGTCCTTGTCATCTGTGAAGGGAAAGCCTCAATAAAGGCCGCTGCATGGGCAATCAGAGACGATGAGGAAAAACTCCACAGAATATTGACAAAGGCTTTCTGGGCAAGATCCCTTAACACCATTTAATCCCTCTTATCTCTATTCCAAAGACCACATGAAGGTTTTTCTTGAAGAAAAAAGGAAATATTTTTGAAGAAAATAACCAGAAATTCTCACTATAGGGAACATGCTTCCTTCCAGAAATGGTATAAATGATGCAATTAAAATGCAAAGAAATTAATATCTAAATGCTACAATGTCTTTCTCTTGCCCATGTTGAAGGATTCCATTTTCCTCTTCCTAATGAGACAGAAAAACCTTGAAAGTCAAAGGTATTGCTTTGAATCATGAATTTGCTTCATTTACAAAATCTTATTTATCAAGTAATTGCTTTAAAACTGTATAGTCCAAGCCAAAGATAGGTAAGAAGGAAAAAAATAATTCCATAGATTTTTTGTGAACATCAAAATGTATGCATGAAAATTAGGACACATTTATTCTTTTCTAATTAAAACCAAAACAAAACCCAACAGCAACAAAAAAATAGACCAAAAACCCCCCCAAAAAACACAAAAAAACCCAAAAAAAACCAAGCAAACAAACAAAATGTGGAAAGAAAGAGTGAAAAGGAGATAAACAAAAAGAGTGAAAAAAGAGAAAAGTTTTTTTTAATCAGGCAACATCCCATCAACCTAATTCTCGATGGTGATAAATTTAGCATTTGACACAAGTAAAGACATTTAGGGTATACTTTTCAAAACACCTACTGCTGTTGATATGCCCAGCTCTCCTTTTGACTTGTGAGTAAATTCTCTGACACTTAAGAAAATCCTAATCTGCTTTTTACTAATAAAATACTGCAGAGGAATTGAAAATTGAGACTGTGAAAGAAGGAATAATTACGATACAGTGCTATCTTTTCTACAGACTGTAAACACTGCAATCATGTAGTGTGGCAGAGTTGATGTTCTGCTTTAGGAAAGTGTTACTTTTTTATTACAATTGAGGCTTAACACTGTAATAATGGAAGCTCTGACAAAAGCATACAGGGAATGCAAGTGGCTATATATGTTCCTCTTCATTCAAAAGGTCTCTAACATACTGCATGTATGTGAGTTAATCTGATAGTACATAAAAGTTATACTGTTAGTTAAATCTGTTATGGTTAGATGGTTTTGTTGAGTTATCTAGGGGAAGCAGTCTTCACTCAATGTTCTTCAGATATTAGCATTTATTGGCAATAAACCCATAAAGAAACAGAAGATGAAAACATATGACAATCTATAAACCTACATATCTTCTTTCACAATCTGTTTTTACACAGGCTTGGCAGAGATGGGCAAAGACATTCCAACATTTAAAAAGCTTACACTAATACAGAAATGCTGCATCTCCTTATAAACATTAAAAGGTGGAGGGCACCATTAGCCTGCTGCTTTGCTTGTTGTATTCGCTCCACAGAGAAAGTCAAGGCCAACCTGGAAGGCCTTTTCTGGAGCTGTCTCAAGTGTCTTTGCTTAGACCTTCTGTTTCTCAGTATATGCCTTCACAGTATTAAGTTCCTTAGAAACTGTTCCTTAAAAAATTCTGATTGATCTCTCTGGAATTAAACATTATAGGTAAGAAACAAGGATCCAAGTTCAGAGAGCTAATGTGTAAACCTTATCACCTTCAAAGAGAAAAGTAAAATCTGAGTTTGCTAAGGATGAGAGAGCAAGGGAAGACTGGTTTGTAGAATAAAAGAAAAAAGAGAAAAACTGGAAGAAGAAAGATTAGTAGCATGTAGACAAGTTGAGATTAAGTTAATTTTAAAAAGACAGTAGAATTCTGGAAATATTACCTAAAAAAACCAAAAATGACATAAATTACTAACTTGTCTAAACTCTATCATTCAAAGCATAGTCTGCTGCTCAGAGGCAATAATGAGATCTGAAATTAATATTTACAGATTTTGCATCATCTTTCAAAACTGCAAGTTTCCCCTTTTTCAGTAGGCATTTTCCAGGGCTTCTTTTGTTTTTTCTAAACATTGTAGGTCTTAAAGTAGTTTCTGGGAGGGAGGAATGCATATGCCACTGTGCTATATTCTTTGAAAAAGTGTCTTCTAAATACAGAATATGCACAATTTTGTATATAGTCTCATTGAACAGTTAGGTATTCTGTCTTTGCTTTCCTTCCTGACATATAAGCGGCTCAGCCATTTATGAAGGCCTTTAAGAGATAGAATAAAACTGTATTATTTCTCTGTTCAGTGAAAAAAACTATGGTAGTGTGTTTGGGGTTATTTTTTTTATGAAAGACATTGTGTACTGCCTAACAAGAGTAAAATATTATTATTGCAGACAAAAGGCCTTTTTTTTTCCCCCCAAATGTTTCCATTAGCACCACTTTCAAACGTGTACATATCATTCATATTTTCCTATTTTCTCGTCCAACTGAACAGCTCAGTTTTTCTTTCTCTTATGCATTTGTAAGCCAAAGTAGAAGTCAATAATAAAGATGACTGAAGATGTTTGGCAAAAGAGTAAGCAAGGGGTCTCTTCTGTCAAACCCACATATCTACTGTCCTTTCAAGCAGAATGTGGGGATTATTTAGATCAAAGTTCCTGTCCTTGATCTTCAATGTGTTTGTGGCATTCTCACCTCCCCTCCAGCAGTGACACTGTGATGGGTCTTCACCCATTGTGCTTAAACATAGCCTTTCAGTAAAACTCTTGCTCCTGCCCCTTGCCAGAAGGCATGATCTATTTTAAGGTTAGGTGGAGGTAGGCACTAGGGAGCTGTTATAGAACTGTGACATCAGGAGTGGGAAGCTAATGATTTATGCTAAAAACCAGACAAGTGGTGCAGAAGAGCTTCAGAAAGTCTTGAGAGTTCATCTAGATGCACATCCTACCAGTGCCTTAAAACCTAACCTAAAGTAAAAATTAGATTTGTACCCAAGCTGCATACCTTCCCCTCTCAGAAGGAAACATTTTCTGTAGACATTAAGTTTGACTTAAAGATGTACCTATCTGAATTTTTATGTAGTGAAAGCCTAGGATCTAGTACAAAGCAAGGAAAACAATTGGTTTAAAAGAATTTTGTGTCCAGACTTTGTTACATTTAATGTAGTTGACTTGCTTCCCAAAGGCACATTACTTCACTAAGTAGAAATACCTGGCCTAAGGAATTTCACAATCTTGTGCCAAAAAAATATGCTGTGCTAGCCTTAAAGCTGGTCAGGCTTTAAACAAGACAGACAGTAGTGTTTATACAAATGAGATAGAAGAGAAAACTCATGTTTAAAATACTCATAATTCAGAATAAGTAGAGCACACATACAGCAATCCTCTGAAGTTTCACAAATTACATTGTTATCACCGTCTTTCCTTCTTTCCTACTGTGTGGTTTAATCACTTGACTTTAATTGGACTATAAAGATAGCATGTCAAGAACTATTTTTTCCTGTATATGTTTGTACAGGACCTAGCACAGTAGGTCTTTGATTCTCCCTGACACATTAAGGTAATACTTCAGAATAATCTGCAAACTATTTTCAGAATACTATATAGCTACCTGTAAAAATGGTCTGATAATGAATAGATCTGAATAATTTAGTTTAAGAAAAACGTTCTAATTAATCAGATAAATTACCATCAATTAATAATTTAACAAATCTAACTGTAGGGAGCAAGCTTTCAGTTGCAGGGGATTGAACCAAACGACCCAGGATCTTTCCAATTTCTAATTCTCTTCTCCTAGGAAATAAAAATTTTTAAAAAGTCTGTGACAATTGAGAATTTTTGTATAACCAAAACCTCATCTAAACCCACAATTTTCCTGAAGGCAGAGTGAGACATATGAGAAAGGGCCCCGTGGAGATTCCCAAGAGACCCAGAAAGCAGAAATGTGTGCCAGCATCCTTGGAGAGAAGATTTTTCCTTGATACATTTGACAGAAGCCCCAAAGCCATGTTTTGTTCTTGCCCTCTCACCCTAAACTGTAGTTCTGTATGTAAGAAGCTCTTTCCTACAAGCTTCAACTATAACAACCAAACCTGAAATTTTCACATACCTACATACACAGCACACCTTTCCCATATACATGCTGATAATTTTGCATTTTTTGATCATGGTTTTACCACCCACATTCTCTGAATAAATAAATAATAATAATAATAAACCAATAATTCTGCATATTTGGTTACTTCATGTAATAACTTCTTTCCAAAGGAAGATTTTGAACACATCTTTTTGATGAACATTGAGCAAAAGCATAATCTACTCACAGATATTCTCTGAGCAGAAGGCTAAATTTTCTTGAGTGTATCATCTGCTACAAACTATTCACTTAGCTCTAGTTAGTCTCAAAATACCAAGCTTCTCTGTGTCAGGACTGGGGGCTGAACCCATCTGACAGATAAAGCAGTTGAACTGTGCTGATGAGCTTCAAAGAGAGCCAAACATCTGTCTCATTTTTCTGTTGCATGTTCCTGACAGACATTTGTGCATTAAGTCTATTTATCAGACAACACTTTGTCTAAGCCAAGATATAGTCAGCCATCATAATAGGATATATCACCAATATGGGACTATGAATTACTGTTTCTTTGCTAAGATATTAGTATCAGAACACAAGCATTGCCATTTGGCTTATCTTCAATACTGTCAGACATTTTTCATCATTCATAAACAAGGTCTCTCATAAGAGTGATATATTCACAGTTAAGCAGAATGTCCCCTCCCTTCAGGGTTACAAAGGTGAAACAGTGCTGTCCTGTGCTCTAGTTCCAGATTTACATACACATACGTGTTTTAACTTAAGATGATAAACAATAATGTTGAGGAAAGGAGGGGTGCTGCTATTGAAGAAGAAATCTCACGGTGTATTTTTCTTTCTTCTCAGCAAAGGCATGATAAGATGCATTGGTGGTTTGGTAGTGTTAGATTTACTCAGCCTTGAAAGGAGGTTCTGTTTCCAAGTCCTGAAGATAGTACGATACTGGAAGAATATTAAAATGCAAAATACTCTGTCTTTTAGCACCATTACAACATGGTTACAAGTTCATTCAGTGTGGGTGAGAGAGCAGATTCACAACAAGTCTCTCCCAGGATTGGGACTTTTATCTCCAGAAGGTATAGCATGAAAAGGGCAATCTGTGATAACATCCACAAGATAGTGGCAAAGTTTCTGAGGATAAATTTTATATTAGCCTAGTAATTTGCTGTGATGGGAGGCTATTTGCTCAAATTTGTTTTCTTTTATTCTCTGCTCAGAACAGCAAACTCGAGATTCCAGAGGACTGAAATACTTCCGTCTAACTAAAGCATTTGGGCTTTATGTAAGGTAAAAATGATATATACTGAGATGTAATTGTTGATAATTTTTTCATGCATGAAACCTTATGATACTTCGACATACTGTATTAATCAGATTAATTGCACTTTTTACATATCTTACAGATTTTTTTCCATATGAAGTCCTCAGATAAAAAATGTTGGGTATGTATATGCAAGTAAGTGCCAAGGAAGAAATATTCATACAATAGGAATTAGCAAACTAAGAGCTGAAGAAAGATTCCACCTAAAAGTCACTATTAGGAGAATTATTTTTCTGAAAAATATTCATAGTGAAATGAACTGCAAAGAATTTGAAAGAAACACTGGTAACAAAATAATAAATCTGGAAGATTGAGATGTGGGAAGTTAGTATTTTAGATAAGAAAACCATCCCATTTAAAGTGTTTTGTAAGCAGTGAGAACAACATTTGAAAAAAAAAAATTATTTCCTAGTCAATATACTAGTTGGAACTGAATTCAGAAGAAACAAGTGAAATGTCTGGACAAACAATTAAAAAATA
The DNA here is from genome assembly GCF_020740795.1 of Apus apus. Classification (NCBI taxonomy): domain Eukaryota; kingdom Metazoa; phylum Chordata; class Aves; order Apodiformes; family Apodidae; genus Apus; species Apus apus. The sequence goes on along the minus strand of NC_067312.1, from coordinate 38,072,985 downwards.
TATATAAGAAGTATATATTCTTATCAAGAGGAGACTGGAGAAGTCAGAACTATTTCAAAACAGTAAAATAAAACAAAAGAAAGCAGGAAAAAATATTAATTTAATATTGATATTTGGTGAAATAAAAAAAATATATTAAAAAAAAGAGAAAGCATTGGCTTTGGAAATCATAAAGATACTACTTGAAATATACTGTGGCATTTCTAGATTCTGTATGTTAATACTACATTTTGTGTGAATCACACATTTCAGAAACACAATTCAAAATACTCCAAGCAGACTGCTGCAGAAGTCCTTAGTTTGGAATGGACATTTCCACAGAGTACTTTGAGGCTACACTGAAATAATCCTCAAAATAACATTTATAATAATTCAAATTTACTAGAGACATTGATTTTATCACCTTTTACAAGTATTATTGTACATTTTTTGGAATTGTTACAAATCTGAGTTCTGTAAACAAATAAGTGTAACCAAAAATATCTTGTGATCAGTGAAAAAGTTCAGACTCTTTAAAATTCATTTGGCTTGGCAACTCCTCCATTTTAACAACTTGGTGTTTAAAAGCTTGGAGCAATGTATATACTAAGATAAAAGACCAGAATGTACCTCACAGAAAAGTTGCTGATAGAGCACTAAACACACAGAGAAAACACACAGAAACAAACAAAAAGTAATTTCTCCTCCAAATCAAAAAAGCAGTTTAAATGTAGTATTAATTCTATAGGCCTGTCCAATCACTTTCCAAATGAGTTTCCAAAATCTGCTGCAAATATAGTCCCTGGGTTTATATTAAAGAGAAAAAATCTAGAGGAAAAAAGCACCATGAATACAGTATTTCTGCACAAATTACAACTGAAAGTCAGGCCTTACACCTTCAGGGCAATCTGTGCATCTTTTTAACACAAACTCTCGCAGATGGGATTGTCTGGAAACACTGAAAGCACTTGGGCCAAGAATGTCAGCATTAAAAATACAGAAGTGGCTGGAAATGCTGTTGTATGTCAACCTTTATTTGTCCTCTAAACCAAGAAAAAAGAACAAATGCATGCCTGTAGGCTAAATGCAGAAGGTTTGTTGTTGATTTTTTTTTTTCCTCCTCTGCCTCCAACATGTATGAGATTTGTACAATGAATTGTAATAGAAGGTTCAGATGACAAAAATTACAGTGGTATAGCCAAGAAAAATACCCATGGGGCTTTCTGCTTCCCTTGTGCCCCGCCTGAACTATCAGATCAGCCTTCTGGACTCAAATGCAACACTGTCAATAGGAATACATCATCTTTTTTGTGGTGTAGAAGAGCTGTCGGTTGCAATTCCCATTATTCCAAGGCCAGGATTTTCCATTAGTGTAGCCACCTGCTGGGTTTCTCTACTCAGGTTTAATGGAGTCTGAATTTGAATTTATCACCATCTGTGGGAAGACAGGAAATGAGAGGAGCATCACTAATTCCTTTCTTCATTTACTAAGCATAAGCATAATCTTTATACGGCAGAATCAGCAGTGATCAGGGAGACGGAGAGAATATTTTAACTCATATTGACATTAGAGTTCCAGTCCAAAAAAAATGCTGTCTGTTCCTTAGCCAATTACAGCAAGAAAAATAATGTTTTAATTTCTTATGTAATGTTGTACCAAAACATGCAGATATGAGATATTCTTTCATTTTTGCTTCCAAGGTGGCCTCTAAAGATTTAATAATTTAGACTATTAAAAAAATAAAAAGCTTAGATTGTGAATAAGTTCTCAGGAAGAGTTAAGAACAATAAATTATAAATTATAATGTTTGTTTGTTTGTTAAAAAGAGCATATAAAACCATGAGTTTTCATATTTACTCCTTGTTCTATTTTCCCCAAAACAAAAATTTGAAGCAAAGCAGTAAAGAAATAAAAATGGAAGCACTTCATTGCAAGAAATACTCAGTGCAAGGACAACATGAAGAACTAAAAAAAAAAAAAAAAAAAAAGCAGAACTTTGTATTACCATGAAAATAATTTAATTTTTTTATTATTTATTCTAGACTACCAAAGCACATCATACTGGATATTGAACATAAGTAGTATTGAATACTCCCTAAATATAACAATGAAGACTGTGATGCTTTCATACGACAGGGCAGCTCAATTTAGAGCCACTGGTGAGCTAGGAACCACAATTCCAGTCCACCTAAACGTATATTTTGTTCCTGTCAGTTGAGGTTGAGATCTATGTACTTCTTTTTGAACAAAATAATTGGTGCTTTGGAATGGACAGAAGAGAAGGAGAAAGTTTAAAAATTAATATTTTTTAAAATCTCATGTAGTATCTGTTTGCATTCATCTAAGGAGTGAGAAGATCCAATCTGCATTTGTGAAAGAAGCACCAGGTGTTCAAACCTTTGTCATTAATTTTGTTCCTTGCTTGTAATCTTTGGATTTACAATCTTAAACTTGTGAGGCTGCTCGCTTCTCATATGGCTCAATAAAAAAAGTTTGAGGAACTTAGACACTTTAAAATAATGTTATTTATTGCAGTGAAGAAATAATTCCAAACAACAGAAAAAAAAAAATAAAACAAATAAACAAACGAAAACAAAACAAAAAAACCCACAAAACACTACAACAAAGCCAAGTAAGTAACAAAAAATATTTTCTTCCCCTCCTTTTCTTTATACTTTGAAATAATCTAAATTCCTCTTCTATCAGAGCAGTTTTGCGCAGCGTGTTGTGAGGAAGAAAAAAGCCTTCAGATTGTCTTTTTCTAGTGAAAATCATCCGACATTAGGTCTGGTTGGGCTTCCTCATTTCATTGTTGTGTTGATAGTTACCAAGTTGTGATTTGTTGAAGACCACTTGGTCTTGTCATGCCAGCAGATGTTGTAGCATTGTCAATAATCCTAGTGCACTTTTTGCAGACTAGGATTAGCCACAGGAATGACTCCTGATCATTTTTATATGGTTTGGTTTCATTGTATTTGTCTTCCATAGCGAAACACCAGAATGTACATGTTGTTCAAATGACAGGTTTCTTCTTAATTGTTACTAATTGCTTCTTGATTTGCTAAAGTTGAAGTCTAGTGGAAGTTTTTCACCTGACATAAAGTACTCTTCTTGTTATATATTGAAGGACAGGTCTTTTTAATTCCTAGATACAAGAATCCCAGTGGCCTCAGTATCCCTGTAGAGCTGGAGTTGAAAGGTTTACCTTTTTGCTTTCCTATTTACAGAACTTACAACATATGTTGGGCATTTTGCCTTTAACTGAGACTGTACAAGTATGTAGGTTTTGAAGAAGCACCACACAAATTTGTTTTAAGACCTAGGAAGACCCAGGAATTTTTTACAGACTTGTGTATGTAAGTAAGAGTCAGAATCCCAGCTTTCACCTGATCTGCATGCCTGAGCCTTAGTATCACAGAAGAAAGACAACTAAGGAGAAGACAGCAAACTAGATGAGTAGTTAACTGTGGCTTGCCTGCTTTGTATGATGTCACACATATGGTTATGGTTATTCATACAGAGGGTGGCAACTTTAGTGCTTCAAGACTAACACAAGAAAATCTGTCAGCTCTAGTTAAATGAACATTGTTATTACCTCAGGTCAAGCATATGGAGGACAAACTTCTCTGTTGGATTCTGCTGCTCTTTAATTAATGTCCACATTTGTTATGTCAACATGATGCATCTTGTTTGGTTTAAAGGTTTGGTTTATTCGTAATACAAATGCCTATAGAACTGAATTTTCTACATTCCAAGAGCTGATCTGAAAACTGAGGACCCGAGATGGATGAAGATTCCTTCATTTACATTTTGGAGGGAAAATGGTTAGAATAAATCTGTTTAATACTTCCATAGCAGTTCTTACATATTCATCTTCTTAGCATGAGTGCTTAATACATTATTAGGAGCAGTTTGCTCATCAAAAAGCCTTTTAAGCCTTTTCAATGGAGAACAGAGATGTTTCTTCTGTGTGTATACATTGATATACTTGAGGTGGTGAAATACATAGAATAGTATAATTTTACATTCAGCAAATTATTTTGTTTTGCTTTGTTCTAGAGCAGAAGAAAAAAAATAAGCAAGATGTATCATGTGGAATGCTTCTTTTGAACATTTTTTCTGCGTGCAGAAATCATGGAAATAACAAAAGAAGGAGAAAAAATAGTAATTGCACCTTTTTTTGTCCATAGTCCTTTCATCATAGATACATTAAAAAAAAGTAAATAAACTGAACAAACATCTCACTTTTGTCATTTAATCCTAGAAAGCAAAAGAAATCATTGGCAGTGCCAAAAAATTAAATTAAGAATCCTGAAAATAAATATATAAATATATAAATATATAGAAAATAAATATAAAAAATCTCCACAGTGTTAAGTTGTTTCTTAAACGGTTGGAAGACCCATGTTTGCTCCCCAGAAACCATTTTTTACAGTGTTTGTAAGAATTTAATATTGTAAGTTTATTACATTTATAAACAAGAGGTTTTCTGGCAGCTATTCGATAGCTCTAAGGAATTACATGTTTATTGTATTTTTTTTCATCAACTCATTGAGCCTTAGTCCTTATTGCATGGTAGTAAAACCTGCCTTCAGAAGGGTTGCCACGATGATTACCTATGGAAATAGACTGTAATTGGCTTTGCAGGACAATTGTTTCACCAAGAGTGTTGCCCTAGACAGAGCTTTCCAAATGACATGAGCAGATCAGTGGAATTTAACAGTGGCCACTTTCATGTGGTCAGTGCCTCTTGCAAAAGAAAAAAAAAAAGTTTTATTGCATTTAAGGACATATGCTAATCAGAATAATGACTTGACTTTATTACTTTCATCTTATTCTTTACACACTGTGCTTCTGCTCCACAAAAAAAAAAAAACAAAAAAAAAACCCCACAAAAACCCCAACCAAACAAAACCAAAACAAGAAAGCCAAAACAAACAAAAAACCTCAACAAAACAAACAAACAAACAAAACCCACCCAAAAATACAATGGGTGAGATATATCTGTCACAAAACGACTAATTTGTGCATGTTGTATTAATAGATCTGCTCAAATACACGTAAATAATATCTTTATAGACATGTATGTATCTCTCAAGATTTAGTACAAGTGCACATTTTTCAAACCTGAATAAAAATTGCAACTGTTCTTTATGGCTGTACTCTAATGTAATTCTTTACCTTCCTAAGATAGAGTATTTTATTATCATATCCATTTCCATTCACTACTTATCTGAAATATTCTGCTTTGAAAATGAGGAATCTTTTCTAGTAAGAGCAGGATTGGTTTTATTGGAAAGCAAGAGAAAAATTGATCCGTAACATCTTCTGCTGCAGTTACATGAGAAAAATCTTTACAGCCTAATGACATAAAAAAAGATGAAGACATTCTGTCTGAGATTTGTTTTAAAGATTCTGCAGAAATTACTGGCTTGAGAAATTTGAGTGTAGACCTCAAATCAACAGTTATCTTGGCTATGTAGACAAGTTTGCACCTTGTCTCTTGGCTTTGTAATGTCATTTTGCATTTCCTTTCTTCGCCTTTCCTGCCAGTTTTCCAAAACAAGCACTTGACAATAAGAAAAACTTTCACCTTCATTAGTTGCTTTCTGTCTAGATTTGAGCAATATGAAGTGTTGAAGAAATCATAGAATTGTATCATAGAATCATAGAATGCCAACTTGGAAGGGACCTCAGGGATCATCTGGTGCAACCATTCTAGGTAGTACTACAGTTAAATGAGATGACTCAGCACCCTGTCTAACTGAGTCTTAAAACTGTTCAATGTAGTGAAATCCACCACTTCCCTTGGGAGATTATTCCAATGTCTAACTGTTAATTTTATTCTGGAGTCCAATCAGAATCTCCCCAGGAGTACCTTGTGCCCATTATGCCTTGTCTTTTCCATGCGACTCCTTGTAAATAGGGAGTCTCCATCTTCCTGGCAGCCATCCTTAAAGTACTGGAACATGGTAATAAGGTCTCCCCAAAGCCTTCTTTACTCAAGGCTGAACAAACCCAGTTTTCTCAGTCTCTCCTCATATGACAGGTCCTCCAGTCCTCTGATTATTCTAGTGGCCCTTCTCTGGACCCTCTCCAGCCTGTCTGCATCTTTTTTGTAGTGCAGGGACAAAAACTGAACTCAATACTCCAGGTGTGGTCTGACAAGAGCCAAGCAGAGTGAGATGATGACTTCTTTATCTCTGCTGATTGTACTCTTGTTGATGCAGCCCATCCCATTGACTTCCTCTGCCTCTGCAGCACACCATTCACTCGTGTTGAGCTTGTTGTCCACCAAGAACCCCAGATTCCTTTCCACAGGGCTGTTCTCCAGCCAGGTGGATCCCAGTCTGAACTGTGCTGGTTACATGTTCCCATGTTCAAGACCTTACGCTTCTCCCTTCATAAGGTTCCTGCTAGATCACTCTTCCAGCCTGTCTAGGTCATCCTGGAGAATGGTGCTCCTTTCTGGAGTGTCAACCTCTCCACTCATCTTGTTGTCATCTGCAAACTTCATCAGGGTGCTCTTAATCCCAACATCCAGATCACTTATGAAGGTATTAAACAGCATTGGACCCAATATTGATTCCAGGAGAACCCCGCATATGACTGGTTGCCAGTTTGAGAAAGAACAATAGTGCTACCACCCTTTGGGTGCAGTCTGTCAACCAGTTTCTCACCCACTTCACAGACAGGTGAGCTGTTGTGTTGTTCTTCCAGTAAATGGCTTGGTAAATAAAGACTTCTATAGGAACCAAGTTTTGTTGACCCAAAGCTTGTCTAAGTGACCCAAGTATTGCTTCATTGTTCTTGTCATCTTGGTTGGGGAGTCAGTAGCTGTAAGGTCTCCCTTGGAGACGACCTCTCTGATTTTGACTCAGAGGCATTTGATAGGGCTTCCACAATTACCACAGTTGACTTCTATGCATTCAAAGTTCTCCTTAATACAGACTGTATCTCCTTCACATCTTCTTCACTGCCTGTCTTTAGGAAACACTCTATAGCTGTCTATTATGATCCTCCCACTACGTTTTGGTGATTCCTATGATATCATAAATTTCTGACTGGGCACGGAGCTACAGTTCCTCCTGTTTGTTCCCCAGATTGCATGCTTTAGTATACATACACTTCAAGTGACAGATCTTTTGATTCTCATTTAGGGAAGATAGCTAAGGCACATTTATTCTCTTGTCCTGGCTTATTACCCAATTGGCTGTAGTGGTGGTGGTGGCATGAGAATTGCCATTTTGGATACTACCCTCCAAGTTCTTCAGTTTAAACCCTACTTTACCAAGTTGGTCGGCCTGCTGGCCAATGACATCTTAAAAGTCAAATGAAAATTCAATACAGTATCAGTCTGGTTTGGCGTCATGACCTAGAACAGCCTTCTCAGCAGATGAGGTTGTAGTAAATCAAATTCTTGTGAAAAGGATCTTTTTTTGTGTGTTTGAGTTCCCTCATGACAACTGCACATAGCTTGTTTTGTCCATCCCTGGTTCCTCCCTAGGACATCCTGTATAGTTTGTCCTATGTGATTTTTACAGACTTATTAATTTGATACATCTTTAGTCCATGTTTACAATTTGACACACACCCTTAATCAATTTCTACATTGTTAATTTCTACTTTGTTATTTTAGTCTCTCAGACCCACAATATACCCCGGTTTAGGTCCATGGCCCAACCTTGTTCTGCAATTCCTGCCCCTCCATGTACTTTTACCCCTTCTGTCAATCATCCTTGCCAGGTAAGGGCAGCTCTTCTTATCTGCTGCTACCTACAACAGAGAAGGGGGAAAGAGGGAGACAAGCGGCACTCTGGATCCTTTTCCGTTGCTATCAAGTGCCTTTTCAATATGTATGTGTCCTGAGATTAGGCTATACTGGAGAGCTAAACCCAGGATGCAAGGAAAAACAGAAGATTCCCAGGACCATACTATAATTCCATCACGAAGTCCTAGACTTGGGACATCAGATAAAATAAATCATAGAAACATAGAATGGCTAGAGTTAGAAGGGACCCTAAAGATCATCTAGATCCAATCCCCCTGCATGGGCTCCCACTAGATCAGGTTGTTCAGAGCCCCATCCAACCTGTCCTTGAATGCTTCCAGGGATAGGGCTTCCACAACTTCTCTGGGCAACCTCATTCCTGCGTCTTGCCACCTTCATACTAAATATTTTTTTTCTAATGCCTAAGCTAAATCTCCCCTCATCCAATTTTAATCCATTACCCCTTGTCCTCTTGCTAGAAACCCTTGTAAAAAGCCCTTCCACAGCTTTTCTGTAGGACCCCTTCAGGAACTGGAAAGCTGCTGTGAGGTCTTCTTGGAGCCTTCACTTCTCCATGCCAAAGAACCCCAACTCTCTTGTCCTGTCTTCATAGAAGACATGCTTCAGCCCTCTGATCATCTTCTTGGCCCTTCTCTGGACTTGCTTCAACAGCTCCATGTCCTTCTTCTGTTGGGAGCTCCAGAACTCGACATAGTACTCCAGGTGGGGTCTCATGAGAGCAGAGTAGAGAGGGAGAATCTTGTCTTTTGTTCTTCTGGCTGTGTTGCTTCTGATGCAGTCCAGGATGCAGTTTGCTTTCTGGGCTGCAAGCAAACATTGCTGGTTCATGTTGAGCTTCTTATCCTCCATCCCTCCCGAGTCCTTCTCCTCTGGGTTATTTTTGATCCATTCTCCACCCAACCTGTATTTTCGCTCAGGATTGCCCTGACTTGGGTGCAGGGCCTTGCACTTGGCCCTGTTGAGTTTCATAACATTGGCATTAGCCCACCTCTCAAGCCTGTCAAGATCCTTCTGGATGGCCTCCATTTCCTCCAGCATGTTAACCTCACCATACAGTTTGGTGTCAACAGCTCGGTCCCACTGTTCATGTTGCTGACAATGTTAGACAACACCAATCTGGCACTTGGGGAACACAACTCGTCAGTAGTCTCCGTTTCAGCATTGAGCTGTTAATCACAATTCTTTGAGTATGACCACCCAGCCAGTTCCTTACCCAATGAGTGGTCCACAAAATCCATATAATTCCAGTTCCAATATCAAGATGTCATGCTAGACAGCATCAAAATGTCAAAAAAGAGTGAGTAAAGGAAATTAAAATCTTGTTCTTACCATGGTGCCTTGAAAAGTAATTGAACTGTGTCCCAAAGTTTCAATAATAGCATATCTGGTGATGCTGTGACAATTTGATTGCAGGAGCAAAAAAATTCCCGTGTCTTTAATTTCACTACTCTCCACTGTCCGGTCATCTCAGCCCGTACTCTCAACCTGTACTCGCAACACATCTCAACTCATATTTAAAAAAGTATTAGACTTTGCAACTTTTACATCATTAGCATTTTTGTCTGTTTCCAATGTAGAGAAAATAACTTTTCCAGTCAGCTTCAAAGAAAAACAAAAAACAGGAATTATCAAAATCTATGTGAGAAGAAGAGTCCCCTCCAGTTACAAAAAGGGAATAAGATGGTTCTGATAAATTAGAGGACAGTAGTTTGCAGAGCTCTGGTTCCTAACACAGAAGCTTTCTCTTGTGACCTTGCCACTGAACATCTTTATTTCATCTTCTCCCTCACAACAAGCACTATTTGCATGCAGCTCCAAAGTCTTACTATCCCTTGATGTTTGCTCACTGAAGAACCTGGTTTCCTCTTCTGCCATTGCAACCTTGCTCAAAATTTGTACAAAGACTTCCCAACATCTTTATAAACTGCATATACTTCATTAACTATCCCTAGATTGTGTTCTTCCAACTGCACAGTTAAAAGTGTTTGGGAGCAGCTATGTACTACTTGTACAGAGAGGTAACTTGACAGATTTGTCAACACAAGGTAAGAAGTCACTTAGTCATTCCTTCTGGATCCCTTCTGACTGTTTGAAGATCAAATGGAATAATTATTTTATTTAAGTTTCAGATATTTAATTCTGATCACAAAGCATTCATATTTATACGTAGAAGCTTAGGTGTTTCTATTGACTGAAAATCTTGATAGAGATTGGTAGTTTCCCAAGAAATATTTCAAAAGGCATTTGTTTTTTTTGTGTTCTGTCTAGGAAAGTTATTACCTCTTTTACCACAAAAATCTCATGAAACATTAATTTCGCTTTGAAGTACAGATATGTAAAGTTTTGAAGCAAAAGATACAAGAATATAAATCCTATATTTAGTGAAATTTCAACACACCTTTTCCATGTGAACCATCTTCATTATATGTTCTTCATACCTACCCATGTGCTCTGTTCACTACTTTTTTTCCTTTTTTCCTTCTGAGGATATTTTCCTTGTAAGCAATAGAAAATAAATTAACATTAATTTTAAGGAAAAAAACCAACAAACCAAACAACATAATATTGCTCACTTCATCAAACAGAGGTAGATTGTCATTGCTAAGGTCATAAAACTCCAAAGTAGTTTGTGTATTGCTAATGTAATACAGTGAGATATTTAAACTAGGGATACAACAGTCCTCAACACGAACATAGTGAATTATATTTCAGTTAAAACTTTGTTATTGCAATTTTAAGATTCAGTAAATACATTTTTTAAACACCTTTGTTCAGAATCTGAAGTTTCAAATTGGTATATTAAATGGACTCTGAGGTAGAGGCCACCACCCAGTTGGTGGAACAAAGTTTTTAGGGCAAGAAATTAGATTCTAAGTACACAGACAGGAGCTTGTGGAATTAATAATGCAAACAGTGGAAGACATCTGTGCCTGAAGAGAAATACTGGACACTGGGAAAGGCAACAAGATTAGTACGTGGAAGCAGCGGATTCAATGTTGTCAAAAAAGTAATGTGCTGTAATATAAAATTATGCTAAACCCATGATTTTTAATTATTCTGAGTGTGTAAATGGTCAATTTGTATTTAAGATAATTTTTGTCAAAAAGCAGATGAAGGTGAAAACAGGTGAAGATGAAACTATGTTAGAAGGCTGTATACCAAAGCCTGGTATACTGAGAACATGCTGCCCATAAATTGTGTATGTGCAGCAGGAAATGGGGGAGAGAAGGTGTGAAAGAATGCAAAGATATTAAAAAAGCAATTAGGAAACAGAAGAAAGTATAGACGAAAACTGCAAAGTACTATTCTGAGAGGTGGCGAACTCATCCAAACAAGGTGTTTGAGGCTAAGATAGGTGGGTATGCTTGGAACTCCATTCTCTCTCACTAAGTCTGTCCATCACAAGAAAGGGATTGCAATCTTTATCCTCTTTCTGCAGTTAATTGCTGGCAAAGTGAGGTGTACAGACTGACAGAACCTCCCACACATTTTTTTACGACTAGAGTTTGGCAACCAGCTGCACCCAACAAATATTCACATCATAATCAAAGTCCTTTCTGAAAACCTTCTTGCAGTACTTAATGTTACACATGCTCCATGTGACCAGTCATTTTCTAAAGGTGGTCCAGCAAATTTCCTTTCTTTTTCTCACAGTGTGGATTAATTGAAATTGTTCACTTGAAAAAAGCAACAACTCCAACAAACCAAACCAGGCAAAACAATAATATCAACCCAATCAAACAAAAAAGCTACAGAAACACAGAGAGCTACAAACAGACTATTTATTTATATTATTTTCAAATCACAGAAGCTCCTATGCATTAGTACTTTGGATGTCTGGAGCTCAAATGATAAAAAAACACAAGAAGAGAAAACAAAAATAAATAATCATATTATAGCAAAGCTCTTCAGTGAAGTAGTACAAAACACCAAATCAAAACAGCAGAAGGAAAAATAATCCAACCTGTTCTAAAGCAACCTTCTCCTGCTGCTATTACCCTTCCCTGAATGATGAGAAAATAAGGTATATTCACAGACATCAGCTTAATGTTTAGACAAAAGTGGTATTATCTATTAAATAGACTTTACCTTTTAGAATTGTTGATTACTAATCTGCATTTTCTTTGAATTACTTATGTTGGTTTTTAACTACTGAATGTTGACTAAAGTTGACTGTTGAAGAAATAGCCTTTGAATGCCTGTCAATATTTATACTGTCAAACAAAATTCAAGCTATTTCCAACTCAGCTTCTGCTTGTAGAGCTCCTGCGGGCCAAAACCTATTGTTAAAAAGAGTCTCTGTTGCAATGACTTGTGTATTCCTGCTTTAGCTGTCTGCCTTTATAGCTCTTCTGGGTTTATCTGAAGAATTTATCATCAAATACAACACATGCCTTTGAAACTACAGCCAAACCAATAACAGGTCAATGGCTCAGTTCTCTCTTAGTAGCAAGTAGTCCTTGTGCTTTGCCTCTCTCAGAGGAATATTTCCAGTTCAAGTACAGCCACCAAGTTTGCTGCTGTGATGACAGAAGTACTAGCAGGAATTTCTGGGTTTATGCCTTGCCACTGTTCATTTCTCTTCTAAATTCTAGTGGTTTTAGCATACGCAGGAAGTTTTATTTTTAGAAGGAAAGTTGTTCCTTTTTCAAGGAACTTTCAGTCTAAGACTCTGCTTCAGCAAAGTGGAAAAGTATCTGCTTAATGCAGAGAATAAATAAATAATAATTCAGAAGTTCATATCAAACTGAAGAAGAAAAGAAGAAGAAAATAAATGCAGTGAGATAAAAACATACACTCCAGCCCCGCCCCGTACCACTGCAACAGGAAGTCATGAACGTGAAAGCGTTAAGTCTGCAATCCTCTTAAAATGGAGCATGGAACTACAGAGCTTTTCAAAGATTGACAATTGCTTCTAGCTTACAAAGCTTGAGATCAGTGTTTTCTAACACTCTTCAGTTGGTTAGGATACCCTGCAATACTTAGACTTGCAATAACCTGATCATCCAACTCTGTGGACACAGCAATATTATATACTTTTCCCTGAAACAGCTGAGAAACTCAAACATTCCCTTTTTCATAAAAATGTGACACTGAACAAGTGGGTTTTGTTCATTTTCTTCTGGTAACGTTGTGTCTATTCTGCTCTCTTTGTCTGTAATCTGTAGAGATTATTGTGAAACAGTCAAGGATGTTGGTCTGTATTTTCAAAGTGCTTGCTGTTTCCAGGCTAGGAAGAGCATTTGAAGGTTCACCCTGAAAGTTTTTTTCTTTAGGCATACCAGTACAGAAAATAGTTTTCTCAGCAGGAAAATTAATGTGGCTTGCTTTTTTTTTTCATATAAAAGAGACACAAAAAGATTTTTTTTGTAAATTCAAGAATGTTTTTTTTTCTTTATTTTAAAGGAGTAGTACATATATATATATAATAAACACACAAAAACCACTCATTCTTCTCAGCAAACAGTACTTCTCACATAAAGAACCTTGTAATTTCAGACACAGAAGCAGCCTTTTCCAAGAGAGCAGATCATCAGTCAGCTGTTCACTGACCATGGTTAAAGAACCTACAATAATTTTAAATATATGTAAACATTTTTCATAGTTGATGTTTGAGTAAAAAGTGACTAAATTTAAAAACTAAATTACTTGAGACTGTAGCACTGAAGTAAAATTTCCGCTACAGAAAGTTAATAGATCCTTTACAAGAACAGATGCTCGTATCACCAAATATGTAGCCAGAGAAGCTTCTTTGTGTTGTCAATGGGGACAACTTCAGGCAGAGGCCAGAGAGCACCTGAGCTACTTCCTGCTGTGGGTGGCTCTCTGGAAAAAAATGTCTCTTCAACCCCAAAGCATTAGCCAGCTAATTTAACTAACATAGATTCGTATCTACAATTAAGGGATGCAAATAATACTTTAAATCCTGTATTAACAATTAAACTGTGTTATCAGAGTCTGCCATGAAGGCAGTAGGCATAACTGTTTATTCCTCTTTTATTATTTTGTTTTTTCTTGGTGTTTTTTTTTTTTATATATATATAAGAAAGGTCTTTTTATTTAAAATATTGTAAAATAAAGGTTTTTTAAAAAAAAATATTCTGTGTAGGTTCATTTCTCAGCTTTGAATTTATGTATTTTGATTTTTAGAAAGTTAAGAGTAACAGATTTTGCTTCCAATTTGGCCCAAAAGAAAAGATACCCTTTAAACATATTTTTTTAATACTTCCGCTTTGAATGTCTCCTTTAGAATATTTTTGCATTGTTTTCTCCAACTCTCTTCTTCATATATTTTCTGTTTTTTATTTCCAGTATAAATTTTCATTACACTTGATAAATATTTTCCATTCCTTGCTTTCCTTTAGCCTAGCAGTCTGTTGAAAGACCCTTGTCAATCAGACATAGGTGACTCCCTTCCCTGGCTGGGAAGGCTGTTGAATTACCATCACTAGAAATGTTTAAGAGACATATAGATGTGATGCTTAGGAACATGGCTTAAGCAATGGACTTGGTAGAGTTAGGTTAATGGCTGGTAGAGTTAAGTTACAGTTGGACTAGATGATCTCAAAGGTCTTTTACAACCAGAATGATTCTGTGAAAGCCCAAGTGCCAGTCCAGGTCAACAGCTGTGTGAAGGTTTCATTCATCATGGTGTGACTACAGGACAAATAGCTCAAAGTGTGGGTCAAGCCCAATGTTAGAATTGCAATCTTAGCCCAACCTCAGTACATTTTCTATAGAGAAATACCAACTTGTGGCACTATTTTAGCAAAGATCTGGTCTTCCCCATATTTCTGACAATTTCTGTTCCTTTATAGCCCAAGCATGGCTCATTTGTTGGAGATTTTTCCCACTCCAGACTTTGATTACAAGTCCTGAGCAAACATAGTGTTAAAAAAGGTGGAGGGCAACATGAATTCATTCAAGAAAATGTTAGTAGGTTGTGTTATTTTGGACCCACAAAGCACGCACATTTTACTCTATAAGCATATACACTACTTGTTTTTATTATAACTGAGTGTATGTGTAAGAAAGAGACAGATGTGTTTTCCTCACATTCTTGAACAGATTTTAAAAGAGCAAGTTTATCATTAGCCATACACAGTCTGTTCTGAGCTACAGCTAGAAGTCCTGAAAAACGCTAAACAGTTTGCTCTTTCAATTTAAAATATAAAGCATTGAATAGTGAAGCCAAAATGTATTTTTATAGTCAAAGATTAATGCAAGTAAAATTTAAAAAAATTACCAGTAAAATGTTAGATTATTTCCCAGTCAAATCTCCTGCTTGTCAAATCTGTATACTAACGAAAACTATGTATACTAGCAAAAAGAATGCATGGAGAAGAAACAGACTATTTAGAATCAGATTATTTTTCATAGCTTTTCTTAACATTCCAGATATTCAGCTATATTTGCATCTGCTTATAAGAAGACAGATATAAGGACAGAAAGATCGGTGCATTCCAAAACGGACAGAACAAGTGACAGAATGTAGACAATGAAGTCTTCCTGGAATACTGCCAGTATGATGTCATGTAGACTAACTTACTGCAAGTGCAGTTCTTTTCAGCTAAGCAAAGATAAAACATTTACCTAAGTGCCTTTCTGACAGGACAACAGAACATTTTACTTGCGTTTTTTAGCGTAATTCACATTATTTGCTGAATGGATCATAATAGCAGAATGATTCTCTGAGTATTCAAGCTTCATTAAACTGAGTTCAAGAGACACAGAATAAATCAGATCATAAATGAAAACTCCAGAAAACTTAATTTTGTAGCTGTCCTTACATGGGTTATGTCCTGGGGTAAAAACAGCAAGTTATTTAAAATGAAGAAGAAAATGAGAGGGATGAAGTAGAATATTTAATTGGTTATATATGTCTAGATTATTTCCCATACCAAAAATAAATAAAATAATTACAAAAGTAATTAAATAGTTGCCCCTCAATCACAGAAGTGATCTAATACCTCAAGCACAGAAGAATGCTCATCTCACATTAGAAGAAAAACAACATTGTATTTTTTCTTATACAGCATACAAGTTCTTAAATGCTCACCTAATAAAATGCTATGCAAAAGTTAGCTTATGTATACTTCCATAATCTGACTTACCTTTATTTTTCTCCACCTTCATACTCCACTTTAATTATGGGATTTGCTTATTTTCAGACTGTCGTGGCAACCTTCATGCATTGATTACTATTCTGTTTGTTGTCCACCAGCACCAAATTTGTGGCCTTGTGCAATTTATTTTGTGTTTGAAAGCATATATAACAAGAAGATAAAAGTGCATATATACACACACATATATACGTTTCCACTTATTATTGCTCAAAATTAACAATTATATCTGTGTATCCCTGTTCATTGCTACTATTATATATTTACACTTTTAATTCAACCTTAATATCAGAAATGCAGAATTTTCCAGCTTCTTGAGAAAAATGAAGTTAAGTAGCTAGAATATTACAACTTCTTACGAAAACCAAAATACTCCATGCGCTAGCATTACATTATGTTTTTCAAAATATTCCCTATGTAGTGTCAGAAAGGCAGATTTCAATACCTTTAAAAATCCATGTAGACTGGAATATCAGACTGGTAAGATTTTAAATTTTTTTGTCTATCAGAAAAACTTTTTAATTCCTTGTCTTGAAATTACAATTTCTGACACAGTAGATATGTATCCAAAAAGGGTAGTCAATTTAAGTAATTTTGTCTTTTTCTCTCAGTGTACAAGGTCATTAATTGCTATTGGGACCTTCATAAACCCTAGTCTGCTGATGGGGTGAGAACTCTATTGTTAAATGTATTATGGCAGGGCTGTCTTCAGAGATTGCCTGCTTGATTGCTTTGTAAAGGCCCAATGGCACACAGCAATTAAAATCCATAGACCTTTATAACCCTACTGATGTTTTATGGGCCTTTTTGTGTCCTTCGGTGTGGTTTACCATTTGTGTGTCTCCCAGTGGATCTTCTTTTCAGAACTCAAAGTGGGATTTTTTTTTCCGGAGTGATAAAGCTAGTTATACATCATGTGAAAGGTTAATGACTATTTTCAAAAAGAGCATATGTTTAATGTCATAGGGTGAAAGTTATAGTAAAGAACAATTAAGTAAAATCACTTGCCATTTTCTCATTCTCACAGTATTTAGACATTACTACTACTAGTTACATACAGTCTATTAAGTTGATAAGTCACTGGATAATTTAAAACTGTTCAATTAATTTCAAAATAAATTTTTAATTTACTAAACAGAACAAAACCATCTGTTTTTCTGTGTGTATTGATAGCCACACGGAATGTGAAAACGTCAAATCCAGAGTGTGATCTTCAGTATTTGCTGTCATGAAAATGCTCCTTCATTGAGGCAATAAGAATATAACACTTAAAGCAGTACATGGAACTAATACACAGTGGTAGACTCATGAAGCATTTGCATTCTCAGAAGTTATATAGCTTTGTATTGCCTCATTGAAATGTTTTCTCTTGATCTCTGTTAACAGTGTACTAATTGATACAAGTAACACAAAACAACAGTCCAATGAGCGAGAACTATCTTTTTGGCATGCCTGTGGTGTCATGAGCAAAAGGTCCTCTCACTTGAAATCTTTTGAGCTATAATCAATGAACTGTACAATCTTTACCACTTTACCACTACTGATCTTCACATTAAATAATGTAGCTATTTTTGTGATTTATTGTGAGAAATTTGCATCATGTTTTCAGGGAGAGAAGAGTTAGCTGAGAAAATTAAGTACCAAATAGCCATTAATTATGATAGCATCTGTGATTTAATGCAATGGACAATGCCTGGAAATAATTTTTTTTATCCTTAAATTCATTTCTGTGGTAGAATAGGTACCTTCAGAGAACTAAGTTACTCAGCAATGTTTTAAGTCCAAAGCAGCATATAGACAAATATTTACAGAATGGTAGGAAAAAAGTAAAGTTGTAACAGGAAACAAATCAGTCATGAATTTATTTTAGAGCGGCCTGTTGAGAATGCAGTAATTCACAACTGCTACTAACTTCCAAAGACAAATATGTTTTAGAGCCTAGCAAATGGGAAAAGTCTACTTAAATGCATTTCTGGTGAGAGAAAGGGCTCTTCATATATGAGTTACCTATGACTTGTTGATTTCTAAAGCATTTTTACCATTTGTAAATCCAAATGTAGCTTTCATTTTGTTCTCAATGCCAGTCACTAGCCGCTATGGATTCCAAATCCTCTTAAGTATCTTCACTCTGAATTATTGTAAATTGGAGAGGATTTGGTGGCCAAAGTAAACCTTCAGAGATTATGGTACAACTGCTCAACCACGGAGTTACCATAATTAAAGACACTGGGCTTCAAAGGTTTAACTAGAATCCAGAACTGGCCTTCAGAATCTCTGTTATTACCAATAGTAAATAAGATACTGATTGTCAGAGACTATAGAATTTGTAAACTAGGGATAGGGAAGAAGGGAATATCCTTTCACTTAAACTAATTGTATTTCATATGCAAATCAGGAGGACACAATGAATAAGGAACTTCACAATGCCAAAGTAACAAAGCCACTTTGTAACTTAGTCATCACAGCTGAAGGTGCCCAGACAACTTAGCAGTTAGTCATTTGGACCCAGTTTATATAAATAGGTGTTTGATCTTTTCATGTCATGACCCACAGCATGCGGCCAAGTATCGTGGTCTCCTTGGCTTTTTAGCTGCTATAGTTCAGTGTTGTTTGATTATTAATAGTGCTGACTCCCATAGAAAATATTTTGTGCTTGTGGGTTACTCTCACTCTAGCAAAGAACAGGAGTGCAGTGTACCCTTGCAGCAGGAAATCTTTCATGGTACAATCCAATTTCCACACCTTGTTTGATTTATAATAACGAGGACCACATCTGGAAAGAAAATCCGTCATCCCTCAAAATACTATTTGTTTTGGCCCTAGCATTTTCGTTCTTTAGATTTTATCTCTGAAGTTTGAGGCAGAGGTGTCCTTGGTCCAGCTTTTGATAAGGAAGATTAAGCTGGCAATCCAACAACATATTTATTCATATCTAAGATCCTAGTATGTGTCTGAAATGAGAGTGTTAGAGATATTATGCAGACAATTAACTAAATCTGAATCTGATTTCCAGAAAAAGCAATCTGTTCTGACAAAAGGATGATTTATTTATTTTTTTGTTACTGTTTTTAATTTCTCCTTCCTTTTTATAGAACTATGCCTACAAGTCTTTGTCCTGTCACCTTGCTTGTTTGTTTAATTAGAAAAAGGTAGGATTCGTACACAAGAAAAAAGTGCAAGACTAAATATTTACTGTGATAAAGGACATAAGACAAATTGGAAACAATGATATTTTTCATGAAATTAAAAAAAGACCAGCTGTTCATATAAAATATACTTAATTACTTTACTGATATATTAATACCTCTTTCTTGTTCATTGATTTTCTTCAGTGTTTTCTGTGTTGTTCTTCAGCTGATTTTTTTTTATTTTTTTTTTAATGTGTACCCACCTCTTCATCTAGTATAAACTGCAAAGCTAGTTTGAAAGAAATACCTCTCCAATTATTTATTTAGGTGAGATTATGATCCTCAGAAACGCAGTTAATCTTTTTTCTATTTGTGAACAAAAGACCAAACAATAAACCTAAAAAAATATCCATAATATTCAGCTATCTTTCACATTTAAAGATGTTTTCATCACTACATAATTTGGAATGCTTATATAACAACTAAATGCTTTAATTTGCAAAATATACTTTCACATAATACTGTGCTCCTTCCTCACTATTGCAGGTCAAAAAGATAGCTGCTCAGAAGGGCTTTAAACTGTATTTTCTAACAACTATGGACTAAGTCAGAGTAAAGAACAGGAATGAGTTAATGAACTAGTGCACTTAGTATCTCTGAGTCATATGAATTTTGACAACAATTATGAAAATGTATTTTCTACCTGTTGGAAGGCAAGTCATAAATAGTATTTAGGGTGTGCCTTGATCCTCAATATGTCATGGTGGCTCTCAGATACAAGGTGAATATACTGACTCAAAGCACTAAAGCATGTTTTGAGCCTTATTAAATGGGATTACCTCAATTCAAGCAGAATGGAAGAGCTTTGCTTCCAGTAGGAAGAGAGTTCTGGATGGTAGTTACAATACATGTCATGACAAAGCTCAGGCAGTATTTTCATAAAAGTCATTTTCTTAGAAGCTGAAACCTTAAAGCAGAAAATTTCCTAAATACTTCATTAATATGAGGATTGTTTTTGGAGGGGTGTGATGTCTGCAGATACATGAGCAGTGTTCATTGAATTTATAAACATGTTTATTGAATTCAGAAGCCTGAACTTCAAACTCTGGTTATGCTTGTGCTACAGTGACGACAGGGTTTAATTGAACCTCTATACTTCAATTCTGAAACTGCTGAAGGGAAGCAACCAAAGTACGTGTGCACATGTTTCTTTCTGGTAATGAGAGGAACCTGGCTGGTCTAGTTTTAAGTAAAATAGCTGAATTAAAAGATAAATTAAAGCTTTCTGACATGGATGATCAGTGATTGCAAGCCAAAGTCTTGAAATTAGTTGACATTTCATATGGCAATCAAAATGGATTCAATGAAGCGACTGAGTTGTCCATTGAGGTCCTCTCCACCATGACATTCATTCAGGAGAAGTAACTCATCAGAGACACTTTGATGAAATCAGTTCAGACACTGTGGGAAAGTATCCTTTTGCGGGAAAATGAATCCACTTTGAAAGATCTGAAGGTTGGTGTTGTTGAGACATTCTGAAGATAGTGGGAACTAGACACAAAAGAAGAATGTGTCTGGTAGCTAAAATCTATGAGAGGTCAACTTTGTGACCTGATAAACCGAAAATGATAGGTTTTGTTGCATGGCTATGAGTCAGAGGCTGAAACATCTAACATAAAAAATGCCATTAAGCTAGATACAAGAAATGTGAAACAAGCGAGGAAATTCTTGTGGGTTTTTTCCAAGTAGATATTTTCTAAGTTTTAAAGACTCTGATGATGAAAGTTGTGCTAAGAAATATTAGGCAGAATAATACTTACATTCGATCTACGTTTCAAAACTTCAATGAAAATGCAATCTGTTTACTACCATCACTCAGAAATGCAATATAAATACGAATTTGCAAGATGAGGATTTAGTTTCTTAATCTTTTCAGCATCAATGACTACAGTAAGTATGGGATGTAGTGTTCTTTATAGTCTGAAACAGGCTTCAGTGTTATTTTTCTTATACATTGTACTTCATTATTTATTACACAAGTGACTCTTGCGGTGTGGGTGGTCAGCAAGTATAATACGTTTCAAAACAACTTGTGAACAAAGTAAATTTCATTTTTGTTTAAATTTTTATTCACTTACAGGGACTTTTAGTGAGATGAGATCAGTCAAGCAACTTAAATATATAAAGTCTAAAATAATATTTCTTACTATTACTGTTCATTTCAAATAAATAGCTTGGTTTAAAATATGAAATTTCTTTAAAGCTCAAAGCTAAAATTATGTGACATTTTAAGATAAAACACAATGGTTTTGGAGATTGACTTTTTTATCTGGTGTGGCCTAGAAAATAGGATTCGTTTTCAGTTAGTTTTTTTAGAAGCATACATAAACATACACAAATATAATTTCACCTTTTTTTAACAGTAGTTGACTATGAAAGTTTTCCACAATAATTATTTTTCTCCATAAGGCATACATGTTAAGGGATAGGAGTAAAACATGTAGCTATATTTAACTCTTCCATCTAAATTATTGTAATAACCTTGTGTCTTTTATGTGTCAGTTTACACTAAAGAACACATTTTTCTTTCATACCTTTTTTCACTTTTTTCCTATATTTTTTTTTCCTAATTTATTGAACACTTAAATCACATAATGTCATTAGTCTAACAGTGTGCCTGTTCAAGCATCGCTGTCCCACAGTGTCTTACTCTCTCTGTCATGAAACCTGTTGAGCCACCAAAAACCATGCCTCAGAGTTTGCCACTGGAAAGCCACCAGCATGGCTAAATAGCTGAACAGCAGAGGGCTCTACAGCATGGTGCATTTCCTCAATTAGAAGTGCTCTACTTTCAGATCTCATCTTACTCAGTTCTTACAAGACACTGTAGTTGGAGAGAGAAATTATTTTGCCAGGAGTCCTGAATTTTGCTAGCCTAACAAACAGTATTTACACTGCTGTGTTGAGAGAAGATTGTAAGGTTGCTTTTTGGGGTTGTGACAGTTTTAGTTGCATGAAAGAATGATGCGAAGGCTTTTATTCCTCATAGGTGTACACCCACAGATAACAATCTACAATGAATGTTTAATTAGTGGTCCTAAAAATCACCTTCAACTAATTCTTTCCTCTTTTTCCTCCAGCATAGGCTCATGCAGCTAAAACTAAAACAACTTTAATGTATATTCCCAGCATCCATTGAGGGATATGGAAAATTATCTGATCCTAAAAATAAATACTTAAGAATGTTAAATATTTTTAGGTACCTCTATAGTACTCTGGACTGAGAACAGAAACTTAGTGTCAGTATTTCTTGTCAAAATTATCTTTCAGATGAGCCTGTCTAATAGACATTAGCCTGTATAATCTCCATAGAAAGTGTGAATCTTAGTAAGTTTTCCTTTCCAGAAGCAGAAATATGGTGAAGTTAGAAAGGTCTCAGGGTCATCTCATGCCAGGAGCAAAACCAGAAAAATAATTTAAAAAACCAAACAAATAAAAACACATCACCATTTATTCAAGAGTTACACAATTCACCTCCAGTAACAAAATAAAAAAGTTTCCTATAAAATGAAATGGTGCCTGAGGGGTATTTTTTTTTATGAAGTACTTTGAGACAGGGTTTGGTGACATATAACCCCAGTGACATTATAGACTCCATTACTTTAGTGATTTATTAGTAAATATACATTTTTCACTACTGATATCAACATCAGCTTAAGGCACAAATTAATCATAAAATTATCAGAAAGGATAAAGTCCTGTCATCCAAGTGCAGCAAGATAACTGGGTAGACTTTAAGAGACTTAAGCACAGTGTTCATGAGTTGGCATGTGCATAAAAATCCAGAGGCCTTACAAACCCCACGTGCCGGTAAGCTTTTGTTTTGTCACCTAGGCAGCAAACCCTAAAGAAAGGTGAAGAAAAATGCAGAATACAGCAGCAGTGAAATTTTTAGAGAACACTATCTAAAATTAAATATCTGACTTGATTGAAAAGATAGGCACTTGTATGATCCTCCAGGCTTTCTTTGATGGCAGAGGTACAAACTGCAGGAAGGATGCAACCAACATTAACAAGCAAATGGTTGTTAGTCATATCTGTGATCACCGTAGCTACTTGTGCACATTGTCAAGCCATAGCCTCAGCTTATGCTCCATCTAACATCTGTCCAGATACATTGGCATGAGCCTTGATTGACACTTTCATTAAGCTAAGGTAATATAAAAATACACCCTTTTAGTCCATGACATTCACGAGAAGTGGGCATGTAAAACAACAGAATAGTTACTGGCATTACAATGGATTAAGACAGTGGGATTTTTGAGTAGGATAAGCTTGGTGGGGGC
This sequence comes from Apus apus, assembly GCF_020740795.1. Lineage (NCBI taxonomy): Eukaryota > Metazoa > Chordata > Aves > Apodiformes > Apodidae > Apus > Apus apus. The sequence goes on along the minus strand of NC_067312.1, from coordinate 38,049,616 downwards.
AATAAAAGACAGTTTCAAGAGATGAGAATGATCAGAGGACCACAAGAAACAGGCAATTTGTACAGGAACTAATTTGGCTGACACAAGGGTTTGTTCATGTTGCATGAAGAAAGGCTACTTGTATGTACGAAGACCAAACCCTATAAGCACACTGAATTCACAACTGCCTCCTTCAGCCATTTGTAGATGAACCACATTTTTCAGTAGAGTATATACTTTTTATTCTCTCGTAGCTCAAGAGAAGCCAAATGTCATTTGTTCTTACTAGGAAAAAAAACCACCACCACCAGCAAAAAACCCAAACAACATATCTGGAGCATTTCCAGATATGTGAAAATCAACAGAATAGTAAAATATTCTAAAATTTACAAGTGGTGGAATATACAGGTTTTAAGTGACAAAACAGCAGCATGTCAAATTAATAAGCTCTTCCTTATTGCAAGTACAATCAAGATAGGGAATGGTTAAACATGAATGACTTGGGACTGAAAGTATTTCAAAGAAAGATGTAGGTCAATAGAATACCGTCTATGCTGTGTTTATGATTGTATCTGTTTCTATTTAAGGCTTTCCAAAAAGAGATTTTTTTGCTTTTTGCTATTTTTGACTGACTGTTCAACTAGACAAATGGAACTTATTTCCATTTGTCTCTTTACTGCAATGATGTGAGTGGGGTTTTTTTGGAACGACTTAGATTTTAAGGGAAATTTGAGAGTAATCTTTTCCAAAGGTTTACCATTTGCTCATTTTCCCCTTAATTTATATTCAACTACAGTCTTCTGCTTTGAAAAGTCATGAAAACACAGCTTACCAAAGCTCTCAATTGAGAAATGTTCAACTATTGAGAAAAAAAGAATATTAGAAGAATTATTGTTGGGAAACTTTCAGTTTGTTGAGGTGTTAGCACCAAATGCATAGTTTTGGGTAAGTGTGAAAAACAAAAAAAAGTAATGTCTTAGGGACAAAAAACATTAGGACACATTTCCTTTTCGTCATTCAAAAGGCTTTCCTAACTTGACTGATTTCCATCCCAATCATCCTCCTGGAAGTCAGGAAACAATTTCAGTGACCACTTTTTGATAGGGCATCTGTGCAGTGTTTCTATCTGCTACGTTCCGTATTACAGGTGTATTTCCTTCTCTGGCTATTGAGGAACTAAAATGTCTACTAGGACAAGCACTGTATTGTAATTCTTACACATACACCACCTTCTTTCTCATCATCCCCTCCATTAAAATTTCTAGCTAGAGCTGAATATTTGCAAAACAGGAGGTGCAAATATTTCTTCATCTTTCCATGGAGGCAGCACAACCAGAATCTGTTCTATATCATGCCAGCCTTCACAAGTGGAGTGGCACTCTGCGTTGTGTATGACAAAAATATATTTTTACTTTTCAACACTATAACTAATAATATTGATCATTTAAGGCTAGATAATACATTTTAAACACAGATGGAAACACAGTTTACATGAGGAGTAACGGTGGCTCTTTACCATTTATTAAATTCCTAGTGAGTGCAACCCGCTAAAGTTGGACATTTCTGCTGATGAGGATGTCACAGAAGAAAACATTACTGTTTATATTGTCCTCCTTTCCAGTTACTTACTGCTTACTCAGTTGCTTACTCTATACCAGGAAAGAAGGTTCAAGAAGAGTATGTCCAAAGGGATTTGGTTGTGCTGTAGCTATAGTGGCTGCTGTCTGTTCCATCCCAGATGGTTTGTGCCCCCTCCAATGGAAATGCAGAGGCTGGAATTTTTTAATTTACTTTTTTACACTCCTTTGAAATAGCTTATACACCACTAGTTTTTAAAACTTATCTCATTTAGAAAGGAGCAGTGTGCATTTATTTTCTAGCAAAAAGAGGTGCATTTCTGGCTTCCACATTATTATGCTCAAGCTTCCTGGCTGCTTACTTATCTGCTGTATTATAACTCACTTTACAAATGTAAATCAAAGACAATATCCTTCTCTCAGAGAGCTTGAGGGCAATTTTCAAGGGAACAAAATTCACATAGACAACCAGTGTTCATTGCTTTCTGATGGATTGAGTATCTAATTGCATTTTATGCTTCTCTTTTTAGATGTAATAATCCTGTCTGGCAGTATAACTGGAATCAAAGAATTCCTGATAATATCTATTTGCAGGCCTAAAGTCACTGATTCAGTGCAGTCACTGCCCTATACATCACTTCTTACACTATGATTATAAGTGTGAGGTAAGGCAGGAAAGGGTTAGTGCTGTCTGTTTGTTTTGGTTTTTTGTTGTTGGTATTTGTTGTTTGTTTGTTTTCCCTGGGACCTCACAGCCCTGACTACTACTACTACACAAGCAAAAAATAATAATAATTTAAAAAAAAGGCAGAGAGGAAAGAGACACAGAGACAGAGAAACAGAGAAAGTTCTAACGTCAGCGGGTTTCCTAGAACAAAAAAGTAAAAAATGAAATAAGTTAATTTTTCATTAACTACTTCTCAGAATTCCATTTCTTAAATCTTATAGCCTGTTTATTACACTGAGGACTTCAGTTGCTTTCCACAGAGTGCGGAAGACCTAACTGCTGTTGCCAACCAAGTACTGATTAATACCTTGTCCTGTGGGGTAGGTTTGTTTTGAAACCAATACTCTTAAGGTGGCATATCAGAATCCTTTATCTCTTCATGTGACTGATGTTTTTCATCTGTAACTGTGATACAAGTTTCTTTTATTCAGAGTAGAAAACATCAATCCCAGTGACTTGTGCTTTTATTTTAAGGTAACTGTAGCTCTTTTAACATAAAATATTACTCTATATTTCAGCACCATGATTTACACAAATTAAATGTGTTAATAAAAGCCAAAAACAATGACAAGGAAAGCTATTATTGAAAACAGGAAAAGAGCCCACCCATAGCTTTTAAAGAAGCGCCTTTTAAAAATCTGTGTGATTTATTTATGCTAATAACTTAAAATATTAACAATTAAAACTGAAAAGCTTTGTTAACAGATATCATGTGCACAAACATATGTCAGACTACAACAGAATCATTACAATATGCAAAAAATGAACTGGTGTACAGTGAGGATGTCACTTAGATACCAGGAGATCAAGAGTGTATTTGCATCACTGCCTGGTATCTCACAATTAAGGCATTTTATAAGCATCAGCATGCTGACAGAGCTGCTTCACAGAGCTGAAATAAAATACTGACCAAAAATACAGTTTTCCTGCTGATATCACTAGAGATGTTATGTGTGATTAGATGTCTGATATTAAAAACATGTTTTGTCCATATATGTCCAAAAAATATGATAGGTCACCATAAGTGTGGCAGGGATGGAAAAGATGGGACTGAAAGGAGAAGAAAGAAACAAGGGGCAGTGAATTTGCAAAGGTATGTTAAGTGACTGTATATTTGAGCTGTCAGATATGAAAGGAACTGCATGCAGTAACGTATGCAGTATTTAGTTCCCTTTCATACCACTGTTGTGATCCCAAACTGGACGTAAAACAGTCTAAGTGGGGACTGGATCTCAGCTCATTCTAGTGGACTCTAGGATACAGGCATTTTCCTAGTCTTCAGTTAGTATGCTGGCAGAAACCTGTGTTTGGTCCCAAGGGTATCTTAGTAACATGTTAAAATTGTGCATATAAGCACTTAATGGTATGAATCATCAATAGATCAACTCTGCTGTTGATGCAAAACTTCACTTCTCATCCCATGTGAATGGGTGCCATCTTGCTAAGGATCAGGCTTATGATCTCTCTTGTTGTGGATGCCATCTCGGTTCTGGAAGAATCATCAAATATTGGTAGAAAAACAGGGACAGAAAGCAAAGTGAGGAGCCTAAACACACATACAATGGCACAGACACTGCCCTTGACCAGTGTTCCCCAGTGCCTCCTGCCTCAGCCAGCTCAATGACCCCAGGGTAACCTGTGTGGGTAATATGAAGGGAAGCCTTCTGCAACTCTGCCTCCTGGAAGTCCCCTGCCTGCAACTCCATGGTACGGTTTTACTCTGTGTTGCCAGGTTCTACGTTCATTGATTCCCCATCTCTCTGCTCCTGCTCCCATGAAATCCCATGCTTTTAATTAAATCTTAACATTACTGCTGATACTGCTTGTTAGTAATTTATTTCTCAAAAATTTGTGCCCATTTACTTGTCCATATATGACTTTGGGTCTCAATATTAGTGCTGTAGCAACTCTGCTTGCATTCCAAGTTAAGTGACAGCAAAGTACAGTGCGTGACCTCTTGACTGTTTTTATAACTTGAGATTGTTAATCAACTATGACTCACTGAAAGAAAATAATTCTGATCCTTATCTTGAAAGAGGATAAAGTGAGGGTATTTATCACTGGCCAGAGTTACAACTCTTGGGTTTTCTGCCCCAGCCCTAATAACAAATCTGTACCGAGATGGATCTCATTTGTGAGCACTCACATAGCTACTGTATGTGGAACAAAAAACCATCAGCAGAATGTAGAGTCTGGCCTTACTTCCATGAGTAGATGGGGCTGTTTTAAAGAATTAAGCTTGAAGTGTCTAGAAGTTATTGCCACAATTTGTACAATTTTAATGATAATACCTGTTTGTACTGCATTAGGCGAGTATTTCTACCTCAGCCCTCTGATCACATGGGGGAATATAAACTTTTGCACACTGCACGCTAATGTCCTGAACTTCTTTAGGTAGAAAACATGTTAAAATTGAATGAAAACTTCATTCTATATGTTAAGTGTTTTAGACACGTGTCAATTTCTTACCATTTAATGGGTAAAATTAGTAAATATATTTGAAATGCAAAATATAAAGAAATCCTTGCTTTGAGGTTATAAATACTATGCAGGTTTTCTATTCACAAGTAACATTTAAGAAACCAGAATATGACATTGTTCACTAATGAAAGTAGGAACAGCAAAAAACAAGAATTATTGCTGTTTTCCACCCTGAAATTGTGGAGCCCCTGTTTGAGCAACAGAAATCTTGATAAAGCGCAGAAAAAGTCCCACCCCAGAGGAGAACACTTCAGCATTTCCAATGTCAATTTGAGAGGGGAAAACAGCAGGGTGGGAGAGAGGGGGGAAGAAGCCTGGCAGCCGTGTTTTTCCCATTCTATAATGTTCCTTTTAAGATCTGAATAAGTTTGCACTCAGATCTCCGTATTCATTTGTCAAGGCATAGCTCCTGCTGTTGGGAATTCTAGTACTGAAATGGTTATTACCGCTTTGCTAAAGGCAGCTATTACTCTAGTTATCTAAAGACAAGGAAAGACAAAACCCCACAAAGATGAGATTTTAATCACTGTGTTGATTTATTTTATACCTATTTTAATAATTCCACCCCCCCCCCAAGCTGCCTTTTTATTAAATTATAAAATATAAAAAGGACTTTGAGTTTGAGCTCTGCTAGAGGTTTCTGATTTAAACTTCTGAAGCTGGATCCTTCCTTCCTTCCTTCCTTCCTTCCTTCCTTCCTTCCTTCCTTCCTTCCTTCCTTCCTTCCTTCCTTCCTTCCTTCCTTCCTTCCTTCCTTCCTTCCTTCCTTCCTTCCTTCCTTCCTTCCTTCCTTCCTTCCTGCCTTCCTGCCTTCCTGCCTTCCTGCCTTCCTGCCTTCCTGCCTTCCTGCCTTCCTGCCTTTCTGCCTTCCTGCCTTCCTGCCTTCCTGCCTGCCTTCCTGCCTGCCTTCCTGCCTTCCTGCCTTCCTGCCTTCCTCCCTTCCTGCCTTCCTGCCTTCCTGCCTTCCTGCCTGCCTTCCTTCCTGCCTTCCTGCCTTCCTGCCTTCCTGCCTTCCTGCCTTCCCTGCCTGCCTGCCTGCCTTCCTGCCTGCCTTCCTGCCTTCCTGCCTGCCTTCCTGCCTTCCTGCCTTCCTGCCTGCCTGCCTGCCTGCCTGCCTTCCTCCCTTCCTCCCTTCCTCCCTTCCTGCCTTCCTTCTTGCCTGCCTCCCTGCCTCCCTGCCTTTCAGATTAAAATAAACAGCCAACGTTACTGGTTTCAGAGATACCCAGGTTTTTTTTCATTGAATGAATACTGCTAGAAAAGGGGAACAAACACAGTTCTTCACAATATTCTCACACAAAAGATACAAACATTCCCATTAAAAAGGAGGTAGCATGACATCTACTGTGGCCACATATCTTATTGTGCAGTTCAATTGTTACTGTAATTATCTTGAATATCATCCACAGTTTTAAATATTTCCATGATTTTAATTCTGAATACAGCTCTGGTAATAATGCATCACTATTTATATTTCCATATGTCCACAAGACTATGTAAGATCAAAGCTGAGCAAAACTGGCACTTCTCACTATGTTTTTACCATCCCTTACCCTTATAGGCATGAAAATGGAATTTTTTGCCTGCTACAGAGATATAATATTGCTATGGTCATAATTCTATAAAGGTAAATAGATTTATCAAAATAATTGGAGGCATGATTCTCCATTAAGGCAAATGATTGAAGAGACAGGCTCACATGAAATGAGTGAACTTTTAATTTGCTTTTTTCTCCTCCTTTACTTCTTCAGTTCCTGTAAATGGATAGTCACCTGGGATATGCTGACAGAAACCTGTCCTGGGAATGACATATTAAACCTTAGGACTGAAATATTAATGCATCAATTAATGACACTAACTGAAGCTCTGGAGACATGTGCAAACTTACTTTTACGGGACCCTTCTATAGTTTAGATAGCAAAGAATATACATAATGCTAAAAGCACATTAAGAAAGCTTCAAGGTAGCGTGTATTCGTGGTTGTGTATATTCTTGGTATTTGGTGGAATTCATGCTTATGGATATCAGTGTAGATGATGTGCAGATGACTCTGAGCCCAGTTAATTAATTTGTTGGTTTCCAGTAGACATTTGCTTACAATATCTCTAAGTATTAAAGAAAAAATAATGTGAAAGTTACAGGTCCACTAGTAAACATTTTCATCTTTAGGATTGTTGTTGATACCTAAAATGGACACACACTGCTGTCCTGACTTCTTTCTATTAGTTACATGTGTGCTAAAACATTATCCAGGTAAACTGGTTTAGCAAAGCACGGAATATTTTCCTATTTTAAGACATTATTTTTTTATATCTATAACATTGCAAAGTTTCAATATTTGCGTTTAGGGTTTTATATATTAATGTCCAGCTTGGGCACATTTATTATTCCTTTTTTCCCCTGTAAACAGAAATTCCAGTGTCTTATCTTTCCAATGTTGACCAGACATTCTTATGTGAGTTACCTCCCAACATTGACATATGTGCCTTTATATCATGCCTGAGAAAATTACAAACTGAAGGTGATTGGACCCCAAAAATTTTTTTCACTGGTCAGTAAAGTTCTCCTGCTTTCTAAGGATTTCAACTGTGCTGCTTTTTGGCTCCCAAGGGACATAATGTATTGTCATCAAGTGTGGAATGGGGAACTGGAAAACAGTCTCACTTGGATGCATTATAAAAACTACACTCAAGTACATTTGCATGTTTTGCCAAAAAAAAAAAAAAAAAAAAAAAAGCAGGGTAACACTGTTTCCTAAGGAGACTATTCAATGGGAATATTTTCCCATTTCAATTTTCATCAAATTTTTTTGTAGATTGTAGACTTGGCTGGAAAGATGGTGGGGCGGGGCTGTGTTAGTACTAAACATTTTGGTGTCTGGGTGCTAATAGCTTAAACATATTTAATTTATAGGAGTATTTGTACCATGAATGCAAAGAAAAGTCTATTTAAAAGAAGTAGTGCTGAGAAGATAAATCCCTCATTCAATCAGAAAAAAAAATAAAATATTAAAAATACTTGAAACAGAATCTTCATTCAGCTTTAAAACATAGTCTGTTATTCCACCTGTTAATTGTGCTGTTTACATTCAGTGGAATGGCTGCTTCTTCTTTCTCATTGTGAGGTGTACATTTAATCTGTCTCATCTCTGGTAGGATACAGGATACTGTTATGTGCTAGCAGAAGCATGCTAGATGTAACTTGCTTTACAAGATTTTAATTTTTATCAGTTATAACTATTGTGTGTCTATAAAGGGATACTGTTTTCTGAATATATACCACACCACCTTTCTTAGAGCAGCAAAAGAAGAGTGGGAGTTTTGGGAATCTGTAAAGGTTACACTGAGCCAACAAGGCTGTCAAAGATAGCAAATTTGCCCTTTTCCATTTTTTCTCAGTGCTTTTTATGTGACTTCACCTAAATATACACCAGCTCTGTATTCACTGCCCATGCAAATCCCCAAATGACTTGATTTTATATTTTGAAAACACCAAATTTAGCCTTGTGGCTATTCAGCTATAAAATTTCCTTAGGGTTTTGTCAATATGACAGACAACCTTAAATTTATGAGTGGTTTGGGAATAAGCTTAACCTGGGGAGAGAGAGTGCTTATTTTCTGTGATCCTGTTAATTACTTTCCTTACTAGCAGTTCATGTCCTTTCCTTCATTCATGTTACTTTGTGATGTGTTTGTTGCATCCACTAAATGCCAAAATAGCTTTTCAGTTCTATTTTTCCCCTTAACAATTCTTCAGAATTGATTTATGTTCAATGAATGACTAACTGCTTTTCACACCAGGACTGAATTTGGCCAGGAGATTAACATCTGAAGAGAACTATTAATTTAATTAGTTCATCTGCCTGCAGGTGTAGGTTGGCTCCCTCCTGTACAGGGATGACACTACTGTGAAAACACAGGGATCATGCAGTTCTTTTCTTTTGTAAATCTTTAATGCAGAACATGTACATTTATTTTAATATAAATCTGTAGTGTGCTCTAAGAGGTTTACCTTTCCTTGTATGGGTCCATAGTATGTTCTTTCCTGTTGTAACTTGTTCTGAGATAAGTGATGTAAATTTCAGATTTCTGTTGCCTGTGTGCCTTGTCAGTTTGGTGCATGTGTAGGCCTCAAAACAGTACTTCTAAACTCTTCTCTGCTATTTGCGTTTTGTTATGCAAATACTCAAAGGTTTTGAGGTTATGTCTTTTGAAACTATTTGGATTATAATTTTCAAACTCTTTATCACTAATCTTAAAATACCTTTTTAGCTGAAAATGAAATAGATACTTATTTATATAAAACATAAAGTTCTGGTTCCTAGTTTATGTTTTCCAAACTTTTGACTAATTAATCCATACATTTACAAAGTCATCAGATGTGACAGCCGTGGACTCTGCAGTTGTGTTTCGTTCTGTGCCTTGTATCACCTTGCGGTTTGTTAGACTCAAACCACTATTTAAAAATTATAATATGTCTTAACGCCCTTGCTTTATCAAGAGTGTTGTTTAGAGTTCTGCCAAGTTTGTTCTTGTCAATAAATAGCCTGACAAGTCAGGCCCAACATTGCAAGTAATATTTTCAACCTTCATCATCTCTAATTTAGCATCACTTAAAAAGATATTTCTGATTAGACTGATATGCTTGAGAGATAGTTTATTGTTTTTAAAAAATTTATCGACTGCTGCCTGAACAGAGACCACTGTTTGTCTCACTTATTGTCTGTTCTTTGGTTAGCATTGAAATTTTTAACTCTATCAGTGAAAGCTGTGTCCTGGTTTGAGCCAGGATGAAGTCAATTTTCCTTTTACTGATTTTTTTTTCCTTCAGTAAGCTTTCTTTTGACTAGTCACATAATCTTCTAACTAAGGTTGATAAGAGAGGAATGTTTTTTAACTGCTGGGTCTTCAAGGACTCACCTTTACTCTGCTGGCTCAGATACTACAGGGAGATCTATGACACCGCCCCCCGCCCCCCCCCCCGCCCCCCGTAGGAGGCTGAATTAGACAGACAGCAAAACTGGCCAGAGATATTCCATTCCATATCTCTACATAAGCTCAGAGGAAGGTCAGAGACCACAGAAGACAACTTCCTTCCTGTTTCTTCTTCTTCCTTTCTCTTCCCTCCATGGCCGGTGTCTGGGGAGGACTCTGTCCTCCAGCACCATCGACCCCCAGGCTCGAGCTCTCCTGACCCTCATCACTCTGTGCTTTCTCAGCAGCTCCGGGACTTTTCAGGACTGTTGACAGCTCAGAAGATGCTGTGGGAGTTGCTGGGGGTGGAGGGAGGCAAGAGGCTTTTGCACATACCTGAACATATTTGTATATAATTGTGTATAATTTCTTATATCATTAGTGTTTAATTAAGGCTGTGTAGTTGAGTTTTCAATCCAGCCAAGTCTCTCTTTTTCGCTCTCTCCTTCCCTACCTGGGTGGGAGGGAGAGGGGATCAAGAGCATTGTTGTCAGACCTGAAGCAAATGGTGACAAGCTGCATGCTTTACCTGTTATTCTGTTCACTGCTTATTTTTAAAGATGTATAATCAATCACTTTTATTCCAGAAATGCAAATCTCATGTGAGATTTTTAAGCAGTAAAGATAACACAAACCATCAATGTTTTTAATATGATACAGTACTATGAATTGAGGAGAGTCAGATAAATTAACATCAATTTCATACTAGTTCTCACATGTATTTTGAATATGTGGGTTTGCTACAAGTTTTAGGTGGGATTATGCTTGGAAGTAGAAGCTAATGAGACCTGGTGTGGGGAACTGCTTTGTTACTTTCAGAAACACTTCCGTACATTCCAGTGTAATTGAAAACAAACATTGTAATGTAATCTAAAATTTTGTGATATCCAGTACCTATGTACCCTGTACACTGTTAACTTTAAACTAGTGCTTGGCAGGCTTTGGATAAATGATATATTACACACAATCCAAATAACACAAAGACAAGCTCACTGCTGAAAGAGATACTAAAATATTTTTAAAGATTAAAAGAACTAGTCTTAAACCAATTTTGTATTTTATGACAGTTTTCACTGCATAGAGTAAGTCAACGCTTTGTGTATAAAACTATAATTACAGTCTTTCCGCTCAGGTAAAGAATTCTCTGTCATGAACACAGTAACGTAGTAGGCTGGAGGACTGTAATCTGAACACAGTCATGTTGAAGAAGTGGTTCTCTTCACAGAAAAGGAAATTCCCAACACCAATTCTCATTATCAAATTCCCATTCGAAACATTTTTATTCCCATTGTGCATTGCTATTTTTTCACTTATGCATTTTCCCAAGTTTCCATTGTGGAGTTCTAGAGGATGTATCACAATGTCTTTTCACAATGTATTTATTCTTTTCAATACATTTTCTCTTTTATTACGTTACTTAAATGTGTTTAACTACCTTGAGGTTTTGCACCTAGTCATCAAGAAACCAACACCTTTTGTGAGGAGTATTTTCAGAATACTTGCAGAGTAGTTGGAGGGATTGGGTCTTTGCCTGTTGATCATTGAATTGGTTTGCTGCAGTTTGTAACTCAGTGGGTCTATGGAATGGCTGTGGCTTGCTGAGTTTACTTGAATCCCAAGTGTTGTGGGCTGGACAGAAACTTAACTGTGCAGTACCAAGCTTCCTGCCTTCTGTGGCAGCTGACTATGCAAGGACAGCCTGTGCCAAAGGTTATTATAATAGTTTGGGTTGAAGAAATGATGACCCACTGTGTCAGTCCTACTGCTATGAAAGGATGAGGGAAATAAAATTTTTGCTCAGAAAGGTGGGGTACCCAGTACATGTAAATGCTGATGAAACTGGAAACCCTTGAAAATTTTATCAGACATATCTATTCAGATCAATTAAAAGTCAGGGTTAAATAAATCCTGAAACCATTTAGTTCTAATCAGAACTAAAGAGTTCAATAAGTTCAGCATCTTAATGTAAAATGAGGATAGCATTTATTAAAACAGAAACTGCAAAAATATCTGAAATTTATTTATCAAGCAAGAAAACGTGTAGGAAAGAAGTCTAGATCTCTTAAGAAGACTAATTACTTAACTGAAGTGATAACTGTAACCTTTTAAAACAAAGAAAAGCCCAATAAAAGTCAGAGGGGAAAGAGCAGAAAAGAAGTTCATGTCTTAAAATTCAAGAATTATAGGAAAGAATTGTGAAAAATGGCACTGACATATGTTTGAAAATTATGTTACTGCAAAAAGCAAACTGTTCGTCAGACAGATAGTGCTATGTGGTGATGAAGTGGTAGAGATTAAATATATATTCTCAAAAATCATGGAAATATATTAAAAATGCCTTTATTTAAATATAAAATTTAAAAAGTTTAATATTAAATAGAATTATACATATATTTTTTATATTTTAAAAGATATAAATAATATATATAGAAAATTACCTTAGTATTCAGTAAACCTGACAGCATGGAGAAAAACAATTAAATATGGGCTGACAAATTAAAATGGTGTTTTGAAAATGGGAGTAACTATAACTGAATTAGAAGAAAATCTGAAGGTGTGAGCAAGTTTGCAGCTAAATCCCTGAATCCTGACTAAGTAGCATATGATTGACAAACAGCAATTTTCTTTATTATTATTAAGCACTCAAAATAATGTGCAGGGAAAAACCTTTGTAATGCCCATAGTTAAGACACGAGAAAGAAAAGATCCAGGAAGATACAAGCCCAATAGCCTGCTCTCAAAAGTCTTCTGAAATTTTAGGAAAATGTTGAGTTGATTAAAGACTTGGGGGGGGACGTGGGGAGTGGGAAAGTAAACTTACATATTAATTATGTAGCTAAATTGTGCTATATTAACCTGATATATTGCTTTAACATCTTGTCAGATAGACAATGCAATTCAAGTAGATATAAGCTACTTAGGCTTGGTTAAGCATTAAAATAGCATCACAAGCGAAATTACTGATGGAATAGAAAAAATTGTACTTAGTAGATAACCTGGAAAGAACTTACCTAAGCAATAGTGACAAAAGGGCAGAATTTTTCCCAAAGAATCTTCTTAGTGATGATTCTGAAGGTTTCAGTTTGAGACAGCCATTTTAATATTTTCATCTAAGACAAAAAAGATCAGCTTTGATCAGTTGCAGAGGTCCTGTGAATCTTCTGCATATTGCTGTGGTGAATGCAAATGTTATCGTGGTGTATTTCAGACAACATATTCTCTGTACAGATATGAAAACTATTGACATCTTAGCACAAGGAGCTGGTAAGACCCATCTAAAATACTCTTCAAAATTAGCATGGATGCATTCTTGGTTTTAATTCTAGTTTCAATGGAAATTTTGTGAAAGTAATAAAGATCAAGTTAATAGAAATATACCATCTAAGAGGGCACAAATACAGCAGGACTTAGGTGACATAAACATTAACAGATGGCTGGCTATGAATTTGTTCAGTACACTAGAAGAAAGTTTGTACTACAAAAACTCAAACCAGTGAGTTTTAGAAAACTCTCATATTTAAAACAGTATAAAGAGGAGTTACAATCACTTTTAGATGAAGCATGGTTAGTGAAAAAGCTTGTGAGACATGCCTGTTTGCAATAGCAGGAGACAGAGTTGGACAATCCAGGAGGATCCTTCCAGTGCTGAGTTCTATAGAACAGTTTCAGAGTGGCCACCTTTTCGATATTATTTAACTCGCCCAAATGTTCTCAATTACAGGTTATATTTTTAGGTAGCCAGTCCACTTCTGAGCTTCCTGGAACTACTACCACAGTAACTTCATTGGTAATGTTCACAAAACTAGACTTCATGCAAAAAGATATTATTTATATGCAAGCATCAATAATAATATCATCTTCTAGCTGGCAGCACAATCCTTAATAATTACCCAATGCTTCCTTTTGGTAATAAAACTATGTTTCAGAGTCACTTTCCTCTAAAGTCCTTTCCAATACTAAAGACTAGTGTAGGCACCCCTCAGAACTGCTGTCATGAGGCTGGGAGTGAGAGAAATGTCCTTTCTTCTTTCCTATTTTGGCTATTAAATGATAAAGTATTCTGTAAGAGTTAGAGACCTGTTAGAAACTGACTGCTGAGGCTGTGTTACAGGAATAGACGTTGAAGCTAAGAGGTAGCTTTGCCATCTTTCTCTATACAGGTCAGCACAGTGCAACAGAGATTAAATAGAATTTCACAGAAAAGCCAAAAAACCATTTTAATTGAACCTGGACCTTGCAGCACAATACTCTTCTCTTAAAATAGACAATTTCTTAAAGTAGGATGTTCTAAAAGAGCTTGGAAAGCGGCTTTTAATACTGACCCCAGTTAAAGAAAAAAAAAATGTTCTCTCTTTGGTTCTGTTTAATCTTCATGGTATAGAGCTGCATATCAGAAGTCTTTTCCATCTTTTCCTTTCCACTAGTAAATTTGTTAACTTTTTTCACTGATTAATATATGAATATGTATACATAATTCCAGTATTTACAGCTTTGAAAAAAATAAAATAAAAAAGTTTTAACAATAAGTCTAAATTACCAAAGGGAATTTTTTTAGATTTTTATTTTTAAACTAAGCATGGGGCAAAACCACATGATTTCCCTTTAAAATGTATTTAGTCTGTATGAATTTATCCTTGCTCAATTTATACCTATAATCCTATTAAAATCACTGAGAACTTCAGAGAAAGCATAGTGCTAAAATTATACCCTTCCTTACCTCTATGTCATAAGGTTTGCGTTTGCCCCTGAATGTCAAAATTATCTCTAAAGAACTCATGTAACACTTTCTCAGAGCTGGAATCAGTGTCATAATTGCAACTTTTTTTTTTTTTTTTCCAAATGGATTAAACTTTTAAATAAAAAAAAATTATGCTTAGCGGCATTTTTGCATTGTAGAAAAGAATTAAAACCTTTTCATTAAAACTGAATTTGTGGAAGATAGAAGAAGACAGTTGACTTAAAGTGAATCTAAAAGTCACAGAAGACTGTAACTGCAGGATGGAATTGTACTGGGTAATGGAGCCTGAACAATGCAGCTACTAATTATAGTCCAAATTATGTCCATAGGGTTCTCTGCCTACAAAGCTGAAGGAGCATTTCTCCAACCCTTTCATTGATAGAGCAAGGTACTTTAACATATGGGGCCTCCAGGGATGCTGCAGCAAGTAGAAGAAGACATGCCTTGTTCTTCACGATTTCCCTGCTGGCACAAACCCCTCTGGACCAAAAAAATAATATTAATAAGCTATCAACTTCGCCACCATTAGTCATGTCCCAGGACAGCTAGGGAATTTTCATGACAATAACCCATGTTTACCAAAACCGTGCCAAAGTTAAATTATTTCCAGAGTTGTAATAAAGTTCACTCTCCTCCACAAAACATGCAAAACATGCAAAACACGCAAAACACAATGGGAATGTTTCAGTATAATTCAGCTTTCAAATCTCCAGATCCAGAAACATGCTCCAGGCCATCCTATTTAAACTGTCAGTTGCATAAATCTTAACCATCAATTAAATAAAACTCTTCCTGCAAGAAGAGTTTTAAACACAGAGGATACTCTGCACTTTTTACTGATACATGCCTGACTGCAAAATAATTAGCTTTAAGAGAAAGAGTAAAAAGTTTGTGTTATGAAATTACAGTCAAATATAATCTAAGTGTGCCATTGTAAGACAACATACCAGAGTTGTGTCATTTTGATTTTATAAACAAAAATGCAATTCAGAGAGAGGAGAGCTTCCCCACATGTAGTTCTCCATGGTGATCCACAGTCTAAATAGTCAGACTGGGACTTAGATATATAAATATCACTGCCACATCACTGAGCAAATGTGAATGAACAGGCATATGGACTCCCCACTAGGCTGTTTCACAACAGTCACTATGAAGGTATGTCTTTAGATTGTGTTAGCAAGGGCAAAGAATATACCTAAATGCTAAAGATAAAATTTAAAGATATTTAAATGCTATACCACTGCCTTTTAGTAGACGTATAACTTCTTCTAGCAAGATACACTTTAAAAATCTACAAGTACCTTTTCTTTTGCAGTGGACATGAAACTTCAGGCAACTTGTAAGGTGAGGTAAGCAGTCTTCCTGCAAGAGTCCTAGATGATCCCTCTGCCCAAAGAAGGTTCCTGCACAGGTTTTGGTGTAGAAGAGTATTGCACCAAGGGGAAAATCCCTTCCACAACCCTAGACGAGTTTTACCACCTCTGACTTTTCCTGCATTGCATTTGCACACTTATTTTTCATTCTTGATTTAACTAAAAATAAGAATATTATTTTGGTAGAGAATAGAGTATGTCTCAAAATGGATAGTAGTACAATACTCTGAGAAATGCAACACAAAATTTAGTCAAAGATGGGAAAAAAAAGCAAGAGACTTGGATTCTGTCCAGTCATTTTTCAGAGCATTCTCTCTGTGAGAGGACTCTGGAATATACTGCACTCTGTTTATGATTTTGATAAACCTAATGAGATGTAGTTCTTCAATACTGGTGTACTGCCATGTACCACCTGTATCCTCTGTCATATCTCTTATGTTGTCTTTATGCTCCCCATAAACCTAGAACTTTTTTCTTTTTTTATTTTCTTTTTTATTTTTAATACAAAGCAAGCTGCTTCGTATGTCTGTAATGAGTAAATAACTAATATAACAGACATGAGACTGAGTAACAGCAAAAGCAGCAGGGATTTTGAACATGGTTCATATTACACCTAAAAAATCAGATTGTGTGAGGATTCAAGTATGTTGCTACTGTATGTTATGGGCAAAGACCATCCACATTCTTCTGAAAAACAAAAACAGCATCACCCTAACTACTTTGTTACATCTCTGTGGGACTTCTTCAAACCCTCCTACTCTGAAGCTACACTCAAATAGTATTAGGAATTTCTGACTAATCCAGTAATCAAATTATTGCTCTGAGGTGAAGTTGTGGCTGTATTTCTGCATTTTATGAGTATTTTCTGTTTTCTCTTCCATAATTCATACCTCCCACTACAATCTAAGAAAAACAGATTCATAGAAGTTGAGACAAAGAGTTGAGATCCATCCATGGTTTGGGTTGTACTGTTTCCATTCTTCAGGAGTGTTTATGTCCTTTCTTTTTGAGTGGTGGCAAAAGCAGAGTTGTATCATCACTGCAACCTTCAGCTTTGGAATTACCTCTGTCACCATTTGCCTCAGGTCTGACAACAATGCTCTTGATCCCCTCTCCCTCCCACCCAGGTAGGGAAGGAGAGAGAGAAAAAGAAAGACTTGGCTGGATTGAAAACTCAACTACACAGCTTTAATTAAACACTAATGATATAAGAAATTATTCAAAATTATATACAAATATGTTCAGGTATGTGCAAAAGCCTCTTGCCTCCCCCCACCCCCAGCAACTCCCACAGCATCTTCTGAGCTGTCAACAGTCCTGAAAAGTCCCGGAGCTGCTGGAGAAAGCACAGAGTGATGAGGGTCAGGAGAGCTCGAGCCTGGGGGTCGATGGTGATGGATGGACAGAGTCCTCCCTGACGCCAACCATGGAGGGAAGAGAAAGGAAGAAGCCAGAAGAAAGTTGTCTTCTGTGGTCTCTGATCTTCCTCTGAGCTTACATAGACATATGGAATGGAATATCTCTGGCCAATTTTACTGTCTGTCTAACTCAGCCTCCTACGAGGGGGTCATAGATCTCTCCGTAGTGTCTGAGCCGGTAAAGGTGTGACCTTGAAGACCCAGCATTTAGAAAAACATTCCTCTCTTATCAGCCTTAGTTGGAAGATTCTGTGACTAGTTAAAAGAAAGCTTACTGAAGGAAAAAAAATCAGTAAAAGGAAAATTGACTTTATCCTGGCACAAACCTGGTCAATCTCCTATCAGATATTTATTTGAGATTGAGTTTGGTCTCTTTTAAAGACAGTGGCACTGTGTACAATTCTTTTTCCTAGATTTTCACTAACTACAATTTCTGGAATGTAATATTATGATAATCTTATTTTCATTTCTTTACTTTCAATGTATCACTGTGTGTGTGTGCGCATGAACTCATTTGTGTGGGCATGAGTGTGGGGATTGTAACATTAAGTATTTGATTATCCTATTTGCTTAATGTCAGTTGCACACACTTTCAGCCATTTAAAGTACTTACAGATTACACATTGATGGTTGTGTAAATGACAGTAATAATAATGATAATAAGGATAATTTCTGCAATTTGGAAGTGAATTTTTCTGAGTTCAGCTGTTCCCTTAGGATTTTGTTTGCATACAAATTAGGTATAGAAAATAGGCCTGTTCTGATTTTGAAAATGACCTGAAACTGAATCAGACGGAGCTCTGAGAATCTGATTTCAGCATAGGTAGCCCTAGTAATTTGAAGAAAATGAAGAAACTCTTACTAATATTTAAGTGCATAGTCCTTTATAAGGGGAAAACTTGAACGTATTGAATCATAATGGAGGTAAAGGTAAGTTGAAAGAGTATAGTACGTCTGTATAATTAAATGCACACACACTTAAAGATGCATGTACACACACACACATA
Source organism: Apus apus (assembly GCF_020740795.1). Lineage (NCBI taxonomy): Eukaryota > Metazoa > Chordata > Aves > Apodiformes > Apodidae > Apus > Apus apus. The sequence goes on along the minus strand of NC_067312.1, from coordinate 38,031,343 downwards.
TATATATACACATTTATTCAGGTTTTTTCCCTTCCCTTAAATATATATGCAAGAATTTGATTTCTTAGGATCTGAAAACTATGAGTTACCTAAAAATGCCTTTAGGAAGTATTTAATCTCTGTATGTGAAGACTAACTTTATAATGATCCTTACACACTATGCAGCATTATTAAATCATCATGCTTTAACTGATCTTTGGAATCAAGGAAATAACTGCTTGTAAGAAAAGAAAAACAGATTTGGGCTTCACACAAATCACGAGCTGAACAGACTGTATCAGACTCCCTTTTTGTTGCTGTCAAAAAGAAATTTATATTAGCTGGAATTCTGAGACCTAATCTTGCTTCATGTCACTTGTCTTCAACTTCAATTGAAGTTAATGAGAGCTGAGGATACCCAGTACTTTGTAGGAACTGCCAGGCAGCTATGGGAATGTGTTCTTTGTTAATTTATTTTCTTTGAATTTCAGCATTTGAAATTCATTGTGCCCCTTGCCACCCATCTTGTAAACATTTATGCATTATAATGTTTATTCACATGTGCACACTATAACCAAGTTCAGTGGAGCTATTCAAGTATCAGAGAGTCTGTAGAATCAAACTCACTGTCTAAACCCACTGCAGCTATGGGAACTAATGAAAGTTTTACCCTCATAATTTTACCAATGGCATTCCCCCAATACTTTTTATGACAGTCCATTGAAGGCAGAGTGAATATTCTGTTAAGATGCATGGAGATTTTATTTGCATTCTTGAAATAAAACACACCCCTGTTTTGGATGAAGTTTGTCTTTTAAGACAGTCTGACAGAAATAGTTTGTCTTGAGGAAGAACAGTCTTTGAGAAGGATGACTCAAGGGAAGACAGAGCAGGGGAGAATGAAGCAGCCAGAGCCCAAAGCACTTGGCTAAACTCTCCTGTATCTTCCTTGAGCAGTTATTTTCTCTTTTAAATCTGTCAAATTTTAATCTTTACCTTATGGGATATGGTAAGAAATTGTTTAAAAAAATATAAAAATAAACATGTACAATAATCACAAATTAATTACATTGAATTCGAGAACAGATTCTTATTAACTCCCTTTAAGATATAAGGGAGCAGCAGTTTTCTGACAATATTATAATTATTATTTTCTATTTAAATTATGGATAAAAATGCTGCTTTAAAGAGATGCCCTAATTTTTTTTTCTTAGGACACAACATAAGCTTACTGGTCAGGTAAATATATAATGAAAAATTTCAAGATTTCCTGTGTGACATTTCAGTTTTAAAGGCTTACTCCAGGTCTCAGTGTAACCAGAGAAATGTATACAGCATTTGGTTCCCAAACGCTCCCAGTGGCCATCCTACCATACTATCTGCTATTTCTGACATTGCCCAGGAAAGATGTGATTTTTACCCATGAAATGTTTAAACACATGGTAAATCAGCAGTCAGATCACAAATTTGTCTGCAACCAAAGGCATGCCTTCAGAGAAAAAAAGGCCTCAGGAAAAAATCCAGAATGTCTTTTGGATTATTATTTTATTAATATAAGGGTAATAGATGTTGAAACGCATTATGCTGGGGCACAGGTTTTCATTGGCTTTCCTAGATTTCAGTCTAAAGACCCTTGCAGATCTTCTTTATTTTGTCTGTGGGAGCTATGTGCCTTAAAGTGAGCTCCAAACCAGCTTCAAAAATAGTGAACCACAGAAACAGCCCGAGCAGACCAGGCAGCCTCCTGAAGGGGACAAAGAGCCTAGAAAATTACTCATACACCTTGCCATGGTCATCAGAATCCTGGCTCCAGGAGCTGTGTCCAGTTATTCACTGTACCTAGGCCAAGAAGCTACTCTGAATCACAGAATCATAGAACAGTTTCGGCTGGAAGTGACCTCAAAGATCATCTAGTTGTAGATCATCTTATATAGACTGAAGTCTCTTTTCTCTCAAGAAGCAAGCAACTCCTATATATAGGACTGGTATATATTTTTTCTTCTAATACAGATGTCTCAAACTGAAGAGTTGTATCTGGGATACCTTTGCAAAGATTAGGAGAAGAGATAGGGAAGAAATATATCCCTGTAACTTCTGTTCAAATTGTTCTAGCAGACAGAAAAGAAATAAAGAGGTACAAGGTGAGAAGCTAAGATTGAAAGAAAATGTTATCCAGAGGGTAAAACAAGACCCCAGTTCAAAGACTAGTTGTGGGGGTTTTTTTATCCAGTAATTGCTCTTAGTAGCATACTTACTTCCATCTAAACTAAATTCTGTCTAATTTTTTTTTTTTTTTCACACATAGTCATTGGTAATTTAATCTGAATTTTATATAGGTAGCATTTTGCTAACTTTAAATAATTTAATAACAGCTAATACCTGTTATTAATATTTATGTAGAAGGCTAATAAAAAACTCGTGAAACGTATTTTCACATAGTATTTTAGCAAGCGTACGCATTATGTCAATGCCATTTCAAAGAATAGTAGCAGTGATACTCATTAATATGTTACATTTACACTGCAATGGCAAACGACATAACCAAAACAAATGTAAAATTTTAAAACATGAGAAGGAAACATCAGGTGAAAAAAACATTTTTAATTAAAACTAGTTAATGCTTCCTGAAGGTGTTATGGGTGCATATGACTTTTCCTTTTTCTCTTAATTCAGATATTTCAAAATACACTGTAATTCAACATCTCTGAAGATACTTTAGTAAGCTCAACATCTTTCCTCAGTCATATTCTGTTCTTCCAAAATTTTAGTTTTGAATAAAGTACGGCTTAATACAGTATTCCTGATGAAACCCTGACTTTTTGGTAGATGTCATCTGCATGTATTCCTGGTTGTCAAGACTGGGGACTAGCCATAATACAGAATATATTTCTTCTAGCTCATACGTCAAGGTTTCTTCCCCAGGAAAATCAACCCTCTGAAGATAGCTAGGCTATATGAAACCCAGGTTTCATCCTGACACGGTGGAAAAATTGACCTGGAGCACAAACTTGGACCAAGTGCTAAGAAGCACTGTAAAGTTCAAAGAGAGCCTGTGGGAGTCCATAAATGGTCACGTAGTATTTATTGAGGCCAGTGAACACTGAAATTGGGGCGATTGTGTCTGGGTAGCAAAAACTACTTAAATTTCCTAGGAGACATTTCAAATATTCTAATTTAACAACTACCTGCTCCTTCAGAATGATGTGGGCACTTAGACAGTAAAAATAGCCCCAAGAAAGCTGTTAACAGATTAACTTAATACATATAGATATAAAAATAGCTGTAATGATCCGTTCTTGGTGACCAGATGGGGGTGGAAGTGACCCACAACAGACTTTTAATGTCTTCTGTGCTGTGCCTCATGTCACACTCCAGTACAAAGCCCAGAGTTCCTGGCCAGAAGTGTTAGTTGCTTCAACAAGCACGTCTTTACCTTTCAACACCATGACTAACAAGGCATGTTTTCATTAGCCCAGCTTACAGCAAGAAGATTCATAAAGCACAAAAGAGTCTCCAGTCTGTGTAATGAACTTTGTACCTAGTCAGCAGGGTTTAATGTTGTGTGGCATGTTTTGGAACAAGGTAATAACAAACAAATACAAATAATCTTTTTTTGCGTCTTGGATTCCCTTGAAGATGGCAGTTTTGCTATGTTTGCCTAACAAGTCAAAGGCTGTTTAAGATCAGCGGTAGGAGATTGGAGCTCTAAAGAACAGTGTCAAAAATAAAATGTCTGTTGCAATCAAGCACCTCCAGAATATATCCTTCATCAACCCCTGGTAATTTTCAAATTTTTAAATTAATCTATAAAAAATAACTTTAGTTGCCTATAGCTCAGTTTCTAGGGAGTTTTCTTTATATTCATAGTGACTTGACTTCCTAAGTCAAAGTTTTCTAGACTATAACAATAATTCTATCTTGGTGTGACTGGCACCTCAAATAAAATGTGATAAGAGGGAATGGAGTTCTGCTTTTAATGCTGTAACTTGATTAAACTGTTCTAGAATGGGATTTCAGAAGACAAATCTCTTCACTCTGAACCACACATGGCCATCACAGCTGATGATTCAAGGAGACAGCTATGAGCTCCGGTGTTGATGTTGCTTTATCTTTCTGGAGACCATGCAGTGCTACCAACCTGGCCCCCTTGTATGTGGAAAACATCAAAATAACCTCTCTGTAATTTACATCAGTGTCAACATTTTTCTACCTGGATCCAACAGGGAGACCAGAATATGATTCTTTGCCTATGAATCATTCAAAAAATATGTTTCCACAAGAGGTTCCATCTGAATATCAAGTTTAATCTGAACACTTTTCACTGTCTGAGGGTGAATGAGCTCTGGCACAGGTTACCTGGAGAACCTCCAGAGGCTACATCCCAGGAGATATTAAAAAGGTGTCTGAGCATAGTCCTTCAAAACTTACTTCAGGTGAACCTCCTTGCGCAAAAACGGGTATGACGAGATGACCTCCAGAGATCTCCTTCCAACCTCAACCATTCTGCGGTTCTGTGATTCTTAGGAAAGTAAATAAACATATTTTAACTGCACTAAATTAATACAAAAATATTTGAGAAATAATCCAGTTAGAATTAACTATTGAAAACCCATAAAGTGAATTAAACCTTGAATAGCATATTGACTGCCAACAGGGTTAAAGATGCAAACATTGACGTCACCAGACTGAATACATCTTGAGGCTGCCCCTCTCTATATACTTACATCTAAGCATGTGAATTAACTCTCTGTGACTGTTTTGTGGCAGAGCACAAGAGTAATTGACATCCTAGTTAACATAGAGTGAAAAATGACCTTGATTTTTCACTTTGACCCTGGCTAAGCAGGGTATGAGGGGTAAAGATGGTCACTTGCTTTAAAATCTGCCAGTATTTCTTTCTAACAAACAGCAGCTAAATGACTGCAATATCTTAATTTTTGTGCTGTTTACTAAATACTTCATTGAATTAAGTGAATTCATGGTCTAGTGTTCAAAGAACTAAATTCGGTTTTCAACTGAATGTTTCCCTTTTAATCCCCAATTTAACACTATATATTTCCAAACATCTGTTCTGAACACTGCTCTGGCAAAAAGGACACAATCTTTTATGGCAAAGTGCCAAGTTTTTTCTGGTGCTATGGTATGACAGATTGGCATTTCTGTCAGTCTGGTTATATCTAAAAAAATACGGGGTTTGAGTTGAACGTGGAAATTATAGATAGCATCTGTAAAGTAGGCCTGGACATATTTTTGCTGTGCTTGAATTCAAGTTATCATATGTTTCCCAAACTTTAGCTCCCAAAGAACATTTACACTGACCACATGTAAACACTTCCATAAGGAGACAGGAATACACCACTCATGGCTAGTGAGACTACAGATAACTAGTGATCCCAGTCAGAAGTGAGAAGTTGAACCCTTTTACTAAAACAAATAGGCAAACAGTCAACACTATCAACCTTTAAATTATCACAGTTAGGAAATCCATGCACATGCTGATGTATCATCTTAAATTTGTCCAACTTATTACAGATTTCCTTCCAATACTGAAAGCAAGATATCTCAATTTTTTCTTAACAGTGGATTTAATTTTGACACAAGATTTTATATTAGGGAAAAAGCTTTCTTGAAAAATCTTCAGCTATGTAACTATGTTGAAAACTTTAAACATTTAAAACCATATATGAAGAAACCATTCAAATTCATTTTTATTCACATATTCCCTTTTAAAATTACGTGTCGTATTTTAAGAAATACTCTGTTTTGTGAAGTGAATTGTACATGGTATGTACATGGTATTGAATTCAGAACAAAAATACATTTACTCAGAGCTTGTTACACTTTTACTCTGTAGGGAAAAAAAAAACTAATACTTTAATAGATTACTAAAAAGAAATAAGTTACATGATAAACAACAAAAAAGGCTGTAGAAAGCATCAAAATCTTTCATACTATAGAAGGTTTAGAAAAGTAGCACAGTAAGGAACTGATTTGAAAAGGTACATGAATATTAGGAACATTTATAGAATTAAAGCTGAAAAGCTAACAAGTCTACAAATATCCACAGTAGTTATAAAAAGCAAAACTTCTTAACATGGTTTGACAGCAGTGAGTAACTACAGAAAATCCTTGGAATCTGTCTTCAAATCCTGGCTTGTCTTCAAATCCCAGCTGCGAATTAAATCAGGCACACTGGGAAGACCCAGAGGTAAGAAATGTAGATGGAAAAGAATTGACTGGAGGAATAGAAGGGGTGGATGTTTTGTGCATTTGCTGCCTAGAGTGGATGATTAGCATAATTAATCTACACTTTACACTGGCCCAGAGTGGGAACGATTCCTTGATGCCCCTGGTGAATAGAGTGATTGAGTAAACGAAAGCAGGGAATTCTTAATGCAGCTTCACTGCAGCCTTTATGAGTAGCAAGCAGATGTTTTCAACTCATCATAACTTCCTGTGTCTTGGCGAGAAGACAGAAATGTGATTTGACTGCTTATGGCCTGGCCATGTCCTGAAGAGATCATAGATGGAAACGCAATGACTGCATGAACTGGAGAGAGACTGGCTGCCTCATGGGGAAGCTGGTGGAAATCAGTTGCTGATCAGTGTCTTTTTGCTGAAGTATATTGTGTTGCTGCTGGGCATGAAAGAATCTGTCAGTTCACCCTTTCCCTGCCTTCTTTTTTTTTTTCCCCATCTTCTTACTTTTTAATAGCAAGCTCCCTAAAGAGCTGCATGTGACATTGATCATTAAAACCCAAAGATTAATTTTAAATAGCGGTGTCTTAGCAAAAACAAACAAAAAACCACAAAAAACCCCAAAACAGACAAAACTAAAACAACAACAAAAACAAAACAAAACAAAACAAAAAAAACACCAGGAAAACCAAAACCAACCAAACAAAAATTATGCAAACAAGTTGCACTAGAACCTACTCAAGAGCTGTATCTGAAGGCCATTTGTTTGTATTTTTTTTAGAAGTCAACTTCTTTATTTCAACCTCTTTATTTCAAACTCTTCATGGATCCACTTGGTAGGGTATCATGGGAAAAAATCCTGGATGGGAGAGGAGCCAAGGTAAGCTGGTCAATATTCACAGATTACCTCCTCTGAGCCCATGAGTTATGCATCCCAAGAAAGAGGAAGGCAGGCTAGAATGCCAGGAGACCTGCATGGATGAACAAGTAGCTCCTGGCTCCTGGACACTTAGATGTAAAAAGAAAGTCTTCAGAGAGTGTAAGCAGGGACAGGTAGCCTGGGAGAAAGACAAAGAAGTTGTCTGAGAAGCCAGGGATCAGGTTAGGAAAGCTGAAGCCCAGATGGAGTTAAACCTGGCCAGGGATATCAGAGGTAATAAGAAGAGTTTCTACAGGTACATCAGCAATGAGAGGCAGAACAGGGAAAATGTTCCCTCTCCAGAAGGAAATAGGAGACCTCATCACATAGGATATGGAGAAGGCTGAGTTACTGAACAACTTTTCTGCCTCAGTGTCCAACATTAAGGGCTATGGCCACACAGTCCAAGTCACAGAAGGCAAAGGCAGAGACTGGGAAAAGGAAGTTCCCCTTACTGTGGGAGAAGAGTAAGTTAGAGACCATCTGAGGAAACTGAAAGCACACAAGTCCATGCGATCTGACAAGACCCATCCGCAGCTCCCAAGGGAGGTGGCAGATGAAGTTGCAATGTCACTTTCCATCATATTTGAAAAGTCATGGCAGTCTGGTGGAGTTCCCATTGACTGGAAAAGGGGAAACATAACCCTCATTTTCAAAAAGGGAAGAAAAGAAGACCTAGGGAACTACAGGCCAGTCAGTCTCACCTCTGTGCCCAGCAAGATCATGGAGCATATGCTCTTGAAAATAGTGCCTGACAAATTTGGTGGCCTTTCATGATGAGGTCATTGCTGGTCAAGGGAAGAGCAACTGACATAATTACCTGGACTTGTGCAAAGTGTTTGACACTGTCCTGCATGACATGCTCGTCTCAAAATTGAAAGGATATGAATTTGATGGATGGACCACTCAGTGGATAAGGAATTAGCTGGATGGTTACACTCATAGAGTAGTGATCAACAGCTTGATGTCAAGATGGAGACCTGTGGCAAGTGGCATTCCTCTGGGGTCAGTAGTGAGACTGGTGTTGTTTAACATCTTTGTTGGCGACGTGGGCAGTGGGATTAAGTGCACCCTCAGCAGGTTTGCTTACAATGCCAAGGTGTGTTATACAGTTGACATGCTGGAGGGGAGAGAGGCCATCCAGAGGGACCTTGACAGGCTTGAGAAGTGGGCCCATGCTAATCCTAAAATTCAACCATTCTCAGTGCAAGGTCCTGCACCTGGAGCAGGGCGATCCCAAGCACCTATACAAACTGGGCAGGGAAAAGATTGAGAACAGCCTTGAGGAGAAGAACCTGAGGGTGCTGATGGATAAAAAACTCAGCATGAGCTGGCAATACGTACTTGCAGCCCAGAAAGCCAACTGTGTCCTGGGTGCATCAAAAGAAGCATAGCCAGCAGGTCAAGGGAGGTGATTCTGCCCCTCTACTCTGCACTCGTGAGACCTCACTTGGAATACTGTGTCTGGTTCTGGACCCCCCAGCACAGGAAGGATATGGAGCTCTTGCAGAGTACAGAGGAGGGCCAAGAAGATGATCAGAGGGCTGAAGCACCTCTCTTATGAAGACAGGCTGAGAGAGCTGAGTTTGTTCACCTAGAGAAGAGAAGGCTCTGATGAGATATTATAGCAGCCTTATGGTATCTGACTCAGCTGAAAGTCTGTTTTGCAGTCTTTGCAATAACACTACGAGATGGTCCCTAATGACACTCCAACTCTGTCATGTCTGCCTTTGTTGCAATAATAAACCTACTGAAACGAACATTCTCAAAGTCTTCATATTCTTCCCTCAGCTCACTTCTCTTTCAAATGCACTAAAATAGTCTTGTGCATTTAAGCTGCATTAAGAAGTTGCATTTTAGGGTCTTTCTTTAAAGTCTGGTTTTCAGAAGCAGCATATTCAAACATAAAGCAAGTCAGTATATATTGTAGATATGTGGCTCCATTAATTTAAGTTTCTGTTATGTGTAGATATTGATAAAAAGGTCACTTTCCCCTTCAATTTAAGAAATAATTAATAAATTCCACTAAAAAGGAAAAAACACCTTTGTAAAGTGTAGCAACAACAACTTAAATATAATTTTTACACTAGCTACACTGGTCAGAGTACAACTAGAAAGATACGTGTTTTCTTTAACTTAAGGGCAGATATCTTACTTTATTGGGACCTTGGCTTATTTTTTTGCAACCTCAATACTTAAAGAGGTATGGAAAAATATATTTGTGAGATGGAGTTAGATGCATAACTTTCACATCTAGCAAAGATGTCTCCATTCTCAGTTGTCAAGGATTTTAATGGAGGAGAAAAGTGACCTAAAGTAGGAAAAAGCTTATCTGGTGCATTTGCAATCAGTGACTGATCTTGATTTTGGGAGGTGACACAGGGCTTTTATTATTTCATAGATGTAACTCACTATGCCTTGACAAGTCTTTATTTTCAACCCTAGTATCTGTATCACACAGAAAATCTGCTACCTTCTGATGGAAAAAATGTATGCTATTCCTGCGTTAATTCTATTTTTACCTTTTATTCATTTGTTTTAAAGAATTGGATTTGTCAAGCAAGTGAAAGATAGATAAAAATGAAAGTGTTGCATTCTGGTGTGAGTAGTTATCACACACATAGTAATTTCCACACCTCTCTTACATTACAAAAAACTATGTGCATATTAAAAGTTAGAGTAATGTTCATAGCTTATGAATACTGTTCATATACTCCCACAGTACTGTGACATAATTGATCAAAATAATGTTTAGGGTCCTCTCATTATGGATTAATCTGGTATTCATTAGAATATTACTGATCGTAATGATTTCATTTGGTATTCAGAGATGTCATGTTTCTCCATAGATGTTCATGGACACTTAAAATAAATTGCTTCTTTTCTCTCTTGAACTCTTTGGTGACATGTTAATGCAAAATGCCTTTGCACTAACACAGTCTCTCCCAGCCCACCTGGCATCACAGAGGCAAATTTTCTTATATAGCATCTGAATTGGTAAAATAAAGATTTTCCCCTGCTGAAAAAATGGAAGGTTGTACTATACAAAAAGCATACACTAAGGTACATGGTATAAGAACCATTTTATTTTTCTGTGTAAATAGTGGAGGAATTAAAGAATTTGGCATTTTAAGACAGACATAGAAAATGATAACTTTCAGGCGCTGACTTGGAGAAAAAAATATATGTCAGAGTGGACCTACATTTAAGACATATTAAAAGAAGAGCATTTAGGATTTAAAAAAACAACCAAACAAACATCAAACAAAACAAAACAATGAAAAAACTAAACCAAAACAAAATACAAAAAAAACCCAACAAACCACAAACATGAAAACAAACAAAAACCAACAAAACAAAAAACAAGAAACAAACAAACAAACACCAAAACAAACCAGGATCAAAGTTTGGAACCTTAATCTATGACTTCAGAAAAAATATTTTTATACTTTTCTTAGACTACTTCCCTTACACAAAGTAAAAGACTCTAATAGTCATGAAGTGAGCTTCAGTATTTATGCATACCTTCCCATCTGTCCTTCTTCTGGATTTATATAAATCTAAGGTAGAATAAGCAGAGCTTACTCATTATTCTGTGTCAGAATGCTACATGGTCCTGTCCATATCGCCTTGCCATTATTGAAACTAAACTTTCAGGGCTAGATACATGAGAGAGCTGTCTTTTAATCTTGTTGATTTTGCTTTGAGAAAGTAAACTGAAATTCTCATTTGCTTCTGATATTTCCTGAATAAGGATGGAAAAAAGTCAGTTAGACTTAGTATTTTCATCCTACTATGTTCAGCAAGGTTAGCTGGAGTTGTTCTGCATGTCAATAGAAATGTGGAACTATTTTCCGTACTTCCAAAAAGATTAAGGCTTGTATGTCACGCATGTAGTAATGTTTCCCAGTGTTTAAAAGCAGTAGGACAAGGGGAGTCTTCCTTATGGTTGATTGAGCATTCAGGACAATTCAAATTATGCAGACAGCAAGTTCTTTAGGATGTAATAGTTATTTCGCCTTCATTCTCATAGTTTAAAAACTTACAAATAATGCAGTGTCTTGACTGTCAAAGATGGGAACTCAAATCTCAGCAGTCAAATGCTTACAAGCCAAAAGGGAGCAGCATTAGTAAAGCTACGATATTTTGCTTGATTCTTCAAATATCTCTGCCTTTTTCCAAGTGCCCCATGTAGCTTGAACACAGATTCAGACTACATCTTTCTGTTTCTTACACCATTGACCCTTTCAAAACAGGTATTATTATAACAGATTCTTTAGTTGGACTTAGTAACTTCTTTCCTCTAGCACTACAAATAAAAAGAAAATAGTAACATATAGGAAACACACTTTCCCTTCAGTGATGAAGAATTTTGCAATTTCTTTGCATGTTTCTTCAGAAATCATTCTTGTATGGCAATGTATAATTAGAATGTGCTTTCAAATTTAGCTGTTAGACACTGCTAATATAAAAGGTCCTACAAGAAAGTCCTTTTTGAATCTCCAGATCTCGCCAGATCTTCCCTATTTTCCCCCAGGGTTTCCTGAATACCTGAATAAACTTTCAGTATTTTTGGTTTGGTTTGGTTTTAGTTTTGTTTTTTCTTTCCCAAAAGTAAATCCCTTACATTAAACTCTTCAGTCCATGTTCCAATGCTAAAGTAACTTCATTATTAAAAGTGCTGATGAGCACCAGCATTAATATAAATTTAACTAGCATATTTAATTCCTGATTTTAAGAAATGTACTACTCTTTCTAAACAATCTGTCTATGAAGGAAGCATCCCTTCAAAATAAAATTCTTACTTCAACCTGAGTGCTGACTCTTCTTGAAAGTTAAGTCACTTGAGTCATTAAAGTTAGGATCTCTGCTTCTCAAAGTGGTGGTGGTCTTGGACACTTCAAAGCTAAACCAGGTAACAGACAATAATTTTATTTATTTTTTTATTTTTTCACCTCTTTATGTTTTAGCCTGTTAATTCTAGCTAATCTTGCCAGGTCTGTGACAAGACCGAACTAGCTCCAGATATGTCTCAAAGTATTTGTCAGTAAGCAGGGCCAGCAGGCACAAGGCTGGCAAGCTGGATTTCCCCACTACTTGATGCTGTGGGGAGGTTCAGGCCTGTGTCAGTGGAAAACATCTTGGAGGAGTCAGTACTGTTTTGTGAGGGGCAGAATGTCCAGAGGTGTTGACAGCTCAGCTCTGCCTGCTGCACAGGGCAGCTGGGGCTGTCTGAGCTGGGCTGGGAGCCCCAGGTCAGCCACAAAGCAGGGACAGCAGTAGCTCAAGGGCACAGATCGAGCAGTGCAGGTGTTGAGCTGGGCAGCAATGGGTCTGTGCAGACTTGGTGATAGATGACAGTGAGCTCAGTAGCAGGTGGAGAGCCCTTAGTTCCTGAAGTACTTCTGCTAGAAAGTTGTAAAATCCTTTCCTCATTTAAAAAAATTACAGAAGAAATTGGCTGAAAAAATTTTTTAGTTTGAGGGTGCTAAGACACTGGAACAGGTTGCCCAGGGAAATTGTGAATGCCCCATCCCTGGAAGTGTTCAGGGCCAGGTCGGATGGGGCTTGGAGCAAACTGGTCTAGCGGGAGGCGTCCCTGCCCATTCAGCGGGGTTGGAACTCAATGGTCTTTAAGGTCCTTTCTAACCAAAACAAGTCTGTGATTCTGTAACTTAGACAAGATAATTATTTAAAAAAACTAGAATGTCATGGGACTGTTCACATGGTCTAGAACAACAGGTGCATATACTTATCCTAGGCTACTAGGAAATAGACCCATGCAATTAATCTGATTTTGTACACTTGGTTACTGTTGATAGCAGCTATTATATAAGGGTCTAGCTGCATACCCAATACAATGTTTTGAGTGCAACCTTAAATGTAACCAGTTTAGGTTTAAGGCTTACAAACTGAGCTACTACGGACATCAAGCACTGCCAACTCTGCTGCTATAAAAGATCTGAAATTATCTGCTTAGTCTGTTCCAAGATGGGTTTTGGCTCTGGGGAGTTGAGGCAATTTATAAAGTACAGTTTTCTGACTTTTTGTTACAGTTTTGAATCCACTCCATGTATCTTGGTGTTTTAATCTGCCAAAATCTGTACAATGTTTAAATTGGTTTTGACCTTTGAGCAACTTACCAAAGCAAAATAATTCCAAAGGGAACATGAAATCTGACTGTGAGATTTGGTCTTTCTCTGGGAAACTCTGAACCAAGAGCCCTAAAGTTCATGTACACTCACAGAGCTTAAACATTGTTGGGTCTTGGAGAATATGATGGCAAAAGGCCTCTGAGAGTAAGGGGCTTTGTGTGGCTCCAAAAAAAGGAAGTTAAATTCAAATACTTCTTATAGTTTTCCAGAAGCATATAGCTATAAAGAAAGTTAGGTTGGCAGGGACCTCTGGAGGTCATTTTGTATAACCTTCCAGTCAGATCAATGTCAGCTGAGATCTGACTGTTCATGGCCTTGCCTAATTGAAAATAAAACAACTGTAAAGAACCTTATGAACCAAGAGGGCTTCATGGAGTGCCTTTCCCTAACTCAACTGGCCTAAAATAAAGTTGTGATTATTTTTGTGATAAAAACCCATTCAAGATTATGAGTCCTTCCACTAGCACTCATATAAGATAAAACCACACCTGAAATAGACAAATGATTACAGAAATTAACCACAATAAATCAAAAAATAACAAAGAACAATGGCAAGTTTTCATAGACCATCGGTTTTCAGCAAATAATTACACATGGGATTTTTGTCTTTAAGATTACTCTCCTCCCTCCCTTGGGCATAACTCAAAATCATCTGAGATATCATGTTAAATTTAGAAGAGAGTCCTCCTCTGTCTGCTACTTTTTTGTACAGATACCAAGTTGACAATATGAAATTAGTAACTTGAGTTAAAAAGATTAAGAGTTATAATAATGGAAAGGAACAGTAGAATAAGACACTGATTAATGAATTCTGAAAGAAACAAAACTGCAGAAGTTTTACCTCCTGCATTCTTGTGATATCGTCTAAAAACAGCTGAGGGGGGGGAAATTTTCTTATGGCATCTCTGTTCTCACCTCAGATACAGAGCTCCCATGAGTGAGAAATCCCACAAAAATATTTTATCTTAAAAAGAGAAGGAGAGGTAGAAATATAGAGAGTCCTACGGCAATGACTAATTTTATATTGCATTTCTTTTCCCACTGGGAATAAGCAGGTTTAAAAGAGAACCCCAAGTTAACAGCCTGATTTGAAGAATGTAGGGAGTCTAAAGCTGAACTTGGATCTGAATTGCTATCTCTGATGCTATCTTCTCTGATATTTCAGCTACCCCAACTTACAATACAGAGTGATTTGTTTTTCCCAGTCTGTTACCATCTTCACCAAGCTTTCTTTATGATAGTGGGAAAGCTAAAATAGAAGGGTTGTATTTACACAAAAACGTTTGCTTTTCCCCCTACTTGATGTTTACACATCCACATCAGCAACGGCTACTGGGACAACAATGTGAACACAAGGCTATTGGAGAAGAGAGTGATGTTTCATTTATTTCTGCTCATTATTTCTTCCTATAATGACTACAGGAACAACAGCTGTTCCTGACTCCAAAATGGGAGTAAATACAACCACTCAGATACTTATAACTTTACTCCCTTTTTTGTCTGTAATACCAAGGGATTTCATTCTGCAAAATCTCACGGAGGTCCTGCTATTTTTGGTCATTCAACACGACTTAAAATTTTCTGCACTCTTATAGAAATCATCTCTAAGAAAGGTGAACTAGGCCTGGTGTAAGTAGGTCCAAAAGGATTTATCTTTCCTTAATTGAAGTCCTACCAAGTGACCACTGACACTTCATGCTGTAATCCCCTGGTGGGAAAAAGCTAAGCATTTAATCCATAGTGATAACAGCTAAACATGATTTCAAAGATATTACTTCAGTTTGTGTGAGGAGAACCATCCTAAATTTGTATTTCATTCAGAATACAGCCATTATTATCTTACATACTTCTGAATGGCAGTATATCTGTTGATAGCAGTACGTCCACAGAGAGTGCATGTTGTGGTTACACTTTGTATTTTTCTATGTCCATGGAATTCCAACTTAATATGATATTAAAAAAAGCTGCATATGTAAATACAGCCATCCACCATCAGTCCTCTCACTTGTCCACTACTTGTGAAACATCACTGAAAGCATATAAACAGTAATATATCAGTAGGGTCAAAACCAGCTGGGCTCCATGATAAATATGACCCTTGTACTATCAGATAATGTATTACTATAAATAATATATTTGCATATTTAATAAGATGTATAAGCATTTTTGGCCAATGTCTCATATTAAGTATACTAGAATTCATAGGTTCTAATAATTATTACTTAAAGATGACAACACATGCACTATGGCACTATGGTCTGTGCAGGAGCCCAATGTCACCTGAAGGTCTGTTTACCCCTAAGATGCAGTGAGGCACTTAGTCTCTTTCTAGTTTGTGTGGCTACATGATTGTCAGAAATGTCATTATATTACCTTTTCTTTTCCTTTCCTTTCCTTTCTTTTCTTTTCTTTTCTTTTCTTTTCTTTTCTTTTCTTTTCTTTTCTTTTCTTTTCTTTTCTTTTCTTTTCTTTTCTTTTCTTTTCTTTTCTTTTCTTTTCTTTTCTTTTCTTTTCTTTTCTTTTCTTTTCTTCTTTTCTTTTCTTTTCTTTTCTTTTCTTTTCTTTTCTTTTCTTTTCTTTTCTTTTCTTTTCTTTTCTTTTCTTTTCTTTTCTTTTCTTTTTAATTTTTAGAACAATTAAAATAGTTTACTGTAGTAGAATATTGGTTTAGGGTTAAATGTTTGGTTAGTCACCAAGAAAAACAGAGATCTTTATGCAAATGTCCAATGGTATGTAGCTTATGACCTCTGGAAAATCCAAAGGCTTCCCTAATAGTGAAATCAATTACTAGCTTTGTTGAGCTATTATCTTATCTTAGTACTCCATGAGAGTTTGTTGGCATCCCCGGTAATAGGTGATCAAATCTATATCCTTCTGCACCTGCCTTTTTAACATTGTAATTAAATAAACCTTTATACACAAGGGGAAAGGAAAGTAAGAGTCACAAAGCTGCTACAAGGTCAGGGTTCAAGTAAGCAGAGGCAGCTTGTTAACAGCATTCTCAAAACAAAGTAAGCAAGTCACTAATAAATTATTTGTGCACCAGTGAATTAGAGACACATGGTTTGTATTCATCTGTTTGTCAAAGGCCCTGGAAGCTGCCTCCATAACATTGATGCTGTAGGAGACTGTTGAAAGAACAGAGAGTTTAATGAAAGTTAAGAACTGCTTTGGTATATTTATTCCTTTGATGCAGCTTTTCTCTCTGAAAAAGCAAGATGTTGCTGTGACCCTAAAGTACAAGAAAGAGACAAACTGGGTGAATAAATATGTGTGTCATACCTTAAATCAAGCATCAGAACCAGATTTTGTTTTCTTTTAATCATGGGGCTATGGCTGGATCTGCATGTACAGCAGAAGTAGTCCTACCCCAGTCCATTCTAGGAATAGATCTAGGAGCAGATCAAACTACAATACACAAAGTTCTCTAGTGCTTCCTAAGTTGAATGGGCTGTTTTCAGACAGTAAGAAAGGCTCTGTTTTTTATAGTTCTACAGACCTTGTGAGCACATAACTGATGCTATATGCCTGTATAGATGTTGAATTTCAGGCAGGATTACTATATTCCCTATTCTTAGCAGATTAGCAATTTTTAACATTGACTAGACCTAAGGATACAGAAAATTCAGCTACATATTTTTCTTCCTCTTCCGCAGTCCTGCTTCCTAATATGTTATTATATGGTTTTATCTCATGCACAGTTGTGCTTTCAACGTGTATTTACTATCTGAAATATGGCTGAGGAATTAGCTGCACTGCTAGCACTGTGCTGCAGCTGTAGAGTTTTAAATCTCTGCAGGGCTGGTCAATCAGATAAAGATGTACGTGTGTGCACACATACACATATGCAATGGGAAATGCATTTGAACCAGTAAGAAATGAACGAGACAAGTATACTGTCCCTGTCCATCTTTTTACTAATTGACTGGTTCCTGTACTAATACAAAATGATCACCATAATAATCTAAAACAAATGTTCCCAGTTTGTGTCTTTTGACTTGCTGGGTTGTCTCCTTTTCTTGCATCATAGGTAACTACTCTCACCAATTAATATATGGGTTTTTTAGGATAGGACTTATTAAAATATTTATATTGTCTTTCCTTAGATATTACCAAGTGTATGTTAATGACTTGACACTAGGGTAATACTGAGTTGTTTTGCAGCAATGTTTCAGTATTGCACAGTAATATATTTTAATAAGGATTTATTACAATCTATGACCTCAAAAATATGGCATTAAAAAGCAGGAAATTATTTGTGCAACAAATCATGCAAACTCACTCTTGCTTTCATTCTAAAATCCAAAGCTATACACAACTTATCCCAAAGTAATTATTCACTCAAAGACTTTTATCCCCTAAACAGGGATTGAATTGGCAAAACCAGACTATTTTCTAGCATCAGTGAGCACTTTGCTGTTTTCCTTTAAACCCACGTTTGTTGTTTTTTCTAAGAATTTCTTTCAAATCAGCTTTTTAACAAGTCTTCAACTCTTTTTAGTGGAT
The DNA here is from genome assembly GCF_020740795.1 of Apus apus. NCBI lineage: Eukaryota > Metazoa > Chordata > Aves > Apodiformes > Apodidae > Apus > Apus apus. Next base: position 38,013,586 of record NC_067312.1, on the reverse strand, counting down.
AGAAGGCAAATTCCTTTTGGGCATGTATTTATGTGCGTGAATGTAAGTGCAGTCTGAGCATCTGTGTGCCAGATTCAACTGCTTAACAGATGAGAGATTTCTAGATCTCTTGCTGTGCTAGACACACTGACCCATGGGAACAGGAAACTTTTCCCACGGGACATATGCATATGGAGTATTCCTCAGTAGGTTTCCTTCAACACATTTTATACTTTAAAAACCCAACATGTTGTCCTTCTCCAAAGGTAACAAGATTTATCTGAAGTTGCACATTCAGGAGAGGGAACTTAAAGTGGTAGGTATAATCCAAACCCAGATAATTGCTTTCAGAACAGCTGTTTAATTGAGACATAAGAATGCGAGAATGTTTGGTTTTGGAGATAATATTTCCATCTTATCATCCCTTTTACCACTGATACCACTGGGGGATCATATGATTGTGGTCTTTTCTACAGACAGGAATAAATAAGACTGTCAGGCATTTGCCTGGAGGGCATTTCCTAGACATGTTGGGTCCAACAAGTCTACCCGTTCACACACTTCAAATAACTACCCAATTTGTTTGGAAGGAGTCAGCTCAAAAATCTTGTGCGTCAAAGACAGCATTTGTGGTCCTGATCGTCCCTAGGCAAAAAGTTAAGAAATGAGTGATCAGCAACTCCTTCAGAAGAAAGCTGTATTTTTCTGTACATAGACAGTGTCTGAGTTTGGTTCAGCTAATGTCGACTGACACAGATAGAAGAATCAAAGGAAGAATAAGTGAAGTAAGATGACAAGAAAGTTTCAAGTTGTAGATAGAACAAGAAATGGATTTCCCATCCTGTAAAACAGCCAAAATTTTGATGGGAAAAAAGAAAACAAGACTAACAAAACTATATCTACATTTAACCCTGATGGTAAGACTATTCTAAGGAATTTTCAGTGGGTTGTTTTGTTTTTTCTTTTATTTCTTTTCTTTCTCTCTCCCCCCTCTTTTTATTTTATTTTATTTTATTTTATTTTATTTTATTTTATTTTATTTTATTTTATTTTATTTTATTTTATTTTATTTTATTTTATTTTATTTTATTGGGGAAAAATATATAGCAATGCATCAGCATGCACAGGGTTTACTAGTATTGTATACTTGTACCCAGGGAGTTGCTCAGTTCAAGCTGGTATGTTTTCCAGGATATTCTAGTTTGAGCTGGGATGAAGCCCATTTTCCTTTCACTGACTTTTTTTTTCTTTTTTTTTTTTTTCCCTTTAGAGTGCTCTCTTAACTAGCAACAAGTTTTCCAACTAGTAGTCTGACAACACTGGAATTTTTATGTTACTGCAGGGACTGCAACGTCATTTTCCTCTGCTTAGTGAAACTGCAGCCTCAGATGCTACAGGGACCAGAACAGTCATATCTGTAACCGTCCTGTAGGGAAGAGTGGACTAGATGGACAGCAACATTGACCAAAGAATTCCATTTCATATATCTATGCAAACTCGGTGTAAGGTCAGAGATCACAGAATTCAACTTCTGTCCTGCTTCTTCTTTCCCTTCTCTTCCATCCATGGCTGGTGTCTGGGGAGGACTCCATCTATGCATCACCATTGATCCCCGGGCCTGTGCATTCCTGACCCTCATCACTCTCCCCTCATCTATTGTCTGCTCTGCTGCTCTCTTCAGCAGCTCCGGGACATTTCAGAGCTACTCACAGCTCAGGAGATGCCATGGGAGTTGCTGGGGGTGGGGAGAGGCAATAAGGGGTTTGCACATTCCTGCACATACTTGTACATATTTGCACATCATTTGTCATTAATATTTAATTAAAGCTGTATTTTCAATCTGGAAAGTCTCTCTCCTTATCCTCTCTCTCCTTCCCTACCTGGGTGGGAGGCGGAAGGGATCAAGAACATTGTTGGTTTAATTACCGATGCCAAGTTGAACCGTGACACAGGAACTCTGCTGCTTCATGTAGACGTCATGATAGTGTTATTCAGTATTTACTTTAATATGTGCTTTTGTATAAAGGAGAATAATTTGATAACAAAAGATTACTTGCCCATGATGTAGACTACAAAGTTTTACTTTAATTGATTAGGTTCCCAGTGACCTGCTGTTACCACAGGTCTCAAGAGAGTTCCAGGGAAAAGGAGAACTGGTCAATCTTTTTGATCAAAATTCCCACTGCTTACTTTATAAGTTTATGACAGTACCTCTCATGTTTGGTGCTAATGCACCAATTTTTTCTGATGAAGTTGCCTTACAAAAATATTTCTAACTTAATGCAAGGTAAATTGCTTTGCTGAAAGCTCAAGATAGTTCTCCAATGACACTGAAACCTTGCTCAAAGGAAAGTGTGTGAGTGTAAGTATTGGTAAACTAAATCCAATGAGAGATTTAGATGATTTTTTGAGAAGTGCAAAGAAGATTCCGCATATATTCCTACCCCTCATGCAATTATTTCTTCTTTTGGCTTGCTTTCCAGGGATAGAATATTCCACAATTTTGGCAATCCATTTATCTTTGAGATTACTGTATTTTTTTTACCATACTTGCAAAAATTTTTAAGCAATAGACGTTTATATTTGGAGGCAAAGAGACTTGCTACAGTGTACCTAGGTAGAAGCTGATGGGAATCCAGTGAGACTGAATGGAAGCTGAAAAATGTCACCAAGTCACCACAGTGAAGTCTATTTGAATTACAGAAAAAAAATTAAAGGTCAAAAATTAAACTTTGCCCCTCAGCTTTTTAGTTCCACAGTATGGCTCTTGTAAGCCAATTAGCAGCACTGAGGGATCCCAGAGAAGTGATGGCAGCTTTAGCACTGTGGCACATTTAAAACTAGGCTGCACAATATACCAGAAAACGTGTTTGTAAGAAGCACAATTCATGACCAGAGGTGAGTTGGTTAAGCTAATGGAGCTTTTGTCTCCCTCTTTCTTTCATTTATATCTTTAAATTCTGTGAACTCAAGGCAAATGTCAACTGCACTGTGAAGGGTTTCATCCTCAAAAATGTCATTTGCCCTGACTACTATTCCATAGCATGTTGTTATAGAGTCTAACCATGAGGAAAGCAAATCCGCTTTTTCCTCGTAGCCTTCTAGGGTGAAGACAGAAACCTCCCATTTAAAAGTTATGGGAGGCCTTTGACATATTTCTGTATCATTTAGACGTGATACTAGAATCAGGATTTTCTCCAAAGCAGTGCCAAAATTTTTCACTAAAGGCAAAAGGAAGCAAAAGTTACTAGAAAATGGGAATGTTTCCTCTCCTCATTTTCATAGGTGTTTCAGGGCACTGCCTGTGTGACGACCTCTCCACTCTGATAAACATTAGAGTAAGGTATCCTTTCCTGTTGTTATTTTTTAATAAAAGATTAAGTGGTCTTTGGGGAAAAAATAATATTTAAAAAGTTGGAATATTTTAGGGGCTGACTTGACAATGTTAAGAAAACACAAATAATTTTATCTTTTCAACAACAGTCTGAGTTCAAAGTTTCACAGTGATAGGGTGTGATATTCACACTCAATTTAAGCATAACAAAGTTATTTATCTAAATCTAAGCTTCTTAAACTCTCTTCATAGAGCCCTTCAGCTGGCAATGCTATTAATGCAAATACCTATGTTAATGCAGCATGAACTGTCAAATGGTTCAAAGTTCTGTAAAGGAAGACAAGGCAGAAAAGGCAACTATTACATGTATAAAGTCAGAGGAATCTTAAACATGATTAAAATGTATTTATTTATTTATTTTAAGAAATAAGATTGACTAGGTAAAACTTAACAGAAAGCATTAAATTAAGATCCATGAGAAAATTTCTAAGATCGGTTAATTCTAGAATGAAACTAAATGAATGACAGATAGAGGAAAAAAAAAAAAAAAAAAGCTTTTATTTGGATTAGGACTTTTAATTTGTATTTTCTCTAATGTGGTAGAATGATCAGTAGCAGGTGGTTGCCCAGACCTGAAACACTATGGCAAAAAAGATAAATAACGCTTAAGTATTACAATGTTCATTGTATGATGCATAAAATGCAATAAAAGTGCAAAAGAATGCAAACATTGCCCTGATTCAGTCATGCTGGAAATTATATCCTTTCCTTTAAGAACAAATGTTTCTTTGCCTCTAATCACCTTTAGTGACAAGTATGTAACCAAAAAGTCTTTCCTGTTCTACTGCAGCTTTTCCATTTTCCAGTATATACTAATGTATATTTAGAGAGCTAGGAATTTTATTTCATTTATCACAAAATAATTAGAATGGAATAGCACTGCTGGTATCATCAAGTCTGCCACCTCTTTCTCAAGCATCAAGAATACTATTGTCAGAGAAAAACTTACAGGTAAAATAATAATTACTGTATAGACAACTTGGCCAAAACTGGATATTGACTTTTACTAGAAAATCTACGCTTTATGGTAAGACATATTTGATTTTGCTTGAAATTTTATTAAACAGGGTTTGCTTCTGGTTTTTGCTGTTTTTTTTTTCTTTTTTTTTTTTCCTTATGTAATTTCAATATGTTTTTATTTAAATTAAAAATATATATTTTATGTTTTTGAACTACAATATTTTAAAATCTACATTTTGACATATTATTTTTATATGCTTAGCTTTCACATTTGTGAATCAGGAGAAATCTGAGAGTCATTTATTCTGAGCCATAAAGAAAATTTCTTAGCTTTGAATCTCTACACTCTCCCTTTTCCCTTGAAATATGACCTTGAAATTATTTTAGCTTCCTCCGAAACTATGTTTTTGAAGTTCAGTTTCAGTTTGCCAAATATAAGTCTTTCATCTAAAACATTAAAATGCAGCAAATGTATAAGTCAAACTTTCTGATTTGGGATTTTCCTTCTGTAGCACCTCCATTGAACCTGAGGTGCTTTTATCTCAGTCCATGGACTAGTTTTAATCTTATTTACTGAATGATTTTTTATTATTATTTTATAATATGAAGCAGATTAGATATATTCACGAACTAAAAATATTTTAAACCTCCTTGAAGATCACTTTGAAATTAGAATAACAGGCCTCATCTTAAGCAAAGTGAGTTTTGAATCTCATTGAAATACAGGTTTGAAACCTTCTGATAGATAGAAATCTCTGGAAACCTGTGAGGCACTGGTAGGACACTAGCATGATGTAGCATTGTCCCAAACAGAGTGAGATAGCAGACGAGATGTATATGCACAGAACAAAACTTATTGCAAACAGCACCTGGGTCTTAACCGTTTTAAGGGAAAAGGCACAAGCACAGTCAAATTGTGGGGAAACTGGGAGACTGGAAAAGAATGTTGAAGCTATAATACAATAGCTATCTTAAAAATAAAATGCACTACTAACAGTCAATCAATAAAAGTTAACTATTTAAATGCTGGCAATTTACTTATTACCAAGTTTTATACTAGATCTCAAACATTAGTTACCAACAGTAAAAGAATTCTGAAATAATAAAATTTAAAACTTCACAGTGAAAGAGTGCTTAACATCAAATTAACTTGTAAAGACAATAAGGGAGTTTATATCTCTCACTCTCGCACAGCCACAGCTGGGTGTCCCTTTGTCTGGTCCTTAATTCCCGAGAATTGATTCCTCTGGCAGGCATCACCACTGGAGAGAAGAAGTTCAGCACACCTCCTGGGAAAGTGTACTGGAGACCCCTTGATCAAAGATGGGACCAGGCTTTTTTACAATAAAGTGAATTGACTGCCACTGTTTAACTATTTAGCTGTACCTCCAGCATCTGTCATTGGAGAATTAAAGGAAAACGGTGAAAAAAAACACAACAAAACAACTAAAAACAGGGCCCTTCAGTCACCAAGTAAACTCTTTTGTTTATCTATTAATTCGTATTTTGTCTTCATTTCAGGCCTAGCTGTTCTAGGCTGGGCTTTGTGTTCTTCAACACCCGGGACTAGCTAATGTTATGAACATCAACTTGGCCCTCTGTTTGTACTTTCAAGGTTGGTACCAGTTCAGAGCTTGCTAGGCCTTTTCCTTTCCCATGGGAATCTTTCCACTTCAGGCCTGCAAAATTGAGAGACAAAAAGCATTTGTATAATAGAGGGAAACTGAGGCAAGCACATTATGAGATTAAGCATCCAGCACCAAGCACAAATTATCACAAGTAGCAGTGCAGTGGCCAAATTCCGAGAAGCTGCAGCATTATAAAAGGAAGGGTATAATAGAGAGAGATCAGAGAATAGAGAAGGAATAGAAGCACAACGACTCTTGGTTATTTAGAAGACTTAAACTTTGACAGATAGTCATTCAGAAAGATTCACTTCTACAAAAGGGAGAAATATTGATAACTGGTTTTATGATTGGTGTGACTCTCATAAGCTATAGAGCACTTCGGCATATGGCTTCAGTCATATCGACATTGTATAGTTCTTAGTATATATTGGTACATATTATCAAAGAGATGTACCCCTAGGCTTAGTGAAGGAAAAAGGCATGTGAACGAAGGTTTATATTCAAGACAAAGGAGGGAAAAAAAGCATCTTAAAAAAATAAAGAAATAAAGGTAGTCCAGAGTGACTAGAATGGGTAAGGGTGCAAAAAATTGCACAGAATTACATATTTCATGGTTATGTTTTTTACCTTTTTTTTCCCTTAACTTATCTGGATTAAAAGGTAAAATAACTTATCTTTAAGCAGTCCCATATTTGTTATATTTTTGTTCACTTTAGGCTGCGTTTGTTAGAGGTTGACAAGTCTGATACACCAAGAGAGACAAGGATGCCACAGCTCCTTGACCCCAGGTCCAAACATTAGCAAGGCTGAGGCACAGGTGTACACCACAGATACATATAATATATATGTGCTTGGCTACATATATTAGACAGGAATGCAGGGCACTCATACAAGCACAAACAGCAATAACTGCATCATGCTGTTCTTCTCTCTGGATGAGCAGAATGGAAGTTTGCTTTCGTTGCTTTTCCTATACATACCTGCATTGCAGACCCAATCAGCAATAGGGGTTAAACACTTGGTGTGTCCAGTAGCTGCCACTGAATCCCAGTATCATCTGTTGCTGGCAGTTGGGCACACCAGCTCATGAGGCCACAGCCCTGTTAAAGTTGCAGGTGTAGACTGTTACAGACACAGAAACACACTTGTGTGTGCATACTTACACACATAAATGCACACATGCACTTACACATATGTCCACCATCTGGCCAGGATACCGCTGTTCCCTCAGTAACCAATACTTTATGGTCTTGCTATTAGAGACCCACTCAAATCCTTGCTCTCAAGCTATTTCGCTATGAACCAGCTGGTCCAGTTTGATCTTCACTAGCAAACACAATTGCACATCCACAGTCACTCCATTTCCTGGTAACAATGACATATGGGCCCTTCAATACATCATCTAAAATTAGTTGCTTACCCTCAGACCCCATACAAACACATACACTCAAAACAGAAAGCCCTCAACTGGGAAAGAGTTAGAAATGGAATTAAATAAGAGAGAACAGACTGTGCTGGTCAGGTATAAAGCAAGCCAGACAAGGTTACTGACCACTTCACACATTACCAATTTTTTATCCAGTTTTGTTTCTATTTTGCCATGCTTGCTCCTCTCTGGAGACCACTCTTTCCCTGTGGTTGGTTCCCCAAAACATCCTGTAAAAATTCTTGCACAATCCCAAGAGGCTCTTCCCCTGCATCCAATAATGTGCCCTCTACATCCACACCAGGACTCTCCTCAGTCCCAAAGGTGACCTGAGGAGCACTTCGGCTGACGCAATATGTTGTCCAGAAGCTGATGGCTCCTATAATAGGCCTGGGAGCAGCAAGGACAGGATATTATCCAGGGTCCTTCACCTGTCATTGCCTCACTGTTTTAATTTGCAGGTAACTGGTGACCAAGACATTATCATATAACGGAACAATATTCCCATCTATTTATGTGATACTGTCATTAGAATTAAATATCACCTCACTGACGAGGGTCGTCCTATCGTCTAGTGCAGTGCCTACTTTAAACATAGGGAACAATGCTCAAATACAAGAATTTTTCTCATACAAGTGAAAACACTAAAAAATATTTTCTGTAAGTTCTGAGCTTTCACTGAGAGTACATTAATAATAATGAGGTAGAAAATTATTTTAATGTTTACTCTGAAGGTATTGTTGACTATCATAAGACTTTGGTAATTGTGATTGAAATACATGGACTCTAAGTGCAGCCTGTGAATTTAAGATGAGGAAATTAACTTTTTCAGAAACAGATATTTGGGCTTTCAATCTCAGAAAATAGGCAATAAAGTCTTGTGACATGTTAATTTGTTGGCTTACAAATTTGGTCAGCAAGATGTGCATAAACTGGTTGAAAATATTTTAAGCAGAAACTTGTGAAACTGTGCCTGCTTTCAGTAAAGTATTTTGGAGTAGGTCTAGATGCATGGGAATCTTTTAGTTCTGAACTAATGGGAACATAAGGACATTGTCAACATGAAGATGATGCAAATGACCTACTGTTTGTTCAGTGAAACACAGATAGCCTCACATAACTTCATGCAGTTAGATAGTTTGGGTTCTAAATTATCTTCTTGAAAGAACAGGTTTTTCACTCAGGTAATACCTTAGGAAAATCCTGCTCATGCAAATCGGCAGCTAAGAAAACTTTAGCTCTTGATTGAAGCTGAAGTAGACCTGTGATAACCTTAGTGTCACTGGCTGGAAATTAATTTTGCAACGTTACTAGGGACAGAAAAGTTGATCCTTGATTTAACTGACCCAGTGGATTTGATTTACAGTGGTTGAATTCAGAATATTGTTTGAAATATTTCTAAATTTTTATTTACACCACTGATTTTACCAAGCAGTTTATAAACGGGACTTAGATTTCAATATGGCCAAAATAATAAAAGGAAAGCAAGATTCAAATCTCTTGCTTGCAAAAATTATTTTAACTCCTGAATTTCAATGACTGATGATGAGAAAGGGTGGTCATACTAGTGCCTTTCGGTTAATTAAATAATAAGTTTTAAAAACTCACATGTTGCAGATGTGGAAGTTTCTCTAAAGGGAAGATGGATAGCTAACTTATCTTATGATAGTGGATACTTCTTGTGTGAGTATTTTAAAGGGATTAATTTTTAAAAAAATTGTGTATGGGACTGTTTGTTTCAAATCCTTTAAATAATAAACATATATTATTTGTGTTGTTTAATATTCAGAATGCACTCTTCAGAGCTGATTTTCAACCAAGTAGTAATTGCACTCACTTGAAGAATACACTAAAATTATAACTTAATTGTGATCATAACTAGGACTGCTTATAGGCATTAAAAAGTGCTTCATAAGGTAACTGATAGAATGAAGGCTGAATATGGAAATATTATGTTACAAAATCCTGAATTTTACAGGCTTATCAATGTAACTATGGCATTTTATTGACATAGGTTTCTTTTTTGGGAAATCAGCTCTAAATAAAATACCAACGACAGAGTGAATCACCATCTAATAGTCACAGCCGAAAATCCTATTTAATTAAAATGTTTTTTTTTAAAAAAAAATATTTTACCACTTTTGTCATACATAACAAAAAGATCACTAACCTTTTTTCATAGAGTTTAAATCAGTTCAGTGCCCTTTGGATCTGAGAATCTTGAAACAAATGATCTTTTGTACTTGCATCCTAGCATTTGTTATGCCCACTTACTAAGTACTGTTGATTATAAGGGAAGATGGAAAAAAACCCCTAAGCCTGACATTTCTATCTTAGGACAACAAAAGTTAATCTTTCAAGCAATTTACAAAAACTGCATTGATTTCTTTCATGTTGCCTAGCATGAGGCCTCCAAATGGAAAAAAAATAAGGTAATCTAAGGGAACAGATTTGACACAGAAAGATCTTAAGTGAAGCAAACTTTGGAGCTGCATCAAAGGTTTCACTATCAGTATAATTTATGTCTAATTTTACATGAGGTAAGTTAGTATTTTTTAAAATGCAGTGTATCATTCCAATTTTTAATGTAAAGAGCGTATTGCACATTAATGGAAAAAGTCTTTGATATATTTATATCTTGCAGCCATGATTTTACTTTTTAAATATTCATGCTTAAAATTTTATTTCAGCCAAACCATTTTTAAGTAACATTTTTAGGATAATTTGAATTTTTAATTTTTTTTACCCTATTTTATGGAAGTGTAATATGCTGATCCAGGTCATATGTAAAAAAAACTGTATTCTCTTGGTCAGTCAAAGCACTATCTAAGAACGAGGACTGAAGTATCCATAGTAACTGATAAAATATTTACAAGTCCGGCCAATCTCATGAGGATGAGTGTGAGGGAGGTCTCTGATTAAATGTGAAGGGATTTTAGTTTTTAAATAGCTACGGTTTTCTTTATTTCTCACCAAAACTGCTAGGACTGTTGTTTTTGTTGTTTTGTTTTGTTTTGTTTTCCTTCTTTTTCTCACCCTCCAATAGGTGTAGAATGCTGCATCTTCATTAGTCAGCTCTGCATCCTCCTCTATTTTAGACTCACTACCTCAGAGCTTCCCAAAGCAATTACTTGTCTGTATGTCACAGCTGATACTCCCAAGCAGTCTGACATTTCATCTATTGAAATGACTATAGTTTGTGTGTCTCTGAGCAAGATAAAAGCTTTTCATCTGGCTAATGTAACAATATCATGTCATTTTGGCAAATCAGATATGTTCTATTGTGAAAAGAGATAAGTTTTCCACTGCATATCTTATGACTCCATGAAGGATGCCTTGTCTAGAGGGCTGTGAGTGAATTGTAGTAAAAGGAAATACATAAGCTACCTCTATCCTCTGTTTTAGAAATCTATTCTGATATGTTCAGTCATAATTTTCGTGTACAAAAGGTACAGTTTGATATATAAATATGGCTCAAAATCTGGTAGTGATTCATCCCCTTCTGTATGAGAACTGTCATTCTATTTGGTGTAAAAATATAGGGAAGAGGATGTTTATTTATTGGCATTTAAGTAATGGAAGCTAACTGATAAAAGCCAGGAAACAGCTGAGGGTGCCATTCCAGTGCTATGAGGCTATTGATCCTAGGCCTGTGTGTTATGCCCACTCCATTTTTTGACAGAAATTTCACAAAAATTTTTAAGGGGCACTGAGTATCTGAACACTTGTTACATTTGGCAACAGAGAATGTTAGTCACAATAATAAATATATTTCTTCCTCCAAAGAAAAATCCTTAAAAATCACAGCTGAGCTACAACTTCAAGCCCACATGATAGCAATCTGAAACTACAGAATGTGAAGTTAGTAAGAAAAATGTAGATTTACATATTGCCTTTTTTGCAATTATTAAGAATGAAAGCAGCCAGGTTTAAAAAAAACAGTAAAGTCAGAAATATTAGAATTCATGAAGGATTTGTCAAAAGCCTTTAACATTCTGTAATGACTTGATGAACATCCTGATGACTTGAATGGATTACTTTATTTTTGTTCCAATGCATGAAAGATTGCAGGTTTCCCAAGCTGTGTCTAAAGGCTCACAGAAAAACATCTGAAAGATAGGTCTAAGTCCAAATTTAAAACCTATATTCTTGCTTATATTTCAGCTACCAAGTGGATGAAGTCTTCTATAGACATAGAGGAGCACCTTCAAATTCATGAGCCCTTGTCCTCATTGGGGATGGCAACCACCCAGATACCTCTTGGAGGGACAAAACAGTAAGGCACTAGCAATCAAGCAGGTTTCTGAAATGCATTGATACAATTTCTTTCTCCAAGTGGTAGAAGAAAGAATAAGAAAAGTGCTATGCTGAACTTTTTTCTCACCAACAAAGGCAGACTGGTGGACAACATGAAGGTGAAGGGTATTCTCAGCTGCAAGGACCATGAGATGGTGGAATTCAGGATTCTTAGGGCAACAAGAAGGGTACAAAGCAGGTTCACTACCCTAGACTTAAGGATAGCAGACTTTGATCTCTTCAGGGATTTGGTTGGTAAAGTACCATGGGATAAAGCCCCGGAGGGGAGAAGAGCCCAGGAAAGCTCATCAGTATTCAAGTATCACCTCCTCCAAGCCCAGGAGCAATGTTCTCTAACAAAGAGGAAGGCAGACAAGAATGCTAGGAAGTGTGTATGGATGAACAAGTTGCTCCTGGACACACTTGGATGTAAAGTAAGAGTCTACAGAGGGTGGATGCAAGGACAGGTAGCCTGGGAGGAATGCAAAAAAAGTTTTCCAAGCAGCCAGGAATCAGGTTAGGGAAGCAAAAACCCTGAAACTATTAATTCTGGCCAGGGACATTATAAGTAACATGAAAAACTTATACCGATATATCAGTGATAAAAGAAAAACTAGAAAATATGTGGGTTCACATCAGAAGGAAACAGGAGACCTGGACACTTAAGATATGGAGGAGGCTGATTTACTCAATGCCTGTTTTTTACATTGGCAAGGGTTCTGGCCACACCACCCTAGCTGCAGAAGGCAAAGGCAAGGACTGGGAGAAGGAAGATATGCCCACTGTAAGAGAAGAGCAGATCTGAGACTGCCTAAAGAACCTGAAAGTGTACAAGTTCACAGGACCTGATCAGATCCATCTGCTGCTCCTGAGGGAACCGGTAAACAAAGTTGCAAAGCCACTCATCATGTTTTAAAAGTTATGGCTGTGTGGTAAATTTCCCACTGACCAAAAAAGGGGAAACACAATCTCCATCTTCAAAAAGGTAAAAAGGAAAGACCCAGGGAACTACATGCAAGTCAGCCTCATCTCTGTACGTGGCAAGATCATGGAACAGATGCTCCTGAATGCTCTGCTAATGCACATGGAAAATGGGGAGGTGGTTGGTGGCAAAAAATATAGCTTCACCAAGAGCAAATTGCGCCTCCCAAATTTGGTAGCTCTTTTACAACAGGTAAACTGTGTCAGTGGCCAAGGAGAGAGCATTTAACATCATCAACCTGTACTTGTGCAAAGCATTCGACACTTTCCCTCACAATATAGCGGTCTGTAAATTAGAATGATATGGATTTGATGGACCACTCAATGGATAAGATAAGGGTGTTCATACTCAAAGTGTTGTGGTCAATGGTTCAATTTCCAAATGGAGACCAGTGATGAGTGGCATTCCTCAAGGGTCAGAACTGGGACAGGTGCTGTTCAACACCTTTGTCAGTTATGTGGACCGGGGGATCAAGCGCACTCTCAGCAAGTTTGCTGATGACACCAAGCTGTATGATGTGGTCAACATACTGGAGGGAAGGGAGGCCATCCAGAAGCACCTTGACAGGCTTGAAAAGCAGGCCCATGTCAACATCATGAAGCTCAACAAGGCTAAGTGCAAAGTCCTGCACATGGGTCAGGGCATTCCCAAACAGAAATAGAGGCTGGGTGGAAACTGGATTAGGAGTAGCTCTAAAGAAAAGGACTTGGGATGCTAGCTGATGAAAAGCTCAACATGAGCCAGCAATGTGTGCTTGCACCCCCGAAAGCCAACAGTGTCCTGGTCTGCATCAAAAGACGTGTGGCCAGCAGGTAAAGTTAGGTGATTCTGCCCTGCTTACTCTGTACTCATGAGATCCCCCCTGGAGTATTGTGTCCAGTTCTGGAGCCCTCAACACAAGGAGGACTTGGAGCTGCTGGAGTGCTTTCAGAGGAGGGCCAAGAAGATGATCAGAGGGCTGGAGCACCTCTCCTATGTGGACAGGCTAAGAGAGTTGAGTGTTGTTCAGCCTGGAGAAGGCAAGGCTCCAGGGAGAACTTAGTGGTCTTCTAGTACCTGAAGGGGGCCTACAGGGAAGCTAGAGAGGGACTTCTTATAAGGGCTTATAGGAATAAGAGAAGTGGAAATGACATTAAACTGGAAGAGATTTAGGTTAAACACTAAGAAGAAATTATTTAGAGTGAGGGTGATGAGACACTGGAACTGGTTGCCCAGAGAAGCTGTGGATGTCCTGTCCCTGGAAGTGTTCAAGGCCAAGCTGGACTGGACTTTGAGCAATGTGGTCTAGTGGGAATTGTCCTTGCCCATGCAGGGGGGTTGGAACTTGGTGATCTTTAAGGTCTTTTCCAACCCAAACCATTCTATGATTCTATGAATTCTTTCTTTATACATGTTAAGAATGTAAAAATTTTCTAAGGTCCCTTCAAACCCCAACTATTTTATGATTCTGTGATTCTGTGATTCACACAGAGACCTCAAAATATCTTGGATATTTTTTCCTCTTTTTTTCTTTAGAAAAATAGAAGGAAATTTTTACAAAATTTGACATTTCAATATTTGGTCCAGAGTATGTGTACATGTTTAACCTGGGGCAAAGACAGTTGCCTATATTTTTTAAAGAGGTGCAATGGAGGAAATGTTACTACCAAGCATTACTTCCTTTGTAATTTTGTATTTATAGCACTTGGAATTCTTTTTCTGAATCTGCTAAAAGCATGACTTGTGTTGTTCCCATCTTGATTAAACAGGTTTCTCTAATTTCAGAGTCATCACAATAACTAGTTAACACAAAACATCTAGCCATAAATTAAAATAATGTGGGATTGCACCAAATGGGGTTTTTTTGTTGATTTGTTTTTGCTTAGGGGCAAGGGGGTGTTTGCTCTTGGTTTTCTTTATCAAGTATCAGAAACGCAGCTGTTGACACAGTTTTAGCTGTGTAGCATGCTGACATGAATTTCTGCTGGGGAAGTAGCTACCCTGGACATTTGGAGTGTTTTTTGGGGAGGACAAAAACAATTATAAATGAACAAGATTAAAATATATATTAAGACCTTTGGATTGTTCAGTTACAAACATGCACACTTGTTCAACAGTGGACTTCCAGTCTTTTGACACCTGGTATGTTATCATTTTATAATTGACTGCCATTAGTTTTTTATTACATAAGTAGATTTTTACAAGGAAATTACAAGAGAGGGATCATATGATATGATCAACCAGGAGTTTGTTAAGATTGTAGAGGACAACTTTGAAAGTGGCAAAGGAAGGAGAGAAGCTGGCACAGAAAAGTGTTCAGAAGATAAGACGACATGTAGGCAAAAGCAATGCTTTGAAAATCAGAGAGCACTTATTCTACAGAAAAGACAGGTCGGAAGAACTAGAAATGGAAAAAGCATTCTATAAAAGGAACAAGGATTTTGGCAACATAGTAGAAGGCAGATAAAGTCAAGAGAAACTGTAACAATAATTTTTACTGATTTCTGTCTCCAGAGTGACAGGACAAGAACTGTAGCTGCTTTAACCAATTTTAGTTGTATTGCTTTATCTCATTGTATGAAAATGATAACCTCAAATAACAGTAAGCCATCTGCTATCCTGCGACAAGTACTTTTTATTCTTTAAACATCAAGTATGTAAAACCTGGTAGGAGTAACATAGACACTTGCAGAAAGCAATATCTTAAAGAAGCGTGTTCAACTAAGTTTAAGTCAACATACAGCTTTTTTAGTGTCATCCAGAGGAAAAATTGTGGAAAATAACTGGAAAAAAAACAACCAGCTGGCTTCATATACATCTGCAGTTCTTCTGTCTTACAGACCTGAACTTGAAATCCACTGAAGCATATAAAGTTCTTGCATCCTCCTCATTGCTGAATTGTCATCTAGGCATTCAAAGTGCGTTACTAGAGCAGCCATTACAGAGGGTAAGGCACACTAACCAGTGTTACACAAGAGCAGGATGCGTCCTGCCCGAGTAAAACAAACTCACATCAGCACTGTGAACACATAGGACAGAATGATTTCCCTTGACTAATGGACGCAGACCTAAGAAATATTTGTGTGTTAGCAATGGCTAAATAGCAGACGAAATGGTCATGAAATAAAAAGGTCTGACAGATGATTCTGGTAGTCACCTGTATAAGCAGATATATCTATTATTTACAGTACACTTAAAGAACTTTGGTCAGTAGCTATCTATATTATGGAGTCTGTTAAGGCTGCTGAGATACCCATGTTGTGATAACAGTTACTGCAATTCTGGATACCTGTGCTGCACTCTGTGCTATTTTTGACTTTGTAGGTTCATAAAGACAGGGAAAGAAAAGACAGATATTTTTTACACACCTGGATATACAGCTTCTATATAACACCTTCAAGAAAATGACCTTCTCTGCAAATAATAATGAACACCTTTTTCTATTACTGGAGCACATACCAGGCTATTGTTAAAATTGAGTGAGGATGATCTAAATTTACATGACAATACTAGTACCACATACTTCATGGCCTGTTGTAGCAGTGGTGTAAAAACACTTCTCTAAGGATTTCTGCTGGCATGACTTCCACTTTTCTGTGCCTACAAGAACTTTGTAGCATTGCAAGTAAGAAAGATGCCGTGACCATGTTTCTTGCTTCTGACTTCAGAGGGCTGGTTTCCCCACTGCAATGAAGAATGAAGGGAGACAACACCACCTCTTTAGAGATTTAAAGGAAAGGTAAAATAAAAGTTCAGGGCTAAGTATTTTCCAATAGCCTTTGCTGACATAGCATGAGGATCCTGGAGTAGGAACTCTAACATAGTGAAAGGAATGATAGATTTAATGATGTGTCAGATATCAAAATGAGGCCATAGCTATGGTTATTTTTCCCTTCTTAATTATGGTAATGAGCATGCGTTACAGTGAAGTAGGGGTAAGAGGAGAGCAGTAACTTAGTCTGAGGCTGGCAATGAGTTTCACTATTGTGAGTACGAGTTTCACCTTCAATCACCTTCCTTGATTGAGTGACCATTTGCAGCTGGATCTTTGTACTGTTCTCTAAATTGAATGAGATATTGTTTGCTCTAGCTATAGGAGGCTTATATGTCCCCTTAGTTCTGACACCCACTGTCATTTCTCCTATGTTTTTGTTGTTAATCGCAGAAGCTCAGGCAACAAAATCTCAAAGTTATTCTTTCTGGCATTTGACTCTAGCAAACTCCTTGGCCCTATTTTGTCTGTCAGCTTCATGTTTGCCTTTAGCTGTGATAAATCAGTATGCTGCTTGTTTTTCTGCTGACTTCCCTTCCTTTGGTTCTGTTGAAATTTTGAGGAATTTTGATGGATTTTAGATTTTTCAAGGTTTGTTATATCCAGAATCAACCACCTGATTACTGGAGAAAAAGGTTTCCTTTCTTGTGAATCTATTCCCTGGAAGTTGCATTGATAGTAATATGTTTATTTTATACATGTGTGTTCCTGGGAAGTAGAAGATTGATACTGGATTTTAGACCTTATCACATGCAACCCTTGCATTCAGAAAACATAACAAACAAACAAAACCAAACAAAAAACATAGACGCTTTTTTTAATGCAGATTAGTATTCAAGACTTCTGTAACTACAGGGCTATTAAAATTCTGACTTTGATTTGAAATCATCCTTGAATCTAAAACTGGCAAATCAGTTCAACTGGACTTTTTGAAATCTATCTTCCTCCTGCTTTTTTGTAATGCTAAGCAAAACCTTATTTTAAGATATATTAAGTAATCTTTCAATTCTAAATCAGCAAAAGAATGTAAGGAAATTAATATAATCTAATCCTGGTTGTTAATTATGCTTTTCCACTTTGTGGAAAAGTCAGAGTCATGCAAGACTTTCACAAAGTGCCTTTTAAGCTTGTATTTATTAGAGAAATATGTTTACGGATAAAGATGTACATGCAAACATCATTTTTCATAATACTTTCAAGTAACCCATCAGTGTCTGTCACACACTGGTCATAAAAGTATGTAATTGAGAAAATAGAGTGCTTATGTGCATTATATTCCAAGACCACCTATACCTACATTGGCTGACACACTCACAATACATTTAGGTGGTCTGTTGCAGTCTAACTTGCCCAGCTCTTGCAGCTTATAACTTTGAACACATCACATTCATCCTTCAACTCTAGGGCTTCTTACAAATAATATTCTTGCAAATAATGCTTACAAATAATTCTTTCAAATAATTCCAGAGACATTTTTCACCTGTATTTCCAGTAACTTTACAGAAATACCAGTAATGAGTCACATGATATTACAATCAATTTCTATTAGTTTTATTAATTTGTCAAGGTTTCACTTTAGCTCATGGCAACTATTTTGTTTAGAAGTTAGTAATTCATGCATCATAAATGAGCAGTGATCCCTTTTATGACTGCAGTTTATTTTGTAATAAGTTAATTAGTTGATATAATTAATGAAAAATGTACATATCCTGTATTTATTAGCTTACTACATGACAAATAAAAAAGACGTTACTTTGGGATTTTACAATACACATACATCATTTAAGTTACTGGTATTGCTATCAAAAAGTGCAATCACAGTATTTAAAATTGAAATGTGATGAATCATCCTACTGGTTCCAACTAATGGAAATTGCTGACAGTTTAAGGAACATTTTCAAAACTGGGGGGAGGTTTAGCCTCCAAGTTCCCAATGATTTTAATGGGAGCTGCATAGCACAGTCCCAGCACACCACTTCAAATAATTTCCTCTCAGTCTAATGTGTTGCCATTAAAACTATCAAGAAAAGAAACATAAGACATGGAAGCTCTTTGACCTTTTTGGCAGATTTCTCTGGAAAGAGCAAGGACTGAAAAGGAAAATAACCCACCACGACCATGAAAAACATTTAAAATCTAATGTTTCTGCTCTTCTAAAAATAGACATCCATGTTTATTTTTTACTAGATACCACGCTAGTTTTTAGCTGCCTGTATAATTGTTTGGCATTGTACTAATCTCAACTAGGTTTTGGATTTTCTGATGAGATTTTCTTAAAATTAATGAGTCCTAACTCTCTATTTAAAATATGCGGTGGATGGTAGGCAGGTTCTCTACTCAACATGGATGCCAGTTATATTAAATTAAAGTATCTCAGCAGAATTTCCAATGAAAGTCAAAATTACTAGTAGAAAACTACCCAAACACCTTGCTGCTTTGGTCTTTGGGTTACTGAGACTTCAGCATTGCTCCTAGCAATTCTTAGAACACTGTTTCCTCATGAGCTTTTTCCTCCTCGTGTTTTGAGGCTCAATTGCTCCATGAAAGCCTGTCTGGCCCCAAAGCCAGTGTTCAAAAATGCTGGAAACCTAAGTTCTGAGGATCCCTAGACTTCCCACTTCCCACTTGCCTGCAAATAACATTAGTTTTAAAGAGAGAACTCATAGGCACAGAATTATTCACAAATAATTTTTTATTAAATTATTTTTAATTCCAGAATTTCCAACAAAATGAAGTGTAGACTTTTATGGTGCTCATGGTTTTAATCCACCTACATGCCAATGAAGATCTCTCCCCATCTTCTGGAGCTATCAGCTGAAATAAATGAGATAGCAATGCGCAGAAGAAATCACGACGGTATTAGAGGATGGGATTGTTACTTATGATGCTAAAGAAGAATGTATGTACCCTGCAGTTCCTGATATATGTTAACAACAGTTCAGGTGAAATAAAACTGGAAGGACAAGTATTAACTTACCTCTCCTGTCTTCACCTAGCAATGCTATTCATCAGAGATCGGCTAGGCAGAACAGATTATACAGCACTGTGACTTGAGAACGATTCTCTGAAGAGAATCTTTCAATGTTTCATTCTCAAAGAATTCCCTATTCTACTATTTTCTTGTGAGATGGTATTTTACCCCACAATTAAAATCCTAAATGCTTGGACGTATTTGGAAAATGGGAGGGTGTGAGGTGATACAAGAAGGAAGCAGAATTTAAGTGTCTTAAGTGTTAGAAATAATCTGAAAAATAAATGTGTTAGAATGACTAGAGTAAAATTCATCCCTCACCCAAACCTGTCATTCCACAAAATAATAATAACAATAATAACTTTCTAGATGGGAGGGAGGGGGTGAGGATTTTTAATGACCCTCAAAACAGAATTGAAGAGAGTTTTCCTGAGATTGTGGAAAATTAAACTTCGGTGCTTGAAAAAGAAATTATCTACAAAATATTGTCAGTGTACAGACCAGTCCAAAACTGGTTTCAGGGAGTGTAAACCAGTCACTGGATGACCTTGGAAGCTGATGTCAGGGCCTGATGAGCAAGACACTTCCTTGGCACCATAGAACCTGAGAGGAGATCAGAGAGAGCTGGATTCTCAGCTGACTACCTGAGGATCCTTCCTGCCAACAGCACTGAAGAAGGTATCATAGATAAGCACTTATTACATATCTCTCACTCTGTCCCAGCCTGTAAGGCAATAGCTGTGGAGATACTAGGATAATATTAAGCTATCATTCCATCTAGAACGGTAGCGAAAACCAAAATCAGTCATGAATTTGCCACTGAGATGGGCAATTTACAAAACTACCACGTTAATCTTGGTAAGGACTTAAAATACATGTTCGTCTTACCTTTGGGTGATGAATCAGTTAGATGAAGTAGGTAATAAATTTGTGGAAATTGTATACTTGAACATGGAAGAAGAATGTACGTTATTTAAGCATTAAGTCTTGTCTTGTTGCTAGTTGCTGGAAAAATGAGCAGTTAAATGGAACAGACAGAACAATGGAACTGATGAACAAGGAACTGAAACATTCCTAAGGATTTTAATTGCTTAACTTTTATTTCTCTGATGTCTAGCTTTCTAGGTGTTTGTGTGACAGGAGTTTTCACTATGCTCTTTATTTTGAATCAGGTATATGTTGTAATTCTACCGATGCATTGAGTCATGATCTAGTCAGTGACCTCCACCACAGAGATATGCATCAATTTATAGGGCGAGATGGGATGCACCCAAGAGCACTGAAGGAGCTGGTAGGAGTGCTCACCAAACCACTTTCCATTATTTATCAGCAGTCTTGGCTGGTGGGAAAGGTATCCATCATGCTGCATGGAGAGGAAGGAAGTTGCCTTCTGTGATCTCTGACATTCCTCTGAGCTTACGTAGATATATGGAATGGAATAGCTGGCCAATTTTGCTGTCTAATTCAGCCTCCTACAGGAGGCGCTCATAGATCTCCCTGTAGTGTCTGAGCTGGCAGAGTAAAGGTGTGACCTTGTAGTCCCAACAATAGCATACATTTCAGCATTTGTTATCATTCCAAGCTGGACCACTTTGCTGCTAGTTAAAAGAAAGCTTGCTGAAGTGAAAAAAAAAAAACAAAAAAACCCAAAAACAACAGTAAAAGGAAAAGTGGCTTCCTCCTGGCTCAAACCACGACACTGTAGAAGGCCCTGTTACCCTAAAAGCCAAAACCCTCACGGTGACACCAGCCTCATAGCCAGAAGTTGGCTTGCATTACGTGTCTCTTCCTGACTGCTGCCAATCCTTGAACTGCTAATACTGAAGAACAGATAACTTGGGCATCATAAGTTTTGACTTTCTCCCCCAGGGCCTTAAAGTCTTTCTTGATTCTGACTAAGTTTGGTCTTACAATGTTGTTTCTGCCCAGATGGAAGAACAATAGGGGATAGTAGTCCATGGTCTTGAGAAGTTGTGGCAACATCTCGGCAACATCACGGACCTTAGCGCAGGGAAGGCAGCACACCTCACATGATTCCCTGGTTGGTCTGAAAATGGGTACTTCAGAGCCCTTTGTCAGGGCATCTCACACTACAAGCACACATTGTTTCTTCTTGCAATATCTGCCATGTGTTATTGGTTCTGTTTAATCCTGTGGGCCTTTTAATTCCCTGGATGGGGCTTTATCAACATCCTCATATTCCTTGTCCTCTATCTCCAGAACTCCATACCTGTTCTGCAGGAAAACGTGGGAAGGTGGGCAAGGTCTGGAGGGGACTCACCTGCTGCCCCAAGCAGAGACCAGCTTCTATTCCCCCCATGATATCTTAGGTCTCCTCTTTCTCTGTCTGATGACAACAAGACAAGAGATCCTTTCTCTCTTGTGAAATCTCTGTTAGCTGCTTTTTCTCTAAGGGTGGTAGGGTATGAGTTCACCATTCTATTTCCTTTTCATGTTCTCAGATATTCCTTAATCTATCCACTTCCTCTTTAAGCTCTGCCACCAGATCATTTACCTGGTCACAGGACATACAGATGTTTCTGAATACTTTCATTTCCTCAGTCTTTATTTCTAAGACCAGCCCTCAGGAATCCCAGTCACTGGAAGTAAGGGAGCAAAACTGGAGGGAGGAAGACTTTCCACTGGTTAGTGAGGATTGGGGTAGAGATCACTTAGATAAACTGAAAATGCACAGATCCATGGGCCCCGATGAGGAGCATCCATGTATGCTGAGAGAGCTGCCTGACTTTGGTTCTGAGCTGCTCTCCATAATTTTTGAAAAATCATAGGAAAGGGGAGAGGTGTCTGAGGACTGGAGGAAAGCAAGCACCACTCCAGTCTTCAAAAAGGGCAAGAAAGAAGACTCAGAAAACTACAGACCAGTAAGCCTCACCTTCATCCCTGGAAAAATGATGGAGCAGCTTATTTTGGAGGTCATCACTAACCACATGGAAGAAAATAAAGTTATCAGGGTTAACCAACATGAATTTACTACAGGGAAATCTTGCTTGACTAATCTGATAGCTTCCTATGAAATCATGATTAAATGGGTAGATGAAGGGAGAGCAGTGAATATTATATACCTTGGCTTCAGAGAGGCTTATTAATACTGTCTCCCATTATATCTTCATAAGAAAACTCAAGAAATGTGGGATAGATTATTGGACTGTGAGGTAGATTAAAAAGTGGCTCAACAACAGACTTCAGGGGGTTGTGATTAGTGGCACAGAGTCCAGTTGGAGGCCTGTGGCCAGTGGTGTTCCCCAGGGACCAGTACTGGCTCCAGTTTTGTTCAATATCTTCATCAACAATCTGGATGAGGGGATAGAACATATCCTCAGCAAGTTCACTGATGATATAAAACCGGGAGGGGCAGCTGACACACCAGAAGGCTGTGCTGCTACCCAATGGGATCTAGACAGGCTACAGAACTGAGCAAAGGTGAACCTCATGAAGTTCAATAAGGACAAGTGTAGAGTCCTGCATCTGGAGAGGAATAATATCAGGTAGCAGTACAGGTTAGGGGTCATCCTTCTGGAAAGCAGCTCCATGGAGAAAGACCTTGGAGTTTAGAGAGCTAGTGACTCTCTCCGCATCATTTTCTTGGACCAGAAAACAGCATTTGGTGATGAATAATAATGAGTACAGAAATTTTCTCTCAAGCAATAAAGGAAATGCTGGTGAGCTCAAATTTCTTGTTCTGGCCTTGTAGATTAACACTGCAGTCCTCTGGTGAAGTTTTTATCAATACAGCAAAGATTGTGGAGTGACTGCCACTACTTCTCCCCTTGGCTGAATCTTCTGTGGGGAGAAGCAGCTACCACCAGCTTTGGGAAACAGAAGACATGTGCTAAGGCAACGGACATTTTAGTGTTCAGACAGAATACCGGTGAGGGCTGTGTAAAAGTCTGATGTGGAGTTCACAGATGCACAAAACAGAATCCTCTAATTTTTTCTGTCTTCTCTTTTTGCCTTTTTAATTCACCATTGAGTGCATCACCAAAGGGCAATAGATATTTCTCTTGTTTTACAGGGATCACACTTAAGACTCTTTTTGGAACATGTTTTGCTTTTGCTTCTCTTGTCACTTCAGCTATTTCATTTTCTTATCCTGACTTATTAACTGAAAAAAATGCTCACATGTTGGAATGAATGACATATCACTTAGACCTGTTCCTTCTCTCTTTTGCTTTGTGGAATGGATTTGTGTTTATAAATTCAGAGAGGAGGGAAGAAACTTTTGGTTACTGTTCATTTGGTGAAAGCATCCAGTTTTATAGTGAATTCTTGTCATAACCTAGGAAGTATTTGAAAACTGTAGCAGTATCAAAATGCTGAGTAACTGAAGACTGGGAAGGTTATATAGTCTCAGTTTGTCACAGGCAGTAAAAACCCTTGAGCTAACTTTATATTTTACAGTCTGCTGGAAGGAAACCTAACTAAACATTTACAACACTAGCCCTGCTTATACACATACTCTTTGTGTGGGTATTGGAAGACAATAATTTCTTGTCAGGCCGACTCCTCTCTCGCAGAATTTACTGACCTATCAACCCTTGTCTGGTGAAAAATGGCATTTCTGGATCAGAACCTAGTAAGATTTTGAATACATCAAGATATCACATAAAAATAATATGTCACTATCCCAAGTCAAGATTCTTTTCAGGTCTGCTGCCCATTTTACTTTAGATACATCAAGTTTTATGCATCATTCTGTAACCTTTTCTGAAGCTTTTATGTTCAAAATTCAGTAGTTCTGTCTCATAAACTTTCCTTGATTAAATAAATTAGCTCAGTGATCAAGCTCCTGCCTCATGTTAAAACTCAGGTTGCCAGCAATTATTCCTCCTGACAAAGGTAAGTTTCTTTATCAATGTCTGCTTGTTCACCATTCAAATAAATCTGTTTCTAAGTGAAGTATCTGATTTACTGCCCAAGACTATCTGAAAAACATGACCAGTCAATCCAATCTCAGATTTACACCTCAGCTCCAAATACACTCAAGTAGGTGATGTTTCCTCCAGTCCTGACTGATAATGAACTCGTCTGTGATTTGACATTAAACTCAATTATTGGGGGAAAAAAAAAAGGCACCTTTCACATCCATTAGCGAAATTGTCACTGTATTTTATCTTCTATTACATCAAAGAAACTTCAGGATTGCTTTTCTCAGGTTATATTGTTAAAATATTTTAATTAAAAAAAGTCTGCAGTTTATTTTCTGAATTGTTGATGGAAACCAGGCACAAAGCTCAGATTTGCATATGAAAGCAACAACTCTATGGTATCTAGCTGTCAGCATTTTTTCAAAAGCCGTGTAAACCTGCCAAAGACTCTTTAATGTTGTAGCACATGTTAGAGACTTACTTCAGACTAAACTGCATAAAAGGAAAACATAGCTTAGTCTGTCCTAGTTGCCTTCCAAGAACTTTAAATGAAACTTGTTCAGCTTAGCTTTTTTTTACTTCAATGTAGCGATACTTAAAGTGCTCAAGGTAAGCAGCATAAATGCAACTATGTGTTTCACCAAATTAAAAAGTTTTTTCTTTTTTTGTGCACCAAAGTACGTGTGATTATAATGAATCTTCATGTCTCACTCCTCTAGGTACATGCCTTATTTGTGTAGATGTATTAGGCTATATTCATTCGGGCATGCATAACTTGGTGTGGTATATGTAAATTGCTGGACATTAGAACATACATTCATTGACAGGAGTAAGTAACTTTTCTGCTCATAACCATTGACTTAAATGGAAGTGTGACAACTCATGTTGGCCTAGAATCCATTCATCAGATGCCATCTGTGTTTTATGTGTAGGAAGATTGCTGTTGTTAGCGTACACATTAGTCATCTTCCATTTTTTTCATAAAATGTTAGATCTACAGACAGCACTCCCACATTCAAGTTTATTTTCCAGCATTGTAACTGAATGAAGGTGAGCATATTTTTTCCTAGAGCTGATGGCAGCAATATGCATAGTCAATGCCCACTCCTTCTTCCAGTCAGTTTTGTCCTCTGTAATTGCTTCTGACATTTTCTGAATGGTGTATGCCACTGACCACATACTGACCCTGCTCTACCTGAACACCATATCTGAGGAGTTGGGCCAGATGCCTCTCCCTTTCTTCTGCCTGAAGGAAAAAAATGTAAAAATGAAATCAAGACCTTTTCCTTACGGAAGTGCTGAACATATGGATAATATCCAAATGAGTAACTGAATAAAAACCATATTTCAAGCATTGTGTTGTTCGTTTTGACCGCTTTTGAAAGTGCTTAACAGTCATTGTCATTAAAGTGTGCCATCTCTATGATCAATAGCATCTCTACCTTTTCTGAAACCATCTAGGGAACAAAAGGGTCTAGGACACTGAAAACCACACCAGTCAACAGAATAACTTTCATTTAATTATTCTGAGGTCAAAACTTTCACTTACCTTCCCACTACATTAGCATCTTTGGGGTTTTTTTTCCATGGACATTTTCCAAGGTCAGCAATGTGTTGACTATTTTAAGTTCACTGGTAACAGATGTACTCTATTGACTACATCTTACTTCCCCTCCTGAAATCTAAAAACTCAAACCAGCTCTAACACTTCTAAATATAATACCCATTTTATAGCTCCTAATTTGCTGGGTTTCACAACAGGGTAGTTTTTTCATTAATTCTTTGCCTCAAGCCATTCTTCAACTATAATTCTGTTTTGCTTAACAGTGTTTAAAAGAGTCCCTGAGTATTGGCACAGATTTTACATAAACTGATTCTCAGCTATTTCTACTACAGATTCCTTTTTAATAATGATTATGGTTTTGTCCACTGGTAATTGTTAATTTTTGATCTCTAAAATTGAACCTGTTCAACTTTCACTACAGATAATTCAGTCCTCTATATAAGAAAACTTTTCATGGGAAGGATGCAAACAGGAATGGAATAAACTAATTGTAACAGGGGAAACTTCAAAGTGAGATGATAAATCTACCAGGTCTCAAGGAATCTGAGGAAAGACGACACAGGAGTATTAAGAAGTACATTTACCATACTGTCTGTAACAGAACACCCTGACCTAGTTTTTAGATACTACACTTATGTGCAACACTGAGCTCTTGAGTCTGAGGAGTGAGAGTAGTGTGTGTTGACTTCTGACAAAGACACAGTAAAAAAGACCATTCAAAGCCCATCCTCTCATGTCAAAAGAGAAGCTCCTATTTATTTCAGAAAGAGATTAATCAAACGTAGTGAGAAGAAATGTAAATTTTGAATGAGAAAAATAATCTCAAAATATTATTTCAGGAGTCACTTTGTTGTCTCAGACATTGGTGATAATACTAGGACTTAATTGCTCCAATATAAAACTGTTGGATCTCTCTCAATAGATTTATACTATGAATTTGGCCTTTTATGAGCATACTAAAAATTTGACTTGAGATGTCTCCTGTGACAACAGAGAGAGTTTTTCAACTTTTTTTTTTCACAAGCCCATTAATTAACTTGTAATGTTAAGCTTAGCCTGGCACCCTCATCCTTCTCCAAAAATTAGGCCCAGGCACTTAGCTAATGACTCTTCTCAAATCAAGTCTGATGTATAAACACTTATGTCCTTCTGTCTGGTTTATTTTTATCTGCACAGTGGAAATATATTTCCCTAACCTCCTAATAGGAAGTCTGGTTAAACTTCACAATGCAGTATATTGTGTTTTGTACTTCTTCTAAGCTGACACAGTTAAATAAAGAGCAAAGCCATGAATCAAATTCAACTGGTCTCCCACCTATTGTCAATTATACTGTGTGAGTAAAGGGTAATTAATGATCAGATGCATATAGACAAAACATACTCCAATTTATGTATCTCTTTACATTTATCTTACCTCTGTAAGAAAAAGAAGTCTCGATGGTTTCTGATTGTTTACTTGTCTTTACAAATCTGTAATGATGAGGAAGCATTCTGTATTATGATGTCAGATGAAGCACAGTTTCATAAACTGTATAGTGTGTTTATCAGATACTAGCTACTGCTATTGAGCAGAGGGAACTAGAACGTAACGAACTGACCCCTAAGTAATCTGGAAGAAAATCCAGCTGAGTTTCTCAATTCTTGGCCTAGCATAGTCTCACAGAAAAGGATAGTAATGTTATCTCAGCTTTTGGAACAAGAAAGTGAAATTGGAAGTGAAAACCAGTGACAATGCAGTGATTGTCCGTGTTAAGCAATTGATGTTTAATGAAATTATATCTAGCCTGTAAGTTTTTTCTTGTTTTGCCAGAGTTGCTCAGTCTACCAGCTATCACATTGCTTGACTGTGGTTAACAAGGGCTCATATGAATCATAGAATCCTAGGGGTTGGAAGGGACCTCGAAAGATCATCTAATCCAACCCCCATGCCAGAGCAGGGTCACCTAGAGTACATCACATAGGAAGGCGTCCAGGCGGATTTTGAATGTCTCCAGTGAAGAAGACTCCACAACCTCTCTGGGCAGCCTGTTCCAGGGCTCTGTCACTCTCACAGTAAAAAAATTTTTTCTGATATTCACCTTAAACCTCCTATGCTTCAATTTGTATCCATTACTCCTTGTCCTATCACTGGTCATCACTGAAAAAAACTTAACTCCATCTTCTTGACACTCACCCTTTACGTATTTGTAAACATTGATGAGGTCACCCCTCAGTCTCCCTTTCTCCAAACTAAAGAGACCCAGCTCTCTCAGCCTTTCCTTATAAGGGAGATGTTCCACTTCCTTCATCATCTTTGTGGCTCTGCGCTGGACTCTTTCCAGCACTTCCCTGTCCTTTTTGAACTGAGGGGCCCAGAACTGGACACACTACTCCAGATGCGGCCTCACCAATGCAGAATAGAGGGGGAGGAGAACCTCTCTTGACCTACTAACCACACCCTTTCTAATGCACCCCAGGATGCCATTGGCCTTCTTAGCCACAAGGGCACATTGCTGGCTCATGGTCATCCTCCTGTCTACTAGGACCCCCACGTCCCTTTCTCCTACACTGCTCTCCAGCAGGTCAGCCCCCAACCTGTACTGGTGCATGACATTTTTCTTCCCCAAATGCAAAACTCTACACTTGCCCTTGTTGAACTTCATCAGGTTTTTCCCCGCCCAAGTCTCCAGCCTGTCTAGGTCTCTCTGAATGGCAGCACAGCCTTCTGGTGTGTCAGCCACTCCTCCCAGCTTGGTGTCATCAGCAAACTTGCTGAGGGTACATTCAGTACCCTCATCCAGGTCGTTGATGAAGATGTTGAACAACACCGGTCCCAGTACCGACCCCTGAGGGACTCCACTAGTCACAGGCCTCCAACTAGATTCTGCCCCATTGACTACAATGCTGCTATTACTGATATTATTTGGTTCACAAAACCACCAAACTTCCCCATTTCATATGAATGTATATTGTTTTCTAAAGATGCCTACAAAAATGCAAGCCCTTAGCTGGTTCAGCATCAGGGTCCAGTAGAATTTATACTCACCTTCCTCTGTTTTGCCCTGTCATTAGCAGACAAGGAATATACAAAGGCACATCTCAAAGATCAATACAATATGGAGTCAGTGCCCCAAAGTATTGGTCTACAGAGCACTAATTATTTCTTTGTCATCAGCCCTCTTCCACCAAAAGAGGAATGATTAGATGAGTTTTCCGTAGAAAAATAATTACACTGAATAAGACACCTGCTACTGTAAAACATATATTTGTTCTTAATAAGCTCAAATAAATTGTACTCAACAGCTACAACGAGTAAGGTGGGAAAACCATTGCTGTATCTGTGTTTGCCAGGTACTGCTCTGTCACAGTTTAGGCCCAGCATGTAACAACCAAACATCTACTCAGTTACTCCTCTCCACTGTGTTACACAGAGGAGAAAATCCAGCTAAAAACTCATGAAGGGAGGCAAGGGCCAGGAGGTTTTCACTCACCAATTATGGTCATGGGCAAAACAGACTCAACTTGGGGGAAAAAAAAAAAAAAAATGAGAACAGGAGAAAAGGAAATTAAGACCAGATCTTAAATACCTTTATCTGACTCCTCTCTTCTTCCAGGGCCCAAAGTTTTTTTCTCCTGCCTCCCGCTTAGTAGCGCAGGGGCATGGGGATTGGGAATTTAAGATCAGTTCACCACACATTGATTCTGCAGCTCCTTCCTCCTTGGGGGGAGGACTCCTTGGAGTTTTTCCCTGCTGCACTGTGGGGTCCCTCCCACAGGAGAGAGTCCTTCACAAATGTCTCCAAGAGGAGTCTCTCCCAGAAGGTGCATCCTTCAGAAACAGACTGCTCCTGCCAGGGCTTCTCACAGAGTCACAGCCTGCTTCAGAAAGGACCATTTTCTATTGTAGAGGTTCCTCCATGGCTGTAGGTCCACATCTGCTCCACCATGGTCCTTCACAGGCTGCTTCACTGTGATCCTCCATGGGCTACAGGACAGCTTGCCATCTCACCATGGGCTGTTGGGGAGCTTCTGGTCAGGCACTTCCTCCCCCTCCTTCCTCACCAGCCTTGATGACTCTGCTCCAGCATTGTCCTTACCTCCCGCTCTCCTCTGCCCTGCAGGTCTTTTTGCAGTTTCATTTTCCCCTTCTTGAATATGCTACTCACAGAGGCACACTCAGATTCCCTAATCAGCTTGGCCATGGCCAGAGGGGAGGCCAGAAATGGAACGGGGAGAGCTCACAGCTCACAGCTGTGGCTCCCAGCTACCAAAACCCCACCACACTTACCCAAAAAATCCTCCAAACTCAAAACCTACAGGTGTGTCTCAAAAAAATATGTAACTGATACTAAAATTGCTCTTCTTGATGTCATTTGAATGTGAGTGATCACTTTAAAATAATTTCCATAATAATAGATTAAATAATAACAACAACAGTTGGCTCCTCCTCAGGGCATAGTTGCAGCTGATGTGAGTGGAAGGAGTCACTGTCTTCCAGGGAATCTGGATCTAGCTCGGAGAGGACTCAGCTCTTGATTCTCAACTGTGATGGGCTGCAGTAGCTGAAAATAAAATGGTTACTTGAAAATATGCAGAAATACAAGGGCAAAGTAAAAAGGAGAAAGAGAATTTATTATTCCATTTAGGAGATTAAGAATGGGTTAAGAAAGAAACCTACAAGTTTTTGAAAGGCAGAATCACGACCTTCAACACTTCCTCAGGTAGAACTGTATTTAGGTGCAGGCTGATGACTAATCGGGATCTCTTCTGAACCCTTCCCTTTTAATAAGACACAGGAATGAAGCAAAGGTACAAAATATCACCAGTTAAAATGTCAAGCAAAAAGCTGATTTTGGGTAAATAAATAGTAACAGCACAAAAATGTTGGGAAAAACCTGAGAACTTTTCTCAGTAAAACACATTTTACTAAGCGTATATTTTATCTCTGTGGAACAATAAGATTTATCTCTTTTGGGGGATTAGAGGGAAGCAATTGGATCACAATTTTTTAAGGCATCTTCTTACTTCCATTATCTATTTGTAGGAGTATTTCACAAGTCAGGTACAGCTTGTATAATGTCACATTGTTTTCAATTGGTAGCCTATAGTACTTGTTGAAGGGAGGAGAATGCAATATGGATGACTCATACCATGTTCAAATACACATGCAACCATATTTGAGAGGCATGGAAGAAACTTAGTTTGTTTGACAGTATTACGGTTCATCATTGCCTATGATATTTCTTATTCAGATTGTTATACAACTCTCTGTTTTCAGAGTCAATGTTCTTGATCAGTAAAATATTTGCTGTAATCAAAGTCTATGGTACATTACAGGAGATCCAAAAGAGAATTTAAGATCAAGTAACTGAAACACATTCTCCAGAGAAGTTACAGAAAGGAAATGAAACATTAGTCCAGGCTGCTGTCGGCACAAGATTTTCTCTACAGTATATTTTCCAAGGCTTTGTGTTGCAGAATTATAAATATTCCTAGAGATGGAGCTTTTTTCCATAATCTCTCAGGGGAGATTATTTCACAACTGAATAGTGCTTACTATCAAGTTTGTGGTTTTCTTTCTGTTAAATTGTCAAAATATTTATCTGTTCTGCACACCATAACAGCAATAGTATTTCAATATGTATTTTAAGTAACAATATCAGAAATGTTGTATATCCATTTTCTAAACTTAAAAGCCATATGCACGTTACTTGACTTATAGCACTGCGCTATCTCAGCTCTGCCTCTGTTTATACTCAAAACATACTTAGTAAAAGTAAAGAATCATTTGAACCTGTTCTCACCTCAGTCAGGGATCAGTCACCTCCAGAATTTCTTATTCTTTCTCAAGAACCAACAATTATTTCCACTATTGCAGGATTTCTGCCTTATCTTGCGGCAAAGTTATCTGTTTTTCCAAGAAACAGAGAGAGAGAATATTATGTCAGTTTCAATAAATCTGAAATGCAATATTTTGTGGAATTAATATTAATAGTATTTTTTCATATATTAATTATTTTTATCATTAACCTCAAATACATAATATTGTACTTTTTACTGATGTAGGTGACAATAAAAATACAAGATGAGGAGGGAACATTGCACATTATTTCTGAAGTCTGGTTTCTGGATCTTTTTCGAGTAACGGCTGTTACCTCTCATGTTTTCAACCAGATGATCTATATTTCTTAGCCAATACTTATCACGTAGGAGTTTTGATGACAGCAGAGAAAATAAGATATTTGATTTTGTTCCATATAATTTCTCATTTACCCTTTGAAAGAATATAAAATAGAAGACAAAGAACAATACATTCAACTTGCAACCATGCTCTTCAGCAGGAGGACACAGAATTACTGAGATCCACTGTATAAATAAGATGAATATCCAAGTGTTTTAAATTAGTCTTTACAGGTATTTTTTTCACCTGTCATGTTTGTCTGTATAATTAGGACTTTTCTTCTTGCAACAGCTGGGAGTCCATAGTTAAGACCATTAAGTTTTGAAAATGTGGAGACATTGAAGAACTTGCCATTTAAATCCTACCTTAAATTAATATATTGTATTTTTTACATTCACCTACACTATTCTGGGCATATTTGCTGCTCAGGAGTACATGGGACATTCAGTGCAAAAAATGAAACTCTTGTGTTTCACCTGCCTTATTCCTGCTTTGAAGTGAAAGTAGGATCTGAATATTAAGACGAAAATAATTCTCAGGTTAAAGAATAAAATAACGACATTATTAAGAGGCAAAGTAACCACAAATACAAGAAAACTTGGCTGTGGGTGGTTTCCTGTCTACTGAGGGAAAGATATGCATAATGTAATTGCTGTGGGTTTCTAATACTTATCAAAGAAAATAATAACTATATCCTCACCAATATACTTGATTTAACACGGAAAAGTATGTTCAAACAATTCAAGTTTCTGCTATTAGGAACACTTGCCAACATGGACAGCAGCAAGGATCTTTCAAAACTGTCAGTTCGAAGCTAAACATTTTTCCAGAACAAACTCTCAGTAGGGATTGCAAAACTGAAGCATCTTTCATGAATGAGCTGATGCACATAACACTGCTTGGCTCATATTATAAAGAAGAAATCCAGGCAAAAAGACAATTAAAAAAATCCTGTAAAGTAATCCACTAGTAAGTGTGGCTTAAAGCTATAAGTCAGTCTATGACAATCAGTATGCTGTACTGAGTTTCTTAGTTTCACCATTTATAACACACAGATAAGCATGTTACATTCAGATACAAAAATTATCAATACACAAAAAAATTATCAATACTCAAAAGCACTTTGCAAGAACAGCTATATGAAACCAGAACATCTACTGGTTCCTCTGTAGGGTAACTGTCTTTTCTTATGCAAAACATGGACATGTACATAACGGATGGATGGATGTCCTGCTCTATAAAGATTGTTGAGTAGTGTGTCATTCAGTTGAATAATCCATAAACATGGCAGATACAGCAGCTGAAAAAGTAGTCATGAAATAACATACTTTTACTATAAAGCAGCAATGTAGTGATAAACTTTACAGGTGAATTAAGAGTTTAGAGAACAAGGCCTCTGAGGTGAAGCTGAAGAAACTGGATTGTTTAGTTTGGAGAAGAGGAGGCTGAGAGAAGACCTCATTGTTCTCTACAGCTACCCGAAAGGAAGCTGTAGTAGGTTGGCTGTTGGCCTCTTCTCCCAGGTGGATAATGGGACTAGAGGAAATGAGGTTTAGACTAGATATTAGGAAGAGTTTCTTTACTGAAAATGTGATTAGGCACTGGAACAGGCTGCCAAGGGAGGTGGTGGAGTGTAGATGTGGCACTTCAGCTCTAGTGGGCATTGTGGGGTTTTTTGTGGGTTGTTTGTTGTTGGTTTTGTGGGGTGTGTGATTGTCAGGCTTTTTTTTGTTGTTTGCTCAGGGGGTTCTGTTGTTTCCTCCCTACCTCCCTCTGGTGGACAACTGAACTTGTGATCTTAGAGGTCTTTTCCAACTATCATGATTCTGTGATATTTAGTTAATCACATCACTGAAGTCTGAGGGAGAAAACACTGAAGTATTTAGAAGTCCACAGCTTTCAATGAGATAGAGCCAATGGTGGTCTACACACAGCAAGACAGGATGTAATCTGGATGACAGATGAAGCAAGATCAGACTGTGTGTCCAAGTGAAGCAATACTAAGTAAGCAAGAGAGAAGACCAATGAATAAGACATGGGCTAACAGCTTTGGCTAAGTACCAAGTGGGACAATTCAAAAGCTGTTGGTAGGATTACTTTCATCAGACAGAGCCAGTCCCTACTTACTTTTGAGTTTTAGCTCAACAGTTCATAAAGTTCCTATTTCCCCAAGGAACTGTTGTGGTCAGGTTGCCCTACTTGTAGCTGGGTTTGAACCTTTTATGGTGTACCTGTGCACAATGGAGTTTACCCCTGCTATGTATCAGAAAAAGGTAGGTCCACATGCAGCAGGGTTTACTACCTCTAAGAGGTCAAATTGGAGTAGATTTGTACAGATGATGCTTCAGAGAATCCTCTCCAACATTTGAGGAATTAAAAAGAGGAAAAAGTTTCACAAGTTTCCCATTTATCTGAACATTAGAGACCACAGTATTTTATACAGCTACTTTGTAACTTGATTCTAAGGTCATCTGATACAGGCTTTCAGAAGCAATTACAGTAAATGAAACTAGAATATCCCCATGGTGTAGTCTGAAGATAGCTTTGCAAGACACTTTTCTTTTTTTCTTTTTCTTTTTCTTTTTCTTTTTCTTTTTCTTTTTCTTTTTCTTTTTCTTTTTCTTTTTCTTTTTCTTTTTCTTTTTCTTTTTCTTTTTCTTTTTCTTTTTCTTTTTCTTTTTCTTTCTTTTCTTTTTTTTTCTTTTTCTTTTTCTTTTCTTTTTTTTCATTACTCCTGACCCTAGAGCTGCCACATGTAGCAGCTGCTTTCTTTTTGACAATTCGTCACTCCTGAAAAATGTTTGCAAGCACTTTGGATAATTTCCAATTCATTCTTGCAGGAAATGAGGATTTGCTTCCTCACTTGGGATACCTGCTGCTAGGTTTATTCACTAATAAGCATGATAAATGTTTTAGCCTTTGATCACTGCTAAATTAACAAGTAAGCTCCTTAGAAAAGAAGTCTTTGAGGCTCAGGGGCTCAAGACGGTGCATAAGTTGGAAAAATGATTGATTGTGTTGCTGTGAAAAATTTCCATTAAAAAACTTTTATCATGCTGTTATGTTCTGAACAATTAAATCAAAAGTGAACGATATTTAGCCTCCAAAGAAGACAAGAAGAAAGATAAAGCAGATCAAACTTTATAGGACTTTGTTTCAACCTATATAATCTTTTTTTCCTGTAAGGTATTTTGGGGTTGCTTTTTAATTGTTTTTTATCTATCTTAATTAATTGAAGGATTATTTTGCCACACTTGTAATTTTTATTGAAGGCCTCATATCTTACTTTTTTTCCCATTGTACTGGGTCTGGCTGGAAGTGAGTAAATTTTACTCGTAGTATTCCGTATGGTGTTGTGCTTTACCTGTGACCAAAAACAGTGTTGATAACTCACCGATGTTTTATGTATTACTGAACATTGCCTGCAAAATGTCAAGGCATTGTATGGTTACCATTCTGTTTCTCCCATGGCATAGGCTAGAGGTGGGCAAGAGATGGACAAGAAAAATCTAGCAATTAACTTATCTGCTCAAATTTCATACTATTATGAGTGCAGTATCATAATCACTTATATGAGAAAGCTTTAGCATATCTAGCTTTGATACTCATAGCAACCTATTAATCACAGCAAAATATCTGAAATTAATTAAAAAAATATATATACTTGAAAGAGACAAAAAAGTGAGGCAACCTCAGGTTAACGTTTTCAGAGTCACCCACTTCTCTACAGGATGTGGAAATCTCCTTAGGGCACTGAATTAATCTTCCTGAAGACAATGCCTTTGCCATCAAAAATATACACAGAAACACACTCATGAAAAGGTAACAACCAGCTTACTATATAACAGAAGTGTCTCTGGTATTCTTTTTTCCTGTATAAAATGCCAGCAGCTAATACTCTTGTCTTCAGCAATGCCATTCAGTAAGCCAACAGTGCAAGGCATAGAGCATAGCCTGGTTCCATGGCCTTATGAGAAGGTACTTCCTTTATCATGCCACCTTACCCACCTCCCTGCACTCATTTGACTGGCATTACAAATGATCTGACTCAAACCCATAATTCATTATAGATCTCCCTTCCCTTGAGGCCAGCCGATAGAGGTTACTGTGGGAGGCAACTTGCAGCAGGCAAATCTGTGAACCTCTTTGTTCAGAGTTTCTTCTAGAATATAAGACTGGCTTGGGAACAGAGACACTTATTTAGTTTTCTTTCAGTCTTTGTAAACAGTTGTACTTTGTTTCCAGTCTTCAGTTTGTCTCTTGCTATCAAATAAAAGCAGCTTTTCTTAACTTTGCCAGAAAGCTCAAGGGATTTATAATGTCAATATTTAGGTTTAGAGTGTTATGAATCTGTCTCGTACATCCTTTTTGTTTTTCATCCTGTAAAAAGCAAAATATCATTCTTTGGAAAAAGAAAATATGCTACTGCACAAAATCTCACCTGGTTCCTTGTTCTTTATACAGCAGTCTTTGGAACTCACAACATGGAGTTTTTCAGTGTCTGTATTGAGTCATGGTTGCATGTTGTCTCTGGTAAAGTGAAACATATATTACTCATGGATATGTACGAAAAACACTGGGCTACATCTGGTTTCTTCACAGTCTCATTGACTTTTTATGCAAGAGGTAGTATTATCTTGCGCAAGCAACATCTATTAAAATACATAAAAATAGGGGAAAACTTTAAGTCACTCTTCTTATTTCCACCTTCTGAAAACCTGTGTCCTATTGATACCCTTCTACAACTGAAATGGAGCTTTGCAGTGCAAGAGAACTCCGTTTCACAAGCTTGAACTATAGGAATACATTACTTTAAAGCGAGGTTTGTTGGATCAGCAGCACTATTGGCTCAATATTAAAATGCATTGCCAGAAAACAGGAGTGGATATGGAGACTAGAAAAAAATAATAAAAAAAAATACAAAAACTGGAGGAAAAAATATTGAAAACAAAAAATTTACGGGTGCTTATTTCCTAAAAGAAGCACTTTATGTGGGCATATGCACCATAGGTCAGATATTCAGCATATGAGGTCAATATGATTTTACTGACATGAAGGTAAATATACATAGACAAGCTGGAGGAATACCTGATCATATTTCTCCACTGGGACATAGAAGTATGAGGTATGCACAAGTCATACAACAGAGTTCAGTGAAAGATTATATCTCATTTTTTGTGTCTTCAGAAACTTATTCTTATACCTAGGAAAATGCAGCTTCAGCTTTTGTTCCTTCTTCCTTCTATAAAAATTTACAAATTAAAGTAGGCATACATCAGAGAACTTCTTGTCAGTGGAGCAAGCTGTGTACACTGCCAAGCTACAGTCTCCAGTCAATCATCTGTTTGTAGGTTCCCTTTCTCCTGCATACTGAAAAGCCCATTTGCCTTTCATTTGCCACTCCGTGGCCACTCAAGTCACTTTGGTCATGCATATTTTTCCTTTAGTTTTGCCAAAGCCATTGAGATTGTGTATGTGCAGTTGGGTATTGTACTCGACACTTTTGAAAACATACTTCAGCTTCTTTTCATTTCCTAGGATTACATGAAGGAAGCTCATTAGCTTGTTGCTGGCAGTCTTTTAAGTTAGCATCATAAAGCTTAAAAAAAACCCCAAAACTTGGCAAGCTTTTAAACAGTATCAGATCTGACAGGATTTTTTGAATATGTTGTTTTCATAGAATCATAGAATCATTGAATTGTTAAGGTTTGAAGGGAGCTTAAAGATCATCAAGTTCCAACCTCCCTTCCATGAGCAGGGAACCCTACCACTAGACCAGGTTGCACAAAACCTCATCCAGCCTGGCATTAAAAACCTAAAGAGATGGAGCATCAACAACCTCCCTAGGCAACCTGTTCCAGTACCTCACCACCCTTATAATGAAGATTGTTTTCCTAATATCTGACCTAAATCTCCCTTCTCTCAGTTTAAAACCATTACCCTTTGTCCTATCACTATCTTCCCTGATGAAAAACCCCTCCCCAGCTTTCCTGTAGGCCCTCTTCAAGTACTAGAAGGCCACTATAAGGTCCCCCCAGAGCCTTGTCTTCTCTAGACTGAACAGCCCCAACTCTCTCAGCCTGTCTTCACAGAAGAGGTGCTCCAGGCCTTTGATCATCTTAGTGGCCCTTCTCTGGACACCCTTCAACAGGTCTCTATCTTCCTTGTGCTGAGGGCACCAGAACTGTACACAGTATTCAAGGTGTGGTCTCACCAGAACAGAGTAGAGGAGTAGTTGTATGCAGGAAAATTATACAGCATTTAGAATAAAAAATATTTTTTAAAAAATATGTAAAATGATGAAATTTGGTGTTCATTTTGTTGGGTGTTTCTGGCAGAGACCAGAGATTCTTGGAAGAAGATACTTAAGCTAAATGATAAGACTAATTTTTTTACTTCTTTAA
Source organism: Apus apus (assembly GCF_020740795.1). Taxonomy (NCBI): domain Eukaryota; kingdom Metazoa; phylum Chordata; class Aves; order Apodiformes; family Apodidae; genus Apus; species Apus apus. The sequence goes on along the minus strand of NC_067312.1, from coordinate 37,975,185 downwards.
CAGAGACTTCATAGCAGTGCTATTTGTTCACTTGATTTGTCTCTGAAAATTCATTTTCTCTGACTTCTTTTCTTTTGGGATGATAAGGATGAAGCCTTCTTGGGCTTATCTAAGAAAAAATATTCCACACCACCAGCTGATGTAATTTTCAACTGCACAAAGAGAAGTTGTCAGAAATGTAGCAAGCAAACAAATTTTCCTTTTTTTTTTTTTTTTTTTTTTTTTGACCATCTTCTACAGGCTAGTGCTTTCTGCAGAATCTCAACTCCTTTCAAATAAATGGTAAAAAATTCACTGACTTCAGGTTGTTCAGGATTTCTCAAAGAGCTGAAAAACTAGCACACAAGTATATAATATTGTATTTAATGATTAAATAACTAAGTGTTCTTTGAAGCATATAAAACATTGAACCATTGAATCTATGAATAATCTATAGAATGGATCCCTTTTCCTTCCCTGTTAAAATAAATAATTTATTTTTTAATGCTGAAACTGTTTCAGCATAAAGGACTTAAGTGTTCTCCTTATAAGGTGTGACAACCCTGTGTTCATCTCCTTTAGACAGATTACACTCAGATTTTATAGGAATAGGATAAATGCTCTGATCACTTAACTTTCAAATATAAAGAAGAAGGAGGCATGGCCACAATGTTTTTGGCATTTGTTTTGTAGGGAAGAGTTCTCTAAGACTTGTAACTAAAGGCAAAGGTGTCAGGATGTGCCTCCCGACTCAGAGTGGAAGTGTCATAGAATCATAGAATACCAGGTTGGTGAGGGAAGCCAGGAGAGGGTTCGCCTGTTGCCTCGAGCAGGGACCCTCTTCCAGTTCCCCTCTTCTCTCAGGTCCCCTACCTCTGCCAGGTGACAGGATACTTCTTGTGAAGCCTCCACCTTAAGGTTTTGTCTCAAGGATGGTAGGGTATTACTCCACCAATCTATTTTTGTTTTACAATCCCAGATACTCTGTAATCTTTCCACATCCTCTTTCAGCTCAGCCACTGGGCTGACTAAATAATTCACCTGGTCACAGTGTACGGATGTGCTCTCTCTGCTCTCCTCCAATATGACTGCCAGGCTGAGACATTCTGTGCAGCCAGAGACCTGGACAGCCACATTCTTGAGAAAGACCTCTGTCTGGGTTGCCACTGTCCTCCTGGCAACGGTTTTTGCCTGAGTGGATACCATGGCTAGGTCCTATTCCGGGGGGGATGATCACTAGCTGAGGTCCTACCTTGAGCCAAGAGGGGGCCCGTGCCCTGTTCCGTGCCTTGCCTGTGCAAACTGCTGTGCAAACTGGCCTGTTTGCCTGCTCCTGGTCACCGTGCTCCTGGTTGCTGATGTTCCCCAAGGACTGCTCTTCTACTTGAGAGGGGTCAGGCCACTGTCCCTTTGCCTCCGCCCACAGTGAGTCAGAGCTGCCACACCCCAGAAGCTCTCACTCCTTGTCCAGGGACTGACTCCCTTCCGCTCTCCGTTTCTCTCTTTCTTGCCTGCTCTTCCTTAGTTTTGCTGAGAGTTTCCTTGCAGTTTAGTTGCTGCAGAAGGGGTCCACAAGCACAATGCCTTGGTCTGGTGTTCCTCACCTCAGTGGCTTCACCGAAATGACAATGCCAGGTGAATCTTCATCTCAGCTGTAGCTTTTCTTTGAGTTCATTAGCAGCACTGAGATTTGAAGAGAGCTGTGTTGTCCAACAGTTAAGCTCTATGGCATGAGTGAATAAAGTAAACTATCAAGTACAAGTGACAGTGTGTGTCAAAACACTGCCATTTTTTTTCCTTAATATCAGAAGACTTGTACAGCAAGAATTATCTGCATACATTCAGAAGGAAACGGGAGTGTTAAAGTTTGAAAAAGTCTTGTGAGCATACTTGAAGCAAGGAAGAAAATAATTTCCATCAGTATCGAATAAATTTGATAAAACAACATTAGGAGATCTTATAAGACCAGAAACTACCCTGCAAAATAATCAGCAGCACTTGGATTTTTCAAAGTGACATTTGTATTACTTATTGCTGCTTTACTTTAAGACTTGTGTATTTCTGGCGATAGGAGCAGAATCTGTCACACACAAAGAAAGCTTACAATGTACACATTGAAAGGACAAAGTTAACAGTTTATAAACATTAATGTCTATTGATTCTCTTTCTTAGGTAATGCATGTTGTAGAGAATAGCTATTTTACACTACTAAGTGATAAGCATTATTTGGAACTATTTGGAGTGTATTTACTTTGCTGAATATCGAGTGTTGAAAAATACTGAAGAGAAAATGGACTTTTACAGCATCATATATCTTTAGCCACCGTGAATAAAATCTTGAAGTGGAGACTAGAAGTTTTTTCAGTAAATGGAATTTTCAAGTGTATTTATCACATTCCCTTCTTGTTGTAAGTCATTGTTCCAGTATTAATCACTGTCTGTATCACTGAGTTATACCATTTTGTCAGAAACGTGTCAATGTGCTTGTGTGAAAGGAACACAGTTTTCCACTGTAGATGTGTTAATGGGCAACTAGATTATGATGATTCATTCAGCCCAATCTGGATTTATGAAGTGATGGTGAATACGATCTTATGATTTATGCACTGTCCATGTATTATCTCTTGTGAACAGTTTTATGATGAGATATGATGAGATAACTGGCCAATAACCCAGCACTCTGATAGCCCAAGGAGGTTAACTTTCAGTGTAATAAAGGATATTAAAAACCACTGGGAAAAAAATACAGTTTTTATTTAAAAATATATAGAATATGAGGGCATTTGTATAATTGTGTGATTATTTTTCCCATGAGAATGGGGTATAGAAATACCTTCCTTATTTTTTTTTTTCCCTATCCAAAATGCCCAATAATGGAAAACTAAGAGGCTGAGCAAACATCAAGTTACAGATGATCAGATAAGTTCTATACTCCTTTGACTACTATTTGGATGACTTCATTCAGGAATGGTAGTTGGATTTGCTTCTTTGTAAAGAAACTAGGGAACTGACAGCACACAATAAATCATGTCTAACAACATGCTGAAAAACTGGCAAGAGACAGCTTGTACAGTGACAAATACAGCTGACAACAAGCATATACATCTGTTTGGTAGGATTTATGAGAAAATAATACAAACAAGGAGATGGGACTTAGTTTTACAATAGACATGTGGAAGTCTATTATTTCTTACTAATACTAAAAATGCAAGCAATATAAAAAACCCCACAAGCTAACAAATTACATTTTGTCATTTTAAACATAACAAGATTATGAAGAGAATGTGTAGATTAACACTTTGATAATTAGATTCTATTTCAAATGCCAGATGAACTACTAAGAGAGTGCCTCTTAAGCATCCTGATTAAAAGATAGTTTAGTGCAGCTGTTTCTAACACATACATTCAGGTATAAATCAGTATTTAGTCATAGAATCATAGAATGTCTTGGGTTGGAAGGGACCTTTAAAACTCATCTAGTCCAACTGCCAACAACAAGCAGGGATATCTCACACTAAAACTGACTGCTCAGAGCCCCATCAAGCCTCGCTTGAATGTCTCCAGGGATGGGGCCTCTACCACCTTTCAGGCAACCTGTTCCAGTGATCCACCACCCTCATATTAAAGAAGTTTTTCCTAATGTCCAATGTAATCTACCCTTTTCTAGATTAAAACCATTATCCCTTGTCTTATCATTTCATGCTCCAGTCGTGACTCCAAAGCTTGAAGTAAAAGAGTAACAAAAGTTCATCCATTACTTTTGGTATAAAATGAAGCATAAGAAAATTCTCTCACCAAAAAAAAAAAAAAAAAATTAAAAAATTTTATTTTATTAAATTACTTTACAAGAAAGGTCATGAGATTCAAACTCTTTCATAATTAACTAATCAGTTATCTGAGTGAAATAAAGGTGTTGGCATAAAAATTATCATGGCCGAATTCTACTTAAATTAAAAAGTCTTAGCTGATATGTGTGTATAATGAGTGTTGAAAACTAGAAATGGTTTAAGTAAAGAATCTTATCTCTAAGTTGACTCTTTTTTTGTTGAAGTAAATATGTTAGATAAAATTTTGACTGAAACTAGTAGATATGTTGATGCATTCCATTTCTGAAGAGCTACACTGTATGGAAAAAAGTAGAAATAGGAAGGAAATAAAAAATATATTAAAAAAAACCCAACAAACAAAAAAAAAACAAAAATCAAACAAAAAAAAACAACCCAAAAAAAACAAGAAGAAGCTTCCACAAATGAAGAAAGATAGGGGTTTATTTTGTTTTGAGAGAAATGGATGAAAATACAATACCTCACTGAGGAGAACAGTTCTGATACACAAATAAAAAGGTTTGGGGATTACAATGAAAAATAAGATTTTTGTAGCACAATTAGAATGTTTGAAACATACAGAACTGATTAAAAGCACTACTTCTGCCATTGTAAGATGAAGTTTCTCTTATGGACTGGTTGCTGACCTTGAGGATTTTTGCACTTAGCGTTGGAAAGAGTATTTTGCCTGTGGAACAGCCCGCTGCTCTCTCCAGACATGATCTTTCCTATGGTTTTATAAATTCTAGTAAAAAGCTCAGCTAGCCAGGGACAGTGATCTACTAGATACCCTGAAAAAAAAAAAAAATTCTCTTCAGGTTCAGTGTATGGATTGAGGCTAGGATAGATGAGTTTACTGTGAAAGCTTCCCTTGTTTCTGTTTATCACCTTTCAAGAGAACTATTTACTCAAAATAACCTTATATATTTACATTTTTTTAAGAACTTCTGAAAGACAGATAATTTTATCAAAAATACTGGTGGTGTACTATAGTTGAATCGGAAGTTAAGGATGCTCAACTAGTGGCTTAGAAAATTCTATTGTGCAATCCACAAAACCAACACCACATCAAGCAAGCTCATCATAGCAGCAAGTAAAAGCTACCAGGGTAAAATAAGGTACCTTGTGTATAGTCTGCAAGAGTCTCACTGTGTGGAACCAAGGTGGGGAAGGAAGGTTACTCTTATGAATTGTCAGCAGTTTCAATGCCTTCAACATAATCCTCGTTTTCATGACATTTTCATGGTGACTTCCTTCAGGTTTTTCCAGTGTAGTCAGATTAGTCATATGTTTAGTACAGGTAATTATGTGTAAATGTTTAATCTAACTACATCATTAAAATATGTAATTATATTGGAAAATCCCCTTACAAACTTTGTAAAGAAAAAAAACATATAAAAGTTTATGTAAACATTCATGTTCACAACTTCAGCTGTTACTTTTTCTCTAATAACATACAATAATGTTCATTTGGCATTTGTATCTAATTTGGGACCAAGAATCTTATGTACTTACCGTAAATTTACAAAGAAAGTGAAAAATAATATAAACTCTTCTGGTTGTTTTTTAATTTCATACAACTCATAGAAAAAACTTATTTGGCCATTTCACAAATGCAAATTTCTGGATGATGAAGACTGACACACAAACTCTGCTACCTACATAAGAAGAATATGATTTCCATTCTAGTAAAATCAAATAAGGAGGTCTCTGTCCTTGCAGATATTCAAAATGCAGCTGAACAAGGCCCTGCACAACCAGGTGAAAGTTGCTTCTCTAAGCAAAGGATTGGACCAGGTGGTTAATGTAAGACCATCTGACCCTAAGTTATTATGTTGTTCTAGATTCTTTGTGGGCTGTCACTTCACCACACTTGAGTAGTTTACATTATGACGTGGCATAGCACTATGCCCTCATGGTTTAGGCTGAAATAACTTTTGTTTTGTTTAATTATTCTTCTTTTTTTTAGCATCAGTTTGTATGCAATATGTTCAAATTTGTCTCAACATTCCTTAGAGTAATCATTTAGTAGTAGAATGGTTTGGATTGGAAAGGACCTTAGTGATTATCCAGTTCAAATCCTCCTGCATGGGCAGGGACACCTTCTACTAGAACAGGTTGCTCAAAGCCCCATCCATTGAACACTTCCAGGAATGAGGCATCCACAGCTTCTCTGGGCAACCTGTTACTTACAGTTCCTTACACTAAATAATTTTTTTCTAATATCTAACCTTAATCTACCCGCTTCCTTATCATGTTGATACCTGCCCTTGTAAAAAGTGATCTCCCTGAAGCTGTCTCCTGTCCAGGCTGGACAGCCCCAACTCTCTCAGCCTGTCTTCATAGGAGAGGTACTCCAGCCCTTGGATCATTTTCATGGCCCTTCTCTGGAGTCATTCCAAGAGCTCCATGTCCTTTCTGTATTGGAGACTGCAGAACTGGACACAGTACTCATAAGAGCTGAGTTGAGGGGAAGAATCACCTCCCTTGGCCTGCTGGCAATGTGTGTGGCTTTCTGGGCTGCAAACACACGTTGCTGACTCATGTTGATCTTCTCTTCAACAAACATCCCAAAGTCCTTTTCTTCAGGGCTCTTCTAATCTACTCTCCACCTAGCCTGTAATTAAGCTTGGAATTGCCCCAAACAAGGTGTAGGACTTTGCACTTGGCCTTCTTGAACTGCCAAGATTCCTTTGGATGTCCTCACTTCCCCCAGACCTCCAACAAAGGTGTTAAATAGCACCAGTCCCAGTTCAGACCCCTAAGGAACACCAGTTGTCACTGGCTTCTACTTGGACATTGAGCTATCAACAGCAACTCCATTAAATTTTTCATTAAAATTGAATATAAAAGTATAACTTCCAGGATGTTTTCAGCATTAATTAAAATAATAATCAGGCAGCTCATAAATATAGACTGGCACAAAGGAAGTGAAATATTAGTAGGATGTACCTGTGGTTCAGGGTAGTATATAAGGAACTATCAAATACTATTTCAGTTGCCAAGCTATTTTCATGGATAAAGAGTTTAACTTTTGAGTGCTTTGTTTAATACACATTGTTACTTATAATATAGGACAAAGCAACCAATGTCTAGACATATTCATGTTCCTTACCGTAACCTTCTCTTAAATTAATATTGTTTCCCAGAACAATAATCAAGGCCAGTACTGTAGCTTGCAATCCTGACTGGCTAAATCCTCAGTGAGAAGTTTTCACTAAATTAGCTTCCGTGCCAATTTAATGAATCATGTGGAAATCTGTGGGATTTATTTTTTTGTATTGTTTCAATCTCATCCTATTGGCTTTTTCTCCAACTGACTAGGAGCAGAATGTCAACTTCCAGCAATATTAAATAATAATCAAAAAGATGGACTGAGAAATTTCCCCTGTAGTGAGGATTAAGAACTTTGTGTAAGTTCATCCAGTGTCAGTACACATCACAACAAGAAACATATTCCCAAGTTTCTGTTCAGACACCGTTGCTTAGTGATAGCAAGAGCAGCACACCAGCAATGCTAATTACACTAATAATCCTACTAAGTAGGATAATATATATGCACTCTAATGAACCTCTAGCATACATCAAAATGCAGAGGAAAGCATACTATGACATACTGAAAAATGTAGCTGAAAGGATAGAATACGACTCCATCTGTCATAGGAAACTCTTGGGTATTTAGAGAATTATGTCTTAGTATCAAGTTTTACTTGGTAGGAGTTGTGCTTATTTGTGGGTAATTCATCCTTTGATTTTTTTAATAGAGGCAGAGACAAGTTTGATTTCTACTAGCCTCAGAAAACTCTTTAGTTTTTTTAGGTAGCAAAATTATAGCAGATTTTTAAAGCTACCACAAATAACACACAAAAGCTTCTAGGAATAACATATGAATTTAGAGGTGATAACTTTTAGAGCTGATAATAAAATCTCGGTTTTCAAACAACATTACTAGTTTTAGTGTTCTCAGTTGCTTTCTGTCTTTGAATGTCAGTGTTACCTGCAAATAGGCACTAGAAATGTTTGTTATATTGCCAGCTTTTAAAACTATTTAGACAGTATAGGTATAAAATCTGCTGCCATTCAGAATAATCAAAAAGGCAATTTCTCTGAGCAGAAATCCCATCCAGCAGACAGGCCAGTTATCTGGAACATTTCCCCTTGGTCATTCCAACTTCACCATGGCTTACATGATCATCTAGCATTGCTTGGCACTTAGAAACTGATGAGCTCTCTAAGGAGTCTATGAACAATTTTGTGTATCCAAAATAAGGGTTGCCTCTTAATCTTGGCTAGCAACAATGGTTTCCACGCAAAGTATAGCAGCAACCCCTAGGATTCATTTCACAGAATCACAGAATCTTCATGGTTGGAAAGGACCTCTGAGATCACTGAGTCCAACCATCAACATAAAAGCAAACTCCAAATGAACACAACCAACCACACACAGTATAGAAATTCTTCCTAATATCCAATCTAAACTTCCCCTGCCACAACTTCAGGCCGTTTCCTCTGGTCCTGTCATTATTTACTTGAGAGAAGAGGCTGATGCCAACTCCCACCTCCTTACAGCTTCCTTTCAGGTAGTTGTAGAGAGAAATAAGGTCTCCTTTCAGCCTCCTCTTTTCCAAATTAAACATAGTTTAAAACTAATTCCCTCAGCTGCTCCTTATATGGCTTGTTCTGTAGACCTTTCACCAGCTTGGTAGCTCTCCTCTGGACACACTCCTGCACCTACTTTAGTGAGCAGCCCAGAACTGAACACAGTACTCAAGGTGCAGCCTCACCAGTGCCAAGTAAAGAGGCAGAGTCACTTCCTTACTCCTGCTGGCCAGACTATTCCTGATGCAGGCCAGGATGTTGTTGGCCTTCTTGGCCACCTGGGCACACTGGTGGCTCATATTCAGCCAGCTGTCAATTGATCTCTTTCCTCTGGGCAGCCTTCCAGCCACTCTTCCCCAAACCTGTAGGTTGCCTGGGGTTGTGACTGAAATGCAGGACCTGGCACTTGGCCTTATTGAAACTCATACAGGTAGCTTTGACCTGTGCAGCCTGCCCAGGTCCCTCAGTAGAGCGTTCCTACCCTCATGCAGATCTACACATCCACCCAATTTAGTGTAGTCTGCAAATTTACTGAGAATGCACTCAATTCCCTCATCCAGATAATTGATAAAGACATTGAACAAGACTGGCCCCAAAACTGAGTCCTGAGGGACACGACTGGTGACCAGTCGCCAACTAGATTTGACTCTGTTTACCACAACTTTCTGGGCCCATCCATCCAACCAGGTTTTTACCTGGTGAAGAGCAGACTTATCTATGCCATGATTCACCAGCTTCTCCAGGAGAGTGCTGTGGGAGATGGTGTCAAAGGCCTTAACAAAGTTCAGGTAGATAACGTACATAGCCTTCCCTTCACCTGACACATAGGTGTGTCACATAGTCATAGAATCATAGAATCATAGGGCATGCTGAGTTGGAAGAGACCCATCAGGATCACCAAGTCCAACTCCTGTCCCTGTGTAGGGCACTCCAAGAATCACACCATGTGCCTGAGAGTGTCATCCAAATGCTTCTTGAACTCAGGCAGCCTTGGTGCTGTGCACACTGCCCTGGGGAGCTTGTTCCAGTGTTCAACCACTCTCTGGGTGAAAAACCTTTTCCTGATATCTAACCTAAAACTCTCCTGATTCAGTTTCCTGCCATTTTACCATGTCCTATCACTGGTCACCAGAGTGAAGAGATCAGGACCTGTTCTATTTCTTCCCTTCATGAGGAAGCCATAGACTGCAATGAGGTCACCCTTCATCCTCCTCTTCTCCAAGCTGAATAAACCAAGTGAACTCAGTCTCCCCTCAAAAGTCAACCCATCCAGACCCTTCACCATCTTTGTGGCTCTCCTTTAGATAGTCTCCAATAGCTTGATGTTCTTTTTATACTGTGGTGCCCAAAACTGCACACAGTAATCAAGGTGCACCAGTGCAGAGCAGAGCGGGAGAATCACCTCCCCTGACCAGCTAGCAAAGCTGTGCTTGATGCACCCTAGGATGTGTTTGGTCATCCTGGCACACTGCTGGCTCATATTCAGTTTGCCAACAACCAGGAACCCCAGGTCCCTCTCCACCACGCTGCTCTCCAGCCACTCGTTTGAGAGATTTATATTAGACATTAGGAGGAAATTCTTTAGTGTGAGAGTGGTGAGACATGGGAACAGGTTGCCCAGAGAAGCTGTGGATGCCACATCCCTGGCAGTGCTCAAGGGACAGTTGGATGGGTCTTTGAGCAGCCTGGTCCAGTGAAACATGTTCCTGCCCACAGCAAGGGAATTTGAACTAGATGATTTTTAAGGTCCCTTCCAGCCCAAACCACTCTATGACTGACTATGATTCTATGAATATTAGAAAATCTGTTATTTTATGGTATGGTATAGTATGAAATCAGTGTTACAATCTGGTTGCAGAATCTGTTACAGAGGAGATCCACATTTATTTGGATTTTATTTTATTTTTTATTATTTTCAATAGCATAAATCTTGGAATACCCAGTATCATCAGTATTTTTCTACATTCACACATCTAATGAGTGAAAATCTGTTGCCTGTTGTCACAATTACTACCACTTTCAGAAAAAAAAATTATGTGTGTATGTGTATTGAAAACAAAATAAATGAAAAATAAACAGGAATGAAAATTCTCATGGTTTCATCAAACATCTGAAGGCCAGATTCTCTGCAACATCAACTTACTAAATGCCATCATGTATTGAAAGGCAGAATGGATGTTACTGGCACCCTGAAGATCAAACTATTGGACTGTGCAACAGGCCTTGTTTTGGCTCATGGTGTTCACACATTTTAAAATCATAAAGAGTATGTTCTGTTAACTCTTGAGCTTTTAGCATATGTTTAAAGTACACGGCTTCACTAGAGGCAGAGCTAAATTCCCAGATGAAAATGAGAAATGTGTTTGAATATTTAAGTTTAATTTATTCTTTTTCATTCTCTAGAATAATTTCTTGTCCAAAGCAAGTTTATAGTTTATCTTGAAATTAATATTGTTTTCACGTTTGACAATTTAAAACATTGCATTTAATAGGAAAGGTTTTTCTGAACCCGTTGGAACTCTTTTCCTAGTCTATGTTACTGTTCCGGTTTGAGCCAGGATAAAACCAATCTTTCTTTTACTGATTTTTTTTTTTTTTCTTTCAATAAGTTCTCTTTTAACTAGCAGCAAGTGTTCCAGCTAGTGGACTGATAAGACTGGAATGTTTATGTTACCTCTGGGACTCCAAGGTCACTCCTTTCCCCTGCCGCCTTAGTTGCTGCCAGGAGCAGCCCATAGGCAGGAGTGGACCAGACGGACAGCAAAATTGGCCAGAGATATTGCATTCCATATCTCTACGTAAGCTCAGAGGAAAGTCAGAGATCACAGAAGACAACTTCCTTCCTGCTTCTTCTTCCCTTCTCTTCCATCCATGGCCAGCGTCTGGGGACGACTCCATCCATCCATCATCATCGACCCCCAGGCTCATGCATTCCTGACCCTCATAACTCTGCCCTCAGCTCCTGTCTGCTCCATCGCTCACTCCGGCAGCTCTGGGAATTTTTGGGACTGCTCACAGCTCAGGAGATGCTGTGGGAATTGCTGGGAGTGGGGCGAGGCAATAGGGGTTTTGCACATTCCTGAATATATTTGTATATAATTGTACATATTTTCTTTTATAATTTGTATTTAATTAAAACTGTTTAGTTTAGTTTTCAATCCAGAAAGTCTCTCTCCATAATTTTATTTCTCTTTCTCTACCTTGGGGTAGGGGGAGGAGATCGAGAGCATTGTTTTCATTGGTTTAATTGCCAATCCTGAGTCAAACCATGACAGTTATCTAATCCATTTTCTGACCTTCTACTATTCTTCCAAGGCAAACTCTTTTACCTTAGTATCTGACAAAGCAGCATGCAACAGAAAAAGAAGCTAGTATTGATTGCTGGAGCAATCAGTTTTGAAAGATATGTCTAGATGAAAAACCTGTTTATTATAATTTTTATCTGATTTACAAAAGATTTTGAAAGATAAAAAAAGCAAGCTTCTCTTGAATACTTCCCCCCCTGGCATCGGCCCATGACAGCTTATTTATTTTCTACTTTAAAAGAAAACCAACAAACTTACAGAGAGCTTCAAAAACCTGTAATACAACATCTGAATACATACTGACTGGGTTTCAAAAATACTACAAGGAATTCCACTGAAATCAACTAATGTAGGATTCCAACCTAATTCGATTGGGGGTTTGGGCATACAAATCCTTCCCATCAGAGAAAGACTATTAATTCAATAAAATAGAATTAAAACAACTTCTGATACCTCCTGTAAACCCTGTGTCTGTCCTTGGCCTGCTGAAATACACAAGACCATGAACTGGCCCTTTGCATTACATCTGTGACCTGGAGAACTGAAACTACTAGTGTTGTTTGTTGTGTTTGTTTTTTTCTAGTAGTTCTGATGAAATACAGGGTAATTCAAGGATCACTCAACACCTCTTTCACTAACAATAAAGAACACTATTGTGAATTCTCTCTTCCTGTTCACCTCTTAGGTCTGAGAAATTATTATGGCCCATAGACTGATACATGGACAGTTTTTTCTGTATCTGTTCTACTACAGCATCTTCGCTTTACTATTTGTTAATATGTCTTTATAACAAAGATATAATATAAACTCAGACATGTATTTCTAACTAATCAGCACTGGAGAGCACTAAACAATTAAGCAGCTCTCTGTCACAACACTGTGACATGTTAATCAACATTATAAAACAAAATCTTTTCTTGAAGTGTGTTTGGTTTTATTCACAAAATCTGTGACTGAAAGATATTTCCAACAAATTTGGCACAAAATACACTGTTTGGTTTAACCTGTCTAATGAATTAAGAGTGTCTGGAATAATTAGAGCCCTGGAAATATCAGGTGAACAATTAACAAGGACATTCCTAGTCTAGTCTACCTACAAAGAAGGGTCAAGGGGATTATTCAATGAAGCTGTAGATTTTCTGCTCTTAAGCAGTTTGGAGTCATTTTATGGTTTTGGTTTTTAACTGAAAAAATAAATGTTACTCTGATTTCATCTAGACTTCATGCTGGGGTGTCTTTTGATACTACCTTTACACAGCAAGGAAACTTACTAGAGTGCGTTGAATTTTACAGGTAGCTCAGCTCCAGTATTTCTCTTCAGGAGAAAGTAGAATGAGGAAAACAGCTGCATATTTCCTAAAATTAAGTTCAAGTTTTGCTAAAGTTATAAATATTACCAAAGGCCATAAGGTTTTCTATAGAGTAACAGAGGATTATCTATGGAAGAGATGACAGCAGAAATGTGACTTCCATGGAAAACAGGCTGAAGAGAAGTCGGAATAGGCTGGCTGTTGTGTTTCTGCTCTAGCACTCTAGCAGTTGCTTCTGATTTAAGACTTGACAGAGTCCCTTTCTGTGAGGCAGGAAGAGAAAAGAAAAGAAAACAAAATAAAACAAAAACAAAATACAAAACACTAATGACAGGAAATAATTTTGTTGGAGCTCTGTGTTACGTTTCTGTTTTAATTGCTATGGAGCTGCAAAATGGCTTTTGTACCAAATAACCAAACAAGTCAAAGTAAAAAAAATGGAGACAAAGAAAATAGACTGAACAGAAAAAACCTTCCCAATTAGAGCTAAAGTAGGATTTTTTTATCATCTGCCAGCTTTCTCCCTAACTTCTTTTTTTCATTTTTTCTCTCAATGAAAAAATTTTTTACACTTCTTAATGGACTACTCCCCAGAAGTATATATATATAAATTAAATGTATTTTTAAAAAATAATTTAAAAAGGAAAAAAAACACCCAAACAAAATTAAAACAACAAAAAACCTATAAGGAACACAGAAACAAAAATTATCGGTTAGGTTTGTTCCTGTTCTTAGAAACACCACTTGAAGAGACAAGCAATAACACTTAGATTGGCAAAAAATGCAAGCTGAAGGAGCAGGGAGAAAGCATTCTACTTGAGAAACTAGCAGACCATGGCACAGACAGGTGGCCTCTTGAGTGTATTAAAAACTGTTTGGATGGCTGGGCCCAAAGAGTTTTCATAAGTGGTGTACCCCAGGGCTTGGTTTTGGGGCCAGTTCTGTTTAATATTTTTATCAATGATTTGGATGAAGGGATTGAATGTACCCTCGGCAAGTTTGAAGATGAAGCAGGAGTGTTCATCTGCTTGAGGGTAGGAAGACACTGCAGAGAGATCTGGACAGGTTAGATTGATGAGGGAAGGTCGACGGGTTGAGGTTTATCAAGACCAAGTGCCAGGCCCTGAGCTTTGGTCACAATAACCCCAAGCAATGTTACAGGCTTGAGGAAGAGTGTTTGGAAAGCAGCCCAGTGGAGAAGGATCTGTGAGTACTGGAGTACAGCTGGCTGAGCATGAGCCAGCAGTGTGCCCAGGTGGCCAAGAAGGCCAAGGGCATCCTGGCCTGTATCAGAAACAGTGTATCCAGCAGGAGTAGGGAATTGATCATGCGCCTGTACTTGGCCCTGGTGAGACCACAGCTTGAGTACCGTGTTCAGTTCTGGGCACCACAATATAAGAAAGACATTGACTTCCTGGAGTATGTTCTGAGAAGAGCAATGAGGCTGGTAAGGAGTTTGGAGGGCATGTTGTACAAGGAGCAGCTGAGGCAACTGAGGTTGTTTAGTCTGAAGTAGAGAAGGCTCAGGGGAGATCTTACTGCTCTCTCCAACTACGTGAAGGGAGGTTGTAGAGAGGACATTGTTGGTCTCTTGTTCCAAGCAACCAGCAATAGGACAAGAGGAAGACAATTTAAGTTATGTCAGGGGAGATTTAGGTTGGATATTGGGAAAAATTTATTTACTGAAAGAGTGGTAAGGCATTGGAACAGGCTGCCTAGGGATGTGGTGGAGTCACCATCCCTAGAGGTGTTCAAAAAGCGTTTAGATGTGGCACTTCAGGATATAGTTTAGTGGTTGCGGTATTTGGATTGTGGTTGGACTCAATGATCTTGAGTGTTTTTCCCAGCTTTAATGATTCTATGATCCCATTATACGATTCTATGAAAATCCCGTATGCCGTGACAAGAGTGTTGGCCACAACATATAAGTTGAAAGGATTTTTTTGTCTACATTCTCTCTAAATCAGACTTCAAGCTGTGGACCTCTCTTGATAGGCCTTTATTTCTTTCATAGCAAGTAAGCTCTGCATTTTGGAAGTATTCTGATAAATGTAACAAGAAAGATCAGAGCACAGTCTTCAAAATAACATTTAAATTTAGAACAGTGAGACACTGTGGACTGATCCCTTTAAAGCCTGGCCCTTTACTGTTTCAAAGCTGTGTTAATAAGAGCCCTCTTAAGGCTCAATAGCAGCAATAATGGGTATGTTTTCCAATCACTTGTCTAATTTGTAGATGGAGCTCAGAAGTTGCTCTTACTTTCTGAGCTTGTATTTGTTAATTCAAGTCCCCTATATACTGTTCCATTAATGGAGATATTAAGTACCCTGAACAGGTTAGGGTGCATGGGACTTGACTCTGCAGTGCATCCAACAAGAACTGATTATATACAGATAAAACTGAGTCTTGAGGACCGTAAATCATTCCAGTATACTGCGATTTTCACAAATTCTCATGTGGTATGTATGCAATAACTGGACATAAGCTGAATTCTGAACTGATATTTAAGTTTAAAGTGGTAACATAAGTTAAAAAAATTAATTATTTTTACTTCTGAAGAAATTAACTGTGCCACATGATAATAGGAATAGGAAAGCACAAGTTTGGGAAGACAATTAGTTGGATTTATTTTTCTTAATAACCATGTTTTCTTCAAGGAACTAGAAAAGCACTAGAAATGCACATTTTTTTCTGGCCGCAATCTGAGTCTACTTCTTAATTTCTATGCAGCATTTTGTCTGTGCTCTGTTAGGGCATATGGTTATGTTAACAATTCATGTCACCTTACTTTTAGGAGAAAAAAAACAGATGTAGTATTCTCCTATACATCAGACAGTTCAGATTGTAAGATATGCTGTAAAATGGTAGAATGCAGCAAATCTGATATCTTATGCACTTGTCTGTGTTGAAAGTGACACCACTGCAACTGTACTCTGTGGTAATGGAGTACTTTGTCCTTAGAAACTATGGGATATACTCAGGGATAGATTCTCAACTTGGAATTTATTTTATTTTTTGAATATGATTTCTTATAAATAGGAACAGCTTTTTTGCACAGCCTATGGCAAGGCCAC
The DNA here is from genome assembly GCF_020740795.1 of Apus apus. Taxonomy (NCBI): domain Eukaryota; kingdom Metazoa; phylum Chordata; class Aves; order Apodiformes; family Apodidae; genus Apus; species Apus apus. The sequence continues at coordinate 37,959,094 of NC_067312.1, read as the reverse complement.
AAAAACTCAGACGTTGATGCAGTTGCCTCCACTGCAGCAGAACAAACCCAATGGTCATCAGTACAGCTTATCTGTCAAGCTCACCCACTGGCCACTGTGGGAATTACTATGGCCAGGAAAAAAGGATAATATTGAGGGCAGTGAAGGGGAGGAGAGAAAAAGACAATAATGGAGAATCTGGCAAAGAAAAGGAAAAAGTGGGTCTGTTAGGGAATGCGAAACAAAATGCCACCTGAGTCCTTCAGCCTCTATATAAGTCTTGCCATTTATGCAGCAACAATCTCCACATAGGGTTGAGGGAATGCGTAAAGTCAAGGGAGCCATGTGCTTTGCAGGCAGCAGCAGTGTTGCAGAGTGCCAGCTGAGTGTATCACAGCTGCTGGGGATATGCACTGCCATTTTTAAAATCTATATATCATCTCTTTGAAAGCTTAAATCTGCATGCAAATACACATTACTGAATAGTTTGAAAACAATAAAAAAATACAGTCAGCTTAGTACTGCATGTGTCATTTCAATTTTTCTTTCTGTAGGCTGCTATTTTTTTCCACAATGGTTCTTATCCTTTCCCTCTGTCTCATAGAATATTGACAGAGGTAGGTTAGGAAAGTAAAACCTCTCAATATATATGTGCATATGCATTTTTAAACTCAAGATTTCTGGAAACTGAAGATATGGCATCCCTTTCAGCAAAAATTCCGGGCTGTAATATACTCCCTACTGCTGCATATCGAGGGTAGAGAAAAAAAAAACACAACAAACCTGCCTTCTCAGGGCTATCTGACTATCCATAGCTTGGGCATTTCAAGTAGAATTAAGGAGAGGATTCTAAGAGATTTCAAATAATTCTTTTTTAAACTAGAGCTTACTGTCTTGCTCCTATGACATTCCTCTGCTCATTTGCACAACATGTCACCTGTTCTGCAGGTCCTGAATTGCTAAAGTGATTTTAAGCACTTTCTACCACAGTTTGTAAATAACTTCACTCTGTGACATTCTTTAGTGACTAGATTGTGTATCCTGTATTCATAAACACAAACCTGAATATTTTTGCCTACGTCAGCCTTACATCTTTGCTTGTCTTTGATACCTTGATTTATGAACATGCTTTATGAAGGCTGTCTAGGTAGAAAACACCTTTGCCTATTCACTGCCTGTTTCCCTAATAAAATAATCATGAGACAAGAAAACCTGGAGGGAAATATCTGATTTCTTCTCAAAAAACAGTTGTAGTGAAAAATATTAGTGAATAAAGCTGATAGAATTATGAACATGTTGTAATATCCATTTTGTCTGAGCTACTGATTTTAAAATGTTCTCATTGTTAGTAATGTCATTAGCATTGTTATAACCAGGAGAGTTTTATAGGCAATACAGTATAGTTAAAACATATTCATTAATGTATGCTTAAAAATTGGCATATTAGCCATTGAGGAACTGAGGCCCTGCTTGGCAGCCTGTAGACAAATAAGAGGGCATGAAATGCATGCATTCATGTGTCCCTATATTAAGCACTATTTGTCTTTGTTTAAACCCCTGCCTGTTGTCTATATTGTATCTGCTTGGGTTTTGTTGAGTTTGTATGTGTTTGTTTAATTAAATTTGATTGATTTATTTCTAATTGCTTATTTTCAAAAGGTGTAAGAAATAAGCATTTTGGGGAGAGGTTTTAGGAGTCACTGTGGAGAACAGGCTAGTCACTAATCTCTCTGTAGGACACTGTCCCAACCACAGGTTCTGCTCTTTATCTTCCCTAGGTGTGGCAGCTTTGAATGCTACCAGCTCTGCATTGACCCCCTGATTATACTGATGACCTTCAGGCAACAAGATCTGTATGTTCAGCTGCGTAGTTTGAAGAGTGAGCAAGTCCAATAGTAATACAAAAGGATACTTACTTGTCCACAGCACTTTTACCTATCTACTCTGAAATGAAGGAAAGAAAAGGAAAATGACAGAGGCAGGGAAAGAAAACAAGCATTTGCTTAATTTATTATTCTTCATAATAGACTTCCTTCTGATCTTCCTGGCTTAGTGTATGTAAGATCACATTGTTTTGCCCTCCTATAGAAACAGTAATCAAAGCAAGTCAGTGTCTTTCAAGTATGAGTCAGTTATGTCTCTCAATACAGATATCAATCTGTGAAGGTGTTGGAGGCCTTACTAACACTGGGTTTCTTGCTGAATCTCCCAAAAGGTTTATTATGCTAGTAGCTAGTTTTCTACATTACTGAAGATGTGGCCTGTTTCTTGATAAGTCTGGAGTAATTTTAAGAATGTGGCTGGGACAATCCTCCACAATGACCCCTTTCAATGTATGGGAACTATAAGCAGATGAGACAGGTCTTGGTTCAAGCACAAAGACATCCTGTATGTTTTAACTTTATTAAACTAAATATTTTTTAATTTATTTTATTATTTATTTTATTATCTTTATTAAGCAGCTTTGAAGATGCTTGCCTCAGCAACCCTGCAACAAAATTATGGAAATTTATTTCAGGACTGTTGCTTTTCCTCCCCCCCCACTCTCACTTCAACAGTTTTCCATGTAATCTTCAAATTAGACATTTACAAGGTACTTTGTGCCCATACTCCATTTCTTTGTACAGTGCAATACATATTTATGTCCCATAGATTGCAGGGTAAGATCATTCTTTTATCATCTTTATTCTTCCTAAAACAAGATAGAAATTCTGTGCACTTGTTTAAAAAAAACTGAAATCATTTATCTGTGCAGATGTAACTTATTTGCATAATAACTCTATTTTTCCATTTATTCAGTATATCTGATTGTCTAATATGAAACGTTAGGCAGAAAGAGCTACTTTTTTCTACAGCAAAGGTGGTAATGCATGGCACATACAGAATCCATTTCTTTTGCTTACAGGTAGCTGATTATTTGTTTATTTAACAAAGCTAGTTTAGCTAAGATGGAATATGTTGCACCCTGGGGGCTTTAATACTGTACCACAAAGAAATATCAAATACATTTAAAAGTATTCTCATTAAACACAATGGCCCAGATTCCAATACTACACTGAATCATTCTGATCCAGTTCCATTAGGGTGACCTTGGCATGACTTTGGCTTTCTTGCCAGGGAAAATACTTCCAAGAGTAAACCCCACTACAGGTGGCATTTAGGGAATTGCTATTTGTTCTTGTCTGACCATGTAATCATTGCAGTTAAGAAAAGCCTCTGAAGGATGGTCTCCTTCCTGACAGGGCTAAGAGTGCATAAACACGTTCAGAAGCAAAGGCAAAGATTCAGTAAATCACTGAATATGCACTTGCACTTTTAACTGCAGAGATGCATGAAGTATGACAGGTTTGCCCTCAGCACCTCTGTATAGATCATTGCTCCTGCACTGCATCTCAGTCTTGAACATGTTGCACTCCTGTGTGCTTCTTTGCCTGTTACTTTCCAGTGTCTCCAGTAACAAGGTGACATCAAGCCTCAAAACACTAGTGAGTAGGAAAAAAGGGGATATGTGTTCTAGCCTTCTTACTCAATAACACATTGACCCAGAAAACAGGCACAGTGTTGTTCAGAGTAGGCCCATCTCAGTTTTGCTTAGTCTTATGGGGCCACTGCCATATAATGATTAATTTGATTTATCTCAGTTATGCTTGACTAATCGGTAAAGACTATTTATATATATTGTATGTATTTATAAATTTGTAGAGACCTAAACATCCCCTCATTCTATAAGCTGAGTAAGCTATGCACCACGGAACTGTTCTGTTGACCTAATAGGTCTTTGCCACCAAGAGAGAGAGGTAATCCTGTTCCATTTGCTCAGGATACTCCGTGGTCCTGATATTCCTTTGATCTGTGAACAGAATCAATTTGCCAAACTGACAGCAAAATAAACCACTTAAAAAGGGAGAGCAGTAGTTTTCTGCCAGTCCAATGTGCTATATCCAGCTATGCATCAGCCTGGCAAGTTAAAAGACATGGTGGAAAAGAGAGAATCACAGAATCACAGAATCATAGAATCATAGAATCATAGAATCATAGGGGTTGCAAGGGACCTCGAAAGATCATCTAGTCCAACCCGCCCTGCCAGAGCAGGGTCACCTAGAGTACATCACATAGGAACGCATCCAGGTGGGTTTTGAATGTCTCCAGTGAAGGAGACTCCACAACCTCCCTGGGCAGCCTGTTCCAGTGCTCTGTCACTCTCACAGTAAACAAATTTTTTCGGATATTCACCTTGAACCTCCTATGCTCCAATTTACACCCATTACCCCTTGTCCTATCACTGGTCATCACTGAGAAGAGCCTAACTCCATCTCCCTGACACTCACCCCTTACAGAATGAGATAGGTGAGAAATTAAAAATATTGAGAGTGAGCTAATGAGTCAGCTAAAACACAGATTGAAACCAAACCATTAGGCTTCAGGATATTCACAGGGCAATTAGTAAAAATCTGTCTATGGGACATTTATTCTTAGAATTTCAGAGTTAAAAATCCAATTTCTGTTGTGAATATTATTCTCTAGTGACAAGGTTAACTTTTGTGAATCCGCAGAAATAATTCTCTGAGAAACTAAAAAGAAGAAATCTGCATTCATTTGAAAATCATTGCTCTAAAAATCAGGCTGGATAACTTGCCTATAATGTTTTGGAAGAATGTAGCGCCAGATAGCCATAAAAATGTCTTCCTGTATTTCTTGCTTGCATCTAATTTTGATCAGAACCATATTCAAAAGAAGCATGTGTAATAAAAGTAAATATGCAGCTAGATGCTGAGCAACTACTGGCATTTAATATCTGAACTACACTGTGATCACCCACAAAAAGATACTTCTGAAAGCAAAGAAATTAAAGGACTAGATCCTTAGACAGTTGTCTATCAACATAGCTCCAAGCCTAGCCTAAAGAATTCTCCCATTTCTTAGTAACAATCACATATTTTTCCATTACCAACTGACTTTTTTACCCCGAAAAAAGCTTGCAATGGTAAATGTCAGACAGTAAGTAACACTTTCAAAAGTATCTGAGTGACTGCCATTCCCCAAAGTGTGTACACATGTTAAATATTTTCTTGCACCCTTAGGGCCAGGATGCTGGAACTGACTGGTCTGTATTACAGGGCTGTGCTTGGGGACCAGAACATGGGAAAACAGCTCCAGAGACATCCATAGACTTGTTTGGTGGAAGGGCTCCCTGATCTGACTCTTTTTAAGGAAGAGGTGTCTGACTCACACCCTCTAGTGTAGTGCAATGCTACTGGTAGTAACATACCCAGTCATTCAGGCATTTAAAATTATCACCAGATGTTATACTTAACACCTGCCTTATGAGGAAAGGTTAAGACACCTGGGGCTTTTCAGTCTAGAGGGGAGAAGACTGTGGGGGGATCTAATTAATGCCTAGAAATACCTGAGTTCTGGGCATTAAGAAAGCAGGGACAACCTCTTTTCACTTGTGCCCTGTGATAGGATGAGGGGCAGTGGATTCAAAAACAAGCACAGGAAGTTCCACCTCTTCCCTTATCTACCAATGCTGTAACCCTGTTGTAGAAGACAAATAAATTTGCCAGGCAGAATTTGACCTTAGTGAAGCCATGTTGGCTGACAACAGTCACCTCCTTATTTTCCATGTGCCTTAGCACAGTTTCCAGGAGAATCTGTTCTATGATTTTGCTGGACACAGAGGTAAAGCTGACTGGCCTGTAGTTTCCCCATCTTCTTTTTTTACCTTTTTCAAAATGGAGTTCTTGTTTTATCTTCAGTTCAGTTTTATCTTTTATCATCAGTGGGAACTTTACCAGACTGCCATGATTTCTGAAATACTATGAATTAATGGCTTAGCAACTTCATCCACCTGTCCCGTCAGGACCTCAGATGCATCTCATTAGGTCCCACAGACTTGTGCACCTTCAAGTTCCTTAGATGATCTCAAATCTGATCTTCTCCTACCATAGCTGGTTCTTCATACTCTCAGTCCCTTTGCCTTCTGTGACTTGGGTGTTGTAGCCTGAACACTTGCCAGGGAAGACTGAGGTAAAAACAGTTATTGAATACCTCAGCCTTGTTAAAATATATCATTCTGGCAAGGTGCTCACATTTGGCAGCTGCGCATCATGCTCTCATATCTCTCAGGTGGAAAAAAAAAAAGCTGTCCTATGCTCACTATGTGTCCTATGTGGACTATGTCCACAGGTGGCAGAATAACAGCATAGTTCTCCAACACATGGTTTATAAAATGATAACTGATAGAGCCATTCACAGCCTCTCAGCAGGATAGACAAAATTAAAATAGTTTTCCAGAGTTTGAGGCTCCAGGTAGGAGAAAGAGGAGAAAGGGGAAAGCAGTAGCTTTCAGACAGAGACCTGAGTGAAAGTCATCTTGTCTCTGAACCTGTAACCTAGTCAGTTTTTCAGGACTCTGACATGGGTCAAAGCAAGAGTAATCACCTTGCAGCTTTGTGTCATGAAAAAATAGTTACTTCTTCTGTGTATTAAATGGTGGGATTTAATTAGTTTTGCAACCATAAAGAGGTACCTGAAAATCAGTTAATATTATTTTAAACAAAATTAAAGAAAACTATGCCTCTATAATCTGATTAGACAGGGAAGGAAAAATTAACATTTATTTTTAAAAACTCAAAACTTTATGAAATATGAAGTATGAAGATGTGTTAAGTATAAGCTGCCAATACTTCTACTACAATCCCAAGGACAAATACCGGTTGGGTGGAGAATGGATTGAGAGCAGCCCTGAGGAAAATAACTTCAGAATGTTGGTTGATGGGAAGGTCAACATGAGTCAGCAATGCATGCTTGCAGCTCAGAAAGGCAGCTTTATTCTGGGCTGCATAAAAGAAACTTGGCAGTAGGTCAAGGGAAGTGATCCTTCTCCTCTACTCTGCTCTTGTGAGAACCAGCCTGGAGTATTATGTCCTGTTCGAGAGCCCACAACACAGGAAGGACCTGGAGCTCCTGGAATTATTCCACAGGAGGGCCACAAAGATGACCCAAGGGCTCGAGCACCTCTGCTATGAAGACAGTCTGAGCGAATTCAGATTGGACAAGAGCAGGCTCCAGGGAGGCCTTACAGGAGCGTTCCAGTACCTGAAGGGGCTACAGGAAAGCTGGGGAGCGACTTTTTACAAGGGCATGTAGATGTAGGATGAGAGGTAATGTTTTCAAACTGCAAGAGGGTAAATTTAGGTTAGACATGTGGAAGAAATTCTTTAGTTTGAGGGTGATGAGACAGTGGAACAAGCTGTCGATTGAGGCTGTGGATACTTCATCCCTGGAGGTGTTCAAGGGCAGGTTGGATGGGGCTTTGAGTAACCTGATCGAGCAGGAGATGTCCCTGCCCGTGCAGGAGAGTTGGAACTGGATTACCTTTAAGGTCACTTCCAACCCAAACCATGATTCACTACATCTCAGTTTCAAGTGTTTGTTTTTTGTTGTTTGTTTTGTTGTTGTTCTTTCTTCTTGGTTCTGAAGGATTCATTGTGGTTGCAAAGTGGCTCAGCTTACGTGGAAAGGAAGAACATGCTTCCCACCAAATTATTCTATTCAATTATTTCTTCCAAATTATTATTTGCAACATCCCTTAAAATTTTACTAGTAAAGAACATATTTTAATCCTATTCTCTTACTGTATTGTACAGACAAGCTGGCAGAATCAGTGATCATGAATATTTCCATGACAGCTCTGTTGTGTGCCAAATTTAGTGCTGCTTGGCATCAGTGGCATCGAAGCACACACACAGGATTTAGCCCCAGGGGGATTTTGGCATAGGACAAGGCATAGCTTCAGAATCAAATATGGAATGAAGCAAAGACAAATCCTCAGCCCCTCAGGACGATGGAGATGCTTGTAGATACGGTTCACAAAAATGTGTGAGCATTCAGCCAGATTTTGTGGCTGAAATGGTCACAAGATGCTCTTTTAGTTATCAGAGGGGTGAGGTGGATCACTAGAATGGGGGTTGAATTGCATGCTAGACCCCAAATTTTGCTGATAGGCAGATACCTCAGCTAGGTAACTGGGCACTTTCTGTATCACACTTCAATGCCCCATCATGAATAAAGATTCAATAGATTCTTACGGAAGTAACAGAACTGCCTAATCCATTTCACTTACTACAACCTTTATAATTCTGGGCTTGAAAATCTCTCAGCCATGTTTCATAGTGTGAGAGGCAGTAACAGCAAAAGAACAAACAATGGAATTTCTTTTTATTGGCAGCACTGAGAGACACATAACCTAGGATTTCAATGCACCGGTACTCAGTGTGGTGTCTAAGCATGTCTAAGACAGCTGCAGTGAGTTGAGATGCTCTAGAAAGTGGTCGCTGGTTTTCACTGCAAGAAGCCAATGACAAAGAATTGCCTCCAAGAAAGTCTTTCAAGATGGAATGCACTTTTTCAACTGCTGTGATACAACCAGATTTTATTGGCATTCACAGAATTGTTTTCTCACATCCTAGCATTCATTAAGGGCCTACCAGAGCAGAGGAAAGCAGCAGAGATCATTTGACTGCACAGAAAAAATGGTCCTTTCCTTCATAAAAATAAGGTTTGCTATTACATGCATTCTGTCTGAGAGAATACCATATAAAAATCATGAGGTATGGAAAGGATCATACATCAGTCTATATATCAAATACTGTAGTTTATAATTGAAATTTTTACATGTGATCTTTTTCTCTCTATGCTGTCATAAACTGATTAGAATTTCATTATCTGGCCCCCACTGCATATCTTTTTTATTTCTGTAATGCAAGAATAAGCATTCAAATAGTAAACACCTAAATCTGCTCTAGGGGAAGATTTTACACATCCAAAGAAGGTTTTTTTATTATTATTATTTTAATTATTATTAGCATTTCCTTGTGAGAGTATCACATATTCATTTGTTCTTCCTACTTGCTACCTTCAACTGTTTCCAAAAAAGCAGTCAGGAAGATGACAGGAGTACCACAGCTTCCTACAGTACGTGACTGTTTAACCTTAAGTCACCTCAGCTGTGAAAACTGTGGAGGCAACTTTGAAAAACAGATTTTGAATGTGACAGCAAAATTACTTTGTGATGTTTATACATTTTTCATAATGCTGTTCCCAGTAGAACTGATTCCTATATTTCTTACAGCAACAGCATGGAGAAGCAGGCTTTTAAAAGGATGGGGTTTTGCTGATGCTGCTTTCTCTGTGTCTAGTTAGCTAAGAGACTATGCTGTAGCTTAATGCAACAGAGTAATAACAGTGATGCTTTAGGCAGTCTCTCAAGAAGCAGAGGTGCATCTCCTTGTACATGGCTGCTCTTGGGGAGGAGGGCATGTGTGCATGTGTGAGGGAGCACAAGAGCACTATGCAGATGGAAATGGAATAAGACAGCCAAGCAGAGGACTTAGACAATGTGCCACAGAGCTCAATAAATCTATACAGTTTCTTTATGCTCTGCAAGGTCATAGATGACGCTGACATTGGTCTCCTAGCAACCCACTCTACTAACCTACTTTTGTCCCAATCACTGGAGAATGGCTTTAATGCTCTGAGCTGTAGTTCAACACGTGGAGGAAAGAATCAAATTGATGCTGGGTAACTGCTGATGTGCAAAATTCTGAAAAGCATTTTTCTGGTCTGTCTCTTCTCTATATTGTTTGCACTCAGAAGGCTTCTTGAATAAAAAACAATAACACTAAAAAATTCCTAAGTTTTACAGGAATACTAACTTCATTAGAAAACTGAGAAATATAGTGCACAAAGTCATACCCATATTTATTTAGATAGGAGTCTAATACAAGCTTCCAGTTAAGCAGGTTCTACCCCAAACAGGAGATGCTTCTGATATTTAAAAAAACAACAACAACAACAACAAACAAACAAAAACAACTAATAGATACAAAACTTAAAATTAACTAACTGAAACATAGTTTTATTCAGTTATATATCATGTAATCAACTTGTTAAAAGATCTTAGACAGCTATAGTAATGACTTTAAAAATTCTACATTTGGAATACCTACTGTATAAAACTTAATTTGACCTATAGAAAACAAAGCAGAGTCTTGGGCAACAGTAACTCACAACTACAACCATATTGAATGAAATCTCATTCTGTAGCTTGTGAGTAATATGCATATGGTTGATAAGATACAGCTACATCTTCTCAAAGATGTATTTTTGTTTACTTCAAGAATTGTTCATAGTCGTATTCCAAAACACATGTCAAATGATACAATGGAGTAAATAATGCAAAACAAATAATTCCATTTATTTAGCCTATTGCTCTGCTTCAGGAATGCTACAATTTCTATTTAACCATAATCTGGGTTTATATTACCACTTCTTATCATTTTTTTCATCAAATTTCCTGTCTGTGGCACACAAGATTAATTTTTTTCTGGATAGCTACAGGTATTTATAAGAATCAGGTGAAACTGGCTTTCTGTGTTTTGATTAGAGGTATTCTTAGCCAGCCATAAAACATATCATTGAAAAGGACCCATCTTCTTAATTTTACATGTAGCAAGTGAATATTTTCACAACATGTGTACTGCATAAATCTGAGCTCTGCTCTACATTCACAAAGACTTTCATTTCAGATAAATGTAGCAATAGCCAAGGGAATATGCTGTTTCCTCCCTTCTGCACAAGAAAATGTGCAGGTTTTTGTGTCTAAAAAAAACCCCCAAGTTAACATTTTCCCTTCCTACTGCCAGGAAAATATAACTGTCCGGTTGAATGTGTCATTGGATCAGACACTACTGAATATTATGGTTATCTCCTTGAGGGACACTTACTGAGCCAGGATGAAGCTGTTTGCACTGACAGCTCTTCTATCTTGGCCTCTATGAAAGATATTATTGTTACCATGAGAGAAACAGTTTCTTACTGCTAAATACAGTAATTGCCTAACCCTTGACTGTTACCCATAAGCACACACAACAGATGGGGGGTTATAAAACACAGGAATTAAAGATCACTGGATCATAAACTACATTTGTGCTGCCCTGCCCCAAGTGAAGCGGATGCATCACGAGGATTCTCCTAAACTGTTTTGACTGTCAGTGGCATTCAGAGACCACAACAAAAGCAAGGGTCACCAGTCTAGTAGGAAAATCCATTCATAGCTGTTTCCCCTATAAGATTCAGCAAATGGAGAACCATGCAGATTGGCAGCACAGAAACCCCATCACAGTGGTGTGCAGCCCCTCTTGAACACCTTGCCTCAGCAACACAAAACACGCCCTATGTGGGAAGACTTCGAGCAAACACAAAAAATACTGTCACTTCTGTTTTCACCCTGGAGCACATTTATACTAGTGACTGCTGATGTTTGCAGTGTATTTTTCTGGTTTGCCCAGATGTCACTTATAATTCCAGAATTATGGCATTGTATAGATCAGAAGGGAGTTTTGGATAGCCCCGTCTCCTGTTCAGAGCAAGGGAGCTGAAGAACAGGTTTTTCTCGGTCTTGTCTAGCCAAGATTTGAATATCCTAAAGTGCGGACATTTCATAGCCTCTCTGGGAGCTTATTCCAGTGTTTGACCATCCTCATGATGATTTTGTATTTTTATTTCTTCTTTTCTTATGGGTCACAGCTGTTTCCCAAGCTGCAACTTATTGGAAAAGTTCATGCTGAGGACTGCTAAATCCCACTCCTTTAGGAAATTTTCTAAGAGTCGCAGCTCCCTCCATGCAGGACACATGTGGATAATCTTGTTCAGTGATAGAAGGAAAATGCTAACTTGTTGAAAGGTGAGCCTGAGTGTACCTGAATTATGTTGTCTAAGAGGTTTCCCAAGTAACAAAGGGAGATCCAAGAGGAGTGCCAAGGCTTCGTAAATAATTCAGAAAAAGAAAGAAAAAAAGAAAACAAACAAACACCAAAAAGACCCAATAACTAAAACAGACCCCAGTAAAAACTCTACAGAAACTTGCAGAAGAAAAAGGAAAAACTAAGCCTTATAGCAGCTCAGGTCACATTGCAAACCTAAGAAAAAACAAGGGAGAGGTGTCCTGAGCAGAGTTGTGGTTCAAAACAGTCTTGAAGCAATCTCCTCTAACTTAACTCCAGAAAAGAAGATGGTTTAGATATTCACTGTTAAATAAATAGAATGCATCCATTTCTGTCTCAAGTCTTTCCCACGTCTTTTCCCTCAGCCAGCTCTTTACACCTCAAGGGGATGCACTGCACAGCTTTTTTTCTTAAGGCAGTTTGGTGATGTTAAAATACTTCACATTACTTCTCTAATATCTTGCTTTCCATGTTTTTTCAGCTTCCAAAAATAAGACTTTCAATCATACAGGCATTTGACTTGGCTTATTTAGAGTTATTTTCAAGCAATAAAATTATTTGGACTAATAGTATCTATATGTTAGCCACCTATGCATTAAGGAAAACCTGAAGGAAAACATGATTTTTGAAGCCAGAAGACAGAGACTAAGGAAGTTTCACTTATTTTCAGCTTAGTTACTCTGCAGTTTTGTATCAGTAAAGTCCAGATATATCCTGTGGTTATACATATACAAAGATCTTTTATCACACACCAGCACCTTTTCATATTCATGTGGTTGAATAGTGGGCAACACTGTAAATATGTAAGCATGAGAAAATCAGAAAATTACAGTAAATTACCTAGAGAGAAGGTAATCCAAAAGAATCCTTTCATTGTAAAGAGAAATAATACTTCAAACAGCACATAGAAATTTTTGCCTAAACTCCAATTCTACTTACAGATTTTTCAACACTCATGTTAATTTGCATACACTGGTTTAATAAAAATTGATTATAGCACTGTGAGTTTAATTTTGACTCCAGATAAAATGAAGCATATGTAGAGTAATGAATTATTTAGCCCTCTGAGATGATAATCTGTATGTGTCACAATGTATTATTTTTTTCACTTTGTGCCGTCAATTATTATATAAGTAAAAGAAATATACTAGAGCTGAAACAATTTTACTTAGAACAAGGAGTGAAAAAAACCACTTTTTAATAGTCTGCCTGTTTTATGTTCACTTCAAGTGTGTGTACATTTATCTTTATATATCTATATATGTATGTATGGATACAAAAAACCCAAATAGATATGCAAACGTATAATCCACTTCTCCGTGTAGACAAAGTGGCAGACAAGCAAGCATGTTTCTCAGTACAAGCAGCCTAAACCATCCCCATTTTTCTCACAGTATAGACTTAAACAGCTACAGGTCAGTTGACTTGTAATAAATTCCTACCCTGTGCTTTCTTGTTCAGCCCTAGGCTCGATATAGGTACATGGATACACCAAAAGAGACTGAAGAAAATTTGTTTGTGTATTAATAGGACAAGAGCTATGTTGCACAAAACAACATTCTGTGAAAGACTAGCTCTACCTATATCTGCTACAACTTGCACATACTTTGGGTGCTAAAATGAGACAAAGCTGCTAACACTTACAAGACTGATGCCATTTTCTATCCTTCAGGTAGATAATGGGTTAACAGATTTTACCTCTTCTCAGGCAGAGAAGAGAAAATCAGTTTCCAGTATTTAAAGGCCTTAAGTGGCTGGTGCAAGAGATAAGCAATCCTTACAAAAGCACTGCCAATTGTTTATTATGTCTTCTGTAGCTGCAGAAGAGCTCCTCCTTAGAAACATAGACTAAGGCTTCTTTATGTGGTCTGGGTAACAGCTTGAATGTCTTTCTCACACCTGCTATTACATTCCTTTTCTCTTTTTATCACCTGAGCTCTGGTGCTTTAGGAAGACAGCACTGTTCACATATAAATTTGTCTGTGACAGAAGGTATAATGTGGATAATAGGAATACAAATGCATCTGCAACTATTTTGAGAATTCAAAACTTTCCTGTAGAGCTGAGTATTTCTGAAGATGTTCTGTAAATATTAGCTAAAACTAAAACAAACCTTCAACTCTGTTTATATCACATTACTTTTTGGTTTCTTCATATGTTAAAGAAAACAATTTCTGGGAAGAACATCCATGAAGAAAAACTAATTTAAAACAAATATTAGAGATATTTTCTTAAATTAGTTTGTTAGGGTTTTTTGAATCACTGTATCTACTTTGAATAATGAGGCTAAACATTTCTAATCCTTTTTGAATCAATTCACCATTTTAGCAGTGATGGAGAATTTCATGTAAGCATCACTTACATCCTGTGAAATAGTAATTAATTTAACCTTGCCATACAATCAATACTCTTTGTCATAGATTTCAACAGTAAGTGAATACAGAGCATGATTTAGTTAAACTCTGTGAGAACTTTCTGTAAAATGCATCATGTTCCTCCATTTGTGAGGCAAAAATGGAAATTCATCCTTCCAATCAGCCATGCTGAATGTCACTTGACAGTGTCACAGAATTTACATTTACAGTTGGTAAATATTACTAACATTTTATACAATTTTCAGATAAATTTCAAATAAAAGGCAGCACTTTTCCCAGTAGTTCCAACTAACAGAGTATGGCTAAGAATTCCTTTTGCCCAATTATCCATTATATACAAAGAGCAATATACATCTGTGAACATACACGCAACTACCTACAAATACACATCACTATAAACACACACATATTACACACATTATCTACATATGGAAAGCATGTATACATACACAATGATCCATACATCTCAGTAAGAATATTTACTCAATAAGAAATTCACATACATGGAAAAAATGCCTCTCTAAATTCTGTGCTACCAGATATATAACACAATTTTTCCACTTCAGATATTTAGTCCATTGACAAATTCTGTGAATTTTTTTTTTTTTTAAAGGAATATTATATTAATAAACTGAAAATTCCAGTACACTGGAATTCAGTTAATGAGAATGTACTTAGAACAACACAACTATTTTAAATATAATTAAATATAATTGATATATTAATAAATGAATTTGAGGGAAGGAGGGTGGCAGGGAGTTCACCTGTGTGGTACAGGAGCAATGACAGTGATAATCTGCATTGTGCATGCATGTATGTTGATTTCATACAATGAAAGTCCCTGAAAATCACATTTGATATGAGGTAGTAACTTGGAAAAGGTGATTAAGATGCGGCTCTATATCCTCAACATACACACATTATCTAACCCGTTCAGTAAAGAAAAAGCAAGACTGTGTAGCAAGTTAGGCTAGGTTTTGACCTATAACCCAAATTAGCTTTGGGATGTGTTATTTTTTTTCTTATATTCACTGAAATGCCTAGAAAAGAAGTTCTATATAACTGAGCACAAACCTTGAATTTTTCTCAGCTGTTACAGCACTACTTGCAAGTGGGAGGTACAGTCAGACAAAGCATGTTTTGGTCAGCCCCATTCTAACTGCCCAGTACACTGCAAAACTGGAAATTTTGGACTCTAACTATTGAAAACATGGAGATACTGTCAATGTTATGAGGACCAATTAATAGTACATAATTATGTTTTTTTAATTCCTTTTTTGTATTCCAGTGTGCTTGTTAACTTGGATGTGTAAAATTATGGCCTAAACTGAGGTTTTACTTCCTTGAATTACACCCATATAGACTGGGGTTAAAGGTGAATTATGTATGTTCATTTTGTTTCTTAGAGTTATTTTAACCAAGACAATTTAAAACTATATCCTTAGTCAAGCCAAGACACAAATAAAGCCTGAGTTTGTAATGTGTTGACTATGTGCTTTCCATGTAACTACTGATACTGTTTCTTGCTTTTAGTGTGTTGCTAAATCTTCACAGAATCACAGAATCACAGAATTTTAGGGGTTGAAAGGGACCTTGAAAGATCATCTAGTCCAACGCCCCTGCCAGAGCAGGGTCACCCAGAGCACATCACACAGGAGCGTGTCCAGGTGCGTTTTGAATGTTTCCAGTGAAGGAGACTCCACAACCTCTCTGGGCAGCCTCTTCCAGTGCTCTGTCAGTCTCACAGTAAAGAAGTTTTTTCTGATGTTTACTTGGAACCTCCTGTGTTCCAGTTTGCACCCATTGCCCCTTGTCCTATCACTGGACATGACTGAAAAAAGCCTGGTTCCATCCTTCTGACACTTGCACTGTCACCCCTCAGCCTCCTCTTCTCCAAGCTAAAGAGACCCAGCTCCCTCAGTCTTTCCTCATAAGGGAGATGTTCAACTCCCTTAATCATCTTTGTGGTTCTGTGCTGGACTCTTTCTGGTAGTTACCTGTCCTTCTTGAACTGAGGGGCCCAGAACTGGACACAAACATCACCTTTTTGGTGAAAGAATAAATAAACAATAAACTGAGAAAAATATTGAACCAAAGAAATGTTACTTTGGGTCGAATCATTGCTATCACGAAAATTACACCTAGGTGTCAATCTTAAATATCAGAGAATTTTAGCCAACCCCACACATAATCTTCCATGTCCAAATTGCTTGCAGGTGGTGTTTTGGCAACTAAGTCAAACCCAAGATTTTTGTTCAATTATGTTGCAGTTTTACTTAATTTCTGGCTGCTCTTACAACAATTAGAATAAATTAATCTGTGGAAGTATTGTCTCCACAAACATTCCGTAGTGGATAGATGCTCCAGAGCACTTTCGTTAGACTGCAAAATATTTCAAACTAAAAAAAATCAGGCTTTTAAAATGAAAATAACTGGAAGTGTTTTGTCTGACAAAATTTGTTTTCAATTATCAGTTCTCCTACCAGCAAGGTCTCATTTTCCTCAACCAACCATGAGACATTTTGTAAAGACATAAGAGTTTGTTCCAAACAAAGGGAGTAGTGCAGCATGGTCCTTCACATGATCCTCAGCCTGCTCAGTTTCCCCATACTGAAACAGCAATGTTGCTTCTAGTCCATGAGCAAGAATTTTAGAACCCACCGTGCTGGAACAGGCTGTGAAAACCAATGTGCCCCTTTAGAGCTGGCTCTGATCTTTTTGACACATCACACATTTCAGACATATGTTATGTGACTAGCTAATTTCCAATGTGAAATTATTAAATACAGAATTACAGCTAAGTTACCGTCATTGATCTGCTGAATTGAAGAGGGCATAGTTTACGGTATCCTGTTAAGCTAAATATCTGGCAATTTATGTATGAATGGCTTCTGTAGCAAGAACCTTTGCTGAATACCATGCTAAATGTCTCAATCAGCCTTTTCTTGATGATATCGAGCATGATGTATTGATAATACACAGGAGGGAAAATACAAAATTTAACAATACACACAGTACGAAATGTCATATCTTAATGTGATTTGGAACAGATCCTCAAAATGTCCTTGGCAACTCAATGCATTAAAAAGCCTAGTATTTTGGTGCCAAGTCAGTCACAATTTTGGCTGTGGAGTCTATTTTCAATAATTCACTTATATTGGTCTGCTCAGACCCTTCAAAACAATCATGAATTAGATATCAAACTACATTTTATATGAGATCAATGCATAGAAATTATTTTTTAGATGTGAACAGCCAAAACGGTCAAATAGACCATTGCTAGAAGTCTTTAAGTACCATGTTTGCTAGATTATTTTTTTGATTTTTTGAAAATACAAATCGATTTTGATGTTACATCTGTCCCCACAATGGTAATGATGTATAAAGTAATAAAAATATTTTGCATTCTGAATGTGTCAATTTTTTATCCTTCAGAAATTTGACTAGATTTTATCTTAAGTGTAAAAACACAAAAAAAAAAACACAGAAAAAAGCTTTTGTACATTCCGTTGTTACTGTTTTACTTGCAAGCTTCCTGAGTTGGACAAGAGGAAGGAGTAATTTACAGTTGGCACAATATTCTTTTTCTTCTGACATTTCTAGTTCAAGCCAGAAAATCAAATACTTGCATAGCTACTTCTGCCTGATATTTTCCTTTACTCTTATATATTTATTCATATATAAACAAACAAATAAACAAACTAACAAAAAAAAACCACAACAACCAAAAAAAAGCCTGTTTTTTGTGGTTTCACTTTGGATTTAGAAGTAGATCAAGAAATTACTTAAAAATCAGTTGGGAAACAGAACTTCTAAACAGCAAAAGTTTCAAAACAGCTGTTGTATCCTCACTTGCATATTTAAAACCTGAGCACTTTCTGCTTCTATAGTATGGCTTCCTACTGTGACCATTCTCTCCACTGAGCAACAAAAGAAGCTATAGTGGCTGATTTTAACTTTGTTCAGATTTATTTAATGAGAATCTAGTGCCCTGTATTTGTGAATAAATAACGTGTTGCTGCAGTCTCTCACGAAACTTGTGTTGTAAAGCTTTATAAAGTTATAAGAAAATGCTAAGGTGATTCTGGATGTAATCTAGATTACCAGGAAATAAAATTACATTCCTCTGAAAGTAATTTTGGTAATTCCATTTATTTACCAAAGTTGGAGATCTCATTGTTTTCTGGGATAGAAGAAGGATCTTTGTGTGGTCAGCAGCTTCCTTTCACTTTTATCATCTCCAAACAGAAGAGAGTTTGCAAACACAAAACTCCAAACATTTTCAGGAGTGATTTTGTGCTAAATTGGGGAACTTAGAGGATTTTAAATTTATCACTTCCATGTTGTCTTTCTGTCTCTGGTTTGTATATAGCAGTGATTTGTTTTCAAGAAAGGTTGGCCGCAGTAACAGCAATAGTGGCAGAATCATGTCCTCTTACCTGTGATTATCTTAGCTTGCAGCATAGTTATAAAAATTGTCCAAGAAGAAATAGCCGGGGTTTTTTTGTTTGTTTGTTTTGCTATTTCAGAGATTTTTCAGGATGACAACAAAAATCAGAGACCATTGTAGGAGAATACATGGAAATCAGATTCATAAACAAAATACGGCAGTTCTCAACCTCCACTTTTCTCAGTAAAATATCATTAATGACTTCAGGGTTGATCCAAACCCCTGGGAAAGCTTCAAAGCAGGTTGTGGTTCAGTATTGACTGCCTTCGGTGATTTCTGAAGAATACTTTGATGATTATAAGTATCCAGCACATATGAAGACTCATCAAATGTTGAATACAGTTTAATTTATGACAAAAATATAGCTTTCTGGATATCTTAGAGAAATAGCTTTTTGTTAATACATAACCTTTGTTGTTACCACATGCTTTAAACCTTGCTCAAAGAGTGAACCAACAGATAATATAATTGAGAATTAAAAATAAATACAGAGTTCTAGAACAAATATCTACTCAGCATTATAGAAGGACAAAAACTAGTTTGATATAAAACCTTGTCTGTGCAGGCTTAATTTAACTGATTTTACGTGAATTAGCCCCCATGTCAATACCTCAGAGGTCCATTTGAAAGTGCTTTTTTAAGTTTAAAATTATTAGGCCTTTATCATGATTAGGCTTAGGGTCGAGTTTAATCAAATTAAGATATTCTTGAGGCAAAATAAAACTGTTTTGAAAAGAATTTGATTAAGTTGTTTTAAAAGCAATTTTAAGGCTATCTCAAAATAGACACAAGCCACAGACAGATTTAAAGCCACCACAAAGCAGAATTCTAAACAGGGAGGTTCCAATATAGTTTAATTTTATCATCTGAGGAGAAATATGTTGCCAAATATTCCAGGAGATATCTTGTGCACCAAGAATTTCATAATGCCTTCTTCCTGTTTGTAGAAATGTCTTTTGTTTATTCACAATGGCTCTACCTTTTAAATGCAGGTACTATATTTTGCTTGCATAGCAAAGCAATTGTGGTCTAGCTGCCTAAGAGTTTCATTTAAAGCCTACTATAGTCAGCGGAAGCCCTTCCCCACATTTTCAGGTTCTTGCGGGTTAAGCCTTCAACTGCAGGTAAAAACGAAAAACTTTGTGCTTCTTAAGGACTGATGAGATGTAAAATAAGTATAGCCAGGATTTTTTGGCACAGGTCTTAAAAAACTAAGTTTAGTGAAAACCCATTAAATTTTAAAAAAAATCTTCACAAGCATTGGAAAGTCTTTAGGTAACACAAAATGTTTGATACATCATTGAATATAAAAGTATAATGTAAATATATATATATATTTTGTGTGTGTGTAGTTTTCTTTCCTTCTTTCATGTCATACACCTTTTCACTGCATTTTCTTTCATGAAATGGATCTTCTGTGCAGGAATGAACTTCTGGAACAGTCTATGTCTCTACTGTCTGTTAGTCACATCTAAAAGTAGATGTAGACAGACCATGTGAAATATTTAAACCAGCTGAGCACAGATCAAGATTTTGAGTTCAAATGCAAGTTTTGAACAAGCCATCTGGCTCAATCCAACATGTTTGTTTGTTAGCAGATGTATTTGTTGTGTGTACAAACAGGAAGTGCAAACTCCAATGCAATATAAGTTTTTTGATCTATTTTCTTCAAAGTTAGGATCAATAGAACTGCATTTGAAAGTGTGAATAGCAGAAAACAAAATTATTGATTTGGAGTCAATAAGACTTTTCTATAAATGTGGCTGACTGACCCTAGGATTACGTATACATGTGGATATTTCAGAAGTGAAAACCCCAGAAAGTGTGAAATGTGGTGAAAGCACAAACCTCAAATCCGTGTTTGCATCTGATGTGCAATTACTCTACACCAGGAGTACCCCAGTAAGACAAATTTAGCACAAGAAACTGGTAACTCAGTTTTCACAGTCCTCTGGGACCTCTGTTAGACTAGCAAGGGATTGTTCAAGACTTGGGAATCTCCAAGACACAGGACATGCCCTTATTGACACAGAGGTCAGTATGCATTTATAAGAAACCCTCTGTGAGACATTCACTGAAAAGCTGCATTTCTACTTTGAAAGAGCTAGTTCAGTCTTTAGCAAGTTTGTTTTATCTCCAGAGCCTTCTGACTTCTGAGGTGATCAGTTACACCTATAGGAATTTATTGCACAGGGAATCTGGTGGTATTTATGTTAAGCTTTTTAATGTCTATGTTGAAGGCTCTCTGTCATTAACCCTCAAACAAACTAAGTTCCTCCAGTAGTAGATTTGAAATGTGAAGCATCAGGCTCCCATCACAGATGTCAGCAGACTAAGGAGAAGCCTGGCACCACTTATTAAGTATAAAACAAGTCCAAATGAGGGAACCAGAGACCCCAAAGCAATGAGATAGAAGCAAACATTACAATAATATTTAATGAGATGGGTGCCAGTATGGTTAAAAAAGTCAAGCCATGTATTTGTAGCTACCGCATAAGCTTCCGTAGGACTGGAAATCTTGCTACATGGCACTAATGGTCTGTTCTAGTACATATTCACCAATTAAATTAAACCTGTCATTAAGAATTTTGTGAAGATTTGTGAATGATCAGTTGATTAAACCATCCAAACTTAGCCTTGGATTTTTAGTTGGCTTAGTCTCTTCACAGAATCACAGTGTAGAAAAAGGGTGAAAAAAGAACAATTATGCAGAAACTGAAGTAAGGTTAAGAGATGTGAATTGACGTTTCTTTGTAAAGACGGATACATTGCCAAACTTTTCTTAGCCTACTTGCGGTGTTGTTTGTAAATACCTCCGTGCATTGGGACCTCTGAAACACCTGACTAAATCTCTTCATACCACTAGGGTTCTTTCAGCAAACAGCAGATTCAAGAACTTGAGGAGACAACAGTATATTTAGGAGCCTAATTGCTTTTGCTTCTTAGCTACCTGTATAAAGTGTTTGGTCTCTCAGCTCCTGTCATTTATCCCATCTCTCTTCTTGTTCCCCTTCTGAAATTTATTCCACAAAAATTGGTTGCTAAAGCCAGATACCTCAGTGACTCTTTGAAATGTTGTTAAGCAAATAAATAATTCCTAACTAGACCATCAGGCCAATTTTCCTTTTACTGATTTTTTTTTTCTTTTTTTTTCCCTTCAGTAAGCTTTCTTTTAACTAGTAGCACAGTGTTCCATTTAGGGATGATAACAAACGGTGGAATATTTTTCTAACTGCTGGTTCTTCAAGGTCGCATCTTTACTCTGCTGGCTCAGACACTATGGGGAGATCTATGCCCCCCGCCCCCCTGCCCTGTAGGAGGCTGAGATAGACAGACAGCAAAACTGGCCAGAGATACTCCCTTCCATGTATCTATGTAATCTCAGAGGAAGGTCAGAGATCACAGAAGACAACTTCCTTCCTGCTGCTTCTTCCCTCCATGGCCAGCGTCCGGGGAGGACTCTGTCCATCCATCATCATCGACCTCCAGGCTCGAGCTCTCCTGACCCTCATCACTCTGTGCTTTCTCCAGCAGCTCCAGGATTTTTCAGGACGATTGACAGCTCAGAAGATGCTGTGGGAGTTGCTGGGGGTGGGGGGAGGCAAATAGGAGTTTTGTACATTTCCTGAACATATTTGTATATAATTGTATGTATTTTCTTTCATCATTAGTGTTTAATTAAAGCTGTGTAGTTTAGTTTTCAATCCAGCAAAGTCTCTCTCTTTTTCCCTCTCTCCTTCCCTACCTGGGTGGGTGGGGAAGGGGATCGAGAGCATTGTTGTCAGACCTGAGTCATACAGTGACACTCAGAGAAAAAAAAAAAGATAAACACTAGTTCTAAATTGTCTTTGCTGAATATGGAACTAATCTAAAATAAGACACAATCAGTTTGAGATTTATTATGAGCCAAGTTTCCTTAACTCATTAGCATGGCCAATACATTTTCAGAGGGTTCATGAATCTATAACAAACAGAAACTATGGCACCTAATTTACCTTGTTCTCAGGTTACATTAACTTAATTGGGATGCACCATGGAGCATTCAGATTCTGTCTTTAGTGGTATTATGGGATAAGCCTAGGCCAATTTTTATTTTATTTAAAAAAAAAATGCAGATTTCTGAAAAATAATAATATCCCCATTTAGTTTAAGAATAATTTTGCTTTGTGAGTGCAGGTTCAGTATAAAAAAAATCTGTTTTTTAAAGGCACTAAAAGCAAAGATATACAATATAATTAGAGTTAATAATTCTTTAAGACATAAATACTAAGGTAAAATAGAAACAGTAGAGTTTAAGTGTTGTATCATTCTTAAAGCTGTGAAAAATATATCAGCAGAAAAATAATTTAAACATTAAATTTGCTAGCATGAGACATTCCATTTATACAGCTCAATCTGCAGGCATATGTTTATTAAGATTATGGAGCTCTGGAAGACATTAATTAAGTGTTGATTTAATGCACATATAGATGCACATACAAAAAAGCAATCATACTCCCTTCTGTCAGATGTCATCTGCTCAATCCAAATATGACCTTACTTTTACAAAGGTACTTCTTCAGTAGCAAAACCACAGCATAACATCCAGCACACTAGCATTCATTTTGACATCTTTATCAACAATCTTGATGAGGAGATAGCATGCAGTAAGTTTGCAGATGTCACCAATTGGGAGGGAATGTTGATCTGGCTGGGGGTAAGGAGGCTCTACAGAAAGACTTGGACAGACTAGATTGATGGGCCAAGGATACACATTCCTTTGAATGAGATGGGAGTGCTAAACACATATTTGAGATCATGCATCTTTTATATATACAAATGTATTTCAATTGGGGCCAGAAGGTGTGCAATATCTGGGACTTAACTGCTAATTTGGCTATGCAAATACGTTTTTTTAATTCTTTAACTCTTACTGAATATTGCTTCACTTCAAAAATACACACAGATGTTTTAATGTATCTCTTTCCACTTGGTCATTACATTTTGGTCATCAAAACACAGTGAAAGGAATAAGTTGCTTAGGAAGAGTGGATAGTCTCATCTAGTGACTTGAAAGGAGTACTTTGGCCACATATGTGATTTAAAAATCATATTCTTATGCTAAATTACTTCAGAACATTTCCTAAAATTGGTGATATTTTGTCCTGATAACCCACATCAATTTGATAAGTGTTTTTTTTCTTTTTCCTTAAAATTATGCTTAAAGATAGGAAAGAAGTTTGTTTTTCATGAAGCAATTGTGAATGTGAAAATGAAATGATGTCTTCATTGAAGCACTTCCCTATGTGGCATTATTAAAATTCGGCACAACAGTTTCAAGTATAAGGCTGGAACACTTCTCCTTCAAAGACAGGCTGAGAGAGTTGGGCCTGTTCAGCCTGGACAAGAGAAGGCTCTGAGAAGGTCTTATAGCACCTTCCAGCACCTGAAGGGGGCCTACATGAAAACCAGGGGGGGACTTTTACCGGAGTGCATAGTGATAGGATGAGGGGTAATGGTTTTACACTGGAAGAGGGTAGATTTAGGTTTGAGGAAGAAATTCTTTAGTGTTAAGACAGTAAAACAAGTTGCCCAGGGAAGTTGTGGATGCCCCCTCCCTGGAAGTGTTCAAGAACTGCTTGGATTGGGCTATGAGCAGCCTGTTCGAGTGGGAGGTACCTTTGCTCATCCAGGGTCATTGGAACCAGATGATCTTAAAAGTCCCTTCCAACCCTAGCCATTCTGTGTTTCCTGAGTATGTTGGGGCACAGAAGTTTTAGGCATTTCAATAATCAGTATTGCCACAGCTAAGCTTCCTGATAGAGCTGGCAGCTCTGACAACAGCTTAATTTTATGTACCAACAGAATTGAACATTAATTTTCAATGTGTGAGCTGTAGTTTCCACTGTGATATTTTATATGATATGGAAGAGAGCTCGGGTTTCTTTGCTTGCCCTCTTCCACTTGCAGTAAGCCTGTGAGAATAAGGTTTACTCAGCAAAAATGTCTGACAAGATGGCATATTTTTCTCAAGTAATTGCCTGCTGAAGCCAGTTTAGATGAAAGCAGAACTGTTATACCTGTTGAAAATCTTAAATTATTGGTGTTTATTATTTTTTGTTGTTGTTTTTTTTTTTTTTTTTGCTTGATAATTTAGGAAGAGGGTGTGTCATTGTCATATTTATCTTGTCTCTCTGGATGTAACTGGAAAAATATTTGTGCCCTTGTATGTTTTGCTTACCTGAATTTGTCTCTTTCTGAAACTTCTATAAATGCCCAAGCCACTTGAGCTTTGCAGCAGACACACAGCTGACACACCATGATGGTCACAAGCATCAGCATCAGCAGTTTATTAAGGGTTATGTTGCATTTTTATATTTTGCTCTCCTGCCCACTCACCTTACACTTTCTTCCTATTGTTTAACAGCTTCTGTTCACTCATTGTATCTTATTCTGTGAAAGGCTACAAGCTTCTTACATTTTCTTACAAGAATGTCAACATAAACCTTATCTCACATACCTTCTTTCCCTCAAACTTGTTTATCTCTTACCGTGAGGGCACAGCTGTAGTTTGTTGAGATCAAGGCCACCCACAGCCCATAGCTGATCACCCACAGAGCATTACAATGCACTTGAAGGAAGTTAACAGTGCAGTATTAGGAGAGTAACTTGATAGTAAGACTATAAGGTAGTTCTATTAAACAGAACAGCAAAGGCTGTACACAAAATACTTGAAGAAACAACAAACCCTTTTGCTCATTCAGGGTAAACTCAGTGAGAAAATTCAGATGGAAGAACTGGAAGAAAACCTCCAAGGTAGTAAAGGTGTCTATATCAATGCTTATTGAAAATGCTTGTTTATCTTAGCCAAGCATTTGTGTTCCTAGAAACCAAAGGATATTGTGATGGTTTAACTGTGGGTGGCTACTAGGTGCCCATCAAGCTGTTTCTCCCTCCTTGTTTTTAACAGGACTAAAGGAGAAAATGAAAAAATCTATATCTTGTGTTTCAAGATATAGACAAGGAGAACATATACCACTAGCCATCACAAGCAGAACAGAAAATTAATTTAATTTATTGTCAATTAAAATTAGCATAGGACAGTGAGAAACTAAGGAAAAACTAAAAACATCTTCCTCCTACTCTACAACTCAGGTTTAACTTCCTTCCTTCAATCCCAACTCTTCTACCTCTCCTTGACCCTGAGCAGTGCAGGTGACATAAGGAATGAGGGTTTGAGTCAATCCATAACAGTTCCTAACTGTTGCTCCTTCCTTCTCACACTGTTTCCTTGCTTCATTTCAGGGTCCCTCCCACAGGCTACACTCCTTCATAAAACGCTCCAGCACAGGTCTTTCCAGGGGCTGCAGTTCATCAAAAGTTGCTTGCAACATGAGTCTTTTCCATGGGGTAGTGTCCTTCAGGACATGTCTGCTCATGTGTGGGCCCTCCATGAGCTGCAACTGCCTTTAGGACATATCCACTTGCTTTGATCTGAGGTTCTCCACAGGCTACAGATGGGTATCTGATGCAATCTTTCATGGGCTGCAGGGAACAACCTGCTTTAACATGGTCTTCACCACAGGCTGCAGGGTAATCTCTGCCCCGACCCCAGGAGCACCTCCTCCCCCTCCTACTTCACTGATCTTGGTGTCTGCAGGGCAGTTATTTATCACATTATTTCTCACTTCTCTCTGTCATGGCTGTTGTGCAGCACAGTTAAACCTTTTTTAAGTAAGTTACCATGGAAGCACCACCATCTTGGCTGCAAGGCTCAGCTTTGCCCAGTGATGCATCCATTTGAGCTAGTAGGACCCAGCTGTGTCTGGCCAAGGGCAGCTCTTCACCTCTCCTCACAGGGACTACACAAGCAGCACTACCCCCCAGCCTCCCAAGACCAGAGCACCCAAACTTGATACTGGTATGTTTGCATGGGTTGCAATGGAACAAAAATTCTTTGTCAGTATATTGGAAAGCAAATAAAATAAATGGGAAAACTAAGAACTGCAGTTAGCCATTGGATGTGTTGGCTTTGTGGCGTAACATGTGATTTATTTGGTAGTCTAATCTGTGAAATAATTTTTAATGCATATCCCAGAGAATCCAGCTTCACTACGTACCACCCTAAATACTTAGCTATGTTTCTGAAAGCTAACATGAATGGCTGTCAGTGTTTTTTTACAGTGAAAATAAGTGTGCTGAATATTTACTATTTCTGGGACAGATTATTGTAGGAACTGTTACAGTAGTTATTAAACTGTGAATATGTAGCTATTATGGTTGTGCTTCATACCAGCAAGGTGGTACTTTGTGCAAATTAAGTTTTCAGCAGTGGAGTTTTGTCATTAATACTCCTTTCTCAAAAGGCCAAGGTGACACACAGACCAGAGTCAACTTGAGATTCATAGTTTCTGTATCACTTAAGGCTAGCCCAGACCAATGATGATTGCAAATGAGTCTGAATGTCCAACAACAGATGATCCTTTAGGCAATGAATTTTGATTGTTCTGCTCATAAGAGACTGCAAACTATATGAAAAGAGGAACTTTAAATGTCCCCTGATCCTATTAGAGGGTCATTATTCCAGGTCATGAATGCATTGCAATAGTCATGTACTATAATAAATGCTGACAACTATAAAGTACCAATTATGTAGTGAGGCAAGCAACAGTCAGGGTTATACACTAAATTATTCATTTACAAAGTAGTGCAGGAAAAATGGTTATAACTGAAAGTTGGTGTATACATACAGAAAAGAATATAAATTTTTTAATTCTTGTATATAAACTTAGTCTTTCACTGAAAAGAAAGAACCTCCAGTACAATTTTGGGTAAGTATTTATTTGTTCTTGCATATCTTTTGGAGGGGGATCTGCCATAAACATCATAGGGATCAACAACTGCTAGCTGTTTTGCCTTCCTTTACAATGTCAATACTTTAGAAAAATAAATATTTTGATTCTACTAATGTGCCACCATAATTAATGTTTTTAAAAAGTGGCTTTAGATGGAGCACCACCAAATCAGACTGAAAGTGATTCAGAAATGCTCTGTAAGTACCACATCATTAAAGGGTATGGAGGAAAGGCAAGCTATAGCCAACAATATGATAAAGGTATGATCCTCTTCATCATAAAATATCTATAAACATATTATAGATATAGATTTTTAAAACAGCACAACTATCCATTCTTATGTTTTGTCTCCAACAAATATTTTGACCTATTATTCTTTTCAGAACACTTTGTAATTTACTGAGAATATCCTCAACCATGTTAAGAAAATATTACTCATTCTCTACTAGATATAAAAGGAACAATCAGATGTATTAGAAACAGACCAAATCCAGGGCTTTTTCACTATCAAAATAAAACACAGGGCAATTTTGATATTAGAATTAGAAGAAAAATTCAAGGCTGTATTCTGATTGCAGAACAGCTGTAACTTTGCTTTCATCTACAGTGACAGTCAATATTGATATAAGTATCATTACTGACTGTAAATGAACAGTCTCTCTCAAATTTTTCCTTATCTTACTGGGTAAAGTTAGAAAAGAGTCCGTCTCCTTCTCAAGCCTCAAAGTAGAGCTTAGGTATGATTCCAGTGACACCTGTGTTTTTAGCTGACATTCGGCCTAAGGAGCTACTCGAAAAACCTGAACACGTTTATGAATAATAATTAATATTTGGCTAGTTTGGTTTTTCTCGAGTCAGTACCAACATAACTTCTGTGGAAGGCTCTAGCCAAGTTTTGCAAATAACTTCTATTTGTCTCCTGCTTTATCTTGCTACATCAGACTGGGATCTATCTTCATTTCTATCATTAAGTTCATTGTAAGAGGGCTTCTGATTAGAATCTCAGGTACCATATAAATTTGCTTAAAAACTTTTCTTGAGATAGTTTGATAAAGATGTTTCTAAAGTGTTAGTTTAGAGGGTAGTCAGTAGAATAAATGTTGCCATCTTGCATAAAACCATCTAGAATATTTTCTTTCAGGATCAAGCCTAATAAATGAAGCTGTAAAGGTATAGCAAGTGCATTTTTAGAGCTCATAGGAAATGCAGTAAGATTATTAGGTGTCATCAAAGAATAATATGTGTAAGAGGGAGCAATCGCTGTTCTAAGAGGAAACCTTTGAAAATGTTGGTGTCTGAGATGTGGACACAGATATCAATAAATTGTGAAGCTTATTTAGTTAGGGAAAAAATAATAAATAAATGACCATCTGTTGGAAGAAACCTAAGTGTGGTCCTTGAATATGAAAAGAAAAAGTTCACAATATGTTTATGAGGATTTATAAGTTTTTTTCTCCCAAACTAGATTTAACTTTTAACAGAAACACACAGTGCCAGAGGATGTCCCAGATGTTGATTCACATGTGATTTATCTGAACAGGAAGAAAGAAGCAGTGTGGAAAAGCAGTTAGCTGAAGGTATGTCTGTGTGTTATAGTGTGGCTGTGATCAGAAACATAAATTAAAGAAAGCACAGAAAGCTACAAGAACTTTCAGTGTTTTCAGGTGATTTTTAAACTTACTTTAAAAGGAAGATATTAATTTTGGAAAGCCTTGTTCTTCCTCTCTTGTGACAGTGTGAAAGAGAAGAAGTGAAAAAATTCATTTCAATTTCCTACTTAAAATCAGATGTTCAGATAACAAAGGGGAATGAGAAATCAGATGAGGGAGAGAACTGTATAGGTAACATATGCTCCTTCTCCCATCAGTTTCATTCTCTGCTTCTTCCCCACAGATGTTTCATTTTCTTTTCAACTAGCATCTGTGAGAAGACGAACATTACTAAGTTGCGTATGTTCTCCCCTCTATGATTCAAGCACTGGGAAAATGTGCAGGATGGCATTCAAAAAATAATTTCAAATATGGACTTGGATTGGAATTTTATCAATATTTCTGCCTTGTTTATAAGACTAGAGGCTTAGTTACTTAGTATAAAAAGCAAAATTAAAATACAAAGGATTGAAAAAGTTAGCCAACTAGTGAAAAAGCATGTTGTTTTATGTAGAACACTTTTATTCCCTTAATGTTTGCTCTGCATTCCTTGAGATAATTCAGTCTCTAGTGATAGGGTTTTTTGTTCATAATAATTCTATTCTGGAGCAAACTTGATCTAGAGCACTGGAAAACATCAGCTGCACAGTTCCACTAATATCCATATTCATAAAGAATGGACTGACATAATTTAAAGACCCATTTTGGCAACCTCTCCCCAGTTTCTCCCCTCAACCTTCTCATTTTCATTCAGGAAATTCTGGACAAGAACATACAGTGCAGGCACAGTGAGTTTGGTGCGTTCATAATACAACAGGCCCACAGTTCATGTGATGTCTTAGAATCATAGAATCACAGAACAGTTTGAGTTGGAAGGGACCTTAAAGATCATCAAGTTCCAACTTCCCTTCATGGGCAGAGACACCTCCCACTAGATCAAGTTGCTCAGAGCCCCATCCAACCTGCCCTTGAACACTTCCAGGGATGGGGCTTCCACAACTTCCCTGGGCAACCTGTTCCAGTGTCTCGCCAGCCTCTCACACTAAAGAATTTCCTCCTAATGTCTAACCTAAATGTCCCCTCTTCCAATTTTTGATTTATGCATGCACATTTAAGTCCAACAGATCCAGAAGGTGCAACATTTACTGCAAGCTTGCTGGTATCTGTGCCTTCCCAGAAAGTTTGTAAGGGATTTCTGCTTCATGTAGCAACTAAATCTAACATTTCCAACTGGAAAAAGAGGATGTGATCAACAAAAACTTTAAGATTAAAATCTCTCTCGACCCGTAGAGCAAAAGTCTAAAGTGAGGTAGTCTTTATAAAGTAGTGCTCAATAGAAAAGAGTTCCTTTTAAATTAAACTCGAGTCACTCCTCTTGTGAAGCTAGCAATTGAATTAGTGCAACTGACAGCTGAGTAATTTGGGTAGCTGCATGAGAATAAAGATCATTTCAGCTCACTTCTGTGCTTACTTTGAGATATTATTTAGTAAATTTAGCTCCAGACTGTGCAGGGCTGAATATTGCAGCTACCTTTGAGTGCTCTGTGTTGACAGTAACTCATATTGTTACTGACCTGCAATGAGTCTGAAGCTTCATGCTGCAACCTAACCATATTTGTTTTGGGGTTTTGTGCCTAAAAGGGTTAGTAGTGAGTAAGCATGAAGTGTAGCAGAGATCCCTATACCTAGTCACACAAACCACACACTCAACTCCTTTTTTCCTCGTCTGGTATCTTTCTGGTTTTCAACTGCAGTAAATGGCAACTTTTTGTGCAACCTCCATTCTCCTTTTCATCATTGATTTAATATTTTCTGTTTCTTATTATTCTTTCTATGAACCACATTAACTTGGGAAACATCATAGAAAGGGCACAGAATGGACAGCTTTCAACATGTATGTCCCTCATCTTGATTTCCACTATTCAAGCAGTGATGTTCAGCTAGTACAAATGCTCTCCAGCTACTGCATGTGAAGACAATTACTCCCCCTTGGCCTTCTTTCTCTGCATAGATCATAACATCGATCAACACAAACATGTTAGTGCAATTCATCCCTCATTCTTGCCCTAGCTTGATGACGCCCACTTTCTCTGTGACTACTGCTTCAGGCTGTTTCAGTCTTGGAGTAGAAAAGCCTGGTGCAAAAGAGTTTGCTAATGGCCAGACCTTTCTGTCAGTCCACTTCCCACAGGCTGCTCTGCTGGGCTTGAAGTGTAAAGACAGCTAACAGAGACATGCAAGCTGGTCATTGCTACCTCAAGTACTCTCCTGCAGAATGACTGCCTAAAGGTAAGAATAATGGTCACTGACTTGCAAATGCCAGTCCCATGATGGGACAAGGCACTCTTCTTCCTTTCTCTGATTTCATTGACACTTTTAAAGAGCATGGCACAGGTAGAAATACAGAATATTTACCATTCTGACCACCCCCAGGCACTGTTCCTCATTTTCTGGTTGTAGGAATTTAATTTCTAGTGAGCTGAAAAAAGAACAAGAGCACAAAGCGTGATCAAGTGGTGTAAACATTTAAACTGCCAAGGAGTTACATTTATTTCTTGGGTATCATAATAATGTTTTCACTGTTCTCTGTCAGTACCCAAAATAGTGTTCTGTATA
Organism: Apus apus; assembly: GCF_020740795.1. NCBI lineage: Eukaryota > Metazoa > Chordata > Aves > Apodiformes > Apodidae > Apus > Apus apus. The sequence continues at coordinate 37,927,402 of NC_067312.1, read as the reverse complement.
TGAACACCATCTAACCTTTCCTTTAAATTCTAGCACCTCTGCACCAGCCGTTTAGATGCACATGACACAGCTTATCTATCTGTAGTTCAGAGCGTTACCCCCAGGCATTTGTACTACGAAGAATTAATTTGTGGCAGGATGCATTAGAGTCTAAAGCTATACTTCAAGTAAGTTACATTATTATTTCTTCTCTCCTCTGCTTTTATTTCCTCTCCAACCAATCCTCATGCTTCAGGGCATATGCTGATTACCAGCTGGGCAAGGGGAAAAAAAGATTCCCAGTTGTGCAGATTTATATTATTAGATGAATTGTGAAACTGTGCAGTTGTTCTGAAACTGGGAAGAGGATGCTATATTAGATGTTCTGCTGATCTAGTTTTGCAAATGCTTTTTAATGGGTTCTAAGGTTGAGAAAAATTTTCCCTGGTATTAAGAACAACTTGTCTGGATCTGTGTAATAGAAATAAGTGGAAATTTCACTCTGGAATCTGTTTTTCATGTTTTTGTTTTTGTTTTTTTTTCAATTAGGCACTGGCCTCTTGGTTCTCTCCAAGTTATTAAGACAGACTGTGCAGTTTCATGATTGCCAACACAACTCTCTAGCCTGTGCTTTTTCCTTAAAACAGAAATGCTGGCAGGAGACAGCAGTGGTGGACTGAATCTATTAATTGATTTTAAAGGACTTTGGATCTGGCTGGTGGGCATGTATCTGCCAGGATCCTAATTTAACTGATGTGAACCATTACAAAAGGCTTCATCACTGGAGGGCAGTGAATGAGCTCCCAGCTTGGTGTACTGGAGAGTGGATAAGATGCAGATTTTATATTTTTTCATGCAAGCAGTATTTACAAGCGCCTTGCACAACCCTCAGAGCTTCCTTGAGGTTGAACATAAAGTAGGACAGAATTTTCCCCATCCTATTAATCTTTCCCTACTTTTATGATTGTCAACATCGATGGGGAAGACAAAAATATGGTGTGTGTTTATCTGAGGGAGTATTAAAGAAATACATATCTCTTGATTTATCTCCTCTGCCATGTCTCTTCACATTCTACTAATAACAAATCCTTCCATGGCCATTGTTTGCCTCCTAACCCCGTTTCTCATGGGATATGTTTACAGAATGGAGAGCTTACCTCTACACTGCTTCTCAGTCAGTGTTTTATGTGGCATTACGAGTTAGATTATTCCCCAGTAAGACATGCTAGCACTGGTACAGTTCCTAATAAACACTCAAATTGAATTTTTGTAGGTAAACCTGCCAACAGTAAATTGCTTTTTGGTACGTTCAGGTGCAAACAAGCTGTAATATTTCAGTTTTGGAACATTATTTTTTAGTCTGTGTGGGCCTGAGCGAGATGCCTGCTGAGTAACGTTTTTTTGTTGTGTTTTTGTTTGTTGTTTTTTTTCAGTGAAGAATGTGCTGTTTATTCAAATACAAACTCTTCCAACAGTGCAACAATAGAAGTTCTTTAAGCAATGGGTCTACTATTGGCAGTGATGCAACACATTTGTTTGGAAATATATGCAAACAGCTAAGTGAAATATTCAAATGGATGAACTGAGCATTTGTGCATTTATGTCCCCATAACACAAGTATAATTATTAAAAGCACACAACTTTGAGCACACAATCCTTGGTAGAGTCTCCGGTCTCAGATTAATCTCACATATTAATCTGGCCATGTTCAATTTCCATCCTTAAAGTAGAACCCTCTTTCCTAACCTCATTAAGCCAAAAAGACAGATTCAATTGCCTGATGACAAGAGGATCCAATGGTAGTATTGTGCTCAAGCTTGACCTGGAGTGTGCTGTGCAAAATCACCTGAGAAGACAGGTTGCTGCAGAAATGCAGCTTTAATCTTTGCCAGGGTCTCCAAGGGAATTCAATTCTGCTTCTTGAAACCACCTTTGAGAAGCTCTGATTCAGCAGCCTGAGCAAACCTCAGCAAGTGCTATCCATTTTTAACACTGTCTCAGTCACCTATAGATCTCGGTGGAAGAAAAGAGTATCAAGAATCACTACAGTTCTGTCTCTTAGATTTTTGACTACATGGTCCAAAGATGGTGGTGCATTTGGTTAATGCTCTACAGCAAATACTCTTGTGGATCAAGCACTTCTTGTCCTGTGTCACATTTTCCTATGACAGCTATAGCCCTGGCAGAATTGCCCATTCAGAAAGTAACAGATCTTATGTACTAACAGACTGATGTACTACCAGATGTGGCTGAAGTTGTGTTGCTGAGGCAGGCTGTATTTAAGGCTTTGCTGGGTGACTTTACCATGCCAGATCTGAAGCTGCAATGGTTGTGTGCAACCAAGGTATCAAATCTGTTTGATATGTCCGTAACAGCAAGAAGTGCATTATGTGTTACAACAAAGCTGCTGAGGGACAAATGCAGGTCCCCTTTCCAAAAATGTAGAAGACTCCTATGCTGCTGACTCAAATATTTTATGTTAGGGTTATCTCATTTCCTTAATGCTTACCGAGTTTATATGCTAAATGAGACAAAGTGGCTGCAGACTTTAGGGTTATGGTTTCTTCTGGTGTTCCCTTTCCCTGAAACAGGAAAACCGACTGAAAGGACCACAAATACTACTTCCTTTATTCTCTAATTCATCCATCATTCTGTTTAATTTTTTATTTTTTAAAATAAGTTATTTCAGCAAGTCCTTAGTGTAATAATACTCAGAGCATTATTAACACTCTTGTTAGGAGCAATATTTTCTGATTTGTTGGTGCTTTAGAGTTCCATCTATTTGGCTAGCTGACAAATGGCAAGAAATTTTATTGGAGCATTATCAAAAATAGACATGAGTTTTTGGAACTTCTAAATATCAGATAACTGAATTTCTATAAATCAGAACACTGAGTTTCTCTGTACCTACATCTGCATCACCTACCAGCAAAATATGGTACCTTCTATAAAATTTGGCTTTAAGTTCATCACTATAAAGTGCAACCAGAATTATCCGAAAAACAAACAAATTTTTCTTTCTGAAAAAAACAGAAAAACACTTAGAGAAAAATACATGCTTCTTCCACTCTCTTTTTCTATTTATGCTCTAATTTATATTCTTTAAGAATTATTTACATTTTGAAAGTTAATTATTCAACACTTTTTGCTCTTCATACTTTTTTTTTTTCCTCTTCATATTTTTTGCTCTTGTGGCTACACCTCTTCAAAGGATAGGCAAAATACATACGCTATATTTCAGTACTGCTGCTCTGGTCTATTGACATAGCTCTGCTGGGTGATAAGAAATGTTACTATACATGTAATTAGAGGTACCTTCCCTATGAATATGTGCCTCAAGAAACAGCATCACCAACTTTTCTCTCTGGTAGTGCTTAAGGAGTTACTTATATCTTAGAAGAGACTGTTAATTTTGATATCTTAATTCAGCAGATTTTCAGTGCTGTTGAATGCTTAATACTAATACTAGCTCTTTTGTTGTGTCTCTCTCTCAAAAAAAGGTTAATTAATCATTGAGGTTGAACTGTTGTTAAAGAAAGTATATTGAGGGAATAAAAAATAGAGAAATGTACTTTGATTAAAATTCTTTCTGCATATTCAGTATATATAAATCGCTTGGGATATTACTTTACTAATTTTCTAGTAATCACAAGGCTTACCAGTGTGTTTTGAGCTATTAATTGATTGAGAAAGTAAACAAAACATATCAAAAAGGAAATATATCAAAAAGGAGACAACATAAGCAGTTAATCTCAGGGGTATTTTATTACATAATAAAATTTTCTTTCTTTCTTTCTTTCTTTCTTTCTTTCTTTCTTTCTTTCTTTCTTTCTTTCTTTCTTTCTTTCTTTCTTTCTTTCTTTCTTTCTTTCTTTCTTTCTTTCTTTCTTTCTTTCTTTCTTTCTTTCTTTCTTTCTTTCTTTCTTTTCTTTTCTTTTCTTTTCTTTTCTTTTCTTTTCTTTTCTTTTCTTTTCTTTTCTTTTCTTTTCTTTTCTTTTCTTTTCTTTTCTTTCTTTCCTACATACACATTCCTGCAAGCGAAAATGAAAAACGAAGTTTAACTCACAAATATGTGTAACTTAAAAATTTGATGGATTTTCACCCATCTTCTCTTTGGACATAACACCTATGCACAGACAAGCAACAAACACAGCTTAAACACTGTATAAACTGGTAGTGGTTACAAACACTCTACAAAAAATGTGTGCTGTAAAACCTGCACTCTCTCTGCATAAAAGTTTCAAATAGCATTTAAGTAAATCTAGAAGAGCTCAAGGGGAAACAGAAATCATCAGATATTTGCCAAGCTTCTCTACAAAGTGATGTTGCAAAATTGCTATAATTGAAACCAAACAAGGCCAGACTTGACAGCAAACTATTAAGGATCAATTAGGAATAATTAAATCATGATTCATGGCAGAGTAGATCAACTCTTCCAACCAGGTGATAATAACATCATTTCCACTTTAGCCCACACAACCAATTTTAGGGCTCTGATACCATTAGGAAAGCAAATTGGTTATATAGACCTGGAATATTCTTTGGTGTAATGAAGTTTATTTGCAGAGAATGCACCTAGTCCTGTTGGTTTGAGCAAAGTAGAAATAAACAATGACAGGCCACTTTCTTGTAAGCAAATCTCCAAGTCTACTGTTTTATCACGTTTCTTTTCCACAAAGCAAGTGAGCACATTTTCCTCCAGCTTGCTTCTATGGGATGACCCACTTACCTTCTGGTTTTCAAATGCTTGAACGCACTCAGATAAACACACTGTCTCTCCTGCATACAGAGTTTGACGGCTATTCCCCACCATGCAACTCCAGACAGCAGCATATCCTTACATCAAACAGCAGCCTACTGTGCAGGGATATTCAAGCTAGTGAGTTCTCATGATGCAGAGCTAAGTGACTGTACACGGACATGCTGACAGCACAGTCATGTTCACTGAACCTTCCAACAGTCCCAGGTTGAGTCTGCATTCAATGCTTTGGCTACTGGGGCCGGGTCATGTAAAACTGACCCTGAAGCATTCACTTGCATAGTACACTTGTAATATTCTGTGTGTGTCTGTCCATGCCTGTGGAGTGCACATGCTGTTCAGATTATTTTAAAAGGGGCTTCAACTTCCTTCAATACACTTGCAACAGGGAGTGTTCATGTGGGTTTTCACACTTTTATCAGCTGTTCATAAAGACCAAAAATTTAATTATGGTAGATATTAATGCCTAGCATAATATTTTTTAAGACATAATAAGAGAAATGCATTGTTAAATAGAAATCATGATCCTTAAACATTGCTTTGTGGGTAGAGAGTAACCTGATATTCTGAAGTTACAGCTTTTGTTTCGGGCTCCAGAATAGACTCCTGCATGGTGATAGTGAATTAACTTAATCTCTCTGAGCCTTAGTGTCTGTAGGTGAAACAACCAGAACTATACCAAATCTTTTTTAGATACTCAAGGTATGGCAGGTTATATTGTGTATGAATCTGATTCAGTACTTAAGGAGGTCAATCAAAATACTTCCATTGATTTACCCAACAAATTAATAATAATTTTATGTGCTTTCTTTTTTCTTTTTTCTTTTTTCTTTTTTCTTTTTTCTTTTTTTTTTTCTGAGAGAGAAGGATAAAGGTTACACTTTCTGCCCAAATAACCCGAGGTAGTAGATTCTCTATAGATCCAGGGAATCAGGGGGGAGGGTAAAAATGGAATGCAAACAAATATATCACCTTTTTAAATTGGCCAAGTTTCCAAATCTTCAGATAGTAAATTGGAGGAGAACCAATGTAAGAAATTTGTTAGGAAGTCTGGCCTAGTGGATAAGTAAACTTTGGGCAAAGAACATCCTTTGTCATTCTTCTTGCCCCTTCCCCTGTCTTCCTCCACTCGTCTCCCCCCTTAAGATTTCTGTTTAAAGTACAAGGCATAATAGGACTCTGTTCTGTACACTTTGAACGATGTGTTTACTTTTGTGCACGTGCATAAAATGCACAGAAGGATTATCACATTCTAAAGAGCTGAGTTTTGTGAATGCTACATAAAATACAAAGAGAACGCACTCTAAAAATTTTAAATTACATTTTCTGTAGTAATGTGTAAAATTCATTATAAAATTAATCCTGTATCTTCTATTCCAAGTAATATTTAAAGATGCTTGTCCAAGCTCTTTTTATATTACACCCAGCCTCCTGCAATTCAGGTGAAACTTGTGAAAACATGCATGCACATTAATAGTTCTATTGCACAACATTCAGTGTGCCTGGACTTACTTTCATGCACAACTGTTTTCTAACTCAGAGCAGGAGAGATGGGTGCAAAACACAAAACATGGGCTACTCAATTGATTGTTCATCTCCTGAAAATCAGCTTTCCTCAAAAAGCTAGGAGTTTTCCTTTCTGCCTTAAAATGTATACAATTTATGTTCTGTCTGAGTTTGAGCTTAATGAGCTCTTACGTTTCTGTAACACAAAAAGAACAAGGTGAAGAAAAATAATGTAGAAAAGTAACGTTTGAATTGAAAGAGAAACAAGAATTGTTACCCATATGCAGGAGGATTATGGATATCAAACATATCAGTAATTCAGTCACTTTTTTATTATTATTTATTAAGTACCTGTTAAATAAATTCCATAGGTCAACAGAGCAACACAAGGTTGCATTAATTCTTTTGGAACTGTAAAATCAGTTTGAAGTTGAGAAGGATGCTGCCTGTCAATGACACAATAGAAAAACTATTGTCAAGAAAAGGCAAATGAAATTGTTACTATTTTCTTCTTTTTAGGGTAACCTGGAGTGCCTAGGGGATATATATTGGTCTGAGTATATTCTCCATCCATGTAAACTTGAGAATGCTTGCCTGTTCAGATTGACAGTGAATATGCATATGAAAAGTAAAAAGAAAATGGAGGTGAACAGAATTTTTTCTCAGATAGCTAGCTTTTATATAAATATTGAACCCATTTCCAAGGTGTAGGTCTATATGCTACTAAAAGAAAAACAAACAAACAAACAAACAAACTGCAAAACCTTTCTGATTCAGGAACACAATGTGCTAGAACCTTGTTGAAATTCCAGTGCCCTATATTGTGCTGGACACATTAGATAAGTGAATTACTCTTATAATGCGTGGAGAAGTGAAGAACTGTTAAGCAACTTTTTAAAAATTCCTAACTTCTCATTTCTGTCCCAGGTATTAACTTCAGTAGCAATATGGCTAGCTTGTTCTCTGGCCTTTCTGTTGGTAAAGTAGAAAGTAAATGTACAATTATTTATTCTAGAGAGAGCTTGTCTTCTGCTGAATACAAGAAGAAGAAAGTAATCACCTGAAACAGATTAACATTACACTCAGATACTCCTGTGATAGTGGTTCTTATTCAAACTGGATTTTTAAAAAGTACCACAAATGTACGGAGTATTAGATAAAATTCGTTTCTGCAAGTCATAACCTCTTTTGTCTCTTAATCTTACCAAGTTTACAATAATTCCAATGCTTGTGAATACATAGTTTGATTTCTACAAAGACTCCTGGCAGATCCCTAGAACATTGATAACTCATCTGCTCCTTTTTTTTTTTTTTTTTCAATTTGAGAAGGAGATCAGAGGAGAAATTTACATGCAGACATTGCTTTTTAACTGTGCAGTCCCAGAGACAGTGAAAACTTAAAGATCATACTCCAAGGAAGGAAAAATCAGTTTGTGACTCATTTTGACTATATTGACATGATCAATAATAGCCATGCCTATCTGCAAGATGCGTGCATATAAGTACTGTATAAACATTGTTAAATAAAACACTGCAGCATTAAATAATATGACCTTGCTACTTTTTAGTTGCAGTCTTAGAGTGCAAACTTGTTTTAATTAGCAGTCAGCAAGCAGACTGTAACTTCACTGAAGGAGCATTGAAGAATCACTGCCTATTAACAACCCAGCGGTAAGTAAGCCAGTACAAATACTTATAACCAAATAGTGTGCATTTCAGGAGTGGAGAGGATTAGCTATTGGGCACACAACACAGTGGAGGAAATTGCTTTATTCCCAGTACTGCTGGGTACCAGGAGGCAATCACTGTGCCTCTAGCCCATTAACAACATTCAGAGTGTTGCTTCCCATAGAAGGGGTTATTGGCTAACCACTGGGTGACCAATTAAATGCTATGAATAAGTCCCAAACCAAACAGCATGGGGCCTGTTTGTGGCACAGTGGTATCATTACTAAAGTGAAAAACTTGATGAGAAAGGAACATATTTAATTATAGAACTATACAAATGGCTAATTAGGACCATAAAGTGAAATGAATTACTTTCCAGTGGATTTTTGAATGTTAGTGATAACTGCACAGCTTCTTTGGAGACCATGAAAGTGATCTACAGTCCTAGCCTGCATGTTATCGCAATGGATGGATCTTCATTACTGGGGACATGTTTGACCTGGTTGCTCAGGTAGCATGGGCAGTCCTTGATTCTTCTCCTGGTAAGGGTTCTCCCAGTGCAGCCCCTGGTCTGCTACGGATTCTGCTTGCTTTCACTCCTCTTCTCCCAGGTTTAAAGGCAAAAGCGTTACCTACAGTAGAAGCCCCATCTCACATTGAAATCTAACATCTCACTAATTTTTCTGCAGCTGAGACACACGCTTAGTTTTGGCCTTTAAAATCACTAATGGGATTGAAAGAAAGCTTTCCCCTTCGTATCCCTCCCCAGGATCTTACAAATTTCTGCACTTGTACTAGTTATTTTAATCTATACCACACAAAACAGAGATTCCTTTAAATTACTTACTCTGCCTTTCAAAAGAGACCCTAGAGCTCAATGATTTCTTAACGAGTAGCAATCTCTCCATTTCTTCGCTACATGTATCTTGAAAATGAGAGGAATGTTTCCACTTCACGAAAACAGAGGGACCTGATTTTTTAACTGAGCTTTTTTTCCAGCTGTGTAGGCACTCTGAGGCCCAGAGAGCATGCTAGTCCTTGTAAATGACCCATCCAGTTATTTATTGACTCGATTAGTGGCAACAGTAAAAGGATAGTCTGAGTGTTGGTTAGTACAGTGTGCAAATTGCACTGCAGTATAAGCATTATGTGTTATGATGTATCCATACCAACACAGAGTAGTAAACACGTAGCAAAGCCCAGTCGTCAGAGCCGTTTAAGGCTGACAAAACTTGTAAGTGACCCGCTTTAGCAGTATCAAGGTTGTGCTGAGATCTGGTTTGATAGTGCCCCTAGATGTAGTGATGACAGACATCTTGCACATTTTGCATACAGGAAGACCAGGAAGGCCTGGGAGCAGAAAATTTTGCTTGTGTACAACCTTTGCCAGAAGCAGAACTAGTTACATCTCTGCTGTTTTACTTTTGGTGAGCTTTGTATGCATTTCTCACTCTCCAAAAGATCACTGTCCCTGCTCCCTGATATTCAGTTTTTCACCATAAATTATCAAAAGTTTTAACATTACTCTTAATGCTTTACAACCTCACCTTTCAGATCATACATCATCATTTAAGTATACACTATTTTATTTTTTTTCTAGTGTGCACAGAAATTACTGTAATTCCTTGTTGACAACTGGAAATACAATAAATATATTCTCATAAAGAGCATTTTCAAGTAGATCAACTTGCTTAAGATAATTTTCTACCCTAATTAAGTGATGTAACTCTGTGGGTCCTATTTTGTAGCTAGACTATGCACCATAGAGGCATAAAATACTACACTGAAGATTAAGTTAAAGTTTGACTAATCATTGTATGAATCTACTTCAAAATGACATTAATTACTTTCTCAGCTTTGACACCTCATCAAATAAAAAAATAGGCTATAATAATGTTGGTTGGGTTTGGGTTTTTGTCGTGTTTTGAAGTTGTTGGGTTTGCTTGTTTGTTTACTTTTTCACCAAGGGGAGGCTTCCAGACAGCTAGATCTGGTGGTTTTGTGAGACTATAAAAGAGTAAACTCAGTAACAGGAGACTTACTGACTTTACCTATAATGTCCAAAGACCTTGGTGCAAGAATTAAGAAACCTTTCAAAAGCAGCAGAAAATTATCAGCAGAATCCACATTCTGTTACAGAAAGCAGCATTCAGAATATATTAGATCCCAAATGCATCCAATGTTTTCCCTGTAAAATCTACCATGTTGCAGTCTGGCAAAACATAAAAAAACATCATTTCCTTGTACACAGTGATTACTATATTTCTTTGTAATTTTTATATGAACCAAATAAAGAAGCTGGTTAGTGATTGTTTAGTACATGATGATATTGGACAGGGAAGCACCAAAAAGAAACTAATTTCTCATGAGCCTTTCTATGGGCTGGAAATAATACTATTCTGAATCTGAAGTTTAGCTATAGATGCTTATATTGCAAGATGAAAAAGCTTCCTTTCATTGAATAAAATTATATTCTCCATGTTTTCCTTCTGAAGGCAAGATAAAGCTGAAAAATAGTTCTTGCACACTAATGCTAATCACTTTCCGTTTCACTAGAAAATCAGGCAAATCAACAATCATGGTGTGAGTTTTTCATCACTGACCTGGAACTGTGGCAAAAGATAGATCTTTGGAGCTGGAATATTGTTTGTAAATATGTCTTGTATTGATTTTATTTATTAATTGATATTTAATGAGAAGCAGACAATAAAACTGTGATGTAACTAAATTTAGTAGAAAGTGTGGGAGTATTTCACCTTACCATTAACACAGGAATCACTGTTCTAATAGTGCTATTGTGAGCAAGGGTAGGTGTGTACAAAATAATAAGTGTTCAGGTATTAAAAAATCAAAATTCTATCTACAGCACAGAGAATAATTGTGTTTATTTTTACATTAAGGAGAAATTATAAATTATGAGTTTTTCTGATTTTTCTTATAAACCTTTCATTTCTAATATGTTATACATGAAGAATAAGGCTGGTAAAGTTTGTTGTCATCTTTATAGAGAGGTTCCTGTTACCCTTTCATAGGAAACTGATATGATTCTATTCTGAAATTAACTGTATCAATGCTTATTTCAGAATATCAGAAATATTTCAGTTATATTATGAGACAAAAAAAGGGTTCTCTTTTTATGCTAAACAACTGTAGTAACAGAACAGATTGTGCAAATGACAAATTCTTAAACAAAATAATGGCAGCAAACATAGTAATGTGATCTGGCATTCTACTTTAATCTGAACATACAGACATAATTTATAGACGTAGTATTGTGCACATGTTAATGCATTACCAAACTAAAGCATGCTATTGTAAGTTCCCAAGCTAACTTTAGATTCTTAAGATTTTTCAGACATTAGGAACACTAATCAGAATTTTTTTTTAATCCTCTTGGATCAGTAACACAATCTCATAATATTTTGTGTTTTGAAACATAATTAGCACACATTAAGTTTATGCTTTTATATGCATTGTTATCACAAATTAGCAATGCCCTAGTTAGACAGTCTCCTGACATTTATGGCCAGGAGTTCTCATGTAGTTTTGTAATCTATGAATGGAATGGAAGAAGTAATATAAAATAGCCAACAAGTACATAAATACTTTAGGAAAATTTTGGCGTTTATTAAAATGATAATTCTTAAAAAATATGTTGTGTACAGCATAAAACCATAGTACAGAAACCATGTAGCACTTATATACTGATTTCATACCTAAGGCTAAAAGGCTTAATACGCTGCTTATATTCTATGCTATATTTGCTCCAAAGCAATACCATGTCTCAGTGAGAAAATACACTAACTTGCATTATCCCAGCATGAAGCTGCCACTGCAGTTTCAGGCCTTAATTTCTGGTGGGATCCACTGATCGAATTGATGTACGAAGTATTTAATTTCCATTATTTTTAAGACACGGGATCTTTAAAGTGACATTTTTTCATTCTTGTAACATTTAATCATGTTTGAGTTAATTTTTGTCAGGTTAAAAAAAACCAACAAAACAAAACATGCTGCCTTCAAGTTGAGAATAAAATCAGAAGACTGCAGGACAGAGAGACCTTGCTTGACAAATCAGAGGCAACTTTGAAACGATCAAAATTGAAACTGATGTTCAATTTTATACAATTATCCTTCGGATTAACATTTAATTAGGAGACGAGAGAAAATCTATTAGGTCCTTGGGGGGGGGAGGGTGGGGAAAGAAAAGTGAGTTTTGTGGATTTATCTTCACTGTTGCAGACATTAACATTTTTCTGAGGGAGCCAAGCAGTTGCTGTACTCCTTGTCACCAGTGGTTTTGACAGGCTTCATGTGATCTTCCATTTATTGTGCTGGTATTTCTTAGGAGGGAAATCACTAGGTAAGAACCAGGTAGCATCAGACCTTGGCAGTTCTTTTTCATCACAGGAACATGCTTTTGCCTTTTACAAAATAATTAATTCTGTATTTTGCAACAATGTAGTGTATTTATAGGCTTTAAATATCAACTGGTGAGACTTCAGATTTCCATCTAGCCTCTTACTAAGTCCTCTTCGTGCAAACACTTATTGTGGTGGAGGCATTAGTAGTGGGGAACAGATAAACAGAGGACTGCACCCAGGATACTGCATCCACGGCCAGTGAAGAGACTGACTTGTCTGCTTTTTATCTCTGTGGGAGTTTTATCTTTGGAAAGAGATATGAGATGCTGATTAATTGGATGCCTGACAACATTTTGAGTGGTGCAATTGGGAAAATGGCATACAGAAGTTTACATAAGCAGAATTCATTCCTGTAGATCAGCTTCCTTTCCTTCTCTTGAGTTTTTTTTCCCTGAAAGAGGATTTTTGGGAAAAGGAGAAATTGCACCATTCATGGGGAAGGATTGCCTTCACCTTCTCATCACCTCAAAGCAAATGGATTTTTGATCCTTTTCTCCTAAAGGGGCCAAAGAGACAATGAACTTCTACTACATGGCCTCATCAGCATGAATTATATAAATGCAGCCATGCTATTTCTTTCTTACTTGTGCAGAGAGTGTCATAGCTGCCGGACAAATCAGTGTTCCTCTTAAGCCAGACAGAAGTTTTGGAAGAACAATCAGGATCCATGTGCATGCATAGTCAATGAGAGGGACTCCTTATTTTCTGTAGGCGAAGAGCTAGGTGTCTGTTCTTCAGTAAAAATAAAGAGCTGGGTGTTTTAATTTACATGCTGAGATGCTGCTAAAGCTTGATGTCTGGCTTTACTTAGAGCACTGCAATCATGTTAAAGGACTGATGACAAGCATGAAACAACTAAATGCTCTAAGTGTACTGTGAGCAGCTATCAACAAAGGAGCCTTGAATTAAATCTGTGCCCCTAGACTTGAGCAGATCTCTCAGTTATCACTGAGGAAGCTTCTCTGCTCTGCTTTTACTCATCCCTTTTGGAACATGTTTTATGAAAGCCAAGAAAAGGGAAGAAAAAGCAAGAAGGGGAGAGAGAGGAAGGATGAGTTTCTACTACTTTATGTATCTCCAGCTACTGTTCTAATAAGCTACTTCCCATTATGTCTTAAAGCCTTCATAAACATCAAAATCACAGTCATTTGATAGAAGCCAAATAGCTGACTATGTGCTTCTGAATGTTTTGTGTGACATCTGGAATTTTGAATATGGTGAATGATAACAAACAAACAAACAAACAAACAAACAAAACCAAAAACCAAACCAAACCAAAACAAACAAACAAAAAAAAAACCCACAAAAAAAAAAGGGCTCCTGCCTGAATGTCATTTCAAAGAGACATGAAAGAACAGTACTAAAGATGCACTGAAAATGTGATGGTATTTTGCTACTTGAACACAGGTTTCAGATAAAAGTCACCGAAATCTTCTTGAAGTGAGGGGAGGGGATATGAAAAGAAAAAATTGCTGAATCAGTCAGTTGGAGAAACCTTTTGAGAGGATAGTGAATCTTTAAAAGGCCACACTTTAGTGTTCGGAGTGGTGTCTCAAGCAATTGGTGTCATTTCTTGGTGGGAATTTGACAAAAATATAACCTGGGCTGAAATCGTCACCACGACTCAGCTTTCACAAAGCTCTCTTACTAGAGGCAGAGCTAGTCATATGTGAACAGAAGGTTGGTATCTGGTTCAAATCCCAACACTCCATCTGTCAGCTTAAATATTAAGAAATTGGTAATGTGAGGTCAGTGGGGGCATTTCATACAAAGCATAAAACAGTGTTGTGTTTCAGGTGATTTCCAGAAGGAAAATGTAAGAGAAGAATTGGAGATCATCTCTAAAAAAGATGTCAGATTTTGTCTGATGAGATTATTTCACAGTCTGTCAGTATTTATTGTGAGTTTGTTTTGTTAAATCTACTTTGTTGTCTTAATATTTGCCGTGAAATAGTGAGGTTAACAGCAGAGTTAGCTGGTTGCCACCGTTTGACTCAAAATTGACAACAACACTCTCAATCCCCTCCCCCTGCCACCCAGGTAAGGAAGGAGAGAGAGAGAAAAAGAGAGAGACTTGGCTGGATTGAAAACTCAACTACACAGCTTTAATTAAACACTAATGGTAAAAGAAAATATATACAATTATATACAAGTGTATTCAGGTATGTGCAGAAGCCTCTTGCCTCCCCTCACCCCCAGCAACTCCCACAGCTCTCCCCTGAGCTGTGAACAGTCCCAAAAAATCCCAGAGCTGCTGCTGGAGAAAGCATAGAGTGATGAGGGCCAGGAGAGCTCGAGCCTGGGGCTCGACGGTAATGGATGGATGGAATCCTCCCAGGATGCTGGCCATGGATGGAAGAGAAGGGAAGAAGAAGCAGGAAGGAAGTTGTCTTCTGTGATCTCTGACCTTCCTCTGAGATTACGTAGATGTATGGAATGGAATATCTCTGGCCAATTTTGCTGCCTGACTCGAGATAGTGTCAAGAACAAGTTGCTCCATCACCTTTCCAGGGATGAGGCTGACCAGTCTATAGTTACCCAGGTCCTCCTTCTTGCCCTTCTTGTAGACCGGAGTGACATTTCCTATCCTCTGGTCCTCAGGCACCTCTCCTGTTGCCCACCACTTCACAAAGATGATGGAGAGTGGCCTAGCAATGACCTCTGCCAGTTCCCTCAGCACCCATGAGTGTATTCCATCCAAACCCATAGATTTATGGATGTCCAGGTTGCTTAACTGATCCCTAACCCAATCCTCATCCACCAAAACAAACTCCTCCTTCACTCTGACTTTTTCTGGGGCTTTAGGGATCTGGGGCTCCTGGGGAGAGTCTGCAGCAGTAAAGACAGAGGCAAAGAAGGCATCGGTACCTCTGCCTTCTTTGTATCGTCTGTCACCAGGGCACCCACCTTGTTCAGCAGTGGGCCTGCATTGCCTCTAGTGTTAGTTCTATCTGCACTGTATTTGAAGAAGACCTTTCTATTGTGTTTGACCTCCCTAGCAAAGTTTAGTTCCATGGAGGTCTTAGCTTTCCTTATTGCCTCCCTACATCCTCTGACAACAGTCCTATATTTCTCCCAACTGACCATCCCCTCCTTCTATGATCCATAGATTCTCTTTTCCACTTGAGTTTGCCCAGCAGTTCTTTGTTTACCCATGTGGGTCTCCTGGCTCCCTTACTTGATTTCCTAGCCTTTGGGATGCTCTGATCCTGAGCTTGCAAGAAGTGGCCCTTGAATGCTGACCAAATATCTTGAGCCCCTCTACCATCTAGTACCCTGTCCCATGGGACTTCTCTTGATAATTGATTGAAGAGGCCAAAGTTGGCTCTGCGGAAGTCCAGGGTTCTGGTCCTGCTGGGTATCCTGTTCCTCCCACACAGGATCCTGAACTCCACCATCTCGTGATCACTGTGGCCAAGGCTGCCATTGACCGTCACTGCTTCAACCAGACCCTCCTTGTTGGTGAGCACAAGATCCAGCAGCACTCCTCTTCTAGTTGTTTCATCCACCATTTGTAACAAGAAGTTATCATCAATGCATTGGAGGAACCTCCTAGACTGTGAATGGCTGGCTGTGTAGGCCTTCCAGCAAATATCTGGGTAGCTAAAATCCCCCATGAGGACTAGGGCCTGTAGTTGTGAGGCTGCTTCCAGTTGCCTGTAGAAAGCCTCATCAGTTTACTCCTCCTGATGAGAAGGTCTGTAATAGACCCTCAAAACTGTATCACCCATGCCAGCCTGCCCCTTAATTTGTACCCACAGACTTTCCACTTGGTTCTCATCAGCCCCTGGACAGAACATCTGTTTCAGTATCTGTTTCTGCTGGTTTTCTTTCAAGGGGACAGTCATCTTGCATGGTTCAATTTCTGACACCAGCCAGAAATAGTCTTCAGTAATCTGAAAGGGAAGGCAACTTCAAAGAGAAGCACAACACCCTTCTCTCCTTGTGTGTACACAAAGCTCTTCAAATGACACTCAGTGATTGACATCTTCCTGTGTGTACCACAGTGCCTTTTCAAAAGTGATGGAAATATACTGTGAATTCTGAATTCTCTTTGAAAATCTAATTTATTACTTTAAGTTCTAAGTAGCACAGTCAACCTACAATATCCCATCTAATACCAATACAGTTCAGCCTGACAGTAGTCACAGTGTCTCTTAAAGTAAGCAGAATACCAAGGTTGAGATAAATGAGATCTTTCATCAGTTCATCACTCACTCAATTTGCACAATTATTACTTCAGAAGTGCTTTTAATTTTGCCTTTGAAATCTATGATTTGGTGTTTATTATTGATAGAGAACTATGAAATGTGTTTCAATATGTAAGGGGTGTTTTTTAATATTTTTTGTATCATTTCATGACAAGCAAATTTTGTCTTTGGTGTTGATACAGTTTTGTTTCATGGCAGACGAGTTCTAACCTATTGTCTTTGACTGCTGGATGGTGATGGTGTTGCTGTTTCATTTCTTGGCACCTCTGATAGGCACATATAATAAAAGGGTTTGTGTTGAAAGTTAAGTCACTGATAATTTAAAGGGAAATTATTGCTGCATCCAAATGTCTCAATCTGCTTGTTCTGGCTCTTATTTCTACGTGAGGGAAGGACTAAGATTTTCATCAAAATATCTGACATTGGACAGTCAGATAAGGTATCGTATTTCTTCCTTAAACTTTCACTGAAGACCTGATATTTCATGCTAAATCTTTATTTAAAACAGCAAATTTAAAGCCTATACAGTGGGTTCCTTTGCATGTCAAGCCATGAAATAGAGTTACTGACTAAATAAAAGGGCTGGTTTTTAGTGCAGCTTTATGGAATTTGGTAGTATAAAACAAAGCAAAATTTACCTCTGAACAAGGAAACACACCTGAAGTTTCAAGCCACTGTGCCTGCTAAAGGAAGCACAATGGTAGCCTGTAACACTTACATTTCACAAGTAACAGATTTAATTATTAATTTTCTGTATCCTCAAATCAAGGCCAAGTGGTAGAGCTTCTGGCATGGAAACTTGAGTTTTTTCTAGTTGTGGAAAAATGCTTTATGCACTGCAATACACTGAGACTTTGCATTATTTCCAAATGAGAAGAGTTACTTTCAATTTAGTGCAGCAGCAGTATCATCAGGAAGCTTCCATGTAGCGAAAACAAGGCAGATCCTACAGAGTAGCACAGTTGTTATGAGTTCTGGTAGTTTCAGGTATGATGAGATTTTTCATTGTCAAACGTTGTGCAGAGTATGGGATATTAATTCAGCAGGTTTATTAAAATTTAGCAAACCTGCAGTTCCTGGCTCCTGCTTTAAAAGGTAAGAAGCCATGAGCCTTGTATCTGTATTGCTTTAAACAAAATTGAAGGACACAGCTGTAGGGCCAGACTAGGGAACCAGGGAGCAACTGTACTATAAATCCCCCTTGTTCTCAAAGTGAACTTAGAAAGACCTCACTTCTTCTGAAAATCCTTTGGTATAAGAGATGCTGAAATACTTCATTTGTATTAACCATTCTGGTACAGATACATACAGACTGCTCTGTAAGATAGTTTTTAGTAACAAATCCCTCAGATGTCTGTAACAGGTGTCAGTAAAGGTGCTGCATTCATTTGAGGCTATGCATTTGGGGGTTAGACAAATTAACAACATCTACGAT
The DNA here is from genome assembly GCF_020740795.1 of Apus apus. Taxonomy (NCBI): domain Eukaryota; kingdom Metazoa; phylum Chordata; class Aves; order Apodiformes; family Apodidae; genus Apus; species Apus apus. The sequence goes on along the minus strand of NC_067312.1, from coordinate 37,909,420 downwards.
GTACTGCATATTATGTTAAGGATAGCAGATGGACCCATAATACTTGTTTCAGCCTGAAATGAAGTAGAAATAGCTTTAATTAGCATCAGCTATCAAAGAGACTGATTAAACTCATAGTCAGCGTGCTCTACAAGTCTGATAGCAGCAGGAAGAGACCAACAAAGCACACAGGACAAGGCACAATACCTTCACCAAAGTCATATTTAGAAAATTTGATCAAGGAAAATGCATCAACAGTAATTTTCCACTGTGTTTTGACAATAAGAATTTGTACACAAATAATAAAAGCTGTGCAACAAATAAAAACCAATGGACCAATTTCAGTACATGTCAGTCTTTAGGACTATAGTAGTGGATGATTACTTGGGAAAGAAGTAACACAAACAACACTTGTAGAACTGGATCATCAAGAAGCCAATGCGTTTAGCATTCAAGCATTTAGCATGTGCAGTTAGAGCAGTTAATCACAGCAAATCTGGCATGACTCAGTTCTGAAAGGCATTTATCCCTTGAAAACATACATGAGATGAAGATCTGGAGTAGTAAAACTATATTAAAGTCTTCAGGTGCATCAGGCAAATAATTTCTGGCTAATGCCAAAGTTATGTTACTAGCAATTGTAAGATTGCATCACCATTTGTTATTATTCTGTCCTCATGTTTTCTCCTGACTGCAAATGAAAAATAAATATTAATCAATTCAACTATAAGTTATTTCATGCCTAGCATATTATGTACAAGCAAAATGAAGGTACTTGAAGGGGCTATGTACTCTATCAAAATGAAGAAATATATTACTGCTTAGATGCAGTAGAAAGCATATGAAATACTGTCGTAAATGTGAAATATATGCATAAAATTGCATAAATTATCATCTATACATTAGCATCTATAAAAGTAAAATGAACTCAATTTTTAAAGTTGTGATTTTCATATTAAGAGTTGACATTCTAGTTCTGCACTGAAAATGTCATTGCAGAAGTAGATCCAAAACAGGAAAGGAGAGTGAAAGCTGGAGTCCAAAGAAGTATAGTCAGTCCTATAGGTACACATATCTTTAATATGTTTGTTACGAAGGATATTCTGTTATTTTTCTGAACTGCCTTCTCTTCCTAAGTGAGTTGTGCTGTAGAACTTAGGGGGTTTTTATTTGTTTTATTATGTTAATACCAAGGTACATGCCTAGGAAACAAATACACCAACAAGTGGTATATGCTTGTTCTACCACTCTCCCAGGCTAAGGAATTACAGTTTTATTGTAGCCCTTAACTTCCATTTTGCCTGGGAAAAATGATAACCAGATGGCACATGGCTATTTTTACATATTATGTGGCATGTTTCCAGCTGATAATTATGACGTTACTGCAACAGCCTATGTTTTGTGTTACAAATATTTGGCACTTAGTTTAGTAACCACTCTTTAGAAGTAGTTACTACTCCTGCTCTCTTTCCTCCCCCACCTTTCTCTTCTCTCTTCACCTATTTGCCGCTGTCATGCTCAGATGAGACAGAAACAAACTTAAGGAAGCACTGCCTAAGAAAGCAATAATCTTTTCCTGAGTCTATAATTCAGGTAGGAAAAAACAGACAACATGCAACTAAAAATCCCTTCCATTAACCTATCCTCACTGCCAAAACTTACAATTTTTGATTTTGCATAGTTTTTTTCTGTTTTCCTGCCTTAGATTCTATGAAGGGTAAATCAGAAGAAATCATCTCATTCACTGAACATCAGAAGAGCCATGTACCTCCGCAGTCAATTTGCTGCTGTTGCTTTCAGACCTGTCATATGACATCTATGTTACAGCATTCAGGCATCTATTTTATAAGCTATCTTGCTTTAAAGCCTCCAAGGAGACTGTGTGAGAGAAACAGAAACTGAAAGCAAAGGCAATTTCAGTTACAGTTATTTTATATTATTATAATATAGTAATAAACCTAGAATTGCAAAGTAACACTCCACAGTAGAGTCTTAAAGCGTGCTAGAATTAACAGCTGTATTTTGTTACTGCGCCAACTTCCATACACAGAAACAGCAAATTTCAGAGGTGTGAGTGAAAAACAATATTTTATTCCAAGTGTGGAAGCCAGTCTTGATTACCTTAAGTCTTCCGAGGGTCATAAAATTTACCTTGAATTATTTAGAATCCTGCCTCATTCATCCTTTTAACACTCTTTAAAGCATATTGTATTTTTAAGGAAATGTATTCATAAATGCAACAAAAATGTGAATATATACAGTGGTATGTGTAAGCAAAAGATGGGGAGAGGTAGCAAAATAAGAAAATGGAAAGTGTGCAAGTTTCAGGACTATCATTATAGAATGTTTTTAAAATGGTTAATTAAGATTCATAAATATTTACCAGCTTGTTTCACAGCTTCAGTGATAAAAATAAAATGATATGTGGCTTAAGTGAGAATTAGTCCCTTGTGTATAATGGACTTGGTGGAAAGCTGTGCATTTCCAAATGGTATTTTGCTGCTTAGACCAACTGAATGTGAATCATACATAATTTGTCACAGGTGTTTTGTTATTTATTTGCTTTTAGCACATACTTTGAGCATATTAATCATGGAGTATCCTTCTTTGTTAATCACCCAAATAAATTAACAAATCATTTTCCTGGAGACCAAATGCAGTTATTTTCTCTGAGTGATCTGAAAGTACAAAGGAAAGACAAACAGGAAAAACCTTATTTGAAGACCTGCTTAATTCTGGTTTAACAATAAATTAATAAATACATATATTGAATCCAAGGACTAACACTCTGTGCTTCTCTCAAGTATCTGATCTTCAAGGGGAGAGCAGCAGCCAGTATATGCTCAATCTAATTCATTGGCCAGAGGTAGAGAAATATTCTGAGAGAAATAAGGAGCTCTACTCAAAAAAGAGCTGGAAAAAGCATGTTTCAAAATGAGATAAACTTTTTGAACATTAAACAGAGAAAAATCTGATTAATCATATGAAAAGTCTATGCAGCCAGGTTCCTATTCTCATTAAAATAAAAACAACAACAAAAAAAATCCCCGAACAACCAAAAGCAAATCAAAACTGGTGTCTGCATAAATTGAAGCTACAATGCAAGTATCTGCAGAACACTGAGAGGTTTTTTAACAACTTAGTTAAGTTATAAGAATAAAATGAATATACTGGGAAAATGTAACAACAGAACGATAATTCTAAATTCCTGTGCTAATGCAAATTTGAAAGCAGAAGCAATTACACATAGTAGACATCTCATGTCAATGGACTGTGTTCTGCCTTTAACGATGGATCTCATTACAATTGAATGTGGATTTAATGCTCTTGTCTTTTGCTACACTGATTTTAAAGATTAGCATTCTGGGAGACTGAGTCATCGAGTTATTCTGAACAAGTTTTGCAATCATTGACTTCGAGGAGACTTCTGATCAGTGTAGTACAAGGTTAAGATAATCCCTTGCTCTTCTTGACATTTTGCCTCTCATTTTCTGTCAGGGAGACAATCAGCTGGCTGTGAAAGATTTAACAAGTTAAGGTGTTTTAAAGTATTCTTTAAAATCAAGTTAATGTCACAAAATAATGGGGAACCAACCTATTATAAGGCCTAATTTAAACATACTTTGCCAAATTAAAGTGTAGCCTTTCACCTGTAGTGCTGAACATCCTATCCACATTTGTCTTTTAATTTACCTTCTGCACGACAGCTCAGCTTGAAATGTCTAAATACCTGAGGCTGAAAGTAAGACTGCTGTCAGACTATATTTTTTCTCCAGTAGCATGCTCACATAGTGGATGTGTGTGAAGGAAGTTCATGCAGTTCTCATTTTCCAAGTCTGAGACACTTGTGTGGTGAGGGTTTATGCAATATCTTCTCATTCCTCATGTTTTAAAGTTGAATCTGCTTTTTCACTTTCACAGAAAGAGTGGTTAGACACTGGAACAGGCTGCCCAGGGAGGTGGTTGAGTCACCATCCTTGGATGTGTTTAAGTTTCATTTGGATGTGGTGTTGGTGGCTATGATTTAAGGGAGAACTTTGTAGAGTAGGGATGATGGTTGAACTCAATGATCCCACGGGTCTTTTCCAATCTAAATGGTTCTATGATTCTATGATTCTATGATTCTATGATAAACATCTTAGAAACAATTATTTAACAATTATTTAACAATTGTTTCACTGATTTCAGTGGCTTATTATGTCAGAACACAATCTGTGAACATCAGAATTACAAATATGTATGTCATTACATTCACAGAATCATAGAATCATAGAATGGTTAAGGTTGGAAAGAACCTTATAGATCATCAGGTTCCAACCTCACGCTAGACCAGTTTGCACAAGATCTCATCCAAACGGGCCTTAAACACCTCTAGGGAGGGAGCTTCAACAACCTCCCTGTTAATGCACTTATTATGCTTATTACATTATTACTCTTAATATTCACAAACCTGTTTCAGACAACTTAGCAGAGACAGTAAAGCATCTTCTTTCTTTAATTGCCTTTTTGGATAACTTGAACATATTTGGTAGTACATAATTCAAGACTGAGTTGGAGTAGCAGGGGACATTACAACCTCCCTGGGCAGCCAGTTCCACAGTTTTGTCTCCCTCACCATAAAAAAGTTTTTCCTCATATTTAAATAGAACTTCTGATGTTCCAGACTGTGCCCATTGCCACTCATCCTGTCAGTGGGAACTATGGAAAAGAGTCTGGCTCCATCCTCCTTTCACCCACCCTTTCAGATACTTATAAGCATTAGTAAAGTTAATTAGTAATGCCTAATAAATAAGCCTGCTCTAGGCTAAAAAGTTCAAGCTCTCTCAGCCTTTCCTCATAAAAGAGTGTCACCATTTGACTCAGGATCAACAACAATGCTCTTGATGCCCTCCCCCTCCCACCCAGGTAGGGAAGAAGAGACAGAATGAGAGAGAGACTTCTCTGAATTGAAAACTCAACTACACAACTGTAATTAAACACTAATGATGAATGAAAATATATACAATTATTTACAAATGTGTTCAGGTATGTGCAAACCCCTATTGCCTCCCCCCACCCTCAGCAACTCCCACAGCATCTCCTGAGCTGTGAACAGTCTTGAAAAGTCCCTGAGCTGCTGGAGAAAGCACAGAGTGATGAGGGCCAGGAGAGCTCGAGCCTGGGGCTCGAGGGTGATGGATAGATGGAGTCCTCCCCAGATGCTGGCCATGGATGGAAGAGAAGGGAAGAAGAAGCAGGAAGGAAGTTGTCTTCTGTGATCTCTGACCTTCCTCTGAGCTTACATTGGTATATGGAATGGAATATCTCTGGCCAATTTTGCTGTCCGTCTAGTACATCTCCCTGTAGTACCTGAGCTGGCAGGGCAAAGTTGTGACCTTGAGTTCCTGGTAGTAGCATAAACATTCCAGTGTTATCAGTCCTAGGTGGAGCGTTTTCTGCTAGTTAAAAGAGAGCTTAGTGAAGAAAAAAACAAAACAAAACAAAACAAACCACAAAACAAAACAAAACAAAACAAACAATAAAGGAAAATTGTCTTCATCCTGGCTCAAACCAGGGCAGGGAGATGCTCCAATCCCCCAGATATCTTTGTTGCCCTCTGCTGGACTCTGTCCAGTAGTTCCCTGTCTCTCTTGAACTGGGGAGCCCAAAACTGGGTGCTGTATTCCAGATGTAGCCTCACTAGAGCAGAGTAGAGGGGGAGGATGACCTCTCTCCACCTACTGGCCACACTCTTACTTCTGCAACCCAGGATTCCATTGGACTTCTTGGTGGCAAGGGCACATTGGTGTCTCATGGATAATTTGTTATCTACCAGGACTCCCAAATACTTTTCAGAATTGCTTTCCAGCAGATCCACCCTAACCTATATTAGTGCATGGGGTTTTTCCTCCCCAGGTGCAGGACCCTACACTTGCCCTGGTTGAACCTCATCAGGTTCCTCTCTGCCTAGCTCTCTAGTCTGTCCAGGTCACACTGGATGACAGGACAGCCCTTTGGAGTGTCACCACCCCTCCCAGTTTGGTATCATCAACAAACTTGCTGAGGAAACACTTTGTCCCCTCATCCTGTTCGTTGATAAATATGTTGAACAATACCTGACTGAGTACTGAACCCTGGGGGATACCACTGGTTACAGGCCTCCAACTTGACCCTGCTGCACTGATCCCAACTCACTGAGTTCTGTCACACAGCCAGCTCTCTGTCCGCTTCACTGTCTACTCATGTAGCCCACAGTCTCTCAGTTTCCTAATGAGGATATTATGGGAGAAAATGTCAAAAGCCTTTCTGAAGTTGAGGTAGATGACATCTACTGCTCTCCCTTCATCCAGCCAACCACTAATGTCATCACAGAAGGCTAGCAGATTGGTCAAGTATGATTTGCCCTTGGTAAATCCACATTGATCAGTCCCAATATCTTCCTATTCTTTAATGTGTTTAAAGATGAAATCCAGAATGAGTCACTCCATCACCTTCCCAGGGACAGAGGTGAGACTAACGGGCCTGTAGTTCCCTGGGTCCTCTTTCTTGCTCTTTTTGAAGATGGGAGTGATACTGGCCTTCTTCCAGTCCTCAGGCACCTCTCCTGTTCTCCATGGCCTTTCAAATATGATGGAGAGTGGCCCAGCAATAATACCTGCCAGGTGCATCCCATCAGGGCCCATGGACTTAGGAAATTCCTGTTTGGCCAAGCGGTCTCTAACCCAGTCTTCCTCTACTGAAAGAAAGTCTTCCTCTCTCCAGGTCTTTTCCCTTGCCTCCAGGGTCTGGGATTCATGAGGGACAGCTTTAGCAGTGAAGACTGAAGAAAAGAAGGCATTCAGTACCTACACCTTCTCTGCATCTTCCACTACTAGGGTGCCCACCTTATTCAACAACGGGCCTACATTTTCCCTAACCTTTCTTTTTCTACTGATACACTGAAAAAATGTTTTCTTGTTATCCTTAACTGAGTTCTGCATGAGCTTTGGCCCTTTTAATTTTTCCCCTACATAGCTTCGCTACATCTTGGTATTCCTATTAAGTTGACAACCCACTTTTCCAAAGGCCATAAACTTTCCTTGTGTTCCTGGGGTACAGCCAAAGTTCTCTATTTAGCCAGGCTGGTCTTCTTCCCCCTCAGTTTGTCTTTTGGGACCCGGGGATGGCCTTGTCCTACGCCTGTAAGAGTTCCTCCTCAAAGTATGACCAGCCTTCCTGGGCTACTCTGCTCTTCAGGACTTTCTCCCAAGGGACATTCTCAACCATGCTCCAAAGCAGGCCAAAGTCTGCCCTTCAGAAGTCCAAGGTGGTAGTTCTGCTGGCTTTCCCGCCACTTGCTTCTCCAAGAATCAAAAACTCTATCATTTTATGATCACTCTGCCCAAGATGACCTCCAGCTTTTACATCCCTGTTAACAAGCAGCAGGTCCAGCAGGGCTATGTCCCTAGTTGGCTCCCTCATCAGATGTGTTGGGATGCTGTCTCCCACACACTCCAGGAAACACCAGGACTGTTGCTTTTTTGCTGTGTTACATTTCCAGCAGACATCTGGAAAGCTGAAGTCCTGGACAAGAACAAGAGTGAGCAATAGCGAGACCTCTGCCAATTGCTTATAGGATATTTCATCAGCATCTACATCCTTTTTGGGGGACCTATAATAAACTCCCACCAACTGCCTTACTTGCCTTCCCCTTAAGATATTAGTCATTCCTGATTTATTTCTCAGTGCCATTTCTGTATTCAGATGTTGCACATTTCTTCTTAAAGCTACTTCACAGAAAGACTCTACTTTTGAGGGTCATTTCAGTGCAATAGAGAGAGCTGAACTCCAGTCATGGAGGAAGACAGAACTGCATCTCAACCTGACCATTTGAGTTGTGATAGTTTTGTTTTAAAGGGCACAGATAATGTAGGGGCTTAGAAATTACTGTTGTCAAATATTTTTTTTGTCAATTTCTCATATCTACAGCCATCATAAGAATCTTTCAGCTGAGACTGGCAGAGGGTAAAAGTGAGTATCTGAAGCACACTATTCCAATTAATATGAATGAGAACTAGGTGGCTAAACACCCTATGTATCTTTCTGCATTTCCAGACCCTTTAGCATTTGCCTGTAATACAGACAACATTGATATACCTCATTTCTTGTACAAACATTGCAAGTAATACTGCACAGCATTAGGAAAGACCAAGAGCTGTGAGTGAAATGATGCTAAGTAAACCAAGATAGCTGAATTTATTAGCCACAAACATTATAAAGTATTCAGGATAGATAAAATAAAATTAAATCATTAAGATAAAAAGCACTTTTTTTTCTTTTCTTTTTTTTCTTATAACATCCAGCTGTCTTCCCGTTTAGAACCATGTTATAAGACAAAATTATGTTTGTTTGTTACTTTGTAAGAAAGTTTTATCCTTGACTGGAGACTAAGAAGTTACTTTTGCCTTCATCCAAGATGCTTAGCACTATTTTTCAATTATTAATAGGGCATTTATTTATTCACTTTCTCTTTGCTAGATATCCTTAACCAAATTCCAATATATAGATGGAAAGACATACAGAACTTACAAATAGAGAGAGATGGTGATTTTAAGCTACTTAGTACATAACAATGCAATCTCTGTAAATTGGATCTAAATTCTGAATCTTGTTCACTGTTCTAGAGCTCTCTCTGGACTGAAGTTCACTGGATTTCACAAACATTCTGTCTCTTTGTATCCGTTTTCATAGCGCTCTGCTTACAGTTCCTAGTCAAATCTTCAGAAATCTTTGGCCAACAACTAAGACTGTAAACAGTGACACATTATATTAATGTAAAAAGCCTAACGTTTGGCATTAACACTCATTTCTTTTTTCCTTCTTCTCACAGATTACTCCTTTTCCATCAAAAAGATCTTCTGAAGATCTATGACCAAGTTATGTATTCAGAAAATTAACAGATTTTGGCTTAGGTAAAGTTGATTAACAGCATGTCCCACTAAACCAAAACAGCTACTCCTACTATAAATCCATAGAGCCTTCTTTATTGGTTTTAAAGTGTCAAAAAACTACCTTTGTATAGTCACTCCTGATATAAAAGAAATCTGAAGTACATGTATAACCACCACTGCATGCTAGTGATAATTGATCATTGTAAGATACTACTGCTTCAGCTAAATTTTCCTATGCCTCTTCTCAAGGTGGCACACCAGTCTTCTTCAGATGCACATGTTGAGTGGTTAAGACATAAAATATCCAACCATTTGTTCACCGACTTCAAAAACCTCAGCTTAAAGATTTAGGCCAGACATGAGACATAGATACTGTGTGACAGAGAAGTCAGATACCTCATCCTTCACCAAATAAAAATGAAAACGAAAATGGTTAAATTTACTCACCTACAAATTAGTCTTAAGTAAAACACAAGACAGTATTAACATTACATTAACTATCACTTCACTACTTCAAAACCTCTGTTGAAATCCAACTCTCTTAAGGAAGGGAGCATTAAGTAGTTTCTTTCGCAAAAGAAATGTTTTTCATTTATGCATTTAAATATAGGTATCTTTGTCTAATTATTGATTGCAGTTATGATTGGTAAGATAAGTTGCTGTTTCCTCCATTCTTTCATAACTCCTCCCAAATAATATCACTGGCCAGTCTCTGGAATTTCTGTGTGGATGGATTCCATCCATCTTTTAATAGCACATCCACATAGCTTTTATTGATTGATACTTACAATCAGGGTTATAATTGTAGAAAACGGGCAATTACAGACCTTATAAAAGTTGTCTCACTTCTTTTTTTAACCACAAAATGCAATGACAATTGCATGGTAACAAATTTAAATAAGAACAGATTATAAACTAAGGTATTTCAGATAACTGCATTCTTCCTCTCTCTTCTAGTTTGACAAAATAAAACTTCTTTATGTGTTGACAGGCAGAAAACATAAATTATTTTTTCCTATGACTTCAACTTTGTATATAAAACTGAAATAAAGATCTCCTGGAGTGATGATCCTGTAAGAAGAAGAAATACTAGCCTGATGCACATGACTTTCTGTAAGGTGATTCTTTTCATTCTACATGGCTACTGACGTGGTTGCCAGCAAGAAGATGTTCAAAGCACATAGAGATGGAATATATCAATATTATCAGAAGTGGATCTGAAAGAAAAAGCTGAGATTTGCATATGAATATTAACTCCTTGTGCTTGGAAGTTGTCATGTGTCCTGGTTTGATCTAGAAAAAAATCATCATCCATTTCATAGCCAGACCAACCTTAAACCATGACATCCCATTAAAAAATCCAATAAATGCCCCTTTCAACTACTGCAATGCACAATTTAAAAAAATTAAAATAAAAATATCTTAAGAAAGGAGTATCCTTCAGTACACATAAAGTATTTGTCATTAAAAGAGCATCCTTTGGTATATATGAAGTGTCTGACATTAGAAAATCCTCAGAAAAAGTGGCAAAATACTCTCTAAAAAAATAATTGAAGGTAGCTTTTAGTGCAGCTGTACTTTCTTTGGAATGGTGAGCTAACAAAATTATGAATGGACCACAGTACTGTTTCCATAATCTCACACTCTAACATCAGCAAAAATTGTTAAAGCAGGTTTTCAAAAGAACTCATTCTCCATTTACATATGTAAGAAAATATTCAGATTACAAACAGCAGCCCTTCCAAACAGAATGGGATGGTGATGTTTCATTAACATGCAATGAGACTGTACAATCTATAGGTAGTACCGGTATGGTACTGCCCCACTTGACACAAAAAAGTAAGATTTTCTTCCTTCTCTGCAGGAATTTGATCTCAAAGTTCTTAAGTCCTTTCCAAAATACAATGTTACATTTTGTCCTGTATTTTCCTTCTGGACTACTCTGCTCATCTTTTGTGTGTGCTTCAGTGAGTTGTGCCTGTTTTTTCCAAACTTTTGGTGGAAAAGTTGTTCTGATGTACACTTCTGGATACTGCCTAGCAATTAACTGTAGCCCCAAGATTTCCATTTTCCACATCTGATAGTTCTATCCCTTGGATCCCAGATTAATGTCTCAGCTTCATCACAGAAAGTATGACAGTTGGATACATATGCTACTGTGGAACATAATTCACTGATGTCACCAACTGGGCTGACATAGAAGTTTCCTTTGTTGAAATTTCTGTAGTTGAATGTTTGAGAGAAGAAGAGAACTGAATTTCCATACAGTAAAGTTCCAGTGGTGAAAATGAACTATTACTGCTCTTCAGTGTACAATGGGTTCAGCACAGGCTAAGACTAATGAAGCATCACTCTACTAGGATTTCACTACTCCAGCAAGAAGTGTGCCTACAGCACCCACACAGAGTGATGTCTAGACATACAGCTGCAGGAAAACCACATCTGGAACACAGGGGAGAAGCGTTACTGCCTCTGTTCTTTCTTACCTGTGAAGCACTCAGCTAGATTTCTTCTATTGCCTACACAGGGTGCTTCAACCCATTTCCTTAACAGGAAGGTTTGTTTTATCTCCTGAAACATGAAGGTGCATTTCTTTTCACTGTGCTGAGCTTCTGCATTTTCTTGAACCTTTCTGAGATATGCAGGCAATGCCACCACTACTGCAATGACCCTGGAAGAAAAAATGCTTTCTATATTTTTATCTAAGGGAAAGCAATGAAAAAAAACCTACAAGTCAGGCTTCCATGGCATAAAGACACCACTTTCTCTGTGAAAGAATGCATGTGAATTCAGCTGGGAATGGAAATGCCCTACATAATTGGAAGACTCCTAGAAATTTAGATCTGTGATATCTGAAGGCTAATGTTAACAGCTGTATAGCTGTGTGCTCCTAGTAAGGAGATAATTCTGAAAGGGGCACGGTTCAGTACAAAATCAAAGTAAAATAAATTAGAAAAAAATAAATTTAATCTGCCAGAAAAAAAAAAAAAAATCTAGCTGTTAGCAAATGCTTACCTAAGTATAGCAATTAAGATGGCAGAGTCAAAATTAAATCATTATGTAATTAAAATCTTTGTATGCTGTAAATTAAAATCACATCAGGGAAAATTTATACTTATCTTTCACAAACCATAGTCAACAGCTGTGAAGGGTAAAGATAGCTGTATAGTCATGAAAGGGAAGACGACTCAGATTTAATGAGGGTGAGTGTGAACTCAAAGGCAATTGTGATGTGTATAAGAAAAGCCTTCAGAGAATGCTTTTATCTCTCTGAAGGTAATAACAAATTTCTTATTGACATGCAGTTTCTGACCATGTTTTGGGGAAACAGGGGCTGGATTTCAATTAATTTTTTGCTGTGTTCGTTCCACAGATCCTTCTTTGACTCACCTATTAGTACATCCAGTCTTATTTCCTAGAAATGCACTTTGTTTCTTAACTTTAAGAGCAATCAGGGATAATGGGTTCGACATCACTGGAGTCGGTCACTTTCTTCAGTGACCGACTGACAGAGGTCAGCCATATATGATATAAAGATGCATGTGAAAACAAATAAAAAAGTCACTTAAATTTTTTGCATACGAGTACATGTAAAACACACTGCTATGGAAAAATTACAGAAAAAAAATAATTCATTGATGCTTCACAGTTGAGAAGCATTTCCAAGTTTTTTCTCAGTCATGTTCTTTCATTTGCATGGTACACTCTGTTATGATTTTGATGGGAACTTCAGCCTGTCCCTACAGTTTCTGTGACTTTGTGGCTTCCCTTCTACATATGTCAGAGTAATAGATATAAACACCTGAAGAATCCTAAGGATCTATTGCAAGAGTTCTTGTTCTCTATTTCATTGCAAGGTAGATGAAATTATAGGTACATATTTTGCATAGACGTTATCTGAAATATCTTTTCATAATGAGTTGGCTTTAAAAGATGAAGGAACTTTTTCCCCCAAGATAAAGAAGAACCTTGGAGAATGTTTCATTTTGCTTCTGCTACATTTTTTGTGCTGCTTCTAACACAAGTCCTTAATAAACACAGTGGTTCATAACCACTGGCCAATAAGCACCCCTAGTGTTTGGAGATGCCAACTTCAAAGACCGCCTTGCCTATACCGAGTATGAGATCTTAGAATCAAAGAATCATAGAATTATAGAATTGTCAAGGTTGGAAAAGACTTTCAAGGTAATCAAGTCTAATCATCTACCCTACTACCCCTAACCACTAAACCATCCCATGAAACACTCTGTCTACCCCTTTTTTTAACATCTCCAGGGATGGTGTCTCCACTACCTCACAGGGCATCCTGTTCCAATTCCTTACCACTCTTCTGAGAAGAAATTTTTTCTAATATCCAGCCTGAACCTTCCCTGGCACAGCTTGACCCCAGGCCAAAAAGCAAGATAACAACTTGGAGATTCGGTACAGCAGAATTCAGATTCTTCATGGATCTACTTAAAAGAGTCCCATGGGATAAGGGCCTAGAAGGAAGAGGAGTCTAAGAAAGCTGGTTGATATATAATGACCACCTCCTCCAACTCAAAAGCAGTGCGTACCAATGTGCAAGTTGTCAGGAAAAGTGCTAGGAAGCTTGCATGGATGAACAAGGAAATTGTGACAAAATTCAAACATAAGAAGAGAGTCTACAGAAGGTTGAAGCAAGGACAGGAAATCTGAGAGGAATGTTGAGACAATATTTGAGCACAGAGAAATCTGTTTAGGGAAGGCAGAGTTCATCCTTAGTGTGGGATGTCTAAGGCAACAAGAAAGGCATCTACAAGCACACTCGTATCCAAAGGAAGACTCAGGAAAATGTGGACCTACTGCTGAACTGGGTAGGGGCCCTGCTGATAAAGAACATAAAGAAGACTGATGTACTGAATCCCTTCTTTGCTTTAGTCTTTGCTAGCAAGACCATCTTTCAGGAATACAAGGTCCTGGAAATTGAGGGAAAAGTCTGGAGCAAGGAAGGCTTACTCTTGGTGTAAGATGATCAACTCAGGAAACACTGAAGCAAACTGGACACATGTAAGTCCATGGACCCTCATGGGATGCACTAATGAGAGTCCATGGAGTTCCCTAATGTCATTACAAGCCCACTCTTGGTAATCTTTGAATGAACATGGCAACTGGGAGAGGACTCTGAGGATTGGAAGGAAGCAAATGTCACTTCTGTCTTTAGAAAGGGAAAGAAGGAAGACGCAGGGAAATACGGGCTGGCCAGCCTCACCTTGGTCCCTAGGAAGGTGATGAAAGAGCTGGTCCTGGAAATCGTTCACAGATTCTTGGTGGACATGCAGATGACCAGGAGTAGTCAGTATGGATTCACAACATGGAAGTCATGCCTCACTAACCTGATAACAACCTTCTATGATGGCTGGGTTGGTGGATGAGGAAAGAGCGGACAATATTGTCTGCGTTGATTTCAGCAGGACTGTCGATACTGTCACACAGAAGAACCACATAGAAGAGCTGATGAAGTATGGATTAGAAGAGCAGAGAGTGAGATGGATTGAAAAACCAGTGAATGGTCAGGCCCAGAGGGTGGTGATCAGTGGTACGAAGTCCAGTTGGAGGCCAGTAAGTAGTGTTTTATCCCAGCGATCAATAACGAATTGGATGATGGGACAGAGTTTGCTGATAGTACAAAACTAGGAGAATGGCAACTGGAAGGACAGCCCAGTGAGCACTCACACATGGTACTGCAGCCTTATTTCATCTACTGCAGTGGAAACTATACTATCAGGTTCTGCCCAAGTGAAGCTGGGAGTCCATGATCCTTAATAGTCAAGTGGAACAGAATTATGCCTTCCTAAATGATGCTGTACTGAGAATTTCTTTATTCAAATGTGTTTTCTTTATTCAAATGTGTTTAAACAGCACATTGATAGTATATAAGTACTATTTTAAAGAAGTTCAATTATACCAGCTTTACTTCACTGCTCATTTTGTATCTTAGCTTTTACTTTAATATTCCCGAAAGCAAACAATGATGATGTGCAAAGCATTTGACACTGTTCCGCACCACATTCTTGTCTCCAAACTGACAGGCCATGGATTTGACAGATGGACCACTCAGTGGATAATTAGTTGGGTGAGTGGCCACACCCAGAGAGTTGTGGTCAATGGTTCAGCGTGCAAGAGGAGGCAAATGACAAGCGGTGTTGCTCACTTGTCGGTGTTGGGACCAGTGGTGTTCAACATCTTTGTTGGAAACATAGTCAGTGGGATTGAGTGTATCCTCAGAAGTTTGCTGATGATACTGAGCTGTGTGGAGTAGTTGACACCCTAGAAGGAAGGGATTCCATCCAGAGAGACCCTGACAGGCCAAAGAGGTGGGCCAGTGCCAACCTCATGAAGTTCAACAAGGCCAAGTGCAAGGTCCTGCACCTGGGTCAGCACAACCCCAGGCACAAATACAGGCTGGGGGAAGAATGGCTGGAGAGCAGACCTGAGGAGAAGGACTTGGGGGTGGTAGTTGATAAGAAGCTTGACATGAGCCATCAGTGTGCGCTTGCAGCTCAGAGGGCACATTCTAGGTTGCATCAAAAGCAGTTTGTCCAGCAGTGAGAGGGAGGGGATTCTGCCCCTCTGCTCTGCTCTGGTGAGACCCCATCTGAAGTACTGCATCCAAATCTAGAGTTTTCAGCACAGGAAAGACATAGAGATTGTTGGAGAGGGTCCAGAGAAGGGCTACAAAGGTGATTAAAGGTCTGGAGCACCTCTGTTATGAAGACAGGCTGAGAGAGTTGGAGCTGTTCAGCCTGGAGAAGAGAAGGCTCCAGGAAGACCTTATAGCAGCTTGCCAGTACCTGAAAGGACTACAGGAGAGTTGGAGAGAGTCTTTTCACTGGAGAGGGTAGAAATTGGACAAGGGGTAATGGTTTTAAACCGAAAAAGGGTAGATTTAGGATAGACAACAGGTCTAGTGTGAGGTGTCCTGGCTCACAGCAAGGATGTTGGGACCTGGTGATCTTTACAGTCCCTTCCAACTTCAGACATTTTATTATTATATCATTTTATCATTCTATGATTCTATAAGTATTTAATGTTAATAAAAAAGTATACAATGTTCTGGGCTCCCCAGTTCAAGAGAGACAGGGAACTACTAGACAGAGTCCAGTGGAGAGCAACAAAGATAACTGGGGGATTGGAGCATCTCCTTTATGAGGAAAGGAGGAGAGAGCTGGGACTCTTTAGCTTGGAGAAGAGAAGGCTGGAAGGAGACTTTATTAGTTCTTGCAAGTATCTAAAGGGTGGGTGCAAGGACTCTTTTCAGTAGTTCCCAGTAACAGAATGAGGGGAAAAGGGCAATATAAGGAAAAACTCATTATATATAAGGAACAGGCTGCCCAGGGAGGTTGTGGAGTCTCCTTATTTGGAGACATTCAAGACCCACCTGGATGCAGTCCTGTGGAGTGTTCTCCAGGCAATCTTACTTTAGCAGAGGAGTTGGACTAGATGATCTCTAGAGGTCCCTTCCAACTCTGACAATTCCATGATTCCATTATTCTCATCTCTGTTTGGTAAAATAAAAAAAGTCTAGTAAAAACCAGCATTCCTCAGTTTTTGCAATTGTGTATGTCCCATTATCTGTGTTTGACAACTTCTGAATGTCATTTACATCTCCTAGGCTACTTTTACTTGTTACACACTCATGTGACAACATGACTAACAAGAAAAGCATGCAGATGACAATCAGAATGGATACATATATTTGGGAATGTAAAAGAAACACTGTGACTTTGCATGAGGGTTCCCTGTCAACATTTCACAAATTGTAGATCACTGCTCCTTGAAGGATTAAAAAAATGTTGAAAAGCAGCCTCAAAAGGTTAAATAGCAGGAAACTGATAACTAATCCTGATTGCTGACAGCCCCCAGTGTGCTAGTACTGCACTTCCTGATTCTGGCTATGTTCTCATTTTTCCAACATGGACAGGTAAGAGGAAACCCAAAGCTGTAAGGAAGACTGATCTAGGATTGCTTTGAATGTTGTTTTACATTCCCAGTATGTTTGCAACTTTCCTCTGAGCTATTGATTTTTATGTATTCAGTAGTCATGCATGACTGCGTGCTTAAGCAAAGTAACAGAATACACTGTCATTCCTCTTTCTCTTGTATTTGGTCTCATGCAGCCCCTTTTGATCCTTTCTGCATAGCTTTGTTCTATTTATTTATATATTTATTTCATGTGAATTACAGGGTTCCATTATAGCATTATTCTGGCTCAGTTTCTCTTATGTTATGCATTCTAGTGTAGGACCTGACTTGTCATGTTTTCTTCATTTGGAAGAATTCATCACAGCCATTTTGACTGTTCTCTTTCATCTTTCTTCACAACACTTATATGTGATTATTTTCTGGTCAGAAGTTGTTGAAGATTTACCAATGACATCTCCTTATGAATGCCTGGAATTTAGATGGTAACATTTTGATAAATAACCATTAAAAACTATTACATTAGAATTAAATATACCATTTACTTAGGGTTATGAAAAGATATCTGGCTTTCTCTTTTCAGACATAAACTTCTTTTTTTGCCTAACAATATTGCTGAATTATATTAAATTCTGCCCCTCATCTGTGTCAGTCCAGGATATTGTTTAATGATGTTCTTGCCTGACTGCATGTTCTCACAGTTTTAGCTTAAGCTGTTGTTTCAGATTATTTTTAATCCCATAATTTAAATTAATTCATTTTGGTTCACCTGCCTCTCAAGTATATGTGTTAACCTGTACAGTCTGTGTGGAAGCGTACCATACTCCTCGTAGTTACCCAGTTTCTCTCTTTGATTCATTTAAGTCATTGTGTGCAAAAAGAATGTACTCAGGCTAAGATGCTCTTTTCTGCAATTGCCTGAAATGCAACCAGTCTTATAGAATACATCTTCAGCAGTCTGCAAACCAGCAAATATGTGGCTAAACATAAGATTGGAGTAAAATCTTAACATATCAGTCTGAAGCAACATTGGAATTCAGGGTGTGAGTTTTTATTACTTTGAAAATCTTTATTTCAGAGAAAAGGCTGTTGAGAAAATCTGTGACCATACAGAAGCAGACATACTTCATTGTGCTTCTACCTTTCAAGACAAATTGTCAGCACTTTTCAGAGTTATCTAGACCAGATAGTCTAAACAAGCAACAACAAAACAAAACAAATCTAGAAATAGAGCAGAGTTAAAGCAATGGGATGGACAGGTTAGTGACTTAAATTAACTAGTACTGGTTTACTGAGCAGAACACTTACTATAACACAGAATGTTGGAGAAAGCTCCTTCTAGTGAGCAGAGTGCTTCTTCTCTTTCTAACTTATTGCACCTGAGACGTTAGATTGTACATCAGTGTACTGTACAATGTTGTGCCTCCACCACATAAATTTGTAAGTTGTTGTACCTGACACATTTAGACACAATGCATCAGTTGATGTCTAGGCTAAAGAAGAAAGCTTAAACAGAGATGAAATTACTCAGAACCATCACTAGACACTGTGCTGGCCCTTTGCTTGAAGGTGAACTTCTCGCCATATGTCTTAAAGTACAGTTGATGAACCAAAGAACCGAAGCTTAAGCAAAAGTTCTTCAGCATACACACTTCAATGTTATTCATGGCCTACATTTGTGTGTACATACATTATGCAATGTCTCTCTGTGTGTAGATATATATATGTATAAGTGTCATCTATCTATTTTCTGAGAAGTATCAATCTCAGTCATTTGAATGGTAAAGATAATAGAAAGAAGATTCCTTAATTATTTTTTTTTTCATAAAAGCATTAATCAAAAGATCAAATCAACGTGCAGCCATGGAGAATTTTTTAATGCAATCAGTTTATGTGGTGATTTCTGAGCCAATGGGATACAGTGCAGAGTCGAATCTCTCACCTTTATTTTAATTATCATTATTTGAGCTTCTGAGGGATTTATTTACCCCTTGTTGATCCACACATTGACCTCTAACTTTAGAGAAAGTTGGACAAGGTAAGTCCTCATGGTCTGACATCACCTTGGTTTATCTCACTGCCTGTCCACATCAGGGAACCACCAAGAGGTCAAGAAATTCTACCCTCAATCACAAGGAAGGTGAGACACTCTCCACTACAGAAAGCAGAGGCAAATCTATTTAAATACAAGCAAAATGCAATTACACATCTGGTAATCAGTGTTGGTGCAGGTGTTGCTGGAATAAGATCCAGGCAGATTAATTATTTACACAGATTATGTCTATGATTTGCAATGGACTTAAGGGAGGCTTCCTGGCAAGGATTGGGGGAGGATTGTTTGTGATTAACTTAAAAGCAAGGATAAAGCAATGCCATTATTAAGTAAATACTGCAGTCTGAATCAACATTTACTAACTGCTTGGTAAAGTCTTGCATGCTGATTGGCTTCAGCAAGCAGGCTGGTGAGGAGGAAGACAGTGTAGGGAGGGTTGGAAGGGCAAGGGAGGAATACCTCTGCTGAGTATGCTCAAATTCCATGTTTATGTTTTTTGTATTGTCTAAAAGTGACTGTCTCACAGCAAGAGAGTAGGAATGAATTAAAATTCTCTAAACACTGAGATTCTGTTGCCATAATGTGCTTATAGGCATTATAGTGGAAATGAGTATCTGGAGGCAGATTGAAAGACTTGACCTAATGCCCTTATCTCTCAGTCCTCCAACTCCAATCTAATGAACATACACCCATAATTATTTCTCAAATAGTTTTTATCTAATATAAAAGTGGATAATTTATAGCACTTGTAGAAAAATGCTCAAAGTTTTATTAAAATATGCAGCATTAGGACAACTTTGAGCAGAATAGATTTCCTTACTGATCTACAAAGTCATACATATTCATAATATTAAAAACTCCTCAGTTGCTTTAATAATAGCATTCTGTTCCATAAATCTGAATTCTAATGCTAATATATCGGCTGCATGCACTAGAAGGCTGTGCACAGGATAACATACCTTCTAGACTTCCAATTTTTTGTATTTGTAGTTCTCATTTTCACTACTTTGCCTTAATTAAGATTTGTTTTGTGATAAAAAACATATTGAAAGCAAGAAATAAAAAACATTGGGAAGAAAATCAGTATTTTCACATAGTTCTTTCAGGCCCCACCCTAGTACTGGTCAGCACTTAGAATCATAGAACCATTTAGGTTGGAAAAGACCCTTGAAGTTCATCAAGTCCAGCTGTGAACCTACTACACTGTGAAGTCTAAACTAAACCATGTCTCTAAAGATCACATCTACACATCTTTTAAATACCTCCAAGGGTTATGACTCAGCTACTTCCCTGGTCAGCCTGTTCCAATTCTTGACCACTCTTTTGGTGAAGAAATGTTTCCTAACATCCAATCTAAACCTCCTCTGGCACAACTTGATGCCATTTCCTCTCATCCTATCCCTTGTTACTTGGGAGAAGACACCAACCCCACCTCACTACAAACTCCTTTTAGGTAGCTGCAGAGATCAATAAGGTCTTCCCTCAGCCTCCTTTTCTGCAGGATAAACAACTCCAGTTCTCTCAGCTGCTCCTCATAAAGCTTGTAGTCTAGACTCTTCACCAGCTTTGTTGCTGCATTTTATTATTGTGAAAAGCTGCAAGGCTGAGTGCTGATAGCTGAAGATGCTCTGCACCTTGCAGAATCAGACCTTTGGTTACAAACTGACTTTACTCAGCACAAAGGCAGGACAGTGGCAGTGTGTTTTCATTGAAATCCCCTTCAATTCACTGGGTGTCTATTGGTATGTGTGAACATGTGCTAGAGCCAGTGACTAGGTAGATTGCTTCACCATGTCAAATGGTAAATCTAAAGGCATGAACAAATGCAAAGGCAGAAGTGGACATCTTCAAAGTAGAATCTTTAAAGATATAAAATTGACTAATTTATGTTAGCTTATTTTTACCAAAAAAAGTTAATACTTTCAATTTGCCTCATTTATTTTTGGTTTAGTTTTTTTTCATGAATGTGAATCTATGATCTCTTGGCAATGCTATCGTGAAGCCAACAGTACGAAATCAAAAAGTGAGAAGAACTGGGTAGAAAAATCATTAAGGAAAACAGAGAGTGTTGGAAGAAAAATATGTGTGCAAAGCCAAGTGTTGTTTAGTAATAGGCACAGCAGGAGTAAGAAGACCTGCAATATATTGCTGAATAAGAAGCTTCACAAGGGGATTAAGGGGAACAAATCAGCTTAGCACAAATATAAAATATTAGAGTAGGATGGTGAAAACATAAACATCAAATGAGGGTTTACATAAGTGTATGTCCACCCCTCACCCACCTATCTGTTTATGTAGACATGAACAGGGTACACTATATTTTTTAAAATGCAGGAAATGTTGAAAATATTTTAAATGCAATTAACTGAACAAGAACAGTCAGTAGGAAACCCTGTCACCATTTTGTATACTCAAGCTGTCTACACTTGCAATTTGGCAGCTAGCAGCAACAGGAATGGAGTGGACTGAGGTGGTCAATTCAATAACACTGGCATTTTCTTAATAAAGTAAAAACACTGTGGAATAATTTTGTCATTACATACCATTGGATAAAATTTTAGAAGTAATTGAGAAATTAATTTCAGCTTTTCTTAAGTGAAAAAAGGATTTTATACCTTAGTAATGAATTAAATTTAAAACACTGTATTTCAAATAAAAGCAGTAGAAATATAAATTAACATCTTCTCAAGGGATCAAAAAGGAAAAAAAATATTAAAGGAAATAAAACTGCTTTCTTTCCATGTCCTACATAGTTTTGTGTTTGTTTGTTTGTTTTTTTCTTCTGAAACTCCGTTAATAATAATGTATCTTCTGAACTTAGGATAGAAAGGTTTTAGGATGAAAAATTTGGGGATTTTTTTAGACTCATTGTTCTTCACAGACAAAAATTACTTTTTCATACTTCTAATCTCCACCCACTGCTTTAATGAAAGCAGCTGTTGCTCTAGGTGGTATTTTTAAGTAAGTGAATCACAGACGGAAAAACTGATACAATAACAAATACATCTATGGTGCAAGATAATAATAAAACTCCTGTTATTAAAAGAACTGGTGAGATATTTTTTTGTATTGAGGATTAATTTAATAGAAAATGCACTTGTTGAAAAATCAAATATGAAACATATGATCTGCTTTTTTTGTGAGGGCTGTATTTTGCTGTGGATTTTTCCTTTATTATTCCAGAAACTTTGCAGAAAACACAGCTCTCAAGCAGAAGTGTAGCACTATGGAAAAGTAAAAATTTTAAGGATATGTTAATAAAATAGAACAAACCACAAAAAGTACATTTTGAATGAGACGTGCCAAATCAAATTTTTGATGTCACTTTCTCTTTGCAATTTTAGGAAATTTTCATTTTAACAAAAATAATTCATAGAATCATAGAATGGTTTGTGTTAAGGGACGTTAAAGATCATCTAATTCCAATCCACCTGCATGGGCAGGGACACCTCCTGCTAGATCAGGTTGCTAAAGGACCCGTCCAACCCGGCCTTGAAGACCTCCAGGGAGGCGGCATCCACAACCTCCCTGGGCAACCTGTTCCAGCATCTCACCACCCTCACAGGAAAGAACTTTTTCCTCACGTCCAACTTGAATCTCCCTTCTTTAAGCTTCAGACCATTACCCCTTGTCCTCTCACTATACAGCTGTGTAAAAAGCACTACCCCAGCTTTTCTGTAGGCCCCTTCAGATATTGGAAAGTTGCTATAGGGTCACCATGTAGCCTCCTCTTCTCTAGGCTGAACAACCCCAACTTCCTCAGCCTGCCTTCTCAGGGGAGGTGCTCCAGCCCTCTGATCATATTTGTGGCTCTCCTCTGGACCCACTCAAGGAGTTCTATGTCCTTCTTATGTTGGGGACTACAGAATTGGACACATTAGTCCTAGTGGGGTCTTACCAGAGCAGAGTAGTTTTGTAACCCAAAAATAGAACAAAAATAAATGTCCAATACTAGATTTTACACCAGATTGAAAGTTGTGGTAAGCATAAGGAATATTGACCTCTAGCATCTTTTCCATTTAGTGGAAAAAAAAAAAAAAAGTTAAAGTTTGAGAGCTTTAGCTCAGGTATTCAATAAGGCATGATGACAGCAACAACACAGAGCAAGCCCAAGATAACACAACACCCAGCATAAAGGTTCTCCATGTTACAATGGTCAAGAAAATGATAATTGTAGATAAAAGCATCATAGTCAGAGTTTTATATTTTTTAAATGTAGGACCAACTTCAAGAACTATAACAAGATTGAAGACAGCATCAGCAGAGATTTCTGGCCATGTTTCTTACCTAGAAAGGAAAAGTCAGAAACTGTAACACTGACCTAACCTATACTGAGTACAGTATCAATGTGCAGTGTCTAGTTTTCAAGAAGTACAAAAACTTTGGCTTTATGTAGATCCCTAAGGTCTCGAAATTTATCTCAAAGCAGCTTACAAAATAATGATGAATCAAAACCAATACAATGCAGAAGTTATTTGAATGAATAAAGTCCTTGTGGGAGCAGGAGAAATATATTTATAAATACATTTAGGCAACTCTAAGCAGTCTATTGGGCTAACCAATTAATCCATATTCGTATGGAGTACTTCAATTATTTATTTTTTTTCCCCCACAAGACTCATTGCTTTAACATTTGGATGCAGCACAAAAAAATGTAGCTGTACAAGAAAACAGAGGACTGCTCAGAAAAGGGTGAGCACTAAATTATTTTCTGCTACTACAGAAAGACAAAGAGTCTGCTGTAAAAAAATCTTTAACTGCCCTGTTTATATTAACATAGATGACACCAAGTACCTGCATTTCTGCCAGATCATTAAAGCTGCATACAGGAGAACAGCTGTTGCAGATGAGGAGTGTCTCCCAAATGTCTCTTTTTGTCACGATTGCATTAAGAACAACCAAGGCAAGAAACTCCTGTATGCTGAGCTGTTGTGTCAAGCGAGGGCTTTTTCAGATGTTTTGCATTGCTGAATTGATGTAAAGAAGAATCCATCTCCTATGCTTGTATTGTAACTTTTTACCTGTAAGGCACAAAAAATAAAAGAAACTTGTATTAGTTGATGAAAGAAGTTTAAAATATTTTAAACCAGCGAGAGCACAGATCTAAGCAAAATAGGGCTCTAATTAGGATCGTGTAAAATCCTGATGGAAGAGAAGTGGATTGTAATTAAGGTAGTGTTTGAGATGATAATTTCCTCAAAAACAGACATAATGGATTTATGTTAAAGAAAGGATTAATGTATAAACAGTTCAAGCAGAATTTCTTCATGCAGAGGGTTACTGAATAATGGAACAAATTGTCAAAAGCAGTGATAGAAGCAAGTGTGAATTATTCTGACACATTTCTGGAAGAGAGAATTGGAAAGTGTAGTTGCAAGCTAGATTTCCAAGTTGATAAATGGTGATATATGAATTGATTTAATTTCAAGCTGGGAAAGCTAAGAGTGGGAGAAACTGCATAAAAAAGTCCTAAGGTTAGTTATGAGAAATCTTAATGGACCATGTGCTCCTCCTGGTTCTTTTGTGCTATTATGGGGCAAAGTTTTATATAATTGATTATGAAATGGACTAGCTAGGAAGTAGGAAACCAGCTAGTTCTTGGTAAAGATTTGAAAGATTAAAGGATCACAAAACATTGAGTTGCTTTGCTTTTTTCAGACTCTTTCTACTGAAATACATTTTCAGGTATGATCTGAGAACTTCAAGCATATAAACAGAGAAAAATATGCATAAAAAACCCAACAAACAAACAAAAACAAACAAACAAAAGTAACCAATATTAACACCCAAACCCTAGATAGGTAAAGCACTAAATAGTTCTTTTAAATCCAATATGGATAGCCCTGTAGTCATACTGCCACTTCTGTCGAATCCATTAGCACCATCACTAATTGTTTTGCAAGTGTTCTTAACATTAAAAGAGGCTGTATGCAAAATGGCTTAGAAAGTTTAATTTCAGAAAGAACATATTAATGTTTAAAGCTAAAACAGAAGTTAATCTCTTTCAAAGACAGATTGATGAAGGAGTAGAAAATGGGGCTTTAGTTTGGCTCCTTTACTCTGAAAGCCTGAAAGTCAGCTAAAAATACTTAAAAGTTTTACCAGAAGAAAATAAAACCTGAATGCTTTGCTTGGAAGTAAATAAAAATTTTATATGCACCTTATGGAAAGAATTATATTCTTTTTCAGTTTTCAAGTTAAAAAAATGCTTACTAACAAAGGTTTTGCAAAACCTGAAATAGCACACTGAAGAGCACAAGTGATACATACATTTAGCTGTGGAAGAAAACTCTATCGGAAACACCTTGCTTGTCTATTGTTATTTCTTCTTAAAATATTTATGCTGGTGTTGATTTTTCCTTAGGTTATTTTTGGCATGTAGATCCCATCACTGGGAGAAAGTGTATTAGCATAGACATGTCACTGCTGCAACCTCTGTAAAATCAAATCTGACTGTGTCCCAGAGGACTACCCAAAATCTAATGAAGTCTGAGTGTGAGAATGAATGGCTGTGCAGTCCTTGCCTGAATCATTCTTCTGTTGAATTACATAAAATCCAGAGTGTTCAAATTTGTCAAAGGGAAATTAAATGTGTAACTGTTGAGGATGGTGTGCATTTTGTAGTTCTCATATAAGGTTTACTACAATGTCATTAAATGCTTTTAAATAGACTTAATATGCACAAATTTGCAACCAATCTATGCTCATTCAGAAATAAAACTATTTGTTAAATTTAGCAATGGTAGGTTGGTGGAATGTAGATATTTATCTAAATCTTCAAATTACCATGGGAGGACCCTTTGCTGTTTCAAGAACAATTTTCAGTGATAGTGATCAAAAGGATGGGCTTCAGGACTTCTGCATGGTTCTGTGAGCATTGGAGATATCTCATTAGATCCAATACAGGTTTAATGAGGCAATCTCACAAGCTAGTGCAGCTAAAGAGGCTAGTGATCATTAAATGCCATTCTAAATATATATTTTCTTATTCAATCTACACTTATTCTACTAATAAAATACATGCTTTTTAGTGGTATATAGATTTTTTGTTCTAAACTTCTTCTCATAAGAGGTGCAACTGGATCACCTGCTTCAAGTGAGGTATTCTGGTCTCCCGAAGTTGACAGATCTACTATTCTGCCACACAAAGGGAAATATCTAGAGACTGACTAACCAAACAGATTGTTAGATATCCAAAAGTTATTTGGACAGTCAACTAATAAAATGAAAGCACTCAATAGAAAATGAATAAAATTCAATATTGTGGGGAGGCCTCTTGAATAAATGTCATCAGTGCCTCTTGATTGTACTTGAGCTTTTTCTTCACAAGCATTGAATACATGGAATACCTCCAACATTTTTCCTCTCCATTAGTTTACAAAACAAACCCATCTATTAGGGGCTCCTCTAACTGCAATAATTCTTGGTGAGCTGAGTCAATTGTACATTGTCCCTCGGTCTGACCTAGTGACAGCAACACTGAGGATAAGGGAAAGGAAAACCAGGATGGGGCTGTCCTTTCCCAAGGCCCTTCAGGTTTTTGCTCTCTTTGTGGGATATATTTCCATATCCCAGAGAAGCCTATTATCTAGTCATTATTTATCATATCAAACATCTCTTTTTAAATTCTACTTCAATAGATTTTTTCTTTTTTCTTTTTTTTTTTTTGTTCTGCACCCTCCACCCCTCCCCTCTGTTTTTATCAAGCTACACAACCTTTAGAGAAAAAGGAAGTTGTTTACAACTTGTAATTATGGTACTAAAAAATAAATCAAACCATAAATTGATTGCAGCATTTTGATTCAGTATATTGTTAGAAACATAATTAATAGCTGAAAGCATTTGAAACAACACTCCTTAACTTAGACATTAAACACCCAGTAAAGGCAAGCCTCAAGCTTTTCAAGTTTTAATGTATTGGCATTTGTTTTCCATGTCAGTATTTGAAGAGTTAATTTAGTGCATCATTTTTTTGCTGCTATGGTGGAAAACAGGTAATATTACCACTTTGTAATCTCAAAATACTGTATTTTTTTAAGGGTTGTTAATAGGGAAATTTTTTTTCTTTCACTGAAGGCTCTCATTTTGCAAAACACATATTCGGCTCTTCAGATGGCCTTCAGACCCTGGAAATATAAGCGGAACAAACACTGAACAGAGTTTGAATTATGTGGAAGCAGCACCATTTTTTATGTGGTTCTATGTCTAGTGCTAACCAGTGTAGCTCCATGGATTTGTGCACTACAGGGTAAACTTGGACAGTGGCAGAATATGTTTCTTCACTGTTTCTTTTCAAGTCTGTCTTTGTTGATTTTCATAGTTTTCCAAGGTTTTCTCATGTTTATTATAGCAGATCAGTTCACACTCTGGTACTTTAACTAATTTTTTGTTCTTGTCATTTATTTTGTTTTATTTTGTCTTGAATTTAGACTATATATAGGTGAGTCCATCTTAACAAGCCCCATTAGTTCAGAGGAATTATTTTCTGCTCTTTTACTTTCCTCCTTCTGCCCTTGCTTTCCTTGGTTCATTCACATCACAGTGGTTACATCTTCATGGAAGAGTGTTTCAACGCACAGAAGAAAAGTGTGGTTGAATCATTATCTCCTAGATACAAGTAGCTTAAGTTTGTACCTGTTATGTTTGTGAAGGCATAATGCTGTCAATTGTGTACTGAGGAGGGTGGGACATGTCTGCAGTTGTACAGGTCCACTGCAATACTGAAGAACTGGAGCAGGAAAGAGGCCTGGCACAGTGTCTGGGAACAGAAGCTGAGCTCAATCACTTCAACACGGAATGAGATCTAGAGCAGGTTTCCTAGTGCCCAGATACAATTTTATTCACACTTAAAGTAGAGAATGAGGAAGTTTTTTCCTTCCCTGTTACTCATCCTGTGTAAAACCTACATTCAACCATGTTTTCAAGGTAATGGATACTTTTTAGTATTGATCCACTGCTGCGAGAAGACTGTAGGCGTAACATGCTACCTTTGTGCCTGGTGTTACACGCAGGTATTGCCACAGAAGAGCAGTTTGCTCTCTGCTACTCTGTCCAAGTTTGCCCTGCATGCATGGAAAGTCCATCCTGCTACTGGAGTTGCACATCCTTTCAGAATCCACTACACAGCATAGATTTAATCACAGCACTTACCAGGAATTTTCAAATTTCAAAGTTTTAATTATAAACAGAGAGAAGGAGAAGGAAACTATAAAAATGATGATGTTCTAAAAAAATTTTCTTTCTTCAGTTTTGAAATGTGTTTTTCCATCTTTTTAGCAGCATTCTTGATAACAGTGTTTTGTCACAAAAATCTGTATTGTGATTGGGGTTGCAGGGTTTATTATTTAATTTACAGGGTAGAGATTCTAAGTGATCATCATGTTTCTTACCCATTTCCATTTCAGTTCATCTCAAAATAGCCCATATATTAGGATTAGAAAACTGATGTTATTTAGGATGAGCTTCTGTTAATTAAGTATCTGAAAGTACAATGATTTGAGAATTTCACCTTGTACAAACCAGCTAAACTTTAATCACCTTCTAAGCTCAGCTTGAAAATGCAGATGCTTCTTGCCTTTGTCAGAATGCTTTGTTTCAGAGGATCACCAATAAAGATGACATAAAAGCTCAAACTATAGTTAAAATTCAGTTGCAAGACAAGTTTGCCTACAATGTAAGTACACTAATGATGATCTTGTGTGTGTAAGTTATAATGATTCAAGTGTTCCACTGGGATTTTTTACAAGCATGGCTGAATGGCCTTTTACTGGTGCAGCAACCTGATGAGAAGTGCTCCTGTTTGTTATTAAACACAAGCAGATATTGTTATACAGCTGAGGCAGGAGTTGGGTTACCTTCTGCCTCTGACATTGCCCCACCAGCAAGCAGGAAAACAGTGTGTGCCTCCTAGCTCTCCTGTCTGTTAATCAGAAATCTGGGGTCTAAACATCCTTATGCCTCAGTAAGACACTTAAAGGGGTCTAAACCAATTAGCAGAATCCTCCAGCTGGTGCTTTTACTAATTCTAGTCCACACCCTGGCTGTTTGTACTGGAAAAGAGAGAAAATCCCACAAGCCAGTTAACACGCCTTCTGTGGGTGTCAGCCATACACAGTGGACTTGTCAAATCCTGTGCACATTTGGATGCTCTATTGCAATAGGTAAGAGGCCATGCTGACCAGTGAGGCTGGAATATACATTTCTTGTCCTCCAACCTCCACAGGACAAGAGTGTCAACGAGAGAAGCCTTTTTTTTTTTCCCCCCCCCCCCAATTTTTTATGTCTCTAGTTCTACAGGTGGCTTTAATTACAAGTTGAATAAGACCGTAACTCCTAGCTAGTCTTAGAACGATGATGATCTGTGCCTGGTGAACAACTCTATCCTCTTAGGGAAATGATTAATAAGGTGGTGAAGAGAGCATTTCCATGTCTTTTTTAAAAGGTATTTCTTACAGAGTGAATTATTTTGGATGCCATTTGTATCACAAAATGTATGAGAACTATGAAATGTGGCAAAAGGACTCTTTATTTCCCATTTTTTACTTAATTTAATGACAGTGCTTTATTCTTTCAGAAATGAACCAACAAGCAGGTACTCATGTTGCTGTAATTAGGTGCTCTGTAATAGATACTATCTTTATATCATGGAGTTGAGCTGGATGAAAAATAATTTCTGAATAAAAGTGAACTTTGCCATTCCACCCCAAACTTAGAGAAACAATTCTGCCGCCTTTATCCTTTCTCTATTTTACTTGCTTTCATTTGTAGCTTGTGCATTATTCATGCTGACCTTTCAACCAGAAAGCTTCTGCTATCAGACTTGCAAATAAAACACAAACAATATTCAGTGAGGAACATCTTGGACCAATGATTTTTTACCCAAGAGGTTTGCAAGAAGCTTTATTATGGTCAATATAAAGCTGTTCTGCTGAAGTAGTATCCAGCACGAGGACTAAAGGCTAGCCTTGCAAATCACTGTCTACCTATAACTGCCATTGCCTCTGTCACAACTGAATTATCCTAAGAACACTGCAAAATTTCTATATAAATAACTCTCAAAACTATCTTCTACGAGCTGACTCCATTCCTTATTCCAGCACAAGTTATTTTTCTGTTTTTGACCTGCATGCTCTCACCTCTGTGGGTCCAGTGAGTTGCTTCCCTCATTCGCTACCTAAACTCCATTAAATCTTATGTTAAATCTTCTGTAAAGCAACTGATGGAAACGGCGGGCAGGGAGCAAAGGGAGGGAGCAGGAGTATGGACTAATATGCAAATAGTATGCAAATGATAGGAAGTATGTTTGCTTCCAGTATTTTCTATGAGAAAGTGTAGCTCCTGGAAGTCTTTACTTCAGCTGTTAATGTATTAGGTATAGCTACTCTTCAGTTCTGTAAAAAGAAATGGATTAGTAAGTTGCACTGTGTCTGAAGAAGTTCTTGCAGGACTTTGTTTGGGTATTTATTATCTGGTCATTATTTGCCATATAATTAATATGTGCCCTTAACATAACTCAAGCAAACAACATTATAGGATATTGATCCCCTAAGCAGATGTATGTGTTTAAGAACGTTTTTCTGAAACAGAGTATTTTTTATTAGATTTGATTTATAAGAATTATGTTGATCTCAATCTAAACTGCATGAAAAAATTAATTATATCCTTAGTTTTCTATTTTTAAAAAAATCTTTGTTGCCAAAAACTTTATAAGCTATTTAGACCTTTAACTAAACATAATATTTTTTAATCTATTGGCTTTGAACAGGGATACTATCTCCAAATAATTCTCTCAGCTTTCATTAAAGCATCTTCACAAATAAGTGCCTATCTTAACCACAATTGGGTCTGCTTGTCAGATGCCTCATATTTCACCCAAATCCAGAAGGCATTTTCAGGAAGAAAGAACAGAACATGTAAAGTAAGTGCTTTACTCTGCAGAGAGGTAAATAATTGATGAAAAGGAATGCAGAGTATAGTTCCTCTGTGTCTTAAAAATACGTAAGATCCTAAAGTGACTGATTTCATTGGATAAATTAAAATTAAATTCATGCTTCCATAAATAAATGGCAGGACTGGGCAATGCACAGAACAAATATTCCACTATAATAACCAGGGAAAGAAAGATTCTCAGAATGTGTGGCTGGATTTCAGGAGGGTTATAATATGTTTTCCATCCTATAATGTTTATTCTGGCAAAAATATATTGGCAAAAATAAGAATTTTTTCCCCTTTCTTCTTTTAGCTTACATATCCATGACTATTAAATTCACAGTAGTGCTGGTTAAAAGTGTAGGAAGTCATTCAGTGTATTTAGCTTAAAATTTTATTATGTCTGAACAGCTTAACTGATAACTCTTTATGAAGCAGGTTTTAATAATGCTTTTGTGTTTCTGCTTTATGATGCCATTAAAGTCATCTTTTGTCATAGTAGTAATGGAGATATTCTCAAAATAAACCAAGCAGGAATTTAGTGTATCTTTTAATGTCAGCATAAATTCCTGTATTACTAAACTTACTTGAAATATTAGCAGTGTTGTTTGTATTTCCAAACACATGTTTCATGTTTTTATGGAATGCAAATCCCTTAGGCTAACAAAAATGTCAGTTGTCTGAAAGTCACAGGGAAATTCAGTAATACTTTAGGCACATGATTCTGGGGCAAAATTTACTGAATGAGAAAATTATGGATTTGATGGTTGTGTATAGATCAAGTAGATACTTATATGAAAAAGCTCAGATTTTAAAAATGCAGAGCACCTAACAATTCTTTTGAGAATATTCAAATCAGGTCATGTAGTCTAAACTTGGAGCCAAATGTGTCAATAAACACATTTCTCTGATGCTGGTTTATAATTAATTATGAGGAAAAATAAAAGGCTTAATAGCATAGAATTAAAATTTATTCCATGTTGGTTTATTCTGATAAGCCTATTAAAGGGCCGGTAACTGTATGTGATGTTTGCCTCCTTCCTGTCAAGAAACATGTAGGATCCAAACATTTGTTTTAATTGAATTTATGTATGGTTTCAATATTCTTTCCTCTTTGCTAGACTGCAATCAGAGGGCTGAGGAAAAGTCATACATAACAAGATGATCTAATGCTTAAAGAAAAAACAGGTTTTGAACAGAGTGTACCTTTTATTATCAAAGCTGTTTGCTTCACTGATTTCACAGGGAAAAAAATCCTCCTGCAGAGTGAAAGCAGACTGGATAATACTGTCCTGGCTGGGGGGAAGAAACACAAGCTGCAGAGGTGTGTAAAGTATCAGCTGCAACTTTACAAATCACCGTACTCATTAAATATCAAGATGTCAGCATGAGCCAAATTCTGCCCTTAGTTTGCTTCTGCTGCAAATGATGAGAATTCTGGCCTCAGTCTAACAGGAAGCACACACGTAAGTTTGAGATTGTGAGTAACCCCACTAACTTCAGTGACCTTCTAAAGGGAACTCTTGGTGCATACCCTAGAAAATGAAAAATGGTATCAAAGTGGTCTCCACTAGATAACCATTCCTTGAAAAAAATCTGGCATTTTTTAAAGAAAAATTGTTTTAAAACCTCTCAACTAAGAAAAAGGATATGCATAAACTAGCCACACTTCAGACAATAGAAAGCACTACTTTAAGTCAGTGGAGTTTCCTTAGTGTTGCACATGGCAGGACTTGCTCCAATAAACTAATAAACAGGAAAAAGGATATTCCCCACAAGAAGACAGGACGTCTCCCATTTTCCCCCATTGAATCAGCACATTCTGTTCTTCTTGAAGCTGAGAACTTAAAATAGATGTTCTAAAAAATGCTTATTTTTAAGTGCTAAAATAACTGGATGACAATGGTGGAATAAATTCAACAGTAAAATTATAAGGCTGCTGAATAAATTTTATGAGGAAAAGACCTATATTTTGTGCTTCTCTAGAGCATGATTCCAGTCTTGAAGCAGCAGATGTTTTCACCAGCAACATAAACATGTAGAATTAGAGTTGCTTTAATTAAATGTCACTTGTCAAAAATTTAATAGTATAAAAAGATCATATGATACCAAAGAGGGGAAAAAAACTTTTTGGTTTGTTTTTTTTTTTTTTCTCTTTCTGTATGCATTCTGATATTTAAAATGCATCATATGACCATAGAAAAAGATTTTAAAGTACTATCAAAATACTGTCTTGAACTTGAAGGGAATAGATTCAGCCTATCTATCTTAGTGACATCTGCAATATAATTTATATTAAGAAACTTGCCCTGTATTAGATGAGAAAAGTATAAATAACCAGAGAGTACCATATCCTGTATCTTGCTGCTCTCACTTACACTATGTTACATAATTCAATATTCCATATATATTGATTTTATTAACATTTAAATTCTGTCTGTATTCTCAGTCTTAGAACAGCTGACTTATTTCCAAGATTCATAGTTTTAAATAAATGTTAAAAAAAGACAATCAAATACATTTTAGTCCTCATTTTAAGTTTAAAAGTCTTCAGTGAACAGATGATTGTACTAAATTCCATCAAAACCTCTGAATGGTTGATATTCTGAAGTGTATGTACTACCTTATTTTACAGAATCGTCTTGATCAAGGGAAATCTGTACATAAACCAAGTAGTTATCGTTAATGTTACTGATTATCAGAAGACACTCCTTTGTTTTAAGCATTACTTACATCATTGTATAACACCTCACAAAGTATGACGCCTCTGCAGGACATTATAAACTGTAAAAGGTGTGAATTCTTTGCAACCTTTCATACATCTGAGACCTGTACTACCTTGTTTTCTCTGATTTTGATACATAGTACTTTCTGATGAAGACTTGTCAGCTAGTTTCCATCATGACAGGAATGAACAAAGGCTCAAAAAAAAAAAAATAATGACACTTCATAAATCCATTTTGTATGTGAAATAAAATATGGTATCAGATTTACAATGGAAGATTATTGTCTTCAGAAAAGATACACTATTACAGCTGTCTACAATTATCTTACTCATGTTTTACAAAACTATAGGTGAAAAAAATGCAATAATCTCTATGTATCTTAGGCACTGGTAAACACTATAATGTGAAAAGGGGAATGATTATCTAGGTTAGACAAAACAGAACAGAATTTACACTGTGAGTAAAAGCTTCTGCAGAACAAGCAACAGCTGTTCAACAGGTTCTTTCAGTTCAGGTTTGAAAGAGGATACCAATAGAGTTCATCAAAAACAAATTCTGGAACTGATCTTGCCAAGTTTTTTTAATAGAGATAAAAAGTAGATGTATCCTCATACACAGAAAGAACTGGGTGACCTTGAGTGCCATCGTTTTATATATATATGGATGAACTAATGAGAACTACTGTTGTAAATTGTATGCCCATCATTGGGAATGGCAAAATAAGAGAAAGAGAAAAGTGTAACTGGTGTTAACAAGATTTTACAATTCACCTAAATAATGAAGGTGTGAAAGGTGATCGTAATCAGAAAAGATGCATCACACAGTACACTCCCAGCAGAAAAATAACTTGGTAATACTATTGCAGAGATTGTATTAGGCATCTTTGGAATGCCTATTGTACAACTCAGAGAAAGATCCAAACATCGACAGAGACCAGAAGATGACTGAGGGATTCCCACTAAGAAAAATAAAAGAATCTGGCTATGTTATCCTAGAAACTGAAGACCAATTATTAAATACATTGGCACACTATTAGTGAGTTTATTGTACAGGGGACAATAAGGCAAAATAAATATTTTAGATATTACATATATACGTTTTGTAACAAGAAATATCTATTTTCCACTCTTGAGGTCACCGAGGTGGGCAATTTCCTGCAGGGCATTGCAATCTATGGAGAAGATCCCATGTTTGCTTGAAAACAGAACTGAAGACCTATTGTATCTATGAGCTTCAGGTGGTTTAGGACAGAGTTTCTTCTCTGATGTGGTCTTGAAAACAAGTTTCCAATAGAAAAAAATAACTTTAACAGTTGAAAAGACTTTCAGATAACGATGGTCAAGATACACATTTTAATGTGGTTTTAGCCACCCATTTTAAAATCATAATTATTTTGCAGACATACCACACTAAATTTATGCAAATGTTTCAAGATGCTGAAATTATGAAGTCATGCATGCATAGTCCTTATACATGCTTATGCACACTGTTTCATTTAAATTGAGAATGAAGTGCTTATGCACAAAGATGCATAGTCTTCCCCAAGATTTTTCTGTGGGAGCATGTAATGCACTCCACAACCTGTGAAACCAGTGCATAACACTCCTTGATAAAGATTGTGATTCCTAATGTGTATTGAGTCACGTATACATTCAAGATATTAATTAATCATTAAGAACATCATGTGAAGCTCAGTGAGAGCATTTTACCTCAATTCTTAAAAACTGAAACATTTGAATACAGGAAAAAATACGAATATATGAAGTAAATTTCATTAAACATCAAACTATGAAATTAGGTGATTACAGTAGATCTTGGAAGCTCAAATCTTTGAGCTACCACTGGGACATTACACATTTCTGTTTCAACCGAAAAAACTAGACTAAAAATAAGCTAGCATTGAAGATGCACTGCTGTTATTTATTACGTCTTGTTACTTATTCAATATTTTTTAGCTTTCTTCATGGGAAAAAAAAAATCTTCTGTGATATCTCTGAGGATGTTTTGTTATATTTGGAGAAAATTAATTCAACTGAT
The DNA here is from genome assembly GCF_020740795.1 of Apus apus. Lineage (NCBI taxonomy): Eukaryota > Metazoa > Chordata > Aves > Apodiformes > Apodidae > Apus > Apus apus. The sequence goes on along the minus strand of NC_067312.1, from coordinate 37,873,847 downwards.
CCAAGATCTAGACAGTGAGAAAACTTAGCACTTCTGGAGATCACTGTAACCATATTTTAGGAAAACAACATATCCTATATAGTCCTTTTCAAGTGTCATTTCCAAACTGAAAGAGTTATTATGCTTTCTTATTTCTGTTATGCCATAATTTTAATAAATCCTCAAACATACATTCAAGATTCTTTGACTCAACTGTGAAAACAAATAAACATTAAATATAATTTACTGCATGAGGAAAAAGCTACTTCTGCATCATGTAATAATAGATGACAAGAGGATCATTCTTCTATTTTGATAGAGAAAAATAATGAAAATTGCAATACCAAAATGAGAATAGAAAATAAATAAATAAAAATGCTGTTGCTTTGTGGATCACTTCTCACTTGCTTCCTCTCTAATTTTTCCTGTATTCTCTACAGAGATTAGTAATTAATGGGCAATGGAGGGGATGGAAACTTGCAGAAGCTGAAGTCAAACTATAAAAGGAAGGCTAAGAGATACATAGCTATGTAAATGAACAGTGGCTTCAGTGTAGCTTCAACTTTTGATGTCAAATGAGATTGGCAAAAATCTTAAAGGATATATTTTAATTAAAGATGGGACAAGGAAGGTGCACGAGGCTCATTTTAGAGTCTGAGTAATTCTTTCTTATTCATCTGTGGTATAAAAGTCTTTGTTGAGGGATAAGGAAGAAGTTGACTTGTGAAGCAAGAAACAGTGGTCAAGTTGAATTCAGATGCACTTAGTGCATTTTTGTTCTGCATGAAATAAAGAACCATTTCAAAACTACAAAGCTTCTACACTGTTTAAATAAAGTGCTATTCCATTTGCCAGGCTTTAATCAACAAGTTAGTGTCTGGCATAGAAGGTTAAAGGTAAGAATCTACCTTGGGCCATTTATTTACACATAGTACAACCTCAAATTGAACTTTCAAGTCAATGAAAGAGAGCAAGAGATGAATGACAGTCACACATGCATTGTGTCTAAAGACCCTATTTAATCTACCCCCCTGTGAAAGCTATGGGTTAGCAAATCTCTAAACAGCAAAAACAATAAGCTTTCATACCAACTTACGTGATTGTGTTTCCCCTGACTGGGTACAGAATGTTTATTACACTTTATTAGTCAGAGTTAAGAAAAGAGATTGTAGAAAACTCTTTCTGTGGTGAAGACGAATCTTGAAACTATGGGCCAGTTAGATTTCTGTCATGTTAAGTCTTGCTACTGCTCTCTTATTCACAGTATTCAGACGCATTTAAAAATATTCAGCCTGCAGTTTCTTCTGGAAAGGACAGTCCTCAGACCTAGAGCTAAGATGCAGAGCAGAGCTGAGGGGCAGAGAACAGCTGACCTTGGAGAGAAGCTCTTGTCCACAGGAGTGGCTGTACTTCAGCAGAGGTGATGTGTCTCTTGGTGAATTTCAGAACGCAAGTCACCCAGCAGCCCATGAGTTGAAGCAGGGAGGCCCATTCTCAAATTCTAAGACTGTTATTCAGCTTTACTCAAAGCTCCTCAGGTCAAAAGGCTATGACCTCTGCACGTCATTTTATAAACTGTGTAAATAGACCCATGGTGTATTTAATCTTTTAATTTAAAAGGATAATTATTTGTTTAAGTTAATAAAACATCTATTCCCAAAATATCAACATTATGAATGCTGCCAACAATCCTTTTTATTGTCTACTGAGAGTTAATAATGTGTGTGTTCAAAAGCAAATGGGATTATGCACGTCTTCCCTGAGAAGCTTGTGCTTTGTTCCAAATACAAAGTGTTTAAAAGATGGACAGTCCATGGTGTGCCAGTACAAGGTGTTTGGAGGTAAAGTAGGAACTGGCCTATTCTTGTTCTAGCTCTTCTCTGTGTGCTTTCTGATTTCCTCATTAGTGCTGAAAGAGTGCCAAAGCAAAGAGGGATCAGTAGTTCCTCCTTTTTATTAAAAAGGTGTAAGAAGTAGCTGAGGTGCAGGGAGAACTAGAGGTACTGCGGGTCAGAGTGTTACTGTGGGTAGTTACAGAAAACAGCATTGACACATTCATCCCTCTGCAATTTTTTCTTTGTAAAGCCATGCAGTTAATAGTCATGTCAACTTTCTAATTGCAACACTTGAATGAATGGTTTGAAAAATGGGTTCAAAACACGCATGAAGCTCTCAGTTTGGTCTTAGGACTTGTAATATCTCATTAAATTACAAAGAAATGTCTAAGTTAGACAAAAAGTGTGGCAAGTGTGTACAGCACTTGAACACAAAAATGTACCTGATACTCAGAATTTTTTTAAAGATCTTGTCTCATACATCTTTAGTCCAGTCTACTCATAAAGCATCGCTGCTTGTTGGGGACACTTTTTTTTTCAGCAGTTAAACTGGGGCTTATGCATGGGAAAATTCAGCACATCTTACACAGACTCTCTTATCCACAGGTCTCCAAACTGTTTAGCAAAGAAGTATAACCTTCATTAAAGACAACAATAAAAAGAGTCTTTTTCTAAGCTAGCCTAATATTATGGCTGACACTAGGATAGACTTTTTTGTCTGTATCTTCAAAGTGTACTTGTAATGACAAACTGACACTGATGTGACACTGCACAGACCATGACAATCACAATTCATTTTAACACAAACTCTTAAGATCACATTATAAATATTAGCTCTGGTCCTTTTATCACAATAAATGGGAAAAAAAAATACGACAGACATTGTACTGGTTAACACTTTCCCTTATGGTTTATAATAATTATACGTTTCATCTATCTGGGGAGGGGCTTTTCATCAGAGAAGATAGTGATAGGACAAGGGGTAGTGGTTTTAAACTGAGAGAGGGGAGATTTAGGCTAGATGTTAGGAAGAAATTATTCACTATAAGGGTGGTGAGGAACTGGAATGGGCTGCCCAGCCCCAGTTGATGCCCCAATCCCTGGAGGCTTTTAAGACCAAGTTGGATGAGGTTTTGTGCAACCTGATATAGTGGTAGGATTCTGTGCTCATGGCAGGGGCGTTGGAACTAGATGTTCTTCAAGGTCCCTTCCAATCTCATTGATTCTATGATTCTCTTATTCTATGATCTTTTAGGAGGAGGCACATGTAGGCTTTGTAACCCTCTGCACAACTGTACTTTCAGCTGACTCTTGATAGAGTTTGTACTTATTTGTGAATGAATCCTCATGGGGAAAAGAGCAGTTCAGCAGAGCAGACCTGCTCTATTTATAACCAAAAAAAACCCCAACAACACAAAAAAACCCCACACAACCACAAGCAAACCAAAACCAAAACAAGTTAAAAAGTTGCCGTTACATAACATATATTTTTGTCTAAAAGTATGTGAGGTGAGAATGCTGCTTCAATTACAGGCAGTGAAAAAAACTTGGTAAAATCACACAGGAAGTCCTTATTCAACACTTTCCTTTGCTCTTTCCATTTCTTTGAGTAAATCTGACGTTATAAGCATAACTGACTCTCTGAGGACCTCTTAAATAATTTAAAGATGCTGAGCCTCATATTCTACAGGCAAAAGATGCTGACATTATTTTAAATTAGGTTTTTATACTTAAAATATATTGAAGTGCATTTTGGGGAAATGAAGTTTTGCTACCTGTGCTGTTTCTGAGAGCTACTATGTGTATAGCAACACAGGCACTGTGGGACGAATAATGACCACATATATTTTTTGCACAGTTTAAAAAAAAATGTTAAGCACAATGCTCTACTTTTCAGAGATTTGCTAAAAATATCTCTGTCTTTCAGAAATGTACTAGATCTGGGTTTGTTTGTGGTTTGGGGCTTTTTCATGTTTGTTTAGTTGGGTTTTTTTGCAAGTGGTTGTGTCTGATGAAAGTCAGGCAATGTTTAAATCAAGTTTTGTACATTAAAAATGTACACCAGGTAAAACTGTACACTAGCCCTTCTGATGGATGCTTTGACTTCAAAGTTCCTTTAGGCCTTTTCTGCTAGTAGCTTGAGTGCAGTATCCTCACTGTTATTTATGCTTCTAACTCTTGATGCTTTAAGGTATTTGTCACAAGCAGTTGGCCTCTACCTTACTCTCCCACATTGCTCTCAGATGTGCTTCAAATCACAATCCAAGTAAGAACAAATAAAGAAGAGACAAAATTTCATCTTCAAAATATAGGGAAAATTATGAGGAACAGAGTGGAAGAGCTGGCGTTTGTAAGTCTTGTCAAGTTTATTTTCATTTTCTTAAGACTGTTGAATAATACTAGTTTAAAGAACAGATCACAGATAAATTCATATTAATCCTTCTGAAACAAACCAGAGATGAATGTGCCTCCATATTTTTCTGGCTCTGGTGCCCGCTAAAATCTAATGTATTCTAGGATTGGGCATTTGCCAGATAGTTTATTGATCACATCTGATAGTGCATCTCATAGCCAAGAGTTGTGTATCTCCATGTCAAATGCCATTGCTTCATTTGTGAAGTCCTAGAGATGAGAGTAAACCACAAAAACTGTGGTTTACCCTGTGCCTCTTCTCACACATGGAGAGAAGCTCAAAACAAGAAAGCTTCTAAAATCATAGGCAAATCATCACTACTGTATTTGGTGTCTGATTTTAGAGCCATTGGAGTCTACTTGCTCTACATTTTCAAGATTTGTACTGAAATTTGGACAGCTAAAATTAAATTTCCTTTCTTTGCAAGGTGGTGCAACTCTCCTGTACTCATTGCCTCATTAGCAAAGACATAGGAAACACCGCTACAGGACTAGTTTCCATACTGGAGAAAGTGAACCTTCCAGGAGACGAGAACTCATTATTCACCTAAACTCATGTGTTACTTCATGAAATAGTGTAATTAATATCCTATTTGGCCACAGGACTTTGGGAAGTGAAATTCAGATAGTAGTAAAGACACCTCCTGGGCAGTTTAGTCATGCTACACCTCTGGCACCTTGCCAGCAGTCTTCCAGCTACCTTCAATTATGGTCATTCTTGGTGCTAGGTGTGTAAAATAAGTGTGACAGAGAAGGAGGTAGAGACCAACATCATTTTGGAGGCTTTGGTAATATTCTGCCCATATTTAATGTTTAGTCAGTTTACTGAAATCCAGAACTACTTTCCTCTAGGATGGTAGAGCACTCACAAAAAAAGAACTCAGAGCACTGCCCTGTTAATTAAGTTGGCAGAAAAGGCAATGGGAAACTTTTTCCTCTTTTTTCTTCAAACAGAATATCCTAAGAAAAAAAGAGACACTATTTTTTTCCAGCTTTAATGGTGATGGCAGCAAGCTCATAGAAAATATGACATAAACTCTCCTACGGACCAATGGCTTTGTGTTCAGTCAGTTCTAGATTACACTAATGACTGTCGCCCCTTTTTAATGAATTTGAAGAAAATAATTACTTTCATCATAGCAACAAATATGTCGTGCCCACTGCATGCTGGCTAGACTTGGACTAAACAGATTAAAGAAGCACTATGATTGAAGGTTGCAGACTCAGTGACCTGTAAAACACAGCTTTCTGAAGCCATCCAAAATATATTTCCACTGTGGTCAGTGCAGCAGAGCTGCAATAATAATGTCTTGGAAGGAATTCACTTTTTCTTGGTGGGTTGGCTAATACCTCATACACATGCACTCACATAAGCACACACATAAAAACAGCATTACCAGAGGTAGCCATTCATCCTGGATATACCATCTGGCAAACTGGAAAGGAAAGCAATCAGCACTTTTGCACAAGGCTCTGATCTTATGATGGAGACCATCAAATCAAGAGGGCATGCTAAAAATTTCTCTGAAAATCTTGGAAGTCCAGGCAGGGAGGGCAACAAAGAAATTATTGGATCCTTTTGTCATTTATTAAAGTCAGCATTAGAGATGGGAATAAAATAAATGTTTTTGCCCTAGGCATGCTTTCAATGTACTTTTATTATGTTGTTTCTGCTCGGTTCATTGGGGTGGCTTGCTTTTAATGGTTCACTAAGCTTTGACTACTGTAGAAATTATGGTAGTTTACTGTAGTTGTGTCCTACACTGGAGCACCAGTTTGTGCTTTAAAAGCACCAAATTACGTAAATACCCATAATGAAAAAAAGTTTTCTCAGCTGAGACTACCCCTTGGACTACAAAATCACATTTTTAAGTGGCAGGTGCCAGTCCAGGAGGAGAGGACAAGGAATATTATTAATTCAGGAACATATGGACTGTTTTGGATGTCTATTGTTTCAGATAATTTTATTTGGGGTTTAAATGGGTTCTAAAATGCAGAAGATTTTCTGAATCAGGATCAAAATACAACCTTCTGGTCATGCTGAAATCATGGGCTAAGTGACACGCATAATTCTGATAGTCTTATGGCTCTGTCTCATTTCTCATTCTACTCTAACCAATACATATAATTAGTCTTAGGCCCATGTGATTGATGTCGTTAAAAAGATTTAAGTAATTTTATTTCTTATAGTGATTTCTCTGCCTTACAACAAGTAGGACAAATTTTCAAATAAATTTGTTGTTTAATATACATCGTGTGAAGATTTTGGTTGATTTTGCCCTTTCAAATGTTTGACTATTTGCTGCTTGTATCTCATCATTGTAAACAACAAAGATTTTGTTTTTCTTACTTTAAATAATCCTCTGCTTCCTTTTGATCCTTAAATTGCACTGGAATCTGCTGAAGATTTTTAACACTATTTTCAGTGTTTCTTGCTCTCAGACATTACTTGCAGACATTATGAGAGCAATTTCCCTGTTAGCAATTCAGATTTTGGAGTCCTCGCTGAACTTTACAATTCTCGGCTATCTAAGATAATTCATATTGTGTAAAGATTAAGCTTTAGAAAAAATATAATTTAAAAAAAATAAAACATGGGTATCAGCAAAGTGAACAGTTTAGCAAAACTCTGAGGACTGAAATTCTGCTTGAGTTCTGGGAATTCATTCAGTTCAGCTGTCCAAACCTGTTTCTCATTATCATGTCTGTCTTAAGAGTATTGAGTCAAGTTTAAATAGATATTTAAGTTCTGAGCTGAAATGTTTCCAAAAATTTTGTAGAGAGAAGGGAAAAAATTGCATTAGTATCTTATAAGACTGCTTTGCCTTTTTATATAGAACAGGAAGTAAGTGTGGTAAATGACACATTTTTGTGGTGCCTAACCAGGCTGTCCAGTATCCCAGGACTATTGACTGCTTGTAGGTTCCAGTTTTCACAACCCATACATTTTTATTTTTTTTTTTCCCAGAGGTTGTTTAAAGGTGTAATGTCAATTACCAGAATTCCCAGTTTGTTACCAGAATTACCAGAATTCCCATCCTTGCAGAAGTCTGTAGCACATTTTTAACTTACCATAAGTGTTGGAATATATTTCCTCCAAAATTAGTATGATTACTAATATGCTTGATTCTGGTCAATGTGTTTCAAAATATTTATGAGTGATTTGTCCTGAATAAATAAAAAGGTAGCCTTGCAAAAGTAATCTCTAATAAAGCCAACTTCAAAAGAATATTCTAACTGTCTCACAAGCTGCATCAACAATGTGGCTTTGAATATGTGGCATAGCTATCATTGAATATGATTGTATAGCTATTGCACCAAAATACATTTCCTACCTTAATTATACCTTAAGTATAATTGTCCCAAGGAAAAAGTAATAGTGAATCAGTTTTCTTAATCTCAAGATCCCAGGAAATCATGAAAGAATACAGAAATAAATGGAATAAAATTCATATATACTTTTGATGTCTTTTGCCTTTTTCCAGCCCGCTTCATTGCTACCCTTAGAACTCGGTCATGATGGGTTTGGATGGTATAATTGATGCCCTTGTGCCATTTGAAGCCTTTCATTTTATAAAAGAGAAACTACAAACGGGAGGTTACATTCTCTTGTTTTGATTTTAGAAGTAAAAGTTTAGAACAGTGCAATAGGCAGCTGAAATGAGTTTTGAAGCTGCAGTGGTGTTGACACTAGATCTTCAGGAATGATCTTGAAAGATCCTCAAAAATGAGATAAGTTTAGAAGTAGAATCTCTTTCTTCTTCATTTCATTTTCAAGTTTAACTTTTGTTTTGAAGATTTAGCGTTCGTTAATTAAATATTTTATGCACTAATACATCTTTTCTGCTTGAACAGGAGTAGATTTCAATGACTGGTACACCACAATCATGCAAATCTACTGCTTTTCATATTCATAAACTATACATCTCATATATCCAGCTTCACAGCCTCACTAGCACACCTCAAGGGTGTACAACAGAAAAAGGAGGCAGAGTCAGCAACTACTTTACATGATTTATTTTTTTTTTAAGTCTTGGAAAGTTTTTAAAAAATTGAGGAGTGCAAATTATTTCTGCTAAGGGCAGAATCAAAGTTTGTAGATTCTTAAACACTGGAAGAAACAAATTATTAGTGCTTTTCTTCCTGGAGAAGAGTAAGATAAGAGCTTGGCTGGTGCTTTGAAATGGTTTCCAGCACCAGTGCTATACACAAAGATGTTTCTTGCTGTTCTTTCCCTTCTCTGTTTTTTTCTTTATTTAATTGCTGGTTTACACAAAGACAAATCTTGGCCTCAGTGAGTTTCCATAGAGATTTAAATGGGATCAGAATTTTACTCACAGTCTTCCACTACATGCTTTAGAGGAAGAGAATAGCAATTAATCGTCTGCTTAGTAAATGTCTCTGAACCCTATTTGAGCCCATTGAAGCTAATGATCCTATTGACTTCTTCAGGCACTAAAAAAGGACATAGATTGAACTGCATCAGACTCACAGATCATAAAACTATAGATTACAGTCCTAAGGACTCACACAAAATAATGCCAAGCAAAGGGCTCCAAAAGTAGATAGAATAACTAGGAAAAAAAGTAAACAAATTATATCCAATTTTAAAAAAAATATTTATTTCTTTATTTTAAATCAGCCTTTAATTGATGGTAACAATTAACAATCTTAGTAGTTCCTAGACTGAGTCATGACATTTCTGATACACAGCTCTGGTAAGACTTTGAGGCCATGTGTTTGGATTTGTGTCTTCCAGTCTTTACCAGTGAATATTCAAAGTCTGACCATGACCTCAAATAAATCAATGATCTCCTCTTACTAGGCCATTCTCTTTCAATGATACATCCTTCTAGATTAGATGAGATAATATTTCAACTTCCAGGGAATATGAGGAATCATCCTCTGTGGATGTTTCTGTCATGTTTATCAAGCATGGCAGCCCTTGAATTAAAAGCTAAGTGCTATATAGGTTAAATTGTACTTTCACTTTTTTTCAGTAGTGTTCTACCTTCCAAACTTCTGTAAATGCAAAATAGGACTGAAAGTCATGCTCTGGAACAGCAAAGCAGAATCATTCTGCTCATTGTTGTTTTTCTTCTGTGTAGTATTCCAGTTGATATAGCTTTTTAATTTGATTTCCCATCTCCCTGCTTGCCATTCCAAATTGTCAGAAGAAGATTAAATATATATATTATTTTTAAGAAATTACACAACTAGCTCCTGAAGTTTTGATGAGAGCACTTTTCTTGTGTGTGATGAATGTCCAGAACCAACTAAAACGAGTGAAATGTGCTGAATCTTGCTATCAGATGTAATTCTAAAATGTTTTGATAGCAGACAAGGTTTCCATAATGGTTTTCAAAAGCAGCGTTGAACAGTTAGGGAAGAGACTCTCCTTTTATGTTAGACTGAGGTTTGACTCTTAAATCCTGAAAGGAATGTCAGTTTTTCCATATTAGAGCAATGCAAACATGTCTATGTTTATTTTATACTTAAGTGAGTTTAGAGATACTTCAGGTATCTATGCTTTTACTATGTCATACAGGTTCTTCATAAAATTTTGTCAACCACCTCAGCTGGCTGGTCATATAAGAAAATGGAGTTTATAAAATACAGAAAGCCACTGAAATTAAGTCTACAGATACTTCATTTTCTTTTACAAGGATTTAACTTTTTAATATATATAAACGGAAAATGTGAAAACGGGAGAGGGGGAAAAAAAAAAAAAAAGGTCTCCTGCCATCACACCCATCCTCTTTCACCTTTCATATCCTTCTGGACTAAAAAATTGAATAATTAGTCTTCTGACCATTGCTGGTATGGTAATCAGGAGAACTTCTAGCTAGAATTTTCCATTTTACACTATAAAATTATTTTAATACATTCATAGAAAAATGGGTAAAGTGTAGTCTGTTAAATAATAACTCTTTCTAATTTATCTTTTGTATCCTAATGGTGACAGCTCCTGATGTAGTAGGTATAAAGCTCCCTTCCCTCTGCACAAACCCACACACATGGATACATGGATACATGAAGCTGTTAGAGCTATAATTTTTTTAAAAATCCATTTACTCTCCAGCAAAGCGGAACAATTCTTCAAAGGCATCCAGATTTTGGTTTTTTAATCAGAAGTACTGAGTGATAAATTTGTTTGAGATCAAATACATTCAACTACATGAAAAAAACTGTGATAGAAACTTATTAATGCACTACATGAAAGAGGCAGAGAAGTGTTCCAATTCAAAAGAAGACCAGACACAATTCCAGGTAAAGTGGAAGATGTAAATGTCAAGATGAATGTGACAAAATGCTCTGCTTCACTAATGAAATGAATAAGGTGTAGAAAAATCTGGTGCCTTTTGTCTGCTTTAGCATGCGATGAGCTAGTACAACCAAATTGCTCATGGAAGCCAATATTTTTATCATAAGGCATTTCTGACTTACATGGGCCATTTGCTTTCTCTCTCATCACTTATTCTATTACCAGATACCCAGAGCTCTGTACAAGCACATGCATAGCCTGGTAATGAACGTCATATTTATGCAGACAGATATCAAGCGTCTCATGATGGTCTTGACTTATGTGACGGTCAATGTCCTCTCGCATTTCAGTAGCATGCCTTGACATTGGAAAAGGTGAGCCCTTTACTCAGATTACTCAGAGTAAATCACCAGATATTTTAACAGGACCAGTTTGCCACTGCCAGTTCCCATTTAAAATTATCTTCAATAAATTCCATAAATACTTCCCAAATGTTACCAAGTATCACTTCAAGTGACACCCCACATTTCTATGTGGCCTGATTTTAAAAATGTTTGCACAAATATGAAGATACCCATGCTGGCTTGACTCTTAAAACAAAACTAATGAAAATATTGCAAAGTATCATTTGTTTGCACAGATTTTTCTTTGTTGTTTTGTTTGTTTGTTTGTTTGATCAGTAATGTTTTATTATTTTAAGATAACAGTCAGATTTTACTGGTGATAGTAATCTAGTGGATTTCACATACAGCAGTTTCAATAGTCCATTGCTTCATTGCTTAATATATAGAATAAAAAAGGATGGTAATTTTTTTTAATTCTGCGTAGCTTCTTGGTTGTGGAAGCCCATAGTTTTCAGGCAAGTTTTTTCAGCCAAGTTACTTCTGAAGTTGTGCCTTTTTGGGTTTGAAAAACTAGGATAACATGAGAAAGCACGGCCCAATCCTGAGCAACTGATGTCATCTTTCTGGACTTGTACAAGCGTTTAACACTGTCCCGCACAACATCTGTATCTCTAAATTGGAAGGACATTTATTCAATTGATTGATCACATGGTGAATAAGGAATTGGCTGGATGGTCACAATCAAAGAGTGACAGCTTGATGTACAAATAGAGATCAGCTTCTCAGGGGTCAGTAATGAAACCAGTGTTGTTTAACATCTTTCTTAGCAACATGGACAGGGGGATTGAGTGCACCCTCAGCAAGTTTGCTGATGACACCAAGCAGTGTGGTGAAGTTGACACACTGGAGGGAAGGGATGCCATCCAGAGGGACCTTGACAGCCTTGAGAGGTCCGCCATGCCAACCTCATAAAGTTCAATAAGGCCCAGTGCAAGGTCCTGCACCTGGGCCAGAGTAATTCCAAGAACAATTACAGGCTGGCAGGAGAATGGACTGAGAACAGCTCCGAGGAAAAGGACTTGTGGTGTTGTTTGATGAGAAGCTTGACAAAGCCTGACTTGGTGCACTTGCAGCCCAGAAAGCCAACCATGTCCTGGGCTGCATTAAAAGAAGTGTGGCCAACAGGACAAGGGAGGTGATTCTCCCTCTATACTCTGCTCTCATGAGACACCACCTGCAGTACTGTGTCCAGTTTTGCGGCTCCCAACACAACGACATGGAGTTCTTGTAGCAAGTCCAGAGGAGGGCCACGAAGGTGACCAGAGGGCTGGAGCAACTCTCCTATGAAGACAGGCTGAGAAAGTTGGGTTGTTCAGCCTTCTCTCTTTAGAAGGTTCTGGGAAGACCTTATAGCAGCCTTCCAGTACCTGACAGGGGCCTAAAGGAAAGCTGGGGTGGGGCTTTTTATCAAGGCAAGTAGTGATAGGACCAGAGGTAATAGTTCTAAACTGGAAGAAGGCAGACTTAGGTTAGACATGAGGAAGAAATTCTTTAGTGTGAGGGTGGTGGAACAGGAACAGTTTGCCCAAAGAAGTTGTGGATGCCTCAGACTATGAGCAACCTGGTTTAGTGGGAGTTGTCCTTGCCCATGCAGGAGGGTTGGAACTAGATCTTTAAGGTCCCTTCCAACAAAAACCATTCAGTCATATGATTCTACAATTCAGAAAATTTTAACCATAGGCTGGTGAGATACACTGTCCTGCCATAAGTTTTCTGTATCACCTTGGCCAAGTCACTTATGCATGTGAATACAAATTCCCATTTAAAAAAGTCTTTCACTGATTTCAATTGAGAACAGCTGAACACACTTGTGAAATTGCCTTAGTCTTTCTCTGTACCTATTTTTCATCTCTAAATGGGGATTAGCAGCCTATTTCTAACCCTCAACAGGTCTCCTATAGGAGACCTATTTGATTATAGTAACACATGGTTATGCCCAGTTCATTTCATATGCCAGTGTTCCCACATATTCTCCAAAGTGGAGTCAGCTCCAAAGTACCTAAAAGAAAAGGGGAATGAAGTGGCAACTGCATGCACCCTGCCAGGTAAACCTGCCCTTGGATGCTGGTTATATGAGTGAAGATATTCTCATCCAGAGTGGAGGAGCGCAGATTCTTGAAATAGGTTCCTTTTATAAAAATTCAGGGAAGGGAAAATGTTACAGAGAAGGAAGTGTTTGGTGCTTGATGCCTGTTGTAAGTAAGTAACTTGAACAAAATTATCATCAGAGTTCAAAAAAAGGCAGATCTTGTGCAGAGGACTCTCTGGAGGTACTTAGCACTATTCAGTTAAACTATCTCAAATCAGTCAATAAGATTTTTTTTCTCATATTGTTCTTATTTTATAAAATAAAAATGCCATTAAAGTTTTCTGCAGCTGCTCTTTTTCTGTCCTTTACATTGGTGATGTAATTCTGCAGTGTACTCTGAGTTAAAGCTTTCTTCAAAGGTAGGAACATAAGAATTATTACTAACTAATTGTAATCAGATCATAGGTCTACTGTGCATTATAAGGGTATTAAACCAGCTTAACAAAATAATGTAACCAGAGTCTTGCACCTGCTTGATGCCATGGTCAGCTTCCAGGTGCCAAACCTTGCTAGACAGCTGATAGTAAAATTAATAATGTGCAATGCCCCTAAACTCAGGATGCCATACGTATACTCCGTAGTTGCTGGCAAACACAGACAGTTTCATGATCTGAAAGTAAATGAATTAATTTTAAAGAAACACATACCCTTTTCCCACCTTAAAATGGCTGATGAGCTTTTATATTAACATGCCTTCCATTCGCACAGATCTTTCACTGGAAGTTACCAAACTGTGATAGTATTAGGGATAAAAAATAGGGGACAAAAGGAGAACATATTCTGAAAATAAAACCATGATTTCTAAGGGTATTTCTTTTTTGATTCTCATATCTAACAAAATGTTGTACTGCAGCTAGGCTAAAGTTAATCAGATCTCATCATCTGTATTCACAAACCTTAACCACATAGAGTGCAACTTAATTGAGATGTTAAATTGGGAACTGATTATCTATCATACAGAATTAATCTATTATGAATTTCACATCCTTCTCCCATCCAAACCTAGCCCAAAATATCATAATAGATTTTATTAACCCCATGCATTCTATATGTAGGTTCGAGTCAGGGCAGTGGGGAAGGGTTTGCTTTTTGCAGAAGTTCTTATTAAAAGTGGTATAGCAATATGTGAAGTTGATTGTCCCACATGAGTTAGGTTTACTCTTCTAATAAGTATGTGCTGGGTCTAGGGTACATAAAAGGTTGCACAGAGGATTTGGAGATAGAATTATTTTTTCTTAAATTTGGCTGCTTGTATCCTGAGTGAGACAGAACTCAAGGCCTTTGAAATAAAAAACGGAAAGAGGAAAGTATTAATCTTCTTACAGAAATGTATAACTCCCTTTTAAACTAAGTAAAAAAATGACTTTAAATCCTTTTCTGTAAGATCTTCTCTGGCACTTGAAATTCCACATTTGCATGATAACAGTGACAACTATTTCCAAATATAAGAGATACAATCAGGCTGGATCCTGCTAAAGCAAGACTGCTGGGTTTTCCAGTTTTAAGAGTTTGTCAAGTAGAAAATGTCAACTAGTAAAGTCAAGGTATCTGCTTGAGCTGTTGGAGACATGATATCAATTCCTTTAATTCCCACCAAGCAAAAGTAATTCCACAGAGTGTTTTCAAGGATTTATGAATTTCCCTGGGTATTATGTACCTAGAAGAATCAAATACCTTTAGCTACTCTCTGTACAGACCAGTGAACTTCTGACTGCCATATTACATGGTCATTAGGGGATAGAAATACTGAGATTAATCCTCCTTTCAGTTCCTTCAGACTGACTGAGGAATCTTCTTTTGGATGCTACAAACGAAAATATTGTATATAAGGAAGAAATGAAAATGCGTATTTTTTTCTTTCTCTAAAACACGTGTACATGCATAGCCACATGCATATTAAAGTCTAGTATTTATGGGACCAAATCTAGGAGTTTAATTTTTCTGTACTAATGATTATTTCCATCCAATTAATTGGAAGTTTTCACTGGCTTTTCCTTAAGGATAATTTTTTACGTCTTCCTAGTGGTTTGAGAAGAATAAATCATACTGATAATATTGGAAATGGCATACACAAATGACTGAGTAGCAGGAAAACAGAGCTAATTTCATCCCTGGCCCTATCACTGATAGAGTTACACTAAGCACATGTTTGGCATCACACAGAATGATCAAGGAGATGTGATGAAAAAGTAGCTGTTACTAAGTATTTGTACTATTTATCAATATTCAACACCTTTCAAGCGGAGTGCCAATGCTTTTGTGAGTGGCACAGTTTCTCAGCATTCTCAGCAATAAAGCAAAGGTGATTAAAAAAAATAAATAAAAAAATTCTTGTTAACATAGTACCGCTGAAAGCACATTAAGCTCTCCCCTCATTCTTTCACAATAAGCTACTGTTTTGCACTGGGAACAAATCTCTTAAATAGCATTGTCCACCATTTGCTACAAATTTTCTTGCTGTCTCCACATTTTCCAATATTCCATCTAAACATAAATATTTGACAATTGATTACTTAGTATAATAATAATAATATTATACTCCAGTAGGAATAAATGTTGATGGTTATTTGCTTGATCTTTATTAGCAGACTGTGTCTCTTCTCCATAATCATGCTTTTTAATACCATGTTGAGAGACAGCCTCTCTTTCTGAGGAAAGAAAGTGAATAGCTGTGCTATTTTCATTGTTTTCTTTGAATACCATAAATCTTCTAAAGGGTGTCATTGTACACACTTGCCCATAGCACTGTATGTTTATTGCTGACTGTGTCTAGACAGGTAGAATCATAGTTGTAATGCTATGGCTTGGTATTGGCTGAAGACTAGTATGAATGAGAAGGAACCCATACTAAAATGGATGATCGCATAAATAATTCTGAATATGCCTGAGATATCTGTTAAATACATGGCAGACAGCCCTCAGAGTGGTGAGTATAACAGTGACATACACCCTGCAAAAAGCTCCTTTCCAATACTGTCTTCTAAATGTGCAGGAGAAGCTTAACTAAAAATGTGTCCAGAATAGAGAGAAGCTTTAGAAATGGGAGCTCTTTATATTTTGGAAAATCATTCACATTGGATAGGATAGCAGTGGAAAAGCTACAAAATTATTTAAATACTCTCCTTCCCTTAGTCTTCAGAGGAATTTTCCAGTGTTTATTTGAGACAAACTGAGAGAGTTATCTCTCAAGTTGCCTAGTGCTACTGTAGAGAATGTGCTGAATGATGCAGATACCAAAAGTAAAAGCAAGCCCTAGCTATGTAAAGACAGTTTTACTACTTAAGTACCATAATCACTTAGTACAAAGAATAATAGCTAGCAAATAGAAAGTCAGGTCGGACCTGTTCTCACTACTGCTAAGAGAAAGTTGCCAGCCCTGGACTCATTAAACATATTTATTAATTACATCAGAACTGCATTAAAAGAAAATTAAGACAGTAAAGTAAAGCAAGGAAAAGTTAAGAAGTGCCAGAATTAAAGTGGTATGTGCACTCTAAATTCATCCCTCATGTGTGTGGCTTAATTACATGATCACATGCCATATTTTTTCCACTGGACTCCAGTTCCATTCAGTGTTCATGGCTCAGGTGCCAAATCCCTAAGGACTGTCTTCAAACTGAGATTTTAATGGGGAAAAAAAAAAAAAAGGTGTGTTGAGGGGGAAATCTTCTTTAATTGCATGTGTATTTGAAAATGTAAGACTGGCACAAAGGGTATCCCTCTCCATCTGTAACCTTTCTTGACCCATTTTTAAAGATGAGGTTTCCATAATTTTTTCCAATAATTGACAGCCTGCTCTTAACCTCAGTGAAGGTATTCATTTCTCCTGTGATAAATCTTCCAGAAGTAAATATGACTTGCTGCTGAAGAATATACTTCTTTAAAAACCTGGTAAAGACTTCAGCCTGAATTGTTAACATTTGGCAAACTCAAAAGCATTTGCAAACCCATCATGTAATGGGGTGATAAACTTAACAATTGGCAGTATTTCTATCTTTATGATAATTATGACTGCAAAAAAGGTAGAATTAAACACAACTTTTTAACTAAGGCAGTAAACCTATGGAAACTCCTGTCAACAGTATTGTATCAAAAAGTTTACTTGGGTTCCACAGAGAGTGGAAAAATACTTGGAAAATGCATCTTTTAATATTTGTTAAACTGGCAAACTATACAGGGATCAAGAAAAAAATATATAAATAATATCCAGGGAGAGCATTTGTTGTGAGAATATTGTGTTTTCTTGCTCTGTTCTTACCCGTTCCCAGATCTCCACTTCAGGTTCTTGCACTTTGGCCATTTTTCTTCAGACTAGACTAGTCTTTCATTTTTGCCAGCTGTTTGCTTTGTGGATCTGCATTTCTCTTGGTAACAGTATAACCTGAATAGTAGGCAGAGCACACTTCAGAGGGAGAGTGATTTTCACCCAGAGGTTGTTCAGACCGTTACTGGGGATGGTGCCCTTCTTGTCACCAGATGTGTCCCATCCAGCTGGAGGCTATCCATCTTCAAACTCTTAGTCATGGTGGATATGCACACCTGGACACTTCCCACACACATTCCCTATTGTTTGATTTGGATCTTTGTCCTAGCAGAGCAAGAAGTATATCTTGGACAAGGAACTGGAACTGCAACTCTTTAACCTCACTGCATCACAGTGACATGTATCTTGTCATCTGTGCCTTATCTCTTGGAGATGATAACTGTGATATTGGTCTCTGTATTGGTCTGAACAGGGACAATTGCTCTTAGGTTGCTAGTAGTAAAGACTCGCTTAAAAAAACTCCTGTTTGAGAGAAATGGTCATTATAGTACAGCCCCAGCAGAAATTGTGCAGAGAGTGATGACCTGTAGCTAGAAAATGAAAGACAATTAATATTAATGTGTGGACTTTCTGATGTTCCACTGTTCCCTTTCAGATTTCTACCACTATATAGTAAACAAAAGGTTTTCCTAAGATTTGAAGAAAGAGTACAACTATCTAAGTGCCTCACTGCTTTTCTGAATGCCTCTAATCAGTTTTATATATTTTATTTCCAGTAAATTTCAGTGGTGGTACAGAATTCCTGGACCATTGCAGAATAGATTAGATGCTTGGTATGCTTTACCATAAACCTCATCACTGTGCATCACGCCCCACTCTCTCACTCCCACCCATCCTCCTCACCATCCCACCCCCCCAATTTCCCCAAGTATTTTGACCTATACCTACAGGAATAATCATAGAAAAAGCATTCCACATACTTTACAGTGGCACTAGATCTGTAGTTAAAGGCACTTTGAGAGAGGGATTTGCTGTATGAAGGTAATTTTGAGAAGACGAACTTGCAGATCAGCAGAAAAAAAAAATTAAGAGTATTACAAGGAAAATTTGAACTACCAATTTCATATAACTTGACTAAATAAGTGCTAAACAGAGAAAAAAACAAACAAACAAGCCACAATTTAAGACCACTTGATGTTTGTAACTACTGTCACAGAATTGAAGTTGTCCTTTACAGGTGATGAAACATAACTAATTTAAGAGCAGTAGAATACAGATGAGAAAAGGATCAGGAAGTCTGCTCCAGGAGTGATGCCAATTGGACTGCAAGTCTCCCAAAGATGTGGGAGAGGCTTCAACATATAAAGAACTTCATATTGAACTGGAAATATTCTGAAGAATATTCTGTCATCCTGTGTTAGCTCTTAGCAAGATAGGAACACCTTACAGAGATTTTTTCAATATGCTAATGTGAGAATTTTTTTACCTCACATAAGAGTATTCATCAGATACACCTTGAAGCATGTTCCATTAGGAAATGATGGCTATGTGGCCCTTCTTTTGAACCAATCTATTTGCAAAAAAAGTGTCCCTATTTAAATTCCACTGTCCTCCCATATGTATCATTTCACCCCATTAAGTACTATACATATATTGAATATTTCTATTACAGTGTAACAAAATTTATGTTCAATGTATTCTAATAAATTGCAGCTTTCAAGTAAAACTCACGTATCATACAAGACTCTGTGTGTGCTTTCTGAAAGACACTGGTGGAACTATAAAGTGACAGCAAGAAAGACAGAAATGAATGGGATGTTTTCATTAACTTTCAGCTCTGAAAGCAAGAGAAAACTCCAGTTTACAACAGAAGAAATTACTGCTCTTGTCTCTTGTGTAAATAGCCACATTTCGAATTGACCACAAGGTCCGAGCTCAGAACTGACTTGTGATTATCTATGACAAGTTAATAACAGTCAAAATTCACTGCTAAGACACAGCAACCACTTTCCCCTGTACTTACTCGCACATCTTTTTAGGACTTCATTCCCTCAAGTGGCCACTAATTGTTACTGCATCTCTAAGGCAAAAAGTTTGTTGTAAAGGACAGAACAGATTTTGAATGGCCCCTGCACTGTTTTGTAACAGCTTTTTCTGTGAAAAGACTGAACTAGCATAAACCCCCTGAACTGCAGGGTAATTCCAATGCAGTAAGTAAAATTCTCCAATTCTTCTGAGACAGGATTTTAATGTTAAATCATCATTTTATTCAATAAGAAATTGCCTCATCAGAGGTTTTCTCAATTTAGGAAGATTTTAGGTTTTCAATTTTAGTAGTTTGTGAGTAAAAGCTTTAAACACACTGAAAGAGAAATTACAATATAGACATATGTTTTCTTAGCTCCTTTAAAAAGGGGATATAGTGGCCTGGTGTGGATATACTCTTGGGTGAAACTGGCTGTCTTGCTAAGACACTCAAAGCGTTGATCACATATCTATGCTCAACAGTCCACAGATCTCTCAGGTTGAATCAAGTCCAGGTTTCCACATGTGCACTTCTGTCACTGTTTTTTGTTTAACTTTTGACATTTCTTTAAGTTTCATTTTACACCATTCTAACCAGCCTCTAAGAGAATGTGCCTTTCTGTCATGAGTCATAGAAGATGAAAATATCCACAGCATTTTTTATTATAGGGAAAAGTAATAGCATTTGATGCGAAAAGCCAAACTGTTACATTCACCTAAATGCTTAGCAAAATACATGGAATGCACATAGAAAATGATCTTTGATGTTCATACCTTAATCTATGGAGTATAAAAATTTCTTCTGTATTTATCCTAAATTAGTGGTAAATTAATACTTTTTTTCAGTAATATAATATAAAACAAGAAATCTGCAAGTTGCGTGTTACTGGTTTTGTATGTGTGATAAATAACTTAGAATTTCAGATTTGGCTACTTTCTTCAAATACTCTGAATTAAGAATTTGCATGCTGCTATCAATGTGTATGCTCAGCATACACACAATTCATTGCTTCAATGAACATCCCTGGCAGTAAACTCTCTGCCCGGGATATAAATGGCAAGCAATGATACAGTGGTGCTAGTTCAGCCAAACAAAATGTAGTGAGCCATAAGCTCAGTTTGCTCATATGAACATAGCACTATCAGAGGCAATAGAGTTAAGTTAGTTAATACTGGTGTACAATGTGCAAAAGCTTGAGGTGTTCACAAGATTTTAATTAAGATTATGAGAGCTACTATCTAGTAATACCATTTATTATCAACCAACAGGGCTTGGTACCAATATTTGTAAACTGCTTTCCAGTCATGTGGATGTACAGTTTCACCAACTGTGCTGTTTTGTTGTGGTTTTTTTTCCACACAGAAATGTATATTGTATGGCTGCTTTTCTCTCTCAAAGAGTACTTCCAGGCTGAAGCTCTCTTGCAGATGTCAAAGGTAAGTACAAAACCTAAACAGGACTTTATCTGCTGTTCCAGATGGCATAATTCCACTATGAGGTCAGTGCCATCAGCACATTGATTTTGAAGCTAGCAGGCCCCATAAAAGTGGTCAACAACAGCTTGCTTCACAGACTACCAGGCACCTGAAAGCCTGGCACCAAAGAGGTGGATTTTTTTGCAAACATTTCCAATTAATTAGCAAAATCTTCTGCTGCTCATAATGAATAAGACTTGGACCATGAAATGCTCCTTACCAAGTTGGAACTTGTGATTAATGTCTCAAGGTTATTTTTAGAGCCCATGATTCTTTATGTACCATTTTGCTGGACTAATGTCAGACACACAGAGAAGTGGAGTTATTTGTGAAAGGGTATCATCCTTGAGCATGGCTGTATTGCATTTGCAGAGCATGCAGAACTGTATTTTTGCATAGCCATGCACGATTTGCTATAAACAAAGCATTTTATTTCAGAGTGCCTGGGGACATTTCTCCCTGCAACAGCAGGATGTATCATGGACTATTTCAAGTCTCCAGCTTATGTGATCAGGAAAGCTCCATGTGTTTAGCAAAACTATGCCAATTTAGTCAAAACTGAGAACGGAGTCCTAAAAGTTTGGAGGTTTTGCCTTTCTGATTTGGTGTTCAAAGCACTCCCTGATTCTACTCACTAGCTAAAGAAACAAAAACTGCTTTTAAGCACACATTGCATCTTGCATTAGGAACCATTTTATGCCTTTACATGAATACCATTTGGATGAGGTTAAAGCTATTCCAGAGTGTGTAGACTTCCTGAGAAAGGGCATCCCAGTGATGCATAATAATATATAGTCTGGTTCACGTTGAATCAATGAAGTAATTTAACTGTTGTGACCCTGCGGCTAGTGATGCATAAATCAAAAGATGGGGCCTCACAACATCCATGCTCATACTCTGTCAACATGATCGATCACTACTGCATTCCCATTGCTTATTGTCATTGGTTTCAGGACTGAGTGACCATTTGCCTATTATAACTACCCAGAGATTGTTTTTCCTAAAAATAGTCCCCTTCAGACTACAACGCATCACCAGTTTCTGACTGAGAAAATACTGGCATTCATAGGTTACAATTTGTTGATTTTAGACACTCACTGGTAATTCTGCTGGTTTGGCAATTGGTTGTCAGCACTGAAAGGTCTGCGGTGCAGAGGGCTGTGCAACTTTTTCAAGCTGTGTCTTGATGAGATGAATTCTAATGAATTCCTCGTCTACATGCTGGAGCTTAATCCCTATTCAGAAGGGATTAGTATTCAAATTTATCATAGAATCAAGAGTGATTAGTGGTATATCACAGACAGTATGTCATGGAATATTCACTGGAAATCTTGGGATATTTCTTTTTTATTTCTCAATTTTTCTTATATTCCTACATCTAGCAAGGTGGTCTTTCTGGCTGTCATAATTTTCCATTAGAAATTAGTGATTAAACTGTTGCAAGGAGCTGGTAGGGAAAACTTCAAACCCAGCTTCACTAAGTGATAATTCGCAGCTGTATGCAAATGATGAGAAAAGTTGTTCGTTTCCCGGGGGAAGGTCAGTATGAATTCTGATTGGATGCATTGGCTCAGTAGACAGTTTTGATCCTGCGTGACTAAAGAAGTTTCTAATGGACATTTGATCACAAGCATGCACTACAGGCTTGTAATGCAGCATTTGACTGAAGAAGACTTGCAGATGCAGGTCATGGATAAGTCAGCAAAAGCACTCAAAGTTCCTCCCAATAAAATGGAGATAGGTTTCTTCCAAAACTTAGATAAGATTGAATCTTCTGAGGTTTTAGATGAAACTAGTTTGAAGAAAACAGGAAGGGCAGTAGAATTAAGTAAGTGCACCACCAATCATTTCAGACTGGCATTGGCTGTAGCTGTGAATTAAGTAGTTCCTGATTTCAGGATACTACTTAAGTGAAATTTCAGCACAGGATTCTATGTCAACTAATGACTTGATAGTGGGCTGCAAGATCACTTCTGTGCATTTCAAGAGTGCCTTTCGGTCTCCTTCTTTTCCTCCCCAGTCCACATAAGATAAAGAATAGAAAAATATTTCAGATTATCTCATGACAATATGGGTTATGAAGCATAAATAAAACCAATATTTCCTCTCATTTATTTTAAAAATGTAAATGCATCTTATTTTCTGGCATACCTGTTACAAATGTTTCATGTTAGCTCCTGATTTAAAGACCACTGAAATAAATGGAACTGCTTCCTCGATCTCAGTGTAGTGTGGAGTTTTGTTCTTAAGAATGTTGAATGAGAAGCAGAAGAACAGGGAACATTTGCAGGTAAGAAAACATGACAAAGCACCCAATTAGTGTATAATCACTGGATTAAAAAAAGGACAATCATATTGTGGATTTATAAGACAACAGCTCAGTGTTTATTACTTTATTACTATCAAGAGTTGTGTCTCAAACCAGTCTCCTGCAGTACCAGCATGCATATAACCAGCTGGATCATGGAGGAGTCCAGTACCTTATAGATATATGAAACATTGATACTGATATGAATATGAAGTGTGAGCAAGGAGCACTGAGGGAGGGCCTAGAAGCATTAATGGTTGTTTATTCCCACTTCAGCTGGAAGTTGTGTCTGTCTATAATGTGATACTACTTTGCAATATTTCATACATACCTTGGGTGTGTGATGTTTCCTAAACTCAGATGTTAGGCGAATATGACTTCTTATGGCATTCTGTTATGCTGGCATTGTGCTTACAGGAGCAGTAAGGGGTTAGTTGAAAGCTTAAATAATGAAATGTATTACATAAGTACCTTAAAAATTTAGTTTGCACATATATATTTAGCTTTTACTAACTCTTAAATTAGATGTAGGTCATGGTCAAAATGAACTGCTAGTTTATGTACAGGGAGGGAAATCATGTTTTTAGGAGGTGCAAACTGTGCTAAATATTTTTTTTGCAATGAGTTTCATCTGACTTTGTGATCTCTTAATTTAGTATCAATACTCTTAAAGCAACAGAGTACTCAGTGTCAGGCTCTCAAGTTGTGTAAATCAGGTTATATCAGCTGAGCATGCGTATCAATGGCTGGCAATATCACCTTTGCAAACAGCTGATTATACTGAAGGAAGAAGGACAATCAGGCAAATTGGAAGCCATAAAATGGATCAGAAAAGCTCCAGGAGATGTGACATTCCTATTATAGCTAACCATGCTGTATTGGCTCCCCAGGCACACTGAAGCTAAAGCTAAGTATGTGTGGATTAGACATGTCCCCTCCCTCAGCCTGGTCTCCAGTTGCGGCCTCACTCCAAAGCTATGTTTAGTGAAATTAGAAATATTGTACAGTGGGTGATGGATCTGGGGGGCTATTCCCTGCCACTAGCAAGCAGTCATTTCATATCTCAGAGAGTAGAACTGGAACACGTTATCTGCTTAGCTTCTTGCATGTTGGGTTCTAGTTGTGAAAATTCTTCTAAAAATCTACTGAGAGATGGATATTTCAAAATAATTTTTCATTTATGGAAGATTCCTGATGAAAAACATGAGTGATCAAAAATATGAGTATGCACAGGATATGGAGGAGAGAAGACACTAGAGCTACAAATGGCTTGGAGGACACTGTGGCAAGAGATGAAAAAAAAAAAAAAAAAAAAAAGGAATTTTAGTTGGAAATCCTTCCCTTTGAGAGTAAAGACAGTCTGAATAAGCCTCAGGAAAAAAAATAAATAATGGATGCACTGACAACAACTGGTTTCACAGTGGACAAAGACATAGCTCACCTATCCAGTGAGGCTGAGCTTTGTATTTGTCTACTGTAAGGCCATACAGTTCAAAAAGATGATGTTTCTCACTAGTGTTAATTGCCTCCATCTTTATGAACTCTAGCAGGAATAGATATTTTGATCCATCTCAACACACAGGTCAGTGACAAGACTGTGCTCTTCTGTTTCAAGGGAATAGACTAGAAGCTGTAGCAAGTGAAAAGGATGACAACAGGCGTATACCTATAGCAAGAGGTTAGTAGGGAGCTCCTGGTAACTGCTGAGGTATGGTGAACAAAAGATAGAGATCTGATTTTTCACTGAAACCTGCTTTTTGAGCACAGGCTGGCTAAAACTACCACTCCTGACGGCTCAGATCACTCAGCAGCTTCATCCCTCTCACTGGAGGCTTGTACCTGGCAAAACACATTCTTAATGCATGTTGAACTTCTGTTTTGTAAAAACAAAACCAAACAAAACCAAACCAAAAAAACCCACAACAACAAAAAGCACACCACCATACCGGCCTGTCCTGTGTGCCCTCAAAGCATCCTGTTCAGGCACTGTCTCAGAGAATCTCTTATCCTGCACTGCAGTAATTTTATTCTTATTTATAGTGCTTCTGATCATATAAACCTATAACCAAATAATAGGGACTTAGCAAATCCCTTTTCTGAGTAATTATTGATTAATCATGGTAGCCTGAAGTTAGTATAGATAAAAAAGGGAAATGAAAGAAAAAAGTTAATAGTGAGGTGTTTTAATTTCTCTTTTATATCTTAGAATAAGAGAAAACTTCATAACTTTTTAACTCAGTTCAGAGTTAAAACAGTAGCTGCTGTTAAGACAGACTGTAAAGGAGAGATTGTGGTAAGAAATAGCAAAAGCAAAATCTGCAATCCTATTTATCATCCAGTCAGAAAGTTTACCCCAGTATTGTATTCTGTTTTATTTTCATGTGTTTTAAGCAGTAATCTTGTTCCTTGCATAAGGGTTACTGACTGCCTTTCAGGTGCCTCACATTATTTGGAGTACTGTTACCTAAGACTTGGTTATGTTACAGCCTGTTGGCACTGCAGCTGTTTGTGCTACTGCTAGCTGTTATGGATTATCCTTTCTCTATCTCCTGACCAAGTATTAATAGAGTTTCCTCAGTAACCCACATGTGATTAATGAGATGAGAAGATAAAATACTCCACCTGCTGCAACAGCCATGAAAACTGAATTAATGAGTAGGGAAAAAAGGGAAAATGAGTCTCAAGGCTTCAGTTTACTGAACAAGCCAGATCAGCTACTTGTTTGCCTCAGCTCCTAATGATGTTGTTTGCAAATGAGTTGGTGCTTCCTGAATTAGACCACCAGCAGACAGTCAATCCAGCAAAAATTATGTATTACTATAATTACTGTATACCATAAAAAAGCCTATCCATCTTCAAGACTGTAATCTTAGAAAAAAATGCCTTATACCCATTACTCCATTATGTAGTGCTTAAGTACAGTAAATTGTCTATTAAAATATACAATGAAATAAATTCATTGATTAGAGTTTAATGGGATGTAGAGAATGTGCACTGGACAGAACGTGTTTATATATATATATGTTTACTATAACGTGTTTACAAGGTTTTGTTTGTAATATGAAGAAGGAAAATGGTTTATTATAGTAAACAGTTTACTTAACAGCCATGACCTTGTGTTCGAACTGTGTGACTCTGGTAAGTAGAGAAAGATTCTCGATCTTAATTTCAAATGTATTAATAATCTTTTTTTGAAAGATATTATTTTGAAAGACCTAAAATGAGATCCATTAATTTTCCCTGTTACTTTTAAATTCATGTAAAGTTAGCAATCCAAAGCAAAACAGAATCCATAAGTACCTCGCTAAATAAACAAGTAATCCTGTGCCCACTTTACATAGGTAAAGCCTTTTGGCATACTTTGCCAAAGAATATACTCAGACTGTTTGACCAAAAGGAAATCCAGTCATGAAAGATAATGAAATTGTAGTCACCATTCCTGATGCCTATAAAAAGAAATGTGTCTCAGCAGCCAGGTGGATAAAAATGTAAAGACTATCTACATTTTAAAATGTCCCGTTTTAAAACTCATTTATCAACTTCAATTTTTTTTTTTAAGAGCTGCAGACTTTTGAAGACATCATTTGCAGCTGATTTTTTAAACCAACACTTGCAGTTTTCAGCGAACAGTCAGGAACTGACATCTGCAAGCGAGAGTTCTCACACCCAGCTACTGACTGCCAGCAGTCTTTCCACTTTCATTTCCATGGAAACTGGGCAAGGAAAGTTTGCAGAAAGTTTTATTTTATTTTTTTTTAATTCTTATTATATTCACCCAACCACTAAACTTGCAAAGACAGGAATCACCCCACAGCATCCAGGGGAGTTCATATATGACTGGTGATTTTAGCAGGTGGAATCTAAAGATGCCACAAGATCTACAGCTCATTGACTGGTGCTTCCTTTTTTGACATTTTTAACCTTTTTGGTTTTGTTTATTGGTAAGTCTCAAAAGCTTTGGTGTTTCAGTAGCAGTTTTGATCCTTAGATGCATACTAAACAGAAGGCTAATAAAAATATGTAGACTACTTGGTAGAATTTTATATTCAGTCTCTAGACTCCAGCTAGATTACTTGGGTAGAATTTTATATTGTCTCTAGATTCCAGCCACTGACTGGATAGTTCATTGTAAGTGTATGTGTATTAGAGATAGTAGTTATTGAATTCAGAGTTTTCTGTCATCAGAAAGAGAGCCTGCACTTACAGAGACTCTGAATCTCTTCTTGTTCACTTCATGTTATAATTGAGCACAACTGAAGATATGGGTTCTGATTATGAATTTATTTATTTATTATTCAGCTAATACAGTCATACATCTTCACTGAGCTGAATTAATTCATCCTGGGTTTACCTGAAAACCAGATCCACTTTAATTCCATTTAACATGAATGTCAGTGAGTACTTCAGAAATCATAGTAGAACAGCATTTAGTAGTCATCTTTATGAAAATATTGAAACTACCCAAGCATAGTATTTCTGAAAGTTCTAGAAACCTATCTAGTAAAACCAAATTGTTCACTTTGAATCTACTTAGTTCTGTACAACAGGGAACACTGTTTGCAAAACACAAATACATTTTAAAAACTCCTAAAAAAAAAAAAAAAATTGTATTCACTTTCCATAACAGTCCATAAGAGTGCTGGATCTCATTAGTCCACTGTTTTCAGCAGCCTAAGATATCGAAGAATTCCAGAAGTGGTTGGATTTATCAGGTGTCAGTGAGTATCTTAAGATGAATAATGTAGAAAGAAACCAAGAACCTATGATGGCATTCTGATGGCTGGTAATACGATGTTCAGCAATTATTTTATCATATTGCTGAATAATAAAAAAACAAACAAACAAAAAAAAAACAACCAAACAAGCAAACAAAAAACCAGAAATTTATTCAGGAAAAAATGCCAAAATTTGTATTATGAATAATTCACAATGAATGATTCAACCACCTCTGCACTATATAGAAGTGTTCTTGCTATTCTGCACATACATTTATACCATTACTTTAAAGCTTTAGTTCCAGTGGCTTGTGACAGCCCAATTGAAATTCTCAACATGTTAGTCTGATCTGATCCTGGGTGAACAAGAGCTCTCGGACCTTTGCAACGGTCGTTTTTGGAATCTCCAGGAAGAGCTTCAGCCACAACTAGTAACAAGATTTCTGAGGTTACATCCTCTATTCACATGCAGAAACTTTTTAAAGACATACTTCTCCTCTCCAGCTTAGACCGGCACAGCTTTTATTTCCCTCCCCAGAAGCAGTATCTCTCTTTGTATCACAATGAATTGAAATGGCCATTGTTTCCCTCCCTACCATGTGTTCTTTTCTGAGTTTTCTCTGGACACTCACAGACCACAAGTCCACCTGCCATTGTGTAACATCTTGTATGCAGTCTTGTCAAATATGGGTCTTCTACTTGCTACTAAAGTTCAGTACACTCTTGTCAAACATTTTTTTTGGTACAGTAGACTGTGGACCTCATCCTTTAGCTGTACAGTCTTGAAAAAGAAAGTAATACTTCAGAATTGCTTTACAGTTGCTGTTACAGTTTTCACAGTTTCAGTTCTAGGAGAGCTGCAACTCAAATGTCTCCCAGGAAAACAGCTGTAGCTGTAAAGTCCACTGAAATGTTCTGACTTTTGCTCATTTGTCTCATTACTTTAACTAACATACCCATGAAGCCCCATACACGCAGTAGTGTAAAACATGACAAGCATTTTATTTACAAGAGTTAGGTTAGCGCAGGTAGTGCATGCAAGGAATCTTTTCTAGATGCACAACAGCAGACAACAGAAGCCCCCAGGTACTTCCTTTCCACACTGATGTTGATGTTTCAGTGACTATTCAGTGGTCTGGATAATTATATTCTATCAGGTTTAAAGTCTGGCCATTTTCACTTCCTTTTGAAAAAATGTAACCTGTAATTATGGTGTTCTCTGTCAGTATTCCCTTTTATGTAATTTTATACGTTTATTGTGATAGCATTCAAAAGACTGCGCCTGAAAAGTTCTATAACATATGGCATATATTTAACATTGCTTGTGAATTAAAAATAACAGCCTGCCATCTGCCTTTGTGAGCAAATCTTATCAAAGCCTAAATGAAAATCTCAAAGATGTGAATGTTGTCAATTAAAATATGAAACATTCAAGTTCATGACAGGGTGAAAGTGCTCAGACCTACCTTACTTGAACCTGAGTTACCGATGGCTTTGCCATCATGTTTGAGTTGTCACTTTATACAGGAATAAAACATCATATTGAGCATCAAGAATATGTCTTGTTTTGACTAAATGTAATATTAACAGCCTATTGTCTTTTGGTCTATCAAATATGAACTATTAGAAACTTTGTGATATTTGTAATTTTCACTTATGCTAGTTACTTAAATGAGCATTTCTATAAAATCTCATTAAATCTTTTAAGCTGCTGTTAGCTAATGGGTTCATAGTTTTAGCTGCACTAGAGCAATACACTATCAGCAATACCTTCCCCTAGTCTTCCCTTCCGATTGAAGTTAGAGCTATTAATAATAGAAAAATGGTTCCATTTTAGCGTCAAGGGTTTTTTTTTGCCATGTAGATGTTTTTTACTTTCTTAAATGAGGTAAATCTCTAAATGAAAGGCTATTTTAAAATAGAAATGTAAAACATTTCATTTTGAACATTTCAAAATGAATGAGACTTTTAAAAGAAATCTCCCTCTCACTCAATCTCACATATTTCTGTTTTTAAATTACTCACTAACTTGTCAAAAAATATAATGCTAACCAGGCTGACACTGCCTGCCCATGGCATTCTGTATCTTATGACCTTCTGATCTGATTATTGCCATTTTTTACCTGAACTGATTTCAACTGGTGTACACTACATGTCAAGAGAGAGTTGTTCCAGAGTTTTGTCCCCATCACCTGCCAGGACTTGTTGAATCTAGAAAATAACTCAAAATATGCACGGGGACAGTGTGCAACAATAAGACCAACATTTCAACTTAATTCTGCGTGTACTTTCTTTTAGATGTAAATGCTTTTTTCCCAATTTAACACTCACTACTTAAACACGCACTTTTTAAACTGATCAAGTTTTCTTATAAACTAAAGAGGAGAGAGACAAAGCACCCCCTGTTTTTCTATATTGAACATAGAACAGGACTTCAGTCACACTTATGCTGTGCAGCACCTAACAGGGTTTATAACATCCCACAAGGGGTGTCACTGAAAAGACAGAAGCTGTTCAATGTTTTAGTCAATTGATCCATCTTTTGCTCAAGCATGACACCATATCATACAGAAAGCTCCTAATTTCATTTCAAAGAAACTAAAATTGCATCTGTGGATAGTGTGGAACTGAACCTTGTCAGCTTTAGTTGTCCTGAACTGCTAGATGCTCTGAAGAAGAGGGATTCAAGAACAATGTCTGATTGCTCAATAAAGATAACTTAAATTGAGTGCTCAGTTTGCTCTCAGCATTTTTAGTAAAATTTCAGTGACTTCAAAGCATGTTGTGAAATCAGACTAGTATAAAACAAGAGTAAGCAAGATTTTAGCTCATGATTTTTTCACACAGAAAACCCTGAGTTACCCTTTTGAGTACCACCAAGAAGTAGGGAAGTATTGATTTGCAACCAACATATGACCTAGTCCTAGACAATGGTTAACAAGGCAAAATAGATTTTATTGAGATTAAACTAGGGAAGTATTAGAGGAAATTTTATGCCTTATGTACGCAAGGGAAAAGCAAATCTTACAATCTTGTTGTCTATAACATGTAGAGCAAGGATCAATACTCCAAATATGTATCATTAAGGAAAAACACAACTTCTTTATGAAAATTAGTTTTGTCTTTGTGAAGTCGCATTGGCAACAGAAGGTGTCTGGCAATAAAAATCTTTGAATCAGCTACCAGAAGACAGAAAAAAAAAAATTCTTTAAAAATGATGAAGAACTCAAAATTCACCCTCAAAGTAAAGGAAAAAAAATGAGACATTAATAAATAGGATGATGTTATGTTAGGCATTTCACATATATTTTTTTTGCAATACATTTTGATAATACATCGGATCAAATGCATTGTATTTTCAAAGCCCATCAAGTTCGCTCTCAGATACAGTGAATTTGGCTTGTAGCAAACATTTAACAGACCCTCTATAGGATAGCATGAACTTTTGGAGTTTTAGGTTCCTCTGGCTTAGACCTGTTCACTTATTTATCATTGTCTTGCTCTGTTCCACCAGTTAAACAAATAAAAAAAAATCAGAACTAAAATAGAGCTGCGCAAAATTTTTTCAATGATGCAGTGAAGATCTTACATTCTGTGCAAGAGAGGAAACAGCAATTTGAGGCAATGATGGGTTTTGTGGTTAATGCACAGCATTGAGAGTCAGGAGACTGGTTCATTTCCTCCATTGTCACAGATGTCTCATGTGACCCCAAGCCTGGATTCTGCATGTTGATACTAGCATTGACATAGCATTGATTCATATGGAAGTGGAAGCAGGCTTCTAATTGTGCTCTGTTTTACTTGTCATTTGGAAAATGGGCATCATCTTTGATCACATAGAACAGATGGTGATCCTCATAACTGTCCTCAAAGGGCTCTGGGAAGAACAAAAACATCTGTGCTAACAAGTAGGGAGTTGATAAATGTAAGTTTATATAAAGGATTCTTTCATGTATATATAATTTCTAATGCATTCTACACAGGCCTTAAGTAGCTAAACAACTTTTTGAAAAAATGGAACTGCTTTTACCTCCTCAAAATTTTTCCTAAGGATTTCTTCCACATTTGCCTCCAAATATCATGCCTGCTCTGTTTCTATATAAATTTTTATTTAACCATCCAGAAAACACAAGTTAAATTACAAAAAGCAATTGTAATATGTATTTCCCAGGCACTTCTGCCAGAAAAAACCTAGCTGTAAACCAGGAAGTATTTTACTTGGAAGTCCTCTCCTTCCACTCCATATTTCTCACAATTTGCTGGGAAACTGGAAGCCTAATTTTTCACATGTTCTTCATTGCAAAAGTTTGATGTCTCCTTCAGTTGCACACTTGCAACTAAACAAACTCTTTCATATATTCTTAAAACTTCCATATATTCTTAAAGTTTGGATGCTAATTTAAAAAGCCATATCAGCTGGATCAATCCTTTACATTCTGGGCTCCCTGGACAAAGCTGGAGTGGTAAAGGATCTGGAGTAATACTATGGACTTATATAAAGCAGCAGCAACAATTGTGGGCAATTAGAGGTCCTCATAGATGCGAGCTGACACTGGTCCCTTTTCTTAGTTACCCCAAAATGGATCATCAAACATTACAGCATTAAAGTATGGTTTAAATGGAAGGTGTCGGGTTTTTGGTTTATGGGGTTTTTGTGGTTCTTTTTCCAGAATGTTGCAACTTTCAGGAAGTCCTCTGTTACAGTACTGAAAAAGAAACATTCACAAGTGTGTTTTCAAATCACACTGAAATTTGAATATTCTTTATATTAAGTGCTGGTTGCTTTTTTTAATATTATTTAAATAATATTGAAAACATTTTACACAAAGATAATTTAACTACAATGCATCTGTAGGTGAAAGACAAAAGGTTATCAATCTTTAAAATAGTAAAATATCAAAAAGAACCCAAATAACCTGGTGTCGGCAATGAGAAACAAAAGGCTTCATTTTCACCACCAGCGGTTCTTAGGTACACATCTGTCAAAAAAAAAATTAAAAATAAAATAAAAATGAAAAAAAAAATCATATTTAGGTGATCTTGGATCATTAGTAAGAGCATGCTTCAGGCTCCAACAGCTCTCAGACTGCCTGCTAGCATCTCTTTGCTTTTTTCATGTTAAGTATGTCAACTAATTCATGTTATGGAGAAGTGGGCTCTCAGGCGGTCTCTGTTGAAAATTTCAGCCTAACATTTTTTATGCAAACAGATGGTTAAACTAGAAAATACTTTTCAGGTTTATACTGAATTAAATCCTGTTGCCTATTTACAGAAAGATATTGATGTAACTACATTCCCAATAATTCTAAAAGTAAGTGAACAATACTGAAAAAAAGAAAAACCTCAAAGAATGCAGCATTCTGCTGTGTTTGTTCTTACTTTGTCCACAGGCTGCTGACTAATAAAACTGATACACAAATGCTAAATCCCAATTGGTGGATCACCAGCATGTGAGAAATATCATATGATCCCTGTTTCTCAAAGACTCTAGAACCAAGAGATCAAAGAGCATACTACATATAACTGCATATATAATTAAGGATTTAGCTACTCCTGCCAACCTTCCATATGTAAATGTTTGTTCTTCTTTAAAGGAATCATAGAATCATGGAATCATAGAATTGTTTGGGTTGGAAGGGACCTTAAAAACCACCTAGTTCCACCCACCCTTCTTGGTCAGGGACACCTCCTGTTAGAACAGGCTGCCCAAAGCCCCATCCAACCTGGCCTTTGCCTGGGAAAGGATATAAGTTTCACATTAAAAAAACAATAAAATGAAAAATTATGTTCTAATTATGTTCTGAAATGGAAACCTAAGCACCCAGTGATCCTGACTCTTTCTTTACCTAGCTACTGAGAAAGTCAAATGTCAAAATGCAAAATGTCATTTAGCTGGTGCAAGAGCATAAAATCTGCTTCATGAAGCAGCGGATAGAAGAGATGGAGAGCACAACATGTATGTTCTGCTGCTGACGTTAGTTCTCCCACAACAAAAAGCCAATTTGACTGCTGCTAATACTGGGACATAAGCTGGAGATGCCATGCACCAGCAGTCGTCTCCAGTCCCACTCATTCTCTTTCCCTGGTAAAGCCTTGGCTTTCCCTATAGCAAAAGGACCTGCAACCTTGCATCTGCCTCTTTGAGGGGCACCAGCCTTTTCTCCAGAACAGAAAAACCCCAACCTCACCCTGAATCTCAATCATGAAACACTTTACATTCAAGTATTTAAAAGTAGCAGTTAATCACAATTTATTAATATGCTATAAAATAAAAACTATTATTTTGACAATTTTCAAGAAAATTAGGAAAATTATTCACTTTTCTCTCATGGTGTCATTTTTGCAGCAGTCAGCAAAATGTTCCATGTGGGGTTTTTTTATTAAACTGCATTATTTGATGACAAAATGTTTGTTGTCAATTTTTTTTCACAGCATTCTAGTAGTACATAAAGAAAATCTTCGGGTTCAAAAAGAGAAAAAAAACAGCAAAGCCCAACTTCCTATTTATGTAAAAACTACAAGTTTACAAAGTGGAAGAAAATTTCTGTTTAATGCAAGACTATTATGATGATTATTTTCTCTAAGTGAGCCTAATTTCTGCCAGTGCCTATTATTGCCAGCTGTATCTATGTGGTTTCTTTACTGCATTCTTCTTACATAATTGGGAAAATGACAGATATTCTTTTCATCCTATTTTTTTTCCCTTTATAGTGTTAATGAGAACTCTGATACCTTTAATTGAAGAACAGATCTTCCCATGCTTTTCAAAACAGAGAAAAGGGACCTGTTTTCCATTGTGCAGTGAGCTCTGATGCTCCTGGTAGTCTGTACAGGAAGCAGAGGATGCCTGGATCCATGTTCCTCTTGCTGTGCCTAATTAAACTGCCAGCCATCCCACCTCTCAGTACCTTTACAGTGCTGGTGGCCCTGCAATACTTTTCAGTGTAAAGCATTCTGTGACTGAGATTAACTTCTGTAACCATACAGAAAATCTCAGGGTAGTGGGATATGACAGCTATGAGACTTCAAACTGGGAATGGTTTTGGCTAAGGAGAGCTGGGGTGTCAATGCTATAGTCCCCATTGAAGAAGGCCTGAAGAAGCAGAGCAGTGTGACCTGGGACGCAGGCAGGGCTTGGCAGTAGGACAACAGCTAAGCTCTTTCATTTCATCTTTGAAGATGCCTGTGGGGTCCTAGCACATTACTGAAGTGAGTGAGAGCTGCCAGGTGTTGCTGACAAAGCAAGGCTTCAAAAGCTGCAGAACCCTGTGCAGCAACATCCTTGCCACATGCCTAGAGCCACCCCTGCCAAGCAGCTGATAATCCAGCCTCCAAACAAAGCGAATCAAGAGGCCAGAAATGCACAGCTTTACAACCATGGGCAGAAAGCAGGTGCCAGCAATCCAAGAATGATAATAATAAAACATCTGAAGCTCAAGCCTCAAGACAAACTGCATTGAAAAGGAAGGAAAGAGAAAATAATCCCAACAGCACAGTAAATCTATACTGGAAGACAAAGATATCAAGAGATGCCAGAACTCCTACAGAGACAGAGTAGCATAAACCACTCTGTCACCACCTCCTCTTGATGTGGTGTACTATTAGTTACAAGGCAACCGCCTGGCTTTCTTGTGCCTACTTTCTGTAGTTTACCTGGGGAGGTGGGGAGGGGGGTGCTGTGAGGGGGCAGGGATTTTGGGGGTCTGTACACAATGGTATTGCAAAGGGACTTCTGAGACGATGCATGTTGTTTTAAACCCTGCAGCCATTCTGACAAAAAAAGCTTGTGATTAAGAGATCAGTGCCTAGCAATAGCGACAGATTTTATTGGGGTTTGACTGAGTAAAGTGTCCTCTCTCTTTGAAGCAGTTTCCATTAAAAGATAAATCTAGGAATTCATGATTTCTCTTTTGAAATCTACCCGAAAAGCTAGAGGACTAGCATAAGTAATTGCTGTTTCATGAAATTTGCGAAGACTAGTTTGAAGCCACAGAAATAAATGGAAGGCTTTAGCAGGAGCTGTGTAAATCCTTTGCTATATAATTCTGTATACTTCAGCCCTTATTCTCTGCACAGTCTTCTAATTCTACAAGAGCATGCTTGGGCTATGTTAAGACAAAGGGAGAAAAAAGAATAAAGATCTGATGTGGGATTAAGTGAACTGGGATTTCGTATTAGGAACAATATTATAAAAAGATATTAATTTCCCTGTTGTTGCTATATTGCAGATACAGATGCAAGACATGTTAGGGCTTGCCCTGGACACTGAAAATTTCTGGACATGTTACCCGTCTATACAAGGCAGCAGAAACAACTCTTGCCAGCTACATATAAAAGACAGGTAAATTCTTTTAAGAAAAGCACATATTAAGACTTAGTGATGTATTGTTGTAGAGAGACAAACATAACCCATATTGATTATGCTGTGAGAAAAAAGATGATATCTTTAGGTCTCCTTAGCTGTCCTTGTTTAATTTCCTAGAAATATATTTACCTATTTGATGCTGCTAGTGTCCAGAGATAGCCAGAATCTAGCCCACAGAAATTAGTTGATGCATACTGCAGCATGAAATTGT
This sequence comes from Apus apus, assembly GCF_020740795.1. NCBI lineage: Eukaryota > Metazoa > Chordata > Aves > Apodiformes > Apodidae > Apus > Apus apus. The sequence goes on along the minus strand of NC_067312.1, from coordinate 37,837,499 downwards.
AAAATAACTTTGTGGTGAAAGTACTAATTCCAGCTTCAGTTGCTAGTTTGTTGTACAGGTAATGTTCACTGCATTTCTTTTTCCTTCCTGTAGCTCTGATTCATTTTGTACACACCAGCAAGGGCTAACAGTGACCATTCAGTGTTATCAACACCATTCAAAACACAGGGACATTTAAAATATACTTTGTTTAAAAGAAAACAGATTGAAGCATGTCACCTGTTATTTCATCCCTACTGATGAAAATAAATCAATTGAAAGTTTTTATAGAAATATCCACCATTGGTTTTACTAATGTGACTTAACCACAACAGTAGAGTAACCCTATGCTCTGTGATTGGTATATAACTTCAAGTGCCAAAAGAAATATGTAATTGACAGGACAGGTAAATAGAGTGCATTTCAGTCAAGTCACAATGTAGGATTGATTTCATACATAACACAGAAGAAATGCCAGTAGTTGATGATCAAATAAGATTCATAACAGGACATCTGAGGCTTTTAAATTTGTTTTCATGTGCTAAAGAGCTCCTCTAGGGACAAAGCATAGGTTATGACCTGTGTCTAACTCAAAGAGGAAAAGTGAAAGAGGTCTGTTCTGAGGGTTGTCAAAGTATTTTTCTTTTGTAAGACAATGAAATTTTGGTATTTGCCAAACAAAAGTCACAGGTTGGCTTTCTTGAACCAAACACCTAAGCACACTGATGCACTGGCATACAACGACAGAAGGAAAGTAATGAGGCAGGAGTGCAACGCCCTTTGTACTTACTCCTACCAGCTTGGTTCTTGAGGATAAATATAAAATGGGAATGATATACACATTATCTAGACAGGTCAAACAGCTGCAATGCTTTTTGCAAGCTGCACTGCCAGCTAGTTCATTAAGTCGCACTGAATTTGACTTCAAGAAAGCTATTTGCTCTGAACCTGCTAACTGCATCCAGTGGCACAAGGAAATTATGAAACTACTCGAGTGAAAAGTGGTGGTTCCATAGAAAAACCTGCAATAAAATCCTGTGAAGGGAAATTCATACGTAGCCTGAAGAAATCCTTACAAGAAACTCTTTTAAAAGATGAAATATTAAGATAAAATCTCCCATTCTTCCCCATTCATCCTAGAGACACAACGCAGGCAAACCACTATCTTCCTCCCTATCCTCCTCCATTGTTAGCATGCCAGTCCTCAGTACAGAAGCTTAGGACAGGAAACAGGAAAGTACACAATACTCAGCTGAAATTAGGTGGGGAATTCAGTTAGCAAAATGTGATTATCCAGAAAGGAATTTTGCCAGAACTCTTAATGGATCAATAGTATAAGATATGAATAGCATTTGTATTTTTTTTTAACATTTTGCCTCAAGACAACAGGCCTGTGATCTCCAACAGTGAAAATACAGAGTATAGGCACCACAAGAAAGGTGAGCATTTTTCAGAGACTATAAAATAGTAATATTTTTCATAGCAACTCTCTAAGCATAGTCCTTCCAATGCCTTTCTGATACAGAAAAGAGATTTCTAAACAAGCTGCTACTCCTGCTTTGCATAAGTTTCTGGACACGTCCAGAAACAGTCTTTCTCTCCTTGAAAAAAACGTGCTGCTGATGGGGAACTATTGGGCAGGCATGGGAAAGGAACAAAGACATACAACAAGGACAGACCAACCAGAGAGTGAAGAACTTCTAACATGGGACATCACTGACATTTTAGTTCAGAGATTATCCTAGATAAAGGAAGTCATCAAGTTATCTTACACAGTGTAAAAGTGCATGGTCCAAGCTGATGAAAAGTATATCTTGTCTTTAAGTGTTACAACTCAGGACTTTTGTACAAAGATGAGAGAAATATCCTGTCCCTTACACAAATACTTCCCACCACACACCTCCCAGAGAGATGGCTTTCAGACTTCATCTAGCAGTCTAAGATGTAGCCCAAATGTGTTGCATTTGTTCCCCATTTTGCATCTGGCTTTTAAACTGGACAAAGGAAATTAGGGAACTTTAAAATTTGGTAACTGTTCAGCCCAGAACTGTAAAGCGTCTGTTCATCTTTGGCTCAGAACAGTGCCATCTAAGCAACAAAGACAGTTTCCTCAACTGGTCTCTGTTCTGGTTTGAGCCAGGTTGAAGCCAATTTTCTTTTTCTTTTTCTTTTTCTTTTTTTCCTTTCAGTGAACTCTTTTCTAATGTGGCTGACTTGCTGAAATTAGCAGCAAGTTTTCCAGCTAGTGGCCTGGTAACGCTCAAATGCATATAGTTACTGCTGAGAGGTCAAGGCCACTTTTCTCTGCTTGCTGAATTTGCTGGTTTGGACACTAAAGGAGCAGAAGAGTTGAATCTACAGTGCTCCCATAGGGAGGAGCAGCCTAGACAGACAGCAAAATTGGCCAAAAACATTATTCCATCCCATATACATAATTATGGGTATAAATCCATAGATCACAGAAGTCAAGTCCCTTTTTCCCCCCTTCTGTCCATGGCTGGCATTCATGAAGGACTCTATCTATCTATCTATCTATCTATCTATCTATCTATCTATCTATCTATCTATCTATCTATCTATCTATCTATCTATCTATCTATCTCCTTTGATTCCTAGGCCTGTGCATTCCTGACCCTTTTGTTTCTACCCTCAGCTCCTGTTTGCTCTGCCATTATCTCTAGAAGAGGCCCAGGACCTTCTCAAGACTATGCACAGCTCAGGGGAAGTGTCATGGGAGTTGCTGGGTGGAGAATGAAGTGATAGGGGTTTGCACATTCCTAAGCATACTTGTATATATTCATATCTATTTTATGACTAGTATTTCACTAAATCTGTCTAGTTTAGTTTTCAATCCAGAAACTCACTCTCCTTACTCTCTATCTCCTTTCCCTATCTGGGAGGGGGAAGGAGGGGACAGAGAGCATTGGTGTCATTAGTTTAATTGCCTATCCTTTGTTAAACTGTGACAGTGCCTCAATCAAATAATTGGACAGATTGTTGTACAGTAAATAAGGTGACAGTGGTAACTAATAGAAGCATTAGTCTGAGAGGTTTGCTTCCATGGTTATGGAAGCACTACACAATATCGCCACTGTATTTCAGAGTTTTTGTGCACCCCTGGGAAGATAGCTTCACAATTCATATTTCCAGATTCTTTCTGTAGGAGCAAAGTAGAGATTTGCTGTTCACTGTGCTTAGGGGTAGCTGTATGCTCTGTTCCTCCCTTGTGTTTTGATCTAGAAAATATTAATGTGGATTTTATTCACATGCAACTGGGAGCAATTTTAGTAAGGATAATCATATATTTTTTGCATCATTTCCCCAAAATTCTTTGTTAATTATATTAAACAGCAAATTTCTTCAGTTTCTTCTGCAGTTTCTTATTACTAAATGTGTCCTGAGAAATCTGCAGCTCTAGAATAAAGAAGCTAAAGGATGTCATTTTCCAGGCTGATAGGTGCATACTACTCTGTCCACTGAAAAATGGAAAAAGTTTTCTGTAAAGCATGTTCAGTGGCAATGGAAAGCGTATCAATGAAAGGAATAAACACTGAAGTGACAACCTGTTTTTCATTCAGACCAAATTCTGGTCTATCCCTGGTTCTTTGGCTGCACTTCAAAGGATACATAAAGAAAATATTGATATTACTGAAAAATATACAAATGGCAGTTTGTGGTATAGTAATGATTCACATTTTCCTTCCTTCCTTCCTTCCTTCCTTCCTTCCTTCCTTCCTTCCTTCCTTCCTTCCTTCCTTCCTTCCTTCCTTCCTTCCTTCCTTCCTTCCTTCCCTCCTTCCCTCCTTCCCTCCTTCCCACCTTCCCTCTTTCCTTTTTCAAATACATTTAAAAAAATCTCCTTTAGGAGGTTTCTCTGTTTCCTTTGGAAATTGCAAGAAGTAAATTTGTCATCAAAAGCAGCAGTGTTTCATGTGGTCTTGTTTCATGACATTTTCCTGAGTACTTCTCTGATCCCTTGTTTGCCTAATGCAGACACCTTGACAATGTCAATACAGACAGTAGAGAGGACTAGAAGCAATTTATTTATTTTGTGACAGTAATGTGTTGGTGTTGTAACAATATAATCCTTACAGTAGAGGAAGTAGAGAATAGAGAATGATAGTACATTTGTCATAGTACCATGTGATTTGAAGGGGTATGTATTTGATCTCTAGTAAATCATGACAAGCCTCTGAGACCAAAGTCAGCTGTTTTTTTCCTGTCATGTTCTACTATGTGGCTCTAGATGTATTGTTTACTGTAGCAGAACTTTACTATGGGTTTTTTCCTTTTATCAATTACTTCAGGATTTTTACTGTTGTGTTTTTGGGTTTTGGAGGTTTTCTGATTTATTTTTTTTAATCAGTGACTTTGGGATTTTTTTGTATTGTAGCATACTTTTCCAAGCATTCACAATTCTGTACAACTGGAAAAGCACAACATTAGGCCAAAAAGCTGGAGTGGCTAAGTGCTGAACAGACAAAGAGACTTCAAATCCATTCTTTATAGAAGGGAATTCAGTTTTCTGAATTAGAGTCAAATTCCTGTTTTCTTGTGCTGTCAATAGGCCCACACCTGTTAGCGTCAGTGGTATATCCTGTTCCTGACACAGCACTAGGCTACACTGTGCTCATCCCTTTGTGCAGTGCTCCTGAGTGTCTCACTGGCTGTACTGGGACAGCTTCTCATGAAAGATTATGTGTAAGGGTTCATAATGTGACTTCTAAAAAAATACCACTAAAATTATAAGTGACAGAAGCATGACAGGAATGGGGCGTACTGTGTGTTCAAAACAGTAACAGAATCCTGACAATTTTTTAAGTCAAACATGAAGAAATCAGAGCTCCCCCAGCTCCCTCTGTTCCTAGGCCATTGGAACAGTCACACTGTCATATTTTCCATTTGGTGAAACTAAGTGAGCTTAGAAAACAAGACTGATCATCACACTTCATTTCTGCCTGTTTAGCTGCTAGCGATGGTCCCTCACGTCACTAGTACAACAAAGGAAGGAGATCTTCGCTGAAGTCAAAAGCTAAAGCATGTGATGCTTATAGGAATGGGGGATAGCAATTCAAGTACATTTGTGCTCTTAACAATGCCAAAGTTTTTAGAAACAGACAAGGGACCTATGGTAAGAACAAAGGTGCTCCAGCTCCATGTCTAGTTGTACTAGTAATTTCCTTCACAATGAGATGGCATGCCATAGTGATTCAAGTAAATAAAAGCCAGAGAACACTTCAATTTGTTAATTTCACAGAATCACAGATTCACAGAATCATCACAGTTTGAGAAGACCTCTAAGATAATCATGTCCAAGTGTCAACCCAGAAAAAAACACCATGCCCACTAGAGCATGTCCTGAAGTGCCACATATACATGATTTTTTAGTACTTTCAGTGACGATGACTCCACCACCTTTCTGGGCAGGCTGTTCCAGTGCCTGAACACACTTTCAGTAAAGAAATTCTTCCTAATACCCAGTGTAAACCTTCCCAGCCCTGACTACAGGCCATTTCCTCTGGCCCTGTCATTATGTGTTTGGGAGAGGAGGCCAACACCCACCTCACTACAAACTTCTTTCAGGTAGTTGTAGAGAGCGATTAGGTCTCCCCTCAGCCTCCTTCAAACTAAACGATCCCAGTTCTCTCAGCCTCTCCTCATATGACTTATTCTCTAGACCCTTCACCAGTTTGACTGCTCTTCTCTGGACTCACTCCAGTACCTCAATGTCCTTCAAAAACAAACACAGTACTCAAGGTGGGGCACGATTACTTCTCTGCTCCTGCTGGCAACACCATTGCTGATAGAAGACAGAATGCTGTTGGCCTACTTGGCCACCCGGGCACACTGCCGGCACACATTCAGCTGGTTGTCAACCAACACCACCCAGTTCTTTTTCCACTGGCCAGCTTTCCAGGCAGTCTTCCCCAGGCCTGTAACAGTGCATGGGGTTGCTGTGACCCAGCTGCAGGACCTGGCACTCAGCCGTGTTGAACCTCATACAATTGGGCTTGGCCCATCGATCCATCAGCTTCTTGTGGTGGTCAGAGCTCTCTCTCATGTACACGTTATATGTATCTGCTCGGCTTGATGGATAAACGTTAAGACTTCTTATTTCTTCTGAGGAAGTGGCAAATGGTTCTCTCCTCTGCTTTTTAGTTGCATAAGAAAATTGCTGGACAGAAATGAACCACGGTCCACCTAACTTTCAGGTAAAGCAAGCATCCTGTTGCTTTGAAGCGAGGCGGCATATTTGATTAGCTTGTATGTCAGCCATTTATTTTGTCATTGAGAAAGGTATCAGTTAGTATCAGACTCTTAAGCAAATGACAGTTTTAGTGTTCTGTAACTCGATCTTATCTATGATCATAAAAGATAAGTACAAAGCTCTGGCTAAAGTGCTTTCTATTACTTATAAGGTAGAAAAAAACATCCCTCTGTCCCTCCCACCCAAAAGGTGTCAGCTATGCCACATGCAGGACAACAGAAAGCAAACTGAATGTATTGCCTTAGACATTGAATATATCTGAGCACCATTAAATATTAAATACTTTAAAGAACATAATCAGGATTGAACAGTTCTGCTACATTATAGGCAAAGAAATCTCCATAAATATAGTTGTGTAGCTTCAGAGATATCCAAAGTGTATCTCCAGAGATATTCTTTATTCAATCAAGGAGTCCAGAACTGGACACAGTACTCCAGACGTGGTCTCACTAGAGCAGAATAGAATTGCAGGATAATCTCCCTCAACCTACTCTTCTTAATGCACCCCAGAAGGCCACTGGCCTTCTTGGCCACAAGGGCATATTGACGGTTCATGGTTAACTTCTTGTCCACCAGGAATCCCAGGTCCTGTTCTGTAGATCTGCTTTCCAGCTAGTCACCCCTAAACTGTCCCAGTGTGTGGGGTCGTGCCTCCCTAGGTTTAGGACCCTGCACTTGCCTTTGTTGAACTTTATTAGGTTCTTTTCTGCCCAGCTCTCCAGCCTGTCCAGGTCTCTCCAGATGGCAACACAGCCCTCACGTCTATCAGCCACTCGCCCCAGTTTTCTACATGTGTACGTTTGTCCAGGTAATGGATGAATACGTTGAACAATACCACACCCAGGGCTGGCTCTTGAGGGATCACCACTAGCTACAGGCCTCTAACTAGTCTCCTCACTGCTGATCGCAATCCACTGAGCTCTGCCATTCAGCCAGTTCTCGATTCACCTCACTCTCCAGGCATCTAACCCACACTTCCTGAGCTTACCTATGAGGATATTATGGGAATCGGTGTCAAAATTCTTGCTGAAGTCGAGGTAGACAGCAGCCACTGCTCTCTGTTCATCCACCCAGCCAATACTGCCATCACAGAAGGCTATCAGATTGGTCAAGCATGATTTCCCCTTGGTGAATCTATGTTGACACTCCTGATAGCCTACTTTTCCTCCACATGCTTAGAGATGACCTCCAGAATGAGCTGTTCCATCAACTTTCCAGGCACGGAGCTGAGGCTGACTGGCCTGTAGTTTCCTGGGTCCTCCTTCTTTCCCATTTTGAAGACTGAAGTGACATTGGCTGTCCTTGAATCCTCAGACACCTCTCCTGTTCTCCATGTCCTTTCAAAGATGATAGAGAGTGGCTTAGCAATAATATCTGCCAGCTCCCTCAGTACTCATAGGTGCATCCCAGCGGGGCCCATGGATTTGTGGGCATCCAGTTGGCCTAAATGGTCAATCTCAACCATGCCCAAGGCCTGGGACTTCTGAGGGGCAGCCTTAGCAGTAAAGACAGAAGCAAAGAAGGCATCCAGTAACTCTACCTCCTCTGGATCCTCCATCACCAGCACACACCCCTCATTCTGCAGTGGGCCCACATTTTCCCTAGTCTTCCTTTCGCTCTTCTTGTTGTCCTTGACGTCCCTTGCCAGATTTAATTCCAAGTGGACCTTAGCCTTCCTTGTTGCACCCCTGCATACTCTGACAAGGTTCCTATATTCCTCTCTAGTGGCCAGTGGCCTTTTTCCACATTCTGTAAGCTTCCTTCTTCCATAGGAGTTTTTCTAGGAGCTCCCTGCTCATCCATGCACATCTTCTGCCTCCTTTGGTTGCTTTCTTACTTACAGGGATGCACTGATCTTGAGCTTGAAGGAAGTGGTGCTTGAATATCAACCAGCTCTCTTGCATCCCCTAATTTCTAGAGCTCTAACCATAGAATTCCTCCAAGTAGGTCTTTGAAGAGGCCAAAGTTAGCTCTCCTAAAGTCCAGAGTTGTAATCTTACATAGTGCTCTGCTTCTTCCACTCAGGATCCTGAACTGCCTCCAACCTCCAAATCCCCAACCAGCCCTTCTTTTTTTGTTAGTACAAGGGCCAGCAGCACATCTCTCCTCGTTGGCTCCTCCACCACCTGTGACTAAAAGCTGCCACAGATGCTCTGCAGGAATCCCCTGGACTGCGTGTGCCTGGCTGTGTAGCCTTTTCAGCAAATTTCTGGGTAACTGAAGTCCCCATTGAGAATCAGGGCCTATGATCATGACACTGATTTCAGCTGTCTGAAGAAGGCCTCATCAGCTTCCTCTTCCTGATCAGGTGGCCTGTAGTGAGCACCCACAACAATGGCACCCATATTAGGCTGCAGCTTAATTCTGAACCATAAGCTCTCGATATCCATAAGCTCTCCCCTGACAGAGCTTGATACACTGCAGTTTCTCTCTTATGTAAAGAGCAACTCCCACAGCTTGCCTTGCTGGACTTCCTCTTCTAAAAGGTACGTAGCCGTCCATCACAGCCCACCATGTCCCTGTAATCACCTTGAGCTTAAGACCTTGCGATTGCACTATCACGGTTTAGGCCCAGCCGGTAACAAAGAACTGGGTGTATGCACATTCACCTGTCCCTGCACTGTGGGATGGGCAGGAGAAAATCCAACTAAAAGCTGATGAGCGGAGACAAGGACAGGGAATGTTTCACTCACCAATTATCACTGCAGGCAAAAGAGACTCAACGTGGGGGAAAAACATCAATTTATCTCTCGTCAAAGCAAAACAGGACAAAGACAAAACAAAACAGAGCTTAAATACTTTATCCCACTCCTCCCTTTTTCCTGGGCCCAAATTACTTTTCTCCCAATTTCTCTCCTCCCAGAGGCACAGGGGGACAGAGAATGGGGTTTACAGTCAGTTCATCACATGCCGTTTTCTGGCACTCCTTCCTCATTAGGAAGAGGGATTCCTCACAGTCTTCCTGAACTCCAGAACTGGATCTCTCCCATCGGATAGAGACCTTCATGAACTCCTCAGACATGAGTCCGTCCCACGAGATGCAGTCCATTAGGAACAGACTGCTTCAGCACAGGCTTCCCACAAAGTCACAGGCTGCCTCAGCAGCAGCTGCCTCACCTGGTGCTGGGTCTTCCACAGCTAGAGGTCCACATGTGCTCCACTGTGGTCCTCCATGGCTGCAGGTCTCTTTCTGCTCCACCATCATCCTTCACAGATTGCTCCACAGTGTTTCTCCATGGGCTGTCTTACAGCCTGCAATCTCACCCTGGGCTGCAAGAAAACCTCTGCTTGAGCACCTACCTCCTCCCCATCCTTCCTCACAGACCTTGGTATCTCTGCTCCAGCATTGCTCTCACCTCCCTTTCTCTTGTGCCCTGCAGGTCTTATACAATTATATAATTTCCCTTCCTAGAGTATATTGATTGCAGAGGTGTATCCACCATTGCTGATGGGCTGATCCTTGGCAAGAGGCAGGGCTAGATTTTCTATCTAGGGGAGCTTCAAGAAGCTTTTTTTCAAAACTTCCTCAAATGGCCTAGCTTCTCTTTTTAAATTGTACTTCTCACATACAGACTAGGCTTTTCAGTTTGAATACACCTGGCTTAATAAGGCAACAAACCTGGCAAATACTATCGTGAGTGGCTTTGGGACTTTTTTCCCGTATTTTTCCTGTTTTTCTTGTGCAAGATGTTAAGTAAATATACAGCCATAAATCAAATGTTTGGGGAAGGTATCAGCTCATTATATCTCTGAGTCCATGAGAAACTTCTGGGATTTATTGTAACTGTGGCAGAACAAATTCAGAGCCACTTGCTGTGTTTTAGCACATAAACATCGTATTTTTCTGATCTTAGATTGTATATCCAGCGAAAGGAAATGCCTAAGCTAAATTCAACAAAAAAGCAAGGTGCTGACAATTTGAGAACTTCATGGCCTCCACAGAAACATCAAGAAAGGAAAGAGTTCTCACTGGATAAGAAAATATTGAATACTGGCATTTGAATAGATTACATTGAATTATACAGTAAATGAGCAGGTAAGGAGACAGTTACGTGCTTGTCTCTGGCTAATTCCTTCTACAAACATTTATTACATGCCAGTTCATTCATCAGATAAGACAGAAAATAGGTTTGATGTTCAATTAGGGAGTGATGTTTTACTGTTTTTCCTAAAACCATCAGCTAAGTGACCTGAGCTTCATTACCAATAAGTTTTGAGGGAGCAGTGCAAGGGACAACAGTGATGCTTTTACCTACTTTGCCATACATCAGAAGTGAAGTCCTTCAATGATATACTCAGACTGTAAGAGGCATCTGAAGCCATCTCATTTTGTAACAGTAGCAGAAATGTCACCTTTGTAGAATGAATCTCACATTATTTCCTCAAATTTTTGTTGGCTCCTAAAAATTAAAAACTTACTCCCCCAACACTTTTAAGAAATGTGAAGAGTTTTTGGTCTGAGAACTGGGGGAAAAAAAACAACAAAAAAACAACAAACTTGTAATAATGAAAAACTGTTCCATAGTACATACAAACTTGCAATTGCTTTAATTCCACTGCTTGTATAGATCAGTACTTACAGACAGATTCTATGTTTTTGTAAGATAGGTATGTATTTTTTTTAAGTTCCTAGACATGTCTTCCATGAAGGGGTGTTTGGTTTCTTCCTTAGCTTTTGCTATTACCAATTTTAATTCTGAGAAGATGTGTAAAACAAATGGTTGTAAAAGGCCTAAATTGTAAGTCTGATCTCTTACCTAATGCCTTATTCTGACTACTGCAGTAGTCCTAAGGAGTTGGCAGAACTAGTACTGTGTTGTATGTTTGTGAAGCAGCACAAGCCTCTATGCCATGCTGGCCTAAGGAGCATCACCAAAGCAGGATAAACATGAACTACTGGTGTCATTCGGTACAGCTATGTCGGAAGATGATTTGTTAAGAAATGAAGCATGTAAATATCAAACAGTGAGTTTCAGACACAGAGTTAAGAACCTAAGTTGAAAAGGCAACTGTCATCTCATTGACGTTTGGAATTAGACTGAAAGTAATGATAGAGAAATTCCTGATTTATGCTGTGAAAGTGGGAAGAGGAACAGGCCATATAATTTTCATGCCTTTTCTTATTAACCTGGGTATAAGACAGGAAGTGTTCAGTACTTGTCAGGTTTTCCGCACATCTGTCAATTCTCCTGCCCCATGCTTTTTTGATCCACTAGACTAATGAAAGAGAGGTTCATGGAGGACTCTCTCCCATGGGAGGGACCCCGTGGGGAAGCAGGGAAGGACTGTAAGGAATCCTTCTTCCTGAGGAGGAAGGAGCAGCAGGAACCACCAGCCTGTGAACTGTCTCTAAACCCCATCCCCTGTCCCCCTGTACTGCTGGGGGGAAGGAGGGAGAGAAACTGGGAACAAAGTGATTTGGGCCCAGGAAGAAGGGAGGGGTGGGGTAACATATGCAAGCCCTGCTCTGTGTGTTGTCTGTGTCCTGTGTGTGTTTGATTAGTGTGAAATTAAATTATTATTTTTTCCCCAAGTTGAATCTGTTTTGCCCAGGACCTTAACCAGTGAAGAACCCTCCTCCTCCTTTGTCTCAGCCCAGGAGCTTTGTCCTCCTTATCCCAGAGTGTGTGTGGGGTGGGGGGAGTTGAGTGAGCAGCCATGGGGCTCTTCCTTTGTTGTCTTGTTGGGCCCAAACCATGACAAACAGTAATACAGCAACAATCATATAAAGAAGAAGCAAATACTCATGGTATAAAGTAGATAGCAAATACAGGTTCTTCAGAAGTCTGTACTGTTAGGTTTAGACATGAGCCATTTGACAGTTAAGCAACCAAACATCATCTATTAAATTAAAAAATCAGTAGAAAACCAGGCATTAAATGAGGTGTGAATTTTAAAAAGCACTTTAAAAAAATGTTGAACTTCAAGTCCGCTTATAGCATCCTGATTTAAACTTCTATGAAAAAAAATTACATTTTCTCCATTTCAAAATCATAAACCTTTCAATCACAAATCATCTTTTGTAGAATGGTTTTTCAGCTACTTTACTTACAAGCATAATAATTTTCACTTAATATTCAGAATTCTTGAAATATTCTTCTTCAGTCTTGAGCATACAAATAACTTGTGCTAAAAATTTATTCACAAAAGGTAAGTAAAGTAGTTTGAATGTTGACTAATAGCTATAATTTCTGATTATGTTTTCAGAAAGCATTGTAGACAGTGAAGTTATTTTATGGCTGGATATATAAGCACTGAAAGAGAATACACAAAATTGTTTCCCAACATAATAGCAGTGGAACAAAGCCAGGCAGAAAATACATACAATTATAAAAGACAGTTATTGGGATTTAAATAATATGCACTGCAGGATATTGTAAATATATTGTCAACAATATTGTGACTATGACTTTGAGTGGTAAACATCAGAGCTTGAACTCCCTTAGGTTTCTCTGTGGTCAGAAATACTTCTTCATTTAGATTTAAAATACATCTTCTTAGTCTCTAAATTTTAAGCAACTAAGTTCGCTTAAGTGATTCAACATCAGGACTGATCTTCCTGAATTCTCGACTTACAACCCCAGCTGCTTCCAGGGCCCTGCCACACAATCACTTAAGGAAAACGAATCACTTAAGGTGGATGCTTGTCGCGAGCTGATGCCAGGGGGGCTATCGGCTGTCGGGACGCTTTCGCGACTTTCCCACCCCTAATTTGGAGGGGCTGTTGAATAAGACCGAGGGTCACACGCGGAGTTCGCCTCTCACAGAGGAACGGCCGCTGAGGGACTGTATTTTAGAGTATTTTAGAATACCCCTCCTCACTATGCTCACAGATTGTTATTGAGACCCATGTTTAGTTTACGAAACAACCGGTTTATTAAGGGTTAACACAAACTGTGGGATGAGGTTTAGGGAAAATGTAAAATGGCAAATGGCCACGGGGATATATCTCAGGGAAGTAATGTGTCCTTTAGGGAGGTACTGCAAAAATTACTGTGCCCTTAAGGCATTCTCTCCGAGAGAGGGTTGTGGGCTAAAGGAGAGGGAGGAGCTGAGCCCGGCAGGACAGAGAGAGGGGCGGGGGGTGGGGTGGGTTGTGTTGGGTATGTGTGTGTTTACTCTTGCGCAGCGTGTGGCTCCCGGGGTGCGGCTGCTTCTCCAGCCGGCAGGGCTCGGCTGCAGGTCCGTGGGGGTTCGGCTTCCCGGCAACAGGGCCGACCGCCCAGCAGGAGCGGCAGCAGCGGCAGCAGCGGCAGCCGGACCGGGCAGGCCCCAGTGCCGGGGCAGAGCGGACCGGGCAGGCAGCCCCGGCAGGATCTCGAAACCCTGGTTTCGGGGGGCAGCCCCTCGCGGCGGCAGCGGGTTGGTTTCCCCGGCAACCGGCAGCAAAACATGGGGGGGCTCCGGCCCCGACGGCTGCGGGAAAGCCCCGGTGCTCCAGGGGCCGGATCCCGGCAGGCAGGGGCCGGATCCCGGCAGGCTCACTGCTGAGGCTCAGGCTCGATCCCCGGGCAGGCAGGGCAGGGCAGGGCAGGGCAGGGCAGGCAGGGCAGACCCGCAGGGTCCCAGGGCCAGGCTCCGCAGCAGGGGAGTGTCCCACGCAGGAAGGTCCGAGCAGGCCTTGGTCTCACCTGCTGAACTCGCTGCCTTTTTACACCCCCGTGACCCCCCTGTCCAGCCAGTGTCACTGTCCAGAGCCGATGGGCACCCGTGAGTCCCAAGTTAGGGCAGTAACTAGCAGGGCAATGCATCACTTGTTGCCCGTCCTTCCCGCCTTGTACCGCATTTGTCGTTTGTCCTGGAGCAGCAGGCCTGGGTTTGGTCCCTTAGCTGGGAATAATCAGCAGAAGGCCTTGCTGGCTTCAAAGGCATTTTGTTTAGACTGATGTGGGGAAGAAGAAGAACCATTTCATACAATGCTTTTGTGCTCCAAGTGAGTAGAGGCAGAGGTTGCAATAGCGACCACGAAGTCTCACTCACATTGGCTGTGTGGGCTCTATATCTGTGTAAAGTAAATTGAGATGGGTTAGCTTAAACCAAACCTGAAAGTGGATTATTATGTGCTGAAGTGGGTTAGGATGGCAAAACGAAGGTAGCTTTTTGTGTCATTTTAGTTGGAAACCCAAGATGCCTGGGCAATCACTATTTGTAGGTACACCAGCATCTGGGAGGAAGGCAATGAATTTCAGACCTGTCCTCCAGAAGGTTTGTGTTAGCTTTCTTCTCTCGTATCCTCTGTGTTTCAGTATTACAACCACTGGCAAGTCCATAGTGAAAATGACAAAATCAGAATCGGCTACATGGGAATCTTCCCTCCAAATAACTGACTGTCTTCATTTTGGTTTAGCAAGGCAAGAGTCTTTTTTCCCTTAGAATAATCTTCATGCTGCTATTGCAATATGAAATAAAGCAGACAGAGAACTGAGATCAAAAAGTAGATGAAACAAGTAGAGTACATGAAATTAAATACCTTTTTTGTAATTAATTATTACAATTTTGAGTTTAGACTTATAGCACATACTGATAGTGTTAAGGGAATTAAGTTAGGATCAGGCAGAGCTGGTGAACTGTATTTCTCTTTGAACTTAAAATTCTGCTATTTGAAGATGGTTTGGGGAAAAAAACTTTAGGGAAAAACAATGGGCCATATTGATAGTTGGTATAAATCAGCTCATCTGAAGCCTGTAGAGTATGATGATTTAAACATTTTTTTATTTGCATCACTGTTCCTAAACCATAGTTTCTATCTTGCTTCAGTTGGAAATATATTTGTTTGATGTAGTAAACTATTTTAAAAATTTTACTTATTTGCTAAGTATGGATTGTTATTCCTCTTTTATTTGTGCTTTTCTGTTTTTTCTTTAATATTTCCCATCAGTAATACAAACTATCACAACTTGTATCAGGTTATTGTTAATATGTCAACTCTTACCTGTTCTTTCATATGCTGTGTTTAGGCAGTTGTCAGCTGATGCATTTCCTTTGTAATATGAAGATACTGTTTTGTTAAGGTCCTTGGTGAAAGGGATCTTGATATAGTCCCAGGTCTGCAAAGATGGCAACTGCAAATTTTTTTACCACTATCTAGGCCCAGTGCATTCAGTTGAACTTCTGAGCAGCAGAGTATTACTTATATGTACTTCTGTGTTTTGTGCAGCACTGTCAGTAGCTTGTGGGGTTGTTTTTACAATAGTGACTGATTCTTTACACACGATTTATAGAGTATCGGTCATGCTATTTTATTTTAAGGAATGGGAAAGTCATATGGATCTCAGAGGGGGGTCTCCTAGAATGGTTCCTGCCTTATTTTCTTAGACAGACTCCACAAATTCTCTAAAAGAGTGTAAAATTCTAGTGGCAAAATCTTGGCAGATTTTTAATCTTACTGAACTGCTCAGTCTTAGTACACGGGACTGCCAAGAAGACGGATTATGTCACCACAAGTTGTTAGAAGCAGGAAGGTTAAACAAATGACAATTTATGACAAGGATTCCATTTGTTTTGACAATATCAAAAAGTGTCATTAACTTCAGTCTTCTCATCCAGTGAATGGGTTTTACTGTGTTTTCTTCCATTAAGGAGTCAACTGTGACAGAAAAAAATACAACAGGAGTAGGCTGGACACCAGAGGAAGTAATAATTTAGCAACAATATGTGCAAAATAACAATGTTCTGTTTATACGCAGGTGCCCACACACACAAATACACAGAAATTTTACAGTATGTTCTTATTTTTAGTATTTGATCAATACAGAACAGATTGGTTGTTTTTCCAAAGTTACTTACTTTGACACTGAAAAGAGGAATTTTACAAGCAATGAAAAAAATATCATCACCAGACAAGTGGAAATGTTATACACATTTTATGAATAGAGATAAACATAGACATCTGAAGTTCCTGACTCAATGTGATGTACGAGATACATGAACCTACAGAGGTACAGTTCCCGTTTTAAGTAGTTTCAATCTTGAGAATACCCCAAGGACTAATAAATAATGAATAAAATATCACCAACAGTGATGAGTTATTCATGATGCTGTTTCCTGCCATAAACTCATAAAGTCTTTTCTGCTGAAAAGATATCAGATATTGGAAGTGTAACATTGTTCATGTTTTTGGCACTTCTAGCATGTATGCAGCTAAAAACTCCATTGGAGCTTTATCTCTGCAATAGCAGTATCTTTTCTTGGTAAAGAATGCATGGTAGAAAGAAAACATGTTTTTTCTTTTGCAAAGGTTAATCCAAATAATATTTCAGTATCAATAGGAGATAAATTAATTCTCTCTGTTTCATGCATTTAGGTCTACTGTTCACTCACATTTGCCTTTTCACAGTCAGTTATACAGATTCCTCGGCCCACTAGCTAATAGCTGTTGAAGCATAATGCTCAAAAAAGAAGGTTGCAGGAGGAAATCTTGCCTGTGATAGAATCAGCCAACTTAAGAAACTAAAAAATTTGGAGCTAGGACTTTAAGCCAAGCAAAGTAAAAATCCCAGAGTGTTTAGAAGACTATATTCTGTGGCTAGCAAGTTTACTGTCCTTATATTATACTATTAATAATAGTTAATAATATTACTTTGAAGTTGCCGAAGGCATACGTTTTCAGAATATGAGACAGATGTGAACCCATATTCTTCCACAGACACCTGACAATTGAAGTTTAGTTTCTTTATGTGAGTAAGGTTGAACTTTAGAGCCATTTTGGGGATTGGGCCCATTGTAAGCTAATTATGCTCTCAGAGTTGCAGTGCAGATGCAGGGATTGCTAAGAAGTTTCCACAGCTCTTCTTATGTTAGAGTGTATAATATTTTTTGAGCCTCTCTGACTTTTTCACTTGTCTAATGAGTCTATAGTGGGAAATGGTAAGAGATAGAGACAAGGGAATTATCTGCCATTACATCTTCCTGTGCCTTTGGCTACAGCTCTGATATGCCCATAGTCACATATTATTAATGATTTCTATCTGAAGTTATTCCTGTAGTACCCAAAATGGGTTAGATATTATATGAAGATAAGAGAAGAACACAGTTTCCACCCTGATTATTTTAAAAAAACACAGGATCATAAGATGATTTATGATAGAATCACGACTAAATGTCAACTCTAGTGAACAAGCAACAGTTTGGGTCATACACTGTCCTGGTTTAGTGGTCAGGGTGAACCACAAACCAAAGGGCAGAATTGCTCTCCATTGCCTGCCCTCTACCCCCACCCCAAGCCCTCCCAAGGGAAGGTGAAAGGGCAATAATGAAAAGAGACTTAAGGGTTGGAAATTGAAACTGGACAAAATTTACTGTAACACAGTATATATATACAGATATATACAAAACCAATCTTGATAGCGGGAATAGCTGGGTGAGAGTCCTTTGCAGCCAAGCTACCTCAGGAAAGCATTCCATGGCTCCTCAACGCACCCAGTAGAGTTGGATTTCACAGAGCACGTGAAGAACTGGAGAAGCTCCAAGCAGCAACAGCAGCAAGGAAGGAAGGCACAGGAAAAAGGAACTCATCTTCTGGTTCGCTGGCTTTATTATAAAGTATGGCAGAAAGTGGGAGGGAATACTGACCCCCTCCCTGTTCTGATCCTCTGGAGTCCTTCAGGGTCCTAAAGATCCTCTCTCTCTCTACTTCCTCTTATGTGTCAACAACTTGTTAGGTTCACTTAAACCTTAACATACAGAAGTTTTTTAATGTGTCTGTGAATATTTTGCTGTTTTCCTCCTGTAGTGTAAAAATACTGATAAAATTAATATTTGTGAAGTTATCAAAGGAGATTGAAAAGGTCATGTTAATTTTTCTTTTAAACTATAGAAACTGCTCAGTTTTTGTTGAGTAAACGTGTTCTCTGAGACAGTGTGGAATGAGTAGTTAAGATGACTTTTTTTTTTTCATTAAATAGAAAAAAATGTCCTTGAGCAATTAGAAGAGAAATATTATGAATTTCTAAATTCAGGGTAGCCTCTTTACTATAGTCAGGGAAAAACAAACAAAGAAACAAAAAACACACAAAAAAGCACCCCAGGAAAACATGGCTTTTAATTTTTTTTTCTTTTACTAGTAGGTATTAATTTTTCTCTTTTTCCCTTTCCCTGTCTTTTAGGGATTCTGGTTTTACTCTCATATTAGTCAATTAAAATTTCTTATAAATTACTTAAACCCATTAATGCTAGAGTTTGCATTTACAGTTTTAAGTGGAATGCTCTCAGTTCCAAGTTACAGGATAAACATAGTTCCAAAAATTTTTAAAAGACAACAAAAAACATACAGAGCTTATGTACTAGATTGTCTAGTAAGACAACCCAGTGCTTACTTTGTATCATAGACATAAGCAAAATGCTGCTCATTTTGCAAAATCTACACACAGAGGTGTTTGTTTTTTGTTTATTTGCTTTTTGTTGTGGGTTTTTTTTTAATTGTCTGTCTGGAGGCTATGTTTATCTTTCCTTCAGGATTCACTTGGATCAGAGTTAATTTTCTCAGAGATGGTTGTTTTCTGCCTCTTGTCCTGCATTTCAGGGCAGTAAATCAAATGGGACTGCAGTGCAACTCACATTCTGTGGTTAACAGGCTAGGGCTGTAAGGAGTAAGGAAGACAAAAATGAAACCTGTGGCACACTGTCTCAGTTATCCAGAGGTTGTGGCCCCTGCTAAATATGATCATGGACACACACAGCAATTGTCATTCAGTGCTGAACTCCTGTGATACTCACTTGGCTGGAAAAGGAAAAGGCAGTGAAGTTTGAAAATGCAGACTTCTCTGGGAGTCAAGATGCCAAAATCAAGAGCAGTGAATGTATGACTTGAAGGGAAGAAGGCAACCGTGAAACTTACAGAGCTGTAAATACTTAATTTTATTTTTGTATATGCTTTTTTTCATAGATCAGTCTTTCCCTTATTCTTCAAATTCAGTCCTTTTTTGTCTATCAAAGGCTTCTGACCACAAAATGATAGCTAAACTCTGGGATTAAATGTACTCTGGTCAGAAAAGGGACTCTACTGCCTCTCAAAATACAGTGCTGCTCTCATGATGGCAGTGCGTGAAGGTGGTCACTCTTCCCTGTGGCAGAAACCAGCATCACTGTTGTCCCTTGCACTGCTCCCTCAAAACTTATTGGTAATGAAGCTCAGGTCACTTAGCTGATGGTTTTAGGAAAAACAGTAAAACATCACTCCCTAATTGAACATCAAACCTATTTTCTGTCTTATCTGATGAATGAACTGGCATGTAATAAATGTTTGTAGAAGGAATTAGCCAGAGACAAGCACGTAACTGTCTCCTTACCTGCTCATTTACTGTATAATTCAATGTAATCTATTCAAATGCCAGTATTCAATATTTTCTTATCCAGTGAGAACTCTTTCCTTTCTTGATGTTTCTGTGGAGGCCATGAAGTTCTCAAATTGTCAGCACCTTGCTTTTTTGTTGAATTTAGCTTAGGCATTTCCTTTCGCTGGATATACAATCTAAGATCAGAAAAATACGATGTTTATGTGCTAAAACACAGCAAGTGGCTCTGAATTTGTTCTGCCACAGTTACAATAAATCCCAGAAGTTTCTCATGGACTCAGAGATATAATGAGCTGATACCTTCCCCAAACATTTGATTTATGGCTGTATATTTACTTAACATCTTGCACAAGAAAAACAGGAAAAATACGGGAAAAAAGTCCCAAAGCCACTCACGATAGTATTTGCCAGGTTTGTTGCCTTATTAAGCCAGGTGTATTCAAACTGAAAAGCCTAGTCTGTATGTGAGAAGTACAATTTAAAAAGAGAAGCTAGGCCATTTGAGGAAGTTTTGAAAAAAAGCTTCTTGAAGCTCCCCTAGATAGAAAATCTAGCCCTGCCTCTTGCCAAGGATCAGCCCATCAGCAATGGTGGATACACCTCTGCAATCAATATACTCTAGGAAGGGAAATTATATAATTGTATAAGACCTGCAGGGCACAAGAGAAAGGGAGGTGAGAGCAATGCTGGAGCAGAGATACCAAGGTCTGTGAGGAAGGATGGGGAGGAGGTAGGTGCTCAAGCAGAGGTTTTCTTGCAGCCCAGGGTGAGATTGCAGGCTGTAAGACAGCCCATGGAGAAACACTGTGGAGCAATCTGTGAAGGATGATGGTGGAGCAGAAAGAGACCTGCAGCCATGGAGGACCACAGTGGAGCACATGTGGACCTCTAGCTGTGGAAGACCCAGCACCAGGTGAGGCAACTGCTGCTGAGGCAGCCTGTGACTTTGTGGGAAGCCTGTGCTGAAGCAGTCTGTTCCTAATGGACTGCATCTCGTGGGACGGACTCATGTCTGAGGAGTTCATGAAGGTCTCTATCCGATGGGAGAGATCCAGTTCTGGAGTTCAGGAAGACTGTGAGGAATCCCTCTTCCTAATGAGGAAGGAGTGCCAGAAAACGGCATGTGATGAACTGACTGTAAACCCCATTCTCTGTCCCCCTGTGCCTCTGGGAGGAGAGAAATTGGGAGAAAAGTAATTTGGGCCCAGGAAAAAGGGAGGAGTGGGATAAAGTATTTAAGCTCTGTTTTGTTTTGTCTTTGTCCTGTTTTGCTTTGACGAGAGATAAATTGATGTTTTTCCCCCACGTTGAGTCTCTTTTGCCTGCAGTGATAATTGGTGAGTGAAACATTCCCTGTCCTTGTCTCCGCTCATCAGCTTTTAGTTGGATTTTCTCCTGCCCATCCCACAGTGCAGGGACAGGTGAATGTGCATACACCCAGTTCTTTGTTACCGGCTGGGCCTAAACCGTGATAGTGCAATCGCAAGGTCTTAAGCTCAAGGTGATTACAGGGACATGGTGGGCTGTGATGGACGGCTACGTACCTTTTAGAAGAGGAAGTCCAGCAAGGCAAGCTGTGGGAGTTGCTCTTTACATAAGAGAGAAACTGCAGTGTATCAAGCTCTGTCAGGGGAGAGCTTATGGATATCGAGAGCTTATGGTTCAGAATTAAGCTGCAGCCTAATATGGGTGCCATTGTTGTGGGTGCTCACTACAGGCCACCTGATCAGGAAGAGGAAGCTGATGAGGCCTTCTTCAGACAGCTGAAATCAGTGTCATGATCATAGGCCCTGATTCTCAATGGGGACTTCAGTTACCCAGAAATTTGCTGAAAAGGCTACACAGCCAGGCACACGCAGTCCAGGGGATTCCTGCAGAGCATCTGTGGCAGCTTTTAGTCACAGGTGGTGGAGGAGCCAACGAGGAGAGATGTGCTGCTGGCCCTTGTACTAACAAAAAAAGAAGGGCTGGTTGGGGATTTGGAGGTTGGAGGCAGTTCAGGATCCTGAGTGGAAGAAGCAGAGCACTATGTAAGATTACAACTCTGGACTTTAGGAGAGCTAACTTTGGCCTCTTCAAAGACCTACTTGGAGGAATTCTATGGTTAGAGCTCTAGAAATTAGGGGATGCAAGAGAGCTGGTTGATATTCAAGCACCACTTCCTTCAAGCTCAAGATCAGTGCATCCCTGTAAGTAAGAAAGCAACCAAAGGAGGCAGAAGATGTGCATGGATGAGCAGGGAGCTCCTAGAAAAACTCCTATGGAAGAAGGAAGCTTACAGAATGTGGAAAAAGGCCACTGGCCACTAGAGAGGAATATAGGAACCTTGTCAGAGTATGCAGGGGTGCAACAAGGAAGGCTAAGGTCCACTTGGAATTAAATCTGGCAAGGGACGTCAAGGACAACAAGAAGAGCGAAAGGAAGACTAGGGAAAATGTGGGCCCACTGCAGAATGAGGGGTGTGTGCTGGTGATGGAGGATCCAGAGGAGGTAGAGTTACTGGATGCCTTCTTTGCTTCTGTCTTTACTGCTAAGGCTGCCCCTCAGAAGTCCCAGGCCTTGGGCATGGTTGAGATTGACCATTTAGGCCAACTGGATGCCCACAAATCCATGGGCCCCGCTGGGATGCACCTATGAGTACTGAGGGAGCTGGCAGATATTATTGCTAAGCCACTCTCTATCATCTTTGAAAGGACATGGAGAACAGGAGAGGTGTCTGAGGATTCAAGGACAGCCAATGTCACTTCAGTCTTCAAAATGGGAAAGAAGGAGGACCCAGGAAACTACAGGCCAGTCAGCCTCAGCTCCGTGCCTGGAAAGTTGATGGAACAGCTCATTCTGGAGGTCATCTCTAAGCATGTGGAGGAAAAGTAGGCTATCAGGAGTGTCAACATAGATTCACCAAGGGGAAATCATGCTTGACCAATCTGATAGCCTTCTGTGATGGCAGTATTGGCTGGGTGGATGAACAGAGAGCAGTGGCTGCTGTCTACCTCGACTTCAGCAAGAATTTTGACACCGATTCCCATAATATCCTCATAGGTAAGCTCAGGAAGTGTGGGTTAGATGCCTGGAGAGTGAGGTGAATCGAGAACTGGCTGAATGGCAGAGCTCAGTGGATTGCGATCAGCAGTGAGGAGACTAGTTAGAGGCCTGTAGCTAGTGGTGATCCCTCAAGAGCCAGCCCTGGGTGTGGTATTGTTCAACGTATTCATCCATTACCTGGACAAACGTACACATGTAGAAAACTGGGGCGAGTGGCTGATAGACGTGAGGGCTGTGTTGCCATCTGGAGAGACCTGGACAGGCTGGAGAGCTGGGCAGAAAAGAACCTAATAAAGTTCAACAAAGGCAAGTGCAGGGTCCTAAACCTAGGGAGGCACGACCCCACACACTGGGACAGTTTAGGGGTGACTAGCTGGAAAGCAGATCTACAGAACAGGACCTGGGATTCCTGGTGGACAAGAAGTTAACCATGAACCGTCAATATGCCCTTGTGGCCAAGAAGGCCAGTGGCCTTCTGGGGTGCATTAAGAAGAGTAGGTTGAGGGAGATTATCCTGCAATTCTATTCTGCTCTAGTGAGACCACGTCTGGAGTACTGTGTCCAGTTCTGGACTCCTTGATTGAATAAAGAATATCTCTGGAGATACACTTTGGATATCTCTGAAGCTACACAACTATATTTATGGAGATTTCTTTGCCTATAATGTAGCAGAACTGTTCAATCCTGATTATGTTCTTTAAAGTATTTAATATTTAATGGTGCTCAGATATATTCAATGTCTAAGGCAATACATTCAGTTTGCTTTCTGTTGTCCTGCATGTGGCATAGCTGACACCTTTTGGGTGGGAGGGACAGAGGGATGTTTTTTTCTACCTTATAAGTAATAGAAAGCACTTTAGCCAGAGCTTTGTACTTATCTTTTATGATCATAGATAAGATCGAGTTACAGAACACTAAAACTGTCATTTGCTTAAGAGTCTGATACTAACTGATACCTTTCTCAATGACAAAATAAATGGCTGACATACAAGCTAATCAAATATGCCGCCTCGCTTCAAAGCAACAGGATGCTTGCTTTACCTGAAAGTTAGGTGGACCGTGGTTCATTTCTGTCCAGCAATTTTCTTATGCAACTAAAAAGCAGAGGAGAGAACCATTTGCCACTTCCTCAGAAGAAATAAGAAGTCTTAACGTTTATCCATCAAGCCGAGCAGATACATATAACGTGTACATGAGAGAGAGCTCTGACCACCACAAGAAGCTGATGGATCGATGGGCCAAGCCCAATTGTATGAGGTTCAACACGGCTGAGTGCCAGGTCCTGCAGCTGGGTCACAGCAACCCCATGCACTGTTACAGGCCTGGGGAAGACTGCCTGGAAAGCTGGCCAGTGGAAAAAGAACTGGGTGGTGTTGGTTGACAACCAGCTGAATGTGTGCCGGCAGTGTGCCCGGGTGGCCAAGTAGGCCAACAGCATTCTGTCTTCTATCAGCAATGGTGTTGCCAGCAGGAGCAGAGAAGTAATCGTGCCCCACCTTGAGTACTGTGTTTGTTTTTGAAGGACATTGAGGTACTGGAGTGAGTCCAGAGAAGAGCAGTCAAACTGGTGAAGGGTCTAGAGAATAAGTCATATGAGGAGAGGCTGAGAGAACTGGGATCGTTTAGTTTGAAGGAGGCTGAGGGGAGACCTAATCGCTCTCTACAACTACCTGAAAGAAGTTTGTAGTGAGGTGGGTGTTGGCCTCCTCTCCCAAACACATAATGACAGGGCCAGAGGAAATGGCCTGTAGTCAGGGCTGGGAAGGTTTACACTGGGTATTAGGAAGAATTTCTTTACTGAAAGTGTGTTCAGGCACTGGAACAGCCTGCCCAGAAAGGTGGTGGAGTCATCGTCACTGAAAGTACTAAAAAATCATGTATATGTGGCACTTCAGGACATGCTCTAGTGGGCATGGTGTTTTTTTCTGGGTTGACACTTGGACATGATTATCTTAGAGGTCTTCTCAAACTGTGATGATTCTGTGAATCTGTGATTCTGTGAAATTAACAAATTGAAGTGTTCTCTGGCTTTTATTTACTTGAATCACTATGGCATGCCATCTCATTGTGAAGGAAATTACTAGTACAACTAGACATGGAGCTGGAGCACCTTTGTTCTTACCATAGGTCCCTTGTCTGTTTCTAAAAACTTTGGCATTGTTAAGAGCACAAATGTACTTGAATTGCTATCCCCCATTCCTATAAGCATCACATGCTTTAGCTTTTGACTTCAGCGAAGATCTCCTTCCTTTGTTGTACTAGTGACGTGAGGGACCATCGCTAGCAGCTAAACAGGCAGAAATGAAGTGTGATGATCAGTCTTGTTTTCTAAGCTCACTTAGTTTCACCAAATGGAAAATATGACAGTGTGACTGTTCCAATGGCCTAGGAACAGAGGGAGCTGGGGGAGCTCTGATTTCTTCATGTTTGACTTAAAAAATTGTCAGGATTCTGTTACTGTTTTGAACACACAGTACGCCCCATTCCTGTCATGCTTCTGTCACTTATAATTTTAGTGGTATTTTTTTAGAAGTCACATTATGAACCCTTACACATAATCTTTCATGAGAAGCTGTCCCAGTACAGCCAGTGAGACACTCAGGAGCACTGCACAAAGGGATGAGCACAGTGTAGCCTAGTGCTGTGTCAGGAACAGGATATACCACTGACGCTAACAGGTGTGGGCCTATTGACAGCACAAGAAAACAGGAATTTGACTCTAATTCAGAAAACTGAATTCCCTTCTATAAAGAATAGATTTGAAGTCTCTTTGTCTGTTCAGCACTTAGCCACTCCAGCTTTTTGGCCTAATGTTGTGCTTTTCCAGTTGTACAGAATTGTGAATGCTTGGAAAAGTATGCTACAATACAAAAAAATCCCAAAGTCACTGATTAAAAAAAATAAATCAGAAAACCTCCAAAACCCAAAAACACAACAGTAAAAATCCTGAAGTAATTGATAAAAGGAAAAAACCCATAGTAAAGTTCTGCTACAGTAAACAATACATCTAGAGCCACATAGTAGAACATGACAGGAAAAAAACAGCTGACTTTGGTCTCAGAGGCTTGTCATGATTTACTAGAGATCAAATACATACCCCTTCAAATCACATGGTACTATGACAAATGTACTATCATTCTCTATTCTCTACTTCCTCTACTGTAAGGATTATATTGTTACAACACCAACACATTACTGTCACAAAATAAATAAATTGCTTCTAGTCCTCTCTACTGTCTGTATTGACATTGTCAAGGTGTCTGCATTAGGCAAACAAGGGATCAGAGAAGTACTCAGGAAAATGTCATGAAACAAGACCACATGAAACACTGCTGCTTTTGATGACAAATTTATTTCTTGCAATTTCCAAAGGAAACAGAGAAACCTCCTAAAGGAGATTTTTTTAAATGTATTTGAAAAAGGAAAGAGGGAAGGAGGGAAGGAGGGAAGGAGGGAAGGAGGGAAGGAAGGAAGGAAGGAAGGAAGGAAGGAAGGAAGGAAGGAAGGAAGGAAGGAAGGAAGGAAGGAAGGAAGGAAGGAAGGAAGGAAGGAAGGAAGGAAGGAAGGAAGGAAGGAAGGAAGGAAGGAAGGAAGGAAGGAAGGAAGGAAGGAAGGAAGGAAGGAAGGAAGGAAGGAAGGAAGGAAGGAAGGAAGGAAGGAAGGAAGGAAGGAAGGAAGGAAGGAAGGGGAGACCTAATCGCTCTCTACAACTACCTGAAAGAAGTTTGTAGTGAGGTGGGTGTTGGCCTCCTCTCCCAAACACATAATGACAGGGCCAGAGGAAATGGCCTGTAGTCAGGGCTGGGAAGGTTTACACTGGGTATTAGGAAGAATTTCTTTACTGAAAGTGTGTTCAGGCACTGGAACAAGCTGCTCAGGGAAGTGGTTGACTCACCATCCCTGGAGGTATTCAAAAAATGTGTAGACAGGGAGCTTAATTTAGGATATGTTCTAGTGGGCATGGAGAGTTTTATTTTGTTGGTGGTGGTTTTTCTGGGTTTTTTTCTGATTTTGGATGGACAGTTGGACTTGGTAATCTTCAAGGTCTTTTCTAAACATGATGGTTTTCAGTAGTAAAATTCCTATAGTGCACAAAAGCAATTCTCTGAGAAAGACAGTGTGGGTTACTCCTTTCTTGGGAAACAGCAAAACCATAACTGGGATTGCTTTTTTTCAAGGACCTGGGTACAATTGGTGAATAACACAAAAGGATGGGGAAATCCAATGTGCACATCAAGAACATTTAACTTTGAATGAAAATAACCTATGATCTGAGTTGTATGTTGCCATTGCTGTATCATGTATCATTGATGTATCATGCTATGGCATGATAGACACCCAAATCAGAAGACACCCAAATCAGAAAAACCTTGCAAGGCACTGAGCAAAAGCAGCAAATCCAGCTGTTCAACACAGCATACTATCTTTCTTGTCCTGAATGACCATCACAACAGGTAGAACCCAACTCATGGACTAAATTAACTGAAGGGACATTTGAATGGATGCTTGAATTGAGATGGTACATAGATGAAGGGAATGATATCTCAGTATATGTCAAAGGATAGAGAAGGGAGTGGCAATGGCTAATGAAAATATATTGATAACGTAGTACCTGAGCATGATGCAAAATTTATGGAAAAAGGTAGAGACTGTACCAGGATAGAGATAACTTTCTTCATAGCAGCCCTTATGGTGTTGTGGCTTTTGTGACAGAAACTGTGTTGATAACTCTCTGATATTTTAATTGTTTCTGAACAGTGCTAGCACAGCATCAAGACCTCTCCTATTTCTCACTCTGACCCCCCAGCAAGTAGGCTAGGGCTGTGCAGGAGGCTGGGAGGTGACACAGCCAGAACAGCTGACCTGGATTAACCAGTGAGATATCTCATGCCATATAACATCATACTCAGCAATAAGGACTGGAGAGCGGCAGGAGTTTTTCCACAGTTGGTTTTGCTTGGGAACTGGCTGTGCATCAATCTGCTGGTCTTGAGCAATTGTTTTTGCATAAATTGTGCTTTTTCTTTTTTTCCCCTCACTTACTGAAATGTCTTTATCTCGACCAAGTTTTGCCCTTTGACCAAGATTGTGTCCCCCATCCCTCTCGGGTAGAGTGAGTGAATGAGCAGCTGTGTGGTCTTTAAGTAGCTTGCTGTTGAAGGCACACATCTGAGTGGGAGACCTGTGCTTCAACTACTTATTGTATCATTTTAGAAAAGGATGTAAAGTGAAAACCTATATTATATGGAGAAATTTTACATGCTGTTTGTAGCCATCTATATATTGCATAAGTGTCATTCTCGTTTAAACTGATGGCTGTTCACTGGATAAATATTGAATATTGAGTTCTCTCACTGCAGGAATGGAATTTTCAGAAATGAGATTTTTTAATTGTTCTCTTCTCCTCTACCCCAAGAAAAGCTAATATACTTTATATAACGTATAAGTTTTAGAAAAATAACAAGCTTAGAGTTATAACAAATTAGGGTCAAATCTTCACCAGGAGAAAAGTACATTTGTATTCTGAACACATTTTTTTTTTTGTTAGGACTGCAGAGTTAATGTCTAGAGGGGTAGGTGGCAATAGTGGTGGTGAACATGTTCTCCCTTTCCTTACATAGCACCTTTTATTTTACACACACGGGAATAATTCAGATTCAGCTAAAAAAAGTTGTAATTGCCAGAATGAAAAAAAAACAACAACAACCAACAAAACAAAACAATTTGGGCACTAATCCAAAAAGTCCATTATTTATAAAGGTTTATCTAGAAGGAAATTACTCAAAAGCAGAACACTCTAATGAAGATGTTGTCTCTAATGGATAAAGTAATGCCACACTTACAGGAAAGGAATAATTTGGAGTTTGAAAATTACACTGGAAATAGTTAAATGAATAAATTATTTTTTTAAAAAGTAATTTTGTCCCTCTCAAAGGACCAGTTCACACACAGACCCACACATATATATTCATATATGCATATGAAATTAAGACTGAAAACTTTCCAGGAAGTTATTTTGGACTTGCAGTACCAGGGATTGTTTAAACAAACTTTTCTACCTGATGGAGTTTAACCTGCTGGTGTAAATAGTTTAGCTAAATTAAAGTCAATAGATAACATGTGAGAACCTGGCCCAAGCTCCTTACACTAAAGCTAACAGACAGCGGCTGTGCTTCTAATAGATCATTTTCAGGCTAATTGGCAACTACCTTGAATAAGTAGATTATCTCCATTTATATTATGCTGTGTAGCAACTGGAGGAAGTCCACCATATATTTCAAGCACCAAAGCATCAATGTTGGTTTTTTTTATCTTAAGCTAAAATGGGTCAGATTTTTAAGAATCTCTGTTGCAAATGTTCTTTCAGACTCTGATAGCCCGTTTCTAGAGCTGTAAAATGGATTAAAAACCCTTCTTCCCTACAAAACAGGAGTTGTTTTGTCCTTTTCCAGGAATCAGCAACTTCTAATTGAATTCAATGTAAACATTAGAACATGCAAGAGCAAAGTTCTTTGCCTTCAAATTTGGAAGTGGAAAACTTCCAAGAGAAGAGAGAGACAGATCTCTCACAGCAAATTTTCTTGTGGGTCTTCTGGATAACACATAATAAAATTTTTTTTTAAAGACTGCAGAGAATCTATTGAATATGTTAAATATGAAAAACCTGGGAAGTAAGAATATTCAGTTTGATTGGGAAGACCATGCATAGTTTGATCTCACTGACATACTGCAGTTATGATCTCCCTCATATTTTAGTATTTGTGCTATGTTTTAACTATAAGACTGCCACTTATGGGTCTCTGTAAAGTGGACAGGAGAGTTCTAGGACCAGTCTAGAAGTAGAGGTCTGAAGAAGTGCAACAACTATTACATACAAAGAGAAGAAAGAACCTGAACTATTTCATTTAGCACCTTTAGGAGGATCATAAAAGATAATGTGATGCTCAATGAAATAACAAGCAGAGGTCTGACTGTTCAGAAATCTCCTGGGCTATGGGGGGAGGACAATTCCAATATCCAGAATAGACATGATAGAAGAGTAAGAAATACCATCTTGAGAACCACATAGTTTGAAATAATATCCTCA
Source organism: Apus apus (assembly GCF_020740795.1). Classification (NCBI taxonomy): domain Eukaryota; kingdom Metazoa; phylum Chordata; class Aves; order Apodiformes; family Apodidae; genus Apus; species Apus apus. The sequence continues at coordinate 37,807,828 of NC_067312.1, read as the reverse complement.
AAATTTCAAATACAATATTTTTCAAGGAGAATGATTTCATAAAAGCAGAGGCTGTGGTAGGAAAACTGAAATGAAAAACTAATCCAGAAAAGCCAGGTTTGAATTTGAATTGACAGAAGCCTATCAGAGGACCAGCAATGGCCAATCACGTAAACTATACCTCTTCCTTTCTACTGTCTGCTGCCGAGATCAGCAGACAGGCAAAAGACCAAAGCACGCACTTGCATTTTTTCCATCTCCAGCTAGGCCAGCTGCAGATTATCAGTGTGTTCTAGTAGCAGAAGAAGACACAGCGAGGAATGGCCTTTTCTCTCCATTATTAATTTGGGGTTTTTTTGAGGACCATGTGTCCAGAACACTAAGGAAAAAGTATTTCCACTTTCATAAGGTGATGCTGGAGCATCTCTGACATATTGAAGGTGACTGGTTCTGGTGGAACATCAGAATGTAAGAAAAACTGTAGTGATCTAACCCATTGTAAGAACCACTTCCCTTCCACAAACAGGGTTCAATATTTTAATTTTTTTTTTTTAATTATATTATTTGCATTGCCCTAAAATCCAAACACAGAATCACAGAATCTTAGGGGTTGGACGGGACCTCAAATGATCATCTAGTCCAACCTCCCTGCCAGAGCAGGATCACCTGGAGCACATCACACAGGAACGTGTCCAGGTGGGTTTTGAACCTCCCTTGACCTTCTAACCACACCCTTTCTAATACAGCCCAGGATGCCATTGGCGTTCTTGGCCACGAGGACACATGGCTGGCTCATGGTCATCCTCCTGTCCACCAGGACCCCCAGGTCCCTTTCTCCTACACTGCTCTCCAGCAGGTCAGCCCCCAACCTGTACTGGTACATGGGGTTGTTCTTCCCCAGATGCAAGACTCTACACTTGCCCTTGTTGAATTTCATCAAGTTTCTCCCCGCCCAACTCTCCAGCCTATCTAGGTCTCTCTGAATGGCAGCACAGCCTTCTGGTGTGTCAGCCACTCCTCCCAGTTTAGTGTCATCAGCAAACTTGCTGAGGGCACACTCTGTTCCCTCATCCAGGTGGCTGATGAAAATACTGAATAGTACCAGTCCCAGTACTGACCCCTGAGGGACTCCACTAGTCACAGACCTCCAACTAGATTTTATCCCACTGATCACAACTCTCTGACTTCTTCCTTTCAACCAGTTCACGATCCACCTCACTACTTGACCATCAAGACAACACTTCCTCAGTATATCTGCGAGGATGCTGTGGGAGACACCTTCACTCACAGCATCTGGAAGTTAGATTAAGAAGTGGCCTGTATGTTCTTAGACCAAGGAAATTTAGTCATAAGATTGCATATCCTGGCATTACCCTCAATAATCAATAATATCTTCAAGTGTGGGTTTAAATCAGATTTTTTTGTCTTATTTCATAATGGATTCATATGGTCAATGAGAGTCTATAGGCTTTTGAAACTGAAAAATAAAAAGCTCTGATTAACTGGATCTGCCAAAACCAAAACAAACCAGAGAATATGCTGTAGCCACTCAAGACTGTGTATAATTCTGATTATTTAATTGTAATGAATAGTGAGAGGGAGACTGGTTTTTCTTTCTGTTCTACCTTTAGTAGAATGTCATTTTTTCCCCAAGGGCCTTTGAAAGAGCTTAAGATTTAAATCATCATTTTTCTCTGGTGAAAAGACTTTACACCTTCCTCACTGTATTCAGTGACCTCTGTATTCACTATATAATAAATTTATACTTGCTTAAGAGCTTTGATTCAGGTTGAACATAGTAAAGAGGTGTCTTACTCTTAATTGACTTAGGTGTGATATTTCCAGCCCATTCATCCAAAAATGTGCAGAGAAAGGCATTGTTTAGAATAAAAGATACATATTATAACCTCTTACTTAGGTATGGCTTACTTATGTCGCTGTGTTCCCTTTTCTCTTAACTTTGCACATCTTTTTCATTTTGCCTTTTCTTCTCCTCTTTCTCCTCTTTTTTTTCCTTCTTACAATAGCTCTTTCGTTAGCACAGTGTTTCTTCAATTTATATATAATTTATTTTAATGTGCCAAAAACACATACAGCAGAATTCTTGTGCAATACAATCAATAAAATATTCATTGCTCAAAAGCAGTCTAGTTGTATACATTGTATCAGATAGTTGCTCAGATAGTATACTGTTAGAGGAGTACTTTACAATACAAAAAACATGTGACAATAGAAGCTATTTTCTTCATGGTGGACATTTAAGATACCATCATCAAAGTCACCAGAGTTATTTCACATTTATTCAGGTTTTTATGAGAAACGAGTGTGCCAATACTTTAATTTAATTAAGCTTTTGCATGTAAAATCAAGATGTACTACATTTCCTTCCTGTTGTGTTTCAGTCTAGTCAGTGACAGTACACAGGCAATAAATCTGGCACAGTGTGTGTAGAATATAGAAGGCTCCAATGAGAAACTGGCAAAACCAGACATAATTCTATTGATCTTCTGCAAAATTGGAGCCAGGATTTGGAATGTAGCATATGCAAAAAAAGGAGGATCGCATCGATTTCAGAATAACACAACTCCATTTGATCTAATTGTTCACTCATTAACCATGTTTATGGAAGTGTATCCCAGATGAATCCTGCATTTACCCTAATCCGAGCCAGCAGGGAATTTGTGCCAGTGATTTTACCAGAACCCTTACCCATGTAGGCAAGATAATTAACTTCACATCTATATCCAGAGGTTTATTTAAAACAATCAAAATAATATTTTAGAGCAGTTCTTTATTTAAATAGAGTAATTTTAGGAATCTGTACTCAAATTTTAGGGAATAATTGTCTCAAAAATGGTCACCAGCTCATATTCTATTAAATTCCTTATGCTATCTGTGTATTCAGAATAAGTATTTTCTGTCCTGGAGTTCAGTTTTTAAAGGTACTATTCTTTGTAGCTGATACTTACAGAAGTCAAGTTTTAAAAGTATGGTGAATTCCCAGATCTGGCTGTCACACAGGTAATGATATCAGCAGAGTGGCTCTAGGGTAGTTTCTGTTTTGACATTTATGATTTTCCTTCCTGACTTCAGAGATACTGGTCTATTCACCACTTAAATTCACATCAGATAGCTGGTTCTTTTACAATGTGTGTGTACACCCTGCCATTTTTTCTATCACAGCAAAAATAATGTTCAGACGACTGATGAATATGCTGTTAATCATCTACTTGGAGCATTTTTTTACCACAACCTTAAACATCATAGGGATTTAATGATATGTTCAGTTGTCCGTTGCACTAATCTAAACCCAGAATCATTCCTGTGAAAATAACCCAATAGTACATACATGACAGACAAATATTTCCTACAACATCTATTCTTTTAAACACTGTACCTACCAGGCTGGAATTTTGCAGATTACTCCTGCAAATCAAAATTTCAGTGGCATATAAAAATATTCAGCATTGTCACAGTTTGATTGCATACTACTGAATGCTTCTAAAATTTAGCAACATGTCATGACCTCAGAGTGGCAGAATGGTCTGCTCTGGAAATTTATGGTTTCATTACCTAGAAAATCTCTGAAAAACCTGACTCACACTTGCTCTAAGTCAGTCCCTTCTTCCTCTCCAAGATCACAATTTTCAAAGCCTCTACCTACCACTGCTATATGAACAAAATAAAGATATTGCAGGATAGTTTTAGGGCACAAAATTAAATACAGCTCTGGTGCACAAGGCATAATATAGCCCTAGCCAATTCTTACTTCATCTTTTTACCTTCCTGCTGTGCTGTTGACAGTGGGGACAATTACTTAAATTGTGTCATAGGTAATACTACTCTAGAAGGAATAATTTCAAAATGTACTTCTCTTTCTTGGGAAAAAGTTCATTTCTAGAGGTATTTCAAAAAACAACCTTAGGCAGGTCTGTAGGACTGGATAAGACAGACAAATATTCTGCTGATTAAGCTAATTTTGCTCTTTAGTACCTAGTTGCTGAATAGTGTTATGGTGAATAATGTTATGGTCCATGTTATGGTGGATGATAAATGTGGCGCCTTTGTTACATCCTTATTTTAACTGGGTGGAAAAAGATAAAAGTCTGCAGGTGCGTTGGCAAGTTGTTTACAAACATGTAAATAAAATTTTGGTTATCCAAGCTACTTTAAAAATCTCAGCCTGCAGAAATACAGCACAGAAGTCCAGCAGAAGATGTTAATATTGAAGGTTATGAAATGGAATGTGAACAAGCCTATACATTTTTCTCTGTCACACAAAATTTTTTAAATTATAACTAACTGTTTTGCATGGAATGAGAAATGCTGGGGGGAATTACATTTAAATTCAGCTTGGAAAACTGGTTAAAACATTTCTAAGGACCCAAAATAGATGACTGGTCGATATCTGCTGATTGAGTTACTAGTGTTCTTTTCAAAAACTTGTCATCCTTTTGATTGAATTGATAAATCAGAATATTTTATTTTTAAATAGTTTTATGAAGCTGTAAAAATATAAGCCGAGAGGCTACTAGAACTGTGAGAACAGTAATTTTTCAATTATAGGTGGAACCTAAGTAACGCACAGAATAATGTTGAAATGCAGCAGCCATAAGCTATCATTTGTGCCTTTTAGATATAAAATACTTAATGTTAGGCATACAGTGCAGGACTGTGTATTTGGCTGGAAAGAAAACTAATGCTGCCCAGTATCTATGCTGCATGCTGTAACTGTAAAATGCAGAACATTCTTATGTGATGAGAAAGCACTAGTGAAATTTCCAAACAAAGGTGAAAATGAAATAGAATTATATTTCAGTTCCCTGTCAGTTAAGAACTTCTGGGCACAAAATCATCCTTATATTTTAGGTAATCATGTAAATGTATTAGAATATCATTCAGAGTAAGAAAACAGTGTAACAGATATTTAAAACTTATTTACTTCAGTATACATTTTGCTATGAACATTTGCTGACAGAGAATTTCACTATATAGGTGAAATTCAGGTTTTCAGCATAAAACTCCCATTGACTTTCACAGTGAAATATTAAAAATGTTGCCATCCAAGCAGAGGTGCGTTTTTTTTGTTGAGCTGGATTGTGGTGAAGATATAGATGTTGCTAGTAGAAATGCTTTAAAACACCAGCCAAGGTGTAAGGGGGAAATATCCCAATCATAACTATTTCACTTTCCTCAAAACTTTTGTTCAGAAACATAAAAAAGCAAAAGAAGCCCAAAATAAGAAAAAAAATATTTTTAATCTGCTGCATGTTAATATCTAAAGTGTGATTATCTGCCTGTATGCTTCTGTGATGTGTGTGCTGAGGAGCATATAGAGATTTTCTTTAAAAAAAAATGTCTTTTGTGCATAATCTATAAACCTCTACGTTTATATTTGGTGTATTTCAACAGAAGAACCCCTGCAAAGAATATCCCTTAAAAAGGACTGCCTAAAAGTAATGAAAAAAAGTGGTTTTCAGAGAAGAATGAAAAATGAGAAAAAGAATAAGCTGTGGCACAAAAGAGTTTTACTGCTGTTGAAATAAATGCCAATACTGCAGCTCATTCACAAGACATTTTATGAAAAAGCCATGTCACTGTCTAGTAGCCTAATCATTTTTTAACAACAAAATATTTACAAAATAAACTTTCTGAATTTTGTAGCTCATAGTAACTTATTTAATGACTGCGATAAAATTAATAACAAGGGACTGTGAACTATTTGTAACTCTTACACACAATACTTAAAGTCTGTAACATCTGTTCTTAAATTCTGTTTGCTACTCCTAATAGATTTCTCTATCTTAACAAACTAATAAGATGAGACATATTTATCTGCAGTTACCTTGACCAATACTAACTGCCATACCTGTTATATAAGAACTCGTTAATGATTAAATTAACATCACAGTGTCTTGGCATCCATTTTTGTTAAGGCTGGAGCCCTAGATGATATTTAAATGATTATTCTGTTTCCTCATGCAAGTAGTAGAAGTGGATCTATGCTCTTCAGCATCAGTTTTTGGGACACAGAACCTTTAGCAGAATATTATACCTTGTAATTATGTTCATTAAAGTTGTAGCATTTTAAGGAAAAAAAAAATAAAAATCAGAAACCTAGTTTGCACTGGAATGCCAACATGTGTTACAAGGGAGAAATCACAAACCCCACATATAGTGACAGGAACGAGAGACCAACCCAACCGGCCCCCAACAGTGTAGACAGGTGATGTTCATGGGACTAGTTCATGGTGACTGGTTTTCTGCATCCAGGAGGGGACAGACACACAATGGTGCAGGTGGATGAAGAAGAAAGCTTGGTGCAGGGTTGCAGATCTCAGAGAGCCACTGGAAAATTGCTGTAGCTGCATCAGGGAATGATGGTCTTGGCCTGCAAAGACTTGTGATGTCAGGAATGTCCTGGCAAGCGATAAAGCATTCAGTTGTATCCCAGGCAGTGCTATTTTCTACAGTTAATCTCTGTGCATCTTTCTCTTCTCCCATGCCAAAGCATGCAAAAAATTCTGATGTCACACTCACTAAAGTCTTCTCAGGCTTTGGAGAAAATGATGTGATTTTAAAGCCTAAGGTTTTTTTCATTCCTTTCTTCTTTTAACTGTTGATTTTAGTCGGGACACTTGGTTTATGGTCCCATGGGTTTTTAGGCAGCAATCAGGACATCTTTACTTGTATTTTGCATCTGGTTTGTCTTGGAATAAAATCTGGGGGGGAAAAAAAAAAAAAAAATCCAACTAGATCCTAGATTTCTGTTATCCCAGTATTGAAACATGCTTCTCATATTTATAAGTATTTTTTTCCTTTGTGGTAAAAGAGAAAAAATATGTAGTTGTTGCAATATGTAACTACCTATCACCATTATTACTGCTGCTTTCTTAAAATCTCTCCTTTTTTTATAGTCCTCTACCATTACTTGCTAAACGCATTTTGCACAGCTATATTTTTTTCTTAGGGAATGGTGATAGTATCCTGTCAATTTGCTATAGTAATCACTGAAAAATGTCCATCCACCAATGTTCTCAAATAACCCCTGTTTAAAGTATCTTTTGTGATCCTTTCTTGTGTTCATTGCCCTGGGAATTCCTGTAGCAGTGGCTATCCTGAAGGCAAGGGTCTGCTGCCTGTATGAAGAGGTGGCTGTTATTTTCTGAGCTGTTGTTGTTCCCCTAAGAGACCAACTTACTAATGCTATGGTTTGTTAGTCACTTATAATATCTAGCTCTTCCAAACCAGACTCAGACAAATACAAAATAGGCTTTCCATGCAAGCCAAGTTCAGCTTCTGAAGAGTAAACAAACATTTCATTAAAATGGTCTCACTAAAGAAGGGGAGAGAGATCTGAACTGAGCTGTCACCTTTTATTAGTCACAGCCGTAAGTTCTGCCATGTTACAGTGCTCACTTGCTGTATCCCAGAGAGCTTGGAAGAAGTAATTCTTCAGGTTTCCCTCCCTTTGTTTTGGAGTTTTGTCTGGGGGGAGGTTCTCATCTCCTTTGCAATGTCCAGTATGTGTTTGCTTCAGTACTGCCACACTTGCTTTGTGAACATGTACTCAAATACTGACATTGACAGCAATATTTTCTAATAGGCCACTGTGAATAAATATTTTCATTAGCAAGACCACTTTTTCTGTATCAGCACCTCTCCTTTCATGTCTAAGACACAGCATTTCTGATGCTGATGGTTTCCTAGACTTTTGGATTATTTTTTCCCCAATAGCAGTGACAACAAGTTCTGTCCTCACATTCCCTCTGACAGGCTGACAACTGATATCACCAGGCCACAGTTGGAAGTGGTCTATTACTTTTAGTAGGATTTATTTAATTCAGCCTCCCAGCCTAAGGGGGTCGGAGAAGAGATTTAGCTTAAAATTAATCTATTATAGGAGTCCTCTTAATGTAAAAAAAAAGAGAGAGAGGAGGAATATGGAGAGAGGGCAGAAAAGCAATGACTGGAAAAGCATGTTATGTGAACATGATAATTAAATGCAATGAGTTCTGGAAGTGGGCTTGGTAAAACATGTATGAAGCAAAAATAACAGAGGAAAAATAACAGTAACATACTTTGTATCACATGATAAGGTATGAATAAAACCTCTGTGTCTGAGATTTTAATGGAGAACTGGCTGGATTTTTTTTTTATTTTATTTTTTTTTTAAGTATAGCTTTGAAGAAGAGAATTTAAACCGAAGCCTAGACGAATAATTCTTGGAAGTTGTCTTTCCAACAAAAAAAATCCAATAGAAACAGCTTTTTATTAAATAAGTATTACTTTGCTTTCCATGACCCTAACTCCATACTATTTTCCAAATTAATAAGGAAAAAAAAAATAGTGATGTTTTAAAAAAACAGCCATAAAAGTAAAGAAGGATTAAACTGAGTTTGTCATGGTTTACTTCTATGAACCCTTATTAAAGAACATTGTGTAAACAATGAAACTACGAGAGCTGCCTACTGAACTCAAGTACTCCAAATTCAGACACAGTTCTCAGCCCAGCTCTCCTGCCTGATCAGGAATTTTCCTCTCAAACCAGGGCTGTCAGAAGGCAATAATTTCCTCCACACAAACTTCTGAGTGCCAAACAAGGCATTTCTTTGAGGCTGACTTTCACTGCCTGTGGTGAAACTAATTTATTAATTAAAAAAACCCAGAAAACAAATGAGATGGAAATAGGTGAACATAATTAGGAAATTTGCTAATCTCTACCTTTACAAAATTGGCATTGGTGGACTTTTGTGCCTCTTTCCCACCAAAGCTTTTTTTGAAATGGTGAAGGTTTCATCTTAGTACACCACAGATTATCAACTATTTCTTTAACGGTTGTTTCTCATGCACATGGACCATAAAGTCTTTGGGAGAAATACTTTAAACTTCTGCTTCTACCAACTGTAACTTTTTTACTGTATGTCAGCAGGCCATTCATTTTTGAATGACCACATGAAAAGGCAAATTAATCTGATATATTTCTGCAAGAAGCTGTGAGCATAGACTAAGACATGTTAAAAACAACTGCAGATTAAAGGAGACAATCTTGGACATGTTATGAGTTTTCAACACCAGTTTTTAAACTGCTGCTGGAGAAGTAGCAATGACAATGTGAGTACCCTTGCTTTGGCCATTTATTTTTATTGAACATGATCTGTCAGAGAATCAAAATGCTTTAAGACCTCTCATAGTCACCTTCTTTATGGGTGAAACTTCATAGAATCATAGTACCATTCACGTTGGAAAAGACCCTTGGGATCACCAAGTCCAACCATCATCCCTACTCTAAAGTTCTCCCCTAAACCATATCCACCAACACCACATCCAAACAACCCTTAAACACATCCGAGGATGGTGACTCAACCACTTCCTTGGGCAGCCTATTCAAGTGTCTGACCACTCTTTCCGTGAAATTTTTTCCTAATCTCCAGTCTAAACCTATCCTGTTATATCTCAAAGCCATTCTTCATAATTTTGCCTCTCCTCTTAAGAAGAAAATGGCCCATTAATGATCAATAAGTACTTAAACATTAGCATATTGCTCAGAAGCAAACAGAGGGGTCGCCTGGGAAACAAATGACTGAAGAAGAGGAAGCCAATACACAGCAGTTCATCATCTGTGTATTACTGCACAGAGTCTATGTGCTTTAACAATGGTTACATTTAGAGAGTTGAGCAAGAAATCTGCAAGAAATCTGAATAAATCAGGATTCTGTTAAAATTGTATTCAGTATGCACATAAACATCATTAAGAAATCCAGATGTATAACCTAAAAAACACCTTGAGTCAAATAGTGCATGAAAAAGAGCCATCACTGCCACAAATCTGGAAGTCCACTATTCAGACCTTGCAACCCATACATTTATGTACCTTATGCCAGCTTCTTTAAAGCTATTGCCCTCACATACAAAGTCAAAACAAGCTAACTTCAAGCTTTCTGTTGTATATTCACAAATAATGTCAAGACCTCAGGTAATCCTTCTAACTTAAAATACAAAGTTTACAGGCAATACGCCTTCTCACAACAGAAACAGGTGCTTGCAGGGGGTAGAATTCAGGCTTGCAAGTGTAATTTCTGCCTTGTTTGCTTCTCTGGCTTTACAAAAGTCACCACTTATATAATTTCAATGTAACTGTGGTATGGTCTTAGAAAGGTAATTATTTGATTGTGTAAATACTTTAAGCTCAAGTGACTTAATCTGCTACAATAACAAAATGACGTATTTTAAAGGCCATCTTTCTCTGCTGTACATGCATTTCATTTAACTTCAAACATTTCAGAATAAGACAACTTCTCTGAGCTTAGCCAGCACCTGGATTGAGTGTGTTTTGCCAACCCAAATAACTGTTAAATCCACTGCCAGTACCAATCTGGCTTGACCAATAGTTCTCTGAAATTATGATGAATAAAGTTAATAGATGAATAAGCAAAGGAGAGCATGTGGCCCAACTGAGTAAAAGGTATATAGAGCAAGTTGCACCTTTTTTGCATGAGGAAAAAATAAAGATTTTTTGCACCATCAAATCAATTTTTATTTGGAACTCACACCTTCTTACAAGACAAATCAACTCGTGACAGGAAACTCGTCCATAAAATACAACTCTTATCTCCAGGTCTCAGAGAAGTGCTTACAATTTTTCATTTGTTATGCAAAATTAATGGGAGAAAGGACAAGCTCCACAAAGAAAAGAACCTTCAGGCTTACTAAATTGTGCACTTTATTATGCAACAGGTATTTTTGGAGGGGAGGAGAAAAAGCAAGGCACTACTTGAAAAAAAAATTCTCCTTTCATTTCACAAATGACTGGCAGCTTTTTACAATATTGTACAAAATAATTTATCTTAAGACTTTAGCCTCTGAAAGTATATGCTTATAACGGATTCCTTAATTGAGGCATTATGAATACAACTCTTTAATGCCATGTGTGCACAATGTAATTACTGGAGCATTAACTTAGATGCTCTATTCAAGGCTGAAGAACAGTTTCAATGGATCCATGTTTCATGAGCTGGACTAACGACTATGAAAAATCCAACATTTTGTCAAAAATATCTTGTTCTGAGTCACTGAGTAAAGACCATAATTGTATGTCTTAAAGTTGGAGCAAAGTCCCATTGGTTGCACTTAGATACTCTGAGGTTGAAAATAGTCTAAGGTGTAAGAGATATCACAAAAAGAAAAGATTTCTGACATTCACAATAATGGGAGTATTATTTGACCTAATTCCATCAGCTTTTCAACACTTAAGGTAGTTAAATGATACTAGGAGAATCATCACCTACACCCATATCTAGTGCTCTTTCTTAGCCTCACAGTGGACTGTTCTTTACAGCAGAGGTACCTATGTTTGTGTGACTGATGTGTGTTTTTCTCTTCCAGTTATGTAACACGAATAAAAAGTTAACACACTGATAGGAAAGCTGAATAATTTCTAAATATATATCTTTCCTTAACAAATTTTCAGTGTAATTGAGAAATTAAATTACTGCACTGAAATTCAAGAACATTAAGATAAAAGTTTGGCTCACAAGCCATCTTGGAAGATGTTGGATGTGTCACACAGACCAGCATTCGGAAGTACATAAATGCTCCCACACCACTATGAGGAAGGAAGGTGCACAATTCAAGCTTCTGGTTTAGATATTTGGACTTTTTTTTTGCTTATCATCCCTCAGCTAAGATGTTTAAGGACATCCATACTGCTCCATTCTCTCCTATTATTTTTATATATTTATTTTTACATTTAGCTCTCAAAATGAAGTCAACGGCTATTTTGATTAGTGAAAATACTGAGTTAAGTGATTTTCATTAATTTCTCACTGTTAGGTGAGGTAAACATAGTTTTTACTCTCCACTGATCTCTGTCTTTAGCACAGCTTACTTCTTTGCAGTGGTGCTCTCTGGAGCTGACAGTCACCTAGTGCCACGTTGCTGCAGCTAGAGCATGGTGCATCCCACACCTAAGAGAACCCAGAAACTCACCAGGGCAGTGCACAGCATCTGTTGTGGAAGGTGAAAGAGTCATTATTGTATTGACTTTTAGAGCCTGAAATTAATCAGTATCCCCCAAATTGTTTATTCTGTAAGAAGTAAGGGTTGTAATTTTAAAATGTATTTAAAGTTTTTTACCTCAATCAGGAATTAAATAAGCAAGCTGGCATCCTACTTCATGACCTCCATGTGGTTTGTAATATGATGATTCTGATATGCGGAAATCATTGTGGGTTACCGCAGGTCTCCTAAGTTAGAAAAGTGTGGTAATGGAAGACCTCTTCTGAAAGTAATAGATGTGTAGTACAGACTGATAGAGGCCCAAGCCAAATCATAAAGAGGGCAGGTTTGGGAGATTTTAGTTACTAAACTCTGCCAAATATTTACTTAGCCAGGTACCAACAACTAAGATAAATTTGCATGCAGATGGCAAAAGTTAACCCTTGCCAATTGCAAATACTTGTTCTGTAGTGCAGGGACAGTAAAACTTTTTAAAGATATGATCTGTAGAATTTTGCACTGAAAAATTAGTATTTTGCCTCTGTAGTGTTTGAACCAATTTAGGTGAGTATGTAGGTGAGTATAAAGTAACACCTAAAAAGCTTTATGTCTTTAGCAAAATGTTTTAACAAACCTCTATGATGCTGGCTATGACTTCCACAGTCACCTTCCCATATCTGTGAAAAACAAATTCTCTTCTGTGGTTATAGCTTTAATCTACAGGATTACAGCAATTTGTTTATTTTCAGTGGTTTTGGAGCAAGGCTTGATTAAAGAAAGAGGTTGAAAACTCCATAAAATTCTGAAAATTCTGGCTTTTCTTAATTCTGAGTGTATGTTATACCTGAAAAAAAGGAAAAAGTTGTCATCTAGTACATTTCTTCTAGGGCAACTGAAGAACAAAAATAACAAACAAACTACAGCTGATCACATGGCTAATCAGATACAAAATAATAGATTTGGGACCCTATCATTCTTTTTGTCAGAAATATGTTTATGTAAAATTATTAGTAACTGAGGAAGGAAAGCATTACTTAAAAATTAACTCCTTGCAAACAGAGGCAAGTAAGTCGCTGGTAGCAATGCCTGGTTTGACCAGGTCTATTTTTATTGGCTTTGGGTGACATACATTTCTACACTGCACCCAGGGGCATAAACTTATATGTACACACTTAGAACAAATATTTTTAAAAGAAAAGGACAGAGAGAGAAGGAGACAACTCCTCATGATAATATGTCAATAAGTTATTTCACAAACAGATAAAAATGTCACTTCTTCACTTAACTGTTCAAGCCTTTTTTTGTTTTTCTCCTTTACCTGATTATTCTTGTTCCTAGTTCTTCCTGGTTTCCCCTGTTTGATATAAGAAGCTGAAGAAAGGGAAAGAAAAAAAGGAGGTGGAAGAAGACAGACAAATGTATGATTTTGAAATGCTTATTTCATTTGTCTCTCTGTCTAGTGTGATGCCAGGAAATACTGGTTGAGTTTGTAAATGACTGGAACAGAGAAGGAAAGTTAAGAGGACATTTCATCATTCTTCTCAGAGTGTTATACCCCCAGCCTTCTCCCATGAAAAGTGGTCCACCTCAAGGAAGGTCACTGGCCCTACTCAATCTGTGGTTTCACAGTCACGTCTCTGCAGTCAGCTCCACTCCCCAAAAGGGCTGCCTGTTTTGTCCCTACCATTTGCCACTGTTTTTGTGAGGCTAATTGCTAGCCAGGGAGGTAACCTGATCCATCTCACTGTGCAGCTGCAACAGCACATCAAGTAAGAGAAGGGGCGAAATCAACCATTTTACTAGCAATCCAGAAATTTTCTGGCTGGAAGTGCCACTTTGCCCACATTTTCAGTGCAAGCCAAGACTGCAAAATAAGTCCTTCAATGTTTTACAACTGGAAATTCCTTTCCCAACAGAAATCTATCCTTTTTTTTTAACAAACTTGAATTACTTAAATATTGTCATGTCTTTTCTACAGCTGTGAAGCAGTTTATGAGAGATGCCTCAAGCTAACCTGAACGGCAGTGCCAAAGGAAAAGTAATAATTCAAAGGATCCTGTTTTTCAGATCCCTCCCAACTCATTAGATTATGTTACCTTCAAGAGTTCTTTGGTGTCGCTCAACATTAGCAATAATGCTGTAGATATTTTTAAATTTGACTTAATTAAAACTAATATACTGACATACAGCTCTAAAGATCCATTTCACAATGAACAAGGAGCTTTTTAAGAGTATTTGATGCTAAAATTTTTTCATTAAAAATATATATATATTGAGAATTATATTTAAACAAATTTCTGTTCAAGGAAAACGCAAATGTGTATTTTTCATTATACAATAAGCAGCACTTGGTTTTCTATTTAGAATAGATTGCTAAATAAAACATATGGAAATAATTCTAATTAAGATGAAGTCTTGTGTCTGTGCTTCCCCACTTCTGGTGTTTGCTTTTTTTCACGTATTTTTTTTCTCCTCCTCATTGATATTCCAGATTAAAGCAAACATTCTTTACCTAAATCTGAGACCAGGTATGGGTAATAATCTAACCTTTTTGAGAGGACAATGATAGTCTTATTTATCAAAGAAATTCTCCCTAGACATTACAAACACCAGAGTTCAAATTTATTTTTGTAACCTGTGCCAGCAAAGGCACCTTGTTAGTTTTTCATAAAGCAGAGGATTGTATTTGGTTATTGATATATGTAACTTCACTAACAAGACTGAAATTTTAAAATTCTCTTTCATGTAGCATTTCAAGACATTTTTCCAATATTTTATATACAGATTAGCATATAGGTAGCTATAAGAAGCTTACAGTTATGATTTATTACTGTTCTGAATTAACATAAAAATAATCTGAGTAATATCTGATATGTAATTGGCAACATCATTCTGCATAACTTATCTCTCTCTTTTTCCATCATGTGAGTTTCCTAGGCATTGCTAAACTATGAAATTAATTTGGATGCATCTGCTGCTTCTTTGGTTAAATGGCAAAAATTTGTGGAAGAAATCAGTTTAGTTTCCCAACAATTTTCACACCCTCCCCCCCAAAAAAAAAATAATTAAATTTAAAAA
The DNA here is from genome assembly GCF_020740795.1 of Apus apus. NCBI lineage: Eukaryota > Metazoa > Chordata > Aves > Apodiformes > Apodidae > Apus > Apus apus. Next base: position 37,792,774 of record NC_067312.1, on the reverse strand, counting down.
CTAGTCAATTATAAAATAAAATATTTTATTTCTAGCTGGGGAAGGGGGATGGCAGGGAGATCAAGCTGGTGGAAAGGAACTAACGTGGAGCCTACATTTGGATAGTTAGGCCAACCTAAGCAAGAAGCTTCAGCTGCTGTTCCAACCACTTTGCTTGTGTGTCTGCACTGTGAACTGGATCAGGGAACCAATCTGTCTGGAAAATAAACATTCAAATCAATACCAAATCATGCTGTCTGCCTGAGAAGAGAGATTAGTCAGTTTTCCAACTTTCAGAAGAATACCCTAGCCTATTAGTTTATGCAGTCCTGTTCATTTCCTCTTGTAGAAAAATACTTGTATAGCATAAAATGGAACCAGAACAAGCAAGAGAGTTCCAGGATATCGGTGTGTACCCATTAGATGTTATATCCGCATTGCCCAGTTATCTGAGCCACCTAGAGATGAAAGAGGGGGAGAAGCTGTAGGAGTGAAAATAGTTTATTGGAAAATAATATGAAATTTCATGTTATTAATTCTCCTTGTATGCATTAAGAGCATTTTATTCTTTTATACATACCCATCATAGAACCTTGCTTAAAGTAGATTAAGGCTTTATGAATACTACAGAGGTCTGTGAATAAATCATGTTGATAGGCTTTTACAATCTCCCTCTAAAAAGGAGAGAAATCTGTTGCTGCAAAGTTGTGATGTAGGTATGATAAAGCTTTTGACCTTCTGTGCTTTCTAGTACAAGGATTCCTGCATATTCCTTTGCATTTTCTAGTGGAACGAAGATGTTTTATCTGAAAATAACATAAACATATGTTAAACTCTAGTAGTCTGTGAGGTGTTTTACATAAACAACCTGCCCCAAATCAGTTTTCCCCAGATCTTTTAATTCAGACATTTCAGATGCTAAAAACAGCATGTTGACTTTGAACACAAAGCTGTCAAGCTAGAACTATATACATCTGTATAAGAACTGACGATTAGAAAATAATATTGCGAGTTTCTTTGAAAAGCAACATTGAGATCCAATGTGAGTCAGTTTGTGCTTTTTTTTTTCCTTTTTTTTTTTTTTAAGAATGAGGCATCAGGTGCTAAAAAAAGAAACAAGATTTTATTTCAAATTACAATGAATGGATGGATCAATGAATGAATCAATGAAGGAATGAATGAACAAAACTCACAAAAACTGTTGTGTTTCACTCAAGTCATGTTTTACTGTCATGTCCTTATGAATCTCTAGCCAGTGTCTCTAAGGCCCACTGCAGTTCAAATAATGTGTAAAGAACATCCTTGCATCACATGCTCAGAAGGAACGTGGTGGTGTAACAGGAGGGACGTCACTAGAGATGTTTATTGTACAAAAATCTTAGCGGTGTCTTTCTTGAGACTGGGAGTAGGCAACCCGGCTAACCAGTCTTGTTCGGCAGCCACAGAGAATGTGAATTGTGGGTGGAATTAAAACAACTATACCTCCTATACAGGGAGAAACATGAAGCAAACATTTAAGCCAAAATGCTTACAATTGAGCCATTAGTGATTGTTGTATTTTTTAATATTATTTTTATTGTGACAAATAGTTCTGTAAAGAGAGGAAAATATTTTATCTCAACAACAAAAGCTTTCTCCTTTTTTTTTTTTTTTCTGTTTGGTGGTGGTTTTTTTTTCCCTCTTTGAAGCACAACAAATAACTTACAATTAAAAGGAAAGGTTATGTATGAAAATACCACACATGGTTTTGGGAAGTTCAATATTTTCTTTAAAATATTTGTTTCAAAAGTATCTTTCACAATGTACTGCTAAAACCAGGGAAATGAAATGTGAAGACAACTTCACTGAAGAGTATTTTCCACTGGGGACTCCACTGGCATTCAGTTGTCTCATTTAATTATCACTTTCCTGATTCAACCATTATTCATGAGCTTCCTTGTGTTCTTAAAAAGCTCTGAGCTGTGCTTGCCAATGTTATGGCATATTGTGAAGCACAGTTATGCAGCAAGAAGGAGGGGGTGATAATGCATTGGTCTATACTGCTGGCATGTTTTCTGTTTGAATTCCTCAGCTGCCAGCACAATGCAGAGCTCTTGAATCAAAATCTACTGCCATTTTTTTAAAGCATTGTGCTAGTATTGCATTCCTTTGCATTCCTTCATTAAAGTACAGCAATAGAGACAGAGTGTGAATATTTGCATTAAGTTTACATAGCTTCCATTTGACTGCATTTCTCTTTTGTAACAGTGGTGAAAGAGATGCATGGAGGGAAAAGTTCCTAACAGATGCAGACAGAATACACCCAGCTACGTTTGAGATGAATTTTAATTGGCATCAGTTTTATCCATATGTGAAGCTGGAGTATATTAATTTTCTTTCTTCATGCTCTCTCTGTCTAATTTAAATGCTTAGATTTTTAGCTGAATTATACACTACTAATTTACTACATTTACTAAAAATACATATGTTCAAGGTAATTAGGATAAGAATAAAGATAAAGACAGAAAGGCTAAATTAAAAATAACTGCCCTCCTACATATGCTTGAAATCATATCATAGCTAAATTATGGAGGGGTAAGCGGGGCTGACAGGCAGGAGGAGCAACAGAAATTGTATAATTTCTGTTCTAAACCACTGAATTAAGTTTATTATAGCAATAATCCTGAGGAAATCCGTCATTAATTAATTTAACAGCCAGTTTGCTTGAGTTTTATCTGCCCTTAGTTTCACCCTAGGCCATTAAGTCAAAAAACATAACTTTTTAATAAAGATGGATTTTTGTTGTTGAGTTTTGTTTTATTTTGTTTTTAATAATTACTTAAATACTGAAGTGGCACTTTATAAGCACACACATAAACTTCAGAACACAGTTAAGGTGTAATATTTATTTACTGACTGCATGGAAGCATTGCTAACACTTTTTATTTTCAAATGTGGAAAGCAAAAACAGGAAAAAAGTGCAGCATGTTTCTTAGCTTTCTTGCAATAAATATATATGAGAGTAAAAGCTGATTCTTCCAAATTTATGCTATGGTGAAAGGAAATACAGACCAATTTCTACACAGCCTGCTTGAAAAAATTATTATCCTAATTCCTTTATCAAGCATGCAGATTCTTTTTATTTAAATAAAACTATGAAACAGTTTGAAATGATGTGCAGTTCCAGTAAATTCAGCAGAGTTGCATTCATCTCAGTGCCACCTTCAGTGGCAACCAACTTTGAATTTGGCAGTGAGTTATACACTAATTGAGTATTTACAAAATTCTGATGTCTTCATTTAATCAAACCTTTCATTAATTTCAGTGGGAGCAGTAATTTTACATGAGTGGGAGGCTGCCTGAAGAAACATTATTTTCATATCTACATACATGAACACTAGTATGAGCTATGAATGAATAAAACAGTCTATTCAGAATTACATCAGTGTAACTAAGAGCAGAACTTGGCTCTGTGTGTTTGGCTGGGGCTTTAGTTGCTAAGACTAGTCTATGAACTGAAAAAGCTGCTGCAACCAGTATGTGCCAAATGAGCAAGTGCTGGAGCTGTTGCACATCCTTTGCTTCACAGACCCATGGACAAAACTACTTGCACAAAATCTATATTCCTCCAAGTGAGGACCATCAGGACTGATTTCCACCACATGTGGTCTATATCCTGTGCTGCAGAGCAGGATATTCAGCAAGTCACACTAAGACAGCAAGACAACACTGAAAAGGGTAAGTTTTAAAGACAAAGATCCCAGTAAACTGATATGTTGTGGGTTTAGTTTGGAGACAGTAGCTTAGATTTTTAATATGATGGGTAAATGCTGCTGGAAGAGCTTTAGAAAAGAATGCTAAATTATTCACTGCTGGCAAATTTAATTTTAATGTTGGATGGTTTCCCTAAAAATTATGCCTTAATTCAAACAAGACCTCGCAGAAACACTTTGGACTTCATTGCTAGTAAGTGTTACAATATTTCTTGGTTTATACTTCATTAATATGTTTTTCTGCAGATTTTTTCATCACTTCTAATGAATGCTGCTTCCATTCTTCCTAATTTTTGAAGTGAAAGATTATGATTTATTTTATTTTATTTTTGCTAGCTGTCAACTAGTAAAATGGGGCAACTGCAATTAAATATTTTTCATTATTGTTGTTTTCATTAATAGCTTTTGTTAATGTTTCCAGCAGTATCATGTGGTGTTAAGGCCTATTTTACAGTAAAAAGTTGATCTTTAGGATTTGCTTTTCTATTTCTTAATTTTTAATTTTAAAACTAAAAATAGCAAATCCAAAATTACTCAGTATGACAAACCGGTTATTGTTTCCAAGACTAATTGTCTTTCTAATGTAGGATATGCGGTTCAGGATAACCAGTACATGGCCTTGATTAAATTCAGGTTTGATACTTAAAATAAGTCTTACCAAGTACACCAACCTTCACCTTTTCTGTTAGCTATTTTTAATTTGATCACACATACAAGGTAGTATAATACATGAGTAGTGCAAAAGAGTTCTAGAAGAATTACCTGAGAAAAAACTTTACAAGTTACAAGTATGAAGGTAAACAGAGGTTTTATTGTCTTTCTCGTAGACATTGCATATTCTTTCACTGATCAGCTTAGGTCTTATACACCTTTTCTTCCAAAGTCATTACCTTTTAAGGATTCTTTCTCAGTTTCACCAATAAATATTTGCATAAGGCCTTAATTTGAAGTGTCATCAGAAGAGAAGTCATTCTTCTGGCAAAACTGGATTGAGAGTCCTAGGTGAAAGGATATTTAATTTTAGTTGATTTAATATTGTAATTAATACTTCTTGTCTCGAGTTTAGCATTAGCAAGAACCCAGGAGTACCCATGTGCTGCACACAGACCAATGGTATGCAATAGCAGGACTGCCCATAAGTAACCATTTTATTTTGCTACCTCCAGCTAGGATTCAGCTTTGGCTGGTTTTGACCAGCTCACTTCTTCCTTGCCAGGCTGGCAGCCATAATGCAGCACAGGGCAAGCAGAGCTGAGCAGCGTGGATATGCTGCCAGCATTTACGTCCTCCTTTGCTGGTTTACAGAAATTCCATACAGAACTGGAAGGAAACGAAATTGCCCTTTGTGCAGTGGAAGTTTCTAAGTTAGGTGTCAACTGACAGAGGTGCAGATTTGCAGGTGAAACAGAGATATGATTAATGGTTGCAAAACGCTGCAGAAAGACCTAGCAGAATGAGAAGAGATTTAGTGAACTAAGAGTGTGATGTTCGCGACAAAGCAGTATCTATCAACATTAAGAACTTGCTCTGAAACTAAATAGTTTAAGATCAAAACTGAAACCTAGCCTTTGCCTTCTTCCTGCACGCATATATTTGGAAAAGAAAGGTTTGATTCAGAGTAGAAACTGTTCCAAACGTGTCACATGCAATGTGGCTGGGCAGGGGGTGAGCACAGAGGAGTGGCTTGCTTAGTGTTAGTTCAATTACTGTATATATGACAAAGGAAAGCATGGTTTCTTCCTTAAATGACATCTCTGTTTCAATGGCATTGTTTATAAGAAAAAGGAAGCAGGGGAAAATCTTTTTAATTTTGGCCTTTTTATTTTTCAAGTAAGAAACAAAAAGGAAAGTACCTGTATGATGGTTTCTACAGCTTGCAAGAACAACTTGAAAAAATTGTCATCTGAAGTGTTTTCATTATGCCTTTGACTATTTAAATTATTATTTTTTTTTCTGTAATTTTTAAGTGGTTTGGCAGTGCGTAGGAATTATTTTATTTTACTTCTTGATAATAGACTCCCTTTTTTCTTGGTATTATCTTTCCAATCAAAAAGAAGCACTGAGTATGGCAGTCCAAAAATGTCTATAATGTACATTATCCAATCTATCTTAATAATATCCTACCAAAGTTGTCTAACACAATACTTTTTTTCCTTCTAAAGACAAATCTTTTTAAAATTATTTTGGCATATATTGAGACATACTAGCATAGCACTTGCAGATTCTAGCAAGCCTTGAGGAGTACAGAAACTCTATTGTCTCATATAATGGACTAAGGCAGTATTTATTCTCCAACAATGGTAAGCACTGTATGCTTTATATGCAAATAAATAAAAATCTCAGCAGCTTATAGACTTTTTCAAGAGGTGAAAAACAAATTTTAACTTATTTTCTAAAACTTAACACTTACTGACCTTCAAAAAAAAATTGCCAATTTTATGGATTCCGACTTTCTTCAGTCCAGCCATAGTACTGTCACTGCTCAGGGCAGAAGATACCTCTGTAACATCTGCAAGTTCTTCTACAATGCCAAAGGCTTAGGAGAGCCACTATGCAGCCTTCCACCCTTTCAGTATCCACCTTATCTCAGGTCTCATCACATGGTGTGCTGGGCAAAGTTATGAAAAAACGTGTTATACAAAATGATGTGATACAGTACCAAGTAGGGCTTTGAGGGATTATACAGTGCTTGTATGTCTCTTTCTTAATTTTCTTTTTAATTTTTTTATTATTTTTTTTCCTGTGTCTGTCTACCAGTACTTACCTTCCCACTTACTCTCTAAGCTGTTGTTCTTGTAAATAGGCAATTTTAATGCTTAAGTATTATGTGTGATATGGAGTAATATGATTCTCTCTCCCACTTAAGGTAATTCTCTAGTTTTGTGTGGCTAAGATTGTAGCATTTACAAATCAGCAAACTTTTGGAAAGATAACAGGAATATGAATATTACATTAATTTTATTTTGTGGTGGTAACAAGACAGTTATCTCTGTTTCCATACAGATCTCTTATCTTGGGTTATAATCACTAATTTGCGAATACAGGTGTTTTAGCTTATCTTTTCACTCTTAGTTTTATTGTATTGAAAATTGAGAGCCATCAGTCTGTCTCCCTGCTGTTCTTTCACAAACATTCTCCAAATTTGTGGGGTTTTCCTATATTTTGTCTGCTCACTGAAATTACTATCATGTTTTCACATTCCTTTATAGCTGGACAGTTGTTCCTTGCCCACCTGATAAGAAAGTTAGCATGTTTTGACACATTAGCTACCTCCCTGAGATGCAGTGGCAAGCCACCATAGGCCTGGAGGACAGGGAAGATGTTCTCTGTGACTGGAACTAAAACCTAAGACAGAGAGACTTGCATGTTTTGCAGCTAGTAGAAGCAGCAGAAGTTGTTCACTTCATTTAAGAGTCTTGCAATAATTGTAGGTGTTTGGAGACTTCCATTTGCACACATGTCCCATTAAAAAGAGTGAAGTAGCCATCCTTAGGAAGACTTCATTTCTTTCATGTCCTGTGAATATTTTCTTTCTTGAGAAAGAGAGGATGCATCTTGAGACCAGTCACATTTCACCTGGGAAAGTTCTGGGTAAGAGTGAAGTCATTTCATGAATAGACAAAAATCATTAGAATATTTTGCACGTATTATAGTGCAGTTTAGCTCCAGCACAGTTAACCGCTTTTTGCCACGTGCCTCTGCTCTGCTGGACACATTTTGCATGACAGGTATTATGCAAGACACTGTGTTGCAACTATCTCACAATAACAGCATGGAGTTCAGGACAGGCTGCTAAACTTGCCCATGCAGCAGAATAAACTTCTTATGCAGAGTTAGCTCTCTGCTATCACAGCTTGACTGTTGCCAGTACCCAAAATAATTCATTTAAGCTAGCTCTGGCAGCTTTATGCTACACTGTGTCCTAGTGGGCTTTCACATTTTCCCTATTCTTAGGATTTAAGCAGAAGATACGAGCACAGAACATTTGCAATTTGTCAGGTGCAACTGGCTATCCAGGAAACCTAAGATTTAAAATAATATAAGCTCCTTGGCTTTGCTTATTTGTGTTCAAGCTGCGCATTTATCCGCCCATGAGCCAGCTATGATGGAGGTACCAAGATATTTAATACCTGAATTATGTAAGCATTGCCTGCTTCTATGCTGGAGTGACACAAAGCAACATTAGCACAGGGTGGCATATGTTCCAATAACTCAATTTTACACCAGCATTTACTAGTTTCTTATATATCTTATGAGAATCTTCCTTTGCTCATCTATCCACAAATATGAGGTGTTCAGTGTTTTTGTATCACTGTATCTAGAAAGTGTCTTCTGGACTCAGTCACAGTCAGAATCTTACCAAAATGAGTATAACAAAAATAATTTGAGAATTGAAGCAGGCAATGTTTATTAGCTAATTTATGTCTCTCATATAAATATTTACATATCCTATGTAATATGCCCAAAATGTATAAAGTAAAAGGAACATTTAAAACAATGTCAGGCTCTGTATTAGGTCAGCCAACATGGGAAGATTTTTAGTATCAGAAATGTAGCTAAATAAGCATCCTGACACAGCTTCTAATTCAGAAAAGCACATAACCATGTTTAATCTTAGGCATTTGCATTAGTACTTTCTCAGATCAAGAAATGCTAAATCTGCCTGCTTCATATAAGGGGTTGAGCTGAGGACATTTTTTCCCTCTTGGCTTCTGAACTGGAAAGAAAAATCAACTGCATGAATTAAAGTGGCCCTAATAGCTTTATATGAGAAACAGCTTTTTAAATGAAAGGGGAGCGAGGATAGTCACTTCTGCTTTTGGAGACTGTTTTTGTTATATGACGTAGTTATCATGTTTGCTTTGCACTGACCTGTAAATGGATCATGCCAAAAATAGAGGTAAGCAATCTGTAGGCTCTTTATTATCTTTAAATACCTAGTTTAACATTAAAAACAAAATCTGCTTTTTAGTATGTGTATTCTCAAAAGCTTGATACTACTCTTACCGACTTCAAAAACTAGGGCAACAATTGGCACTTTGAACATCCTTGTCCTTACTATTCAGACAGTGCTTAAGCATACTTTCCCCAACTATCTGAAAATATGTGTCTTTTGGGATATTGTTTTCATATATAGTCACCTTATAGGCTGAAAGCAATTTTAGTTTTCACTATAAAAACAGAAGGTAACCCACTGCATACTCTTCTTGAAGTATATGCAGGATATGCAATGTGAATAGGTTGCACCTGCTCACTAGGGTTATTTTACTGGTTTTTTTTAGTAATACTTTATAACACAGGGGGGGAACAAAAAAAATGTAATAGCTTTGTACATAGGTCTGGAAGTATGGTCATGCAGTAGGCGCATATTCCACGAAGGAGAAGTCTCTTTCTTTCAGGTCATTCTATAAATACCTTCAGTCCTGAAAGGAGAGAAAGAACAAATGTTAAAAAGTTAGAAGAAACTAAAAAGCTGCTTTAGAATAGAAGCCCTTAAGCATTCTTAACTGCAGCTATTGCGATGAGCTACAACTAAAGCTGCAGAGCACAGAGGTAGGCCCAGTGTGCATGGGAGATTAGTCTAAAAGAGAACACCAGATCTGAATACCTCAAAAACCACAAGAAGAGCAAAATACAGAAACTTAAATATTACCCAGGTTTCTGGAAATTTGAGAGAAATAATGTCTTTTTTCAATTCAAAACCAAGAAATACAGCAATTATAAAATGCCTAGTCCAAACTGACTTTTTATGTCAAGGCCATATTTGTTTTGCAGGTGCTAACTGATCGTAACAGAATAATAAATTACCGAATGCTCAAGAGAAGGGTAAAGATGACTCCCTGTCAGTGTTTCATCCTTCTTGTAAACTCCAGGATGTTAGGCCCTCTAAATTTTTTAAAATATTTGTTTCATATCTCTGTCATTCTTTGTATCTCAGATTCCAATTTCAATCCTAACCTTGTTGAAATGAACAAAAAATGTTACTGTTACCCTTAATTTTACCTATTTCAGAACAGAATTACTAATAAGTATGTGATTTTTTATCTTTCTCATAGTGAAGGATTAATTTTTAAAATTATCTAAATAGCTAGTTCATCAAAATGGACTGAAATAAAAACTATTACTTTCTAAATAGTCATTAGCTCAGAAATAATAGTTAAGCATTTTGCATATAATGGGAAAATCAATTAGTATTTTAAAATAAACCCTTTTACATTCTTTGATTTTAAAATGTAAAACTATCATTCAAAATGTGTACAGGAATACTGGGAATGCACCAGAAAATTAATTAAATTCCTGATAAATAAAATATTGGTATTCTGAGTTTTGTTTTTTCCAGTGAAACAACATTAAAAATTTAAAAAATCAGACTGCTTCCATGAGGCAAAAAGAATGTTTAGTTGGAAGGACAGCATTAATTTAAAGTGGAAAATCTTTGGTTAGAATAGATACTCACTTTTTGAAGTGTTGCATGAAATCAACACACATTAGAATGATCTTGTTCCAGACCTATAGTATCTGGTCCCCCAGAGGCTGCTTGTAGGAAGATGTGAAGCACTGATCTGTTGGTTCGTTTTCTACCTCCTGCTTCGTTCCTACAGGATTTTATTTTGCCCGTGTATTTCTTCCAACTCTCATCCTTCTGTCTCCTTTGCTGAAGCCCATTCTTGCTCTTGGGTTGCCTCGAAAGAGCTCAGGAATTCCTGGTCCTGCCAAGGAAGGAGAATGTGGACGCAAATGTCAGAAGGTCAATGCCTCTTGGCACCTTTTTTTCTGCAGGAAGACAGTGTTTTACTGCTGCCTCCTCACTTCATCAAGTTTTATACAAGCTGTAATTTCTCCAGAGCAAACACCAGCTTATTTACGCACAGGTATTAACAAAAAAATTAGCTCTTCCCCTGGGTTTCGTGACCCAAACTATCATATTAAGATTTGTGGTGCTCTAGGGTTAATGCAGCTCTGACCAGCAACTACACGTCTACAGTGAGTCTTTTCAGTTGCTGACTGTTCTAAGTAAATAGGGGAAGGGGCCCAGAATTCTCTCCTAGTATCCATTATTGCCCAAAGGTATATTTAAGTAAGACATTTTACACAATTATCCAATGATTGATGCTGTACCTAAAGCAGGGGTACATCCCTATACAACTACTGCTGTTAGAGCAGGGAAGAATATAAGGAATGAAATGAGGCTTCAGTAGAAGTTAAAAAACAATGCATTTGTACAAAAAAAAATTGTTAAAGAAAAACTACGAACATTTTGTAATAAATTTGAAGTGTTATAGAAAATATCTGTTTTTAAATGTCATTAAGTATTTACAGGACTTGAGATTCCTTATTTGTGGTTAGGGATTGCTTTTCATCTCACAAGACAGAAAAAATAATCAAGTATGGGTTTTCATTTTGATTTTTTTAAGTTTCTGGTTATCCTGTCATGCATAATGCATTACATCCTTAGCTTCTAACACTAAATTGGCATAGTTAAAGAATTTCAATTACTGAATATTGTTTCTGATTTTGTCATGACTTTCTTGGGCTGCTTTTAAAACAATTTTACTAGTTCAGAAAAAAAATACAGAGTTAAATTAAATAATTAAATGATTGATTTAATTAAATAATTGATTAAATAATATTATGTGGAAACAGTTGGAAATTTCATTATGGTTATAAGGCTTTGATAGGAGATAAACATAGTACAGTGTATATACATGCTTTCAGATTGCAGGCATAATGAAATGGGAAAGAAATTAGAAAATTAATCTAAAGCAAAGAATCTATGGGAGAATCTTCCTGACTCTGTTAATAACTTCAAGCAAAAGTTATAAAATGAAAAATGAGAAAGACTTTCTCATGACTTACATAAAGTTAGGAATGTCTGGCACTGAGACCATATCTGCTGGAGCCAGAATAGACAGAGAAAACTGTGACCAATCTCACTCCTATTGAATCTAAGAAAACAACTTTTGGCTATGGGATGTATCTGACTTCCTTTCATGCCAAAATAAATTAGCCACTGATATCCAGGGGAATTAAATGGGGCCAGTAGACCCAGTTTGTTTTGACTGTTTTCTATTCAGTAATTTTTAATGGAGAAACTAATTTAGGCATAACTTGCTACAGCTTTAATGAATATATTACAAATTATTAAAATGATAAAACTATGTGGCCTTAAATATTGTTTTAGAACATTTGTTATCCAAAAAGCCTTGGGAAAGGTTGTAATGCAAGTAAATATTCTGAAAGGCAATTTCTCATTGTTTAGTTTCCACTGAAAATATATTAGCAATTATTTTTATTTTTTTTCCTATAAAATACTTACTTAGATTTTGAAGTAAAGCAACTTATGTGTTATATTTTAACTCTTTAGGGCTGGCTTTTTCTAAACTTTGTCTCTGAAGCACTAATCTGAAATGACAAATACTATTAAAGACTCTTTGAAACCTAAGATAACTACCATATTACAAGAATAGTGAGATGAATTGTACCACTGAGTTTAATTAACTACTAAAGATACATGTTCAGTTTTTAAACATACTAAAATTCCTGTGTCACCTCAGATCATGTGGCTTTCCTGTGTGTCATTTACCTGCTTTGACGTATAACAGTTTCAAGCAGCCACACATTTTGGAATAAAGTATTTATAACTGACCTGGTGCTGCTCACTGAACTTCCCATATGTTTACTATACATAACCATTTTATTGCTATCATTCCTACTGCTTGGTAGACCATGTACCTTAATAAGTATTAGAATAACTTGCAAATTTAACAACTTGCTAGTAAAGAAGTTAGCTCAGACATCATTATACATAGACCTCGTTAGACCAAGATGGATTAATAAACTAAAACTCTAAAAGGACTTCAGAAAATAGATAAATAAAAATGCCATTCCATACAGTAGAGAGAAAAGAAAATTAAATTCAGGGCCAAAATTATTTGGCTTTTGTAAGAAAAACAAACAAACAAAAACCAAACAAATCCAGTTTGTAAACAACAGCACAATCAAATTAAGAAAGAATATTGGCACTTCATTTCTTCTCCATTGTCAAAAGTACCATATAAATTCCAAATAAAGGTGCAACACTATTTAATGCAATAGTGTAAGATACTCTGAATGCACTGCTTAGCAAATAGGCAGCTTGTTATCTACCTATCAGAGTTCTGACTGGTGTTAAGCTTAAAGCTGGCGATGTAACTTTACAACAATTAAATGTAAAAGTCACATTGGATTAGACAAGAACAAGATGACTAGGGTATGAAAAAAGAATCAAATTCACCTAGCTTTTGCTCCCACTGTTAGGTGGACATCCAGGGGAAAAAAACCAAACAACATCTTGGTTGCAATACACCAAGAATGAAGTAGATTAAATTTCTGCCTTCTCCCAGTAGCTTTTCTAAAGCCACATGCACTAGCCAGGAGCTAAGTAGTCCTTCAACCAGTTTAGAAATTAGATACAAGGTAAATTATACCCATTAGAAAGATCAGTGGAAGACCCTATGCTTTCTAACTGGCTTTGCAAAGTGACACATGAAAGCTGTTTTGTTGCAATTACCTCAGAAACTTTTGAATGTGATGAACAGGTTGAAGAGATGGCTGATGGGAAAACCCACAAAAGAGTGTCCCAGAGATGGACCCATCTGCTGCCAACCTCACCTGCTGAAATCTCAATTATAAAGAAAATATGCCACTGTTAATTCCTGTCCTTGTGAAGTGAAAAGATGGCTTGCACGTCAATGATACTGGAAGGTATGCTGATGTAAGTGGAGTAGAGATAAGCAATTTGTAAGGGTTTCTTGAATGGGATCACAAAAAAAATCGTCCTTCATGAGTATTAACAACTTTGCATGCGGAATAGAAATTACATAAATAGTGGTCAAGAATATAAAAACCAACTGATATCTTAGGAATTCAGCATGCATTTTTATTTTTAACTGACTGTGTCTTAAACATACTGACTGCAGTTAAAATCCACCACAAGCAGGTAATTCTAAGCATTTTCAATACTGGCAGAGCTGATTCTCCATGTCTTTCTCATTTTCCCTTTCGACAGGTATTTTGAAAGAGGCTAAGTGCAAAAATTGCTTCCTGTAAACCTGTCACCATATTCTGCAGAAGTAAAGCTTTTCCATTTTCCACCAAGAGTGGAAACTTCACTTTGTCTTTTGTACTGATTCTTAATTTATTCAGAACAAAAGACATCGTACCTATGATCTCTTGCATAACAGTTCTAATAGAACTTCATCAGGTAATTCATACAGGAAAGAACAAATCTACTCAGTTAAATAGAGTTTTCCTTTTTTTGTTTGTTTGCTTTTTGTTGTTTTGTTTTGGTTTAGTTTTGGTTTGTTTTATCCTTGGAGTTAGGAACCGTGATCCTTGGTATTAGGGACTTTTTTTTAAGATGAGATGCCTTGTGGTTGTTTTCCATTATTTACTATATAGAATTAAAAATAAAAATAAAATAGGAAGATGGTGCAGTTGTTTTCTTTTTCATGGGCAAAACATCACTTAATTGGGAGAGGGAGTTACAAGTCAGGAAAAATCCTGCTGCCCGCGAACAAACCCACCTGTTAGTCCTGCACAGGGAAAACAAACTGCTTTCAACGTCCAGATTTGCTCTGTAATGAGAAAATGACTCACCACCAAACTTTCCCACTCTTGTTGGAAAAGGGAATGCAGTTTCCCGATAGCAATCACAGCGGGACAAGCGCTTTAAACCTCCTACGCTGGAGACACCCATTGCCTCCCAGAAAAAAAACAAAACAACAACAAAACAACAACCCACAAAACAAAACAAAACACACCAAAAAACCAAACCAAACCAAAAAACACAAAACAAAACAAACAAACAAACCCAGTTCAATTATTAAGGCAGAGGCGGGGATTTTCTGCGCCTGTTACCTCTCTCCACAAGCTCCAGAGCTCTGCAGACAAGCCTCATTTCTGTGCCACCACACTCAGCCTCGGCTGCCGGGCAGGACCCGCCATCAGCCAGGCGCTCCCAGCAGGAGAAAAATCTCGCCAGGAAAGGCCGGCGTGGAGCGACGCGGCTCCCCGCGCCCCCCGCGCGGCCGGGGCCGGGCTGGCGGCGGCCGCCCCGCTGCCAGCGCCGGCCGCGCGGTTCCGCCCGCGGCCGCGGTGCGAGGGGCGGGCGCCGATTGGCGGCGGCGCTGACAGCGGGCGGGGCCGCGCCGGCGGGGCCGCCCGCCCCCAGCTATAAGCCTCTTTGGCGCTCGCGCCCAGGGTCTCACTCCCGCTTCGCGCGTCCGTGTGGCTGCGCAGTGGAAATCCGCACCGGGGAGCTGCTGAGGGGCGCCGGTGTCATGTGAAAGCGCACATGCTCTGCCATCCACGCAGCGCCCATCTCTCGTCTTCCTCCGCGTGTTTTTCCCGTTTTTTCTAACGTAACTCCTTTCCTTCCCCCTCCCCTGCTTCGCCACTAGCCACTCGCCGCCGCTCCGCGGCCCAGGCGACCCCCGCAGGGGCTCCGCGGCGGGCGGGCGGGCGCGGGGCGGCCGCCAGGGAGGAGCGCGCCTGGCGGCGGGCAGCCCGCGGAGCCGCGCCCGGCGGAGCCGCCTCGGAGGTATGGTTTTCCCGGCGGAGCAGAGCTGCGGCGGCTGCCGCCTCCGCGGGTGCTGAGACGGGATTTTTGTGGTGCAGTTCCCGGGCTCCCAGCTTCATGACTGCGCGGAGCGGGGAGCCAACACCATGCGAGGTAAGCGGGCCGGGGGGCGGCTCTTTTCTGGGAAAACTGCTGGGGAAGCAGCCGGGGAGGAGGAGTCCAGCACGATGGGGAGAGGGTCCAGCACGGAGAAAGTTGATGGGTCCCTCTCACCCGCCGACGTGCATGCTCGCGGCGCGCTTCTCTCATCCGCAGGGGACCAGGGGCCACTGCCGAGTGCCCTCCGCTGCAGGACGGTGGGGGTTGGCGGTGTCTGTGTCCTGCAGTCTCAGCCTCAAATGCCCACGGGACGCATTCGCCCTCGGCAGGTGGCCCGTCCCGCAGGACCCGCCTGCCTCTTGGTCCCGAATCGCTGCCAGCACGGGGAGGGGCTCCCTCCACCCCTCCCCAAAAGTTGTTCCCAGGACTTTTTCCGCTGGCTTCGCCGTGTTCCCCAGCCTCCATGTAGCCTGGGGAGCCCCATTCCCCGGCAGTTGCTCACGGGGTGTGAAGGGTTGCGCTGCTCCTTTCCCCATGCCCACAGCTCCCTTCCGCGATCCCCGGAGGCAGTGTCCTCTGCGCAGCCCTAGGGAGCACCCAAAACCTCTCCCAGGGCTTACAGCCTCACCCAGTGAGAGTCCCGCAGGAGAGCACAGAGCACCCCACCGACAGGACACCCCCGGAGAGAGCTGCCGGAGCGGTTGTCGTGAGGGTGCCGCTGGGGCTGGAGAAGGGCTGAGTGCTGTGGCTAGCACGCTGGACAGACACCTCAGTGCGTGTGGAGAGGTGCGGGAGACGTGTGAACGCATTGTTTCCGCGTGTCCCAGGGCCAGACTCCGCTGGCTTACTTTTCCCGGGCTAGGAGAGCACCGGCACGGGGACGAGAACAACCCTTCCCATCCCCGGACACCCGCGGGGTTGCGCACCTCCCCATCTTCCATACTCCCCTTCACCGCCGTTCTTCCGCCTGGTTGCTTGCTTCACCCAGTGGCATGGTAATGAGGCAAAAAATAATCTTTCCCGGGTACAGAGACAGAGAAGGACATGGGAGGAGCGGAACACGCTCGGGGTTGACAGGCGACATGGCGTGCATATTTCTTGGGTCTCCGTTTTGCTTTAATGAATGGGGACGGACACGCTAGAAATAACTTTTAGCTGAGGTTTCCTCCTGTGGGATAATCGGCTCCTGTAGCTGCGTGTGGTAACAGCATTGACAAGTCACGCGTATGTGTAATTCTCTTTAAAGGAATTGTAACTTTGACATTTTACGCAGAGAAATAAAAAAAATCCTACTTCCCCCTGCGTTCTTAGAAGATAGGGTGTTCGCTTTTGGAGCATCTGGCAAGAACTTGCTGAGCAGTGTTTTGTCTTTCATAAGAGCAATAGGAAACGGAGGCAAAACTCAATTCTGTAAAGTAGCCCCTGTGGCAGCTTTGATGCCTATCGCCTCCTCGGAACCCCTCCAGTGCGAGCAGAGCCGATCAGTGGCTCGGGAGTTATTTTCGAAACGTTTCCATCAGACCCCGCTGGGCAGGAGCTCAGTCTCCCCTTTTACTGGAAGTTTGCCCCCCGTCGCGCCCTCCTTCCCCCCAGCCCCTGAGCCACAACCGCTTCATCCCCGCCTCGAGGCGGCCCGGAGCGCAGTAGCCCCCCAGGGCAAGTGCGAAGCTAAACGTCATCCCTCTCCTCTGACCAATTTCCTTTAAAACAAGATCCAGGGCGCCCGGACCGTCCGGGGCAGGGAGAGGGAGGCGGATCTCTCCGCACACCTGCCGGCATCGCTGGCGGGGTGTGCCCCTGCTCCCTAACCTAAAGCCGTGCCATCAGCTACCGTCCGTGAAGAGGTGCTCCCGTAACCCTGGAATGCAAGTGTTTTTTTTTTTTGTTGTGTTTAGCCTTGCTCAAGAGAGGTTTTATGGGTGGGGGGAAAAGGGCCTGGAATGGAGGGAGGAGAAAAACAGCAAAAGGGCAACTTCTGTCCATGTGCAAAACTCGTGTGCAAGAGGTTACCAAACTGATGCTTAAAATTAAGTGTACATCAGGATGAGAGCAGTACCCAACACCCCCTCAAATGAACAAGAGCACTATACTCTTATAGAGCATCTCTCTGTTGCATTTGTGGCTTTCATGATAAAGGAAAAAAAGCCGTGTATCACAATTAACAAATTGTGAGCTTCCATTAATTATTTTTTTTAGGCAGCTGTAAGCCTTCTTGTGAGGATATAGGTGTTTACTGTTGGTTTTGAAGGAACAAGCTCACTCTCTTGTACATCTGAGCTCTTCCCCCAGACTTTCCCATCTGAGCTGTGATCCTTTCAAACTGCAGTTGATGCACACAGCCCAACATGCCTGGGATGTGCAGGGGTTTCTGTGGTTGCTTATGAGCTCCACACTAGAGATGGACACCAAAGATCTTGTGAAAATATCCAGCCTGTGTCTGCTGCAGCCCAAAGCACTGAGCAGTCACAGGGTCTGTTGGTCATTGAACCCCGTGTAAGCACATCTAGTTTTGGGGCACACCTCAGCTGTTCCACTACGTTATAGTCATTGGTCATGTCCTACACAAAATAATAATTCCTCGTACTTCGAATCTAGTTTTAAATCCCTTTGAAGATGCAAAGCCTTACTTGACTTGTAGCAGAACAATATGCTGTTACAGGAGGCTGAGCACTTGTGCTTTTGCTGCTTTCATTGTCATGGTAGGTTGAAGTATTTCCCTCTGAACTGGGACTGGAAGTTCTGGAAGTTGATTACTTTTATACCTATATTTTATGGAGGCAAACATAGGCATAGAAGACTGACATTTATCATGAGCATTCATCACAGGCTTCCTTCCTTCCACCTGTCCCACCCCTGCCAACATCCCGTGAGGGGGTCAAGAAGATAAAAGGTATTCTTAAGTATATTTTTAAGAAAAAAGAGGACTGAAAATGCACTTTAGTTAGTGTGCTGCTTAACTAAAATAAGTTACAACTTTAATTTCTAATATTCTAATTTTGTTTTTGTTAAACTGATTTATAAAGTTTAAAGCTGTTACAAGTTAGTGAATTCTGCATATTATGTACCTGATAAGCAAACAAACAAACAAAAAAATCAGATGGCAATAAAACAATGTCAAATACCCTAATTTTACTCTGGGCATGTGCTACCTGTACACACACACAAAAACAAGTTTGTGATCACAGTTTTGGAGTTGTGAGAGTGACATTAAAGCAGTCAAAACAGAGTACTCCTTTTATTGAAAAAAAATAGTTGAGCTTTCAGCTGGGAATCTTAACTAAAAGTTTTATCTTTTTTTGTTTTAAAGAAAAGGAACTCCACAAAACCCTGAAGAAAAGGTATTTGAGCAAGATTTTCTGTGTAGTTTTTTCTTGTTGGTGTCAGAACTGAGCAATGGTATATATTACATAATGTTACATAGTTACTCTGTTTTCTTAGCATCACTGAAATATTTGTAAGCAATTAGGAAGGTGTGAATCAAACAAATACTATCTGCGGTATTGCTGAGAGAACTTATGAAAAAGCATACACGAATAGTCTGGGTAACTGAAGATTGTCTCCTTTATTTAATACAAGGGTGCAGAGAATCTTTGTGTGCTCGTGAAGCAAAGGCAACTTTATTTCACAAGTTATTCCAGGAAAAAAACCAACAACACAAAAACGTCCAAATTTAGAATAGTAGCATTAATATCCTAAAATATGTCAGTGAACACATTGACTATTTATAACAAAGATGGTAAGAGAGAAGCAGTACTGTCTTTGACAGACTTAGGACCCTAACCCACCACAGCAAAACCTATTTGCCGTTACAGTGCGGTACACTCAGCTGTTAGTTACCTAAATAATGTTATTTTACTTAATTGAGACCCCCTGATATGTGATGGAACACAGGTTTCTGGTGTTAGGCCTTTGCAGGTAAAATTTTAACAAATGTCATTGCATGCTTAGAAAATCACGAGTCAGTAATAAATTATTACCGTGTTACATAATAAAAAATTTACAAATGTATATAGTTGACACTTCTCTAGAATGAACGAAAATCAAACCTGAAGCATGAGAGCCTATTTGTAACTCTGCAAGACTTTTACTTTGAATTGCACTATATTTACATTCCAAGGCATGTCTTGCATTTATCTTTAATTGTTGTATTATACCACAATATTGGGGGTGGAATGAGAGAGGAGTACGTAATAAAAATTGATGAACAGAAAAGGATGTTTTCATATAATTAGAATGTTTACCATTAAAAATATTTTAATTTTTATTATTTTTCAATAAGAAATTTGGGGTTTCTTTTCACGGATGGAAGTCTGGTAACCTGTAATATGACAGTTAATATAAAACTATGAAAATACCGTGTGCACTGGCTAGGAATAATTTCTCTTTTGTGACATAGAAAATGTCTGACATCCACTATTGGCTTTTTACAAATACGCTGACAATAAATAACTGGATATAATTGACCCATTTGACAGTATAGTCATGATAGCAAGTAAAGATCACATAATTTCTTTCCTGTGATTAAAAACTATACCAACATTTTGGAGGAAAATACACCAGGAGAAAAAAAAAATACATGTTCTGAGTAAACTGAAAGTCAGAATTGTTGTTTAAAATGTACTTGTGCTAACTAGTGGGAAGTCTTTGGGGTGCTGCCATGGGTACTGCTATACATGATATTCACATGTACCTATAAAGAAATGTATGGGTGAAAAATACTTTCAACAGCACTGTGTGTTTTTAAACAGTTCCAGCAACTAGAATCTGCCATAGCATGAGTACTGTTTACCTGATACAAGAAAACAAAATCAAAGGGGTGAAAGATTTCCAAGACATCTAGGAAATAATTTTCCTTTCTCTCAAGCAATGCAATGAATTCACAGAAAACAAGGTCTGTGTTACGAAATTGAAGATTGTATGCTTTGTAGCTGAAGACAAAAGACGCGCACAGGAGTAAATATTGATTGAAGTAATCATCAGTTGGATAAAAATGAGCTTTACCAGTGCACCGGTATAATGGGTTATGTTAACTAGCCCTTTCGTAGTCCATATGCTGCCCTTTCAACCCACGACCCTATCTGTTGAGCTCTTAATGAGGGAAACCACAGGTGTTATAACGGCATTTATGGTAAATCGGGCTAAATTTAGTAGTTGAGTAAATAACCTGCTGTAGTTACATAGGACAAAAGGGAAATTATTTAAAAAAAGAAAAAAAAAAGGTAAAGAAACTTTAAGCGTTACTGCACAATAATGCACATTAGTGGTTGTGTATTGCTTTACACTTCTAAGATAATGTCCTAGATCACTTGCTGTTGAACTTAGTAATAAACCTGTTAAGTCAACTTCAACCAAAGCATAAATTTTAAGAAACCTGGTACATTTGAATTTAAACTCAATTTCTTTAAAGAGCAATTTTAACAGCTTTGAACATTTAGTGCAGTTGGGTCTTTCCATGACGTTTACAGACAAACTGCAGATGTCAAAATGTTGTTCTTTGTGCTTCATGTTTGTAAAGTTCATTGTTGTTCCTTCTGATTCTGTATAAATTCAGGGCAAAGTCTGAAGTGCAGTTTTGAGAATAAGCCATCACACGGTGTCACTGGAGGTGGCAGACAGAAGGTGCCTTTTGGATTGTGCGGTTTTCCTGTTAGTTTCTAATACTGTTGTCTTGAGCATATTAAAAACTGATTTATGCAAAGGATTGAGACTAGAATACAGCTGTGGTAGCTTGGTCCTTGCTTGACTAAGCAACACTTACTAACTTGAGTGGTCCTGTTGGTGGGATATTGGTCCCTCTCTATTTTTGCTGTCTTGGAACTATTTTTTATAAAGCAGAAATGCTCACGCTTAACTTTGCCTGACACATTCTGCTGGAAATTTATACAATCAGAATGACAGCTGTTTCTGCCTCTGCTAGAAGTATATAGTCTAATTTAGTTTGACATAAATGTTGTTATTATGCTGTTAATTATGAGTTATTTTTATGAATTGTCAATTACAATGCACCTACACAATTTTTAAGGAAGGCTGACATTTTTATTGCTGAAAAAAAATGCAATCAATTTAAAAAATAATATGTTTATCTGGTTCTGAATCATGGACATTTAAAACCACATACTCACTAAAGAGTAGATGTCAAGTAATTGTGCTTATTTGACAGACAAACTAATTTTGAAAGAGTTTTCCTTTTATCATGGGCCTTGTTTATGCAAGTAGTTCAGTTATATTTGATGGGACTACTTCTCATGTTAATAAGGCAAACTGAATTTGAGGCTATTTGTTCTATGTCCCTTTGAAACCCAGTGACTTAGGATTGTGAGAAACACGAACGATTATAAAGGCTTACAGGGAATCAACGTCATAAGAAGCATACCATGTTAAAAAATCTTCTTGCCCTAAAATTTCAATAAAATCACCTTCCATGACTAACTACCTGCTTGAATGTAGCTGTTGGTTTGGCTGGAAATTAGAATTTGCTGGAAAGATACTTTGGTAAATATGTTACTTGTTTTCTCAGCTAATGCTGACATACAAGTGTTCAAAAAGATTGTTCTGCCAGTTGTCCATAAATTACGTAGTTGAATTGTTATGCTTATGCTGATTGCTGTGTTGCTGCTGCTAAATAGTGGCCAAATCAGTATTTTAGTAAAGATTAAGAAAATACATATATTTGTAATATAATTAGGCATGAATATGCTACTTAAGGTAATAAACTTTATATAAGTATAATTGTAAGGGTAATTTTGCTGGTTGTTACAAAGTCAGACTTTAAAGCTTTCAGCCTGCTTATAGATGTTCTTGAGGTGGTCTTAAAGTTAGCTGATTACCTTTCGTTATCTATGGCCACTTAGAAGGTCTCCTGAACAGAATAAACACCTTTCACAACAAAATTATTCTTTTTAAGTTTCTTATTTCTGTTTCATTAATCCATGGTAGCCATAATTGAATTTATCCTTCAGAGTAACATTTCCAGACAAGACACACATTCCCGTTGCATTTAATTTTTTCACTCTCTGAAGCAATCCTTTAGACAAAAAATGTCTTTACTCTTACATGTCATAAATATTAGGAGTTTTTTGAGTGAAGGTGTTCATGGAGGGGAAAAAAAAAAAGCCTAGATCAAAAGAAGACAAAGAAGAAATTGTTAAATTGCAATTCAGCCTACTGTCAAAATAATGAGCTGTCAAGAGGGTAGCATATTATGTTTTGGAGCAGGTTGTTGGTGGTCTCAGGTGAAATTATGGTTCTACTAAAATAAAGTGTAAAAAGTGAAGACAAGGCTGTTTATGCATAAGCAACTTGTAAATTACTGTTCCCACTACAACAGGAGGTAAAGTGTGATAGGCTTTATGCAATTTTATAATTTGGGGAGGTTAGATTATTTAGTGTGCGTTACACATTGAAAGCTTACACTTGTTTGAGATTTTTTTAAACTATAGAGTAAATTCTGGAGTTGATGGCATGCTTCTTTTTGCTAGCTATCAGAGTGAAAACTGAAGCAAACCATTCTCCAAAAGACTTACTGGAAATGAGAATCTTTTTTTGGAGGATGATAGCTTAGTGAATTTACTATATATGAACTGTATAAAATGGAGTTTAACAAATTTAAGGATGGCATTTCCATTAAAATGTTGTTTAGAGACATTCATGTATGTTGTCCTCTGTTCTTGGAAAATTTGTGGCTTTACTAGGTGATGATAAACTGTTGCCAGTTAAGGTTTTGATTTAAGAGCCTGCCATACGAGTGCTCTTTGGAAGATGTAACGCTATAGTACTAACACGTTTTTCCTTGGTTGTTTGTACACTTCAATAGTGCGGCACTGATTTTACTTTTCAAAACAAGGTGGAAAAATGAAAGTTAGTGTTATAGTTCAGGTCCTCACTAAGCAGTGAAACAGGTGCTCTGTTGTTTCTTTTCGTATCTGTCTGTCTGGAAGAAGAATGAAGCAGCAAACTAGCTATGAAAAGCATTGCTTACTTCAGTGCTCATTGTTTTGAGGATTTTGTACAATATTTGTACAATGAACTGTATCTAGTATTTAATTGGAATGGACTGAAAGAAAGGAGAGACCATGCACAGGAGCTGAGGCCAGATATTCAAATGCAGTTGGAGCACAAATATGAACAAACGCAGCACAGTCTAGTGGCACAGAGAAGCAATGGCACTAGAGAAGAAATGTATTAATAAGGCACAGTACCATTCAGTGATTGCATATTTGTGAAGAAAAGACATTTTTCTCTTGGAGAAAGTGCCACTGATGATCACTTAACATAAAATTGTAGTTTGTTTAGGAATTTATATTAAAAACTGCTGTCACATTCTTTCAGTGCATTTTTTAAGATTATACAAGTATTGATTATTACTAGTGTCTTAGGAATTTATATTAAAACTGCTGTCACATTCTTTCAGTGCATTTTTTAAGATTATACAAGTGTTGATTATTACTAGTGTCTGTCAGCAAGCCAGACTTCTCCTTTTAATCATACAAGCTATTATCTCTATATCAGTACATATGGAAATGAAAATGTCAGTTTAGTTGTTTGGGGCTTTTTTGTGTATTGAAGCCTACAATGTATGCCATACTATGGACAGCACGTAAGCAGCACTGCAGCAGTAATCATTAGTAGTGCCAGCTAGAGTAGTGGGAGATTTGCATTTAAAATTAACGCTTTATACTGTAAAAAGTGAAAAATAACAACACTGTTACTAAATTTTCTCAATCAAAAATTTTAAGTAATCTTAATTTATCTCTAAAATCATGAGTATTAAATAGTATGAACTACAGCCACACATAGAAAAAACAGTTTTAATTTATTTGAATAGGATGCACTTTACTGAGGAGTCACAATTGCTAACATACACAAGTTTCCTCTTAGCCATAGCCAGTTTTTGTAAATTCAGATGGCATTAATCTCTCAAATTATTAGGTAGGTAGGAAGATTAAAATAGCAATGTCAATAGAGGCAAAGTGTTGTTGATTTGCAACCATTGAGAACAACCCAAACTGCAGATTCTTCTGTAGCTTAAAGAATGTCAACATCATGTTCTACAATTTACAAAGCACTTCTGTATGAAAGTAAATTGCTTATTCCAAAATGGTTGAGAATAAAGGCATTACGAGTGTTGTGGCAGCTGTTGCAACATTAAAGGAGAAACTTTAAAAGTATTGAGTAATTACATAAATTAGCCATAATATAATTAATAGTTAAATGCATTCTTTTTTTAAAAAAAAAAGGAGGAAACTTTGCATGCGGTATCTACTCTAACTTTGAGATGCTGCAATTATCACACAAAGACTTCTGGATAGACTTCATATGTGTCAGTATTTCAAGAAATACATATTAAAGTATATTACATTAACTGAGTGAAATCTGTCTGCAGAGCTATAGTTGATCCAAGCTGTATGTTTAATTTTGAAACAGAATTCCCTATACTCCTGGCTGGAATTTTTTTACTGTAAAACTAATGGTATAATATTGCTCATTGGTTTTTCACAGTCTACTGATTTTCAGAAGATGGGACAGCTAAATAATTCTTACCACTTTGAGTTTAGTGGATAAGTAGAGGGACAACTTGCATTGTCTTAGTTTATGTGTGCCTATGCAGAAGCTGCTTTCTTTATTTATCATTTATTTAAGTTTGCCAAAATTCTAATATTTATTTTTGTAAAAGACCATTTGCCAAGATGTGCTTTAACTCAGCAATTGCTGGAAGCTGTAGTGGGAGTATCATGGAGATCAAGACTCTAAATAAAGACCTTTTGTAGTGAGCCATTATGCAGCTTCAACAGAATTTAGGAGAAAAAGATCATGTCAGCTCCATCATAAAACTGAAGGAGTGACACATGTGCTTTAAACAGGTAATTTAATGAGGTGCAAGAGAAGGCGGGGAGGAAAAAAGGATGATGAGTTTGCCTAAAAAATTAACTAGGAAGGATGCTGTTTTGAAAGAGAGTGATGTGGAAGAAGTATGTGAAAATGTAGAGGAAAATAACAGTATGTAAAAAGGAAGAGTGAGAAGATGGAAAGTTTATTTGATCTGGACAGTCCTGTTCTACGAAGTGTTTGACTTTACAGTTTCCCTCATTGCAGGCAGAGTAAACTACAGTGCGCATGCTGTCAGAAATTACAAAGAAGTTGAAGTAATAGGGGAAAAAAAAGTGAAATAAGGAAAAGAATAAATGTACAATGTGAATGTATTCATTTTTCTATATTCTATTACTGGTTGTTGCATGTAGATTTGTTGTAATGGGATCTCAAGCTACTTGGTATTCAGCTAAACACTAACATTAGATATCCGCTGCCACTCATTTAGCTATGTATATCCAGAGCTCCGTTACTTGGGAGTGCTGCAAGCGGGAGCACCACATATACAGTTATGCAAGCTGTCTGTACAAGCTTGGCATTCACTGCACTTCAGCCAAGTTAGTCACTTGCAAAATTAAAATGTCATTTGCAAAGTAGGTCCAAACCCGATCTTTTTAAACTCTGAATCAAATAAAATTGTTTGTTTTGGTTTTTTTTCTGTCTTTCTGTTATTTTTCTGTCCTCCATTCTTTCTCTTTATTGTTCCATATACTTTTGTTAAAAAGCAGTACATGCAGAAAAGTCATAGATGCTAAACTTTATTTACTTGTTAGGAAATGTGTAATTTGTTCATTAGACCATGCATCATACATGCCTGTGTATTACAGAAAGATGTTTTGTTCTATTCATCCTTTTATTTCTTTTGGTTTATCTTTGGGATATGTTGTAGCGAAGAAATAAACAATTTGTTAGATCTTTGCCTGGCTACATCTCCATCACGTACCTCTATTACATTTGTATGCCTGTAGCCTTGAAGATAGAAAAGGTGCTTGAGAGATGGATCTCTGCTTCTTTAGTACTGCTTGGTTGCCAGCACCTGCTCTTTTCCCTTTCCCGGCAAAAGAATTTTGCTATATCTTTAGATTGTTAAGTTTTTTTATGTGATCTATTGTCTAGGGTTCACCTAATTCCTATAACAGGCTTTTGGAGACTGTGGAAATGTGTACCAGGGAAGAGATAATGTCCTATATGATTGCAGCAAAATATTTTTTTTTGTAAGAGAAATAATGCCTTTAGATCTTTTCTCCATGCTCAGAAAATAAACAAAGAATGCTGCTGCAATGCTCCTGATTTTTCCAAGACCAGGTTGTTTTTTAAACATATAACCTTAGTTAACTTTTCTGTCTGTAGCAGCCTCAAAGAGCTTATTACAGAACCAAATAATCACAGAAGTCTCCCTGAACAAAAAGAAAAAGGAAATCTGAATTTTCAGAAAACTATTCAGGTAGCTTAGGAAGTTCATTTACATGAGTTCTCGGCTTTCCCGCCTCCTGCCTGTAGTTTTCTGTAAGTCCTAAGCATAAAACAGGCAGAGAGCCAAGTTGTCATGCATTAATATCTATTTCATCCTCCTCAGGATCAGCTGAGCTAGAGGAGGGTATATGTCTCAGTGGAAAGTATTTATGCTATTATTGAAATGTTTAGGAATACATCAGTTTTTGACCCAATGTTAGACAACATTATCTTTTGGGCAGAAATGAGCAACTGTTTAAAATAATTTCAGGCAGACAAATGCCATGAAATGCATATTGTGATTTTTCATAATCTACAAAATAGCATTTTTTATATATGCTTCACTGTGGAACAAGTCAAAGGATTAATTTTTAGTTTATTGTCAAGAATAATATAAATGGTTTAGGGATTATTTTTCATCAAAGAAATAAGGCTGTTTCTGTGAAACTGCTGATCACTGTCTAGAGGATGACTATTACAGTGTTAAAAGCAGTACTGAAACATCAGAAGTTTACTTACTGCTCAGGAAGGTAACTTAAAATATTTCATATTGTATGTGTATGTATAGATAGTTTCATGTTTCATGAGGAACTAGGTGATATGTTTATACATTTATGCATGGAATGGTTGAACAGTTCTTCAAAAATCAAATAATGTTATCTTCCCATTGTGTGTTTAAAAATCCATCTATTTGCAATAAAAAATATAGTCACATCCAATCATAAAAACCTGCCTTCCATATCTATGTATTTTTGTAGTTTATGATGAAGAGGGAAAAGATAAAATAATACACCATTTTCCAATCCTGTTTGGATATTAGATTTTGCTCTTAGTGCTAACCAGCCATTCTGGTGTAATTTATTTGTTTTGGTTATTACTGCAGTTGTGTGTTACCTTCAAGATTTTTTTGCGTTGTATTAGTTTAAATCCCCACCTCCACTGGTTGTCAGCTGCTTGTTGCTTCTTGGTGGATTTTATATTCTTGTAATCTTAGTGGTTATTCATTTTGTGAGCAGCTTCTGTCAGTTTTACTGGCAGACTCAATAGAAGAAGGCCCTTACCTAGATTTTAACGATGAACCTGTAGTATAATCCTTCCACACTATTCATTAAATTCATTAGAAAGGCAGGTTTGTAATTGTCCATACCAGAATAAGTTATGCACACTGATTAATGCTTTTGTAGGGACAGAAACAGTTTATCAACTGTTCTTGCATAAGAAAACCAAAAAAGTGTATTTAAGTTATGTAATTTGTTTACTTTCTTCTCCTGCATAACAATTCTGCCTATGTGAGAGATAATAGTTCCCCTTCTATGGCAGATACCAACCGTATTTTTATACAGTAAAGAATAGAAGCAGAAAGTTTTTGTCCAATAAACTTTCAGTAAAGTCAGCTAAATTTGAACTTTCTTAGGAGTTTTGCTATTGAATGCCTTCATATGTGATACATTCTTTACTTGAAGAAGGTGCCAGATTGATTGTTCTGCTGTACCCTGCAGAGATGTAGGACCTGTTCCTGAAGGGTTTTTTGGCATGCAAGTAGTTTCATGGGTGAGGTGACTGATGTGCAGAAGTCCTTGTCAGGTTGATATTGTTAGGTGCAGACCTAGCAGAGGTCCCTGGAGCTGAACTGCCCACAACACTGGGGCTGTCTCTCTCCCATG
Organism: Apus apus; assembly: GCF_020740795.1. Taxonomy (NCBI): domain Eukaryota; kingdom Metazoa; phylum Chordata; class Aves; order Apodiformes; family Apodidae; genus Apus; species Apus apus. The sequence continues at coordinate 37,764,401 of NC_067312.1, read as the reverse complement.
CCATTTTCCCCATTGTGTCTCAACGCTGACCTTGAAAGACCCTTTCCTGTGGCCGTTACAACCTTGGCCTTGCTGCTGACAGTGCCAACAGGGGTGCCAATTAGTGCTATGTGGTGGGTTTTGTTTTTCCCTTTTTATGAACAAAGTCCATTGAGGCCTGGACTGAGACCACCAGCTTACTTCACGAAGGCCACCAAGTGCCATGGCATTTTTAATTTGCTGCAGTCACTATCGACCTGGTGTTGAACCTTAATCTGTAATCTTTATACAGCCCCTGCGTCTATCATGATTTTAAATTGTTTCACTTGGTAAGAGAAGATATTTGCTTCTGAAGAAAGACACATTAATAAAACATAGTATTATGTAACAAATATGTAAAATACATTAAGTTGCTTCTTGCTGTTAGATGCTTAATTTGAGTTTCCTGTTACAAAGTTCACAAATTTTGTCAGAATTCTGAAGAATTGACCAGGCATACAAAAAAGGGCAGGAATGACAGGAGTATTAGGATTTAATATAAAATAAAGAAAATCTCATGTGTTAAAATAATCTTTGCAGTCTAATATATAAACATGGAGTCTGTGTTCTGATATGGGCTTATCTTATTTGTAGGACATGTCTAGTTACTAGAGCCTTTTTGTCAAAAGTATTTAATCATATCCAGACATATTCTGATTTCAAGGGTTTCAGAGACAGAAAATGGACCTGAAAAATAAGAGTTGTTCTTAAGCATTGCAGGGAGCCCAGGATTAAATCCAGTTGTTCAGAAACATTATTCTGTAATTTTCTGCTTGTCAGCAGAAAAGTTATTTTACAGGAACTTTTATTTCTAATTTTAAATATATATGAAAAAGCTTTTCTCAATGTCCAGTGGAAGTGGTAATCACTAATGCCAAATTTCAAGTAACATACATATATACGTGCATGTACACTAGACTTGTTAGCTGAATACAACATTCTTGATTTTACATTTTTTACACTATTTGTAATATTTTAAACTTCTAAAATTTTTCATTCATTTTCATAATTGAGTAGGAAATACATTGTACAGTTCTGTTTTTGTTTGTGTTTTGGGAATGTTTTTTTTCCCCCCTTCCAGTTGATCCCTCATTGTGAGGCACGCTGTGTCTGCAGTTTTAAATCTTGTGGTGTTAAAGCTAAAGTTGAGAAAATACTAGAACTTTGTTTTTAGCAATAGTACACAGGAAAGCACAGGTAGAGCAGAACTGCCTTGGTATTAAGTCATAATAAGGCTGCAGATTGGACTGTGGATACATCCTCTTAAAATAGCTGTCCTGGTGCTGACAGGAGTAAGTATTCTTATTTATTTTGAATGTATACATCCATGAAGAGGCTGTAGAAGGAATCATGTAAATGTTGGAACACTTACGCCAAAAAATATTTTTATTCCAGTTCAGTTAATTCAGCCGGGTACAAGTCTGAGAAAAAGAGAAAGCCATAAGGAGGAGGGGTGAGTGTATGAGAGTGTGTGAGTGATTCTGTGAAGCCATGTAAAAAAGTCTGTGTTTAAGATTAGAGAATTGGGGGAGGGAGACACTTTAGCCTCTCCTTTAAGTATATCTCCCTCCTGAGTACATTTACTTCCATCACAATGGGCTAGAAGAGATCTTTGTTTAGTGGTGCAGAGCCCCTGAGACCTAATTTAGCTCTTACAGCAAATTCAAAAAGAGACAGAGTGAGCAAGAAAGACCAGAACAAAGATAGGAGTTTGCACCGTGAATATTGATATTTGTGGGTTGCTTCTGCAAATCCTTTGAAAGACGTTCTCCTAGAAATGCTGACTTGGACTTTCTGCTAAAGGAGAGCCGAACTTTAGAGGTGCACATTGTTTCATTTTTCAGCTGTAATAATGAGGAGACAGTATAAATCTGCTTCGTAGGGCAGCAGGGGCTTTTTAACTTTTAAATAACAAGAAGAAAGCCATTAAAGTCAAGCAGGAGTGCATAAAAATTAATTTTGCTTCTGAAAAATGAGTTTTTTTATAAGTTGTACTATTAGAAGCATATATGGGATCTAGTGCTGTGACGCTTACAAAAACTTTCTCAGGAGTCTCAAAACTTAACCTATGATATTTGTTATTCTTGTGTTTAAATTGTTTCCCTTTTGTTTGAGAGTTTGGAATGATTTTGCTTTCTTCTAGCACTTAATTTTGCAAGGGTCATCTTTGGTCCCCTGGACTTAGGGGCCACCTTGATGTTTTTGGATAATTTTTTTCCTGTATTTAACAAATCTGTATTTTCATAAGGAATAGAGTTGTATTGTGTGTGAACACGTGATACATTGCAATAAAACATTGCAATTCATTACTTGAATGTAACCCCATAAATCTTACTTAGTAGGACCCATTTCCAGAGGGTTTTGACATCAAGGCTCTGCTTTGCCACACTACAGATGTGCCATGTGAGTATCACCATTTTAAAAGTACAATATGAAACAAATTCAGATGCAGAGGACATTTGCTTTGGAGTTCAGTTATCAACATGCAAATATTGCTTTGACATCTAGATTTATGGACAGCTGTGGAAATAAAATTTTGATTCAAATGAGATGAGATTAAATGAATCACCTATTAGTTGATTTAACGTGAGGCTTTATGAGTATTTTTGTGGCTGATGCAGTTGTCCTGCAGGTTCATACTTGACTCAAATGTTTCCTTAAAAGAGCATTTGATAATTAAACATAGGCTTGTCAACAACACATGGAAAGCTGATGTGAGTCTACTCAACAGTATACATTTAAAAGTGCATAATTTTGAGGAAGTCATACTTTATTTATCATCTAGTTTTGACTGGCTTCCTGTTCCGTCTCTGAAGAGGGCTCACTAATAAACATCCTACTTCGAGAAACTCGTGCCTAGAGAGGCAGTTGCTAGTTTATGTCACATCGCCTCACTGACACTTGTTGCTGCTGTTGCTAGGCAGCCCGATTTCCGCCAGCCAATAGCACAGTGTAATTCCCCTCAGCAGCAGATTTCAATTAAAGGCCTGGACATATAGCTGGTTTCTTCAGCTGGTCAGCTCCAGGAGTGAAAGAAAGGCTTCAAGAGCTGTGCTGCACAGCTACTTGATTCCTTAAGGTTTTCTGTAATGAAGTCAGGCTGGGTGTCATAGAAAAATATTTAAACAAATAATCGAGCTGTTTCTGTTTTCTCCTGTATAAATCAATTTGGATGGGAAGGAAGTCTTTGCAGTGGTGTTTGTTTCCTTCATTTTCCAAGTAGATTTTATCCCCTGTGTAGTGCATTGAGGAGAAAAAACTGAGCATAAACCAACAGAAAATCCCCTTTTAATCTGCTGTGTGATTAGGAAGCTCTCCAAAAGATCCTGTACCAGTGTTCTTTCCAGCCAAAGAAGGTAGCATACAAGAAATTTGCAGAAACATTTTGGGATCTGCATGCAAATATTACATCTTCAGAAAAAAAAAAGATCTGAGATTAAGCAAAAAAAATGTTGGGATCAACACGTTACTTTTTAAAACATTTTAAAAAATGCTGTTTTGGTATTTTGGGGAGTTAGCTGGGAACTAAAAAAATTCAGGAGAAGGAAATGTTTTGAGCACTATGTCCTGGTATGTTGAGTCCTGGCTGCAGAAACTGATTTTGTGATGCTGTCATTTGTTACAATTGAAGTTAATTCTGTTAACTTGGTTTAAAGCAAGAAATTGAAGAAGCTTTTTTGTAGACATGTAGCTATCTTGCCTCACCAAAATGTAAATACTTCAATTTTGCCTGTCATGTGTGTTGGAAGGAAAGGCAGAATTGAACCATTTAATTAATGTGTAAAAATATTTTCCTTTTTATGTTGCTCAGCACTCTCTTAATATTCATCTTTCTACCAAAGGTAGTGCAGAACTTGCTTCTCAGAATTACACCGATCTCAGCTTTGCTGTTGCTGCAGTAGTTTTTTCATCCAAATTCAGGAAGTAAATAGGACTAACCTAGTCTTTCTGTGACTGAAGAAAGAAGCACTGAGAGTGTACAGAGAGCAGAATATTTTATAAGGTTTTTCCAAAGCGACACAGTGAAATTTATTACGGTTTGTAATCCAGTCTCTGTTGCTGAAGTTTACATCTATTCGTTTCCTTCATGTTCCAAAGTGTTACTGTAGAGATTTCTTGCAGAGTATTTTGTTTTATTGGAAAGATGTTCAGGGCTGTTCTTTCTCACAAAGTTCTGTCCAAATGCAAAGCACACTTCTGTGCTCTAGAAATAAAGGGCTGCCATGTTTCCATTTTTTGTTAATAATTTGATCCTTGAGCTGTGTCCAGGTTGTTTAAGGTCTCTTAAATAATTTCTGGTGTTTATTCCATTTTTCCATTGTTTTCACTTGCCAGAGGTGGTCTCTAGGACATCATCAGGCTGGATACCTAATTCACAATTTCTTAGATCATCTCTAGCAAGACCCTAATAACTCTTCATACCTAAAACTGGTGCTCCATGCAAAACCTCAAATTCTACTTCATATTTTGTCTTTGGTGTCTCATCTAATGCCATTATCCGTCCACTAGGGTGTTGCTCCATCATCTCCTTGGCCTCCTCCTGAGGACTTCAGATCACCTGCTGGAGGTCAACTTAGTTCAGTAGCAGGAAAGAGACTTAGCATGGAGCATTGTGGTGAAGAAGTCAAAATATCTGTGAGTGCATGTATACAGGAGAGGATGAAAATTTGAAGAAAAAGCTTTTCCATAGGACATCAAATCAAGAGAGAAGGATTCCAGGATAATATATGCATTTAACACTCAACCAGGCCCAACAAAGCTTAAAATTGACCAGACCAAGTACTTGGTCTCTTCTCATTCAGGCAGTAGTTAAAAGAACAACTCCTCTCCTCAGAATAAAACAAACAAACAAAAACCTGCTTCTCCTTGAACTTCTTTGTTCTGGTATTTTTTCCACAAAGCTGCTCAAAGCGTCGGATAAAGATTTTCTTCTTGGCCCATCATGTAATGTTGTGTAATTCAGCACTTGTTGATAAATGAGTCTGAAGCAATGAAGACCAGGAATATATGCTATATATCTTAGATTCTTTAAGTTTGCAAAATGAATAGGGCTTGGATTGTCATGGGACACTTGTACAGTTGGCTATGGTTGACAAATGTGTTCTGACCCACTAAATTCAATTAGAGAATGGTGAAGGCACTGTTAGAACCATACTAACACGTGCAGATATTAGTCTAATGGTGGCCTTCACATAGCTGCATGGTGTACATTCTTCTCCTTTTCTTCATGTGAGCAGAACATCAGTCAAGCATTTCTCAAGTTAAAGTAGCAAAATCAGGATTCATACAAAAGGGAACTGCACTGACAAACATCATATTCACCTGCTGAATAAAAGGTAGATGACAAGCAAGGAGGTAGGGAGATAATTCAGTAAGTCTGTGGTCTGTAAGGAATATGCCCTTACTCTTTTTCAGGATTTCAAATCAAGACACATTCCCTCTGGTAATAATGAGTATCATTAGTAGCCTTATCACTTACCATCACTTTATGATATTGTGATATCCCCTCTAAGATGAAAAGGTCGAGAGGAAAAGATAGGTTAAAATTTTCTGAAGTGCATACTTGGAAGGCATAGCATGCAGATAGCCAGGAGGTGCTTGTGCCCCATTTGCACTTACTTTTGTGATTCATCTGAGGATGATGCAGTTTCTGCTGAAGTTGAAGAAGTCGTTAACTTGGACTTATGAGGGTTCCTTCCTGGCACTACTTTGTAGGAGAAGGCTGAAAATGGTAAGTTAGGATCAAAATATTTTCTTGCCCACCTATAGCAACACATTCCATGCTACAGCAAACCCCAGTATGGACCACATGGAATCACAGAATAGTTTGGATTGAAAGGGATCTTAAAGATCATCTTGTTCCAGCTACCCTGCATCACCTCCCTTGTCCTGCAGGTTACACTTATTTTGATGCAGCCCAAGACATAGTTGGCTTTCTGGACTGTTAGTGCACATTGCCAGCTCATGTTAGGATTCTCATCAACCAACACCCACAAGTCCTTTTTCTCAGGACTGTTCTAAATCCATTCTCTGCCCTGTCTGTAATTGTGCTTGGGATTGCCCTGTCCCAGGTGCAGGACATTGCATTTGGCCTTATTGAGCTTCATGAGGTTGGCAAGGGGCCACCTCTCTGCTCTGTCAAGTCCCTCTGGATGGCCTCCCTTCACTCCAGCATGTCAACCACGTTTCACAGGTTAGTGTTGTCAATAAACTTGCTGAGGGTGCACTCAGTGCCACTGACCATGTCTCTGACAAAGATGATAAACAGCAGCGGTCCCAGTACTGACATGTGAGAAATGCCACTCATCACTGGTCTGCATTTGGACATCAAGCCATGGAGCACAACTCTTTGAGTACTTCCATCCAACTAATTCCTTATTTACTGAGTGGTCCATCCATCAAATCCATGTGTTTCTGATTTAGAGACCAGGATGTCATGTGGGGTGGTGTGGAACACTTTGCACAAGTCCAGTTGGATGATGTCAGTTGCCCATCATGTTGATCTAACAGACAGCTTTGCCACAGTAGCTTTCAAACTCACATAGGCAATAAATAATAATAATATTTTCTGGTATTTTCAGCCTCTTACAAGAAAAAATAGATTCTGCATACCTAATTTTAAAAATTATTTTTCATCTTTTCAGATATCTTTCATTACTTGTTTAGCATTTTTGTCCTTTTTATTTTCTTAATTGTTACTATTTTTAGTCTTTTTATGTTTTTAAATTTATTCTAGTTTTCTTTACCTTTTACCTGTATTTCTCTTCTACTTGTGTCATCCTTGCACTGGACTTTTCCACATTCTCTGTGGTTGCAGGTATTTTTTTATTCTTTGTTTAGCAGATGTCACCTTTTCTCACTGAGCAGGAATTGTTCCTCCTCTATTGTAGTAGACCTTGACATTCACAACTTTTAATAGTTACAGGTTTTCGTGGTCAAGTGATGTAGTCTAGGCCCCTCAATCACCAAAGGTCATGGGTGCCTTTAAGACTTTCTAATAAGATTAAGTTAGTTGCTTCTGAGTGTTTTAACAATTGAGGCTGTGCTTGCAAAATTATTCACTGCCTATCCTGGACAGTGTTACCTAGCTCTTTGGTAAGTTTACACAGCTCGTATTGCATCCATGAAGGTTTAACATATTCTATAAATTACTGACTTCACTGTAACATCTCACTGAAACCATTTGTGCACTAGGATCTTTCTGATACCATTAAGACTTAGATTATTATCCACCAAATAATTTTAAATTCAATTTGGCACCTGTGATAGGTGCTCAAATACAAAACTGTGACTCTAAAACCTCTTCTCAGCTGCAGAATACATAATCTCTGTGATCTTACTTGATTTTAACATTTAGGTTTTTCAGAAATAAAATGTTCCTGTTTTTTCCTGCTTTTGTTTGCATTTCCCATATGTACTCACCTACAGTGCAGATAGCATTCCTCTGCCTGTGCTCCTTTGAGGATCAAATCCATAAATATACAATGATATACCTAACAGAGCAGTCTTTATACTGAACACAAGTGGAGCAGGAGATGACTGGGGACTTTTTATCCAGTATGGCAGAGTTAGGAGTACTTCCATATGAGCTTGGTAACTATGCCAGCTAAGAAGAGTACCATTGCTGTGGGCAATTTGTAGCAATAAGGGAGTGGAGATGTTGGTTTTCTTGCTTGTTGGTGCTCCTCAGAATACTTCTAAAGATTCGTTGGGTCAGAAACAGGCCAAGCATGATTCATTAGCCCCACAGAGCAGGAATAAACATCCAAATATCTTATTTTGACCTTGGATCTATTTTCCATATTTTAAACTGAGTAAAAATAGCTATTGAGTCAGGAACTGGAGCAAGAGCTTTCTCTCTAAGTGATTTGGTGACAGTGCTAAAGAACCATGCTCTCTCCCATTCTGTCTTGATTTTCTTGTTAGTTCCCCCTTTTTCTAAAGAACAGATAGTCCAAAATTGAACAGTGCAATGAGAAACTGAGAATATTCACCATCCTTTATAAAGTCTCTGAAACCTGTGTGAATTCCTAAAGGTGAGTCTTATGGTGTCTTCATGCCTCTACATATTTAACCCTTAGTTGCCATACTATGAAGCAGTAAAAAGAACCGTCGTTCTTTTCAACTTGTATGAATCATCACTATTCTGCTGAAAATGCTGAAGTTGTAATAATTTTCTGCAGCTGATAATTTGCATGAATTGGTGAATTGTATCAATGTTTTTAAAGATTATAATTAGAAATGCATTAGGAAATCACTATCAGAGTGAGAAGTCATCATTCACTTTTAATGGAACAATTATGGTGTCTTCTATATTAATAACTTCAAATGCCAAACTGTAAACAAGGATGCTGAAGGATTATCAAAGTCCTAAAGCATGTAGCTATATAAGGATGTTTTGTTTAATTTGACGTGGTTTGTTTCTGCCCTTTTTTTTCCCCATGCTCTGTAAAAGGTAAAATATCTTCTTTCCCAGTTATTTACTGAGTATGCATGCACATTGATCACAAGTTCACAAAGTCAAGCTTAGTACAGATGGTAATGATGAGTGGCATGGATCAGAAACAGCTTCAGTAGCATTGGACAGTGCTATCCCCAGAGGGTCATTCTGCCACCAGCAGCAGGCCTAGCTATGGACAGCAGCTTGGTAGAACAGCAGCAGGGCTGGGATCTCAGTCACTTGTTGTCCTACCACAGCATCAGAGTACTGTCGAACATAATCACCCAGTCAAGCTAATGCGCATGAATTTATTGACCCCCTTGTGTAGCAGATTGTTCTTCAAACAGTCCTCTTGATTTCACTGGAGATAGGATAGACCAAGAATTAGTGAATGCAAGGATTATTTTCATCTCAGTGTGTCTGTTATTTCTGTGCTCAGCTCTGTCTGGTGTGCACAATACAGATATTTCTCAGAAATTCAAGGGGTTTTGTTTTGAATACTTCTAAGCAAGTAGATAGCCAATTGAATAATTTATTCCTTTATACAAGATAAACTTGATCCTCCGGGCTGACAAAGTAAAATCACTCAATCTTTTTCCACCGCTATTTGTTAGACAAAGACAGAGGGTCTCCAAAGAAACACTAATCATTTGAGCTGTGTGTAGCTGTCTTCAGCAGAGATAACTGAAGGTGTTTTGTGGTTTTTTGCTTGTTAAAAAAACCTGTTTCTGCAAGAAATAAGGCCTGGGTCCTAGGAATTAGTTTTGTTCTTTCTTTTTTTCCCCCTTTTAATACTCAGAATACAGGAAAAAGATACGCAGTATAGATTTGGTACTTGCATATTCCTTGTATTTTTTACTTATCTCTGAATATGTCTCCAAAGACTTCTGCTTGTGCCACATTAATGTGTTTTCTCAGTAAGACTCACTATTTCAGGTTCTTTCCTTAAGAATTCTGCTTGTCTTTTCTGCCATTACCTGGGTGTTCCCAGTTGTCTCTGGTGTTTTACTTCCTTGAGGTTTGAAGTAAGCATTTTTCCTCTGTCGGTGAACCTTTCTTATTAAGCATTTACAGCATGTGCAGTGCAGCCTGTGTTTAGACATCACTTCTCTGCTATTTCTAAGGTGCTGGTTGTTGGAGAGGCTCCAGAGAAGGGCCACTAAGATGATCAAAGGCCTGGAACACCTCTGCTATGAAGACAGGCTGAGAGAGTTGGGGTTGTTCAGCCTAGAGAGGAGAAGGGTCTGGGGAGACCTTGTAGCAGCCTTCCAGTACTTGAAAGAGGCCTACAGGAAAGCTGGGGAGGGGCTTTTCACCAGATAAGACAGTGATAGGACAAGGGGTAATGGTTTTAAACTGAGAGAGCAGAGATTTAGGTTAGATATTAGGAAGAAATTCTTCACTGTGAGGGTGGTGAGGAACTGGAATGGGTTGCTCAGGGAGGTTGTTGATCCCCATTCCTGGAGGTTTTTAAAGCCAGGTTGGATGACATTTTGGGCAACCTGGTCTAGTGGTAGGGTTCCCTGTACATGGCAGGGGGGTTGGAACTTGATGATCTTTAAGGTCCCTTCCATGCTTTAGGATTCTATGATTCCGTGCTTAAAGACCGTTGCTCAGATTATAGGTAGCTATCATAACACTGAGGCAATACATGCAAACGTGGCCGTGTATTCTTTGTTGCCCCCATCCCTTCTGGGAGGCCACTATGGCATCCTTCCTCCAATGCCAAGCTTACCCTGGCTGTACACCTGAAGCCTATAACTGTATTATCTTAATTTCTCTTTCCTTGACACACTTCACTTCTCATTTCAGACAAGTCTGTTTCTAACCCCCTAAAACATACCTTCTGGCATGTAACCCTTTAATGACACATGCCCTTCTAGGACTGTAATTTTCTTTCCTTTGATCCTCTATCTAGTTTAGCACCACTTAACTCAGTTTCTTCTCTTATCCCAGACTTGGTTTTATGATGGTCTTTGTGTAAACTGTATCCTAATTTGTCTCCAGCTATGATGATACATCTAACAGGCTAACATCTCTTTCTGTATGTTAGCAACGCTTATTAATTGAATCATGAGACATTTTATAGACTTCATGGCTAGATAGCTGTGCTCTGTTACTGTTCAGCCGATACTCTGTAATGTTGGTTTCCTCTTGGGGAAGTATAGGTAAGCAATCAAAACACAGTCAAACAAAAAAGGTCAAAACACAGACTCTGAATTTTGGATGTACGAACGTCTCAAATTCTGGTGTCACTACATGAAACAATTACATTGTGGTGTCTTTAGTAACATGAAATTTTTGGATGATGATAGGTTTCTGTTCAGTTGCCTTTGTAAGAACTTTGAATATGGAAAACATAAATTTTCCATGGGGTTTTGAAGATTCATACTTCTGCTGCCTCTGTCCTTGATTATATTTCTAAACTTCCTGTTGCTGTTTTGTTCCAATGAATACTCTGCCACTACTTTAATTTCCTTTGTTCACTCATAAGCCTAAACTGCACTAGGCAAGCTGTCCCGAGGCTATGTTTTTTGCTAGTTCTCCACAAAGAAAAGTGAATTTCCCTATAGCTTTCAATGTTCAAGAGTCTCTCTGATAATTGTATGTGTTATTTAATATTGTTGCATCTTATCATGGTCACTTTGCCCATCAACTCCTGTCAAGTGTCAGTGAGTGACTGGCACTGCTGAGCTGGTCAGGTAACTGGGATCAAGAAATAAAATGTGAGCCTTTTCCTGTATTTTGGCACACATTTTTATATGAATTGCCACTTCTTCTCTGAAATTTTCTTGCAAAATGAGAAGTGATGGGCAGTATGTTAAGAAGAGGTACCGGAATCAGCTTTCTAATGCTCTTTTCCCTTCTACATTTCAGCTTTATTTCTTTGTGAGGTAGGCATAACAATTGCTACGCACCTGGGACATTTCAGTGTTCACTTAATACTTACTAAGTTCTGTATGTTATTATATCAATGGCAGGGAATTTTTTTAAGTTTCTGTTACTGTATAATATGTTTTCCTTTGGGACATTCAAAATCAGTGGCTGATATCAGAGGAAACTACTGCTTTTTCTCCACTCCATATTACACACTGATAACACACTAAGAATGACTACAAATAGAAGAGGAAACGTTGTGGGAAGGAAAGAAGGGATAAAAAGCTCCTACTGAAATAAGCAGGGTGGCAATAAGAATTTTCCAAATCAGAAAGATGATGTAATATTTCTGAAAAAAAACAACCCACAAAACAAACAAACAAAAAACCACACAAAAACCACCACCACCACCAAAAAGTTGTCTGGTATCTGATTGCCTGTACTTGCTGTTAGTGTGTAGCTCTAAATAAACTGTCTGGATTTTTCCCAGAATCATGTCTAAAACATTTGGCTCGTAAGACATAAGAGGGCTATGTGTTGGAGTCTCCCTTTGCATTTTTGACACATTGGGTTCTTTTGCCTTCAGTACAGCACTGAGTAAGAACTTTTTGCAGGCTACTGGTCTTTTAAAAGAGAGACATGTGGGAAGGGTATCAAAGTATTTTTATTTTCATTATGGTACATTGCTTGGTTTTGGTTTTTAATTTGTTATTTTAATTTTAATCAAAATATGTGTAATTGTAATTACTAGATTTTTAATACCAAAAACCTGGAGTTTAATTGCATGGGCATTAAATCTCTCATAGCTTTCCTTAAGTATTCTCAATGTATTTAGGGCATTCTCAAAATTTTCACAGAAGTCCATATCTTTTGGCTGATATTTAATAGCTTTGGAGTATTTACTCTGGCACAGAAAATCTGCATATTGGTGATTGTTACCATAATACAGAGTGTTAAGCAGGTACCTTTTATGTTTCTTACCTTACCTCTTAATACCTGACATAAGAAAAGTATTTTATGGAGTAGTAAGTTCAGGCTGGAAATTAATATATATTTTTTTCTCCACTATATTCTCTGCCTGTATATAGGGATTCCTTTTGCAGTTATTTGATTGTGCCAAAATAAACCTTTAAACTTACACTATTTTGTAGATTAGATTGTTTGTTGTTAGTTCTGTTCAGGATGTGAAAATAAGGGAAGATTATGCTGCTAGTTGCCTCTCAGTCACCCACTCACCCACTGTGAACCTTTCTAAATACCTTGTATTTAGAAAACTTCCTGGTCTATACAGGTGCCTAATTTTTCAGAAAAAAAAAACCTGACAGGTGCCAAGTTTCCGTAGGAATTTTATGAATTTGACTAGGCAGGTTTCAACCTTACAGGTTACAGAGGCACTGCTGAGGCAGTAGTCAAGCTCACAAGCCTGATAAAGCATCATATAAAAATATACCTTGAACTTCTCAAGATTATGATTGCCAGTGTTTGGTTTTCATTACTAGTCTTAATTTTAAACTGAGACTCCTCAGTATAGAGATATATCCTCAGACACAGATTGTTAGTAGTAGTGGTAGAAATTTAATTTTGCATTTATTGGCACCGAAAGATATTTTGAACTAAACTGAATATACGGATTTGAAGTAGACATCCATTCCCATTACAGAAAGGCCTTAATTTCAGATTGAAAAATCAGGTGCTTTACAGTGTAAGCCACAGAAACAGTAAAAGCCTCCTTTGAAAATTGTGGCTGTGTGTTGTTATTGCCAGTTTGTAGCTCATCCCTGACACTTGGATATTCCCAAGAGCATTTTTCTGGTAACTTTATTATCTGTATGAGATTATAATTAAAAATTGAACAAATATTGTTTGACTTCCCTTTGAATCAGAGAGCAGCTCTTCTGAGACACTTACTAAACTTTACTCCAGGCATTGTGATTCATATAACAGGAAATTTGACAGTTAGAGAGAAAATTAAAGCAAAACAAAAACCAAAAACCCACCACCACCCCAAAAAACCCAAGCAAGCAAGCAAACAAAAAAACCAAAACAACAAATCCTTCCCCCTCCCCCAAAAAAAACAACAAGCCAAAACCAAACCAAACCAAACCAACAAAACCCCCAAACAAATCCCTAAACTACTGTAAATACTTTTGATTGACTTACAGGAGGATGTTACGGAAGACTTTTAACCTACACGGCACCCAGCTCTGCCAGCTGGAACCAAGTGGCTGAAATTGTGTAGGGAGCGTAATCTAGCACCGCTGGGTCCCTCTCGGGTGAAATACAGGTCCTGACTTGCTCCTTTCAAGGTCCATTCCAGGACAGTCTTGTGTGTCCCCAAAGACATGGTAGAAGGGGAATGAGAGCACAACAAGTGATGAAAGCCACATTGTGCAAGACTGGACTACCAGAGGTCATAGAGGAAGCTTCTTGGTCATGTGCAATAGCTGGAACAAATCCATTAATAAATGTCTGTTCCGTACAGAAGATTCGTCTCATCTTCTGAGCATGGGGGAAAGATTAGGTGTGTATTAGCTAGCTATGTGGAATGTTTTTTCTCCTGCAACTGAAAACTGTTTTTGAGCTCTGTTGAGTTGCTGAGGCAGTGGATGTCAGTTGAATTTTAGTAAGAACTAAAGTGGAAAAAAAAGCCAACAGCAAAACTCTAAACTCTTCCAGAGACCTTACTGGCGGGTCTACATATGTTTAGGTATTGTTTCCTATTTGGACACTCCCCTTTGAAGATTATTGGATTTTGACTTTTCGTTAAGGAGAGGGGATGTAAGCTTATTCAGTGAGTGAATGCCTATCATTCTTCAACTATTCTTACTTTCAGGAAGAGTGCTAATATTAGAATCATAGAATGGTTAAGGTTGGAAGGAACCTTAAAGATCATCAGGTTCCAACCTCCCTGCCATGAGCAGGGACACCTCACGCTAGACCAGGCCGCACAAAGCCTCATCCACTCTGGCCTTAAACAGCTCCAGGGAGGGGGCTTCTACAGCCTCCCTGGGCAACCTATTCCAGGGCCTTGCTACTCTCCTGGTGAAGAGTTTCCTCGTGATGTCTAACCTAAATCTATTCTCTTTAATGGTTTGAAACCATTACCCCTTGTCCCATCAATACCCTCTCTGGTGAAAAGCGCCTCCCCAGCTTTTCTGTACCCCTTTCAGTTACTGGAAGGCCACTGCAATGTCTCCCCGCAGCCTTCTCTTCTCCAGGCTGAACAGCCCCAACTCTCTCAATGTGCAAATTCGTGTTATTGAGATTGGACTTAGCCTATAGAATCTAATTTTGTAGTTCTTTAGCTGAACTTGTCTTGGTGACTAGAGAAGAACAATTTGGTTTTCTCTGGTTCCAGCTGAGCATTGTATTTTATCCTTTAAAAGTATTGTCAATACTTTAAAAAAAATAGTGTTGAATACAGATTTTACTGTCTGCACACACCATGTGCAATGCATATGAAAAAATCAGAGGAAAAATTATATTCTGCCCCTAATGTGCAGAGATTTACATATGTAACACTAGGATGAAAAGTTATTTTACCCACATTAAAAAAACCCTGCTTTAAAGTGCAGAACATGGCCATTTTCCAAATTGAATATTACAATATTAAATATTTGCAATACTTAATATATTATTGTAACATGTGTTCCAATATTTTAACAGTGGCCGTGCTCAAAGACCTGCCCATTGCAGTTAGATAAATTAATTGAGTTATTTCAAAATTGTTTGGTATAACCGTAGCTTCCTTATTCATACTACAGGGAAAATATGGAATAATTACAATGATGCTTTATTATTACCTTTGACATTATTAATCAGTAAAACTGTACTGATTTTGTCATTCTAATGCATCCTTATAGCGAACTACACTAAAAACATGGCTCTTGATGCTTTATTCGAGGGCCTAGATTCTCATAATTTGGTGTTCCCATACAGAGTCACAAAGTGATCGGGGTTAGAAGGGACCCCTGAAGATCAACTAGTCCAACCCCCCTTTTAGAGCAGGATCACCTGCAGTAGTTTACACAGAACTGTGTCCAGACAGGTTTTGAATGTCACCAGAGAAGGAGACTCTTCTGGGCATGCTATTCCAGTGCTCTGTTACCCTCACATTAAAGAATTATCTTTAACTTGAACCTCCTGTGCTCCTATTTGTGCTCATCGCCCCTTGTCCTGTCATTGGACACTGCAGAAAAGCGAGTGGACCCAACCTTTGGATATTTATAAGTGTTTATGAGATCTTCCATCAGTCTCCTCCAGGCTAAACAGGCCCAGCTCCTTCAACCTTTATAATAGGGTAGGTGCTCCATTTCCTTAATCATCTCTATGGCCCTGTGGTGGACTCTTTCCAGTAGTTCATTATCCTTAAAGAGCTGGGTATCTCAGAATTGGACACCAGTATTCCAGATGCAGCCTCACCAAGGCAGAATAAAGGGGGAAGATAACCTCCTTTGACCTACAGGCCACAGCCTTCTTAATGCACCCCAGGATGCCATTGGCCTTTTTGGCCACAATGGCACATTGTTGACTCATGGTCATCCCCCAGAGCTTCTCCCCAGATCTGCTCTCCAGCAGGTCAGTCCCCAGCCTGTATTGAGGTTGTTCCTCCCCAGATACAATACTTCTATACAGGTAGACCTTGAGAATAATGGATCCAGGATGATGCTGCAGAAGGGAGAGGAGAAGTCTAAAAGAAGTATTTTCACAGCTTGATAGTATTTTGACAGCAAGAATCTCCAGGAAGAGTAAAACTCAAAATTGCAAGTGAATAATTAATTGGAAGCTGTGTATGACAAGCATGAAAGATAGATTTTGCTGAAAAAGGAGAGAAGAAGACAGAACAACAACAAAGTAATTTCTAAAGGGGGAGGAGAAAGATTAGTAAATCCTTTTGAAAACATACTGCTCAAAATTATTCATTACCATATGAGAGGCTTAAATGGCTCTATAGCCTTCTCCACAAATCAAATTCTTGCTTTTGCTAGACTGATAACATTTGATAGAAGAAATTTTTTTATATATAAATTCATATTTATTATTTTCATACTAATTCATGGAACAAAATAAAACTTGTGAGGTCCAGCAAAAATGTATCTTGCTGTTATGACTGAGGAGTTTCTGTGAGGTCTGTTCTTGCATTTACAGACTTGTACCCAAAGTTCCTGCAGCTTTTCAGGCTGTATTTAAAGGAAATTCTTTGTGAAAATGTCCGTACAGTATTTTTGTCACAGGGTAGTGCTTCCAGCACTGACAACAGAGCCTGGCTACGGAAGACCCCTGAATAACTTGGGAAAAAGGCAAGATGGCAGATTCACAGCAATGATCATCAATAGCATCTAGATTAGGTGGCACTGAGAAGTGAGAAAGAGGGGCAATTAGATTTGCCTGTTGCGCGAAGTTGAAAAAAGTTTTTATAGTATCAAAGGGAAAAGTCATAAACCTCCCTATTTATTGCTTTGAAGGTAAACCACATAAGAGCAGTTCCTTTCTTAACAGATTGTGTGGACACTTTTTCCTAAGAGTGTCTTACTCCTGTCTAAACTTCTAATACTGAGGTATTTCTAAGCTATTGCATGGACTCTAGGTTTCAAATGCACAGCTAACAGAATAAGGCATGTGTAGTTACTTTTATGTAACATGTCCATCACATTTATATAGAAGGGGATGAGCATTGGTGTCTGGGTGTATAAATCCAGATCCTAGACCTCTCCTCCATCTTGCTCAGACACAAGCACAGACGCAGGCTTACAGTGTGCAGCCTGCAGTACAGAAACCAACATTTGCTTGTAAATCAGACTTCCGCATGGCAGAGTAGTAAGATGCACCATAGGAGCTTATGGTAGTAGTTATTGTCAGCCCTGTTTTAAAATAAGTGTTTTTGCTATCACATTCTTTTTCTTCTGCTGGGATGGAGGCAGTGCATTAGCCAGAGACTGAAGCACTCCTCAGGAACAATCTATAGGAAAGAGTTTTGGCAAATTGCTTCCCTGTATCTTTTACATTCTCATACAATTCAAGGGAGTTTTCCAGTTCTTAATTGGTAGAGGAATGTATCAGAAAGGAAGTTTTAACTGGGACTCTACTCACATTATTACTGTAAATAATTGGATTGTTGCAGCTAACCCATCAGCTATTATGAATATGATATGGCTGTTACAAGCTAACATTGAAATATGTGTTAGAAGATGAGAGGCAGGTAGTAGACCAGAAAACAATGATTTTTTTTTATTTTTTTTTTTAATAATGGCCAGTGGGAATAGCATGGCACAAGTAAAAAGAGCAAGTTTTTCCAACTGGGTCACTTGGTTCAATGGCATCATAATTTTCTTTATTTCCACATTGTCCTTTACAGAATTTTTAACCTTTCTTTTGCAGAAAATAAGGTGGGAAGGATTGGAGAAATAAGTTTTGTAGAAAACAAGACTCTTAGATACCAAGTAATATGGATATTTTGAAAAAAAAAAAGGAATACAAAATTATGTTGAATAACTTTTTAATGAATAGTAAATCCAAATTAAAAGGGTATTACAGTGTTGCAGAAAAGTGTTTATTTTGTATGGCATTAGGAACTTTGTAGTGGTGAAGTCAGTGGAACTAAAGCTCTCATAATAGTCTGTGAAGGCTTTAAGATTCAACCATTTAAACAGCAAAACCTTAACATGAATTAGATCAGACATGATGCTGAACCCTCTGCAGGGTGCTGGTACACACAATGGTTATATTGTGAGAAGTCTGACTCATAAAGAGTGTCTTACATAAAGCATATTATATAAAGTAGCTCTTCACCTGCTGGCATACATTCAGGTCTCCAGAAAGTTCTGCAAATCTCCTGAAGTTTGGATGTGTCACCATGTTTGAGTCTGCCTGTGCATGGAAGTGGCCTCCAATGTTAGATTTTATAAATGCTTACGCATCAATCAAGTATCCAAGTGCAGTTGTAGAGGCAATCAAAGAGAAAAGAGGAGTACTCCTGTTGGAAAATTTCGCAAATACTGCTTTCTGCCAAAAATGTTACTGCAGTTTTACTATCTGCACAGAGCAGGTAAGAATTTAGCCTGTGCATAAAAGATTTTGTGTAGTGAACTGCCTGAAATGGAACAGGCATCTTCTTTCATATGCTAGTATGAAACAGTTAATAATTATATTATGATTGTTGTTGTCATAATAATAATAATTATAATCATTAATATTTTTAAATTATAATATGTTGCAATGTACTGTAGGAATTATATTTTAACCTACGAGCACGTCTCATTCAGGTCAGCTTTTCTTTACAGTTCACAGGCTCTCAGCCCATTAATCACAAGGTGACACTCCTAAGTGGTAAGATGATACATATTAATATTTATGGTTTTCCTGTACTGTGCTCTTGCTTTTGCTATACTGAGAAAGAGCAGTGCTGTCTATCAGTATGGGCTAACACCTCTTTAAAGCTGTAAACTGACAAGCAGCACACTGCCATTTTTACTAATTATTTTACCAAGCTGATGACAACTAATCAAACTGAACTGCCAGGCGGTCTGCCTGTACAGGAACTGGCACTGTTTACTTTCAGTACCTGCTTTGTGGTTTTAGGAATTTTCTTTCTCACCAGTGTCTGCTGGATATGTACTACTTGAGCATAGATTGCTTTACTAATCTTAAAGAAAAAAAACAAAGCAATTGTAAGGTCGGTCCAAAAACTTCCAGCCTTTTTTTCTTTTATTTAATGCAAACAAACATTTTCAGTGGGAGATACTGGGTCATTTGGAAATCAATCCAAGCATCCGGGGGCAGGTTCTGTGTGTGTCTGTAAAACTTTCAATATAATAGTACTTTTCAATATAATATTTCAGTATAATTGTTCTTTGCCTGCAGCTGGGTGCCAGTCCTGCCAGGATTTTGAAGATAAATCTTTTCAAATGTGCATGAAGTTGTGACTCAATTTTGAAGCATGGGGGGTTTCTGTTATGTTTGGTGTTTTTCACAAATTTTACATTTTAGGGAATGGTCTGATTATCTGTGGCTGCTGTAAAAATGAACTGCTAGAAATGACAGGCATTTCACATTAAAAGCTATGACACCATTTGACCTTTAAAAGTTGCAGTGTTTTTCAGTGGTCTGAGGCTCTCCCACTGCCCTCACATACATAGTCCTTGTGGCTTAAATCTGTGAATCATAAACATGGATAGAGCCACTTGTGTGGAACATTCCTATTGAAAATATTCTACCTTGAGAATATTGGCTCAGCTGATGTTTGGGTTCGTGGGTTCAGAGATTTTTGGCAACTCTTAAACTTCTGTAAAGTTAGCACTGCATGAAGAAACGCTGTGATCTTTTTTAGCTCAGCTGACATGTTGTCTCTCTAGCTGAAAATAAACTGATCTGCTGTGCTGAAGCCAGATTCCAAGCTGTGCATTCTGTCAAGGCTACTTTTCCTTAAGCAGCTCTTTCAATCCTTAGTCAAGTCTTTAAAAAATATAATGCTATAGTAGATAATAATGCAGCTACTGGTGTTATTTTGTGCAAATGTTAAATAATTAATTGTGAATGTTCTCTATTACTAGCACCTAATCACTGATAAATGGTAGGTTCAGAGAAAATCTGCCATCAGATACTATAGGGGAATACTTGCAAGCATCTGCAGCTTTTCTGTGCATATATATATGTATATATAAATGAGTATATATGAGTATAATGAGAGTCACACGTGTATTCATAAAGGCACACCTTCTCATGTCATGTTTTGGCCATGTTCCACCAACCTTTTGCTCCCTGTTTGGACCATTCATTATTGATTCATTCTAGAATATTAAAACCAAAATAAACAGAGGTTTTAATTAATCAGAAATACAATATATTTTATCATAATGTTCTTTCCTAAATTGTAGGATAATTATGTTCAGTGTGTATGGAAAACAACATCATGTTCCCTTTGGATGTGTATATATATTTGCACAATTTTTTTTTCTGAACCGATCATTGTATGGTGACCCAGTATGGTCTGGTTAACTGGGACACTGCATGTCAGTTGTAAAATGCAGGAAAAATACATTTCTGTGACAGGTGTTTTACATGTCAAGTACAGTGTTTAGTTGTATACGAAAGAAGATACTGCAACAGCACTAAGAGGGTAAGTTTGTCTTCTTTGATGCACTCTTTTCCTGCCACCTTGTTTCCTCATCATACTGCAGTACACAGAAAGATTATGCCTGCACTGTGTATGGGTTTTGCCCTTGATGAATCCAGTCATTTCAGCTTTCACAAAGAACAAGCCTGTCTAAAACCAGAGTGGATTTGTAAAGTGTTTACTAAGCTTTAAAATCCCGCATAACAGACGTGATTAAATAGACACCAATGACAAACAGTTCTGTAAGAAACTACAGCACATAACTGTTCCACAGGTTTACTGTTTGTTTCTGCTGCTTTCAGGGAAATAAGAAATATGTGACCTTTTTTCTTTTGCAATTTGTTAGGGTACTGGAAGAGCTATGTTTAGTGTTTGTTTTGGGGTTTATGCAATAAACAATTTATTGCAATGAAATTATTTTATTTCCAGTGGAACCCTAAATAAAATTACTCTTGTGAACAGTACAATATTCATAACACTGTCATTCTTCAGGTGTGAAGGCACTGCTGAACAAGGAGCCAGTTTTATCACTGTTGGCAACAAAAAGTTGCATTGCTTTTTATCTGCCCAGTAATGATGAGTGACTTCATCTGTTTCGCGGTCTCCCATGCAAGGAACAAGCCACCTAGCGAACTAGCAGCCAACTTTGTATACTGTCATTGCAGCAAAGACTCTCTTCTTAAGACTAGCAGGGACATTCAAACAAGGGCAAGTATCCCAGCTGTGTTGAATGAGCTCCTGCAGCCCTAACACAGTTATCCATGTGGATGATGGGACAAGTGCTTTGCCCAAGGCCATGCTGCAATTCAGAATCAGGTCTGTAAATATTGTGGAACACTTGTAATTTGTCCCATCTTTACAAACTGCTGCATACCAAGAGTTACCTTCATCTAGACAAATAAAAGCTAATACAGCTACTATTACACTATGTCTGTGGGAATAAAAATGTGAAATACATTCTACTGCTGTTCCCTTGACAAGCAGTTAAGGCATGCAAAATTGTGAGTGGAATCTTCTGTCCATCAGCAATAGAACAGCTGTGAAGCACTATAATTAAATACACATGATAAATTTTATTTTGTCTCCTTAATGACTTCCTAAACTAAATCCTTTAGTTTAAAATTTAATGGCTGTTACTATAAATCACCACTGCAGATAGGAGGCCAGCAGCCACATTGTGCAAGAAGGCATAGACAGCAGTATCAGAAATCTGAAGAGGGGCAGGTGTTGAGCTACATTTATACCAGCAGTATTAGGCATGTGTGTAGCTTTTAGAAAAAGCAGATAGGCTGAAAAAGGCTTCTGTAAATCCTGTGTTCCTGACACTTCACTTTGTCAATTTTATGCCATCCAACTGTATTGAAATATCTCTATCTGTTTGATAATCGTAATTGTTTATGTTCTTTTTTGTTAGAGCAGTTAAGTACTTTTCAGCTTTGGTCTAATCTGCCTATGGTCAAGAGCTCTGACAAAGCACGGCACGTTGGTGAGGTTGTAGTGGAGAGATTTCCCGTTTGGTGAGGTTGTAGTGAAGAGATTCCCTGGGTGGATTGCAAAATGGAGAAGAGGGAGGAGGCACAGTTACTAACTATGCAGGCACCCAGCACGTTCCCCATCATACTGTTTGTACCTTCTTCCATTATTCTGTGTTTTCATTTTTAACTTAAAGTGGATGCTGCATGTGGCTTTCTGTAAGTTGTCACCCTTGTCTCTCCACATAGAGGTGTCACAGCATCTCAGATGAGGAGGGTAGGCATGCAGAGACAAGGGCTCTTATTCTTGCAGATCTCACAAGCTCCTGCTTGGAGTGCCAGATATTTGAATAGGGACTGTGATTTGCTTGCATCCCAGCTCTGTCTGAGCTTCAAACTGGGATAAGCATAAGCCATCTGATTTCACTGAGTTATGTTGGTACATGGCAATCTTCGTACTAAAAAAGCATGTCATCCAAAAATGTTATTGCTGGTAGAGCTCCACACTAACATGACTTCTAGACCAGAGCATTTTCATATGAGAATTAGCGCACTCAGGGCCTACCTCTTTTGGACAAGAGCTCTGCAGTTTTAAAGCCAGCCTGAAAAAAAAAGCAGACCATCATACACTGCTGCAAACAGTGCTTGAGGGTTCTCCTTTTCCCAGTAAGCAGAGGTTCTTCTTTGAAGTGCTGTGCTACTGTTCTATGGAGGGTTTTTGGTAGTGATACATTTAGTGATACAAAATATCTTCATTATTGACAGCCCCAGGAGAGGCAGGTATTACCACATGCTGCACCGTGTTGTGAGAGCCCTGCAGTGACTGGGGAAAGATTATGAAAGAACTGCAGGATCACTGTGGAAGACAGAGCACTGCACCAGAGATGCTATGAATGCTTTTTTCC
Organism: Apus apus; assembly: GCF_020740795.1. Lineage (NCBI taxonomy): Eukaryota > Metazoa > Chordata > Aves > Apodiformes > Apodidae > Apus > Apus apus. The sequence goes on along the minus strand of NC_067312.1, from coordinate 37,741,577 downwards.
CCCCACAATGATTGCGCCCCAAAGTGTTTGTGTCAGGACACCAACTACTTCATATTCCTGTTTTTTCAACCACAAAACTAGGCTCAGAATTTGATTTGGCAGCCACTGAGCCACCCTAATATAGCAGCAGGCGAATCTAGGCAAAGAACAGATCTATCACTGTATCTGACTGATCTCTCTGCTTATGCACAGTGACAAATTCTCACCTCTCCATATAGATCAGCAGGCTCCATAACCAGTCAGTCACGCATAAGTTGTGACAGCACATCACAAGATTGGCAATTTGGAACCCCAGAGTAAAAGGTAAAACATGCCGGTTTCTTACACGAAAACAGCAGTCTTTTCCATTCCCGTTCTTTATACCACACGCACCTTCCCCCCATCATCCTTTCACAAGAAAACATAATGTTCTTCCTTCTATCTTCCAATACACAGAAAAGCATGCAAAGCAAGGAAGAAATGAAAACAGGTTTTTCAATATGAGTTTTCTGTAACATTTATTTATTTTTCTGTAATGTATTTTCATCTAACTAGCTCATGACTATTTAAGAAATTCTCATTTGCTATGTTACTCTTAAAATGTAAAGTTGAAAATCTCAGTCTCAGAAACATTTAGGCATGTCAATTGATAGAGAAGGAAAGGTGATGGTCATTAGAAGAACAGCATAGATACGATAATTATGTATAATTAAAAATAATGATAAACCAAAACGTCTGACTTCAGTGAAAATTAGAAAAAAACATGGCTTCATTTTAGAAGCTATTGATGTGGCTAAAAGACTTTTTTTAAGTAACTGTACATGGTATATTGCTTTTCTATAGAATTTGAATTACTAAAATACTTGGGCATGTGAGAAACCCATACCAGTTAAAGGCACTTAGGCAAACATCTTAGAAACAGGGTATTTCCAGGAGCTGCTGACAAACGTGCATTTTGTGTGTTTGTCTGTTGAATGAGGCCATTAGTAGCCACAGAAATAGGGAACTGAAGTTGAAATATGTAAAACTTCAGTTAAAATGCATAAGTAAGAGAATTAAATTAATTTCCAGGCATTTTTATTAAGAAAAGCTGTGGGTCACAAATGAAATTTGCTTATTCTTCATAATATGGGAATATTGACAAGAGTGAAAAAGAGTTGTGTCTGTTTTGTGGTTTCCTCTGCAAATGTCAATTAAAAAATAAAAAAAATAATTTCCAGTTTAGAAAGCTGAGAGGAGACTTACAGAAAGACAAGTTAATAAATAATATTATAGAACTTAAAAGTCTTAACTTCCACGTTAGACTTGGTATTCTGTGTTCTGTTGCGTCATGTGGGTCAAATGGATATCTGCCCATTATGTTGCAAGGTGGGACTATCTGTAAAGTAGGTGCTATTAATGACATCACATTTAATGTCGAGATTCTCAGACTTTTTTTGATCACTGTACCCAATATGTATTCAATTTTTTATGGACCACTATTCGACCCTAGCATTAAACATACAATTTAAAACTCTCGTTAAGATTATAGTAATGAAAATAAAATAGTAGCTTCTCTGGAGCAGCTGAAGGCTGCTGAGCACAGACTCACAGACCACCCACTAATCTATAGACCACAATATGGGAACTGCTGTTCAATGGATTTATCTGGTGATTTTTTTTACAGGTTGCCTATAATTAGCTGGGCTCAGCTTGTTTCCTAGAGTTTTATGCACTTTCTGCAAACCACAGTTTCATTGTTGGGAGAGATCACAAACTCTGAGTTGCACATAAAGCAGACCTATCTTCTCTAGAGGTAGTGGCTGCTTTCTGAAGTGCCAGCATGCAGGATGTCAGAAAATACCAGTCTACTGCAGCAGCCTAGAGAGAATGACTAATAAACGAACATATCATAAAGTAAGGCCTTGGTCACTGAGACCAGTATGGAAGCCTAGCAGTCCTTTGGTGTTACAAAATTCAGGTGTCAGAATAATAGAATCTTTGAAACCATCCAGGATATTAATTATACAGGCTGTATTGTTCTGGATCCCTGGTTTCCTAGGTCTGAAGTGCCATTGGTTATAATGATATGGACTACCATTGTAGCAAGGAGATCATACACTTGCACCGCCTTATTTTCTTTCATGAGAGGTGAAACCTCAAAATTTCAATTTTTTAATGAACATAACAGATGATAGAAATACTTAGTTCATCAACATACTTTGGTATATACCCTAACTTTGGAGCCTTGGTAGAAATGAAATAATATTTTTAATTGAAACATGAATAGAACATCAACTCAGAAATTATTATTGCTGATTTTTCTATTGTGAGAAATAGTGCTTTTGCAACACTGTAAATCCTGGAGTGAAATGGCCAGTGGTCATAATGTTCTGCTTGCTAGTGGTTCCAAGAGGCTATTTGCCAAATAAGGCAGCTCATAAGGTATAACTCTGAAGGCAGTCAAGTTCAGACAGTAGAATTTCCAGACTGTGAGCCACTGGGGATTTGCCTTGCCTTCATAACAGTTTTAAGGCATAGTTTTAAAAATATTTTTCTGGTTTTTTTTTCTTTTTAACTTCAGCTGGCAATAATTAGGTCAATTATTTTTATATGACATAGAGGACCTTGGGGACATCCATTTCAGTCAATGGTGAGAGTATCAGTTAAAAGTAAATAAACGAATTCCAACCTTTGGGTGTGTTACAGGGTATGTGAATATTTACAAAATTATCCATCCTCTTCTCCTCGGGTCATGAGGATGACCTGCTTTGACCAGATGGAGGAGAAAAGAGTCCAAGGTGATGAAAAAAAAGTATGGTTCTAAATGCTTCTACATAAGGCAGAGAAACCATCAGTTAGGAGAGACCTAGAGACATTCATTGCATGCCAGTGCTTACAGAAAGTATATGGGACAGCATGTGAGAGAATGGAGGGACTCTTAAGGACTGCATAGCTCCTTCTGTTCAAAGGTACCATAATATCTCTGCTGTAATTAGGGGTTGGAACTAGATGATCTTTAAGGTCCCTTCCAACCTAACCCATTCTATGATTCTGATTTCACAGTGAAGCTGTTTCCAGAAACACATATTTAATGAAATAAACATAATTTCTTTTATTATAAATAAGCATCAATCCAGCATAGAAAACAAACAAACAAACAAAAGAAACCCAAAACCAAACAAAAAATATTTCCAGTACCACAATGATAATGATATTTACTATAGAATATAGAAATATCAACCTCGTTTCAGTTCTCAACCTTATTTCAGTTCTCCAGAGATAGACTGAAGAGGGAGCAACTTAGTACTTTTGATAACTCTCTTTCTCAGTAGTAGAACCAATCCCTTTGCTAGACTTCATTACCAGAAATACAAACTGTCTTTGGGTGTTCCATAAAAGAAAATAAACTGTCTGTTGAAGTATAGCTTGTTATAAGCCAACAAAATGCTCTCCAGCTGATCCTTAAAAGTGAGTGCATTTCTTTGTTTTGGTGAAGTGGAAGGAATCATTATCTGCCTTAACTGAACAAAGTACTACATTTTTAAGAAAAAAAGAAAAGCAGCATTTTTAGTTCTATATTTAATGCCAACTTTTGGTGTAAACTGAAAATGTAGAGCAGTTACTTTTAAGACAAGGTAATATCACATAGCCTTTAATTTACAAAAGAAAGGACCTTAATTTTCATCTTAACTACCTGTTACTCAGTAAGCATCCCTGTCAAAGATCACCTTTACTCACCCTTCCTAGAAGCATGGCACAATGCAAGACTTTGAAAAACAGTTGTAAATTAATATTCATGGTATATTGCAGTATGTCCTGTTCTATTATATCAAAACACTAGGGAAAGCACATTACACTTTCTCAGTCCCCAAACCTGTCTGTCTAAAAAATTGAGGTAATCCATGAGATAATTTTTCATCAAGTTCTGTTTTCAAAGGTAAAGAGGTAATAAAAGTATTTTTATCTTTAGGTATTCAGGTGGCTGAAACTCTTTTCTAACTAGTGGGAGGTAAAACATTAGCTCCTTCACCCTTAATTTTTGGAGGATGTTGTAAGTTATTCTAAGTTCCTACATTTCACCCAATATGCGTTCTAATTAAATGAGATTTTTGCTGCCATTTTTTATTACATTTATGACTTCTATATCCATTCTTTACTTCAGGAAAGGGTGAGGTTGCTATCACAGTGCTCTCATTTGCATGGAAGACAGCACAAAGAGTGAGAAACACAGAATTATGCCAGCACTTACAAGACCCCCAGGGCAGATGGATACTTTAGCACGTGCTCTGAAGAGCACAAGTTCTGCCTGTTGTCCACAGACAGCTGGTGCCAGCAGAATTTGCTATAGGATAGCAAATGCTAGAGTGGGCAGTAGGGTTCCAGTCTAAAACATGAGCAAGTGAATTGCAAAAATCTGCCTCATAGAGAGATGCCTGGGCAAGACTTGAGTCTTGAACAGTGTGAAATTTTGGGGAAAGAGGCAGTCTTCCTGTTGCCTGTGATAATTTAAGTCATTGTACAAATCTGTGAGAACATTCTACAAAGAAGATAATCACTACACTTTATCATCGCAGGTACACAATCAAACAGTCACTGGATATGTGCTAGGCAGAAAGTAAATTGATTGGTTTATAAAAGACTTCTTTTTCCATGCAACATGCAACATCTATTGTCCTTGCTCCTGTGCTAAAGTATCCATTTCTTGGTAAGCTTTTTCAGAGAACACAAAACTTCACTGAGAATAGTTTCAATTCTTTTCATTTGGCTAAGTCAATGAATAATTGGTAACATAAATCCCTAAGTAAAAAAAGAAACCAAGTCACTAGTGTGCTTAGAAATGCTGTATGGTTTTTAAAGAAAATTCACACACAAAAAATGAAAAAAAAAAGACACACACACACAAAGAGAAGCCAAGGGCCAGTATTCTTGTTCTTTTCATTTCTTAGTAATTCCACTGAAACCACAGGTGGAAATGGATTTGTAAATGGAAGTAAGTGAATGTCTGATTTATGTATGTGCTCCTAAAAAGAGAAAATAGGAAAATGAGCATGTATCCCAATTATCTTTTCCTACATAAAGGAAATTAATTTATATTGGTGTAAAGTGAGCAGGAATCAAGTATTTTGTCTTTATTCTCCTGCAGTGTTACACTTGCTAAATTAAGTTTTGATAAGCTTTAATGAGCTAGAACCTCTCTGTAGCTTTTTTTTGTCTTGCAGTTAAATAACAATAACTTGGGGGAGAGCGGGGGGGAGGGAAGCAGAGAGTCTGAGACCTTTGGGAATCATATAGAGCTGAAACTCATTCCAAGATTAAATATTAAACTTCAGGTAGTCATGCCCAACCAATGAACTGATGTGCAGATACTTTTAATTATATTATATAATGGCAGGAGCTGGAGTATTCTGATGGAGACAGACTGCCTGCCGTTCTTGGATAAAGTGAGAGCTTTGCCTTAATCTGTATTAAGATAGTAATCACAGAATCACACGATCACAGAATTACCTTGGTTGGAAATGTGCATTACAAAAAGGTTATTTTAAGTTTCATGTTCCAGTATTAACTTGTTGATGCTGGAGTCAGGAAGGTACTGTTGAGTTCGCCATTCTAGCAGGAGGTTGGACTAGATGACTCCAGAGCTTCCTTCTGACCCGAATTTTTCTATGATTCTGTGGTTTCCCATTCTGTAGCTAAGCATGGGCAGAGCTGTGTGAAATTCTGGAGGCTTTCACATTTCTCTAAAGAATTAGGACTGACCTATATGGATATCAAGCTTTTTGGTCTCTCTTCTCTTCTCTGATCCTATATGTCATATCCTACTTTCCAAAGTTTAATGCAGCTTCTATCATGCCTGCAGAATTTCCTTTTTTTTTTTTTTTTTTTTTTTTTTTTTCCAGACAGTGCCATGTAATTCAGCCCATGAAATGTGGCTTCAGAAGTTGAAGGCCTTTTTGGTAATTGACCCTAACATTGTCTTAGAGAAAGAGGCTTGGATGTGATCAGAAAAAATAATGTACTATGAAAAGATGTAGGCAGTTTGTCATTAGCAGATAACAGAGGGTGGTTCATCTTTAATATAAATACTTTTAAATAAAAAGTAACATTTCATTTGGGGGTTGGAAATCAACTACTATCCTAAACACTCTAAGCAAAATTTTATGTTAGTTTATGCAAAATGTAGTCATGCATGGATTGAGCATGAACAAAAATGCAAGCTTTTCTGAAATTGCCATTAACTTTTCAAATGTCTACATTTTAGATGTTAAATTGTGACCTCCAAGTGACGAGTTGACCATATGGTAGTTTGACACTATAGAATGCATCACTTTCACTCTAGAAGTCATTAATAGGAGCTAGGTTCATACAAAACCTATAAAAGTTAGTCACATTTGAGTTGAAAATGGTGTGTTTTCTTTAGAATAACCCGTAACTTCTGGCCAACATCCTCATTGCTTGTAGCTGTACCATGAGAAAGACTATATGGGTCAGATTATAGGCCTGAAGTTTTTTGTTTGTTTTCTCATGGCTTACATGCATATAAACATGTTATTTTTTCTTCTGTTTTTGGTCTTCTTTTTCTTGAATATTCAGGATTGTTGCAGCTTCACCTAGGTGGCATAATTTTAAATTGTCTCTCCCCAGCACTCCAACACATTAAATGTGTTGACACATCCTGCTACTACCTGAGATTTAATTTCTTTGAAAATCATGTTTGGATATCTTTAAGGAATAAATGGAGGTCCATTATTCCTTTCACAAAATCCTTATCTGATTGAAACTTGCAGATAAGTTCCTTTTTTTGTTAAAGAATGGATTAGTGCAGATAGTTTCAGAATAAACAGAAGGTAGTTGAAATACTAACCTGACTGCTCTGATGATCCAAAAGCACTTAGGCAACATAGATTTGGTGACATATTCTTCTTCTTCCCCAGACAGTGGGAGTTAAATGGTGTTACACAAAAACTTATTTGTAGCCTGTCATTGCTACTAATGCTAAAGTGAGTAAGTGTCATATAATTGCCCTGGGGAGCATATAAATGGGAAAAAGCTGAAGCTGGGAATACTATGTAGGACAACAAAACAGATTGAACCTTACTTTCTTTCCCTTCTCTTTTCGCTATCCTTTTGACTGCTAGATTTCCTGATGTGCTGAAGATATAACATGGTCTGCCTCTTATGCAAGTCTGAGATCAGAGCTGGCATGTGGTTTCTTTCAGCCTGTCAAAGATGCAGTATGCTATATTCTATTCAGCAATGCTGCTCAATACATCATATGACTGTAAATCTTCTTTTTACGTACACTGCAGTAGAGACCTTTGTCCCTTGTGATTTACCAGGTCTTACTCAGCTGTAAAAGGAATGGCGTTCAAGAGCTGTTTCAGGAGAGACTAGTCCTGAGAGACTGCAGAAAGAAGGTAAATGCTTCTGTTTAAAAAAAAGGGAACAAAGCACAACACCCAAAACCAAACCAACCAAGTGACCGAACAAAATCCCAAAGAACCCACAAAGAAACAGAAATGGATCAAAATTTTTCCTTACTTAATAATTGCTTAGGAAGTCTGTACTCATATGGCTTACAAAATTATAGCTGAGAAGCTAATAACTGAAAATGTAACTCCGCAAGTGTCTGCAGTCAGGAAGGCAGTATTTTGCTTAGTAACTATTCTTTTCAACTCCTGAAAGTTTTACTGTTCAGCTTTTTACTACCACATAATCAAGCTAGGGCTTGGACTCGTTTTTTAAAAAGTAGATGCAAACAAGAGCTAATAATGCTGTGTTTAGCTGCTTTTGTATGTAGATTTGACATGGCACCTTGTGCATGTCAGAAAGACAGAAGGAATAAGTATCAGTAAGCCAGAAGTTTCCAAAGAAGACATACATCAAGCCAACACTGCTGAACAGGCAGTTTAGACACTTCTTCAAAATATATATTTAAGCCTTAAAGTCCTGTCAGTTATTGTGTTTGTGTTGCTAGGATTTAACTAGGCTCCACTAAAATCATGTATTGTATTACTACTAAGTGTCAGCTATCTTCTGCGTGTAAGTCATTTCAACACAGATTTCTGAATAAAGCATTTTTGGAGATTTAAACCATAGAATCAACCCATTCTACTCTGAATTTCTGAGCCATTAAGAAGTTTCATAAAGATTATTTTTAGATCACTGGGCCAAGGTTTTTATCATTCTTAATGCCAATATCTCCCTCGAAGTACAGGGTAGGTTTCCAGATCTTTGCAGAGTGATAAGGCTTAACTGGTCATCAAAACATTTGTCCCTCCTTACAGTAGATACTACAGCAAATTGTAAATACAATCAGTAAAGAAACTGCTGATGTTGCTATTGATCTATAACATAAACCATGCAGAGGCCAATCTATTGTTCTGCAGACAGATAGGATAAACTTGCAGTCCAGCAAGGCTTTCATTTGAACTTGGAGAGTCTGAATATGGAATTAAAGATAGGTATGCATGAAAAAAAAAAAAAATTGTTTTCTTCTTTTGCACATTAGAAGAAGAAAAAAAAAAGAAAAGGCAAAAAAAAGAAAAGCCTTTGGGTGGTTCAAATGCATATAATATCCAAGAAGGCATAGAGTCTAGGACAAGCACATTAATACTTCAAACACAGTGCTTCTATAAGCAGAAAATACAAATGGTTGTGATGAAATACCAATGAATGAAGATGAAAATAAAAAGCTTTATCTCAGTTGTTTATTATTTCTTCTACAAAGATACGAAGATTCCGGGACTGTGTATTTTAGGTACACTTACATATTCATATGCAAGGCAAAAGTCTGGGGGGTTTTTGTGTTGCATATAAAGGAAAAAATGGTGGGAAAGCTGTAGTTAGTGGATGAAGTGAATGAAGCTCTCCCCTTCCTCCTCATCTTGTTATTTGTGCGGGCTTCACACAAAAAGGATAGGAATTACACTAATAGTGGGCTAACTGTAGTAAATTTTCCACAGAAAAATTGTAAAAATATCGTCTGTGCTGCATGCTAGATATTCATGTTGCTTATGTTAAGTCATAGGAACTCTAATTATTATTTTTTTTAATTTAGACTTAAAAAAATTCATCTTCAAATGAGAGTTTAAGCATCATGGATATTAAAATTTACAAGCTTGATGGTGAATTGCCTTCTGTCAGTGAACTTAATGTTCCTCTGTTTCTGTCCAGACAGCCTTCATAAAGCACTAGAGATTATGCAGCTCTGAGGGAAAGCACTATATCTCACTAGTAGTTTTGCATCGCCATATTTAAGATAATGTTGCCCAAGAAGCCCAGCAGTACAGCGGGGGGGCGGGGGGGGGAAAGAAAAAAAAAAAGTAGCATTATTTTAATGGGTATGTAATTTTAAATAAAATATTCTAGATAGTGTCAGCATAATGTATATCTTGACCTAAATTTGCATGTTCAGTTTCAGTTTTTCCTGCAGAAGCTGAAATTTCTTGCCAGTTTATACACTGCAGAACATATCACTGTATCTGGAAAGAAAACCACATTCCTATATATGTATATGTGTGTGTGCGCAGACATTAATATAGAGCAAACCAAAGTATCTCTTCATCGTGGGGATACAGTGATCATGATAGTGATAGCTGAGTTGTACATGCGATTAGCATCCTTGCAGAATTCACTTATTTGTAAAATATTCAGGAAAATATTAATAGCTTTAAAAATCAAAACAAAGAGGAAAAAAAAAATTAAAAAAAAATAGAAAAACCTAGCAAACCTAATTATTATTTTTTTCTCCTCTTTAAACTTGAATACTCCTTTTTATTACCTTGCTTTTTTTTCTTTGAAAGGGGTACTTGATATCCTTGAATTTACCTGCTGCCCACCACCTTGTTTCTAATCCTTAAAAACCTTTAATGGAATCCTTGACAACTTCAAGTTATTAAACATTTTTGTAGGTTTATAATTTCAAGTACATCTGTGGTGACTGTGTAATCAAGTAGTTGTCATAATTGCAGTCAAAATGTATAATCTCAGAAATCTTTAGACCCATGTAAAATTTACTGAATTTAATGAAAGTGATTAGAATGTTAAGAATGATATTTTAAAGTCCTGTAATAGAAGGAAGATTTGAACTACACTTACACATTTTTATACTTAGCTAAACTGTTACATTCTTTCAGATTTTTTGATCAAGGACAAAAAGAAATTTATGGCAATATATCAAAAAAAGGGCTGGCAAAAATTAAATGTAATTTCCAAGCTGCATCTGCAGTTAACTGAAAGTCTTCAGTTCTTCTGAGGATTTCCTTGGGAGTTCAGAGGTTAAAATAATTTTTTTAAAAATTGGGTCTGAATCCCAAATTTAGCTAGAGTCACCAGTTTTAACTAAATGAAGACATTTTAAGACTTTAAACTTGAAAATTATTGTTAAAATCATGCACAGTCGAGCATGCACAGGATTTTTTATATTGGCCAAATCACTGTTGCTTACAGGAATGCAGAAACTGATACTGCTTCCTGATGTGAGAATCGAAGATGTTCAGAGAAAATGTTTCATTTGGTAAAAGGCTCTGAACTTTTAGCAGATCCATTCATGGATTTTTAAATTTTTTTAGTTTTTTTTTTTTTCAGTTCAAGAACTGTATATCTATAGTTGAAGAATACAAAAATCAAAATTTATCACGTATTATAGACCTCAAAACTGTAGTGGCAGGCTTGTTGCTTTTATACGTCTGTTGTGGTTAAGGTTGGAGGATCAGTGTCGGGCATCAGTTCTCCCTCCTACTTAAATCTGGTATGTTCAATTAGCTGATTTTGGTGGGTTATGGTTTTCTGTTTACTTTCCTCCATTTAGATCAGGCCATGTAACATTCTGACTGCCTCACTATTCTGAAAGGTGTGGAACTGCAGGTCATTGGTGTTTCATGCAGAATACGACCATGTTTGTATCCAAAAGTCAAAGACTGAAAGCTCCAGAAAGCAAAATTTTTTGGCTGATCTGTTACAGGGAATGCCTAATTAGGTGTCTGCTAATAAAAGGCTTTTAGAAATTTTTTAACAAGTGATACTCATTTCGGATAACCTAAATTTCTGGAGCTACAATTTACCTGGTAAATTGGAAAACAATTTTTCTGTAGCAAAACATGCTCACCCTTTCTCATATATGTCCATACCATTCCTTATCCTCCTACCTTTGCAGCCAGAAACACATACCAAAATGGAGCCTGCAATTATGTTATTGAATATGTTTAACAGGATAGAATACAAAATTAAATATAATTCAGCACTGGACTGCACTTTTGAAAAGATGAGCAAATCAGGTTTAAAGTGCTTCATTTTTATGTATTGCTGCAGCATTTATTTACATTAATTTTCCAAAAATGAAAGTCAATATGGTGATAATGATGACAATATTTCATAGTTTACCTAGTGATACAGGAAAGTGACAGCATGAATGTGGCTATAAACAGAACTATCACTTCTTCGCCCCAGAAGAACCAATTAGAACATAACAGATTTCTTTTCATAATAAGTAACCTGTAGCTTTCGGTCTTCTGATCATGATTAAAAAAAAAATCAAGTAAATTAGAAATGTTTTTCCGTTTAAAGTACTCAGGCTTTTAAAATACAAAATAGAAATAACTCAAACTCTTGTCAATAAAAATAAATTTATTGCAACCATTTCTAAGCTTCTGATGTTCTGGAATTCATGCTGTGAATCTAAATTATGAAATTCATTATTCTCGACATTGTATATTCATAACTGAAAAATTGAGAAAAAGTCCAAATGCTATGTGATTATGTCCTGTTTATATATGCAATCTGTCATCATCATATACTGAATGCTGCAAAGATGCTTTACAATGAATGTTTGAAGGGTGGGGCTAGGTAGCCATCAAAGCCATTTAGAAAAATTGTGTGTGCATAGCTGACACGCTGTGGGAGTGGTACTATATTAATAAATAATCTAGCTTTTGAATATCAAGCTATTAAATGTACAGGATTATTATATATTCAGATACCTGTGTTCATTGAATGGCATAACTAAACAGTAGTTATGGCATAAACTAAAACTAAACTCACTGCTCATGTCTTGGAAAAACAAGCATTTTTTGACCTGAATATAAAGTGGAGTTCACAAGTAAGTAGTTTAACACGTTACACAATGTTTTGGTAGCACCTTCTGCACCAGTTTTTTTAAAAGAAAGTTGATAAATTACATTTTTAATCTTGTTGTTCTCAAATGTGGAAACATAAAGGTAAGCTTGGCCAGGCTCTGAACTGTAGTAAGTTGGTAGTTATATTAAAGTCAGTGTAGTGCTAATGTGCAACAGCAAAGAATCTGTGGTCTGAAGTTTTGCATAGCATGGATTTCGTAGGTCAGGTACCTCTGGTCAGGTACATACAGTTGGGTGGTGATGGGCTTCGCTGTCACAGGCAAGTACTGGAAGAGACTGGATGTAGGAAAGATTTTACAACAGGCACAGTGTATACTTGAGAAGGCAAAGAGCACCACCTTACTCCTCTTGCCCACTGCAGTAATGCACATCTCTTGCAACTGGACAGCAAGGAATACACATGTGTAAAAGAATGTGTACATAAGTACACACATAGAATCCTATCTTAACTAAATAATCACATAGATTTGCATTGTTTCACGTGTAAAAAGTCTTTGCTTCTTAAATTCCCATAATCCTTTAGTATTGCAATGCAAGCACAAGTATTAAAAACAAGACCTTTACAGAAAATGTTCCTGTTGTTTCATGCCAGTGATGTGCTTGTCACTTGAAATGCATTAATTAGTCACAAAAAATTGTCACTGGGTGGAGTAGGGAACCTGATTCTGCAAAAACTTCCTTTTGTGGAACTAAGTTTAATCTACAGGGACTCTGGGTAATTTTGTTATTATATGCTGTCATGGATGTGGCAAATATTCAGAGATGTTTAGCCTGTTCATAATTATTTATTCTGTTACGGTCAGATATACAAATTACTGTAAAGGTTGGTAATGCTTTATAAGCATTTACATTACAATCAAGTCAAGTGACTTCCACTAGATGGAACCAGATTGGCTCATACATGCTTCTGTATCAATGTAGAATATTTATGCTGCTGTAGGAAACCATGTCATGTGAGCACCATTGGACATTTATCAAGCTATTTATTAATAATAGATGGCCTTTTCTTGCATGGCTTTAGCCTTTTACAAGAGTAATTGGGTAAAATAACTTGACTAATTTTAAGTGGGAGCCAGACAGATTCATAAATGGAATATAAATGTGGTAGAAGCAGCCCAGCAATAATCAAGTTGACTTGTAGTTTTGCAGCAGCCCAAGTTTTGTTTTGCCGCAGTTACTAATGTCAGTGCTTTCACAGAGACATACCTGAGTTCCTTTCCATGTAACAACAGTTGCAGACTCCTCTGTGAACTTTAGCTGCTACATTCTAAAGAAAAAGAGCATTCCACAACTTCAGATCACAAAGGCCCCAAAACTAAACAAAAAAATAATTTTCCATAATGAAGAGTCAAAAAGAATCAGCAAATACCTTGTGTCTATATATGGAAAGACAGAAACTCCAGACAAAACTCAGCCATATTGTAACTCAGTAATAGCCTGGTCACACTGAATTAGCCTGTACATACGTACAGACATACAGACATACATAAATTATATTCAGCTTAGTTTCTGACACATTATTTTATACACTTAATCTTTAGGATTATCTAAATACCCATGGCATCAGATGGCTGCTAACAGTAGGTACAACTATGGAATAGTGGAATAACTCATCAGTACCTTAAAATGGGTGCATTCTGTTATATTTGATGTGATATGGTAATTGTTCCAAATCTGTGGAAAAAAATATTTCTGACTGAGCATTATGATGACTTTTCTCTCTCTTAAGTTTAAAAGTAGGAGGAGTTTTTGACCCAGAGTTTTTCTTTCTTGGAACATCTGTAGAGAGATGGGGAGAGAAAATAAAAGAGGTTTTCAAGACCATGTGAATGACCCACCCTTTTCTTAAGTACTGTACTGCATATTAGCTCACTACAGAAATGCTATCGCCTGAAGAAATCAGAGACATTTTCTGAAAACTGTGATGTTTTATTAATTAAGTAGCTGGATATGTCTGGGCTTGTCTCCAAACTCTCAGACTGCTCAAGGAAAGAGGGCTAGAATCACTGTTGGAAGTAAGCTGAAACCCACCACGACTGGATTCTAGACACCAAAAAAGCTCCTTGTGTTTATAGCAGGAAGTTAGAGCAAATGGAAAATGGAAACTCTTGTGTGCAACAGCGTAGGCATCGAGTAATTTGTGGGGCTATGGCAGCACTCCTAGACAGTGATTAGAAACCATGAGAAGAAACATTGAGTTGGGAGCCAAAGCTTGTTTGTCTCAATGTGCAAATTTACTTATAGCAATATTAGGTATTAATATGAACGTGCTATTAAACTGAAGATTTAAAAAAAAAAAAAAAAGGAGGTAACTTTAAAGGCTGCATGGAAAAAAATAACCTCTGCTATAGGTTCCATTACATTAATTTATTACAACTGCAGCTACTCAGTTTTGTCATATTGTAAAATCACATCTGAGATACCACACTATGAAATAAAGTATTACTTCAGTGAGACAGGATGGACCAAAAAGGGCCTTTCCTGCACCAGTGCTCATATTGATGAAACAAGTTTGACAACTCTATTGAAATGCAATTTATTTCAGTTGGACTGAGATTTCTAAATGTTTTAGTTGATCAGAAGTGTCTCGTGATTTTATTTTTATTTTTTAAACTGAAAATGTTCAGCATTCAAAATTAAAACTGCTTGTGGGAGCAGGTATTCCACATTTACCAGGATGGACTGTTTCGATCGAAACCAAAATTACTGAAGAGGAAAAGAGAGAACCTGCAAAACCTTCTCCTGCTGCAAACACAGTCTTGGCTAGATGCTAAACCAGCCCGATGGGCTGTGGCACAATGTAGTTCAAGTCTCTACTGCAAAAAGTATTTCAGTATCTATTCAAAGTAGGATAACCTTACATGGGACAGAATAGCCAATGGATGGGTGATGAGGAGATCATCGTCATTAGGAGAGGGCAGAGATGCTATCTTTAATTGGAAAAAGCAGGACAGGGGATTAAATTTTGTTCATTCATACAAATGTTTTACCTAAATCCTGAGCTGTGCTAAGGCCAATGTATCTCTGATATACTTTGGTAGAAAACCAGTGAAATACCAAAGATTTTCACAGGGTAGCAGAATACCTTCCCACTATATCTGAAACATCTTCAGCAATTCTTTGCAATAAGTGGATTGCTGTAGATGAAGCCAGGTTGCTGGCCAGGCATGGTTCAGATCAGACTATTCTATGACTTAAATTGTCAGTTCAATTGACAGTTTCAAGATTTCATATGTGGTTTTGGTTTTCTATTCCCCTCTTTAGAAAAGATACATTTATCGGATGCTTTGCCAAATCTACAGAGATGAAGCCATATGTTTTTATTTATGTTTTTTGGGGATTTTTTCAATCTGAGCAGGCATTCCTGTAATTCCATCTGTCATTTTGGACTCTTTTCACTGTATCCTTCCTTCACACATCGCAAGCTATATACCACAGCTTTCATCTGTGTGATGGGCTTGTCATACTGGACAAAAAAGGTACCTTTTTGTGAACTAATTTGTGAGCAGTTCACAACATAAACAGTTTCAGGAATATTTTTAATAGGAGGTTCCTTGTGGTGATGCCAAATTTGTTGACGTGCAAAATTTGAAGAAAGACCACAGCGATTAAGAATATCTAACTTGATATGCAACGAAGTAAAACTTCATCTTGCAGTTCTTTTGATATTTCTGCATTATTAGGTGAATAAATATAGGCCTAAGTGTTTTCCATGATGCTGTCTGATCCTTAGCTTTGGATACAAAAATACATCTTCAATTACTGTGTGATATATTGGCTTTTCAATACAATCCTTTTTGGCCTTTTAGAGAATATCAGAGTAGGTGTGGTTAGGAGGAATAGAGGAAAAGGAAGTTTATTTTCTCTCACACTCATTTGGGAGCCTTTTCTAATGGAAAAATCCAGGCTGTGTACAATTTTCTTCTGTAAATGTAGTACAAAGTACTTTCTCCTTTTAAAATATAGTGCCATACAAATAGCTGTAATCATTTAATGTAGAGCTAATGCTATGATTAGGTTTAAAAATCATAGAACATCAGAAATCATCAAACCAAAATAATGATAAACAGCAGCGTTTTTTCCAAAAGTTACTTTCTCTGTCGTAACCTAACTCTTCTACATTCCTACATTGCCAACAGAATTGGACAACTGGTAATTAATTGTCCCCTGGCCAGATGATGGTGAGAGTGGTACAGAACTTCCATCTGCAAAGCTATATTGTGGAAGTTTGGTTTCCTCCTTGTAATTAGTCATGTCTTATGTAAGTGGTTGGATTTCAGTAGCTTAAAAATGGACATCTTTTCATACTTCATTTGGTTGTTGCTAACTGGAATGACACAAAGTCGCAGAGTTTAAAAATACATACTAGACAACTGAGACGTCGTCTAGTCTGTTTCTTTTACATAAGGACTAGATTTTTTCGCAGAATAGTCTAGACAGTGGCAGAATGAAGGGAGGCAACAGCCCACACACAGTTTGGGGAGCAAATGCTTAAACAGGTTTCTGAGTTCTTCTCCCACCCAGAGATTTTGATAAGGAAAAGACTAAAAAAAATCAGAAGCATCTTGATTCCCTCTGAGCACAGGGTAGGATAGGGACGAAAGTCAGCAAGTGGTTGATCCCATTATTCTGACCTTTGATATTAAGAGCACACTTTTGTGGCCTCAGGGTGGATCATACAGAAAAGGAACAAGGAGAAAGCTGGTTGTTAGTGTCTGCAAGTCAGCCCTGGAGAAGAGGCAGCTCTTTGTCATTAAAATCTTGATAGGACTGCTTGCATAGATGCAGACCCGGGTGTTCACATAGACATGAAGTAAGAACCAGTGTCCTTCATGAGAGGATGAGGAAAATGGCCAGCCTGGGTGAAAACAATCTGTAAACAGCACATATTGCTCTTATTCAAAGTTAAATATTTCCAGCCTGGCTGGTAAGAAAGAAATTTGGAATCTTGTGAACCAGACAGCACACTGTCCAACAAACAAGTCATTGTACTCTTTGTTCAGCTCAAAGCCTGTTTGTAGGGGACGGACTTGAAGACCATCAGTGCATGTGCTTTAGACTGAAGAAGACTAGTGAGGTCCTAGGATCGTTTTGGGTTTTTTTGTGTGGATTGTTTTTTAAGGGGGTTTGTGGGGTTTTTTTGTTGGGATGTTTTTTTATTTGTCCATCAGTAAATAGGATACACATGACATTTTTGTGTTAACCCCTTAAAAAAAAAAAAAAAAAAAAAAAAAAGTGGGCTAATCCTATTGATTTTGAGTTACGAGACAGAAAACCATGCAGATGTCTCAGGTGTTGTTCTGCTTTCTTTTTTTGCAAGGTGTGATATGCATCTCTATTGTGTTGGTCGAGCAGTATTTTCAGACACACCTATGCAGTGCAGCTTTTGAACGGACTGCCCTCTAACTGTCAACATGTTTCTCAATAGTTGGCTGTGCTGTTCTCATGACCAGAGGTTTTGAAAATGTGACACTGCATTTTACCAGAGGTAATTACATATATAATCAAAATTATATAGTGTGTGACACCAGTGAATGGGGGGATTTCATAGAATCATAGAATGATTTGAGTTGGAAGGGACTTTAAAGATCATCTGATTGCAACCCCCCTGCATGGGCAGGGACACCTCCCACTAGATCAGGTTGCTCAGAGCTCCATCCAACCTGGCCTTGAACACTTCCAGAGATGGGGCTTCCACAACTTCCTGGACAAACTGTTCCAGTGTCTCATCACCCTCACACTAAAGAATTTCTTCCTAATGCCTAATCTAAATCTCCCCTCTACCAGTTTTGATCCATTACCTCTGGTCCTCTCTCTACAAGATCTTGTAAAATCCCTTCCCAGCTTTTCTGTAGGCCCCCTTCAGGCACTGAAAAATTGCTATAAGGTCTCCCTGGATCCTTCTCCTCTCCAGGCTTAACAGCCCCAACTGTCTCAGCTTGTCTTCGTAGGAACGGTGCTCCAGCCCTCAGATCTTCTTCATGGCCCTTCTCCGTTTTTTCTCCATGAACTCCATGTCCTTCTTCTGTTGGCTGCTCCAGAATTGGACACAGTACTCCAGATGAGATCTCATGACAGCTGAGAAAAGGGGGCGAATAACCTCCCTGGCCCTGCTGGCTGTGCTTCTTTCCAAAAGAAAGCAAGCCAGGCATGACAGACCTCCCGAAGTTTCAGTTTATGTCATCATCCAGTTGCCCTTTCATAGTGTAAAGACACACAAGATATGTCCACGCTGCATAGGACAGTGCTCCATGGGAGCTCATCATAAGCTCAGCTCAAGGCCAGGTACCCATACCTAGTGGCACAGTGCAGCAGTGGGGAGGTCTTTCATGCCTGGTTTGCTTCCACATCTTCACAGATAGCTTTCTGTAATGCCTGAAAATGTACACTTGTGATACAAACATTTCCTTGAGATCATTCTGGATTTATAAAATTAATTTGAAATATTTGATAAGAATCATTCCAAACATAAGGAGAGAATATGCAGGCAGTTATAAGTGAAGAAGTTGGGTTAATATGGGATATGAAATTTCCTTTATTTCATCTCAGGCTTTTAGGATTAAACATAAGAGAAAGTGAAGTATGTACTGCTGATAGGGATATGCAATAATGGACCAAACAGAATTATTTTTCTAGTGAAGCTCCTCAGGCATCATTTTATGTGCTGATCTTATTTAATATTTCCATTAATGACCATGGCGTGATTATTAGGGATGTACTGACATCACAACATTGAGAGGCTTTCTTAATCTGGAGAAGGTTTAGGATCTACTACAGGGAAAACTGTACAGATGGCCAGAAGGCGAGGAGTAGAAGTGGGGTGGAATTCTGTAATACAAATTTCACAGTGTATACTTGTGGATTAATAACTGAACTCCTGTAATAAGGGAGCTTAGCTGTGGAAAATTACATGAGAAGGATCAAGTGGTCACTGGATAACTATCAATCATCGTATCTCAGTATTTTATTTTTTGTGGGTTTTATAGTTTTGTTTTTGTTGGGTTTTTGTTTTGTTTTGTTTTTTAATTTTCAGGTGAGATTCCTGAGGAGATTTAAAATAACTTCTCAGTATTGACTGATATCAATAAGGACCCTCCTGTGGGACTAGTGCTTCCCAGTTACCCAGTCTTCTGGTAATTAGGGCAGTCTCCTGTCATCTGTGAGGCAGACATTAAAGCATTCCACTGCTCAGGTAGAGTAGAGAACCTGCTCACCCCCACCCCCCTGCCACTTTGGTGGTGGTGGGTTTGTACCCATGTATGCCTGTGTGTAAAACACTAAAATAAAGATTTGATGCAGTATCATGAACTAGAGCTTCATGAACTTCTCCCTGAGCAAACAGAAGCATCTCTACTTTGTGTAAGTAACTAAATACTCTCTGTTCTTTAAACGGAAGAGTGTGTCTCCTTAGCCTGTCCTCAGCTTGGACAGTCGATCCAGTGAATGATTCTTTATGATTGTGAATAGAACCTTCAGCCTTTGAATATTTACTTTCTGGTTTCACTTAATTCTCAAAACCTAAACAATATTTTTTTCCCAAGGTTTTTGTTTCCTTTTATTTTGTGTTATTACTAGTAGTAGTAGTATTTAGCAAAATCCCCCAGGTCAGAGTATTTGAAACAATGTTTTGCTATTTATTATCTCTCTGATGTGGTCAAAGAGCTAAAAAAGAAATAAATCGAGCCTAACTCTGAGAGCAAGCTTGGTGTATAAAAATCTGTAATCAGTGACATACTTTGAATCCACCTTTTTGCTCCATATTTTTGTTTAGCTTATTTGAAAGGAGATTGTATTGAAAAAAATCTAGTCATTTCTGTAGCACAGTCGCTCTTTGGTATCTGTTGGTCTATGAGGTTTTGTGTTTTGAAGAGTATAACTGAGATCAGAAACCCAAAAAACCTGCCAATAGCAGCATTTATGCATGTCCTGTGAACTAATGAATTTCTCCATTAATCTTACATTTTAAGTGGTAGCTTTGGCACTTCTTATTTATGGTGTGTAGCAACTGAAATGCAGAACCCCTGTGAGTTCGATCTGACAACCTTCACCACAAAGGCAGAGCTCCTGTTGTTAGACAACTGGACTTAATGATCACAGCAAGCAGGATTGAAATTTTATTGGTATGCTTCTGTGTGACTGTGACAATGTTGACACTAAATCAAATTCAATTAGCAAGGGCTTGCTAATGAGTTATACTGCTTTGCAAAGTAGGAACGACAAAGCATTTTGCAATCTCCAGCCTGCAGACTGGTTACTCTCAGTGTTAGCAGAGCAATAGCTTAAGGAACCACTGTAGGATTTTCTCCCTAGATTAATGTTAAATAATGCTTTGCTAATGAATCCCTGAACAAATGTGTTGTGTGTTGCTGGAGAAGGGGGTGGCAGGAGAGAAAATACCAGCAGCATTTTTGTCCTCAAGTGCTCTTGAAGTGATTTATAAAACCACTGCGGAGCACAGAGAGCAGCAGAAACTGTATCAGCAGATGACAACATGGCTGAACAGAGTATTACATGGGGAAAGTGCCCTGTGATCCCTCGGACTTAATGCCACTGCCTCTCATGCAGTGCTGGTAGGTATTGCACATCCCAGGAGTATGCAGCGGGCAGCTGCCTGTATGCTCAGTCACGCAGTGGGCTGCATGTCTGTCCACTCCCAGCACAGCACTCCGGCAGCCCTGAAGGCTGAGGGCATGTGCCACAGAGCCTCAGAGACTAGGGGCCTTTAAGGGAAAAAGCACACACAGGTGCTTGGCCAAGGCTGCAGCACTCAGCTTCTGGTCAGGCTGGGGTCTGTCAAGTGAGCAGATAAATAAGCATGGCAGCTTTCCTCACGCAGCACCTGCCAGCGCCAGGTGGGACATGTGCACCCTGTGCCACAGGGGCTGCTGGACCCCTGGCTGCCTGTGTTCCACTTACTGTTCAGCTCATAAACTCATCTGTGCAAGTGAGTTATCTCCCAAGTAAAGAGCATGTAAAAACCTATTTCATAATACATGAATGAGGCTGTCCCCTTTTGAATTACAGAAAAGTGATAACAATAATAATTTCCTCTTAAAGGTCTGCTGACAAGCCCAACGCTGAATTATTGAGCAAGTTAAATATGCATGATTCAAACTGAATTGTCTCCCTTGTAGTCCTCTATCAATATATCAGTATTAACTTGCAGTGATATTTTAATTTGATGTTTTGTAATATTTGAATTCCTAGTGCATGTGGCATCTCTCTGATTTGCATACATCAATTTTACATTAATGTGTATGCATAAAATCAATGCTACATACTGTTACCATATGACTCCAGTTTCAACTTAGGATAGCTTTGTAAAATTTAAGTAATTTGGACTGATATTTTTCCCCAAAACTGATGATCTCCCTTTCAATAAATGTTCCTGGAAAATTTTAACTGAAATATCCCAGTTGCTTCCCAAATGAAGGTTTGAGAACAGTGCTTCATGTTGTCCAACCCAAAGCCATGACCAAAACTAAACTGTGTATTTCTGTATAATCAAGCTCTTCCAATTTGCTCTAGCATGCCTTTGAGTATACATTCATATTCCTGTTGTGTTAGCAAGTGTGCATAACACGTTGTTCATGGCAGCTTATAGGGGGTTCCAAAGTAAATCTGGAACAAAATCCAGTAATTTATTTTTTCAGTCTTCTCCACTAACATTTTCTTCTAAATCAAGCCGTTCGAGAAACCTGTGCCCCTGCACTGCAGTTCACCTTGTCCTGACTTTGCTTAGTGGGGACTGTGATGTACACTGAGTTATCCAAATCATCAAACATATTTAACACAAATCTAGGGGCAAGGGCAATAAAATATAACCGTCTAGCATCACCTATGAGAGCAAACTACACTGCACTGGTGTCCCCACCCCAACTACTGTGTGCAATATTGGGCACCTCAATATCAGAAGGACATAAGACTTCTACAGTATGTTCAGAGGAGGATGAACAAAATGGTGAAAGGTCTCAAGGGCGAAACTTAGGAGGAGCAGCGGAGGTCACTTGGTTTGTTCAAATTGGAGAAGAGAAGCTGAGGAGTAACCTCATGGTGGTCTCCAAGTGCCTTATGGGGAGCAGCGGAGGAGAGGTGCTGTTGTCCTCTCTCTCTGGTGATCAGTGACGGAACACAAGGAAATGGAATAAAGCTGTGTCAGCGGAATTTCAGATTGGACATTATAAAAAGGCTCTTCATTGGGAGGATAGTTAATTCCTGGAACAGGCTCCCCAGGGGAGTGGTCATGGCACCAAGCCTGTCAGAGCTCAAGGAGCACCTAGATGATGCTCTTAGTCATATGGTTTAGTTTTAGGCAAGGAGCAAGGAGTTGGATTTGATGATGCTTGTGAGTGCCTTCCAACTTGAAATAGTCAAGGTGGTTCAGTAGGAGCTGCCTGGTTCTCATATCTACATATCGTCTCATTACCATGGAAGTTCATGTTGGGGCAAATATGTTTTGCACATGCTCTGCAAAGATGCTCCAGGGCTTTTGAGCTGCCTTCCCAGTAACTTCTGTTTATACTGGTCCAACGGCATGCTTGGAGAAAGCAGGATTTCCCCCTGGAATTAGTTGAAGCTGAGACTGGAGGTGAGATCAAGGAGTCACAGTGCTATGACCCTTACTGAAATAGTTATCTTCAAATTGTGGCCCTCAATGGTGGGATCATCTCAAAGATGATGCTGCCTGAACCAAAGGAAGACTGTCTTCCTTGGTCCTTTCAAGTTCTGGAGGTTTAACTCTGGCAGTTTCAGAAATTCCCTTTTAATGTATCAGAATGAATAATTTGAGGTCTCTCACGTGTGCACAGATATTCTTCTGTATGTGAAGATGAGGGGTGAAGGCTTGAACTGCTTGGTGGCTGATTTCCTGAGATTTTTGTTCACTGGGCAGTTTTGCTGTCCTACCTGCCTGGGGTCTGCCAGAGACTTGAAACAGTCTTCTCTTTTCATTGCAGTAGAATATCTTTCTTATCTGACAGCTAGCTTTTCTATAGCTTTTGGAGGTCGGGAAGCAGCAAACATCTTAAAATTAAGAAACCCTGCCTGGGAAACATTTCACCAAAACTGTTTTCATAAACAGCTGACAAATCATCATCTTAGGTTATAAACTATTGAATTAAGAAAGCTTCTGAAGAAGTTTATGGTTTTATTTTAGTCTCAGTATTCCTCAGCTGCTGCTTTATAAACTTGACACATGCATATTTGGTTAAGATGTTGTAGAAATAAATGCATTAATATTTTTTAAGCTTTTAGATACTAATGAACATTTAAAAAAAAAAAAAAAGCTTTTGAGAAAATTAAGAATTCTGTATTTAGAGTGGTGTTGTATAGTAAATAGAACCCCAGGCCAAACACTGAACAACTAACAGAAAACAAGCTATTGACTGCTTGTTTTTTCAATGAACATCATCCATCCTATGTATTAAGTGAGGCAGAGTTCTATGGAGAACACATTATTGAATCTTGTAATTCACAGTTGTATCATAATGCATACTCACCAAAGGGAAAAGCTATTTCTGTTTTTTTCTAATTTTAGATAGCTTGAACCCACTGCCTTAATAAGAATCTTTTAACTTTGATTCTGTGTGTGTTATACACATTGTGTAGCAAGAATGATGACACTGTCAGACCAAGAGATGGTTCAGTGTTGTCCAAGGATTCAGTCAGAAACACTTGGAAAATACAGTATTTTGCTTCATTAGTGAATGAGATAATAGTCTGGATTTTCCATTGCTGAAAATGACCAATATGAGAGGAAACTGGACCTCCAAAGCTTTAATTTCTAAACTGGGGATTGCCTTTGGGCAAATCATTTAATCAAACCCTGGTCTTGGAGATGCTGGTGATCCTGAAGTAATTCAGTTGAAAACAAAGGAATTTAACTGAATTTATATGACCACAACAGATCAAAATCTGTATCTAAAAGTGCAATTTAAGAACTAAAGGAGGGTATAACTGTTCTTTATTGTTTTATTTAAACATCAAATTTTACAGTCCTCACACAGAGTTTGTGTAATTCTTTTAAAGTTTTAACATTCATTCATTCATTCATTCATTCATTCATTCATTCATTCATTCATTCATTCATGCATGCATGCATTCATTCATGCATTTGTTTGTTTGTCTGTTTGTTTACTAAGGATGCTTCCTGTCCCCTTTTCATTACAGTTTTGGAGGAGAAGAGAGTATTTTCTTTCCTGTTGCGACAATTTTTCAAAACATATGATGCTATTTTAAATATGTTTTGTTTTGTTTTACTGAGATAATTGTTTGGGCTAAATATGTGGAACTGATGTTCTGATAACAATTAAACCATAGCATCTTACCATCGTTATGTATTTTGCATTGTAACCTAAGTGCTGCATTTCTACAGTGATTACTTTAGGGTTCTTCTTTAAACTTTATGAAAAGCTATGTGTGGGAGTTACGCTTTGCATGCAGTAGTGCCTAAAGCCTCAGAATTGTCCTGAAGGAAGAAAATGATAGTTGATAATTCACATGTTAAATGACATAGCAATTCAAATGCAGAGCCAGGAACTGAACCTCTGTTTAGATCTTGTATCCAGATCTAGCTACATCACTGCCTCGTGAAGATAAAAGCTCCAGAGAACAGCTTTAATTAAATCATGAATTATGAATCTGTTTTACCCCTCTTCTTAGAACACTGGCAGGTAAATAAAAAGTGAATGATCCTGCAGAACATTTTAATTGCAGTAAAAAGACCTAGGTGAGTCTAAAGCCGTAATAATGCATGAGAAGGCAAAAAAAACCCCACAACATGGAGCCATTGATGCGATAGCAAGCAAAATCATGTTTGGGAGGTGGAAGTTCCTTGTTGGATGAGCATATTGGAGCCATTTATAGAGGTAGGAGAATTACAGAGGATTTTTTCTCAAGGTGAAATCCTGTTGTATTGAAGTATGTTGCTGTAGTTAACCTGATTTTAGGTAGGCAACCCTGTGAGTACCATTGATAAAGCAATTTTGCATCCAAAACTAAAATGGTACTGTGCTATAGTTCCATGACTAGGTGCAAGCCAAGTAATCCTCCTTCCTTCTCTGCTTTGCTTCTTGCTACCTAAAATGTAGGTAATAAGTAGACAACTACTGTGAAACAAATTCAAGATAATACATTTTTTCATAATGAGGTAGAAGGGAGAAGCTATCTGTAATTTCATGTTTAACTGAAATTGCTTTTGAAATGTTTCTTTCTTATAACCAGTCCTCTGAGGAAAATCACCAATTTAGACTTGGTCCATATTCCAAAATGGAATTTTAAATTGCTGACTCCACTGTTAAATATTTTAGGATCTTAGTTTGTTCATGTTAGCTACATGACCTACTCTTCTGTGGAAGAAAGGCTGCTTTGGAAGAAAAGCTTTTGGTATGAGAACACTGTGACTGGGGAGCTGTGGTGTCATTTTGAATGTATTGGTCAATACATTTATTTTATTAGTACTGCTGATGGCAGCAACTCAAATTTTACTTTTCATGTTTGAATACATGCAAGACTGCAAGAAAGCAAGGGGATGTGTCCCACTCTCCACTCAGACTGCAAGCCTCAAGGCCATTAGTGCATGGAATCTGGAAGGAAGCTAGGGCAGGAGACCTTGTCCAGGCAGTTGAAGCTGAAGAAACATGCTGAAATGTAGAAAAAAATAGGTAGGCAAAGTAGGATTTGACCACCATTGTTAGAGGGCGGGTGCAACAGCACGTGTCCTTGGCACATCAATGCATGATGATTGCACTAGAGCTACAGGGTGGGCCAGATTAGAACTCACCTCTCACTTACCAAGCTCTGCCATGTGTTTCAGCCAAACTTACTATCTTGTATTCAGAATTGCTGCTGGAATGACAGACGGATTTTAGGTGCTGCCTCTTCTACAGTTTTGTCCATTTATTCAGTTGATGTTAGTAAGAACACAATGGCTCGTGGCTTCTCTGAAGCTTGAAAGCATGATGCACCAGATTTCTGAAAACTTTGCCCAAAAATTGACAATTTAGCTTTACTAGCCTTTTTAAATTCAGACATCTGGAGATGTATGAAAACTGAATCCAAGAGTTGAGGAAGCCTAAAGTGATTAAATCTGGAATGGCAGCTTGACCCCATTTATCTAGTAGTGTAGGCATAACTGAGCCCACCCTTGCATAAGTAAGTGTTCAGTGACATTGTTTCTTTAGGAGTTATTAAAATTTATCACCATTAAAATATTAATTATACCAATACTATGAATCCTCAAAGTTCACTCTGTCTTAGACAGTGGGTCTGGGTGTATTTATTTTCCAAAATGGCAGAAAGCCCTAAATATTCAAGAATGTCATCTTAAAGGCCCAGCAGCAGGCTGTTCCCATGTGTCTTAAGATGAAAGGGTGGGGAAGACGGCCAGCTTGGTTGAACAGGGAGCTTTTGCTGAGACTTAGGAAAAAAAAGGAGGATTTACGACCTTTGGAAGAAGGGACAGGCAAGTAGGCTCAAGAGGCTGGCTCAGGAGGAGTACTCAGATCTCCTTAGGTCACACAGAGATAAAATTAGGAAGGCAAAAGCCCAGCTGGAGCTCAACTTTGCCACTGACATAAGGGACAACAACAAAAGTTTTCACAAATTGACCAACAATAAAAAAAGAGCTAGGGAGAGTCTCCATCCCTTATTGGATGAGGGGGGAGCATTGCAACGAAGGATGAGGAAAAGGCTGAGATACTTAATGCCTTCTTTGCCTCCATCTTTAATAGTCAGACCAGCTCCCCCTGGAGTATCCAGCCTCCTGAGCTGGAAGATGAGGACGGAGAGCAGAACAAAACCCCCACAATCCAGGAGGAAGTAGTTAATGATCTGCTTCCACACCTGGATGCCCATAAGTCTATGGGACCTGATGGGATCCACCCTAGAGTACTGAGGGAGCTGGGGTGGGAAGCTCACTAAGCCTCTCTCCATCATTTATCAATGATCTTGGTCA
Source organism: Apus apus (assembly GCF_020740795.1). NCBI lineage: Eukaryota > Metazoa > Chordata > Aves > Apodiformes > Apodidae > Apus > Apus apus. The sequence goes on along the minus strand of NC_067312.1, from coordinate 37,714,529 downwards.
ACAGAGGAGGTCCCAGATGACTGAAGGGTGGCTAATATGACACCCATCTACAAGAAGGGCCGGAGGGAGGATCTGGGGAACTACTGGCCTGTGAGCCTGGCCTCGGTACCGGGAAAGCTCATGGAGAGGCTCATCTTGAGTGAACTCACATGGCAAGTGCGGGGCAGCCAGAAGATCAGGGCCAGCCAGCATGGATTTATGAAAGGGAGGTCTTGCTTGAACAACCTGAGCTCTTTCTATGACCATGTGACCTGCCTTTTGGATGAGGGAAGGGCTGTGGACATTGTCTACCTGGACTTTGGTAAGGCCTTTGACACCATCTACCACAACATTCTCCTGGAGAAGCTGGGGAATCATGGCATGGAAGTGTACTCTTCACTGGGTAAAAAACTGGCTGGATGGCCGGGCCCAGAGTTGCGGTAAACGGCATCAAATCCAGCTGGTGACCTGTCACCAGTGGTGTCCCTCAGGGCACCTCAGGGCATCTGCTCAGGCTTTGGGCCAGTCTTGTTCAGTATCTTTATCAATGATCTGGGTGAAGGGACTGAGTGCACCGTCAGTAAGTTTTCAGATGACAACATATTGGATGGGAGTTTCGATCTGCTTGAGGATAGGAAGGCTCTACTGAGGGACCCGGACAGGCTGGATTGATGGGCTTAAGCAAATTGTATGAGGTTCAATATGGCCAAGTGTTGGGTCCAGCATTTCAGTCACAACAATCCCAGGCAATGCTGCAGGCTTGGGGAGGAGTGGCTGGAAGGTTGCCCAGCTAAAAAGGACCTGGGGTTGCTGGTTGGCAGCCAGCTGAACACGAGCGAGCAGTGTGCCCAGGTGGCCAAGAAGGCCAACACCATCCTGGCCTGCATCAGGAATAGTGTGGCCAGCAGCAGTAGGGAATTGATTATGCCCCTGTACTCGGCACTGGTGAGGCCACACCTCAAGTACTGAGTGTATTTCTGGGCCCCTCACTGTAAGATAGGCATTGAGGTGCTGGAGCAAGTCCAGAGAAGGGCATGAGGCTGATGAAGGGTCTAGATAACAAGTCATATGAGGAGTGGCAGAGGGAACTGGGGTTCTTCAGTTTGGAGAAGAGGAGGCTGAGGGGAGACCTCATTGCTCTCTGCAGTTACCTGAAAGTAGGTTATAGAGAGGTGGGTGGTGGCTTCTTCTCCAAAGTAAATAATGACAGGACCAGAGGAAATGGCCTGAAGTTGTGGCAGGAGAGGTTTAGATTGGATATTAGAAAGAATTTCTATACTGAAGGAGTGGTCAGGCACTGCAAAAGCCTGCCTAGGGAGGTGGTTTAGTCACCATTGTTGGAGGTGTTCTAGAAATGTGTAAATGTGGCACTACAGGGCATTCTCTAGTGGCTGAGGTTGTGGGGATGGGGTGGGTTGTGGATGTTTTTTGGTGGAATATGTGTGGTTGTGTTTGCTTGGGGTTTTTTGTGTTGATGGTTGGGCTTGGTGATTTCAGAGGTCCTTTCCCATGATGATGGTTCCGTGTGTGATTCTGTATATGTTTTGAGCTCATCTTAAATATATCTGTGCTAGTCCCTGACTTGATCTTAAATCTTTCTTTTTGTGAGATAATAAAAATGTAGTGAGATCTGTTCAAAAGTGAACTGAGTAGTCCCCTGTTCTTTCTGAAATGCAGGCTTTGAATCTTTCCAATATATTATATAAATGATCAATACTCATAAACAATATTGGACGGATTCTGTTGCAGATTGTTTTATTTTCTTGACTTCTTCCAATATCACCAAGAACTTGTAACATACTAAATCATTACTGTCCCTTCCTCCTCTGCTTTCTTAAATCTCTTTCTTGTTTGGATGACTTTTGTTTGTTTACTTCTTTGTATATAGGTCAGCTCTCAATGCAACCAATTTATTAAAGTGTTAGGTAGAGCTGGGTTACTAGATCAGTTTAGAATAAAATATGTTATTATACAGAGTTGATTTTGGTTTTGGTTTTTGGTGTTTTTTTATATTACCTGACACCAACTTAGAGAATTTCTAAAGGAATCTGTTTTGTATGTGAGACTGTCCTTCAGAAGGTGAAGTGTGTACCTGAGGGGCCAAAGGTCAGGATGCTGTCAGACAGATGAAGATCCTTTTGCTTCCCACTACCCTTTTATTTTATTTAATATAAACAAGCCTCCTTTTTATGACATTTCACCGAAAACTTCTCAGACCTTTGGTAATATACATCTAATGAATCTATAGGAGTCTACCTAACACGCAAGCAAGAATTTGGTCTGCTGCCTAATTTCATTGTAGATATTCTCTCAAAGTGCATGGTGACATAAATAAAACCTATGCTAAGAAATAACCATTGGATGGTTACCAGATTTGAATATGTGGTCACAGTGATTCACAGACAAATTGGTGTGTATTTACACTTTCATGTGTACAAATACAGTTTTTATGGAGGGACCCATGACTACAAGTGGGAATCAAACACACTGGCTGTCTTTTGCGTCACTGGAGATTGATACTCTGACTGATATGAGTAGTTGTCATGGATTGTACCTTTTGCTATATATGTCAATCTTTTACAACTTTATGGCACATATAACTGGTTACAAGAAATAAAAATGCATACATGTGGTTGTACAGCTGGTGGTCTACTATTTAGTTGAATGACTTTTGCTTTTAACATATAATTAGCTGTTTTTCTGTGATAGACAAAAGAGAACAGTTTTTTCTCAGATATTTGTCCCATCTCAGAAGCAAATAAATAAAAAGGAGCTACCTTTGAAATGTATTTTTAAATACTCAATAGGATCTGTCAGTAGAAGAAGACAAGTATTTTTTATCTTCTAGTGTTTGGGTGAGTACTTATTGTGATATATTTTTGACAATTAAAACAAAATTATGCCCACCAAGCTGGAGTCTTCTGCTATTCACTGTAAACTTTAATGAGGTGTCTACTCATCACAGACCCAGGGACAAACTGGAAAAAAATAATCATCTAGCAAGGGCTGAGGACATGTAGAAGAGGCTGTTCTGGTTCTCACTTTTGTTGCTGAATTTCAGAGCTCCACAATTCATTTTTTTCACTGTTCGAAAGCAAAGCATGTTGTTAACATTCAGTGCTGTTGTGGATATATTTTTTAACAAACAAACAAACAAAATTCTTAATGTGTTTAATTTTGATAGCTTCCCAGACTAAGCATGAACAGATTTGCTTACCTAGTTCTAGTGTCATTTCAGTAATCTGAGTGAAAAGTGTGTAATATAAAGCAACTGATGCTTATATTTTTTGTATCAAAAACTTCACTGCAGGTGAAGACTGCAATTGCTCTCAGGAAAAAGGAGAACTAGGTATGGCTGATTCTGGCACCTGAAGTACAGATAATTGATATCTGTGTGTCACCTACGTAAAAACTGAGAACTTCACGTTGGGAATGAAACAGGACGGGAGGGGGACAGGACACATGACATGACATTGTAAGAGAGGATATCACTAGGGCTTTAAAAACTCCCCAATGGGACGCAGTGGGTATTTGAGTTTACAAAGCCATCAGTGACAAATGAACTCTCTCCTTTTACTTTTACACAGAGTGCATTTAGAGTGGTAATTATTGAGAGAAGAAGTGCAAGTGGAGCTTCACCGTGCTATTTTTAGGGAGATTTTGCAGGGAAATGCTGAACTTCAGCGAACTTTTGTATATTAGCACTGGCAAGTGTAGCCAATGCTGCTAAGATTTTTTGTGTACAGAGGATTAAGGATGGCAGGAGCTACCCAGTAGCAACGGAAAGCATGCTAAATAGTAGAGTATCTATAGATTGCTTCTTATTTCAGCACTTGGCACACATTTATGAGGAGAGGGGTGGATAAGGTAGCTCACCATTAACCTTGTGCAGAATAAGAAATTCTCCATCTTCTGTGCATCTGCCTTGAAATAGTTGTACCACAGGCAATAAAGATTGGCTGCATTTTGCTGTCCAGCTGATTTTTGTATCTGCTGTTGTGCAGCCTAAGCCAGCCAGTTGAAATTCTTTAATAAGGTATTTTAATTATTCCACCAAACTTCATACCTCTTAGGTGGGCTCCACTTAATAGCAATGACTTAAAATATGGGCAATTTTTAGACATTTGTATTTATACCATCAGAAGTGATGCTCCCTTGCTACCCAGCCTGACAGCAGTAATCATTTACTGCACTGGGAAAACAAAATCTTTGTGGTTGCTAAGCAGAATTTCACTCACAAAAATATTAAAAGTAGCTTCAGATTCACACTGTAGTTATAAAGAAAATATTTACATCCTGTGAAGAAGCAGTGATTATTTTCACTGGAAGAAAATATAAAGGAGAAAATGTTACTTTAAATATATGAGAATGACATTTATCCATGAATGAATAACATAGCTGAGAGCTGAGTTCATAACAGAAAAACACTGTGGGCAGATCTGCCATGTGGAGCAAAGAAAAAATATCTTGTAAAACAAGAAAAATTAAATAAAAAATAATTTGTACTGACAAATGTAAGAAAAAGGAAAGCACAATTTTTAAATTAAGAAATTACAGTACTTTGTCAATCAAAGGAAGCATTTCAATCCACATCTGGAAAAAATATTTCTGTTTTGGAACTTCCTAAGTAACACTAGAAGTAAATAAGGTGAAATGATGCATTTTGGTGCTTCAAAAACATTTTTAATTTTTGAAAAAAAAAAAAACAAACCACAAAAGTATCTTAGGCTGAAACAGTTTTGGTGATACTCTGGTTCAGGTACCAAGCCAAAAATCAATTACTTACCCTTTTCTTGGAATGGCAAAGCTGAAGAAGTATCTTTCTCTCCACCCACAGGAATGTGTGCAGGAAATAATTTGGTTATTGTTGTTACCTTCAGGAATCTGTCTTCGTATTATTAAGTTAAAAGGCTCTGGACCTTTTGTGAAATATATGGATTTTTTATATATTAATATATCACTTTGTTATCATTTGTTTGTTTGTTTAATATAACCTATTTTGAAGTAATTGTTTTTAAATTGCTATTTTCCCTTTTGCAGCTTATTTATACTGGCCATCAGACGAAGAAAATAATGTGTCAAATCTCATTTGACCCTGTGGGTATTTCATAGTCTAACAATGAGGCATGAAATGTTTCTTAGACCTGTGCTTCTCTTCCCATTGCTTGTATATTTGGAGTTTGGAGATACTGATTCTATATTTGGGAATGCTGGGGACAGCCCTAAGAAAGCCTATGTAAGTGCTCAGGGTAGGCATGGTATGAGGTATCAACCTGTTCTCAGTCCCTACTTTTCTGCCTCTTCTGCCAGATTGAAATATGAAAATAGAAAGCAGAACATGAAATCAAGGCACCAAAAATTATCCAAATTAGTCCTCTTAATGTCTAGATCACTAGTTATGATGTGTATACCTCTGGCGATGAGCATACGGATACTCTTTCAAAAAATCCTTGATGCAATTAGGATTTGTGTTTATTCTTGCAAACTGCTTATAGTTGCTAAAATATTGTGGGGAATGGCAGCTACATACTGCCTGGAAGGACCTCATAAAGGTCACCTTGGATGTGACTACAGTTGTGGGACAGTATACACATTAACAAAGTCTGAATGTTAATGAACATGGTACTTTATACATTAACAGAGACCATTTGACCAACAAACTCCTGTAAGGTTATCTAAATCTGTTGAAATACAAGGCTAGTCAATAATGTATTTCACTGTCATTTTAATTTCATTCACATTTGCTATATTTCTTTCCCTGGAGTTCTTGCACTTTGAAGAAAATTTTAAAATACCTAACATTGTTCAGCTCTGCTTACTTGTGACTTATGTTTGATTTCCATTACCACTTTACACTGAGGTAAACAAATACCATGCTGCCAAGCCATACTGTTGTCAATGGACAAGATTTTTCATTGCTACATCTAAAACTTATTATGCATTTTTTACTTTATTAAACAGTAAAATATGCCAAAAGGACAGCTTTGACTCTGACGTTTAAAATCTGAAGCTTTGCTTGTAAGCTGAGGTCTCTGGAGAAGGGTGTATGTAACTGTAAGTTTGACTACATTTCTCATCTATAAATATATACTCCAACAGTAAGCCTTGTCTTAGCTATGTTTTTAGGCCATCACAGCTAACCAATACCGTTACACTGAAGTAGAATCATAGAGTATCTCATGTTGGAATGGACCCACAAGGATTATGGCATCCAACACCCTATAAAACATATGACTAAAAGTATCTTCCGGGCTCTTCTTGGACTCTGATAGGCCTGTTCTAGTGAATGACCACTCTCCCAATGAAGGATGCTTTCCTAATATCCAATTTGAGCTTCCTCTGGTGCAGCTCTGTTCCATTCCTCCTGTCCTGTAGCTGGTCAGCAGAGAGGGGAGATCACCATCTCCTGCTCCGCTGCCCACCATGAAGAAGTTGTAGGCCACCATGTGGTCACTCCTCAGCTTCTGTTTTCCAAGCTGGATAAACCAAGTGACCTCAGCTGCTTCTCTGAAGTTTTGCCCTCAAGGCCTTTCATCATCTGGGTCTCCCTTCTCTGGGCACGCCCTAGTGGTTTGATATTATTATACTGAGGCACCTCAAACTGCACAAAGACTTGAGGTGGGGCAGCTCCAGTGCAGTGCAGAGTGGGACAGTCACCTCCCTTCATTGGCTGGTGATGCTGTCCTTGATGTACCCCAGTACATGGTTGGCCCTCTTGAATGCCAGAACACACCTGTTGACTTAACTTGACACCAACCCAAACCCCAAGATCCCTTTCTGCACTGCTGCTTTCCAGCCTCTCATCCCCTAATTAGTTTATGTAACCAGGATTAGCCCATCCCAGGTGGAGAATTTGTCACTTGCTCTTGTTAAATTTTATAATGTTGATGATTGCCCAGCTCTCTAGTCTGTCAAAACCTGTCTATAAGGCCTCTGTATGTTTGAGGGACTCCACAGTTCCTCCTAGTTGAGTACCATCAGCAATCTTACTTAATGTACATTTGATTCTTGCACCTAGATAATTTATAAAAACATGGAAGGGAACACCCTGAGGAACCCCATTGGTAACTGGTCACTGGTCTGATGTGACTCTGTTTACTATAGCTCTTTGAGCCCAGCCAGTTGCTCACCCAATGTATTATGGACAGATGTGTGCTAGACATTTTGTCCAGAAGGATACTATGAGAGACAGTAACAAAAGCTTTGCTCAAATAAATAAATAAATAAATAAACCCAACAAAAAACACATCTACTGGCTTCCTTGGCCAGTTAGATGGGTGACCTTGTAATAAAAGGAAGCTGAGTTGGGTAAGCAGGACTTTCCCTGTATGCACCCATATTGCCTATGACCAGTGACTGTGTTGTCTCTCAAATGTTTTTCAGTAACCCCCAGAATGACCTTCTCCATAATTTTACTAGGCACTGATAATACACATCCTAATATAATACATATTCTAAGACAATAATCCAATATCTACACTGAAATACTTATTTTTATCTACTTAGTACTGAAATACGTGTCCTCTAACCCTTTGAGAAAGTGGTTGTCACATATTTTTATTCTTAAGATTTAATATAAATAGGTGCATTTGTTCCTACTTGCAACTTCTGTAAAGGCCCCATTTTTCACAGGAGTCATTTGACTAAACAATACTTGTAGTTTGTATCAAACTAGAATAAATTGTTTGAGCCTTTTCTCAAATCTGTTCTTTTCCTGAGTCTTTATGTTTCAGTGAAAGAAAGCCTCTGGTAGACACAGCAATCTCACAGACCATAGATACTGTATTTTTTAAATTATGGGTATTTTTAATTATTTTTTGTACAAATTGCAGGAAAAGTTTTTTTAAAATATTGTTCTTTATCATATTTATCTCCCCCTGTAGATTTTGTACAATTTCTTCCTCATCTACTGGATTATTCTTCAAAACTTGCGTAACTCTTAAGCTCCTTTCCACAAGGATGAAATATGTATGCAACGTGCATTTTATTCAAAATAAGATTTTATACAAAAATCATGCATAACTAAACAATGATTTGATTATTTATATATAATTGCAAAGTAATTTACAACAGATTGTTCTGGAGAAGCATCCACTATCAATGAACTATTTTAAGAGGTTCTTTGAAAAAGAGGGTACAAAAACTTTTTATAGAGAAGTATTTCACATAATTCCTCTGCTGTTCAGCTGCTATGAATTCCTGGTTCTTCCCAAGTTTCTAAATAGAGTGCCTAAATACTACCAGGAAGACTTTTCTTGCTGCTCTTCTAGCTATAGATAAAGTGAATTAATATATCTCATGTGAGCCTTTTCCTAACACAATGTGAACAAACTGTGGCCCATGTTAGGGTCATAATTAACACAAACCTGTCAGTCCATCACTAACCTATGAGCTGATTTCATTCACTGATTGTTTTAATTACCATTTTCCTCCTATTTGCTCTTTCAGATCAATCTCTTTATTTCCCGTTGGGCCAGGTACTGCTTATGAATACTGTGGAATCTGTGCAGTTACTGTTACTACTCTGTATAAATATGTTGTGGGATTTTTGTTTGGTTTTGGTTTTGGCTTGGTTTTTATAATGAAATACTACATAGTTTCTTTTTCCATTTTTGAACAAAAACAATTCTAAGTAAGGAAGACTGCTTTTCAATACTAGAGAGGGAATAAGGAAATGTCTGAACCCACTCACCAGTTCAAGTTCTGTTGTGGTATCCTAATCACGTTGAATCACAGAATCACAGAATCGCAGAATGGTAGGGATTGGAAGGGACCTCTGGAGATTATCTATTCCAATTGCCCTTGCTGGAGCAGGATCCCCGAGAGCAGATTACACAGGAACACATCCACGTGGGTTCTGAATGTGTCCAGGGATGGAGACTCTACAGCCTCTGTTGGCAGTTACCCTCAGAGTAAAGAAGTATTTTCTTATATTTAGGTCAAACCTCCTGTGTACCAGTTTGTGGCCATTACCCCTTGTTGAAAGGCCCATTACTTCATACATACTCACTTCAAATCAAGTTTCTACATTAGTCACCACTTCCGATTTCTTTCAAAGTATCTTTAAGGGTGGAGATTGTAATAAGGCATGCAGGACCAAGTAAGCAACTGACACTGCAGAAAGCATTGGTGTTGTATCAAACTGGAAGCAAAATTATTTCATGCCACCTGTCTTTTTATTGGTAGCTATATATACATATTTCTAAAACTTTCTCTTGCCAGATTAGCGTAACATTAACCCCAGTTACACAATCCAATCTCACATAAATGAAGAGCGTCTCTGTGGATTTGTTCCGTCAGGGTCAATTTTCTGTATTAGTCCATTGCCAGATAATTCATTGTAAACACTGGGCACACATTCCTTGTGATAAAGCTGTTCATTTACACTTCATTTAAGTATCCTGGTGTTGAGCAGACCACTCCAGCTCAATTTCATTTTTGTTTGCAATTACTTTTAGCATTTCCCCATTTCCCTTTGCTCTGTTGTTTTGGCTGAGAAAAACTCAAGTAAATGTCTGAAGCCCTTCCTATAGGAGGTGCCTTTCCTATTTTTCTCTTGATCACTGTCCACCAGCAATTCTGTGTAACAATCTGTGCCTAAAAAAAAATGAATTGGCAGAGACATAGTTATTTCTTTGCACGGGATGCTTACATTTATCATCCAGTACCACTGGGTGATGAATTTGCCTCATCCACTAACAACATTGATGGCGATTGTCCAAACCCACTACATTTCTATTTCAGAATGTTCAAAAAAACCCCATACTTATTTCTTTGTTCTCTTACGTATAGATGTAAGATTATGAACATAGTTGTGTTTTGTAATTTCTCAGTTTATGCAAACAGTCCCTAAGCTGTCAACGTGTGTCATTTGAGTTCATTCTGTCATACAGGTTTGATAAATCTTCGGTTAGCAAAGTGGATAGTTAGGTTTAAGTAGAAATAAATTATGTTAGTATGACATCACAAGCTTCAAACAATGTGACTAGTATGTGTTCCCAGCTCATACATAATATATGCTTTACCTCCATTGCTTGTGTTCTTTTTATGAATTCTGTACTCAAAAATTACTATGCATTAAGCTTGATGTTTATCTAATTGAGAGTTTTACACTTAGGATGTCCAGAGAAACATGAGTTGTACTCCTTGATGCAGAGTTAAGGTACATCAGAAGCTGAAATTTCTTTTGTTCCAAGCTAGCAAGGCATAATGTGTCTAATTTACATAAGTTGCCTACATTGCACATTAGTAGAATTACCCCTTTAGCTGCCCATACTGTATCTGTCAGCAATTATAACCTGTTTATAGATGTGATTGTAAGGGATTCATTAATTTATAGGTCCAAAATACTTTGGATACTCACAAACCAGCATTATGTCTTGGAGCACTGACTTTTACATTTGAATCTCCAAGATGAATGAAAAATGCATACAATTGCATGTATGCTGACAGCTTATTAGCTTTTAATTTTAAGAAATAACTAGTTCATATATATAATACTCAAAGCACATAAATGTGTTTTTGAGGAATTATTAGGCAAATAGAAGAGGCATTGTTAAATTGAACTTATATGAGTGCTGACAAATTAGTTGTGTGCGAATATCATCATAAGCTTAAAACAGACCAGCTGTTATGTCTCCATATGTAATAGCACTCAAAAGTATCCTCTGGATCTGAAGCTCTAGAAACAGGAGAAGATGAAACAGTAGTGGAAAACTAACCTGTCATGAGAACTGTCCAGTCTTACAAATCATTTGTATTTTATCAGCTAATATCAGCTTTCAATTGTATTTCCCAAAGTGATACAGTGTAAACTGTTAACAAGGGTGTATGCTGAAATGAAGTATGGGTCTGAAACTCAATGTGTGATTCAGGAACTTAAATAGATCTTGAATGCTCCACAAGGGGAAGGGACAACACAATAAAAATGAAAAAAAACCCCACTGGGTAACTACCATCAGCTGCTACTGATCAAAATAATCATCAATTCTTTTCAGCACTGTTAATCATAGTATTAATGGAGGAATATAGTTTTATAAAACAATTAGGTGAACATGGGTTTTGATATTTCAGAACAGTATATTTTTAAATTATCAGCTTCTCCCTAAAACAAAAAAAACTAGACTTTTTAAATTGTTGTTAAATAAATTAGTTCCTAGCTGTATCAAGATTAACATAGAAGATTTATTTACTTAGCAGGCTAATTCTGGAGAAAACTTCCCTTCAGTTCATTGTAGATAAAAAAAGAATAGCACAGGTTCAAGAAAGTTCATATATGTAGGTAGGTAAGCTTTTTAAAAACTGGAGAGAAACCTGTTTGCATTCTGAGTTTTCATTATTAATTCTTGTAATAAATGCTTCACTCTTAGGTTTTTTGCCTGTTTAAAATACCGTTACATTGGAATATTTCTAATGAAACTTTCTGAAATTTGTGTTTTCTAATTTTGTAGTACCTTTAGTCAAAAAGGAAGATTTAATTGGATTTATTTTAATCCTTAATACTGTTGGTGCACTTGCAAGATCCAGACCAACAGAGAGAGGGTGAACTGTGTTCTGTTTGGTTTTGTGCATCAGCAGGTTGATTGTTAAATTTCAGATAGTTATAGCAACCCAAAGAAGGACTTTGCACTCCACATTTCACTAAAGACTAACCCTGAGACAGTGAAGACAGAAAAAAAGGTCATTTTTCTGGATAACGCTTATTGCCTTATCTATAGAATAAGAAAGAATCTAATCTGCTTGATTCTCTGGCCTCACACGGAGCTTTCAGAGCCTGCAATTAGAAGAAATGGCAATTAAGTCTTCTGGGGAAGAAAAAAACAAACCAAAATACAACATTAAAAAAGCAAACATGGAATTTTTAATACATTTTTTTCTGCAGGATTTCAGACCCCCTTCAAGAGGTGTATAAAGTACCAAGTTTTAATATTCCCAGCATCTTAGGACAAATCCTGCTTCTAGATTTCAACTGGATGGGATGTGGCTTGGAACATTATACTGGTTCTGATCTTTTGTCTATCACTTAATATATTTCATAAATCTGTTATCTTTCTGAAATTACCTTCTGTGGAAGAAAAAAACAGAAATAGCAGCAAAGGACTTCTGTTGTTAGTTTTCTATGCAGACCTGTATACCGAAGCTGCCATAGCTTTGCACACACAAGTAAAGCTGTTGCCAGCATTGCACAAAAGGATTTCTCAGGGTTGTTGCTACTAGTTTTGGTAAACTATTCAGTTTAGTCAGGGATACCTGGCCAGCAAAGGAGGGATAGAGCTCACATAGAGCTAAAACAGCTGATAAGCTTACCTGTAAATCAAGAAGCTCAAAGATGTCTCTATTAATGGAATGTAAAAGAAACAACCCAGGGCTTCATCTGGAGATTAATGGAAATGTAGTCCAGAAGGATTATGTGGAAGAACATGGTATTTTCTCAGGAGATATCTGGCGTGAGATCTTCATTCTTGTGAATTAACATCATCCCTAAAATAAAAACTAGTTCTCCCTCTACCACCTACCTTCTTTCTATTCTGCAGATACTTTATCCTTCTTCCCTATTTTTCTGAATATTTGTGTCAAAAAGAGCTCAAAGCTGCCTGAGATTTCTCTAGCGCCCTGTTTAATTACAACAGAGGCAATTTGGATCCTTATTTATTTGCTTAAATCTCTGATTGTGCTGGTTCTTTGTTAACCTCAATAGTTAAATTTTAAAATGTCCTTTTCCAACAAAAAGGTTATTTTGCTAAACATTGAAAACTAAAAAGAAGAACTTCCTGAATGTAAGTTGCAATTTTCTCTCTTCTAAGCTGAGTTGTGGAGATAGGAATGACTCAGGCACACGATTTCTCTTCTGCCCACACTGAATGGCTTACAGAGGCACTCTGCCCGCAGGGTCAGTCAGATACTTAACATTAGAATCTTTACTTTTAATAGAATAATAGAATCATAGAATCATTAAGGTTTGAAGGGACCTTAAAGATCAAAACCTCGTCCAACCTGGTCTTAAAAACCTACAGGGATGGGGCATCAACAACCTCCCTGGGCAACCCATTCCAGTTCCTCACCACCCTTACAGTGAAGAATTTCTTCCTAATATCTAACCTAAATCTCCCCTCTCTCAGTTTAAAACCATTACCCCTTGTCCTGTTACTATCTTCTCTGATGAAAAGACTCTCCCCAGCTTTCCTGTAGGCCCCTTTCAAGTACTGGAAGGCTGCTATGAAGTCTTCCCAGAGCCTTTTCTTCTCTAGGCTGAATAGCCCAAACTTTCTCAGCCTGTCTTCATAGCCGAGGTGCTCCAGGCCTTTGATCATCTTGGTGGCCCTTCTCTGAACCCTCTCCAGCAGGTCCACATCTTTCTTGTGCTAAGGGCACCAGAACTCTACACAGTACTCCAGGTGGGGTGTCACCAGAGTAGAGTAGAGGGGCAGAATCACCTCCCTGGCCCTGCTGGCCACACTACTTTTGATGCAGTCCAGAATGGGGTTGGCTCTCTGGGCTCCAGCACACACTGGTGGCTCATGTTGAGCTTCTCATCAACTACCACCCCCAAATTCTTCTCAGGACTGCTCTCCAGCAATTCTTCCCCCAGCCTGTATTTGTGCCTGGGCTTGTGCTGACCCATGTGCAGGACCTTGTACTTGGCCTTGTTGAACTTCAGGAGGTTGGCACTAGCCCACCTCTCCAGCCTGTCAAGGTCCCTCTGGATGGCATCCCTTCCCTCTTGGGTGTCAACCACACCACACAGCTTGGTATCATCAGCAAACTTGCTTTGGATACACTCAATCCCACTGTCCACATCTCCAGGAAAGATGTTGAACAGCACTGATCCCAGTATTGACCCCGGAGGGACACCACTCGTCACCTGCCTCCATTTGGACATTGAGCCAGTGACCACAACTCTCTGGGTGTGGCCATCCAGCCAATCTCTTATCCACCAAGTTGTCCATCTGTCAAATCCATCTCTTGTCAGTTTGGAGACCAGGATGTCATGTGGGACAGTGTCAAACACCTTGCACAAATCCAGGTAGATAATATCATTTGGTCTGCCACCATCCACCATCTCTGTAGCCTTGTTTTAGAAGGCCACCAGATTGGTCAGGTGCAACTTGCCCTTCGTCAAGCCATGTTGGCTGTCACCAGTTACCTCTTATTTTCGATGTGCCGTAGCAAACTTTCCTGGAGGATTTTCTACATGATCTTGCTGAGCACAGAGGTGAGACTGACCAGCCGGTATTTCTGTGGGTTTTCCTTTTTCCTCTTTTTAAAAATAGGGGCTATGTTCCCTGTTTTCCAATTAGCAGGAACCTCATCAGACCTCCACGACCTCTCAGATGTGATAGACAGAGGCTTAGCAATCGCCTCATGCAGGTTGCTGAATACAAATGGCTGCATCCAGTATTTTGGGGCACATGAAACATCTAATATACAGTAAAATTCTGGTGTCCTGGATTATAAGAAAGCTTTTCCAGCTCCAAAAATTTAAGCTCTGAGTGAGACTGAAATCCCATTTTAGACTTTTCTGGAGCATGTTAAGCAATTTACAAAAGATATGTGCCTTTAAATACCTTAGGCAAGAAGAAATACTTATCCTTAAAGTGTGCATACTCATTAGCCTATCTGTTGGGTAAAAGGGACTGTCAGTATCTCCATTTCCTTCCTGATTCTGCATTCAGATCCATAAACATTTAAACTTTTTCATATGGATAAATTATTGTTTCTGACTCCAGAACAGGTATCCTTATAGTAAACAAACACCCTGAAGCAGGGAAGATAATCACTTTTTTTTTTTTCATTTCCCTGAAAGACTAATACTAATACTTATATAGTTTTTATTGTGTACAGAGAAAGTAATCTATCTGACAGTCTTAGTTTGCTTAGACCTCTATTCCAGGTGTCCAAGTTCTCTTCCATCTGTAACAGGCCAATACAGATAGAACTGCAGAAAGAATTATACAGGTGTCTTTACAGACATGGTTTTCAAGTAGGTAAGGGATGAAGATATTCCAGCTCTGGGTGCCATTTTCAGAAGTTATTTGGGAAAGTGAAGCTTTAAATGTCATCAACTTCCAAAAAAAGAGTTGAGCTTGTCCACTCAAATGCTTAAAAGTATTTTTTAAGTGTTTTTTAGTACTAGAAACTGAAAACTAGTCTGTACCACCAAACCAAAAACTACATGGCCCCACCACATCTTTATTAACTACTGCCTACTGAAATGATAGGTAGATCTTCCACAGGCTTTCAGAAGCTCTATGTCACTAGAAAGCAAGGCTTCTAAAATTACTAAGAAGTTACTAACACTTTATCGTGCACTACCAATTTGTTTCATCTGCATGCTAAACTAAGGTACAATTAAGCAGCCTCAGGAATAAAAGTTAATAAATAAATATAATTCAGTGTATTTTGTATTGGTTGGTATCTATGGCAAATATCAAAGTGCAAGTAATTCTTTGAAAGAATAAGGACATCTCAGTGGCTGAAAAGTAAATATGGATATTTGACTTTGGTTATGCACAACTTTATAGTTCTGAATTTCCAGCTATCAGAAGGCTTTTAGTGTATGTGTGTTTGCCTACAGTCCAAATGTCTTTATCAGAAGAAATATATGCATGTTTTATATTACATCAACACACTTCAAAACCTCTAGAGACCTACAAAATTGAAATGCCTTTAGTCATTACATGGCAGTTTCAGCTACATAGCAGTCAGGATATTTTTCTTGAGTATATCAGTAACTACTCTTTAAACACCACATAAATGTAGTTCTGTTGTAGAAAGGTTACTGCGTTGATTGATTCACATTGTTTTGAAGTTTCTGTAAAGAAAGGCTTAACTAATATATCAGCTTTGAAAAAGAAACCCTTTTAAGTACTTACAGACAACAAAAACATAATTAGCACATGTGGCATGATTGTTGCTTCAAAATCCCTAGTTAACTCTTCAGCTAAGACTGTGCAACAGATACTCACTTCCCGTGATAGGTGAAAATTGTCTTTCACAACATTTGGCATTTAGATCTTTACTGCTCACTTTATATGTGATTTTCAATAACAATTTTAATTCAAAATAAAATTATATTTAGAGTCGAAAGGAATTCTGTTAGAGAGTGTTATATTGTGAGCCTCTCTAATACATTTTGACTGCTAAAGCACAGCAGGCGGATGCTAAAGTCCTCACAATTCTGACCTCTTCCAATAGCCTATAAGTCTCCTGACTGCTCATTGCCTGTAAATCAAATTTAATTTGAAAGTCTTTACCAAGGACTTTGTTTTGGTAGCAGTTCCACATGCTAAGAACTGAACTACAGTTAATTGCTCTGAACAACAGAATAATTGCAATTTGTGTAAATTTCTGAAAGGTTTGGAAAAAAATGCTGTAAAAATCTCAGCATGCAAGGTAGCATACTTGAAATGAGTGACCAGCATATAAAGCAAGTGAGCAAGTATAAGTCATTGGCACAGTGGTGAATAGACAGTCAGCTGGTCCCTGCAGTAAAAGCCATCCACTTTCAAAATTCTACATGGTATATTGAGTCAGAGGTGGCAGTAACAAAGCAAATTCAGAGGGTCTACCATTTTTTTTGTTCAGATTGTAGGGAAGAAAGAGAACTTTGAAAAAAGCAGGACTTTGAAAGAAACAATTCATGGATTCAGCTTCTACTGGAAAGAAGGCAGGGGAAATACATTATTATGTTTGTATAAAATCCATGAGAACTTTAAGGAAAGGACATGGCAAGTAGAATTTGAGCATGAGTAGTTTTAAGTGTTGGGAGGCTAGCAGAAAGGCATCTTCAGCTGGCTTTTGTGAAAGGAGACTGAGCAGCAAGCAACAGTGCTGAATTACTTTGCTCTGGAATCAGAAAGAAAGAGAAGACAAAAAAAAAAAAAAAGACCCAAACATTGTCATCTAGCTGCCTGTAGGCACCCTGACGTACAAAAAGATTCAAATTCACCATGGACCTGAACTGGAGAAACATACAATCTGCCCGTTTCTCTTGAGATGCCTAGCACCATACCATAACTTAACTGCATGCACCATTTTAAGAGTGACAGGCATATAATTAAATAAAATCATTATTGTAATAGCTGTTCTTTATTCATTATTTATCAGCTCAATATTTGTGATTCTGTTGAGAATATATTTAGGTGCATTACTTACAAAAAGGATTCTGAGATCATGTCTTCACACATAATGAAAATTTGCTCAAGTAGATATACCAGTGTGGACTAGGATCGTCTTCTCTTTCCTATGTAGAAGAGGGAGGAGTGATTGCTGTTGGGTAGTCCTTATACCTGGCACAAGCTAGAAGTAAAAGTTTGTGAATGCAGAATACTTGTTTAAACTATTAGGTATTATTTCCTGGAAACCTCGCAGTATCACATGACATCTTGAATAGAAAAAGTACCTGACCTAAGTCTGGCCTCCTGTCAGTTCTTACCCCTTTTCTAGACACCTTCTCTGCTGTTGAGTCTATTGAGTGACATCCTGCTGAGGAAATATATATGGCATAAGGATGAGCAATGGTGCAAACACGGCAGATAGAGGCAACTGAGGCACAGAATTAGTGAAGAACCAATTCATAAGCCATCTAGAACTCCCCACTTTTGTTTATTTTCAGTGATTAATGCATCTTTAACTTTACGACTGATTGTTGTTCAGGTTTTTTTCTGAGATAACAGAAATTCTTTCTGCAGAGAGGGTAATTTTGAAGGATGCCCAGTGAGGACTTATACTCTCATAGCTAGTGACTGACATTTGGATTTGTCAAGAGGGACAGAAGATTTTGAATAGTCAAAAGATAACTGTTAACATTAGCCACGTTTAAGAAACCCTTAAGAGCTTGCTGTTACATGTAATAGCCCTAACTTATTGGAAAAAGAGCACGAGTCACTTGAAGCAAGGAGATTCATATTTTCTTCCAGACATGTCTTTTCTTTGCATGCTTTTTAGAGACTGAACTGTATAAAACAGGATTGACATTATGTAATTACTTGCCTCTTACACTGTGCTAACTCAATTTGCTTTTCATTCCCAGGTATTTAAAAGACCATTATTTTCCCATCAGACTTTATTGTCTGCCAATTAAAGCTTTAGATCAATGATGTGGAGAGAGAATTTTGTTGTAAAAGGTTTCAGGTACACATATTGAAAACATCTGCTTTGAATTGGTTTTGTTTCCTTTTTTTAATGTCTATGATTTTTACCAGATATAACAATTTTCCTGACATTTTTAATAGCATTTTTCCAGCGTTTTTCTGAAAAGCAAAACATTTGTGTCTGAAATCCAGATTTGCTTGGCAATAATTGCTAATAGAGTAAGAGGAAGAGCTCTGAATATTGCAGAATTTTATGTTTCTTCAGACTTCTTGGCTCTAACTGCCAAAACTACACTGAACAATTTGTTAGCATGGGCTGCAGTTATGGCATATATCCCTAGCGCATTGTTTTCCCCTTACCTAGTCAGGTAATTCCCAGTGAGATCAATATTGCAGTTTTGCTGAGATCTCCTGAGTCACATGATCAGAAATCATTAGTGTCCAAGGAAACATGAGTTAAGGCTGGTTAATAATCGAATGTAGAACCACCTGAATTGAAAATACTAATGCTATCTGTAGTTACTGTCATCTCAAGTAACAAGAGCTATGTTAGTAAGGTCTGTCTCTTGTACAGTAATTTGAATTTGGGTAATTTTCGTTCTGTGTAGTTATGGGAAATAGCTGCACTTTTGAGGTGCAGAAAATCATAGTAATTGCACTATGTGTGAGAACTGTGCAAAGGGGCAGATGATACACACTCTTCTCCCCTTAGAAAGAGCATTTGTAGAAACAAGAAAAATGGATTAAAAGGTCATTAGAAGCAGACCTGAGTGTACTATACCATTAAAACATTTGTAATA
The DNA here is from genome assembly GCF_020740795.1 of Apus apus. Classification (NCBI taxonomy): domain Eukaryota; kingdom Metazoa; phylum Chordata; class Aves; order Apodiformes; family Apodidae; genus Apus; species Apus apus. The sequence continues at coordinate 37,695,658 of NC_067312.1, read as the reverse complement.
GCAATGCCATTTCTTACAGCTGTAGTATGACTGTAGTTCCATATTTAAGAATACAACAGACAGTATCTTAGTACTTAACCTTGATAAATATGATTTTTCTGCTGTACACTTCATTTAACTTTTTAAAGCAAATTAAGTTCTCAGTCTCAGCACCTAAAGTGGGAAGTCATTCAGTTAAACAAGTAGACGTGTCTTGTCTAAGTAAGTATCAGAATTAAAAATTCCAGTAAACATGATTTTGCTTGTACTTTTTTTACTGGATTCCTGGATTTCATCAGCTATCCTATCTCATTAGGACATAACAAAGTTGATTCTAATAATTTCAGTGTCTTCTTCAAAGTTATATCTTTCATTTTTTTCAAGAACAATCAAAATGTACTAGTGAAGAAGGGTTATATTTCCTGGCCTAGAAAAACAGAATCCACTAGCCATATGTTTTTATGTTTTATTAAGATTTGGGTTTTGTTCCCAGTTTTGTTTATTTTGAGGGTTTTGGTTTTGGTTTGGTTTATTTAAGAGGTAGATGATGAAGTGTTATATTTCAGTTATCTAAATTCTTTGACAGGTCCTGGAAGGGAAAGCCTGAAAAAGCATACCCAACCTAATAACAGAGCAGTGTGACAGTGACAAAAAAAAACGACAGTAACACCACTGTTCTAGTGGTGATCTCTTCTCTCCTTACAACTTGTTCTCATTTCTTTTAAAATGGCCATATGAAAGGCTTCTGAGAAGGATGTATTATTTCACTAGCGTGGCAGGAAGCTGTACTTGTGATTCATTTGGTATTGCTCTTTCTTTTTATCCCGTATATGGTGGTAGGCTTTATCAGTTGCTCAAAGAGGTGGGGGGCTCTCACTAAGGGTACTCGCCATGTCTTATGAAAGTGTTCTGACACATTGTTCCAAGAACACCAGGCACATTTCCCTAATTAACTCAATGTCCCTGAACATGGCTAGAACATTTTGCATTTCTTGGTCTGTGTTGCTGTTTGATGCTTATAAGCTATTGTGCTTTGTCTCAGATGTGGCCACATCCCAGATACTGTTGGGCATGGACTTACAAACAGGTTCTTCTTTACCCTGTAGCTTTAATGAAACAAACCAACCAAACTAACAAAACCCTTATCTGTTTTATACAGCTAGAATGACAAAGCTGTGTTCTGTTTAGTGTTAATGAAGTTAAAGCTATGTTCATTAAAACTTTGTCAGAAAAAGAGTTGGGTACTTGGGGCAGAGGGGAAAAAACATTACTAGAAGCAGATGTTTCTATTTGGTGTGTCTGATGATTGATTGTATAAGAAAAACTCTCCCACTACTTCCTGTATATTCTGATGCCACTAGTATAATTTTGTTGGTCAGTTGCTGTTGAGATGGAAATTAGGTAAATTTTCAAAATTAAGCCTCTCTTAATAGATTACTAAGGCACCTAAGATACTTCCTTTTCTTCTTCAGCATTTGTGTGTGACCAGTCTGCAGACTGCCAGATGCAGGCAAATTACTGGACTGTCTCTGTAGAAGCATTTAAGCACTTCATACAGCTTTACTAACCCCTCTTTGAATCAAAATCCTCTCAAAAGATAGGTGTCTCAACACCAAAGTCTTAGGAGTCTCTGTTCTTTGAGATTTTTTTGATCTGACCCTAATCTGTCTTGGTGTGTATTAATATCTTTTTCATGTCACCAATCAGAGTGAAGCTGTCATACTGATTGCAGTTTCTCTCCACTCCATTTCATGCCTTCCTGGAGGACTTTCAAGGACAGTACCACAAGCTCTGTCGTATTTTCGGATATACTGTTAAAACAATAGCTAAAATAGCAGCACAAGACATTGGGTGGGTCATTCTCATCCTCAGCTACTCGTCTCCTGCCTGCAACAGATAACAGTCTTTAGTTAGGAATTTTTTTCTATTATTTCTAAATTTGTCGACCTCTGCATCTATTATTCACATGCTGCGCTTCAAAACAGAAGTCTGTGGTGGAATTCAGAAGAGTGACTTAAAAACACTCGCTCTTTCTGTCAAAAGCACAATCCATGTCTAGAGGAGCACAAGGGAGAAGTGCCAACAGAGGTATTAAAGCAAATTTCTTGTCTTGTTGTTTTAGAAAGATTTGGTGTTCTGTTGTGTATTATTAACAAGCACGAGATTCAAGGTTAGAAACCCAGCAGTGATGTTTCTTTGTGGCTGACCACATAATGTGGTAGCCAGTGTTCCCATTTGTGAAAGCCTATTTGACTTTGATGTAAGATGCAAAATCCCCATTCTCCCCCAAGCTGGGTGTAGCACAAATTCATGAGGTTCAAGATCCCCACTAAAATAATTCTGCTGTGTTTATCATTTCACCCTACTGTTCCCAATATTTGGGCTTGGAGAACTGAAGGGTTGTGATACAAACACAGTTCAGAAGAATGATCGCTGTCAATCAAATGCCATTTGCTGATACATACAATGCAGAGGTGCCAGAGACATTATATTGTTTCCTTACATTAAAGTGGAAATATTGAGGGCTCCATCTGAACAATGTATAGTTACTCTGGCCTGTCTAACTTACTAAAGGTGATTGTAGTCATTGGTATATAAATTGTCCCATCATATTAAGTTTCCAACTAGACACTATAGAGTGTAATCCAGGGAGTTTAAAGTAGGAAGCAGAGTGTAGTCACCGTAATTTATGAAGACTTAGGCAAGAGAATGAGGCTTTGTAAGCTTAGGAGACCCATGAAGAGAAAATCTAGATTCTTGTCAAGTCTGTTGAACTTCAATAGCAAAGGCACAAAATATGGCTAAATCATCCCTCTCCCAATCCCATGTTCATATGGAAGTTCAACTGACAACTTTTTTGTGAAGCTTTCATGCACATATTGTCAGTGAGTCAACTTTAAGAAGAGTCCAGAAGAGCCTGGACTCTTCCTTTATGATATTCATCAGCCCCCAGAATCCTGGAAAAAATCAAGGTCAGTCTGATAGGTAAGTCTAGGGGAAGAAGAGATACAGGCAAACAACTCACGGGCTTATTAGAGTCACAGTGGATGTCAAAGGAGGAACAATAATATATACATTTAAACACAGAATTATGCTTTGGTTCATGGGAGGAAGCACAGTGAGGATTTTTATGGAGCCATCATAATAAAACAATTTGTGTAAATTGCCAAAATTTGGGACATTAAACTATTTATCCTATTTATCCTATGCAGGCAAATAAATCTACCTTTAAACAGCTAAACTATGTCATTCATATTTAGACCATCAAGTAAAATCAATGGTTTCAACATGAAAGCAGCCAAGTAAGTATTCCTGCTTCTCAGAAAGTGGCTCTGAATTAAGAGAACATTTGCTGGCTATTTTAATCATAGTTAAAACATCAATAAATTTGGCAACCAGTGAAGATTGGAGCCTAGCATGTTGGATGAGACTGTCCAGTGCTTCAAATCTTTGGAAGTGTGTCTGAATGCAGAGTGAGTCAGCTCCTGGTGCAAAAGTACTGCGATTTATTATATATGGATCGTAGGGCAGAAGAGAATGCTCTGTTTATGTCCAAGTAATAAGAATTTTGATGGTGGTTCTGATGATCTACAGGCATACCAAAAATATGCCTTATTGTTCTACTGCTACAGATAGCCACTCTGCTTCCAAAAGAGCTAAGCTAAGTACATCTTCATAGTACTGATGGTTGTGATCATGCTAAAGAAAGTATGTGAACCTACAGAAACAATCAGTAGTTCCACAGGCAATAGCCAATGACAAACCTTTCTGTCCATTGCTAAAATCCAACAGCAGGAGATTGGCACATGAGACATATGACACATGAGGTCTGAAAGAATGGAAACAGTGATAATTCTTCTGGAAAATCAGTGCTTTCCTTCAGGAAAAGTTTGATAGTCTGATTAAGTGGTGTGTGAACATCTGGACTATAGAAGTCTATAATACCTGACTTACTTCTGAATAGATTTAACTGTAAATTCCTCTTTACATGTGCCAAGGAAATGCAGCACCCACTTTAGGGAAGATACTTTTTTTATTGGGAGGGGTGTGTCTCTCTATGAAAGGTGAAAAAAGAAGTGATGAGACAAAAAGGTCACTGAGAACAAATTTCCCAGGTACTGCAAGTTTCTACAGGCAAGTATAATAATACACCAGGTAAAAATCTGAGGTCAGCACTTTCAGTTTGGTTCAGAAATGCTATTTCCTACATGTCCATGATTTTCTTCAAATTTTCTCTGGGTAATAATCTAGTTCTTAGTTCTTAAAACTCATTCAGTGTTTTTCAAAGCCATTAGAGGTCATAGCAATGGGGGAAGTCTATCACCTTAATGTTACAAAGTTCTCCAAAGATCCTTCTTTTCTGCACATAAAGGTATAGCCTCTCTTATCATTTCTAAAGTCTTTGAACTTAAAATGCACTGCACAGTGGACTAATACACCTTTAGAATGTGCTGTCTCTCATTGATGGCTCTGCTTCACCCTTTACCAGGAAAAAAATAAAAATAATGTATATATATATATGCCCTGATTAAAGAAGCTGGATTCTCAATAACGTTTGTATTGATTTTTCTTTAAACCAGGAGGTAGCATTACCATTTTTGTATCTTTAGCCTGCAAATGGAATAGCTCTTTCTTCCCATTGTTGAAATGTCCCCAGGGCTGCAGAGACTTAGCTTTACAGATCACAAGATTTGAGGATGCAGCAAGACTTTTCTTTCTGTTCTCTATCCACAAGGGAGGAAGGCCAACATCTAAGAGGACATTTGCAAGGTGGAACAGAGCTTGCATGGCTGAAGAATATACAGAGCAAAAGAGAGCAAGGTTCATCTCATCACATTCCCAAAGGACAATACCTGCTTCCTAAAATGAAAGAACAGAAGCACCTTCTTTGAAATTGTGCAGGGCCACAACCTAGAAGCTGCTGCTCAATTTCCTGTAGTTTTGGCAGTTAAGACTAGGGGAATGTGTCATACACAGCCTTCAGGAGCAGAGTGATACAGTTACCTATAGCCTCTTTAATAACACACTGTTCCTTTATTTTCAACTGTCACGTAATGCAGGAATAAATCAGAAGAGGACCTGACCTGCAGTTAATATAATTTGGCACAGCTTCACTGACTTCAGCAGCCCTGCACCAGTTCACACCAAATGAGATTCTGAACCAGTACAGTCTTGCCCACATGCATACGCACACGCGCACACATAAAGACATGTATTCTTTTAATTCTCTTACTCTCCAGACTGCTGGATGCTTTTTGAAAAAAACAGCAATAACAGCAAGAGAAAGAAAAAGTTCCTGCCTGTGGAGGCATCTGGTGCCTGCTCCTAACAAGAGTGATGTGACTGGATGGAATTGAATCCTTCTGTGCCTTATCTTGTAATCTCCACATCTTTGGTCTCTAAAACAATGGCCAGATTGTCTTTGGTTTAGCCCAATAATTTTTACCAGAACTATCACCTAGGACAGATTTGACCTGCAACAGTTGAAAGACTCCCTGGGTTATCAAAGTGCATGGAGTGGCTCCAGCAGACCAGGACCTCAATTATATGTAGTTTCTACAAAACAATGTACCAATCAATCGACTACTTTTTTTCAATTTTAATAACTTGTTTGGGGGTTTCTTGGGGGAGTTGATTTGTTGTTTTGGTGGGGTTTTTTTGTTTTTTTATTTGGTGGGTTGGTTTGGTTTTTTACCATAGTGCAAAAACCAGTTTCTGTGTAACAATTTTATACATTATTTTCTTTCTAAATTACTGGGATAAACTGTTTACATTCTCACTTTCCACAGTTAATCCTGTCACTGTGTGTGCTATAAAATACTATAGACTGCTGAGCAAATTAGACTAATGAGAGTATTAACTATCAGGACATTAAGGACTAAGGCTGTATTCCATAGCATTCGCTGGCATCAAAATTATTCCTCTTGATCTTAAAAATATTTATCACGTTTAAAAAAATCTCTTTTCTGTTGAACATCATCAGGCAGAAACTAACACAGACAACACTTTTTTGTGAAGGTGCAAATAGGACTATTTCATGTTCATTTCAGGGGGGTTGGACTAGGTGGCCTTTAAAGGTCCCTTCCAATCCAAACTGTTCTATGATTCCTTTGTGTTGAAACAGTTAAAAAGAAAGTACATGACAGTCCCTTTTCTTCAGATTGTCTGTTGATTCAGGCTATTAAGCCAACTCCTAAGACAGATTCCTTGTCAAAAGGCAGGTAGCAATCCATGTGTCAAAATTTAGTCTAGGCTATATGGTAGTGGACTTTTCATTTTATATTTGTTCAGCTCTTGTAACTGTTCCTCAAAGTTTTTTTTAGCTGAAAGTCAATATGCTACATTTCTAGACATATGAACCTAGAACTGAAAACAATTGGCATATCATTACATTTTTGTAAGTGTTTCAATATTGCCATTTTCTGAGTTATTGCCATTAACTGAGTTATTACAATACACAAACATTGCCTAAGACTTCTGTGTCCACATCCTGCCTGCCCTGATGCCTGTAGAGGCAGATCGCACCTAACAGGACATGCAGGGTGATTTATTAGTCTGCTAGTCAAGTGATAATTCTCTGTGTGAAAACCAGTACATGTGGAATCATTGCTCAGTACCAGTTTGGTACTAATTACTGTATCAGAAGTGTCTGTAATATTCGGCAACAATCTATTGATTTCCTTCTGATTCATGCAGAACTAATTTTCAGTTACACGAATTAGAGAGGGAGAAAAGAGAAAAAGACCCCTGGAATATTGGTTGTTGTTTTTTTTTAAATAATTTCTTTGATCCATGTTTTTTTTTATCTGAGAGGGAAGTGATGTGTCTAATACAGTACCATGTACTGTAATATATTATGAAACACTGAGACTTAAAAATCTTGCTAGGCAATCACTGCTTCAGCAGAATGAAATGCTGTTGCAACAGGAGGAAAATTATACACCAATTATTTATCCAGTCAAAAAAAACTATGCCCCATAACATCAAAGGATTCAATTTATGAAATAATAGAGGGCAATTCCTATTCTTTTAGCAAGCCAAGGAATTTTTGTTAATCGGAAGTGCAGCAGGCCAGGAGTTTGGAACCTTATTTAAGATTATAATCCGACAGCATCATGTGTAGCCTATGTGACTACTTCTAGGAACAGTCATGAAAAAAAATAGCTGTGTAATGTTTATGCAGATCTAAATGAGTTATTACAAGTAATTAACTCATCCTGTTTCTTATTATCCTTCAAATAATGTTTTCCTCTTATTGGAAAAATATTTTTTCAGACAGCCTATTCCCAATTCATGTATTTGTTTGTTTTCCATAGTTTTCCTAATCTTCAGTAATTCTCCTTATTTTCATAAACTTTGGAACTCTACCCTAAGATTTCCTCTTACATTTGTTTGGTTTTTTGAAAATTCCTCAGCTGTTGTATCTAACAAGAATGAGCATTCAAAGCAATGTAACTGAGATAGGTATTTTGAATATATTTTTTTTAGTATTATGTAGGATTAGCAGTCTTCCATATGTACCACATTTATTGATTATAGCAAATGAAGTCCTGTCTTTTTTATTATTGGAAAAATTCCAGTGAATAGGTTAGCAGGGCAGGCTGTTAAAATCTGAATGAACTTTTATTCCAACAAGTACTTTATGCAAAAGGTTAGGACATGAGAAAATGGTTTAACAAGGAAATTAAGTAATCTTGCAGAGCTCTTCCAGCAAAAAAAAGCCTGGGAATGAATAATGGGGAGGTGAGGGAAATTCTTTCCAAGCACAGAAAACCCACAAAGACTCCCAAGGGAAAAATAAATTAGCAAGAAGCACTACATTTAGTGTATTGCTGTCTTGTAAAAGTGCTCTCATATCTTGTTTTGCTTTGCGCTTTTTTTTTTTTTGACGGAAAGTCTGTATAAACCTTGCAGTGCTTTGTGTTTGTCTGTACCATGTTTAGGGCATGACAGCAACTGCATGCCCTTGCAAGTACAACCTGTGACCAGGATCCAATTCTAGCCAATGTGGGAGCATAGGGGAAAAAAAAAAAAATAAAAAAAAAATTCCAGGACTGCGCTCTGTTAGAGATTCATAGTGAGAGCTTACACCTAAAAATTCCCCATGGCCCTACAAACAAATGGCAACTGCAATTCAGTTGATATTCCTTTAATATAATGGGTATCCAACTCTGATGGTTCATACAGGTCTGTCACATGGGATCTAAAAACACTTTAAGCAAACTAACATTTTACCTATCAGTGTAGGTAGGTAGGATATAGGTGCGATTTTACAAGATCTATAATAATTTGGCATCTGCCATTCTAATCCTTCATTTCTTAGATATGTCTGGAACAAAACAACTATTGGTAAAGGAAGGATGAGATTTCCTTTCAAAATGTTCATAAAGGAATTCTTATTTTTAAATTATTGGGGTGTAATAAGCATTCTACATCAAAGTAGTATCAAAAGGAAATGTTGATTTATTACTTTGTTCCTCCAGGATTCTTCCTCCCTTCCTTAATGAAATGGAACAGTCTATGCCTTGATCACTTCTTCCATTTAATCTTGTTAATGTAACCTGTTAAGACTCTACCTTTGCAACAGCACAAGTGTAACTGTGAACAAGTAGGGTAGTAGAAAGAACACTGTTGTGCTTCTACAAATCTCATTTATTGATGACAAAATGTGTGATATTCAATCGAGAATAAAAACTGAAGCAACAGGTGAGTTGAAGCATTTTTTGTTCCTTAATAATATGAGGGACTCCAATTAAAGGATAAATAGGGGAAAATTAATTATGCTGAACCAGATTTATCCTTGAGACAACTTGGAGTTGTACTAAAGGTTCATTCTTCCTACTGTGTTAAAAGATGGCAGATTAAATTGGTAAGTAGATGGCTGGGAAGTATAGCATTTTTCAGACAGCAACAGATGCAAATCCAAGAATATCTCCAGCTGATTTGATTGCTTTTCAAAAGATAGGGCAAAGATTTGAAATAAAAATGTGCAAAAGTGAAAATCCATAGTGATGATCAAAACTATGAACAAATTTTAAAAAGCTTTAGAAAGGGAATATCAGAAGGATTTCAGAGGCCTTTCAGACTGAAACCACTTTTATTATTTGTCAGTTGTTGCCTGTGTCTCTTGTCATTCTGCCTTGTAGGAGTTATATTGTGCCTAATATACAAGGGAAGGTATTTTAAGAAGGCTTTTGCTACTGAATCATGGTCATTAACAAAATACCTATGTTTATGTATTCTTCCTTCTCAACTTTTCCTTGAACATTACAGTTAGCTATTTTGGCAAGAAGCTTTAAGCTGTAAAACATTAAACACCAAAAACTGCATTAAATAGCGGTTTATCAGGCCTCCAAATATGCAATATATTTAACTCGCTAAAATGCTTTGGGTTTTTGAGTTGCATTATGCCCTGTGATTCACCAAAATATTGTTGGTTGAAGTATATGATTGTCACAGTCAAATCAGCTAAAATTTTCTTGAAGGTGCCTTGTATAAGGCAGTCAGAAAACAGTATGTTCAATCATTTTTAATTGTAGTGGACAAACAGATTTACAGAGATTACAGGAATGAGAAACCTTCAACGAAATAGGAGTGCTGAGGGTCAGGGGTTTAAAAAGCAGGGATTCTGACAAGATATTATGTGTGGAGGAGATTCTGAAGGTCCCTTGGGTTTTTTGAAATTAAATTACATGTTCAGGTGACTTACTGTATGTACTTTTTCACTGGTTAGTACTGGCGTATCTTTTGCGCTTAATTGTCAGTATTAGACATAAGACCACTACCCAGACTAAATTTCCAGAAAGTCAACTATTATATCTTTTTGCTTTCTATAGGTAGTCATGCAACTATCAGAATTCATGCTAGGGATGTATGGGGGAAATTGGGCATATGACCAACTAATGTAATGAAATGTTCAAACAATCTTGCAGGCATGAATATTCAAATTTAAAAAGGCTGTTTTGCTAATAACAGTGCTGTAGTATAGGCAATCAGTTATCTTAATTGGACAAATAAGGTAACAGGCTAATTGATAAAGCAAAGTAAACATAATTTTATATGTTATTTCTACACAGAGTACTTACCACATGAAACATATCCTTGTTAGGAATCATTGTTACATGTGATAGGAGGTTTTTTCTTTATCTTCTCTGTAATAGTTGGAAAATAATGTTTTTCAGTTTTAAAAAGTCATTAGTAACCACATGTTTGCTTTAATGTTTTCTATAAGTAATTTTAAGTCACATTTTCGTAACTGGTAATGTAAAATGCCATCTTTCAGTACCTAAGAGGTAATGTTTAAGTTATCTGTAACAATAGTTACAAAAGAAAATTTAAATTATTTTTTAAACGTGCACATAGGATACAAAATTACTGGACTTTTTACCTTTTTACGTGCAGAATCTTAAAAGTGGCACTAGTTATTCCAGTAGAGTGTATATCAAGTTCAGAAGCTTTCAATCTGAACCTCCTTTCTTTTTGCAACATTTTGTTTCTAAAAAGTAGAAACAGTATTGATTTCCACAGAAATAGAATAATATGAAATGTAAATAGTGAGGGTTTTTAATGGTGTGCTCACCTACTTGTATGAAGGTACTTTTCCATTCTAAGTATCACTTCCTGATCTGTCTATACATCTTGTAATTGTACTTATTTCTGTAATTTACTAATTTTCAGAAGTAAAGATTTAGATGGTTTGATTCTTCTCTGTTATCTTGTGTGTTTCCTAAAGAAGAAAGCCTTTTAAACTCTCTTGAGTATTTCACAATTTGCAGACAACTTTTGCATGAAGTGTAAATATTGAAAAAAAAACATGTATTTTTGAGGGGTGGGACAGTAGAGGGTTCTGACAGAGTTGTTACTTTCTCTGAAGATTCATTCTTTGTAGGTCCAGCAATTCTATTGTGTGTATGTGCCAACTGAACAAACCTCCTAAATCCTTAATCATTCACAGTACACTGTTATATTTCACTACTAACACCTATCCCACATGATGATGCCATTTCTTGTAGCTGTCCATCCCAGGTATTGGTGCAGCCTTTCTTCCCTTTAGCAGAGCAAGTGCTTGAGAAGCAGTTCAGAAAATAAACAGTTTTAGAAGCGGAATTAAATAGGATTATACTTGAAGCCTCTGGTTATACAGAGGCTGGCTTCAGGCTCCATTTAGTGGCAACTGAGTCATGAATACTCAAACTGCTGAGTGTCAGCGTGTTCTGCATGACGACTTGAACTGCGCAACAGACTTTATTTCCCTTGATGATTTTGCATGGTACCAAATTCTGTCTTTTGATTTTACTGGAAGTATAGGAATCTGGGGACATTCGAAAAAACAACTGAAGTAGGAGGGGAGGAGAGAGAGAATGTGAGGATCATGAGTGTGCTGCAGCTGCAGTTCAGTAGCAAAGAGCTGGAAAAGAGGGTGTTACCAAAGGCAGAGGTAAGAATAAGCACTACACCTGCCTTCCCCTGCAAGCTGTTTTAAGCTTCAAGTTCATTTCCACGCCACTCCACCAAGCAGTAACACGGGCGGGATATGAGGAAAGATAAGGTCATGAGTGATCTCACAGCCTTAAAAACAAAAGTTCTTCAGAGCTTGTTCTTGCAACATCTCTCTTTGTGCTACTAAGCTTTGTAACTGTACAGCAGATACCTATAACCATCTAGCATAAAGAATTCCCACTAAGGTACTGAGTACTATAAAATAATTTCAGCCAGCTCTCAACACACATAGATGGACTTAGCCCATTTATTCAGAAGATTGAAATAAATAACACGAAAAGAAAACAGTAATGCATTGCTATCCATCAGGAAACAGTAATTCAAAAACACTTGGGTATACTGCGCGTAAAGATAAGGAGGGAAAATCATTTGTGCTGTTAAATGCCTGTCATATTGTACACCATTTAAATGAAACATCCTCAAATTATGACACATAGGTTGGCAGAGGAAACACAAAGTGTTCTTCTCCTAGGAATGAACTTTGTAATGTACTTTCTATGTAGGCTGTTGGGGTGGGTTTTTTTGCTTTTTTTTTTTTAATTAGGTACGCATTTATTGTGCAGAGAATTGCATAGGAAACATGGTCATCACTGCTTAAATGCCATCCTTAACAGCTTATATAAACACTAGCTAAAGCTGCTAGAGATTATTTGCAGAACATTGGGTCTGATGAGCTCAAATATAAGATAGCTTGGGTAGTATAATATTTGGGATTACCATAATAATCTCTTTAGGGAAAGTGTGCAGTATCAGCAGAACCATTGCTTGAGTCTTTGAGGGAAGTAGAAACTGTACATTAATAATTCTGCATTTATTATTTGCTTAAATCTTTTCCTGTGAATAAGGCAAGTTGCTGAGCTCTTTATGGGGCCCAGGATAAGGCTTTGAGAATTTAATTAAATATGTCTGATTTTTAACTCACCTATAGAGCCCAAATAGTTGGTTTGGCATCTTGTTTTTGTTATGTGGTAACTTGTTTTACTGTAGCACCATCCTCTGAAGTTACACATATAATTTCTATGCGTATGAGTTACAAGGGAAAAGACTTAATAAAATAATATGGAGAAGGCCATGTTAAGAAGCAATGGAAATATGTAATGATTTACAGAGTGCTAGGTGAGTTGTCAAAGTTTACTGATCCTTTGACCATTTCTGACCTCTTTGAGCACAGCCTTTCAGGAGTCAAGCTTTGAGCCACAGCTCCTGGCAAGGGAGTTGATTTTCATCTCTTTTGGATCTGGACACTGGGCTGTGCTTGTCTGTGTTAACCATCACCACCCTGCGGAGGATGCAGGCAGTTCCCCTTCTCTTCTGCTGCCTTCCCTGCCTGCCATTCCACCGAAGTCCAGGACAGCCTTAAACACTTGTGCTTATGTACTTCAGACACTGTGTCTGGTCCAAAATAAAAAAACAAACTTGCTAGGTAGCCATTTCTGTGCCTTTGGCATCTTCCTAACCTTTTGGTGTTTCATTGAGTGTTGGGCTGCCATTCTTGCCAAAAAGCTGCATAGTTTTTATTTGGAGTCCAGGAAACAGCATTGCTGCTTCTGTCATATAATAACCCAATGGAAATCCAGATTTTCTCTTGACTTAAAACTGTTTTTAACTCATTAAAGTCATCACTTCTGAACAGGAAAGAAAGAAGAAAGAAAGAGAAAGAAAGAAAGAAAGAAAGAAAGAAAGAAAGAAAGAAAGAAAGAAAGAAAGAAAGAAAGAAAGAAAGAAAGAAAGAAAGAAAGAAAGAAAGAAAGAAAGAAAGAAAGAAAGAAAGAAAGAAAGAAAGAAAGAAAGAAAGAAAGAAAGAAAGAAAGAAAGAAAGAGAAAGAAAGAAAGAGAAAAGAAAAGAAAGAGAAAAGGAGAGAAAGAAAGAAAGAAAGAAAGAAAGAAAGAAAGAAAGAAAGAAAGAAAGAAAGAAAGAAAGAAAGAAAGAAAGAAAGAAAGAAAGAAAGAAAGAAAGAAAGAAAGAAAGAAAAGAAAGAAAGAAAGAAAGAAAGAAAGAAAGAAAGAAAGAAAGAAAGAAAGAAAGAAGAAAGAAAGAAAGAAAGAAAGAAAGAAAGAAAGAAAGAAAGAAGAAAGAAAGAAAGAAAGAAAGAAAGAAAGAAAGAAAGAAAGAAAGAAAGAAAGAAAGAAAGAATGAGAAAGAAAGACTAATAGTACAAAATAAGTAATTAGTAATTATCTCACAACATCATGTCACTGCTCTTAAGACTCCTATGGTTCTCTTGCTCAAAACTACCTTTTACTCCATGAAGAATCATTTGACATTCGAAATCTTGTAGCTTTTCTAATTGATTAGAATAATGAAATTCATCTCTGAGCCATTGTCCTGTTTTAAGATTGGAGTCTTTTGCTCCTATCTAAGTTGTAATAAGCTAGGAGTGTAAAAGCATTTCTTTTTAAAAGAATGTGTCTCTTGGTCTGAAAAAAGATACTGCATCTATCTGAATCTATCTATCTGTCTGTCTATCTATCTATCTATCTATCTATCTATCTATCTATCTATCTATCTGTCTGTCTGTCTGTCTGTCTGTCTATCTATACCCTTGGACCATCAGGAGTGTAGTAACTTTTCCCTATTCCTAGTTTATTAACTAACACTTCTAGAACTATGATAGTTTCAGACAGGAAAGGAAAGAAAAGGCTTTTGAACAGACTTTTTGTCGTATTTCTGTTCATATTGCTGACTATAAAGGCAAGGAACCTGTGCAGATCATTCTTTCCAAACTTGTTCCAAAATTAGTATGTAACAATAAGATACAAAATCACCTATGAATAGTTTGGAAATCACCTTTGGCTCTGAGGCTGCCATAATAATTTAAACCTTTATTACTTACTATTTCAAAGCATTTTACAATGGTCTGTAAACACTATTATGGCCTTGAAACTGATGCAGAAAGTCTTCCAAAGTATATAGCTATGCAGATATAAATATTTCTTTTGTATGCAAAACCTGCAAAAAGTCCAATATACAGCATGTAGCTTTGAACCTTTTAATCAGTCTACATATATTGTCAAGCATATTTTTAAGTTTTACTCTTACCTTTTCTTTTAAAAAATATATTTTAAATCCACACTGGGTAACTATATAAAGACATCTTTTTTCATTAAAAAACCTTGAATTTTAAAAGGTTGTTTCCAATAGTCTTTAGAATAGCCATGCAATAAAGGGCAGAGCTGATTTGTAAGAAGAACTGTGTAAAATTCAGTGCTTTTCCTTTTTTTTTTTTTTTTTTTTTCCACTGGAAAACTCATAAAAGAGGAAAAGAAAATGTGTCACCAAAAGACCTTCCTAGTGACATTGATTATAAGCTAAAAAGAACTTCAGCTAAGAGCATGGGACCACGAAGGAAATCAGACTTGACAACTGCATGGATATATGGGAAAAACAATCTTTTTAGCAGTAATCTATTGCTCTTCTATTTCAAACTATGATCTATAATATTGAATTTTAATTCTCAATATCCAGCTTAGCTGACTACTTCTTACCTTGAAATCCATTATACATTTTTATGCATGATATACAGATCAAATCTACTGTGTGCACTCAGTGAGACATGAAGATATACAACAACTTTTGTTTCTGGGGAATTTGTATGTTTCTGCACACGAGCTGTAGGACTAGCAGTTTTGGGAATCATCAATCTTGTAGCACATGCAGAGAGAGCCCTGGGCAGAGTGGACTTGACTATCTTCACATCTCTAACAAAGTCCAGGGTTCAGACTCACAGTCTGAATTGTGTGTATCACTGTGTGAAAATGCTAAGATTTTATTAAAAATGTTGTTTTCCTTGGTGAATTCCACCATATCCGCTTAGTCTAATGGCTTGTTTTGGGTATGGCAAAGAGCAAATGTGACTACAGGCATGTAGCTCTCAATGCATGAGGTATGACAGAGACTGAAAATATACCTAGTATCCTCATCTGCATATTTTCAGATTATTAAATACAAATACAAATCACCTGAAGTCTTGCTGTGAAGCCAAAGAATGTCTAATCCAGTGCCAAGGGGATGCCAAGATCTAGATGGCAGCCTATTTATGGGGGAAAATTCTGGCAATGATAGCATACAAAGAAAAAAGCCTGTCTCATTCACAGAGGTCAGGATTGAAAAAGCAGAGTTGGCAACTAGATGAAAATGCTGAATATATTTAATTTGAAACGGCTTAGGGAAACAAACATTAAAGTGATCTAGACCAAAATACTAGCATTTTTCAAAGAACTCTAGCGAAAGGATGGTGGATGGTGATTCGTGGAAGGTGAAGGAGCTGCATTTCTTGCTATTGTTTCTCCTGTTAGCCTTGATGTTTCCAAGTGCAATGCCTCCTGGATCAACAAATTAGAGGACTTCCTCTTCAAAGTTCATGCCCAGCATGTTTAGTATCCTCTTTTGATCAAGATCTAAATATTAAAAGCTCAAGACTTCTTTCCCCTTGGAACCAAAGCTACAGGTCTGGGAGATTATAGTCCTGTCTCTCCCGAATGATGTTCCTCAAATGTTAAACTGATATTATATAAAACATGAGTTTTGCTTTTTTCTTGTTTGATAGCATGCACATACAAGTGGCAGTGTTCACAACAGAAACATTAGCTGCATTGTAGACTCTTACCTTCTTTTCAAGATAATACAGCAAATCAAATCTAGATCCTTCCAGATTTGTGCCTCATTTCACCAATAAACAATTCTTGAAACCTGATCATTGCTCTGTCTTTAGGGTAACGAATTTTCTATGAGTAATTTTTTGCTGGTTAAAAAAAAAAAAAAAGAAAAAAGAAAAAAAAACAAAGAAGACAGAAAAAAAGCAACTCAGTGTGTTTTTTTATTTCTCTTGGGGCAGCATTTGAGAAAATAGTTAATGTTGGTTTGAAGATGGGTTTAAGTACTTACCGTTTTTATCCAAGTTTTTTTTTCTAATGTGTGAGGTTATTTTGTATTTGCTGCCATATATATTATTCCACCCTTGTTCCTGTTGTCCTGAGAAAATTAATTAGGATCCAGTTATCCAGTTGGTAAACAAAGCATCTGTGTATTGTTGTTGTTGTTGTTATTGTTATTAATGTTGTTATTGTTATATAATTAATTATTTCCATTGTGCCACAATAATTTGTAGGGTGCTAAATAAAATTAGAGGTAGTTACCAACCCCAAAGAAATGTAAACACAAGTATAAAATAAGAGGTTAATACTGCAGAGAGCTGGGATGACCCTGTGGCACTGATAAGAAAAGCTGCAGTTGGTGTTAGGGAGCAGTCACAATGCAGTTTGTATTTAAAGATTATAAATGTTTTGTTGGACCTCAGGGTGATAGTGGTTTTGCAGGCTTTCACCGAGTGATATGTTTCAAGACAGGATGAAAACTGAATGTGCTTGTTGAAAAATTGGGTAAATGGACAGTCAGGACCTGTGTTACAGCTTCAAAGGGGGCAGAAGCCATTTTTTTTATTCACATTATTAAAGCTGACGAGGAATAAGGAAAGTGGAGATAAGTAGTTTTGCTCTTGTTCCTTCCTCATGTCTACTACATTGGGACAAAATAAGTCCTTTTCCTGTGCTGCTGCAACTTTTTGTTGCATCAATTCCACTATTATTAGTTCATCTTTTTTACCTCAATATTCAGGAAGTATTGATTTAATATTTTTTTTACTTGTAAGGAAATCAGAAGTGAGCTGCTTATTTTATAATAGCTATTAAGGTAGGATATAGAAATCCCTAAACTGTTTATTGGTCGAAGAGAGGAAAGGAAGAAGAAAAACAATAGAAGATTATGCGCAACTCAACAAAGATACAATGTGAAAAAGGTGTAGTAGCCTCTGACAATCATTAAATCTGCAAAAGAAACCTGGTACACTGGGTGTTAATTACAGTAATTCAAGAGGCTACTGGGAATAAAGTGGCTTCTTTTTCATCTGCCTGTACAATTAATGACTCAAGTTTTCTGTTACAAATCCTTAAATTGTTCTGCTGTTTTATGAACAAAAAGAAATGCTAGGAGACAGTAGCAGATTCTTCTTTTCCAAACTTCTTCAAATGCCTTCTTTGTCCTAAAGATGCTGCCTTTGACGTGAGCTCTCTAAGGAACCGTGGTAGCAATGTCCTAGACATTCTGTATTTACTAATTTATAGAATGGCTAGTTTTGAATAAGGGTTTGAATTAACTGATGAGTCACAAGTCTGAAGTATTTATTTCATATTACTGAAACCCAGAACCTTAGTGTTTAGTGACCTGGCAAAAAAAAATATTTACCATCATCATAGTACTTGTAATTGACAGTCATGAATGGAATTATTGATTGCTCATAGTAACAAGCACTGTGCTGAATGCAGCAATTGTCACAGGATCAATTCTTCTGCCTTTGTTCCTATCGCAGATGCAAACTGTATCTGCAAGTCACATTAAAAGTACCTTCATACTGTTTGGGGGCTGGTTTTTTCCTTCCTTTTCCTGGAGATCTTTTCACATTCTTACTGTGGTTCCTGCCTCAGACATTGACATATGTCTTCAATGCTTGTCAACATAAAACAGTGTGTGTTCCCAGAGCTGATCATTGCTCCCTCCATGTGACTCTCAAGCAGAGACCTGTGAGCAATTACTCAAACTGCAGTACCTGGAGGTGCATGTTTAAATGCTTTAGTTATCTCAGTGGGGATAAGGCATAGGAATTTTTGAGCTGGATCATCCTTGCAGATTTCTGAAGGAGCTGCACATGCTTTTCTGTAAGGAATTGCTTTCCTTTTTAAATGTCTGTCATGCCAGGGTGCATAATGCATATTAGTTTCTTAAAAAAGGGAAGGAAACTACCACCATTTAGTTAATTGAAACAAAATGGGATACAGAAGCTAACCCAAAAATTGTGAATGACATAGATAATTTTATTTCTAGGTACAAACTTTCTTAAATACAAGGACAAGAAAGATTTTGGTTCCGGGTTGTCTTCACCCAGAACGTATTAACAATTTGCTATTTTCTACAACAAAATTAATTCTATACATCCTGGATTGGGAGCAGTTTAAAAACTGGTTTGCCTGCCTGGCCCTTTCCTAAAAAAGTGCTTGGTCAGAGACAAGGAAACTGTGCTCACAGGTGAGGAACTAAAGTATCTTTTAGCCATCCATGAACACCCCTCTTTCCTGGTTCGTTTGGGATACAGTGTCTCAAGGGAGTAGTTACTTCCCAGAGAAGAGGGTTTGCTAGCCTTCACCTTGTGGAATTTACATTGGTAAGCCTCTGCCCTAAGTAGGGGGCTAGGAGAGTAGGGAATGCAATGTACCTTTCAGTGAGAAGTGTGGTGATTCTGCAGTAAATGGTTCTGAGTTTTGGTTGTTTAACCACATGGCGGTAGGAAGGTAACTCTTAGGAAGCTCTGGCTTCTGGTAAGAGTAATAAATTATAACAGTTGGTAGAAATGGGGCAAAATCCAGACTAATAATTTCATGATGACAGCATCCACTGTACAGGTGTACATAGTGCCTATCTTACAATGTGCAATCATTTTTTAGTATGTTTTTTTTTCCAGCATTCATAACCTTTTTTGAATATCCACAGTTTTGATGTGGGATGCTCTTCTTAGGATGAGCATCTGAACAGCAATTGGTTTTTTTTTCCCATCTCCCAGTCCATTTTGGAGTTGAACATGTCCAGTTGAAGTGCTAACAGTTAGCAATCCCTGTGCTCAGGGTAGCCTCACTGTGCAAGAGCTCAGCTTTGCTACCGAAGGATTTAATAAGTGACTTGCAGAGTTGCTGGTATTGTTGCCCTGGGCATGGAAAAAAGACATCTACCAGGAGTAGTGATCCTTACCAAGTATGATGTTACTTCCGAGTAGCAGCAGAATTGCAGGGAGGCACGTATCCGACATAGGAAAGCAAATGAAAGGGAAAGAAGATAGGTTTTCCATTTCTTCTCAATGCCTCTGAATAGAATAAATGAGTAATCCTTCCCTACATTTCAGAGTATGCACTCTAGTAGCATGGTCAAAGGGAACACACACACAGAATTCAGAGTAGTTGAGGGAAGCAAATGGCTATGTTAGCAAAAAAGTAATGTTTGAAATATGTTTTCTTTTTCTGAATTAAATGACCATTAATTTTACAAAATTATCTGAAGCGTATCCATATTCAGACACTTTCAGATAGTACCTGCTTCTCCCAGGATGCAGCTACCAGCTGCCTAAGGTCAGTCTGTGGGCCTGGTGCTGAAACAAATAGCATAAAGAGAAGAGGTGAAGCAATCATTTGCAAACTCATCTCTGCCAGTGAGATTGGTATCTTTCTGTGTCTTGAAGCCATAATCTGAAGGATGTGAAAACTTCATCATTTCCACTGCTTTGATAAATGCATCAAAATATACCATGAAATTCTACCTCAGCAAAATGAAAACTTATGAATATTTGAATTATGTGAGTAAGAACAACCTAGATAATTATTTAGGACCCCTAATGACTGTCATTAGCAATAACGATGATGAAATTTACAAGTAAAAACAAAATAGGAGTATATGAGGTAAACCTTGCTAATAATGAGATGTCTTAAATTGTAGAATAGTTTTGTGGTGTATGGTAGAAACTACATACTGTCAAGCAATTAAAATTTGCCATATCAAAGCATCCAGAAACACACAGTACATACAAAGCAATTTTTTATTGTCAGGGGGCGAACAGGCTATCTGCTGTCTGGTTCTAGTCTTTAAGATCTCAATTTGAGAAATAAAGAAATTAAATAGAATTTTGTACTCAAAATATTTGTCTTGTTTTCTTTTTCAGCACAAATTGAAGTGATACCATGCAAAATTTGTGGTGATAAGTCCTCTGGAATACACTATGGAGTCATCACATGTGAAGGCTGCAAGGTATGAGATTTTAATGCAGCACAGTCAACAGCATGTGCATTAGCCTCGGGCATCTGTGTGCAACAATGCATTCTTACATGCTTTCAAGCAAGTGGTGCCAAAGGCTGTAAAGCCTGCTGCTGATACAGATGCATTTCATGCCTAATTTTACTAGTTGCTTTCTTTTTCATCAAACAGTCTTAAGAATTACCTCCTCATTTGAAACATGAATTAGTCACATCTGATGCAGTATAAGTGCTGATACTGAGGCTGGCAACTGTGAGTCACACCTGTTCTAACTTAAATCAGCTTAAGAGGTGAATTTCTTATCTTGTTTCCTACACAATCCATGTAGCATTAAAAGTTGGCACAGTATCACAGTTCAACATCTTAAAAGCTTACAGGTGTCAGTTTAGTCCTGTTCTGTCCCCTTTATATTCCCTGCAGACCAAACCGTAATCTCCAAAAGAATAAATGCCATACATTATGAGTAATGTAAAAGGATCCTATCTCTTCTTCCATATAGGCTCCACCACAGGGCAATTCTTTTCAATTGAAGGTTAAAGAAAAAAGGGGCAGAGGAAAAAAACACTTCCATGCTGCTTAGTCATGTTAACGTATTATGCCATCCCAGACATTAGTCCATAAACACAAATCAAGCCCCAAGCCAGAAGAAGAAAGGCTTTGATTTTCAACTTGTTTGTTTGTTATCTAAGGAATTGTATCATTACTCATAGAAAACCAGTATTTCATACGACATGTTGGTATTTCAACTTCTGACTGTAAATGTGGAGTTGTAGAGATGGAGAGGCAGCATCTCTGATTTCTTCTCTGTGGAAATAAACAAACTGGTACATTTGAAAATTAATCTGTATTTGTAGACTGAAATGGTAAGTCGGTATTTACGTAGTGCTTTACAAAGCTTTTGAGCATCTGAAAAGGCTGAAAATTTGGGTACACTCATTTCCAAAAGAAAGCTTTTAATGCCAACACAGTGAGAAGCAATATCTTGTCAAAGATCAGATTTCTTTCAGAAGTTTCAACAATTGTAACCAGAACAATTTGCAGTGTGTCACTGTCTTACTGTGACACTGGACTAGAAATAAGCATCTTCTTAAGATGATCCTATGAAACAGGATTAGACTAAGTGATCTGATACTTCAAAACTGGCACAAAAGATATGGAGAAAAATGCTTACAGCAGAAAAACAGCATCTTGTGTCAACACTCAATGCCCAGAGAGCAGTTAGGAGCAGTGTCTCCTGTGATTTGGGGTAATGCTGGACCTTGTGTGTGCCTCAAGAGGAGGCGATACCCCTCAGCTCTGTGTGCAGATTGTTTATTGAGATGAAGGACTTCTCTTCCAGTTACAATGGTCTTAACCCTATTGTTTTTGTGCCAGTTTTGCAGTATAAAATCTATTAGCCTAAGCTTGTTTTGTGAGCCTGTTGTGAAAAAGAGATGTCAGTTTTCACCTTGGGTGTGACGGGGGACATCTTTGTCAGAGCTCTCTGTGTCGGAGACAGTAAGCACTGTCTCAGGTAGTGCAACTGCTCTTCATTGCCCAGCAATTAAATAATTATTTGCTCAGCCTGTGTACTAATAACTGGTCATTTATGGCTCCTTTGGTCTGAATGCATTTGAAATCTGAATTAATTAAGAGGGGGACCATGTGTGAAAGAAATAGAACAGCCCCACAGGTATACACATATGTTGAGCCAGGCAGAAGACAGCAGCAGCATTTCAGGGCACAGCACCCAAGGACTCAACTGCCCATGGCGATGCTACAGACTTCAAGGGACAGAAAATCCTTTAACTCTGTGTCCCTGCATTAGCTATGCCACTGCAAATGCATATTATAGGTGCTTCAGGGGCCTCATAAATATTACTGCTCTGTCGTGTGCTTGCGGGCATATGCTGAATAATCTGCTGGAGCCACTGAAGAAAATGGTGGGTCTGCCACTATTGTCACTGAAAGGGTTAAACCTGAAGGCAGTTTTCCATCCCCTCTGTTGTCTCTGACTCCATCCTTTGCTGGGAAACTTACCATCTCTTCTGCCTACCCCCAGAGCAAGGTATTTGCTGCCACACTTTTATTATGATTTAGACAGTAGCTCACATGACCACTTCCCTTCTCAGACTGACTGTTGGCAATGGATAAAGTGATTGTTCAAGGTGCAGAAAGAGGTTTTGTCAGTGTTGGGAATATTAGGAAACCTGTGTTTAAGTCTGTAGCTCCTCAGTAATGAACTTCCACCTCTTTCCCCAAAATTGAATTATTCTCAGTAAGTATAGACAATAGTATTTAACAATCCCCTACAAGCCACAGAAAAGGCTTATCTGTAATTTGTAAGAAAACATTAAGGTCTTACAGAGGAGAAAGAGAGTACAAAAGTCTCCTCAGAAAAATAAATTACCTGTTGTAGATTAATTTTATTATGTAACTCTTGATTATTTCCTAAGAGGGGCAAAAGAAGGACAGAACTAATGAATTCTTCTGAGATTAGATAAGCCTTAATGGGCAAAAATAGCACTACAGGTTAAGGCATAGTCAATGTTAGATGGTTGTGTGGGGCTTTTTAATATTAATTAATTAATTAATTAGTTATCTGAAATCCATAGCTGCATAGGAGCTGCTAAAATCTAAACCTTTAAACCTGAAAATCTATTGCCTGTCAAAAGCAAAACTAGCAGTAAAAGTCCAGCAAATGGAGTAGAAATATCTGCGATTAGCATCCATTTAGCCTACAGTTAAAATCACCTCCAACAATTTCAGGGATGTTTTGGTTAGCCAGGATCATCTAAGTCCCCACCAGTATTTTTTAATGAGAGTTCCCCTAAAGGACATCTATATTCTCAAAAGTTTGTATCTTAAAACTTAATTTAGTTTTTAGTTATGCTATAATCACTCATAAGGGCAGCACAGGACAGATGAAGTGAGTCTCTTCATGCTCAACATCAGGAAGTAGCAGTCACCTTGCCTGCCACCTGTTCTTACTTAAATTCCACACAGTCCTCATTAGGTTCACCAGGACTTGGGTGAGAAATCAGACCCTACCTGAAGCATGTGAATTGAGCCCTGTGACACTGTTGTGTTGTTGCTTCCTGACTCTCATTCCCCCAACATGCACGGCTCCCACAATTTCCATTGCTTAGCCTATGAGGAGATAACACTGGTTTTGCCTGATAAACGAAGTCAGCTCTTGCTTTCTGACTTCACTCAAGAGCTGTTTGCAAACCAACCCAGAAAGGTACAACCACTTTGGTATCACTTCTGGTGACTGGTGTAGTGGCAGCAATTATGCTTTCTGCCCTTTTTCTCCTCATGGCTTCCTGTGGTGGCTAGGCTGTCCTTCAGCTCTCCCACCACAGAGCCCTGCACCTGTCTCTGTCTAAAGATGCAGAAGTGGAAAGGACCCTCTCTTCTTTATTTCCCTCTGTCTGGACTTCGCTGTTCATCCTCTCCTTTATTTGTCAGGAAATAAAATAATGTAATAAAATGCTTTTGCCCTTTCTCTTTCTCTCTCTAATCCTGTCCCCCTGTTTTAATTCCTCTTGTCACCTCTGCCATTTCATGTCACTGCTACCATCATGGTACCTCTCAGTTGTTCATAGCAGCTAGGAGCTTGCAAGGGCTAAGGTATGGGTTAGTACTCCCCACCTAGCCCTCTGATATTTAGCCAAATAGCCTACAGCTGGCCAGAGAAGCCTTCTAGGAGATACAGTAGCTACAAATTTTTACATAGATAAAATGGACAATGTTGTATTCCATTGAAATGGAAAATGTCGTTGCTTTCTCATGGTGGTGTCTAAAGGTGTTGCTTTCTCCTTTGTGTGTTGGCTTTACTTGATACAGTCATTAAATCCTAGTGCTTTTGTGATGCTTGAATTTGAATTACTTTGCACTCTTAGAGGGTATGGTCCCTCTAGATCAGATCAACATTTGCCAGGTTAAATTGAACAGCAAACTTCAGCTGCTAATGCTATGTGTAGCCAGCACCTGTTATTACCAGTCTCTTTCATTAAAGGAAGAAAATAGTCAGAACAAGTACTTTAAAGTCATCTGTTTACAAATGCTGACAAGCTTTTCCTCTACTACAAGCAAGTGTTAGATGATACATGGTCTTTATTGCACAGTAAGAATGCATGCTGTAACATTATTGTTTGTGTTTTAACAAAGCAGAATTACAGCCTTCACAGAATAAAGCACAATTCTCTTTATTATAAGTAAATGCATTTTAATTCCAGTATACAAGGCCAACACATCTGCAAAGCCATAGTGTATATAGCTTTGCACTAAATAAGACTTTATTGTAGTTGCTTGCATGGTTCTCCGTGTGTGTGCACATACATGCACATGGTAATACTCTCTTTTGCTCTCTTGCCCCTAGGGATTCTTTCGGAGGAGTCAGCAGAACAATGCCTCCTACTCCTGCCCAAGGCAGAGAAACTGTTTAATTGACAGAACCAACAGAAATCGTTGCCAACACTGCCGACTGCAGAAATGTCTTGCCCTGGGAATGTCTCGAGATGGTAAGGAGTCAGATTCCTGCTTCATGCCTAAACCCTTTGAAACCCTTCTTCACTGCTCACTCCCTTAAACTCCCTGTAGATTTCTGGAAAAAGAGAAAGGAGAAGCTTCTTCCTTTGTAATGTACACACTGGGAGACACAGATCTTTGCCATTCAGTTAACAAAGGAGGCTATTTTCATGGGGAGGGTGGGGAAATCACAGAATAGAGAGAAGTATAAGTTTGGAACATAAAGTGTCAGAAGTGAAATACGTTGTTCTGCTCAAAAGCACAAAAAAGGTCACCGCTCAAGAGGTGTATTTATATTCCATTTTAGATAACCTTTTATATTAAACATTATCATTTATCTTAACATGAAGCATTGATGTCTGAAAGCATTCCTGTCCTTGAGATGTCTAAAAGTCTGTGACAGTAAAAAGACAGTTAAGAAGAAATTTACATTTCATTGTATTAAGGGTTTCTGTTTGTTTTATCCAGAGCACTTCACCAAATACTTTGCATTGCTAAAAATACTTTTCGTTTACCTGTGCATTTTCCCCTGTCCCTGTCTGAGTCTATAGAAGAAGTGTTTCATAGTTTGGCACTGAAAATGGACACTATGCCAGAGGAAAGCTCCATAGTATAACTGACAGCAGGATCCTTTCATCCTTGCAGAGCCCTGGTCAATGTTCCAAGCAATGGTGTGACAACCTGTGATGGGCAGGCTGAGAAAATATACCTCACCAGTGCTGCGGGCATTAGGATACTTGGGCAAGGCTGCCCACTGCCCACCTGCCCCAGCCACCCGTACTCATGCAGTGGGTTTCCAGATTACATAGTCAGGAAGCATGAGAAGTATTCTGTTTTTGAAGGCGGGTTATATCAATTTTTATTGCCTGGCAGCAGTTTTCTGTCTTAGAAAGTTTACACCAAAAAAATTCATTTGAAATTAACAGTCATTGACAGAAAAGTTATTTAAAGAACTATTTGTTTAGATGGTCCACAGATTATAAAGTTGTTTTAAATTTGGACTGCAATAGGTCTTTTCCTGCCTTAGGGTGTCTGAAGCAAAATGCTTACCAGTCCCACCAGTCTGGCAGGTGCCTTGCATCCTAGCCTTTAATCAGTGTACTTTTTTTGGTCCTAGCATGCATCTTACTTGATGCCTTAGCTCCCTATTCTTCCTGGAGGAGATGAAAGTAGTAAGATTTCAGTAATTTAACAGCACACACTTTCCTCCTAAAAGTAATATCTTCCAATGATTCGAGGTGTCACAAGGGCATTTTAATGTGACTGACAGCACTGTCTTCTCAACCTATAATTCAGGGACCACTGCGTACAAAGGCAGTGATTCTTCTGACAGCATCCCTTTCTTCTCTCATTGTTTATGTAAGAGTGTTTGCACTTAACAATATTAAGAGCTCTTGCAAGTTTAAAATAGGGTGTATGGATTTTTTTTTAATGGAGAAATTGAATGTGAGTTTTACCTCTCAGCCATGTAACAGCTTCATTTTTATCATGCAGAGGCAGGATGCTAATCGACAGCAGCTTGAGAATCCAATTAATTAATACATAATGTCAATAAACAGTGGGTGTTTGTTTTTATTACTGAGGCCCTAAATTTGAAGAAAATACAGAGTTGCATTTTTCAAAATACAGTCATTGTATATTGTCCGTAAGGGTGTGCAGTGTACCGTGGACTGATTCCAGCGCCAGGCTTTGTTTGCGTGAGGTAGCTTGCAGCCTGTGTGAAGGGCTGCAAGTAAGCCAAGGCTGGCAGTAAGAACAAAACCTCTTAATGTAAAAAAGTACAAGTAAATTGAAGAGGCTGCCACCTCCTTGGTGTTCTGGCCTTTTCATATTACACTCTTCTTTTCCTTGACTAAAGATTTTCACAGCCATCCACAAGGGTTGCCTCAGACTATTCCTGTGGGCTATGGGTGAACTGTGGGGTAGCAAAAATGAGAGACAAGCCTATTCAGTGCTAATAAATGTGATGACTATAAATTGATTACAATTACAGATGGACTGGAAATACTCAGCATTGGAAAACACACCTCATAATTGATAGAACTTAGTATTACTAGAGAAATGTCTGCTTATCTGTGCCCTGATAAATTCTGTTGAATGTCTCCCCCATATGTGTTAGAGAACAATTAACAACTGCCTCCACACTAAGATCCCTAGATCTAGCACAGTAAAAAGCCAGAATTTAAAGAGAGATGGGCTAGAAGGGGTGAGGAAGATAATCAGCTATGTCCCACTGTATATGCAGGCTGTAGGTTCAGCCCTCCCAGTTACACAGCCATTAGCTTGTCATTTGTTAATATTTCAATCTCAGTGTAATGAACCCTGTTCGTGGGGAGAGTGATTTGCATTCTGTTCTCCTCCCTTTCTCATCAGAAGGAATGCATGGATTTGTGCAGGAAGATTATGTAAATTGATGGTGTAAATCGCTGAGACTTCCCTCTGTGGAAAAGATGACATTTGTTTGTGCTGTTTACCTTCAAATCTATTATTTTCCTCTAGGTTCTAACTCCAACTTGTAAGATTTATTATTTTTTTAAGTGTGAAGATAACATCCCATTGAAAGGATGTGATAGTAAGGCTTTAGGGCTTGTTTTCATCCAGAGTATTAATCCTGTTAGTGCACTATTTAAAGGGTTGTGGAAAAGTGGTAAATCACATGGGATATGAATGTACAGACTGTACATTTCCTACAGCTCTGGGTTGCTGTTCAGTGAACACAGATATAAAAGGTTACATGGTCTTTTTAACATTCACAGTGGCAAGTGAATTGCTTGACTGAGGCCTTCCTATCAAATAGGAGTCATTGCCACCACCTTGTAAATCCAAACACGTAATACGTTTCCCTTTGTGAGATGCATATGATGTAAAGCTTTGCATCCTCTCTCATTTCCACAGAAACAGGAAATTTCTACAGTGGAAGTAACACTGAAAGTAAATATCAAATGAGCGGTGGGGTTGAGGGGAATCAAGAAAAAACAAAAGACACCAATGATTTGTACTGTGCTTTGCTTTTCAGCTGTGAAGTTTGGAAGAATGTCCAAAAAGCAGAGGGATAGCTTATATGCTGAGGTGCAGAAGCACCAGCAACGACTGCAGGAGCAACGACAGCAGCAGAGTGGTGAGGCAGAAGCCCTTGCCAGAGTTTACAGCAACAGCATCAGCAATGGCTTGAGCAACCTGAATAATGAAACTGGCAGCACCTACTCAAATGGGCACGTCATCGACCTGCCGAAGTCTGAGGGTTACTATAACGTGGATTCTGCCCAACCTTCCCCAGACCAGTCTGGGTTAGACATGACTGGAATCAAACAGATAAAGCAGGAACCTATCTATGACCTCACCTCTGTACCAAACTTGTTTACCTATAGCTCTTTCAACAATGGGCAGTTAGCTCCGGGGATATCCATGACTGAAATAGGTAAGCAAAATTCTTATTCACCTAGTGTAATGTGTGCATATATAAACTAGATTGCAATATTGCCTTTATTAAAATATTGTGTAGGCATTCCATACACAGGTGTACAATAATTACATCTTCACACGTGTATACAGGCACACACATACAGGGAGGAAAGAAAATCAGTGTGACAGTAATTGACACAATATGAAGGCAGTTCTGTTTTTACCAAAATCTGCAAATTATGCAGTTTCTTAAACTCGGCAATTCATGTTCTGTTAATGAAATAGGAGCACAAAAGCAGGTGATTAATCAATCAGAACCAAGTGATAATTAGTAGCAGGGAGCTTGTTTCAAATGAGCTCATTACTAGCAGGGTTAAATGTTCTCTTCAGCCAGCCATCCGTATTCTTGTCAACATCCAGCATCCCCATGGCAGCTAATTCTAGGGTATTTATTGTCAAAAAGCACCAGCTTGCTACTTCTGGTCTGTGGATGCGTATGCAGAGCAAGTTCACTGAATTCCTGAGATGCAAAAACTCTGACCATAGTTGCATGGATACCCCTGCTCCTCTCCTTGAATGCATTGGAGAACCTTGATTTCTTCTTTTAAAAGTAGCAAAGAGACTTCTCTGTGAGATTTTGATGTTTGAAAGGCAACGGCTAATGTTGATTCCTCTCTAAGGAGGATTTCTGTTCATTTAATGCCTGTAGTCATACCTCTCAAACACAACTGGAAGTACTACTTCTAGTATAAAGACATAACATGAAAGAAGATTGGCATCTTAATTAGGTACCTCCCACCTCAACAAGTGAAGTATGCTGAGTCAGTTGTGGTTGAGAATATAATCAAAGGGTAACACTTTGTTAGTGGAATTTAATTTAAAAAGAAAGAAGAAGGGAAAAATACTATATTCAGGAGTATCTATTACAATTTAATTAATGGCATATCTTAAAAACCCTCTCTAGTTCTGGCCTTGCCTTGCTGCCTTATGGAGGTACACTGAAATGTGTAAATTTATGTGTGTCCTGCTGAGGGCCCTGGGGATGTGGCATGCACTCAATACATACTACAGGAAATGTGTATTTAGCAGTTTCTGTCTGATAAAAAATAAATGAAGGCATAGCTGCAATCTGTAGCATGTTTCATTCTCATGGGTGCTTGTGTGCAGGAAGCTGTGCAACAAATTGTGGGCTTTAGTTGTAAATTGTGCAGGAGAAAATTATATTTTTCTTCCATATGTTTAGTGGGATATGTTTTGTTATCACACCTGGCCTAGGCTGCTGACCAGTGAAGTCCTACACTCACCACATAGCACATAACAGAGGATTAGTGAGGAACTTCTGCTCTAGCTTCCTTCTTGGCTCACCTGGCTGCATGAAGATTACACACATGTGGTTTGTGCAAATCTCAGTCCTGCAACAGTGGTTTGTAGTACTCTGAACCAGCTGAGACACAATTTAAACAGTCATAAAAGCTGTTTCTCTGCAGCAGCCTGTACCAAAGGGAAATATTTCCAGAGAGACTAAGAGGAGTTACCAGAACTATGATGATTCTGATGATCCATGTGTTAGGGTTTGTGCTCAGTTACAGAATCACAGAATCAGCCAGGTTGGAAAAGATCTTCAAGATCATCAAGTCCAACCATCCACCCTACCAACCCCAAAGTGAGACCAAAGAATGAATATGTTTAGTGGAATCCTATGTTTAGTGGCTAAAGGATCCCACTGAAGTCAACGGGACTCATGGATCTTCAGAGAATCATTTAACTTTTACCTCTTGAAGGATCACTTAGAAATAATTAATCAGTCTTAAATTTTCACCCTTTTTTTTTGCTCTCCTAGCCTTGAACCATCCAGCCCTCAAACCTAGCCCACATTTCCCAGTCTTTCATCCTCTGTGTCATCTGGCCAGTGTTGCCCTTCTAGAGCACACAAGGTGAGGAAAACTCCAGAGCGCAGGGAGCAAGACATAGCAAAGAGCCTGTCTCCTTCACAGCAATATTCAAGTGCTGGGATTTACTTAATCTTTGAAATTGTAGCTGAGGTTCCTAAATTGCTAGGATTTTACCCAAGTACTGCTGTGTGTCATTTGTGGCACCTACAACAAGAGAGGTAATGGTGTTAGTGAGAGATACTGTAGTATAAAGGATCAGCTGATACAACTGAAAAAAATGGAAAAGATGTACCATATAACATTGGGATTAGTGTACAGAGGAATTAAATTTTTAGTGTTTAAAAACAAACAGAAACTGCCTTTTAATGCTGCAGTGGATTGTCGGACCATCTGTAAAGCTGCAGTCTTGCGCTCAAAGCAGGAAAACTCTTAAGCACTGGGATGCATTGACTTTATATTACAGTACACTTACATTTCGCAGCAGCATTGTGTTTTTACTCACTGCTGTGAGATTTAGGTATGAGCTTAATTAATGATTAATAGAAGTTACTGCCTTAAGAAATCATAAAGAATATATAGAAGATGGAAAAGCTGTACTGCACTGATCCTCATGCCTGATAGAAATTTCTTTATGCTACCTCGTCTAGTGATAAACTGAACTGTTGCTTTAATTATCCCAGATGACATGAGTTATTTTCCTTATTGAAGACTTTCTACCAGATTCAAATTTCTTGTCTTAAGTTTTCTTCTGGTCTTTATATTCTTCAAATGCATGTATTTTTTCAAGCATGAGCTCATTGCCACTTGTCTGATCTTGAGTGCAACACTTAATTTTTTCCTCAATAATAAATGTGTGGGACTCCTTCCACCCTTTAGCTCCTAAAAGTTGCTGAAAGCTCTGCAAAGGACAGACTTCTTCACAGGCAGCCCACAATCAAAGTAGTCTTTGCAGGTTCTGCATCACATAGCAACCAATATCCAGTTCACTTATTCATTCAGTGTCATTGCTCTGTTTGTTTCTTGGTCACTTCTCTCCTGTATAAGGCAGGAGTTTTTATTAAGATACCTCTTAAAATTCCAAGTTGGAATCTTTTTTCCTCTTCCTTCTTTTTCTAACTTTTTCAATCCTGTTACACTATGTCTCAATCCTCAATGATGCTTTGTGACTTCTTTAAAATGGGAATTATCTCTTCATTTAATCAACATGCTCAGAACCGTCTCTTTCAGATTATTAACGGAAATGTTAAGTGTTTGCAAAACAAGTTCTAACAATGGGTGCTTCTGCACCTAACTAAACAATTTGCTGCAATTGTATAAATTACTTTAGTATTTACTTTTTGCTTTCTCTCCAACAGTAAGGTTCTCTGAAAAATCCAAATACCAGGTCTTCATTTTTCTGTCATTTTGATCCTACTGTTTTCTAAGATTGTCTATGACATAATTTACACATCATATACTCTCTTCTTCACATGTTAATTTTCTAATTCCACCAAAACAGAATACTCTAATTTGAATGTGAAAGTGCTCTTTTTCCTGAACATACCTTCATCTACAGTAGAAATGGAAATTGTTCAACCTAACAGTTTTGAAATTCAAAATTTTTGCACAGCAAATGTTTCAATGGATAGTATTAGAGTGGCACAGCAAGCAAAATATAAGCACTGCATGCTTACTTGTATCTCTAAACACTGTACCAGTCAATAGGTGTAGAAGAAAGAGGTGCTGAGAAATCAAAGTTATGTAGAGCTCCTTTACACATATATATTACTAGTATATTCCTCTAAATTAGTTGAAGAAACCAGGGTACAACTGCATGTTATCTGATCACTATGAGAAACAGGATAATGTCTCCAATAGAAGAGAGGGCTAAATGTAAGAAAGAGCCATTTCACATGCAAACACAAATTTATCATGTAACTGTCAGAGCTTACAGTGGAGAAAAGCTGGATAAAATCAGGTAGTTCCCGGTTAGGGAGAACGATGCGTTAGTCTCAGCCCCAGTGAGTGTTCCAATAAACTCAAGTATAATGAAACAAGTCCAAAGCTTGTAAATAAGCATACAGGAGCAGAGCCTCAACATGGCATGAGCTGTGTTTCCTGGCCACCTCCTTTATCTTTCAAGGGAGGAATTTTTGTCCTTGACTCAAGGTATCTTATTGGAGACTTGATCTGGATTTTTAACATGATGAACAGAGCAAAACACAGGTCAGGAGCAGTGACCAAGTAAGTTGGGAAGGCTCTTTCTTCACGTGTACTGCTGTCCACGCATAGAATCTTAGAATCATGGATTCAAGGTTGGAAAAGACCTTCAAGATTATCAAGTCCAACTATTCACCCTACAACCCCTCACCACTAAACCATGTCGCGAAACACCATGTCCACCCGTTTCTTGAGTACCTCCAGGGAGGCTGGCTCTACCACTTCCCTGGGCAGCCTGTTCCAATGCCTCATCACTCTTTCTTTGAAGAAATTTTTTTCCTAATGTCCAACCTGGACCTCCCCTGGTGCACCTTGACTGCACCCATGTTCTGAGGCTGCATGATGCCAGGGGCCCAATGGCACACTTGTTTTTTTTCCCTGTCCACTGTGCCATCTGCATATTTGGAAGACAGAAATTAGTCATGCTGCGGTGGGAGCTTAAATCACGGGGTGAAATCTGCTCATCACCTTGAAAGTGAGAATTTGGTCATTTGCAGAATGGCTTTCTCCTCACAGGGAGAGTTGCAAAGGTTAGCTGGTGTGTGGGAAACCCTAAAGGCAGAAGGGAACTCTGTTTCTTGACCCTGGTGGCCTCATAGAGAGATGGCAATGCTTGCTCCTAAGTGTCATTTAAAATTAGAAGGTATTGAAGTCTTACTTTTAAACTTGGTAAAATTAAACACCATCTTGTTTGAATATATGTGCATAATATCATCTGTCACTGACCGGAGCATTGCATTTTCCTCACAAATACATGGCTCAGGTCTTGGTCTGTAAAAGTTGATGGAAATGTTGCCCTGTGTTAACTGCAGCTGAGAGTACCAGCTTATGATTTCTTAAAGATGAGAAAACAATTCTTATCACACACTGTTGTGAAGAAAGGTTAAGGGTTCATTCCAGGTCAAATTGAAAGAATGCCATATAACTGTGCACAATAAGGCAATATTGTTGTTGTCAATAAGGCAACACTAGAGTGTATGGGTGGCTACGTAGTCCAGCCTCCATAATTAAAGGAAGAAGTAATGTTTATGTATATTTACATGGCATTGCTTCAACATCAGGTCTATTTGAAAGTACTCAATGGCTTTGAGAGCTTACATTTCCAGCAAAACTGAAGTCAAATAGCAAACAAGGTTGACAGGTTCGGGCTTGATCTTTCCTCCCCCCAGCCCCTCTGACTCTTCTCCTCCATGTGTATCTTAAGGTGGGCAATACCTCACTAGGGCAGCCACACAGTGAGAACTGGAGAAGGCATCACCTTCCCTACTCTACCAAATCCACCATAATACACAGTTTTTTCAACACAGACCCATTGACTAGAAAATTACTGTAAAACAAAATCTGAAAAATGTTTTAAAGCCTGGCTCAGGAACGGTAGGTAAGAGAAGAGTCCCTTTGGATGTAAGCCTTAATTTAGCTGGGTTCATGCATTCATCTCAGGACCTCCAGTGAATGACTTTGTACACTAGCATGTTATTACATTTCAATTGCTGCAATATAATACAGGCAGGAGCTTAGCATTTAGTTAATTCTCTGTCCCATCCTGAGACGAGACCAGAGGGAAACATTCTCAGCTAATCTGCTGAAGATATATATGATAGCAAGTCTCACATCTTTCTCCTTTCAGTAGAAAGCTTCCCATTAACTTCAAAGAATTTAGTTTATTCTTCCATGTTTATGGATAAATGTTCATGTATATCCACAGCATTGTGTATTGCATATGCAATATATATATCAGCAGCAGACTGATGTCTTAAGAAGTATGCTGTGCCTTGCTGTTGAAGGTTTCTGAAGCACTTCTCCAAAGTGATAAGCAGTTTTTATTATTATTAACTGCTTTCTCTGTCTCCAGGATTTGTTCCCTGATACTAGTCAAGCACTAATGGACAGTTTACTGAACACATATTTCTCAGTTAGATGTTTTTTGAAGAAACACTGGAGGAACCCTCACACTCAGAATGTAATGAGCTCTCCAAGTGAAACCCATACCTAATACGACATGAACACCTAGGTTGATGTTTCCTTTACAAGGCCACGGCCCACCACACAGTGAAAGAGAAATTATGGTTTTCTGACCACATTCCCGTGTAATGTTTCTTTCCCTTTTTTTCTAAGACATAATTTAACATTCCTCCTACCATGGTGATAGTCAAATTTTGCAGAGCAGGTGCCTACAACCTTACAGCTGTATTTCAGCAGAGCAATGTTGCCATCTAGTGAGAAACTAAAAATGAGCAGGATGTCCTTCCGCGCGGACACCTTCAGGCACTGTATTTTATCGTCCTTTACGTATTTAAAGCTGGCAATCGGAATAAACTGGTATTTCAGTTTTGTACTCATTTCAGTTCATGCGACAAAACTTAGAACTTCTGCTATTTTTTTAAAGCTAATTGATTTTTTTTTTCCTCTTTGAACACTCAAGAAAATATAAAAGAATGGCAAGATTTAAAACTAAATTTGACAGTGTTGCTCAGTTAGGAAGCACTTCTACTTCATAAAGATGGACAGAAAATTGAGGGGATGCATTAGAGCATTACGATGCTGAAGCATTCTAGCTGAACTGATGCTGAAGGGTAGTGTTTCTGTAATTCTAGATTCTAATATTTTCAAGCATATAAATAAGAAATAAATGTAAACAATAAAATCAACAAATAATTTGGCAGAAATGTCAGGGAGAATGTAAGATTTCTGAAAGCTTGTAAAATTTTCATGTTTTATCTTTTCCCACTCCAAATTAGTAATCTCTACTTGTAATTTTAGACCAAAGCCAGCCTAATTACAGATTTACATAAATGCTTTAATAAGTTTATGTTGCCCAACTCAGGAGTTTATGTGATCCAAATATTCATAAATAACTATGTTGTTATCTTTAACTAAGTGTATATTTCAGCACTTACTGATTTAAGACGACTTACGGAAGTCAGGATTTGTGTTACAACTCGATGTAGATTTAGAAAATAAATACTGTTTTCTAGAAGGTAGTATATTTCAGCACCAGCTTATTTTCTCTCTGTGATTTTCAAATCATGGAGCATCCACAGCCTCACAGTAACTGCAGTGGACTTAAGATGAGTCGCATATTTGTTCTGGCAGTCCTGCTTGACTACACTTAACACAAGTTACAGCAGTTCAGTAGACACAACACAAAGTGACTTTTTAATAGCTCTAGTTCAAATTTATACAGTAAAGAAACTCATCGAAAACTATTTGAAAACGTAGTAGACAGCCTAAAAGTATATGTCATATGGGGGTTTCCTGCAAATTATTAAGCTTTTTGGCAATTTCTGAAAGCAATCTGACTTCTCTTTCAGTTGGTATGTTAAATGCAGGCCAACTAGTAACATCACAATAATTTTGCAGATGATGGCCACTGCCAGCATTCCTAGCTGGGGTTGGTCACACTTCAGACCATGCATTATAGATGTTGCAGACAAAGCCATTTTAAATATTGCCCTTTACATTTATTGTGGGGTTAAGTGTTGCAAGTGGAAATGCAGTCAAGAGTTCTGTTTACAGAGAGGTAAAGTTTAAGTACTTTGGCATATGATGTGTGTTTTCAAGGAACAAAAATTTTCTGTTATTTTTCTGCAACACTCAAGACAATGAAGTCTGCTCTTAGCTGTGGTTACGATGCTTTGAACAGTATAAGCAGCTGGATTATGCAATGAAATTAATAAAAGCAGTGACCTCTTTTAACTGTTTTACTTAGTTTAATTTTATATTAATAAATTAATTTAAAAGATGCATTAAACAGCTTTAAAACAGACTTATCTGTAGCTTACATTTCTAAAGCATGATAATATAGTTCTTCTAAGTGCATACATTTGTAATTCATTAAAGCACGTATGTAAAATTCCTCCTTTCCTCAAATAACATTTTCTTGCATAACCAAATTTGACAAAACATGTTCATTCTATTGAGAATCCAAAAAGCAGAAAGCAACCATTTGTAGCAGTCACAATATGCAAAATACCATATAATACATCCCATATATTACCATATATCATGACAATCTTCTCAGAAATAGCACTGTGCTGTGAATATTGGCAGATACTAACACAAAAATCACACAAAAAGATCAATGTAAAGTGAATGGTTTAACACGTACTGAGCTGTGCTGTTGTTGCCAGTTAAAGGAATAATAATTTATCTGATTCCCTATCACATGCTTCAGAGCAGCAGTATCTTTCTGGAAGAAATCCTCAAAAAGAAAAAGCCAAAGCAGATACCAGGGCATGGAGGGCCTGGGAGATGGAAATTGTGTTGTCTTGCAGGGTTGTGTCTCAAACACAATCTATGAGGAGACAAACACAGCACTGCAGAAGAGAATCAAGAGGGCAAGGCAGTGATGATTAGGAATTGCTGTAGTACATGAAAGTGACATACTATCTGCAAAAATTGATTTGGTTTGAATTAGCAATGATACATTACTTTGTTCTGTATCTGAGCAACCCCTTTAGCTCAGTGTCAATGTGGCCTGTTCTTAATATTTATGTTGCTTCTGGGCAGTCAGCCTTTCTGAAAGCTTAGTCTGGGGTCCATACTATGTTTCTTTGTTATCTTAATCAAGATACCTTGATTTTTCTTTAATCCTCAAACATAAGGAAGCCAATGTAAGTTTGATCTTACAATTATTTTTTTTCCCAGTATACATGCAACATCCTGTTTCACTTTCCGAGGCCATAGTTCACTTTTTCACACTGCATGCCGTCTGTCTGACAGATTTCTTCACTAACTTCATGCTTTTCACTACTTTCAGCCTTATTCTTGGGAACAATGTAATTCTGCTTGTTATGCAGTTTGTGATGTTCACAGCTCTATCAATAATGATGTCTTTCTTCAGTCCATTCAGTTCTGATACTTTATTTCACAGAACAGCACAATTCTTTTATACAAGGCTGTGAAGGTACAAAAAAAAAGTTGGAGGGAAATACATGGGAGACGAACATCAATGTGTTTGGTAGAAAATACAATGCAACAAGATGTAGAGCAGTAGACTTGCATGGATGAAATCCACATGGACATTGGAATAGATATAACAAGACATTAAGGCGTGGAGCATTGTCTTGTGTTCCTTTTTGACTGCATGGACATTTTTTTTCTTGATTAGTGAAATGTCTGGCATTGCTTATGATAACCAAGTTGTTTCACTTTCTGACACAATATGCTGACACCATTTTGATGCAACTTAGTTGCGACGCTACAGGAAAATATAAACATCATAGAATATTTTGTCAGTAATTTTTAAAGAATTTCTATAACCAAATTGCTTAAAATTTTCATTAAATGCTAAATGTAAGCCTGTGACAGTGAAAAAAGAACTAAAATGTATGTCTAACCTCTCTCAGCCTTTGCAGACTGTGACAGGGCAAACCCTTCCAAACCTAATTTAAAATGCATAATATTCCAATTGTTCCAGGCATATTCTAGGCTTCATAGTGAACAATGTCCACTCCAAACAGTCTTTACTTTATTGTAATTAATAAAACTTTTTTTTTTCTTTCAGAACAGTCCAAATTTTAATATAAACATCTCTTTGTGTAAGATATGCTGGAAGAATTTAAGAAATAGTTTGTCTCAATAAATTTGTGATAATTATATGGTGCCTGTAGAGTCCATGTCCCGTAAGCTCTACCTATTGCCTTGGTTAGAGCTTTTGCTGCCAGCTAAATTATTGCTAATTAGTACAAAATATATGTTTTTTACTAAATTGGCTGAGACCCAGGAAAGTATTATTAAGTGGAGACCTTTAAGCATTTATTAAGATCCTCTAGGATTTAACAGAATTCTGGGTCCATCCTCTAGGTTCCTCTAGGTTAGGACTTCATTCAATTGTATTGTCATTTCTTGTAATTTATTAGCATTATTTTGAAAGGCAAATGAAACACAATTTATTTCAAAGGGAAAGAGAGGAAATACAGAATTCACACACATAACATTGCCTCAGTGTGCAATCTGTTCCTGACAGTGAGCATTCAATAACTTGAACACAAGGGAGTGTTA
Organism: Apus apus; assembly: GCF_020740795.1. NCBI lineage: Eukaryota > Metazoa > Chordata > Aves > Apodiformes > Apodidae > Apus > Apus apus. Next base: position 37,657,324 of record NC_067312.1, on the reverse strand, counting down.
TCCCTGAACTAAATTCAAGTGCTTCTAGTCACATATGAGTGTTTTAATGATTCATATCATCCTCCTAGGCTGCGTATTGTGTAGCGTTACAAATTCATTAAACAAATGGGGGTTATGAAACTTGCTAGTCTATCTTGCAGTACCTATAGCTGTTTTATGACATTGAGGATTCCAGGGACAGATGAACTTTTTTAGTGTTCCTGCTTTTCCATGAAAATGTTCAGACTTTTCAGCCAGTTAATTTAAGAAAAAAAAAAAATGGGACCCACTATTCCTGTTTAACAGCAACCAGAATTCATACCTTTGCTTTATTCCATACATCACTACCTCTGCTACTGTTTTTAAGAATTTCTTGAGGCAATCTGTGTAATGAAACCAGTTTACAAAACTTTTCGTTTTACAGTCATAGTACCCTTGAATCAGGGTACAAAAGATTGTTTATCTGATACCAGATTGGCATTATTTTGTGTCTTAGAACAGAGATTTTATTTTAAAAGTCTGCTTGGGGTTTTGATAGTTGCACAAACTGATAGGCATACTTGCAGCAGCCAGCCAAAGCTGTCATGTTATTGCAGCATTAATTCAAAGTGGATCCCTGCGAGAGCTCAACTTAGGATATAAGCTGAGATGAGCTCTTAGCTACTCAAGTGCATCCTAAGGGTAAGTGGCAAATTAAAAATTCATTATTCATTTTAATTGAGGATGATTATCAGTGTTTTAGGAGACACACTTCAAAGTTCTTCAGTTCCCAGTGCAAAGGAAGGCAATGCTGAGAAAAACTAGAGTCTCTCCTGAGAAAAGAGAGACAAATGAAAGAACTAAAGAGTCTGTAAGAAGCAGACACTGCTGAGCACTGTGGATAATTTCCACTCAGCAGGCCAAATTCACAGCTGGTGAATGTTGAGCACAGTGCATGGAGTTTTTAGACCCAACCCTACCAGCATTGAACTTGACCCTAAGTAAGAGGTTTTTGTCAGTATTGTAGTTTGAGAACTCCAAATATTACATGGAAATATCTGAAAAAGGCAGGACTGACTCATCAGCTGATGATAGACCCCTGCAGGTCTGTGCTATGCTGATTTTTACTATCTAGGTTGCAATGTTCAGTTTTCTGTATCCAGTTATGATTTAAGCAGCTCCTAACCCACTGGTACAGTACATGTTTAAACTACCAGAACCTTTGGAGAGTGCCTCTTGTGAGGTGTCTACTGAAGTCTAAAATAAGAAATTACAGTAAGGGGAAAAAAAGAAAGGGTGATTAGGAGGTAAGAGGGAAAAAATAATAATAAAAAAATTGAGAAGCCCAGCAGAGTAGCTAAAACTATAAACAGAAAACAGAAAAGATAATTTGCTGTTCTGAAAGTTGTGAGTTGAAGTCCCAAGTTTATGAGAGAGGTGTATAGTTTACACACTGTTGCTCTTCCTTTCCCAGCCTGTTTTGCTGATGGAAAAGGGCTTCTGCAGCCTTGCTGTCTGCCCACTCCTTCTGTCAGGACTGTCCAGTTCTTCTTTAGCTACTGTCCAACTTCAGTGAAAGGAAACAGGCACCTCAGACACTTGGGTTCCCACAAGCTTTGGAAAAGAGGCTGCTCAGCAGGTGAAGGAGACAAACAACCTCAGGGAATGGCAGAAGCCATAATCAGGGCCCACCACCAAAAGGTGGTGTCTGTTGGCCAATCACCCTGAACAGACCAGACCCTCATACACATTCACAGTGCCTCTTACCCAGCCAACCAGGGGCAGTGAGAGGTCAGAGGCAAGTGGTATTTGACATGTCTGTAGGAAACCAGGATGTATTTGTTGCCCTAACTGTGGTATACCTTACTTCACTGTTCACTGGATCATTCACACAGAATCAAGTGTTTTTATTCTCTGTAATTTTAGGTAAGCCAAGTTTAAAAGTAATTTCTTCTGCTAAAAGAGCACAGATCTCTCATGGTCCTCCTCATCCCTATCTTTTCTATATCCTATATTCCACATCGCACCTTGCAGCTGCTATTTTTCAGTGATGGCTTCATTTAATTCTGTCAGCAATAGTGAAATCCCTCGTTACACTTCAGGAAAGTTCCCACCAATATTTGCACGTGGCCTCAACAGTATAATTTATAACCATCAAGCCACAAGCCCAGGAGCACGTTCTATAGATTTGGAGGGGTCGGAGGGCCCAGGGGGTTGATTTTACGTCCCTTCCAACCCAAACCATTCTATGATTCTAATTTTACTTCTCTGTTACCATGCCCCCTTGCATGTTGTACAGCCTCCATTTCACCCACAGTACCTGTACGCCTTTATGTTATGTTTTTGTTGCCAACTTGTCTGAGAAGCTGTGTCGCAGACCATAAAAATACATACTCAGTATTTCTTTCAAGAAACCCTCAATTTTTTCGCTAAATGAGAACAAATCTTTTTGACAGACAGTTCTTCAGCTTCCTGATGTACCATTTTTTGGCTTCTTCTGGTCACCTCCAACTACACATTTGACTAATTTTTTTGCACTGCTGCACAGCAAAATCTCAAGTAATTTATCTCCCATCTAGCTGGCACCTTTCAGGCCCCACGAGTAGGGGTGGGGGTCACCTTTCAGGCACCAACAGCAGCTGTAGCAGGAAAGGCAGTGTTCTCACCTGCTTCAAGGCATGGAGGCCAGCCCAACCTCTCTGGTTTCTGCTCTCCAGCCACACCAACCAACAGTATCTATGTTTCCTTTTCACCCCTAGGAATGGACAAGACTTCACAGCTAGAATAGTTGAGAGTTATAGAAAACCAGACAGATATATGCAGGAAAGAAATTAAATATAAGTAGTCATTACAGCGTATGACTTGTTTGAATATTTCTGATTTTTCAAGACTTCATCTTCGTTATAATTATTGGCTATTTTCTTGATTGAGTGTTATTTCTCGTTTCTCTCTGTGGAAGTAATTTATTTATATTTTTTTTTAATGAAATACAGCATTGGTACCAGAAGTTTCTGCTTTCCGGAAACTTTTCAAGGTACCAATACTGGAAACGTTCAAATTTAGGAATAAACTATCTAATGTAAATGCCTTCATGCCACAGTGAATGCTGGAGTTCAGACACTGGGATATATTATTTTCTGTGGGCCATGTTTCCTAGACAGAGGCAATCTGCCAGGATGTGCCGTGGCTTTCAGATTCCCTGTGGCATCAGGTCATCATCGTGTGTGGTAGGAGGTAGACCTCTAATATAATAAACCCAGTATATGGACAAAAGGGGAGCAGCAAAGCACCTAGTCTACATTTGTATTTACATACTGTGGCAGATAATCTTCACAAATCCTGCAGTTTACAGCTGTAGTTATTATAATGATGGTGGTGTAGTATCATGAAGGCTTAGTAATTCTTTCAGTTTGAATTACTAATTTTTATTCAACAGTTCAGTAGTTAGTAGTTGTAAATAAAATGTAGCAGACTTTGATTCTTACACCTGAGTAAGCAACATCATCTCTTTTGTTTTCCTTTTCATAAAGCAAACCTTCCAAACCTGCTTTAGCTTGCATAAAATGGAGGCTGACAACATTTCAAGCAGAAATGCAGTTCACATTGCGGTCACAAAAAATGAATTGTCTTTTATAGTCCTTGCAGCCCATCCAAACAGGATTCCTAGCTGTGTCTGTGCAGCTTCCCAGTGTGAGGGGACCCTTGAAATCTCTGATACAGGATTTTTGAAAATGAAATGAACAAAAGTCAAAACTTCATTCATAGAGGAACTGTGGTGGCCTCTTGTAGCCTGGAGAACAGGAGAGACGTGCTGAGCATCGTCCCAGCAGGATACCTCCATAGGGTTGAGGCCACAGCCTCTGCATCAAGGACATAGGTCTCCTCCTACTGTATGTAACTGTTTGCTTTTTTTCCTCCTTATCCGTTTCTTTCTGTTCTACTAAAAGAATTAATCTGTTGAATTTGGTTGCCAGCAGTGCTTCAGAGCTGGTGAGTCTCACAGAAATGCAGCATATTTTGGGTACAGCACAATACCTGTGCCATATGACAGGACAGATTTATATGAGAAGTCAGTACCTTATTCCCAGTGGTTTAAGAACTTACTGCATAGGATTTGCTGAGGTCTGTACTGATTTTAACTTCATTAGTGAAAAGATGCTAAAATCTGAAAATGTTAGAAAAAAAGGCTATGTCTTTTAAACCCTTTCATTGTGATGTTCTTTGCCTGCATTGGATCTTCTGTTTCTGGACTACATGAGAATCCAAGACAAGCTCATGCTTATTTTCCTTTCTGCATCATGTCAGCTCTGCCCACCCAGTGTATGCTAAACTGGCATAAAGCTCCTGCCAGGGACTCCAGCATTGAGTATAAGAAAACAGCCTCCTCTGCTGTTTATGCTAAATGAGCAGTCCCCTTCTCCCCTGAGACCCAGTGTATCCTTTCCATCACACACTCAGCCTTGCCTGGCCTGCTGTGCAGTGTTTCACATCTGTTTTGCACCTGATTCCTCTTTGGGTGTCAGCCTTCAGAGCAGCTGCTTGCTGTGATTGCCCTGGGCCTTCACACATCTAGATGGGATTTAATGTCAGCTCAGCATAAGCACAAGTAAATAAGGAAAAGATGTATGAGGGTAAAACACAGGATGCCATCCCTCCAAAGTCCTGAAGAGTTTACCAGCCCTTCAGTCCTGCGGTAAATATATACATGGTAGGAAAAGGAGTGGAGCATAGGAGCTTTGCAGTCATATCAAGTGTATTTTGAGGTCAGTGAAATAAAAACGTCTTATTTTCAGATTGTTGGCATCACATCACCTTATCTGATTCAAAATATGTCTATGCAGAAATACTAAAGTTTTTGAGGTATTTATTGTAAACATGTTTTTTATGGCAAGAATGTGAATACTTCCAGCTTTAGTAACAAAGAGTAAGGCTAGGAGAGCTGGCCTAGGAAGCATAAGAAAGAAGAAGTCCAACCAATGGATGCAGAGAGCAAAATCCTTCCCCATTCAGGCTGTAGAATTGTAAATGAAGTTACACTGCAGTTTTGGATATGAGACTTAAATGTTCCTCTGACCACATCTCAGTTCTTTCTGGTTAAATCCTTCCAGGAACATAAATGAGAAAACTATAGCTTAAGCCTAATATCTGTTGTCAGGTTTATCATGACTAAGGATGTTTCCAGAAAGATGACGTTGCTAAAACTGTACTTTAAATAGAGCAACATTAGAGTATGCACCTGAAATTTGATCTTCCAAATAAAGCTGAGGTTTACTGGCTATTCTTGGCTAAAGAAATGCAAATAAACCTTTGTTGATTCTTTAAAAAAATATATCTGTTTGAATTCATCAACCCTTTATTCCAACATGCCCATTTATCTGTAAGGTTTTTGCTATAAATTCAACAGCTTACCATGATGGGTTAAGAATTACATCCAGCCTTCCATAAAAAAATAATTAATAGATCCTTTACTCACTAATATCCACTGTTAGTTATCTTTGTGCCTGAGTCAACTCTTCCATCTGGGAACCTAGAGATAATGTGGACCTTAAAAGAGATACCTGTAAAGATTAAATTGAGAAAGTTATATTGTTTCTAAAATGTGAGGTAAAACCTGGCACTCTTTGTGTTTTTTCCAGTGCCTTTGCACTCGTTCTCAGCCTATTAACTGTGAAAGCAGCACAGGTATCTTTCCTTTAAATAACTCTCCTATAGCAGTAATTTCAGGGAGCATATACGTGTTTACATTTATTTTTCAGCTTTTCTGCTTGCTGGTGTTTTGAAATTCAGTCAATATTTGACCAAAGAAACAGTCTTATTTGGGACTCCAAGCACCAGGTCCACCCTCCGTATGCAAACTATTGAGAATATGAATGAGTAAATGATGACATTCCTAGTTCTTTCTACTTCCCAGGCTCACATTTGACCGATGCATTGTCACTGTCCTTTCCTTTTTCAACAAGCATTTTCTGCAAAATGCTAGTTCTGCCACAAGGGCTTCAGTTCAGTTCTGTGACTTTGACTTTGTTCCACTGTTTAAAAGGTGTTCACCTTAAGCAATGTCTTCAGGCTGAAGCACTGAGCTTCATTAGACATATAGGTCTCAGAGCTGCAAAATAAGAAATCATCACATTTCTATAGCAAGTTTTATTAAGCATTTCAACTTACTGCACTAATGAGTTCATGCTTAAGGGACAAAGATCTACTTTTAAATGCTTCCCTGAGAAGTTTACTTCTGGGGCTCTAAAGCCAGCACTGAGTGCTTCCCTTTCCCCTTGCATCCTGCATGCCATGTTATGCAGTAGTTTCTAAGGTGGGGGTCAGGCTCTTCTCTCAGGCAACAAGTGAAAGGACTAGAGGGCATGGCCTGAAGCTGCACCAGGTGAGGTTTAGATTGGATATTAGGAAACACTTGCTCACAAAAAGGGTGATCAGACATTGGCATGGACTTACCAGGGAAGTGGTGGAGTCACCATCCCTGGAGGTGTTTAAGGAAAGGCTGCATGTGGCACTTAGTGCCATGGTCTAGCTGACTTGGTGGTGTTGGTCATAGGCTGGACTTGATGATCTCAGAGGTCTTTTCCAGCCTCAATAAGTCTGTGATTCTGTGATTTTGTAATTTCAGAGTAACCTTGAAGTAAATAAATCCTGTATGTGAAATTTCCCCCCATCTTTTCTTCTAAACCCAGGATACTGACTCTATCTTTCACCTCTTGCTAGCATCAGTCTCTGTGTTTGTGTTCATCAAGCTAAATCAGAAATCAATCCAGCTGAAAACTAACTTGAGAAAAAAGAGACCTGTTCCCTGTTTCTCTGATATGACTCACTCCAAGGTAATGCAAATGCCCATGACAGGATTGAGCAGTCAGATTTGAGCAGCTGCACAGGCGTAGGGCAGACTGAAGTGATCAGGTATCCAGGGGCTACAAATGACAGTTATTTAAACACAACCCAAAACAAAACAAAACAACAAAACAACAAAAAACCCAAGCAAACAACAACAAAAAAAAAAACAAAACCAAAAACAAACCCCACAAAATTTCCACAATGAAATATTCTGAATAGTTCCACAAGATTAATTGTTCTTTTCATGTGCAGATCCACTGTTTATCAAGCATCATTTTGACTGAATACTGAAACATTTTGCAACAGTCATCTTCAGAAATAAATTTTAAAAAAATGAGAAAGGGAGCATTGCAAAGAAAATATTATTATTTTTTAAACCCACATTTTCCAAAAACTTTATGTTTTCAACATTTTGCTATTGCAAATCACAGTTTACTGTTTCATGCAAGCTATTTTTTATTCTTCTCTTTGCAGATCGAATTGCACAGAACATCATTAAATCTCATTTGGAGACATGTCAGTATACAATGGAGGAACTACACCAGCTAGCGTGGCAGACCCACACATATGAAGAAATTAAGGTTTACCAGAGCAAGGTACAATCCTGTAATACTATTTTTCTTCAGCTTCCTATAGTTTGAAATTGTTAATTCTGTAAAGTACTTGGCAAGTATATGCTGATGAGTTTCCTATAGGTCAAAATAGGCTTTTAAATGTCTTTGAGGAGCTGGTTACTTAAAGTAAAAGAGAAACACTTCATAAAAAGAAGCAGCAGCCTTCCAGCAAGGTGGGATTTTTGCTAAAGTTGAAGCTTAGGCATTGCTATGGAATCCAGCTTTCCTTGTTCTGCATGTCTTCACTTTATCCGGAAATTCAGTTGAATTCACATGATCAGGATTGGAGCCTCTGTTTTAAGGATTTTAAGAAAATAAGACAACCTAACTTCGTTTCCTTGTAAGTTTGAAAACACATCCCCTTTTTATGTGAATAACAAATATCTGTCACTTACAGATAATGACAAACTGAAAATACTCCTTAAACTGAAATTGTTTAAAACTGGTTAGAAAAATTATCTCATTGCAGTACATTATTTTTCTCCCTCTGTGATTCTCAGATCAAATTCAGACTATTTCCTACTGGCATCTCTTCAGATATAGTCCAGTCAACAGAAGTCTTTGTGCCTCTTGGGCTGGCATCACTAGCAATGATTCTTCAGTCAGATTTCAATTGCCATATTAGCTGATCACGCAAGAGACAGAAGAGACTCCAGAGCTTTCTCTGAAAGCTGAGGGGCTATGCAGTACTAGCAAGAATAAAAACAAAGCACAGCTTACAGAGCTGTGACGTGCAAACCAAGAGTATCCCTTTACATTTGCACTCTTGTGTGTGCAAGAAAAATTACCAAGGAGACAAAATTCTCATGCAATTAGTGTTCAGATTGCAATGATAATATAACTTTATGTTAAGTTTCAAACTAGCAAAAATGTTCTGTTGGATGACTTAATAGCACTGTGCCACTTCTTCCCTGAGAGTACTCTGGGATGTTTACATTGTTTGTGCCACTGTTTATTTTGCACAAAAGCCGACATTAGTGTAATATTTTAAGACTGGATGATGCATTCTCCCCCTTTGAAGAGACAATGTCAGAGTTCAGATTATTGGGACAATTGGCTTGTGAAAACAGGTCTCTAATGAAAAGAGTCAGGTACCTTGAGAAGCAGAGATGCTGCTAGCTCTGGGGGCAGAGTCTGAGGAGAGTGCCTTTACTGCAAGGCCAACTGAACAACTTCACACATTGGTGAACCCACCTACTCACTGCCTTGTTTTACTGTGTGTGTTTTCCCGGAAGACCCGAGAAGCTCTGTGGCAGCAGTGTGCCATTCAGATCACCCATGCTATCCAATACGTGGTAGAGTTTGCAAAGCGCATAACAGGCTTCATGGAGCTGTGCCAGAATGACCAAATTCTTCTCCTTAAGTCAGGTGGGTAAATGCCAGAGGCTTGAGACTGGTTTAGCACCCAGCACATTAGAAATGTGTTCTGCTGTCTTGTTCTTTAAATCATTTTAATTTTGAAGGAGCTCTAACTTCAGTCTGTTTCATTAGCTACATTAACCCTTCTGTATTTTTCCACATTAATCATGTTACTGCCTTCTGATCCTCTTCCCCCTACAGTTGGTAGTGGTTATTAAGTACACGCACACAATCACTGCAGGAGCTGCGGTCTCCAACATGACATGTGGTGGAAGGACCCTGCGAGCTGAGCTGGTCGAATCAGTCATCTGCCACCTGTAAAATCCCCACTTGTCATTAGTGAAACGAATGCAGGCCCACTGGGGCCTGCCTCTGTGGTCATCTCTAATCTTTTTAATGAGACTGCAGAAATACCCTCCAGCCAGTGCACAGGAGGGAAAATCCCTGCTGGCGCCAGTTGGGTTCAGAATAAATGAAAGCGGATTACGGCAGCATGCTCTGGCCGTGCTCTCTGTGCGTACCTGGGTGTGCACATGTGTGCATAAGGGCAAGGGGGTAAAAGCTTTCTTTCCCCATCATGGGACTCAATTGTTTCTGTTCTACAGAAGAATCATTACAAGATTTATCATCATTATGTAGTAACACTGACAAACTCAGGAGGAGAAAATGGCATGATCAAGTGAATCGTGACTGGTAGTTAACTGCATTTACCCTGTCATATCAGTTTCTTCCTCCCTCTGTGTGTAAAAGGCAGGATGCTGTGTAAGGCAGCTCATTAAACCATAAGAAGTGCTTCCTATTTCAAGACAGAGCTCTTCATTAAGGCTGAAAACTAGTGTGATTCAGGGTTCTGTACACAGAGGGCTCTGGCTCATTGGGGCTGGACAGAGATGGTGGACACAGGCACAAAGGGAAGGGATATGTTTGAAACAGACAGGCAACCTGAAAAAAAACAGAGTCATAAAATCAGAACTATTTTTTTAAAGCTCATACTAATTTTGAAAATTCTGCAGATGCCAGAGCATCCCAGGTAGCTTCTTTCATTTGGCTAGCAAAGCTGACAATACAGAATCACAGAGTCACGTAATAGTCATGCTTGGGAAGGACATCTGAGATCACTGAGTCCAACCATCAACACAAAAAAGCCCAAGCAAACACAGACAATCACACACACTCAACCTGCTTCTTCAGCAAAAGTTATAGCTGTATTCAACAGTATTGTCAGACAACTCTGTTTAGCTTCAGCACATAGATGTATGTCAGATTTTATTTTCTGTTTTGCTGGTAATGCTGAACAGGAGTTAGAAAATCAGGACTTTTCACTCAAAAGCATGTCTGGAAAATAATCTTCATATTCAGAATTCCTCTCACAGGAAACGTGAATAGTTGGATAATTTTTTTTTCCTTCATTTTCCCAAACTGTACATTTTTGCAGTTAGGAAATATTAAGGAACAGTAAGGAGAAAAAAAGAAGTATTCCTTGGGTTATACCCCAACTTGAAAGAAAAACAAGGGAATAAAAACTAAAATTCATTTTAGGGCTGTTTTTGACAGTACCTTAACTATATTTTCTCTGAAAACACTGTGATTTTCACCTGCTCCAGCCAAATTAAGCTTGGATTTATATACGTGTTGAATTAACCTGTTTTGTTGGGGGTTTATTTAATAGAAAAAGTTTAAATATTAATAAGAAGTTTCAGTAAATGCCTCATTTGCAGGATAAAGTATTTCCAATTGAAAATACTTGCCCAGGTCCAAATTCAGATTAAGTCCAGGCTAGCAATTTCCTGCACTGGGAGAAAAATCAACCGAAAAAAAGGTAGTTTGGCTGGACCAGGTGTTATCCCTTTTTATACTCAAAGCAGACAGAATTTTTTTTTTGCTCATTCAGAGTCATATCATCAAATAGTATCCATCCATGTTTATGTTTCTAATGTCTGATGCCTTCCTAAACATTTTCTTGAAATTTCCTGTATTCTGATGTTTTGCAGTAATGTGTGGTACTTTTGCTCTTTTTCATGTCTGATAGGCTGCTTGGAAGTGGTTTTGGTGAGAATGTGCCGTGCCTTCAACCCACTCAACAATACTGTTCTGTTTGAAGGAAAGTATGGAGGGATGCAAATGTTTAAAGCCTTGGGTATGTTGATCTTATTTTCAACCAGTTACATTGAGCCACACAGTGATAGATTTGTCTTTCTGAAAATAGTGGCCCACAACAAAAATCTCCAGTAAATGCTGAATCCCCAAAACTCAAAATCTCTAGACTGGAACTGAAGAAGAAGGAGGGTGACTCTTTCACCTTCTTCCTGCTGCTAGCAGTGATAGGGGATCTTCTCCAATAAAAAAGAGCAGCATGAAGGTTTTTCAAATAAATATTTTACTCTGCCATCTGAAGTTTTGATAAAATGTGAGTATATGGCACAAGCCAAGCAGTTTATCTTCACAGTTCAGATGCCCATGAAATATCAAATCACTCCTTCTGCTGTGTACTGCAGAAGGCAATTATAGTCCCAGCAATGAGGGAGCTAAAATGATAAAACTGTTACAAAATATATACAAGGACTTAACTAAAATACTGTTTTGCCTAAAACTTTCAAGCTTGTTTAGTTTCATGTATTGACACAATTGCTTCATTTCTTGACATGATGCTGAGTGCTATCTGATATGTTAATAGCTACATAGATGTCTTTTGCTTATCCATGAAACTGATACGCTATCAGAAATATGTTCAGGACCAAACTCAAAGAGAGGTATTTGGGTATTTGCTTCAAATACATATATTATATAAGCAATTCTTTTTCTGATTTGCATATGGGTAAATGTAACACTACTTTAGCAGTGTAAAGCATTTCTGAATATGTATTTTTTTTTTGGTCTTTCATTTTTTTCCACACATTTTCATAAATATTTGTGCTGTTAATTAATTAAATTATATATGTGAAAGTTATTTAGGACTCCTCATTAATACATCTCAGATTCAATGTCTGTGTAGAATTTTTTTCAACATTAAGAAAACTCTCTTCTAAGATGTCTATGTGATTTTTGCATAGGTCATGCCTCTAATTCTTGATATTTTTTGTGCTTCAATGGGAGTTTTAATAAAACATTTTCAGGATAGGTGGACTTTTAATAGCTGATGAAAGCACTTGTTTTTGAAGTACAAACATTCACTCATAACTTCTTACACCAAAACAATCCACTTTTCACAGCAGGTTAAAGAGCTGGTAAATTGATTTTATCCTCTGTGTTCTGCAGGTTCTGATGATCTGGTGAATGAAGCGTTTGACTTTGCAAAGAATTTATGTTCCTTACAGTTAACTGAAGAGGAGATTGCCTTGTTTTCATCTGCCGTTCTGATATCACCAGGTAATTTTTTAATCCAAACACCACAATGGTATTTTTTGCTTCATCCATGTCCACCTCTATTCCTACCCACTTAAACTGTTGTTTAAGCTGTATTAAGCAATATTATACATGTATATACCTCACTGTCTTTCTGACAGACTGTCAGCAATTACACATACCAGAAACAGATCCACGGTGTGGGGGTAACAGCCTCGAACAGGGTTATGGAGACAAGCAGTGCAGTCTGATATTTCTCCAGACCATGCACAGAGAAGCATGACACTCAGAGATGCATATTTCTTCTAGCATTTTCAGGGAGCTAAAGCCTCACGTTCTTAAGCAGGTTGTATAGTGTGTAACTATGATGGGCTTTTTCTGTAGGGATAAGCACATGAGCAGTACAAATCTGTATGAGGTCCTTTCTGAATTTAGCTCCAGATGAGAGGTGTTGATTCCAGGGGCAACATACTCTTTTTCATTTATTCATATGTTGTAACTCTCCACAGGCAAGCATACATTCAGTGAGTGCTAGATGTCTGACCAAAGAAAAGACATTTTGTGATTGAATTGACTCAGAAGGTGGACCTAGTAGATAAGCTCACAGTTTAGTGTGGGATTTTTAAACATGCCCAGTTCTGACCAAGAGTAACCTCCTGAAAGGCCTTTACAAAAAATCCCACCATGAGTTATTTTTCCAACCAGTTCTGCTAAAGACTTCCTCTAGGTCACTTTGCCCTTAAGCACATGTGTGGTGGAGATTATGTTATGCAGAATTAGACTAGCACAGATGGTGTCAACATGTTCATTCTCATTGTTAATGACACCTAATAAAAAGACTTTGCTCCGTCTATTTTCCCTTTGAGTAGTTCTTGCAGTCATCTCCTCCATGGTGAAATGGTTGAGTTGGTGGCTCTTCGTTGTGTTAGACTAGGATGTTCCAGAGACAACCCTCCAAACAGCCACTATTTCCACCTCAGAGGTGTCCCAGCTGTGCACAGGGATGAGAGCTGCATGTGCACTATCCCTGAGATGCCCCAGTTTCCTCTGGGACAGAGAATTTACAGTGTCCTGATGTGTCCATCAGCCCTCCCTTAGTCTGAAACGACCAAAGCTGCAAGCATGACAGAGATGTGCAGCCAGTGCTTGCTCTTGGTTATAATTAGTAGCTGGTTCAGCAGACTAACTCAGTGCAAAGCTGAAGACAACCTGTAAATTTGTTTGGGGTCTTGGCTGAGGAGTTCTTCTATAAGATGTTAATGGAGACTGCAGAAGATGATTTCCATGTTTTCAGCTGACTGCACATTATGAAGCCAAGTGAGGCAGGAAAGGGAGGTGGGATCCTTGTTTCTCCTTTGTAACAGCTGGGTATTTTTTTACTCTTCAGTTTATTTTCTAACAGTTAGGAACAGTAAAAGTAGCAGTTAGCTGACAGAAACAATAAGATAATTTTGAAGCTGATTTCAAAGCACTTTGGATCAGGTGAGAGCATCTTATCTGTAGTGAGAAAGAGAATTCAGTAATGCAATTTGTGAAGAGAAGGGATGTTTTTTACCCAGACTGTTTTTTACCCAGCAAAGCATACACCCATGCAAGTCATGAGCAGCCAGTTTCTCCAAGAAAGTACTGAAAATATCATTGTCAAAGGCTGTACTGAAGTCCATCTAAACAACATCCACACCCTTCCCTCATCCATTAAGCTTGTCAACTTGTCATTAAGGAGACCATATTAGTCAAGCACAGCCTGCCCAGTTCTAGCTGAGCTTTGGCCCTTCTAATTTTCTCCATAACCTCATGACATCTTTGTAGTCCTCCTGAGTGGCCTGCATCTTCTTTCAAAGGCCATAAACTTTGGGTTTTTTTCCCTAAGTTCCAGCCAAAGCTTTCTGTTCACCAAGCCAATCTTCTTCCCTTCTAGTTCATCTTTCAGCATAGGGGTATGGCCTGCTCCTGTTTCTTTAAGATTTCCTTCTTGAAGACTGTCCAGACTTCCTGGACTCCTTTTCCCTTCAGGACTGCCTCCTAAAGGATTCTGTCAACCAGTCTTCTAAACAGGCCAAAGTCTGCTCTCTAGAAGTCCAACGTGGCAGTTTTGCTAATCCCCCTCCTTACTTCTCCAACAATCAAAAACTCCCATCACTTTGTGATTGCAATGACAAGATTGCTTCCAATTGCCACATCACCCCTGAGTCTTTCTCTGTTTGTCAGCAGCAGGTCCAGCAGACCCTAGTTGGCTCACTCAGCATCTGTGTCAGGAAGTTATTTTCCACATATTCCAGGAACCTCATAGACTGTTTCTTCTCTGCCGTATTGTATTTGCAGCAGACTCCTGGGAAGTTGAAGTCCCCCATGAGAACAAGGGCAAGCAATTGAGAGACTTCTACCAGCTGCATAGAGACTATTTTGTCTGCCTCTTCATACTGGTTGGGTGGTCTCTAACAGACTCCTGGCATGATATCTGCCTTGTCAGCCTTCCCCTGATTCTTACCCATAAACATTCAACCATATCATCATTATCTTTAAGCTCTAGACAATCAAAATATTCCCTAACATACAGGACCACTCCACTGCATCTCCTTCCTGGCCTGTTTCTTCTGAAGAGTCTGTAGCCATTGATTGCAGCACTCCAGCTGTGTGAGTCACCCTACCATGTTTCTGTGACAGTAACTATATCATAGTTTCCTGCTGCACAGTGGCTTCCAGCTCCTCTCTTCAATTGCCCATGCTCTGTGCATTTGTGTAAATGCACTTCAGCTGGCCTATTGATCCCACCACCTTTCTGAGGGAAGAAGCCCTAACTCCTACCTGATGATTCTCAGGTGCCTCCATAGTTTTTAACCCATCAATATCCCCGGTGTCCTTGCTGTTGGATGGCTTTCCATCTTCGGCCTCCACTGAGATGGCAGACCAAAGGACCTCTCTAACACACCACCCCACAAACACTTGTGTGCCAGCCCCAGGCTTATCTCAAGTGAGCCTGGTTTTATTCCCTTCCCCCTTCAAATCTATTTTAAAGCCCAGTCTATGAGCCCTGCTAACTCCTGTGCAGAAATCCTCTTCCCCCTTTAAGACGGGTATCTCATCTGTCGCCAGCAGGCCTGGTGTCACATAAACTGAGCCACGACCAAAAAACCCAAAATCCTGCCGGTGATACCAGGCTCGGAGCCAGATACTGATGTGCCAGCTCTTCCTGTTTCTTCTCTCATCATTCCCTGCAACTGGAGGAACAGAGAACACTGCTTGTGCTCCTGATCCCCCAGTTGTTCCAAGGCCTTAAAGCCTTTCTTGATTGTCATCAGACTTCTCATAGCAACTTCATCACTGCCTACTTGAAAAACCAACTCTGGATAATAATCTCAGGGCAGTACCAGGGCAGGAAGCTCTTTTAGGTCTAAGAATGCTTCTGTAACACTGCAGCATGCTCCATGACGGATAAGTGATTAAACCTGTCCTCCAAGAGCCTAAGCCTATTTATAAGTTTATTCTTGTGAAAGAAAGATAAATTTTTAGGGGTTGCTTTCTATGATAGATATGTTTAGCTCAGTCTGCTGCAATAGGCCTTGACTTAACACGATTGAAAGGCATATTTTTGCAATAGCATAAAATTTGGCACCTAACCTGTGAAGTCTGAATGTTTATTTGCATAGGTGCTGTGTGTGCTCTGAGCTAATTCTGTTTCTGTGACCACTGATGGCACTGGATCTATTGGCTTACTTTCCGGGAGCATGATTCTCTAACCTTTGCAAAAACCTTTATTTCTTTTCCTGATCATCTGTTAAATAGCTAAAGGTGTGGTTTTGTCTCTTTTCACGGTACTTGGTGATGGACACTTTTCATACACTCCTCTCCACACACAGACAAATAACAGAATCCTGCTCCTCCTGTGATGAAATACTATTCAGCTCCAGCTTCTGTGGCATGTGTGCTCACTGGAATGGTCGATTTACATTATTTCCATGGATTATTTTAGTTACTGGGAGTAGGCTAAAGAGCTCTGAAAGGGATTTTTCTGCACTTCTCAATTTGTACATGAAGATTCGTGTCTTATAATAGATGTTTTTATTTCCTGTTTGAAAGCTAAAATCTATATCCAAGAATTGGCCTAGATTGAGGGAGAAAACAGGGAAGAAATAAGTTTACAGCATAGGAAAAAAAAAGTTTAATGGTGCTTTAAACACACCATATTAATGGTTTTGGGATTGTCTTGGTGTCTGCTACTTCTCTTTCTGTGTGTTAGTCTCCAGAAACTATGACCTGTGAGAACAGATATCTTGAGGAAGACCTCCTGCACTTGGGGTTTGAGTTCAGCAGAAGCCATATAGGTTTCCAACAACTGTGTCTATAACTGTTATTCTCCCAGATAATCTTTTATTTTGTGTTGTTTAAAAAGATAACATTTTTAAATAATGAGAAATTTGCACTTCAAGACACTGCAACAGCTCATAATTCTTTTGAATTATTAAGGAAATTCTTTTGAAGAAAGCCATTTTTTTTTTATTCAGGATATGATATTTGGTCTCAAAATGTTAGCCTAGTAAATAATGAGACATAGTTAATTTTTAAATAATTATGTTCTTTTATTTTCAAGGAGCTGTTTTGATCTATATGTTTATTACTTATGTATTAAGACACTGAGGTACCATTACATGCTTTTCACCTAGCCACTACGAAGTTAGAACACTGATTGTACCAGCACAGAATAATAAAATGGCTGGGCTTCGTGTCATTTCTTCTCCCATCTTTAATTCTAACATCCTTGTTTAAATAAAGAGATGCAGAATCGACATGGTGTTCCCGTGCACTTTGTAACTCTGAAGAGATTAAGATACATTGTCTCTGAAACCATGTATTAATTATCATGCAGTCTTTCCTCGTGGGAATTATGATTGCTGTGAATGTTTGCCAGCATGGGACCCTGTGTTCATCCATGAGAATGCCCCACATCTCTGTGTTCTTGACTTTAGCTCTTGCTTTCCTTTTCCTCAGATCGAGCCTGGCTAATAGAGCCAAGGAAAGTCCAGAAGCTTCAGGAGAAGATTTACTTTGCACTTCAACATGTGATCCAGAAGAACCACCTCGATGATGAGATTTTGACGAAGGTAAACTGTTAAAATAAAGAGCCAAACACTCCTTGGTTGTGATTTTTTTTCAGCAATTTCTCCATGTGCTGTTGCATTAATGTACATTAAAAGAAGCACACTTTGTTGTTGCAATGTATAGGAGGAGTAAGGCTGTTTTTACTCTTGCCCTTAGTCCATTTGTTGTTCAATCCACTAATCTTCAACTGGTAAACTAGGAAGAATGATATTGCCTTTAAAAATACATCTCTGGAGGCAGTACCGTGTTAAATGCCTTTTTGACACTTGCCCAAAATTTCCAGGACAATTTTTTTCAGCCTCTTACAGTAAGAACAATATTTGGTCCTTTCAATGGGTAGTTTTGATGGAGTTCAGAGTATTGTGTTCACTTACCCGACAACATGCTAGCAAAATTCATTTTGGAAACTGGAATTTATACTAAATTTGCCTTATCCCACTTTCTTTTCCTTTTATTTTAATGTCTCACAGTTGATAGCCAAGATACCAACCATAACTGCACTTTGCAACTTGCACGGAGAGAAACTACAGGTATTTAAGCAATCCCATCCAGACATAGTGAACACACTGTTTCCTCCATTATACAAGGAGCTGTTCAATCCAGACTCAACCACTGGCTGCAAATGAAGGGGATAATAGAATTTTCGCGTAGTCATGGAATGCATCACTATTAAGACAAAAAGAAATGTTTTCATGAAGAACTTATTAAAAATGTCACTACTGCAACTCTAGGAATGTCCTGCACTTAATAGAATTACTTTTCACCGCTACAGTTTGAAGAATGTAAATATGCAACTCTGAGTGGGGATGTCTTTTTCTCTTTTCTTTGTTTACTTTTTTGGTTTGGTTTGGTTTGGTTTTATAACTGACAGTTAATATAAAAATATATGACACTGGGTGTAATTTTTTTTTTCATTTTTTTCTTTTTTTTTTTAATTGGGGAATGTTTTGGGAGTCAATTGTTCCTAGAATTTTATTGTAGATATACATGAGAATAGAGCAGTACTTTGCAGTATTACTCTTGCTGTTTATTGTTCAAATATAATTTAAGAAAATTCCACTTATTAGACTTGCCTATTTCTATGTTTTTAGATAGTTTAATGCATGTGGAGATTTGTAGCTGTCTTGGAAAATATGGTGCATGTATGGAATACATATATATATATATATATATGTGTGCTATATACTTTTTATATATATATATGTAGGTATTATTTGCATACATGCTGTAGCTTAAAAATCCCATGCCTACTTTTAAAGGATGCTCAGCCCAACTGTCATGCATTTCTTATGCTCCAAGTAATGGATTAGATTTACCTTGGACAATCAAGATTTGCTTTGCCAGTCAAAGTTAAATTATCAGCTGCCAATGTGTAATGACAGGATCACTTCTGAGATATGTGTAATGTAGTGCATGTGTGCAGTCTGTAAATGAAACACTAGGAATGTATCAATGGTGCAAAAGCCTTGTCTGGATAATTTTAGTGGAGAAAGGAAAAGTTTTCTGGGGAATTTTCTCCCAGTTACAGGGATAGAGCATATTTGAAAGTGAACACTGTGGGACCTGATGTCAGTAAAGTATCTGAAACACCGACTAAAATGTAGACTATCCCACATGTACACTTTTTTTTTATTCTATACATTATTTTATTTTTCAAATACTGCTTGGAAAAGTAGTTGCAAGGCTTAGGTTGGCTTGATTTTAACTCAATGGAAAGACATGTGGTGAACTCCGTGAAACAACAGGAAACCTAAAATGTAGCTCTGAATAGTAATGGCAGAAGAAGAAAGGGAGGGAAGGAGGAGGAAAGTCAAAGCAAGTCATGTCCATGGTTACAACAGCAAATATAACTATCCCTGTTTCTCACATAGCCACCGTCTAGATGGGACTGAAGTTTTTCATTACACACATACCTATATGTATGTTACATACACAGGCATGTATATGCCTGTATGTAGAGAACTGTAGATACATACATATATAGGATTTATTTTAGATGCACTTCAGCAGGGGAGAAAGCGATTGGGACTTTCTTTTTGTCTGTCTCTGACTTGACTTTGTGTGCATTTGCTTGCAAAACCAAAGGCAAACACAGAAGGGAGTGGAAGATTGCTATGGACTTAATCTTGTGCATTAATGAAGTTTAATTAGCAGTATTTGGATTCTGCCAGAGATACAAAACTTAGACTTTTTAGCTAAGGAAGAGAAGTTCAGTTTCTGCTATATCTCTGTTCTTACCATCACTTTCACCCATTGTGAACTTTGTCAGTGAAGTCTCTTCTGGGGACATCACTGGAGGGAGTGTAAGCAGACAGTAAAGAAATTAAATGAAGGCAAGATCATGAGCAGAAACATTTCTTTATTTCAAATCCCACAGAAGTCAGTAGAATCTGAGGGATGGTGAGAAAGAGCATGCTGGCAGGGGCGCCAAAGAACCCTCCATCTGCCAGGCTGTGCAGCAGAGTGGTGTCTCAGGGAGCCCACAGGGACACAGCTGGGCCCCAGGGTGGGTCCAGAAACTTGGTTTATTGCATTGATAACTTCATGCCTCCAGCTTTGCAGCAGATTCACATAGCTCTGTTGACAATATTCTGCATCCTTTTCTGCATGACCAAGTGATTCACAGGCTATTCCAAGTACTTTCAGGAGTTTTTTCTTGCCCTCCCTTAGCTGGTTTGCAAGTTTACATATATGTTTTATGGAAGAATACAGCATAGACAACATCAACAGTTGTTCATGCTGTTTTAGCCAAGACAGATGAGGTACAAGAGCAGTTTCAAACTCTCAGCTAAAAAGTGTTTCTCTGTAGATCCATTACAACTTCAAAAACAAAAAAGAAAAAGCCTGCACAGTAAATTCAGTTGTGCTGATAGTTTTGTTGCAAACATGACATGCTCTTCAAAATTACTTAGTCCTATAGAACAGCAATTTCTAAAACACCTTTTTTTGTTCCAAATTCAGATCATATTTTCTGATCTCTACTTATTACATTAAAATGTCTTCAATTAACATAATAAAGCATTGCTCCTGATGCTTCTTCATATCACTTAAACCCTAAGACTAGCATTCCTTTATAAGGTAATTTATCTGTTTGCAGCTCTCCTTATATGGCAAATTCATGAGAAGGACCCCAAACCCCAACTAATATAAAATATATATATATATGTACTGCTTGTGTGAGTTTATTTGGGAAAAAACTCAAGTCAAACTGAACCCTAGAAGTGCTCAGTTCTAGCTGCAGGGGATTCGTTTTCTTTGTATTTTTAAACACAAGAATATACACATATACATTTTGTTTAAATCCTTTTAAAATTTGTTTTCAGTACATCAAAAGTAACATATTTAGCCAATCCACAGAAATAAAGAATATGTGCTAAATAATACTGTTCTTAATGCTGATAAATGAAGACGTTTTTCGTGTTCATGAATAGTCCTTCACAGTTATGTGTTACATCTTGAAAATGTTTTGTTCTTTTCAAATAAGCTAATCAGTCCTTGGTTTTCTTGACTTGTGTCTTAGGCAAGATAACCAAATGGAGATCACCAGTCAAAAAAAGACATTATTTAATAATTATCTGCAGGGCATTTAATCCTTAAAGCACTTGTTAAATCGCTGCAACCTCATGACCTCTTCACTCAGTAAGGTTTACTAATACATTTTAAAGGTGCAGAAATGAAGGAAAATAAGCTAAATGACTTGCCAGAGACCACAGAGGTAGCAATATCCAGTGCTGGAATAAATGTGAATTCTTGTCTTTTGTCCTAAAAATATTAAGATGCTGGTATACAAGATCTTCATTGCCATTGATAGGCAATAGGCTGTACGAAAATTTAAAATATTACTATACAAATTCTTACCTTTAAATGAAGTTAAGTATAAACAGCTTGCTCTATTTTTATTACTGCTTTTAAAGAATTTGACCAAATAACTTTGTTGTTATTTGGAAAATAAAAATGCATTGTCATACATTCTTTATTTGTGGTAATTAAAGCTAGTAATTTTTATTTCATCTTCTGTGATTTGGGATTGTACACATAGGTAAAGTAGTACCTCTTTTTCCCTCCACTGACTGAAAAACAAATAATGATCACATACTGCAAGCTGAATTTTTGTTGTTGGTTTTGATACATAGTTACATATATCCAAAATATCAAATTCTTGATACTGGATTTCATATATCCAAGTAATCCATAGACTTTAAATAATAAAATAGCATTAATTCAAGTAAATAACTCCATAATCCACTTCAAAAATGCATTTCAGAAAATATTCGTGCTGCACTTTACTTCTTTGTTTTCATTAGTCCACAGTAGTATCTGAAGCCCCTCAATCAAATCTCTAAAACCAGGATTTTTCATCTCTGCTTTCTCTAGTAATTGGTTATGTTTGTTGATTTTTTTTAGTGACAAGCTTTTTAAATGGGACACATTTTTTAATTATTTATTAATCCAGGATCTTTAACGAAAGGGTATTTAAAGTATATATTGAATCTTCTAGCATTGCTTTCAGAGAATTCAGCCACATTGATCTAAATTATCTTTGGAATCAAGGAAGCAGATGTAGGATGTTTGTTACACTACCACAGGGTCTTAATTTTGGTGTAAATATTACCCCTGCCAGCTCTTTGTATAACTAATTAATTCCAAGAGTCATGTATTCTCCTAATGGAAAGTTTGCTTTAGTGATTGATAGAAAAAAAACAGGGTAATAGAAAGCACTCGGTTGAGACAACAGGTTTCCAAAAGTAGTGCTTATTTTTTTTATTGTTTTGTGATAGGCAGCATCTAGCAACTGATTATGTAAGTTGTCAGGCTCCCTTAGGTCTAACTACAGCTACTACAAATGGTGATATCTCAGCACCATGCAGAAGGTGCCCAACCCCTCATAAAGTTGGAGGCCCTTTGAACTTTGTGAAGAACAAGTCAGATGTTATTCTTGCACTTACATTTTACTTCAAACTTCCTATTGTTCATTTCAGCTCTGTTTCACTTGGAACAGTTTTTCCTCCTGTTGCTCCTTGGGTGCCAATGCTGTCCAGATGCCTGTCCCAGGTTATGGTGCTCCAGGTGGAGCAGCTACCAGACTTATCCAGGAAGATGAGGCTTATTGGGTGATTTTCTTTATTCGTTTTCACAGTGGCAGCTTTCACAGGTGCACATTTCCCTTTGGGATAGTTTGCAGGGTTTTCTGATGTAACTTCTACACAAAGAGGATGCAAAGTTGCTCTTGTGCACTGGCCTTTCATCCTGCCACCACCAGACTCTGGGAGCTGCTCCAAGGCTTGCTTCAACACACTCACAAGCTGGTCAGGTAGCACAGTTAGAGATGTGCAGCTTATGGCTGCTTTCCCTGTTGTCTTTTCCACCCCCTCTATAACTATGCTACAAAACTTGAGATGTGTTCAGGCTCCTCTCATTATCCTTCCTCCTGATTCCTCTTTGATTGTGCTGTTTCCAGAAGAGCCAAAGTCCAGCCTGGAAGCTGATTCCTATTTTCAGAGTCATGGTCTGTTGGACTTCTCAGGAGTATAGCACTGGGCAATTCAGATCAAATTGAAACATGAGGGTTTTTTCCAAATCCGTTGTGTCTAACCACATATTAAATGGAAACCTGAGACAGAACAGCATGCTTTTGCTTGGCAATAACAAAACAGTGTATTTACACCTACCAACCTGTCCCAGCACTTTCTGTCTCCACTTTAGAAACCATCTGTCTCTGAAATCCATTAGGAACAGTGTGTTAAGAGACCCAGTCCTCTTCTTTCCTTTTTAAGTTTCACACTTTGTAAATGACAATCACTGCTTGATGCAGATGTTGCACTGTATGCCACTCAGGGACGTTTCATTACTAAAAAAAGCTATATAAATATAACAGTGGTAATAAAGAAGAGAATGTTAGAGGCACGGGTTGAGCTGCCCAAATGAACGTGACCCAGACAAGGCTTTCAAGCCAGTGATTAGAAGTAATATTGGTATAAACTGAATTCACTGTCAGCATTTCCTCAGCTTGATGCAGTACTCACTTCACCTGTTGTTTCACAGTTAAGTGGAGTGCTAACTGACCCATCAGTTTGTGATTTTAAGGTCCTTTTGGAAACAAAATGCAAGCGAGCTTTGTATAAGTTACTGAACTTAGACAATTGTCAAAAGAAAGTGCAGTTTAAAGGTACTGAGTTTAGGTACCGTTGATATGAGGTCATACTCCAAATTGCGGCAAGCATGTGAAAAAAAGGTTAAGACGTAATATATGATAGTATGTCAGAGATGAGAGCAACAGTTATGCTGAGCTACCACATGGAGAAATGACTGTAAAGAGCAGGTAGTATAAAGTGACTAACAGCTACCCTTTTCTCTCAAAGATGCAGGGAATTATAGCTACCCTTACGCTCAACAATGCTTCTCCAAGGTGTCCAACTAGTCTTTTTGTCCCCTCAAGCAAACATGACCCTGTTTTATACTGCTCTGGTAAAAAATATTCCCATTTCCTATAATTTTTAAATGCACTTCTGCTTATCCCTAGCCTTACAACACATTTCTATCAACCTACCATTAAAGAAACACACTCAGAAAGGCAAATTACAGTGAGTTATATTGCCAGTCATTGAGTTGACTCCAGGCCTCCAACCAAGAGGTTTTCCTCAAATCTTAAGTATAATCATTACTCCTATTCTCATAGTGAGTATGTCAAGGTTTTGACTCCCTCCATCTTCTGAATTCCCTACAACTAGAGCATGGGTGGGCAATTTCAAGAGGTGAGAAGGAGAGACCAACACCTCTATGCATCATGGTTTTCACAATCATACTCTTCAGCAACTTTCCCATTGCAATTTGGTCTTTCAGGTTGCTGGGAGCCATGTCCAAGTGACTGAAATTTTGTTAGCATGATACCTGCCCATTAAAAAGAACAGTCTTTTGGCCAGAGGACCTTGTCTCTTGTCTCTCTTTTGTTTTCTTTTTACTCCAAGCTCCGAATGAATGAGGCCCGCAATGGTAAATTATTAATCTTTGCTCTTTCTCAAAGCTGATCCTTACCTGCAGCCTGCAAGGGAGGCTCCACGCAGGAGGCAGGAGGAAGACTCCTTCCTCCCCTTCATCCCAGCCTTCATGCCGTCTTAGCTGTAGTGCCCCTGCAAGTAAGCCTGTGTGACAATGGGCCCCAGCAATTTACCATCCAGAAGTGGTTTGCAGCAAATCACTTAACTATAAAAGCCACTTGTGTATGCAGTCTGCAGACAAAAGCCATTGCTAAAAGAAGAGACCTAAAATTTCTACAGTGGTAGCTCAGAAATCAGTAACTCTCCTAAAAATGCAGCCTGAAATGTCCAGTGACATGATGGATGTGTCCATGTCTTCCAAGCAATCCTTGCATTTCATTTGTGCTGAGAGAATGAGGGAATTAACAAAATGCCCTGGGAAAGGAGAGACATTTCCTGAGTGTTACTGCAGGCAGAGACGATAATACTGCTCACAGTGAGTTCAGTAACATGATGTACTACATTTACATAATTTCGTCATCCTCAAAATTCAAGCACAGCACATAGGGAGAGTGAAAGAGAACATCATTGGATATAGCAGCAATAAATAAATTATAAGTGTTTCTTCGTAACTACTTGCAGAAATTGTTTGCTTTGCACATCATCCTCAGTACAATAACATGAAGAAAAAACTTCACCTCATGTAGATATCACAGTGGTTTTGCATATTTGTTGGATTTGCTGGATGGAGCTGCTAATTCTTGATTGAAGATACTGCTATTGAGAAAAAAGTATGTGCTTCAGGAAAATTCTGAAGCCCTTGTTTATGGCTATACATTGGCAGCAGTAAAATCGGTTCAATATAAAACTCTGTCTGGACAGAATTTTAAAAATGTGTCCTAGTTTTCAGTCTTATGATCACTTTGGTCCTTTATTTGGGCAACAAGAACGCAACTGCATGGAAAAACAAGCAGGGCCAGATGGTCAACCACAAAGAACCAGAAAGGACAGGCTTTACATTTAAGACTGTTCCAGATAAAACCAGCTTATTAAAAAAAAAATAAAAATAAAAAAAAAATAAAAAAATAAAAAAGAAGAAAAAAAAGCACTTATACTTGTCTTGATTAGACACACAGCTTAATAAGTCAAAGTAACTACATTAGGCTGTCGACTTTGGGGATTCAGATTCAGATGCACTACTACATTTGTGTTTTTTTAATGTGTCACTTCAATGTCAGAATCAGGCAAAAAAGGTGTTTTGTTTAGTAAGAAATGCTAATCATCATTTAACCCTACAGAGTGTGGACCACACATTCTTGTGCAGTAGAAGGGGATTTATGCGTGCACTTACTCTTAAAAAAGCCACTGAGTAGCATAGCAAGTGATCTAGCCGTGACAGTCTTCGCCTCTTGCATGACTGCAATGTGACCTCTGGTAGGCTACAGGGAACGGCTCTGTGATTGTGCTTGTGGCCACAAATAAAGAACAACCAAACTCTAAGCTGTTATCAACACCCAGCTAAATCAAATGCATGGGGTATTTTGAGATTTATGCTAATCGCTGTGAGACAGTTCCCATGTTAAACTAATTACTCTGGTTGTAATGAATGGATGGTATAAATAAAATAAGAATCAGAATAGCAACAAAATCCCTTATTTTAAAGCTGCACACTCTGCCTCATCTGATTAACAGTAAAGAAAGTTAATTAAAAACTAAAAACTAAACAAACAAAACAAGAAGAAAGAAACCTAAGTATGTATTGTAGAAATGTAGAAGACAAATAAAATATTTTTTCAAATGTAATTACTTTTAATATATGCTTGTGGAAGTCTGATACTATGTATGCTGTCTCTGTAATTTTTGCTGTAAATAACTTGGGACAGTGAATACACTGATTTTTTCTATGTCTCTGTTTAAGCATAAGACTTTGTAATGATTTTTTTTAAAGAGGAAAAACATCAAAGAGCAAATTATGTACTTGCTTCCTGTAAGTGTAATGTACTCTTCAGTTTTTATGGAAACTGATTGTAATAGATAAAGCCTTTTGACCAGCCGTTGATGTTTCGTGTATACTTCTGTTTGTAATGGAGAAAAAAACAGATGGGACTGTCAATGAAAGATGATTCCAGTGAGTCTGTGCAATGAGTATTGCATTAATACCTGCAGACTGCATTTTACTAACATAATCTGAAGAAAGGTTGCTCAAGCAAATAATGTTTCCTTACAGCATATGGCTTTTATGAATCCTTCTGGCATGAACTATATTAATAGAAACATTTATTTCTTTCCAATGAGCAAAATATTTTTGTATGCCTTTAATTCCTTATTCAAATTTGAGGTCAGGTCACTCATTAGCTGTAATCCGAAGCCATAACTGACCTTCACCGAATGCATGTTTTAAAGATCATAATAGAAAAATAAATTATGTCCGGTTTATCAACAGCTATAATAACACAAGCGGGAGCACAAATAATGTGCAAAGTATTTTGATGCTTTTCTGGCATCCCAATATGACTTTAAAGGCTAGTATTTTATGATTACCAATTTATTAAAAAAATAATTAAAATAGATATTTAGATTTAAATGAAACTTTCTAATATTTTTTAAATATCCCTGAAAATGCTTCCTTGCTTTTAGGATTATGAGAGAAACTGATTTTTCATATACTCCCCATTTTCAAATATCTAATGTTTTTATCCTATTTACAGTTCATTTTATAAGAGTGATATGAGATGTTAAGACCCAGATCTCCAAGCCCTGAGCTATTTGGTGCTTGGCAGTAGTTATGTTGTTGTAAATCAATTTGATTTGAACTTTCAGGGTGTGTTGTTTGCTACTTGATAAGCATGCTTACTACTGTTGGTAAGACACAAAAGTTGCATTGCCTGTCAAGAAGTGTGATAAAAAACAATTAAAAAAAACCAACAACTAGTAACATTCAAAATTATTCACTCACAAAAGCTGAATACAAATTCCTTTCTAAAATCAAATGTCTTACAGAGTTAACAGTGATTTTTTTTTTTTTTTAGATTAATTTTATAATAATTATGATACATCCTAACTGGCTTTTAGATGCAACATCAAAAGCACAAATGAACCACAAGAAACTGGTTAAAAATCTGGCTCTATTGAAACCAATGACCAAACCCCTCCCTCATTTCCATGGAGTAAGGAGTTAATCCAGCATTTTTACATCTACAATTTTCTTCTAATCTTTCTCCCTTGTTTAATATAACTGACCTAATTTATGTGTATGTGAGTAAAAATACAGCCTGATTCATTTAGAAAGTGACCATTGAAGGTTTTATTTCTATCATGAATTTAGTAGGACCAGCATCCCTGTCAAATGAAAAGGTTCTATATTACTTTAGAATGTAATAGATTTTTGTCTTATTTTATGTCCTGTAAATTATTAGGTATTATTAGTAAATTATTAGTTCAATACTGTTAGCATTCCATAATAATGCACACATGATTTTTGAATGTTTTCTGTAAATGACAATCAATGTTGATGAAGGTCCTTTCTTTAATGCAAAATTAAAAAAAAAAAAAAACAACAAAAAAAAACAACAAACTGTATAAGAAAATAAACTCTGTTGTGTGACTTTGTTTACCTGCCCCTTTAAATTTCCTGGATCTACCAGGAAAAGGTAGAATGTATGCATTTCTGAAAGAGAAGGGTAAAAGCATAAGCCTAGAAGTCAGGAGTCTATACTAATTTTCAGGTTTTCTCTTGACCTATTGTGTTAAGTATAGCATGTTGCTCCATCAATGCAGCAAAAGTGGCTTTGTTTTGCAATTTAAATTACAGCTGCAACTTTTGAATATGTAAATTCTAAGATGTATTATTTTATTTACATATGTTGGGGAAAGGCTCAGATAGTAAAAAAGCAAAACACTGCAAGGAACACTTACATGAAGGCAAACTGCACAGTAATGTAACAGAAGTTTATCTTATTTTAAAAAAGATACTGTATTTAAAATAGATTATAAATACATCAAATATTATTAAAGTTTATGTCAAGTAATAAACAATACCGAAGGATAGAACAGAAAATGCTAGCTCTTGCAGCTGAAGGTAGTACCTTTCAAAGATAATATTTTTTTCATTTTCAGGACCTTAAATTTAAAGCAGGAGTAAATTTAAAAGGACAACATCTAAAGGCCTCATTTTGCAAACTGTTGCGTGCCTTTATAAATTTAGGCAGGTTTAATGCATATACTTAAAGCACGTTATGTTTAAATGTTTCTTGCATCACAATACAATCAAGCAAGATTGGGTTCTGAGATGCAGTAAGTGCAGCTTAGCATGTTTAGACTAAAAAGTCCTTGATATTAAAGACTTGTCTGGAGATTTCAAATCCATCTGAAATAGTTTCAGATAAACTTAATATGGAGTTAATATATAAATATTTATATTTCAGATATGGACCTGAGCAGTTTATTAGCCATGTGAAATGAATGGCTTGTTGTGCTTCCATGTTGCAAAACAGAGAATCCTGCAAATGCTGTTATTTAAATACATAGTGTCACCACCGTGCCAGAGGTACTCTATACTCTATTCTATACTAGCCTATAATTTTTACAGTTAGAAAATCAGAAGCATTGCTTTTTAAAACACTATCAGCAGATTTTGTGTATTTGTGTTTGCTTACTGTTTTGTTTTATTTGATATATTTAGACTTCTTTGTCTTTTTAGTCTAGGACTAGTAAGATGGGATTTTTTCTAGGAAAAAAATTTAGCAAAATACCCACTTTTCCTGGAAAACAGAAACAAACTTCTGTAGGTTCTTACTGGCAAGTAGCACAGCGATCAACACCTTGTGAGAAGAGGAACAGAACACTGGTTTGAAACACACTTATATGAAAGTCTTGCAGTGTATCACTTTAAGACTCTGTTGTGTCAGTTAAGTATCAGTGTAAATGTCAGTGCACCCAGATCCACAGCTGGCTTACTCCTATATGTATGAAGTATTGTATACATGCTGCACATAACACTTTCCCAAGATTAATTTACATTTCTAAGAAATGGTGAAATGCATTAGACAAAACAACATGAAATAACAGAAGCTGTCAATCCCAGAAAGATTATATACTTACAGATGTTTATATAATTACAAAACCATGCAAATGCATGGATCATTATATGATGTGTCGCAGAATCCCAGAATCATCATGGCTGGAAAGGACCTCTGAGATCACCAAGTCCAACCATCAACACACACACGTGCCACTAGAGCATGCCCTGAAGTGCCACATCTACATGTTTCTTGAACACCTCTGAGGATGGTGACTAAACCACCTTCCTGGGAATGCTGTTTCAGTGTCTGACCACCTTCTTGGCCACCTGGGCACGCTGCTGGCTTGTGTTCTGCTGGCTGCCAACCAACACCCTCAGGTCATTTTTTGCTGGGCAACTTTCCAGCCACTCCTCCCCAAGCCTGTAGCATTGCCTGGGATTGTTGTGACTGAAATGCTGGACCCTACACTTGGCCATATTGAACCTCATACAATTTGCTTAAGCCCATCAATCCAGCCTGTCCGGATCCCTCAGTAGAGCCTTCCTATCCTCAAGCAGATCGAAACTCCCATCCAGCTTGTTGTCATCTGAAAACTTACTGACGGTGCACTCAGTCCCTTCACCCAGATCATTGATAAAGATACTGAACAAGACTGGCCCAAAGCCTGAGCAGATGCCCTGAGGTGCCCTGAGGGACACCACTGGTGACAGGTCACCAGCTGGATTTGATGCCGTTTACCGCAACTCTGGGCCCGGCCATCCAGCCAGTTTTTTACCCAGTGAAGAGTACACTTCCATGCCATGATTCCCCAGCTTCTCCAGGAGAATGTTGTGGTAGATGGTGTCAAAGGCCTTACCAAAGTCCAGGTAGACAATGTCCACAGCCTTTCCCTCATCCAAAAGGCAGGTCACATGGTCATAGAAAGAGCTCAGGTTGTTCAAGCAAGACCTCCCTTTCATAAATCCATGCTGGCTGGCCCTGATCCCCTGGCTGCCCCGCACTTGCCATGTGAGTTCACTCAAGATGAGCCTCTCCATGAGCTTTCCCGGTACCGAGGCCAGGCTCACAGGCCAGTAGTTCCCCAGATCCTCCCTCCGGCCCTTCTTGTAGATGGGTGTCGTATTAGCCACCCTTCAGTCATCTGGGACCTCCTCTGTTGACCAAGATCATTGATAAATGATGGAGAGAGGCTTAGTGAGCTTCCCACCCCAGCTCCCTCAGTACTCTAGGGTGGATCCCATCAGGTCCCATAGACTTATGGGCATCCAGGTGTGGAAGCAGATCATTAACTACTTCCTCCTGGATTGTGGGGGTTTTGTTCTGCTCTCTGTCCTCATCTTCCAGCTCAGGAGGCTGGATACTCCAGGGGGAGCTGGTCTGACTATTAAAGATGGAGGCAAAGAAGGCATTAAGTATCTCAGCCTTTTCGTCATCCTTCATTGCAATATTCCCCCCTACATCCATTAAGGGATGGAGATTCTTCCTGACCCTCTTTTTATTGTTGATGGATGTATTCAACCATAACTTACCTTGCACTTTGAACAACATCTTTTTAACTGGAACTGTCTGCTTAAATCCTAAAACTAATCCAGCATTTGTACTGGATAAGTCAAATGATTTTTGCCTCTCTCCTGCCTTACTCCTCTACCGTTCACCTCACTTCCCACCCCTGTTCCCAAAAGAGATCTTTTAAAATCATATTGCAAGTTGATTTGCAGGGACAAAGGCTGATTTGTTCTGCTGCAATTATGAAATACTTCTTCATGATGGAAGACAGCTGCAGTTTTAGTGTTATAGGCCATGCTTTCGTTCATGGGATATATTTGCTAACCTTCCTATTTATGCAGGAGTTTTTTTGTAGCTTTAATGGTCTGTGTATATGAGAGAGGTGAGAGTTACATAAGACTTAAGAGCTTCAATTAGTCCTGATGAAGAGACTCTGATCCCAGAAGGGTTTAATTACCATTATATTGAACAGGCTAATAATAGTATTATCTCCCCCTACAGACATGCATTAAAATTGTGTGTGTACCTATGATTCTTAAAAAACAGAACAAATATTTAATCTTGATGTTCTATCTGTAGGGGTTCAGTTCAGTTAGTCAGAAAGGTGTGTTGGTCCTGTTTCCATTGCCCTTGAGTACCTTGCTTGACCTCTTCCTGCTGCTCTCCAAGATCTTGGGTCTTCAATAGCTCTCCCCAGTATATGGACATTTTGGATAACCTAAGGCAACTTGAATCTAACTATGTGCTGCTGCTCAGATGTTTAAAGAGAGTTTAATCATGAAACATACATACTTCATATGAAAGTCTGGAATTTTGCATGTATGAAAGCAAACAGGTTAGGCAACATCAGTAATTTAGAAATAATGATTGTGATTTCCCTTCAAAATCCCCTGAACAGTAACTGCAGTACGAAGTTTAAGATACTACTTCCATAAGCAGATTCAGCCCAGTCCTAATAAAGCTGGTGTGTAGAAAGCTTCCTTTTCAACCTATTAACTAACAGCAATTTTAAGCAAATGCCGAGTTGGCCTGGAATTTCTTCAGATAAATAAAAGCCTTTATCAGAGGGCTTTAAAAATTGCATACTCTATCCCCCTGTTTTTGTTGCATTTTGGCATTCAAAAATGCATTCAGTTACAAAGACCGCATAACTAAAATTTCAGTAGCAGTTTGTAAGCTTTGCAACACTTCTCTAAATTACTCAATGACTGTCACAGGCAAGGTTTAGCATATCCTTTGCTTCAATGTGAGAACTTATGACCAAACACTATGAAGTTTTAGCATTTATATTGGTACTACTCTCTGGCAGGGAGGAAGTGATGTTCCTACCTTCACCTTCTTTAAAAGGCCATGCTACCCCAATCAACAAGCCCATCTGCTTACTGCAAAAGGAAGAGGAAATTTAATATTCCTTTCCAGGTTACAAAATAGTCTTGTGCACAGTGATTCATATTTGCTGTTTCTGGAGAAACAACCAGCAGTATGTGGAGAGGAACAGAGGATTTATCCCTTTTGTTCAACAGCTTGTGTATTTGCCTGCTATGAATGCTGAACTGCCATGGCTTGCACTTAAGGGTAATTTAAGAGGGAAGTACATTTCAGGGGCACTCCCTCATTTCTTTCTCTTCTAAAGGTCCTCTAACACTATATTTTAAAATTTTATTCTCTACCCTCCCTACCTTAGAGCAGTAGGGAGATTGAAGGCCATGCCTATGAGGAGTCCATGGATAGTCAGTGGTGTTAACTTGTGTGTGCTTTTTAAGCTTATACCCTATCCAAAGAAATCAATACCTCCTCTGTCAGGTTAAAGCTAGACAAATTCTTAAATAAGTCTCTGAATATAGTTACCCATGCAGCTTCAGGAAGTGCAGAATATTTTACTAGGCAAAAGCTTTGCAGAATACTGCTTTAAGAAATAGGTATTTTCTGTTCACAAACTACATCATAATACTATTATGTAGCTAATTGAAAGGCCTACTAAAAAATAAGCATAACACCAAGTTTAAACACTATGTTTTGGAGATGCTGGCTGTGATCATAGACTAATCCTATCAGTTTGGGAAAGCAGATGATTTGGCATCTGTATATCTATTTATCTATTTTTTGGCACTTTTAAGGTATAAGCACTATCTTCATCTTGACTGTAAGGTTTCCAGATGTTATCAAATAAACCCATACTGTCTTGGCAATCACTACCTCGATCTCTTGGTGCCATCTGGGTTACTAATGAAATCCACTCTGCCCCTCTCCAAGGTGAGTTACCATTCCAGTGTCTCAGGGTGACTTGTTCTGTGCAAGTCATTCTGAACTGTAACATTTTCATCCACAAGGGAAAATTCTGCAATCCTGCCATATTGCTGAAATGGCATGCTGAGAAGCTGCAGCTGTTTGTAAACTAGGATTTAAAGTTATTGCTCCTGACCTTCCATGCGCCATGCTAAAGGATACCCAGCTCTGCTAAAGCGTGTACTGTTTACATCTTCTCCCAACAGAGAAAACCGTAGGTACCAGGCCTTTTACACATCACTGAACCAAACCAATAGACTTCAAAATCTTTGTATGAAATAAGACCTCTAAATTTGTTATTTTTTTCTTAGTTTGAAAACTTTCAGTAAGTACAATCAAAATACACTTTACACTTTCAATGGTGTTGAACTTGTAGCCCCAAGACTACAAGCTGTCTGCCAAAATAATGTTATCCATCAAAACCCACTTGAGGGCACTTATGACTGATGCTAGAAAAATCCATACACAGTCAAAAGAGTAATAAAATAAAAATTCAATTAATATTAGAATACAGTTCCCCTGTCAGCACAGATTTCCTGTGAGGAATATTGCATTGAAAGTCAATAGAAAATTACATAAACCTGATGCATTGTTTTCATGGAATTTAAAAGAAGATAGTATGTCTGACTAGGAATCAGAACATTCACCATAGAAGAGTGACAACAGAAGTTCCGTTAAAAATTCCTCAGTCATTTAATGGCTGTATATAACTCATTATTTATTATCAAGTGTGATGAAAAATTTGCTCACCAAGTGCCTGAATCATAAGCGCAGCAAATTCATCTCTGATTCGTCTATTTTAAATTTACAGACTCAATCCACTTGAGCTAATGAGTGGCCCCTGTTAGCTGAGTTTCAGGCATTAAAAGCTTTTGCCAGTGTCTTTTTAGGCTGCTTCCCACAAGCTTCTCTTTCCAATCCTGTGTTGAACTTAAACCTCTCTTTGAGCTGCTCTGACTTTCTTTCCAACATTGAGCATCATTGCAACATGATGAGTGAGCTATCCTCTGTTGGAAAAAATCAACTTCTAGTAAAAATATTTATTTCATCTTGTATCCAGCAAAGAGGTGCTTCATGCTGGACCAATCTGTTTTGTTCCATTAGAAATTATTTTTCCAGCATTAAGTAGGCAAAGTACCCACATAATCATATGTATCGAATGCTGTGATAGTGTTATTTTTATATAGATTTTTAAAAATAATAATTGTGTAGTTACTGTTCACAGGGATTCCCTAAGAAACCTTTTCTAACTAAACAGAAAAATAGAAGCACATGAGGCAAGGTAGTTTTTACATATTTGACCATCAAGGTGTAGTAATATTAAGCCATAGCTACTCTGAAATCAGCAGCATTTCTTGACAGGGATGGAACTGAGAGCAGAAAATCATAATAAAATTTGCATTAATGAATGCATACAGAAACCACATTTTTTAAATGTAAAATAAAATAATGTCAAGCTAGACATATTTATAGCCCCTACCAAACACTAGATTTTCTGCATAAATTCATCTGTTTAAAGAAAAAAAAAAAAATTCACTGAAGTGCAGACTTTGGACATTGGCTGCACAAACCTACATAATAAATAAAAGGACACCTCTGTCTTATGAAGGTTGTTTGCTGAATTCTCTGTCTCATCTGTCTTTGGCCAAACACCTTGCAGATTGGTATGATGCCAAGGAAATATTCAGAGCAGGTGGGAAACTTTTTATATCATCTTTCATCACCATATATGCCAGTCCTTTGTCACTGAACTTGGTTACTGAGAACTCTCATTTAAGAATGAAATTCCAGCCTATAGGCTATACACATGCTGATGGGTGCATTACTCTGTGTTGTTGCCCCTGTGGCAGTGCTTTGTAGCCTTGGAAGGAAGCTGTAAACAGAAGGCGTTTTGAAATAGTGTTCTCTGAAACTGAATTAAATTCTACTCCTTATGAAATTTAGATGATAGCATTAAGTAATTTTCATAGTCCTCTACTTCTAACTGAAGCCCTGATAGCCCAGAAAGATAGGGATGTATAACACAAAACATTAGAAGAAACATTCTCTCCATCGCATTTGGCTGAATACTTCCATGCACATGCTGCAGCCCCAGCAGCTAAGTAGTGCAGGTGGATACCCATGGAAATATATGGTTAAGCTCCAAATTTAACACTTTGCTCTCAGAACCCAGGAATTTGAGCATGCCATGTAAGTCAGTCAGCTCAATGCCTCTGGGAGACTGTGCAACATTCCTGAATGTCACCACACTGTTTTTTTTCCCTGTGTTTTTCATTTCCTTTTTTGGGTAATCACAATGTTAACCAACTGAATGTAGGTGAAATTAATCAGAGCCTGTATTCCTGCAAAATGTTATGTGCAACTGAGCTCATTTTCTACATGCAGAGTTGTTGTTTGGAAGGCTGCTCTGCTGAAATATGTTGATAAGAAACACAGGATGCAGTGAAAGGACTGAGTTTCTGCAAAAAGTGCTTGACATAAGGAAGCAGTAAATTTAGGGGAGCAAGGAAGAGGTGAAGCAGTGTGAAGGTGTCAATGGCAAACAGGGAGATAATAAAATCCAGCAAGAAAAAAGAACACTCTAGTTCAGGGGCTACAGTAGTACAAACACTCCAGAAGAACTCCCCGGTTTTCCATCTCCATGAAATCTGATTTAACTGTCTACCGTTCTTCAGTTGGGTTTGAATTTGAGCCTCCCCAAAACAATGAGTTTAACTCCAACAGAAGCAGATAATCATCAAGTCCACTATCAGGTCCTCAACAGATTCCCATTCCGTCTCCAACTGCCCTGACTCTCCTTCTGTAAGTGGCTGGGACTCATCTGAGTGAATGACAAATGGGAGTAGAAGCCAAATGGAAGAAGATACAGGTGAATATTTGCAGGTTGAGGTGAATACCTCAACTCTGCAAATTTTAGAATGGCCTAAATTATTATTTATAGAATTATAATGTATTATAGAATGGCCTAAAACGGGCATTGCTAGTTGATAAGGGACAGTAGGCTTTTGACAGGTGTTATTTTTGTATTCCTACAACACAGGCTTAAGAGGTACATATTTTCTGGGGAAGTTTCTCCTTCCTTCTCAACAAAAGCCACCTACTGCCCAGTGACACACTACAGCTTTGTGCCACAGTTCATCCCACTGTTAGGAAGGGCTCCTAACCAGAGCACATTGCTGTGCTAGCAGAGCTGCTCAGCTTCTGGACTTGCATCCAGCCCACAGAAGGAAGAGCATCTCTCTCCCTACCCCTGAGAAAACTCAGCCATCGTAAATGTTCCCCAACATTCCCTGCTCTCTCAGAAGGCAAAGATGGACCATACTTTTAGGACCAATTTGTCCCAAAGGGTTTTTCATTCTTCTCTTTAACTGTAATTTAAGAATTATGTCTCTGATCTTCACCTCCTGATAAGGACAGCTGAGACATTTAAGGTCTCACAGGTCACCAATATCCACTCTGCCACTTAGCTGGGTGTTTTTGATTGTGAGAATGGCAGCAGTGAATGCATGCTGGTCCCTACGCCATTTGGTTCACAGGCTGTTGCACTGAACAAAGCTTTGCTAGGAAAAGTCAGTCAGAGCTTTTAATTTTCAATATGACAAGAAAGTCTTCTCATAAGAGCATATAGGGACCCTGTAGAGGACTCAGCAAGTCCAGTAGTTCCTGCTCAAAAACCTGAGCAATTCTGGGCAGGAGTCTGATTCCTGTTGGTCAGAGAAGAAGAGTGTAACAGTCTCTTCTGACCACAACATCTGTGGAAGAAGTTAATGCCTCTCTCAAAGCCTTCAGTTTGAGAAGACCTGAGTTACCACAAAGACTGTCAAACTGCTGTTCAGCTTTGTCTTCATCCCATCTCCCAGCTTTTTCCAACTCAGAGATTCAGAAGCAGATAACAATATGAGTCCAATAACTAGGAGAGAAAGTAGGCAACATAGCAATTGGAAAGCTGAGGACTGTCCAGTGTGTGCTCCCTGATGTGGAATGGAAATTTTCCCTGATCGGCTCTTATTTCTTTACCTTCCACTGCGAGGAAAAGAAAACTTCCCTCTCAGCACCCTCATCAGAGAGGAACAATTGCTTTCATATTTAATGCAGCTCATAATCAAACCAAGTCATCACTGCTCTGCCTGGAGACAGGAGGCTTGTAAGCTTTTTAGGTGATGTTATTGAGTCTTCAGAAGACATCAAAGAATTTCTTGAGGGGGGGAAAGAAAGAAGGAAAAAGAAAAGAAAAAGAAAAAAGATAACTGCAACTGCAGTCTTGTTTAGTAATGAGCTTACAATTAAAAGAGAAAGAAATACATCTGGGTGCTTCCCACCTTCAAAAACCTTGTAAGAGAAAAGCTGCATTCAAAGGGGTATTAATCATGCTCAATCTATTACCCCTCTCACTGCCATTCAGTGCAGTTTTCAGCTAACAAGGATGGGTGCCCTACTTGAGCTGACAAACCCTATTCCCCCTGGTAGGAAAGGCACTTAGCATGGCATTACCATCATTACATCCCAAGGTTAAAGGCAATGAAACTCCAGGAGTGGCAAAGTCAAATCAGTTCAATTGTCTGATTGTTCATACTCATGAAGTAGCAAGGCTGGCAGGGGTCCAGAATAAAACTTAGGGCTTTCCAGAGGAGCTCCTTTAAGGTAATTCATTGCCCTCTACAGTAGCTTAAATCAGAAGGGCTAGAATGGTCACAGTAAATGTGACTCCTGACATTTCTTAAGAGCAATATTAGCAGATAGCCAGCTGCTAAGCCAGATGTCAAAGGTGCATTAAGAGCTCTTGGTTTTGATCTAACTCATTCCCAGGAAGTAGAATTGATTTGGCTTTGAGCAAGGCAATAAAAAAAGATTGTGATTAATGAAGCAGTACAACTTAATAACGTAAGTTGACTCCCGCTTTCTTCTCTCCAGCATTTTCACTGTCCACAAAGCAGTTCTTTTACTTACCGGCAGGGACGTGTAAAATGTTAATCATCAATCTGTGAGCCATTAAAGAAGTTGCTTTTCCTTTCTCAACTTGAAAACTGAGAGGTAAAAATAATAGTTTTGGTTAATAGAGCTGTTCAGATAATGAAGAAGCTCAAAGAAAAGCTTTCGTGGAGTCAGCATGGGAGCTTTGTGCTGTAATCCATCCTTCTTACTAACCTGAGTTCAATGTCCGTTTGGGGACTGGAATTCAGGATAGAGATAAAGGAGATAGAATCTTTCTCTTTACTGGGATGTTCCAATTGAGCATGGCCTAAAACAGCAAGAAAAAATCAAAGTATATTACGCATTATGCCTTAGCATTTGAGCAGAGGGCACACTGACAGAAATAACCAGTTAATCTCTGCATTTTTGGACTTTCCACTAGGTAATGAAGTAAAATGCATACAGTTGCAAATTCAAGAGAAAAAAAAAATATAACATGGTATCTAATAAACAGTGGATATTTATAGCAAGAAGTGAGCATACAGAGCTTCCCCTGTACTCATTAAACTGGTACAGAGAGCATCATGCACAGAAAACATTTTTGTGTAAGCTTCAGCTTGGAAAATTGAAGTGACAGGCAATATTTAAAACAGGCTTCCTGCAGTTCTATAAATAATTTTGCAGTCTGTGGGTGAAGGGAACACCAGTTCTGCTGTTACAAGGAGAGGAAGGGGATGTAATTATTCCAAATATCAAGAATTACCAGGAGGCACCTGCCTAGCTATGGCAGTCAGAGAGCCTTGGAGATGCTGCCAAAACCAAGAAGTTTCTCAAAAGCTCAGTGCACCTGGGACCTCAGGCTTGATTCAAGCTACAGGTCTGTCTTCACAGGGCATCTAAACCTACCTTAACTACTGAGTTCAAATCCTGAACTTCAAGTGTGCTCTGGTATGAGATATCAAGTCCCAAAAAAAGAGGAAAAAAGTTTTTTTGTGCTGCCAGCTGCTCTTTATAAGCAATTTAATTTTTTTGTGAATTATACACCACATTTCAGAGCTTATTAGCCAACCAATAAGCTTCAGCTGCTCCAAAAATCCTGTAGCCCCACCTTGAAAGCTGCTGCAGTAAATTTACCTGAAAATACAGGTACCTGATTCCTTACACCATTACAGTAATTATAGCACTGCTTCAGAAGGCTTCCCTTAGCATGCCCCTAAATTAAACAGCAGGCTTATAGAACAAGAGGAATTTTGATTCAGGTGGAGGTAGCTAACTGCAAGGCTGAACTACCCAGTGTTGTATGGCTGGAAAGAAAAGATCTTTTCTTTCTCTTTACCACTCACTTTGCTTTTTTAATAGTTATTATTTTATTTCTATATATTTTTGTCTTTTCCTGAATTAGATAGTAAACATGCATAGGACTTTTATTCTTGTAGTGTTTTTG
Organism: Apus apus; assembly: GCF_020740795.1. NCBI lineage: Eukaryota > Metazoa > Chordata > Aves > Apodiformes > Apodidae > Apus > Apus apus. Next base: position 37,617,969 of record NC_067312.1, on the reverse strand, counting down.
ATGCTTGGGGAGAGGTGGTGGTGTTGGGCTTTTTGTTTGGATGTTTTATCTAGTAACACAGATGCCTCCTAAAGGAAAACAGTAATTTTACAAGATCTGTCAAATTTTAATTGGAAAGCTGGCACCAGCACTGTCTATAATTTCTTCCATGTTCTGGACCTTGCATGCTGCAATTAGATGTCACTGCTGTACCCTTTACTCCAGTTGTTGGCGGAGAAAAGCAGAGAGATCTCTTCATAAGCCTAAATTTCACTTTTCACAGTAGTTCTACAAGCCCTTGAGCCACAGAGTCCTTTGCTGTGCTCAAGCAGGTAGGTGGACTGATCTGTGAGGAAGAAATTTGTACCCAAAAGCAAATGGAGCAAAACACAGGTGCAGATTTTGCTGTTTGTTATCTGATTTCCTAACAATGGGCATGACAATCTCAAAAAAAGTTTGTTACAGGATTTTTCTTTTGTTGTGTTTTTTTTGGTTTGTTTTTTTTCTTGTTTTGTTCTTCTTGTGTGTGTGTGTGTGTGTGTGTGCGCATGCCACTGAATCTGCTTATTTATAAGAAAAGAACACAAATCCAAACTCATGCTATTGGAGTAATTGGTTATGTAAACAATACTGGGTAGATAAGGTGACAAGAAGCTACTGGATATGAGCTTTTCAAACAAGTAACACAGCTTTCTTGTAGTTCAAGTGTAACCTCAAATAAGCAGCAGCCTTGGGAAGATAAGTGTAACTGCTGTGCAAATTAAGTCCCTGACCCTAAAAAAGAGAACAAATCTTTTTAACATCCAAATAAACCAAAAGGTTATTCAATGCCAGATAATAGTATGTTTGTCTGTTTGAAAATGTGTATTTTTTTGCCCTCCATATTATTTCAACAGACAAGTGGGTGCTTTGTTTTCCTACCCATAAAGAGCAGAGATACCAACCGAACACATTTTATTCACTTTATACTATAAATCTCTGAGTGTAGGAATTGCAATGAAATGAAATCTGAGGTGAAGACCACATCAGATTTTTACTAATTTTTAGCAGGAAAAAAAGACTATATAGAAGTAGTGTGTTGGTTTAACTAATTAAATAAGGTTTTCTGGGGAGTGATGGGTACCCTCATGCCCTGGAAGGGACTGTGTACACTCTTCATTTCATGTTTAAGGCAATCAATACAGAGAGGGTCAGGTAGGCAGACCTATCTGTGGTAAGGATTCTGTTCAAGATAGACTGTTCCATGAAGGACACAGAGAAGATGCTTAATATCTGCCAAACTAATGCATCCATGTGTTGTTTAATATACCGGTCACATGTGGAACACTGAATAGAATATTTTCTTTCATATATTAAATGATTCTCTTTTCACAAGAGTCAGTGGGTCATTCTGCTACCGCTCTGGAGAGAGATAAAAGGTTCAGCTTGCTCAAGAAAATAGTAATGATCTTATTGTAATGAGTGTAACAGCATTTACAGCAGGTATTGACTGGAAGATAATAATCCCAGTGAAACAAATGAGAAAAGAAATCTCAAGGGAGGGCCCAGAAGAGACAAAGGCAATCATGCTCCCAGCTAGGATCTCCATTCCTTTTTATTCAATCCCATACAACATGGTGGCCCATTTCTGGCTACAAAAACTTTCATCTGGCTTCCTACAAAAACAGGCTGTTAAGAGAATCTAAAATGTTATAGTTGCAAAAAGTTTCAGCTTGCTTTCAAAAAGGCCCATGGATAAAGGTGCAGTAGTTTAGACCTCTACAAAGAAAGAGCAAGCAACTGTGTGTTTGCATTCACAGAGCAGGAAACACAGTAGCTCACATTGTTTTGAGTACATGTTTCCAATGTGAGGCAGAAATTACCTGCTGTTTCTCCTTTTCATAGTTGGTCCAAAGCATTATGACCAAGGCCAAGAACTAGATGTTCAGATAGGATCCAGGACGTGGTCCCATGGCAGTGAGTTAGTGAGATGGATAACAGAACTGAAGCTTATAGGCAGAAGTTGGGGACTGAGGCCATAGTTGCTGAAGTACGTAAAAGGAGAGGTATGGGAAGGATGTCTAAAAGGAGGCCTTCAGTTAGATTACACCCCACAAGACCAAGGTAAGAGTGTGTAACAAAGAGCAGAAGGTGAGAAGTGGCAGTATAAACCATTAAAATGAAGGTTGTGGGTAAGAGTGCTAGTCTGAAACTGAAGTAAAGAAAGCCGGTGTGAATTTCTGTGCTGGCAAAGAGAGGTTATAGGGCTAGAGACTAGAAAAAGACTTGAAAAATATATCCCACAAACTACAGAGTAATGCAAATGTGACTTCATTATGAAGGCACCATGCCCTAAGAAAACTAGCTCATGATGCTTGCCTAATGGCAGTTAATGGTGATAAATCAAAATCTTCAGTGGCTGCCCAGTAATTAAATTGTGCATCCCTGACTGCTGATTTCCAGTTCTTCCTTTGAGCAATCAAACATAATTGATGGAGAAAAGTACACAACTTTAAACTGTTCTTGTTTTATTGCCTTTAGTGCTTTCATGGATCTAGACCAACACTGTTACATTTAAAGGCCACAAAAAGCACAATTTCATCCTTATTCACATAAATAACTGTGTTATATTAATTAAAAGGAATCAAGAATGTAGGTAGGTGAAAGTAATTATTTGGAATTTGCTGGCAAACAGAGGGTAAACAGCCAGCTGTCTGGCTTCTCTCTTGGGATCCCTGAGGTTTCCAATTAGTGTACACATTCGCGCAGAGGAAAAAGACAGCAAATCCATTCTGTGCTAATACTTGAGCTATCCAATTTGTTTCATAATGATCTATTATGTACTTAAAGAATAGTAACATAGATGTGTCTACAGAAATTTAATTTGAACATCAGAGCTCTGTGTAGTTCTCCAGAAAGTCTATTAATTTTAGATCAATATCTATTCCATGCTAATATTTCACCAAATGGAGAAAGCAAGTCGGGTGTACATCTAGTCAAACTCCATCCCCTTACCTCTGCCCACCAAGAGAATTTCAGTCTTCAATCCCAACCCTTACCAAACTCCCCAGTTCACACACTGCCACACACACTAGTGCACAGTATTAGGGCTTTATGCGCAAGCACATTTGCAGAGAGGGTAATTTAATCTATGACTCATGATTGTGATACCCTTGTAGAAGTTAAATACAAGAGTTGATAGTATGTGTGAGGAGACATAATTGTCTAACTTGGGTAAAGGCATATTTTTTCAATTTTGACCTTAAGTCTGTTCCAACAGCTACATGTTTGTATTTTATCAGAGTACATTATACCTGAATCACCTAGGAAACATGGCTGGTGTTCCTTAAGTTCAAAGTTTATTAAAGCAAAAGAAATATTAAACATCCAAGGAGGGATTAGTCATGTATTTTATACATATGAGAGTTTGAGTTTTTAACAGGACTTGAGGTAGAAACTTTTTCTTCTGTCCAAACTTATCACACAATGCAAAACATCTGGCAAAGTATTTGGCATATTGCAGAATGCAGGAGGAAAGCATCTCCATTTTTTATACAAAGCAAGGTAACAGATATGTTAGCATGAAGCTGGAGCTTGTGTTCTTTCAAATATTGAATACTTTATCACTTTATACCTTGTGATTGTACTGTTAATGTCTTTTCTGGCTGGTATTACCTGTCATACTTGTAGCTAGAATGTGTACACACTCTTTAGATTAACCATAAAGAAGCAAAGGATAGCATCTTTGCTTGATGCTATCTGAAGTTTTTTGTGTCTCAGGTTTATTACTGAAGGGATGTTTTTATTTAAGCAGGAGATGCAGTGATCCAGAAAGTTTTGACCTTGTAATCAAAACAATCCAGAGGATCAGGTAGGTCCACACAAGCCATGAGGGCCAGTTTCAGCTGATGAGAGATGACCACTGGCACCTGTGCAATCTTGACCACTGAGACCAGGCCTGCTATGTAATTGAGGAACCAGGAAATATACAAACTCAGTGATGCTACCAGAAATCCTCCTGTTGTATATATCTCTGAGGAATCTACCTGATGGAAAGTGATTTAGTGCTCCAAGCAGAAGAACTTCACAGCAAATGCTTCCATCATTCAAATATTAAGTTAATTTCATGTCTGGCTTGGTAGGAAACCTAATATGATATTAATATATTAAGATTTAGTCTGAATTCTGAAGAGTGTATTAAATACAAACAATTAGAGGGATTTAAAGCACTTAAATAATTCTCATACTCTTACATTGCATGATGGACACAGAATAAGATATGCTGGTTTGGATATTATTGCGTCTTCATGGGTAATTCTTCAAACTGAAAGGCATTTTGCATTTCAAAGTTCTGATTGTACTCAAAAGCTATGGATTCAAGTGGGTCTTGCGGACTTCCTTTAAGCTTGATTGATTTGGGGGGGAGAGGATGGTGGGGTTTTTTTTAGAATAATAATGTTTGGAAAGGACCTCTGAGATCACTGAGTCCAACCATAAACAAAAATATAAACCCATAAAACTCCACAAAACCATACCCAAAAAACCCCCACAACACGCAATCTGCAATCTCAGCCACTAGAGCATACCCTGAAGTTACTCATCTGCACATTTCTTGAACACCTCCAAGGATGGTGACTCAACCCCTGCCCTAGGCAGGCTGTTCCAGTGCCTGATCACTCTTTCAGTATAGAAATTCCTCCTAATACCCAGTCTAAACCTCCCCTGCCACAACCTGCAACCATTTCCTCTGGTCCCATCATTATTCACTTGGGGGAAGAGGCCAACACCCATCTCCTTACAATCTCCTTCTGGGAAGTTTTAGAGGGCAATGAGGTCTCCCCTCAGCCTCCTCTTCTCCAAACTAAACATGCCAAGTTCCCTCAGCTGGTCCTCATATGACTTGTTCTCTAGACCCTTCACCAGTGTGGTGGCTGTTTTCTGGCCACGCTCCAGCAACTCAATATCCTTCCTGTAGTGAGGGTCCTAGAACAGAACACAGTGCTCAAGGTGCAGCCTCACCAGTGAGAATTATATAAAAGTGTTGTCTTTAATGGCTAATGTAGAATTATGAATGACATTTTGGGAATGCTCAGTTCAGAAGACTAAAATATTTGAAGCTACAATGAGACACTAAAACAGGACAGGAATTCCACATGCCAATCCTCAGTCAGCCTTCCACAGAGCTGGAAGCAGGTGACCTCGGGAATTGCAGCTGCCTGGTCCAGCTTCCTATTCATGCTCATTAGAAGTCACTTGCAGACTTACGTCTTAGTGAAAATCTGAGGATAAGCTTCCATGTGCTTTGGTGCTCAGACTCTCCTGAGCTAGCTGCCAGACTGCTGTTCAATTGTCATTAACTTTCAACATGTTGGCCTAAATTAAGTCAAAAAATTCAGATGTGAGAGAGAGGGTATTAACTGAGATCCTGTTCTGCCACCACCTCTTTTCAAGTGAGGCTAAGTACGGATGCAGACTACAGCTGGGTCACTGCCCTGCTGTGCTGCTTAGGATGCAACAGAGACATTTACTTCTTCAATTCAAAGGACTCATATGATGTTAATTACTCCCTCAGTTAATTATTCAGGAACAAGTTGAAAAAACTGTTCTGTGTCCTACATCTGGGCTCAGGGGTCATAAGTCCAAAACTCAATTCCTGTCTCAATTTGCTACTCAGGAAACAATGGCAAAAATTTATGGTTCCATTCAGTTTAGCTGAACTGAACTCTAAGAAATCATCTATCACAGTGATCGCATGAAGTCCCACAGACTTTTTTTGCTGGACCTTCTGAAGGCTTCTGGGGGCAGTGCTGAGTAGTGGGAGGTCACTGGCTGCCCTAATTTACAGCCCAAAGTCATAAAATAACAATTGCTAACACAGTTTTAACCAGGACATCCAAAAGTTGATGGCACCCAAGAAAAATGTGTAGGGCCCAAACAGGGACAATTGCTGTCCCACTTTCATATGTAGATATACTGTCAGACCCACCTGCCCAAAACTTTATAAATAGGTCAGCATAATTTAACTGTTGTTCCAAACTGGCAGTCAGATGCAACTGATATCAATCCTTCCACTATATGTGCTGTTCAGGGATTATCTGAGGTCAACAACTGAGCCACAGTTTGGTAGTGGAAGTAAATTAATTTAAGCAAATGAAATTTTTCATCCCTAAAGATACATTCAGGTCAAATACTACCTCAATCTTCCGCTGAGCAGACTGGTGGAGATCAAACACCAATGAATTCTGTGATCTGAGGCTGCCTGAAGCAACATACTGATACAGTTCTCCACACAGCTACCAGTAAAGGGCAACTACTGTGAGATGTAATTTGCTGTTTGGAATTAACAGAGATCAGTTCCTGCCACATCTGTATAAAGAGCAGTTAGCTGCAGTCAAGCACTACTTTACTGTATTGAACAATGACCATGGGAATGGAAAGACTTTGCCTTTTCTGTATGAAGCAGTTACCTGCAAGTGAGTGCAGCCTGGGATTCATGCCCAGCATGAGCTCTCTCTTTATGCTCTTCTCTTAAATACAATACACAGTGGAGCTCAAATATTACACCAATTTTCAGTCAGATATACTTCCAGTTTAAGAGCTGCCCATGTTTTGTTGACCAGAGGTCACCTGAAGTTAATTACAGTGCTCAGTTTGACACATTGTGAGCCCTTGCAGAAAACAGGTCTCTTTTTGGCCACTCAGGGATTGTTTGAAATCAGCCATGGCTCTGGATTTCCTCATGTCCACCAGTCCCTTGACCAGCCATATGGCCTCAGCTCAAATCATTGGGGAAACAGTAAGTTGGGAGCTGCCAGGAAATCTGTCAAAAAGTAAAATTACAGAGAGACAACCAAGCATGGCTGGAGAGAGTGTGCTCTAATAAGTTAGTGTAGGATAAAAAATTGAGGCAAGTAGTTGATACGTCAGCTAGTTGAGAGACACACACAGGCTGGAAGACAAGTGTAACACTGTGCAGTGTGACAGAAGTGAATGCAGTCCTGCACACGGGATGGACTAACTCCATGTTGCTATACAAGCTGGAGGCCAGCTAGATTAGGAGCAGCTTTGTGAAAAAGGACCTGATGTTTTCAGTGGGGGAAAAAAAAAAAAAAAAAAAAAAAGGATTTAAGATTCTACATGTTCAGTGAACACAAAAGTAACAGGAGCTATCAGCATGTCGTTGTGGTAAAACGGGTGTCAGGGCCCTCAATGGACCTGCAGGCTCTGTGAGCTCTTCTCCCCAGTTGGAGTCATTAAGCTGCATCTGCTGTGATCTAACCTGTGATCAGGTAACTGTGAAAAGAGCCATGTGACAGAGGGCCTTTTGAGGGACCCTGTCTCTTGGGAGCTGAGTCCCTCAAGCTTCCATTTTGCCTGCATCTACTCTGTGACTGGCTAAACTAAAAGCTCTACTTCAGAGTTTGATGTTAGACCTGCCTCATCACTACAGCATTGCTTGGCAATCAGAGCCGTCAGCAGCAAGAAACATATTAAAATACAGGAGTGATGCCAGCAGTAAATGTAGCTGGGACCTTCTAGGAGCCCCACCACAAGAGGTGCAGTAGACACAGGCTGAAAAAAAAGGAAACTACGATTAGACACATGGAAACTTGCTTCAAAAGAAAAGCAAGAGTGATCAAATAATGGAACAGATAGCCAAGAAAAGTTGTGAAATAGCCGTTATTGGAAAAAAGCAAAATTTACCTGGGAAAGGGTGTGAGCAACATGATCTAATTGTAAATGCTTTGATGGACTAGATTGACCTTCAGAGGACACTTACAAACTGAACTATTCTATATATATATGAGTTGAGGACAGTCCTGGCTGTCATTTGCTCCACAGAGATTATCTGAGACAAATGTGAGGTGCAATTAGCTGCACAGAGGTCATTCAAGGTCAGTCAATTCTCATTGTTTGACCAGGGGTCATCTCAGGTCAACCTCAGAGAAAATTTTCTATGCAAGGAGTCATGTAAGGCCAATTACAGTCCTTATTTCCTGCCTAGGTCATTTAAAGTCTAATTTAAATCCAGTGAATTTCACAGTGGTAATCTGAGGTCTACCTTAGTATCAACTTAAGGTGAAAACAGCCCTCATATTTTGGCCAGGGGTCCTCTAAGTTTAACTACAGGTGTAACCAGCTGACAAGGGGATAATTTGAGACCAGCAAAAACCTTGTGTGCTGTTTAGGAGTCATTTGAAGAAAATCTGAAATCCATTTACCAGCCCAGAAGTCATTCCAGGCAAAATGGGTCTGCTTTTGCAACCTGGGGTCATTTTATAGCAATATGAGAGCCACTTACCTATTTTGTGGTCACTTAAGACTAATCACCTGCCCCATTTCCTTCTTAGGGGTCATTTGAAAGCAATTTGAGATACAGTTAGAGGCTCTAAGTGTCATCTGAGGTGAAAAAGAGATCCAAGTACCTGCTTGGGGTCATTTGAGGTTAACCTGAGAGTCAGTTAACCCGTCCGTGATCACTGGAGGTCACCACAGCTACTCAAGAGGATCATCTGAGGCCAACTTGAGGGCTAAATGGCTGCCAGAAAGTCATCTGAGGTCAACTGAGGTGCAATTAACCTGTCTGGAGCAGGGGTGTTCTGAAATCATTGTGAAATCTAGTACATGAAAGGTGTTGTTTGAGATCAGCTAGGCTCTTGTTTGGAGCCCAGGGTTGTCTCAGGTCAGCTTGACAACCCCTCCACAGGGGTCCTTTAAGATCAACACTTCTCCTTTGCAGGAGGGGCAATCATTTAAGCTTTAGATCCAATTAAGGAGCCAGGGTTCACTTGAGTTCAATCACAGAGTCTGTTATGGTTCATGGAAGGTCAGTGCAGCCCCTGTTCAGTGCCCAGAGGTCATATAAGGTAAAGCTGAGATCAAATTAATTGCTTGGTATGACATATGAGAGCAACGTGGCCCTCATTTTGTGCCAAGAGGTCATTAGAAGTCAATCACAGTCCTTGTTTCTTGTCTGAGGTCATCTGAGTTCAATCTGAGATACAGCTCTCACTGCAGGGTCATCTGAGGTCAACCTTTGTGGTTGTGGCACAGGTCAGTTCAGGTGAACATGAGTTCTACTTGCTAATTGGTCCATGTTTGAGACCCAATGCTCATCTGAGGTCAATATTAGCTGGCAAATTAGATAAAAGGTATCCCGTGAGGACAACATGATAGCAAATTATCTGCTTGGAGGTCATCTGAGGTCAATGCTACCATTCCTGGGGTCACTGAAGGTCAGTTCAAAACCCAATAAATGGCCCAGATACCCTGGCCCTTGTTTTCATTCCACAAGTTATTTGTAGTCAAATTTGGAATTAACCTGCAAAGTGTAATCTAAGATCAGCCATCATTCCAATTACTTACCACAAATGATCATCTGAGGTCAGCCTGGCCTCCTTTGGTGCCCAGAGGTCATCTGAAGTTAATCTAGACTTGTTAATCTAGAGCCATATCTCCTTATGGTAACTTGAGGCCAACTTTAAATCCATCTAGTAGCACAGGGGTAACCTGTGGCAATCTTTAGCTTTAATTTGCTGTTACAGGGTCATTGAAGACCACCCTGTACTTCTCTTGCTCTCTTGGTCAGTTGCTGTGAAATGGGGACCTCTAAGTTTATACCCTCTCTCCCCAGTCCCTTAATTTGATGGACAAAAGGTATCTGAGATCCATTTTCGGCCTCTGCTGTCTATTTTGTCACCGCATTCTGCCTCTATACTCTGCTAAGGTTTCTTACAGATCAGCCTCAGCTCTTTTGCACTTCTCAAAGACTAAGAGTGGTCACAGTCAGCTCATTTTCTGTGCATTATGGCTATTTAGTCTTAGCTTAGGCCAAATTTGAGGAGGTTGCCACAAGAATTCAAATCACTTTCCCTAGGTGGGTGCAGGCTAGGATAACCTGTGATCTTCTGCTTTCATTTTGTCCAACATCAGTTGAGCTCAGTCGGATCCAATACTTTTACTCTACAGCAGGTTCAGGTGAGATGAGTTCCTTGTTTATTCTGGGGCAACCTACACAGCTTCAGTTTAATCTCAGTATTTATATTCTGCTTACTGGTTATCTTGGCCGAAATCCATTCTCTGTATTGTGGAAAATGGTTATACGAGGCTAGATACTAATCCAAGCTGCTCTGCAGAGGTTATCTGAAATGGAATATTCTTCTCATTTCCCTGGTAGGATCTCACAGTCTGACCAAATTTCACTCTCCATTGTATTATGAGGTTAAAGCTCAGTGTTGATTTAATGGAGTAGTTTGTCCTAGTTCATGTGACATGAAAATTTTCCGGCTCAGACATTTTCAGAGATCAGGTATCACAGAATCATAGAATCATAAAATCCTAGGGGTTGGAAGGGACCTCGAAAGATCATCTAGTCCAACCCCCCCACCAGAGCAGGGTCACCTAGAGTACATCACACAGGAATGCGTCCAGGTGGGTCTTGAATGTCTCCAGTGAAGGAGACTCCACAACCTCTCTGGGCAGCCTGTTCCAGTGCTCTGTCACTCTCACAGTAAAAAAATTTTTCCTGATATTCACCTTAAACCTCCTATGCTCCAATTTCCAACCATTACTCCTTGTCCTATCACTGGTCATCACTGAAAAAAGCTTAACTCCATCTTCTTGACGCTCACCCTTTACGTATTTGTAAACATTGATGAGATCACCCCTCAGTCTCCTTTTCTCCAAGCTAAAGAGACCCAGCTCCCTCAGCCTTTCCTCATAAGGGAGATGTTCCACTCCCTTAATCATCTTTGTGGCTCTGCGCTGGACTCTTTCAAGCAGTTCCCTGTCCTTCCTGAACTGAGGGGCCCAAACTTCAAATTTCATAGCAGGGGTCAACTGAGGAGAATAATCTTTTTTTCCTCACCAGGTGAGATGCTTCCTATTGAAACCAGGCCACCTGGGATGCATGGTATACACTAACGGTCTGTGTTTTAGTAGAGCCTAGGTCACAGACCAGGCTCTAATAAAGACCACAGAAGCAAGGTGACACTGGCAGGATGTCTGCAAGATGAGAGTTCAGTCAGGAAAAATAGCAAGAGAAAGGCTCAGAAGTCAGATACTGTTCTCCATGTCACAACCCTGCCTTCTCTTCCTCCCTTTCCTCCTCCTCCACTTTCATCTCCTCTTCTGCTCTGCTGGCCATGGGTATGTTGAACTGCCTGCAGCGTGTCAAAAATCAGATCATATTTATTTAATGACAACCTGAGAAATAGAAGATTTCAGCCTAAAACCTTGATACAAAAAATACAGCCAGGCTTCTTTTAGAGAACAAATTCCCTGCTTCTCTGCAGGTCTTTTTTCTTATTTTTTCTGATTCAGCACTTTATTACAAGTGAACATTGACATCTAAATGTACCCAGGTTATTTTAAAACACTAGTTTATTTACTCTGTCCCTAAAAACAGAACTAAAGCCATGTAGACAAATGAACAGAGCACTGCAGCTATTACATAGTAATATAGTATATTCAATATCTAAGAGGAAAATAGCTTTTATTTGGTTTTAGTTTGATGTTTTCTTTCCCAGCAATAATTGCCATGCATCAGTGGATCAAACTGTCTTTGAGAATACTTGAAGATATAAGATATCTCAAAGAAAAGCTGAAAAGCAATAACAGATCTTGCAAAAGTTCTCGCAACAAGTAAAGGGCTGACAACTCTGCTGTGATCACAGTTGATGTGAAGGCCTAGGTCGCTTCAGACAACCTTCTCTTTATTTCTGGGATCACTTTTTCAAGCAAAAAGTGGCTGGAATCAACATCCTAAGAATGGAAGAGAAACATAAAAGGTAGCTGATCTAAAATAACTCATTTGACAATTAAGTGAATAGAACACCATTCATTTATATCAGCTCCTTGTTTACAATAATGACTGTACAGGCGTTTTACATCACAGATCTAGATGGGAATTAGAGTATTCTACATAGAATTAGAGTGAAAAATAGGTCTGTCATATTAATCACATTTATTCTTCTTAAATCTGCGACAGTGATTTGGTTTACTAACCACCAAGTTTTCTAAGAATAAATCATGTATCTCAACTCAAAAAAATCCAAAGTTTATTGAACACCTAATAAATTATGATCTAAGAGAAAAACATCTCATTAAGGAGCTAATTTCTGCTTCTGTAAAAAGAAAATTTTACTTATGGGACAGGTGTGGAAATAATTCTTGCTGCAAGCATATTGACTACAAAAATAGAAACTAATGTTACTGAATCACTAAAAAAAAAAGAAGAGCTGGAAACCAGTTGTTAAATATAGAATTAATATCTGTTTATTACCTTGAAATTAAAAATAATAATAACTGCATTATTTTCTGTATATTACTTTCACCTGTTTTAATTAGTGCTAGGAAACATATTTCACCCTACCCCCATCAAGAACAGAAACATTTTCAAAATGTATTTTTATTAATTTGAAACAATATGAAATAGATTGACAAAACCACAAATACAAATCCAGCTCTAGAAAACATAGATGTAATACCCCTTCTGTCCTTATCGCACTAACAATAAATGAATAACCACAAATACACCACAACAACGAATAAAAGAAATTACAAAAAGCCTTCCTGAAAATGAGGTTTGCAATTTCTGATTATTTTTCCTATGTTTAAGCTACATCTCCAATGCAGTAGCTGCCAGAAACACATTTTGCATTGAATAATCTCAACTGATTTCCTAAGTAAGCTTCTTTTAAGCACATATTAAAATGTGAGTTTATAAATACTTTGGTTCCAAATATTTTTTTCCAGAACTTTACTGCCTGACTTACTTAACCAAAGTAACCAGGACCTTTTTCCTGAACCCTCTGGAAGCACAAAATAAATTCTTGAATGTGCTTTTAAGCAAAAACAAACATTGAAACTAATAAAAAGAAAACTCCACAGTTTGACAGGCAAGATTTCTTCTTCCATGTTAGTTGTCAAGCAGCTAGAGAAAGAATCCTATCCCGCATATCTTTTATTCCACATGCACTATATTTTTGGCACAGGCCTTACTGCTGTTCCCAATAAAGGCTGCTCAGTTTTTCCCATGTTTTCAATGGGCAAAGGCTTCAATCCTAGGTCAGTGTTTAGACATCAAAAGACAATTTAAAGAATGTACAGAATTCATAGCAAGAAAGACATCACAAGGACTGAAGAGAAATAAAAATAACTTTTTCAAATTATTTTCATTATAATTTATTGCTGAACTATGACAGTGTCAAGGAGTGAAAGGTCTTTACCCAAATACCTAAATTTACAGTTTCGTGAAATGTGAATCAGCCCTCTCCAAAAAGTGCAAAAAGAAAGGTGAAACAAAATCAATTAACCAGCAGAATCACTGTGATTTTTCAACTTAGTGTATCAATGCATGGAAAAAATAGTACTACGATACAAGTATACAATGGAACCATTTCAAATACCTCCTTTTCTTGTTTCATCATCATAATACTTTGCACTGAACAAAATAAAATCTCAAACACATTTATACCAATTATATTTTAACACAGATTAGTATTCTGCAAGGATCCCTGATTTTAGGGGAGGGTATCATGTACCTTGACAGGTTTGTAACTAGAATGAAGTAAGATGAATCTACACTGAGCTATATGCTGTAATAATTCTGACAAGTGCTGCTATGAACGCAGAAGTCATTAACTCTTTAAGGCAATAGGAACGCTGCCTAGTAAGGATCATATGAAGCATGACTGGTGCGTATCTTCAAAACTTAAAAGAAACAAAAGCTATTCAGGCTCTGCCTAGTGTGGAGTTTATGCTTTGTGTCTAATACGTATGTGTTCAGAATTTATGGCAATGATTGGGGAAAACACTGTCAGGGCAGAACTTTAATTGTCTGTGGCTTTAAAGACATATTTATGTGTCATTTAACATAATTGAATTTAAAGGCATACTAACAGCTGGAAAACCTTTAAGGAAAGTTCTGTCTTTAAAGTATACACCTATGCATGTAAGCTCATATCTCCCTAAAGCCAAATTTAAGATGCTAATTACTGGAAGCAGAATTACTACCTTACTAGCAAAGAGGTCAACATCCACCATCATTCTGTAGGCATGCAATTAAACAATCTCTTTCACAGACAAGTTAAGCCTTCCAATACATTTAATTGCTTCTAAAAAAGCCAAAGGGAAATACATTTTTGCAAAATAATAGTATAATCTAACAGGGAGAAAGATGGTGTTTTTTCACAAAAACAGCCTTCGAAAATTGTTTCTAAAAAGGTAAAAAGCAAGAATAATCTCTTCAGGATGCTCTCAGGAACTGAAGGCACCTCAGCTGAACACGGTGTAGTCATTAATGCCATCATCAATATAATAAACAATATGAAAACTGGGTACATATAACTTCTGATTCATTTGTGTACATAGACATTTTATACATACATAAAATGGATGATAGATCATAACAAATAGCTCCCTTAAACATTCATATTTACCATCAGTCAGTGGTGGTGGAAATACGATTTTGTTTCTTATTTAAGTACAAAGTTTTCTGTTGACTCACATTTCAGCATAGGGTATTGCTACTCAGTACCAAACTACAAAATTGCTTTAATGATGTGAGCTTTAATACAACACTTGTTGTATTAGAGATACTTCTGCTGAGCACTTCTTTTCAATCTTTATTCTAGAAAAATCATATTGCACATAACTGATGTTTGTGTTTTTTGAACTTATACAGAAATCAGATTACATGACAGATGCAAAAGCCGCAAAAGAAAACATATGTCTAGATAATAACATGCACCACTGTTAGACAAAAGTCCTACATACAGCATGACATTGACAACATGAAGTACAATAGCAAATGGAACATATTATTCTTTGTGAATTGTAAAATCTCTATTGCCAATTACAACTTTAAAACATTCTGAAGCTAAAACATTATAAAGAATGGCAGGTCCTGGTTAAAAGCTGAATCACGTTCAAGGTTACTCTTTATGTTTGTGTGAAAGATGATAGATTTTTCAATTTCATTAACTCAAAATGTTCAATAAACTAATTCATCACTGTTCAACTTGTTCTTGGTAAGTGAAAAGAATTCAAGGTGAAGCTCCCATGAAATTTTTCAGCCTACCTGCTATATCAGTAGCTATTGTTTAAAACACAATTTCATCACTCATATATTCTTGGTTTGTCTCTGCATCAAAATCAACAATAAAGAGGAAGCAGTACTCTGCAGTTCCCTGGAGAGCCTCCTACACCCAGGGAAAGTGAGCACGGGGCTGAGTAGGCTCTGCCTCTGAAAATGAATTATTTGCATGTGCATATAATTGTAGTTATTTACTAAAGAGCAGAGAGAGAAACATCAAATCATTCCCCTTTGGAAATATGGTAGTCACAGTTATTTTCCTAATGAAGAACAGTTCAGAATCATAATGGACATTAAAAGGGAAAGGGAAAGGGAGGAAGGGAGGAAGGGAGGAAGGGAGGAAGGGAGGAAGGGAGGAAGGGAGGAAGGGAGGAAGGAAGGAAGGAAGGAAGGAAGGAAGGAAGGAAGGAAGGAAGGAAGGAAGGAAGGAAGGAAGGAAGGAAGGAAGGAAGGAAGGAAGGAAGGAAGGAAGGAAGGAAGGAAGGAAGGAAGGAAGGAAGGAAGATGAGAAAATTGATGCAGCTAAGGGTGATCTGCTCTAAGGAATTCACTAAACTGTACGAGAAAGACCAGCACAATAGCACAGAAGGGGAGTAAATATTGAGAATTTTTAATTATTCCTTGCCTAAAGGGCCTCTAGAGGGCAGACATATGCTGCACTCACATATTTGCCTTTTGTTCTTTTGGACTGACCCATACCAGTAAGAAGAAGTGGGTTTTCCAGCATGCAAACCCATGGGCTGGGCTCACAGCCACCACTTCACAGCCTTGTGTCATACTGCAAAGGCTCATCTGCATCGTCAGCTCCTCTGGTGCTTGCCTCCATTTCTATTTCAGGGGCTGGACTGACCCTTTCCAGTGTGTACTCACTTCTTCTCAAATCTATGGCAAGAAAAAGCCAAGTAAATGTTTGAAAAGCAGATACACCCCAGACAGTGTCCAAAGCATGTACTGGTGGCAGCCTGTTGGCTGCTTCCAGGAGGAAAAAAAATCTGCAGAGGGGCAATCAGAGCCAAGTGGATGAGATGAATTAACCTTCCCTATCTACTCATTCAGCTGATTTTTCCCTTCTATTATCTCTAGCTGTCACAGACACAAATAATCAAACACAGTAACACTGCAGTTTCTGCTTCAGAATCAAACAGCAATTATTACTCCATGTAGGCACTGAAAGGAAGCTTTCCCCTAGAAAAAAATAGGTGGGTGAAATTAACCCAGAATAGCAATCTATTTTAGTTTTGAATCTTTTAAATCCATCTCACATCAAACAGAAGCACATACCAAATCTAACACAACAACAGGTAATCCCAGTAAGCAGAAGTAAGGGCTGCATGTATAGGATCCTATCCCAGGGCCAGGAAACCTCCAGTGAATTTTTCTCTCATTTGCCAATTTTTAGATCATTACTCTTTCTCATTCTAAAAATTACTGCTGATGTTATGTATAGCCATGACCCTGGATAAATGAGCTACCAGTCTGCAAAGCAAAAGAAACAGTCCAATGGGTCGAAGTTTTTGTGCTGAACATCCAGTTGATAGGCTCCAACCCTTAAACAGTTGCTGGGCAAAAGAGCAAAGTAAAATAGCAATACTCTTGTATCTGCCTTTGCAGAGAGAGGGTGCCTGCTATAATCTTTCAACTCAATAGAATTTTGATTCTTGTCTTTATAGCACGCCTAGGCCTTTACTGCCTTGCACTTAAAAAGCTATTAGATTAAAAATTAATCTTTACTTTGCATACCAGGAAGTTTCAGCCTCTTGCAGCAAGAGTTACAACGATGCTTTGTGATGAAGTTTCTTATTGCACCTTCTCCAAGGTTTGCTGGTCCAAACACCATCTTTCCAGATCTAAAAGAAATATTATTCAATAATCAATGAACTAAAAATAAAGAGATTGTAGGGGATGGAGATGATGACATTTTCTATTGTCTAAATCTGAGATGTTGGCTCATTGTATAAAGAAAGTCAAGGCTCAGGATACATCACAAGTTTCTTAGCTCTAAGACACGAAAACTGCCATTTCTGGTAAAGTTTTAGCCTACATATTCCCCACACTGCTTTTCCTTCCTGCTGCATCTCAGAGATAGTCTAAAGGGAGACAGGACGGATGCAACAGTTCCTACTAAAACACTCAAAGTAAATTTGGACACTGATATTTAGACAACATATGCCAGAATCTGAGTGACACTGTTGCAGTCACCAATCCTCATCAAGCAAATTGCTTGGTTCTGAGTTTGATGGTAGGCACCTGCAAACAAGCCAGAGCCAGCAAGCAGAGACCTAGTCACATTGACATGCAACACACGGGAAAACAAACAAAAAGAAAAAAGAAACAAACAAAAAACCACACTATACTGCTGACAAGCAAGGCTTTAAAATTTATTTGCTTCTTCCCATGCTCATTTCCATGTGTCTGCACTCAGGCCAGTTTGGCAACATTACTAGGGGATCCATTTGTGGAAGTGTATTGCATACTCTGAATTAGGATGACACAATTACAAACAGAAGCGAGCTGTGTCCACACATGTATTAGAAGTATCACATAACTATATCAGACTCTTAATGTAGTCTGAAAGATTCCTGTTAATTAATTTTAATATTGCTCCACCATTATTCTCAATAATTTCATTGACATTCTAGACATCATGGAACACAGCACACAAGAAACACTTCCAAAGAAACTTCATGACTGCTGGTATTTTATTTTAATCATATGCAGACTGGAAACAACACATTTTAAAAATCTGAAGTCAATTACAGCTGAGAAGCTATAGAAAAAGATTTTAACTCTCTCAAATCTATCTGTAATCCACACAAAGAAAACACATTCCCTCTAAAGAAAGCAGTTTTCAAATATTACACTCCTCCCTTTTACAAAGGAGAAAAGTAATTATTAACTAAAACTACTACAGAAAGCTTAGTGTCTCTGGCACAGACTAAAGACTATTTCTCTCCTGGACCATCTGAAGGACTTGTCTAATTGACCTTTACTACAAATTAGTATACCAAATGAAGCAAGAAGTGAAGTATTATTTAAGTTCCATCTATACACTTTAAATGACATGATGCTATATAGCCATTTCTACCCCTTGATATAATTTAGTTAAATGCCAGGAAGAACAGAACATACTTAAGTACTTGTTTGGGCAAGCACAGGAAATTGAGAAGAGTTCACTAACCCCTAGATTACAGAACCACTCTGATACTTCCTCTGATCTAACTGTTATTCCATGCAAAGCACAGCAAACAGCTCAAGACAGACTGATGATTTTCTCACATTGTTGTGAGATAAACAGGGATACTATCTACGACCTATGAGAAGTAATCTTTACCCTCTACCCAGCACTGGCAGCAGTTCAAAACAAATATTGCATTTAAATTCGGAAAACTAGTTCAAGAAATATGGGGATAAATTAGGAAAATAACCAGAATTATCAGCAGACTAGAAATAATGACATATGTGAAAAGATTAAGGAGCAGCCTAAAAAGAAAAAAAAAAAAAGAAGTTGAAGGAGAAGATGGCGACTATCTTTGAACTTGCTGAAATTTTTTTCCCTGTCAACAGTTGAGAGGACCAGAAATAAAAGTTTTGAGAAGGAAATAAGGAAAAATCTTTCCAGAGAGTACTGATAGTAAACTATTAAAAAAGACACTCTGGGCAGTTTTTGAGGTTCATCCTTGGAAGACTTTAAGTCTTGTCCATACAAGACCTGTAAGGCCAGGAATGACCTGGTGCAGAAGAACTAGCTGAGCTCTTTGCGTCCCTTCTAACCCTACAAATGTTTTCAAATCAACATCACTGTCCTTGTCATTCAAAGTCTGATTTTGTCTCTAAGCAGAGAAAAATACCAGTCCCAGCTTTCTTATTTCCCAAGCAGGTGCATTAACCTGAGCTAATGGGCTTTAAAAAACAAAACATGTTCCTTCTTTCATTCAGACCTTTACCTAATAGTTATGGTTCATAAATGCCTAACATATTGCACCAGGCTGGTGCTGGCAGGCAGGTAGCAAAAACTGTGCTTGTTCAGAGTGCTTCTTATAGTGCAGAGCTACAAATGCTCAAGTAAGACATTTACAGGACTTTAATGATGGAAGGTAAAGTCTGTTAAGGACTTCTTGGCAAGCAGCACCTTTCCCAGGAAGGTGCCCAAGTCTTTTATTCAGTATGTTTTTGTAGATTGAGCTTCCAGTACACCTGCTCCAGTTGTGCACTTTTTTATAAAAGGAGTTCAGTTCATGCAGATGTTTTGTCTACTGGCAGCAATTAAACTGTAAATTGTTTGGCAGGAAGTGCAAAGCTGGGTAAATATTCAATAGATTTGTTCTTCACAACACATGCTAATGAGTAGGTCAGAGAACTTGGTCTCCACTCATTACTACACCCTTCACCCCAACCCTATCTGCCTGAGAACTTTCAAAAGGGAGAGTAAGAGACCTAGCACCTCTTACTCCTCCTTTTCACAAGTTTGTAATGAGATTTTTTAATGCCAGCACCCTTTTTCTCATGTCTCTCAGCAAGCCTAATGCATCAGTTCTTTCCAACTGGAAATTCAGACCTCTGTTTTTCTCATCTCTGAACCTGCTCTTACTCACACTCTGCATCTAGTGTCAGTGAAAGCTTTACCCATGTGAACTTTGTTGTACATGCTAAAAAAAGCAGCTAGAATATTGCTTATGACACAATTCTTCCCAATGTTTGGGTAGTACAGGAGTCTGCAGAGACTTTGTGGTGTCACAACCTTGCTTCTATTTTCTGATTACTTCTGCTTGTAAAGGAGATCTTTTCATTAATATAATTTTCTCATTTCAAACATCCTGTTCAGTGTGAATGGCCAGATTTTCAGTTGATGTTCAATATCCATGAACTTACACCAATTGACATGGGCTCAGGATCTAAGATGTCACAATATCAGGCAGACTTTCCAAACAGATCTGTTATTCTGTTGTTGACTGTACATAAAACCAAGAAACTATGTGCTAGAGGTCACACTTAACCAGTTTCAAACACAACTTTTATATATCTGCATAAATGCATTAAAATGTTCAATAAAATCCAATTAGTAACTACATGGTGGACCTCTCTGTGTATCCAAAGCTATCCTTGTGCTTCTGTCACAGAAGACCTATGACCTACTTAGGGCAAAGACTTTGCTGCTGTGAGGTGCTCAGCATATTTTTGATGTTTCTTCCAAAATAAATATTTTTATGTGTTACACAATACACTTTCATATTAAATATTGATACAACATTAATACATTTACTACTAATCTTATTAATGAAATGTTAATGGTGGTCCCAGAACCAAGAAGGTGCTTCCAAAATTAACTTATTTCTGAGTTCTAGGCAAGTCATTTTGTATTTCTACAGTTAATTGCACTTTGCATTAAATCACACTATTGATACTTCTATCTTCTTTTCTTCCAAATGTGAGACAACCCTTCAAACAGCTGACATGAGTTAAGTGAGAGGGAGTCAAGCTGCATACAAGACAGTGGAGGGAAAAGGGTTCCAGGGCACAGCTGGAGAGACTCCCCAGAGAAGAGGACTCTGCAGGACAGCAACCATCAACACTACTGCTTCTTCTCTCACTACAGCAAATACCAGCAAGGAGCAAAGTCACAGATGGGCAAATAGCCGTAGCTCTGATTCTGAAATTTGATGTATGAAGGCAGACTGTTACTTCTGTGCAGTCTCTCTAGTTTTTGTAACCTTCCATACATGATTTACCATATCCATATCACAACTTAGAAATTGTAACGTGCAGCATGTTTAAATGTACCATGAGGACCTACTGAAAAGATCAGAGATCCAGAAGCCCTCTCCTCATCATATTAAGCTATTGTGGCCCCATATACTCCATGAAACAGTGTACTGTTAGGTAGGCAAAACCAGACTGTCACACTTAAATTACTGTTTACCTCCTTCAGTGCAAATTTGTGAAAAGGCGTACAGGGTCTTCTATGTCCCATTCTTGATCTCCCTGTACAGCCCTGAAAAACTCCTGTGGTCCCAGCACAGCAACACAGATTCTCCCCATTGTATGCTGAGAGTTGGGATACTTACAGCTCCCAAGTCCACAGTCCGCCAAAGCACAGTGCGGGATGTAGTCTCTCCACTGCCATCACACTTACATTGAACCCAAAGGCCATGCAAAAAATAATTAAATCTCTCTCACATAAAACATAAAAATACCCTAAAGATGCAGACTGTTAGCAGAACATCTGAAATAAGTGACAACTTCAACAGAAAAAAACCTACATTTTATCTTCAGGTTTAATCACAGATGGATCAGTAAGGTTTTCCCCAACACCTACAACAAAATCAACAGTGTGTGTTAGAAATCACAGTGTTATGAAATTTCAGTGTTATGAAATCAGTCATGATGTCATAATCTGGCATTTAAAAAATATGTAATTATCAATTTTGTTTGTATATCATAAAGTGTCACAGAGTGGTCATGAGTAAAAATGAAAATGCTATGGGTATAAAAATCTGTTAAGTTTTGGCAAACATACAGAGATTTTATTAGAGACCTGACTTCAGCTGCTTTGAGGTTTATTTATATGTAGAAGGAAGGCTTCTGCAAATGCACTAAAAACTGTGCTGAAGCTTAATGAAGAAAAATGTGAGCAACTGTAAGACTACTATTTAACTTGGAGCGTAAGTATCAACCAGATGTGGATGTGCACATATGATTTGCAATTCTTTTTACTTCAATAGGCCACTGATCAAAAGTTTATATTCTGCAATGAGCACTGGTAAAGACTATGTAAATAGCATATTGTGATCTAAATACCACAGACTGCAATACTCTTCAATGAAGGCCAGCTCAGCTGATATAAAATAGACAAAATATGGTGTATATGTATGGAGAGATAGCCTTGGTATTGCATAGCAAATTTATAGAGATTAATCCTATTAGAACTCCAAGGGGAGCTGCCTTCACACTTTTCCTAAACTCCAGTTTAGAGAACTACAAGATAAACACAATGCCAAAACTAGAGCAGATTTCAGTTTGTTTGAGATAGAAACTGAAGCAGCTCCAGTCTTGATGAAATTTACATAGATGTTTAAATTATCTACATTTGAGCCAACACAGTTGATCTGGAAC
The DNA here is from genome assembly GCF_020740795.1 of Apus apus. Taxonomy (NCBI): domain Eukaryota; kingdom Metazoa; phylum Chordata; class Aves; order Apodiformes; family Apodidae; genus Apus; species Apus apus. The sequence continues at coordinate 37,595,804 of NC_067312.1, read as the reverse complement.
TGTCAAGAGTTGTACAATAAACCCAGGCACATTTCATACAAATTCTACTAGGCTATGGTGAAGACAGACTTCTGTATATTTTTTCATGTGCAGCTAAAACCAAAAGAAGGCACGGATGGCATTATATGTTTATTTTGCATAATAAGTATGTCTTTTTGTAATTCAGAGTTTCTGGATGCTGTAAAATGCAAATATGTTAAGCCTCTGTCTACCTATACACATTTCCCTTGACAGAAATGACAAACAATAGTGTTTATACTGTTTGATGGGTGCTGTTTGTCTTCTGAACACTGTCAACTGTTTTATCTCTTTAAAATACACCATGTTCCCACTTACATATGTATAGTAAAATGATCACATGCCCTTTTAATGCCCAGACTCTGTGAATAGTATTCAGGCTTTCAGCTTATGTAAACTGCTTACATATTTACTAATATGAAAAATAAAATATACAGACAGTAGTTTGCATTATTCTGACAGATATACACTTACATTAATTGTGCATATATACATGGTTATGCTTGAATCTCTGTATTATTTATGTATCTTAATAAAAATAAAAATATCTTAACTGTGGAATGGTTTTACAGAGCTGGCTGAAATTATCCTGCACACTGTCTACCTGCTCTTTTACTTATTCAGCCTAGATATATTTGAAGCCAAATTATTTTCTCATTACATCTACATTAATCCAGAGTGTTTCTGTAGATACTCATTTATCTGTTCCACACAACAGACATTAAGTGTTTATTGAGCTTCTCCAGCATGTACATGAGAACAGAATTTGGCCCATTCCTCATTATTAATTTATCTTTTGAGATAGTTGTTTTTTCATTTCATTTCTAACAGTGATCCCATGCTAGCTGTCACCTTGCAAATCCAGGACAAGGAGCTCCCCACGGGTGTACACATAGGTCCAGTGAGAAAAGGCCAGCATCAGCTCTTCCAGCAAGCTGCTGGGAGTAATCTCATCTCCATTGTTGTTGTTGTACTTCCGAAACTCGCCAGTCATGTACTTCTCTATGGTCAGCCACTGGTTTGCTGAATGGCAGTAGATGAGGAAAACTTCCAGGAACCTGTAGATATAAATGCTGCCTATCAGGTTCTGATGGGGTAATGAACATCCTCCAGCACACTGCATGATGCAAAGTAAATATATCAAAAAAAAGGACACCTCTTCCCTAGCTGGAACATTCTGAATAGCAGAAAGTACCAAATGGTAAGCAGCACAAAGGCTTTCTCTGTTTGAAACTCTCAAAACAAAGCATGTGATCAGAAGGTATAGTTCATGGACAAACAACATAATCTGATGTATTCCAGCCCCCTATAAATGAGCTGTATCAAATAGTCTTATGTTAATTGTATAAAGAATTTGTGCTTAAGTCTAGGGAACAGCATGATGAAGAAGATTATTTTGCCATCACATGTAGCTACAAAGACAAAGTTCAAAGCTGCACACTTTTCCTCTTAAAAAGTCAATTAACTATCACTAGACTGTCTGTTCTATCTCAGACCACTACAGAAAATACGGCTGCACTAGACCTGGGACAGAGCTGAGAAGAGAAAAATTTTGGCATGTAATACTTAAAGACAGTGATTTTACCTTGGGCTATAGGGAACAGTATGAGGCTTCACTTGATTGAAGGTATAGATTAACTTCTGGGCAGCCCTTTGTTGTTGGATCTCCTAAAGAAAACAATGTTATAAATATTACTTTTATTTTCATGAAGATCCCCCACTAAAGCAGGGTCCCATAGAGTACATTACTCAGGACTGCATCCAGGCAGGTCTTGAGTATCTCCAGATAAGGGGAATCCACAACCACCCTAGGCAGCCTGTTCCACGGCTCTGTCATCCTCACTGTAAAGAAGTTTTACCTCATATTTAAATACAATTTCCTACGTTCCAGCTTGTGCCCATTGCCCCTCATCCTGTCACTGGAACTACTGAAAAGAGTCTGGCTCCACCCTCCTTGCACCCACCCTTGACATACTTACAGACATCAATAAGGTCTCCCCTCAGCCTTCTCTTCTCCAGGCTAAAGAGTCCCAGCTCTCTCAGCCTTTCCTCATCAGAGAGATGCTCCAATCCCCCAGTCATCTTTGTTGCTCTCTGCTGGACTCTCTCTAGTAGTTCCCTGTCTATCTTGAACTGGGGAGCCCAGAACTGGACACAGTATTCCAGATGTGGCTGCACCAGGGCAGAAAAGAGAGGGAGGATGACATCTCTACCTACTGGCCACACTCTTCCTGATGCACCCCTTATTGGCCTTCTTGGTGGCAAAGGCACATTGATGGCTCATGGATAATTTACAATCTACCAGGACTCCCAGATGCTTCTCCTCAGAGCTGCTTCCCTGCAGGTCCACCCCTAACCTATATTGGTGCATGGCATTCTTTCTCCCAAGGACAAGACCTTACACTTGCCCTTGTTGAATCTCATTAGGTTCTTCTCTGCCTAGCTCTGCAGTCTGTCCAGGCCACACTGGATGGCAGCACAGCCCTCTGCAGTGTTTCCACCCCTCCCAGTTTGGTGTTATCAGCAAACTTGCTGAGGATACACTCTGTCCCCTCATGCACGTCATTGATGAATATGTTGAACAAGAAGAGACTGACTACTGATCCTTGGGAGACACCACTGGCTACAGGCATCCAATGCAACACTGCTCCATGGAGCACAATCCTCCGAGTTCTGTCACACAGCCAGCTCTCAATCCACCTCACTGTCTACTTATCTAGCCCACACCTCCTGAGTTTCCTAATGAGGATTTTATGAGAGACAATGTCAAAAGCCTTGCTAAATGTAAGGTAGATAACGTCCACTACTCCCCCTTCATCTATCCAGTCAGTTTCATCACAGAAGTTTAGCAGATTGGTCAAGCATGATTTCCCCTCAGTGAATCCATGTTGCCTTCTCCCAATGACTTTCTTGGCTTTCACATATTTTGACATGTCCAGAGCAGTATCTTCCTCAAAAGCCTTTTCCTTTCCAAGACATAACACCAAACCACGCCTACCATGCTGAAGACAATCACATCTAAGAAGAATAACATTTAAGATACATCAGGCTAGATCAATCAGTGTGCCTTCAAGTCTGAACTCACCCTCAGGCAGAGATGTAACACTGTGCCATCATGAAAAATCTTTTGCCAAGTCTGAACCACCTCTGGCAGAAAAGACTTCACAATAAATACTTGGCCCAACTTTAATACATCATTCTCAGACCAAGTACAAATAACCTTCATGGCCCTCCGCAGACCCCCATCCATCTCCTCCCGTGACAGGACTTGGATCATTGCAGCTGTACCATGCTGGGACCAGGAAGACATGCTTTTATCAAGGTTCATAGGCGAACTTTCTTCTAGTCGATAGACTGTCACTTCCTCCCCAGCTTAAATTAAAGGAAGTTTTGTTAGCAGAATTCACATTGCAGAAATGGGAGAGAACTGCATTTTTATTTGGTACCTTAAAATAACGTAACACTTTTCATGACTTTGTAAACCATACTTTAAAAGAGAGCGCTTTTATCATTATTGTTAATCTTCATGAAAACTTCCCCAGCTTAAATTTAAACTACTTACTATGTACATTCCATTTAATATCAACTGTGATAACCTTAAGTAGTCAAAAGTACTTGTATGAAACCTCTAAAGAAAGACTAATTTAAGACTTCCAAAACACTTCCAAACAAACAAATCTCATTGATACTCTGGTCTATATAAATGAATCTCATTTGCCACAGCTTTCCAAGTAAAGACAGTTGACGTTTAAAAGTACATCTTTTTAAAGGGTTACCATTTTATTTCCAGTGTATGAACTTTAACTATCCTGCCTGTGGCTCTCTCCATTTATGCACTTATGTGGAAGGGAGATTTTAGTAAGATACTTTTCAAAATAATCAAGATCCACAGAATGCTCAGAGTATTTTCCTTGTAATTATGCTTGAGGGAAAAAACAACAACAACAACAAACAAACAAAAAAAACCCAAACACGAAAAAATCCCCACACATAACAAATAAATAATGCAAAAAAACCCAGACACAGCTTGTAATAGTTACCAACTACAAAATTAAAGGACTAGAGACTGCCACCTTTTAATGCAAAAAGACAGCTGAATTGTTTCAAAAGTGGTGACTTGGACACAATGAGCCAAGGAAATTAGACTGAAAAGGACAAGACTTTTCTTGGAAAAAGGAAACCTAGGAGAACAAGCTAAGGCAAATTAACAGGAAATATACAGTTCTCATGTTTAAGATTTGTTTTTTCCTAGAAATTTCATAGTTACTTGTACTGCACAAAATTTCAGATGTTCTACTCTTCCTAATAATACTGTTCTGAAAGCAGAACAAACTTGGTGAGCTTTAACTCAGTGTTACGCTGTTTCCCTAAATAGTTGCAATAGCATTCTTCATGTAAGTGAGAGACCTTTCTCTTGACATCATTTGGAAACTAACATAAAAGTGGACTGATTTTTTTAAACCTGACTTTCCTTCTTGCAACTCACATTATTTGCAATGGTAATTCATAAGAAACAGGTTTTCACTGGCAAGTGCGATGAGGTGACTACATCTGCAAAAAGGCAGAGAATGTCATAAGGAAGGACAAACTGTATTCAGTTTAGTAGACTTCCTCTCCATTCCCAAAACTACCTTCATCAGTTAGCACAAATGTAGGCACTGTCCAATACCACAATTTGTGTACATTTTAATTTCAAATAATGCACTGGAAAAGCCAATGTCTTATAGAAAAGACAGGCACTAGAATAAAGATACCATAACTAGACACATTTTTTAATTTTTCAGTAATTCTTCATTTTATTATCTTTTGACAATTTAATAGCTAGAAAGGTGTCTCCTGGGAGCTTCGAAGATTAGAATGTTCAATATGCTCACAGCTATATTAATTATCTGCAGTAATCTGGTCCCAATAAATCCTATGATGCTGCAAGTATCAGCAATTAGTTGCTGTGATACAAAATATTGTACTCAATGAAAAGAAAGTACCTAGATTTCAAGTATGTAGAGGGAGAGCTTCTGCTGTTAGCCAACACTGCACACTCATTTAATAACACTTCCAAATGATTTATATATTATTATCTACCGCTCTTCATCTACAGAACAGTTCTTTTTTCCTTGGTGCACTACAAGTCGTCTGTAACAGTTACAGGTGTAGTGACTTTTCAGCCAATCACTGGTTTTCTTCTTGGTCTTCTTATCCTATACCCGTATCTACAAGCATGTGTGTGTGAGAGAGAGAGAATGCAGGTATTAAGGTTAAATGGAATCTTCTTGCTGTCTTCAGCTATCCTAATGACAGGTATAGAGAAGATGGTGTTAGACTCATCTCTGAGGCAGATAGTAATCATACAAATACCAACAGATATAAGCTACAGCCAGGGAAACACCAACAAATACTGGGAAAAATATTAGGTTCACAGTGAAGTCAGTCAAACACTGGAAGAGGTTGTCCAGAGAGGGTGAGGAATGTACACTTAAAGACAAATTCAAAATGCAATTCGACAGGTCCTCAGCAACATGATCAGAATTGACTGCAGAGCGAGTTGCACCAGATGACCTCCCAAAGTCCCTAAATTACCACAATTCTATCCTGGTTCATCTCTTTTAGAAAAAAAAAAAAAAAAAAAAAAAAATTTGCTTAAAATAATCCAAGGAAGTATCTCAAACACAATCTTTAAAAAGATAATGCACCAACTATTTATAAAGCAAAAAAAAAGAACTAGGAAGTTGATACTCACCGAAGAGCTGGACTGGTGTAAATGGTATGGTCTGAGCAAGTCTCATTAAGTTGTTTCTTTCAACAGCTGCAAACAATATAGATTTCACTACTATACTGAATAAACAACAAGCTGGCTGAGTTTCAAAAACATCTGGCAGAGTTTTAGTATAGCGTACAAAGCCAAGAAGGCTGAGGTGTGATCCTGTGTCACATGTGATCACTATTCTGCCCAGCTAGCAACTCCCCTCTGCAAGCCCATGGTATCTCACAAGCAGCAGCGGCCACTCTTTCCCCTGTTCGTTGACTCCCTTCTTCCAAGGAAACAAAGTCTCTGGGATAAGCCCCCTGCACTCTGGCTGGAAGGACTGCTTCTGCTAATTCTTCATCCTTCTCCTTCTACCAAGGCCTGCCGCTACTTCCTCAATCTGCCAGCTCCAGTGCAGCAACATTCACACTGTACCAATGAGATGCACTGGCCCCAGCTGCACTCACTGCCTGTCTCTGTCAGGTTCAGAACCACTTGGGGATTTAGCAAGACATCACAGGGAAAAACAAGCTTGCCCCACACAGAGAACTGCTTGTTCATCTGGGCTACTTGCCAAACAACATCAGTAACATTGTATCTCCCAAACTGGCAGCTTATTTCTCAAACACCTTCAAAACTTCAGAGTGCCAACTAAATATTTATGGATTTGTCCTCCCAATAATTCAGTTATCAGGAAGGGGAAGAGAGGTGTGGAGTAAGCTGCAAAGACAGCAAGACTAGAACAAGGAGGCAGTTTGGATACTATAGTGCTGACTGCCTCATTCTCCTATTCAATGACTAAAGATAAAACTAGTGTCCAAAGCAGAGTTTGAACCACAGCACAGCTGTCTCTCTCTGTAAAGCAACCAAAAAGCTCCAATGGAAAACTTTTCCAGAGCTACGACACCATCTATCCTTCTTTTTAAGATTACTCTCTGAGCAGAAATTAAATAGAGATTATTTAGCCCAAAAAAAAAAAGAGAGCAAAGGGGACCCATGACATGCCAACCCATTAATTAGGATCCTCATTTGAGAAGACCTATACTTCAGACTTCAGTTCAAGGCTTTATTATGTGTTTTGAATGCAACAGGCACTGGTCAATATGCCTGAAGTTTTGGAGCATGGACTGAAAATCAAGGTCCTCCCTTGATGCCTCACTAGTAACATGCTCATGCTCTAGTCAAGAAAATAGTGGATAGCAGGGACAGGGATCATAGAATCATAGAATCATAGAATCATAGAATCCTAGGGGTTGGAAGGGACCTCAAAAGATCATCTAGTCCAACCCCCCCGCCAGAGCAGGGTCACCTAAAGCACATCACACAGGAAGGCGTCCAGGTGGGTTTTGAATGTCTCCAGTGAAGGAGACTCCACAACCTCCCTGGGCAGCCTGTTCCAGTGCTCTGTCACTCTCACAGTAAAAAAAAATTTTCTGATTGACCTTAAACCTCCTATGCTCCAATTTGTATCCATTACTCCTTGTCCTATCACTGGTCATCACTGAAAAAAGCTTAACTCCATCTTCTTGACACTCACCCTTTACGTATTTGTAAACATTGATGAGGTCACCCCTCCGTCTCCTTTTCTCCAAACTAAAGAGACCCAGCTCCCTCAGCCTTTCCTCATAAGGGAGATGTTCCACTCCCTTAATCATCTTTGTGGCTCTGTGCTGGACTCTTTCAAGCACTTCCCTGTCCTTCTTGAACTGAGGGGCCCAGAACTGGACACAATACTCCAGATGCGGCCTCACCAAGGCAGAATAGAGGGGGAGGAGAACCTCTCTTGACCTACTAACCACACCCTTTCTAATACACCCCAGGATGCCATTGGCCTTCTTAGCCACAAGGGCACACTGCTGGCTCATGGTCATCCTCCTGTCTACCAGGACCCCCAGATCCCTTTCACCTACACTGCTCTCCAGCAGGTCAGCCCCCAACCTGTACTGGTGCATGACATTTTTCTTCCCCAGCAGGGGAGCAGTTAGACCTGTGTCAACTGTCCGACCCTGCCAGCACTCACTCCAAGGCCTTTGGAAAAAATGTGAACTTGAACCAGCTGTTGAACTTGGGTCAAAATTCAAGTTCTTTTGGATGTGCAGAGAGGAAGAACTGTATTTGCCTGCAGAATGTGATAACAGAAATATAGTATATGGTGCAGAATTTTGTATCTAACTTTTGGGCTTAGATGGCTACATTCTATCTCTCTCTTCCTAAGGAAAGAAAACCTACACTGGAAACCTCTTCAGATGTTTGTCAACTTGTACTGGAAACCACTCTCATCTGTGCTAAATCCTACCTAATCTCACATGGCATGCCTGACAAGAGCCAAGTTAACCACTGCAACGATGCCATGATGTCAGAGAAATTACTGCTTTACACTGATGACAAAGCAGGAAGTGTTATTCCCAGTGAAATTCGTGTAGATTTTTGAACTTCAGAAGGCTACTAATGCTTCTGGTTTACCCTAGGCTTCCCTTTAAAGGAGGCCAAGTCCTGTAGGCAACAGAGACATCTACTGGCAAGCTCTCCAGAGTTCTCCTATGGGAAAAACTGAAATCCAAACCTTGTGGGAAAATCCGTGCATACTCAGTTCAGAAAACGACAGGACTGCAGGCAATTAGCATCCAAATTGTTTATTCTGTGCCAGATTTCCAGAGTTCATAGGTATATAAACACAGATTAAGCAGTACAGGACCAATTAACTGAAGAAAAAAGTACAAAGGAGGATGTGGGAGCTGTGAGGGGAAATGACAGCTATAAACAAGTGAGTGTCTCTTCTGCCCTCCCAGGAATCAGAGCTCTATTCATTGTTTCTGCTGATATTTTGAAAGTGTTTATCTACATTTTGCCCTGGATTTGCCAGAAATACCCAGATTGCAGCAGTTAGCAGCAAGAAAATAATTCATAATTTCCTCACTGGAGTGTTAGGCATAAATCAATGCAGAAGATTCTTAGCAGGGGGCAGTTGTGCAACTCTTCAAAGTGAAAACCACAGAGGATCACAAGGGAAGAACTACTATTCTTTTTAATTTGTTAAATTACTCAGATATTTTTCTTGTGTCTCCTGCTTACCTGAGTAGTGATGATGCAGATCTTGAGATGTTTTCAAGCAAGCAAAGATATCTGAAATAATGTTTAAAGGATCATTACATTATTTATTATAGCAGAGATAAATGCATGATTTTTTAATTCCTTCCATCCCAGAGTTTGTCATGAAACAGATTAATCAGAATTACTGTCTCAGCATTCAAAAGAGGAGAATAATGAATAGGTTTTAACTATGTTATAATGTACACTATATTGGCACATTTCAGTCATCAATGTAATATAACCAGATGACTTATTTATTCAGGGAAATGGTGGGAAACTTGTGATATTAACCTCAAGGACATGTAGCTTCTCTAAGCCAGCTACACCTCTGGGATATTAAAAGCACTTTGCTGTCCATCATGCTTCACAGCCTCCCAGAGGCATGATTTTTTCAACTCCATTCTCAGTCATTAAGTATTCCATTAACTATACTATTACACCAAAGTTATAGTAATATTGTCCCATTAACCCATAACATCTAAAATGATGCTGAAGTATAAACAGACAAATAGTTTCTGTGGTTATACTAACAGGCATAGCCAGATCAAATTTGGTCCAAAACCTTTTTTATAAAAAGCTTTTTTAATATAGCCAAGATTAATGAGCATGTTTCCATTAATTGGATGAAAACACTTTGTTCTATTGGAAAACAATCCTTCTAAATGCAAGATTTCAGGAAATACATACACTGTACTATTTTTAGTTCTGAAAAATGAGAATAAAAACTGAAACTTCATAAAAATATTTGAAATACTACACTTTTCCTCTTTGTGTATTTTATTTGCTTGCATTCCCTTTTCTAGTGAAAGGGATCTTAAATAGAAAACATAAAAAGATGCTGGGGGAAGGTCCAGCACTTCCACTGAGTGCCCCTGGTGATTCAAGGTCCCTTTCTTGCTGGACCCAACCAGTTTTGTTTCATTTTGTATATTGTAAAACAACCAACATGAAGAGGGGGATGGCGGCTAAGCCATTCCTTTTGAGGATGGGAATACTGGATTTTAATCAAAGCAATGGTGCACTCTAGAGAGTAGCCCCACAACTCCCTAACCTTGCAGCAGTGTGTTTCTGCACCGCAGTGTTTTGTGCAGTCAGACGCAGAAAGAGCAGTGCTTGTAGGGGAGACAGGTCTTATAGTGACTCATTCCTGCATCACAGCTAGCCTCAAAAAGAGACAGGTGCCCAGCTGCTAAGCTTCTCACAGCTAATGGCATGTCAGGAAAACTGGAAGATAGACTAAAAGGCAACAAATATAAGTGAAGTTAACTATCACTCTGCTTCTGCAGCACAAAGCCATCCCTTGCTATAAATTTGAATTTCTTCATTGGCTATTTCATAATAAATGCAATCCCTCACTGATTTCATCATTTCAGGGAAACCATTCAAACAGAGAAATTACATCAAACTGCAACTTGAAAAATCAAGCATGCATAAAAAATGTCATATCAGAATCTATCCTCAGGATCCCCTAGACTGTCAGGAATGAAAGCAGCACCATCAGCTTCAAAGAGTTTCCTCCTGCTGGAGAGGACAACATTATTGGACAGACTAGAGTAAAAATAGATTCTTTTTTCTTTTTATATTTTGAAGTTATTGTGAGAAACACATGTTCTCATGAAAAAATCTTTCATAGTAAAGTACAAATTAGTGAATAATATATGACACAACAGTTGGACACTTTCCTATAACCTTCCAACTATAGTAAATTAACTTCATTTTGGATTTTGTACTTCAGAGTTTTTAGAACAACATTTGCAGATAGGAATGAAAGTCATTGACAAGCAACCAAAAACTTACTGTGAGTTTCCTCTGAAGTTCTCAACCTGTTTAAAAAGCAAACATCTGGTATTTTACTTCAAAATTTCTGTAATTAAGTTAACACTAGTGCATATAAAGATGTCATCTATGTAAAGGCAAAACTCAGAAAGGTTTGATGCACAATCATGAACCAAAATAACCCTCAGTGCAATTATGTTCACTGCAACAATCAGCAAATACTCTTCAGTTACCGAAGAATAGACACATTTTTCTTTCTCTGCTTGAAGTTGAGCTGCGCTTAAGACTCTGCACCACTGTTCCTATAATTTACACCACAATAACAGTATCAGTTAAAGACTACTTCAATCACATACACATTGTTCATTTTTTACTCAGTGTTGAAATGTCTGCAGGGCTACTCACTACACAGACTGCTATTGCTTGCACAAAACCACACTTTTTAAACTGATGGTCCTTCAGATTATAAATGTTGCAGAGAGACTACAAGCATCAGAATTAACATTTAAGCTAAAGACTTTGTTACAGAAGGCAGTAGATGTGATTCACCTCACCAACCAGAGAGATCCCACTGAAAACAACTGACTAAGTGACAGAATCAGGCCACTCGACAGCCTTTAAGTCCTGCTGGTAAGTTTGCCTACTGCATATAAATGACTAGGTTATTTAAAAAAAAAAAAAAAAAAAAAGCAACCACAGAATGGGTAAAAACCACAGTATCATTTTTCCTCTTCCCATGGTGAAATCACATGGGATGTGACAGCTTTCTAGAGTCTTATATTTTTTCTTATATTTTTTATAACCACAGTGCTAATAAGTAAAAGGTATAAGAGGAATGGATGAACACAAGAAATAAAATGAAGAGGTACATAGATGAAGCACTGCATGCGGAAAAAAATACCCCCAATATGAAGATAATGAACACTCAAGCTGGGAGGGGTGGAGGAAAACACAACAGCATTGAAAACATTTCTGAAATCAATACACTTTCACTAAATATAACCAAAGCTTAATAACTACTAAAAACCCGTTAAGAAAACCAAGCTAAATATTGTGTAAATGTGCAGACTCAGTGTGAAAGAGCTAAATCAGGGAATGAGAGAAGATTTCAGGAGCTGAGAGCATTTTAATTATTAAAAAAAGGAAACATAACAGCAAATGCAACTTTTCATGCTCACTAGATTGGAACAATGACTAGTTAAAGATGCTACGGTGACCTTAGTGATTGCATTAGAAAATTAGATTATTGTTAGAATAGAAAGGAGTGTCTATTCCACCTAGAATTATACACCAAAGAAACTTAAAAGATTAAATTGCTTTAACTTTTCATTTCACATGTCTTTCTTGTCCTAAGCATACCACAGAACTGAAGTGAAAACCCGCATAAAGCATACAAGTCTCTTTCTAAAAGCATGCGATTAGTATCTTAATATGCTAATAATACATACAAAGAGTTCCTGTCCAGATTACTGTTTTCAGTGGTTCCAAATATGCTATTACTCAAATCCTGTAAAGAAGAGAGACATTTTTACTGGTAAAATCTGCACATCACTGTCATATACACACTTCACAACTCAAAAAGGCACAGTCCTAAAAACTCTTGTTGTTATGCTTATCATTAGCATGAAAAATGACACTAACAGGCAGGCAAATCACAGCACTGCCATATCTACACTAAAATGAAATTAATTGGCTCACATTACAGTTTTCCATGCTGTCTCAATATATTTGAATGAAATAGTCAGGTACCCACCTGTATCTCGATACACTCACAAATGCATGTTAAAATCTTCTAATACAGACATTATTGGAGAAGTCTCTTTATAATCAAAAATTACAGTTTAGGAATAGGCCTTAGAGTTCTTGAAAGTAATATGCACCCTAAACTTCCATAATATAAGAAGATAACGGGCTAAGCAGCTTTCCAGTGATATTTAAATTATATCTTTTTGAGGTCTTATAGTACTCAAGTAGTCTTTCAAACTTCCAGCCATATCAGAGAAAACTGGGCCAGCTGGGTCCTCCTAATGTACTACTCAGAAACTTTCTCCTGATTGGTAGTCAGGAAGATTTCAATCTGCAACAGAAACAGAGCCCTCAAAAAAAGTTCAAATACAACAATGTTTAAAGATAAATGAACTAAAATTCTGCTTTAAATACGAACTAAAACTTAATTAACAATTTTCTGATTTCACTCATATCTTCACCTTGTAGCTTGCTTTTCAGATTAAAAAATATTTAACAGAACCAAAGTCTTCCTTCCACACCCTTTCTTTACTCCCTGCTACTTGTCAGGAGGGAACCTGAACCACTGGTGATAAATGGGTAAATCTGAGAAGTACCACTTCAGAAAAAACACATATATTTAAAATATATCATACTCCAAGGGGAAGAGTTGGATGCAGCAACATTGTTATATCTCAGCAATACATATAAACTCTCACAACCCATGCAGGTTATGAAGAGAGGCATAGTGACTCAGTGGGTACTGGAGGCTATATCATGAAAGAATAAATAATTTGAAGTTGGTGTTCTCAAAGTGACTAGTTGCAGCCTAAATCCAGTCTTGCTGTAATCAGTGGAATTTTTCTGAGAACTTTAAAAATCCCACCCTTGAGTTTTACTCAAGACATCTTAATGTGAGTTCTGAAACATTAGATTACTTAGCCCACTCACCCAGTTTCACTGACTGTACTTTTATTTTGCTTCTTTGACCTTGTGTTCCACATTTCAAAGATGTATTGATTTAGACTCTAAGCTATTTACAGAATACAAAAACAGTAAATAAATTTCTATTTCTCTCTCTCCCTCTATTCTTTCATATAAAAACTGCCATTTTAAAAATTTAGATTCAAGCTCTCTTCTCTGGTATTTAGGATTCAAATTCTACAGCACTCAGAACAGCAGATCTGAAACTATTTGGCTTATGTTCATTCCTTAAAAAAGAAATAAATAAAAAAATACAACTCATATCATTTACAGTGGAAATAAGCTAGGCTTTTAAAGATCACTATTTTAATAATCAAGTCTGCTGTAAGAAAAACAAGCAAGGAAACGTGTTGGTGAAAAAGGAAGAGGAAAAGGTTATTTCACAGTTCCTTTTATTAATTTATTCTTTGTTAATCTCCTTTCATACCTCTGAGATACCCCTACATACTGCAGTGAAAGATACACTTTCTTCCATTAGCTACAACTTTTTTAAAAAGATAGACGTTTCTATAATCCAGACTGAGGCTCCTACTCTCAGTCATCAGGAAAAATAAACTAGTCTAGTTCCATCAAAGTCAGTGACCCTATATTGAGTTACATAGGCAGAGGACTTTCACATTATAGACCTTCAAATAAATTTTGATAAATAAGTTATCGTTTTTGTAAGCCGGTGGTTAAAAAATCCAAGCTTTGCAATTATTTTCAATATTTAACTCACCCTGTGCAAGAAATAACTAACTCTGTGTGATAGACTAAGAGCTATGTAGCTAACTTTCCAAAGTTTATTTCACTCTTCTAACCAATTCTGCCCTCAGGTTCAAGCTGTCTTCACTCATTTCTTAATTAAACATCCACACATGTATCATTTATAACCAGCCTTTTCATACTCAGAACCTTTCTGTGATTCAACAACTTAATATCCTACTGAAATAACCTTAATAGAATGTTAACAGCTGCTAAATCATTCATTTTCCCACACACATGTGGCCAGCAGACAACGAAGTTCCTCATCTCTCAAGAGGTATTTCATTACAAAGAACTTACAGCGTCAAGTCCAGAAACATCAGTAGAGCGACCTTGAACACAACCCAACCAAAACTGTGGACTAGGGTGTTGTTGGATCTTACCTCTCGAGAATGCCTCAGGTAATCACAGAATGGTATGGTATGCCTACTGATGCCTTGATTTTTGTTTTTCTGGTGCATGTATTTGCAGCGTTCCAAACCTAGCCAGAAGAGAGGGTGTCAGATATTTCCAGAGTGTAAACGAAAGTTCTGCTGCTAAAAACTAAACATCTATGCAGTGCTATAAAATAAACACCTATATAACATATTGGCCCAGCAAGCATGAAATGTAAAAAAGCAGTAACAGAATTTCACAGGGTTAAATCATACTGTTTACATCCTCTGTCAGCAGATTTCAGAGGACTACAGCCCTTCTCAGACCATGCTGTGCTGAGTCACAGCATTCCCTGGTGCTTCTCCCAATGCTCACAGGATGAAGCCAGTGAGCTCCATCACAGCAAAGCCTAAAGATTAGATGAACCATGCAAAGGATTTCTGAGAATGAAAGAGCTGTAGAACTGCTCAAAGAAGAGTAAGAATGCCATTCCCTTTTCACTCCAACAGACATGATACAGAATTAATTTCTTCCCTTCACAGTATGTATTTCTGAGCACTGAGTAATGAATATTGCATGCAGAGGATCTGCCAGCAGATATAGTATTGCAGCACTGCCTGTGAATGTAAATGCCCTGAGAAATTCACAAGAGAGTTTGCCAGGATGCCACTTTAGAGGAGACAAGGATATCATCTTCCTTGCCTCCCACTTATTCCTAAGGATGATTACTCTTACCATCTCGCACATGAGACAGGCAGCACTCCTAGAAAGATTTAATTGACTTTCCATCCAACCCATGACCATTTTGCCTATGCAATGACACAGCAAATAAACAAGTTGTGTTTGCCTACAACCTAATTTTTATTCTGTAAAAATTATGCCATGAATCAAAGTGGTGAGTGATGCTTTGAACTTGTGAATTTGTATTTGCTGCTTCTTTTTAAAAGCTGTTCTGAATTTTAGCATCTTCAAAATACCACATACTTAGCTGACTGAATTTAGACACAGTGAGTCGATTCTTGCTGTGCTTCTCTTGCTCATCCCAGACATCGGTCTCTGCAGGCTCTGAGCTCACTTGGGTGTTCTGGGGACAATCATCCACTCTAATCACCTGGCAAAACACAGAAAAAAACAACACTTGATTTACAGGATGACTCGCATCTCTGCAGTTCCTCTGACAGCCCATGACATGGCCTTTCAGAGCATTGCTGAGCACCAGTGAACTCACTCCCAACTGAGAAACAGATTTTCACATTTTTGTTACAAGTTGTAGAAGACACATTGCTTCTGTCTAGTAAATACTACTGATGAGAGATCTAGCAGTACAACTTTTCAAAACAAAAATCTCTCAGAATACCTTCAGAGGTACTAGGCCTCACAGTTTAAGCCTAAGATCTCCTCCTGACCTGAGCACCTAATGTAAACAAATCAGTCTTCAGCCTTCATCTCATTAAACAGAGATAATTCTTTCTAGCTGACAGAGATCTTGAAAATCTCTTTATAATTTTATAAATAGATCTTCTTATATGTACACATACCTAGAGTTACAAAAGTTGCCCTATACATAAGATGCAACCATTATGCTGTCTGCAAAGTGCTAAATGTTTTATAGTTTCAGAGAAAAATATTGTGAGAGTTTTGTAGGCAGGAGACAACATTACGAGGCCTGCCTTGCTTGTTTACAGTTGCACATCACCTGCATGTGGCTCACCACCCCTTCAGTCTATTCTAGATCATATGAAGCTTCCCTAGGTTCACTTGCCAGCTAAAGTGCAAGGACTGATACCTTCCTGTGTAAAATCAATAACCCTCCTGGTATACTATCTAGAAAAGTACTTAGCCTTCAACACATTCAAACAGAAATCCCACTAACTCAAATAAAAGGGAAATTAAGCCAAAGACAGACATACAAAAAAGGGACCCAAATTTGCATGCATCTTTTTAAATGTAAGCATTTTCAAGGAAGACACCCTGCAGAAGTGCTCTTAATGAATGAAATAGGCAGGTATGGGATGTGTGATTCTCTTGCATCAGCACGTACTGGCACCTGAAGGGGTTTTTTATTCTTCTTCCCTCTCCCAGACTTTCCATCTCTGTTTTGTTGTTTTGCCTTTGTTGACTCATTGTGGCGTAGATCACTGGATCGAAAAGACTCTGTGGGAAAGAGTCAAGAAATACCATAAAACTACAGTGCCTTTGTTTACTTGGAGAAGGTCTGACAAGACTGAGAGTTGGCAGATATCCAAAGCAAACTGAGAAAGATTTTGAGACACCAAAGACTAATACTTATGCTGTTCAGTGCAAAGAAATGAACCATCACAAGATATTAAACAACAAATGTTATCCATCACCTCATTATTATTCATATTTAGAATTGGGATATGCTATATTTTAGCTCTTGGTAAACAAACTTGGTGGTGGACAGTGGGGGTTTTAAACTGGCTATAAAAACAAACACCTCCTCAGTCTCCATACACCCATCAGAGCTATGATACTGCTAATGTATCTCTTAAGGAATGTGTAATTTATATTGGCTCATGTAACTCCTGCATTGCATCCCCAGGGCAGAAGAATTCCCCAGACTGAGCACAGTCCCTCTGTCACCCTAGCTCTGCAGCCGCAACCACAGGAATCCTGTGAGATGGGGAGAATCAGACTGGCTGACTTGTAGGTATGGTGCAGCTTGGATACCAGGCACACTTTAGAACTTCCTAGAGCAGTCAGACTAAATACAACGAAAGTGAAGGAGTAACTCAGGACTCTCTGCAACTACCCTCAACTGCAGCTAATATATCCTGTGTACACAGGAAAGATTTTTACAATGTATTGGGCTCCCCAGTAAAAGATACTGTACAAGTGTAGTGTTTTATAGTTACCACCTATGGCCTTGCAGGTTTTCCCTTTTTTCTCTTTCTTAGGGGATTGTAAGCTGTTGCGCCTGCAGAAACTCCAGTCCCTCCAGGGTGGGCTGATCCAGAAGGAGCTGCTGCTTTTTAACTTGTTCTGAGAGATGAAGCTGCTGTGATGTGACCTGTCGGAGTTGTAGGAGAAGGACTTTGATTCTCTTATCGGGACATGCCTGGGAGGACTACCTGTGCAGTTGCAGTCACTGTTATAGGTGGAATGTATGCACAAGGCTTTCTTTTGTTTCTTCCCTGAGCTGAAAACTCCTTTTTCATCACCTTCAGAGAATCCCCAATTCACATAACCTCTTTCAGTTTCTTCCTTGCCATCACAGGAGGGTGCTGCACGCTGTTCCATATCCAGTGATGGCTGGACACCAAGAGAATGATCAGCCTCTGAGGCATTGGTATTTTCTGATGGCAAATTAATCTGTTTCCATTGATAATCTCCTGCCTCTTTTCCAATGAGGGTGACACTCTGCAAGCTTTGCTGCACTACAGTGCTACTTCGCAGTTCATCTCTGAATGCATCATCCCTGTATTTGGCAGGAGCGCCAAAAAAGGACAAATTTAAAGTGACATTCTCAGAGAAAGACCCTCCTTGATGGTCAGGGGGCACCAGCAAAAATTGTCCGTATCTAGGTGTTGACTTAGTCTCAGAGGATACTCCTGAAGTGAGTGTGTCACTTTCTATTTCAATCTTTTGAGAGCTGTCTTCTACTGCCTTTTTACTCTCAGTCCTCAGCATGTGGTCTTCGCGCTCTGATGGCCACTGACTCCTTACGAAGCTCCGTAAGAGGGAAGGTGGCATGCTGTAGTAGTGGTACTTCTTGTCATACAAACACTCCAGGCTGCTCAAGGTCTTGGAACAGAGCGCATTGCTCCAGCTATGTGGTAGCTTCCTACAGGTTCGAAGTTTTGTGTCAGCCAGTAAAGCTTCTTCCACCTGCAAGGTGTCTACAGCTGAAAGCACTTTCAAGATGTCCACTGTCAAGGCAGACAGGTCTTGCAAATGTCCTAGCTGGCTGTCCAGAGAGAGTAAAGACTCCTTGATATAAAATACTTTCTCATGCACTTCTTTAAGCTGCAGAAACATCTCCTCCACTCTAGGTGGAAAAAGAAAAGATAATTAAAATACCAAAACACAGATCTTTACTTCTGTTTGCCAGATGCTAAAGGAATCCATTAACACATTTCAAAAAGTTGGTGTTTCAAACAGCCCTTTAAATCATGACTTCTATTTCCACAAATATCTGTATTTGACAAAACCCATCCAGACTTATAACATGTCATTCAGATTACTGGGCCAACAACCAGTAGCTTTTAAGGAAACAGACTTCTTGCTGAAGGAATATCTATTTTAGATACTGCTAATTCCCTACTGATGTTCATTCCTTGCCTTTGAACTACTATACCATGGAGAACACAACACAGCTTTAGAAATGTTGTACTGGCTACTGCTGTAAATGTGAAATGCTGTAAAGTATACTTCTGGTCAGCCAGTAATCCTGCACTTTGACTTTTCTTGTGCAAGCATGAGAAGGACAAGGCTCAGACAAAACTACAGATACTGCTGCATTTCTCAAATACCAGAGAGTGCTAGGAAAATGGTCTTCTCAACCACCTGTTTGGCCTCTGGGAACAGATTCTGTATGTCTGATGCCATCAGTTATCTTTAGGTAAAACTCAGCTGCCCAAAAAGCAAAGCCTTTTTTTATGTTCTTCAAATCCCCAGTGAGCAGTGCAAGAACTTCCAGGCCTGTAGTGATATAATTTGAACCAAATTATTATCTACACTTTTCCTGAAGATACTCTCTCTGTCACTCTGTCACTAAGACAATGATAAACTAGCTGAAGGGCACATACATAACTTGTTCCTTTCCTTTGTCACTGAGTAACTAAAAGACGCCAGATTTAACCAACAGCTGAACAAAATCAAAAACCAGTGTTACAAATATTCAATTAATATAAATGAATGTCTTGTATTAATGTTATGCAATACTGTGAAGAGTATTTCACCTTTGCACTCAGAAAAAAAATTCCTTTCCAGTTGTATGTTTATCCACTAAATGAAATCTTCTTGCTGTAAACAATTCTGCAGCTCTTCAACAAAGCTACTTATTTTATTTCTTTTACAGGGGATATTAATTTTGCTTCTGTATTTTGTTTTAGTATGCAGAAAATGAGATTATGAACAGGCAAAGATTAAGAGACGATCTTTCTTGAGGCAAAAATAAATAAATTAAACAAATAAATAAATATTATGTGAGATCAGTATTGGCATTCAGTAAGACTTTTTATAGTGCTCAATTTCTTTAACACTTCCTATTAAATTTAATAGCAGCTTTGCCATTGATTTAAGTGGAAAGCTAAATTAGGCCAATACTGACAGTTTTGAAACCCCACTGACAGTTGTGTATTTATGTTTTACAAACACCACATTGCAGATAATGCTACAATGGTTATATGGTCCTTTCTGTAAATAGCAATTAAACTCAATCACAAGCAATACTCTTACAGCATTCTCACAGTGCTAAGCCTTTAAATAAAAACATGCATTGTATGCCATACTCTGTGATGTTTTTGTGATGTTACTTGGTCTGCAAAAGTGAAATTGAGCACCACTTTACTGCAACCCTTTAATCATCTGCACACTGCACACCTCTGGGGATGCAAATCTGCCAGCAATGCTTCCCAGCCTGACCTGCCATGACACTCAAACAAATACATTTCATTTCCACTAAATTACCAAGGCCTATGCATGTTATTGCTCCTAAAGTTCATACTGGCCATAATCTGTTCCAAAGTTGGTTTTTATATGACAAATGCATAAAAAGAGCACAAATCTGAAACAAAACACACCTTTCTGTTGTCAGACGAATCCTTTCACTGTCACTGGAACTCAGGCTTTCATTCTTCTCATAAAAGTATTTTTCCACACACTGTTCCTCAAAGTCATGGAGTTTCTTTAGTTCCTCATCACTCAGGTACAGCTCTGAACAAAGGAGGTAGGAGTTATTATGAAGCATGCTGACAAATACAATTGCTTCTAAGCATCCGTAAGTGAAAACTGACAGAACAGGTTTCCTTCACCTCCCTTGAAAAGACTGACTTAACTCCATTAATTTGGGCTTTTGTGGAAAGAGTCAATATGCCAAATATAAGTAAACATGTTTTTTATCTTTCCTTAGATAGGGAGCAAAACCACACTGATGAAAACTCCAGTGCACTCTCTTTTAAAGCTTCACAAGTCCATACCCAAATGGCTGTTTACAAAGATGAATTTTCTCCCAAACTTTTTCCTGTATTTTGTTATACATGTGTGACTCATGAGACTTAGATATAGATATGTAAGACTTCCAAAGATTCCACTGTAACTTCATCCAGGCATTCATTTATAACTACTCACCTTTAACAACTAGTGTCCTTTCAGGTACTTAAAGCTACAAAGCTTTTTTTCACTTAATTGCTTCACATGTTCAAATACAAAAAAAACATTAAGCAAGATTATCGGGCAAAAATTAACACAATCATAAGTTTTAAACTACACAGCTTTGGTTGCTTATGATGCTATTCTTCTGGCACACCAAAACTTTTGAGAGAACAGATTAATTCTAAGTCAGTATGAAGAAATGCATACAGTGGAAAGCTATTTCTCTGATCCAAACTCTGCATCTTCCAAGCTTCCAAGCTCCTTTTTCTTTCCTTTTTTACATACCAGAATCTTCACTGTATTTATATGCATATACAAGATCAAAGAGATAGGGAGGTCTGCTGCCTCCCTGGGACCCGGGTAAGAGATTTTACAAAAAAGGTCTCTAACCTGGTACGCCTCTCTGACTGCTACCCAACAATGATCTTTCAGGTGGGTAATGAGGAAATTGTTACCAGAAGTCCAAGAGGAATCAAGAATTACTTCAGGGCATTGGGGAGAATAGTCAGGGACTCAGGTGCCCAAGTTATCTTTTCTTCCATACTGCCAGGAGCAGGGTATTATGATGGAAGAAACTGGAAAATCTCACATCTGGCTCCAGGGCAGGTGCCACTGACAGAATTTGAATTCTTTAACCAGGGATCAGCATATGTATCACCGAGCCTGCTGGCAAGAGAGGGGGTGCACCTATCTCAGCACAGGAAGAGGATATTCTCCCCGAAGTTAGCAGCCCACATTGACAGGGCTTTAAACTAGGTTTGAAGGGGGAAGGGAGAACAAAGACTGCTGCAAACATATCTGGGGTTTGCACGATGGGGGTTCAAGGTCTGGAAGTCATAAAGGATGCAGGAGACAGAAACACGTCAAGGGTATAAAAGGGTGTCCCTCTAAGAAGGTGACACAGCCAGCAGCCCAGCTGAACCGCCTCTACACCAATGCATGCAGCATGGGCAACAAACAGGAGGAGCTGGAAGCTATTGTGCTACAGGGAAGTTATGATATAGTGGCAATTACAGAAAGTTGGTGGGATGAATCCTGTGATTGGAGTGTGGGTATTGAAGGCTATAAGCTGTTCAGAAGGGACAGGAGAGGAAGAAGGGGTGGAGGTGTTGCCCTCTATGTAAAGAATTGGATAGAGTGTGAAGAGTTGTCCCTAAAAATAGCCATGAACAAGTTGAAAGTTTATGGGTGGCAATTAGGGATAAAAACACCAAAAGGAGCCTAGTAGTTGGAGTATATTACAGGCTGCCTGATCAAGTGGAGCCTATCAATGAAGCCTTCTTACACCAGCTTGAAGAAACATCGCGATCGTGGGCTCTCATCCTGCTGGGGGATTTTAACCATCCCGACATCTGTTGGGAAAGTAGCATGGCAAGTTGTAGGCAATCCAGGAGACTCCTGGAATACCTTGACCACAACTTCTTTAGTCAGGAAATTGACAGTTCTACCCAGGGAGATATGTTGTTGGACCTGATTGTCACAAATGTAAGTGAACTCCTTAGGGATATCAAAGCTGAAGGCAGCCTGGGCTGCCGTGACCGTGCACTAGTGCAGTTCACTGTCCTAAGGGGTAAGAGGCAGATGAAAAGCTTAGTCAGGTCTCTGAATTTTGGGAAAGCAAACTTACAGCTTTTCAAGGAGTTAGCAGATAGGACTCCATGGGAAATGGCCCTCTGGGACAAGGGAGAAAAAGAGAGCTGGCAGATCTTTAAACATGCTTTCCATAGGGCGCAAGAGGTCTCAAACTCCTGGTATGGGAAATTGGGAAAGGAAGGCAAGAGACCAGCATGGCTGAGTTGGGACCTGCTGGTGAAACTAAAAGGCAAGGTGGACCTACACAGGCAGTGGAAGAGGTGACAGGTATCCTGGGTAGAGTATAGGGACGCTGCCCAGTTATGCAGGGATGAGGTCAGGAAGGCCAAGGCACAGCTAGAACTGAACTTGGCAAGAGATGTTGAGGAAAACAAGAAGGGCTTCTACAGGTACGTAAACCAGGAAAAGGAAGGTTAAAGAAAGTGCTAACCCCCTGGTGAGCCACAATGGTGAAATGGTAACAACAGATGAGGAGAAGGCTGAGGTTCTCAACAACTTTTTTGCCTCAGTCTTCACTGGCAACCCCTCTCCTCACAACTCTCATGTTTATGGCCCACAAGATGCAGACTAGAGAGACAATTCCCCCCCCACTGCAAGTGAAGATAAGGCTCATGATCATCTGAGGAACCTGAAGACATACAAGTCCATGGGACCTGAAGAGATGCATCCCAGAGTCCTGAAGGAAATGGCCGATATAATTGCCAAACCACTGTCCATGATATTTGAAAAGTCATGGCAGTCAGGTGAAATCCCTGGTGATTAGAAGAAAGGACATGTTACGCCCACCAACCTGTGTGGTGTAGCCAATACACCAGAGGGACAGGATGCCATCCAGAGGGACCTGGGTAAGCTAGAGAAGTGGGCCCAGGTGAACCTCATGAGGTTCAAGGAGGCCAAGTGCAGGGTCCTGCACCTGGGCAGAGGTAACCCGAGATATGAATACAGGCTGGGGGAGGTCACACTTGAGCGCAGCCCTCTGGAAAAGGACCTGGGGGTACTAGTGGATCAAAAGCTGGACATGAGCCATCAATGTGCAGTTGCAGCCCAGAAGGCCAGCTCCATCCTGGGCTGTATCAAAAGAAGTGTGGCCAGCAGATTAAGAGAGGTGATTCTGCCCCTATACTCTGCCCTGGTGAGACCTCACCTAGAATACTGCATCCAGCTCTGGTGCCCCCAGCACAAGAAAGATGTGGACCTGTTGGAACGTGTCCAGACAAGGGCCACAAAAATGATCCGAGGGCTGGAGCTCCTCTCTTATGAGGACAGGCTGAGGGAGTTGGGGTTGTTCAGTCTGAAAAAGAGAAGGCTGCAGGGGGACCTCACAGTGGCCTTCCAGTACCTGAAGGGGGCCTACAGGAAAGCTGAGGAGGGACTTTTTACAGGGGCTTGCAGTGGGAGGACAAGGGGTAATGGTTTTAAGCGGAAAGAAGAAAGATTTAGGCTAGAGATTAGGCATAAATTCTTCAGTGTAAGGGTGGTGAGACACTGGAACAGGCTGCCCAGGGATGCTGTGGGGGCTCCATCCCTGGAGGTGTTCAAGGGCAGGTTGGATGGGGCTCTGAGCAGCCTGTTCTAGTGGAAGGTGTCCCTGCCCATGCAGGGGAGTTGAAACTCGATGATCTTTAAGGTTCCTTCCAACTCAAAAAATTCTGTGCTTCTCTGATTTGCTAGGCGGGGGAACTGTGTATCTGTGTCAAGTGACATGGCAGTATTTGCTACAAGCATGTAGTACTTGACTGCAACACACAGCTAAGCAGGGATGCCCCCTACAGCTTTCTGTGGCGCCCCTCTCACCTCAAAGGAGACATGATCACCTTCTAGGCTCTTTTCCCCCATAACCCACCCGTGCTCTTGCCTCGAAGATTTTAGTCTCTGTATCTTGTTATTTTCATTTATTTTCCACAGGGTGGCACTGAATCCTCATTGCTAAAACCAGTTCATTATAACCACACCAAAATTTACATACAAGAATGTTATCAAGCAATGCATAGGTATATAGAAAAGGCACTCAAAGGTATATAAACAGGAAAAAGGTCTCTTTCTGAGAGAAGTGTAGGCAACGCATGAGACCTCTTCTATTCAAGGATTTTTAGATGTGCTAAGCAGTGTTTCAGTTTTCCTTGTGCCCAATGCACCTTACAAGTAAAATATCCTCCATGCTACACCAGTAATTAATACTATGCATGCATACAAAATCAGCCATTGTACTTCAAAGGCAGGTTTATTTATCCAGTCATGATGGAGGAGCTGAGCCTGGAAGCAGCAGTAAAGCAGCTCAGCATTGATTAGTTAAGTCCATTTTTAAACACTTTAACCACCTGTGGGTGTGCCAGATATCTTCAGGGATTTATGTTCAGCAGAGAAAATCCTAGGTGAAGCACAACCTAGGCAGTGTCTGCCAATCTCTGTTATTAAGCATCGAGAATGTACATTGCATCAAAAAGGATGAGGCTGTAGAATACTGTGGGCCAATATTCCAAAATGTTTTTTTAGGTAAGGTTACAGCCACCAGCCTCCTACTCCCAATTCCTCTGCCTCACCTCATCAACTACTAAGCCCCACAATTAAGTATTAATTCCCATTCCAATACCTTGTGATCCCCTCACCTCAACAGCTAGGGCTACTCGTGGCAGAGCTGCAAGAGCTGCCAACAGTAAGACGGGGAACTAACAACGCCTTGAAGAGGCAATTCAGAAGGATCCTGGGATGGATGGGTCCAGGCTGTATAGGGGATGGGATTAAGGTGCAGTGATGAGCCAATGCACAAAGGAAAGGATGCAGTGAGAAGGTGGGAGGCCCCTGTGCCTCCTGGTCCCTGTGTTCCCCCTCTTTGCATCTGACATCACTGGATCTCCTCTGTCCTTGGGCTCTGCAGATAATTTCTCTAGGAAATTAAAAAGGAAGTGTTGATCTTTTCAGGACAAATGTACAGAAATTCATACCTTCAGTATTGTTTACTTTCTTTCAAAATAAGGCTACTCTATCCTAAATAAAAAGCTGTAGTCCCTTTATTTCAGCTCAGAGTTGTGATGTATCTTGATTGGTGTACAGTATGTAGCAAAGCAAAGGCCAAATACAAAGCAAAGCATTCCCTCAGACACTTCTTTTCTTTTTTCCTTTTTTTTTTTCTTTTTCCTTTTTCTTTTTTTTTGGAGGGACTGAGCTACAAAATGATGGGAGGCTAGTAAAACATTGCTCATCAGCTTTTTTTTTTGGTCCCCAGCTTAGCTCTGCTTACTTAGTCCAACATCGCCTTCCTCTTGATCCAGCTCATTTGGAGGCCGATGGTGGAAGACGCGGTTTATCAGAAGTCCAATGTGGCTAAAGAGGATGAAAGGTGGAGGCAGCCATGGCTTCTCATGGTAGGTCATAATGTAGCGGTACCGGTTGTACTTCCAGAGCTTGTTTGATATGGATTTCAAATCATAATAAACATTACTGAGAAGAGAAAGAGAGGGAGAAGGAGAGTAAGACACTCCTGCGAGGAATATTCCAAATGCAGCTTGTCTACAGATCTAATTTGACAATGAAGAGAAGTCCCATTCCTCAAGTGAGGTAAATCAGCTTAGTAACTTCCATTTAACAAAGCAGCAGCATGGGCCTGCAGCTAGTGCACTGAGAATGAGATCTTCAAAGCTGCCTAATGGATTTGGGGATCCAATTCCCACTCACATGGGCAACCGGGCAAAAATTTTCCCTGAAGTGTCTTTGAAATCTCAGCCAGATTATTTAAACTTTAACATATAGACTGAGAATTCAACATTGTCTGCCTTTTCGGACTGGATGAGATGTAGGAGTCAGGCTGAGGGAAAACTGTTAACAAAACAGTTCTACTGCTCTTCAGTGCGCTCCCCCTATGCAAAATATTTGCTGCAAAAGGTAGCGGATCTTCTGCAGAGCACTCTTCAGAGCTGCGATGATGTTAAACATCACTGTTGTTGCACTGATTTTCCATATCTACTATCACAGACCCAAACACAGGAAAGCAACTTCAGGTTTTCAGGCACTATAATTTCAGTTACATCATCATTCTACACACTGAACATATAATCACAAAAACATCAGCTTTGCTTCCGGGAGCATAATTAAATGTATTGCTCAAACTCATTTTTGGTCCCCCTTCTGGAATAATCAAATCACTAGGCAGTTTTAATATAGGATCATTGCTAAATATTTAAATCTAGAAAGAATTACAATTTCACGGCTGTGCATTAAGGGGCGGGGGGGGGGGGGGGAAGTTGCCTTGCTACAATTTCAGGAAAGGGATTTCTAATTGGAAGTGGGAATAGAATAAGTTTTGAACATTGAGTTTTCTTGAATATTAATCACTACATTTTTTAATTTGAAACTTTTTTAACCTATTAGCTGGCTTCTTCTTCCCCAGAAATAATAGAACTCTACGAGAAAATAATTAACTACTTGAGCTAAACTGCTCTTTACCAATACTTCAAAGAACTTGATCCACTACAAGACTTTCCCTGTTAAAACTTGAAAGGTTAGAATTATCATGAAGACACATTAATTACTACAGAATTACTATGAATTAATATGGAATTATTATAAAGACTCTTTCCACTCTGGCAGCAGACATTAGAAAGCAGATAGTTAAAAACACTACAGTAAGATTTCAGTCTAGAATGCATCAAATTGCATCAAACAACAGGAATCTTGGTAAAACAAGTGCAGCTTTTAGGCCCAAAGGGCAAATCTTCTAAGCTGAATTAATGTTACTTGTTTGCCAAATGGAGTTGTCCACTTTCACAGAGTCAGAGTCCATTTAAATGGCAAAACAGTTTAGGTGTCTGCTCAGCATCCACTTCCTCTGACTCTCTTGCTTTCACTGTTCTTTTTTATCCACCTGACTCCCAAGGAAGGTGCGGATATAACCACCAATATTCCACTGCTGGGGTATTTTTGTTTAAAGGTTTTTGTGGAAGCATTGGCAGAACAATTGCTCTTCTCAGTGATGTCCAGTGACAGGACAAGGGGCAATGGATGCACACTGGAATATAGGAGGTTCCATGTAAGCATCAGAAAAAACCTTCTTTACTGTGAGAGTGACAGAGCACTGGCACAGGCAGCCCAGGGAGGTTGTGGAGTCTCCTTTGCTGGAGACACTCAAAACCCGCCTGGACAAGTTCCAGTGTGATGTGCTCTAGGTAACCCTGCTCTGGCAGGGGGGTTGGACTAGATGATCTTTTGAAGTCCCTTCCAACCCCTAAGATTCTGTGATTCTGTAACATCTATTAGTTGCTTTTGCAGCAATATACCATGGTACCTACTTAAAGAAAGCAATAAGCAAATTGACCATGATGATGTACTGCACAAAGAGGTAGACAGCTTGGAGGAACGGCGTGAGGAAGGAGCCAGGAGGACAGTCTTCATTGTTTTCACAGACTGAAAGTTAAGGACATACAGAGCACAGTTAGCACAGAAATCAGAGCACAGCAGAGCAATGGCATATGCTCATTTGCCTGAGCAAGAGACAGAATAGTCTTCATTATTTTCACAGAGATACATTACAAAATTTCCAACTGCAAAGTCTACCTCCTCATAGAGGAAATCTGAGACCTTTTCGTGATACTACTGCCCCACAGTTTCCATTGCAATTCAGAAGCTGTAGATGCCATTTCATGTGTCTCAGTTCTTATACAAGTCACCCTGATTTTTTGTTAAGGGAAAAAGAGATACAGCTGAAATGATGGCACACACTCGAGTGCACTGAAACCCAAATCTTTGATCATTAAATCAAAGCTTTCATTGACTTCACTGTGGAAAGGATACAGCACGAGGGCTGATTTATAAGTACCAGAGTGGTATTTCTTTGGAGCTTCATTAACTCATGTGCAAAACAATATACAAGAATTTGTGAGATGAAGCTGAAAATCACAGGAATTAAGGGTTCCCCCTTAATGTTTTCAAATTTTCAGATAAATATGTTTCAGTCTTTATAATGTTAAATCAAGTTCTACACCCTTTAGGAAATTTAAAAACACATTTATAAGGCAGCAGCCCTAAATTCAGGACATATTCCAAAGCATAAAGAGCCAATGGACAGATATTAGCCTTATTTGGGAAGTGACAAATTTCTAAATGTTTCGCACTAATAGGTGACTAAATGGATTCAACTGTGAAACATAACAGTGTGCTTTCATTAAAGTCATTTTGACTTATATAACCAAAATACATAGCCATCATGTGACTGTTTGAGTAATAATAATGGATGCAACATCTATGCTGAAGTTTGTATCTTAAACATCTGTATTTAATTGCATACCTACTTCTCTGTTTTAAGGACTGTTTTACTTGTACCCATCACTTAGCAGCATAAGAGTGCCTTCCATCTGTAATGCTGAAGTATGTCCTGGAGTGCCTCATTCTCTCTTACTGAGACAAGGTCAAAGCCATAATCAAAATAAAAAACATTTTTCCTATTTGTATTTATCAGTTCCATTTTTTTCTATGTTCAACTGGTTTATCTGTTTAAGAATGGTGCCAGGTAACTCTTACTATGTTGAAAATTACTTTTTCTTTCTTCTTTTTCCTTTTTAGTTTTCTCTTCATTCTTTCTTCCTTTAAAGCAACTTTGTAGTCTTTTCTCCAAGAAATCAGCAGCTTTGGAGTCACCTGATTTGAAATTAATTTCACTGCCAGATGCTGTAACCAGGAACTACCTTTGTATTATTTCTTGTGTTCATTCCTCTGAGCTTTGCAATATATTCCATTTGAAAAGCTAAATTTGAAGGTTTTAAAGCTTAATCTTAACTTTTAGCAAATAAACATTCTCAGCTTTATTCATTCAGTATTACTTATTAAGGACATATATACAGTGGAAGCATAATTGTTTGAGAAAGAATATACTCAACATGTGGCCAAAACTCTAGCAGCCCAAAGTAGACATGTTTCTGCACGTATTACCTTTAAGCTGTTAAGCTGTACTGTGAAAAATTACCTACCATCTATTTCTCCAGCATACACCTCTCCAAACATCATCCAGTAGGGCTGAAATACAATATCTCGTGCCAGAGTCCAAGAAGGAGGTTCCTCTGGTGAAAGGATTGCCTTTCGTGACACTCCAAAACTCAACAAGACTATGGCCATCATGACCACAATATAGAACATGTTTGCTGTCTGGAAGACATGTTTGTATGAAGGAATTAGCTGTATTAATTACATGTAAAGGAGGCCTACATTGTAGGGAAGAGCATCAATCACTGCTTCTACTAATTAGAATACAAATGATGGACTAATAATCTAATATGCTGGAGGAAACAAAGACTTCTATGACCTGGACTACTTAAGTACTTTAAAGAGGTTAAAGTCATCTGAGATCAAAAAGGCCACAAGTTCTGCTTGCCTCTCAAGTCCTTCTTAAAATCTTTAGCAAGAATTTAAAACTGTGGAGACTTTATTATGGTGCATTTCCTCAGTCGTATTTCTTCCAAACTGAAAGCAAGGAATAACAGGGAAAATTATTTTGCCTTCTAATGCTGAATGAGAATTACTATGCAAGAAATAATGTAGAATTATTAATAAGATAGTTCCAAATAACTGAGGGAAATTACAGTAGGAATCTGCAGCTGTCCCTCAAGACTAGGCAGCAGTTCAGCAGCAGCTCTTACTCCAGAAGAAAAAAAAAATAACTTTGATCTCAGAGAAATTTTGCCTACTAAAATGGCATATAATTATTTGAATCAAAATGTAAAATAATAATGAGACAGTTTCCAAGAGCTATGGGAATTATTTATAGTAGCAATCCCATCTGCCAGAGACAGTGATTCTTTCTTCTGTTATCAAGCTGCATCAGAAACTCTACCCAAATGCAACCTTTCTCTAAGGAGTGAAGCAAAAAATTATTTTTGTGAATAAATTCAAATAATTAATAAATTAGAGAGAGTTGAAATCTGATTATGGTCAATTTGCAAACAGAAAAATACATGGTATTTCTGGGTAGTACACTCACTGTGAATTATTAGGTGAACTCTCCTTTGACCATAATATTTTTCTGTCACTTCTGACATGTTCCTCAACTGATCCTCAACTGATGACTTAATTACAAAAACGTTGCTCCAAAGCATAATACTTACCATTTTTCCAATCATTGTCAGGTATGGACCAGCATGCTGATTCACAGCAAAAAGATCAAGGAGCCGAGCATACCAAAATATTATATCCAGGCAGTAAAGTAGCCTCCCTGCAGTTTGAACAGGGGGTCCAGACCAGCGCAAGCCAAACCCAATCATAAACAGGATGATAGCTATAGTATCAGTAAAATTCCAGTATTCATAAATCCACACCTTCACTTTTTGGCGGAATTTTCCAGGTTCTGAGATAAATACCTGAGTAGAATGTGGGGGGAAAACAAACAAACAAACAAACAAACCCCAAACAAACAAAAGCTCCATTAAAATCAAGGACACATTATTTTATCTTTCATGTCTGAATTGTTCCATGATATTTGGGAATGTGTAAATTGCTTCCTTTTTTATAAAACTGCATATTGTGATTCATCACTAATTGAGGTTTGTACTTAATAGTGCCGTATTGTTTAAGTATGCCATACCAAGTAGGACAGCTTTTCCTAAGGAAAATCAGATTCTGAGCTTGAATCAATTCTCTAAAAAGCACATTCCTCAGCAGAAATAGCAGCCAGTATAGAACTGTTATGCACATGCATCATTACAAATTAACAAGCATTTTCTAGAGAAATGGTCATGACCTGCAACAGCCCTTGCAAAAGTCCCTAAGTCATGGAAAGTACCAACCTAACCTTGCTGATGGGAAAATAACTAATGCCTCTTATTTCAGACTGAAAATATCTCTATAAAGATCCTTGTATTCCACCAAGGACATGCTAAAAAAAGGAGTGCTGGCAACTAGCAAGGTAAACAATGAAATGTTCACTCCTTGAACTGCGAGGTGCCCCAAAGGGATTTTAAGCTTCACTGAGCAAATGTGTGAAGTGGAATCTTTGGGAGACCATAAATAAAACCTCTGCACATTTCAGAGTGAGGCCAATTATGCAGTGTTATGTGAGATCACACTGATAAGTACCAAGGAAAGGAGATACTTTGAAATGTTACACCCTGATCCTGCAAGGATTTATGCATATGAACACATTAATGTAAACAAAGTGATCCTACTCAGTTCAGCTGGACACACTCACATGAGGAACTAGTTGCAGTCTCAGGGCCTAAGGCTTTAACAATTAGTTGATACAATCTAGAGTAACAGAGGTTTGCAGTTATATTTCACAAGGTCCTCAGGAGTTAATTAGCTGCACGTGTTAAGACACAGTGTCCTACAAAGTCTTTGTCAGAACTAGTGCACGGACAAAGAAAATCGAGTAGACAACATGAATTTCAAAGTCTCCATTGAATGTTAGTGCTAGAAAGAAGAGCTGATGTTTCCACTGTGCCACCATCAACAGCATACAACAGCACATCATTGATTTCCAAAGTGCTTGCCATTTCATATTAATTTTTTTCTCAATTTGATAATCCTTGTGTAAATGTTTTTCAATTTTATCTCATGCGATCACAGGACTTTTATGTTTATCCAGGCTTTAACATATTTCCAGCATTTTTGCTGCCCGTTGAAAACATTCACCTCTCTTGTACTGATGTTGCAGTCTTCTGAGCAATCTGTTGTAACAGCATCCTTCACCCAGAACTGCCAATACTTTTTTTTTTTCAATGTTATTCCTCCAGAAGCACCACATTTTAAGTATCATATAAAATTCACATTAGTATTGTTCACTATGTGCCAATTCTACAGTGAAGATATGTCTGACTGGATACAATAATTTCAGAAACTCATTGCTGCATTTGTCCCCAACCTCAGGTATGAAGTGCAGGTTGTGTTCAGAAGCTCGGATCTAAATAACTACAAATACTTGTAATTAATTTTGATTGGATTATCATTTATCCATGCTCAATGAATCCAGTAATAAAAGTTAATAGTGGTTCATTTCCAGTTAGACTTGATGGAGAGCCATGGATTATTCCACACAAAACACCTATGAATTTATAACAATGTCCAGACTCCAAGTAAATATCTAAATATAAATTCCATATTCGTTATAGGAAATCTAATGGTCAACTCCAAAAACTTAAGAAGCGAGTGCCTGCATCGAGGCTCCAAATTTCAGTTCAGCACAATCACTCTCAAGTGACCTGCGCATTACCACTGGCTTTACACAGAAAATTGAGATTAAAGGACAAGCTTTAAAAGCCCAAGTACCAGTTTTTAAATAGAAAGACTTCTCAGAAATAAATGTCCTGCATAATTCTTTCCTCTGCTAAATTATCTACAAAAATAATGCAGGATTTGGCATTCTTCAGTTTATGGTATTCTCTGGTTTATAATATATCATCTATAGATTAGAAGTGTGAATGGAAAAGCTTACCTCCCTGACTTTTTCAATTGCAGTGCTGAAAATATAAATGATAACGAGCCACTCTTGTACACTTGGTCTTGGTTCCATTTTCACCAACACAGTGTAAGTGAAGAGCATGAGAAAAGCCATGTACGCCATCTAAAAAACATGCAGTATATAATCCACATGCACTAAAAATCTGCAAACATAGACTATAGGTAGTCAGTCAAGGGGGCACTGTCTATTATTTGAGCCCAAAAGCTTTCCTCCAGTTCTACAAAATATTCTTTAATGACAATAACCTTAGACATAATTTATAAATTAGTGCTTTTGTGCTGAAAAAGTGGGAGCAGAAGATGTACTATAGCACCACATGTGCACCTAGATCCCAAATTCATATATAAGACAGATTATTTTATCTTCACACAATTCCTTGAATGTAAAGGCAGTGCTGTGCTTTTATCCTAACCTTCTGCAGGAGCAAGTCAGTATTCTCAAAGCTATCTGAATCCCTGCTGGGTAATCAGTGCCCTCCAAAACAAAAGAAGAACAGCATCAGGTGGAAAGTACATATATTAAAGGTACCAGAACATGCTATAAAGGTACCTGAGATAATATATTAGCAACCTATAAAGCAGTTAATAATAGCCTGTTAAAGGAGTATCAGTTTACAAAGATGGTGGTCTGACCCAACAGCCTGATCTTAAACATCCGAAGCTCTACTGAAACTAGGTTGGTTTCTAAAATTGACTCAATAAATGCATATTTCTCTACAATAAATATATGTCCTAGAGATGAAAATTCACTCCTTCAGAAACAGTTCCTAAAGAAAGGGACACAAATATCTGTGAGGTATTTAAGGTCAGCTTCAAATCTGTCTCTGCATGTGCAATTAACCACTGTGAAAAGCTGTGCTCCTGTTTTATTTAGTTTCTTATACTTTCTCTTTGGTTGTTTTTTTGTTTTGGTTTGTTTTTTAATACAGATTTTAGCAGAAAAAAAATTTCACTTAATTGTGAGAGAAATATTTAAATGTCTTCACATCCACCCCCACCCCTATGTGGCTGCAAATCCATGCTAGGCAAAGTAAAAGCATCATCAAGGGGTATTTGAGGGATCAAAGGAACGTTTTGGCAGTCTGAGTTCTAGCGTGATGACCAACCGTGTGAAACCAGAACTTGACAATTGGTGCGTTGTAGAACTCATAGATTTTTCTAGTGCCAGGCAGGTTTCCTCGTCCACCATCTACTTGGCTTTCATCGAACTTCTGAGCAACCTTCTCCACATCATAATCCTTCTTTAAAAGGAAACAGTATTTTAAAAATAAGATAAGGTTTTGTCATGTTAGGGGGAAGACAGGCACAGATGCTTAAGCTTTGTTATGAATATACAAACCATTACGGTAACTTCATTTTCTCTGGATATAAACATTTCATTTGCAATAAAATGTGCACTTTTCCACTATAAATATTCATTTAGAGTTTGCCCGTATGACTACAGGCAGTGGACTGGGCATTAGCAGACCTGAATCCACTCCTGTTTCTGTCACGTATTTCTTCAAGTTTTTAAGTGAAGTCACTTAATCACTCTGTGTTTCACTTTTCCCATCTGTGAAAGAGCAATAAATAACAACTCCCAATGTGACATAACTGTGTTATGCAGAACTACACTAACAGCTGTGGCATATTCTGCAATTAGGGAATGACTATCACATCTCCTCTCATGTATACAGAAAATGTCAAGACAGAGAAATTCTGAATACAGGATCTAATTGCTAATCTTGATGTACTGCACACCTGATTAGAAGACAACGATAAAATAAGTACTCCCTAACAAAGATTCACCTACAAAAAAATACAAGTAACTTCTTGATTATTTTCAGTAAAACAAAAGCAACAAAAAACCCAGAAAAGAAAACACAATTGATTTTGCATGCAGAGTCTGACACTTGTTGGAGTACTTCTGCGAATGTACAAATATCTCATGGCTGCTGAGGCATAAGAGCTGCAGACACACAGCAGTGGGCAACCAATAAAACCAGATGGTGTTGAAAAGAGTTTTCAGAGATGAAGAAGAGAGAGGCTTGGGTGAACTATAATAGGTAATAGTTGGGCAAGGCTGAGGGAACCAAACTACCTTGTTCCATTTTGCTTCAATGCTAGCCAATTGTCTTGGGTAATACCAATGCTAAAACGCATTGCTACAAGACAGCTGCACTTTTTATGTATTTATCCATACTACACAGTATTTCCTAGGGTTTTCAGGGGAAAACTGATTTGTTTTTGTCCCATTAGACTCAGAAAAGTGCTAAACCAGAGAAGCTGATACACAGAATCATTCCAGTGTGTTAGCATCAGATCCTCCAAGGTGAAGGAGAGAATTCCAGCTACAGCAGGTCACTGGAATGTATGTCTGTGTGTGCAAGATGTTCACACACATAACACATTTACATTGTTGAAATTTTCTGTACATTTTTCTGTAATATTTCATATCAAGAGTATTCAAGTATCTCAGTCTACTGGTTTAAGCAACACTCTACATTAGATAAAATCAGAAGGTAAGCTTATTGCTAATACTGGAAGAAAGCAGCCCTGTGTGAGGCAGGTCAAAACACTGATTACACACATTGCTGTGTTCCCTTCTGCCACATTGCAGGGCTGCATATAATTACAATTGGCCTGTTCTCAGGATCATACCTGTTACCCATCCCACAAAAAAAAACATTTTTTAACTGACTATATTAGACAGGCACTGCAGGAGATAATGACTTGGAAGATTTTTCTGCATCAGAAAGAGAAAACACAAGTGTGACACTGACAGGCCTACCACGCTGCTGCAAAGGTCCACAACAATTCACTCTGTTTTATTTTTTTTTCACAAATTAAAAGTTAACTGATAAGGTCTCAAGCAATCCAAAATGCTTATCTGCTGTTAGACAAACAGAGCAGAGCAAAAAAAATTACGTGACGCTTCTCACTTAACAATCTTGTTGTCACTGGTTAGGACCTCAGCAACATTTACCCTTTTGGATGGAAATTGTCTGTGTCTGCCATCCATGTCAGACTGAAAACTTTTGGAAATTCTCAGTTCAAGGAATGCTTTGTGCAGAATGAGAAAAAGAAAGGACAGGCAATTTTGCTTAGAAGAAGTCTGGGGGTATTCAGATCTTAAAAGGCAAAGCCTTCACCTATTCTGGTGAAATTCCACCAACAAGCCTAAGTGGGACCTATGGATTGAGAGCCATCCTGAGGAGAAAGA
Organism: Apus apus; assembly: GCF_020740795.1. Classification (NCBI taxonomy): domain Eukaryota; kingdom Metazoa; phylum Chordata; class Aves; order Apodiformes; family Apodidae; genus Apus; species Apus apus. Next base: position 37,559,784 of record NC_067312.1, on the reverse strand, counting down.
CTTGGGGGTGTTGGTTGACAAAAGGCTCAACAAGAGCCAGCAATGTGTGTTTGCTGCCCAGAAAGCCAACCATGTCCTGGGCTGCATCAAAAAGAAGTGTGGTCAGCAGGTCAAGGGAGGTGAGTCTCCCCCTCTGCTCCACAATCACAAGACCCCACCTGGAGTACTGTGTCCAGTCCTGGAGATCCCAGCACAAGAAGGACTTGGACCTGTTGGCAAGTCCAGAGGAGGGCCATGAAGATGATCAGAGGGCTGGAGCACCTCTCCTATGAAGAGAGGCTGAGAGAGTTGGGGTTGTTCAGCCTGGAGCAGAAAGGCCCTGGGAAGATCTCATTACTGCCTTTCAGTGCCTGAAGAGGGCCTACAGGAAAGCTGTGGAGGGACTACTTACGAGGGCATGGTACTACTTACAGGATGCAAGGTAAAAGCTTTAAGCTGAAAACCGGTAGATTTAGGTTAGACATTAGGAAGAAACTCTGGATGGTAAAGGTGGTGAGACGCTGCAACAGGTTGCCCAGGGAAATTGTGGAAGCCCCATCCCTGAAGTGTTCAAGGCCAGGTTGGATGGGGCTTTGAACAACCTGATCTAGTGGGAGGTGTCCCTGCCCACGGCAGCGGGGGTAGAACTAGATGATCTTTAAGGTTCCTTTCAGATCATTCTGTGATTCAATGATTCTACAACTTCGTGCAACCACAGTTCCCTTCAGTGTTTCAGGACTCAGCTCAGGTGACTACATCAAAAGCACAGTGCTTCTCTTGTGTTTTCAATGGCATCTCTGCTAGGCTCAAGCAATGCAGAAGTAGAGATACCTGGTTTTTCAACAAAGAGGGTTAAAGCTAGAGCTCTAGAAGGGCTACGATCTAATTCAGGAAAAAACATCATAAGGAGAGACTAAGAGTGAAGGATGGCCATGGAGAGAGGGAGAGGCTGTGGCTGAGATGCAGGTAAGAGGTTGCTGGCCCGGCAGAGTGGGAGGAAGGAGGGAGTTTCAGAGGAAGGGACCTGGACTGCATCAGCTCTGCTGTCTCCCTGCTTTGGATAGCTCAGCTGGGCAACCTGAATTGAGTTTTATGGATGTGATTTTGTGTACAATATGAAATGATTCTTAGGTTATTTGTTATACAAGATTACATATGTATTTATGTGCAGCTTGAATAGATTTTATGCCTGTGTAACTGAAAATAATTAAAATCTCATTGTCCTTCTGTGAGGTTAGGAAGGATTTTCTAGTTATAACTAGTACAGAAGTGACACCTAGCACAGATGAAGTGACTTGGCCAAGGTCAGGGATAAAACCAGGGATCAAACCCTCATTTCTTGAGAATTGAGCCCCAACAGTTCCAGCTGATCATTTCCTCCTAACTCCTCAGGCTTCTACTGTGGTAAACAGGCAATCATGACACGCAAATGACTGATCACGTCAGACTAACCAGAGACAAGGCATCTTTAGTGCTGGTTGTACTCTGATCCCCATGATACCAGGTGAACTGGTGGAAGTCTTGAGACTGAGGCACATGAGACATTTCTGCCTTGCTTTTAAACTCCAGCATCAAGATGGTGGGAGGCAGGAGAATACTCATTATGACCTGAAAAAGAGACACAAGATTCAGGAAAATAATTCAGCAGTGACAGCATAGACCTGAGGCCATACTAAGCCATGGATGGTGCCTGCACAAACCCTATGCAACTTCACTGTCCTGGGAGTGAGCCACTTGTGCAAGGAATCTCTATATCACACCCCTAAAAAACTTCACAGAATGCATTCTCCTAATGTCATCCTACAGCTGCTTTTGCAAAAAAGTAAACTGGAGGCAAGTACTGCCTTCCGTCTCTGCCTTTCTTTTCTCCCCCAGATGTGCACATTTCAATTTACGCTTAAGCACACTGGTTGAAGCTGCACTAGACATATTCATAACCACAAATACATGTATAAAGCATCTACACAGCACCTCAATGCTCAGAAAAGCTGGAGTGACATTACCTTAAACCAGGAGTTCTTCCGCATCTTCAGACGTCCCATCCACATATCGGTCAGCAGCATCTGTGTGCAAGTATGGGACACGAAAGGCCGCAGCCCCACAGACACTGCTAGTTTTAAGCAAGTTGAGTTGCTCCAGTTTTTCAGTTCATAGGTCAGTAATTTCATGGCCATCTGCTCATTTTGTTTGAATGCTTTTTCCAGCACATCTAAGGCAAGCTGCCCAAATTCCCTAGAGCCAAATGAATTAAGAGTTAATATAACAGCAACAAGTCAAAACTCAGAACCAGTGTTGCAGAGAGGTTGGTTTGAAAACTCCGTTAACTAAAGCTCTGCTAACAATCTCAGTATGTCTTCTCCCATTTTTCCCATTGCCTTATCAATATAACTAGTGAAAAATAATTTGAGGGGTAAATCTAATATTTAGTTCCAATCACAAGGTTTAGGGTCATTCTGGTTTCTCTTTTTTTATTTGTTTTGTTCTTAATCTCAGTCAGCAATCAAAATTGACCCTAAAAAGTCCTGTGTACTTCCTTCAACAGCAGACAGCAACACAGTGAGCAAGCACTGCAGGCAGCTGCAGAAGCTTCTTCTTTTATATTGGCTCTTAAACATTCGTAGGAAGACTCCTCAAGGAAGATACAATTTCCTTTCATTAAGCTTTGGAGCTGCATGTAAAACAAGACAGCACATTTTATTGTACTCTGAATATGAGGCCTTATGTCCACAAAGCATACAATATGTCATTAATAAGAAAAACTACCATAAAATGCTAACATTAAACTACAAGCTAGAAGAAAATTCTTTGTCTACTTAATTTTTAACACACTCATTTATTTCAGTATACACTTTTCTTTAAGTCTTACACAAAGCAGGGTCTAAGCACTGATATTAGTTTGCTCATTACCACATTACAGATTTGAAAGGTCCAACACACGTGTCATACTGCTTTTTAACAAGTTGAAGGAAGCTGTAAGGGAAATTTCAGTCTTCACCTTGACCATTAAGCAGACAGTGAGCCATGCATTACTCATCCATATTTTAATTTTCAAATATGCAACTAGTTAACATGCTAATAGCTTTACTTTAACTCTTGGCCAGACTGCACACTGATACAGAGCTCCGTTATATAATATGAATCATGAGCATCTGAAAGTATTTCTTTTACACTCCACAGTCCATGGTACCACCAACCTTATGAACTCTTAGTGGATTAGCAAAATACCTAACCATTCAAAGCACTGCAGAACTTTATTAAATGAAGTGAAAGGAGAACACGAACTTTGAGTATTTCTTGAGTTCTTCTGAAGTGTCATCCACCATGTTGCTCTGTTTAGCTTCATGTGCCATTGCCCTGTAAAGTTTACAAGCCACAACAGCTTTGACCATGGCTTCTTCTCCATGCTGCCAGAAGAACATTGCCATCCTCTGTCTTTTCATTAATACTGCCCAAACCAGGAGGTCATTATAGGGGTAGATAAACCCAGGTGACTCATAATTATCTGCAAAGTTTATATCCTCTTTTGGTTTCTTCTTACACTTGTGGAAAGCAGTGGATCTTTCCTATTAAAAAAAAAAAAAAAAAAAAAAAGTCTCAATGAACCGTTGAGGTTAAGATGTATGTAAATAAAAATGCACACAAATTTAAATTACAAGTAACAAACTATTTGATCGTTACACACTATTAAGTCATTAACCACAGCTAGGATCATATTCAGATTACCAATGCTTAGAAGCCAGTAACATTACTGGAGGAAAAACTCTCCTTTTTCTGTACCCATGCCATTTGCAGTCTTGTCTTCCATAGTGTTTGGCAGTCTCCAAAATCTGTGATACCAAGACCCTACTTTTAGTCTTTTCTTGTAGTTACGTCATGACAGGACAAAAAGCAATCAGTAGACTGAAACATACACCATGGACTCGTGATACTTAATGATGTTTTTTACTGTCTGCCATACTTGTAATGTAAACTTGTTATACATTCATGTCTGGCTATTTGTCCACTAAAAGCAAAGAAAAAGTCTTACTTGTATAAGTGAAGTTGTCTCAGTGCTATAAAGGGTTCATTTTGGCTCAGACTGATTTCAATAAAGCCATTTATATTCATTCTACTTTATTATTTGTCTATCAGATGTATGTATGTGGTGATCTTTGCTCTTTTATCATACTTTCTTAGAAAGAAAATATTCTCTCATCATTTTCCAGGTATCAGAACTGCGTTTCTTTTTAGCAGGCTTGCTGAAGCTACTTTAATAAGCAATCATGAGAAAACATCTGGAAAGTCAGAGAATTCCTACTATTGCTTCCAAATAAGAAGAGTTCATACATGCTTGATGTTCAGATGTCTGGTGATACCACCTTTTAGTGAACAAAAGTTCTAGGAGGAGTCTGTGCTTGATTTCAACATTAAAATGGCAAGATCTGTATTTCGTGAACAGTGAGCAGTAAAACGTTGCTTCTATAGGAATCTAAGTAGAATTATAACTAACAGCATGACCAGCATATGTATAAAATCTCTTAGTAAAATTATTAGCAGCCTCATACATTCTAAGCAAAGTCTACAATAAGCAATTATATTACCTTGTATTTGTAAGGCTGTGCTGTTCTGAAGAACTGAGAATGCAAGGTACTTTCAGCAGATCCCATTCTACTACCTGTCTGATTACTCTGATGAAGGGAATGAGACAGGCTCTGGGAAAAACTGGAGAGTACTCTCTAGATCCAAAGGTGCACCATAAAACACAAGGAGAGAAACGTAAATTAGAGATTAAGTTTGCCTGTACTTACTTCTGATTGCAATGGTGCATGTGGAAACTAATGTTATTCAAAGACTAGTGAGTCAGCAATCACTTTAACTACCACTGGAGCTTATAACCATCAGGGAAAAAATACCTTGCTACATCTAATTTAGAAAATACATACTTTTCTGAATCTCTAAATTAAAAATTCTGATCTCACCAATAGCATCCACCAAATACAGTAACAACAGGACATGCCCCCAACTGCAATCACCCAACCTGGAAGTTCTTCTGAGTGCCTACCTCTATAAAAAGTGCCATTAAAAAACATGCCTTTAAAAGACATACATTCTCTTAACTATGGCTGATCATTTCCTCCAAAGGATGGCGTATGTGTCATCCCTGGGCATTTTGTTCAGTGTTGACTGAGAGGGAAGAAGGTTACTACCTGAATCACTAGTACTCTTCTATGCAGTTTTTAGTTATAGGATTGTGTGGTTCCACCCATTGCTGCTAAGGTCATATTTCATGAGGATACAGTGAGGAGTATTACAACTGCTGAAATATCCCTTCTTAAAAATTATTTTAAGCCAGGGACACACAGGAAGCTCTGTATCTGTTTTCCTATTCATTCCAAGGAACAGCTTTCATTTCTTCTCATTTTCCCTGATCACCTTGCTGTTCTTCTATTAGTCATGAAATCTATACAGGGGAAGGAAGATTTTTTATGTTTGTTTTTAACATATGTAAGTACTTCAACTAAAGCCCAGTTCTAGTCCAAAAACCAAGGAGAATCCTTATTCTGTAAATCTGCTCCTTCTGTGATGTTGAGAATTATATTCAGCTGAGATGTTTAGGCTGTTTTCAAGGTACTAGTTTTGGAAAGTCAATGGGGAAATGAAAAGTGTTAGCATGTTTGCACACTGTTGCTCTGAGGCTGTTTGTTCGTTTGTTTGTAGAGGTAACGCTATTGATATGTAGATATGGCACAATGCTATGCCATACAGTAAAACACCTGAAGCATTTAGAAGGTGCAGAATGGCACACACATCCAAGCACAACCCCCTGCCTGCACAAAGTCACTGTACCATGGGTGCAGCCTGGCACATCCAGCATGCAACTTCCCTTGTGATGGCCACTGCATCATGGAAAGACTTCTGCAGGGCAAACCGAGCTCATTGGCCTGGGCAGAAATATGAACCACTAGCACTGAGCTGCTTCTAAAAGATAAGACATTTGCTCAAAACCTGGGTCAGGGATATCCATGTTTCTCTTCACTGTGCTGACATGCTCTAAGTCTAGTTCAATGCCTGTTGAATTAAGTATTTCTGTGGCACAGTTCAAGTTGCCAGAGCAGAAACATACAATTTCTTTGCAATAGGCAAAATGGTGGTTGATACTGCCTTGTTGATGGATGTCAAGCAATGAACACAACCCAGCTATCAGACACAAAGGTGAATTTACTGAACTAATAATTAATTTAACAATCACCAGTGGTCTGGGGGGGGCAAGAGTAGCTTGGTGAGGGATTTGTCCTTTTTTATTTGCAACCTTTCCACAGTTGCCTTCATAGAACAGACAAGCATGACACATATTTAACTGATGGTCTTCAGCCAAATCACAATGACAGCCTGAGCTATTTTCATGTGTCACATTTTGGCTTTTTTTTTTTATGATCCGTAGTAGCCATTTCACAGAAGTTACCTTGTGTTTTCTGTAGAGATCATTGTAGAGAATTCGGAAATTTTTCCTTGTGTAGCTGCTCCGATAAGCTCCACCAAGAAGGTACTCTATCACCAGCCCAATATCAATCAGTGATATCTTGTAATCCAAGGAAAGGGTATTCTGAAACACCAGATGTCACAAGCATTTCATGATGTGATTATATGCAATGTCAGACCCCTACTACTATGAGGAGGTGCAACTGAGAGCTCCTGCATCTGTCAGGAAAGAGTACACATTCCTTAGGCATATGAAAAGTGTGATGTCTACAGTCCACTGCACCTGCATGGCATAGGGTGAACATTCCAATGTTCACTAGACCAGCTTGCATTCAAAAGTGAAAGGAATGCTTCTTCAAGTTATTCACCAACAGAGACACTGAAAAAATTATTCTCCTGACAAGAGAAAACCATCATGGCATAACTCGCTTAATAAACTAGTTCATCAATTAAAAATTAAGAAATGGATGAAGCATGTGTTGAATTTTGTAGAGTACTTCCTTGAGTCTGATCATCTCTTGTAGAAGTTCAAGGATGTACGACAACTAGAACAGCAGCTGCACATGCATTAGCTGTAGCTTCTGAGTCTCTCACCACTTGTGTTTAATGCACTACTATTTCCCAGTTTACCTCCACTGTGCTTCCAAGACATGAGGTTTCTGACAAATTCTCTGAAGAACAGATTATCTTCAATGCAGATTTTAAAGATTATTGGTAAAACCTTAAACCACAACTCTTGAAAGTACAAAATGAATCTGTAGAAGAACAGGGTCTGAATGCATAATGGTGCTATGTATTCCTAGCAGTGTATACCTTTCAGACTGTGAAAAGTAATTTTCTTCACTAAACTGAGGTTTATTTCAACAGACTTTAGTGGCAAGACTCAACATGGCTAGCTAAGGCACACTTAGAAGGCAGAGGGAAAGGCAAAGGGAACAGAAGGCACCAACACGCTGAGCACTCTGGGGCAAAAGCATGCCTCACAGGATAAAGCTTTGTCATTGAGAGTTAGGCAAGAATTTCTGACTCCTCTGCATTACAAAGCGTATTTAATGCTATCAGGGCAGACTGCAATCTATCTCGATTCAAATGTAGCAGCAGCAAAGTTGTGCACACTTATGGAGAAACTATTCTGAAATACATGTTCACATCACTGTGCTGACTGTCCTAGCTACTGTGTTACTATCTATAATAAGATGGCAACTGCACATTCACTGAGCACTTTTGCATTCTTACAGAAGCTCAGGTGAAAAAGGCTTTTTGGTGTTTAGACCTGTTTGCAGGTCCCAAGTGTTAGCTTACCCAGCAGCATGGAAAGTTTTGAAATCACGCACTTGTTTTCTACCTAAGTTCCACTATTCAATTGAAAGATGCAAAAGCTTCCCTATAGATGTGAGTTTTCTCAGATTGTCCCAAGATGTAACCATGGGAGAGCTGTCATATCAAGGGGCTAACTACTTCAGTATCAGTGAGAAAGACAGATTCCTCAGCCTGGAAAAGTTTAATGTATATTAAAAGCAGAGATTTTCTATATCTATTCCATAAATTAGACATCAAATAAGTCTATCTGTATGGGAAAACAAAGAAAATAGCTTGCTATGAAGACCAGAATACACTACAGCTATTTATAGAAGCATGAATGGGATTAACATGAAAGTCACCCACAGTAAGAAAATCATACTAGAAATCCCACTACTTGAGACCACAGAACTCTGCAGACTGTCAGACTTACAATTTATTTAACCTTAGAGTTCCACATCCTGGAATGAATAAGCCAACTAATCTAGTTTTGAATCTAGGCACCTCCTGCAGTGAAGACTAAATGCAGAAAGAACCGCTTATCCCTTCCTGGCTAAGTAGTACTGTGAGGGACAACGGATAGCAGGAATACGAAATAAATTAACTGTGTAGCTAAAAAAAGAAGGCTACCACTACACTACTAACAGAGCCAGTGCTCCATGCAGTAGTCATGTACTGCCACCTTCTGTTCTCCTAGGCAATGTAGCACATTAAAACAGGATCTTGTCACTGCTCAACAAGAAAAGACTTCTTTAGCTTTGGGGCAAAGCAAAAAAAAAGAAAACCTTAAAGCAATGAGCGTAATTACTGCAGTAATTCTCTAAGTCTTTTGTACAATCACTTCATAATCTCACTTCAGTAACTTGAGAAAGAGTCTGATCCACAACAACCATTTGACCTTGAAGTTAAGGTACAGGACCCTTGGGAGGATTCAGTAGTAGTATTCTAGTTAATTACTTAGGGGGATCAGTGGCATGAAGATAAAACTGCTTCATAGCTATAGAAGCGTAGTTATGAACCCATCACTTCTAACCCTTTAACTCCCCTCTATTACTTAATTGCAGTGTGCCAGTGGACAATGAAGTTCTAAGCTACCATTTTTGCTCCCCAGCCTTTCCTATGTCCATTACCTGTTTCACATCTTGAACTAGGTGATGCAGAAGTAGATTTGATGGTCCTTGTTTCTGTAGTGTGAAAAGATAGCAAACAAACATGTCACATACATCAATAAAGTAAAAGAAAGTAGCTAAGAGATCTGGGCAATATGCTACTGTGATTCAAACTCCCGACACTCAAACTCATCCTACAAACGTCTCAAAAAACTTTCAATACCAATCTGCCTCTATCTTAAATTTTGACATATTCTAGAAAGAAGTAGGTATCAGCTTGGTTAAGCAACAATTTTCAGCAGCACAAGCATGTACCAGATTCAAATGCGAACATATCTCTCATGAGCTTCAGGTGAGTACTCAATTTGGTTCACGTCAGTGACTCAGAAATAAAAAGCTGGGAAACCAATCAAAAAATCTAACATTATAATACAAAATTATCAAAACTCATTAATTTTCTTTTTTCTTTTATTTTTTTTTTTTCCAAAAAGCCTTCATAAAAATGTGGCCTAGTTATCAAATCTCTTAAGCAAGACAGTACTCTTTCTAGGGATTCTTATCTAAGGTTGTACTACTAGGATTTCAAATACTCACTATATTGTAGAGTTCTTCCAAACGAGATATGGTAAGAAAATGGTGCATGTTCACTCCATGCTCTATTAACAGCTTCACAAAATCCACACGGTCCATCACTAAGGCATCCAACATTGCCTGTTCCAAGGCACCAACCTCCAGAAGGTCAGAGATGAAGAAAAAGCTTAGAAAAATATGATCTTCTTTTAGAAATAATAAAACATTCCTGAACAGCTAGGGATCTCTTTATCACAATGATTTGTCTTCACATATATTTAAAGCGCATAGTACAAAAGAAAAAAATAGCTGGAAGAAGTGTCTGTGTAAATAATTCAACAGAGAGGGGGAGTAAAACTGAGTCTCCATAAACCCGATGTCTGTAGAGATTTCTACAAATCTCACTTTACAACCGGACTCAATAATAGATTCCCTACTCTTTAATTTACTTCAGAAGATAATGTACGATAACGGCAAGGGTTGAAGAAGCCTTTCTTGTTTGACATACAACAAAAGCCATTTCAAGGTACTGTATTTCAAGATCTCTCTATAGAACTTGAAGTTCTTTAAAGCAGAATTCTTTTCAAATATGAGAGAGAATCTGCATTAATGTAAACTCTCAAAGACATCATGAAGCAGGGCTCTACCTACAACAGTGACCAAATAGTGAAAGCACTCTACTCATGGCACTTGCACTGAGCTCAACAGGATTTCTACTTGCAAAATAGCAAAGGAGTTGGTCACATAAGGTTCACATAAATCCAGATAAATAATTTCTACAGAACACATATGCAAAGAGAATGCAGGGGGGTCGGCAGAATGAGGAAGATGGCACAAAAATGGGGCAGGTGTTAGGGCTAACTTGGCACATGAAGTTAGTCCTTTCCATGTACAAATTTATGTTTGGCAGAAGTCATAGTAAAAGATGACCGATAAATGTTACAGAATTGTCACACATGAAAATAAAAGTTATGCACAGTTTCTGAATTATTGGTGTTTCTCCCAGAAACATCTTGCAGTGACTGTTCTCACACTACATTTCCTTGAGCAGTCCCTTCCTTGTGCTGGTGGTGTGTCTAAAAAGGTTTAGGCAGATGTCTGGTAATTACTAGAATGGCATGCTGTTATAAAGTCCATTTGGGACTGAGCTGACAATTAAGGAAAAACATAATTACAGCTGGTTACAATCTTTTTTATCGGCTGAATTTTTCAGACCAGTTCTAAAAACAAACTGCCACAATGTATGCATAACTGTGCATGTTTCCTTAAAACACTGAAATAGATAGAAAAATACTAAGACTGCATGGACAATCACCTAAAAATTGCTGCTTGGCTATCTAATTCAAAATTTGAACACGTAAACACAATAAACATGCACAAAATGTAGACCCTGACTGTCACAGGTCTAGCAGACCCTGGCAGTTGGAGTGGCACTCCTTTAATTAAGCAACCAATGAAGTCAAAAGCAAACTGTAAAATTGTGCTTGTGCATTTCTTTTCTTCTGTTTTGTTTTCTTTTTCCTTCTGTACAATGCATGAAGAAAATATTGTTGCTTAAGATTTTTTTTCCTGCTTAGTCAAAAGAAAAACTTTCAGGAGTGTAAATCATTCTATTTTTTGCTTGGAGAACCAGCAAGAGATATAAGGCTTGTTTATTACAACCTCTCTACACCTTACTTGAAGGGGAGAATATATTCATTATTTGACAACGGTTTTTCTGTCAAAATGGTGCTGAACAATTGCACTGAAACAGATATGAACAGGTATGTAGATCTTTTTAAAACATAGCAGAAGCAGAGGAGCAGGAGTACTGGGACTGCCAGTAAAACTGTAAGGCCAGAGGATGATCAAGGTGTAAAAGAAACACACAAGAAGATAAGGCTATTGTAGAAATGATAAATGAATTCATTGCCTCACTGCTCACTACAGAACATCTTAGAAAACTTCCTACATCAAAGCTGTTCTTTATGGTAGATAAATCTGAGGAACTGTGTCAAATTGAAGTGTCAGTAGAAAAGATTATACAAGACATCCATAAAGATGTAGAAAATGTCAGAACCAGGTGGTATTCACCACCAGTTTCCAGAGAACTGAAGTACAGCTGAAATCAGCCCCTCTCACAGCACAGTGGAAGACAGTAGAAAATACGGTAATAGTTAAGAAAAATTAAAGAGTGTACAAGCTGTCAAAGTACAGCAGATCAACACAGTTGGAACTCTGTAATGAAAAATATGACACTACAATAAGGAATAAGCAATAACAGCAATATGGGCAAATACAGTAGAGTAAGAGGAAGCAAGGTAGGTATTTTGTGGAATGAAATCAGAACTCTATCAGAATTTTGGCAGAGACAATAAGAATAAAGCTGTCCAATTGATGCTGTACATTTGTATCCCCACAAAAGCTTTTGATGACACCTCCCCTGAAGGACTTCTAAACAAATTAAGCTGTCACAAGGCAAAAGGTCCTCCAATTGTTTAACAGCTGATCAAATACTAGGGAAAAGATTATAAGTAGTGGTGGAAGACCAAGAAAAAACACAGTTTTAAACACTGACTTGACAATACTTGTCGATGATTCAAAAACACTCATAATAAAACTGATTGGGAAGGGGTATGGAAAAATCTCAATATGGGCTAACCAGCCAAAACAAAAGATGAAATTCAATATTGGTAAATAAAGAATAATGTGCAGTTGGAAAACAACCCTATCTGCATGTCAATCTTGAAATTAACTCAGAAAAAATGTTAGTAGATATACCATCCAAAAGCATCACTGTTAGCTGGGTATAAGTTGGAAGAAAGTAAAAAAGGCATACAGATTATTAGGATTTATACTTAGATTAATACAGAATAATGTATAAAACATTAGTAATTCTCTAAATATCTTAATGAAGAACACCATATCTTGAATGTGGGTACAGTGCTGGTCTGCCTGTCCCAAAGGTGAATCTAAGAGCTAAAAAAAGTACACAGAAGAGCAGAAAAAATTGTCAGAAATACAGAAAAACTGAACAGATTATCACCTTGGGAAAGGTAGGAGGGAAAGGTGGGGGAATATGCAATAGGCTCTAAAATCTTCTGTGTCAAAGCACTGGGGACTAGGAATATGTTATTTGTTATTTCTCAAACACATAAAATCATAGAATCATTCAGGTCAGAAAAGACCCTTAAGATCATTGAGTCAACTGTAAACCTCACACTGCCAAGTCCAGCAGTAAACCATGACCCCAAGCACCACATCTACACATCTTTTAAATACCTCCAGGGATGGTCACTCAATCCCTTCCTTGGGCTGACTGTTCCAGTGCTTGACAACCATTCAATGAAGAAATTTTTCTTAATACCCAAACTAAACCTCCCCTGGCATAATTTGAGGCTGTTGCCTTTCATCCTATCACTTGTTACTTGGGAGAAGAGACCAACAACCATCTCACTACAACCTCCTTTTAGGTAGCTGCAGAAACACTGTTAAGGTTATGGAGGCAAACACTCAAAAGTTATAAGATAATTCATCAGCAATGAATAAGGGTAAAATTAGTCATTGCTCAATAATACACTTTCCCCAGACAGCTTCATCTTACTCAGTTCACAGAGTGAATGATGCTCAATTAGAAGGGATGTATTAAACATTTTGGTTTAGCTTTACTGTTTCAGGCTTGGCACATCCCTTATTATTCACCTACCACTCAAATCCTGTAAATGAAACTGGCAAATTCCTTCTTTGCCTTTCAGTGGGCACTCACTATTTTTACCAGGTTTGGTGCAAAACCATGACATGATCTTCTCTACTTAACAGGTAGTGAACTGAGCCCAAAGAGGTAACAACAAAATTATTTAATTCATGGATGCCCAGTTGTAGACATTTCAAGCAGAGCTCTCCAAGTATTCAGCCTTACAGACCACAGGAAAATACGAACTGGTGATCAATAAATTCAGCTCTCTTGTGCCAAACAACCAGCTACAGTTACTCAAAAAAAAACACCCACTGCCAATTTTCCAAAACTTTACATTATAAAGAAAAAAAGGCACTTGGGACTGGAAAAATCAACCTTGTAATGCTTGGAAGGGAAAACTTTAAAAGTACTTTTCGAAGCATTATATACAATTTCTTGAAGAAAACATTTACTCATAACAAATGGGAATAACGTGTTGAGGCACATACAGTTTTATATTTATCATCTATAAAAATCATATTACGTACATAAAAACTCACCTAGTGAGGTTTATACTTAAATACCAGATTACACCTAAAAAGTTGGAAACTGCAATTTATAGGACTGATTCAATTTCTATTGTGTGTTCTTTCACATGCATATAGTTAATGTAGGTCTAAATAATGGCTTACCTTAATTGCAGCTGTTCCTAAGAAACAATATTTTAAATAATGCCTTGATGCTGAATTACCATAGTTAATTCTACCTTTTTTTGATCTGGTAACACCATATAGGACTGTGAATTCTGTATTTCTGTCTAGAGCTAGGAAAAAGGAGGCAACACTCCTCTGGCATTTACTCCTTTGGAGGAGAGTACTCTGGGCTACAATGAAATATCCTTCACCACCACCAATTGTCAACACAGGCTTGAGGAATATCCAGAACAACCACTGAAACTATTTAGAAAAGCCAGCAATGAAAACTACAGGAATTCCAGATATCACCTCTTCTCTAGTGAAATAAATGTGTTTTGATTTTTCATCTGATGCACCCTGCAGATGAAGATTTCAGTTTTAAGAATAATGCCCATTCAAAATTAAAGATGCTTACACCACAAGACTGACTCCAAGCATCAGCGTATTCCTTAATTAAAGCCTGCCAAATGCAATTTGTGGAAAATTAGTCACCATAATGAAGTGTAAAGCCACTGTAAAAGTTAAAAGATAACAGTACCTTCCAGTGTTGTCCATAAACCAATATGTGTTTCTTGGCAATATCAAGCCGGTTCCAGGCCAATGCCAAATCCAGCTGATTTGAAGCAGACATATTTGTACCTAGGAAACAAGCGAAGGACCTAGCAATTTTCATACACTGGTGTTATGCCTTTGCTTTGAAAAGGTAAGCCAATGGGACTGTATGTCAGATAACAAAAGGTCATATTTTTACAGCAGTACCTTTCAGGAGTGCAGTCAGAATTGCCAAGTCAATGTCCTGCTGATCTTCTGACTCCGCATCAAATATGGTTATCTGTTAGAATTGCAGAAGTATACTATTTGAGGTGAGGCAGAGAAGTCTGTAGTTATTTCTTCTTGGTAAAGGCTGTGGTTGATTAAATCATACACATTTCAACACAATCAATGGCAAGGGTCCAGACATTATTTTTCTTTGTTTCAAACAGAAAATGTACCATTTTGTTTTTTAATGTGCTGGCATCCTAGGCAAACTGGCTTCTACCTAGTGCATAATAACATGAGTCTGTTTCCTTTTGATTAGCCTTTAAAGCTGAGAAGTGTAAAAATGCAACATGGTTAGTATCTACCCAGTTTTCAACTATAAAATAGAATCAAATTAAGTAAAATAAAAAATAAGAAAAAATATACTGGGTAGTTTCCATTTTAGCAACCATTGCTACAATTGCCATTGCTGCCATGAGAAATATGTGGTACTCCATAGTATTTTAAAAAGTCACAGCAAACTGGTGAAGTTTCCACTGAATGAAAAAGGGAAACATAATCCCCATTTTTAAAAAGACTAAAAAGGAAGACCTGGGGAACTACAGGCCGGGCAGCCTCACCTTTGTGCCCAGCAAGATCAAGGAGCAGATCCTCCTGGAAACTATGCTAAAGGCACATGTGCTAAGGCACATGGAAAACAGAGACGTGATTGGTGACAGCCAGCATGGCTTTACTAAGGGCAAACTGTGCCTGGCAAATTTGGTGGCCTTCTATGATAGGGCTATGGCATTGGTGGACAAGGGAAAAGCAACTGATGTCAACTATCTGGACTTGTGCAAAGCATTTGACACTGTCCCACATGACATTCTTGTCTCTAAAATGGAGAGATATGGATACAACAGGTGGACCATTTGGTGGATATGTAATTGGCTGGATGGTGGCACTCCAGGAGGTACAGTCAATGGTTCAATGCCCAAGTGGAGATCAGTGATAAGCAGTGTCCCTCAGGGGTCTGTATTTGGACCAGGATTATTTAATACCTTTGTCAGTGACATAGACAGTGGGACTGAGAGCATTCTCAGCAAGTTTGCAGATGATACCAAGCTAGGTGGTATGGCTGATACCTTAGGGGGAAGGGATGCCATCCAGAGGGACCTTGACAGGCTGGAGAGGTGGGCCCATACCAACCTCATGAAGTTCAACAAGGCCAAGTGCAAGGTCCTGCACCTGGGTCGACAAAACCCCAGGCACAAACACAGGCTGGGGGGAGAATGGTTAGAGAGCAGTCCTGAGGAGAAGAACTTGAGGGTACTGGTGGAAAAAAAGCTCAACACAAGTCAGCTTGAAGGAATTACTTGATCTTTCTTGCAAAAACAAAGATGTCTGGCTTTTTACTAAAAACAAAATTGGTAATTTCACAAGCAGCCACCGAGATTTGGGAAGTTAACTAAGCAGGCTCTGTGGGGCTACCCAATATATAAATTAGCACAGGCACCTTTATGTTATCCCTGCATTGGAAATAACACTATTACTCCTGCAACTGCTGTGCCCATGCCAGGACACCACAGAATGAGCAAGAAGGACAACAGCAAATGAAGATGGCCTAAACTCAGAGCATTAACCACACTCACAAACTCTCTGTGCTCCATGCATTCCATCAAAAGGTGAAAGAGATGACTGGACTGTTTCTGTCCCAAGCTAAAGGTGTTTTGAATCATCACTAAGACCTCCTCTTTCACCTGAGGGCCCAGCTCCCTGAAAAACAGAAATACAAGCAAAAATAAGTATATTCTCAGCTACATCTTACCAGTCAAAAAAACTTACCTCAGCAAAAGAAGAAACGTGTGCTGAGCAGAGACATACAAGAAATCTCTTTTATTTCTACTTCCTGCCTTCTTGCAACAAAATAAAACAAAGGCATCCCATAACATAAATTATGATTCACAGAGTCATTAGCTCTGACCATACATATATACTATTGGAAATAAGACAAATCACAAAGTTAACCATTTTCAAAGGATTTTCTGTGAGTATAAAGCAAAAAAATCACTACAAGATCAGAAAATATTTTTCTTTCAATAGTCATATAGGGAAAAAATTGAACCCCTCATTGTTCATTAGGCTTCATATCTCTCCCATCTTTTTTCCCCTCCTTTATCTTTCCATTAACTTTTCCATTCCTATTTTCCAATTCTTTGGAAATAGCAAGAGTATTTTTTTTTTAAGATCAAAAATATGGAAGAAAAAGCAAGTAAACAAAAAAAAATACAATGCAACACAGTAGGAAAAATACTGCTCTCCTGAAAGACTAGATAGAAATGATAAATAAATAATTAGGATATCAAATTTCTTAAATTGTTCTTTTTTTCTTAATTGGAATCAATTCAGGCCACTTTTAAAAAATTTATTTTTCCTTTAAAAAGCCCCTTTGAGCTCAAAAAACTTTAACCAAAATATTAATCTGATATACAAATATATATATATATATCCATTTTGGATGTAAAATTTGCATCAAAGTAGTTTTACTAGAGTCTGCAGCTGAGGCTGCACAGGAGGTGACACAAAAAGTTACAGCTAGACAGTGATTTAAAGACTGAGTTACCAGTGGGTAAATGAAAGCCAAGGAACCTTAGTTCTCCTCCCACCACAGCCTGAGGTTCGTACAACAACTAACCCCAGCCCTAGTCTAAAAAGCTTTTGAGCAACGTAAATCCAAGCCCACTCACAAAATACTAATGACAGGAGAAAGGACTGAGTCAAAGCCTGAGCAGATACTCTGAGGTCAAATAGCAGCAACCCTCACTGAAGGTGAGAAAGTTTATAATACCTCAAAAGAGCTAGATGCAGTTTCTTTTTCATTTTCAAAAAAGCCTTAGTAAATTTCACAGAATAATTCTTTTAGAAGCAGTTTGAGGCAGTGGAGGAAGAAAATCTTGTCTCACTTCACAGAAGGAAAAGCCAGCAAAAGACCATGGCAAGGTCATTACTAGAAGCATTACAAATTATCTCAGTGGTTTTGAGACAGGCTGTTTCAGATCCCTCCCAATACAACAGACAAAGCAAGAGAAGCATTATGCCACTACTCACCCTGTATCACCCATGTGCTTGTGAGAAAAAGCCAGGATATCTGCAGCTCTGCCAGTGCCCTCATAGACCACAACAGGGACAGCTGGGCTGGCCCTCATATACTCCCACACCATTAGGATCACATTGGGGCCTCCTTCTACCACCAACCCAACTATGGGTACACCTTGGCCCATTCCTGTTTCAAAACACACTTAACCAGTTACAAATAGGTCACAGTAACACAAAATATCAGAACAGCAGGTAAATAAATACTCATTAAGGATTCTCATATAAGGTTCAATGGAAAGGAAAGAATGCCTTCACGATCTTTCATTTATCTTATACTTTTTAAGACTTTCACAGAACTTTTGCAACCAGATCAAAAAGACCATGAAAACCTCATGACAATATTGTAAGCAGCCCTAGCATTGGAAAGAAGAAAAATCCTTCAGAACATTCTCTACCTTTACAATAGCTCTTACATACAAGGACATGGAAGGCATTTGAAATGCTGTCAATATCCATTTGTTTACCTACACACACAGAAAAGTAATCAGGCACTTCTTCACAGACTTTCTCAGGTTTCATGGCAGCTGGGTGGGTTGTTTTTTTTTTCAACAATCAGAAATAAATTTCAAGTAAGATCCAATAGAAATGAAAAACTAATAGTAAGAGAAGACATAAGAGGCTGAAGAAGGCAGGGGAAGAAGGACTCAAATTCCACTAATTGTGACAATTTTTCCACCTGGCAAAATGCTGGGAAATTATCTAGTGCTGATATAGAGAACACGCAAAACTGCAAAGTGAGCAGATGCTCAATACATACTAAATAATCTGAGTCATTTAGACATCTCTACAACTGAGAAGCCAAGAAGTGAGTTAGTCCAAATGCACAATATTTTATAAAAATGCTGTCCTTTTTATTCTTCTGATCTTCAGAGTTCAAGACACGTGCAGTTAGTAACTTTCAGCCTCAGTGAAATCTACAGCAAATGAAGATGTGCAACAGGTAACAGGAAATGTCAAGTACCTCCAAGACTTTTAGGATAGTTTTTTTCTGTCATAAACCTGACCGCAGCAGTACTTACTTGTATGTATTTTTTGAAGTGATATGTACTTCTCCAAATTCCTCCTGAGCATCATTTCATTCCCATACTTGCCTACTGTCCCATCATCTGCCATTAGAAAATGAGAATGCATGCTGTTGAGGGTACTTAGTTTGCTGAGTGGATTACTAAGAGTCTGGTACAGGCAAACTACCTAAGAAAACAAAACAACAAAAAAAAGGTCTTCAAATAAAGCAGCAACATATCACCAGTTATGCTGGCTTGTATGCATTTCTGCATCATGTTGTGATCTTACAAAAAGTCCCCATCATGCTTTTTCCTGCTGTATTCAAAGACAGGTTTTCGTTTGATTCTTTAAAGCAACAATACCACAATTAATACCACAGAAAGCATTTCTGATTAGGCTTGCAGTCTTTAGGAAGAGTCACTGTCTGCCTTTCTTTGCAACAGCTGAAATACAAGAGTGTATTTTTCCTAGGTGTTCTCCCACTAAAAATGTGAGTTATCACTTATCAGGAATGTTCTCACCTTACTTGTCAAGTGGTTTTGGAACTTTATGTAGATTGTGCCCTCACACTGGCACTCATACAAAGTTCTAGTTTATTAATAAAAAGCACACATACTAATAGCCTATTTGTGTACCATTAACATGATTGCTCATCCTGAATCACATTAACAACATTTGCAACTGTAAGACAATTACCTACTTAATTAAAAAAAATCAAAAAGGAATGGTAATTTCCTGTAGGAAGAGAAATATTTTTAAATTCTTCATTTACATACAAAAAGCAAAATACAGAGCCCCAACATGCCACAGGATCCTACTGGTGAGCAAAATCTAGGGTTCTACTACTGAGAAAAAGTGCCAAATCTGAAATGAAGCAAGTAGAAAATAAAGTATGCAAGAAAGCTATAACATCCCCTGAATATGAAGGTTGGTATTATAAAACATGTCCAACTCACATCTTTTCCAATCAGATCCCTCTGGTTCTCAATGATCCCCCATGGAGGAATCCCAACAGCACAGATCTTTTTCAGGTGTGGTGAGGCACGGCCTTTCAGTGCATCCCCCACATGCCTGGACACTCCTAAACAGATAATTAAATCATCATTTTTCTTCTACATTTAGAGATCTGCTACATGATACCAATGAAAATGTTTCCCCTAATTTAATTTATTCTATGGTTATGTTTTAACAGACATAACCCATCCCACCCCACCTGTATACTTTACAAGCACTGCAGGAATTGCAAGGCTCAGATGTAATCTGAGCATCAGCACTTCAAACTCAACACATATTTGAAACTAGTAATACTCATATATGCTACTAACAGGGCTCTCTAGCTCCATAAACAAATTATTATTTGCATAAATGCACAGAACAGTACTCCTGTAAGGTCACTGGATTGAACAACAGCTAAAGAAGTAAAACTCTTCCAGATCCATGGCTTACTGACCTCCATAGTTTTTGAGAGCAGCCTGTAGAGAGTTTCAGATACTAACAGGTTAGTTAATAGAATGTCATAATTTAAAACTTTCTGAATTATAAAACACAAGTTAACTTTAGATTTGAAAACTGGTTCAAAAACACCAATTGCAGTTCTCAGTATATAAGTATTTTAATGAAACATATAAAATTGACTGAAAAAGAGTTCTGCTTATCTATTATCAGTGTTTCCTATTACAAGCATAATACTCCGTTATTTGATAAGAAAAAAAAAAAGTAAAAATATTCAGAATGTCTGTTAACACAGCAGAGGCATGTGATGTCACTTCTTGAATTATGCACTGTTCCTCAAAAAAAAAAAAAAGAGAGAAAGAAAAAGCAAGCTTAATTTTTGCTCCAATATCACAAATTAGAATCATAGAATCTTAGAATCATTAAGGTTGGAAGGGACCTTAAAGATCATCAAGTTCCAACCCCCTGCCATAAGCAGGGAAGCCTACCACTAGACCAGGCTGCCCAAAAGTTTGTCCTACCTGGCCTTAAAAACCAACAGGGAGGGGGCTTCTACAACGTCCCTGGGCAACCTATTCCATTGCACTACTACCCTCATGGTGAAGAATTTATTCCTGATACTTATCGGAAATCTCCCCTCTCTCAGTTTAAAACCATTACCCCTTGTCCTATCACTATCTTCTCTGATGAAAAGCCCCTCTCCAGCTTTCCTGTAGCCCCTTTCAAGTACTGGAAGGCTGCTATAAGGTCTCCCTGGAGCCTTCTCTCCTCCAGGCTGAACAGCCCCAACTCTCTCAGCCTGTCTTCATAGCAGAGGTGCTCCGGGCCTTTGACCATCATGGTGGCCCTTCTCTGGACCCTCTCCAACAGGTCTATATCTTGTGCTAAGGGCACCAGAACTGTACACAGTACTCCAGGTGGGGTCTGACCAGAGCAGAGTAGAGGGGCAGAATCACCTCCCCGGCCCTGCTGGCCACACTTCTTTTGATGCAGCCCAGGACACAATTGGCTCTCTGGGCTCCAGCACACACTGGCAGCTCATGTCAAGCTTCGCATCTACTACCACCCCCAAGTCCTTCTCCTCAGGACTGCTCTCTAACTATTCTCCCCCCAGCCTGTATTTATGCCTGGGGTTTTGCCGACCCAGGTGCAGGACCTTGCACTTGGCCTTGTTGAACTTCATGAGGTTGGTATGGGCCCACCTCTCCAGCCTGTCAAGGTCCCTCTGGATGGCATCCCTTCCCTCTTGGATGTCAACCACACCACACAGCCTGGTATCATCAGCAAACTTGCTGAGGATACACTCAATCCCACTGGATGTTAAACAGCACGGTTACCTAACAATTTCATTATATTTGCCCTAAATGTGTATGTTCATATACAAAGAAAGAAACCAGTGGAAGACTGAAACAAATAAAAATAGTTACACTACCGCTGTTTATGCCTTCTGTAATTATCCATGCTCCCGTAGTCTCAGCAGCCTTCACCAATCCTTTGCTGAAAACCTGCTTGACCTTTGAGGGAAGCTTGAAATTTTGAATGCCTCCATGAACAGAGATCACTAGCTTGGGCAACTCCATCTGCCATTCTTTAACCATCAGCTGCAACAACTGATCCAAATTGCTATCATAAGAGAGTCTAATATACTGGAAGATACAATAGTGGGTAAAATAAACATTATTTACATAATTCAAGAGAAGAAACTGCAACATCTCACAAAATTCTCAGCATTAATATCTTAAAGATTTTGTGCAAGATTAGAAAACATTGCTAACATGAATAGCACAAAAATAAATCAGTGAGCAATACAAACAGCAAGACATACTATGCTTAATCGTGGTGAAGTTCAATGTAAAAGTATCATACACACACTGTTACCTGCCTTACTTTTAGATTGCCCTGCTCTCTTAAGACAAACAATCTGATATTCACCCAGAACCACTTTTTGTCCTTCATACACTGAAATTACAAAAAGACATCAGACATATACAAGCCCAGCATCTATTACCTTGGCATGGTAAGTGTGGTCACCATCTTGAAAATTGATTGTACCAAATGCATCTGTTGGACTTGTCTTTGTGTGTTTTTGCACAGACCATTCTTCATCACATCTTTGTGGGGCAGTCTGATCAATGGGCCAGCTACAGTCTACTCCTGGGTGATCTCCAATCAGCCGTCCACAGCAACATCTCACATTAAAAATAAAGACATTATTTTGTATAACGCACTTGCATACAACTCTAAGACCTTCAACAGAATAGCCCAAATAGTTTTTCTGCAAAGAAGGATATTGTAGCTTACTGACATGGAATATAATAAAAATTAACTCAGCTGAAAAAATCTCACCAATGGCAAAATAACACTAAGTTAAATCATAAATATGTTTTGTCAGATGCAAAATTTGTTTGCTACCTAAGGATCACTAATAAAAACTTGTGGGTTGGACTTGATGATCTTCAAAGGTCCCTTCCAATTGTGATTCTGTGTGACGCTGTAACGGTCTAAGAATCCCATATAGGTATTTTGACCCAAGCAATGCAGCTCAGATTTACTGGTCTTGTATGAGAGATTTCAGAGGAGTATCTTAGGACATTAAAATTCACTGTGGTTATTATCACAGATTATTATCACAGGTTATTCTAGGTACTGAAGAAAGATCTAGGAGTTACTGTCATTAATCAGGAGAGGAGCAACCCTCATGCTAGAGAGAACTTAAGGGTGACCTTCATACTAACCTTTGGATGCCAGCAAACTGAATACACAAAATATACAATTGAAGTGCAATGTCCAAAGAAATTTAACAGAAGCTCAGGTAGCATCTAAGGCTTGAAACTGGATGGATAACCCACATTCCAAATTCATTCAGTATTACTGTCATGCAGGCTTCAACAGGCTCCAGTCTCTTTTACAGGATTAACTTCAGTGTAATTTATAGTGACACCTGACAGACCAAATTTCCTTTAGACATTTCAGAAGTTAATATACTCTGGGGAACAGAGATAAATCCTTCCCTTTTAGTCATTTAAGGTACCAGCAGCCTCCAACAGCCCAAACTCAATGACTGCTTTGTGACTTAGATGTATTGCTTATGGATCTAGGGAGAGGTTAGATGTAAACAACATCTGCAAAAATCTGAATAGGTACATTCAGAAAGAGAGTTTTCTGTGGAGATGAGTGAGAACTAACTGCTGAAAAGAAAATCAATAAAAATAACACACAAGCAAAAGAAAACCTCCAAAACACCTTAAGTACATTAAAGAAGCAAAGTGCTTTAGGAAGGCACTTTTTGATACCCAGAAACCATCCAAGTGTGTGTGCACTCCAGTTTTTCAACACAGGCAAATTACATTTGAATGATTTAATCCTCTGCAAATGCAGACTGGAGAAGGAAGCCTTCCACACTCCTAGGGAATTAGTAACTCAATTAAACAATCTTATTCAGTAGATAATTAAGAGTTGTAGAAGCCCAGCACTGCAGAAAAGACCTGAGCTCTGTTGTCACATGGACGATGATGGTTAGCAAGAAAGCAAAAAGTAATAAGGACTGCAGAAAATGGCAATTATTTTTTTTTTGTCAAGCTAATTCAACATAGATTAGTTAACCTAGACCACCTACACCTTCTTCATAGATGAGACAAATAATAGAAAATCACAGAAATCCAGGGACTTGCCAGAAAGAAGTCAGGCATGTACTCCCAACAGAATTCTGGAGATTTTTATTGACAAGTTAGTGTAACCAGAACTATTTTCTGATCTGGCTCACTGCATGACCCCACAATCACTTGCATCATGGTGGTGGCAGGAAGAAGAAGAAGAAGGAAAAAAAAAAAAAAAAAAAAGGAAGATTAGCAGAGGGGACACAGGAGCTGCTGAAACAACATCTAGGGACCTAACATGGATGACCCCGAAAGAAAAACCCCTTGTACTTTTGCCTCCTCATAGGCAAAACAAGACAAGCAGGTCAAGGCTCATGAGCTAAACAAAAAGTATCCAAGCTGAAACTTGGAGAACAAGCCAGTCACACTAAGTCACTTACAGATAAAGAATTAAATAACTGTTTCAGAAGACTGTGAGGAACACAGATGGAAGATCATTGCTAACATTGTGTTGTCAAACAACATATGTACTCAGTATCTGCACTCAGAGTCACTATAGAGACATATCTGAACTAGAATTGTTTCAGAGCTATGTAGCTGCAGAGCACACAGTTCACGGGAAGCAGATTTTGGTAAAACTTGCTCACAAGAAGCACAAGACCAATTACTATATTTATTTAAGTCTTGCTCTGCACATTTTGAATGACGGACCAGATGAAACCAGATCATTCTGATTTTATTATTGGTCTTGCGGAGAAATCTCTCTACAACTGAGCTATTAAGTTTTTTCTGCTTGCTTTTTAGGGAGTCTCCAGGCTAAGAGACAGTAACTGCTAGGGAAAAAATGAGCTTCAGATGAAAGGTATGAAAATATATAAACAGCCTATTGTTCTTTGGTCCGGAAAAAAACCTGTGGTCACTGTACTGATCCTAGAACACTTTCACAATAACAAGCCCTTTCATCCAGGAGTCATTCTTAAAGACAGAGAACTAACAGCAGTCCCAACCAAATACTATATTACCTTCCATTATTCACTTAGATACCATATTACACCATCAGACTCAGAAAATAGCCCACCTTGGAAGGACAGCACTGAAAAGCAATCAAATTCATCATCAATGGATTACATTTTCTGAAATCTTAATTAATTTCAGCCCATCATCAAAATATGAGCACAGAATTGCCCTCTAATATTACTGTTCCACACAGGGTCACATTAGCAGCCCCTCTTAGAACAGCAAGAGCCAGAGCAACCTGCCTTTTCAGAGCTCAGATCCAATAGAAAGGAGCTAACAATCTGACAAGACAAATCCATGCAGTAACTTTGAAAGTGACGGGGCAAATGAACACTGGACTATTTTAGTAATTAACATCATTTGCACTACATACTTAACACTTACATGTAAATGCACCCAGGGGTACGCTGCACTCAGAGCAGCTCAGTGTGCTGAGCAGGCAGTGGAGGAACTGCACATAGACCTAAGCAACAGGTGTGCAGGTACATGCAACTGTGTTTACCTCAGAGATTACAAGAGTTAGGCACTCAAAAGGACTGATATTTCCCAAATTGCTCATGCTCCACTCCAAGCTGGCATCCTTGCTCACCTTAGCCATCTCACAGAAAGGGACAATGTGCTAAGGACTCATGAGGTACCTGGGAGGTCAAAAGCCAAGACTAGGAGGCTCTCATGAAGGTTGAGGAAACCAAAGCAGAACATTACATACAGCTGTTTAGGGTTTTTTTCTGTAAAGCTTTGTGCTGTGTGCTTAGTGACAGGGCTCAGGGAGGATAGGAGCTACCAGCCAGGAATGATGATTGAGTCAGGATCACACAGGAGTTATCAACTCAAACGTGTCCCTGGGACTCATTGGGCTGAACCCTAGGGTGCTGAGGGAGGTGGCTGATGGCCTTGTGCAGCTGGTCTCCATCAGCCCTCAAAGGCTGTGGAGATCAGGGAGATCCCAAATAACTGGTGAAAAGCATATGTCACTCCTGCCTTCAAAAAAGGTCAAGAGCCACCCTCAGGAACTACAGGCTGGCTAGCCTCCTATCAGTCTCAAGTAAAATCAAGGAGCAAGACCTCCTGGAGCCAGTATCTGGGCACAGCAGGGAGACAACAGTGACAGGAAGCTGTTGGCAAGGATTTGCCAAGAGTAATTCATGCCTGACCCACCTGTCATCTGTGACAAAATCATGGGGATGAGAGGAGAGCAGCAGATGCCACCCAGGCTTTTGGCACCGTCTCTCCCCGTATTATTGTACCTGGGCTGGGACATTAAAATCTGGGCAGGAGGACACACTGGTAGGTGAGGACCTGGCTGGCTGGTGGGCTCACAGGGTGGTAGCTGTGGGTCAGATGCTGTCTGGAGGCTGGTATCCAGCAGGGTCCTGTGGGGGTTGTGAAGGGCCTTTCCTGTTCAGCATCTCAACCAGGGACGTGGAGGAGTGGATGGAGGGGACATGCAGCCCTGGAGTGGGGGCAGTTCTGGGGCATGGTCCTGGGTGCTGGTGGGCACCAAGCTGAGCTGGGGCTACCTACATGCCTGGGCAGCAAAGAGGGGCAGTGGTGCCTGGGGTGGTGTGAGCAGGACATGGTCTGAGAGCCAGAAGAGGGAAGGGACTGTACCCTCTGCTTGGTGCTTGTCAGACCCTGTCTGGGTACTGGTGCTAGTTTGGGTCCCCAACACATGAACAAGACTGACAAAGTGGTTGGAGGCGAGGGGAGACCACCAAGATAGTGGGGCTGGAGCCACTGCCCTGAATGGAGAGACTGCAGGACCAGAGCTGGCTCATCTGGGAAGGGTGTGGCTTTAGGGGAGCTAACAGCATCCCTTGCACTGATGGAGATGGAGAAGAAGCAGTTCATAGTGGTGTGTGGTGGGAGGGTGAGAGGCAGCAACACAACGCTCAGACTGGGGATAAGGAAAAGCCTTCTCCCCGGTAGGACAGCTCAGCAGTGGAGCTGGGGCCTGGGAAGGGCACCTGTCTTCATCCCTGGGCATTCCAAACTCTGACTGGGTGAAGCCCTGAGCAGCCTGGTCTGACCCTCCTGCTGAGCCTGCTCTGGCAGGTGCTGGGACTGGAAACGTCCCCAGGTTCCTGCCAGGCTGAGCTGCTCTGTGATTCTGTGAATGCATCATATGCCTTGACTGGAAGTATCTTTGCAATGACTTTACCTTCTTTACCTTAAAGCCTCACTAAGCTACTAGGGAAGGAGAAAGCAATATCAGTAACACAAAAGCAGACACCTGGAAAAGTCACACTTGGAGCATCAAGGGGTAACATGGAGGGTCGACACTTAAGTAAAAGTAACTGCAGTAGCTAAATTACAAAATCCAGTGCCATAACAGGCAGCACTTTAGAGACTGTGTCCAAAAAAATATGCCTTAAAGGTCAGACAGAAAAATAATTTTTGAGAACATCTCAGATTAAAAAAATAATTTGTGAGAACATCTCAAGCCAAAGGGAAGGGATGCCATCCAGAGGGACCTTGACAGGCTGGAGAGGTGGGTCAATGTCAACCTCATGAAGTTCAACAAGGCCAAGTGCAGGGTCCTGCACCCGGGTTGGCACAACCCCAGGCACAAATACAGGCTGGGGGAAGAATGGATTGAGAGCACTCCTGAGGAGAAGGACTTGGGGGTGGTAGTAGATGAAAGCTTGACGTGACCTGCAGGTCAAGGGAGGTTCTCCTTCCCCTCTACTCTGTTCTCATAAGATCACACCTTGAGTATTGTGTCCAGTTCTGGGCTCCCCAGTTGAAGAGGGACAGGGATATACTGCAAAGAGTCCAATAGAGGGCTACAAGGATGATTAAGAGACTGGAGCATCTGTCATACGAGGAAAGGTTAAGAGACCTGGGGCTTTTTAGCCTTAAAAAGAGAAGACTAAGAGGAGACCTTATTTATGTCTTTAAATATCTGAAGAGTGGATATCAAGAATTAGCCTGTCTCATTTCAATGGTGCCCTGTGATAGGATGAGGGGAAATAGCACCAAGTAACAACACAGGAAGTTCCACCTCAAAATGAGGGAAAACTTCTTTACTGTGAGGGTTACAGAGCACTGGAACAGGCTGCCAGGGAGGTTGTGGAGTCTTCTCTGGAGACTTTCAAGACCTGTCTGGACATGTTCCTGTGGGATCTGGTCTAGGTCTTCCTACTGCAGCAGGAGGGTTGGACTTGATGATCTTCAGAGGTTCCTTTCAATCCCTATGATTCTAGGAGCCACCAGTGTGCTCTTGCAGCCCAGAAGGCCAGTTGTGTCCTGGGCTGCCTCAAAAGAAGTGTGGCCAGCAGGGCCAGGGAGGTGATTCTCTGCTCAAGAGAGGCCACACCTGGAATACTGCATACAGCTCTGGAGCCCTCAGAACAGGGAAGATATGGAGCTGTTGGAGAGGGTCCAGAGAAGGGCCACCAAAATGGTCAAAGGCCTGGAGCACCTCGGCTATGAAGACAGGCTGAGAGAGTTGGGGCTGTTCAGCCTGGAGAAGAGAAGACTCCGAGGAGACCTTATAGCAGCCTTTCAGTACATGAAGGGGCTACAGGAAAGCTGGGGAGGGACTTTTCACCAGACAGTGATAGGACAAGGGGTAATGGTTTTAAACTGAGAGAGGGGAGATTTAGGTTAAGTATCAGGAAGAAATTCTTCACCATGAGGATAGTAATGCACTGGAATAGGTTGCCCAGGGAGGCTGTGGAAACCCCCTCCCTGGAGGTTTTTAAGGCCAGGTTGGATGAGGCTTGTGCAGCCTGGTGTAGTGTAAGGTGTCCCTGCTCATAGCAGGGAGGTGAGAACTAGATGATCTTTAAGGTCCCTTCCAACCTTAACCATTCTATGATTCTATGATTCTAGGTGTAAGGATGCAAAAGTTCCAAACCACATTCCTTAGTATTCATGCAGTGAGATCTGTCTAGGGGTTTTCTGGGAGATGTTTGTGAGCACTACAATGAAGATTAGATAGAGGCCATTTCAACGCACCAGGGAAGCATGCACTAAGGTGCCAGTATGTTACTCAAATTTGATTAGCAACTACTAAATGGAGTAATTCTACTTACTACTTACTATTAGTTAAGAGTTGTATAACCCACTCATAAACTTTGCAAACCTTGGAAGCTCTCCATAAGTAAGAAATCATTAACAGATTTCATTTGCCTACAGTATTAGATCAAATTACAGTAGGCACCAAGCGCATTCACATCACTATTGGACTGTTGTGGAAAATTACAGATCTCAAGAGGCCCAAGCCCTGTTTCATTGCTGATCTAATACCATATAACCAGTTGTAACACTAATGTGAAAATTATTTATCCTTGTTAAGAACAGAAAAATGCTCCTAGAACAAAGCTCTGTGTACACCTTAAGGTATACAAGGAGACAAGAACATTTAGCATTTGGAAAAATGTACTTGCAAGATAATGACTGACCGAAATTACCATCAGACACCAACACGCATTCTGCATTTATAGACAGATCAACAAATAGGATTCACATGGATTTAAACAGCATGAAAATGCTCAATGAAATAGGAAAGAAAAAAAATACAAGATTAAAATCCCACAAAGATAAGGGATGTTTTTACAGAGAAAGGTAAAAGAAAAAACCAAATCAGGGTGCACATTTCCAGTTTTCCTTCCTCCGTTTCCCACTGTAGTATTCAGGCAGCTAAACTGTGTTTGATTACAAGACTGATTTGGCAGAAAACAAATCTTGGTTTGGTTTTACACCTCTCTCTGGTTAATTTTCACAACAATGAGCTTCCCAAACCAAATCACAACATAGTCACTCTGCAGGGTGGAGAAGGAGGAGGACTGCAGAACTGCTGTAATCTTGATTTATAAAGCAATAAACTACTTTATTTTGAAGCACAGCTTTAGCTTAGATACCCACTGGTGTATCTTCAGGTTAGCAGGAAGCATTAAAATCCTCCCTGCATTTCCACTTCCAGAATATCTGCAAGTATTTTTGAATCTCTGTTCTTCTGCTCTAAAGCAAAATGAACATCTGACCATTCTCTCAGAGGGAGTTGTCTCTTTCTGAACAGATGCTCCACAGCTAATTTACCCTACTTACAAGGTCAACACTATTCAGCATATTGGTCTTCTACTGTGATCTGATTTAAAGGAGTAACTTAATTGCTTTTTGGAAAATGTGACTCTTTTTTTACATAAATCTTAGAAGCAAAATTAAATGTGAAACATAATGAAAAAGTCAACAATTATGTACATGTAGGTGACAGGACTAGTTAACACCAGCTTCCTAGTTGTTAGTTATCAAAAACTCATGGTCGTCTGTTGCTTCAGCCTTCAAAGGCCTTTAACGCAAAACAAATATCAAGGAAAGTTAAAATGTTTGTTCCAACAACTGATAATTTACTATTACAAACATACAGTATCAAAACTTGTTTGAGAACACCAGCGGAACAACAGATGTTGGATTGAAAGCGACTAATTAAAACAAGCCACAAAATACTAGCTGTGCAAAAAACACCCACACACAAGTTAAAAGCACCAAAGTGATAAATTTTTTGCTGCTTGCTTTTCCAAAAGCAAGGACTCAGAATGCCCACTACAGAGAAGATGAAAAAAAAACTTCAGAAAAACTTTCATCAAGGATGTTTTTATTACCCTCTTTCTTCTGCATTTGTTTTGTTCTTCCTCTTTCCATAAATCTTACTGTTCTCCATTGGCTCCATCTCATTCTCATTCATATCACTCAAGACACAGCTGGAATTGTTGCCCATTTAAAGGCCCAATTTCTGCCTTTAAAGGCCCAATTTCTGCCTTTAAGATTAAGACCAACTCATCCACACAAAGTATTTGGATAAAGTTTTCTATTGCAAATAAATTAAAGGTTATCACACAATTTACTTTACCCAGATTTATCCTAGACGTTCTCCAGTGCACCCCCAGAAATGCTGCTCCAACAAGATATGAGGAAGGTTATTTTTGTTTTCATTACTTTCTTTGACTAGGAACGTCCATCACTAACTTTAGGTCATTATGAAAATCATAGATATATATTTATGCCCTTCTACCTGATTAAATTCTGGCACACCTGGCATCCTGCAGGACACCTGTGATAAAAGACGGATAATTAATACATGTTCGCATGGAAGAAAGTATGAGTAATGGTATTCATAAAATACTGATTAATCTGTGACAAAATTCTCATCAACAGCATTAAAGGCTGTGTTATTTTATACTCACCCCTGCAAGATGTACCGGGTAACTTCAGTGATTTGTCTGGCATTTTACATCTCAGGCTGTATGTCAAATGTGCATTTCATAGATGAGTGATCAAACCTACCTGCTATACACTATCTGTGCATTCAAAACAATATGATCAAAATTACAAGTTTGCATCCTCAGAATCTGATCTCATCAAATTTATTCAGGCAACACCACCCAACAGATACACAATCTGAAATACCAAATTCTGTTTGCCTTCCTAAACAGGGGTGGAGGATTTGATCTTTCCCTTACTTTTTCACAGTCTATGCCAGACTGAGTAGAAACTTGTATCTCAGAAGACTGCAATCAGCAACAGGCACTGTTCTGACGAAGGGGGAAAATGATGGTAACAGCATTAAGAATTTCTGTGCAGCAGTAACTCCATGTAACTCAATCTCTCAGTTGGATGGATAAAATGATTTTGGTTACTGGATTGAGAGCAACATATTTAAGAAGCATAGGAAAGTCAGTTGTTGCCAATCTCTAAATCAAACTAATAGCCTTATTTAAAACATACTGGTGACTGAATCTGTGAAAACCCATCAACACCAGCAATCGCCTACTGGGGCATTGCAAAGCTGTGAAGAACTTCATCCAAGCTACACACAAAGCCCACAAAAATTATTATGATTCTTCCTAAATGTAACAGAAAGAAAATAAAATGAATTGCTTTACCTGTGAGGATCTTTTGAACTGGGAATGATGTGTGCACATTCTCTCTTACTGAAGACCTCTTCAATCCAAGATTTGGGGGACTGAAAAGACATTGCAAACACAAATGTATTCCTGACCTTAGGCGCACAAGGCCAAAAATTGCACCATAATATCTACACAATTGTATATGCATAATGCATAACATTTCCCATCACGATGTTAGATGAAACCAAACACTATAAGCTGAAGCTACAGCTCTGAACAGTCCTAGCCCTTCACCCCCAAGCTTTACACAGCTCCACAGAAAGATTAATATTAAAATTTATTTCCACTCCTCTCTAATAATCATGAAAATTATTGAGAGGATCTTTTGAACACATGTAAAATAGCCAGACTGGAAAGGATGAATCGGAACTACTTAAAGGATTGCACTTCTCTTCTGCCAGAACACTAGCAAATGGCTGTCTTCCTAAAGCTGTATTAAAAAGCCAAGATTTTTTCTTTTTACCTGAAAGAGACGGTTGATTCTTTCTTTTATTATTCTTAACAGAGTTAAGAATAGTTTTTTCCTGGTTATATGTCTGCTGAACTAGGACCACAGTGAAATGCAAAAGCAAGGACCAAATAATAGACTTAGAACTTAGTGTGTATGTCAGCCAGGTTTTTCCCACTGGCCTCTGGGAACACTGTGAAAACTGTCCCAGTGAAGCCTGTTGCAGTTGAATATACTGAACAGTCAGTGTTGTACACAGATTTTTTTCAAATACTCTCACTGGGAGTCTTTGAAATTTGAACTTCTTTTCAGGTCTACCAGGATCAAATCCCTGGAAAAGAATGATAGTTTCTGGACACTGAACCTTGAAATCTCAGGGACTGAATTTAGTACACCCTCAAAGCAAAGAATCTTTTCTTGTCGCCAAAGGAATTTTTCATGTCTTCAGTGAAACAAAATGAACAGATATTTTATCATAAACATTAAATACAATTATACCAGCCACTCTTGTCTCATTGTTCCTCGTGTTCATCTCACTCTCAATCTGTTGTTGACCTTATACATGGAGAGTAAGCTCCCTAGGACAGGGCACAGTAGGATCCTAGTAATCCAATAATAAATATTGACTCCTTCTTCAGTCCTCATGTTTAAACACAATTGTTCTCCTGCAAAATGCATACCCTGTAAAAATTATTAAGGTAAGTATTTGTCTCAACACTTGTTTTGTACAATGACTTAGAAAACAATTAATGAGAATGCCAGTAATTCAACTTCTTAAGAGTACTGCTGGAGCCATTTTATGGATGGAGTTCAGCAATAATACTTACAAAATAAAATACCTCTCTTCTATCTCCTGAATGCAGTTATGATCCTTAATAAAGCAGGCCTGTTTGAGGGGTTTTTTTTACTTCAACTTCACATTGCTAAACACCACCATATAACCTCCCAGCCAGTCATGCAGTTATGGAGGGTCACGAGCTCCCTGCGTGAACTATGGGCTTGCCTGTAGATGGGGACAAAGCTTCCACCAAGACAAATGGGAGTTCTACCTTTGATTTTAAGGCACTTTGAAACAGGTTCCCACTGCCAAAGATGAAAGAGATAATTAAAAAGCAGTTTGCTGGTATTGGTGTGCATGCGTATTCTTCTTGGAGCAACTAATTGAATTGTGTCTGGTTGAGCTTCTAATGAAGGAGTAACAGCGTGGAAGATCCTCCAGGCTGGACGGAGCACAGACATGCAAGGAAATTAATTATGTTAGAAAGAGTCCTACTGAAGACAAGGTGCTAAAATTAAATCCAGAGAAAAACCTTGGAAACAGTGAGCCAAATTTCACCACCTAAGGGGAGGCACACACTACTCTCAAAAACCTTTCAGTAGTACTCTCGTTAGCAACCAATATTGTTTCATGCTCCGTAAGCCACTTTATTCTAGTTGTTAGAGTTACCAAGCAAAACAGTGCAGTGTTGCTAACATTACAATATCCTGGGACACTGATTTTTCTGAAACCTATTACTCTTCTCATAAGTGGTTTTCAATCAGAACTAGAGAATAAAAAATATTTTTGTGTTATGGGATGCTCTGGATAAGAATGAACTTTACTAAACTTTTCATTAAGAGGAATGGGTGTGACAGAACAGCTAAGAGGATGACAAGCCTTACAGCATTTGCTGAGGTAAAAGAACATCCAACTGCTGTCACTTTAATTTAGTAAGAGCACTAGTAGTTCAAAGGAATTTTGAGCAACTTCTTGGCATCACACAGTCTCAGGTAGCTTCCCTTAAGCTACATTACCTGCAGCATGACTTATCCTGGAAATCAAGTGCTATCTGGGTATCTGTACAGGTGTGAAGGCCAGCGCTGGAGATATGCAGCCCAGTGTAATAGGGACGCATTGATTCAGCCTAGACACCAACAGCAAAAATTGCCAGCTGAGCAAGACACTGGCACTCAGCTAATCTATATATGAATTCCCTCTAAAAGGGGTGTCAAAGAAGCTTTTTATCTCTAAAGTTCAGTAACCCTCATCATGAAGTTACACATAAAGACAAAACACAAATCAGTAATTGTAAAGAGGAACAGGACATTCAGTACAAAACCGCTGTTTGGTGTGGTTATCTCAAACCAAAATATAGCTAAACTTACAGTCCTCAGGGATGGCAGTACAACATGTGATTGAAGTTACAATATCTAATATGGGAGATTAAAAAATTCTTCTCTACTATCAGCTTTCTGAACCTCTAAGCTGTCTCCTGAATGTCGTGGTTTGAGCCCAACACAACAACAAAGGAGGAGCCCCATGGCTACTCACTCAACTCACACACACACTCTGGGATGAGGAGGACAAACCTCATGGGTTAGAATGGCTGGTGGTTCCTGCTGCTCCTTCCTCCTCAGGAAGAAGGATTCCTTACTGTCCTTCCCTGCTTCCCCATGGGGTTCCTCCCATGGGAGAGAGTCCTCCACGAACTCCTCCTTCATGAGTCCTTCCCACGAGGTCCGGATCAAGCTGCTCCAGCCTGGGCTTCCCACAGTCATGGGCTGCTTCAGGAACAGTCACTTCCTCTGGCACTGGGGTCTTCCACAGCTGCGCAGAGTCCACTGGCAGCAAATCCTCTGGCCACAAAATCCAAGTCCACTGGCCAAATTCACCCCTCCTGGCAACCCCAGGGAATGTTCCACCATGTTCCTCCATGAGTGCAGGGGGACAGTCTGCCATCTCACCATGGGTTGCAGGGAAACTTCTGCTTGGGCACCTTCTTCCCCTTCTTCCTCACCAACCACCAGCACCTCTCTGCTTCCCCAGCACAGCTTTTCTATCCTAAGTGCTTCTCTGCTCAGGTGTTATACCAGTTCTTTCATATGTTAATCGCAGAGGTGCCTCTATTGTCCCTCTAATGGCTCCTTGGCTGGTTTTGGAGCAGAAGGAGCTTCTCAGCTTCTTACCAGAGCCACTTCTGGGCCCTTCCCCCGCTACAAAAAAAACCACCAAGCCAAACCAGAACACTGAAAAACACACCTGGTTTTAAAACTCTTTTTTTAGATTTTGTAGGGAGATTGGCGATTAACACAAAAGTATCAATGCTTAAAATTCTGGATTTTTGCATATCCTTCTCTAATTTGGCCCAAAAGCAACTGTATTTTTCTGCAACTGAGCAAGTAAGGGCAGCTACCAACACATGCCTCAAATGATCAGGCAACTCTAGTCACCACGGGCTGAGTTCAAGGTAAAATGGATTAAAGCGAATGGAACAAAACCCTACAGCTTCAGATCACATACCACGAATCTAACCTTGCTACTGTAGAGCTCATTGACAAAATTTCCATTTGTTTCAGAGGAATGAGATCACTATGAAATGTATTTGACCTTTCAATCCTGAAGCACCAAGGATGTACCTCACCTAGTTGCACAGACACTCGGCTAGCACAACACTCATCTCAGTTAACCCCACTTCAGGAGTCTCAGTAAAAAGGACTGAAAACAACATTTCAAAGGGCATCTGATACAATACTGGGAGTTTTCACTTTGCCCTGCAAGGAAACAAAGTATCTTCCCATACAGATATTTCATTATTTATTTTTGCTTATTTACGTAAAGAGTTTGCTGGAATGTTGCCTGTGCTGTGCTCATTCATCTCCTTGCTTCCCATAATTTTTACATTTTAAAAGCAGTACTTAGCATATAATACGTGTACGATTCTGATGAAGCCTCTAACATTAACATTTATTTTCATCTCAAGTGATAAACGTGAAAATAGCAAAAAAAAATAATTTGCAAAGTCCACTTCATAACTTCCTTATGAAGTTCCTGAATAGACAGTACCAATTAAAAATTTATATAATGAAATTCCAATCAAGCATGGGAAAAAGTACAATACAAGACCGTATCACTGTATTTCATCTTGTGAAACACAATTTCAAGACTGAAACACTGTAAGAGAGTACATATTTACCATTGTTCATAATTTTATATAAGGCAAAATCTTTGCTTGACATGCAAAATCTACAACAAAACAATAACATTAATTTCTTAATCTGAGGCTTTACTTAGGTTTCTAAGCTAATTGTATAATCAGGAAAAGGGTTTTAAACCATCATACTTTTTTTACAGTCATCCATGACATAAAGGCTGGACAAGTAAAACAAAAGAAGGAGACTTCTGAACTGGTATTTGCTCTTTGTTCCTAACTTTGTAAAAGACCACTATGATGTGTGTATCTCTTCTCATAAAACTCTGGCTAATTTTTCAAATCTGTTGTCATTTAGTTAAACTGCAACAATAAATTAAAATTCCTCCTGTCACTACAGTAGGGTACATGCACCTCACCAAGGATCAAACCATATCCTTTCTGCCACCAAACCCGAGACAAAAATACACTTACATGTTCTTTCTGACTAGTAAATGTATGTTCTGAGATACAGAAGACCTGAAGCTGAGTTTATATTGCAATTTTTCATCCAGAAAGTCCTGAGACCTTTGTTTGGGAGTTACGCCTTCTCATTTCTTGCCAGTCTGAGGATTAGGATTGCTGCTTATACTTCCCTGACACAGAAGAGGCTTTGGAGATTTCTAGACTGATTTAGTCAATCGAGTGGCAAGAGCTTGGCTCTGAAATTTAAGGCACATGAGCAGTTTTTAGAAAATTGCTTTTAATCACTTCTCCAATATCTTTAATGTCTGAGATCCTTGCATAATATGGTATTAAAGGGACACTGTCAGGTCAAATTCGGTTAAACACAAGTAATGTTCAAAAATGAAAGTTTCCAGAATTAAAGAAAGAGATTTGAGATTAAAATTTAGAGAAACACCTGCATCACTCCTTTCTTTAAAATCATTGCTGACTGGGAGTGAGAGCAGACGAAACTTAAAAACCCAGCCTAGTGCAGAAGTAATTTGTCCTCAAAAATCCAGAGGTGCCACCAGCGAGGCGAATGACCATGCTGCCATCCCTGAGCACTTCTGCAGCACTTGGCTCACCTGTCTCAGGACAGTGTGATGCAACCCTGCAATCACCTGCTGTAGTGGTGTCCCCACTGACTTCACCACCCACCCCTCCAGCGCAAATGGGTGAACGCTTCAATTTTTCTGCGGCTTTCTACTGACCCAGCCCACTCCACCCCCTCATAAAGGACCTGCCAGAGTCAAAGCCTTTAGATGCACTGCACCAATTAAACACTGATAAGTAGAGGCTAATGTGCATTTGTCCTGCTCTGGAATTAGCTTTACTAAACCATGATCTGTGAGAAACATTCAGCCCCTTCAAGACCAGACAATAAGCACTGTTCATTGGTTGAGTACCAAACTCAGAAAAACTAGGTTAGACTGCCAATATTAAACAACAAATTTTTAGTACCATTAGCTGCACTTATGTCCCCTCTGGTGTGAAGGGTGCATATAACACACATTTTCTAATGAAAAAGCATGCTGCTGTGGACATTGTACAATTCCTTGCAAAAGGAAATTAAAAGGTACACATCTCTGTGTCAGAATAATTTCATTCATTATCAAAATATAACCATTTCTAGGACAAAACAGCAGCAACTGCCTTTAATGGTGCATTGGAGATCCAGACAGGAGCAGTTAATGAGAAACTGTATAACGGCTAGCCAGTTTAAGTAACAGGCTAGTTTTCTTAAGCAAAGTACAATCATGCTAGAGACTAGCCAGAACGATGAAACTGCAACAAATTTGTACTGACAACAGGGAGCAATAATTCCTGTCTTGTGCCTTAGCCAAAACACTATTTCAACAGCCTAAAAAGGGCTCTCAAGCACCATATGTCAGCGCTGCACACACTGAAGAAAGAACCTACTTCTCAAGAATTTTTTTTTTCCTAAAGATCTTAACGAATATTTTTGCATTGCTGAGCAAGTTTGGCAGAATCTCTGCCAAAAAAAAAAAGAGTATAGTTACACATCATATAACTCTTTTTCCAGTTAAGTAATTATTTATTACCCTCAAAATTATTAGATGAAAGCAAATACTCAGGAAATAGCAGCAGATTTATCCTGGGGTTAATAAATCTGCTTCAGGACTTCAGTATACTTAGACAGTACCTGTAAAGAACCTTTACTGCTGACGGCAAGAATTAGAAGTACTCAAAATCCCCGAAACTGTTTTTCGGTGCCTGGAAAGGAGAGAGACACCATTTCTAGATGAAAGCATGCCTGTGAAAAGTCAGCGTGATGCAGTGTGAGATCAAACCTCATTCTAATACACAGTGAGGGAAGGGAAAGAACTTCCCTTTTTCACAGCCACTGCAAGAATCCAGCCTCTGTATTCAGCATAGTGCCCTAAAATATCTTAGCTTTTAAAAATTAACTACACATTGAGCAAGTTGCTTGCAAGAACATGAGATACCTGAAATGCAGCCAGAGTTCTTGTAAGCTAGCACTCAAGACTATTTCACAAGAGCTCAGCCTACAAGGACACTGGTATCTCTTGAACTCTTACCCCTGGGAAACTCTTCATGAGCTATAAAAGCTGCAGTGGATTTGCAGGTATCATCATTTTATGTATAATAATTCTTAAGTGAAAAATAGGACTTCAGCAGTATTTCTGCATCTGAGGGCAGCTGGTAAAATACTTCCAGCTTTAAAGAGATTTCCAGCATAACAGGCTGTCTTGCATAAGCTTTTCAGGGCAGGAACATTCTGGTCCAACATCCATTACATGCGTGCTTAGGGTATGAAGTAATTTAACAACTGATTGTAACAAAGAACACCTCTTTGAAACCACATAAGGTAGAAGTGCACTGTAAAACTCCATGGTCATGTGCTATAAAATATGAACTTAATGTGACGTTTCCAACAAACTGGCAGGTCTTCTAGAATTTTGTTGTGTTCAGGCTACACTGCTAGTGGACAACAGTCTGGTTTTTAACACAGATGTGCTGTGGTTCCAACCACCTCCATCACTACAGTACATCACTATAAGTTACTAACTGGCATCTTTTGCTTTTCCAGTCTTTCTTACCTGCTTCTTTACCCAGGTGTTCAGGACTTTGTGCATCTGTGAAAACAGTGTATTGTAAGTAATTGAATATGCCAGAAAATGTCATCACTACATTTCAGAAAGACTGAAAAAAAAAAGGGCAAATAATTTTATTTAAATTATTTCATTGTTGTTCCACAGTTCAGCATGCCAAATTATAAAACAATCATCAGTTAATCTCAGACTGCCTTTGCCATCAGACTGCAGACTCAATGGCACTGAAAAGTTTATGTTTTCTCCTTTCAGAGATAACATATCATTTCATGTCCCAGCAGAATTTCTGTGATTATTTCTGAGTAACTAATTCAAACACATCCATCATAAACATATTCTCAGATCTTTACACTACCTACATTAACAGAAGACAAGTCACCTGCACTAGCAGGGTAAATGTAGACCAAAGTCAGAGAGGGATAATAGAACTTGTTAAAAATCTCCACTCATACTGAAAAGAGATTTTATATTCTTTTCCTTAGCACAAATGGAACATGTCAGCTTCTCAGACATATATAAACTCAGTCTTCAACCAACAGCGTGCTATGGTATTTTCTTTCACATTTTATCAACTGCACTTATAGCTAAGTATGTATGTCTAAGTGCTTTTCTGGATTGAGGCCTGACATTGAAAGTTCATTAAAATGTTTCCAATATTTTGATCCCAAACTTAGCCAAGAAAAGAAAAGCCGTTTGACTCTAATGGGCTTTCAGATATGTTGCTTCTGATCTCAGAGCAGACCACACAACACAACTGGAATAATGTATCTGAACACAAATAGCAGTGGGGTAATGACCACAAAACACAGGAAATACTAAATACAATATTCTCTCCTTGTCAAAGAAGCTCCTTAAGCACAGAGCTAGCCAACCCAGTCTGAAAGACCAGGCTCTTAATTTATTACTTTTTACTTTTTAAGATTATTAACTAATTATTAAGCCTTTCTGCTAGGCTTGAACATGTAGTATTTTGAAAAAAAAAAACCAACACCTCAAACAGCACTGCCTCATGAGCACACCCAGCTCAGGTTGTAGGTGCTCATGGAAGGACCCCTGATTTCCAGCCAGAGGGTCTAAGCAGACTCTCCTGTCCCCCTGCACAGCCTATTGCACTGGACTAGGGAGAGATGGCCACAGAGGCCCCCACCTTAACATTTCTGCCAACAGCCTGGGCTTTTTCAAATGAGCTAAACACAAGAAATCTCAAATCACAATTCATTTTCCTCAGCTCTATCCTTGAAACAGGCCTGAGAAGCACTGCTAAAAATCCTACATTGGCATTAGATATCTACAAATTACTGAAAAACAGGTTTCCTTATCCATTCCCCAATTGGAAATTACAGTCTCTGTGACACAAAGTGGCCTTCCACATAAAATAGGCCACTCCAAAAGCCAATGCTCTAGAAGCACAGAAATTGTTGGGAAAGTTTGGATCTGTCTGTTTCATAACTGTGTCCCACAGACAATGAAAAAAACCTGTGTTTAAAGTTGGTGGTCACTACCTTGCTAGAAGTTGTCATTTTTCTTACATTACCGCATTAGAATACAATATAATACTGTATATAATCTCATTTTGTTAAGCCAGTATAATGATCACCATAAAATGTGGATTATTTAACAAGCTAGTCATAAATAAAGATACAGAAAGATCTAAAGACTTTAACTGATGGAAAACAGTCCAAATTGCAGAATAAATTTTAAAAGACACGCAAAACTTTTTACAAACATGAGCAGGCACCTGTAATGTAATTAGAGCAAGAAATTACAAGGTAATCTAAACTATTTGCAAATTATTATAAATAATTTAATATAAGAATGGTCTTATTTTATCCTGTCTCTTTTAGAGACAAAAGTTCTGGGGCTTCCATAATCAACAGTCCTGAATATCTCACTGACAGTATTTTGGAAGTCAATAGAAGAATTCATATCTCAGAGAAAATCAAGCATTTGTTCTTCTTTTGTTAATTTATGCTATCAGAAAATCCCTCAAATCCAAGCCAAGTTACATGCCCCCTTTGAAACGATCTTGTTGCAAGTAATTTTAAAGAATTAAAAAACAAGGTAGCCCAAAGAAAATTATGCTTCTTCAGGTGCATTACTCAGAGGATCATATCTTGCTCAGATTTCCACCTCAGGACCACTGGAAGCCAGCTCTGCTTCTTTGTACAGCACTTGATGCTAGCAAAGGGATAATCAACTTGCTCTTTTTGAAACTGAGTCTCACCTACCTGGCACTGAGTGATGACAGAGGTCAACCCTTCACTGCTTTTGCAAAAGCATTTCTCCACAAAAGGACTGAAAATTATACAGTGCAAAGCTCTTTCCAGTTTGAACCAGAAGATGGAAGAGAAGAAAATTACCTGCTGGTGAATTTCAGAGCTTTCTTTTGTTTGTTATATATTTTCGCAACACAGGGATTACTATTGACTAGAGAGGTGTCTCCCTGAAGACAGGACATATGTAAAGTGGCAAACAAACACAGTTTGCAAAATGCAGCAGGACAAAGCTTGGAGAGCCCCAACAAATCACAGCTGGATGGCAATCTATATTAAACTGTAGTACAATGAAGTTTAAAGGATTTGAGTGACACACACAGCTCACCTCTGGAGCCACACGACTGTTCACTGCCACTCCTGTCAGCATAGCTCACTTTGCTCCATTGCTTGTCTCACTCAGTCATAAAATCTGTGGGTTTAACACACTGCAAGGCCGGCTGCCTGTCACAGGACTGAAATCCCATTCTCCAAAAAGAGGGAGCACAGCTTCCATGACTTCTGAGGAAGCTGAAGGCATGGTCCTACCTCTGCTTTTCTCACCTGGCTGCACAACTCTCCTCAGCTTTGCCCATCTCATCACCTTGGGGGTAGGGGAAAAAAAAAAAAAAAAAAAAAAGGCACCTTCCTTTGTGGTGCTGTCTTACTTTAAATGTCAATCACACTGTGAACTCACCAAAGGCCACAGACCCACAAACAGCTGCCTCAACCCAGCTGGAGGAAAACCCAGTCACATCCTGACAGAAACATCCTCGTATGCCACAGAGAACACCTGAACAGACCATGAGGCTCTCCACCAGGTCTTTCCATGCCTTCAGGCTAGTGTGCCATGACACACTCTGCAACACCAGCCTTATCATCTGTTTTGTTGCAGTGTAGGCTGCATTAGCAGCCAACCCGGAGGGTTGGGTCTCCCCAAGGCTGGGCAGCAAGGAGCAGCTGTGGTTGTTCCTTATGCTGGGCTGGACGGGACAACCAGACAGCCACTGCCATTGCCCTACCAGCACCAAGCCAGGCTGCATCTCCTGGCCCCCACCACATCATGCTGCTCTCCTAGGCATGCCCCCCGAAACGTAAAAGGTCTCTGCTCCAGCACACCTCTCCCCTCGTTGGCAGTCCCGAAGCCCACTCAGCCTCCCAGCTGTTAGGAAGGTCTCTTGAGCTGTGCTGGCATGGGGGGGTGAGGGCAGGGCCAGAGCTGGGGCAAGGAGGGCACTGGAAGGTGCATGGACAGGGTAAGGTCACTGGGAGGGATGAGGCTGCACAGCACTGCCATCCAGCCTTTCCAAAATGCTGGTGAGCCAGCAGGTGGAGGGACAGGTACATTTCATAAGCACTCAGGAGCAGTACTAGTAGAAGCTTCTCTGCCTCTCTTTGGGGCTTAAATTATGCCAATAAAATGTAAACAAATGCAGGACTTTATAGCACTAGGGCTGTGATCAAACCTGGGATTGTCCCACCCCAACCAGGCTTGTAAAAA
Organism: Apus apus; assembly: GCF_020740795.1. Taxonomy (NCBI): domain Eukaryota; kingdom Metazoa; phylum Chordata; class Aves; order Apodiformes; family Apodidae; genus Apus; species Apus apus. The sequence goes on along the minus strand of NC_067312.1, from coordinate 37,516,951 downwards.
TTTTTATCTGCAGTCCAACCTCAGCAATGCAGCCTAACCCAGCTGGCACTTACAGTAACAACACAGACGTGACTAAGTCCCTCATCATCTCTGTGTAATCCCTAGAACTGCTTGGCAGCTAGAAAATCACTTTTATAATGAAAACGTATTTTTTAACACCTCATGGCCGGCACCACAGCACAGCCATGTCTGTTTACCGAGTTCCAGACCATTACAACCAAAACCACTGAAGGCTGGGAGGCAAACATCTGCACTGTGACAGTTTTGCTGAGTTTCACCGTTACTGACAACACTGAAGAGGGCTGAACTCGATTCTAACCACTGAGACTTAATAATTAGGTAAAACCAGAAGCATTAGCAACTCCAGGACATTTTATTTGCAAACAGTGACAAGATACCAGACCACTAGTGGGTTTTAAAAATCCCTTTTTATGACATGCAGGACAACAGCAGCCAGCTTCTGTCCCGGTGAAAGGAAAAGCAAGAAAACCCAGAAACTGCTTTTAGATGCCTCCTTCTGTTCCGGTAAGACAGGCAGGGGGAACTGGACAAACCAAACAGTGTTTACCAGCAACTGCACTACTACAGAGATGCAAAGCAACGTCAGCCATTAGGGAAGGACAAAAACAAGTCCTTAGTAAGTCTTGCCTTTCTTGAGGCTGAAGCTTTACTTAGAGTGATGGCCCATCAACAGGGTCTCTTTCCTTTCAGGACTGGCAAGAGAAGGTTACAACTAGCCCTCAAAAACTAAGTTAAAGTGTTAGAGATGAGAACACAAAGCAAAATAACTGGTAAGTTAAAGGATACAGAGGGGATCACGAAGGTTCACCTAGTACACATGTTACACAGATATATATTTCTGTATTAAAAGAATCAGGGAAGCTTTACACAACAATTGATAGAGTCAGTCTGAAAACAACACAGAGAAAAGATCAAAACTATAAATCATGGCGTCCTGGGCTTCCCATTTTACTGTCAACTGCCTGAAGAATCTCAAACTCTTTAGTGCAATTCTCAAAAAACTGCCAGCTTAGACATACCACCTCCCCAGATAGCATCCAAAAGCTCATAGATGAGTTAGTTGTGGGTCACATGTGGCAGGACCCATCTCTTCAGCTCAAATGGTGAATGAAAAATAAAAGTTAATGTTATCTGAGCCATGAAATGGCAGGATGAAGGAGCGACTTATTTAGGAAAAGAAGTAGGAAGTGTATTGCACATAGCTCACATGGATTTTCCTCCTGGCAAGGTTTCATTCAGTTTCGACAGAGGTAACCAGATTAGATCAACATTGACAGACACTGTAGATGGGATGCAGCAGTTCAGCATGGTCTCTGCCATCCTGTTTGCAACTCCAGTCACGTTCAGAGTTGTGGTCATAGCAACATGAAGGGTTTGACCTTCTCACTGCTGCAGCCTCTCCATGACCAAAATCCCACTTTAAATACTGTAAGTAAAGGATGATTCTGGCCCTATCACCATTAAAACCTGTTTCCTATTATTCTGAGCACCTGACACCATGGTTACGCAGAGGTGGACAAGAACTCCTTGGGATGACAGAGAAGGGACCTGCAGCAGCTGAATACCCCCTGAGGATCTCCCCAAAGAAGGCAGCCACAAGGTACACCATGTTTGATTGGTCCCAGAGGAACTTCAGGTCTTACATGACAGTAACATTTTCAAAAGCTGGGAACTAGGCACACAAATTGTGTATGGTTTTTAAAACATTACTTTCAGGCTAAAGTGGAGTACTGTGCATACAGAACAATTGTGTGCATGCCCAGACAGACCGATTTTTACTGAGACCTCCTGTTCCTTTATGTGCTGTAGAAATCTTAAACTTGCCTACTTTCTGCTCTTTTAAAACCACTACCTGACTTAGACGGTCACATATTGGCGGGGGGGAAGGTAGTAATTATCTTCTCCCTCAGCCTACAACATTTAAAAAAAAAGTGAAAGTGGAGCTCAGAGACGAATTACTTGCTCTGGTACAATTCTTTGTGATTCTCAGGTTTTCTTCCCGATACTGGTTACTTTCAGGGACAACGCACTTCAGGACATTCACTATTGGGTAATTTCTGTGTCCCTGACCTCGTGAGAGCCAAGAAAGCTTGAGCATTTGTCCCTTATCAAGCCATAAAATGATAAAAGAAACTTAGGTTCAATCATAACCTAACCTATTTGCTGTTTATCACATTTTTTTAATAATACTATATAAGCCTGTTACTACTTTAAATAAGGTTGTTATGGTATAATATAAACTTATTAAAGAAAGAGTCTGTAAACTGATTTCATAACTTCAGATAGTATTTTTTATTATTTTTTAAAAATAATATTATGATGCTTCCTTAAATTCATTTTAGCCTCATATCTGTATAAGAATACTCTTACAGGTAACATACGAGGTCCAAACTACACTACATTTCTAAAAACCAGCCACTTTGTTTTGGTACCAAGAAAAGGAGCTTGTGGAGTAACTTTAGGTGTTCACAACTTAAAACCCTACCTAATTTTTTCCTAGTGTACAAGCAAATACTGTGCAAATGAAAAATTATATTCATAAACAGAAACACAAAGAATATTCCACTGTAAACATATTTCTTGTATCAGCAAGTATATAAAAAATTAATACATTAGATTTGTTGCTACAGCAGGACTTGTGTGAAATACCATCCAGTCTCACAATTTTAGCTATAGTAGCAGATGTCTTCCCTTAAAAACCCAGCATCTGATCCACACATACTTCATCTTAAATTCAGGAAGGGGAAAACCAACCAACCAAAACCAAACAACAACAAACAAACAAAACCAGACAACAATAAAAAGGAAAACAACAACAACAAAACACCACACCAACAAACCTTCAGCCAGCACCATGATAAAAAGAAGTGAAGATTTACTAGAGCCAGAGGCATTTTTCTTACATGTTACATAGAACTGTTGCAAAATTCATAGTTTTCAAATGTCACTATCAAAAAATCACCATGCAGTGGATGCCCTGCCCATAGCATGGACTTTTTGCTATAAGCCTTTCGTAGCTATTAGAATACAACTAGATGTGTGTGTATAAAATCACTCAAGGCCAAATCTGCAGGAGCACGAAGAAATAATCAGCACTGATACCAGAATATTAAATCATTGGCAAAACAGCCCTGGTGAAGCCCCCTGGAGCCTGAGGTTTCACCTTTGGCATCCGTCCAACAGATTTGATCCGCCTGGACTTTCAGATGAAGCCTGGCACCATTTACAGATGCCCTCAAGTGCCACCCATGACACAGCGAGTGCCAGGGGTAGCACTGGGAGAAGAGCAGACGCGGACGCGGCACCCCGGCCAGCTGCCCGCCCCGTCGCCAGTGCCGCGCGCCCGTGCCTCTCCCTCTCAGCCCCAGGGGACTTTGGCCCGATGAGGACACGAAGAGGATCAACCCTCACGACTTCTGCTTCTCCGGCAGCCGCCCACGGCGGGTAATTTCGCAGCCCGTCTCCACCCGTCCCGCCCTCACCTGCGGGGCCGCGGGTCGGCGGCCGCCCCGGCGGGGCTTGCGGGGGTCTGCCCGCGGCCCACGGGGCTCCTCGGCCGCGCAGCGCTGGGGGGACGGGTGCCGCCAGCCGCCCCCCCGCCAGTCCCGGCCGCCGCGGCAGGCCGAGCCCAGCTGGGAGAAGAGCAGGTCCCACCACGCCGCCATGCCCGTCGTTGCCGGCGATCCTTGTCCCGCGGCGGAGGGGCAGGCTGGCGGAGCCTCCGCGGGCGCGGCTGATCCCGGGACGCCGTCCTTTACCCCCAGCTTCTCAGTTACTGATTTGCTCGGCTGGTGTGGTGGTTTGGTTTTGTTTGTTGTTTTTTTTTTTCATCAGTATTGGAAGGTGTACGCTGCCCCGAGACATCAGGCGAGGTTTTTCCCTCTTGGAAAGCCGAGCAACCGGCCCTGCCGTCGCTGCCGCTCTCCTGGGGAGCCCCGAGCTGAGCGAGCGCTCCGTGACCCCCGCGGACACGCGCCCCTCGGGACGCCTTGCTTCCATCCTGCCGAGTTCTTCATCGCGCCGAGAATCCGGGATACAAGTATCCCAAACTCAGCATACTCTGCATCTCTGCACCCCCTCTAAAGCCTGAGGTTTTTTTCCCGGTCATTTTTAGAATATTGTGGAAAAAAAAACAAAAACAAAGGCATGGTGTAAGTTAAGGTTACAGCACTCACAATAAGCCTGACAGGAAGATCCGAGAGCAAACGAACGATTCTCTTTTGAATGATGAAGGCTTGAATCATACATAATCAACACATTATTGAAAAGCGAAAGGTGAAAAAGAAACACAGGATGCTCATGGTGATAAGCAACTCAACCTGTGCTCACAAAAGCCAGATCATGAACAGTGAACTAATTACATTTTCATAAAGTGATGAAACTTAGATATAAACCCTGGGTTGCTGATCTTTCTATTCTCTTTTTCACATACCTTTTGTATCAAATTTTCCATACTGACAAAGAAAACCCAAAGGAAGATCCTGAATAGCCCATTAGCTGTTACCACTGCCTCCTGCAGGGTTGGAGCCCCTGAACGCACTGAGGACCAAAACAAAGACCTGCAACAACTGTAGCTGGTTGTACCTACAGTGGGCTAACACAGCAGGCATATGCCATTCTCCCGATATTCTAAGTTGCATCTTGTTTCCAAAATTCTGTATTTCCTCCAACTTGTCTCTCAACCTTACTTTTCTTTCAATCTCCATTTTCTTTTGTCTCAGATTTACCCCTTTCCCTTAGTCAGTCCTAGCCTCAAGTTCTTTGGTTTCTGCCCTGCCCTCACATCTGCTTTTTGCCTAAGGTTTCTTTTGTTGGTTTCAGTTGTGCTGCTACATTGATTTTAAGCTCCAGTGCCCACCTGCCTCTGGAACTTATCTGTATTTCCCATCCACTTTTTCAAGTTGTTTCTCCCATTTTCTGTTCTCTTAATTTCTAATTTTCCTGCCCAAGACTCATCTTCCTCCATGGTGCCCAGCTGTCCCCTCCTTCCCTACAGGAGAGCCATGGCTGCAACAACTTTTCTTTCAAAGGCAAAGAAGATAAAGAAAATGCTTCCAGTCCCCTGTCAAATGTGTCTGCTTCTTACACTATTTCCATTTTGTCCATTTTAGTCTTCTTAAATTGCACTTCTTACACAGTAGGCCTTAAAAAAGCATTAGAGCTTCCAATAACAGAAGGCACTGCTAGAAATTTTAGCAGGTGATGAACAGCATGTTCATTCTTTTCCTAGCTATACCTTTTAAGATATTATTTTAAATTATGTTTTTGCAAATATGTCATCCTGAGTCAGCATAGAAACTTTCAGCTCAATTTGCTAGCTTCACTGATGTATATAACTTAAACAAATTCATTTTAACAGGACGTATCAGTCACTGTTAACAGGCCCACTCTTCATATGAAACTGAATCCTGTGAAAAACTTGAAACACAGGTATCCCAGCACACGGTCTGGACTTTAACTGGGACATAGCTAGGTGTACATATTCCTCTGATTGCAAGCATTTTCTTCATTCCAAATACCTGCCATTTCTTTCTAAGCTGTGCATCTTCTTTAAGACACAATAAGTTCTCAGTCTTCCCTGGAATCAAGACTTGCCATTGCAATCTAATATGAAGACCTAAAAATCTGTTCCACAAAGTCATACAAACCAATTCTCATGCTGTTAATTCTCACACCTAATGCCCCAGCATGCCACTGATAGGAAAACAAGTATGCTGTGCTTTATAACATTTTAGTAGTTCAAAGTGCACATAACTATCATGTTCTCTTTATCCTATTATCTTTAGAAATCAGAACTGCTGAAACATTTTCTCCTGTAGTCCCACTGCAGAATATCAATCCTGTGGCTACAGACTTACCTTAATATCAGCTCTATCTTGCTTGTCCATCCTTGATGCTTGTTTTTTTAATACCCCCTGTATTTCCAGTGTCTAAACTGTCATGTCAACAGCAGTGCAGCCAGCTCAATTCTTGGATGCCCATTAGGAACAATATTTCTCACCTGCTGCTTTTCACGTCCTAAGGTAGTGAAACGCAGACATGTTGAAGTACGACACATTAATACATAACCTTCTATCATTTTCAAAGTCCAAAAATCTCCTACTGAAAAACTATCTTAAAGGAGGATAATACACCTAACAGAAACCTCTACCAAAACAGGAATGGCTTTCTTTCTGTTGTTTCCATGGGACACCTGTAAAGGCATAAGCATCCAGATACCCACTCTGCTCACTGTGTTCTTTTAGAACACAGCGTCTTATCCAGCAAGTATAATAAAACATTCTTTTTTCCATTAATGGTGTTTAATCGGCCAGAATTTAGCAAAGGAGTGCCTGAATTTCAGAATTAAAAAGCCAAAACTAATCTAATTTTATGCACTAATCTGCTTTAGAGGAAACTCCCAGTTTCGTTGTTTCATTATCTTCATGCTGAAGACACTGAGTTTCGTAAGACTATCTACAAACTTTTACCTTTGCCTTAGTGCCCTAGCAGATCTTCAAGAACTGATGAAGCAGCAAAGAGAGGAGCAAGGCATGAAACTGGTGAAGATTGCTTCTAGATTTCTTGCCCCATCCCATATAATTACCAACACATCAGCCTGTCACTAGGCTTATTTACTTTTATCTTCCAACATCAATAATGAAGTCTCACAAGTTAGTCCAACACCAAAGGCTGGCAGCAGACATAGTGAACACACACTCATTAGATGATGACTGTTTCAGCTACTACTTCAGCATGCTGTGGAAAAGCTCTTTTTCTTTGTAGTGCAAATCAGATCTGTTTTACCATGCAGATTCTGGACTAAAACAGAACAGAATCTTCTGCCTTGAACTTCAACTTACAGTGTGTAGGGACAACTTCCTGGCATGAGCTTAAGTCGTGTTTTATTGCTTATTTCACATTATGCAAATATGCAATGATTATTGCAGGTCTGATTGTAGTACATCTTCCCTCCTTCTGCACACTGATATTAGACACTGATCAGCCAACAAGTGCTTTTCCAAGGAGAACCTGATTTCACTCATCAGGAATACTGGGGGGTTTTTACGAAAGTTAAGGAGGACAGAACCCAAGCAGACATATAAATGGTCAGCAGCAGTTCTTATGATAGGTATGCTTCAACAGGAGGCAAGAATGAGGACATCTTGAATACTGAATACCAGGATGCCATATATCCTTATGGTGTTTTTTTTAATCAGATTTTTCAGTGGTTGCAACAAGTAGCTACTGGCATCTAAATATTGCTCAAAATCCTTCAAGATAGTTCAGATGTTGTATTTGCATGAGGAATTACTCAAACTCAGTAGGACTGTCTGCAGAATTTATTCTATGAGAAAAATTTGCTTTTAAATAAGAGTTTGTAAGTTGCCAGGAATGTAGTGGGTTAGGTTTTGTTAGCTGGATGGTCACAAATATCCAACTATCAATTCTTCCAAAATGCATTGTGTAAATACCTTTGAAGTCAGTGCAGACCCAAAGAACAAAATGTGACAGTACAATTTAGTCTTATTACAATCATGTATAGTTTCTGTGCTTCTAATGATATAGTCCCATGGAAACCAGAATACTGCTTCCTAAGGCAAAACATCACTGTCCAGAATTGAGAAATAACATCTCAAATGGTCTCATTGGTCTCTGTTATTCAATTTTCTTAATAGAGGTAGGAAAAAGAGTGAAGAAGACCTAAGAGGAGACTCAGTGTAGGACTGTGTTCTGCAGCTGAGGTGTACTAGTCTCCATCTCTTGAGAAAAAGCCCTTCACAGTAACGGAGAAGCACAATGTACTTCTGTAGGATAACAGTCAGGGAGACAAGCATGAGCAAGATGCAGGATCGAAGGATAACCACTTCAGTTGTTCTTAGCTCAGAATTAGATGACTCCTCTGATTATATTTATAACTAATCAGTAACACCTTGAAATTTTATTCACTTTCCGAGGAGCCTTTCTAGAGCTTTAACACAATTCCAGCTTCTAAGAATAACAAGTCTTAAGAGTTTTGTAGAACTATCTCAGGGAACACTGACTCTCTTCAGCTTGATCTGTAATTCCTTGTATCCTACAGGCTGGTTAACAGATTTTTCAAATGTCATCTTTCAGAGTACTCCTAGAAGATGTGACCTTTGACTGTGTGCCTGTGTCAAATGACAGGCATATGGATTCTGCAGTGAGACATTCTCCAGATGTTATTCCAGAGCTTTCAAATCCCCATTTTAAAACTATTTTCAAAATCTGTTTTTTTTCTTTTCCACCTTTTTTTCGTACCAGTTACAATACGTCTTTCTCACTGGGACTATGCTGAAGGTAGATTTGGGAGGATGAGGATCTCCATTAATATTCACATTCAGATATCCCAAAGCAAATGCTTCAAGTTTTAGAGAAAATGAGAAAAACCCTCCTATTGAGATGGAAATAAAATAACCTTATCCACATGACCTCTTTATTTTCAACTAACCCAAAACTATTTACCTAAAAATTAAGGGTTAATCAGCAGTAAATGTACAAGGAACACTGTGCTCCACAAGGGAAGAAGAAAGGCTGTCCTTTAGTGACCTGTGGCTGGAGGCAAGAAAGACACTTATATGGGTGTAAATCAGAGTATTACATCTCAAAAAAGCAAATTCCACTACTTTAACCTCTGGGAACCTGTACCACTGAAGTGCAGAGACCTTCAAAATCCTATCTCTAAAAGGCATAGTGCTATTAATTTTCCTAACTGCAAATGAAAACCTAGTAATTAATTTTTATCATTCTTCTAAGTCAATGATAGGCACTGGTAATCACCATGAAATGTGGTCTAATAAATTTGTGTATGAATGTTTTGAATCCTGAACTCATTATTGAAATGACTGGTCTTTATACATTAGCAATTCTGGCCTCTCAATAATTCAAGACCACCCTAACAAAGATAAAACAGAAATTTCAAAACAATTTGAGACTGGAATAGTCAGCACTGACAAATCCAGGATATTCACAAATAAACTGCACAATTTAAATGAAGGAGAAAATAATGCATTGAAAAGGCTCAATATAATGAGAAAGATAATGGGGAGCCTATTCAACTTCTATGCTGTTTTCTGGCATAAAGCTTGCAGTATCTCTGTTTGACTCAAAGGGACCCCACTGACCAAGCTGTATCCTTAAAGCACTTTTGGCATATGTGCATTGTATATATGGACTCTAAGAGAAAAACCCACACATATCGGGTATCAAAACCATAATAATTTCTCCCTGAAGCCTTGCCATGCCATAGAAATTAAGATATTTTTATATTTACATTCCAAGTTTGATATTACTATTCATGTCCAAAGTATAAATATTTTTTTCTTGTTAGCTGTACTTTCCCTCTCATATTTCACAATTATGATTTAGAGTATTTTTACGGCTTCAACTTATACAATGAAAGGCTGTCTTAAGTGCCTCTGTATTTGCACATTACACATATAAAAAAAACAGGTTTGTCTGAAGTAGATTTTCCTCTTTTCAATCACAGGTTTCTCCAATTTCTAAAATGTAAAAGCATAAAAACTAACTATTGCTGGATACACAAATGCAACATTTTGGGATTATTTGCTCAAAAAAAAAATATTGCAGTTTACAATTGACAATCATTAAATCATAGGATTTTGGTAGCTTACATTATGCCAAAGTAGTTCTTACATAATTATAGCATTTTATGCATCAGAGGCAAAACCAGTTTTTCAATGCTAGGAAGGAAAAGAAACTGGAAGCACATTTCATATTCTACAGGCTGAAGCTTCAAAATGAAATATCCACTATATCATCAGGCTTCAGAGAGACAACATTTCACACTTAGGGTAGATCCAATGGAATTAATTGTTATGTGTTCCAATTTGATTAGGAGACCACTGTGCACTGCTCAGTTGAAGGACATTACAAATTTCATTTGTGCAAGAGAATGGTGAATAGATGTTGCTCATTTCCATTCATAGCTCCACAGGAAAAATCTTTTCTCTGGCTTACACTCATCAAAGATAGCACAATACTATTTTTGTTTACTTTTCCCAGTCTCATTCTTGGTAAGCCACTTATTTCATCATATTACAATGCTAACATGAACCCCAGGTGTTCATATAAGAAAACTGTAGGAGAATGTAATGTTTAGCCAGTCCATATCCCTTATTTCGAAAACTCACATTATAAAAAAAAAGACAAAACAAAACCAGGAAAACAACCATCAACCACAGTAACTCTTAAAAACAAAATAAAATTACAAACAAAAATTTACTTTGTCTCTATCTTCCTTTCACAATTTTTTTCCCTTTGGAGTGGTAACATATCAGTAGTAAGGAAAATATTTTTTCTGCAGTAGTGAAAAGTTAGTATCTGTATAGCTTTAAGAAAAGAAAGAACAATGATTTTTGGGTCCTTAGAAGTGACTAAAAAGTCAGGAATGCTATTTTTTTGACCAAAAGTGTTTAAAATATACTTATTAATAATTACTGAGTTCACTTACCAATTAAGTATCAATAACTTATATTGTTTGTTGCATCACCATCAAATTCTCTAATACAAGAAGTTTGAAATAGGAATCCTAAATAAGGGATCTTTTGATAAGACTAATTGAAAAACCCTATATGAAATTTCCTCATACATTAATAATATATTGTTACCTATATATCAGCATTTAAACACTACTTCATGAGTTAATTTCTATTGAATTAGCACTTACCTTTTTCTTCTCCATATTTAACGAATATATTTCAGGGAGCCTTCAGCCACTGACTGAGGTTTCCATCCAACACACAATCAGATAAAGCTTGCTTTCCAGTTGTAACTAATGGAAACAGTGCAAGAAGTAGTGACAGCAAATTCCCATGTGTTAAATGGAAAGCACTTGTTTTTCTTTTTTGGTTTGTTTTTTTGGGGGGTGGAAGAGTAAAGAGAGAAATAAGAGATCAATAAAAAGTTCTTGACAAAATGTTTTTACTCCAGTTATGCTGAAGACCTCGTGTCACCTTATAATCAGGAACTTGTGACTTGATCTGCCTTTATTTATGTATCACGGTAAGGAAATGATTAACATTCATGATGTCACTACTTGAGTTTTCAGTAGCAGTTCAGAATAAAAGCATACCCAAAACATTTTCCAGATTCACTGTAGTTTACTGTGCATGCATATTGCCACCTAGAGAGTCAAGGTTATAACTGTAGGCATGGAAATAATTAAGCCAGCCCAAGTGTACTAGCTACTTTTAAATGTGTCTTTGAACATAGGCTTCACTACACCAAACAATGAGTCTGTGCAGTCTAACATCTCTCATTTGGCTGTCATCAGATGCTTTTGCAGAAGTACATATTAATTTCCCACAATGACTGCTGTAACCAGAACAAGGTGCTAAAAGGTGAACAGTAATTATCTTCAGTCACCTGGAAACATTCATTTGCAATCTATTATTTTCTACACTATTATGCTGTGTTTTTCCAACTACCCATATACATAAGCATGTATTTTCTTAATGTCCATTGAATTTTTGGCAGATTATTTTTACCTCCCTCTAGTTGAAGGCAGCGACACTGGAAGAAACAGACTCATCTGGTCTGTTGATACATGGCTGTGTGGCTGGTGTCAGCCTCACAGTTTAGGGATTTTCAATAATGGGATGGCCTAGACAGCACCAGGCCTGCTGGTATCTGATGGGATTCACCTTTCTCAAAGGGAGAAGAGGGTTTTGCTCAGGAGCTTTCGGGGCTCATTGGCAGAACTTTAAACTAGACTTGAAGGGGAAGGAGGATATTATCAGGCATGCCTGTGACAACCTGTAGGATGACATGCCAAGGTTACTGGGACAGGTGGCTCATGAGGGCCCTCAGCCTGTCTCGCTGAGACATGCTGGGTACACTGCAGCACACTTGAATTCTTATGGAGATGAGTCAGAGGCTCCTCAGGCAATAGGAGCCAACAGGGAAATGTCAGTGAAATGCTACAGAGGAGTTAAAGGGTGTTCCTCTAAGAAGGTGACATGGTCAACACCCTTGCTGAAGTGCCTTTACACCAATGCACACAGCATGGGCCCCAATAGAAGGAACTGGAAGCCATTGTGCTGCTAGAAAGCAAAGTCCTAGTTGCTATTACTGAGACTTGGTGGGATGACTCCCATGACTGATGTGTGGCTGTTGATGGCTGCAGGCTGTTCAGAAGGGACAAATGAGGAAGAAGGGGTGGGGCTTTGCCCTCTACATCAAGAAACTAATGGGACTGTGAAGAGCTGTCTCTGAAGAATAGGCATGAACAGGTTGAAAGCTTCTCCATAAGAATTAGAGATGGAGGCAACTAAAGGGAAACTTGTGGTTGGTGTCTACTACAGGCCACCCAATCAAGGGGAGCCTATTGATGAACCCTTCTCACTCCAGCTGCAGGAGGCATCACGCTCCAGGCTGTCTTCCTGCTGGGGAATTTCTGCTACCCCAGCATCTGCTGGAAAAGTAACTTGGTGAGCCACAGGCAATAAGCAGATTCCTAAGGTGCATTGAGGATAGCTCCTTTAGCCAGGTCATAGCCCTAGCTGAGAGTATTTGATACTGGACCTGATGGTCACCTACTCAAATGAGGTAATCAGTGATGTCAAGATAGAAGACAGCCTGGGCTGCAGTGATAATGCACTGGTGGAGTACACAGTCCTGAGGGATGTGGGACAAGAGTAAATTGTGGACTATTAAAGGAATTAGTCAATAGGACCCACTAGGAAACTGCCCTGAGGGACAAGGGAGCAGCACGGAGATGGCAGATCTTAAAGGACACTTTCCAAAAAGCACAAGAGCTGTCAATCACTAAGTGCAAGATGTCAGACAAGGAAAGCAAGAGACTGGCATGGGTGATTCAAGACCTGCTGGTCAGACTAAAGGGCAAGGAGGACCTGCACAGGCAGTGAAAGGAGGGGCAGGTATCCTGGGAAGAGTATAGGGACACTGCTGGGTTGTGCAGGAATGGGGTCAGAAAGGCGAAGAAGTTACTGGAGCTGAACTAGGCAAGGGTTGCAAAGAATAACATGAATGGCTTCTGCGGGTACGTCAACCAAAAAAGGAAGGTCAGAGAAAGCATATCTTCCTGAAGAAATTGTCTGTCAAACTGTTAACAACGGTCAAGAAAGCTGAGGTAAGCAACAACTTTTTTGCCTCAGTCTTCACTAGCAACCTGTTCCCACACCCCTTCAGCGGATGGACCTCAAGACTGAGAGACTGGAGCAGCAAAGTCCCTCCCATTGTAAAAGATCAGGTTCGTGACCACCTAGGGAACCTGAATTTATCTAAATCCGTGGGACCTAACAAGATGCACCTTAGAGTCCAGAGGGAATTGGCTGATGTAGTTGACAAGTCACTCTCCGTGATATTTGAAGTCAGAGTAATCAAATTGTGTCCCTGGAGACGGGAAAAAAGAGAAACATCGCACCCACTTTTGAGAAAGGTAGAAAGGAGGACCCTGGGAAGTATCAACCTGTCAGCCTCACCTCTGTGCCTGGGATGATCATGGAACAGATCCTCCCAGAAGCTATGGTAGGGCACATGGAGAACAGGGGCATGATTTGACACAGCCAGGATGGTTTTACCAATGACAAATCCTGCCTGACTAACCCAGTGGCTTTCTGTGACAGAGTGACTGCATCAGTGGACACGGGAAGAGTTATAGATGTTATCTATCTGGACTTCTGTAAGGCCTTTGCTAAGGTCCTCCACAACTTCCTTCTCTAAACTTGGAATGCGAGGGATTCTGAGAGGGCTCTTCACTGGATGAGGAATTAGTGGTGGGATGGTGGTCAGCAATAGCTTGATGTCCAGATGGAGATGGTAGTGGTGGTGGTGTCCCTCAGGGGTCCACACTGGGACAGGTGCTATTTATTATCTTTCTCAATGACTTAGATAGTGGGTTTAAGTGCACCCTCAGCAAGTTTGCAGACAACACCAAGCTGAGTGGTGCAGTTGACATCCCCGGGGGACTGGATGCCATCCAGAGTGACCTGGACAAGCTTGAGAATTGGGCTTGTGTGAACCAGACAAAGTTCAGTAAGGCCAAATACAAGGTCCTGCTCATGGGTCAGGGCAACTGCCAGTACCAACACAGGCTAGGAGATGAAGGGATTGAGAGCAGCCCTGTGGAGGACTTTGGGGTACTCGTAGATTAAAATCTGGACATCAACAGTCAATGCGTGTTCACAGCTCAGAAAGCCAACTGCGTTCTGGGCTGCACCAAAAGCAGTGTGACCAGCAGGTCGAAGGAGGTTTCTCCCCTTCCACCTTGCTCTGGTAAGACCTCACCTGGAGTACTGTGTTCAGTTCTGGAGTTCTGAACACAAAAAATGACATGGACCTGTTGGTGAGAGTCCAGAGGAGAATGAAATCTAGAGGGCTGGAGCTCCTCTCCTATGAGGAAAGGCTGAGAGGGTTGTTCACCCTGGACAAGATACGGCTTTATTGTGACCTTTCAGTACTTAAAAGTGGGCTTATAAGAAAGATGGGGACAGACCTTTTAGCAAGGCCTGTTGCAACATGACAGGGGATAATGGCATTACACTAAAAAAGGATGGACTTGCAAGGAAGATTTTTTTTAACAGTGAGAGTGGTGAAACACTGGAACAGGCTGTCTAGAGAGGCGATAGATGCCCCATCCCTGGAAACACTCAGGGTTGGGTTGGACTGGGCTCTGACCAACCTGATCTAGTTGAAGATGTTCCTACCCATGGCAGGTTGTTAGGCTAGATGATCTATAAAGGTTTTGTCCATCCCAAACTATTCCATGACTCCATTTTGCTACTCCTGAGCTGTCTTAGAATTTGTGTTGACATGTTATTTCAAAATAATTTCTTCGCAATGGATATGAATGCACATGCAAATTAAAACACCTTAAGCATGCAGCTCTTGAACAAGACCTCTGGAAAAATGGAGCTGGAAGTCACAAGTGTTTTGGTAACACAGTGCCACATAGTATCTGGAGATACCAGACACTGAGCAATGGCATGTCTTGATCACACCTTTTGACAGCTCTAATGTAAAGTCTATGTAATCTACCATCACTCCCCCTTAATTGCCCAGCCTTTTATATAAACTTAACTCTCAGACGTAATTTCAAAAGTTTTCCAATGCTTTTAAATTTGCCTCTATTTGCAAACAGATGAATGGAAAAATTAATCAGCTCAGCAAATGCTCCGAAAATAGCAGTAACATTCCAGCCCGTAACACACAGCCCACGTCTGGAATGAGCTAAGAGTAAAGTGCTTGCCTACAGCATAATTGCAAATAAACTAAACATATGGCCTACAACATAGTGCAAGCTCGATTTCTTTTAAAGGGCTTATTTATTTTGCTATGGAATAGCTCGGATATATACCTTGAAGATGGTAGTAAAACATATCTATCCTGTGAATATAGGGGAGAGATAGATTTTAATGCTAAAATGCAGTCTATTCCTGTATATGAAGCTCCAAGATTTTATGCTACCAAAATATGCCTGCAAAGATACTAGCTAATAATGCAAAATACCGGATACTGAGAATACTGGATGGTGTGAAACATAAAAACCCCACAAATACAGGAATGCATATATTACCTAGTGTAAAAACAAAAACACCCAAATATCTGAAACAAATTAATAAAGCTATGTAATTTATTTTGGTTATAGTAAACATGTAATAGCAGTTGCAGTCTTGCCAAAAAAAGTATTTTGTTTTTAATAACACTTTTAAAGTACCTCCTAAGACAAGAAGACATAATTGGACCTAAAAAATGTAATTGACATTGCATAAGAAAAATAAATACTGTTTAATTATGTATCCAGCTAACCTGATAGCCAGCAGAATAATATCCAAACAAGCACCATTAAATGCCTGAGTCACTGAGACACCTCCTTCCTTTTATGGGTACTACAGACCCTAACAATCTAAACAAACAAGCAATTAACAAAAAGGGTACCTCATGGCACAAATACTGAGAAAAAAAAAAAGCTTCTGGATGTTTACTAAGAAGGCTGAAAAGCTCCTTTAAGCAAAAAGACCCCAAAATGACAAAGTTATCGAAGCAACTTCACACAGTTGTAGTCCCAAAGTTCTGAAATACACACAGATGAAACTTTATTGTCCTTCAGCAAATACATTATTTAAAAAAATAAATGGAAAAAAACACAAGATATTCCAACAAAAGTACAGTGTTTGCTATCCTTAAAGACAAATCACATTTGCTAAGTCTTGACAGTTTGTCCATATGACTTCAGTCTATTATTAAAGACAAGTATTTCTAATTGTACTTCAACTTGTAAATAAATTACAAAAGACAAGCATTAAGCTCATATTTCACAGCAAAAAACCACTAATTCAATGAACTTCTGTAAAAATGTTTTGCAAGATCCATAGTCTCTACAAAAACTACACCTCAGTCAGTTATGTTTGAAAAGCATATGCAGTAATTTTACATTGCATTATTTTTTCTTGAAATATCTGTGCACACCTGCCACTTTGATGCTACCAAAGCTTACATCACAAAGAATAAGAATAGCATTAACTTGAGAATGGACCAAAAACCTAGGCTGCCCACTGCTTTGGGCAATGTGAAAAGGAGAAAGTGAAAAAACTTCTTCACAAGTGTATGAAAAACTTTCAGAACAACGGCAGCTTACAACATAGAAGATCCCCTTTTCCTTCCCTCTCCCTGCCACACTTGGTTTTGGTTTGCATAGGGAAGGGAATGTTTTGTCTGGTTTTGGTAGACTCTTACTTTGGTTTAGCTATTACATGGAAAAAAAACAAGCAACATACCAACCAAAACCCAGAACAAAACATTAAAAATCACTAGTTTCTGTGCTTTATGATAAATTCACATGATAAATATTTCACCTTCAGCTACCACAGTTCAATCTTCTTTGTTCACGACAAGCAAAATTATTTCACTTGCCTTCCGCATGTAATATATCTACCTGTTTCTTTTAATTGCATCCCAAAGTTCTAATATTTTGTAGTTTTCTTTTAGTCTGCCTCCATGTTTTCTAGCATACTTGCTAGAAATTTTAGCCTGTTCCACACTGTGTACCTCCAGACAGTGTACTATTAAGCATCCCACAGTGATAATCCCATCCACTAAGACTGACTTGCTTTTGCAGACTAACACAACACTGTTTCTTCAAGAAGGCAGAAACATGCTTATTTTTCTTCCAAGTAGAAAAACTTGAAGCCAAACAAAAACAAGTTTCCTCCAAGTAGATGCAAAACTATGAAAAAACTCCTCAGGTCTCCATTTCAGTCTCCATGGTATCAGTCCTTGAAGGAGTTTTAGCTTCTGGTGGAGTCTCTCCATCTAGGTTCTGAATATCGGTCACATCAACAGTAGGCAATGGTGCTCTCCAATACAGGAAGGAGTTATACTGACAGAAATCTTCTTGCTTTGAAGAGAAAAATAAAAAAAGGCAAGAAAACATTAATGTGTATCACAGCAGTACAAAATAATAAAAAGAAACTTTCAAAGAAGAGTTACACAGCTCTTGCATATATTAGCAGTTCTTACAGTTTTATACAGAAAAAATAAGTTATTTTTAAGGAACACACCCTCGAAAATCTCAACTAAATAATAATTCGGTTTTGTGCTTTCAAACATTCTTGCAAGTAACTACTGTACAACCTCTGGAAAATACTTCCATATAACTCCACCGATTTCTTCAACTTTCAATCTTTGCAATACTGTAAAAGTTGTACAATTATTGGACTTTGCATTAGTGGACTTTGTTCACTGCTTTTTCTTCTCACAGTGGTCTACAAATTTCATGCACATTTAGAACCTGATATTGAGAAGAATTTATTTTGCTATGTTACTTCAAGTCCGAGAATGATACTTGCAGGAAAAGCAAAGCACTGGGCAGTGTTTCTACCACATTCCACTTCTTTTCTGTGCTCAAGCATACAGAAGAAAAACTAAGATATCCTCTAGGAGCAGGGAGGGGAAAATTTAAGAACTGGTAAGTAGTACAAGGAAAATCTTGGAATATGTACTTATTTACTACTTTACTCTTCAATTACATATATCTATTTAATCTGTTATACAACATATTAATAACAACACATTTTGTTTGTAATCAGTGGCCAATCTGTGCACATTTCTGTGGACATGACACATGTAAGAAGAGGAATTCTCAAGTCATTCGTTACGTCTTGAGCATGTACTTTCTTTTGGTATGCAAAAACATTGAATGCTACCACAAACATAAAATAATGTATAGCCATATAATATGGAGTTGTGTTTTTCTTTACATACAATTGGAATTTTTAAATATTTTACTTTATTATCTCAGCTGTGAGACGTGCCAAACAGAAGTATTTTTAACAAATAAATTGGTATAACTGTTTTGGTATGGCTCTTGAAAAATGTCATGCTTTGTCTGCTTAATCTGCTACAGAATAATAAAAAAAGTAGTATTGAACTGCAGTAAGTACGGTCCCTAAACTCTGTCAGCAGAAAAATGATGCCTCCTCCCCACTCCTCAAAAGAGAAAAGTATATAAATTCACCATACTTTCCATTTGAATAATATATTTTTCTATTTGTTGT
Source organism: Apus apus (assembly GCF_020740795.1). Lineage (NCBI taxonomy): Eukaryota > Metazoa > Chordata > Aves > Apodiformes > Apodidae > Apus > Apus apus. The sequence continues at coordinate 37,498,391 of NC_067312.1, read as the reverse complement.
CATATAAACCTCTGATAAACTACAATTTTTTGTCCTAGGTAAACTTGCATTATTTAAGTCCCAAGGCACAAGACATTTCGTAGCAGCAAAATCGCTGTGTGCCTGTAGGGTACTGCTAGCGTGATTTTCCTCACCAGGAGACTGTCTTCAGGGAAAATTAAAGAAACAAAGTTCCCATAACTGGAATTGAGATCAAAACCAGTTAAAATTACATAGTTCCACAAGAACAGAGTGATTGATTATATGGAAACTGGAAGAATGCCAAACCGTAAGCAGCAGCACACATTTGCACAAATATTCCTGTAAACAGACATTTTTATACTGCACATCATTAGCAAAGTGCAAAAGAGAAAGGGCAGATTTTCCAGTCCATATTCCAACCTAGGCAGAACCACTCACACAGAACTGTGCACAGCAGGCGGCTAACAGGTTCTCTGAAAAAAAATCTCCAGCAATGGAGTTTCAGAACCTGTCAACGATCCTTACAAATTCTCCCCAAGTTGAATCTGAAGGCTTGTGTTTTCCTAAGAAGCTACTGCTCACACCGTAAGAGTGAAGAGCTCAATGTCAAAAGACCCCTGGTGCTAGACATTTTGTATACAGAGAGTAAATGACGGGAGTCTTGTTTCAAAGATCCTACACTCTAGACTCTCATTACCACAAAAAATCTGCACACTCTTAATTTTGGATTCCTCTAAATATGCATTCTTAATTTTGTAAGTAATCTAAAGATTACATACAGGAATAATTTCAATAGCATTCAAGTCTGCAAAGCAGCAGTATTTAAAGTCTATTGGCATCTCCCAGAAAGATGCAATGTGAAAACAAATGAGCCCAAGAAGAACAAGACAGGTGCCAAATCTGTAACATAACTGGAATTGCTTACAACATTAACAAACACACTGTGGAATTAACAGTATTCAGATCACTCTTCTTACCCAACAAACTACACAACTATAGAACAGCTAAGAATAGTGTCAACCCACAGCTGTGTTTTCAGAAGGGTATAAAAATCCTCATCAGAAACACCTCTGTGAAGGACTTAAAACACACACAAGATGGAAGAAACATCTCTTGCCTGCCGTTACCTGAGCTTTATTTTGAAGTAAATATATTTTTATACAAAACTGCATTAAGGAAACAACCTGTTAAAAATCCAGCCCTTCATTTTGTAGAGAGAAATACTTCTTATTGTGTGAAAATCCCGGGGGCTGGTTGTTTTCGTACCAGTACTAAAGCTACAAAATTATGCTTAATAACCATAGCGGTAAGAATTCAGCACCATACTTGTGATGGAATTAAACATTTCTGTAGAAATTTGCTCTTTTGTTTAATTTGCTTTGCTTCAGAAGACGTGTAGTCTCTTCAGAAACGAAAGAAATGCTTATGTTTAAACAGCACAGCCTTAACAGATATATAATTTTAATGGGACACAGAGTATTTTTGTCAAGTCTTTCATACCGTAATTCTATCATCAACCACTGAAAAAACCCCAACAAACTCAACCGACCAAAAAAACAAAAGGCAGAGCTTGTGAAAGAAAAAACTCCATTTGCTTTACAGATCACAGATTTGCCTTATACTATAAAATGACTGATCTTTTCAAAACCAGAGTCTAAAACTGGAGTTCAAAGTCCATCTGACCCAATTTAGACTTTCTCCCACTTTCCATCATTGGAACAAATACTTCAATCTTATTTATAAGATGTAGGTGGGATGAAAGGTTGAGTTAACCTCTAAAAATCTTCTAGATGGGCACAGCATTTTATTTTTGCAAAACAAAAACTTTCTTCTTATCTTATGGCTTATTCTGTAAAATGCGGTGAAAACAGGGGAAGGAGAATGTACGTTGTTAACCAGAAACACGGCAAGTCAAACATGCATTTCGATACATCCTGAATATTAAAAAAACTAATCCCCTTCACCTGACCACCGACTTTCCTACATGTTTTAGTTCAAAGATAGCTCTGGCATCTCTACTGAATGCCCATCCCAAACACAGAGTTATGAAAATTGTCAGGTATTGTCATCAGCCTGATCCGCAACCTCCAACAGTCACGCTAACTCAACCCCTCAAGCTTCCACCATACTGTTGGATGGGGGTGTGCCTGAAGGTAAGAGTTAACTACAGCGAAATTCCGACGGGCCGTTTCCCAACAGTTTTTCTATAGCGGAAAAAGAAAAAAGCTAAAACCGTTTTCTCATGCATCAGGAAGAAAAAAAGCAAGAAGCAACACTCTACGAGGCCCGGGACCGATCACCGCAGTGAGGCACAGGCACGGCGCTCTGAGCCCCGCTCGGCGAGGGCCCGGGGCCCTTCCTCCGCCGGCACGTCTCGCTGCCCCGCCGCTCGGCCCGCCAGCCCCGGGTGACCGCCTGGCGCAGCGGCCGGAGCCCGCAGCACAGCGCCAGCTGCCGCCACCACCCCCCACGCGAGCAGCGCGGGCCCGGCCGCACCGCGGCACTCTCCCCGGGAGGCCTCCCGCCGCCTCAGCCCCGCTCCGTTACCTCAGCGGCGGCTGCCGCCCTCTCTTTGCCCCGGCCACCGGCGCGTCTCTCCGCCGTCCTCTCGTCCTGGGGCGCCGCGAGCCCCCCGCGCCGCCGCCGCCCGCCGCCCGCGTCCCCCTGCTCCCCGCGGGGGCTGCTCCCCCGCAGCCCCGGCCGCTTTCCCGGCGGCGCCTCAGCCTCCTCCAGCTTCCGCTTGGCGGCGGCGGGGCCGGCGCTCGCCGCTTCCCCCCGGGGGCGCCGCTCGGGGGCCGCGGCGCGGGGGGGCGGCGGCGGCTCGCGCAGGAGCCGTTTGACGGGCACGTGACACACTAACGGCTCCGCGCGCCGCTTGGCCATGAGGGGCCGAGCGCCGGCGGCTCCGCCGAGCGCGCGCCGCCCGGGAGAGCCCGCTCCGCCGCGCGCGGGGAGGCGCATGCGCAGCCCGCCGGGCCCCGCCCCGCCCCGCCAGGCGGCGCCGCTGCCGGCCGGGCCGGGCCGGGCCGGGCCGGGGGAGCCCCGGGGGGCCGGGCCCAGGGCAGGGCAGGGCAGAACGAGCTCCAGCAGGAGCGGCATCACGTCGTACCACAAAGTTTAATACCCAAGAAAAATCAAGCCCGGTACACATGCTGGAAACGGAGGGAAGTTCATGCAGAGACAGAAACCTTCCCCTTCTTACCTTCGTCGCTGATCTCAGTGTGTTCTACGTGTAAATAAAAATTTGTCAAACTTACTCTATGTAAAGAAGTATCACACTGAGGATTATGCAGCATTTTATTTTACATCCAATACCTGTACAGGTTAACAGTGGCTTAAGTCAAACGTTCTTGGCTGCAGCTGATCAACACCTTAAGCATTTCCCTCCCCCCCCGTGTACAACTGAAAAGAAGAATGTAATCACATCCAATAATACACAATTATCCATGTGCATAACAGTGATGCATCTTAGGAACTCATAAATACAACTGCAGGTATAACACTATTAACTCATACAACTTACAAGCTTCCAGCTCTTAATGCAACCGTCATAATTTAAAACACTGGGGAAAACTGACATTTTCTCGATTTGAAATAGAAGCATATCGCTGTAAGTAAATGAGAACATACTTTTCCAAAAACAAGACAAAACATGGTGCTTGTGACAATATGAGGAGGTAAAAAACAAAGCCACCAGAAGGAAGGATATTAACATTCAACTAGAAAGCCAGAATTCAGTTGCCCATTTATGAAAAATAAGACCACCACATTTCAAGTGTAACTACAGCCTGAGTAGGAGACGGAAATTGGGTGATATTACAAATAATATATACTACTCAGAGCAACAGCATAATCAGCATTCACTTAACCTTGCCTTATTTTAAGGCCTAAACATAGTCCACCTAAGGTAAAAAAGAAAATAAATCAGAATGAAAGCAAAGAATCACAAAGTTCCTCAAAAATACACTGAATAGTACAGTAACCAAATTAAAGCAACCTTTAAAAAAAAAAAGTTAAGATAAGACTAGTTTAAGGAAAACCCTAATTGACAACTTCTGTAGACCACACACATTCTCAGTAAGGATTCTGAGCGGAAAGAGGCACAGTACTGAATACACTGAGGCATGTGCTCTCTTACACAGTGCTGAAATTATATAAAAAAAGTTTGTGTTTTCCTTCCTTGCAGACAAACAGTTTAGGAACAGAAGGACAAGGTTCTGGCCTTACTGGGAAAAATCCAAATGCCAGTAACAGATCTATTGAAGAGATGTGATTAGGACATCAACATGAAAAAAGGGACTAGAAATAAAGGCAAGCAAGTTATTGTCCAGTGCCATTATGACCAAACATCAAAACCCCCTTAATTCCTTACCATAACATTTTTATATTTCAAAGAAAGCTCTGAAATTGATGAAAATGGTACTTAATGTAACCAATAAATTAAGAAAAAGACATGTCTAACGTAACACCTCCCCTCAGTTAATGTTTTCTCATATAACTAGCTTCTAAGCGACAGAATATTCAGTCAGCCTCCTGTAGGGTATGATGGCGTGTAGATAAAATATTCACCTAAGCCACATGTGCCACGAAAAAACACTATCAGGATAAGGAACCAAGAAGTCACTAGGTGACAAGGGTAAAGTGCCTGAAGTTACAAGGAAATAATTGGCCTGCACATGATGATTCAGGAAGAGATTATTAGGTTACAAGGCATATTAGTTACATATAACTTTATTTTTCCTCTTTGAAAAAAACAAGGATTTTTCTGTTTCACAGCCTACACATGGCATGGATAACTCAGCTATTTTATCAAGTTTAAAAAAAGAACTCAAGGTGTAACATGACTTTCTGTCAATTATGTTTAACAAAAAAAAATCTGCTTCACTGTTGTGGCTTAAGTATTAAGTAGGTGACTCAAAAGCAATGTATTTTAAGACAGCAAATCATCTCCTATTTCAGTTTCAACACTAAGAGATTAAACAAAACTGGTCTTATTCCTGAACTGAGGCTAACATACTGCTTCTCTGTGACAGCCTTTTTCCTCACTCAGTACTCTGCCTTCACATAGCACTTCAAATTGCCTACAGGCTCTGTGTTTTGATTAAATTGTTGACAGTAGTACAGTCAAATATAAGAATTTGTGTAATAATCTACTTTGTTTCAGTTCCACAGAAAATGCTGTAACAGTTCTGACCGCTATTGTATCTAAATAATCATAAATAATTGTATAATTTTCCAACCATTTCAGACTTCTTAAGTATATGTTTAGAAATACTTCTCTAAAAGTGACACAGCTAGTATAGTAAGCATCTTTATGAATTTCTAACATCAGAGATTAGAAAAAAAAGAAAGCAATTTATAAATCTATGAAAAATGAGGCAGCATATGCAAAGAATTAGCCTGGTTATGGCAAACAACACATTTTATTCTCAAGAAAATGTTTCTGCTTGTATTTTTAAAGCATTCCAAAGCACAAAGCAGTGTTTATGAACATTTCTTCCTCCATTTTCACAAGTATATTACAAATATGCATGGCATAGTACATGTCTGGATAGCAACACAGATATTAAGAAAATAGACACTATCTAAATCCTATTAGGAATATGAAGGCACCACTGATTTGAGGTTGTATCCAGACATCAACCAGTCCATTTTATCCCCATTTCTGCCTTTCAAGCTAACATTGTTTCTTATTTTCCTATTCAGATCACTTCTATTCTGGTTTTCTCACCACAAACAACACACATTCATAGTAGTATTTCATCATGGAAAGTTCATTCACAGTGTAAGTTGACAATACAGATTCTTTCTCCACCTGAAAAGAAATCCCAAAAAAAGTAGTTAAAAAAACCCAAAACCTTCTCTACAGGAACTATACAGATTTATCTTACTAAAAAAAAAATCGCTATATACTTAATAGATTTTAAGGCCCATCTCTATACTTTTTGAAAGTTAGGAAAGCAAACAATTTGCCACACACTTAAAAATACTAAGTTCTAGAAGTTATTAGTATGTTATTAGAAGTTATTAGTTATGTTGAAGTAAGTTTAATGTCAAGGTTTATTCAAAGGAGTCTGTGTGATCTATAGCAATACTATTCATTGGAAACAACAGTATCTTCTTACCTCTATATGGAATCCATATTGCAGTATAACATTTTTTATATCCTCATAGCTTAATTCTATAGAAAGTTCATTTCCTAAGTTTTCAAAGTGGTAAAGGAGTGGTCCTAGAGTACAACGATACAATAGAAATGGCTATTAAAAAGACAAAAATGTTTTAAAAATCAAAAGTACATACTGAAAGTGCAAAGAATTGTTATATACAGACTCACATATTGAAATACAGACAAAAGAACTTATTTCTGTCACTGTAATACAACTTCTCTAATGAATTTCAGATTATGAAAGCAAGGTTATAGTTCCACACAGGAGAAGTTACATTTTCTCACAAAAGCTGCCAAAAATAGGAATACAGGACACCGCAAATATCAAATATCAAATGTTTGTTGGATGTATGCAAAACCTGCCACTCAGATTTACTTCATTTTAAAAATCACATGGTGTTGACTCGATTGTAACTAGCAAACATCTGGACATATTCTGAACACATCTGAGGTAATTCCTAAGACCTATATGTTTCTATGTAGCTCTACAGACTTCTCAGCACAGATGCACTAATCCCCACAACTCCTTAGAAGTACTAGATGTCTGTTACGTGATCAAACATAAGTCACAGTTAGCAGAAAGAGGTTGGTCACACTTGCCTACATTTATCCATATTCCTCCAGGCTTCAGTATTTTCCATATAGTATCAATGTAATCAATAACATTATGTGCTGTATCTATGAAGAAGCAAGTTGCTATGCAGTCCCACGTATCTGTATAAAAAGAGTAAAATTACAGAGATTTCTGTCAGTGGTTCTACCCCTGTAAGAGTTCATAATTTAACCCCAGTATTTATTTATACACTCAGTATTACTTTCAACAGCAAAAACTGAAGACTCTTTCTTAGTTACATGTAAATAAAATATTTTGGTTTAAGTTAACAACAGTCAAGTTTAGGTTCGGGTGACCTATGTATGTATTGTATGTGTGTGCATATACAGTCTAAATTATTATACATACTTATGCATTTTATAAAATTGTTCATATGTGTTAAACAAAATGAGATATTTTTATATATACTGTAAAATGTAAATACTACAACTGTCATGGTTTGACATGTTATATAAATGAAGGCCCAAGTGTGGTATTACTCACCTGTCCTATAAACTTCATCACCATGACTGTTAGAAATATAACAGCAAAAATATCCAGAGATTTTGGGCCTCTCTAGTTAATATATCTAGAACAATATAATCTATACACTAGAGTGAACTTCCACAAATATCACAGCATTAGCACATTTTATTCAGTATCTCTGTATTTCTCCAGCTGTTTTTTACTAATGAATTAACAAGCAGGATCTTACAAAGTCTACCTTTTAAAGCATGAGTCTCCCTGTTTCTCTCTAAACATGTATCCTTGAAATTGCATAACTTTTAAGTTCTGTAAATAAAAAAAAAATAATAGTCTCAATTTCTTCCATTATCAGATAGATGTTCTAGTGTAAGACAGAACCTTCAGAAATTTAAGCAACAGTAAGAAAGGCTCTTACAAGAAAATATATGGAAGTCTAATTGCACAATAAAGGACAGTGCAATAGCTAGATAATCCTGGTGAAAAACTGCTATAGGTCTGATAGGGACAGAAAGGTGGAAACAGAAAAAAGATGTCTGAAGTGATAATCCGACAGTGTGTAAGGGAAAAATAGTGACTTATAAATAGGCATATATTTATCAGACGATGCGTAAAAGAACTGGGTAAGTGCTACCCTTGATCGAAGAAACAGAATCACAGAATCGTTTGGGTTGGAAGAGACCTGAAAGATCATCTAGTTCCAAACCCCTGCATGGGCAGGGACACCTCTCACTAGACCAGGTTGCTTAGAGCTCTATCCCACCTGGCCTTGAAGACTTCTAGGGAAGGGGCATTCACAACTCATCTGGGCAACCTGTGCCAGTGTCTCACCACCCTCATAGTGAAGAACTTCTTCCTCATGTCTAGCCTAAATTTCTTCTCTTCCACTTTAAAGCCATTATCCCTTGTCCTATCACCTTGTAAGAAGTCCCTCCCCAGCTTTCCTGTAGGCCCTCTTCAGGTACTGGAAATACAAATCTTAAATATGTAATGGGTAGAGAAAGCTCTAAAGATAAGTCTTCTGTAGGTTAATTCAATATTAAGTTAGTCATAAAACCTGACTTCTTAGCTGGGACAGCACAAGTAACCTGGTATTCTAAGAAAAAATAAGTTCATTTGTACTGATGTCTCAATCTTTAATAATTGTCCCCATAATATACCACTGAAATATTTCCTAATGACAGTCAAGAAGTATAAATTCCTTTGAATTATAATTTACTATTATCGAAACAGCTTGCTATGCTTTTACAGCAGGAAACAAACAAACAAACAAAACAACAACCCAACAACTCCTATTTATTTTTTACACTAGAGAAGTGACTAGTTACACTGCTCCCTTGAACAATTTCTAAATGAAGTCAATCTTTCCATAATACTACTATGCTGTCTTGTTCTGAAACAAAGATCTGTTAGGCAAGGAGGTATCCATATTTTTTTCATAACTAAGAAAAGTTGTTTTGAATAAGAAAATCTTACTCAATGCTTGTACATACAGTTCCCTTCTATTTATAATAATTGTCTCATTAAAATACTCTGAAGATACAGTTACATGGGTAGCCTAGAATTTGACATTTACTCACTGCACTCAGAATAAATTTCTTGAAAATCCCCTGCTGTCATAGAGAAGTTTGAACCAGAAGGAAGACTGTGAGGATCAACATCAGGGAAATATATTGGACGTATCTGATCAGCAGATCTTCTGTTATTGCTAAACTGATGAATCCAGGGATAAAGCTTACATGAGTTAATTTCAGAGCATCTGCAAAATATGAAAATCAGCACAATTCAGTTTCACCTAACTTCTTACCTATTATCTAGAAATGTACGAGTCAAAGATTTAAACCAACATCATTTTTTTGTTCATGAAAGTTCTTACAAAATCTGCACATTTTCTGAAGGACTTTTATGTAGTTCATAACATTTCAGACTGCCCATCTGTTAATGAACTAAGGAAAAAGCCAATTTTACTCTGACACAAATTATCACCATAACAACCTTTTTTAAAGTTTTCTTTTTACCATTGTCCCCAAATTAATTCTCCACTAAACAGAGAATGCAGAAGATTCTTCTGAATGACTAATGAAATTTGTGAGTTTAATATATCCAGTAAACCTAAGCTTTCCTGGGTCACTCTTTCTCTACTAAAAAAAAAAGAAAATTAGTAACAGGAGTTCCATGAATCTTACTGGAAACATTTGTTCTCATTCTAAACTTCTCTGTCTTTTCTGAGCCATAATAATTGGGGTTTTGAACGACAGCAGAACAAAAGCATTTTTTAGATGATAACTGAAAGACTACTTTTGGAATTCAAATAGTAAATAAATCCCATTTTGAAAAGTGTAGTAGTTTTACACTAGATATCATGTTAAGTTAGTAACATCCGGAGTGTTGCATATATGCTAATTAAACATGTCTTTGTAAAATAAAACTTGTGGGTTTAAATGTAAAATAATTTTGTCATTTAAAAATTAAGCCATTTTCTTTTAAAGACAGAAGACACATCTGTCTCATAAACACATATCAAACACTTCATAAACTGCAAGCAATCTACCAGGTTATGGAAAGTGCACTCTTTTGACTGGTGGACAGAAAACATCTGTGGAGAAGTCTTTGAAATAATATTTTTCACCTTCTTCATGTCACATTTGTACTCCAATTTATCAGTTAAAAAATACTACAAAACAAACCTATATTAGAGCAGCAGTATACTGTGCTCATCAGCTGTCTCCATATATAATGAATAAGTAGTAATCAGATATATGCACTCAAAGAAAAAAAGGCAGGAAAATAGTCTTGATAATATGAGCATCATGTTCTTCAAGAGAGGCACTTCTGTTTTGGTTAAAAAATAAAAACCCCCAAACAAACAAAACAAAAATAAACACCCCCACTACAAGAACAAAAACCCCACTCACTAAAAAAACAAACCCCCATGTTGGCCAATCAAGATTATGTGTTAACTGTTCTAGCATTCTCCATGTATTCCCAGTTAATATTTATTATCTTCAGAACATTTTTTCTTTTAACAATGAAAATTTTCCCAAAAGCAAGATAAAGAAAATAAGACATCTGAGTATATTAGGATTTATTTTTTTTAACTCTGAGGGAAAACACACCTCACTGTATTTATTTTTCCAGCACCAAATAACTTAATATAGACTTTTTAAGCACTCCAAAAGGAACTCCTAGTTTAACATAAACGACCAATTTCTCCCTCCACATTCAAACCTGAAAACCTCCCTTTCCAGCTTCAGTAATTTATACTTCAAAACTACTGCAGTCCTTTAGATGTCATCCTTCCAACCTAAGTATGTTATAAAAATGTAACATCTTTAACCATGTGTGTTGCACTTAATTTTCTTCCACAAAGGCCAGATCTTTACTGTTCAGCACTGAGTCAAAAAGACAATTCTGGAAAACACAGGTAGGTCAAATCTTACTTCTGACCACTGACTTAAAGATAAAATGCTTAACTGTGTTCATCCCAAGGCATTCACAGACATAAAACAAATACAATTAAGCAGCCTTCTCAAAGTAGTAAGATTTATCTAAAGCTACATTAGTTCCAGAAAGGGAAGATTAACAACTTATTAGCATGAATTTTTGCTGGCATTAATTAAAACTGGGACTACCGCTACTGAAGAGCTGTTGGACTCAGGCTACTGATGCTGTCTCTGTGCTCTGAATCTCAAGCTGCAGGAAAGAGCAAATCAGCAAGCAGCTGCTCTTGCCTCCTTTGCACAGATAACAACCAAGTGTGTCCCCTCCTCCCAGATGTCAAAAGGAAGTAGTATGTGTTTGGTGGCCCTGCACTGCTCGAGAATGTTTGCATCCTTTCCAGAGCCAGGAAAACAGATGATGATTTTCACAGCTTTTGCTGTGCCAAAACATCTAAGAAATTAAGCGTGTCTGTAACATCACCAATGATCACCTCTTCCATGTGCCACAATACCCAGACCTCACCCAAACACCAGAAAAATACACAAGCAACGAGATACAAGAAAAAGCACATTCCTATACCAGAACAGTAGTCTTGGAGCCATTTACTACTCCATGGTCACTTTATTTTCAAAATAGACCTTCCTCAAAGAAATAACATACTCTAACTGGTTTCAAATACTTAGTGACCACAGTTACACATTCTACAGAACACACTATGCAACTTTATTCAGAGTAACAAACATTCACAATTTCAGAGAATTGGTTTTTTCATGAGTAAAAAAGAGCAGATACCACAGAAGAGTTAAGTCACTGTACCACACCTAGGAGCCCACTGCAGTAGTTGGCTTGATACTCAATATAGTACTTTGTCTTCCTAAAAATAAACCAAGGTCAGAGAAAGAAGGTAGATCCAAACTGTAAGCATGTGTTAAAAAAACCCTTATGTTTTTATCAACCAAAACCAAAAAATCAGATTAAGACTACATTTTAAAACTAATTTGCAAAATCATCCTTGCTGACCACTCTTCCTTAACTGCTACCTTCAGCTTATATTGATCACTGCCATTTCTTCCACTTCCAGGAAGGCAAACACGACCACTTCAAAAGTCTAAGTGGGAAGAGCCACTTACAACTGAAATGAAAGATCTCTAAAACCTTAATACACAGCCCAAGTCCACAATTAGATCTGGCAGCAAGGAGTGCTTGCACATAACTGAACTGACTGAAATCCAGAGTCAGGTTAGCAGTATTCTCTTCCATGCCACTAAGGAAACTTGAAACTGATAACCTGCCCAGCTAAGACAAAGATTACAGGAGCTGAGCTTGCAGGGCCCGATAGCTAAGGATGAGAAGAATGTGACATCCTATCAGTAGCAGCAAGGCATTAGATCAACTCAACTGTAATACACAGTTTCACCACCCATGAGCCATTTAAGAATAATGTAAGAAAAAATAAATCTCTAGCAAATACCTATTTTCATCACATTGACCAGTGCTGTTTTAAGCAGATACCCAGAAGCAATAAGTAGTGTTTCCCCCTTGTTTCTCAACAGTAAACTGCAACAGATTTTAAATCATCACAGTGCATTGTGGACAATCAAGTCTACCAAAAAGTGCTCCAAAACATCAGGATAATATAGCACGCAAGACAATAGGTTAGGTGTTTTCAACAAAGGTGTATCATTTCAGACTGAAGAATGAGTGAACAGGCAAATTCTGTCTCTCTGATGCCCCAGACATCTTTCAATACTTGCCCACCCAGTCTTCCCCCCCACTTTCTTAAAAGAACAGTTGCATTTGCTGCCTTCTTTCATCTCTAACAAGTTCATTATGAAACTGGTTATTTCCATTTCAAGTGACAAAATACCAAATACAGAAGTGTCACTCTAAATTAAACCTATAAAGTGAAATTTACTACATTCAGATTTAGTTCCTCAGTGTAACTGTAGAACTATTATGTCTATTCTCTTAGCTGTTACTCTGTGACAGGACTTAAGCTTAAAAAGTAGTTCAGTATGCTTCAGTGGTTGTTTTTCATGTCAAAACAATTTTAGTATGTAGCACTTAAACAGGCTTCCTCTGTTACTAGACACCACCACCATGCACCTATTAACTAGTCCATATGTGACACTGGTGAGACAGATGTACATTTTACCAAAATAGATGTGAAATAAATCATAAAACCTATTTAAGATTATGAAGAAAATCTGTGGTACAATCCAGAGATTTTAGGTCTCATAACTTAAAAGACATGCTTCCTGTTATAATGTTAATGACCCCAACACAATGCTTGCCCCCACCCCGTTTATCCCACTAATTTTTTTTTTCATTAAAGCATTCTAGTAAGTAGTTATGTGTGCCCTGTACTAGGACTTACAAAGCTACAATTGTGAGTTTTATTTATTCCAATTTTTCTCATTTACAGTTTTGCCTCCCTAGGATTCAATCAGCAAGTAAAACATAAGCTATGTACCTGTTCAGTACAAAGTTAGAAGAAAAGAGCATAAAGAGGCTCCATTCATTTCCTTGGCAAGCATAACCGAGCATAGCTATTTCCCACGCCAATCTACCTAGCCCAGCACCAGGTACCAGGATATTAACTTTGGAGAAATCCCTGCAACAGAACAAAAATAATGGTTAAGTCTTTATCTGATACCTCTTAACAAAACTTACAGAGGGCTAGTCAAACATTTTCCCCCATAAACTTTTATATTATAATTTATTTCATGTATGACTTTAAATGCAAACTGAACCAGTTTTGACTGGTTGATTGTACGGTAAAAATAATTCACAGAAAATTACACAATGTAACATACAAAACCCTCATTCATAATATATCTCATGATTACAAAACATTTTTTTCTCCTAAAAACATATACAGTTACCAAGCTAAAAATTTCTTAAATTAATTGAAAAAAGAACATTATTATATAGCACCATTTATTTTTCTATGAGGCATCCTGTAACCATTACATATTCTAGAAATCTTGGTTATATCAGATGAAAAACATACAAATATTGTGATAACAGAAACACAAATCAAACAAAACTTTGTTACGCTCATGAATAATTCAGACTACAAAAACCTTTAAAGTACCTTCTTAGCAACTGTAGGGTTTAAACAGCTGTCCACCAATTTAACGCAAGCCCATTAAGTGACCTAAGATTTCCTAAATAAGAATATATTGCAATTCTCTAACCTTTCACTTGCCATAATTTGGCATCAAGTTTAAGATGACCTGAAAACATCCAGCAGTGTGTTTACTAAGATAATTAGAAAAACTTCTTTCGTTTTCTAAGCTGAGTAACTATTAGAACTAAGAATCCCACCATTTTCTCCTTTCAGGCAGAAAAGGCAATAGATACCTACTCTAATCATTAGACTTCCATCACAATGCAATCAAACCTTCATTCATAAAAACCACTCTCATGCCAAACTGAAAAAATACTTAATCTAGAAAGAATCTTTCAGCTTCCAGTCCTTAACAAGACTTCATAATTTCATATGCCAAAAAACAAGTGTGAATGCTCAGTCTACCCATCCTTTTGCATGTCACCATTCAAAGACAAAACATTTATCAATTTATATGCCACTAAATAAAGGAAGCCACAATCAGCACTTCCAAACATACGATGAAAGAAAATAAAATGCAAAGCCTTTGACTATATAGAACTCTAGGATGCGAGAAAGGTTCAAAAGTGTTAGCATGCTGCATTAAGCAAGATGATGAGTGAAGGATTTACATAAATTCTGAAAAGTAGTACATTTCTGAAGACTATTACCCAAAACCAAAATAAAACATACTTCATTTCTAAACGCTACACAGAATAACAAGGCAGTTTTATAACTGCTTTGGTTTGTGGCTTTATCATGTAATTATGCAGCCTCCCAAATGGAAAATCAAACTTGTCATTCCTGATTTGCATTCCATTATACTTTCTGGTTCATTTTCAGATAAAAAGAAGGATGAAATAAATTCCTTAAGAACACTCCCATGAAGCAGCGGGTCTCCATACCTGTATTCTACAAGAAAAGATGGCCAGGAAATCTTACTGAAAAAAAAAAAAAAAACCAAAAAAAACGTTTCAAGGGAAAACTACTTGCTCAAGATGAAATTCCTGAAAATAGGAACCTAGATAGAAAAGGAAGAAGAAAATACACTTCATGGGAGAAGCTAGACAAACCTCAATCTAATAGCAAAAGTCGGATCTATTCACTGTCATTCCAAATGTATTTTGAAGTAAATCTATTTCTTAATTTGCTTACCGTTTTACTTAATTTATTAAATACTTAGACTAGCTCTACACAGGCTGGAAAACCTGCTTTCCCTCGCTGTACATGTAATTGCAGCAGCAGGAAAGACAATTAAAAAAAATCTCAAACTGTGATAACTGATAATAACCCATGATTATCTACCATGAAACTAGCCTTGAACTAGCCAGTAGCAGTAGGATTTCTGACAGATCTAGCATTAGTGAGGAACATGAATGGGTACCCACCAGGTACCCATCAAAAACCTGTGGGAAGAAACACTGGCATGGTAACCTGACAGGTGGGAGGGGCGGCTAGCCAAAGAGGTTAGGCAAGAGGGCTGCACGGTACAGTTTGGCTTAACTACTGACACCGCAGCAGTCTTTTTAAAAGGCAGCAGAGAAATAGCAGAAACTACTAAAACCCACCATGCCATTACTGTACTGCATTTTGCAGTGTGATATATTTTCAGCTTTTAGAAGTTTAACACCATTAATGAAGATTTAAACTATGTCCTTTTTCTTAGGAGAAGAATTATACACTGTAAATATAGAATCTTAATTTATGTCAATTATGCTTTAACAAAAAAATGATGGTGCTGAAGGGCTAAAATGAAGTTCAGCAAAATAAAAATTACTGTGAGATCCAAATGCTAACCTCATTTGCAAAACTAAACACTGAAATTCAATGTTAGCTAATAATAGTAACTGGCAAGAAACACATAACCCATACACAGAAGATCACTGGAAGCATCGGCACAGAATCATACTGTGGGACTCCATTCCTGATATCTTGCCTCTGTAACATTTGTAAATTTCCACAGAAAACAGATCAAAATCTCAGTATAGTATTTTTCATTATTTTACTGAAATAATATTTTCAGGTTTGTTTTTTAAAGACAACTACTTTTCAAATAAAATAATGAAGGTAGCTAAAAAGCAGTCATTTGAACAGTAAATCCTCTCCAAACATAGCAGCTGATGCTAATATGCATACATATAAAGATCTGCAAAGCATTCAGTGGACTGCAGTGACACTGCAGTGTATTTTACATAAAGTTAACTAAAACTAATATAAAACAGATACTGTAATCTTTATAAATATGACTGAACACATTCAAGAGGTATTAGCCAAGCTCAGCTTTATGACTAATAAGCTATGTTTATTAGAATCTATGGAACCGAATCTATGCACTGGTGACTTCTTCTGGGCTGTCCTGCCAGTATCTTGGAAAATGTAACGAAATGCTGGACAGCATGATAGATTTAAATTTCAAGTTACAAGTGATTCCAGAGGTCAAGTTAATGAATAAAAGAAAACTTCAGAGAAGACACCTAAGTTTACTGTCATTGGCCATGACATGATAATTGCCTAAAAGGTTAACTGTTTCTTTGGTTCCTTTCCAACAAGCTGATAATCTTTACATCCTTTCATGTAAGTAGGAAGGATAACGTAAGAAACTAAAAAGGGGAATTGGAAAAAAAAAATGTATATGTGGTTATTTAGATTTTCAACTTACGTCTCCCCATAAAAATGTCTTAATGAACACATTCCATCAAGAAATAAAAATGTATCTATGTTTTACTATTTTCTCCTACAGAAAACAGTGATCCTTCAGATCCCAGAAATCAAAGAAAATGAAATGGTTTCATCAAAAGGGTATGAAGACCATGTGACCTGAAACACAAATTCCAACATGAATAACGCAAGAAAACTATCAGTTGTCCAGGAAGATCATATTTCATGGGAATTCACTCAAAACTGCTTTGTTGA
This sequence comes from Apus apus, assembly GCF_020740795.1. Lineage (NCBI taxonomy): Eukaryota > Metazoa > Chordata > Aves > Apodiformes > Apodidae > Apus > Apus apus. Next base: position 37,481,723 of record NC_067312.1, on the reverse strand, counting down.
TCCTACCAGCAGATTCTGTGTTAAGGTGCTAAGCAGAAAGAAGACATTATTTCTGCAGAAAAATGGAGGGCAGAAACAGCTTTTGCCTTTTTTTTTTTCAGATAACAGTCTTGTCAGAAGATTGGACTGAAATAGAGGATAACACTAGTACCTACTCACAAGACTGTTCCAATTTACAGCTGCTCTCAACCATTGCTTGTATTTCTTCTGCATCCTAGAAAAGCAAGAATATAGAGCACTTCATTTCCTCTCCTGCTCTTTGCACACCAGCTGAACCAATACAGGCTAATCTCGCACAGAGCAACAATGCAACATGTTGCATGCACGGAGTGAAACACACTAGAATAGTTTCAAAAACTTACTTTTTCACATGATTCCAATGCACGCAATCAATAATGTTAACAAATAATATTAATGAGAAACTGAATGTACAATTCCATTGAAGCCATTAAAAAGTAAAAAGTGACTTGTACTAATGGCTTTTAATTTAAAATGTTTATTTCTCCATCTTTTTCAATGCTACAAAACAGAACTCTGTTCTAAAGCAATGCAAAGCTGCACTCTGAGGTTGCATGTACAGGCTGTCTTCCCACATAGCACCCACAGCCGTTCTTCTGACTTTGCACCCACTGCACACAACAGCCTGAATAACTTCACTATGGCCAGTACAGACCCAGTCTATCCTTTCAAACTGAAACTGCTCCCCTCCAAAAGCACAAAAAAGGAACCAGACTGATCAGCCAGCCTGTCCTGCTGGGGATGTTACTTCTTGTACAAGGGTGAGGTGGCACTGCCATTTAAGCCTGATAGTACACAAAGAGAACAGACCCTTGTTAATAACTCTGCTTCTTGCATCTAAGAAGCAAGCACACTTGATTGGGAGAGCCTCTGGTCACTAGGAGAAAGAGCAAGCTGATGACAGTAACAGTATGTGAACAGCAAACAGGTTTTTACCTATATGCTACTACAGCTGCACAATGACAGTGGATACTAAACTTTTAAACAGGTTTGTATATAATATTTTAGAAATAAAAAATTCTTTCATTTAAGAAATACAAACTTTTTTTATCTATACAGTAACGTTTTGAGATTTCTGCAGAGACAAATCCTAACTGATATTTCAAGGTCATGGCAACAGGAATAGAAGCACTGTCACTTTAGTTATGTTTGACAAAAAACAGAATTCCTGGTAAAGAAGCACAAAGCTATCAACTTCAGATACAACCACTCTGTTACTAGAGTTGTTGTACCACTGTTACCACTGTTGTTTCCTAATAACAACTGCTGGTTTTGAAATACAGTTCATCATTGAGGAATGCAAAAGTCAAGACTTTCCCATTTCAGTCATGAATCTCTAAAACCTGACCTAAATTCTCTCTTATAACCAAAGTGCTTTAAAAGCTAGAAAGAGAAGAAGGTGACCTGCTATCTTGAAGATTAGAATGTGTGTGCTTTCAAAAATATGACTTGTCCCACAGATCTGCACATCAGAGGTATAGCCCATAACATGTAGCATTCAATACATCTTTATCTTATGTAGGGCACTAGTAGCACTAAAACACATTGGAGAAAGTTCACTTTCAGATACAATATCTTCAGTGGTGCACCTGCTTTGATATAAATTAGTCCAAGGCAGAAGACAAACCAATCATAGCCACTTTGTATTCTGCTACCTCTAACAGTCTTTATTAATAAAAATAAAAAGATGTCTAGTGAAAGCTATTTTCAAATTTGTACAAGGGCATTATCATCAAGTACTGAGACAGAAGAAACACCTAGATATAAAACCTATGTTATGACCTGTTACATTTATGAGTACAAAGTTCATAATACTTTTATAATGGAAAAATTTAAGTTTAACCTGAGATGCACTTTATGATGATTGGGCTAACTAAATGACAGAACCATTATACAGGCAATTCTTGCAGCAGTAGTATTTTCTGAGATTCTACTAGTATACTTCTACTAAAGTTACCTAAAAAAAAAAACCCACACCGATTACTATTTTGATGGTGTTAACTACCCAATGCAGTTACAAAGCGACCCTCACACATGCAGCAAAGCTGTTTTAATACTTGCCTTTTAATATTCCTCTGAAACCAAGGCTGGAATTCAATATTTGCAGTGTAATTTTTTAGTGCAATAAAATGGCACAAGAGGTTGCAAGCTTTCTTCCTTTATCCTTCCACCCTGAAGGACAACACTCCTACTACCTGCTGTAGCAAAGGGTCTTTTATCTGCAGCACACACACACAGATAACCTGCTAATCTGCAAACTTTACCTCACCGAGCACTGTGTTAAGTTCACAACCTCCTGAGGTCTCGTACTTGGCAAGTTAATGCATATTCCACTACATCAAGTTGTAGAAAAAAATATTCCTGGTTTATCTGGTATTCCTTAGTGAAGTTTATGATTGTGCTCTTCTCCAGCAATGTGTATTAGAAACAAAAACTTCCTTGATTAAAAAATGAATTCCACTTCGTTCACAGTAATTTCTGTAGCTTTAAATCCAAGCTTTTTATTACTCCATAAAAACTCTGTTAGATTTGTGCAACAGTGTATGCCCACATAAAAATCAGACTTAAAACAGTATTACCATCTTTCTTTTGGAAAGTTCTTCACAATTTCACTAATGATTGGCTGGTAGCAGGAATCTCGCTCAGGCTTTCCCTCTTCACTCCAGTCTCTCACAAACTGTTTCAAAGTGGATTTTAATTTATCCATGTCAAATGTCGAAGCTGGTGTAATCTTTCCTCGTCCCTAATCAAGTGAAGGGGGAAAAAAAAAGTTAGAGGAAAATGTACAAAGTATCTTTAGTCTTAGGAAAAAAAAACAACCACCAAATAACAACTGAGTACATTATAAATAGACAAAAGCCATGCTATAAGGGCTGTTGGGAGTTTTAGCTGACAAAGCACTTGCGTTTCACTCCTGGAACCAGGGCTCAAACCCAACTGAGAATTCTAAACAAATTGAGTTTGATGGTCTCACTTCAGCAGGCAAGAGACCAGGTTTAACATCAAAAAAACAGTATTGTATGGCATAGCAAAGCACAATTCGTAATCCTTATTCAGGATAGGACCAGGGCTTAGCTAGGGCAGATGATGAACTGCTTACCCTGAGAAGAAGATCCCTGTAGGTAAGGATGAGGCAACTAAGATCACATTAGAGCTGCCCATTATTGTACCTTGCCTAAGGATACCAATTCCATTTGTGTCAGCCTGATTGCAATGATTTTATAGATATGCCATAACAGAAAAAGCAGGTAAGTCATGAAGAAGTTCTTACAGGCGATAATGTTAAAAACTTTATCTAAAACTTTAACAGATTTAGAATGCCATAACAGAATAACCTACAATAAGACAGACAATACCATTTATGCTCTATGCTGTTAACTGAAAAAGTAACTTTAAAATGTAACCAGAGTAGAGCTAGAAGTCTGGAATGAAAAACTGTTTATCTACAGTAAGCGATTACTGTAATTTTCTTAAGAATAACTAGAAGGACTGACAACAAACAGTTTTATTAAACATGAACTCTACTAGATGTGAAAGACAAGAGTGAGAAAACAAAAGCAAATAGGAAGTAAGAAATGAGGTAATAAAGAAAGCAAAAGCAAAGAAAGTTGGAAGCCTTAAAGGTATGAAAAGCAAATGTAGAAAATCCCAAAGTATACAGAATCTATTTTTGCAGTATGAAAAAAAAATCCATTTTAACATACGTCTTCTCCATATTCTTTATTTTCAAACATATGAACGCAGTCATTCACAATGGTCTGTAGTATCTCTTGATTATGATCGATACACTTCCGAATCTTGTCAAGGTGAGGAAGGAATTGAGGAAGAAGACTCTGTTGGTTAGCTGGGAGAGATTTAAACTGCCTCTCTGTTCTGTTCACTCGTTCATGCATATTCGTTCTAAAAAGCAGAAAGTTTAAGGTCCTTAGATATTTAGAAGCATTTATATATTTAGCCTCTAAGCGTCTCCAATTACAATTAATAATTTCTTTAGACACAGAAAATGTGATCAAGACTTTGTAATTCCTTATTGGAGAACAAGTTTTCAAGAATTTTTATGCAAAAATGTTTGTTGTAAGCTTTAGTTCTAACACTACCGCTCTTTTTAACATGTTATTGCTTAAGAGGATAATCACTTTCTTCTTGCAGTTTCATCAACACTCGTTTCCAGCTCAGGTGACCACTACGTTAATACATAGATCTACAAATTCTAATGAACAACCAGCACCCAAACCCACCAAAATCACCCAGTTTGTTTCACAAATCTGATTCAAATTGAAAGAATAGCTTAATGCAGTTGTAAACTAGGCTACAGAAATGATGAGATGTGGAGTAGGAACAGGGATCCTCAAAATTATGCAAGAACTGTGTATGTCACAGCCAGACCACACTGGAGTTCTGGCAGCCACACTAAGATGTTAAACTTCCTTCTTTTAACAGCTTATTTTGCTGAAGTATGAGTACGGCAATTTGATCGTGTAACTGATGCAAGCTAAAAATTACTCTAAAAATTCTCCAAAATAAATGTTCCATTAAAATGACAAATCTACAGACAAAAGAAAGAGGTGTGTTTTTTTCATTCATCTTCCTTCTCCTCACACAGAACAGTTCTGCCCTTCACCTTGTTCTAGCACTCACCAGACTGGCCACAAAGCTCATGTAAATTACTAACCCTGAAAAGACCTGTACAGATTTTGCTAGATTTGATTTCTGTCCATTTAGCAAGTCAAGCTGGCTGAGAACAACAATAAGGACATGAGAGAGAGGTCATAAAGCCAGGACAAGGCATACTGCCCCTTTTGGCAGCAGTGGATCATTTTATCAGGTCAAGTCACACTGCAGTTTCTCAAACTCTTGCCTCAGCAGCACCAAGTTGTAAACCAGCCATCAGAGAGAGTAAGGTGCAATTGCTGCAACTTTAATTGCAGCCTTCATCTGGAAATTTGACCAATTAATATCTCCAACACTACATACATGCTACCAAGAAGGGCATATTCTTTGCAGTAGCAATCCCACTGGTTTAAAATTACACTTAAAAACAAAAAATAGAGAAGGAACAAGAAAAAAAAGTTATCCTCTATGCACAGCACATCAGCTTAGCTCAATACCATCTTGAAAGTTTTGACAGAAAAATTCTTTGAACCATAATACTTTATCATTTAATGTGGAATTGCAGCTTTCTAGCAGAATTGCTAAGTCACTGAAATCACAAGAACTAAGTCCATATACCTCCAGAAAACAAGAACTTTAGCCTGGACTCATCTGACATCTCTAATTGCCTTACTCATACAGACAATTCCA